>NC_051852.1:117214026-119714026 GCF_905115235.1 Hermetia illucens
ATAATATTTAGGAAAATGGGTTTTGTGTGATATCCTTGGTTTAGATATACCTTTACTCTGTTGTTCATTGAAGGACACTGAGAGGATATAAATTGTATGTGGATATTTACGTAATTCATTCACCATAAAAACTAACAAAATATCTATATTTGGGTATTTTTGTTCACGACTAAAACGATGCAGCGCCAGAAGGGCAATTATTTTGATGGAGATAGTAGAAATTATAGATTTGAAAGGGAGTATGAAATAAATAGGTCCGTGAAGGATGGATCATAGGTCTGGTTCCAAGTGGTAAGTTGACCATGCACTACTTCCAAAATTAGAAGAGTTATTTCCTATACTCCCTGGGAGAATTTCTTGATGGGGAAAAGAACTATCTGAAAGTAAGTACATCATGTAAGAAGGTCGCTGTAATTTGTGAATACAGCGTTACTTTCAGGGTTCCGTGGTGTGAGAGTGAGAAATATTGAGAAATTGGCGGGGTTGTAATGGTAAATTACGGTTGCAAACTCTATAGGAGAGCTAAACGAAATTATCTAAACGAGATGATATTTACTGTGGACTCTTTCTTCCAAAACTTTCAATTCGAATATCAAAATCTCCATAGAACTCACAAGACATTTGCACAAACAAGCCGCTTCTTTTCTTGCTTGATCCTGTTAAGTATTTGTTAAGTTCTTGCGGTGTTCTCTTTTGGTGTTTCAGGTTCTGGTGCGATCCCAAGAGATACTATATATAATACGTGAAATTTTATTAATGACGTGAGAAGGACTCAAATTTTCAAAAGCACCCCCCCCCCCCTCATTTTCCCGAGGCTACCTCGCGCAAAAGCTTGTTGGCAAGCCACTTCAGTTAAACTGCACTTAGGACCTGGTTTACCTGCATGGTCGATTTCACTAATTGAGTTGATTATGGTCAACTAGGACCACTTGGCAATCGCGAGCAGTATCGAGCGTTTACTACAACTTTCTCTTTGCTTGTATGAGAGCCCCCTTGGACTTGATACCCAATTATATAATATTATTTATGGCATGCATGAGATTTTGTACCCAAAAAAACAAGCAATTATCCACACCTGGTTTGCTGAAATCTGGATGTACACACACATATATTTGCATCAGGTTATATTCGACGATTTCAGCTTTAATTTAATCGCATTGTTCAAGTCTTCGCTGGAAACTTTTCCATTAAGAAAGATTCCATTTACATTTATAATTAAATTATATTTGCTGGAGAAAGGAGCCTTTTTAGTTCTGCATAGGATGGTTGTTAGCCTAGGCATGTTAACTGCAAATTATAATGCATTACGAAGGCGCTGATGACGTGCGAAACGAAACATAATCTAGAAGGACTTGGATAAATTGTATAGTTAGTGTAACTTATTGAAGTCGAATATATTCTAGAAAACTTCCGCGCAAACATAATTATAATTGGAGAAAACTTTTCAGGACCATGACCAAGTTTTCGCCATAGTTCAAGCATATTTACGGCTGCTTGCTATTTATTTAGTGATTATCCTCGACTTGGTAACACACAAACTTTAAATGTTGCTAGCTTACTTTAAGGTTGTTGGCTGATATACTCTCTAATTACATTTTCGTAGACACACATAGATCGAGACTGTCATACTTGACTTCTTCAGAGTTAATTATTTATCTTGAATAGATTCCGAATTTGTTATTGATGGGTTTTCCCTCTGAGCTCTTACCAAACGTCTCCAATTAGGTCTTTGTTGGTATGTAAAAGTGAAATGAGTTTTCCATCTCCCGGTTAGATTCTGCGCTACTTTTCTATATAGGACAGTAAATGAAGTTTTAGTTTCCGGCAAAAAAATGAAATGATTTCTTATGAAATTTGACAGACTCCCGATATGAAATACTAGGTATCTATCAACAGTTAGTCAGGACAAATATATTGAGTCGATTATTCGAAAGAATTTGAGATGAGAGCCTATCACGTCAACCGCTCAGTATTAATAAGATGAAGACGTTGCACTCACTTTTCTGGTACGGGGGTTGTGTTTTCTTGTTGTCACCTTCGGCCACTATCTTAAAAGAATCCTGTTTCATGGCAAACTCATTAACCAGTCTGAAAACTAATCTAAAAACATAATCTTCAATGCATTGTTTCATGACACGTTCCAAACGTATAGCCAGGAGATATAAGGTTAATTCCTCTGGAATTCTAATCGAATGAATAAAATTCCTTTCCTGACTTCCGAATCTATGCTATAATGATCGGATTTCGCATTCATCTCATTCCCATTTCAACGTACCTTGGAGCGTTTTTTCCAGACAAGTCCGTTCCTTTTCCGTCGTCATCTCTCTGTAATGTAATTCTCCCAATAACATACATTTTTATTCCTCTCAGATATTATACATTTTTCATTCTCCCCATTTTCGGAACTAGCCTTAGAAATAGGTAGTTTGGGTGAGAGGGGATTAAGGGATCGACATATTTTTAGTTCAACGGTCAAACGGTCAAACAACGTATACCAGTTGTCCGAGAAAAAAATTCGATCTTTTGTTTGATAAATTCGCGATTTATAACGTGAAATTTATCGTTTAAAGCTCATATTGTAAAGAATTCAGAAAATTACAATGGTATTTTTGGGAAAATAAGAGGAAGAAGATATGTGGAGAAGTCACTTGAGCATTCATATATATTCACATAGCATATATGTATAAAACACTACCCAGTAAAAAAATCAACTATTTTTTTACGAAAAGTACTGGTACTGGAAAATGCAATTTTAATTGAGGGAGCAACAGTACTTCAAACTAAGAATAACTAAACTCTAACGTAGAGATAAGTCAAGAAACCAGGAGCTGGATGTATAAAAGTTTTTTGTATATTTCCAATGACAGGAGCTTTGTTTGTGTGTTCTATTTATACGTAGCTAAAAATTCAATTTTGTTTGGCTTGTCAATCTACAACTTCGTTAGCAATAATAAAATCTCTAAAAAAATAAAATTATAAAATCGCATCTTGTCTTATCAATCTATTTAATAATTAGCAAACAAGACTGGGTGAAAATAAAATATTTATCATGTCACCTATCTGAGTATTAATCTTTCCCAACAATGCTTAACCTTGTTGACCGGATAACTACCACTGACAGAACTGTCTCAGTAATTGGTAATGATATATAATCAGGGCCGTAGAGAGAAAATCCGAGGACGGGGTGAAAAGTACGCAGGCTCCTCTATTATCCCTGTAACTTTATGAATTTCTATACCGTAACCGAGGGTAATAACTGCCTTTTCTCCTTTCATCAGGCCAAGATAATATACTTGAATATATACTCCACATCATCTGTTTTCGGCACTCGGTGTTTAAGTTTTTTCCCCCACGAAGACATTATAAAGTTTGCCTTCTGCACCCAAAGTTTCGGTTCTGCATATCATACCGCTAATTTTCAGTAGTTCTTTTCTAATTCCTGTGGGTAGTATTCATCTCCTAAGGCTCTGATGCCAGCTAAAGAAAAAATCTTTCAATGATTTCCAGCAGAAGATTAGTCCATATGATCCGTGAACATATGGCTTTTGAGTGCGTTATACTTTCGCGAAGTATTCATGTATAGTAAGGACTATATGGGGAAAATCGGGACCCGAAGTTAGATTCGGACTCTAACTAATCGTTTTAAGAATTTTTTCCCAGACCTTCGAGAAATCTCCAACCCTTTCACTTCCCATCTCGTTAGGTCTACGTTTTACAAAGAACTAAGCAGGAAACATATAAGTTCGCTGTGAAGGGAAACCTCAAAATTGTAAAATATGCTTTCAAACTGCAAAGCAGAGTGGCTAAGAATCCATTCTCCTTATCGTAGTTTACAGGCCTTAACAGACTGAAACAGGTCAGAGGAAGACTTGGCGTAGCATTTTTTGGAGCCTATGCTCTTGTCAGGATTCCGCCTACGAGCGAAAGTGTCATCAGTTTACCTAGGTCAACTATAGTCCCTTGATAAGTATTCTAAGGTGTTCTTCTACAAACAAAAAATTCTGTAATTATCTAATTGCCTGTCTTTTTCATTTCGAGGTCATAAACGAACCCTTGGAGCCATTGTAGTCTGTACTGTACTTGTCCGGGATTTCACCTCAGATACTCGTTCACAACTACTCTACTGATAGCCGACATCTGGCCTATGTTAGAAATCCTTCTGCCATCAATAACTTTCTTAGTATGAAAAGCTACAGCTCCATTATACCACGGATATGTCAAACGAATATATAGCAGCCCAAGATTGGCTCGTTTAAATCCCGTCGCCAACATAAATAAGTAAATTGATTTTAAACGTCAAGAGAAAGACAAATCAAAAGTTCTACCAGAAAGTGTAACACGAATCTTGGAATATATGTAACATTTTCGGCGAAACTCATACCAAGGTGTTGACAATAGGACCTACAAAATAACAAGTTTGGAAGCACCCAAGTGAAAGACTAGTAGCATCAGAATTCAGGTATTAAGTCCTTGTTGCCTTGATTAAGATAATTTTGCCTTTCTTAAGAAGTTAGGAAAATATCTCCCCTGTAATATCTGTACCAGAAGACTTAAAATACCTACTTTGTTATTCAAGCTTAGATAAACGGCTAGTTTGAAATAAGTAGCTTAAGGCACGTTAGTATTCGGAGCGAGGGTACATATTTGAATAGTCTCAGCAATGGTAAGTATAGGCAACAGAGCGTACAAGAAAAGTAAATCGAATGAGGAGCTTAGTCTATAACACTACCTGTATAGGGTTTACCAAATGAAAGAGGCTAAGTGCAGCTCTTCGAACTGAGTTTTCTGAGGAAGAAAACAGTGTCACCTTCATCATTTTCCAATTCCAAATACTCGGTTATTCTCAGCGAAGCTTAGAGACTTACTTAGGATGATGATGAATGGATGGTGATAGGAAGATTCTAACGGCCACCATCCATGTTCAGTTTGGCCTGTCAGCTACGCTGGAAGAACACGGAGTGCACTCGGCCGCCAGTTGAACTCTCGAAAATTTGAGATATTTTTTTATGTTTGAGCATTTATAAAAAATGTTCAAAAGCGATGAAAATGCCAATCAAATTTTCGCTCACAGTCTAAACCAATATGTTTCGCCGGTTGGTAGAATCACTTTTCATTTGATCACCATCCGCCTGAACAGTCAAAATTGACAGATCAACTGTATCAACTTGAGTCCTTTGGCTCAGTGTGCTCCGTTAGCTTTAAGCGCAAGTTAAGCGATTTACTTGCTCCTTCTTCCTCTGCCAGTCAACAGGCGAAATTCACAGGCCGAAGAGTGAGCTGTGTGGAGGACGATAGTATAACCAAATTATACTGATATACGAGGTAATTTTGTAACACACACGGAAAAACGGACTGGAGTGAAAATTATGCCGGTTTAGACCAACATTTTGCCTACTCCAATTATCCCTTTTTCATTAAAATTTTTATTCCGCGCCCCCTAGGAAACTTCGGCGCTGGTGAGAGATTGTCTAGTAATTTAAAGCTATCATAACAAGAACACCTTCGTGATGTAGGAATTGCCCCGCAGGGCAGTGTCGCATGACCCATCGCTTTTTATTACTCCGAGTGCTGGCCGTGGTAATGGAGACGAAGATGTTGCTTTAGATCTGTGGCATAACACATTATCATCACATTAGAAATGAGGATATTCTAATCAATCTGGGGTGAAAAAATTGAGAAACAGGCGTCTCCACTAGCTAAAATTGGTCTGAACATCGAACTCAATGGGAAACGACGAAAGGCCAATCAGATGGCGATTTGAGAACCTCTCCACCTCGTTCGAGGGGGCGCATAAGGAAAATTTTCAGACGAATTTATGTAAAAATGAGATGTATGCATTTTGAGGCCTACATTTCGTGTAAAGTGTTTTTCAGCTGTTCGGGTTGGATAGGATTTGAGAATGAAATCTTTTACATTTTATGATAAACCCATTTTAAGCCCTACTTCACCATGTCTGATTTAACCGTTTTCGAGTAACTTTAGCGATCAACAGAGAGATTGACTAAGAGGCAGACATTCAATCGATAATACCGAAGCATTTTCAGGTCTGAATGCGTTCTGTACCAACGGGGTCAATATTTTTCGGAGATAGAATATATTCTGATTTTCTAAGAGAAATGTAGGACGAGAACAAAGCCCAAACAGGCTTCAGTAATGGGTTGGGCATAAAAAAATATGTGGAAGAAATGTTCGGCGAAGTACTATTGCAGAAGACAACGGCTGACGTGAAATGCGAAGACATGACGTCAGAGATTCTTGGAAAGATGCAAAAATAATGCGAAACTTGTATCGCATGCTGCGTTGTATTCAAGAAATGAATGCCACATTTCAAGTCGAATCTAGAAATCCAAGAATGCAGCAGTCTGCCTTAAAGATAGATGACATAGCCAACATAACATGAATAGACCCGATTTGAAGAGTAGCACCATCAATATAAAAGAACACAATCAGCCACTTCCAGAAGAAAAACAAGGCAATTTAAAAGATCATGCAAAACCGCAGAAGGACGGGAGGTACTCATGTTATCGATGAACAGTAAACGTTCACTGCCGATATCAACCTTGATCTGCCACAGAATATTATAAGCACTCTTCTCCCATTCTTTCGAGGGGCGGAAACCTAACCACTGTTTGGACAAACTCTGGTGAAATTTCTGACATAACCATGGAAGAAGTCCTTGAGGTCCCGAAGCCCTAGCCTTAGACGGTTTATGGAATTAGTTCGCTCAAACACTCACGTTGTGTTCGAAAGAAGCAGTTTTTACCGCACATTGGAAGCAGCAGAAACCGAATAAATTTCTGGGCGATCTTTCGTCCCATACGCCTATATGCCTATTAAACAGCATTGGCGAATTATCCGATCCATTCGCGTCATTTAAGATAGATTTACGCCGAGCCCAGAAAAGAAAGATTCAGTTCGGATTTAGAAAGGCGATATATACTGCCAGTCCGATCAGTACAGTTGTGGAAATTGCAGGGGTCACAAAGAACATTTAGCCTTAGACGCTTCCAAATATCTGGAGTATCGAACAACTTTCGGTCTTCAACAAGTGTTGATTTTAGGTCCCGTTCTGTAAAGAATAATGTATAACGCCATTTTGATGTTACAGCTCCATGAAGCACACAACAAAGTGCAGTTCGAGAGAATCGGTAGAAGACTATATAAAATATAACATGGAAAGGTTCGGGTTTCTCTTGGGTTGGGGATCATCGCAATTTGTGATAGCGTCTGATGCGAGGAATAATGTCCCAATCCAAGAATGCTATTAAATATATTCCTTGAACTATATCCTTGCGGTATTATCATCCCAAATTGGTGTGAAAATATTGGGAGGTGTTTAAGAAGTTGGCATAAACACACTTTGTAGCATTTGTTGCCGGACAAACGGTTGCGCAGATGAGATTTGATATATTGACGCGAAAGGTAAACGGATGAATGACTGCCTCAAACCTAGACTAGCCATCATGACCAAACAGAGGATCCCGATTTTGCGTCCTTTCGTGGTGAGACGATTATGGAGTTGAACCTAATGGTGAAATACCTTGCGGTAACATTCGATTCGAGCTTTTTCGAGCGATAAGTTTCGACGTTGAGTTTAAGGGAGGATCATCGACTATAGTCATGTGTATCAAATAAAAGGGCTCAATCAGCGTTTTTCGAAGCAAGTTTTCATTTCAAAGTGGTGAACAGGGGTAGGAATAGGTGACTTAAATTAAGGAGCTATTCTCAGAAACTACCCAAAAACTAAAAAAATCATGGTGATGCCCATATATGACATCTAGGTCTGAAATTTCTGATACCGATATCTGCTCAAATAAAGTTAATAATAGCATATGACTATATTTTGAAAATGTACTTACTTCAGTCCTAATTTCATCATCGAATTAAAAAAAATGCGATGATATAAAACATAATATGAAGTATCATACTGGGAATTGTGGTGGAAATCCCATCATTATTGGCAAGGTTATAGTAAGTCAAAATCGTATTTTTCATATTACTGATCAGATATCTTTAGTGCATATTTACTATCAGCGATGCACATTGTGAACCCAGATATTCTTACATAAAGAATCCACAGAACCTTTTACACCTCAAGCGTCAAGCTTCGTGTTTCAGACTACTCACCAAAGTTAAAGATAACTTTTCGATAGATCTAGATAGAAAATGTTCTAGTAAATTTATACATTTTTTGTATAAAGTGGTTGATTTATTTATTTTTTATTTGATTCGCGCCACAATTAAGTAAACTACTTACCACAATGATTCCCGAATTCGCCATAACTTCACAACGTGACAATCTATTTCTTGCACTTCTTGTCCTCCAATAATTCCACTTATAAATAAATTAAGGAACATTATAACATGAGAGTCAACAAACGAACTCCAGACTTACATTTGTTTAAGCCACCCCTATAAATTCACTTGAGTTCTTTGTACTTATTATTCATTACACGAAATAACGCTTCCCTTAAATTAGATGTCAAAGTACATATTTAAAATCATCCAAACGTAGTTCGTTCGCAATTTGAACTTTTCCATCATGTCCCTGATATTTGACTTCAAGTAATTTTCTTTTAGTCTCCCCGTCTGCCCCATATTCTTGGATTATTATGATTTCACGCCATCACGAAAAATTTCCATTTTACCACACTAAGCCCTTTAGCACATTCCCCAACAGGAGCTATAATCGTGTAGATAAAATCTTGCCTTTTATTATCCATTGTTTTGGACCGCGAAGTTTATAGCATGTAAAATAGTGTATAGCATATTCATACCAGCTATTTTTAACCCCATACTGAAGGAATTTATAGCAAGAATCAATACATGAAGCCAACGCATGGATGTATTTCTGGAGTGCCGTACTTTCCTTTGATGTTAAGGTTGAAAATCGAAGGTTACCAGAGGATGGATGAACTGAGTTTGGATGACTAATTTCTATTTGATAGTATCTGATGAACACTCTAATCTTATAAGTCGAAATAACTGAGTATTTATTTAAGGAAAATCAGATCCGAAATGAAAAAGTTTCAATTTCATTGGTCCGACCGATATAGCCCACTACACATTGTCCAAAGTATCTCACCCAACTAATCAGACCGCAGTGATAAAATTTTATTATCGAACATCCAACTTTTCTGAAAATATCATCTGGACCGCATTAACCCCCGATCTCTTCCTTTTCAAACTTGCATACAATCCTCTAACTCCCTCCTCCACCCGTCTAACTTCTGCCTACTTGCCCGATACCAGACCAGATTCCATTCAATCTTTCGCCAGCTGATTAATATGTTTGGGGGTGTGCGCTGCTCACGGTCGACATCCTTTCCAATTCATTTCAAGTTGTTATCTCTCCTCCGCACGCTGATGATAAACTTTCGCCCCACATAAAAAAATGCGCGGGCGCAAGCCACAATGTCTTCTGAAGGTTGGGGAACATTCACCCTGACCGTCTCTCCGACGTCTCACCACATTAGAGGCAATCTTTTCGGAAATGTTGGCTGGGGGAGTAATTCACACACCCTTTTTTCATACTGAGCCTTACCAAAAGTGAGTATGGGAGTACGCGGATATTCTCAATCTTTGCATTCTTATTTGCCAGCGTTTTAGCACTAATGCCTGCCGGAAGTTGACGTGAAAACAAGAAGTGCTTAGTTAGCATGACGCCAACGCGAAATTTGTGTGGAGTGGTTCAATGTCACCGCAGCTACTTGATTTGATGAGGGTTTGGAATTTCGTAATTCGCCAACTGGGCAGAAAACGAGAATGATGGAGAACTGGAATTTGTTGGCAGTTACAAAGTGCACCGCGACTGGACTGTGTCCGGCAGGGCAGTACGAAACCAAGCTCACGTGCCGTTCTTAAGCCAAACTGAAAGTGAAAGTCAATCAATAAAAACATTTCGTAAAAAGATTATTTGGACAACGAAGAAAAAGATACTTTTCATGATAATTGATATCTGATAGTCACTGGAAACCACTTTATGCCGTTTAATTTGAGTTCGATGAGTATGAAGTTGTATATATAGTATCGTGTTCGTAAGGAAAAAGGAAGGAAAAGAAAATCCCATCTGAATAATTGTGATTGAAGCACACAACCTTATGAGCCACATATTACGAGTGTATACTGAACGGAGCAGTCTTTAAGTCAATACCCTTGGTTTGACCTCGTTTCGTGTTCTTGTGTTGTCAATTCAATTTGAAACATTTTTTGTCTATCCTACCCAGGATAACTCAAATAGATACTCAATATCCTTCCCATGTTTGCAGTTCCCCCAAAAAACTTCGATAGACGAAAGGGGCAGCGCAAGTAAGCGACACGTAAGGGAACGTGTCTATGCTGCACAATTTAAAAAAGTTCTTTTTGATAGGTTTCGACCATATTTCCAACAGTCAATAACCAAACTTCGATGAGAAACGCGTAATAATCAAATTTGTCATCCAAGGGAGTGTGAAATTTTCTGACATTATAGGGAAGCTTCAGGCACATGTCGGAAAGGAAAGATTACGAATGGTATAGCCGGTGTGATGGTCGACGTGGTTGAGATGCCAGCTTCGCTATCTAGAATAAATACCTGGGGTTGAAATCCGACTTCTGGACTTAGTTATTTCTGATTGTCTAAAGGGGATAGCGCAAATGGGCCTACTAAGTATTCTAGTATTGGAACTGCGGTTCTTCCCTTTTTAAGGTTTTGTATAAAACAAAACCTTATTAAAATCGGTTTACTGTCTGTCCAGACGGTTATAGCGATTGACATGAAATTTGGTGGAAAGGTGGGAACTGTGAACGCTCAAGCATACAGTGAGTTACATCCTTTTACGTCGAATGTAAAGGGGAATCCTCATACATGCAAAAGGGGGGTGTACATTTTCTTCCACCAAATATAATCATGTGGGGCATCAAATTAAAGGTATCGGTTAGTACTTTTCGAAGCCGTTTTTGGTTTTGACATTTGTTGGAAAGGTGGGGAGTGCGGGGGGTTGAAAGTGATCACTTCTTTAACGGATCCATCCTCAGAAACTACTTAACCGAAAAATCTGAAGAAAGTCAAAAGGCTGCCACTATATGGTGCCTAGATACCAAAATACCCTCCATACCGATACCTGTTCAAATAAAGTTAATAATAGTACATTACTATAATTTTGAGTAATTGGCTGCAAACCCCCTTCGGTTCATCCTAGCAGCAATATAGGCTATAACATAGGGCATGATTCTACCAAATTTGGTGGAAATCGCACCATTATTAACAAAGTTATAATAGGTCAAAGTTGTCACTTCTTTGCAAATTAAAGACTTTTAATGTCAATATCCGAATATTCGAAAGTGGATATTCTCACAGATTATAGGTATATATTACTTGTTACCTACTAAGGGCACAAATGCGCACTCAAATGCCTTTATAATAGAAATACATGAAACCTTTCATATCTGAAGCATGCAGCTTCCGGTTTTCTGACTTGTCTAAGGTTTTATATGAACCAAGGAAGCAACAGTATAAAAAGTTTGTGAACGAACGAGAAATGCAACAAGCACATCTTTTCAGCGCAGATATGACTGGAAAAAACATTGAATTTGCAGCCTTTTCATCTTTTTTGCCGCGATGAAGCGTTCCCAGAGTCATTTGGAATATAATATTTTCTTTGCTCTCAGAAATATATTTTCGAGAATATTTAATTTGCGTGTACATCAATGTTTTCTTCACCAAATATGTTTCCTTTCATTTAAGTAATTTTTCTTTACTGGTTTTGGGGTTCTTTATGGATTTGATTCAAACAGGCTCCTAATAGCATTGCCTTATTGCCTGTATATTCTAACCACTGACATCAATTGTCCAATAATTGTGAATCATGTTAGAGTTTAAAGGGGCAATCAGAATAGGGGCCTACAAAAAATTTTTCTGAATATAGTCATGTGGTATAGATAAAATTAAAGATCCCGACTGGTACTTTCCAAGTGGGTTTTTTGAGATTGGTTGTAAAGGAGGTGAGTTCAACAATTTCCTCTACAGCAACACCTAGTACCAGAGGAATTCGTGCGATGGGTTCAACTGCTCTACCACGATCCGAAAAGTAAAGCTTTAAGTGTTACACCGATAGTGGAGAACGTCATCGATGGTATGGTCACGTAATTCAGGGTAACGAGAATTCACTTGCCAAGATTGGTCTGAAGCCGGTGGTAAACGATTAAAAGTTCGGCTCAAAGAACGGTGTTGTGATACGTTGGATGGTGACTTGAAGACCTCGCCACAACATCTAGACTAGGCCTTTGATAAAATAAAATGGCACAACCGATCACGACGAGCCGACCCCGCTTGTGAATAGCTAAGGAAACAGAAAAACATAGAGCATGATAGTGGAATGTCTGCTGAGAACTCCACTATTATTAACAATTCTTTTGCTCCGGAAGTCATCATAGAATGCCAGTATCCCACAATAATGAGTAACCAAACATGGTGAATTCATACAAGGCTCAAATTGCCCTGTGAGTTGGGGCTTAAGAATATTCTCAAAGTCTTCCTTGCTCGTCGTAAGAGGTGACTAAAAGGGATAGATATTTGTGGGCTAGCAACCTGCCAATTTTGAAACTTTATTGCTACTGAAACGGCAACACCGCATCGGAGAGGGACTGATCTCACGTAGAAAACCTGTTTGGTTATAGAAAACTGACTATAATTGGTTTCTGATATGCGTAAGCTCCTTGACAACGGTAGTGAGTATTCTCAGAATGCTCACTTTCTCAAACTTGAGCAGGGATTCCAGCGAAATAAACTGAACATTTCGGTAATGGTGGTAGGTTCGCTGATTTTTGCAACTTCCATCGCCGCGTCATTGGTGGCATATTGTTCGAGCACAGTTCCTGCCATAAGGTCCGTTGGGTTTCAATTGACGAACGCCGTACGAACAATCGGTAGTAGATTTAGGAGTTGTCTTCTGAATGTCCGTGACAAAGGAAGCGTTGACACCGGCCTCGGAAATGATCACTATCTGATGGTCGCTAAAGTTCGCTTGCGTGTTGTGTCCACCACTTCTTGCAGCGTTAGAGTGCCGCGACTCCCTAAGTTCAATATTGACGGCTAGTATGACCCAGCTGTCGCTCGACAGTTGGAGAGCTATCTTGCTAATCAGACGGCAGATATACTGGATAACCTGCCTGAGAATATTGACGAGCATTGGGATGCCATCAAAAATGTCGTTTTTTCTTGGGCGCTACACAGATAGTAGGCCACATCCCGAGGGAGGGTCATAAGATCTGGCTGATCGTGAAATCGTGGAACCGGTTCGATGAACGGTCGGGGTTGAAAGCTCTCTTGACCGCTACGAGTGATGCCGGGAGTGACGCGCTGAATCTCCGATATCGGGTGAAACCTGCAGAAAACCAGCGTAGCGTGCGCCGTGACAAGAGCGAATTTGCTATTGCGCTGGTCAGGGAAGCGAAAGATGTTGCAGAACGCAATGATTTCGAAAATGTATACCGCATCACGAAATAGCTTGCCTGTGGCCGCAAATCTTTTGAGTTTCCTGTAAAAGACGTTAACGGTCAGATCCACGACGACGAACAACTGCAGATGATGAAAGAACACTTCATCACGGTTTTTAACCGTGTGACATCTGGAGAAGTTCCTCCTTTTGTGGATGAAATGGCTAGTTAAAATCTCGAAAGAATTTGAGGTATAAAGGAGCGCGCCCACTGGGACCGACACGACATGATAGTTTTGCTAACCCTTACTGGGGAAGATACGACATGACAGAATATTGCTTAGTGTATTTGCACTAAATTCACACTGTTATTAACTTATGTATGGCGTGGGAAAATGTCTCTTGCTGTCTCAGACAACAAACAAAGGGGACACTCATCTATCAGGGCACCTCCGCCGGTTGACTTGGCAGATGATATGATGCTGGAATCCTAACTAGAAACTCGATAGTTTGGTCTGTAGACCCCTTACATTTTGGTAGAAAAGTCTAATATTTGCAAAATCAAGGTCAAGGTCGATAAGGCAGGCGAGCGAGCAAGAAATTTCCCCGAAGCTTGGTCTCTATAAGAAGCTTAACGAAAACCCATTCGTGGTCAAAAGGATTGTCGTTTTTTCCGCGGCGATTTCCACCATTTGAACAATTTGCCTCTTTTGGGCGGACACCCTTTTTGACCAAACGCGGACAGTAGATTTTATAATTTTTTTATTAAAAAAACCCTTCACGGCCGGACACGAAACTCTTAAAAGTGTGCGAGGCCCAAAATTGTGGGTAGGAATTAAAACGTAAAAGTCCACAAACTAATTTGGGCACTCCCGTGATAGGAAATGTTTGTGGTAATTTTGTTTATGAGCGCAGCATTGTCGCAGTAAGTTGAAGTGAAAAGTGTAAAAGGTAAAATAATTAATAATGTCAGAGAGGAAAGTGCTTACTGAAAAAGAGAAAATAAATATTCTCAACGCATATGAAACTGAAAATACATCAGTGCGTGTGCTAACCAAAAGGTAAAACTATAGGCAAATATTCTAAAACAGTTTCAATATTGATAAATTAATTTGACTTGTCTCAACCAGATTTGAGATAGGAAAGACACAGGCTTTCCTTATTGTGCGTAACAAAGATGGATTTCTGGAGAAAATATCAACAGTAAAAGAAACTTTATCAATTCGAAAGGAAAAAAATATTGATGCCACGGTTTATGACTGGTTTTGCAAGGTCCGAAGTCAAATCTCTCTATTATTGGGACCAATTGTTCAAGAGAAAGCCAAGGAAATAGCTTTAAGCCTTGGAGGTAAAGATTTCGCTGCATCTAACGCAAAGATTTTGCAGTAGACGCAACATAACATTTCGATGTGTGTCTGGTGAAGCCTCTGCTTTTAATCCAGAAGACGTAGAACAATTTTTAAAAAAACTTTCAGCACTTCTAATTGGTAATAGACTCCAGGACATTTATAATGCCGACAAAACAAGTCTTTTCTTTAGAGCATTACTCAACAAAACGCTTGCTCTCAAATCGGATAAGTGTCACGGTGGAAAATTGTCCAAAGAAAGGCTAACAATTTTACTGTACGCTAATTTAAAAAGAGAAAAAGAAAAACCACTTGTGATTGGGAAAGTTGTACGTCCCAGAGCATTTTCCTTTCTGGACATCAAGCGGTTACCAATAATTTGGCATTTTAATAGAAAGGCATAGATTACACGTGAAGTAATGACTAAGTGGCTAATGGATTTCGACCAAAAAATTAGCCAGCAAAAAGGAAACTTTTGCCTTACCAAGTCAATGCAACTTCGCATGCTCGCGACTTGCAATTACAAAATATACAAATTATTTTTCTTTTAAGCAACACGAAATCAGCTTGTAAGCCGTTATTAAAAATTTCAAAGTTTACTATCGAAGCATGCATGTTAAACACATCTTGGAGGCTGTGCATTTCATAAAAGCAGCCTGGATTAAGGTGCAGTCAGTAACAATTACAAACTGCTTTAGATTTGGATTTGACAGAAATTATGATTGAAGAATTCAACCATGAGAATGACTAGCCCTTAGCAACGTTGTCTTCTATTTTTGGGTTGGCAGAAAAACCTGGCGAGGGCTATTCCGACGCAACAGAATTCCTCGAAATCGATAAAGAATTGAGTCCCTATCAACAGCCCCAGAGCTTGAGATAGACTGTTCCAGTAGCGAAATCTGCTTAGATGTCAAATCAGGCTGCTTTGAAAACAATTTCAACCAAGTTTTTTTTGCAAAAACGACTATATTGCCTTCGAGCATTTAACAAATTTAGAGGGACGTAACACTCTTCTTAGAAGGAAAACAGAAAATTTTACGTCAGTCCACAATTTCCCAGTTTTTTGAAAAATGTAATGTAAATAAAAATTGAATAAATCTTTAGTTTAAGTTTTGAATGGTAAAGAATGAAATAAAAATTTTGTCATATCTTTAGAAACTGCATTAATTTGCTTACATAGGTGACCTCCTTCGACAGAATTTTTGGGACAAATTGTATTATTCCTTCTTTCTACTTCCAGGCGAAACAAACAAAACCTTTCATACCTGGAGCGTCAAGCTTCCGGTTTCTCGACTTGATTTGTATCTGATGTAGATTAACCCAGTTCACATTTGCTAATAATATTGAACTCCTAGTGGCAAGCGTTTGGGTTGATTACCATCAATAAAGTGCTTTCCAAATCAAATTATTTGTGTAAGTGGCTTTTTACAAAATATATGGCAATGTAATTTTTAACTATGTACACATAGAACTGACATGCACTCATCGTTCCAAAACCTTTTATCCCGGAAGCGTCTAGCTTTCTCGACAACTTACTCCTTGTTTTTTCACATCACTTGGGTGCGTTCTTAGTTTGTAGTCACAATTAATCGAATTACATAAGAATTATATTCCAACTTTGAATAAACCGCTGACCTTTCATAGCGCGAGGTGGTCCATTGTAGACGAACTCGTATATAGCTTCCAAACAAATTTGTTACCGGTGTGCAGTACCTCCCGTGGCAGTCCCCTATCTTCGGTGGTTGAATGAATTGAAACTATAGATTCCAAAGATTGTTTTATGTGGTTCCATCATAACAGGCTTCTAAGAATTAACAAAACTCCTAACCAGATATCGTTTTCGTGGCATTCATTAGGAATTTCATCGTAATTTTAATTGTAAACTCAACATTGCCGTCTGCACAGTAACGGTATTAAAAGGATGAACGAACTGATAAGAATCGTGCTCGATACCTTTTAGCTACTTTTGGTTTTAATGTGTGCCATTATCCAGCAATAACGAATAAGCATAAACAACTTTCCCTTTCAATCAACATTTTATTCCAACTCGTAAACCGAAAGCAATTCGGCTCTACCTCAATGCGATACAAATACTTTCGTTCAAGGATGTTCATCCACCAGATCGATAGGAACCTCGTGCCGAGAAGGCTGGAAAGGCGACGGTGGGTTCACGCTAGTCCACCCTACAAAGGACTAATAAACATCTTCACGTAGAGTCTCAGCCCACGCAATGCCGCTTGGAAGGCTCGCGTAAGGGTCCCTCACCCACACGCAGTGGCAACGGTTCGCCGAAGAGACTTTGACGTAGGTTTGGGATTTTCTGTTGGCGTTGGGGGAACCAATCGATATGGAAGGATTTACGCAATTTCGCAAGAATAGAATAGAAAAAAACGTGAATGTAAATTGCAACTTACAATTTCGTGATTCCTTTTGCCTCTGACGTAGCAGCGCTCTAAGGCCAAACACACTGGTTCCATTGTGCACGCCAGGGTGACGGATGTGAGGTTATGTGAAAAAGGATATGCAAAGAGCTCCTGTGGGAATATCAGCCAAGCACTGACAAGTTAATTGAGAACACTCGCGATTTCGCGCCTCACAATGCAAACCACTATAAACAGAGAACCGTCAACTGCACGTTGCACTGTTGCAACCGTACGCCTCTTAGACAAGTG
Organism: Hermetia illucens; assembly: GCF_905115235.1. Lineage (NCBI taxonomy): Eukaryota > Metazoa > Arthropoda > Insecta > Diptera > Stratiomyidae > Hermetia > Hermetia illucens. The sequence goes on from NC_051852.1 coordinate 117,231,460, forward strand.
CAACCGAAACAATCAAACCGTTACGAACGAGTTACGAATAGTATTCGAATTCCACGGTAAACTGAGCTCCAGGCGTTCACCGAACAGCACTCAAACACGGGAGCGATATCCAGGCTCGATCAGGGTCAGGACGACTATTCAAACGCGACAAAATCAATGCGGAAAATGATTTTCCAACCGCTTGAAGATAGTACACTGGTGCGTTTCTATACTGACTCGCGTACTCTGAAATTCGCCCCCAAGAAGGTCACCTTCACGGCTTGTACGGAGTCGGTCGGTCGTTCAGTCTCAGTACAATGAGAAAAAAAAAGTCATTTCAGCCATTGGAGAAATACCACCTCGAATATGGCAATGCTTCCATAGTCGAGAACGATTTTCCGCGCATCATAAACGCTTTCCCATATATGAGGGCCCAATTCGCCGCGCATTCCTTTATTGAAGGGGAATCAGCTTTGGCTGTATTTGGAAGTTTTTATCCACGTGTATCGTCACTCCAGCTGAGCGATTCGACGGAGTCATTATCCCAACACTCCCAATCGAACAGCAGCACGGGCCCCTGCGGCGTGTATGGCTGCACTTTGTTGCCGGTCGGTGTAATTCAGCGCAAAGGCACCGTAGATATGGAGGACCTGGATTAGTTCGGTTCTGAGTGTCGTGGGATTGAATGAGAAGTGAGTTGACCCCGCACTTCACCGAACTCGAGTGGATGGAACGTTTTTTAGGTCACACAGTGTCGGTCTTGACCTAATTTCCATTGACAGGGGGCAGACGATTTATTAGCGTGTCGAATGTGGAGGCGGTGCATGTGCATCGTTGGTGCGTCATTGATGCAACGGAAGGAAAGTGAGAAGGTGAAGAAGGAATCTTTCAGTAAATCTGTCAAGTGCTCAATCATCCTTGGGTAATTTCTTTCAGGCAGGAACTCATTGTTTGGTAAAATGGGTACAGGTTTTGTTCCCAGGGGGAAAAGATCTTACTCAATTCATCGCAATACACCTGTTAGGGGAATCCCCGGTTTTTCTTTAGATGCAAGCACATATTGAATGAAGGATTTCTCACTTGTGTACGCGAATGTACTATTGAAATGGTTATATCTACATTTTACAATTGAAATGGAATGGATATATCTGAAAAATATTTAGTAACTACTGTGAAAGAAGTTACGGTGTTTTCATAATTAGTTACTGGAGTCATCTGCGGATCTCGATTTTACAATTACATAATTTTTATAATTTTGTCAATTGCGGAAATTAGGATTTATATAATTTTGAAATTCAAATTACATTCCGCCGAAGATTACTTCAAATTGGTTGGAAAAACAAAGAAGTCGGAAAACGGAAACGGTTTTGTAGATATTTCATGTAAGAATGGGATCAAGCAGTGAACTGCAGGATAGACTGATGCGGAATATAGCTCCCTGGGAGTCAACCTACCTCGCTTTCAGGCCTGTGTGGAGTTGGCAAATCTTCCATTAGGTGCATCCCTTTGTTCGGATAAGTTAACGCTCAGCGAATGCGCTGTGGGCAAGCACATGTACGCATCAGGAGATGTGTGCTTATCCAAAAATTGACTATGGGAAGGATAGCCAGGAATCAAACTGAATATGGAGGACGAGAAAAGAATTTTGTTTACCGTGCACCGCCCGTTTGTGGAAATAGGTGAGCTGGCTCCCGGCTGTCGTTATGCAGCGGCCGCAGCGCCTCAGTATTGGGAAAGTTGGCTACTTCGGGATCTCTCCACAAGAGATAATAGTGGAGTGCAAATGAGATCCGCACACGCAACCAGTCAAAGTTTGGAAGGTTACCCGTAGGTAGTCCAGATTCCTCGCGGCATTCGAAAGGAAACACGAATAGTTCCCGGATCGACGTGAATGCTGCTGCTGTGAAAAACAGACGTAGAAGGCGATTCACAGGGCGAACTCATAAACGAACTCTGTGATATGACTGGCCTCATCTCTGCTCTGGGAGAAGCTGACCAAAGTGGTTACAAAGTGGCATTTACTCCCTTATATCAATTCAAAAACACGATATGTGTATGAATTATAACAAGGATAAAACCTGCCTTGTAAGCCGGCCGAGGCTAAACTAGACTTTTGTTTGTACGAAACAGCAAATCATATTGCTTTTTGCAATTTGGGTGCTTGCCCAAGAACCAGGGTTTCGTGGACCACGGTATGTTGTTTTTCTACTGGTCCGGTCCGCCATCAAGTGGATGGCGGACTTAGGAATCCCTCGGTTCACAAACAAAAGAACTCTCGATTTATCAAGGAAAGGAGGATTTCCACCTAAATGTCAGGTCTCTGATAACCGGGATTAAGCTTTCGCATATTAGGGCAGTGGAGGAGAAAAACACTCGAGTGGCACTTGGCAAAGTCACGCAAGAGACGCAGATAACACCTTCATCATATAAGGTGAGTGAAAACACAGGAAAACGGAGTAGGAACGGAATAAATGAGCTTCTTGGCACCCAGCAGGCGGCTAAGAAGCAAAAAGCTTCCTCGTTAAAGAAAGCTGAACCGGCGAAGGTTCCGGATAGTTCTTCGATTACATTCCCAACTTTGGCAAAAGGGAAAAATTTGCAGCTCGTAAACCCGAGCAATGGGCAAAAGTGGGCAGCAAAAAGTGGCAGAGGAAGAAAAGGAGGGTTCTTCCGGAAATAATCATTATTTCCAAGAAAAGAGATATATCTTACGTCGATATCTTTCGGAAAGTCAAAGCCAATCCGGAACTGACACACCGGTAGTGTGGGTCGTATTAGGCGCACGCAAGCAAAAGTGAAAGCCCGAAAGCAACAGATAGCAATCGAGTGTAAAGGCTTAGACGGGGTTACATTAGGGGAGGATGTATGTGGTGCGGAATACAAGAGAAAATGATAAAGATGAAGATGGCCTATGGGGTGCACAGACGGCTATTATCAGCTTGCCGATGCAATCAGGAGTTTAACCGATTACCGCGGGCAAGGTAAGAATAGGTTGGGCCATATGTCGACTTAGGAAGCAAGTAGCTCTCAAGAGATGTTTCAGATGCCTCGATTTCGGTCATTTTGTACAGCATGTATTAGTGAGGACGGTAGGTCTAAAAGGTGCAGGAAGTGTGGAGAAGAGGGCCATCTTATCAAAGACTGTACTGGATATTTACAATGCTTTTTGTGCAAAGGGAAAGACGGAATGGATGGCCGGTATGTTACAGTTGGTGGCAGGTGTCCGAAATACAAGAGAAAGCTGAATTGTAGATCTAAGTGAGGTTGATACAAATCAACTTCAACCATTGCAACGCAGCTCAAGACTCTTCAAACAAAATAGCTTGTAGTGGCAAACCACTCGAAAGTCGAATGTGGACCGAAATTACGGTAGTGCACATGAGTGAAACGCGGCGGTATGGCCATGCGGACGGCAAGCCATTCAAGAAACAATGGCATTCGATATCTTCAGCTATTACACTTTTCCTAGTGCAACATTAGCGCAATATGAGGAGATGCTAGACGACTTGGTTTTGGACGATGGATACCACCATCCCAAAAATCATTCATTTTTAACGCGTAAGCCTTTGGTCCGAGGAAGTCGAGTAGCGAAAGCCAGAGGCCAAATCCTGCTTGAAAACTTCATGAAACTGGACATCGTACTAGCTACCGTTGGATGCGTGCCCACCTTCCAAGACAAAGAGCTAGGCTCAATCATCAATCTGTCTTACCTCAGTAAGTAGATTCATGGGCAAAAATCACCCCAAATGACGTGCCTACGACGCTTGGTCAGAATAATCGTAGCTCTTTTCCCACTACAGGAAGAAAGTGGACATCAACCAACGGTTCGGCAGGACGTCTTCTCAATCCCTGGGGTAATTGGGGAAGAACTGCGACAGATCTGTTGGCGAACTGGGGATAATAAGCAGCAGTTGTTCCCCAAGGCCCCATATTGGGGTTTTTGCTATGAAACATAATGCATGATGGAGTAATTTTCCTTGGAGTGGCAAATTGGTTTGGAAACGATCTGGCTGTGGGTTATTGCGAAAAAAATCTCTCTTTGCGGCTAATATGTGGCTCCAGGCTAAGGCTATCATCTAAGAAATCCGTCAGTAGGTGGTGATAGCCACACTTTGTAAGAGGTCGTCCTATTATTAACAAAAACGCTAGGAATCTGCACTGAAAGGTCGAAAAACACCGTTCCCAATCCAGGTTATTAAGAGAACCGTGCCCATTGGACAGTTTGTAGTCGGCTGCAACTGATGGTATACGAATGGAGCCTTACTGATACCTGGTCACCTCAATGAGTAAGTTTGACCTTATCCAATCTCTACGAGCATGATTATATCTATAAAAAAAACTTAAAAACAATAACAAACAAGCAGGACCCCGTACTCCACACAAAGTCGCCCACTAGGCGAAGGCATATCACCGCAATCAGGGAGCCAGGTGACTACACCTAAAAACATAGAAGGTGGGAAGTCAAACAGTGAATCCATAGTCAACATTAGCCTATTACAGTGACCGCAACCAATAAGGGCACTCCCGGAGGGAATGCTCACTCATAAGGTGCAGGAAAATTTCGAAGATTAGTCAGATGTACAGTCGATTGAGTGCGGAGCTTGTGCCAACCGCAATATACTTTCGACCAGGTCATATACTGGTGGATTCTGCGGCGGAGGACACTGCGGAATTGTTTAGGATCATAGTCAGAGTACTTGACTGGAAAGAAGCGGAAATGTCTACATTTACTGGAGATGATACCAGGGGCACATATGGTGACGGTGTAGTTTTCTAAAGATGCAGTACTAGAGACAGAGGATCTTATGAGCCTCCAAATTGCTCAAATGATTTTCTTCATACGCAATTATGAAGAGTCTTAAGAAGTTAAGTAGAGGGCAAATACAAACTCCCCACGATCATCTACCTTGATCGAATCTTGGAGGCAATCAAACGATAAAACTGCCTTATTAATTATAGGCAGCATATCTGTGCATGTGCACAGGGAGAAGCAAAGGAAAGATATTTTGGACGAGAAATTGGGTGGAAAACCTACCGAGTTCCCCGAATTAATCTCTGAAAGGGCAGGACCAAGCAGGGGAGTAGAGCTACTGCCCAGTCAGAAGGAATTCTAGACCTAGATATAGATCTTCTGGTGAACAGCGATATGTATGAAAGCGCCATGTCCGAAGAGGAGGATGAAACTGCGACAGTGGAGAAGACCTTCAAACACTAATGGAGCCAATGGTCAGCAATATGGTAGTTCAGGTAAATCTCCACCATGCGAAAGCTGCATCTGTAGTGATTGCAAGGGCAATTTACAAGGACAAAATTGATGTAGCTGGTTCATGAACTCCGGAGCAAATTCGCGGTTTGCAAGGAGGAAATATGCAGGTAATTTTGGATTTCTCTTGCAAAAAACAGCAACTTACTTCATTCTTAAACCCATTTTAAAGTGCATACTTCTTTCAAAGCTCTTTACTGGACACCAAATCAGTCTGTATGGGATCTGCACTTGCCACGAAGCCTCACCGAAGGTTATCTGGTGCTATGGGAGCCAGGATGGCCCTCTCAGAGCATATGCTCCAGTGGAACGCATATACGCTCGGCTCGGTTATTTGCGATTGACCCCCTTACTGGGATTTTCATGATGGTTCTAGTTGCGCTCATATCGCGGCCAGAGCTCCTTGTAGGTTTAATGCATGAAGTCATGCTTTATTATTCAGGTCCGTACCTCTCAATTGCTGCAGTAGGCTTAGATAAGCCACGCGCCCACTGGTTTAAATGTTTAGTCTGCACTCAGTATAGTCGCCAAATCAATTGAAGCTTGAAGAGAACCATGAAATTAGGCCATCATGGCAGTTACTTATGTTAAACTCCCAAGGCCTTCATGCTATAGGTGTTATTGTTTCTGAGAAAAGTGTGGGCGGCTGACAGCTAGAGACAGATAGACAATCAATAAACTGATTTTAATAAGGTTTTGTTTTTCACATAATCTTAAAAAAGTGTAATAGTCTGCCTGGATTAAAAACATTTGGGTCTGAGTGTAATCTTATGATGTTTCTAGCTATTAAATTATTTGAAATAATTTGACGGTTTTTGCTTGTTCTCTTCATCAGAGCTACACGTGGGATGTGCAAGCAAAAACCATCTAGTTATTTCAAATAACATTTAAGTGTTTCCGCTAGCAGGTAGAGAGGATCCTAGATACAGTTATTCCTTAAGGCGACAAATACCTTAATTCGATAGCAGATGTTGCGGTCAACTATGTTTTAGGTTAACATTGTATCAGCAGACAAGTCCTCAGACGACTTCCCTGTTGTGGCCGAGGGAAATTGTCTTCTGATAGTTCAACAGTGTGCTAAGCCGGAGTAAGAGTCCATTTAGCAGCAGTTCGAAGTTTCTACTCCTTGCATGGTGTCAGTTGCTTAAGCGACTTCAAGTTAAGGTGAACCAGCATACACCACCGGCTGCGTGATCAAGGGGTAGCTTGATTTCAAATACGTGGATTGCGAGTACAGTAGGCGCCTTCGGTTTTATTTAACATCTTTATACCTCAACTTCTAAATAGTCATGGGATTACTCATGGATTTTATTTTAAAAGAAAAAACAAAGACCTTAGATGGAGAAGAAGTGTCGCAGGGCAGATCAGCAGAAGAAGTGCGGATAGGCGTCATTGGAAGAACTCCAATATTTAGCTTCCTTTACCACAACAATTTGCTAAAAGGTTGCGTGTTAATGCAGCCAGTTCGGAAATCAAATCAAATCCATTCAGAGTCCAACAAGACTCACTGATGAAAGGCACAAGTGGTTCCCGAAATATCGGTACTTGTAAAATATGAATCAACACTAGCGAATAGGAAAAACGAGTTTTTATTATTTAAAATAATTAATCGCTAGGAACACCTCGTAATTACGCTCAGCTGTTAAAACGATATCGAAGGGAAGGGATATCGAACTGGTGGACCTCGGCGCAAAACCGGGATATCTGGAGTTAGTTATTAAGGCAGGCCTAGACCAGGTACCGGTTGTTGCGCCGTTGATGATGATGATGCTAAAGCATTAAGCGGCAATAAGTTCCGCCGAAAGAAAGGAAGATTCCTAGATATACAAATTAATCAACGCCTCCAGTGCTCTGCCCATTAATGCAGATAAGAGGATTACAATGATCCGTCAGACTGAGAACCTTGGTTTTGTTAGATTTTATCTTCGGTTCTACTTTACTTCCCTCTATTTCCATATTTAGAACCATTATAATCCACTACTGGGTGAGAGATCAAACATGGGGCTTCATTTTAAAATAAAATTTTTTTAGAAATTGTATGCCTTTTCAAAAGTTCCTAGCCTCCATAAACCATTTCTTTTCAGGGATTGAGAAGTCCTAAGTCCGTATCCATGTGATGTCGGACCGGACCAAATAGAGAGCAGTATTAATAGAGACCTATTCGAGACTGTATTCGGTTAAAAAAGTTTTACACCCTTTTTTTTGCCTCATATAGGCAAAATAGATGTAACTTATTGCATATATGGTACAACAGGCAGACAGACAAACGGATGGACAAACAGATGGCCGTTGAACCGATTTTAATAAGGCTTTCTTTAACAAACAAAGCCCTAAAAACTGAAATAAGGACATTCATGACCTCATTGTCTTGATATACAGGAAGAATATGTTACTAAATTGACGAAGCACTTTTAAAAAAATCACTGGATATTTCGAAGAATGGAGTAGAAAACTTTGCAATACACTAAATATCAACATCGTATGCGAAAACAGATCGGCAAATCTGATCGTTGGAAACAGACTTTAAAATTATTAAGCTTTGATTTCAATTAGTAAGCTCCAGTTTAAAGATTTCTATACTATTCTGTTGTTGTATTTTGTCTACTTTATCAACTTATTATTTTCTAAGTTATTAGATTTGTATCTTTATTCCAAACATTCACAATATTCTATTTCTCATAAAATACGCATTTTAATGATAACATTATAGAAGGGAGAACAACCTCGGCAAAAGCATTTCAATATTCCAGTTCTGTGGATTTAATTCTATTCCAGCACATTCAAAATATGGATTAATAAAAGTCTGTTTTTCTCGATGTACCCCTAGAAGTATGAAATCAGTAAATATTTATTCCCCTTTTCCATAGGTAATCATGGCAAGGGTTAGCTTATCACATAACTTAGATAAATGCGAATGACACGTTTGATTATTCCCATTTATTGTGTACCTCAATTTTCGCTGATAACATCATATGAACGGTAATAAAAAAAAAGTTACATCTGATAAGAGTAACTTGGCAAATGGATGGTATTCGAAAGCATAAACCAGGTAAATATGTGAGGCATCGAAGGGGCGCATTTAATAGTGTTAAATTTGACATTGGCTCAAAGTCAAGTTTAGAATATAAAATTTGGAATATTGGCTAGAGTTTGGGCGAAGGTGAAGTTTGTGGTGATAAGAAAATAGCGTATGCACAGTTAGAGCAATGCGCGTGTCTTATCTAGTGAGAGAGTTGCACTAAATAGAAAGCATGGCCTTTGTACCTTGAAAATGTTTATCTTTATGTTTTCATTCAAACTAGAATGCAATGTAATCCAAAGTTTACTGGCGCAAAGAGTGTTAGCGGAGTTGAACATTGATGAAAAAGTTACGCAAAGTTATGGGTAATAGATGATAAAAATAAAACATGAATAAGCTGTGCAAAAAACGGTTGTAAAGGCTCTGGGCAGCAAGGGAGCAACCGTAGGGAGGGTGTGATTGGTTAGTGAATCCCCACTACGAGGCGGTAGACGTTTTTAGGCTAATCACTAGTAATCCTTGAAAATCCTCCTTATTTATGGAGGAATGATCTATTGGTATACTCACTAATACTCTAAATGCACATTTAGGCTACTAACTAAAAAAACTGAAGTAAACTAAATTTAAAATCAGTTCTTTCCGACGAATTACTTTTAATTACCTTTATGAATGCTTTACATTAATACGCACACTTTGCTTACTATATTTGACAAAACAGAGATGATTGTAAAATCTCTAAGGATGCGTTTTTGAATACTTCTTTATGTCTGACTTAAGATGTCGACCACTAACCTTCACAGAAAGGCCAACTTCTTTCTATATACAGAAGTCTCAAAAAGGCATTCTTGTGCAGCTTAGCGCACTGCTATCGGTCGTTGCGATTAAGACGAATGTTTCAGTAAGTAAAGCAAACTGTTAGCCAGCGAAATATGATTGTTTTTCAGCCTTTCAAAAATAGCTTTTCCTATGGAGTTGTGACATTTTACTATGTTACCTTTAGAATACTTATTTTTATAAACCCGCTTCTCCTCTTTTATGCGTTGCATGGCTCTCACTAAATTTACAAATGTGAATCTAACCTAGTCAGATGCCGAAGATATTATGGTTCGTCCACATGAGCTTAACATCCCACTTGCTAAATCTCTGAACCCTTTCTCCATCAAGCGGCTGAGGGACTCAAACTCATTCTACACTAAAAAAAACTGAAATCTATAATAGTTTTTAAGGTTTTGTGTAAAACAAAACCATATTCAAATCGGTTTATTGTCTGTCTGTCTGTCTATCTGTCTGTCAGTCCGTCACATGCGTTTTTCTCGGAGACGGTTATAGCGATTACCACCAAATTCGGTGGAATGGTGGAAAGGTGGAAACTGTGTAACGATTATTTCTTTCCGAACCCGGTATTAATTTTGACATTTGTTGGAAAGGTGCGGCGGGTCGACAGTGATCATTTCTTGAACAGGCCCGTTCTCATAAATTACTCACGCGAAAAATCTGAAAAAAATCAGGAGGCTGCCACTATATGGTGCGTAGGCTCCGAAATTTTGTAGCAATAACATAGAGCATGATCCTACCAAGTTTTGTGGAAGTCACACTATTACTAACAAAGTTATAATAGGTTAAAATTGTCACTTCTTTGCGAATTCAAGACTGTGAATGTCAATATCACCCAAAAGTGGATGCTCTCACATAAAATATGCATATATTACGTGCTACGTACTAATAGGACAAATGCTCTGCACTCAAATGTCTTTAGATAAGAAATATGCAAAATCTTTCATACCTGGAGCATACAGCTCCAGCTAAGTCAAAGTTGTCGCTTCTGGGCAAATTCAGGGCTTTGAATGTCAGTATCACGCGACAGTGGATATTCCCATATAATATATGCCTATGTTATATTGCTAGATACTAATAGGACAAATGCACACTCAAAATGTCTTTATACAGGAAATGCACAAAACCCTTCATATCTCAAGCGTCCAGCTTCCGGTTTCCCAACTTGTTATTTTTTTCGGACCTCTTTGATTATAACGCAGCCAAGTTCAATTATGAATGCCATGGTATTTTAGGTTGTATCGTAGCCGAAGAAATTATGCAGAAAAACAAATTTGAATGAAATTAAATTTATCGCAAATTGCAAATTGAGGAAAGGGTTGTTAGCTTTATCAACTAGGTTTTCGGTCAGATATTTTCGGTTATGCGTTTTTTATCTAGAGTCAGTTCAGCTCAATGATCCTAATGGAACCTTTATCAGGCCACAAAGTATCTACACCGTGCATCTGGTCGTTAATAACAGCAGTAATAGCATAGCATACTAGCAAGTTAAATAAGAAGTATTATGGATAAATATTCATTATTGGAAAGTGACGACAAAAGGATTCAAGGGAGCTGGACAATTTCCAAAAGTAAATATTAAACAAGTCGGAATACCGGAAGCTCGGCGCTACAGGTAAAAGGTTTTGTGTTCATTTTATGTGAGCAACTCTCTATTTTCCATTCGTGCGTAGCTAAGAATATAAAATCTCCCTTCATACTTTGCCAAACTGCACGATGTACATGTGTTAACGCCGCGGTTCAGATAAGTTCACTTTATATGATGATGACTTCAAAACACAGTTGAGCGTGCAAATCCAGGAACTATGTCCAATATTATCGCCTATACCGTCACTTAATTTTATACTTCCAGAATGAACTTAAGGGAGATTTTCAGGTAAATTTCTAAAATGTTGTATGATACTATACTATTATTAACTTTATTTGTGCAGGTATTGGAACCGGATGTATTTTAAGGCTTAGATTTTGTACTGGGGCGTCACCATAATTTTTCTCAGTTTTTCAGTTGGATAGGTTCTAAGAAGGGGACCTGTTTCACTTTTTGGGACTCACATTTTGAGCCCTCATTCCACTATGTTGTACCCAGTATCAAAAGTAAGGTTTTCAAAAAGTACTAATCGAGCCCTTTCAGTTGATACCTCACTTCAAACCCAACACAAAATAGGGCCATTTATTATATGAAAAGGGATTCAGAGAGCAGCAAAGGATAAGAGGGCTAAGAAGAGGAAACTTCTTCATATGTGGGACTTCAATCTTTCATTCTAGTGTCAATTCTTCTCGTTAATTATGACGTCAGCATCTTATTTCCATGGCTTCAGAGCATGTGCATGCGAGATATTGTCCTACATCTTGGTACTTCTAGGATGAATTTAAGGGGGTTTTTCAAGTCAGTTTCTAAAAGTTGGTAATATACTATTAGTAAATTTATTTGAGCAGATATCGGAATTTCCGATTAAGAGAGGTCCGGGAAGTCTTCCTGTCATAAAGGAAAAATTATTATAGCTGCGCTAGTGTATCTTCCAAAAGAAGGTTTACTTTTTATAGCAAATGAATCATCGTTATTCTAAGAGGACAAGGTTCGCACTTTGGCCTATAAGTTGCCAAAGTTCATCATCTCGCTAAACCATTTCAACTTAAAGTTCTCATCATTATCACCAGGGCTTGCCTTAATGAAGAACTCCAGACATCCCGGCTTCGCACCGAGGTCCACTAACGCAATATCTCTAAAAGCTGCGTGGCATCCTGTTCCATCTCAGGCAGTGTCTGCCTCGTCTCTTCTTTCTACCATAGATATTGTCCTTATAGACTTTCCGAGTTCAATCATCCAAAAATTCTTCGGAGTATTCTTCTCTCGAACGCGGCCAACAGTTCCCAATTTTTCTTGCTAAAAATCCAAGTCTCTAATTAAGATATGAGGATCATTGTCTTGTACAGTAAGAGCTTTGACCCTATGGTGAAACGTTTCGAGCGGAGCAGCTTCGTAATCTGAAATAGGCTTTGTTGGCAGGCAACAACCGTGCGCGGATTTCATCGTCATAGCTGATATCGGTTGTGATTTTCGACCCTAAATAGGAGAAATTATCAAAGTTCTCGCTTCTTCTAAATGTGTGGAGCAAACTTGTAGTGCATTTTCGGGAACGGTTGAAAATTATCTATTATTTGAACCCTAGCTAAATTCCTCGCCTCCTTCCTCGTTTTCTTTCCTTGGGTGTTCCTAAAAAAATACCATAAACGCTCAGCGTTTGGCGTTATCCTTGCATGGATCATACTAGTGTTGGATTGTACCTTAATATCACTCTCCCATATTGGTCTGCTTAAAATTGGTGATGTGACTCCCAACGCTTATGAATAGGTGATTGTGACTATTGTCTCCATTTACTGCTTTGTGAGCTTCTGTCTGCACATGAGTACACACTTGATATCCGCCTGATATTTTCTAACCATAACCAATCCCGTCCCCCCGTTGAGAAGGGCGATCAAACTCGAACATGGAATTGGACTCATCAGAACCAGTATCGCTGACTCACTCATCGCGGGACTCCGATTGTGGTTTCCAAATCATAATATGTAACTTGTTAGCACTGATGAAGGGAACAAGTGGTTCCCGAAATATCGGTATTTGCAAGAATAAATATCCACACCAACGAAAAACAAACAACAAGTCTTTTATTATTTCAGTGTTAATATATTTTATGCACCCTCGTAACTTTAAAAAATGTCATTTTCACAGCTGATTTAGGTTCTCCTTTTCTGTACGTATTTAAGCCTCAAAAAAGTCCGATTTATATTGGATCTCCGAGAAAACTCTGGTTTTGGGGAAATCACTTCGTCTCCCCCCCCCCCCCGCCTTCATTAGGCTTGATGCTAACTCTCTGGTAACCTCTTTTCCCCTTGTCTCTGGTTAGACCAGGCGCCAAGCACTAGTTCATTTTCTACATTTCTGGTGTTCACTGTGCCAAGCTTCCCACAAAATTTTGTGTCAATAGATACTACCGTTTTTGAGAAAAGTAATGGACAGATAGTGAACCGATTTTAATAAGGTTTTGTTTTACACAAAGCCTTAAAGACCTTATTCTTAGTCTGAAACAGGCGATGCGGCCTTTGGAGTTTCTAACGTTTCTAAGTTAATTAAAATCTAACTGGAACATTCAATTTACTAACATTGATAGATTATAGGATGAGCCGAAGCAGGCCCCTTTTGTCAGTACTGGTGACTTTGGACTTCAATTGGCGCCACCTGCTGAGGCTAAAGTCTTGTCCATGGGAAAGCATCTGTCCTTGGATAGCAAACAGCTTTCGGGCAAACCGCTTCCGGGCAAATCACATCCCAAGGTTGAGGGTAAACTAGCATCCTGGACAGAGAGTGAACTCAAGCGGCAACGTTCCCAATTCCTCGAACCAAAGGCAAAGAGGGTTTGGTGAGCAACGACTAAGCCTTCATTTGGAGCCAAAGTTATCGAAGCCTTAAGAGGAAGTGGGGCATGAAAACCATAGTAGGGCTTTAATGCGACAATACTCCTTAACCTACCATATGGAAAAGATTGAGATGGTGGTTTCGGCTATACGTAGTCAATGCGAGAAGGAGGAAGAGACGGCTGCGAGGGAACTGCGGCTCTCCTCATTAGACTAAACTAACTTTGGTAGACTTATAAGTTGCCTCTCCATCTGCTTAAAGAAAGGAGTACTTACATTGGCCGTCATAAATCATAATTAAATGGCTTACTTTCATTCACGTCTTGCATACGAGTTTATTTTCGGTGAAAGTGAGTCCCAACTCTCTAATCCAATGCCTTTGTTGTTTATCAAAAAGGAAAAAGAATTATCTTTGTTGATAAAGATGGATTTTCAAATTAATTTGTCTAAGACATTGAAAAATGCACTTCAGGAGAAAATATCTAGGCCTCGAAAAAATCTAATTTGTCTGCCCCCAAAATAATCTTTTATTCGACAAAATCGGTCAAAGAAGAAGTCAAGCTGATCCTCCAAGGCAAATTAATGAATACGCAGCTGTTATCTAAAGTACTTTAGACTTTAATGTGAATCATATCGGTCCAATCAAAACATTTCAATGTATAGGTAAGTGTCAATACTTGGGGGCTCGGTAGCGCTGCTACTACGATAATGCCTGCATACTTTAGGCTGGATCATGACTAAGTTCAGATTTTGTATTCTTTAAGTGGCCCCACATCCTTCAGAGGGTCAAATGTCGATATTAGAAATAGACATCCAATCCCAATTTATCATAGTAAATAAAAAAAAATTAATAAACTCAATGAACAATTCGACTTTTTATGATCATTTTACAACTTGTCCATTTATACTAAATCTATACATACAATTTATAAATCCATCGAATATTGAGTTGAACTAACCTGGAATAAAAAGAACAAAATATTAGTCGTGTATTTCCAAATAATATGAAAGTAAAATAATAAAGAAAGTTGCCTCAAAAAGTGTTCAACATCGGTAATATCTACACATGTGGCGTTTTCATAAAGATATCAACCTTATAGATACTACTCGGATATTGACATATCATTGGATGATTCACTTCTTATTTTCAAAGGCGGTTAAATTCGAATTAATGACAAGAACGGTGCTTTGCTTACCAACCGTCGAGTCGCAACGGATAGATGGCGAGAATACTTCGAGCAGATTTCAACTGAAGAATTTGCTCATCCTCCATTTCCACAATCATTGCCGACATTTGGAGCAGTTCCACCAGTCAGCGCAACTGAAGTCGAGGAGGCAATAAAACAAATGAAATCGGGGAAAGCAACAGGCCCTGACGACATCGCATCTGAGCTCTGGAAAGCGAAGAGCTGGGACCCAACACTGTGGCTCAGTGAATTCTTTAATCGGGTTATTCAGGAAGGAAGAACACCATCTGACTGGCAAGAAAGTACCACTGTTCCAATATGGAAAAAGAAAGGTAGCCCAGCAGAATGTTCAAATTACCGTCCGATCCGGTTACTTTCCCATACCATGATTTTTGAACGCATTCTTGACAACCGTATTCGCGAAATCGTTGAAATAACCGTGAATCAAGCCGGATTTGTCAAGAACTGCGGAACTACTGACGCAATACACGCTGCGCGGTTACTCATGGAGAAACACCGTGAGAAGCATCGCCCTCTTTACATTGCCTTTCTGGATCTAGAGAAAGTGTTTGACCGTGTACCACACGAACTCATCTGGTATGCTTTACGACAACACTTCGTGCCAGAAGAACTCGTGCGCTGGGTTCAATTGCTCTACCACGATCCGAAAAGTAAAGTTCGAAGTATGGCGGGTGTATCATCAAGGAAGTGCCCTCTCACCACTCCTCTCTGTCCTTGTTATGGACACCGTCACACGGGACATCCAACGTCCAGCGCCCTACACACTGCTTTATGCAGATGATGTTTTCCTAGCATCTGATAGCAAAAATGATCTCGAGCAACTTGATCAAAGATGGATTGATCGCCTTATGCAACACGGTCTCAGATTGAATTTAAACAAAACTAAATTTTTGACGACCGATCCCCATGAAACAGGCACAATCACTGTCAGCGGCAGTGATCTGCCCAGAACTGAGCGATTTAAATACCTCGGGTCAACGCTATCAGCCAATGGAGAACTGCGTTATGAAATTGCTTCACGCATTAACGCAACCTGGATGAAGTGGCGTTCCACAACTGGTGTCCTTTGTGATCGACGTACAAACGAACGTCTCAAATCTAAAATTTACCGCAATGTCGTCCGTCCAGTCGCTCTCTATGGTTCTGAGTGTTGGCCGACCATAAAAGGCAATGAACGGCGTCTTGCGGTAATGGAGACGAACATGTTGCGTTGGACTAGTACCGTCACACGTTTAGATCACATCCGAAATGAGGATATCCGGGATCGTTATGGGGTTGCACCGATCGTGGAAAAGTTGCGAGAGAGGCGTCTTCGATGGTATGGTCACGCAATTCGTGCAAACGAGAATTCCCTTGCCAAGATTGGTCTGAACATCGAAGTCGATGGTAAACGACCAAAAGGCAGACCTAAGCAACGTTGGTTTGATACGCTGGATGGGGATTTGAAAGCCTCGAGATTGCACCCAGATCAGGCATTCGATAGGACCAAATGGCGAAGCCGATCACGACAAGCCGACCCCGCTTGTGAATGGGACAAAGGCTGAAGAAAAGGAAGGAAGTTATGGAAGTAACGGGGATGAGTCAAAAGCTTAGTACATTGTTCAAGTGAATACGCCAGTGCAAATACATAGGGTGATACTAAGGCACCTGAGATAGCATTGCAATGCTATTAATGTACTTCTGCATTTCCTAACAATTGACAAAGTATTCCATGCTTACCTAACCAAGGTGGAACAACGGATAAGGACGTTTGGATCCTAAAAATGGAATTTATATTTTCTGAATGGGGAATATTGTTGGCTTTTTGAGATGCTATCTTGTACGAGAAAACAAAAGCGGTGCTCATGACAAGGTGTCGCAAAAGGAAATTTTATTTGCGGTAGTATTGGAAACCGCCGCACGAGTCAAGATTCGTTTGGCGTATCTACAATCCAAATGTACTGCGTTTGGCTTAGCAGCTGGCACTTAATTGGCACAATCTGTATCAAGCAAAAAATACAAATGAGATTCGTTTGCTGGCGCATTGCTTGAAATTATATGGTGGAAAAGAAATTATCGCGCATGTTCGACCTTCTTCGGTACGTGCCCGTGAAAAATTCCGGCATTAGGTCCGATGTTAGTGCCGTGTATGTGATGCAGTGCATTGGTATCCGGGTTGCAAGAATGCGGCATTAGAAGGCTGTTTATAGCTTGCCACATGGGATGGGGAAACGCACGCAAGACAACCATCTAGGCGCCATCGACACACCAACACACCAATAAATGAACCACAGGCCCTACGGGCAACTTAGCAACGTCCTTCAACACCGGGAATACGAAACTCGGTGCCCCCTGGACACTTAATTTGCTTCTTATTTGAATTAAACCCCACGTTGGGCACCGTAAAATCAAAGAAAAACAATGCCCAAGATCTCTCTAGAATGATAGGAAGTGCTCATTAATTAAATACTAATATTAGTCCGAAAAGTCATGAGTTTCCGCTTATTGTTTCTCTAATTGCGAGGTGAGTTCATCTTTTGCTTTCTTTTTGGATTCAATATAAATATTTTTTTTGGGAATATGGTAGATGATTGCTTTTATGCACAGAGTGTTGGACTCCCGCAGCAGTACGCCGTGAGACTACCAGCTAAACACCTCCCTGTCATCAAAGAACTGGTTTGGAACCGTTTAACACATTACTTCGGGCTAGCCCTCTGGGCTTCGGTAGCCATTAATTCAGGAAAGGGAGTTGTTAGCTCAGGGAACCCCTTGCCACCCGGTCCCTCCGCCGATCGAGCATAATCTTCTGCGCAACAAGAAAAGTGCGAATATAATGCGCAATACGATTCCATCTGCAGCGCTCCTCAGCATCTCTCCTTGTTGTCTGGAGAGAGCTCCCCTCTGTCAGCATAAAGCTGCCGACGAAAGCCGTTCCACCCTTCACAAGAAAAAAAAAATGTATTTAGTGTCGTCCGCCATTCCATTGCAGAACACACAGCCAGGAGATCATGCCAATCTTGTGCAGATGAGACTGGAAACCTCCATGCCCACTTAGAAGTTGGGGAAGGAAGTAAACAATCTGAACACGCGTTCTGTTCAGACACGGATTTGTATCTTGGCTCTATTTGCCAAGAGAGTTGGTAAGTGTGGTTTGATGTTCTTCACGGACAACGACCTCTTTTAAATCATCGCCCTTTCGACAATAAATAGCTTTACGTTCCTTAGCAAGGAGGACAATGGGATCAATGGCGCGATCACCATCACTGTTGGTTCTGAGACAATGCGATAAGCAGACGCCACCCGCAGCGCTCTCTGCCTTTGCAAGGCGTATACGATGCACCGCTTTGTCATACTTCCACGTCATGGAGCAGAACGACCCTCGTTGGTCCCAGAAGAAGACGTCTCCGGGTAGATACCGAGACCGGTAAGGCCGAGACACCCGCTGCAGCCCTGCCCGTTGCTGCTATGATTTGCTTGAAGAAGCTTATCTTTGAGGTCCAGTATTAAACCAATTGTATTATTATTATAAATATTATATTGCTGGTTTTGACTCTATAGTTGACTCGCCTATCGATATGGGACGGGGATTCTCTTTTTGATGATGATGACTACTTCGGTTTTCGTAAGCAGTCATCCATCAATACCCAGCGCATCAATATGCAAAGTCTGCTTTACGCCAATTCAACAGTGCGTCCGGCAAAGAGTGCCGCAGACTATCGTAGGAAGCGTTCCAGGCATCCTTCCCTATGGTGGATCCCTACTCCCGACGTGATCTCGTTCCTCCTCTAGCCCTCTTGCGTCTCATCAAGCAGAGAGCGATCCTACAGATAATCCATCATTATCCGGAATGTAGAAAGGTGGACAGATATGCTAGGCACATTAGAAAATCTCATCTAATGTGCCTAGCATATCTGTCCACCTTATGGAATGGAAGGCATTTCTGATATAAAGCGTTATGAGGAGCACTATCAGCCGAGATCGGTGGCTGTGTGGCTCAGCGCGATGAATCGCGTTCAAGACCTCCAAAGCAGCATCCAAAGTGAATTTCACTGATCTTAACCCGAATTGCTTTGAATCCCCGACAGCACGGATCGCCCGTGTGAGTCTGCTCCTGATGACTTCTTCGTGCACTTTCCCGGCTATGTCATGCACACACAGCATAAGACCGCTCAGGGTCTTCTTTTCCTTTGCTGATAGCAGCAGACCCGCCTCCTTCTAGCAACCAGGAAAAATGCACTCCCTTAGGTAAGCGTTGAACGCCGCGAGCAGCAAATTGGTAAACTTCCACCGGTATACCATTATGAATGACGTAGATCGGCAATTTCTGCCTTCCACCATTATATAGAAGACTCTCATGGCCGCGGCCTTTCCGGGCCATGGAAGCCCCACGCTGTCGTTATCAGGTTCATCACGGAATTTACGATAATGTCAGCTGCAAAGCGGCCTGCAAAGCGCCATCCAGCGCTAATCGGGCTGTTCCAACAGCTTCGACGAATTTCCTCATGTTCAACCTCGCGACGTTCAACACCCAGGGGGAGCGTCGGCTTTAGTCGACGTCCATTTTGGTACATGCCGGTAAGTAGGGTCAACCGTTTCGATCGCGAAGTACTGGCGATCCCTTGCCGGGAAGTTTTCTAGGACTCGCCGCCCGTCCACGGCCGATGCCAAAGATTCCGTCGCAGAACGTGTGTCAGGGATGCTTCCTTCGCAGTCTGGACACCGGAACGTTGGCGGGGATCCCGTGTTTAAAACCACGAGCCTGGTTCTCGCCGCCATTTGTAGCATCCGTTTTCCTCTGGAGTTTGGCTGAGGCATGCCTCATTCAGGGACCCTAGCATTAAAGTCACCGCCTGCCAGTATTCGCTCTCCGTGCTTGAAATGTCGTCCTCCAGAGCATCAAGCCGTCACCGAAAGTCCGGTATCACTTCATTCGGTGTCGAACGCCATCCCGATCCGGTGTATGTTTATTTGTAGGCAATTTTTGTTTTCATTACAGGTTTTTGCTTGGTGACCTACCTGACCCTATCTGCGGCATGCTGTCCTCCTATCGGGTCCCTTGTTCTTGCTCGACATTGAGAGAGCTATCTTGTTGATTGGAAAGCAGATACACTGGGTAACCCGGCTGAGAATATTGATAAGCATTGCGGTGCCATCAAAAACGCAATTTTCCTGTGTGCTACGCAAGTCGTCGGCCAAATTCCAATAGGGCGTGATAAGATCTGTCTGACTACGGATCGATGAACCGAAGGGATTGAAGATACTGTGCGAAATCCTGATTCCAACTTATTTTAACGGTGGCAATTAAAGGTTTATCTCCGTGTCTTCTGCTGTGTCACTGTATGGAAGTAGTTCACTAAAAGTGACCACGACCTATTATCGGAGCACGCTGGCCAGATCCTATTCCGACCGAAGAAATCCGTCGGCGTACCCGCTTGTCATCCGTGAGTGACGTGATCAGAAGGCGGAAGTAGCAATTGATAGGTCATATAATAAGAAAGGGCGACAATTGCATTGCTGGCTACCTTATGCAGTGGAACGCACTCTTTCAAGGTGGCCGCCCCAAAGGCACTTGACACAGAACAGTAGAGGAGGAGTATGCATATCTCGGGATGTCGTGGGGCGAACTGAAGGGCATTTCACGTAACCTTGAGCGATGACGCGTAGGTGCCATATATATACCTATATATATAATCCAACGTCCAGGGTCCTGGTTTATGCAGTTGATGAAAATGATCTCGAACAACTTGTCCGAAAATGGAATGATCGCGATTGAATTTGAATAAAACAGAATTTTTAAGGACCGATCCCCATGAAAAATGCACTGTCCGTGTCAATGACAGTGATCTGCTCAGAACTGAGCAATTTGAATATCTCGAGTCACTGCTATCAGCCAATGGAGAATTGCGTTATGACATTGCTTCACGCAAAAGCGTAACCTGAATGAAGTGGCGTTCCACAACTGGTATTCTTTGCGATCGACTTATCAATAAATGTTTTAAATCTAAAATTTACCGCAAAGTCGTACGCCCTGTTGCTCTCTATAGTCCTGAATGTTGGCCGACTATAAAAGATAATAAATCGAAGTTCGTGGTATACGACCAAAAGGCTGGCCGAAACAACGGTGGTTTGATGCGCTGGATGGGAAATTGATAGCCTCGCCACTGCATCCAGACCAGGCCTTTGATAGAACAAAATGGTGTAACCGGTTACGACGAGCCGATCCGCTTGTAAGCAGAACAAAGGCCAAACAAATAGAAGAAGCATTTGAGAAGATATCAAAATGAGATTTATTTGATGGTTTAAATTTTATATAGGTGCATCATTGTAAATTTTCTCAGATTTTTCAGTTAGATTCTCATAGTGAAACCAGTTTCATATTTTGTTATGCGTTTTTTGGCCCTGCCTTCCCTTGCAATTCATCCAACAGCAAAATTAGATCAGTTACGAATAGTAATAATTGATATCCCAGATGACCATATTCAGAGGAAATAAATTTTATAACACTCTTTCGCATTTATGGAGAGCCTCTCCTTAAACTCGACGTATTGGTCTGAAAAGGGTTTGACAGATCACATATCCTCGTAGAATTTCGCGGCAAAACTTCAGCCCATTCCAGGTAAATCGGGCGTGATAGACAGACCCAGACAAACCAATTGATTTTAATAAGGCTTTGTTCTACACAAAACATTAAAAGTTACAGATTTCAATGGACGGGCTTCGTGAATAGGATAATCAGTATTTTTAATGATTTGCACTGGGAAATCTTAAATAAAAATATATATTTAGGGGTTTAATGTTGAAGATTATGCAATTTATCTTGTTTAAAGATCTCATTGTATCATCAATAATCGTCTCTTGTAATTGTTGATTTCCTTTCAATTGAAATGCCTGTGAGGCATCATGTAAATCCCCTATTTTTCAATATTTCCAAGGTTTCAATATTTGCGAGTCCCATTGCATAATATGTGCACACACATATGTTATCTAGGAAATAAAACTTTTACATCAGAAATGTAACCGACAATTAAGTGCAATTACAGATATGAACGTTTGTATTCCAACCAGATACACTAAACGGAACAACTAACTTTTCCCGCACTTGCAATCATTAAAATTATTTACATTTTAATCGTGTTCCCAGATGCATGTGACATAATGTGGACTAGATTGAGACAAATATAAGATATTTGATGTTGTAATCAATAACAATTCAACCAATCTTCAAAGTATTGTATTGAGATAGCAGCAAGTGATAAATAGTTTATATGAAATTCTTCATTGATCAAATTTAAATATTGAAAATTGAATTCGTCTAATTGGAGTCATGGTCGGTAGGGTAAATGATAAAATCCGTTATATGTGAACGTGGCATGTTAGATTTCTCGCCAAATGCGTATTAGACCTACAAACAGACAATCCAGATACTCATTTGTTGAATTAAAGCGCATATAGTAGGCTATTCAGGGAAGGGTTGTTTCAACTGAACAGATACCCTTCAAAATGCTTCAACATATTATTCGCAAAGTAGGGTAGTGGTTCCAAGGGTTTTACGTTAACACTTGTCGTATAAATGTTTATAGAAATAGATTGCAGTTTCATGCGAAAACTATCTAAGATCTCAGGTCTGTTGGTTCTTAGTAAGAAAGTGTAGTCCCAGGCGATGAGCTTAGAAGAAGTACTTTGTTCAATAAATCCCCAAGAAGTTTCTACAAGAATAAATGTATGTATAGCATTATGATAAACCAGCCACACCTATGCGTTATCGTTGTTTCAACTCTTTCACGATTTTCCGAGAAATGTGCTTATCATCTCCACTGATTCTGGGATAACGGGTTCCATTGCATAACGTAACCCATAATTACTCACAGCGTGAATATAAGAGGCTCGTAAAACATTCGAAACGAGACTCTTCTAGAACATACTGTGAGGAACTGGAAGGTGAAAAGGAGACTCCAGGTTGTGCAGAGTCCTTAATAAGCATGAGTGGGCCAAGTTGGACTCTCTTAGAAAACCGAATGGTAGTTTCACGAACTCCAGAGTTGCGTCTACACAGACTCTCTTGGAAGTACACCACCCGGGAGAACAGGTCTCAGAAGTGGGAAGAAGTGAATTGGCGGTGTCTGAAAACCCTTCAACACGAAGGTGTTGCAAGGGGAATTGGGACATTGCGAGAGCGGCTGTTACCAATGAAAAAGCGAGAGCTGCTATACTATCATTTGAACACTTCAAACCACCTGGTATGGATGGCATCTACCCAGCGATGCTAAAGGAAGGTATAGAGCACTTAGAGAAACTTATAAGAAATATTTTCCGAGGATGTCTTGCTCTGGGCTACGTGCCTTCCTCTTGGAAGAAGGTGAAGTTAGTCTTTATACCAAAGCCTGGGAAAGGTGACTATTCTAATCCAAAGAACTTCAGACAAATCCGCCAAACATCATTTTCGCTGAAATGTCTGGAGAGACTGGTTGATCGTCACATTCGCGAGAAGACGCTAAAGTCGCACTCCCTAAATGAAAACAAACATGCTACATGTACTGGCTGTTGGTCGGGATCTTGGAATGGTGTGTAGAAGCACACAACGCGCCGTTAATTTTATTGAGAGTTGGTATCTCAGGCATGAATTTTCAGTAAATCCAAATAAAATCACAATGGTATTATTTAGAAAAAGGAGGAAACTGAATGGGCTTTTTGCCTTCCAGAGATGAAGGGTACAAGCCTTCAACTCTCCAAAGAAGTGAAATATCTGAGAGTTATTCTAGACAAGAAACTTCTTTGGAACAAACATGTAGAGGTAAAGATCATACCAGCTCTCACACCTTATGGGCTGTGTAGGCGGACCTTTGCCTCGACATGGGGACTTAGGCCTCAGGTAGTAATGTGGATATATGTTGCTATCATTAGGCCGATGTTCGCTTATGCATCCGTAGTGTGGTGGGTTAAGGTGAAACAGAAGAGTTTTCGCTGTAAACTAGCCACACTGCAAAGAACTATGTGCCTGGGTATCATCGGTGCCATGAGTACCACATTCGGCGCACCTCTGAATGTATTACTCAATTTGCAGCCCTTGGATTTGTTTATTCAGAGCAGAGCAATGAGAGCGGCTCATAGACTAATTCGATTAAATCTATGGGAAAACAATGGACGTGGGGGGACAAAGCATTGGGAGAGTCATTGGGAGAACTGAATCTAGTTTTCGCGATGCCTTCCGATTCTCAGATCCCCATACATCTGTTTGGTAGAAGTTACGATGCTATCTTGAAACGGAGAGAAAACTGGGGCGAACTAGAAGAATGCGTCTCAGGATATACTGACGTCTTCTACACCGATGGCTCAAAGACAGAAAACGGTTTTGGAGCAGTAGTCCACCTCTCGAATAAAAACGAGAAGTGGGCTTTTCCTTTAGAACAATACACAACGGCCTTTCAGGCTGAAGTGTATTCGATCCTAAAGGCTGCAACCCTGGATGATTGACGGGCGGTTGAAGGCAGGCGCATCGCAATCTGTAGCGATAGTCAAGCTGCATTGAGTGCGTTGAGTAGTACTTTGATCACTTCAAAAATCGTTCAGGAATATAGAAACCGTTTGAAATAATAAAACCTTATTGTTTCTTTTTCATTGGTGTGATTTATCGGTATTTGCAAAAATAAACATTCACACCAACGAAAAAGAAACAACAAATTTTTATTATTTTATTTTTTTTATTATTTCCCCATGCCCGGACCGGAACCAGCAATTGGGATGTCGGTAGCCTTGGCTGACGTTGCTATCAAAAACTGGGAACAAGCCTCCTATAATGATAGTTGGCGAAACCTTAACCAAACAAACATACTGCAAAGTTTATCCTGTCGAAAAGCAGGAAGACTTGCAGAAGTATTGTGGGCATTCTGACTGGCTATAATTCACTAGCTGGGCATATGTTCAGAATAGGAATAATTCGTGTCCATCACGGACGTGTCCATCCTGTAATGAGGAAGCGGAATCCACGTGATGTGCTCCAATTGCAGCGGAGAGCATCACAACCATTAACGGAAATCCTGCGATTCATAAACGAATCCGGGATATTCCATTAGAAGGGGGAATCCAGTATATTGGACCAGACTGGGCCGCAAGATGCGGACTCAGCATAAACCCAACTAAAACGCAACTGATGCTATTAACCACCAAGACAAGGATACTTGAATTCCATCTACCACGGCTGAATGAACAAAGATTGGTTCTTTCCTCTAATGTAAAGTATCTGGGTGTAATCCTGGATCCTAAGCTAAATTGGAGGTTGAACATAGAACTAAGTGTTAAGAAGGCCTGTATAGCCTTCTATGCCTGTAAGAGAACATTTGCAAAGAAATGCGGTCTCCGGCCGCGGATGGTTCTCTGGATGTACACCGCTGTAGTGCGTCCGATCCTGAGGTACGGCTCTATTGCATGGTGGCAGGCTTTGAAGAAGAAATACAATAGAACGAAGCTTAATAGGATTCAAAGAACCACGTGTGCAGGTGCTATGAGGGCTTTGCAATCCTGCCCGGCAGATGCTCT
Organism: Hermetia illucens; assembly: GCF_905115235.1. Classification (NCBI taxonomy): domain Eukaryota; kingdom Metazoa; phylum Arthropoda; class Insecta; order Diptera; family Stratiomyidae; genus Hermetia; species Hermetia illucens. The sequence goes on from NC_051852.1 coordinate 117,256,688, forward strand.
CAATGTACTCCTGCATCTCCTCCCCCTAGACCTCCACATCAAATATGTTGCAGCGTGCAGTGCCGTCAGACTACGTGAGTCCGGGTGCTGGGCAGCGAAGTCCTACGGCCACAGCAACATCCTAGATGAAATACCTCGAGAAATCTGGGCATCCCCCACGGACTATGTCACACGCAAGCTGAACTTTACGAGAAACTTTGCTGTGGATCTTCCAACCAGGGCAAAGTGGAAAACCGGCGGCGTGTTGCAAGACTATGACACAGTATTCTTTACGGATGGAAAGATGGCCTATGGAGTCGGCGCGGGGGTTTTCTCGAATACACACGGTGTATCCAAATCGTATGGTCTCCCAGGTTTCATCAGTGTATTCCAGGCGGAAGTACTGGCGATATTGGAAGTCTATCGATGGCTGGAGTGTGATTCGAGCCCCAAGCGTAACATAGCCATTCGGACCGACAGCCAAGCGGCCATCAAGGCTTGTATGTACTCAACGACGACATCTTCCCGGCTGATGGGGCAGTGCAGAGACGCGCTCAACCATCTGGGCGGCACGCTCAAGGTCACTCTCCTCTGGGTTCCCGGGCATGGGAACATAGAGGGGAATGAGCGGGCTGACGGTGTGCAAATGCATTCAAGATTACGGCGGTCTGCACGGGACCATGCCGGTAGGCATACCCTACAACTCGGATTGCCGAAGCTGCGGAGAAGGAAGGGAAACCCTTATGCTCTTTCTCTGCGATTGCCCAGCTCTGGCTAGAGTCGGGCTGCGGACATTGGGTAAACCATTCTTTGGGGACCTCAGAGAGATTTCTAGCTGCAGGGTGGGAGAGCTGCTCTCCTTCGTGAATGCTACGGGCTGGCTCTGAAGATCCGATCCGGCTGGACTCTGCTTCCCTGCTTCCATAACAACAGTCACGGTCTTAGGAGTTTGTGGCATCAAAACGGCGCACCAAAGCGCTAATTGGGCTCCTCGGAGCGGCCACTGATACCTACCTACCTACCCTACAATGGACCACTAAGGTCTGAGTGCTCAGAGGCTTTGCCTCTCTCCTACCTCAACCCATAATTTAGCTGTCGTTATTGCTCAATGCATAACCTATCAACTGCCACTTTAGCTTTCTCATCAAGATATCCGCGTGTATGCCTAGAATATAGATAGGCGCTAATATTTGCGATATGCGCTTCATCTGCGAATGCTAATTTGAGAAGGCTTTTGATTACAGGAGTAAAAGTCATGGAGGGAAGTACAACACATTTCTACAAGAGAGCTACGGTGCTACGCTGGTGCATAAGCGCGATTGATGCGCTATGATAGCAGCGCTGTTTATCTATTTTACTAGGATCAAATCCTAGAAAAAGTGGAGGACTGAAGTGGAGTTTGGAGTTTGGTGGTGGAAGTAAGAAACTTTAGCACGTGCAAATTTAACATCATCCCTCCGTTCTCTATCACCGCTGTTAACAGATACATGGTATTGGAAATAATTCATTGCAGATCATACTATGCACACTAACCAAGGCAAAGTTCAAGTACAATTTGATGAAATGAAGAAGATACCGTATGTATGACAATTTAATATTAGGTGCGAAGTGGTGATAAAAAAGTAACTTGAAAATCCACTGCAAGCCCCGACTCTATGTTGGATGGCAATTTCTATTGGAGAAAATACCAATATTCAAATGGAAAGTGTTCCCCTAAAATTGCGTACATAAATGGATACACTGAAAAGCAATTTCTTATCAAAGTAAAACATTTAAAAAATTTAAAAATAGCAACATGCACTGTTTATCTGATTTTTAGAAGCATTGTTTTTTCTGATTTACACCAGAAATCGATATTGATAACATTTTAAAATAGAACTCATGGGGTAGATTTTGAATACTATCTCCCTTATACGAAAGTATTTAAAACATTTACTCAGTTTGGGGCCTTAGAAATAAAAGAGGCGTGTCACCGATTGTGAATAGGGGGGTCAGAACTTCGGTAAGTGGAAATACCCCAAACGCAAGTGGCTTCAAGAGCACTTATCATTCGAAGAACGTGCAATATATCTGACGCAAATCTACTAAATCAGGTGAAAACTGCTCCCCATTGAGAAGGTTCGCAACGCTATGAGCTTCTGTAGTCAGTCAAAAATTTGCTTGGAATACTGAAGTGCCTGCTTAAAGGGATGAAATTTGCATCTAATATAAGGCTTTAGATAAGCTCAATTTTAAGGCAGAAATCTCTACGGGAGGCTTAAAAAGACGATCTATTGTCAGCATTATAAGACTCCTAAAATCGATAGCCTATGAGCTCTAGACCTACGAAAAATACGCATTGGATAAAGAGAGATAGTTTAGAGAGCACACATCTCTGTTGAGATGCTTCAATGTCAAATCATCCTGCGAAAGTGTGCCAAAGTGCTGTTGATTCCTCCGATGTTGCACAGTGTTGGATGAGAGCTTAAGATAGTTGTTTGTAGTAACGACCAAGAGGTGAAAGAACATCCTATAAGGAATTTAGCAGAAGCCTCATGTTACCCACCGAAGGAAGATGGAATATTCTAGATAACTCTTTGAAAAGGGGAATTCAGACGTATGAAAAATCCTGTTCTTTTCTGAAAATTGTTCGAGGGCTATTCTCTCAGAAGAGCAATTATGGCCACTACTTCCTGAGACTTTTGGTGGCACAAAATTGCACGCGGTAACGAAGTTTGCAGCAGGATGGATGGCAACAAAACAACAGGACTCGATGATACACCAAAGAAATCGCTACATTGCCTGGTGTGCCTAAATGGGGCATAGCCACCTACGTTGGTGGTTTGCTTGAAGAATTGAATATATCTTGAGTCATAGAATTGCCAGGGGGCTTACGTTGGTGTCTGGAAGACACACCTCCAATTTGAAGCTGCAGGCAATTGCACCCAGTTACTTAGCTTATCTTGTCGACAGTTATCTGTAAGGTAAACTTCGGTTGGGGCAGGACTCTGAAAGGGTCACCTTTTTATTTATAGTCTTTTCAGCTTTTCATTCATTCGATTTTTTAAATGAAAAAAAAAAATACTTTTTAAATGCCAGAGCCGATAAAATTCATTTGGGGTTAGAATATGAGTTGAGGTAGGCATGGTTATTTGCGGTAGTTGAACACAAGGGGGAGAAAACCCAGGCAGTTCAGGGGTGAAGGCAGGAATCAGGAAACCCGAAATTAGCTAGGCTAGTGCGGTCAAGGGCATTCGACTGGCTATACTACCAAAAACGTTTCCCGAGCAAATACTCAGTCGTGAGGAGCAGGAAACAATCGAATGCAAGGGATTCTCTGATACGCGTTCGACCAGGTCACACACTCGTGGAAGAGTAGTTAAGGACTAAGTTGTCAGACTGGCAACTGTCCACAGTATTTCTTCCGAAACCGCAACAATAGAAATGGAAGATCTCATGGGCCTTTTAATCGCTCAGAATGAGAAAGAAGGAATCTCGGAGAAAGGACTGGATCAATCAGGGAAGTAAACCTGTTGCCCAGTGAAGAGCAGAAGTTGGACGACCGAGACTTAGAACTTCTAGGGCTTAGTGCGGAAAGCGACGTACAGGAAAGCGCCATGACGGAGGAGGATGGTGTTACTCCGACAATGGAGAAGAGCTTCAAATAGTAACGGAGATAATGGTCAGCACTTAGACAGTCTAGATAAACCTCCATCATACGAAAGCTGTATCTGCGGTAATTGCAAGGACAAGTTCCAAGGAGAACATTGGAACTGAGGGAAGATTCGCGGTCTGTTAAGAGGAAGCATGTTGGGATTCCTCTTGCGAAAAATCAAGAGCCAGCATCATTCTTAAACGTAGTCTGAAATATGTATGTCTTTAAGAGTTCCTGACCGGAGACCTCGTGGCTATCCAAGTCACGCTGGAAGCCGGGGGAGCATTCGAGAGGGAGTCGTGGCATCGGGCTACTTCCGAAGAAGCGACATCTGGGTCCCACCGGAGCTACTAGCTAGACTGGTGAAGTATTGTGAGAGGAGGGCGTTACGCCAACACGAAGTCTGGGGAACCAACGATGTTAGTCGAATAGGTGAGTATATTCTTGAATTTATTCTTAGCAATAAGTTAGAAATATATAACATAGAGAACACTCCAATATACGTGACCAGCACTAGACAAGAGGTGCTAGACATAACTCTAGGAAATACTCTGTTGAACGGGCTGGGCGGGAATTGAAGGGTGCCGAATGAGCCGTCTATATCTGATTACAGAATAATCAGATTTGATGTTGAGGGCAACTCTGAAATAAAAAGAATAATAAGGAATCCTAGAAGAACGGATTGGGATTCCTATGCAACGCATATGAGCAACAACATGGCTCACCGTCAAGGGGGCGGTGACATCAAAAGCGAACTAGAACTAGAAGCAGTAGTGGAAAGCCGCAACAAAGTCGTCATTGACGCAAATGAGGCCAGCTGTCCGGATAAGACAGTTAAATCATGAAGGGATGTATGCCTTCAACCGGCCAAACAAACCAAAGACTGGGTAAGGTCCAAAAATTAACTGACTGCGTATAGCAACGCGATCATGGAAGCAAAACGGAACAGCTTCTGTGAGGGGATCGAACAAACCACAGAAACAGCCAGGTTTTCTAAAGCTGTAGCTAAAGACGGGGCAATATCTTCTGCCTGTCTGAACAGGGAGGATCGGACACTTGCCGAGAATGAGGGGGACCGACTTAACCTGCTTCTCAGAACTCATTTACAGGCGTTCTAACCCACGGCGGAAGGCAATAATAAAGGAGCACTCAACACCTGCGAGCCGCTACCATCACGCTGCTCCCAGGGCAGAGGCTAGGCATCGTGCCCTGGTAAGAATCCGTAAAGCCGTCATTGCTTGACATTTTTAATAATATTCAGTTTGACACCCCAACAATGAACAAAAGGGGAAGTGAGGAGAACTGAAAGCTAGCGAAAGAGGTATGTTCGGAAGTTAGGGTAAGGTGGGTAGTGAGTAATCTCAGCTGAACGTGATCGAACAAAGGAAGTGTTGTTGCTGGTATTGAGTCTTGTTTTGCAATGCATTAACGACCTCGCCGACTTGGAATTGAAATTTCAAGGTTGGGGTCGGTGATAGTGAAAATTAACAAGCCTGGAACGGCTGATAAGGTGGATCAGTGATCAGTAGGACGGGGAGCAGTTTTTGAAGTGCAGTAATTGCATTTGAATGTTAATTAAAAGTGTCCCCAATAAGTGCAAGGAAAGTGTGGTGAAATAGCTGGGATGGCGGAATTTCAGTTGGATGTGGACCAAGTTTCCTTGAATTGTGAAGAAGTCATCACGGCAAACTAATCAGATTAAAAGGACGTTTAATGCTATACATTGCAGAATATTAACGTAATAAATCTAGTTATTGTGTCAATTTTCACTTTCTGATAATCCATATTCTAATAAAAAAAAATTACCAAAGTAATTTCTTTTAAAGCAACGAATGGTCCACCAATAAGTCCGATTGCCTATGTAAGTGTTCCTGTAACTTACTAAAATCATCATACTTTAAACACGCATAACTTGCAACTAATCTCACCAATAAAACATAAGAAAGTTTGTTCAAACCATTTCAAGCCAAAGTAGAGTACATTTTCACGAAAATCGATGAAATTTAAAAGCTTGGGTAGGAATCATTTGAGACCAACCTACAGGGTCTTATATTTTCCCAACCAATTGACAGATGAAGGGTATAAATCTTTCTTTACGCCACTTAACAGAAGGAGCAAGATGTGGTTTCACCAGGATTTTTTTAAATTTAAAATATCACTAATGGTGGAAAGATTGTTATAGGCCGGTACAATATCCGACAAAATCGTCCGATTTGAATCCACTGGATCAGTTTCTCGGAGGGAATTTGAAAGAAATGCTTTATAGGGGCACCATAAGGCGTTAGAAGGAGTTCCTTTTAAAAGCCTCAAATCCAAAATTTACCGCAGTGTTATACGCGCTGTCGCCCTCTATGGTTCTGAAATTTGGCCAACTATAAAATTCTATGAATGGCGCCTCGCGGTAATGAAGACGAAGCAGTTGCGTAACATGGTAGGTGTCTTGGATGATATGGACATGTAATTGGCGCTGAAGAGAATTTACTTGCTAAGATTGGTGTGGACATCAAAGTCTATGGAAAACGGCCAAAAGACTGACCGAAATAACGTTGGCTTGATACACTAGATGGTGTTTTCAGAATTTCGCGACTTCATCCATATTGGGCTTTGAACCGATGAAAATGGTGCAACTGATCAAGACCGAGCCGAAACCGCTTCTGAACAGCCTGAAAAAGAAGAGGCTTAAGCGTAAATAGCAGAAAAAATCGTCAGAAGGGACGGAAATCGAGAAAAGAATGCAAGAAGATAAAATGACATTGGGGGATAAAAGGGGGGGGGGGGCATAAAGATAATATGACATTGGCAGCTTTGGCCTTTTCTTGCTTTTATCTTGACGAAATCAACTTTTAGGGACTACGTGTCACCATCTGTTCTTTATAAATTGTTGTTGAAAATTGTTTCACGCGGAAAAGATCTGGATGCAGTTTATCTTGTTTCTCGAGCTTTACAGGCATAAGTTTAGAATAAATATCGTTTGTGATAAAGCGTTTGACATCATTGTTTGGTTGGCTTGTGATTACGTTGATTTTAAATACAATAGTGAGATCCAAGCGAAACAAAATTCGATTAAATAACTTTTGAATAGTTCTCCTCAGAATACGATAAATCATTCCCAAGATTGAGCTTTGTGAGATTTTATTTTATGTTTATTTTAAGATCATGAGATTACACTGGGCTTTCATGGGTTAACGTGACATTGTTTGCTCACCTGACAAGGGATGACTTTGACTTGCAGTCGAGTTGAATTATTTGTAGAAATTATTCAAATAATGGTTTCATGAATTTAGTTTAGTTTAGTTTTTTATTATATAATTAGACAACATTTACCGCAACTAATTCAGGGAACTTGAAATGAAAAGGTGGGTTTAGTGTACAAAACATGAAGTAAAACAACTTTAGTTTTGCATGCGAATCAAATTGTTTCTTCATATTTTAGTGTCACAACAGGTTGATAATACGCTTGATAACTTGTCGGCACAATATGACAAGCTGTCAGTCATTTCTTACTTCGTCCACGAAAGCGTGCTCTTGTTGAAGATTCAAACTCATTCAATATTTATTGCATTGTTTATCATATTCGCTCACTTCAATTGGTTTAGACTTTATTGTTATTTTACGATATTTTTATGAAGTTTGTATGGGTAAAGTTGTTCGTTGAATAGGAATTGACCTTCTAGTTCAGACTGAAAAGCCAAAAATGCCAGCTTAAAACGGGCGAACCCCAAATTTGAAATTTGAAGTAGTTACAGTGCGACAATGATAATATCAATTACCTTGGGGGAGAAAAACCAGCGACTCATTGAAGGAAAACGCTTGTGTCCCCTCTTGAGGGATGAAATATATTCTATTCTATCATTGAGCAGTTACATATTCTGAGCTTACATGTCACTAATATTTCACATCCTGACTTGATTTAAATGAAAAACATGAAGAAATTAGGAGAAATGAGCGCAAACTGAAATAAACTTGATGATTATAGGGTTTTTGTAACCCATTTCTAAGTATACAGTAATAATAAAGATTGCACTATTCTGTTATTAACTTTTTTAAACAGATATTGGTTTGGAGACCTAGGTACCATATAGGCTGAGTAATTTCTGAGAATCCATACCACCTTCCAATCTTCGCCTTCCCCCTCTTACATCAGATGTCAATAACGAGGCCAGCTTTGGAAAGTACTAATCGAGACCTCTCATTTGATACCCCACATAACTATATCCGGTGGGAAAAATTTTACACCCCCTTTTGCATGTGTGGGACCACTCCTTAAACTCATCGTAGAACGATGTTATTCACTGCATACGAGGGTATTCACAGTTTTAACCAAATTCGTTAAGAATAGGAATAACTGTTTCTGAGGAAGCAGATATGACAGACAGACAATATTGTTAAAGATAGAGCAGAGGGAAGGTCGACATGTGCCGAACGCGAAGGACTTTATGAAAGACGTAATAAGGTCGGAACTCATGGAGAACAGAGTCCTGATCCAGAAGAATTACCCTTCACACAGCTTGGTGCGCAAATACGAAATGTTCGAGTTTATCAAGGATTAGCACAACGTGCATTAAGTCGTAAAAAAATTGTGAAAACGGTTAGAGTGCTTTATAACAAATCGCAGGAGAAAGAACAATTCCAAGGACAAACCGAAAAGTAAAGGTTCCTCGGGATACTTTTGCTCAATGTGGTTTATTATGTTCAAATTGGAACTGTTGAGGATTCGAGCGCAAAATTATTGGGCAGCATTCAAGGATTTGTGGTCCAAGTTCACTTGCAAGCTGAAAAGATGATGAGAATTGGGATGCAGATTGCAGATGCAGATACGTAAAACGAAAAGAATTGAAACATTAACTGCATCCTGAAACGTGAGAGGCGAAGTACAAAATAATAGGCGATTGTTTCGCTGAAATGAAAGTCCAATGAAATATCATCAAATTATCGAAAAAGAGCCGCCCCACTGAGATCAATTGCATAGAGTAATATATTACACCTTGGCATAGGGTTAACTTAGACCTATCGATATTAAAGACTTCTTTTGTAAATAAATTTTCATACTTTTGTTTGTTGATTTTGTTTTGTTGATTTTGTCTCATTATTTAAAGACCCCGCTTGTGAACGGGACAGAGGCTGAAGAAAATTAAGATTCAAGGAGTCTTTTTCTATATTTCATTAACTTAACGTGGACGCTTCGGAGTTGCCGGTTAGCAACGTGCCTTAGGATTTCTTGAGAAACCTTGGCTCCGCTTTTTGTGGCTTGAGTCATGTGTTTCATTTGACATCCTTCCTACTCTTGTTTCCACTTTCTAACCAGCTGAATTACTTACTTTCCCCGAAATTGCGTCGGACTGGAGTAGCCGGAGTCAATGGTGTTGGTGTGTCCCTGGTAACACTTTGCACGAGCATGTACTGCAAAGGCATGACTTTGATGATAGTAGTAGCGACCATTTGCTTTTTGGGGATAGAATGGCCGTTTCATTTTTCCTGAAGTAAATCGACTACGCTGATGGCAACTGTTTACTCTCTCACCGGGTCATGGACCTTGGCTAAATTGCGCCAAATTTGAAGAGGAGGCAAGTAGATTTGGAAAGAAAATAAATGCCAACAAGACTAAGATTCTCAGGCTGACGGGTCATCACACTCTCCTTATTTACATTAATGGGCACAGTATGGAATCAATTTGCATATCTAGGAAACGTGGTTTCTACCGGCAGTGGCACCAAGACGAATGTTCCGTGCTAGTGTTTCTTCTACGTTCTGGGAAGAGTACATGGAAGGTGATCCCCATTGTTGCTCGAAGGCTACAAACCACTGAGTACAAGACATTGGCGCTTGGCTGTCGCTCAGAATGGTTATGTTAAGTTTGAGGCTTAGATCATACTCCAGCCACCGCCAGGCTTCCAGTATCGCCAGTTTTCCCGCTTGGACTAAAAAAATGTTATGAGACCGTTGGCTACGTTGTGTGCATCCGAGTAAATTTCTGCACCAACTTCACTGACTTTCTTTGACCTCTCGGTGAAGAATATAGTGGCATGGCCTTGCAACACCTCACCGGTCTACAACGCTGCCCTGGTTGGAAAGTCTACAACTTTTCTGTGGCGTAGTTCGTCTAGAATGCACAGAGTTCCTGAGATGCTTTGTCTAGTATATTACTATAGCCGTAGGGTTTCCTGTTCGCGCTCATATAGTCTGACAGCTCTGCACGCCACACGTACGTATTTAGAGTGAAAGTCTAGGAGAAGGAGCTGTAGGAATACATTGAGAGCATTTGCCGGGCAGGACTACAGAGTCCGGGTAACACCTGCACACGCGGTCCTTTGAATCCTACTAAGTTTCATTCTATTGCACTTTTTACTTAGCACTTGCCACCACACAAAAGGATCGTGCGTTAGGATGGGACGAGCCATGGCTGTATACATCCAGAGAATTATCTTTGGCCGGAGATCTCATCACTTTACAAAGGTCCTCTTGCAGGGGCAGAAGGCTGCCTTCTTCATCCTAAATTGTATAATTAGTCTCTCATTCAACTTAGGATATAGAATTAAACCCAAATACTTTACACTTGAAGAAAGAAAGAATAAATCTTCGTTCATTTAGCCACGGGTGGTATAATTCCAGCCCCTTTGTTTCTGTGGACTTGCCTTTGATATAGGTGTGCTGAAACTTGGATAAGGGCGTTCTCTCCATAATCATCTTTAAGTGGATGCTCGGGCTGATTGGTCGAAAGTTCTTTGCGGACTCATAGGCGCATCTGTCCGCTTTCGGTATGAAAACCACGCACGCGTGTATTCAAGAATGCGATACGTGCCCTAAAAAGAGTTAGTTTCGGTAAATCTCGACAACGTTTTCTTGGTGCTTTTACAGCATGACTGGATTTACTTGAGTAGACCAACTACGAATCTGAGATGGAAATTGTCATCATAAGGGAACCAAATAGAAACCGTCCTGATGGCGTGTGAGTCATAGATTTGATTGGTGGAGCGCCATTATGGGCATGCGATTTAAGCATCTTTCGGAATGGGGGCCCCCCTCAATTTGAGACCTAACCTTTGTCAGCCCTGTCCTGTCATGTTATATGTCCTGGTGCGCTAGCGGGTCCTACACCCCCAGCAATCAGCAGGCAATTTAGTTGTTAAAAATTATTAAGCAAAAGGAGGGCGACCTTTGAATATGACGACAATTCCGCCAATCGACTGAAGCGCGTAGTCTGCTATTGATGGCTCTCGCTTGTTGAGAGCAAAGTGGGCCTTTTGGATTGGCAGTATGGGTTCCGTAAAGCTTGATTCACTATTAATGCCACTATTAATGCTTATGATACGTTGTTGTTTGATCGAAACTGTAATTCACAGAAAGGGCGTTATCAGCAAATTTTGTGTGATGGTGACTATAATACTGGAATCTCTGGCGAAGGTTGACATTCCCGTCTATCTCGCAGTAATTATCAATACCTATTTAGAGGAACGGAGTCTCTGGCATGAGACCGATGACGGGCCCAAGGAGTATGTCGTCTCCGCTGGCATCCAACAGAGGTCTCCACTGGGTCCACTGCTGTGGAACATCCTGTACAATGATGTTCTTCACCTTCCAATCCCGGAGGAAGCCACGGTGGTGTGTTGCGCCGACGATATAGTGCTGGTTGAAGTCACAAAACATATCAAATTTTCGAGTTATATTCTTGCGAAGGATTAGCTAGAGAGTTCTGGTCTGATATTTGCGGAAGAAAAAAGTGGAGTGGTTCTCGTCATAAAGCGCTGTAAAAGCCTGCATCTGAATAGAGAATTATATCATCACTTTCAAGACGGATATCACACACTTGGGAGAGACGAAAAGCGCGAAGCTCAGTTAGAAGCAAAACGTGCGGTATGCTTCCAACAAGGAAACCATGGCAAGTATAGCTCTGGCGAGGATGATGCTGAACGCAGGAGACCTATTGTATATTTCTATGTTGTTTATAGCCAGGTGAGGTGGTGAGCTCAATGTAGTCCCAGTTTGGGGAAAGGCAGGTCTCATTTAAGGCTAATATGTGGTGGTTGCAGAAGGACAACATTCAGGAATGTCTGAAGAAGGGCAATTTTTTTACTATTACCTCTCCCCCGACATCTGTTTATTATCTTGACGGTCAGCCGTTAACCATTATTGATTCTTACAAGGATCTACGGCTGACCAAAGACCGCAAACTCGCTCGCTACTTAGCCACACTTTCTTTGGCCGGCTTTTTCTTTCATTCATCCTATCAACTCATGAATATCCATTCCTCAGTCATTCTTTACAAATTCTTCGACCGTAATATTCTTGAATATGCTTCCGTAGGGTGATTCTTTTGCCATAATTGTGATTGCCATATAATTGGATCTGTGCAATGGAGATTTACTCGAAACAAACTTTGAAAAGGCCATTCCCTATCCGACATATCTAGATCGTCTGATTTTCCTTAACCCAACATATCTGCAAACCCGAAGATTTTTGACTGAAGCATGTGTCCTTTTCAAACTTTGTACGGGCTAGGTCTATATCCTCCAAAGCTCATTATCGTGACACATTACATAATATTCGCAACCTTAATGTTTTTAAGATTCCATTCGCGGACCCCTTGTGCTACTTTCACTACTCCTTGCCAGAATGTTACGAGATGAAAACCGTTTGCAGCTTAGTCCTTACAAAACTAGAGCAATTGTCACTTTGTAATAATTTTTTTAAAAGTTTTGTTTGTCACCCGCATTTTCCTCAGACACGACTCTACCGATTGATACTAAATTAGGAGAGAACGTGGGAACTATGAACCCCCACACGGACGGTGAGTTGTTCCACGTTCCACTTGAAGGGGGTGCAGGTCCCCATACACGTAAAATTTTTCAATTTCAATAAAAATAAATAAACCTCAAACTACATATGTGTGATACTTGATAAGCATAACCGAACGCATTTGTCTGCTTGGGCGTCGACTACAACTCCAGAAAGAACTATTCTACGAGATTAGAGAATTTATACCAGGATATTTGCCTTCGAGTCTTATATAAAAGGTTGACCGTCTTGGCGAAAGCTTTAGATTCGAAGATTATTTCATCAAAGCAATTATCTTCCAAGAAAGTGTTTTAAGAACATTGCAGTCTCTGGTATACTGTTGATTCCGATTTGTCAGTTAATGATAATTTGTTCATATTTATGTTTATGAGGAGTTAAGCAGTGGTTAATGATATGGAGAATTCGCGCAAAAACATAATGCGTTCATTGAAAACACCCCAACATTCAACCAATCCAGTCGAATATTTAAAAATTCAGTAAACACTGTCTGAAATGGCGTTAATTATCTATATCAAATAATTTTTTGAAATATTTTCAATAACATCCATCTGACATGATAAAATTGCAAAAAATAACGTGAATAGTAAAATTCATGTGAAGAAATCCGATAACCGACGTATGTGGCGATCATTTTGTAGATATAGTTGTATTAAGATATTTTTTTTTATTATTTAGATATTGCTGAATGTTTTGACGTTATCAGTACTTCGGGATTAGGCAAAAACTGTCAATGGACTCCAAGGTGACTTTGAAATGTTTCCGTGCCTTGAGAGACCTTTAATTGGTTATGTTATCGTTTTATGGTGTTGGAGTTGGAAACTAGGTGGTTGGTGGTGAAGTCAGTTTTTTCAGAACTGCTATAAACGTTTTTTGGATTTATGAATCATCTACCTCCAAATATTTTACGTTGCGAAAAATGAAAGAAAACATTTGATGGAAGTTGGAGTTCGAGACAAGACAAGCCGGAGGGGAGAGGTGACTCTTCCCTATTTAATTTATATTGTGTAATTAAAATTAAGAAAATAAAGATTAATAAAAATTATTAAAATTATCATTAACAAAATTTAATAATATTTAAGGGGCAATCTTATTTACACCATATTTTGTTTCCCTATGTGAGATTTTTCGGTTGGGTAGGTTCTGAGAATGGGTCCGTGAAAGAAATAACCACTTTTCAGCCCCCGCCCTCTTCGTTTGTGCATTAAACAATAATTGAGGCGTTTCATTTGATATCCCACATGTTAATCAGTATAACTGTTTCTGAGAAAAATGCGTGTGACAGAGAGACAGATAGACGGACAGAAAGACGATTAAATAATTTAAATTTCTTTATAATTATTTGTTGTTTATAATTTATTTTCATTTTGAGTGGGTAGGAAGTTAACTTATTAACTTGATTTGCAGACGAAGAATTACTTGAATGTATTCTCGAAAGTTAACACAATCGCCCCGCTTTTGGACCCCTACATGAGGATGGACGATTTCGTAGCCTACATAACGACGAAATCTATTAGCGATACCACGACCGTCTGGTTGTGTATAAAATTCGCGTCAATAGGTTATGGTGGGCGGGTCACTTAAACCGTATGGATGAGGATAATCCATCCCGGAAAGTCTATAAGGGTAATATCTATGGTAGAAAAAGAAGACGAGGCAGACCCTGCCTGAGATGGAGCGATGGCGTAGGCCAGGACGCCAGACAGCTTTTAGGGATATCGAATTGGTGGACCTTGGCGCAAAACCGGGATGTCTGGAGTTCCTTATTAAAGCAGGCCTATACCGGATACTGGTTGTTGCGTCGTTGATGATGATGATGTATATTCGATGGTAATAAAGAATGATGAAATTTGTTCAAATGAAATTGGATTCTTGAGTTTAGGGGAAAGCGACCTATTGTTGGTTTTTTTAAAAGTAATTAAAATTAAGTATTTTGAATTTTAAATGTTGCATCTAAAGGAATGTCGGGAAGGGAATTATGCAATTGAGAGGGGTAATTGGGAAAGCTAAGGAGCATTATAATGGGAAGAAAAGAAAAACAAAAAAAAGGAATATTACGTATTATTGAATGCTCTCGCCTGTCGGATTGAACTTGCGAAAGGCGAATGACATACCGGCCATGTTGCAACGATCGCGGACACTACACAGGTATGGTGAGAATTCCGCTTTTACTAACAGAAGAAGAAAAAGTTACTGTATGTCAAAGTTTTCTCTTTTATGTAAATTTCCTGTAACCTAAATTCTCTTTACTTGTACTGGCAGCCAACAATGTATTGAGGATACTATCCATCGGAATTATAAACTGGTCCTATAATTACGGAAATTTCAAAGGAAAAACTGAAAACTAGGATATTTATACAAAAGACTAACCAGTTATCATCAAAATTTTTGTTTGGCACATAATTAGTAAATTCAAATTTTTTGTTGGTCTATGCCATGCGCTTTATATTGGCAACTGGTAGCAACTGTTGGTGCTATCTGCAGTTTTTCTATTTTATATTCTGATATGATTAAAGGTACAGTAGAGAGTCCACTAATCATATTGCTTGGATTGAACAGGAAAGCGATTTGAGGATTACTGGAATGAAGAACGCGACTACTCAGCGAAGATTATTACTACTGGAAGCGGATTTTGGAGGAGGCTAGGATAGGGTGTACACAATCATGGAAAACCAAACCAAATGATACCAGGCCAGGATGAAAAACATTTTCTTTTCTGGAACTATGGGACATAGATTTTATCTTATCGGGATCTTGGAACGGTGTGTAGGAATATACAACGTGCCGTTGATTTGATAGACAATTGATGCCTCAGACATGGTCTTTCAGTTAATCCAAAGACAATGGTATTATTCACAAAAAGGAGAAAACTGGATGGACTTTGCCTTCCTGAGATGAGGGGTACTACCCTTCAACTCTCCGAAGAAGTGAAATACCTGGGAGTCACTCTACATGAAAAACTTCTTTAGAACGAACATGTAGAGGTAAAGATGAAACGAGCTCTCACAGCTTATGGGCTGTGCAGACCGACCTTTGCCGCGATATGGGGACTCAGCCCTCATGTGGTAATGTGGATATACGCGGCCATCATTAGGCCGATGCTCGTACATGCATCCGTAGTGTGGTGGGTTAAGGTGAGACAAAAAGGTTTTCATCGTTAACTAGCCGCAGTGCAAAGTACTGTGCGTCTGGGTATCACTGGTGCCATGAGCACGACATCCGGCGCAGCTCTGAATGCACTACTCAACTTGCAACCTCTGGATCTATTTATTCAAAGCACTCCAATGAGAGCAGCTCATAGACTAATTCGATTAGATCTATGGGGAAACAACGTATGTGGGGGCACAGAGCATTGGAAGAGTTACTGGGAGGACTGAATCCAGTTCTTACAATGCCTTCCGATTCTCCATACATCCGTTTGGCAGAAGATATGAAGTTACCCTGAAGCGTAGAGAGAGCTCGCAGATGAATGTGTGGCGGGATGTACGGAAGTCTTCCACACCGATGGCTTAAAAACAGAAGAGGGTTCTGGAGCCGGAGTCTACCTCTCGAATAAAAACGAGAAGTGGGCTTTTCCTTTGGGACAATATGCAACGGTTTTTCAAGCTGAAGTTCATGAGATCCTAAGGGTGGCAAACTGGGTGATTGGCGAGCGGTTGAAGGGCAGGCGCATCGCAATCTGCAGTGATAGCCAAGCGGCATTGAAAATGTTGAGTAGCCCTTCGATCACCTCGAAAATCGTTTAGGAATGAAAAAACCGTTTGAACTCTATCTCTAGATTTAATACGGTGGAACTACTCTGGGTACCTGGTCACTGTGGCGTAGAGGGAAATGAAATCTCGGATGCTTTAGTGAAAGAGGGGTTAATCTCCCCTATGCCGGAACCGGAACCAGCAGGAGGGCTTCCAGGTTTATTGTGGGCATTCTGACAGGCCATAATTCACTAGCTGGGCATATGTTTAGAATAGGAATTATTCAAGATGATACGTGCCCCTCCTGTAATGAGGAGGTGGAATCCACGTAGCATTTCCTATGCTGGTGCTTTTCCGCCGCCACACACACATACACACGGGGTATAGAACAGTGGATGAGAAGCACAAGCTTCTCGGAAAATCGTGGAGCTAGCTGAAGCATATAGCCACGAACCGACGACGATGTGTACGGTGTGTAGGTGTGATTGATGTGCTATGCTCAACATATATTTTTGTGAATGATATTGAAAGTTATCAAACAATTTTTAATCTGCCCTCAAGCTAATTTGATCTGTTTTACAAGTTGCAGTTTTGAATGTGTGCAATCTACTTAGTTTATGAGCAGTGATCCTGCTCAGTGTATGCAATCATTGGATTTCTTTAATATAGTTTTGTTTACTCAAGTTTTGTTTACTCAACTTTCTTTGGCACATTGTTCCATTGAATTTTATCAATATTGGCTTGTTCCCTGTCGCTTGCGACTTTGAATAAATGTTTTAAATCAGAGACGTTTATTGGAGTGTCTGGATCATATAATCATTCTATTGTCATTAAGCCATCTCAGCCGATTTCTTTTTGCACTGTATCCACAATAATCGAGCATTGTTGTTACATCACGTTTTCATAAATCGTTAAATTGCAGGAAAGCTACAAAAGTCTAGTATATCAAAAATTGCTTATCCCATAAAGATAAGATAAGTACGCTGTGGCTTGAGCTCTCATTGTTCTCCATTGAATATTCAGAAAACAATCTATTTCACTCATCATAGCGAGTTACTTAATGAAGATGTTGCATAATCTTAAGATGAATGCAATGGATCATTTTTGCATTTCTCACGCACTTTCCTGGGGTATCGACAAAAACAAGTTGTAGAGCGTCATGTCAACAGTTTATGGTCAGAGGGGAACTTACCTGGGTGCTGATAGAAGCCATGGTTAATTGGTTTTGGATAACGGCTTTTAGGTGGGTGTGAAAATAGATGGACCTTGAACTATCCGCGCACTTGGGGACACTAAAATTTGGGCGGTTTTAATCAAAATGTCGTTTGTCAACGCGAGGGTTGAAAATGTATAAAATATAAAGCGCACGCAGTAAATTAGTATCACAACCGATTATTTTTGCTTTTGTTCCGATTAGTCAAGGGCAGTAGACAAAATCTCGGCCACGCGATGGTAATGGGGTCAGTTTAGTAGTCCGTATTAGCTGCTCCCGGGAGTAGGACGAGGGATGATATTGTCTAGGAATGTCAATGTTAAGCACCACCGTCAACTAAAGCGGATGGAATCAGCGCCAAATCGACTCGGTTAAGCAGAAAATAGAGAACTGAACTCGTGTACAATTGAAAAAGCGATGGTTACAGTCCCTGCGTTACAATTGCTCGTTGTAAATTACAGAAATAGCAGGTGCGCGCGCAAGCTTGTGGCTCCTACAATTAATGGAGTAGTTCTCACGTTTTCGATAGGAGCGATCGCGACGTATCTGCAGACGGACCAGAGCTTGCAAATTATGTTCAATAGAATGGAAAGAATATTTATTGCTAACGAATAGCGGAAGCGAACTGATGTACTGAATATCGCCGGGCAATTACCATTCATTTTATATCTCTGGAGCTAATCAAAGGTGATGATAAACAACCATTGATTTCGTGGCTAAAATCCGCGAAAATGTTCAACTGATAATGTGAGGTAGTAAGATACTATCTAAATAACTGTATGGCGGTAGGGGAGTTTCGCTGGGACGGGCTAAGTGGAAATATTTCCGATAAGTAGGCGCTTTCGTGGGAACGTGTCTTCATTATAGTCAACTGATAAAGTGACAGTCACACGAGTTGTGGGGGTGAATTTTAAGGAAACAACAAACCGAAGTAACACAAATCACAAAGTAGAAGCTCTCCGTTTTGATGCAAAAGGTGCTATAGCTTCCTTAACCCAGATATTTTGGGTCAATAGCTTTTTAATGGAAGTAGATTTAGTCAAAATTGCAATTGCATATTTTAAGGCGCAATACATTTCTACAGAAAATCCAATTTTGACTAAGCTACAGCTAATCACTTTGTAAGTAATAAATAGTATTTTTGTGTTATAGGGTGTGTTAGAGGCTCAGCCTCGAGTTTTCCAGGCGCGTTTCCGAACTGCAGAAATATCTTTAGTGGATGGACGCAGGTACTTGATTACATCAGTACCAAGTCGGAAGTTTTACGTTACTGGATGGACAGGACAGGGGCAGAAAGCCCACAATACGTCTGCGTATCCTCCTACTTTTCGACAGAACAAACTTCGCTGTTTTTTTGCAACTTTATTTTTTTTCTTGTATCTTCCGCTTTTCGCAGGACTAACAATATATAATCGAATCTTATTGACTAAAAAACACACAAATTCCTCCCTGGCATTTGGAATTTCTGATTATTAAAAGGCTAACTTTAACAGTATTCTAAGGTAAAGGAGATATTAATTTTGGCAATTTCAAGGAGAATTATTTAACAAATTTCTGGCAAGAATATTTGGGTAGTTTTCCAGTTTTGGTGGATATTTATTAGTTTGATTAAGTATTTCGTCTTCTACGAGAGGAGTTCTTAGATCTCGATATAAACTACTGTTCTTAATGAACTAAGGTGCATTTGTTATTATTCGAAGGATATTTGACTGGGTTTGTTGGAGCAGTTTGATGTTTGAAAGTTTTGTTGCACCCCACAACTGAATTTCGTGGGTCCAAATAGGTTTAATTATAGACCTGTACAAAAGTAACTAGAATTTCGGTTGATTAACCAGTAGATACTTTCTTCTTTTAGTCGCATTTGCGTTCGTTTAACTTCGATGTGTCTTCTCCAAGTACTCGTAAGACGCCGATCGTGGAAGCCAAGATATCTGACATGTCAGTCAGTTTGTGGAAAGCTGATTTCATTTAACAAAATGGACTGGCAAGTCTTCCGATTCAGAATAAACGTAACGTGGCAGCTTTTGCTCTTGTATGCGCGAATTCTCCATAATATTAGTCACTGATCAAGTTTTTCCAAATAAAGTTCCAGTGATTTGGAGGCATCTTCGGGGTTTTTATGTGGGCTAAGGATCGCCATGTCGTCAGCGAACATAGATACGCCATAGAACACCGACGACCGCCAACCTATTCGGACGTGCTTTCTTTTTACTCCAATGAAAGTAATTACCTTCAACCATTTACCCCTCTTTTCGCTAAGGTGTGCAGTTTGACCTGAATTTTCAATTTCTTTGGTGCAATTTGTTTATAAACCGCGAATCGCGTGTGAACTTTATTTTTAGTGGTGACTCGTTCATGAGTGAGGGGGTTAGGATTTGATTCAGGACTTATTCACTTTTTACTCTTCCAGCGAGAACTCACCAAGAACTGTTCTATTCAAAAGTGCAGTAATCGTGTAATCTGTTAATTCTTTGTTGACGATTTTCACATAGTGCATACTAATCAGAATTTAGGCTCAGTAATATCATATGTAGCCAGCGGCCAAGAGGTCCGAAGTTCAACTCTCGCTGGCTGCGAGATCTGTGTTAATTCTGCAAGCGGCAAAGCGGTGGTAAATCTTATCATAATGTCTTGGCATTTCCGCCGCTTTCGTCGACATTCGCGCAAAGTTTGCTTCGATGTGTCCTACCGCTGTAATAGTTGTTGTGACACTACGCTCTCTGAGGCGATCCAGCTTCTGCATTAACATACAGTGGCGTTAGCGGCGATTAAGCCAGCAGTTGGAGCGGTCAACTTCAATCTGCAGCTACCAGGTGCATCCCCGGGCTTACTTCCGCTATCCGGCGGTTTGTCTGGCGTTAATATATCACCGGCCACTGATTCATCGCCGCTACACGTTTTGGCTAGCATGCCCGCAAAAGTTACGCAAAATACGATTGTTATATATAAGTCCCCTCGTGCACGTAACCCGCCTACTCCAACTGCTTTGCACAGTTTTGATGAGGCTCCGATAGCTTCGATCTTCCCGGCGAACCTTCTAGCCCAAACTTCGCCTGTCAAACGTTCTTCATCAGGAGAGGCTGCTGTTCACCTGCCTATAGGAGTACTTGGGAGCTCCATAGTTCTTCCAGTAGCAGCTAACACATCTTCAGTGCTATCTTTTCACCGGATTATCAATGCCTTCCCCCGAAGTGCACCAGACATCAGCCGCCTTCATTTCGAACTCGTCTTCTACGCACTCGGTTGGCCCTCTGCTGCGAGTCGCATTACCTCCTAAGCAACTTTTCGTTACCAGACTTGCCTATTCTACTTCTTCTGATGAAGTTCTTAATTACATCAGAAGTAAAGCTGGTTTATCTCCGTCGCCTCCTTCGTGCGTGAAACTGATAAAGGATGACTCATCCGACCGAGTAATCGCATCCTTCAAAGTAACGTATCCATATGAATTCGATGCCGTCGCCCAACCCTCCTTTTGGCCGCAAGGAGTATTCATTGAGCCTTACCAGCAGAATAAGTAACGAACAAATTTCTGCGTCGCTTGCCTGTCTCGCGGATCAACATAAATAACTTGTCAAGTAGATTATGTCTTAATTATCAAAATGGGAGAGGCCTGCGTACTAAGCTGTCATGTTTCAATCTTCCTGCCATGGCTTTCCAACATTATCTAATCTGTATCACTGAAACGTGGTTGGATGATAGAATTTGAAGCCCTGAGCTTCTTTGTGTTTCGTTGTAACAGCGATCGCGTAGCTTCAGGCAAGTCAGCTGGTGGAGGTGCCTTGATCGCGGTTAAGTGCTCCCTGCGAGCCGAATTCATTTTTTCTTCATTTTCTACCCCCTATGGTTGTATCACCTTACGTGCTTCCCTTCAGTGACAATTTCAGTACTTGCGATCTTCAGTTAAGTCGCTGATAGTTAAGACTAGGAAGGATTATCTGGACAGTGTTGAACTCGAATTAGCGCGTGGCAACTTGAAACATTTCTGATCTCACATCCATAACGCCCGCAATACCTTCTAATCCCCTTCCACCTTCATCAAATACTCTGGCTCCACTCCTCTCCTCAGCTATCCTGTGATTTACTTTGCAGTTACTTCTTGTCAGTGCACAACTCCTTTCCATCTTCTGCCATTCGCCTCCTTACTTCCTATTTGGCGGAGTACCTCATTGACAATCTTGATGCCAATGTCGGACCCGGCCCCGATGTTCTTTCCAGCCTCTTCCTGATTTAAACCGCTGAGTTCTTTTTCCTTCCTTTCTGCATTATTTTCAATAAAAGCTTCGAAGAGTGTCATTTTCCCAGCCTGTGGAAAGTAGCGGTTATTTTTCCAATACACAAGGCGCTGACCAAACTCTTGCTCTGGGAATTACCACCTTATTTCGTTCCTTTCATCCTGCTCCAAGATCGTCGAGAGGTACGTCAATGACTGGTTGACCACCCACTTCGTCCACCTTCTAGCTAAGAGCAGCAACGTCGATCCACTACTTCATCATCTACATCTTCTGGACTTCACCAACTTTGTGGCCAAATCCCTCAACTCTCGCCTGGAAATCCACGTCGTTTAAACGGAATTTTTTAAGGCCTTAGATTCGTGAACCACGAGTAACTTTTGCCAAACTGGTCTTTCTCGACATTCCTCCATCACTTATTACATGGCTTGCCTGGTACCACTCATCGTTTCATTTGGTGGTTGCATTTCTAGTCCTTTTTCTCCTTCTTTTGGTGTGCTACAAGGATCCATTCCAGAACCTCTTCTATTTTATTTTTTTTATTAAGGACCTCCCTTCTATCCTTACTTGTCCTTGCTTGTTATACGCCGATCACCTCAAGCTGTTTTCCTCTGTTTCGTCCTCAATGGATTGCACTTCCCTGCTAGCAAATCTTGATACTTTGGTCCATTGGTGCACAGTTAATAAGTTGGCTGTTAAGGTCGGCAAATGCCACTCGATATGTTACTCACTGAAAACCTCTCCCACCTATTTCTCCTGCTCTCTTGGTGGTTGCTCTTTGTTCCATTTGAACTCTATCCTCGACTTGGACGTAATCTTCCACGATAAGCTCCATTTTGACAACCACTACTTCGATATTACTAACCGTGCTTGCAAAATGTGAGGTTTCATACTGCGTTCCTGTAATAATTTCACCTCGGTCCAACCCTCCATAATGCTTTTTAACTCTTTCGTGAGAAGTATCCTTGAGTATTGTTCCATGATTTGGTCCCCTTTCCGTAATTGTGATTGTTTTGCCCTAGAGAAGATACAGCGCAAATTCACCCGCTCGCTTTTCTTCAAGATGAACCTCCTCTGTGTGGACTATCCCGCCCGCCTCCGTACCTTTAGTCTCCCTTACCACCAAGAACGTAGAATCTTCCCCGAACTTTGCGCCGTCTTCAAACTGTCTTCCGGCCTAATGGACGCTCCGCCTCTGCTGATTCCGTTCTTCGTAATGCGTCATACAACACGCGTAATGCTGACGCTTTTGGAATGTCCTTCCGGAAGTTCAAAATCTTTTCCCATTCCCCGATCCCAAACCTATATTGGATTTATAATGCACTAGAGCTTGGTCCCGTGGGTTCTTTTTCGCAGTTTAGTTTTAAGTGTACGAGTAAACTAGGATGTTTGTTTTTTTCTCCTTCTGAGGGCAATATGTAATTGGATTTTTTTTTCTGTTTAATATCCGTTTAATAAATAAATAAATAGATTATCATCTGGCAGATTGAACACATATATCAGATATAATAGCCCTAGTACGCTTTCCTGGAGGACATCTTAATCTTAATCGGAACGATGGATCTTTTATATAGGACTTGAAGATACATACATATTTGTCGGTCGATTTTTTTATCTTGTGCAATAGCCCTTTGTGGCACACAATGTCGAAAGCCTGGGTAATATCGAGAAAGACGGCTGACAGCTTGCCTTATTGCCGAATCTATACGGTGAACCTGTTCTGTTGTGCCATGCTTCTCTCGGAAGCCTAATTGATGGTCGGGGATGATATTTCGACTTTGCGATGTGAGGAGTTTCTCAAATGTTTTGATAAGCTAGGAAGCAGGCTTATCGGGCGGTATGATGCTACTTGCGTCGGATCTTTTTTCCCGTTCTGCGACCGTAATTATAATATGTAGAAGTTCTCCACATGTTGGGGAAGTGACAATACGTGTTATCGCTTTGAAGATCTCAACTAGATGCTTGATAGCATGGAGAGCGAGCTCTTTCACCATTTTGCCTGTAATTTTGTCGGGGCCACTTGCTTTTTTAGGATCAAGTTCTCTGATGATGCAAGCAGCATTTTTAAGTCTGAAGCGGAGGTTCGTTGTCGAAGTTGAATTTTGTTTTTCACTGGGTTGGCTGTAAAAACGTTACTGAAATGAGTCGCTAGGACAGCACCTTTTTCAGCGTCGCTTCGGGCCCAGTCACCATTTCCTGGACGTATTGTTTCGGTCTTTTCAGAGTTCTACAAGTTTTCGAAGGTGTCGAAGTTAAACCTCTGAGGTAATTTTTCACACTCTGCTGGTTTTTATAGTGCAAAGCTTTTCGTAGGCCTTTTGTTGCCTCTGACAACTGTCGGCTCGGCTCTTATCCTTGGAGAATGATGTGCTTGCCATGCATGTCCCAGATATGCACAGAGGGCTCACATCGATTGACTCCCCTTTGGTTTGGTTTTGTGGATAGTCATGCAGCCAGGTCGAGGGTGTTGGTAAAATTTCCAATGGCTAGGTCAATGTCACGCTTAGTATTCAGAGACCTGGACCATTGGCTAAGTGAGAAATTAAATATTTCCGATATTCCAGCTTCTGGTTCGCACCCTGGAACGCTGTCCGAACATGTGAATCATGACAGGAGAGTATTTGGATGAGAGTTGGTAACATGATGAGCTGAAATCGTTTCCCGAAATCGATGAAATCGAGTGTTTTGCGGCGATCGGTCGGCCAGTAAGTTGGGTGCCCAGATGAAATGAAATTGTATTCCTTTGTGCCACTTAGAACATTCCAAAATTCCTTACCTTTTGGGTTGACTAGTCTGGAGCCCCAGTAAGCATGTTTCACGTTGAAATCTCCCTCAGCTATGAATCTATTGCGCAGAGGTGAAAAAAGTCCCGAAATTGTTTGGAGGTAATTTTGAATTTTGAAGGGCAATATATTGACGATATAGTTATTTCATCGTACAAAAGTTTTCAAGGATACAGTGCTTGAGACGTGATTTCATAAGAATAGCAGCACGACCATGAGCCTCACCTTCACGATGTTTCGTATCGTAGAATGGGAGTCCTTTGATACCGAAATTGTGTTTATCCGTTAGGTGTGTTTCAGAGATGAGCATTATATCTATTTCGTTGTCATCGAGGAAGCACCTCGATTTGAATTTGTGTTGGTTTATACTTTTTGCTATAAAATGGCAGATTTTAAGGATGCTCCTTTACTGAGTAAAACTTGAAAGTATTTACAATTGATTGCGAATTAGTTGCTGCATAATTGTTTGCACGGATTTTATAAATTAGTTTAAATATTGCGAGAGTGATATAACCAATCCTTCTAGGTTTTGCTGCTGTTTAGTATCGCAAGGTTCCTCTTGAACATTTGATTTCAATACGTTTGCGTATGTAGCTCTGGAATAAAGCTGTGCTAAAAACTGGATTCCAACTATGTTCGTGATAGGAGCATTATAGTTTGGAGCGGAAGTTCGGGGTAAATTGCTTTTTCGTTTCACGTAGCGTATACTGGGCATCCTCGATGGTTGGAAGTATGTGATTCACCACAGTTGATGCATTTCTTTACGCTAGAATCATCCTACTTTGTTTTGCAGCTTGATGTTGAGTGCAAATCGCCCCAGATGCAGCTTGCAATAAGGTTTTGTGTGGCCGAACTCCTGGCAATTTTGACATTGAGGTGGGCCAATTCTTTTTCGAGGTTCTTCTTGGGTTATTTTCCAATGGAGAAGATATCGTAGATTATAAATTCGATGTGCTTCATGGGCTGTCAGTTTGCGATTCGATGGTTCCAATTCAACACAGTAAAGACGCTGCAAAATTTTGCTTCAATTTACAATATTGTAAATAGTCTTAACTGCAAGATCTTCTTTTATTTCGCCCAAATCCACCCCAGGCTCAATGCCTTTTATGACGACAACTGGTCCTTTGCTAGACTTCAATTGGTAAGTGCAGTAGGTCTTTTTAAGGTTTTGTGTAAAATTAAATCTATTAAAATCGGTTTACTGTCGGTCTCTCAGTGCGTCACCCGCATTTTTTTCGGAGACGATTTTAGCTATTCACATCAAATTTGGCGCAACGGTGAGAACTGTGATTGGTCACGCATACAGTGAGTTAAATAATTTAAGGGGGAGGTCCTCATACGAGCAAAAGGGTGTGTACATTTTTTTTTATCAAATATAGTTATGCTTGGCAGCCAGTTACTAAAAATTATAATAATATACTATTATTAACTTTCTATGAACAGATATTGGTAGGGAGGGTATTTCGGAGCCTAGGCACCATATAGTTTCAGCCTCCTGATTTTTTTCAGATACTTCAGTTGGGTGATTTCTGCGAACGGGTCCGTTAGAGAAAGGATCACTTTCGATTCTCCACACTCTACACCTCTCCAACAAATGTCAAAATTAAGTATCGGAAAGTACTAACCGATACCTTTCATTTGATATCCCACATGACTATATTTGATGAAAAAAAATAACACCTCCCTTTTGCATTTATGGGACCTCCTTTAAATTCGATGTAGAATTATGTAACTCAATGAATGCGTGAGAGTTCACAGTTCCCACCTTTCCGCCAAATTTGGTGTGAATCGCTACAACTGTTTCCGATGAAAATGCGTGTGACCGATAAACAAACAGAGTGACACAGTAAACCGATTTTAATAAGGTTTTGTTTTACACACTTTTGATTTTATTGTAGATTTGATTGTCTTCACGTTGTTACACGTCCTTTCCGAATCAAATTGGGGCCAGTAATAACACCGTAGTATTGACGTATTAGCGAACGTCTCAAATCTAAAATTTACCGCAATGTCGTCCGTTCTGTCGCTTTCTATGGTTCTGAGTGTTGGCCGACTATAAAAGACAAGGAACGGCGCCGGTAATGGAGGCGAAGATTTTGCGTTGGACTAGTGGCGTCACACGTTTTGATCACATCCGAAATAAGCATATCCGCGATCGTTATGGGGTTGCACCGATCGTGCAAAAGTTGCGATAGAGGCGTCTTCGATGGTATGGTCACGCAATTCGTGCTAACGAGAGTTCATTTGCCAAGATTGGTCTGAACATCGAAGTAAATGGTAAACGACGAAAAGGTAGGCCTAAACAACGGTGGCGTGATATGCTGGATGGGGATTTATGTAAAAGCCTCTAGATTGCACCCAGATCAGGCATCTGGAAGAAGAAGAAGAAGAACTGTTGCTGCCAATATTATATGAACTAAAACCGCCCGCTCGAAATGCCAAATTTCTTTGATTTCCTGAGCCAGTGGCTCAGATTTCAGCTTCTTATTGGAAATGAGATGCTCCAACGTCTCTAACGCTGAACCATATATTCTGCATTGGTCGTTCTCCATCCGCTCTTTCATTATGAGGTTTTTGCAAGCGCGGGTGGCAACCACGTGGTTCTGAATGGCACGCATGAATCCTTCCGTCTCAGCAAAGAGCTCCCCAGCACACGGGCGTCTGACGAACAAATCCAAATCGACAAATGGGTCCCAAAGATAATTCACATGTTTGCGGTGCACTGCTTTCGATTTCCATTCATCGATTCGCTCCTGATCTGACTTCACCCTATTCGGAGGATTGAAAGATCGATCCTTCAAGTTAAGTCAGTCTACAGTTTTTGTTACAAACAGCCGCAAGCGAGGGACTCGCCTGCTCTTTACTATAAAAATAAGCGCGCAGTGATTCGACTTGGCGATGATGTTGTGTCGCCACATCAACCACGCCCCGTCCTCCGATGTCACGAGGCAGATTCATCTGCTCCACGGTAGAGTTTAGATGATCCCTTCGAAACTTGGACATAGTAGTCAGCAGTTGGATGTTTTCCAGATCGGTTTTCGTCCTAGGTAATATTCGGAATGCATAGGCCACTGAAGGGATAATGAGATGCGATTTCAGTGCCAGCTGCATCCTTCAGATCACCAGCTCGAGCATGGGTTACTTGCAGAATTTGTGCAGGTCACCAATGCTATGTCCGGAATGCGGTTCATATGACCTCTGCAGTTGGCTTGGATTCGAGACTTGTCTAATCCAAATTTCATCCGAATATTACGGCTAACCATGTCCACTATTTGTAACAGACTACGGTGGTCGTCAGTACTAGTATACAACTTGTACATCAAGGGTGTTAGCTCGCGTTTAGCATGTAGTCTATACTTTATTGCAAAATCATTCCCTCTAGCATCATTCAGCAGCTATGAAAGGAGGTTCAGCGCCATGCAAAATCAGAAGGGTCAATAAATCCCCCCGGAAGGTGCCCCTCCATTAACGGATAGGCTCTGAGATATTGGTACCTTCTGATGATTGCACTGATAAGGAGGTATGCCACCTTTCCATGACTGCCGCCAAAAAAATTATTAGTTTCGGATCAATGCAATACTGATGTTGAAAATTTATGAGGCAAGTGTGCGGGGCGCTGTCGAAAGCCTTGGCATAATAGATATATCAACTAAAGAGATTTTTTTGCCCTCTTGTTGCTCGGCCCACAACTATCGAGTTGATAATGGGTTGCTCTTTGCAACCATTTGCCTCAACCCCCCCCCCCCCCCCCCCCCCCCTCTATTCTTCAGACAGAATGTTATTGGTCACGAGGTACGCACTGAACCTTCCACAACTGACTGTCAATGACAAAAAGTTTCCGATTTAGTGTTACTAGAATTTTAACTACGAAAATCTCACTTGATGTGGCATAGTTCCGATAAATCCTTTGCACTTTATTTTATTTGAGTCGGCCTAACAATAACCTGCTTTAGTGAGTCTCGCCGAAGTTCCAGATGAATTTCATGCTAAATGCCTTCGGCCACTCAAGCCAGTATTCTGACAGCCGTAACTGCACCACAATACACAAGTAATTGTAGTTGCAGCAGTGATATATCAGCATATTATTGAGCTGCCATATCATCACTAATTTGTGATAGAATTCTCGCTTTCGGCGGATATGTGTAAAACCTGGGGAGACCTGGTCTATGCAAAGGATCTATTTCCGAGAATTCTATACATGCGTTTTGGAATTCGTTCTGAACCTTAGCGGATGTTTCCGCTGGACATTGAAGGAGAGGACTTCGGGGAGTACTGAAACCGTTGAATGCAGTGCAGCGTGATATTATTGATGCCTTTGCTTCTTCCCTCACTGATTCTTGGTCACTAATTTCCGCGATGACCTCAAGTCGAAGACGTTCCATTATAGCGGCCACGATTGTGTCGCTGCAAGAAATGAATCGACACTATTCTGCGACCTGCTGCGCAATCACGTGCGCACATTTGAGGAGACGTTCAACGAATTTCTGGTAGAACAA
This sequence comes from Hermetia illucens, assembly GCF_905115235.1. Classification (NCBI taxonomy): domain Eukaryota; kingdom Metazoa; phylum Arthropoda; class Insecta; order Diptera; family Stratiomyidae; genus Hermetia; species Hermetia illucens. The sequence goes on from NC_051852.1 coordinate 117,285,504, forward strand.
GGGGCACTAAGATATTGTACCTGCCACCGCCGTTATTTTTTTAACTTAGCCCTGGAAAAGGTGACCCGTGCTTGCGAAAGGCACCGTTGTCTTTAAGTCTACCAAATTGCTGGTGTATGCTGATAATATCGAGGCCATGGGAAGAACAAACCGAAGTGTACAAACTGCCTTCATCCAGATCGAGTAGGCGGTGAACGGTGCGAGATATGGTCAAACGTGAACAATAGAGAAAGGAGACTACAACTATGAAACCATTGAAATTTCTATCTAGGGTCAATAGTAGCTACGATGATGACATTCACGCACGGTTGTTGGAAGCCAACAGAGCTTCAACTTTTAAAAAATAATTCGCCCGAAAGTCTCACCATAGGGTCATAGCTGTTACTGTACAAAACAATGACCTTGCCAGTCCTCATGTATTGCTCGAAGACTTGACTTCTTAGCAAGAAAAATTGCCAACAATTGACCGCGTTTGAGAGAAGAACCCTCCGAAGAATTGTTGGCCACTACAAGGGGGTGGACGATTCTGTAGCATACTCGTATATAATGACAGAATTTATAAGCGATACCATCGCAATTTCGTTGCCGATAAAATCCGGCTCAATAGGTTGCGTTGGTGGGTCATTTAATCCCTATGGATGAGGTTGATTCTGCCCGGAAAGTCTATAAGGACAATATCTATGGTAGAAAAAGAAGACGAAGCAGACCCCGCCTGAGATGGAGCGATGGCGTAAGCCAAGACGCAAGACAGTTTTTAGAAATATCGAATTGGGGGACCTTGGCGCAAAACCGGGATGTATAGAGTTGCTTATTAAGGCACGGCTAAACCGGATGCCGGTTGTTGCGTCGTTGATGATGATTAACGGGTGCATGAGGTAGCTCAAAGGGCAATTGGTTTATGCTTGTGAATAAGCGGAAAATGTTAGCGAATCGCCAGCTTGGGTAAATCCGAATGTTGGAGACCCGAGCTACAGCATTAATTGGAGGAAAGCAGAAAATACCTGCCGCCTAGTTGCGTTAAAAATTTGTAGTGCTTTTAGGACAACTTCAGGAGGCGCAGCGTGTACTTTTGCAGTAATGATCCAAACGCGTCTAAAACAAGGGGATGCCTTATCAAGCGTCCTTTTTACCTGGCCCTGGTAAATGCGAAAGGCACGATCCTCTTCAAGTCCATCAAACTAACGGCTTACGCTGACGATATTGACATCACGGCAAGAACAACCCTACATAGATGTACAGTCTAGTTCATCCAGATCGAGCCAGAAGCGCGAGATCTTGGGCTGCGTATTAATGAAGGCAAGGCGAAGTACATGGTGGCAACGTAGGCGCTAAAAACGAAAGAATGAACGACATCGAATAGCACTGGTCAAATGAAAACAATGAAGATAGGAGACTACAACTTCGAGACCGTTGATGATGGTGAAGGGGTGAAGAAGGGAAAATATAGTCGAGTCAAATGTAGTATTCCCCGGGGAGTAATATTTCGTGGTAGTTGGGTGTGGTTCTTACACTGCACCCTAGCGTGGCAGTATTTTCTAAGATTTCCATTTCTAGTAGTGTGGTTAACCGTTTTAGGTCAAAGCAGTGCTATATAGAATGTGGTGTAATAAAGTGCATTGCCTGCGGAAGTTGAACGTGGGAATGCGCCTTTGTAAAATGTATTATGTACGGATATGAAATTTTGCACAGTTCCATTTATTTATTACATATATATATACACTTTCGTAGGTTGGTTAATCATCAAAACACAATTGTAGTTTTTTTTTATTCTTTAGACTGGTCACGTTCAACTTGGATTATATTCACCACCACCATTCAGCAATTATCACGTCAATATATTTGATGAGGGTTTCAATCAGTCGATCAATATGGAAGCCGGCTCCATCTAGCGCACTTTTGAGGTTTAAGTAGACATGGTTGTGGCGAATAGCTTCGATAATGGCTTTGAATTTTTCAGAATTGCAACTACGCACAGCATCCCAGAAGTCAATATCATCGCCTAATCTGCGTATAATTACGACCATTTCTTCAGGACTGAAAACGTTTATTAAATCTTCTACAAGCTCATCGAATCCAAATGTGGGCTTTTTTAAACCATAACTGTGCTGACGAGTTTCCTTCGCTTCGATAAGGAAGTCCGCGATAATACCCAATATTTCGTAAATATCAAGATGCAGAAAGTCGCAAACGTACCCCAGGAAATCGTCAACTTCCTTTTCGATGAGAAGCTTGAAAAACTGATCTTTAAACTCTGAAGAACGAAAGAATTCCACGGTTGTTCTAATTTTTTCATTTGAGGCAATGGCATCTCTGTAGTACTCCTGGACATCTTCTGTTGGTAATTCTTCCAAAATTTTGTGGAATAGCGACCGAAGACCGCCCCCATTAGGGCCAAGGCAGATTTGATCTGTAGCCAGACTGCAACAAATCAACGAAGCAAGCACTATTAACACTTTCATTTTGAATCTGAATCTTAGCGAAAAAGGTTGCAACTGTTTACGTTAACTTCCCTACCTCCTTTTTATATAAAAGTTTTCGTGGTAATGATAGCGAAGGTACAGTCGCAGTCTAATAAAATTGTATGGAAAGATTAATTTGAGAGTTACATCATTATTTGTATGGAACAGTCAAAACGATGTCACAAATTGTTTATAGTTAAATTGTAAAACAGGCAACGATTCATTATTCGGTCTCTCAAGGCATTCCCATATCAGTTTGGTTGGGCTTAAGTGCCTTGATCGCCACTTGGCTGTCAGTCAATAATAGTAATGTTCTACCTCCAGTAGTTCCTTTGGACATTGAAGGTGGCACATTTGTCTATCGCATATATTTCCGCCTGGAGTATTGTAGTGTGTTTACCATTGGCTCCAAGCACATTTTCCTTGGACCAATGACCCCGGCACCTGCTCCCTCTGATATGAGAGTTCCGCTAGTGTATCAAATAATCAGTTGGTGGATTAAGCCGTATGTCGCAGCCACGCTGTCCCAGTTTGCCTTGTTACTCCAACTTGACATCGAAGTGAAACCTCGTTATCCCTTCGAGTCAATAAATTGGGGCACCGCCTATAAGGAATATCAATGTCGCAGCTCCCCGTCTCACTAATACACTGCTTGCCGGTATCTGTACGGAGAGGAGTTAATCACAGAAAGACCTCCAGGAATGTCGTTGGGCATGTCCTCATTGCCCCACCGATACACATGCAAGCCAGTCAATGGAATTTGTATAACTGACTTCAGATCTTTCTGCACAGATTACCGCCATTGGCCTTACTATTGGAGTGTATATCCAAAGTAGTATCTTTTCTTTTTTCCTGCTATGGAGGTGCAAGTCATCAGAGCTTTCGTAGCTTTCCGGCAAGTGTTTCGGTCATGTGTCTCTCAGAGTAATTTTTGATCTAATGAACTTCCCAAATATTTTACCTCTATTATTCGTTCCACCTCCTTGCCATGTAACATTATGACTCTTAGGTGATCAAGCTTAGGTTTCCTAGTGAGTGGTTGTATTGACGGGATCTAGTTTTCGTTCTAGCAATGCAATGTCGTCAGTGTAACCCTGGACCTGTATTCCAGTATTTGTTAGCTGATCCACTACCCCACTCCACATAAGCCGTGATAGCACCCCGTCCTGCAGGCAACCTTGGGTAGTATTTATGACAGTAGAATTCGTACTTGTCGGTACTTCTATTTGCCTACTCTCTAACATTTTGCCCATCCTGAAAACAGGTGTGTTTTACACTTCCTTGCGGATCAGACCATCTCTGTATCTCTGTGTGTGATATATTTCTGAACGCTCCTTCAATATCAAATAGCGAAAACAGTGCTATTTCTTTTATTTCTGTGTCATCCCATGCAACTGTCAGTTAATACAGAGCAACTCGATCATGCTCTTAACAAAGAATGCTGGCCTTAAGCCCAGTTAAAGGAGGATGCAACGGACAATGAACTATGCTCAGTAAAACAAAAAATAAAATGCTGAGATCAGGGAAAGAGATAAATGAAGTATATTTGGAGTTATTCCATTTTGCTAAATCCTACCTGGCCTCTCTTGGTGATAAGTTCCGCGACAGGCTGACCAAGAGAATGCATCCAACGTCGTTAAAAACAACATGATCGGAATGAGTAACAAGCCTCGGAAAACTGCTAGGGCGTCCACCTCAGTTGACGCGGCTGGACGGCCCCTGTCGAGAAATGGGCAAATGTTCTTGACGCATGGACGGCGTCAGGACGTAAGTAAATTAGTCCGAGCAAAACAAATAAGTGTCTGCACGCTAAATATTGGCACCCTAACTGGAAAGGCCGAGAACCCTTCGGAAAAGGTGCATTCATATCGTCGGTCTGCAAGAAACCCAATGGTCTGGTGCCAAAACCTGCTACTTAGAACGCGAACAGAGGAAAAATGACTCAACGTCATGTTAGTATTGCCATCTCAGAGGGTTTCCGTCATGCCATTAAAGAAGTCGAACGATTTGATGATCGGCTGATGAAATTCAGCATTATATCAGCTGATCGCACTATTCACTTCTTCACCGCGTACGCACCACAGAGAGGTCGACCTGATGCCGAGAAAGATGTCTTCTGGCAACTTCTCGATGCAAAGACTTGCAACGTCCCTGCTGATGACTATATTACCTTAATAGTCATATGGGTGAAAATGCATACGGTAAATGGCGTCATGGGGGAAAGGGGTTTGGAACGCGCAAAGTGGGTGGCGACCATATAGTCTGGCCACCCATGACGCTGCACTTATATATAATTTGTTTATCAATCGATTGTCTCATCTTCCTACAATTTATGGTAGGAATAGTAAAGCACAAATCGACTATATTCTCATAAGATGCCGACATTTGACCACCGTCACGGATTGCAAAGCCGTTCCCTACGAGACCATTGCTGCTCAGCATCGGCCGTTGATTGCCGTCCTGTGAATCAAGCCACCGATAAAGCAGCGTGAGGAACGCACTGGTCCGCCGTGCATTAAATGGTGGCGATTTCGTGAGAAGAAAGAAGGATTTCACTTATGCGATTACCAACCATTACGAATGTGGAACCTAATTAAAGGGGCAACCTACAAAAGCGGTCTCTGCAACCCTCGGGGTCACTAAGCCAGGTAAGCGGTACATCAACCGAGAAATTTGACTTTGAAGTGATAACGTTGAAATAAAGATCCGTGAAAAGAAACGCCTCTATCACCTGAGTTTCCCGACGACAAAACGCTGGCCAATTTATAAGAATGCCAACCGGAAAGCAAAGAAGGCGATCGCTGTCACCCGAGCCGTCCATTACAAAAATCTTTACGATAAACTGGACACTCGGGATAGCGAGAGAGATTTGTATCGACTTGCCAAAAGCCTACATGAACGTACACAGGATATTGGACACTTCTGTTACGTTAATGACAAGGACGGTAGTTTGCTTACCGACGAGGCGATGGCGAGAATATTTCGAGCAGATTTCAAGAATTTGTTCATCCACCACTTATACAATCATTGCCAACATTTGGACCAGTTTCACCTGTCCACGCAACTGTTGCTCAGAGGTGGCGGGGTGGAAGACGGGGCGGCGACCCTGTCGGCTAACTAAAATCAAGTGGCACAGGAGAACTTCCATAGTGTTGGCACCGGTAGACGCTGTATGGCATTGGCTTGACGTTCGTGATGCAGTAGGCGAATGCTCCGCAGGCCTAATTAGCGCGATTAGACTCGAGTCTGTACGCGGACTCATCGGAAATGGCAATAGTCACGAAAGCTTACCAGGGTTATACTGGTACCATGGGAACCGGGATAGTCCCTAAATTCACATACTTTAGGAGAATTCTTGTTGTATCTGCGTTCAGCTCGGTTGTTGCGGTTGGTCCTCTTGTGGGAGCTTCATGGGGGTTGTGGTTGCTTTCATGCGAACAGAAAACTTCTGCTCTCAGTGTGGTGTTGCGTTTCAACACAGGTGCCGTACTCCTTAGTTCGGTAGAGATTAAGTAGGTCTTGCATCCACCAGTATGAATGCTGAGCCATGCACTCGGTATAGACTGGTACCATCGTAGTTTGCTGCTGTAGGGCTGTGATTGGGATCACAAAATCAGCCCGTGTCTTAAACAGACCGTGGGATTAAGTCCACGAGACAGGTACCGCATCGTGACGTAGCTGTCCACGCAACTGAAATCCAGAAAGTTATGAAACGAATGAAGACGCGGAAAGCAACATGATTTGACGACATGGCATCTGAACTCTGGAAAGCGAAGATCTGGGACCCAATATTGCGAGTTAGTGAATTCTTGAATCGGGTTGTTGAGAAAGGTAGAACACCATTAGACTAGCAACAAAGTACCATAGTTCCAATATAAAAACAAAAAAGGCAGCAGAATGTTCAAATTAAAGTCCGATCAGGTTACTTCTTCATACCATGAAGATTTTTGAATGTATTCTTGGCAACCGTATTCGCGAAATCGTTGAAACAACCGTGAATCAAGGAGGATTTATCAAAAATTACGAAATTACTGACGTAATACACGCTGCGCGATTCTTCATGGAGAAACACCGTAAGAAGCATCGTTCTCTCTACATTGCATTTCTGGATCTAGAGGAAGGTTTTGACTGTGTACAGCACGAACTGTTCTACGACAACACTTAATGTTTGAAGAACTCGTGAGCCGGGTTTAATTGATCTACCACGAGCCGAAAAGTAAAGTTCGAAGTGCGGCGGGTGTAGCAAAACCGGTTCGTGTCTCTGTTGGTGTTCATCAAGGACACTGTCACACCCCCTATGGATTATGCATTACAACGTTAGCTCCACGACCTTCTCCATCGTTTTGAATAAGAACAATATAAGGCAAACAGGTCTAAAACATTTAGAATGAAAGGATCCTTTTTACCCGCTTTCGGAATAAAGACCACTTTTGCCCGCCTCCATGCTCGTGATATATATTTCAGAGTTATGCTGCTCTTACTATTGTTAGAAGGGACCCGAAGATTATTTCTTGGGCTCTCTGAAGTAGCGCCCACCATACCTTAGCTTCCGAGCATAAATCTTTTGTTAGTTTTCAATTTTTTTTTTTTCCCCTTTTGTTCATTATTGGGTTGTCGGGCAGAATGTTGTCGCCTTCTGCCGTGGGGTAGGACCCCGGGAAATGAGGAAGTGGAAGTGGTAGGTGTACTTTGTTTTCCTCATTCTCGGTAAATGTCACACCTTCCTTCTCCAGACAGACAGAAGATATTGCATTGTATAGCCTGATTACTTCTGCGGTTTTTTCGACCCTTTCACAGAATTCCCTCTTGCTTCCCTGATCGAATTGATATACGCAGTTAGTACATTTATGTACCTCGGCCAGTCTCCGGTTTGTTTTGCCCGGTTGAAGAGTTTTGCACCTCTGTCCTCATTCTGACTGGGTTCCTGTTCCACCAGGGTACATCCCTTGATGATTTAACTTTCTTAGCCAGATAGTTGCCTCATATGCGTCAATCGACTCTGGTGAGGTTTTCCACCACTGTTTCTAGTTCTAGTTCGCTCCTGATATCACTGCGTCTTTGCAAGCGAGCCATATTGTTGCATTGGAGTCTTAATCCGTTCTTCTGAGATTTCTTATTATTTCGGAGTTCTCTTCCATGTAGTATCTAATTGCTCTTTGGTCAGACATAGAGGGCTCATCTGACACCGTCCAATTCCCGACCAGCCCGTTCATCAAATATTCCTTAGAGTTATGTCTAGTTACTCCTGTCTAGTGCTGATCACGGATGCTAGAGTGTTCTCTATGTTATACATCTCTAACTCATTGCTAAGAATAAATTCAATAAGGCAATCACCTCTTCGATGATTGTCGCTGCTTCACCAGACTTCGTAATGGGCGTTAGTATCACAGCTGAGGCGAAGCGGTAATGCCCTACTCTCACAGTACTTCACCAGTCTTGCAACTAGCTCTAGCGGGATCCAGATGTCGTCTAAGTAGTCCTATGCCACGACTGCCTCTCGAGTGCTCCCCCCGGCTTCCAGTGAAACTTAGATGGCCACAAGGTCCCTCATACACCATTGGATACTAAGCCAGCACTATTTCAATGTTCTCCTTGCAACTTGCCATTGAAATTACTGTAAATATAGCTTTCGCATGGTGGTGGTTTATCTGCCCTATCTTAATGCTGACCATTCGGTCCGTTAGTGATTGGAGCTTTTCTGCGCTGTCGGAGTATCATCATCCTCCTCCGACATAGCGCTTTTCTGTACGTCGCTGTCGTTAATTTAAATTATGTTTAAGAATGAGGCAAGCTCTTGGTTTCTCGCATACTTCTTCCTTGCAGCCCACGAATCTGCCCCCGTACACCATGGACTATTGAGCCAGCACTATTCCAGTGTTCTACTTGCAACTTGCCTTTGCAATTGCTGTAAATGCAGCTTTCGCATGGTGGACGCTTATTTGGACTATCTTCTGCGTTGTCGAGGTATCACCATCTTCCTCCGATATGGCGCTTTCCTGTAAGTCGCTGGCCACTCTAAACACATGAAGACATAGGTCTAGGAAGTCCAACTTCTTTACTGGGAAGCAGGCCTAAATCTCCAGGGATTGCCTCCAGGGATTCATGATCCACCCCGATCGTGAGGAGTCTACCTTTGCTCTCCACCTTGTTTTTGAAGACTCTCTATAATCGTGCATGGAGATCTTCATTCTGCGCGATTAAGAGGCCCATGCAATTTTCTGATTTCAGTGCTGCGGCTTTCGGAAGAAACACTGTTATCAAGTGTGCTCCTGGTACATCATCCTTAGCACATGTCGATAGTTCTGCTCTTTCCCAGCCTGACGATTTAGAAACTACAGTCCTAAGCCACTCCGTAGTCTCCTCCCTCACGCAGTCAATCAGTATGTGACCTGATCGGAAGCGTATTTCGGTGGACACAAGTTTTGCAGTCCTTCCCTTGCACTCATGTGGGCTAATCTCCGCTGCCTCCCGATTTCATGGCTCCGATAAAGATGGCTTAGGTTTGTCCTGAACCTTCTTAAGGGCCTCTTCTGGTTTCAGGCCATTTTTCCATTTGGCGCCTTCGCCATTGAGGCCTATTTCCTTCCTCACGTCTGATATGCTGATCTGAGACGTGGGTTTTGATTATTGGCCTCTGTTGGTTGTAGTTCTCGCAGTATGCCAATGTTTACCTTGGATCTACTGCTTGATGTGCCAACTTTTCCCTTTGTGCGAGTAATTACCTGGCTTTCAGTGTTTTGGAGATGTGCTTCCGCCTGGTGGGCTAGTTTGTATTCGGTACTGTGTCTCGCTTGTTTTGTTGTAGTTCTTTTTGTTTTTATTAGTATATTCATTTGATTTCACAAGTGCGGGGGTTAGGAGGTCCACTCTGCCATAGTCCTCTTTAGCACGGTAAGGTAAAATTTATTCAGGTAACAGCAAGGCTCGGTTCGAATACAGTCAGTTACCCCCGACTATCCTATGGGCACGGTTCGGAGGGCACCCTCGATTGAGGGGAGGCATTTTTCGACTCCCCAGTCTAGCTCCGCAGCATTTTGCTAATAGTAAGGTTAACTCGTACAAGGTGTGGCAAACACCACTCACAAACGGTCTTGCTTCAAGGGAGATTTCGCTCCTGGAAAGCGGCATATCACCCTTGAAGAGAAACAGCTCAGAGAGAGTGTCAGTCTATCCTGCAGTGTTCTACTTGACGTAGCGCGCGTAGGTATAGCAAACGGGTAATGCTTCATTTAGGGCATATCGGTCGCTATATACATATATATTCTACAGTTATCATCGCTGCAACCGTTAGTTCAAGCGTGATCTCTCACCCAACTCAGTTTACCTTCAATCTTGTTGGTTTGTTAAGGATTCCTCTCGTTTTATCTTTATATCGTAGATTCTCGAACGCATCCTAGAATTTTCAAGTTACATCTTTCAGGAGTTTGCAGATATTATTGGCTCCCAAAGTAGAAAAAGCCTGGCCAATTACTTTTTAGACTAACTATTTCCCATATAAGTGTTTTACTATGAAACCAAAGTTCTAATTTCGTTTGTTATAAAAGTTTAAACTTTGCTGTTCAGAAGGTGGCAATAAAAGTTGTGATCATCAATAGACTGTGTTTAAACGATAACCAATAAATCCAGGTTACACAAAAGCACCCGGAAGTTGATTCGCACTTTATAGGAGTCGAGCAGCGCTCGCATGCGATCAAGGTGGTGATATCAAACACGGGTTGAAGTTTTCGTAAATATCTGTGATATCACTCTACTGAAGTTGCGGTGAGCACAGTTTAACAAAAGATCCTGGCACTATTTCCAGAGCCATCATGAACTGATTTTGAGAAATAGCGATTAAATTAAATATGTAGACTTTATTTTATTCTTCCTTGTTTCAGATCTTATGTTCTCCTTGGATGCGATATGGTTATTTAAGAGGGTATGTTCCGCTATCTTTAATTTGAAAATTGCTGCTCGTTTTTTTTTTCGCCAACTCTGCTTCCTTCAGGTGCTCTCCAAGACGTGTTTTTGTGGGAGTATGGTAGATAAATGCGTTTACGCACAGAGGACTCAACAGCACGCTGGCGGACTACCAACTAAACACCTCCCTGTCATCAGAGAACCAGCCTGGAACCATTTGACATATTACTTCGGGCTAGCCCTCCTGCTCTCCCGGCTTTGGGAGCCTTCAAGTCAGGGAATTCCTTTCACCAACGGGAAAGGAGGGGAGGAAGGGAGTTGCTGTTAATTTAGGGAACCCCTTACCGCCCGATCCCTCCGCCAGTCGAGTTCAAGCTTCTTCAAATAAGAAGAGCCCGAACATAATGCGCAATACGATTCCAGCTGCCAGCGCACTTCAGCATCTCTCTGACAATGTTGTCTGGAGAGAGCTCCCCTGTGTCTGCATAAAGCTGCTGACCACTCCATTGCAGAATACACAATCAGGAGATCGCGCCTTTCCAATCCTATGCAGGTAAGACTGAAAACCTCCATGCCCACTTAGAGGTTGGGTAAGGAAGTCATCAATCTCGCCGTGCGTTCTCTTCAACCACGGTCTAATTTGAAAGCATTGCGGTGCTTGGCAAGGAGGGCAACGGAGATCACTTCTACGATGACCATCACAGCCGGTTCGGAGGCGATGCGATAAGCAGACGCCATTCGCAAAGCTCCTCACCTCTGCACTTCAGCAAGCAGTTTACGATGCACTTCCTTGTCAAGGACATAAGTCCATACCTCCGCACCATAGAGAAAAACCGACTGCGTTGCTCCCATAAGGAAACATCTCCTGGTTGATATAGGGCCCCCGACATTCGCCATTAGCCGACTCAAGGCCGCGACTCCAGCTGCAGCCTTGTCCTCTTCTGCTTTGGTTTGCTTGAAGAAGCTCATCTTCGAGTCGAGCATTAAACCAAGGTATTTAACCGCTGGTTTTGACTTGATAGTCAACTCGCCGATTGATGTGGGACGCAGAATCGGGATTCTCCTTCTGGTCAAGATGGCTACTTCGGTTTTTTCCACCGCAAGGTTAAAACCGTGAGCAGTCATCCATCCGCTTACTCGTCGCATCAATATGCCAACTCTGCTTTGCACCTGTTCAACAGTGCGTTCGGCAGCAAGTGCCGCAACGTCGTCTGCATAACCGACCAGGCGCGACTCTTTGGGCATATCGAGTCTCAGCAGACTATTGTAGGAAGCGTTCCAGAGGTCCCGCCCTAGGATGGATCCCAGTGCTGCTACCGACATGATTTCCATCCTTCTTTAGCCCTCTAGCGTCTCATAGAGCAGGGAGCGGTCTTTCAGATAATCCCTCAATATCCGCAAGAGACAGCTTGGCACGTGAAAGGAGTTTTCTAGTGTGCCTCGCATATCTGCCCATCTTACGGAATTGAAGGCATTTCTGACGTATTTGGCTATTTGATACATGGACGATATTTCTGCGGAAACGACGTCTCACATTTCCTTGCTTGATTTATAGATTTAGGGGGTCCTTTGATACCAGGAAGTACTGGGTTTGAGACTTTCCATCTATTAGTTCCCAAAATTGGTTGACTTTCCTTAACTCTGTTTACTTGTTTTACAATTTGTGGTTCGGCCTTGAGTCTTCCAGCCTTCATCCGGTTTTCGTACTCTCCTTGGTCCAATGTGATCGACACATTCCTTCTCTTCGCTCTGATGTAGTAAACGGGTATTATGTACTGCAACCATGTAAGTACAGCTTTTTACCAAAGTGATTGTTGCTAGCTTCCTTAGCTCGACAGTGTGTGGGTAGCGACCAGTTTCATCTGGAGTTTTCTCCGTACGTTGTTGTTACTCCTAGACCAATTAAAAGATGTAAATGTTTTCCAGCGTTCTTTCATTTCTTAATTTTCCATGGTCCTGATTGCCAAATCTAGCCTCCTGATTCAGAGACGGCACGTATGGTTCGACATCAGTTGGTTTCGAACGTCCGGGAAGATTAACAGTTCGGCCCGCTTGATGTTCTGCCTCGTCTGGCCACTGCATTTGCTTCAACTTGCAAAGTCCCCACTCGATCCGCTGACCCTGTTTGTCTTTTCGGCTAGATGTGTCTTCGCACAGCAGATGTAGCATGCGTCTCTGTTCCATTCAATTTACTCGGAAACGGCTGAACCAATTGTCACGAAATTTGGTGAGGAGATGCGATCTATGAATCTCTTTACATATAGCCAGTGGCGCCATTTTGCGTTGAGTTTATGTCGGAGAGATGGGGGCTCCCCATACATGTCAAAGCGGGGTGTAATTTTTGTTTTCGCAGAATATGGTCATAAGGAGTATCAAATGAAAGAGGTCGACTTACTTTTCAAAACGGACTATATTTTTGATACAGAATGAATTATAGTGGAGTGAGGGCTCAAAATTTGTGCCCCAAAAAGTGTAACAGGTCACGTTCTCAGAATTTATCCAACCGAAAAATCTGAAAAAAATCACAATAAAGCATCCATACCAAATCTAGACATCAAAATGCATCCCATATCTGCTGAAATAAAGTTAATAATCGTATATTACCCTATTTAGGAAATTTGCCCGAAGTACCCTTAAGTTCATCCCTGAGTATGAGTAATAATGTAATGCATAATTTTGAAAAGTTTGACAAAAATCCAGCTATTATTAAGAAAATTGTGTACTTCACACTCTAAGGTGTGTATGACGACATTATCATATATGAACTCATATGGGGTTGGATATTGGAAATACATACATATGCATATCAAGGAATATTTTGAATTGTCGGTATATGCGAATGGGAAAGCGTAAATACTGAGGTGAGATTTGCCGAGTGTTGAATGTTGAACTCGATCGTGGGCGAAGCTAATGGCACTGGACGATGTCAAGCCGTTGGCTGTAGGAGAGCTGTGATCTTCGAGGGAGCTGACAATTGTCTGAACACGTAGACTTTGCCCGGGTATAGCGTCAGCTGTTCTTGTCACCACAGAACGAGTTAGTACAGCTATAGTGCCCAATACTCTTAGAAGTCGGGTTGAAAATTTATTCTGAAAAGAGCAATATAAAATTCTTGTTACTATCTTCTACTTATTTTTTCAATCCCTCGAAATAGTACGCAATACTATAATGTCGGGAAAGAGGTGCTCAGTATGATTGAGGAGTCGATTAATTTCTACTGTCCTAGAAACCTCAGCTGAACTCAAGAGGTTCATCGGGCGAAAGCGCAACAGGGAAATTTTCGACCGCATGGGCAAATTGGTGCGATGGGCCGAGTACTTTGATAAACTGCTCAACATCCAAAATATTATCGAGTTGGAGGTCCTGTTAACTGAAGGCGACGGACGAATGCAGCCTCCACCAAGTATGGAAGGAACAGTCCGTACAATTCATCGGCTTAAAAACCGTAAATCGCCAAGAACTGATGGAATTATAATCGAACTGGTGAAATATGATGACGACCGACTACACGAAGTGATCCTTCACCTGATTAAATCGCGGGACAGCGAATCAATGCCAGACGACTAGCAAAGACAAATATTCTGTAGCGTACATAAAAAAGGGAATATCACACAGTGCAGTAATTTGAGAGGTATCACGTTACTAAGTACCATCTATAAGATATTTTCCCCTATGTTGTTAGGTCGGATAGCCCCATACCCGCAAACATTACCAGCAAATTAGAAACAGATCAGATTTTCTCTATGGGGCAAGCGGTGGAAAAACTGTTGGAATGTGGACATCAGTTGTAACATCTTTTCATCTACTTGAAGGTCGTCTATTATTGAATAGCCAGGGTAAAACTGTGCACGGCCATGAGAGAGTTCGGTACACCAACCAAATTGATAAGACTGACTAGGCTGATCTTCACCAATCCGCAAGGCCAGAAAAAAAGCGGCAGAACCACTCTCGAGACCATTAAACATCAACAACGAACTAAAACATGGGTATGTCCTATCATGCATCCTATTTAACATGGAAAAGTGATCCATGATGCCTATATAAATGCAAGAAGCACTATCCTCTTTTAATCCACCCAACTACTGGTCTATGTTGACGATTCTGACATTATGGGGACAACAACCCGAGATGTACAGTCTACCTTCATCCAGATCAAGCGGACGGCGGGAGATCTTTGGATGGGCATAAATGAAGGGAACACGAAGTCTATGGTGGCAAAGATAGTATCAAAAACTAAAGAACCAAAAGCATCAAATTGCACTAGTCAAGTAAGAACAACAAAAATAGTAAACTACAACTTTGAGACCGTTAAGATGCTATGCTATCTCTCCTATCTAGGGTCAAAAATCACGCTACGATGATGAAATCCACTCACTGTTGTTAGCTGTCAACAGAGCCTGTTTCTACTTACAAAAAATGATTCGCTCGAAACGGTCCCCCATTGGATCAAAGCTTTCACTGTACAAGACAATGATCTTACCAGTCCTTATGGGTTTCTCGGAGGCTGAGCAAGAAAAATTGCAAACTCTTGACCGCGTTTGAGAGAATTCTCCGAAGAATTTTTGGCCCCCTACAAGAGGATGAACGCTTATGTAGCGACGGAATTTATGAGTAATACCATAACCATCTGGTTGTGGGTAAAATCCGAATCAATAGGTTGTGAATGGTGGGTTACCTAATGCGTATGAATGAGGATGATCGAGCCCGGAAAGTCTATAAGGGCAATTCTATGGTAGAAAAATTAGACGTGGCAGATCCTGCCTATGGTGTTGGCCAAGATGCTAGACTGCTTTTAGCAATATTGAAGTGGTGGACTTCGGCACAAAACCGCAATGCCTGGAGTCTCTTAATAAACTAGGTCTGCACCGGATACAGGCAGTTGTTCGGTTGATGATGATGATAATGATATAAAATTGCAGTCCAAACACAACAAGATTCCGGATACTTCCAGCACATACACATTATCATTGTCGTTCCTATGGCAAACTAGCATGTCTACATCCATATCCTGACGATGTTAGGCAGGTATACCCATCAGGCGGAGGCAGCACTAATTCGGGATATGGTAGCTGACACAGTTGCCGACACGTTTCTCTCCACTCGGGTTACACGATTTGAATCACCAGCGATAATCGCCAGTAGCCACGAATCGCGATTTGAAATATCGCTCTTCAAAACCCTCTGGCGATTAGATGTTGCGAAAAGAATAGAACGACGGCGTACCATCCTCCTTTGAATGGGATCCTTGAGCGATGGCATGTGCCATAATAGAAGAGATGATTGGCTTCCGGTTACCCCAAGCATTTTTCATAGCAGAGGAAATGCCGAAATCCGTAAATATTTTTTGAGAAGTTGATGGAACAGATGAGACGTTTCTTTGCTCCCGATATTGACGGTGGATCACTACCGCAGAGATGTCTCAAGCACCTACCAACGTGCTTACATTTGTTCATCAGGGCTGATCATATGAGGCAGCTTCTGGAGCCTTCCTATGCGGGATCATTCAGGTTGTCAGACCGAGTTTTCTTTGTGGACGTGAATAAATGAAAAGGGAAAGTCAGCGTCGTAGCGCGGATTGGAGGGTCGACCGCCAAGTGAGACAGCAGGGCCCAACTTGAAGAGGGTTAGAGATAAGTTACTCGAAGTTCATCATGTCACCACGAGACGGTAGCCCCGCTTGCTAAACCATCTTCTACATTCTCAATATTTTTGTTGTTATTATTGTTGTCGCGTTCAGAATTGTAAGCTCTTTTCTGCCTTTCATTCGTACAACCCCTACTAAACCTTTTTGCCGAGGAGACGCTTAATATCACTTTATTTACCGTTAATATGATTTTTAAGGTTTAAAGCTGGGAAGTATCTGAAAATGTCTTCTCAGATCACAGCTGAGTTCTACTGCAGTTTGATCGTGAATATTTTGCAGTTTCCCCTTATCTTGTTCATTGAGCCTTTTCCTAATTAACTTGGTGCTAGATACTAAATTCCTGTTCCCCCGTAGTTCGAGAGATTGTCGCAACCGATTTTCAGCTTTAATGACTGGACTGGCTAAGCGTATTCAACCCATTTTAATATTTATAGTGGCAACTTCCTCGCCGATTTATGGCACTCTGTGTGCTATTTGCAAGGAGCCAGAATCTATTCGCTTCAAGTTTTTGGACTGCGATGGGTACTGTGATACGACTTTCCACGCTAAATGTTTGAGGATTGCCCCCGAGACAAATTCTCACGTTATTTGATGCAATTCAACTGCTACATCAAGAAACGGTAACTTTAACGTCAATTCAACATGCAGTCTGAAAATCACCATCTAATCTGCTTGAAGAAGCTGCTGCTTCATTGAGTGCCAGCTTGGCCTCTGCTTCTGGGACGCCGCTGCCTCGATCTACTCATACCTTGCCAACAATACTGACGCCATACCTAAGTCATTCTAACATTACGTCACCTGCATTTCTCAAACCTGGTTAGATAGCAGGATTTTAGATTCCGGCAAGACAACCGCGGAGGCGCCCTAATAGCTGTTGAGTCCCCTCTCCGTGCCGAGATAATTTTTTCATCGTCCTCCTCCACCTACGATTCTGTTACCATACGAGTCATTCCATCAAATGTACGCCACTTTATCATATCCCCTGTATATTTTTCCTGCCTCAGCCCCTCCTCTGTACGAGGATTTCTTCGATAGATTATCAGAAGTCATACTTGTTTTGTTCCTCCCATTTCCTTTTATCAGCTGTGGCGACTTTAATCTTCCTATATCCTCTTGGTCTACTACTCTCGGCCTTCCCTAATAACTCCACCCACCCTTCCCTTTCTCTATCCATTTTCATGTACATCTGTGCTGCCGTTCCGAATCATCCAAATCATCCTACTCTCCAGTTCGATGCTCAGATATCCCGACTCTACACGACTGTCGCCCGGAAGCCTATCCAGTCTAACTTTTGTAAGGTGAACTTCGAAGGTCATAATTTAACCTTGACGGCAATCAACTGGGTTCCTTCCTCTCACCATCGACGTGTAACCAAGCACTCAACACATTCTATATCACTTCATCTAATCTTCTTCCCTGTTACGCCCCCTCCTTTCCTAAGTGCTTATGCTTATACCCTGTCTGGTTCACAACTGAAGTTTACAAAAATCTTCGTCAAAAACGCACGGCGAGGAAGAAGTTCCTGTCCAAGTCAAATACTTAATATTTAAGCCCACATACGAATATCTGATTATTGTTGACTCACTGGAGCGTGGAAGCCTTAAACTTTTCTCGTCCCAATTTCGCAACTTCCACTGTCTTGCCCAGTTATCTAATCCGTCCAAATAATTTTCTGGCTCCTGAGCTAACTTCCCGATCTATTTTGTGATTTACTCTACCGCTATTTTTCCTCAGTCCATGTTCCCTCTCCTTCCTTACCTTCCCTCCCGCTAGTGGATGTAGACTGCCCCATATTGCCTACCATTCCCGTCTCCTTGTCGAGTACCTCATTGGCAAACTTGATGTCAATGTCAGCCCAGGCTACGATAGTCTTCCAAACCTCTTGTTGCTTGAAACTGATCAGTCCATCTCCCTTCCCTTATCCCTTATTTTCGACAAAAGTCTCGAAAAGAATCATCATCATCACAAAAGCGATGATCGTACGCTTCTCGAGAATTATTGTCCCATTTTCCTCCTCTCATCCTGTTCCAAAAAAACTTGAAAGATATGTCAGCCACTGCTTCTCTGCCCACTTTGGCCACAAATAGTGAAAGACCAACACGGCTTTGTTAAGCGTAGGTCCACTGACTCCAACTTGCTCGACTTTATCAACTTTGTCGCTAAATGTCGTTAAATTCACGGCAAGAAGTGCATTCTATTTCTATTTCTATGCAAAAGCTTTCGACACTGTAAATCACAAGATATTTCGATCCAAACTCTCGTCTGTAAGCGTTCCAATACCGCTTATTTTATGGCTTGCCTGTTACTTTTCCAAATGATCATGCAGCGTCTCTTTTGATGGCTACAATCCCGCTCCTTCCCTCCTCCTCTGCCGTCTGCAGGGGTCTATTCTGGGTCCTTTATTATTTTGATTTTTTATCAACGACCTTCCTCCCCTCCTTACTCGTCCCTGTTTGCTCTATGCCGAGACCTTAAGTTGTTTTTTGCTATATCCTCGCATATGGACTGTGTTTCTCTTCAATCTAACCTAGACACTTTGGTTCGCTGGTGCTCTGCTAATGATTTAGTGCTAAACGTCAGAAAGTGTCACTCTATATGGCACTTCCTTAAAATCCTCACTCACTTCTTTCTCCTACTCTCTTAACGAACATTTCTTATCATACCTACATTCCACTCAAGACCTCAAAGTCACTTCCGACATTAAGGGGTTATATACAGTTAGAAGGCCGAAAAAAAGCGAATTTTCGAGAATTTTTTTTGAGAAACCTTTTAAAGTTATTGATCTAAATATTTGAACATATATTATGGTATCTTTTAACAATATTTTCAGACTTAAAACTAGTAAAAATATTTATTTGGACAGGAGCTACAGCTGATCTCCGGAAGCTCCTCTCAAAAAAGACGTTTTGCGGTGACCACTATATCACTGAACTGGAATCTCTGAAATTAAAAAACCAACCAGATTTCGTTAAAGTAATGTTAAATCTAGTAATTAACCGAAGGAATAAGCAAAATAAATTTTTTTGACAAAATGGTGGCTTCTAGAAAAAAAAAATTGATTTTCGGCCAAAATTTCGGCCTTAAATTGTTTATAAAAAAAAAAGTATTAATCAGTAAGATAAAATCTTCGATCAATTACTAAAAAATATATTTAAGAAGCTTGTGTCAAAATTTGAGATCAATCGGTTTAGCCGTTTTTGAGTAATGTTGGTCACCGACTTTGAAAACACCATTTTGAGAAAAACGCGTTTAAAGTTTGAAAAGCACTTTACATAAGATGAAAATTTTTTTTTTCAACTTACATGGAGTCGTCTATTCCAGGACCATATAATAAACCCTCCGTCGCTTCGGCAGCTTCTAATAACTCGAGCTGATGTTGTCTGCGAGCCATTCTTCCATCTTGGGCGCTCTCACGCGCTCTGATATCGGAAATGGTCCCGCGCTGCTCATCTTCTTTTTCAGCATATGAATGCGCATTGGGTCCAAGTGTGATTCCCATTGCCTTCATATAATATAATAGTGATGCCATTCCTTAATCCACAAATTTTTCCTGCACCTTTTAACCCTAATCCGAGGACTCTCATGACAAATAAAAATCGTCGATTTATTTCATAAGAGTGCGCGACAAAAGGACTAGAATTTATGTTACGATCTGCACACTTATCACACAGCAAAACAATTTTAAAACCAAGTCCTCGTCCAGAAGCAGTTTGAAACTTCACATTTCCGTCACAGGTCTTACATTTCACATATTCAGAAATTGCTGCAAACACTGTTATAAAATTTAAAATGCGATACTCAACAGACGGATCACGCGGAACTGAGATTTCCTCTTGTTCTTTAAATTTTTTTGCCGAGGCACTGAAACTACTTTCATCCGTTTCGGCTGTTTTTGGATTAAAAACATTTTTTTCGCTTTTTTGGTCTCGACTTACGTATATTAAGAGATTTTCTCATTTCTCTAGAAGCCTTCATTTTCAAATTACAGATAGAATTTTAACGAACTCACAAGTTTACTGCTTGGTTTAGCTGCTTATACTGACTACCACCTTTCAGGTATAAAAGCGACAATAACACACTGATGTTTTACCCATCTAAATACATTAGAAGGGAACATTTAGAATCGGTAGGTGCACAAAAGGAACACAGCGTTCCAGGTAAGCGCTGTCGCTCCGGTCTTATGCTTCCAACCGCTCTGAAACGCCTTTTAAAATTTACATGTAACTTCGAAAATATTCACCGGAACGATATGAAATTTTCTGTGTATATTCTTCAATATATGTACATTAAGAAAATAAAATAAAAAAAAAATCGTTTTTATGAAAATTCTAACTGTATATAACCCCTTAAGCTTCGCTTCCACGCCCCCTTACCTGTTCTTTAGGAAAAATTTCCCTCTGTCGATTATCCTTTCTGCCTCCGCTTTCTTCTCACTTCAACTTCCCACAACAGCGTAGATCCTATCTGGATTTGTGCACATTTTTTAAACTTTCTTCGGGTCTGAAGGAGTGCTCCGCCTCTAAAGACATCACCGCCGTCCTGCGTCTTATAATACACGTAACGCAGACATTTTCATTGCGCCCTTCGCAGAGCATACTGGATGGGACCGGGGTAAAGGCGGTGGTATGTGCTGACGAATTGATGTTATTGATGTCAGGGATGTTTCCCTCCGTTATGAGTGAAATTATGGAGGGATCGTTTTAAAAGTGTGCCTGTGGGCTGCAAGATAATGCAATTAATACAAATAAACTCAACCAAAACGGTACTGATCCTATACACCACCAAACCAAGGGTACCCGAACTCCACCTCACGCCGCTGAACGAACAAAGATTAGTTTTTTCTCAAATGTTAAATGTCTGAATGTGATCCTGGCTCCCAAGTTGACGGCAGACAGTCGGTAGAACCGAGAAAACGATCGGGATAGACTTTTAGGGTTGCAAGAGGACTTTTACAGTGGAATGGGGTTTTCTTTCGAGAACGGTATCTATTTTAGAAAAAGAAGACGGGACGATATCTATGGTTGAGAAGAAGTAGAAATAGATTGAAGCTTGACAGGATTCAAAGAACTGCGTGTGAATGTGCACTGGTGCTCTCCAGTTCTGTGTCCTGAATGTTAGACAGCGAAGCGCTACGGCCACAATAACATTCTACACGCAGTACCTCGGGAACTCTGGACATTCCCCACGGACTACGTTGCGCGCAAACCAAACTTCACGAGGAAGTTTTTTTTGGACTTTCCAACTATCGCGCAATGGAAGTCTAGCGATTGCAAAGTTATAACTCCTCCGAGGATTGAGCAGTGTATTAAAGGCGAAAGTCCAGGCGATACTGGAAGCCTGTCCACGGCTGGGGAATGATCCGAGTCCCAAACGTAACATAGCCATTCTGACTTACAACCACACGGCTATTGAGGCTTTGTTATTAGTAGCGACACCCTCCTTCTAGTGGGGTAGTATAGGGACACGCTAAATGATCTGGGCGACACACTCAAAGTCACCCTCCTCTAGGTTTCCGGACAATATATAGAAGGAAATGAGCGGGTTGACGGCCTGGGCAGACGGGCTCTGATCTCTCATTACACGCAGTCTGCACCTTACTGGTGACTGTCAAGGGAAGAATTTACTCGCTCTACTTAACTGCCACTGACTACAGATGGTGAAGCTCACCACCTGAGTCTAGTCAAAGAGGTTTTGGCGATTCAATAACAAGATCTGGTCACGACAGTTTTTGGACCAGACGCATGCAGATGTGTATGTACATTACAATTACAATTCGTGTCGCCGAAGCTACGGAGAAGAGAAAGAAACCTTCAGCGTAGAGCCAGACTGCGCAATGAGTAATTTCAACTAGAAATTTCTTAAAGTTTTATTTCATCCTGAACCAAGTCGAAGCTCCATTAGCAGTTCAAAAGTTAAATTAGGTTAGTCTCTTAATTTTAACATTTCAATCTATCATATTTCAAAAAATATCCTTCGAATTA
The DNA here is from genome assembly GCF_905115235.1 of Hermetia illucens. NCBI lineage: Eukaryota > Metazoa > Arthropoda > Insecta > Diptera > Stratiomyidae > Hermetia > Hermetia illucens. The sequence continues at coordinate 117,307,487 of NC_051852.1, forward strand.
TTTCGTTCATGTAGGCGATATCAACACCTACCCTACATAAATCCTTCTTCAGATATTCATAGCTCTTACTGGCCTTGGCAATTTTAACGATGGCTTTGAATTCCTTGGAGTTCACACTTTTACGGTAATATTGTAAGTAGATGTCGTTTTCCAGTTTTTCTTGAAAGAGAGTTTTCACTTCGTTGAATGGAATCAATTTTATGATACTAAGAAGGAGGTCGTTGGAAGCACCCGAATATTTAGCATATCCTGAAGTTTCGTTTTTGTACTTCTGCTCAGAAAAGAAGAGCCTGAGGAGCAGTTTAAAGTTGTAATTCATGTCAGTGTAAAGCTCGGTGCAAGTGAAATGCATAAACGAAAACATGCCCTCCTGGTAGAGATGATCATCCAGTTTCCTCAGAAAGGTTTTAGATGCTAAGTAATCCACCGTCACTTGAACCTCTGGATTGTAAGCTGTGGTGTTCCTGACGAGCTGCCTAATTTCGTCGATTGGCATTTTGGATACAAATTCTTGAAAGATCGCTTGCATACCGCCGCCAGTTGAAGGAAGACATCGTGGCTCGTTTTCTGCAAGGATATTCGCAAAATAAGTGAAGATAGTAAAGAGAAGCAACAGTTTCATTTCAAATTGCACTTTCAATCCAACTGTAGCGTCGTACGTCGGGACGCTCTGTTATATTTGAAAGGGACAGGTATGTTTGGAATTCTTATGTGATTATATAGTGAGGGCTGCATCTAATAGTACAGCTAAATATCGGTCCCAAATCAATCCTTTGGTTTTGGAAACTTAGCTCCTTTGTTTGTAGATATATCTCCTGGTAGGATATTATTGCCTTTCAAGGGTAGTAAATATGGAATGATTTTGATCTATTCTTTGCTTCAAATTGGAAAGGCCAAATTGAATACCTTAGCCGTTTCGAATCAGAGGTTGCACTATATTCTACGTAATGAAACAATTGTAATTGAATTGTAATATTTTTATACAAGCAATGACAATTATTTCTTAGATGAACTGTTTGTAAAAAATGATACTAAAACACTGACAATATATTCCACAGGAAAATTGCATTCCGGTCATTGTTTTCGTTGTCAGCTTGGTATAACTAACATATCAGTCGAGCAGTAAATCAAACCCACGTGCTATAAACATTAGCAAAAAATGGCTCATGAGTTCATATTGATTTTCAACTAGGGATTATAGAAAATATGCCAATAATTAATAATTTTAATACTACGTGTTTCCAGGAGTTGTCATGGTTACTTTGTGTGTTCGTACATCTCTTTGAAAGACACGTCCGTTCTGCAACGTAAACGTCGGAGGTAAAGCGAGTGCGTGCGGGATTCGTACCAACTAAAAACCAGTCCAAGTTTCTTATTTTTATTTGGTATTTTTACGATTGCTGAGGGAACCGTATTTCGCCCCTCTACAACTATATTCTCTAAGTTCACGCTCCTTTCCAAAGTTTGGTTCAGGTTCCGCCTCTTCAGTGCGAACCTTGGTCAGTGGAATATCACATGCTCTGCAACCTCCAGTATGCCCCCGAGTCTAGGACGAAGAGCGTTTTAGCCCGTCAATATTTGGCAACATTTGTTAAATGCCTTTTGGTATGCATATTGTACGCACTACTTTAAGTTCAGTGTGGGGTCAAATATCGTTCCCATTGTTATAATACATTCTTTGGGGCCCTCATCTGTCCTATACCAGAGAGTCCTCTCTGAGAGGCTAATTTCCATCACACATACTAAATTCCATCACACATACTAAATGTCAGGGAAAGCCTTTTTAATTCCAGCTGACCCAATTGAATGCGTTTTTTGACATCCAATGTTACCACGCTACAGGAGTCACCAGAAACCAATACCTCTTTTGATAGATATTGCAGGCACCATAGAGTGGGCACCACGAAAACCATACTGACGCTTCGACAAGCCATTGCTACTTTCGATGATGGGTGGCAGTATGTTGCAGGTCATTCTTTCGATTATCTTTCCCATTGTATCCAACAGTAAGATCGGTCGATATGATGTTGGATGTCCAGATCGCCTATTGGGTTTAGGAAGCAACACCCACTTTTGCTTTTTCCACTAACCAGGGAATATTTCTTCTTTTCGGTACGGCTTGAACGTGTTAGTCAAAATGTCGGACCTCTTCTTTATGGCCAGCTTCAAAGCTCTATTAAGCTGAGGTCTTGTTGTGGCCAATCCTACTACATATTTCTCGCAGCTCCTCTAAAGTTACAGGAGATATAAAGCCCTCGTTGAGCTGGACAACCATTTGCATTCTGCTGTTTTCGCGGTGAGGAAACAGAGTGGCAGCAATCCCTCACAGGAGGAGCGGGCAGATCACCTGAGGCGACCCTTGCAACCATTTCATTACCCTCCTGTAGACTCCTCCGCAAGAGTTTATATCTTCCGGAAGGGCTTTTTTAAGTCGCCGCGCAGTTGCCTGTGAGTGTTCTTTCGACCGTCGTTACCGGGCTATCCCCTGGTAAAGTTTTCGTTCCTGGAAACATATGGTTCGCCTGCCACAATAAGGCACTCCAGACATATCGCTTTCGCGTCGAGGCCCATCAATTCGATATCCCTAAAAGCTATCTGGCGTCCTGGCCTACGCCATCGTTTCATCTTAGGTAAGCTCTGGCTCGTCTTCTTTTTCTACCATAGATATTGCCCTTATAGACTTTCCTGGTGGGATCATCTTCATCCATACGGATTAAGTGATCCGCCCACCGTAACCTATTGAGCCGGATTTTATCCACAACCTGACGGTTATGATATCGTTCATAGATTCTGTCGTTATGTAGGCTAGGGAATGATTTATCCTCATATGGGGGGCCAAAAATTCTTCGGAGAATTTTTCTCTCGAACGCGGCCAAGAGTTCGCAATTTTTCTTGCTAAGAACCCAAGCCTGCTTGGAATACATGAAGATTGGTAAGATCATTGTCTTGTACAGTAAGAGCATTGACCCTATGGTGAGACGTTTGGGGCGCAAGTTTGCCTACTCGATCTGGATGAAGGCAGTTTGTACGTCTCGGGTCGTTCTTCCCATGATGTTGGCATTGTCAGCATAACCCAGTAGTTGGGCGGACTTAAGAAGGATCGTATCCCTCGCATTTACCGAATTATCCAAATCTCTCGTGGCCGTGTACAGTTTTACCCTGGATATGGTATCATAGGCGGTTTTAAAATCAATGAAAAGATGGTGCAACTGATGTTCATATTCCAACAGTTTTTCCATCGCTTACCGCAGAGAGAAAATCTGATCTATTACTGATTTGCCTGGAATGAAACCTCTTTGGTATGGGCCAATGATATTCTGGGCATATGGGGCTTTCCGACTTAGCAAGATAGTGGAGAATATCTTTTAGATGGTAGCCAACATCGTGATACCTCTATAATTGCTGTACTGCGTGATGTCTCCCTTTTTATGTATGGGGCGAATAATGCCTCGTTACCAAACCAGGTATTTCCAGCAACCATTTTGTGTGATACTGCTAACTGAATAATCCGCAGTCTATTATCATTGGTACCCCTATGTAAGCTACGGGAGCCGACGTATCGCTTGAATACGGGCTCCGTCCCTACTTGACTGTTAAAATCCCCAAGCATGATTTTGATATCATACCTGGGATAGGCTTCGAAGGTTCGTTCTACTGCCTTGTAGAAGGTATATATATTTTCAAATTCGTCTCGCAAGCGTGAAGTGCATAGCCGTTCGCTTATGCTTTTAAAGCCGATAATAGCTGGTTTCATTTTATGGCTAACTAAGAAACCTACTCCGAGTATATGGTTTACTGGATTGCCACTATTATATATGACTCTTCTCCAGGAAGCCGGTCCCTGACCAATGCATCTCTTGCAACGCTGCTACAGGCCTATATTAGGACAGGGCATCGGGTAGCTGCTTGGCAGCTCCATCTCTTAGGGAGCTTATGTTCTATGAGAAAATTAGCAAATCGTTATTCCGTTGTCGTTACCGGGTTTGTCGTTGTATAGTCAATCCAGTCCGAGGCTCGTTTGGGGGTTTGTAACAGGTTATTTTCCATGTATGGTTGTAAGCCCTACCCAACCCCGAACCTGGAGGACCAGTTGGTACAATTTGTCTCGTTTTAGTCGCCTTCATCCTTCCTCGCCCGCAGCTTTTCGTTAAGAAAGAACTCCCAGCGGTCACAACGTGGAGGTGGAGATAGAGTAGACAGCGAATCACCCGGCATTATGTGAGAGCCCTTTTTCGAACTCGATTCACTCTAGATTTCCATACACATTGCCTGGTAGTCACTGTGAGTATAGTCTTGTCAAACGATGCTATCTTGAAAAGCTCACGTATGCTCTCTGCTATAGATCCTTGGCCTTTTGCCCTGAAAGTGTATGAGGTCCTCACATTCCTGCGTAGTGCTCCGTGAATACTTCGAGCAGAATCCGTCCTCTCACGTTCGCTGTTTTCCTGCGGCATTCAAGACCCTGCGCATTAAGATTACCTGCTATGATGATCGCCAACATCCTCTTGTGTCCAGTACCAGAGCACTCAGTTGGGTGGAGCATAGCAGCTCTTTTCACTTTCGCTCTGATGAAGCCTTACTCCAGGAACTTATTTATTTTGTGGAAGGTTTGTCCTCGACAAACCGATAGCGCTGCTTGGCCAGTTTAATCTTTGATACAAATGCTCACTAATTTAGGTGGCCGAACAATTGACTCTGACTCTTTGATTAGCATAATACTCGCGTCCTAGGTAGAATTTTGTGAAAGTTTTTTGGTGTAAAGCGCTGATGACTGACACATATCGGAATACACTGGAAGCCCCCAACAACTCTCTGTCTATGTCAGTGGCGCGAAGTTAGCCTAGCTTTGCCAAGGTGGTAGTTGCGGCGTGTATTAGGGAACAGTACATTCTGGACTCTTGTCGAGTAGTGTGCATTGAACTAGTGTTAGTAGGCAGAGTTGCCTGATCGATTTCTGATCCACCCGTGAGTTCCGGGCTCAGTTAAGTATAGGTGAAGCCCAAGGGAACCCATCCCTGACTATTGCCGTCCATTCTCAGTTAACCCATCCCTGACCGTTGCCGCCCATTTTCTTGCAAACTATGCGTTGATATAATTTCAATGGGGAAAATAAATTATAAAACTGAGGAGATTGTAGGAACGGTATAAGAGTTGGCTGCATTTTGGGTGCGAAAATGTTTTTTTCGCCACAACCTCTAGCCAGAGATCCAGCGAGGCTAAAATACCTGACGAGATTTCGAGAATAAAGAGGAGAACTCACAAAGTGATGCGCATCCGGGGCATAAATGGTAACTCTAAGGCCGCTGCTGTTTTGGTTTGGCTTTGGGTATAAACTAACTGGGAATGTAGTCGACTGACCCTGCGAGAGCATAGGACAAAAGGTTTATTAGGAAATATGCGGCTGTTGTGAAGTTATGCAGTCGGCAATTTTCCTCAGAAAAACATCAGCAAAGGCTTGAATAATCGACTGATGGAGCTGGAGGAACTCTTGGATCGCATATTCTTTTACAGGCGAATATGAAGAGCAACATAAGATGGGTAAAAAGCAGAAGATTTCCTACTTTCCGATTAGAAAGCCACAAATGCTCAACGAATCGAGGATAGTCCATTGCCGTGCAAACTGAAGGGAAAATATTAAGGCGCTTCTGAAGGAGACTTGAGCCAGGCAGCCTCTATCTGCCAAAAGAAGAACCAGAAATAGGGCAATAAGAAAGAGCACGTAGCTCCGTCAGAAAAGCGTCTGTTTAAGTTAAAGCGGACACGAATAGTGAAGTGCCAACAAATAGAGTGGGGAGACAAAGGAGGACTAGAGCTCTGTTTATTAAGCCCGCAGAAGGCAAGACCTTTGCGGAAGTGTCCTTCACTCGGAAAATGAAGAGTTGTAGAGTCCTCGTCGAATTAGTCCCGAAGACGACAAAGGCAAGCTCTGCAAAGCGGTCAAGGGGTTATTGGGAAATATATGGGGGCATGGCTCCGCGAGAAGAGAAATTCATTCAAGTTACTATGCCCCGTTAGGCGGACCCAATCTTGAGCTTGATTTCCACGATGGAACTTCTCTCTGGCAGGCATACTATTTATGTATGCATATGATGTGACCCGACCTTTCCCTTATTTGTTCCATCTAATGCCACTGGGATGTTATCCTCTCATCTAACAATCTTTTAACCGCAAGCGGTCCTGTCCCCGATACTAGTTACTACTGACAGATTAATTGGTAGCAAAGGTGCATTTCTTCTGTTCCTATAGGCCGAGGCACTCCGGACGACTTCTGTGTCAAGAGGAGGAACGTCCAAAAATACCTGCATGGTCTTGATCGAAATTGTGCGACATTCAGGAAGACACGCTAACAATGCCGCTCGTTAAAAAGCGTAGAGCAACTTTCTGCCCTGCCCCGTCATCGCAAAATAATACAACAGGGGGAACCCGTAAGTATTATATACAAGAGACCTGCATACATGGTTCTAGTAGCTCTTCTGCTATATTTCATCAGTTCGGTACAATTAAACTTCACACGCATTAACATGCACACCGAATTAGGTAAATGCGTCCAGATTTCGATCAGCACAAAATTCAGCGATTGTGATCCCCAAGTTTGTCATTGTCTTCCTTTATTTTAAATTCGCTCTGTTCAAATTCATAAGTGACTGATCACATAAGTTCTACATGCACGCAGTACGCCGCTACTCGAGCTTAAATCCGTTGTCTCTTACAATAAGATTTAGGAAATGAACTACCACTGAACCAATCACATTCAAGAGTCCATCCATCATCAGGTTAAATATAAATGGACCGATGGATCCCTGTGGACACCCGTGCTCCACATTAACTTGCTCACTGACACTTTGAACGAATTCTTTCTTAGCAGCTTACAGAGCTGATTCTTGGCAGCCGGACGCACGGAGTTTCGACATCGCAGATGATGCAACTTAAAGTAATCAAATACGCCTTTGAAATACAATTCCAAGGACGTATTTTTGCACAATGCGCAACAAAGCTTTTATCCATCAGTTCCTGCACCATATTTCCCTCCAGGATCTTTCCCAAGGCCGGGAGAAGAAATATGTATGACCTTGTACGACCGAGGATTATTTGTACCTTTCAATTTAGAGTTGGCAGTCTTCCAGATTGCCGAGAAATAGTCCTCTCGTACTTAACACACATTGAGACACTGGGCAAGACTTGGGATGAGCTATCTGCTGGTTTTGCACATCTCGCCAATCATCCCATGTCATTCTATTGACGTCCGATATCTGAGCCTTGCCCTGTTCTCCTCGATTTTGCAACACTGCAGGGAGGGAATTTTTTCTCCCCTTCAACGCGATTGGCAGCAGACACCGAAAACTTAGGACTCTGGGAAATAGTTCACCCAGCAGGGCACAAACACTGTCATGTCATTTCAGTGTAGACTATTCGTTCACCTTAATGGCGGCAATGTCGTTCTTCTTTCAATTCGCTCCAGAGAAAAAGCTGGTTTGGTACCTGGTGAACAGTGCCGGAATAAAGATGCAGCTTCTTGGCATCTGAGCTACCGCTGCAATTTGGGTTTGCGAAGGCAAAAGGGTTCCCTAGGCCGAAGGGATGGCTTTGTTTATTTTTCATGTTTAGAGATAACTTTTTCAGTGTCATCTGACACTGAATGAGATGATGCTGGAAGTTCGATGCAGGCTTGATGCTCTGGTGGACGTTGATTTGGGCATAGAAGAGCGAATCTTCGTAGGAGCTGATTTAAATACCAGGGCATTTGAATGGGGTATGTCTCATTCATACTACAGATTGGGAGCGCTACGACGCTGAAAATTAAAAGGAACGCTGAGAGAACTGTACTAACCGAACCTACCAGGAGTGGAAAAGTCCAAGGTTTTCATGAGCACATGCAAACCTATGTGCTCGAAGGATTCTTTAAACCTCACCAGGAAGAGCCTGTAAATCATAGTAGGAATACTTAGGGAAAACGTTAAATTTCTTGTCCGTTATAGGCTTGATTGACATACTAAGTTAATATGTATACTATAACCAGTAAAGGCGTACAATAGTTCTTTTAGGACGCAGTGCAACTCCCTTCACAGGATTATTGTTATTATTATGCTGATATTGAGAAGTTCTCTCCTCTTTGAGGAGAGTTGCAAATTACGTTCGCGTTCTTCGTGATGCGCCGAAGATTAAGCTAGGCCTGTGGAGGGGCCGGCTGGCAAGGATTTCCTTGAATTAACAAATCCTTTCCTCTTGTAGGTGAAAGGTATTCCCTGACTTGAAGGCTGTTTCCCTGATAAGTATTAGTCCAATGATGTACCATTCTGAGAGTCCAACGCACCGTGCATAAATGCATTTACGTATCTTACCCACAAAAACTGTTCATCTCTCTTTTCCTTGGCGACAATGAAAATATTGCTCCAGTCATCCCACGTTATTTCACAAAGATTTTGGCTTGCGGACATAAATTCAAATGCACTCATTTCACTACGTAAATTATTGCGACTTTGCCTTCAGAGCAGACTTAACAGTGAATCTTACTACGAACATGTCTGTCTGTGCCCTGAATTAGTGATTTCCGAGTGCTCTGACATGTAGGTGGGAAATGTAAGTGGCCGTGTCGAGAAGTTCGTTTAATCGTTTAATGCTGTAGTGCACTGTTGCCACAAACTCCTAAGGTCATTACTGCTATGGTAAAAGCAAGGGGGAGAGCCCTGCCCGTTCAGATCTTCGCAGCTAGCCTAACTAGAGATCAGCCGGAGGTCCTCAGAGAATAGTTTACCTTGTATCAGTAGTCTGGCTTTAGCTAGAGTTGGGCTATTCTCTGCTGTTTTCTTTTCCGCGGAATCACTATAAAGTATTACGTCCAGGGGTGGACATGGCTCTAAGATCTCCCTTCACCCATCGATTCTATTCTCAACTGCGCCTTTCTCGAATCCTCTGTTACTCTCTTTCAGCACTGAGTCCGCCCCACCATGTTATTAACTGCATTCCGGTTCTCCTGGCACGCAAGCATTTTCCCAATTAGTCTTTCCGGTGCTACTATTCTTCTCAATGTCTCCTCTCGGCTCTTCTCATCTTCTGAGAAACTAGGATAATGGAAGAGAACATCCCTCAGAATACCGTCACTACTGGGACAGTTGGGTGAACTGTTCAGTTTTAACCAATAGAGGTATTTACGGTATTCGCCATATCCCGTGAGAAACTGCGTGACATCATAGTTTATATCACCATGTGTTCTCTGTGTCCACACCTTGATCAATCTGTGCGTCCATCGATCATTTTCCACCGGTTCCCAACGTGGTTACCACCTGCCTAACGATTCCTCCCTTTTAACATTTTTAACGTGTCGATTAGAGGAAAAATCAGGTCCATCACAGATGTACGTGATTTCATGGGCCAATATGTCGATCAGCTACATTTCAGGTACTGTTTAAGCTGGTTTGTCTGCCTGCTTCACACATCTTTAAAAATATAAGTGATTTATTGGTATATCGTCGAGACCCGCAACTTTGTTGTTTTTGGGCAAATGCCCAATACTTCTTTTGTCGTTACTGGGGGTACTACAGCTACATCTAAAAGTATTTCGTGGTTGCAGCTGCCCGTGCTCCCCTGAGGAGACAAGCCCTGAACAATTATCAGTAGGAGATCGGGACATGTAACTTGTGGGGTTGCGTGACCTTTGAATCTCCCCATTGTAACCCTGTAGCACTTCCCCATGGGTGTATATTCGCTTCTGCGAAGAGTTGCTTCAAGCAGTCTCTCTATTTTCATTGTATAACTAGCTTCAGGTTTCTTCCAGCTTCCTTGTAATCTTCTGGTCTGGTTCCGGTCTGGTGGTTCTACGCTCGTCTTTCCCATGACATGCCGACCAAAGATCAGACAATTCACTACTCACCAGCAGTTGGACCTTCTACTCATCATCAACGGCGCAACAACCGGTATCTGGTCTAGGCTTGCCTTAATAAGGAACTCCAGACATCCCGGTTTTGCGCCGAGGTCCACCAATTCGATATCCCTAAAAGCTGTCTGGCGTCCTGACCTACGCCATCGCTCCATCTTAGGCAGGGTCTGCCTTTTCTTCTTTTTCTACCATAGATATTGCCTTTATAGACTTTCCGGGTGGGATCATCCTCATCCATACGGATTAAGTAACCCGCCCACCGTAACCTATTGAGCCGGATTTTATCCACAACCTGACGGTCATGGTATCGTTCATAGATTTCGTCATTGTGTAGGCTACGGAATTGTCCATCCTCAAAAAAGTCTTCGGAGGATTTTTCTCTCGAACGCGGTCAAGAGTTCGCAATACGAGGAATACATGAGGACTGGCAAGATCATTGTCTTGTACAGTAAGAGCTTTGACCCTATGGTGAGACGTTTCGAGCGGAACAGTCTTTGTAAGCTGAAATAGGCTCTGTTGGCTGACAACAACCGTCCGCGGATTTCATCATCGTAGCTGTTATTGGTTGTGATTTTCGACCCTAGATAGGAGAAATTATCAACGGTCTCAAAGTTGTATTCTCCTATCCTTATTTTTCCTGTTTGACCAGTGCGGTTTGATGTTGTTGGTTGATTCGTCTTCGGTGCTGACGTTGCCACCATATATTTTGTCTTGCCTTCATTGATGTGCAGCCCAAGATCTCACGCCGCCTACTCGATCTGGATGGAGACAGTTTGTACGTCTCGGGTGGTTCTTCCCCTGATGCCGATATCGTCAGCATAGGCCAGTAGTTGGGTGGACTTAAAGAGGATCGTGCCTCTTGCATTTACCTCTGCATCACGGTCACTTTGTCGAGGGTCAGGTTAAAGAGGATGGATGATAGGGCATCCCCTTATCGTAGACCGTTGTTGATGTCGAATGGTCTTGAGAGTGACCCTGCTGCTTTTATCTGGCCTCGCACATTGGTCAGGGTCAGCCTAGTCAGTCTTATTAATTTCGTCGTGATACCGAATTCTCTCATGGCCGTGTACAGTTTTACCCTGGCTATGCTATCATAGGCGGCTTTAAAGTCGATGAATAGATGGTGTTGTCCATATTCCAACAGTTTTTCCATCGCTTACCGCAGAGAGAAAATCTGATCTGTTGCTGATTTGCCTGGAGTGAAGCCTCTTTGGTATGGGCCAATGATGTTCTGGGCGTATGGGGCTATCCGGCCTAGCAAGATAGCGGGGCATATCTTATAGATGGTACTCAGCAACGTGATAGCTCTATAATTGCTGCTCTGTGTGATATCTCCCTGTTTATGTATGAGACAGATAATGCCTAGTTGCCAATCGTCAGGCATTGATTCGCTGTCTCATACCTTGAGCACAAGTTGATGAACCGCTTGGTGTAACTGGTCGCCTCCACATTTAACCATTTCGGCTGAAGTTCAATCAACTCCTGGCGACTTATGATTTTTTAGCCGATGAATTGCACGGACTGTTTCTTCTAAACTTGGTGGTGGCAGTATTTGTCCGTCATCTTCAGTTGGCCGGACCTCCAACTCGCCGATGTTCTGGTTGTTCAGTAGCTCATCAAAGTACTCAACCCATCGCTCCTACTTCTACTGGGAAAAGTATAATGTCCTGACATGAGGCGCGTGCCGTCCCGATACACTCCATGATATGGAGGGTCTTTCCGAAGCTGTTTCTTGGTATGGTGTCCTGGACCAACTAAACATCTATGAATGTTAGCTCGTCAATTGCTTTCGCAGACCAACCTTACATTCTCCACATTCTTAGGCGAGCAGGTTTCCAACCGTTTAGCTTGCTCTTAATTCAAAAATCTGGTACTTGGTGATCGCTGTCAGTGTAGTATTGACTGATGAACATGTTCCTATGATAGAGAACCCAGAGCAGGGTGACTTTCAATTTTACTTAATACTATCTTTAGTGGAGTAAGCTTTACCATTTGGACTAATAGCCGCGTACCGAAATTTATTCTAATTGAGGAAATAGGCCACGCAATCTTTTGTTGAAATTTGCAATACATGAGATACTTCTTAATTCTTGGAAACATATTCTATTCACTACTTGGGAACTATGTAGAAAGGAATTTATTAGCAATTAACCCATTAATGAATCAATGTCTGTAATGCTACATGTGTAGAAAATTTCTGACTGGTTTTATGGCTTTATATTCCCCTCTTTCCATACAGTTCATCTGAGAAATAATTGATACTGCGCTGGTTAATTCAAGAAAATTTAAAAGAATTTAGGTCCACGGGAAAATAAGATTAATTTCCTTTTTATATCGAGGTTTTATATTTACTGCTTTTAATTTAGGATAAGGAGTTGTAAGTGGTAAAATTTTTATGATAATCAAAATCAAAGCCAACTTAGGAAAGGCATTAGGCATTGCACTTGATCTCTGGTCTTTATACGGGTTGCTGTCTTTTAGAGGAATGCATGAAACTTCCGCCATTGCAGAAAGGCAATATTACAACAAACAAAATTCTTCAAAAAGTGAGGACAGGGAAGCCTACCTTATTAGGATTAACTCCTCCATGTTAGGTCTGAGAACAAGTTTTTCCACTCGGTAGTCTCGAAACTATTTCAGAAAATATACCAATCGTAACATTATCTTGGCACACCACTGTCAACTCATTTGAGAGCAGACGTGTTCTCATTTAGATATAAAAGAGGGCCACACAGTTCCAAGTTATAGTTTTAGTTTCGAGATTGAAGGTGTCTAATCAAAATGAAAGTATCACTTTTCTTTGCTTTCTTCATTCATTGTATCCTTGCCGACTCGCGACCATCATGCTTAGCCCCGAACGCCGGTGGTGTGCAACCAATCTTTGAGGAGTTCACGTCTAAAATTCCAACTGAAAGAATTGGGGACCTCATCACGAATGCCTCCGCTTCCTGCTCGAAAATTCAGGCTGCAATGGAGTACTTGTCATCATCGGAGCTGCAAGGGGAATTTGAAAACACACTCGTCCATGGAGAAATGCTTTCATTCATGAGCTTCACTTGCAATGAATTGTACCTTGACATGTATTCCAACTTGAAGGTGCTGTTCAAGCTCGTCTTCCCAAGACCTAAGAATGTATACCCCACTCCAAGCACCGCCAAATATGCAGGCGATGTTACCAAACTCCTTGTGGACATCATAGGGCTGATTCCATTCCATAAAATCAAGGCTCGTTTTCAGGAGAAATCAAAAAGTGATCCTTCCTTAGGAGAATACCTTCAGAAGGTGCATTCGAACGAATTCAAATTAATCCGTGAGGCGGTTAAAACTAGTGAACCCTATGGAGATTTGGATGCCAAATTACTGAAGTTTGGCGTAGAAATCAAGTACATCAATGCAATTATTCAAATCACATTTTTTGATTTTTGAGAATTGAGAAAATTCACATTAAATACGTATCAAATGTAAGTTTCTAAAGGTTGTGGATTCACAGTTTTCTGGGAAAGACATTTCATCCTTTATTTAAAAAAAAGAACAGACGTTAATTTAGTGTTTAATAAAATGTAACTGTTCAAAACCAGTATCTGTTTGTTTGTTCCCTTAAATGGAGCATAATGCCTCTACCTTGCCTACGCATCGACGAGTCTACACTCTTCTCCGCGTTGTGGATTCACCCATTCGTCAGCCATTGTGGGAAATTGCATTTCATTCCACAGCATAGCTAGCAATGCAGTTCTCGCCTGATTTTAAAGTGTGATCTATCCACTGCCACTTCCGCTCTCTAATCAATACATCTATCGGTACCTGGCCGGTGCCCTGATGCAACCCCTTGTTCGAGATTATGTTGGACCAGAATATACCAATGACATGGCGAAGATAGATGGTAAAGATGGTTTGGAGCCTTTGATACTCCTTTGTACTCCTCTCAAATAACAGCTCACACATCTTTAATACATTCCATAATTGTTAACTGAAATCTATAGATCCCTAAAAACCTAAAAATTTAGCAAAATTGATCGTAAAAGGCCGCTCCTCACATTCCGAACCTACCTATTAAAGAAATAAACAAGCGGGTGTCGACGGAGTACTCCGGTGGAGATTAAGCGCTCGCAGACGGACCTTTGGTGTTAATTTTTAAGCTTTTGTGATAATTCTCTCCATTTAGGATAGTCTTTTGATCATCGTTTAAGCTATAAGTAATTACAAATTTTAATATAAAAACTAGTCAACTGGCAAAAGCCAGCTTCCAACCAGGTTGCGATGATTGTGTAGACACGATCCGCGGAGATGGTATTGAGTAGTTATGTTTGGTATTCAAGAGACAAGTCGTCATCGTTCGAGTTTTCGCATTCAAACATATAATCAGGCCCGAATGTATCGTTTCAGTCATAGTAGTTATAAGATCCAAACCTGACGTCAAGTCTCTAAAAGTTAACGGTCCATCTATCATCATGTCTGTAAATTATATCTACGATACCAGTTGAGGCAGGTTGATGTTGCGTAACGTGAAGCACTGGGTACGTATTTGAGTTCGAAGACCATCCTCGACAATAACCTACCTCGTCTTGGGAGCTCATCATCTAGGAAACCAGGGGTGGCACCTGAAACTAAGCGGTAACCAAAATCCCGCACTACCGTGTCGGAGTTTAAGATATGGCCGTATATGACGAGCTTCGTATTAGGGGATCCTTACCTTCGATTAGCCGAGTTTCGGTAAAAAGCGGCACTGCCGAAGGCGACTTGCAGTCAACTACGAAAACGCTAGAAACACAAAACCTAAGTCAAAGTTGAATTTAAATTGCGAACGTAACGATTCAACCCTGATTAAAGGGAGAAACTTGAACTCATCGAATCTGAGTCTTGATTAAGATTCTCCACTTGCCAACCAATCCCATTGGGAGCTAGTCTTTAATGGGCAAGTCGAAGCTGGCTATATACAACTAAAGTAAAGAAGAGGAGCGGACGGCCCGCAATTTCATGTGCAGCTATCCGAGATCCCCAAATCTGAGACGAAGATACCCCGGAAAGATATTCTGCAGCGAAGCATCTGCCCACTCTCCGCCTCTGGAGAATATTCTCAGATTCGCAAAAGCCTCTGAACCAATCCTTCAAGTCGTGAAGCGGTGTAAGCCTCCATCGCCCTTGCATCAATCCGTTCTACGTTGCACAGTACTATGTAACCAAAATCAAACAAACAACAACCAAAATTCAGTCTTTTTGGTTTAGAATCAGAGAACAAAGTGAGGACGAAATTTTGAGGATACAATGGACAGCTTAGTTCGGCTGCCTCCGTATTATTTCATCAAGCCTTCAATGCACCCATCACTTCAAACTCGACAAAAGAAACAAGTTTTTTTAAATTAATGAACGAATAGATAACCGCTTCACAGGAGACTTACGATCATTTCCTTCTTGGGAAAAGCCATCCAGCCTAAAACTTCAAATATGAAGAAGTTGTTCATCTATCTTGAATTAGTTTATTTATTGAAACCAAACAAAAGTAGTGCGCCATTCGTATGGACTTATAGTTTGGGCGATGTTCAAAACACCATCGTTAGTGGCCGAAATTGACCGAGAGGGGTGGGCTATCTCAAACACCTAAAAATTGTCGAAATTGACCCTCAACATTTCCGAGCCTGGCTAGCAGAAAGCCTTCTAATGAGTGCATGTCGACGGAATACCAATGGAACTTCAATATTTACAATTGGAACTTGGGGATCAATTTCGCCAAATTTTTAGGTTTCTGGGATAGCTTTCTCCTCTTGGTCGATTCTGGCCATTCAGCATTGTTTTCTGGTCGTTGCCCAACCGTCCCGTTTTCAAAACTTAAATTTGCCTCTAACTGCCCGCAGATAGCCAGTTTTATGGTGCCTTTCAAGACGTGGCCCGCCACGTCACTTGCGGTAGGAAGAAGAATACTTTCGTTTACTCCTTTTAATAGAGCTTCAGTAAATTTGCGAAACTCAATTTTCCCGATATTGCACTTGATGGACGCATGTCAGAATATTGGGATGAATCGTTTGTTACTTTGAACAATGTGTATTAGATATCACTTATCTTGAAAACTTCCAGCCGTCTCCACGTATGCACCGCTGTCACTAAGGAATCCGTACCAAAGATCACGTGAGGGATGGTGCCATCGTAAGCAGAGCGTCGGAATGTCAGAGCGCAACTTATATTTAGGAAAACAGGTATCGTACTGGCGGATATTTCGAAGATTTGTGTTTTTCGAGAGTCTGATAAATCCATGGCCTATCCGAGGGTTCCCCTTAGCACAATGAGCTCAAAGATATCTGACCATCGCTATCGCTGGCTTATTCAAAATCCGCAAGCGCAGTAACCTCAATATCAACATCAAGTTGTGGCTGCCCCGTGCTTTTTCTATGTTGCTATATTGGAGTACCACGTGAAAAATAACCATAACTGTAAATCGTAAGCTTTCGTCAACACTTGTTTGCGTATTGTCATCGGAGTCCTTCGCCTTGATGCAATTTCGAACCAAGAAATTCATCGACACGTAGGCCAGTTATCTGTAGACGTATTGATGAAAAGGCGGAAATGGCAGTGGATGGGTCATACATTGTAAAAGAGCGATAAATTAATTTTTTGCTATGCCATGCAATGAAATCTACTACTTCAGGATGACGAACGGGTGGGTCGTTGTAATAATGGGCAGAACACCAGAGGACGAGTCCAAGCTTCTTGGGAAGTCCTGAACAAAACCGAAACAAATTACTGCGAATCGGTATCGATTGTTCGTAGGCATGGTTGACTTGGTGTGCTCATTGAGGTTTGGCTGATATGAGCCCGGTTTTAAAAGAGAAAGTAAACTGATCTCAATACGTCAGTCTTGGAAGTAGTTCGTACGAATGTCATATTAACGGTGTACATATACGATTAAAATTTATGACACTAATAATGGTTCAAAAACCCCAATCCAATGTCATGAGCCTAAAAATCTTATAAAGTTTCTTTTCTGGGTCTGAAGCTTTCTCCCCCATGTGTTACTATAAATTACCAGCACCTCCTCTCTGATCACTGTAAGAGCTGCTATTAATTCTTTGAGTGATCATTCCACAATTCTCTAGAGACCCACCAAAAACTTATAAGGAAAATCCCTTACTTCACTAATAACTAACTTGAGGTTCCTTCATGCTTCGTCTTTCCGTTTTAATTAGTTCTACACATCGCCCTCTGGGTAAATAATAAGCTTGGTTACGACCTGAGGAAAAGTTAGCAAATTCACTTTCATTCGCGAATACTATGTCCAACTGCGAAAATCTATCAGCCAACTCCGTTTCCTGGAGTTTTTGTTAGTCCTCAGCGGTCCTTAAGTGTGACATGGATAGTCTAGCTAACTCCCACATTTATATTTATTTCATTTGCTTTGTTCCGTCACAATCTCAGTGAGGTGAAGATGCAATAAGTTAATAGTGAATAATTTTGTGCGAGGCCCACCTACTCGCTGTGGTTCGCCCTCCTCCTTTTGTGTAAAACAAAACCTTATTATTAAGGTTTTGTGTAAAACAAAACCTTATTATTAAGGTTTATTGTCTGTCTGTCCGTCGCAAGCATTTTTCTCAAAAACGCTTATACTGATTGACAACGAATTTGGTGGCAATGTGGAAACTGTGGGCAGTAAGTTACATTATTTTATGTGGAATTTAAGGGGAGAGGGCTCTCCATACATCCAAAAGGGGGAGTAAATTTTTTTACCTAATGTAGTGCTGTAGGGAATCATATGAAAGGTCATATGAAAGGTAATTTCCAAAGATGGTCTCAGTTGCAACATTTAATGCACAAGAGGGGACGACGAGGGCTGAAAAGTGGTCATTGCTTTCACGAACCTTTGCTCAAAACCTACTCAACTGAAAAATCTAAAAAAAAATGAAGAAGCTGCCACTGTATCACGCATAGGTTTTCAAATACTCTCCGATATCTGTTCAAATAAATTTAATAAGCCAATAATATTAGGCATGATCCTATTAAATTTGGTTGAAATCGGACTATTACTAACAAAGTTATAGTAGTCGTTACGGTAAAAATTCTAAGATTTACAAAATACAAAAATAAAAAGACCTTCATATCTCAAGCGTCCAGCTTCTGCTTTCCCGACTTGTTTAAACGGACCGG
Organism: Hermetia illucens; assembly: GCF_905115235.1. Taxonomy (NCBI): domain Eukaryota; kingdom Metazoa; phylum Arthropoda; class Insecta; order Diptera; family Stratiomyidae; genus Hermetia; species Hermetia illucens. Next base: position 117,325,491 of record NC_051852.1, read on the forward strand.
AGATAGTTCAGTTCTTAATCTTATAGCGGGACCTAACATAAAGTCCATCTTCCATTTTAGTATAGCGTACTTACAACGTAAGGATTTGTTAATCTTACTTGATTACTCGTAGCAGTGACATTAGTATAATTTCGAGGATAGATATGGTAGACCCTACCTTGGATGGAGCGAAAGCGAAAGATTGATTCGAGAAATCGAAGTCACCGCAAACAATAAAGGATACGAAGAGGAGCATTACAGATACGGACAAATTTTGCATGCACTGAAAAAGTATATCCAGGATACTATAAAAGGAGCTGCTTCGGACAAAGATAAGGTGATAAACGGAGCAGAGAAGTAGAGAAGGAAAACAGGAATTTGGCTAGAAAGGTGGGCTTCCCCAGCGGGCTTTCCCAGGAACACGCTTTTCATCACAGTGAAAAGCTCGGTATTTTTGGAGCAGTTCTAAATTCAACACCTTCTCATCGAGCAAAGTTTCAGGTAGATGGCGAGATGTTGTAGAGCCAGGGCCGAAAAATTGAAGTACAACTTGAGAGGAGAACGAGATGAGTTAACTTAGTTTTTAATATAATCAAATATAAGGTCCGAAAACGCAAAGAACCCGAATCTGGAAAGGAAAGATGGGATCACTGGAGTAAATTGGAGAACAACCCGAAATGAACGCAAATGGAGTGGTGTGGGTATTAACTGATTGTTAGGGCCAAACGCATTGGGGCAGCTTCTATGCCGCCAATGGTCTGGAATGCTGTGTTGCACTGCAAGTTGAGCTGGTTTTTTTACTTCACTATGAGTTGCAGGAACTTCAGGGTTTGAGGGTTTCTTCCCTTCGATTTGTGAAATTAGAATCTCTCGTGGATAGTCCCCCTTCTTTACTTTGCGGGATATTTTTCTGAACATCGTACTCGAACCGTTTGATTACAAAGTGAATACAAAGCACAAAAACCAGCTGACCTTATATCAAATGAAGCCCCAGTCTGATCGTAAAGTAAAACAAAAGTAACCCTGGATCATATAGAGAGGCACCTTAACTACTATAGTTCCTGCTAGATATCGATAAAGAGGCTCTGCGCGTGTCTTAAATGTACTCAGATCTGACAACAGATGGAGGGGAAAGGGGAGATTCCCCGGAGGCCCAATTTCCGGTAAAATTTTTCTGGGCCCTCTTTTTCTTTCTACAGCCTTATATGTACTATATTTCAGCTAGGAGGGAAATATGAGAAATGCATCAATCAAATAATAAGTTGAGTATCGCGAAGCTTAAAATAAGTAGAAAATGCAGCACTGTTTCTCTCAGGCCCAGGAATATTTTTAATATAGCGAGCAAACAATAAACAATTTTATGCGCTTTAGTTCGTTAATGAAAACTTAACGTTCGCAGACAAGACAAACCCAAACATACATTTAATATACATTTTGCTGTGGAAATTTTAGCCAAGAATTTACTAGAAACAAATTCCAAACATGCCAATTTATAGCAATCTGTATCACTATAGAGAAAGATAAGTGTTCACAGTGTGATTGAAAAGCAATCCATATTCATTAATTTGAACATTTCTAATAATCCTAGGGTCGAAATTCCAATTATTTTCCAAAATTGTTAAGTCTTTGCGAAACTTCTTCATGTACTTAGTAATTACTTCGTTTCGTTTTATACTTTACCTCTTCTTTTTCTTCAGCCTTTGGCCCGTTCACAAGCGGGGTTGGCTCGTCGTGATCGGTTTCGCCATTTGACTCTATCAAATGCTTGATCTGGCTGCAATCTCGAGAGTTTTAAATCCCCATCCAGCGTCGTTTAATATCGACTTCGATGGTCAAACCAATCTTGGCAAGTGAATTCTCATTAGCACGAATTGCGTGACCATACCATCGAAGACGCCTCTCTCGCAACTTTTCCACGATCGTTGGAACTCCATAACGATCGCGGGTATCCTCATTTCGGATGTGATCAGAACGTGTGACGCCACTAGTCCAACGTAACATATTCGTCTTCATTACCGCAAGACGTCGTTTATTGTCTTTTATAGTCGGTCAACATTCAGAACCATGGAGAGCGACAGGAAGGACGACATTACGCTAAATTTTAAATTTGAGACGTTCGTTGATACGTCAACCATAAAGAACACCAGTTGTGGAACGCCACTTCATCCAGGTTGCGTTAATGCGTGAAGCAATTTCATAACGCAGTTCTCCATTGGTTGATAGCGTTGACCCGTCAGCTCAGTGATTGTTTCATGGGGATCGGTCGTCAAAAATTCAGTTTTGTTGAAATTCCATCTGAGACCGTGTTGCGTGAGGCGATCATTCCATTTTTGGACAACTTGCTCGAGGTCATTTTTGCTATCAGATGCTAAGAAAACATCATCTGCATAACGCAGTGTGTAAGGCACTGGACGTTGGATATGCCGTGTGACGGTGTCGTTTTATACTTTACCTATTTGTAGATTTAGCATTAATTGTAGTGGCACCCTTCACTCCTTTGTATAACAAAACGTGACCTAATCGTCTAATCATATCTGTATATACCTTAGCTTCCGGTAGGATCTCCTTGGTCTTTCAAAATATTACGTTCTTTAGATCTGACTACTAAGCTCCTCCCTCACTTTTTTGATACTACCCTTCTATCGCCTTCGCACATGGCCGCTGACACAGTGCGTCAACATACCTACGCGTCATCAGTACGTGTTTCAGGTTCTCTGAAGACTTTTCGGGAAATGTATACTTTTCCATTGTTTTCCACAGCGTGTTTCGGCGACGCCTCCCTTCACGCTTCGACTTCGATGTTCAGACCAATCTTGGCAAGTGAGCTTTTTTCATGATCATGCCGTTGAAGACGCTTCTCTAGCAAGTTTTCTACGATGTAGGTAAGCTCATATCGATAGCAGATATCCTCATTTCGGACGTGATCATGACGTGTTAGCAGCGTAACATCTTTGCCTCCATTACTGGAAGGCGCAGTTTATTGTCTTTAATAGTCGGCTAGCACGCACAATCATAGAGGGTGCCAGGACCCATTAATAAGTTATACCAATGTGTGAGACAATTTTCTAACGCGGATCTGTGGCCGAAAATTCTGCTTTATTCAGATTCAACCTCAGACTGCGTCGTATCAGCGAGACTAAGCTAGGGAAATATCATCTGCATTCAACTATATTTTATTTCGAACAATATACCGCTCAAAAGGACCCCAAAACCCCTTTGCTTAGGAAACTCTCATCAATAAATTCCTAGGTTAGGTTGGTGGAAGCAAGTATTCTCAGGAGCCTTTGATACCGTTGTCGACGAATGAGTGTCCTTACCCGAAACGTGGTTATAGCTGTTTCACATATTTATATCCATTTCAGTTGTCTTAATTCGCTTTTTACGTAACGGGGAGTTTGAATGAGCACTCATCTGCAATTCACAAAGAAGTCACCAATTCACTGGGATACCACCGTAGACAGGTTAAAACTTGATCAACTAACTACGGCGACTTAAAAAAATTGTGGCTGATCGGTTTCGATCGCAAGGCAGACGTGATTTCGCCCCTCTACCCTATGGAGCATTCTGACCGAAGAAGGTTTCATAATCCATAGAGTACTTTGTATATATACAATTCAAAGCCCGACAAGGATATGAACTTCATTATTCGAAACTGGCAGGTTTGCAATTTTGACTGATTACAGCTAAAACACCCCCCGAAATATAAGCAGACGTCCAAATAGCTCCTAATACCACCTAGTCCATCTTCGCTTGCAAAGAAGCAGTGGTCTTTGGAGTCATACTTAAGAGCCATCTATATTCGGAAGAGGTTGATGCTGTTCACCCGTGAGAATGAAAGGGGCTTCATTACGCGGTTCATGAAGGCCTGAAAGATAAAGACAAGCTCGCCAAATACTGTACCTCCAAAACCCCTAAGGACGGCAGGGTGATGATCAAGGAGAAAGAGCGTCAGGTAAGCAGTCAACTTTTCCGACTTCGCATAAATGGAAAGCGCTTGAAAGCTGTGGAAAAGGTGGACTACAAAGTGCTCTTCGACTGAACTTTACTAACACCTCGAACCTGCTTCTGCAGATTCAAGCTCAGTCGCCTAAGTATTGCTGGAGCAATGAGAACTATGTTGACCGTGGCACTCAGAGTTATCCTCAATCTACTGCCCATTCATTTAGAGGTGAACCGGAAAACGGCTAATGATGCTATAGGCTCGATACCATTAGAACGTGGAAAGACGACGGTCATGCGTCCGTGTTGAAACCCCTTGGTAAACATAAAATGGCACTGATGATCACTGATCATATGGTTGTCACATTGGTCTTTGAGACACACATTGCAATCAGCAAGAGAGAAGAATGATAGATAAATGGCTATAAGTCTTCATAATCTGTATCGATTAGTTAGACACGGAAGATTGTGCTCGGTAATGCTCACGGAAAACCGGATTATGGAATTGACCTGATAACTAGGTAAAATGACGACCATATTCCAAGCGAGATATACGTCATACTATTGGCTGCAGACGAATGTTTGAGATAAAAATAGGGAGGTCGCGCAATTCAAATCTTTTATAACACCAAAGCAGCATTCCTGGTTTGGGTGCCAGGACACTCAAAAATCACTTGTAATGAGGAGGCTGATAGACTCGCTCACCAAAGACCTGGATCCACAATGGTCGGACCAGGAGCAGTATTTCGCGTTACGTTTGCTGCCGTATAGAGAAATTTGAATTACTGCCAACAGGAAAACATTCCTCTAAAAGAGTCTGGAGCCTCTGATAGTTGTATTGTCCTTAAAGGAATGGAAATTAACTACCACATGTAAAAAATTAGGGTGGTGGTATCGGTTATATGTAGCTAATATGAGGAAGAGAAAAAGACTGCCCTGCAATTTATATGCGGTTATCCGACCTTTTTTTTTCGTTTCGGCACTCTTGAATGAAGAATCTGTGCCTTCACTGCCTGTGAAAGATGTGCTCAGGTTCGCGCCTCTATACGTCAGTATAATGGGCCTAATAAAGGCCTCAGTCCTTGGAGCGCCTCACCTAACTAAACCAATTACCTAGACCCAGTCGACGACGCCAAATCTTGGAGAAAGTGAAGGCAGACGGTCTAATGGAGACCAAAGCTGCTTTTATGCAAATAGTCCATGGCTCGAAGTGGCTCTCAGCTAATCCGTTGATCTTTATCCGGAAGGAAGTCATTCGACATCGCATTGGTGTAGGAGCCGTGGATCAGAGGAGGCGGAGGAGGATTCCAAAACAAATATTACAATTTATTCCACAACACAAAGGACACTGATCGGAGCAGACTGTGAGACTCAGTAAAATTTTGGTTAAGAAACATTGAGCCCATGCTTTTTCAAAAAGCAGAGAGGGTCTTGGATGGAATTTTCTGCTGCAACCCTGAAATTTTCAGCCCGGACGTATTTCCTCGCCAGCTAGTAGAGCTGTGAATCAGAAACCCGCTTGGAGGTTGTGTAGCTTCAGATGCAGGACGTTATCAAATTAGGTTATGTACAGTTGTTTCGGGTATAAATCTCCAGTGTAGCTGCCACAATGCCTTCGTGTCGAAAGCCCTACAGCCCTTTCTGGACATTCACTTAAGGGCGAACGTGAAGAGGTTGCCCTTCTTCAGATCTCAGCACGCCTACCTCAAAGATAAAGACACAGAAACCGCTCCCTATGAAGTAATTAGCACGGTTGAGCGGCCTTTATACTACAAGCAATGTACCTTCCTGAATATAGAGGAAGCATTCAACAATGGTTCTAACCCGACCCGGATTGGAACGGTATCTTACACATAGTATCCATGCTAAGAACAAGGATGCCTTAGTCTGATATGGGAGGTAGCTATTTGACCGGGGCTGCAAACAAAAGTGCGTCCTACGGTGACGGTGTCTTTCCAGTGCCCTGATTGAAGTGATGAACAAAATTCTACGAATGTCGACGACTTGGTTATATTGATTTAAGGGAAGCTCCTCTCCATTACGAGTAAATTTTCTTACCCTCTTCCCTTTTGCGCTGCTCATCTCAATTGAAAGGCTTCGATTGATACTGCCATAATCTTCTTCGCACGTGTTTGAGCCGATGCGTAGAGGTACATGACCCATAATGGTTGGCCAGGTTTTTCATTTTTTTTTGTAGATATCATGACTTGTGGGAAATAGGTGGATGCTTCCACACACTCCCATTGTACCATGGCACTTTAAAAGTTGTCCTTTTTCGAGGGAGCTTGCAACGCATTAAGACAACATAGAATGCCAGTATCATATTTAAGTGAGTAGTCAGAGATACTTTATGTGCATAAATAGCAGAGTATTCTTAAAAATACTAAATTACTATATAAACACACAGAAAATGAGTTTCATACACGAGGTAACATTACTAAGAAGAATTCGCTGGAGGAAAAATTGATCATGGCCCATCGCCGAAGTTAAGCGTTAGTCGGAATGTTTAATTCTTAGATGGGGGACCAAATGTATAATGTATATAATATAACTGGGCTTTGAAGTATACTATTTAACTGCAGTGATACAGAAATTGAATAAAGAAAACCCGGAACTTTTCATGATTCTTATACCTTATGCGTTTCCATTGTTTCGTTCGTAAACATAAAATGATGAACCACAAGATATAAAAACCCGGAAACTAATAATGTTTTCCAATGTTGGAGTGGAGAGATTTTAATTTGAATTAGAATTCTGGTGTGATGATTTTCCACGTCTTTATTCCTTACGTTTTTCGTATTTCAGTAAAATAAGTCTTTTCAATCCATACCTTTTCTGCTATAGATTTGAACCACACTGTAATAGTCCATAACTTATTTCCAAGCAATAATTAGAATGTTAACAATGCAATGGAACTGTTATGTATCGGTGGAGAATTTTTCTATAAATTCACTCTAGGTTTACAAAATAAAGTCAAGATTGTCTTGAAACTAAACGGGTTGTGAAAATAAGCTTCCTTTATAGATTTGAAATGTTGGTAGTTAGTGTTTTGTTGGCCCTGATTGCTTTAGTATCCGCCCTCCGTTCGTATGATTTAGAAAATGACTGGAAACAGTTTCAGGTAAATTCCTTAAAGTAGTGAAATTCTAAATGTCTGTGAAGTATCCAAGTTTTATAAAACACTATAACAATATATATTAAAACCTTTACTGTGAATGTGTTCATTCTGCTGGTGATTTGGTGTTCCTAGAGATGTATCTTATCTTACCAGTTATTCTGTAAAATAAATAGGGATTTCTGCCCTGGATTTGTACGAACGGCTAGCTTTTTTAGCGTTGGTCCGATTTGATAGCAGAGTCAGTTAAAAATTTCAGTATTTGTGTCTAAATCCGTAAGGATCGTATAACAAGGAGGGAAGTGTAACGCTCGTAAGATTACTTTACGATTTTTGGTTCCGAGTTTTGAGAGGAAACACCCCAAATAACGTTGAAGACTATCAGAAGAACTGAACAATCCGTGTATTTGAGTTACGACAAAAGGAAATACGAATTAGGACAATTGGAAAAGTTAAAAATAGTTTTCCCAGCTTGTGATTTTATCCTGTTTTAGTCTTTCGAGAGGTCAAGGCTCAGTTGGATACAACTGATATTTTTTTAGCGATTTTATCTATATGCTGGCCATTTACTCTTAGTGGGGTACATTTCGTCTATCACACCCTCGCGCCATCCTTCGCGGTTACTTGAAATGCGCTTCAATTCCGTCCAGGACTTCCTGAAATGCCCGTATTCTCCCTATACTGTTCTGCTCCAAGTGCATTTGGGGCGACTGGCTCGTCGGCCATCTTGGAATGTTCCCCTTCCAAGTATGTGCTCTTATCAAATCATTTGTTTGAAATAGTACCCGACAATATGTTACTGATATTAACAAATATTTGGAGCCTTCGAGTGGGGGTCATTTTACATGTGCTATCCCTATATAGCAACACAGAATCAGTCTGAACTTGATCTTGATGATGAGATGACTACATTTCCAGATTTTATACAAGGCAGAGAAATCGGATCTAGCGCTGTTAATGCTTCGGTCAACATCCAGTTTGATGCCACTGTCGGCAGAATCCACGCTCCTAGATATACACATTGATCGACGCTGGCCTGGTGAGTGAGCAAACAGTTGTCACAGGCGTGATCGAGGTGTTTGAGAAAAGATTTCATCGTCCATTGAACTCCCCCACGGTCTCCGAACAAGGTAGCATGATGAACGTCACCGAAAACAAGAATGAATAATATCAGTAAGAAGATGCAATCCGTTTTGGACTTCAAATTCCTCTGAAGGTATATCTCCATCCCCACGTGACATTTTGCATCTTAATATGTCGGTCTGGTATTATTTATAAGTTTTTCCGAAATGCTCCTTCCCCGGAGAGCACACCAGATACACTCCCCGTCCGCCGTCAAAAGTTTTCTCGAAATCGATGAGGAGTAGGTGCAGTGAAGATCTAAACTCCGGGCACTGTTCCAAAATTATTCTTCATGCTGATGTTGTCAGTGTAGGAGAATTCGGTGTGCAAACCAGCTTGTTTTGTCGATCAAGCTTTCGACATATTTTTTGATGTATTCCAGGGTTATTTTAGCTATTATATTTATCATGGTAGAGTGCACCCAGATACCATCCCAAATATCACACTCAAAATTTATGCTCTTCCTTGGCATCTTAACGATCAACCCTTGTTCCATTCTCTGGAAAGCGATTCCCAGCATTTCCGCACAATTAGAAGCTATGTCTCTGTGGTTTTACGTGAGTACCTGTTAAATTGATTTCTTCTTAAGACACGGTTTTATTTTGTGACCACAATCAGAGCCCCACTGAACCAAGCAAAATGGTACCAGTCTATAATGAGTGCATGGCTGGGGGATGGAAGACCTACCTAATTCTCTTCTGAACTAAGGAGTATGGCATCCGTGTTGAAACACAACACTACGTCGAAGCCCGAAAGTCTCTGTTCGCTTGAACATAACCACAACCCCTATGAAACTGCCACTAGGGGGCCAATCGCTAAAATCATGCGACAGGAACTGAGACATGTGAATTTAGGGTCTATTCCAGTGCCGGTAGTACCAATACACCCTTGGTAAAGTTTTGTGACCTATTGCCACTTTAGATGAGTTGCCGGAGCATTCCGATATTGCATCACGATCAGCAAACCATAGCCAGTACACCATATTCCAGTGCCACCACGTGGAGGTTCTTCTCGGTCACATGGCTTTGGCCCGGACGGTAGCGTTGCTGCCCCGCTTCCCTCGTCGCCCTCCCAGAGCACTGCACGTGTAGAAGCAGCCAATCTGCACAAACTGTATGTGTAGCGATGAATAACTGCGCGTTGTGTGTATTAATGGTGGCTCAATTTCGAGGATCAGTGAGTATTCGCATCTTAAGGATTTCTGGATGCGATACAGTTAAGAACCGTGGTGAGGTGTTCGTCCCACATCCTCAGTTACTCGCCGTCGTGGATGAGCAGTCGACCAATAATGTCCTTCACAGGACCATCGAAAGGTTTGCGAGTACGTGTAAGTTTTTTTGTAATGGAATATACACTCCTACGATGGGGTCGTCAGCTAGATCTTATGATGCTCCTTCTGTGCGTGGCCAATGATTTACATAGTACCCGCGAATATGTAAAGTATCTGGGTGTAATCCTGGATCCTAAGCTAAATTGGAGGTTGAACATAGAACTGAGGGTTAAGAAGGCCTGTATAGCCTTCTATGCCTGTAAGAGAACCTTTGCAAAGAATTGGGGTCTCCGGCCGAGGATGGTTCTCTGGATGTACACCGCTGTAGTGCGTCCGGTCCTAACGTATGGCTCTATTGTATGGTGGCAGGCTTTGAAGAAAAAATGCAACAGAACGAAGCTTAATAGGATTCAAAGAACCGCGTGTGCACGTGCTACGGGGGCTCTGCAGTCCTGCCCGGCAGATGTTCTCAATGTACTCCTGCATCTCCTCCCCCTATACCTCCACATCAAATATGTTGTAGCGTGCAGTGCCGTCAGACTACGTGAGTCCGGATGCTGGACAGCGAAGTCCTACGGACATAGCAACATCCTAGATGAAATCCCCCACAGACTATGTCACACAGAAGCTGAACTTCACGAGAAACTTTGCTGTGGACCTTCCAACCAGGGCAAAGTGGAAGACCGATGGCGTGTTGCAAGACTATGACACGGTATTCTTTACGGACGGATCAAAGATGGCCTATGGAGTCGGAAGTACTGGCGATATTGGAAGTCTGTCGATGGCTGGAGCGTGATCCGAGCCCCAAGGGTAACATAGCCCCAAAGCGTAACAACAGTCACGGTCTTAGGAGTTTGTGGCATCAAAACGGCGCACCAAAGCTCCTCGGAGCGGCCACTGATACCTATCTTCCTACCCTACCCGCGAATATATCATTTTAAATGATGGTCTGATGCTCATAAATATTCTTAGGCGGCTTACTCAATGTAACTATCGTCCGATAAGCATGCGGAGGGGGGGGGGGTCAAGCGGCCGATGTTGAACTTAGGGGGTCTGTAAATTGAAACCTAACTGATCTTATGGCAGACTCAATGCTCGAAGAATGTACCATCAATGACGAGGTGATGGAAACTTCAGAAATCCAGAATGATTTCACCGTTATCGTTTGCGGTTGCTAAGACCGTGTTTCCCAATAATCTATGCGAACAAGGTGTTGTCAAAGCCCAAGTTCGCATTTAAAACACGCATCACCATCACAATGTCCCCTTTAGGAAGCCTCCCATGAACTGCGTTTAATTGCTCGTAAAAACGTCCTTCTCTACTATAACGGAAGTCTCCGTTGGTGTATAGCAGCGTACAATTGTGATACTCCCTTATCTGGACCAGAATCTAACGGTTAGCAACCTATTAAAAACCGGCTCTTTGGTCAAGATATTACGGCTTGCAATAGCCGTCAAAAACAACCCGATACCGAACTCGCGTCTGCTACTACTTGGCTTACTTGAATGCAAAGCAAGTTGGTAAGAGCACTGTTCCACAATCTTGCTTCTTAATCTTCTTCTTTTTCTTCAGCCTTTGTCCCGTTCACAAGCGGGGTCGGCTCGTCGTGATCGGCTTCGCCATTTGGCTCTATCGAATGCCTGATCTGGGTGCAATCTCGAGGCTTTCAAATCCCCGTCCAGCGTATCAAGCCACCGTTGCTTAGGTCTGCCTTTTGGTCGTTTACCATCGACTTCGATGTTCAGACCAATCTTGGCAAGTGAATTCTCGTTTGCACGAATTGCGTGACCATACCATCGAAGACGCCTCTCTCGCAACTTTTCCACGATCGGTGCAACCCCATAACGATCGCGGATATCCTCATTTCGGATGTGATCTAAACGTGTGACGCCACTAGTCCAACGTAGCATCTTCGTCTCCATTACCGCAAGACGTCGTTCATTGTCTTTTATGGTCGGCCAACACTCAGAACCATAGAGAGCGACTGGACGGACGACATTGCGGTAAATTTTAGATTTGAGACGTTCGTTGATACGTCGATCACAAAGGACACCAGTTGTGGAACGCCACTTCATCCAGGTTGCGTTAATGCGTGAAGCAATTTCATAACGCAGCTCTCCATTGGCTGATAGCGTTGACCCGAGGTATTTAAATCGCTCAGTTCTGGGCAGATCACTGCCGCTGGCAGTGATTGTGCCTGTTTCATGGGGATCGGTCGTCAAAAATTCAGTTTTGTTTAAATTCAATCTGAGACCGTGTTGCATGAGGCGATCATTCCATTTTTGAACAAGTTGCTCGAGATCATTTTTGCTATCAGATGCTAGAAAAACATCATCTGCATAAAGCAGTGTGTAGGGCGCTGGACGTTGGATATCCCGTGTGACGGTGTCCATAACAAGGACAAAGAGGAGTGGTGAGAGGGCACTTCCTTGATGAACTCCAACAGAGACACGAAGCGGTTTTGATACACCCGCCATACTTCGAACTTTACTTTTCGGATCGTGGTAGAGCAATTGAACCCAGCGCACGAGTTCTTCTGGCACGAAGTGTTGTCGTAAAGCATACCAGATGAGTTCGTGTGGCACACGGTCAAACGCTTTCTCAAGATCCAGAAAGGCAATGTAAAGAGGGCGATGCTTCTCACGGTGTTTCTCCATGAGTAACCGCGCAGTGTGTATTGCGTCAGTAGTTCCGCAGTTCTTGACAAATCCGGCTTGATTCACGGTTATTTCAACGATTTCGCGAATACGGTTGTCAAGAATGCGTTCAAAAATCTTCATGGTATGGGAAAGTAACCGGATCGGACGGTAATTTGAACATTCTGCTGGGCTACCTTTCTTTTTCCATATTGGAACAGTGGTACTTTCTTGCCAGTCAGATGGTGTTCTTCCTTCCTGAATAACCCGGTTAAAGAATTCACTGAGCCACGGTGTTGGGTCCCAGCTCTTTGCTTTCCAGAGCTCAGATGCGATGTCGTCAGGTCCTGTTGCTTTCCCCGATTTCATTTGTTTTATTGCCTCCTCGACTTCAGTTACGCTGACTGGTGGAACTGCTCCAAATGTCGGCAATGATTGTGGAAGTGGAGGATGAGCAAATTCTTCAGTTGAAATCTGCTCGAAGTATTCTCGCCATCTATCCGTCGCGGCTCGACGATCAGTAAGCAAAGTACCGTTCTTGTCATTAACACAACAGAAGTGTTCGATATCCTGTGTGCGTTCATCACGGCTTTTAGCAAGTCGGTACAGATCTCTCTCGCCATCCCGAGTGTCCAGTTTATCGTAAAGATTTTTGAAATGATTCGCTCGGGTGACAGCGACCGCTTTCTTTGCTTCCCGGTTGGCATTCTTATAAATTTGCCAATTAGCAGGCGTTTTATCGTCGAGAAATTTGTGGTAGAGGCGTTTCTTTTCACGGACCTTCATTTCAACATCATCATTCCAAAGCCAAGTATCTCGGTTGATGTACCGCTTACCCGGCTTGGTGACCCCGAGGGTTGCAGAGGCCGCTTTGTGGATCGTGTCTTTCATTTGGTTCCATGATTCTTCCACATTCGTAATGGTTGGCAATCGTATGAGTGAGACCGTTTCTTCGTTCTTCTCACCAAATCGCCACCATTTAATGCGCGGCGGGCCAGTGCGTTCCTCACGCCGTTTTATCGGTGGCTTAATTCGCAGGACAGCAATCAACGGCCGATGTTGAGGTGCGATGGTCTCATAGGGAACGACTTTGCAATCAGTGACAGTGGTAAAATGTTGGCGTCTTATGAGAATATAGTCGATTTGCGTTTTATTGTTCCCACTATAAAATGTGGGAAGATGAGACAATCGTTTGATGAACCATGTATTCATATGTACAAGGTCATGGGTGTCCGCAAAATCGATTATACGTTCGCCACCTTCATTGCGCACTCCGAACCCCTTTCCCCCATGGCACCTGCTACCGTCTGCCTTTTCACCCACATGACCATTAAGGTCGCCGGCAATGATTATGTAATCATCAGCAGGCACGTGACAAGTCTTTTCATCGAGAAGTTGCCAGAAGGCATCTTTCTCGGCATCAGGTCGACCTGTCTGTGGTGCATACGCGGTGAAGAAGTGAATAGTGCGATCAGCTGATATAATGGTGAGCTTCATCAGCCGATCATCAAATCGTTCGACTTCTTTAATGGCATCACGGAAACCCTCTGAGATGGCAATGCCAACACCATATTGAGTGTGTGGGTTACCAAAATAGAGAAGTTTGTAGCCATTTTTACCGCGTTCGCGTTCAATGTCGCAGCTTTTGGCACCAGACCATCGGGTTTCTTGCAGAGCGCAGATGTCAATGCACCTTTTCCGAAGGGCTCTTGCGAGTTCCTCGGTCTTTCCAGTTAGGGTACCAACATTTAGCGTGCAGACACGTATTTGTTTTGTTCGTTGTGTGCGGACTAACTTGCTTACGTCCTGACGCCGTCCATGCGTCAAGAACCCTTGCCCATTTCTCGACAGGACCGGGGCCCGTCCTGCCGCGTCGACTGAGGTGGACGCCCTAGCATTTCTCCGAGGCCTCTGACTTAATCCGATCATCATGTTTGTAACGACATTCTATGCATTTTCTTGGTCGACCTGTCGCGGGGCCTGTCACCAAGAGAGATCAGGTAGGATTTTGCATAGTAGAATAAATCCAACTATACTCTATTTATCTCTTTCCCTGATCTCAGCATTCTATTTTTGTTTTACTGAGGATAGTACAGAGTACGTTGCCTCAAACCCTCCTCCTTTACCTGGGCTTGGGACCAGCATACTATGTTAATAGCATGGCGGAGTTTCTTGCTTCTTAATAATAATAAGAATAATCGTCGGCGCAACAATTCGGCGATGGAGCATAAAACCTGGGAAATGCCTGCTGAACCAACACCAATAGCTCTACTACCAAACCCTATCTCCACCTCCACGTGGTGACCGCTGCGAACTATTTCTTAACGAAAAGCTGTAGACGGAGAAGGATGAAGGCGAGTCTCCCGCGCCTAAAAACGAGACAAATTGTACCAACTAGTCCTCCAGGTTGGGGGTTGGGTAGAGCTGACAACCCTACACGGAAAACAACTTGTTACGAAGCCATAACAGGAGCCTCGGACAGGATGGACTTTAAAACGACGGACCCGGTAACGACAACGGATCAACGATTTGCGCGTTTTCTCATGGAACGTGCGCTCCCTGTACAGAGATGAAGCTGATGAGCAGCTAGCCGATACCCTGTCCCAATATAGGGCTGATATAACAGCGTTACAAGAGATGCGATGGACAGGTTTCCTGGAGAAGAGCCACTACACCATATATTATAGCGGTCATCCAGTAAACCATTTGCTCGGAGTAGGTTTCTTAGTCAGCCAAAAAATGAAACCTGCTGTTATCGGCTTTGAAAACATAAGCGAACGGCTATGCACTCTGCGCTTGCGAGGCAAATTTAGAAATATAAGCCTCATAAACGTTCACGCCCCTCCAAAGGAGACTGCAGAGTCGGAGAAGGATACCTTCTACTTCTGCGGATTATTCAATTAGCAGGGTCACACGAAATGGTTGTTGGAAGTACCTGGTTTGCGTGGAAAGCGGTCCACAAACATACGTGGGCCTCTCCAGACGGGGCCACTTTCAACCAAATTGACCACGTGTTGATCGAACCCCGCCACCTCTCAGCCTTGATGAATGTCAGAACATATAGGGTTGCCAATATAGACTCGGATCACTATCTCGTTGGCATGGTGCTCCGAGCTCAAATAACAATATCACTTAGAATCCCCTCTGACAATCAGGTGAGAGTGAACACTGAAGTCATCCACAATACAACCCTCCGCGACACCTATAAGAGGGAAATGGATGCCGCAATAACCGCAGTCAATAGAAGACCTGGAGATGAAGCATCAACAAATGATCTTCACAATCACCTGAAGAACATTATCATTGATACGGCCACAAACATACAACAGCCGCAAAAGGAGTCGGAACGGCTGGTTTGACGATGAATGTAAGCTAGCAACGGAACGGAAGAATGCCGCATACCGAGTAGTGTTGCATTCTCAAAGAACGCGGGCACGCGCAGAGACTTATCACGAACTCCGTCGAGTGGAGAAGCGACTTCACAGACGGAAAAGGAAGCCTGGGAGAACCAACAAGTCCGTGAACTAGAAAAGTACAGGGACCAACCGCACCAGGCACGGAAGTTTTACCAACAAGTCAGCAGGATGAAGCCTTATACACCTCGATGCTCATCCTGCCGAGACAAAGAGGGAAATCTGATTTCCGACAGAATGGGCATATTAAAGCGATGGGTTGAGTACTTTGATGAGCTACTGAACAACCAGAACATCGGCGAGTTGGAGGTCCCGCCAACTGAAGACGATGGACAAATACTGCCATCACCAAGTTTAGGAGAAACAGTCCGTGCAATTCATCGGCTAAAAAATCATAAGTCGCCAGGAGCCGATGGAATTACAGCCGAATTGGATAAATATGGAGGCGACCAGTTACACCAAGTGGTTCATGAACTTGTGCTCAAGGAGTAGGACAGCGAATCAATGCCTGACGACTGGCAAAGAGGGATTATCTGTCTTATTCA
Organism: Hermetia illucens; assembly: GCF_905115235.1. Taxonomy (NCBI): domain Eukaryota; kingdom Metazoa; phylum Arthropoda; class Insecta; order Diptera; family Stratiomyidae; genus Hermetia; species Hermetia illucens. The sequence continues at coordinate 117,341,510 of NC_051852.1, forward strand.
GAAAAAGGGAGATATCACACAGTGCAACAATTATAGAGGTATCACGTTGCTAAATACCATCTATAAGATATTCTCCGTTATCTTGCTAGGTTGGATAGCCCCATTCGCCCAGAACATCATTGGCCCATACCAAAGAGACTTCACTCCAGGCACATCAGCAACAGATCAGATTTTCTCTGTGCGGCAAGGGATGGAAAAACTGTTGGAATCTGGACAACAGTTGCACCATCTGTTCATCGACTTTAAAGCCGCCGATGATAGCATAGCCAGGGTAAAACTGTACACGGCCATGAGAGAATTCGCTATCCCGACGAAATTAATAAAACTGATTAGGCTGACCCTGACCAATGTGCGAGGCCAGATAAAAGCAGCAGGATTACTCTCAAGACCATTCGACATCAACGACAAGGGGATGCGCTATCATGCGTCCTCTTTAACCTGGCCCTCGAGAGAGTGATCCGTGAAGCTGAGGTAAATGCAAGTGGTACGATCCTCTTCAAGTCAAGACATCATGGAAAAAACCACCCAAGACGTACAAACTGCCTTCATCCAGATCGAGTAGGCAGTGATTGGCGCGAGATCTTGGGCTGCACATCAATGAAGGCAAGACAAAATATATGGTGGTAACGTCAGCACCGAAGACGAATCAATCAACAACATCAAACCGCACTGGTCAAACACAAACACGAAGAAGAATAAGGATAGGAGAATTCAACTTTGAGACCGTTGACAATTTCTCCTATCTAGGGTCGAAAATCACAACCGATAACAGCTACGATGATGAAATCCGCGCACGGTTGTTGTCAGCCAACAGAGCCTATTTCAGCTTACAAAGACTGTTCCGCTCGAAACGTCTCACCATAGGGTCAAAGCTCTTACTGTATAAGACAATGATCTTGCCAGTCCTCATGTATTCCACGGAAACTTGGGTTCTTAGCAAGAAAAATTGCGAACTCTTAGCCGCGTTCGAGAGAAGAATCCTCCGAAGAATTTTTGGCCCCCTACAGGAGGATGGACGATTCCGTAGCCTACACAATGACGAAATCTATGAGCGATACCATGACCGTCCGGTTGTGGATAAAATCCTGCTCAATAGGTTACGGTGGGCGGGTCACTTAATCCGTATGGATGAGGAAGATCCCACCCGGATAGTCTATAAGGGCAATATCTATGGTAGAAAAAGAAGACGAGGCAGACCCTGCCTAAGATGGAGCGATGGCGTAGGTCAGGACGTCAGACAGCTTTTAGGGATATCGAATTGGTGGGCCTCGGCGCAAAACCGGGATGTCTGGAGTTCTTTATTAAGGCAGGCCTAGACCGGATACCGTTGATGATGATGTAACAATTCATATTGTATCAGGGTCTTGAAGTGTGTTAAAGCACTCCATTCAAGACCGGTATACTATAGGATTGTAGAACTGTGTTGCGTACAATGTGGTGGTACATTGCGCTCGCACATGATTGATCCTGATTGAACTCGGGTACTCATCCACAATTTGGTCGACTGGTATCCGAAGTCAAATCATGATACAAATCCCACTGGACTAGTAGGGTTTGAACCGCGGCCTGCCGTACGATAGCTTAGCCCTCTAATCGTTAAGGTCGAGGTGTTTGAAGAAAGAGGTTATAGTCCATTGAATTGCACAATATCCTCTGAACAAGACAGCATTAAGAAAGACACCGATAACAAGAAGAAATAATATCATTGACAGGATATAACCCATTGGACCTCAAAGTCTCCGAGATTTTACCTCGGTGCAGTACGTGACCTTTTGCACCATCCGGAAGGCAGGAAGGAATCGGCCAGGCTTTGAGCCCCGGGGAAATTGTAAGGTCAGGCTTACCTACAGAGGCGGCAAGATGTCAGGCAGGCAAATTATATTTTTATCCCTTACATTCAGATCTGATGCGAGTAAGCATTTTGTCATCTATTTCAGCTCGCCTATAACCGGAATTATACAAATCGGGCAGAACTTCATTACCGAAAAGAAATTTTCAATAAAAATCTGGAAAGTATTGAAAAGCATAACGAAGCCTATGAAGCAGGCCAGCAATCTTACATGCAAGGGGTCAATCAGTTTACTGACCTAACATTCGAAGAAGTACAGAAAAGACTTCTAGGATATAAAGGGGACATGGCAAGGTACAGTGCTTCCAGTTTGACTTACTTCTAGCGCACCATTCACTGGCCCACATAGCGCAGATAGCAGCGTCGATTTAGATATTCTAAAGGTTAACGATGAAGACGTACCTGACTCACTTGATTTGAAAGAAAAGGGATATGTTACTCGAGTAAAATACGAAGGTTTGACGTTACGAAAGAAGCGAAGAAATTCATATTCACTTCTTTTCTTTTTCAAGGAAGATGTTCTTCTTGTTGGGCATTCTCAGCTGTGGGCTCAATCGAAGGACAGCTCTACAAAGCCACCAAGAAACTTGTATCCCTTTCCGAACAGGAGCTAGTAGATTGTTCGAAATCTAATAGCGGATGTCATCGTGGTGGCTCCAGGAGACGAGCTTTTGAAGATCTAAAAGAAATTGGTGGCATCGCCTTAGAGGAATCATATCCTTATGAAGGTGTAGACGGTGAATGTAAGTTTGAGAAGGAGATGGCAGTAGCTGAAGTGACTGGATTTAAAACCTTATTAAAAGACGAAAGTGAGTTGAAGAAAGCGGTAGCCACAATCGGACCTATATCTGTAAGCGTTCAAGCTACCGACAATTTCATTAAGTACAAGAACGGAGTATTCTACGATAGCTCATGCTATGGGGAGAGAACGAATCACATGTTGTTGGCAATGGAAAGGATAATTGGAGCGGTCAGGATTATTGGATTGTTAAAAATTCCTGGAATGATCGTTGGGGTGAAAATGGGTATATCAGAATGAGTCGTAATCGTGATAATAACTGCAATATTTCATCAGTTGCACGATATCCTTTCGTTACCCCCATAGAAAACAATTCGAGCTTTACTAATGAATAAACAATGTTGTGAATTTGTTTTTGTTGTTCCTCCACAAAATTGAATAAATCGAAAAATTATTTGAATGAAAAATCAATTGCATTCTAATGATCTGTTCAAGATTGCAGAGGATGAAAGTTGACAGTCAATAAACTAAACTACCTTAACATTCAGTAACAAAAATATGGTGTTGGAACTATTGGAAATAATGCCTAATACCCCATATCACTTGTTCAAATATTTTGAAAACTATTATTTAATGAACGTAGAAAGTCGGCGGACAACTACGTGCAGCTACAGTGAAGACGTATTTGCAGGGTTATGAAGGCGGGGAGTTTTTGGACGCTTAGAAATAGAAGTAGAAATGTCATTTGGAGAAATTCCCCAAGAAGGCTCGCGAAACAAAATTGGAAAAAAATAATGGCTCGGCCGCCTATGCGACTGGGAAACTCGCGGCCCGAGTGCCACAGTCGAGAAGGGAAAAATCCACCACATTCTCATTCGATGCTTTTTCTGCCTCTGGTGTCACGAGCTCCAAGGTGGCGGGGGGAAGACTGACAAGCAAATTTCTCGGCTGAACCAAAATCGAGGGATCGAGGCGAAGCTCCACATGGTTGCACCGGGGAATGCTGTATTCACTTTGACTTCTTGCACGTATGTAGTAGGCGAATGCTCCGACGCTTAATTAAGGCGATCAGACCCAAGCCTGCGTGGAGACTCATCTGAAGTGGTATCGGAAGGGAAACCTTACCAGGGGTGTACGTGGAAAGGAGAAGAGAAGGATAATTCCCAGTTCATGTACTTTCACCGTGGTTATTGCCGGTTGGCCCCTAATAGACAAGAGACTTTGAGGCTTCAAACGTGGAGTTGCTTTTCCCCTGTGTGAACTGCATCGGATTTGCGAACCACACATTGGACCCACCAGGCAGTGAACCGAAGCTATCATATCTGGCCCCTGGGCCCCGGGGGCCCGGCGGAAAACAACTTTTTCCTGTTTCGACCGCCAACCAGAACAAACCTGCACGCTTCGTTAATTTTCGAAGACGTTGTTGACCCATGTTTTCGGGCACTTTTACGAAAATTCAGCAACCGAATGTAGTTTCTCCAAGTCGGTTAAGCATAATGTCTAGTATCACATTAACACTACTGGCTCCCCTATTTTCCCCAAGGTGTGCCCAGTACAACCGCAGAAGCTTGTTGTTGCAAGAAAGAGTTTTCTGAGTTCATGAAATAGAGTATTTACTGCTGGTCATCTCTATTCTATATGGTCCCTAAGCCAACCGGCGAATGGAGGCCCTACATAGATTACAGGCGTCTAAACGCCCAGACAGTTCCTGACCGATACCCTATTCTACTTATCCAATTACTTCGCGCATTACTCGACAAACTGCCGCGTTTTCGCAACCTAGGATCCTGCCAAGGTGTACAATAAAATCTCTGTAGATACCAAAGATATTCCGAAAACGGCTGTTTGCACATCTTTTGGGCTTTTCGGGTTCACTAGGATGTTTTTCAGCCTATGCAATGCAGTGCATACCTTTCCGGAGTTCACCGACTCTGTTTGACGAAAGTTAAACTTCAGTTTGGTCTACTTGAATGATGTTTCGGTCGCCTTTTCCTCTGAGTTCGAGCTCCTTGGGGCCGGACTTGTTCTTAACGTTGATAAGTGCAAGTTTCCAAGAAGGCAGATGGAAATTCTTGGCCATTCTATTACCCTTGATGGAATCCAACCAGCCCCAGACAAAGTGCAAGCCATTTCAAGCTTACCACTTCCTAAAACCATGAAGGATTTGCGAAGACTTTAGGCATGTTAAACTTCTAACATTGTTTCTGGCCTAGAGCCACTAACGATCAAGCAATCCTCAACGTTTATTTGTCCCGACCCAAATCAAAAGACTGTCGCGTGATTGCGTCGTCTGCAGAGACTGTCCAGGCATTTGAGGTTGAAAAACAGTAGTTGTTTGACGCTGCACTTTTGGTATTTCCTCAACCAAATGCACACCTAGCCGTGTTCGTCAGTGCCTCAGACACAGCGGTAGGTTCTGGTTCACCAGTTGGTGCATAAAACTTGACTGCTATTCTGCTTTAGGTAATTGAACCCAGCTTAACGGAACAACAGCGCCTACGATATCGGGTTGCTCGCCGCGTACTTCATTCATTAGCCAGTACACTTTTGATATTCAACACGTGTCTGACGTATTTGCCACGTGTCTCTGAGATCACAGTCCCCGCACGGTTAATTTTACCCCCATCGCCGAGGGACAGAAAGAAGACGCAGAACTTCATAGGCTGACGACAGATTTCAAGTATGGATTCAAAGAGTTTCCAATCTTCGGCTCAAACTCTCACCTATTCTGTGACACCTCGGAAAATGGGCCAAGGTTATTCATTTCAGCTGCTTTTCGCAAGAAAGTATTTCAAACTGTCGACGATTTCGCACGCCTAGGCATGCGGACAATGAACCCGTTAGGAAAAATACTTCTGGCCCCCAATAAACAAGGACATCAATTCTTGGGCCAAACAATGTATAATGTGTCAGAAGTGCAAGGTCGCCAATGAATCTAAGGAAAGAAGTGGGCGTATTTCCTCGGTCAATCAAGCGTTTTCGCACCATTCACCTTGACATCATTGGTCCTTTACGAGAATCGCACGGATTCAAGTATTGTCTCACTATCTTCTACAGCTTTAGGCGATGGCCTGAAGCAATACCCCTGACTAATATTAGTGCGCACTCATATGTTAGGTTCCGCGGTCGAGAGTGGATCCCACGATTTGATATACCAGCCATAATTATACCGGACGAGGGAAGGTAGCTCGGATCTGCTCTCTTTTCGGAGTTAGGAAAGCTCCTTTGTTTTAAACGCCATAGGACAACTGCATACCACCGCAGTCCAATGGGATACTGGAACGATGGCGTTGAACGCTGAAGGTAGCTTTAATAGCTCGCGCCGATCCGTCCTGGTCATGGTCTCCGAACAGCCTACCGAGTGGAATTCGCGAACAACCCCGTGCAACTGGCGTGCAGAGAAAACTTAAGACTGCCGCCGATGCTGTGCTATACACCAGGTTGATTTTAAGCGGCAATGATGTATTGCGCTTGGGTAGGGACACGGTTTCGAAGCTGCGACCGCCTCCACCTACGCGATACTTGACTACCACGGCTAGCGTACCCGCTGATGGCGGAAGTCAGTCTGTGAGCATCTCCTTGGACACTATCTTTTCGTATATGGGCAGCCACTAACAGTTTATTACTAACCTGTTCAAATCGTATGAATAAGGAAACTAAGGATTTTGACCTTTCAAATACTAAGGAGTCACAGATGAAACCACCCGCGACTTTGAGATCAATCGAGTTGGGACCGAAGCTTTCATTTTCGAGGCCTCACCAGATTCCTATTCCCCCACGAAGATATGCCTCTACTTCGATGGGAAGCCTGCACTTGGTGTTTACCCCGCGTTCAGGTAGAGAGAAAAACATAACAATTAAGATAATGGAAGAAACTGAAAATCTAATCAACCTTTAAGGTTTTGTATGATACGAAACCTTATTAGAATCGAGTCGATGTCTGTCTGTCACACCCGATTTATTCGGAAACTGATGAACCGATTATCACGAAAATTGGTAGGAGCATGTGATCTGTTGTTCCCTTTACATGCAGCGAGTGGCGCCATTTTGTGTTTAAGGGGAGGGGGGCTCCCCATACATGAATGGAGGGTGCAATATTGTTTTTCAAAAATTGTGGTATCAAACGAAAGAGTTCAAATAGTATTAGTAACTGGTTCCATATTAGATATCGGGTGAAACATAGGGTAGTGAGGGCTCCAAATATGACCCCCAAAAAGTGTAACAGGTCTCGTTCTCAGAACCTAGTCAACCGAAAAATCTGAAAAAAATCACAGGGTGTATCTCTACGAAATCAGTGCCTCAAAATACATCCAGTTCCGATATATGCACAAATAAATAAAATAATAATAGCATATTTCCAAATTTTAGAAATTTACCCGGCAACCCCCTCTTATGTCCATCCCAGAAGTACAAAATTTGGCTCGGGTAATATAGTGCACAATTTGGTCAAGTTTGAAGAAAATCCAACTATTATTAACAAAGTTATAGGGGGTGAAAGTTTGCCATTTTTGTGAATTTTGTGCATATATATGTACAGTATTCGGAAAAAAGGTAGTTTGTTTGCATGGGGTGAGGATAATATCTACGGCTGTAATATGTACGTATATGAAGGGTTATGTTGGGTTTCTTACATAAGATAAACACAAAACCTTTATATCCGAAGCGCGAACTTCCAGTATTTCCACTTGCTTTCTTTTGGTGTATGGTTGAATCGTCAATGGGTTCCTTGACAGGCTTTTGTGTTTCGTGTTTTGGCTGTGAAACAATCTTCCGAAGCCGGGTTTCGGCCAGATCTTTTCTGTGGGGCAGCGTCGCTAGGGATGTTTGTATTGGTCTATCTGCCATCGTCTCTTTTGGCAATGTTAGGCATCCATTACCGAGTTCCTCATGGGCTGTGTTTATAAGAAATCCGTATAGCTCGCACCTGATTTCTAATGGCATGGAGTAAATTGTTCCTTGGGCTGACGTGTTCCATCAGCTTTATGATAAGTAAACCCAGCTTGGTAAACTCATTCATTTTGGTTGAGTTCACGCTGGTGTTGGTTATGTCGCATGTTGGTCGGATTTTTTCTTTTTTGCTGGTGTCGGTTTCTCCTATTGGTTCTTCGGTGACATTTGCTAGGTTGTTGTTCTTAAGTTTTTTTCCTTTTTTGCCCTGCTTGGTCCGTTTGATTACCACCTCGTGAAATATTTCTTGATGCGTATTTTTTGGCAAATCCACACTATTTTTCCCCCGTACCTTATCGATTGCTTCTTTGCCTCAGGTGGGATGAGAGCACTGGGTTTTGTGCAACTAGGGATTGCATTAGCTGTGTCTTTTTTCCTCAGCTCTTTTTCGCCTGCCTTCCAAAAGTTTTGTTGTTTTTCCATTTCCATTATGTCACTTTCGGCATCCATCGATGATGCTAAGAACTAGAATAATTCAACCGGATCTGGGAAATAGTTGCTGTGTTGGTCAGGGAAGCGGCAGATGCTGTAGGTTGCAATGATTTCAGAATTGTATGCAGCGTCCCGAAAAAGATTGCATGTGATCGCAAATCATTCGATGGCCCTGTGAAGGACGTTTTCATTCACGATAATGAACAACTGAAGAGGTGGAAAGAACGCTTCCCCATGGTTCTGAACTGTATTACATTCGGTGAGGTTCCTCCTCTTGTGGATGAAATGGCTAGCCACTGCAACATGCGGATAAAGATTGTTCCTCCAAGTTGAAGAGAAATTATTTCGGCTATCAATGCACTCAAGTGGAATAAAGCCGCTGGACTTGACAGTCTGCCCGCAGAGTTATTTGTCGCTGCACCTGTAGTTACCGTAGATTTGCTGCTCCCACTCGTACGGGATCCGAGAGCTTTCCCAGAGAATGGAAACAGGAAGAGATAGTTAAGATTCCAAAAAAAGGGGACCCGTTTTGAGTGTCACAGTTGGAGGGGTATCTGTGTGCTATCCTCCGTTGGAAAGATAATAGCTAAAATAATCCTTGAGGACATTTCAGCTAACCGCGAACGTGTGCGTGTAGGTGTGGTAGACGAACTATAGCACACCAAGGAGTGAAGTGCAACCATATATATGGGAGGTAATCAGAGCTATGAACAGAGGCACGCACCAGGATGGTACAATCTCTCCATTGCTCTGGTTGATACTGATGGATGGAATTTTACGAATATAGGACAGGAGCGGGGTGAAGGTGCTCGCGTATGCCGACGACTTATTGATATTAGTGTCAGGGATGTTTATAAGTGACATCATGGAAGGAGCGTTGCGAAGGGTACACCTGAGGGCCGCTAGATGTAGACTCGGCATAAACCCGCACTGATACTATTCACCACCAAATCAAGGTTACCCGAATTCCACCTTCCGAGACTAAAATGGGTTCTTTCCTCCAATGTAAAGTATCTAGGTGTAATCCTGGATCCGAAGCTAAATTGGAGATTGAACATATAACTGTGGGCTAAGATGGCTTGCTTGTGCCGTCAGACTACGTGACTCCGGATGCTGGACAACGAAGCCCTACGGCCTTAGTAACATCCTCATGAACTATGTCTCACACAAACTGAATATCATGAAGGCCGGCAAATGTGTTGCAAAGCTATGGCGCAGTGTTTTTTCCAGACGGATTAAAAATGGTATGTTGAGTCGCCGTGGGATTTTCTCGAATACACACAGTTTTTTCGAGTCGTACGGTCTATCGGGTTTCGCCAGTGTCTTACAAGCGATACTGGAAGCCCGTCGATTGCTGGGCATGATCCGAGCCCCAAGCGTAACATGGTCATTCTGACCGACACCCCAGCGACCATTGAGGCCCTGTGCTCAGTGACATCCTTCAGGCTGGTGGGGCAGTGCAGAGACACGTTGAATAGTCTGAGCGGCACGCTCAAGGTCATCCTTCTCTGGGTTCCCGGCCATAGGACCATAGAAGGGAATAAGCGGGTTGACGGACTGGCCAGGCGACCAGGCAATTCTTCAGCAGGCACAGTTTGTGTCCCGTTGGCGACTGTAACTGCCCGCTTATAACAAATGCATATAAAGTTACGGTGGTCCGCATAGGGCAATGACAGGAACCATGCCGCCAGATTCGACATACCCTACAATTTGCATTGTGGAAGTTGAGGAGAAAAGGTCGATTCGTCGTCGTTGTCGCCGCTAACGTTAGTTCACCACCAGATTGGTTTGTGGTTATTCGAGACTACTAACCGAGTGGTGTGAGTCGGCCTGGTTTAGGCATAACAATAACATCCACGAGTTTTACCCTGACCGTCCGAGCTTGTTTGACTGCGTTAAGTTGGTTATATTTCACATGCTTGTTATATTGATTAAATAAACGATGCTGTTTCCTATTTTTGACAGCTTCCTCAGTGAGCAATTTGCAAACCCACAAAGTATTGCGTTTTTCTCACCTACCCTTAGATATGCTGCGGTAACCTACGTCCATTAAGACTGATGCTGTCTACCCCTTCTCGGGCTTGAGACCGGAAATTTTTTTTGGGAGTCATATTTTCTCTATTTTATTTTTTTGGTTGTGCAGATTTATTATTTATTGTGTTGTGTTGTTGTGTAGATTTATTATTTAGTTGATTTGAGTACACGCCTTGTCCCCATTTTGCTTCCTAACTCGGGTGAGCTCATACTAATTAAGTAGTATCTTCTGGTTCGCTAGCCTGAGGATGCCAACGAAGAGTGGGAACCGCAACGGAAATGCCTCATGAATATTTGAAGCTGAAGAAACGTTGATTAAGTATTTTTCAACAATATTCGCGTATGGTCTTCCGGTAGGTTCATGTTATACACCGTTTTTCATTTCGCGGGTGCGGCCCCACATGTCGCTTTGAGGACACGTTGATTTTTTTAAAATGCGAGGGGCTGGAGTTTACGGAAGGACCACACAACATTGATAAACTTTGCTAGTACAAAGATGTGCAAGTGCGGGGGGGGGGGGCAGGGAATTGGGCGCGAGACACGGCTGTGGAGTTTCAAGATTTACGACGGACCTCAAGTAAAGGAACCTGCCAATGCAGCTGGGATGAATGGTTCTCCCATGAGCTACAGATTTTATGCCGAACACTTAAGAAAGTCCATTGGCGTTCAGCAATTTCTGTGGAAAACTTATAATTTCACAAATAGATTTGATTGATCCTTATTACGGGTGGAAACGTTATTCATATGCGCATATCATATATATGTGTTTATATTATATTTTCATCTACTAACTTTGACAACAATTAGAATTTTATTTGTGGTGTCATCCATTCTAGTTTGCTTATAACCGAAATTATAAAAGCCTGGAGGAACTTCCTTATAGAAAATAAATCTTCAATAAAAATCTTGAAAGTATCAGAAAACTTATACGCAAGGAATTAACTAGTTTACCGACCTCACCTTCCCAGAAGTCGAGAGAAAAGTCCTCACATATAAAAGGAAGATTACCAAGTATAGTATCAACAGTTTGAATTATTTCAGCATACTTTAACCGTTTAATTCTCTCAAACAGCAAAGTGAGAAGAGACCACAATGTTGACCTAGGCATTCAAAAGGTTGCTGACAAAGAAGTGCCCGACTCAATTGATTTCAGAGAAAAGGGTATGTGACACCAGTAAAAGACCAAGGTTTGATATCATGAAATAAATGGTGAAATCAGTACTCATTCAATTTTAATTTCCAAAGGGATTTCGGTTCATGTTGGGCATTTTCTGCAGTGGGCGGAACGAAGGACAACTCTACGCAGCTACCAAAAAGCTTGTACCTCTTTCGGAACAGGAGCTTCTAGATTGTTCGCGTACAAACGACGGGTGTGATGGTGGTTTTATGGAACATACTTTTGAAGATGTTAAAAATCTAGATGGTATCGTATCTGAGGAATCATATCCTTATAAGGCTATGGAAGATAATTGTACACTCAAGAAAGGCATGATAGTAGCTGAAGTGACTTGATTCAAAACTTTATCGAAAGACTAAAGTGAATTGAAGAAAGCGGTGGCCTTAAAGGGACCAATAACAGTAGCGGTTGAAGCTACCGATAACTTTGTGTCCTACCAGAAAGGAATATTCTACGATAAGTCGTGCTCTGGAGAAGAGAAAGACACTAATCACGGTGTTCTGTTTGTTGGATATGGGAAAGATAGTTCTACAGGTGAGAACTATTGGATTGTCAAAAATTCCTGGGGCGCAGGTTGGGGTGAGAAAGGATACATAAAAATGGGTCGTAATCGTAAAAATAACTGTGGTATTGCGTTAGATGCAATTTATCCTCTTGTCACACCTAAAGGCAACTATTCTAGCTTTGCTCATGAATAAACTATGAAACGAATATGTTCTGATGCATTTCAACTGAATTTAATAAACTGAAGATATATTTGAATATAAAATCGCTTGTTATGACTAAGGTAACAATAAGTGATTTAAAAAAAAGTCAAGCGACGACGGCTTTACGGTTTCTTACCAGGGCAGAGGCAAATCGTCAGACGCTGCCTCACCTCTGCCCTGGGAGCAGCGTGACCGTAGCGGCTCGCAGATGTTGAATGCTCCTTTATATAATTCGTAAAGCACGACATGCCTACGAATTATATTGAGCGCAAATCCGCCTTGTTGACCAAAGCTGGCCAGGGCTGAAATATTCGTTTTGAGAATGAAGGGGGTCCTAAGTCCGCATCAACTTAATGCAGGACCGGACCAATTGAGGAGCAACTTACTCCTTCTTCTTCCACGGACCCCTCGCAGGGCTTGCACCCAAACTTTTTTAAAAAAAAGTCAAGCGACGACGGCTTTACGGTTTCTTACCAGGGCAGAGGCAAATCGTCAGACGCTGCCTCACCTCTGCCCTGGGAGCAGCGTGACCGTAGCGGCTCGCAGATGTTGAATGCTCCTTTATATAATTCGTAAAACACGACATGCCTACGAATTATATTGAGCGCAAATCCGCCTTGTTGACCAAAGCTGGCCAGGGCTGAAATATTCGTTTTGAGAATGAAGGACTTAGGACCCCCTTCATTCTCAAAACGAATAAGTGATTTGTTCTATATTACGAAAGACTTTTTTTTTATGGATAGAGGATAAACAAGGACGCTGCAGCCCTAGGTTTGCAGCAGTGTATGGGATTCTTATCCACTTAAAGTCACCCGCACTGCTTCGCTCATATCTCCATTTGTGTTTGTCTTTGAGATTTAGAGTCTCCTAGGCCTTCCAGAAGATTTTGAATGATTTTAGCACCTATATGCTAAAACATACTGCCGGCCAAATTTCTGAGAAGCATCCTTTCCCACCATTCTTGGTCTAATAATGAATTGCGTGCCGAAATTTATCTGCATATAGGTGCGAAAACAAAATTTTGAAGTAGGGATAGTATCTTAGCCATCCGGAAGTATTATCTTTACCAATCAACCGGTTGAACCGCATTGAAGCTTTATCACTCAACCCTACAGGAGGGTTCGGTTTGCTGTATATTTATATACACGCCCTGTTCAGAGACAGATCAGTAGATTGGTACTGGAGCTATCATTAGTCTGTCAGTCGAATCAAGTGAACCTCTTTGCGTTAGGCTCTTTGCCAATAGTTTCAGGACACTCTCGATGACTGGGAATCCTTCAACTGATTCAAGACCGCGCATAATATATATATATATACATATATATGTGGTTGTCCTTCACTCTTTGGTGGGGTATAGGGCACCAGCCATAGCTATGTGCCACCATACTCGTCGGCCATCTTGAGAGAGTGAATTCCACTGCATGGTCTAGCCAGCAAACTAATTGTCGCTTCTTCTTAACGTGTGACCTACCCCCAACGGACGGGAGCCAGGTCTGCGCGTCGACCAAGTTCTCCGTTTGAGATAGTGTCAGGCCAGCGTACTCCGATGATACGACGCAGATAGGTATTGATGAGAGCTTGGACCTTTTGGGTAACAGTGGAGTTCACTTTCCATGAGCTACTCCTACATAGCAACTTAGAAAACACTAGCAATGAACAGTCTTCCCTTGATTTTAGTGTTGAGATAATTGCCTATCAAGATTTTAGGCAGGGCAGCGAAAGTTGATCTAGCGTTGTTACTGCGTCGGGCAACATCCATCTCGGTGCCACCGTCAACAGAAACCACGCTTCCTAGATATACAAATTGATCAACGCCTTTGATGCTCTGGCCTCTGATGCAGATAGGGAAAGCGTGATGACTCGTCAGACTGAGAACCTTGGTTTTGTTGATGTTTATCGTTGATTGAATTCTTTCACATTCTCCGGACAAGGCAGCATCACATGCTGCACATCAGCAGAACATCACCGATAACAAGAAGAAATAGTATCGGTGACAGGATGCAACCCTGGCGGACTTCGCTTTGAACCTTAAATTCCTCTCAGATTTTACCTCGGTGCCACAAGTGATATTTTGCGCCATCATGTGTCGCTCTGATAATAGCCATTAGTTTCTCCGAAATGGCCTCCTGCGTGAAGCATTCCAAATAGTGCATTGGTCGCCGAAATTATTTCTCTTCTGCTTGGAGAAACAGTCCATATCCGGATGTTATCTGACTAGCTATTTCATCTACATAAGGAGTAACTTCACTGGCTATGATACAATTAACAACTATGGTGAAGTATTTTCTCCACCTCTTCATTGTTTATAATCGTGGATGAGAAATCGATTGTTGACGTCCTTCACAGGACCATCGTAAGATTTGAGACCATATACAAGTTCATTCGTGGTGCGGTATACGTTTTCGAAATCATTGCGATCTGTAACATCATTCACTTTCTTGACTAGCGCAATAGCAAATTCTCTTTTTACAGCATACACTCTGTTCAACTTGAATTTCGCTCGGTATCGGAGTTCGAGTGCATGCCCGGTATCACTCACAGTGGTCAATACAGCCTTTAATCCCTTCCATTCAACGATCCACTCTCATGATTCCGCAATGAGCCAGTTCTTAGGACGCCCCTTTGGAACGTGACCGGTGGCCTGTGTAGTACCCGGGAAATGAGCATTTTTTATGGCGGTCCAATGCTCACCGATATTTTCAGGCGGGTTACTCAGTATATTTGCCGCCAATATCGGAAGTCTCCGTTGGTGCGCAGTATTATACAATTGTACAACTCCGAAAGTTGCCGTGTTGAAGCGGTCTGACAATTTATCTATGGCATGCTCGGATGTCCCCTGATGCTTTCGGTTCTGAAGGCATTGCAACAAAACCAAGCCGCTAGGGATTGGATTATGAGAGTGCCAGATTTAGTGACGCTACGTGGAGTATGTTTGCGACAAAGTATCCCTGGCAAAGATGATTCCCAACGTGGGAGGGCCACAGATATCACTAGGTTGCTTATAGGTGGCGAACTCAGTCATGCTGTATGTGACTCCCGTTTGGAGAGAGGCGTTACAGATGTCAGTTAATAAACTGAGTGCAATCTACTGGAGGACAGTCCTAAGAGTGTGTTCTGTTTTCAGGATTGTCTCAGATGATGCAGCATTCGTCATCTCGGGAATGATGCCACTGACATCTTGATAGATAAAGTGACAAACACATATAATGTGAAGCCTATCTCTCCCTTATCACAGACGAAGAACGATGAAAGGGAGAAATCTCCAAATTGATGGTAAGAGCGTTGGGGACGCTCGGGAAAGAGTTGGTGGACTCACAGGTTTATCCCTGCCATCAAGCGGGGGTTGGAGAGACGAGGCGCTGAGTTCAACTATAATACACCTGCACATGTTTAGACTGGATACCTAACCCGATTATCCAAACTGCGGTGAAGTCTCAGAGGACCCTGAGCATGTATTCTTCCGCTGTCCATGGTTTGTTGAAAAAAGGAAGAACCTAGAAGAGGTTCTAGGAGAGATCCTGGTGCCAGAAAATCTTGTGCCAAGAATGGTTGGGATGCAATCAATTCAATGATCGCATCCATCTAGAACAAACCTCTATGCTCCATTTGGTGTTCTTAGGATGAACTTAAGATGGGGGGGGGGGGGGGGGGGGGGTGTTTTATTTAATTTCAAAAGTTGGTAATATACTTTTAGTAAGCTTATTTGAGCAGATATCGGAATGGCCCAGATTTTATATAAGCAAATGAATCTGACTTTTTTCAGGTTTCTGGATTGGGAGAGTACTAAACTACACTTCACATAAATTTGTGTCACTCACTGTATGCGTGGGATTTCATAGTTCCCATATATCCATCAAATTTAATTTGAATCGGTGTAGCCGTTTTGTAGAAAAGTACGTATGACAGACAGGCAGACAATAAATCGATTTTAATGAGGTTTCGTTTTAGACAAATACGCAAACAAATCGTGCTAACGATTTCGGAGGAGTCGGTTATCTGAAATCAAATTGTATTTTAATCTATAGAAAAATGGCTATCGTAGGAACTAGAGTTTTTTGAAAATATTAAAAATAAAATTGTTTGAATGTTTTTCAAAATTATAACTTAAAATCGCTTTTTAATGCGGACAGAAAATGAATGAAATTTTTTAAAAAATTCTAGTTTCCACGATAGCCACACAAATGCTGAATCTTCCATTAAATTTTTTTTCAATCCATTGAAACGCTTTCGAAAAATGATGATCACCAGTTTAAAAAATCCAGTTTCGGATTTGTCGCACACGACATAATTTCATATTATAGGTGGATACGGAGAGTAAGGGAAAAAGAATCCGTGGGAAGTGCCAACAACCGCCTCCCGATGGAAATATTGCGAGCGCCTAACGGATCGCAGACAGCCCATTGCAGAGCAAACTGGGGATAGAAGGAAGGGGCATCTGAAGGAGACTTCACTCAGGTACTCTCTAGGGCTCAAAAGAAGAAGGCGAAGAGGGACAGGAGACAACGACATGCCGCGTCATCAGAAAAACCTCTGCTTGAAATTAAGGTAGACACGAAAGATGGAGCGCTTAAAGAAAAGGTGGGGAGACGAAGGAAGACTAAACCGGACTTACGACGTAGGTTTCATGCTTTGGACGCTATCTTGGGCAAGGATGGGTGGATCCTGGTCGGGTGTGATTTCATTGGCAGGGCATTTGAATGGGGAATGCCTCACTCACACTCCAGAGGGAAATGAATTCTCGAAAGCGGGACTGGTAGTTTTGAACACCGGATCCACCCCAAGGTTCCGGCGTCCAGGCTGAGCGGGAAGCAATCCAGACGTAACCTTCCCATCGGAGTCACTGATGTCGCTGGTGGACGGGTGGCATTGTTTTCGAAGTGGTGGACACAAACTCTCGGTGTGCGCAACCTGGACGCTCTTTCTGTGCATTTAACGTTGCAAAAGTGAACACCGGGAAGTGTCGAAACTCTTTGAACAGCCGGGGCCGCGCTGGAGGGTTTTCCTGGGAACTGTGGCGCTGCAGCTGACACTGTCGTAAATTCTGTAATGAGCCTGATAATGACGGCCTGCGCAGCCACCAGGAGACCTGGCAAACCTTCTATGTTAGGGAAGACGACTCTGAGTTGCCGTCTTCATACCGCCCACTTTGTATGTTTGATACTGGAAAGGTGCTCGAAAATTTCAACAGAACTAGACACGCTGAAACGATACGCGCTGCTGGAGACTTATTTCCACGGCAATTCGGTTTTAGAGCAGGGAGATCCACAGTTGAAGCTATCATGCAAGCGTTGCCACCTTCGATCGTTCGACGAGCGGAGGCACATAGCCGCCGAACTCGACGGGTGGTCCTCCTGGTAACGCCAGAAACGCCTTTAATTCCGTAAGATGGGAAGACATTCTGGGCACACTAGACGATGCTTTCCACGTGCCGAGCTATCCTTTGCGGATATTGGGGAATTGTCTGATATACTGCTCCCTGCTCTTTGAGACGCTAGACGATCAAAAGAGGATGAAGGTCATGTCCGGGGTAACGCATGGATTCATCCTGGGGCCAAACTTCTGGAATGCTTCCTATAATGGCCTATTTAGACTTGGCATGCCAGAAAAGGCACGCCTGTTTGGTTATGCGATGATGTTGCGGCACTTGTTGCCGGACGCACTTTCGAACAGACGCAAAGCAGACTTGGCATATTGATGGGACGGGTAAGCGGATGGATGACTGTTCGTGGTTTTAACCGTTTACTGGAAAAAACCGAAGCAGCCAACCTGACTAAAAAAATAATTCCGACGCTGCGTCCCATATCGTTCCGCGAGTCGATAATCGAGTCTAAATCAGCGTAATCTGAAAGGACCTTCCCTCAAGTCTGCCTTAGTACCGCTCCACATGTCTTCGTATAATACATTAGTCTGACAGTCATCCCAAGAAATGGCGTTAAGGAAATAAAAGTCGTTGACTTGACTGCAAAAACCACTATTTTCAGTATTGGAATGTAAGCAAGATCGATTTCTTTATTCTTTATGTTTATCATATTTGAGAGAAATTTTTCCTTTTTTTTTATTTGTATTGCTTCCAAGTTAAACCACATAACGCAATTAATTCGTCATTCCATGGCTCAATAATAGTAAATATTTTATTACAAAATAATAATTAGCATATTAACCATAAAATAGAACCCGCTGTGTATCTGGGGTTCCTATAAATTGATTCGCAGATTGCAAAATAAAATTAGATCTACCTTAAACCTATACGGATCGAGAGGATAAAGATCGCCAATAACCGTATTCGAAATGTTGATATTCAGTGCCTTGTTTGTCCTTGTTGGTTTGGGATTCGCCCTTCCTTCGTATGAGCTGGAAAGGGAGTGGAAGCAGTTTCAGGTAAATTCCTCGAAGTGAATGTTCATCCGAAAACTATCTATCTAAACTTATTAAGAAGAAACCTTAACGCCTAACAGATTTAAAAGTTGTGTACATTGTGATAGTGATCAGGTCTTGAGAATATTGTTAGCTTATTTCAATAAGGATATCAATTTCTAAAACAATACGGGATTTTTATCAGAATTTTTTTATGTGTAGACAATATAATTGATCATCATATCGAGTGTTTCAAATAACTTTCTTCGGGAGTTCCAACACACTGTTTTGTCTGGTTAACCGTGATTTCTAAGAAAGTGCAAGAAAAAAAAGAAAAAACAAGTGAAATCTTTAAACGCTTTTAGAAAAGACAAATTCCGCTTTCATCCAGGACAGAGACAATTCGTCAGATGTTGCCTCACCTCTGGCTGGGGGGTAAGGCAACCAAAGTGGATCTCAGTTATTAATCGTTCTCTTATATTTATATAGACATAGCTTGGTGAAGCAAGATTTCTTATTTAAGGAATGAGGAGTCTTGAGTCCGCATCTGCTTGAAGACGGACCAGATCAATTGGAGAGAAACGGTCTCTTCTCTTTTGTTAGGCATACAAAATTTTCAAAAAATACGGCAACAGAGGTAGTATCTGGAATCCATTTCGGTTACACTGCAGCATCTGATGAGTTGCTTCCACGCTAGATGAAATCACAAGTCATCTTTTTATAAACAAACAGGAGGGATCTGTGGATCAAAGCAAATCAAGAGAAAGTTACTCTCCGATTCGTCCAGTCTATGTACAAGTGGATGAGGGGACGACTTCCGTCAATCCTTAAACATCAAAATGTTTAAAGGTTGTTCTTGAACCTTTGTTGTATCATATTTCTACTTGACATCACACATCACATCCTCTCATTTATACCACGCAATCTGGGATAACTCGGAACGTTTAAAGCAAGGAGGTAACATTTTGAGAGCCAACGCTGCGTGGAGAGACATTTGTGTATTTTGGCTTTTTTTTATTCCCTCCTTAATTGAATACCTTTTGGATTGCCCTATATCAACACCAGACGGTTCCGGAGAGAAAATCCTGCTTTCATGTATAACGTTAATTATCTTTGGCATGATTGATTTTTTTTCCTTGGCCGCTTCGGAAAATATCTGCTCAATTTCAGACTTGTTTCACATACTTTCACAGTTCCACCCAAATAAAACCCGACAACTGTTAACAGCTTATCATTAAGATCTACACTCTATGAGGTGAAAACCTAAACAGTGCGTGTGTGGAAGCCTTGATTGCTTTTTCTTTCCTTGGTGTTGATTCAAACCGTACTAAAACCTGATAAAACTTATTCGTGTCGTGGGAGCATTCGGTGCTATACGGTTTCAATTAGGTACTGAATATAAACCAAACTGAAATCGAAACACCGTTTCACACTTATCGGCAGTCAATGAAACTGAACTTAAAGTGAACTGAACCGTGAATGGAACCGTATATATTTGGAACCAGCCTAATTTTGTGAGACTTGTATCGGAGATAATCCTCGGCCCATATAAAATCATTTGTATTGGCAATGGCACCATGCAGAATACGTCATACGGAGAACCGGAGAACTCAACGATTTCGGTCACCGAGTGCTCAGTGCGAACCTTTCCATTTATTGCGCCACTTCCAAATTGTACCACGCACTTTGTTTCAACATAGCGGCCCTTTCGAGATTAAGATGCCTTGGTATCCGCGCTGATCAATCCGTGTCCGAAGAGAGCCGTGGGATTATGCCTACACGTTAGGTATTCGTTAAATCCCCGGAAACTTCATAGCTTGATGATTACTGAGTGAGTGCATTATCTTCATTGCTTGCCTGTCCGTGTGCCACACGAACTTTTCTCAGGAACATAGACACGAAGTTTGATGAAATGGTGTCAACTTGAAACCGTTAGTATGTTGTGATTGACACCGGTCTACATTGAGTTGTGAAAGTTACAAAACTGAAATCTGATTATTTTCTATCTACCATAGTGAGGTGGGGTACACATGGGAAAAGTATCTACTATTACTTTGTGAAACTTATCTTAGCTACAGGATAAATTGCGAAATAAGGGCGATAGTGGGGTGAGAAAGCAATCATTTATTTTAAGGGCCTATTCTCAGAAAGCCACGCTTATGTGCACCATTGTTGATTTGTTGAGCTTGAACTTCTCCTCAACTGATCTGCGCCATATGCTTCTGGGCTCACCAACTCTTTGGTCATTCTGGAACAGTGGGTATCATGCCATGACAAAATCCGCATGCGTAATTGCCCATTTTAGTTCACTAGCGAGATCCATAAGGAGCTGCGTTTATAGCTCGCAGTAAGGAAAGGATATAACTCACCCAGAAGTAACTTGCAAATAACTAAGTCTAGCAAGAAGTATCTGACCAGTGTTGAGGCCGAATTGACACGGTTCGCATACTTAGGAAAATCCTTGCACAGGATCCTTGCTAGATTCTCATGTATATGGCAAGCAAGACGAAGTACATGGTGGCAACGTGGTCGCCAAAGAACAAAGAACCAACAACATCGAATGGCACTGGTCAAACAAGAAGAATAAAGATAGGAGACTATAGCATTGAGACCGTTAAAAATTTCTCCTATCTAGGGTTGAAAATCACAAGCGATAACAGCTATGACAATGAAATCCGCGTACGGTTGTTGGTTGCCAACAGAGCCTAGTTCAACTTATGAAAACAGTTTCCCTCGAAACGCCTTACCATAGGGTCAAAGCTCTTACTGTACAAGACAATGATCTTGCCAGTCCTTATGTATTCCTCGGAAACCTGGGTTCTTAGCAAAAAAAAAATGCGAACTCTTGACCGCGTTTAAGAGAATAATCCTCCGAAGAATTTTTGGCCCCCGCATGATGATTGACGATTCCGTAGCCTACATAACCACGAAATCTATGAGCGATGCCATGACAGTCAAGTTATTGATAAAATCCGGCTCAATAGGTTACGTTGGGCGGATCACTTAATCCATATGGATGAGGATGATCCAGGCGGGAAAGTTTATAAGGGGAATATCTATGGTAGAAAAAGAAGACGAGTCAGACCCTGCCTGAGATGGAGCAATGGTGTAGGTCAGGACGCCAGACAGCTTTTAGGGTTGTTGAATTGGTGGACCTCGGAGCAAAACCGGGGTGTCTATTGCGATTATTGCGCCGTTGATGGTGATGCTGATGAATTATAACTGATCAACATTATCAACGACGCAATAACTCATATCCAATCTAAACCTACTTTAGTAAGGATCTTCGAAATTCAGGTTTTCGGACGGGGTGCACCAATTCAATACCTCTAACTGCCACTGCTCCATCCGGGACTAAATATGTTATATTATGTAGCCTTCAGAATAGTCAATCCTCCTGTAGGATTCTTTTCTTGAACGTCGCTGAGACTTGGCACTTATTTCTACCAAGAATCGAAGTCTCTGAGGAATATATCAAGATTGGCAAGATCAGGAACCGTGGGAGGTTTGTCGCTATGGTGGAAGGTTTCGCAAGGAACAGTTTCTGAAAAATGAAAAGGCTCCGTTGGATGCCAATAACCGTGTGACGATTTCGTCGACAAAGATGTTAGTGTTAATTAGCGTTTCTCCCATTATGTCCACGTCGTCAGCATGGGCCAGTATTTGGGTGGTAGCGAATAGTGCTTATCACATCTACACCAAGATAATGGATCGCATTTTCAAAGGCCAAGTCAAAACGGGCCGTTTTTGATATTGAATGTCTCGAGAGTGACCCTGCTGCTTTTATCTTGCGTCACACATTAAGTGGAATTGGGCATCAGTGTGGAATCTTCTGGATATTTAGATGTCTGCAGTCGCTGCAAAGTTACCTTTGATGTTTGGGTTTGGGGACCATGTGAAGTGGCGAAGATCAACAACTGTCTGAAAGTCTGCAAACAGTTTGCGTAAAAAGCTTCTTTGGTGGTAAAGGACCCACCTTAGAAAAGACAGAGGAGCCAGTAGTGTTAATGCGGTGCTGAACATCATACTTAACGAGTTCAGAGAGGCTACGCCCGCGAGGATACGTTGATCGGCAATGACTCCAAAAACGATAGAAAGATTGCTGGATGTGTAGGATGAGATTATGATGAACTAAGGGAAAGTGTAGGGTCAATGAGGGACCTGTTATATAGATCCACTAGCAATCCATAGTGGCGCAAGAAATCTGCGCCTAACATGGGAATGCTGACGTCCGCGATAATGAAGCGCCAAGAAAACGCTCGTAGGAGTCCTAGACTTATATCTATCTGCATGTAGCCATACGTGCGGATCGACGAATAATCTTCTGCAGAGAATTTTATTCATTGCGGTATTAAATTATGATCCCGGGGATAAGAGAGAAAACCTGACGATGTGATCAGAAGGCGAAGTGGCAGGGGATTGTTCACACATCAAGGAGAGCCGACCATTGCATTACATTACGTTGCACCCCTCCTCCGTCCTAAGAGTATTTGGCGCAGATAAATTCAAGAATGCACGGGGAGTTAATAAAGAATTCGTGCAATTCCCAAAGCGACAATTCAGTCATAGACTGAAAGAACCAACCAACCTCAAGAAAAGCGAAGCGCACACAGCGCCATTCTTAGCCAACATGACTTAACTAAAAACTTATCAAACCGATGTAATTTTATCATTTTACGCGAGTACAGCTATTTGATTCAACACTCTCTCTTCGCCACGATTTTCAGTCCATCATGTATTTGCCCCGACTCTAATCTCCTTGAAATCGTTGAATACTCAACGTACCGCCCTTCATTTTCAAAACGGTTTTGGTTCACGATTAAATGATTGCAAAGCTACTAAAAGAGAAAAATAAATGCGGTACTTTTTGTTTGGTAGTACATATGACTCTCGCACGTGTTAATGAAAAATTCAGATTGCTTTTGGTGCCTGTGAATAGTGTAACACTAAGTATCTATTATAAATTGTTCGCAATTCCTAGTATAGATCCGCTACGTCAAAATATTCCTAATCGCTTGCCAGTATGTTCTTTTTAGGTATGGTAGGTGAATGCGTTTAGGCACAGAATGTTGTCATCAACGAACTAGCCTAGACACAATATTCCTTTCACCAATGGTAGGGGAAAGGAGGAAAGGAGTTTTTTGTTCAAGGAACCCTTGCTATTTGAGCCCTCCACCGATCCAGCTCAATCGTCTTCGCGGCACAACTCCATCTGAGGGTACTCTTCAACATTTCTCTGACAACGCTGTCGAGAGCGCTCCGATGTCTGCATAAAGTTACTAACGAAACCTTTCACAAAAGAAACAGGAGTGTTTGGCAGAACACACAATTAGAGTAGATCGTACCACCCAAATCCTGAGTAGGCGAGACTGAAAACCTCCATGCTCACTTACCAGTCGGGTAAGAAAATAGTCAATCCAACCATGCTTTCGATTCAGTGATGAATCCAAATTGACGATGAGAGTTGCCAGTCTGTTAGTCTACGTTGTCATTCTCTACAGCCAACCACCTATTTTAAGTCTTTGCCCTGGCGGCTCCCAGTAAGGTGAGGCATGCCGATTTCAAGGGCCGTAGTCAAGCTTGCCACTTGTGGTTCTTAACCCGATGAATTGTAAGAACTCTTTCTTCCATGATTGGATTTGTCTTCAGTTCCCAGGACCTGCAAACAGCCGATATTCTGGATGTTGAGGAGCTCATGAAAATACTCAACTCATCGGTCCAATATACGGTCGGAAATCACGTTGAAGTGTATACCGCTTCATCCTACTGAATTTTTGGTAAAACTTACGCTCCTAGTGCGGTTCCTCTCACATATCGATTACATTCTGGTGCATATTAATTTGTAGGATCCGGATTATGCTAGCCGCGTTCTAAGCTTTTCCAATTCCGCCCTGGAGACTGGACACCGCCCCGAACTCGCGGTGTGTGCAACGCTTTTACCAGACGATCTTTGCAGTGAACACAAATCTCTGCCTTTGCAAGTCTTCGCTTGGTGATCTACCCGACCGCATCTAGGGCATACTGTTCTCCTGTCAGATTCCTGGCAAGTTGCAGAGATATATCCATTGTCTAGACACTTGCGACACATGATGGGGGTCATCTGCATTCGTATCTTGCATACTACTCATTCAATTTTAATTTTCTCGCAGTTAAGGAGTGTCCGTGCGTGTTGCTCCGTAAGTTCGAACATCTCGAGTTTTTGGTTTAGACCATTCACAGAAGTGACACCTATTCGGGCATTACCAGGACTACCTCCAGACGTTCACGTCTTATGACCTCCTTCACTTTTCTGTGGGGCAGTCAAGATCTCAAATTTCTAGAGGGCATATACGCGCTAGACTGGAAACGAGAACTTCCACTCTGAGTAGCTCCATGACTGCTTCGCAAAACGTACGCTAGTTTTCTTCGGGCTTAATTCAGCGACGACTCTGCCACCCTTAATTCTCCCTAAATATGACACTTCTGCTCTACTGTTATCAGCTTCACCTTATGGCGGATTTCACTACCTTCCGCAAAAAAAACAATTTCGTGCTGTGACTAAATGTAGCGAACTCTTCCTCCTTTCCTGCTATTTTATCGATTTTATCAGCGCATTAGTGCAAGGTAGCGGGAGTTCCCTTAGACCTGATCAACTCTTAGCTGATCTCAAAACTCACATACCTATCAGCGCTCGCAACGTGGTCTACGCGCTTGAATGCATACTACTCGACCAGCGTCCCGAGGGGGCTGGCTTCTGAGACATGTAAGACTACCATTCTGGCACACATCGACATCGACAGAGAGCTGTCGAAAGCTCGGAGGACTCCCAGTGGTTCCCGTCGTGTACCAGTTATTTGCGGTTCGGTCTTCTCCGAGAGGCTTTCTAAACGGTACTAGAAAGGAGGCAGGTATACTCGCAACTAGGGGGTCAGAACGACTCGCTCCGGCAACTTGGTTACATCACTCCCCGTATTTTGGGCGACCCGTTACAGATCGCAGACGACCCCTCATGGGTGCTAGCATTTTAAAGTACATAGTATTGTCACGCTAATTACACGCTAGAGTTGTGGGAGAAAGAACAACTATTTTAGGATATTCGTTATCTCGTGCCGACAAGTTAATTGGAAAACAGAAGTGGCCGAGGATAAGATGTCTTTAATAAAAACAAGGAGAATCCTACTCTTCAGTACGGCATACAAAAGAACCTATTTCCCCAGAGTGCCGAATAGTTCGCCCCCAAACTATGCACTTTATGCAGAGCAGTTGAGAAAGTCAATAGGCTTTCAACAACTTCTGCAGAAAGCTCCTTATTTGACGGTTGATGCCGCCCAAACCTTAAAATAATTTGAATTTAATGTACGGTATCATCCATTTCAGCTTGCTTATAATCGAAATTACAAAAATCCGGCAGAACTTCGTTATCGAAAAGGAATTTTCAATACAAATCTTGAAAATATCAAAAAACACAATGAAGAATATGAAGCAGGACTGCAATCTTATATGAAAGGGGTTAACAAGTTTACTGACCTAACCTTCGAAGAAGTCCAGAAAAAACTCCTCACATACAAAGGAAACAGCGCAAGGTATAGTATCAACCCTCTAAATTATTCCCACGGTTTTCACTGTTTTCACTGTTTTATCCTCCCAAACAGCAAAGTCACTGTCGATCTAGATATTCTACAGGTTGCTGACAACGAGCTACCCGAGTCAATTGATTTCAGAGAAAAGGGATATGTGACACCAGTAAAAGACCAAGGTTTGATCTTAAGAAGTAAATGCAGAAATCAATATTTATTCAATTTTCATTTCCAAGGGGATTGCGGTTCATGTTGGGCATTTTCGGCTGTGGGGGCAATTGAAGGACAGCTCTACGAAGCTACTAAGAAACTTGTAACTCTTTCCGAACAGGAGCTGGTAGATTGTTCGGAATCTAACTTCGGATGTTTCGGTGGTTGGATGAAAAGTGCTTTTAAAGATCTCAGAAAACTTGGTGGCATCGCCACTGAAGAATCCTATCCATATGAAGGTGATGACGATGAATGCGAGTTTGAGGAGGATATGGCAGTCGCTCAAATAACTGGATCAAAAAGTTTGCCGAAAAAGGAGGACGCATTGAAGAAAGCGGTAGCCACGATCGGTCCTATATCAGTAGCCATTGAAGTTACCGATAACTTTGTCGACTACAAGGAGGGAGTATTCTACGATAAGTCATGTTCTGGCGAAGAATGCTTGATGAATCACGCTGTTCTGGTTGTTGGATATGGAAAGGATAATGCGACTGGTAAGGACTATTGGCTTGTCAAAAATTCCTGGAGTGATGATTGGGGAGATAATGGGTATATAAAAATGAGTCGTAACCGCAGAAATAACTGTAATATTGCTTCAGCTGCAATTTACCCGATTGTCAAACCAAAAGGAAACTTTTCTAGCTTTGCTGATGAATAAAATATGTAATGAATTTGTTTTTGAATTAATTCCACAACATTCAATAAACAGCAATAATATTTGATTTAAATCGGCTTTTATTGATTTATTTGATGATTTGCTCTGTATTGCGAAGGA
Organism: Hermetia illucens; assembly: GCF_905115235.1. Lineage (NCBI taxonomy): Eukaryota > Metazoa > Arthropoda > Insecta > Diptera > Stratiomyidae > Hermetia > Hermetia illucens. The sequence goes on from NC_051852.1 coordinate 117,368,290, forward strand.
CCGTAGGACTGCAGTTAGTTCGGATAAAAGCAATTGAATCTGTTACTTTTTACCGGACTTGACAAACAAAATGTGGTCTCCCCCTTCGAACATCACCTCCTCGTGATGGGTAAATCTGCAATAATTGACTACTATACTAAGGCAATATAAAACAATCATATGCGAGGCATGGATTTCAACTCTCCAAGTAGTAATAAGTCATAGACTGAAAATGGAACCAAGTAGCCCGGACACTCTGAACCTAGCATGTCTTAAAGCCAGCGTCAAAGGAAGGCACTGCGAAAGAAGGTGAAGAACCTTGGGAATGTGGATGTGGACATGGCTGCCCTACCAAGTACGCTAATTTTCAGAGAAATCGGAGGCAAAGATCGGGAATCTGCGGCGAAAACAGGGCAAACTGGTAACCCCATGAAACCCACACTGCACGCAGTCACCTCTTCTGTCAGCGGTAATACGTGCAAGAAGCGTGAGAAACAAAGGCGGGAAAGAAGAGGGCGTATGCGAAAACGATAACCTCATTTCTGAACGCTGCCGTGGCAATTATGGCAAAATGTCAGAATGACAATTTACCATCCTCCGGAAGTGCGAAAAATTATTCTGTTACCTAGAACGAAGTTCAGATTTAACACCAAGCTGTGTAGGACAGAACATGTCGGATGTTGGATGCCTGATTCTCGAAGGAAGGCTGTGCACATCATCCGCAAGCTGGGTGAACAGAACCGGGAAATGGACTTCAGACATTAGTAAAATTCACGTGTCCGAGGAAGGACAAATCAATAAGCGTGGAGAGTTTCAGCTTAATGTTTAAACTGGATCAAAAGAATCTGAAGGTGCTCAGAGGCAGCCACTGTATGGTTCTTCACCTTTTTCTTCGATAGATTGGAATAGCATGCCAACGCCTCCTATTTGATGGCAGTGAAACTGATAAAGCTGCAAGGCTGGCCTTTGATGGCAGGGAAACTAACAGAACTGCAAGGCTGGCCTATACTGTAAGCTTCAAAATCCATGTCTTCAATTTTTTAAAATCTGTGGCTTTTGATGATTTAAAGAACCAAAAGCTTATGTCCTGATGTCAAAACTATTAGAGGCAACCAAGCTGTGATAGTTCCGTTTCCAGGACCTACTTACAGTGATCTTACAATGTAAGATTAACAGTAAGAGGAAAAACATCATAGTCGCCTTTACCTACTCACCCTATGATTCTTTGTGTCCTCCACTGACGCAAGGATTAAGGGATCTGGTAGAGTATGAAGAATCAACTATTCTCGAAGCCTTAATAGGTTGCGATGGGAACACTCAGTATATTTGTTGAGGGAGTTGCAGATGCAATCCTAGCGACGAGAAGTTATTTTATTTCATCGCTTCAGTCCCATGACTACAAACATAGGGTATCCGTTCGTATTCGTTCGTGGAATCAAGAAGAGAAAAAGTGATTGACCAAACAGTCTCCACCTTAAAGGCTAGAATTGATTACAGATGGGCACATACTAGACAAAGTCTTACAAATCCAGATACACAGGCAAGTCTGTTATACAAAAACGGAATCTTGGGAAAACGGATTCGATAAAGTTCAATGAAATTTTCGGCAATAAAGTTGTTTCGCTAGCGTAAGCCCCAATACTGGAGTTCCGCCGCTGTATGCATTATCCTCCACCCGCAGCTTCATTGTGGAAAGGGCACCGAAGATATTGCAATTTATTTTATCTTGCCTGAGTGAAAGACCATCATTGTTCTTAGCTCTTAAAACCGAGATTAAGCTCTACAGTTCCCAGGTATGATTGAATGTCAATCAATTGACGAAAAAATGAAGCATCATATGGTAACTGCCCCTGAGTACCTTTAGACTTTTGTGGACCAGCTCGAATACCAAGCTGAAGCTCTCCAAGTTAATACATTGGTCCTTCCTGGGACTCATGAACTTTACCCACCAGTGTCCGAGCTCCATGACCGGATTCTGTTCACCCAACATGCGGATGACGTCCCCTGCCATCCTTCGAGGGCCAGGTATCCAGTATCAGATCTGTTCTGTCTACTAGTAAAGGTATTAAGAGCAGTTTTTGGTGTTAATGTGGAGGTCTACAATGACATCCGGCAAGGACAACTTACAACATTGAAATCGAAGCAGCAGTATGTTTTAATAAAAGCACGCCTAGAAGCTTATAACACCGCGGCCTCACATTATTAAGAGAATTAACCGGGAAGATGAGCCAGGTAAAACGAATGAGCATCTGGTTTGTGCGAATTGACTCAGATAGCTTAAATGGACAGCTTGGTCTACTGCAGCTTCGCTATCGCTGCAGATTGCGATGCGCCTGTCAGTCAATCGCTCGTCAATCACGCGGGTTATCGCCTCGAAGATAGCATATATTTCAGCGTCAAAAACCATTGCATATTACCCTAAAGGAAAACCCCACTTCTCGGTTTTATTCGAGGGGTAGACTTCGGCTCCAGAATCCTGTTCTGTTTTTGAGCCATCGGTGTAGAAGACAATCGTGTATCTCGCCACGCATTCCTTTAGGACTTCCCAGTTCTCTCTACTTTTCAGAGTAACTTCAGATCTTCTACCAAACAGATGTATGTGGGCCCGAGAACTGGATTCAGTTCTGCCAGCGACTATTCCATTGCTCTGCAGTGAGTTAGTTTATGAGTTGCTCTCTTTGCATTGCTTTGAATAAATATATCCAGAGGCTGCAAATTGAGTAACGCATTTAGAGCTGCGCCGGAGTAGAGCTCATGGCATCGGTAATACCCAGATAAACAGTTCTTTGTCACATAACCAGTTTACGGCGTCTCACCTTAGCCCACCACATTACGGATATATAAGCGAACATCGGCCTAATGATAGCAACTTATATTTACAATATCACAGGACGCCGAGGCCCCATGTCGAGGTAAAGGTCCGTCTGCATAGCCCATAGACTGTAAGAGCGCGTTTCAACTGTGTCTCTACTTGTTTATTCCAAAGAAGCTTATTGTCTAGAATAACTCCCAGATAATTCATTTCTTCGGAGAGTTGAAGGGTAGTACCCCTCATCTCGGGATGGAAAAGTTCATTCAATTTTCTCCTTTTTGTAAATAATACCAACGTGGTTTTATTTGGATTAGCTGAGTGTCCATGCCTGAGGCGCCAACTGTTTATCAGATCAGCGGACAACATATCGTTGATTCGGTTGATAGTTGTTTTCTATACGCCGTTCCGATATCTCGATAAACAGCGAGCACAGCCACGTTATCAGCATAAGCTTGAGCGTGGTTTGGCAAATTTTGCAGCTCGAATAGTATGAGTCGATCAGCATACTCCACAGAAGTGGCGAAAGCACACCTCCTTGGGGCAACATTTCATTGCTTCTAGGTTCATTTGAGCACACAGCAATCGCTGCGTTAGTATAGCATGGATCCACTTAATTAAAGTATCATCAACACCACGCGCTCTGGCGGCATCACAGAGCTTTTGGAAGGGCTTTAATGTCATGAACACCGCCATCGCGTACACACTTTTGAGAGTTACTTCCTCAAGCTGCATAATAAAGCAATAATGATCAGCAGGCTCACTGGACTTTCTACCCTTATAAGCATGTTGGCTTTCATTTAGTGGGTGCGACCTAAGCGCCTTCTCACGAATGTGGTGCTCAACCAGTCTCTCCCAACCTTTGGGCAAGAATGATGTCAAGCTGATCTGTCTAAAGTTCTTCGGGTTTGAATAGTCATTTTTTCTACGATTCGGTATAACCTTCTGCCAAAAAATAGGTACGCAGCGCAAAGCAAGACATGCTAGAAAAATATGCCTTAGCAGTCACTCTAAGTGCTCTATAGCTTCCTTTAGCATTGCCGGGTAAATGCCATCCATGCCAGGTGATTTGAGATGTTCAGAGGACAGTATGGCGTCTCTTACCTTTTCGTTGGTAACAATCGCTTTCGCAGTGTTCTAGTTCACCTTGAAGCGCTTACGTGTTGAAGAGTTGCAAGAACTGCCAACTCTTCGCTTTCTATTTCCCCAAGAAGAAGGCGGGTTTTCTAGGGGAGTGCAACTTTGCCAAGTCAACCCTATTAAGTACGCTCTCAACGAGTCTCGTTTCGAACCATTAATGAGCGTCTTATATTCAAGCTGTGAACCAGTCTTCATCTTATTGCTTTTACAAGCACGGCTCAGAAGTCGAACGGTTGATTCTCTGAATTGAACGTAGTTCGAGGTTCCGCCAACGAACCGTTCCACTGCTTTCACCTCGGAAAATAGCATTTAAAAACTGTGCGATTCGAAGTTTTCAATTTATTTTCGAACGTCCAAGGAGTCCTGACTCCTTAGGGAGCTGCACTTTATTGCGAAGAACCTCATTGAACTTTATCCAATCCGTTTGCCTAGGATCCCGTCTTTGTACTGCAGACTGTTCGCCCGTAACAGTATGATTGAATTCTAGGCATCAGATCTGACAGTGATTTTTCGTCTCGCTTCCGCCGGTGTATAATCAATTCTAACACAGTTTGTTAGGAATTACCCCACGTTTGCACGTTGCACGTTTCATGAAACCAGCTGTAGTGATGAAATCAAGTAGCCTCTGCTAAAGAACCGCCCCAACAAACATATTGAGAGTTCGCATCGCATTCTATTAAGAGTTCGGGACCATATGATTCTGCATACGGTTCTAGACCCCTTAATTCTTGTGTCGTTAAAGGGCGCAAGGAATCATAGAATAAATAAGTAGAGGCAACTATGATGTTCTTCCTTTCGCCATTAATCTGGTATTGTAAGATGACTACAACAAGGACCTAGGAACAGCATGGTTGCCTCTAGCCGTCTGGATATCAGGACAAAAGCTCTCGCCCTTATGAATCTTACATCATAAAAGGTTCTAGATCCAATGCCACAAATTGAATGAAATCGAAACCATAGCTCTTGCGCTAGAAAAATATATGGTTAGTTATGCAGCTTTGTTAGCCTCGCTGTCAGCAGATAGGAGGAGGTTTTGGGATGCTGCAGCTCAATTTGACCAATCTTTATGGTTTTCGACATAATCTTAGTCTAATGTGGAACGGAAAATGGTTGGAAGCGTATGCCAAGTGTGACCGGGTTTCCTTTCATCATACCACCGGAGAATCGATCTCATCGTACTTGACTTCTCTGAGAATATCCGTAATTGGACGTATAGCAATTTCCATGACCTCATCCATGAAAGGTTTCGTCTCCTCACGTGGAGAATTCGTCCTTGACTGGCTGGTGGTGTCCAGTTGGCATAGGTCCGATCATAAAAGCTGGCATTAAGTCACTTCCATTCACGCCTCTGGTTTCCTTTCTTCCGCCTATTTCGTAAATGGTGTAGGAGAAGTTACTAGCAGGTAGGATTTACTCCGTAGACCCTTTGCTGGTGTAAGCCACCCTACGGGGGTTCCGCCACTGTATGCACTATTCTCTGCGCGTTGCTCCATTGTGGGAAAGCGAACCGAAGATGCAATTTGATCTATAATGCTCTACATTGATATTATTGAATGTCAATCTATCGACGAGAAAATGGAGCACCATATTGATGATTGTCCTGAGTAACATCAAAATCTTTTGGTTCCGTTCGAATACCAAGCAGAAATCCTGCACGTTTGTAATTGGTTCTTCCTAGCATTCATGAACTTTATCCTCCAGTGTCCGAAGTCTGTGCCCGGGTTCAATTCATCCAACACACCAATGATGTCCCCAGCCTTCCTTTGAAAACCAGGTATGCAATATTGGACATGTTCCGTCCTACGTAGCTGAGTGTTCACAATCGTAAACTTGAACCGACCGCACAACGCTGCTGAAGCCACTTTAAGGCAGCCTGATCCGTGCACTTCAAATAGGATCCCAAAAACCTTGATTATTAAATCTCGGCTTTGTTTCAGTCTCCAGTGTTTTTTTCCATAACACCATCCCAGTGTATAGTAAATTGTCCTTTTGGCATTTTGCCATTTTTCGAGGAAAATACCACGGGAGCGGTTAGAAATGAAGCTTCAGCTTCCGCATACGTACTCTTCCTTTCCGCTTTCACGTCCGTATTCCTACTAGAGGTATCTGCTTCGTTGATATCTCTGTTGCTGGTTTGATCACCTCCCGGCAAAACGCAGATGTAGACATTGTTGCGGAGCACAATAAAGCATTGCCAACCAACATATATATATATTGTGTCTGGATAGCTTAGTGGTTAAGGCACAAGGCTGTCGTACGGAAGGTCACGGTTCCAATCTCACTGGTGGCAATGGAATTTGTATCGTGATTTGACGCCGGATACCAGTCGACTTAGCTGTGAATGAGTACCTGAGTCAAATCAGGGTAATAATCTCGGGCGAGTACAATGCTGACCACATTGCCTCCTACAGTGTACTGTAGTGTATCGTTACGGTCTTGAATGAAGTGCGCTAATATACTTCAAGGCCTTGATCCAATATGGATTGTTGCCCCAACGATTATTATTATTATGATATAACCACAAATATGTTGGTCTTAAGCTTCTTGCTGGCATTACCGCTAAAAGAGGTATCCTGGTAAGGGTGAACGAGAAAGTTCTGACTAGCAGGATTCAGCCTGTGGTCAGCCTGATTGCTCACGATGGCGGGTGGGTTCGAAGTCTGTTACTTCTTACCACTTGGAGATTTAAAATTTTTAGCTTCCACATTTTAGTTTTGGACACCGTTAGTGTAATATGTTGTAATATGCTCGCCAACATGACAAGCTGGTTTCTGAGCGGGAAGCGGAAAGCTTAGCCTGAAATCAAATTTCCTTCTTTGTCTCGATAGGACAAGCATGGATAACTTCATTCTGATGCATTGTTGGTAAAATTTTCGCGTCTTGTGCAATTGTTCCTTATACTTCTCGAGTTTTAATGGACTCCATTCTCCAAATTTGCTTCTCAGCTCCGCAGAGTTCGCAGTAAGTCACAACGAATGCCTGCCTCCTTTTAAATTGCTGCATTATCCGGCATGCAGTATTTTTCCCTTCCGTTGCCAGCTTATACTCGATCAAACTAGTCGTTCCCCTTTTTTGCGATGATGATAATGTTCTTCACATGGTTGAATCAGTTTTGGATGCTTCATCTCCAGAGCATCTGATAGCTCTAGTTATTGCGGCATCCATTGTCATTCGTTGTACATTCAATTCAAATTGGGGCTCCTTTCGTGAATTCATGACATATACTTTTGCGGACTTGTCGTCAGTCTTACACTGACCAGCAGTCAGGAGGGCCAGCTGGCATAGTTTCTTTCGTTTTTAAGCACGGTAGGCTCGATTTTGATTATGGTTATTCGTCGTATCCTGCTTTCCACGTTTAGTTTGCCAGCCATGAACCCAAGATTGCTCGTATTTCTACCATTTCTGCATTAAGAATGACGGTAGCTATTGGTGCGGGGTTCAATACATAACTTCAAAGAGCAGCCTACTAACTCTGCCTTCTAATCATCTCAGTTAGTTTTTCCAAATAGCCACTTTCTCTCTCCTTCATTCAGCTGCTTAGATGTTGCCTTTCTGTGAAACTACTTAAAGATATTTCAGAAAATTCTAGAACCAGAATATCTGATGAATTGTTCGCTTCCTCTAAATTCTATATCGTAAATTTATTATTAGATATCCCCAAGAAAATGAGACTCCGCCTTAGTACTGTTGCCCATATTTTCGTATGGCGTATTACTCAAAAAGTTATGCTCAGAAATGGCGTTCAACAGAGAAAAGTCATTGACTGTAAAACTACGAAAATCAATAATATTTTCCGATATTGGAATTTAACAAGATCGATTACTTTATTCTTTACGTCAATAATATTTGGGTTGAATTCATCTTTTTATTTCATATCTTTATTGCTTCATATCTGAACTCCTTTGCGGAATTTATCAATAATAGTTTCTAATTAATTACAAAATAATGAATAACGTGTTAACCGCAATATGGATTCAGCTATGTATCGGTGTAAACAGGTTCCTATAAAATGAGCTTAGGTTATAAAATATGAATACTGTCTTCAATCGAGATCAATCAAGAAGTTTCGGTTTGCCCTCAAATATATTCGAAATGTTAATATTTAGTGCCTTCTTCATCCTCGTTGGATTGGGATCCGCCCTTCCTTCATATGAGTTGGAAAAGGAGTGGAACCAGTTTCAGGTAAAGTGAACCTTCAATTGGCTTCGTCTTGAAAAAAATCTTGATACTTAATAGATATTAACACCTTTGCTTTGGTAGTGTTCACTATGATAGTGGACGGGTCTTCATACATATCCTTAACTTATCTCATTAAGGAGTTTTTAAAACAGGTTCTTTGCTTTGTTCCTTCTCAGAGGAAGCAAAACCATTGAATCCTCTGAAGGGATTACTGGAGACAGTTTTGGTTAGAACTTTATAGTAATAATTAGTTTTTTCGTCCTGGTAAGTTGTTAACGTGCAGATAAGCAAGCGAAATCCTTAATGGATGTCTATTCATCTTCTCACATTTCTACTTGACACCAACTATTAGAAACGATTCTTTTGTTGAACAATTCCTTTTTGGATATTTCTTAAATTAGAGGAATTTGAAATTTGCCTAGATCTAGAGTAAACTTGGAACAATATTAGGTTAAATCGATCCAATCTTAGGCTTATCTCTATAAATTGGCTTATCAGTCCTTTAACATTGAAATTTCCGATATATTCCTCACCAATGAATAACATTCATTCCCGTGATGGCGTGCCTACATAGCATTTTATCTTAATCTTTTATCTATTTCAAACTGACTAGGCTGTCGAAACAGCCTCCTGGTTAAGGGGTTAGGTTAGGAAGCTAACCTTCCTTTATACTTCATCATATGGCATGAAATTCCTTCTCTCATTGTCGCAAATTCCAGGTCTGCGTTGATGTTTAAATTTTTGACATACCAAAGTGCACTGTTTATCCTGAACGGGGCTCTCTGTAGTAACTCGTTATTGCATGCCATTGTAACATTGGATTTCCCTCACAATTTTTCATCATATCGTCTCTATATGTTGAATCTGTCAGGTTAGGATCAGTTGAGTATAGTATTTTAGATGAAGATAAATGTCGGTTCAAGGACGCTGCCCTGGGAGTTACAGCTTGGAAGTTGTAATCACAAGATTTGAAGCTTCCACAGCTTGAAATTCACACTGCATTCCTAGAGAAAAAATCCGAAAATGTTAAGCAATTGTACTGGAAAGAACTTCTTCTGTTTAAAAATCATACCTTTGTTCTACACTTCGTCGATCTTCCAGATCCAGATCTTCCAGACAATCCTGTGCACTTCTTCGATTATACCATACTTCTCTCAGAAAACAAACTGATGGAGAAGAATCACTTTATTTTCCACTAGACATGATGTGATTTTGAAATAGCGGGCCTACAGGATGCAACCTGGATCTGATCCTTCCCAATCCTTGGGGTAATAAATGAGAAGTTGCGTTGAATACGTGGGTCATGTGGGTGATTGCGATACTCCAAAATATCTTCAACTGTTTTCCTGTTATGAGATCATGCCCTGGAACTTTCTTTGGGTCCATTTGGAAGAAGGTTTTAAGGTGTCCTGCGAACGCCACCTCTTTTTCGACATCACTTCCTGCCCAGCTGCCGTCTTCTGATCTTACTAGTGATTCGCATTGAACAGGTCTCATTATCCTTTTGGAAAGCAAACAAAGCCAATCAGGCTCGGAGCTTTTCCTCGATTTGCCAATAAGTCGATTATCCAGTAGAAATGATGTCTAATCTGATGGCTTGGGCTAACGCGTCCCTCAACTAACTTCTTTTGGGTCTTATCACTACTACTAAATTTTAAACGTACATACTTCATCCTCCACTAGCAGACGCATGCTTGGAATGGACCTTCCAAAAGAAGAAGTGACTGGTGAAGAATATGTTTTACCTGGTCTTCTTCGGCTATGCAAGATAGACACGCTGGCAGATTCATCATCATCAACGACGCAACAACGGGTATCCGGTCTAGGCCTGCCTTAATAAGGAACTCCAGACATCCCGGTTTTGCGCCGAGGTCCACCAATTCGATATCCCTAAAAGCTTTTTGGCGTCCTGGCCCACGCCATCGCTCCATCTTAGGCAGGGTCTGCCTCGTCTTCTTTTTCTACCATAAATATTGCCCTTATAGACTTTGGGGGGTGGGATCATCTTCATCCATACGGATTAAGTGACCCGCCCACCGTAACCTATTGAGCCGGATTTTATCCGCAACCTGACGGTCATGGTATCGCTCATAGATTTCGTCATTGTGTAGGCTACTGAATCGTCCATCCTCATGTAGGGGGCCAAAAATTCTTCGGAGGATTCTTCTCTCGAACGCGGCCAAGAGTTCGCAATTTTTCTTGCTAAGAACCCAAGTTTCCGAGGAATACATGAGGCCTGGCAAGATCATAGTCTTGTACAGTAAGAGCTTTGACCCTATGGTGAGACGTTTCGAGCGGAACAGTCTTTGTAAGCTGAAATAGGCTCTGTTGGCTGACAACAACCGTGCGCGGATTTCATCATCGTAGTTGTTATCGGTTGTGATTTTCGACCCTAGATAGGAGAAATTGTCAACGGTCTCAAAGTTGTATTCACGCTGGCAGATTATAGTGTTTAAACCTATATAGGTTTTTGCGGTAGCCCCCGTGGCCATATAGTAGCTAAGTTTGTGCAATCTTAGCAAGTGAGTTGTGGCCAACGCGAATTACATGACGTCTCTCTAACAATTTCTCCACCATCAATACCCCATATCACCCACGGCTGTCCTCATTTCGAATGTGACTACGGCATGTTATGACATTGGTCAAACGCAACATATTTGCCTCTATTATCACTAGGCGTGGTTCACTGTCTTTGATAGTCGGCAGCACTCTGAATCATAGAGGGCGACAGGGCGGACCACACCGTGATAATTTTAATTAGCCAATGTACACGCACTTTTCTCAGAAACGGTCGTATCGATTGACACTGAATTGGTGGGACGATGGAAACTGTGAATGCCCATGCATGTAGGGAGTTTCATCCTTCAATGTGGAACTTAGGTCTTAGTTTTGCAGCCAATTGCGAAACAGGTGTGTGAGGCGGTCATAAAGGGGCCACGCAAGTTAAGTGGCCATTCTCGCAAGGCTTTGAAATACCCATCTGCTAAAATAAAGTTGATAGGCTTCAATATGGAGCAGCCTACTGGAAAGTTTGGTGAAAATCCTACCATTATCAACAAAGTCAGGTCAAAGCTGGCTCTTTTGATTCGTGGTTGCGTTAGGGCATTCGTTAAGATATAAAATGTCAGAACTACATCGAATGGAATATCCGGTACGTTCAAAATATACATACTATGAGTTATGTATAAATGAACTTATCAGGTACCCAAATCTTATTACAAGAAAGAACAACAAAACCTCTTATATCAGAGGTGCGAGCTTCCGGTTTCCCGACTTTTTTTTTGTAAGAAGGTGGTATTTTCACCCACTAAAACCTCCCTTATGCACTGCTAACATTCTCCACACCACATTTTCCAATATCAGTACTTCACCTCTAGGTTTCTCCTGTCATCCCTGAATCTCGGGCAGTGGAAAAATACGTGCTCTTAGTCTTCGGGAACTCTATCGCAGGTTGAATAATTTGGCGAATTATCAAATTTGAACCTATAGACGTACTGCTAATATCACCCACGCCCTGCGAGAACTTGGGTGATATTATAGTTGACTTCCTTGTGTTGTCTCCCCAGCCACTTCTTGTTAGCAGGGATCAGCCTGTGTGTCCACCAGCATTTTTCGGAATGTTTCCAACGCTCCTGCCATCTGTTTATAGATCTCTCTCTTTCGCGGTTTTTTCTCTGTTACAAAGAAGAGATTAACTTCAAATTATATATGTTCGTAACCTTATCTGCCAAGATGTCAATGGACATCATTCCTGAGACGACGAATGCCGCCTCATTTGAAAAAGTTCTGCAGGCAGAACATACCCTTAGGGTTGTCCTCCTATATTTCGCAGTCGGTTTATTGGCATTGCATGGTATGTAAAATCCGTTTCCCTGAATATGGGCAGCATAAAGCAGGATCGAGATCACCACCCTGGCAATAAGTAGCCTATTGTGGCCTTGATAAGTTCAGCATTATCTTTGTCTGGGCTATACTCGCCGTGGATCCCTTATCACTGCACGTATTGCTTAAAACTTAACTTCGTATCTGCCATCGTTCCCAAGTGTTTGATGGGCGGCTTGGAAGTGATGGTGTAATTATCGATTCTAATTTTGCCGTAATTTCGCTTTCAGCGCTCTATGATGAGGAGCGCTTCCATTTTTTCCGCCAAAAGTGCCAGTCCAGCGCTTTGAATAACTCAGAGAATATATCCGGTCTGGATTTTACGGGTAGCTTAAGAGCTCCGTTTGGTATGCCGTCTAGGCCACTGGCCTTGTTGTCACCTACTCTGCTTCTGCGCTCCAACAGCTCGTATGTGCACTGCAAGGATTGCTGTCACATTGAGAGATCTCTGAAATGTGTCACTTTTTCTCCTGGGGAACAACCCTGGGATGATTTGAAATAAGAGAGCAGGGTACGTGATCTGTAGGGATGATCGATCTTTAAGCCATCCCATCACAATTTTGTAGGCGTTCCCGCAAGGATTTACGTCCGTTTCAGAGCAGAGCTTCTTAAAATATACCCTCTTAAAATATACCTTGGCAATGCATTGTGTCACATAGAGAGCTCCCTCTGTTTGATCGCCAGTCTTAGTAGGTTCGCCGAGCCGTACCTCCAAGAAACTTCTCTCATCCAATGCTTTTGCAGACCAGCCTAATGCCCTTTCTCGGCTTTGGGTATTCTGTTACCTTGTCCTATGGCTCCCCTTTTAGTTCAAAGATGATTTCCTGGCGCTGTTACTGTAGTCTGCGCTAACGTGCCAGTGCATACCACGTACCAGTGGAGGTCTGACAAAGGTGAAGTTTACGATTGAGGAACACCCTTCTTTGCGAAAGGTGCTTGCATCACTTTTGCTGGCCAAAACGAAATCCAACTCTAATAGACTTTAGCTTCTTGGGCTGCTTCCCTGTTTCCCCACTCAGAAGCCCAAGCATTGAAGTCACCGGCAATCACTTTGGACTTCCTTCTCTTGCGTCGAAAACAAGGTTGTCTAATTTGTCTTGTCCTGTGACCCACTATATAAAAGATTCTAATGGCGCTCACCATGTTTTTGAAAGCTTGTTGCACGTTGTGCTTGTCCCTTATAAACTCAGGCAGAACAATAATTTTATTTCCTAGATTCATCAAAGGTAATTTCTCCGGATCAGGGCTCTGTTCATTTAATATGCTTTCCTGCTTTTCGTTTTTCGTCGGAGAGATCAAAGAATTGAGGAGTTTTTCCTGAATTGGAACATTCCTCTAGGAGTACATCCTGTGGTGGTTCCTTTGGGGAAATGCGGTGGGTATAGAAAAGGGCCGAGATTCGCTTTCAGCCCTTCACTTTTTCCTTATTCTGTTATTGGTGTTCTTGGCAAAGTCTCCTTCTCCAACTCTAAACCACTTGTAGCATTTGATGCCGCGGTTGAGGAATATCGACGGCCGAGAGCCCGCTTGTTAACTCCTCCGATATGGGGGTGCACCGTAAATTCTTTCCTTCTCTATTTTACTATGGTGGTTTTATTTTCTGGGTTTCCTTCTATTTTGGTCCACGCACCAGAGATGAGCAAAGTCAACACAGTCAGAAAAGAAAAGTGAATGAATACATATTTACACATCAATAAATATGCCCCTAGCCGTCAACTAGGGTCGCATCTGATGGGAGATCTGGCATCCCGCACAAGTACCACATGAGGTCTTAGTTTCAATATAATTTGCACTAATGTTATGATTTTCTATTAATGTAAGGGAGTCTAATAGCACCTAAGAACCACTTCTTTTACTTTCTCCGCCGGGCCGGGTAAGGTAGCGTTTGGTAAGTTACCTCTGCCTTGGATCTTCAATACAACAGATTCTGTTCAATCAAACTCATGGTGTTTGTGCTAGAAAGTCCTGCAAGTTTTCCATGAATTTGGCCAACTTTTACACGTTTTGAAATAAGCGTATTCTTACATGTGATGAAAAGCGGTTATCAGTTTGTATCTCACCGACAATAACACCTACTTCTCACACTCTACTACCAGAGACACTGTCAGCTTACAACAGCACCCATGCTCATATTGATCCTCTTCTTTTAATGCCAAACAATCTTCTCTTTGAATAAGAACCCCCACTGTGCACGCATCCAAAAACTGGCAACAAGTCAGTTCCGATTGCATCACCAATTTTCCATTTTCCTGATTCTCTGTTGAAACTTTAGGGAAAAGCTCTAATAAGTAGTATTTAGCGTGCAGCTCATCCATTACCTTGGCCGAAAATCTTGATATTTGGAATTCCCTATTAAAGCAGACCTAGACTGGACACAGGTTGTAGCGTTGTTGATGATGATGTTGAAGCAGCAAAGATATCTTATAGTTTCCTCAAATGCTTAAAATTCAACCATCTCAAGAGAAAGAGGAGCATTATATCAGTGATGTCCCTGAGCGCTTTGACACCCTTCGAACGCGTTCAATTACAAACCCTATCAACAATGTGGATCTAATCTATAATGTCATCTGCCTTTCTTCGAAGTCCGGTTTTCAACATTGTACGTGCTCTATCTTACTCAGCTCGAAGTTCACGATGTTAAACATAAACTGGTCAGCAGAATTTATCATTCAAGTTGCCTGCTGCAGTCAATTTACAAAAACCTAATCAGTGCACTTCAAATGGACACCCCCATCGCGATATGAGTTATTAAATCCTAGCACCATGGGGACCCTGGAAGAAACTTCTATGGCAGCGGACGAAAACCAGACACATGTCCTCGTTTTTACAGCTTTCATATTCCCATGGAAAACACTCGTTTCAGTGAGATAACTCTCTCTGATAAATTCTTAATATATCATTCCTAATTCACAAGACAACCTTAGAAATAGACGCTGGTGCCCGGCATTTCAGAGTTAACCACCATCGCCGTGTTGATTTTACGCTTCTTACACGCGTTACCCATGACCAAACAAATCTATTACGCCCAGTGTGGATTGTAACAGGATTACTAGCTTGCCCCCACTTTCCCTCAAAGGCACCGTTTCCTCACGACCAAATCTGTTTAAAAATATTTTCACAGCCTATAACAACCTCCACGCCCTCATAACAAGGACGACCCCCTTCCTTTATACTGTCTCCCTTTGCTGTCGGGTGGAAGCTTTTCCAGGTTGACAATATCCATTTACATGGATCCGTTATCACTAAACGGTATTAGAATAGTTCTGCCCATATCGCTGGTTTCCCATTCTCCTGCTTCTCCTGGTAGAAGCTTCTGACAATGTGGCTAGAGTTTCCTTCTATTGAGCCTTCTGCTCCCCTTTTGTGCAAGATTTAATCTGGAAGATTCAGTAAGATTCTGGTCAAAGAAGGTAGTCGAAATACTACTGAACACAATCTTCTGGTGAAACGCCGGTGTTTCTAGTCCTGTGAGTTTGAATCCAGCTTGGATGTTATGCAGCCTCCGTAATTTGGGATTATCGAATCGGTAATCTTGGAGGATAAAAACAGATTCTCCGCATAAAAATCTGCAGACCCAGACGACATAGTCCCAGCCATGACCAAGAAACGGCAAGAAAGGATTGGGCCGTGGCTTGTAGACATTTATCGGAGCTACATTTCGTATGGATATGTACCCTGCTATTGAAGACACGTGCGCGTAGTTATCATATCAAAAGCAGACAGGCGGAAGACTTTGGACCACTCAACCTGATCCCTTTTATGATGGAGACCCACGTCCTGGATATTCACCTAAGGGCAACCATGGAGGAGCCGCCCTTCTTCAAATCTTATCATGCTAACCCCAAATAACAGATGACAATTTTACCTCTATCTACGGCATACGATAGAACTGCTTCCTCAACAAGGACAAATGGTTCTTCGGCAAGTTACATTGTGCAGAACAGTTTAAAAGGTTTATAGACTTATAGCAGTTTCTGTGGGAAGTTGATTATTTAACGAGTAGGCTTGAGTCATGCGTTATCATCTCTATCGGTGGGGGAGAAACCCTATTTGCATCTATATCATTTCAGATTTGCAACTAACTGGGATATAATTTGTCTTCTTATCCGTTCCAGCTTGATTATAACCGAAATTATAAAAGCCCGATTGAACTACGTTACCGGAAAGATATTTTCAATAAAAATCTTGAAAGTATCAGAAAGCATAATGAAGAATATGAAGCTGGACTGCATTCTTACATGCAAGGAGTTAATCAATTTACTGACCTAACGTTCGAAGAACTCCACGAGAAACTCCTTACATATAAAGAAAACATTGCAAGGTATAGTACCCTCATTTTAAATTATTTCCGCTTCCATTTTCACTGTTTTACTTTTCCAAACAGTGAACTCGAAAGTGTCAGCAGTATGGATCTAGATATTCTTGAAGTTAGTGATGATGAGGTACCTGAGTCAATTGACTTCAGGGAAAAGGGATATGTGACACCAGTGAAGAACCAAAGTTTGACATTATAAAACAAATGATGAAATCAATATTCATTCAATTTTAATTTTCAAGGGAGTTGCGGTTCATGTTGGGCATTTTCCGCGGTTGGCTCAATCGAAGGACAACTTTACAGAGCTTCCGAGAAACTTGTATCCCTTTCTGTGCAGGAGCTGGTAGATTGCTCGAAATCAAATGGCGGGTGTCAGGGTGGTTGGATGCAACGTGCTTTTGCAGACCTAAAAAAACTGGGTGGCATCACCACTGAGAGATCATATCCTTATAAAGCTAAAAAAAACAACTGCACATTCATGAAAGACATGGTGGTTGCTGAAGTAACTGGATCGAAAACTATTCCGAGAAATGAAAGTGCGTTGCAGAAAGCGGTAGCCACGATCGGACCTATATCAGTAGCCATTGAAGCGACTAGGAAATTTGCAAACTATAAGAAAGGAATATTCTACGATGAGTCATGTTCTCGTAAGAAGGGGTCTGTAAATCACGCTGTTCTCGTTGTAGGATATGGAAAGGATAATTCGACCGGTCTGGATTATTGGATTGTGAAAAATTCATGGGGCACTAGTTGGGGTGATAAAGGATACATCAAAATGAGTCGTAATCGTGAAAATAACTGCCAAATTGCTGCAGCTGGAATTTATCCTTTTGTCAAACCTAAAAGAAACTATTCTTACCTTGCTGATGATTAAACTTGTTTTAGTTGCACATATTTCTTGAATAAACAGAAAAAAGATTTGAATCGAAAAGCGATTTTTTTTTAACTTGATGGATTTCAGTTTCATTGATCTCATGAGATCCCTGTGCGATGGTGGCGGAGCGCAGTAGGGAAAATCTATTGAGAAAATAAAGTCCCAACAGAAATCAGTTTTACCCAGATCGACTTTCTCCTCCTGGTCAAAACAAGACTGTTGTAGCCGAAATTAAAAGCAAAAAATTTTGATCTTGACGATCAAATTTGGAACGAGAACACCGCCCACAGATGAGGAATCCAAATCTAGACGGAGTTGGAACTCAGATTCTCCAGATACGCAGTTGAGATCCGATCCGATTAGGGTTCAGTTTCAAACGAACAGACCAACTGAATTCAAATCTGGACTGGCTGACAAGGTAGCGAAAGCGGATTAGTTTAGTGTCGCAGTCGGCAAAAAACAACACTTCATAGATATAAGAATTGATCGACCGATGCAGATGAAGAGGGTGGGATCACCCGTCAGACTGGGAACCGCTGGTGTTTACATTTAGTCCAAATCTTCCTGCTTCCCAATTCAAAGCCACTTGTCAGCGTCCATGACCTGGTGAGAGAGTAAACTGATGTTATCAGCGTAGTCGAGGTGTTTGAGGAAAGATGTCATTGTCCATTCAACTCCTCCACATTATCCGGATAAGGCAGCATGAAGAACGTTACAAGAAGAAATAATATCGTTGACAAGATGCTTCCCTGGCAGTCTTCGTTTTGGACGGGAAATTCCAATGAGATTTTACCTCAATGCAACACGTGGCGTTTTGCACAATGGTATGTCGTTCTGATAATATCTATTACCTTGTCCGCGTAGAGCACGCCAGATGCACGTAATGTTTACGCTGTCGCAAGTTTTCTCCAAATCGACGAAGAGCAAGTGCAGCGAAGGTCAAAATTCCGCGCACTATTCCAAAATGATCCGTAGGGTGTTAATGTGGTCAATGCATGGGGATTCGGAGCGGGAACCAGCCTGCTCTCTATCTATCAAGCTTTCGAGAAGTTCTATAGTATGATGGATTTCAGAATTACTTTAGCTATTATTTTTGCATCGCAGGCAGCACGCACTCCTCTAATTGTCACACTCTAAATTAGTACCTTTCTTTGGAATTTTAACGATTATTCCCCTCCCCACTTTGTGGGAAAGGTCTCGGTTTCCCAAAATTTGCGTAAGAGTGGAAGTAGCAAATCCGCAGTAACTGCAGGTGCACTGACAAATAACTCTGCAAAAAGTGTTTCAAGCCTAGGGGCTTTATTCTGTTTGAATGCATTCATAGTTCAAAGTAATTTCTCTTCTGCTTGGAGGAACAGTCCATACCGGCATGTTACGATGACTAACCATTTCATCCAGAAGAGAGGGGACCTCACCGCTTGTGACACGGTTAAGAATCTTCCCATATTTTTAGTTGGATAAGAAGTCAACCGTTAACGTCCTTCACAGGACCATCGAAAGATTTGCGATCATATGCAATCTCTTTCGCGTTGCGGTATACAGTTCTGAAATCATTAGGCTCTGCGGCATCTTCCGGTTCCCTGACCACAACAAATTCCATTTTGTCACGGTGCAGACTACACTGGACTTCTCGGAATTTCGCTTGTTATCAGACTTGGAGCTGGTCACGCGCAACATCGCTCGCAGCGATTAGTGGGGCTAGCAAACAATTTTGTTCATCGATCCGTTTTCAGATTCAGCAGTCAGCTAGATTTCATGATACCCCTTCGGGAACTGAATCATACAGTAGCTATATGTTGAACTTGGGGGTCGCAGCTTTCCAACCCTGCAACGTGACGGACCCTACACGCAAATGACCGTAAGCCACCCTTAGGTGGTGATGCCTTTCCAGTCAGATTTGGTGCCCCTGTTGTCAAGCAGATTCGGGAGACAACTTTAAATCTACTACTGACAACAAAGTGGTTTTGCGATGTCGGTCAATTGTAACCCAATTTTAACATTAGAACGAGGGCCCTCGGTCTCGAGGATCTTTCATCGAAGGAGATTCTAGTACCCTTGATTGATCCAATACCACAGATTCTGTTAAAATGAACGCATGGCTCTTGAGCCAGAAATATATAAGGACAGTCCAGCAACTTTGCCAGCCTTGCCACCAGTAGATAGGAAAAAGCTTTGGCATGCTGCAGGTTACTTTGATTAATTCTTATGTTTGTAGTCATGAGTGCAGTCTAATATGAAAACCGCCGTTAACTGAAAAGTCTGCTGCGTTCAGTGTGGAGCTCACCGGGGTTACCA
Organism: Hermetia illucens; assembly: GCF_905115235.1. NCBI lineage: Eukaryota > Metazoa > Arthropoda > Insecta > Diptera > Stratiomyidae > Hermetia > Hermetia illucens. Next base: position 117,387,763 of record NC_051852.1, read on the forward strand.
TCTTATCCTCACCTTCTGCCGAAAGTTTCGTTTTCTTGCGCCCGATTTCTCTGGATGTCGCCCCACTTGGTGGTATAGTAACGTCCATGTCCTCATTCCCGATAAACTCCGCCTCCTTTCGCAGTACCTTAGCAAGAAAAATTACGGATTCTTAACCGCGTTCGAGAGAAGAATCCTCCGAAGAACTTTTGGCCCTCTACATGAGGATGGACGAATCCGTAGCCTACATAACGACGAAATCTATGAACGATGCCATGATCATCAGGTTGTGGATAAAATCCGGCTCATTAGGCTGCGGGGGCGGGTGGCTTAATCCGTGTGGATAAGGATGATCCCACCCGAAAAGTCTATAAGGGCAATATCTATAGTAGAAAATGAGGTGGAACGATGGCGTAGGCCAGCACGGCAGATAGATTTTTAGGGATTGGTGCACCTCGGCGCAAAATCGGGATATCTGGGGTTCCTTATTAAAGCAACCCTAGACCGGATACCGGTTGTTGCGCTGTTGATGATGATGAAGGCTAATAAGAAGGTTTTATTCTGAAGTCAGGCTTCTCCCATCTTTGTAACCAGTATCAAGTCAACCTTTCCTTTATTTCGTGAGGGAAGCTGAAGCACATTTCAAGTAACCACGAACGATGACGCGTAGGTGTGGTTAGCGTACTGTCCCCCCCCCAACGTTCGAATGGCCATATATTTTCGCTATTTCGCGATATTGTCAAATATTCACAAAAATATCGAATCCCACATTAGGACTACTTCATAACTTTTCGTATGACGTATTAGTATGACAGTTATCACTTGAATTAACCAATTAACCAGAGAAATGTCATTGACTGCAAAACTGTTGAACCATAATTTGCAAATTCTTTACGTCTAGCATATCTAAATGGAATTTATCGCTTTATTTTATTGCTACAATTCTGAATCATATTGTGGAGTTCAGTCAATTATGGTTTGTAATTCATTCAAAAATGAGAAATAGTATGTGAACCACAAAATAGAGTCAGCTTTATAATCGATGTAGACTTTTTCCTATAAATTGATTTTAGGTTGCAAAGTAAAATTAAATCTTTCTTGAACCTAGACGGAAAAATACAATTTTCCTGTAAACATATTTCAAATGTTGATATCTAGTGTTTTGTTTGCCCTTATTGGTTTGGGATTTGCCCTTTCTTCGCATCAGTTAGAAAAGGAGTGGAAGCAGTTTCAGGTAACGTCCTTGAAGTTAACTTCCACAGCCACCTACTGAAGATTATAAAAAGTTTTTAAACTTCTTTTTCATCAATGCCGCGACAGTCCAAATCGGCCCTTCGCTTCCAGGATAGATTTTCTCCAGACATCTCCGTACTTTGATCGCGTCCTCCAGTTGGAAAATTTTATGAGCTTTCGTCCACTAAGTCGTCCCATCATTTGCGTGGTTTTCTCACATGGCGTTGTCCTTCGGGTGGGCTTTTGAATACCCTGTTAGATATTCGCTTGTCGTCCGTCCATTCTACGTGATCGGCCCACTGCAATTTTCGTATTTTGCCACCAACGATGCTGCTGGGCCGGCATAAAGCTGGTACAACTCATGGTTCCATCTAATTCGCCAATCATCTCCATCTTTACCAGACAAAGTATTCGACGTAGAACGTTACGTTCGAATGTGTGGATGGACTTCTTTAACGCCTGCGTTAGAGCCTACACTTCACTGCCGTACAGTAGCACACACAATTCGGAGCTTATTTTTCCTGGGCACCCTTTTACTTTTCATTATCCATAGAACTGAGTAGTATGATTTGTTGGTCATTATTATTAGCAACTGAACTTCGTCTTTTTCATTACCATCCTTCGCTATGTTTACACCCAAGTATACAAAGTTGTCCACATTTTCAAAATGAATGTCGCCCATCGTCAGGTTTTGTCGGATTTGTGCTTGTCTTCTTGATTGGGTCATGAATTTTATTTTCATCTCATTAATTCTTAGCCAGACTTCTTGCCCATCATATGAGCGTCCTCCCTAATGAGGACCCGCGATCATGCCTCAAGGTCCCGGGGCGTGTCGATCCCCACTGTGGTGGGTTGGGAATGTGGAGTCGACCGCAATTTCGAAACCACGCCCATGAGCAGACGCAGCATGACTGAGTCACTTAGCCCTGGGGCCGGGCTCTTGTTTAAGCGTGTAAGGGGCTGGCCCGTGAACACAGGAAATGCCAGAAGTGTAGCATCAACTAGATGTTGTTTGACAGCTTCAAATGCCTAGATGGCCTCTGTAGACCACGTAACCTCATGGGAGCCTTTCGTTTTGGGCTCTGACAAGTAAGCGTTGAGGATCGCTTGTTGACGAGCGCCTTGGGCAGGAAAGGACGATATAATTTTAACATGCTCAAGAACCTTCGCAGCTCCTTTACCGTGGTTTGGAGGGTATAGTTTTTGATCGCATCATCTCTGTATGGGTTTGGATGAATTCCGTCGAGAGTGATACTGTGGCCTGCCAGGTTTTCATATGGGACGAAGGAGTTCACAACATTAGCATGAAAGCATTTTCAGTAAGATTTTACCTTACTCTCTCAATAGCTGCCGATACATTGCCCCGGGGCAGAGAGTGCATTTCCAAGTTTTTGTTCGTAGTATATCGTGTCACGTGGCCGATCACGATGGGGCACATAGTACTCTGGAACCGTCCTACCCTTGTCTCTGGATATTACTGGTGCAACATCTGGCGCAGCTCTAGATGTATTACTCAATTTACAGACCTTGGATATATTTATTCAAAGCACTGCAATAACCTATGGGGAATCAAGTGAGTGGAGCAAGTGGCATGTATAATAACTCCCTAACGGGAACCCGCGAAACATAAACGAATCTGGGATATTTCGTTGGACGGGCGAGTCAAGTACAATGGGCCACTACGATCTGAGCGGTCAGAGTCTACGCTTCTTTCCCAACTAAAAGAAATACAGGCAAATGACAGGTGCACACAATACCTCTGAGCACTTGATGATTTGACGAGTAGGCTTGGTTGTTTGGTAGTCATCCCTATCAAGCGAAGAAAGCACAGATAAACAAATATCTACTTTCACCTCCTAAGTTCGAACTAATTAGAATATACTGTATCCTGTCATCCATTCTAGCTTGCTCATGACCGATTTTACAAAAATCCAGCAGAACTCCGTTTTCGAAAAAGAGTTTTCAATAAAAATCTGGAAAACATCAAAAAACACAATGAAGAATATAAAGCAGGACTGCAATCTTACATGAAAGCGGTTAATAAGTTTACTGACCTAACCTACGAAGAAGTCCAGAAAAAACTCCTTAAATACAAAGGAAATGTTGCGAGGTATAGCACTTACACTGTAAATTATTTTGACCACGGTTTTCATTGCTCTATTCTTCCAACCAGCGAGGCCAGGAGAGACAGCAACGTTGATCTGGATATTCTACAAGTCGATGACAACGAATTACCCGACTCAGTTGACTTCAGGGAAAAGGGATATGTGACCCCAGTAAAAAACCAAGGTTTGATATGAACAACATTATAAATGGTGAAATCAATATTCATTCAATTTTAATTTTCAAGGCGAATGCGGTTCCTTTTGGGCATTTTCTGCAGTGGGCGCAATCGAAGGACAGCTCTATGCAGTTACCAAAAAACTTGTATCTCTTTCGGAACAGGAGCTTGTGGATTGTTCAGATACCAACTGCGGGTGTTTTATAGGCGATATGGAAGATGCTTTCGAAGATTTAAAAAGACTTGGTGGTATCGCCACTGAAGAATCGTATCCTTATAAAGCTAAAGAAGATAATTGTACACTTAAGAAAGACATGGTAGTAGCTAAAGTGACCGGATATAAAGTTTTACCAAAAGATGAAAGTGAATTGAAGAAAGCGGTGGCTCTGAAAGGACCTATATCAGTAGCCATTGAAGTTACCCATAACTTTCTAACCTACAAGAAAGGAATATTCTATGATAGGTTGTGTTCTGGAGACGAGGAAAACATAAATCACGCCGTTTTAGTTGTTGGATATGGAGAAGATAATTCGACTGGTAAGGACTATTGGATTGTCAAAAATTCGTGGGGCACTGAATGGGGTGATAATGGGTACATCAAAATGAGGCGCAATCGTAGAAACAACTGTAATATTGCCTCATTTGCAAGTTACCCTCTTGTGAAACCCAAAAGGAAACTATTCTAGCTTTGCTATTCATCATTTGAATTTTTTTTTATATACTCGTACTTCAGCAGAACTAAATAAACAAAAGTAATGACTACGGTAGCATTTACATGATCTGTTCTAAATGACAGAGAACACAGGAGGGCAAAATGGCATGAAAATGAGTGAATCTATGTTTTCACAATTAAATGAAAGCAACTAACATTAAACCATTCAAAATTATTGTGCTAAAAATATTTGAGACAATGCCAACTGTACTACGTTTCCTGCTCAAATATCTCGAAAAGTGTGAACGCTTTCCAAATATCTGATGTTCAACTTGATGTGGTACTGACTGACATTTTGTCTCTTTATAGGCAACTTTAACCTGCTACAACTTTGTTAATAATAATAGAATTTCCACCAAACTCCAGTTTTTTGCTTTTTTTGTCTGTTCGTACATGGCCGCAGAAAATCCCAGATAGGCACTTCCACCGCAGCTATGCCGCACAAACGACGGAGGTAGGGCGGGTGCATCCGCTCAAGCCATACTCTATTGTTGGAAATGAGAATGTGCATCCACCGATCCTTAGTAAACTCATCCTATTAGCGTTGTTAGAGATCATTTGACTTTGACCTTGTCGCATTCCTACGTTCCGTGTGGTCCTTTATATGTCCTGCATAGTACAACGACCTTACCTCTCGCTAAAATATCGCCGGGGCCACCAGTACTGCCTCATCTGATGTGGTTCATCTACTTCCGTCTCTGAGAGTTTGCAAGCGCCTCTGCCCACACAAGTGACGAGTAATATAGAATGGATCGCGCCACTCCGGCTTGAAGCAACCTCCGATAGTGTTTCGACCCACCAATATTCGGCAAGTTTTCGCAAGTGCTCTTCAAAACTCAATTCGGCATCAATTATCACCCCACCGACCTTTATCCACCGAATCCCATTTCCACAGTGTTTTTCTTTCTACGGTTCGCTATTAAGGCCACCTCTGTTTTCCCATCAGCCAAAGTCAGCCCGGCTTTTTGTGGCCAGGAGCATACCGCTTTCACTGCTTCCTATACTGGCACTTCTATAGGCCACTTCCATTGTCGACGATGCGTATTAGTCTGTTGTACTGGAGGTATTAGGCCCTCGTTGTGAAGAAACAGACTGTTAACAATCTCTTTGAGGTGGCGCAGGCAGGTCATCTGAGGCGACTATCGCAGCCTTTTCATGACCACCCTGAAGGCCAACCCCAAGTATTTATGTCGGTATCTCTGCACATCGGTTTGAAGCAGCGTCTGTTAAGCGGCCACGCAGTTGTCTGTGTGCCCTCTCTCGTCTATCTCTACCTCTAGCAAAGCCTCCTTTTCCGAAAACATGCGCCCGCAAGTTGCGATTTCTGCAGTACTTGGTTTGCTTACTGGGGGGCAATTACCTTTTGACCGTACCATCCTGGAATATGTCAACCTTAAGGTTAAACCGACATATATCGCATCCTATTCTTACTCTACCCGCTGCTAACAGTTAGAGTTCCGCCCGCACTATTAGGCTAATGATGACGATTTCTGTTCCACCATAGAAGCTTTCCTTCGCGTTTCAACCGTTGATTCCTGTAGTCCGATAAGATCGAATTGCTTTTCCAAAGCCCCGCGAACCTCCTTCTTCATGATGATCTCATCTATGGACTTGCAGACTATAGTGATCTCCAGCTTGCTAACTTTTATGCTGGCTTCCTATCTTAAGCACTCTCCAATTTGGCTCAAAAATTTACCTGCAGTCAGATCCATCGATTTGTTGAATCCAACATAAGGTCCCCTTTCTGGAATTGTCTAGTGCGCCTGACATTGTCTCCCAGATTGGTGATAAATCATGCTTAAACGATGGTTACGGGATTAATTATAGTGTTGTGGTTGTTGGATATGGAAAGGATAATTCGACTGGTGAGGACTATTGGATTGCCAAAAATTCTTGGGGCACTGGTTGGGGTGATAACGGATACATCAAAAAGAGTCGTAATCGTGAAAATAGCTGCAATATTGCCTCAAATGCAAGTTATCTTCTTATCAAACCGAAGGGGAACTAATTTGACTTTGCCGGCGAATAAACTATGTAATTAATTTACTTTGATGAACTTCAACAGATTTAATAAACAGCCAAAATATTTGACGAAAAATTCACTTTCTATGACTCTTGATTTGCACCAAATTACGAACTAACATAAAATTATGAAAAACACTTCTGTTAAAAGCCGGAAAAAAGTTATCTAAAATGCCATATTATTTTGAGTTTGAGAGTCTCTAGGAGCGTGAATGCAAATACTTCTCAAACCTCCATCGTGTTTGTATCAGAATAAAGACTTGAAACTAAGAACCTGTCGCCTCATCATTGCGTAACCAAACCACCACGGCATCCAAAGCAGGGGCTCTTTGCTAAGTCGATCGAACTTAAGTAACAACTAGGCATGACTGTCTAGTTGTCTAACAGTCTAACAACGTACCGCAAATTCCTTTACGTATAGCAAGATCTGTTGCCCGCTGCAACAAGAGTATCATCATCATCAAAGGCACAGCAAACGGTATCCGGTCTAGGCCTGCCTTAATAAGGTACTCCAGACTACCAGGTTTTGCGCCGAGGTTCACCAATTCAGTATCCCTAAAAGTTGTCTGACGTCCTGGCCTACGTCAAAGCTCAATCTCAGGCAGGGTCTGCCTCGTCATCTTTTTTGCAATAGTTCTTGCTCTTATGGACTTTCCGGGCTGGATCATCCTCATCCATACGGATTAAATGACCCGCCCACCGCATCTTCTTGAGCTGGATTTTATCCACAATCATACGGTCATGGTATCGTTCATAGATTTCGTCGTTATGTAGGCTACGGAATCGTCCACCCTCATGTACGGAGCCAAACATTCTTCGGAGGATTCATGTCTCGAACGCGGTCAAGAGTTCGAAATTTTTGTTGCTAAGAACCCAAGTCTCCGACAAATACAAGACCATTGCCTTGTAAAGTAAGAGCTTTGACCCTATGTTGAGAAGTTTCGAGCGGAACAGCTTTTGTGAGCTGAAATAGGCTCCGTTGTCTGTCAACAATCGTGTGTGGATTTCATCGTGGTAGCTGTTCTCGGTTGTGATTTTCGACCCTAGCTAGGAGAAATTATCAACGATCTCAAAGTTGTGTCTCCTATTTTTATTCTTCTCGTTTGACTAGTGCGATTTGATGTTGATGGTTGGTTGGTTTTTGGTGCTCACGTTGCCACCATATATTCCGTCTTGACTTCATTGATGTACAGCCTAAGTTCTCGACCTGCCTGTTCGATTTGGATGAAGGCAGCTTATACGCCTCGGTTTGTTCTTCCCATGATGTTGATATCGTCAGGATAGACCAGTAGCTGGGTGGACTTAAAGAGGCTGGTGCCCCTCGAATTTACCTCAGCATCATGGATCACTTTTTTCAGGGCTAGGTTAAAGAGAACTCATGATGTGTCATGCCCTTGTCTTAGACCATCCTTGACGACGAATGCTCTCGAGAGTGATCCTGCTGCTTTTATCTGGCCCCGTTCATTGGTCAGGGTCAGCCTAGTCAGCCTTGTCAATTTCGTCGGCTACACCTGTTATCGATATTCCAACAGTTTTTCCATGGCTTTCGCACACAGAAAATCTGATCTGTTGCTGATTTGTCTAGAATAAAGCTTCTTTGGTATGGGCCAATGATGTTCCGGGCGTATTGGACTTTCCGGCCTAGCAAGATAGTGGAGAATATCTTATAGATCTGATCTCTTGCTGATTTGCCTGAAGTAAAGCTTCTTTGGTATGGCCCGATGATATTTTGGGCGTATGGGACTTTCCCGCCTAGCCAGATGGTGGAGAATATCTTATAGATGGGGTCAAGCAGTGCACTGCATGATAGACTGGCGCGGAATATAGCTCCCTGAGGTCAACCTATCTCTCTCTGAGGATGAGCTGTCTCTCCTCTAGGCCGGTGCGTGGCTCTCATCTACCAAGACCGTTAGAGAGTGATGATAGTCACACATTGTACGAGGTGACTCTACTTTTCACCAAACGCTACGGATCTAGACTGTTGAGTCGAAAAGCACGTCCCCCAATCCAGGGTGTCATGCGAACCTTATCGTGCTACGGCGGGCTATGGCACGGCGGACCTCCTAACCCCCATACTCGTGGGAATCAAATGAGTACCAGTAATAAAACAAACGAAAACCAATAAAGCGGGGCCCCGTACCGCACACAAACTGGTTAATCAGGCGGAGGCACATCCCCGAAATACTGGGAGCCAGGTGATTACACTCAGGAAGGGAGAAGTCGGGACATCAAACAGTGGATCCCAGGTTAACATTGGTACACTGCGTGGACAACAACAATAAAAGCACGTCTAAGATAAATATATCAGACGTCAGAAAGGAGACAGGTCTCAATGGCGCAGGTGCTAAATGGTGTCTGCGCTATCTGAAGGAAGGCCTGAAACCAGAAGAGGTTCTTGAGAAGGCTCAGGATAGACCTAAGCCATCTCTATCGGAGCCGAGAAAGCGGGGAGCAGCAGAGATCAGCCCGCATGAAGAGAATGCTCCCAAAAAATCTAAACCTGAACCCAAGGAGGGAGAAAACCCGGGCAGGTCTGAGGTGAAGGCAGGACTCAGGAAGCACGCCATTAGTTGTGCTAATGCAGTCAAGGGCAGTCGACTGGCAATACTGTCAAAAATGTTTCCCGACCAAATACCACTCGTGGAAAGCAGGAAACCATTGAAGACCTTATCGTCAGGCAGATGTACAAAGGATGGACTTCGAAACAGGGATACGCTTTCGACCAGGCCTTATACTGGTGGACTGCGCGACGAAAGACACTGCAGAGCAGATTATAACCACAGTTCCTAAATTACCAGGCTGGGAAGGGGAACTCTCAACATGTGCTGGGGATGGTATACTAGGAGCACACATGGTGACCGGTTTTCTCCCAAAAGCCGCGATAATAGAAACGGAAGATTTTATGGGCCTCCTAATCGCTCAAAATGAGGATCTCCATACGCCACTATGGAGAGCCTTCAGAAGCAAGGTGGAAAAAAAGGGTAAACTCCTCACGATCGGGGTAGATGACCGATCCCTGGAGGCAATCAAACGTCAGAGTTGCCATATCGACTAGCAATTTGGCTAGTAGACCTGCTGCCCAGTGAAGAGAAAAAGCTGGACGACCTAGACGTAGGACTTCTAGGGCTAAAGGTAGACAGTGACGCTCAGGAAAACGTCATGTCGGAGAAGGAGGGTGACACTCCGACAGTGAAGAGAGCTCCCATCAATAACGGAACTAATGGTCCAGATAAACCTCCACCATGCGAAAGCTGCATCTGCGGTGATTGCAAGGGCACGTTCTGAGGAGAACATTGGAATGGTGCGGGCTCAGAAGCCCTGGGTGTACCGGGGGCAGATTCGCGGTCTGCAAGGAGGAAGCATGCACGTAATTTGGGACTCCTCTTGTGAAAAACCAAGAGCTTCCATAATTCCAAAAGGTAATTTCCTGGTTTCCTGGAGAAGAGCCACTACACCATATATTAGAGCGGTCATCCAGTAAACCATGTGCTCAGAGTAGGTTTCTTATTCAGCCAAAAACTGAAACCTGCTGTTATCGGCTTTGAAAACATAAGCGAACGGCTATGCACTCTGCGTTTGCGAGGCAAGTTTAGAAATATAAGCCTCATAAACGTTCACGCCCCTACAGAGGAGCCTGCATAGTCGAAGAAGGATACATTCTACGAGGCAATAGAACGAACCCTCGAAGTCTGTCCCAGATATGATATCAAAATCATACTTGGGGATTTTAACAGCCAAGTAGGGAAGGAGCCCGTATTCAGGCGATACGTTGGCTCCCATAGCTTACACGAAAAAACAAATGATAACGGACTGCGGACTATTCAATTAGCAGGGTCGCACGAAATGGTTGTTGGAAGTACCTGGTTTGCGCGGAAAGCGGTCCACAAACATACGTGGGCCTCTCCAGACGGGACCACTTTCAACTAAATTGACCACGTGTTGATCGAACGCCGCCACCTCTCAGCCTTGATGAATGTCAGAACATATAGGGGGCCAATATAGACTCGGATCACTATCTCGTTGGCATGGTGCTCCGAGCTCGAATAACAATACCACCTAGAATCCCCTCTGACAATCAGGTGAGAGTGAACACTGAAGCCATCCACAACACAACCTTCCGCGACACCTATAAGAGGGAAATGGATGCCGCAATAACTGCAGTCAACAGAGGACCTGGAGATCAAGCATCAACAAATGATCATCACAATCACCTGAAGAACGTTATCATGGATACGGCCACAAACATACTTGACCCCAGCCGCAAAGGGAGTCGGAACGGCTGGTTTGACGATGAATGTAAGCTAGCAACGGAACGGAAGAATGCCGCATACCGAGTAATGTTGCATTCTCATAGAACGCGGGCACGCGCAGAAACTTATCACGAACTCCGTCGAGCGGAGAAGCGACTTCACAGACGAAAAAAGGAAGCCTGGGAGAACCAACAAGTCTGTGAACTAGAAAAGTACAGGGAGCAACCGCACCAGGCGCGGAAGTTTTACCAACAAGTCAGCAGGATGAAGCCTTATACACCTCGATGCTCATCCTGCCGAGACAAAGAGGGAAATCTGATTTCCGACAGAATGGGCATATTAGAGCGATGGGTTGAGTACTTTGATGAGCTACTGAACAACCAGAACATCGGCGAGTTGGAGGTCCCGCCAACTGAAGACGACGGGCAAATACTGCCACCATCAAGTTTAGGAGAAACAGTTCGTGCAATTCATCGGCTAAAAAATCATAAGTCGCCAGGAGCGATGGAATTACAGCCGAATTGGTTAAATATGGAGGCGACCAGTTACACCAAGTGGTTCATCAACTTGTGCTCAAGGTATGGGACAGCGAATCATTGCCTGACGATTGGCAACGAGGCATTATCTGTCTCATACATAAAAAGTGAGATATCACACAGTGCAGCAATTATAGAGGTATCGCGTTGCTGAGTACCATCTATAAGATATTCTCCACTATCTTGCTAGGCCGGATAACCCCATACGCCCACATCATTGGCCCATACCAAAGAGGCTTCACTCCAGGCAAATCAGCAACAGATCAGATTTTCTCTGTGCGGCAGGCGATGGAAGAACTGTTGGAATATGGACAACAGTTGCACCATCTGTTCATCGACTTTAAAGCCGCCTATGATAGCATAGCCAGGGTAAATCTGTACACGGCCATGAGAGAATTCGGTATCCGGACGAAATTAATAAAACTGATTAGGCTGACCCTGACCAATGTGCGAGGCCAGATAAAAGCAGCAGGATCACTCTCAAGACCATTCGACATCAACAACGGTCTACGACAAGGGGATGCGCTATCATGTGTCCTCTTTAACCTGGCCCTCGAGAAAGTGATCCGTGATGCTAATATAAATGCACAGGTACGATCCTCTTCAAGTTCACCCAACTACTGGCCTATGCTGACGATATAGACATCATTGGAAGAACCACCCGAGACGTACAAACTGCCTTCATCCAGATCGAGCAGGCGGCGATTAGCGCGAGATCTTAGGCTGCACATCAATGAAGGCAAGACAAAGTATATGGTGGCAATGTCAGCACCGAAGACGAATCAACCAACAACATCAAACCGCACTGGTCAAACACAAACACGAAGAAGAATAAGGATAGGAGAATACAACTTTGAGACCGTTGACAATTTCTCCAATCTAGGGTCGCAAATCACAACCGATAACAACTATGATGATGAAATCCGCGCACGGTTGTTGTCAGCCAACAGACCCTATTTCAGCTTACAAAGACTGTTCCGCTCAAAACGTCTCACCATAGGGTCAAAGCTCTTACTGTACAAGACTATGATCTTGCCAGTCCTCATGTATTCCTCGGAAACTTGGGTTCTTAGCAAGAAAAATTGCGAACTCTTAGCCGCATTCGAGAGAAGAATACTCCGAAGAATTTTTTGCCTCCTACATGAGGATGGACGATTCCGTAGCCTACACAATGACGAAATCTATGAGCGATACCATGACCATCTGGTTGTGGATAAAATCCGGCTCAATAGGTTACGGTGGGCGGGTCACTTAATCCGCAAAACCGGGATGTCTGGAGTTTCTTATTAAGGCAGGCCTCCTTCCTGACCGCGGAACTTTTGGCTATCCAAGTCACATCAGAAGCCGGCAGAAGCACATGAGAGGCGGTCGCGGTATCGGAATATTTCTCAGGAGACGAAATCCAGGCCCCACCGGACAAGCCGCAAAACTGGTAGAGTATCGTGAGAAGGCGACGTTACCACTACTCCTCGGCTGCGATACCAACGCCCACCACGAAGTCTAGGGTAGCAACGACACCAATCGAAGAGGTAAGTACCTTCTTGAATTTATTCTTAGCATTAGAAATATATAACTTGGGGAACACTCCAACATTTGTGACCAGTACTAGACAGGAGTTACTAGACATAACTCTAGGAAATACTCTAATGAATTGGATGATCAGGAATTGGAGGATGTCGGATGAACCCTCTATTTCCAATCACAGGATAATCAGATTAGAAATTGAGGGTAACTCCGAAATAAAAAGAGTAATAAGGAATCTCAGGAGAATGGATTGGGAATCGAATGTAACGCACTTGAGCAACAACATTGCCCAACTTCAAGGAGGCGGTGACATCAGGAGCGAACAGGAACTAGAAATAGTGGTGGAAGGCCAGTTGTCCGGCTAAGACACTTAATCATCAAGCGATGTGCCATGGTGGAACAGGAGCCAGAATGAGAACAGAGGCACGAAAATTTTTCAACCGGGCAAAACAAACTGGGGACTGGCAGAGGTACAGAAATGCACTGACGGCGTATAGCAACGCGATCAGGGAAGCAAAATGGAACAGCTTCAGGGAATTCTGTGAATGGATCGAACGGATCACAAAAGCAACCTAATTGCCTAACATCGTTCGTACTCAAAAACGGTGGAGAAGGTCATAGATAACTATATTAGAACTAACGTTCTAAAGCGTAATCCCCTACATCACTGTCAACACGCTTGCGGGTAGGACGGTCAACTGAAACTGCTCTGTATCGGCTGACAGATGTATAACGGAATGCCATAGAAACAAAAGAAATAGCACTGTATGCGTTTTTGGATATCGAAGGAGCATTTGACAACACATCACATACAGAGATACAAAATGCCCTGAGCCGCAAGGGAGTGGGAAACACTCTGGCAAAATGCTAGAAAGCAGGCAAATAGAAGTATCGATAGGTACAAATTTTATTGTCATGAACACTACTCAAGGTTGTCCACAGGGTGGGTTACTATCGCCGCTTATGTGGAGTATGGTAGTTGGCGAACTCCTGGATGTGTTAACAAATACTGGAATACAAGTCCACATTACGCGGACGACGTTGGCGCAAATATGAAGATACCTTATGTGATAGAACCCAAACTGGACCTTAGTTACTAGTGCCTTGTGCAGAAAGGTGGGATTGCGGATCAAGCCAGCCAAAACCACCATAGTACCATTCACTAGGAGGCGTAAGCTTGATCATCTGAGAACCATAAGAGGTCAAATATTTGGGAATTACGCTAGACCAAAAATTACTCTGGAAGACACATGTCGGAAACATTTGCCGGAAAGTCACGGGGGCTCTGACGACTTGTAGGTCCATAGCAGGAAAAAAATGGGGTTGCAGCTCGAAGATACTACTTTGAATATATACCGCAATAGTAGGGTCAATGATTACCTACGGAGTGGTAATCTGGGCAAAAAGAACCGAACTCTGCACACAAGGCAGGGAATTACATAAGCTCCACAGGCTGGCTTGTGTGGTTATCAGTGGGTCAATGAGAACATACCCAACGGCATCCGTGGAGGTCCTTCTGAGATTAATCCCTCTCCATCTGCACATACGGATGCAGGTAAGGAGGGCAATATTCAGGATGGCGAGGAGCTGCCTAAACCGAAGGAAGATTGATATTCTTTCTAGGCGGTATCCCGAATTACTGATAATAATAATAATAATAATCGTTGGCGCAACAATCCATGTTGGATCAGGGCCTTGAAGTGTGTTAGAGCACTTCATTCAAGACCGTAACGGTACACTAGGAGGCAATGTGGTCAGCATTGCGCACACCCGAGGTTATTACCCTGATTTGACTCAGGTACTCATTCACAGCTGAGTCGACTGGTGTCCGACGTCAAATCACGATACAAATTCCACTGACACCAGTGAGATTTGAACCGCGACCTTCCGTACGACAGCCTTGCGCTCTAACCACTCAGCTATCCGAGCACCGAATTACTGATACCAAGGAATAATATGACAGCGAGGTTTTCCTTCGATAAGAAGTTTAAAAGATGTTGGAGTAACAAGGCAAACTGGGAAAGCGGCTTAAATCAGCAACTGATTACTTGGTACATTGACAGATCCCTCACAGCCGAGAGAGCGGGTGCCGGTGTCGTTGGAGTCCAAGGAAAAGTACTCCGAGCCAATGGACAGGTACACTAGCATATTCCAGCCGGAAATATACGCCATAGACAGATGTGCCTCTTTTAATCTCCAAAGGAACTGCAGGGTGCAGAACATTGCTATTCTCACCGATAGCCAAGCAATGATCAAGGCTCTTAGGTCCAACCAGGTGAACTCTAAACTGGTATGGGAATGCCTTGAGAGACTGAATACATTCGGCTCAAAGTCTGTATACTCTGGGTTCCAGGCCATGTTGGCTTGGGAGGCAACGAGGCAGCGGACGAACTAGGCCAGAAGAGAGCAGGGACTCCTTTACACCGGCCAGAACCCTTCTGTGGAATCGGAAACGGTTACATGGCTATGACATTAAGAAATGAAGAGGAACGGTTGAGGGAAGTATTCTGGGCGGGATGGGAGCAGGCACCAGGGATGGAGCAGTTCAGGATGCTTATTGGAGAATACGAACCCATGCGTAAAAAGGATTGCTTAAACCTCACCAAAAAGTCACTGTCGGTTAAACTATGACCTAAGGAAGCTAGGGATATCTACGGATCTACTGGCTGCAGGTTTTATGCGGAGTGTGATGAAACCTCTATACACATCCTGGGACAGTGTCCGGGACTTGTGCAAAGTAGGTCGAGGCATCTGGGAGAACACTTAACACCAGATACTAAAGTTCCTGACGGTTATAGGCTTGCTTGAGATACTATTATTAATAGGTACACTATACCCAATAAAAGGGGCACAGTAGTTCTTTAAGGACGCGGTGCGACTTTCCCTTAACAGAATAATAATAGTAATAATTTTATAGATGGTACTCAGCAACGTGACGCCTCTACAACTGCTACATTGCATCATATCTTCCTTTTCATGTATGGGAAAGATTATGCTCATAATAGTGATTCGCTACTCCACACCTAGAGCATAAGTCGCAATTGGTCGCCTTCATATTCAACCAATTCGGCTGTAATTCGCTGTGAAGTCGCTTCTCCACTCGCCAGAGTTCGTGCCCGCGTCCTTTGAGAATGCAACATTACTCGGCATGCAGCATTCTTCCGTTCCGTTGCTAGCTTACATTCATCGTCAAACTGGCCTTTCCGACTCCTTTTGTGTCCGTATTTATGATAACGTTCTTCAGGTGATTGCGAAGATCCTTTGTTGATGCTTCATCTCCAGGATCACTGTGGACTATTGGTTATTGCGGCATCCATTTGCCCCTTATAGGTGTTGCGGAGGGCTGAGTTGTGGATAGCTTCAGTATTAACTCTCACTTGATTGTCAGAGGGGAATCTAAGCGGTGTTGTTATTCATGCCCGGAGCACCATGCCAAAGAGGTGGTGATCCGTGTCTATATTGACTCCCTATATGTTTTGACATTCGTTAAAGCTAAGATGTGTCGGCCTTCAATCAACACGGGGTCAATTTGATTGAAAGTGGTCTTGCCTCTAAGGTCCACATTTCTTTGTGGGCCCTCCTCCAAACAAATCAAGCACTTTCATCAAACATTTCGTGCTATATTGCCACGTAGATAGTCCGCAGTCGGCTGTCATTAACAGTTTTGTTTCAGCAAAGACGTTCCCTATGAGACCATCGCACTTCAACATCGACCGTTGATTGCCGTCTAGCGAATCAAGCCACCTATGAAACAGCGTGGGGAATGCACTGTCCCACCGCGCATTAAATGATGGCGACTTCGTGGTAAGGAGGAAGAAATGATCTCACGTACGTCATTACCAAACATTCTGAATGTCAAAGAATTATGGAATCAAGACATGATCCACAAAGCGGCCTATGCAACCCTCGGGACCACCAAACCAGGTAAGTGGTTCCTCAACCGAGATACTTGGCTTTGGAATCACGATGTTGAAATAAAGTCCGTGAAGAGAAACCAGTTTCTCGACGATAAAACGCTGGCCAATTTGCAAATTTACAAGAATGCTAACTAGGAAGCCAAGAAAGCAATCGCTGTTACCGGAGCCATTATAAAGATCATTACGATAAATTGAATACTCGAGATAGCGAGAGAGAACTATATCAACTTATCAAAAGTCGACATGAACACAACAAGATATCGAACACTTCTGTTGCATAAATGACAAGAACAGTACCTTGTCTACTGACCGTCGAGCCGTGACGGATAGATGGCGCGAATATTTCGAGCAGATTTCAACCGCAGAATTTGTTCATCCTCCACTTCCACAAGCATTGCCGAGATTTGTAGCTATTCCATCAATCAGTTCAACTAAAGTCGAGAAAACAATAGAGCGAATGAAATCAGGGAAAGCAACAAGACCTAAATGCATCTGAACACCGGAAAGCAAACAGTTGAGGACCAACACTGTGGCTCAGTGAATTTTTTAATCGGGTTACTCAGGAAGGTAGAAGACTATCTGACTGGCAATAAAGTATTACAGTTCCAATATGGGAAAAGAAGCATAATTCAGCAGAAAGCTCTGGACAACCGTATTCACCCAATCTTTGAAATAACAGTGAATCGAGCTGAGTTTGCCCAGAACTACGGAACTACTGGCGCAATTCACACTGCGTGGTTATTCATGGACAAACACCTTCAGAAACATCGCGCTCTTTACATTGCATTTCTGGAACTAGAGAAAGTATTTGACACCTAGTACCAGAGGAACTCGTGCTCTTTGATCAAATAAAATGACGCAACCGACCGCGACAAAAGCTAAAGAGACAAAAGAGAATATTGCCTGAATGAGCCCGTCCTTACTTGCTTATTGAACTCTCCAAATATGGGGCGTGAACTTTAATGAGGCTTATATTTCTAAATTTGCCTCGCAAAACGGGAGTATACAGCCGTTCGCTTATCTTCTTAAAGCCGATAACAGAAAGTTAATTTTTTGACTGACTAGGAAACCTATTCCGAACACATGGTTTACTGGATAGCCAATATAATATATGGTGAAGTGGCTTCTTTCCAGGAAATCGGTCCATGTCCATCTTGTAAGGCTATTACGTCGGTCCTATATTGGTGCATTGTTTCGGCTAGTTACTTGGTAGCACCTGTACAGGAAGGGAACGTTCCATGAGAAAATGCCCAAATCGTTATTCCGTTTTCGTTGCCGGGCCTGTCGTTGTGTAGTGAAACCTGTCCAAGGCTCCTTTCGTGGCTCCGTATCTTTGATTTTCGGTGCAGGGCTTTCACCCTTACCCAACCCCCAACGTGGAGGACCACTTGGTAAAATTTGTTCCGTTGTTGTTTTAGGTGAGGAGACTCGCCTTTATCCTTCCCCGTCTGCAGTTTTTCCTTAAGAAAGAACTCCCAGCGATCATTACGTGAAGGTGGAGATAGGGTTTGATAATGGAGCTATTGATGTTGTATCAGCAGGCGTTTCCCAGGTTTTATGCTCCATCGTGGGTACCAATCGACGTTTCGTCTGACAATATTCTGATCAAAGCACTACCAAGAGAGAAACATGAAGATCTCTTGAACGCATGAGAGAGGCGGCTTTAACTGATTGACGACATAACAATCGCTGCGAATTTATATTTTGCCGCGGGAATGATAACTTTGGATGCTCACTAGGCACACTACCCCCGCGAAGGAAGATGAACCCGCCTGCAGAGACTGCTTCCTAGGGCTATGAGGAAGGAAACGTGGAGATATCAGCAGCGACAGAATGCGAGAAGGTTTTTTGAACCCCTACAACGGGACCAGAAAACAGTTCCTTTTTGTCCAGATCCACTGCGGAGCAGTGCCCATGTGGTTGCGTTGGGATTGTTTGGAACGCGTGGCTCCCGAATCTTAACCTGATTGTGCTCCTTCTCTCTAAGCCAGAAGAAGAATTTATTGATAGAAACTCCAGACAATTCTCAGCCAGAGAGAAGGCAACGGCCTCGACAGTATAAAAACAATTCTATTTTTCATTGTTGAAGTTCAAGCGAGGTTACTTTCCTCTTCTTTATGTCTATCACATTTAAGTGGAATTTATATTTTTGTTTGATCCAGGTTTACACAATAATGTCATGTTAATTTTCGATTCCATGAATCAACAATTCGTAATTTATTACAACCTAATAATTACAAAATGAACCACAGAATTGAGGTAGGTATTTATCGGTATAGATTTTTTCCTATAAATTGATTCTGGGTTGTGATATCAAATTAGATCTACCTTGAATCCACATCGATTAAGTTCGAGTTTCCCTTCAAACATATTCGCAATGTTAGTGTTCAGTCTTTTGTTCGTCCTTGTCGGATTGGGATCCGCCCTTCCATCGTATGAGTTAGAAAAGGAGTGGAAGCAGTTTCAGGTAAATTTGCTAAATTAAACGTGCCTGGAGATCGTTGTAAAAGAGTCTTAATAGCTAGCAAATATTGACACTAGCTCCTCAGGATATCCTTAGTTTATCTCTTTAAAGAGATGAACTTTCAATAAGTAATTAGGAGTTCATGGGAAGCAAATGCCTGTGAGGATCCAGGATAGGACCCCGCTTTGTTGGTTTAAGGTCCAACATCGCTTGGAGGTTTAAGATGGACGATTAACAAGCAGTCATTTTCTGGGAACCAAGACGAGGGCTCCATTAGGAAAAAAGTTCTCTGAAGTTGTAGTTTGTGGGAGGATGCAGCTCAACTCCATATTACTGCTGGAATCTAGCCTATCAGAGCTTCTACCGCTCCAAGTTTAAAACAACTCTGCTGGAACACGCTACAGCACGCACCTGACCTCATCGAGATCAACCGCACAACCGCAGCTTCCAAGATTCCAATCGGCCAATTTATATGCCTAGCTGTTAAACGCGGTTTTCAACCTTTGCTTCGGCAATTCTTAAATCCAAAACAATTTAACGACCCTTACTAAGGTCCAAATATTCTGATTGCTCCATTATCAAATCACACAATTCATCAATATGCTTCTGCGACAAGTGGAACAAGTTGGGAAACCGGAAGCTGGACGCTTCAGGTATGAACGGTTTTGTGTATTTCTTGTATAAAGACATTGAAGTGTGTGTTTGTTCCATTAGTACGTAGCACGTAATATATCCACTTTAGGGTGGTATTGACATTCAAAGCCTTGAATTTGCAAAGAAGTTACAAATTTAACTTGTTATAAAGCTATAGTGCGATTTCCACCAAACTTGGTAGGATCGTGTTTTATGATATAGCCTACAGTGCTACTTGGTGCTAGTGTGATGAGTTTCAAACTCCGGTCTTGCTCAACAATAATAATATTGTCAAGGGACGACACACTACGTCCTAAAATAACTATTGTCCCCCTTTACTAATTATGGTACAGTATACATATTAACCAATTAACTATACTATGTCATTTGAGGCTGAAACCGGCAAAAACTTTATTATGTTCCCTACTTCCAAGTGTTTCAACCGAGTATCTAGTATTGAGTATTCGCCCAGGTGTCACAAGTACCGGACACTGTTCTAGGATCACACATGTCCTCATTCTCTTCGCAGAATCTACACATAATGTCCATATATACCCCTGGGTCCCCGAGCCAATAATTTAGCCTGTAGTGACCAATCAGTATCAAAACCCCTCTCTCTCTCTCGAGGTTTAAACCATCTTTCGAGCGCTTCAGTTGGTAACCCCCAATGAGCACCCTGGAATGTTATATTACTCGTAAGTTCGCCCAATAAAATTCCCTCAGCCCTTATTCTTCGTTTTTTAGCGTAGTAGCCATGAACACATTTCCGACTCCACCGAATGGCTCTGGTTGGTGCAGCGCCATCGTTGATCCTTTTCTGACCAGCTCGTTCGCTGCTTCATTACCTTTAAATCTCATGTGGCTTAGACAGAGTAATCGAAGCGAATGGAACGTGTTCAGTCAGTATTAAAGCTTCCCAATACGAGTTTGAAATTTACATAGTAGAACCTAAGCGCCTTAATGGCCGCTTGGCAGTCTGTTAGAATAGAAATGTTCTACCTCTTATAATTCCTTTCGAGGTTGAAGACGGCACATCTATCTAGGGTGTATATTCCCTGCTGGAATATGTTAGAATGCTCACCCATTGGTTCAAAATACGTTTGCCTTGAACCAACAACCCCGCGACCGCTCCCCCAGCTGTAAGGAATCCGTCAGTGCACCAGATAGTCAGTTGCGAATTTTAGCCAGAAATCACAGCTACCCTTGCCCAGTTTACACTGTCATTGAAATGAAGCCTCATTGTGATGTTATTCCTTAGTATCGGTAATTTGGGATATGGCCTAGGAAGAATATAAATATTCTTTCGATTTTGGCAGCTATCCGCCCCGCTAGTACTCCCGGACATTCTGATTACCGTCCTTCTTGCCTGCATTTAAATGTGCAGATGAGGGGGTAATGCCATCTACTCCGAGTGATTTTAGTGGTTTAAAGATTCCGACTGCCAATCTTACTTTAGCTTCCGAGCATACCTATTTTGTTAGTTTTTTTCACCTTTTTCCCCCTTCTCAGGTTTGGGTGTTGTAATGTCAGGCAAGATGCTGTTTCGCCACAGAAAATGATCTCTGGGAAGCAGATGTACCCTGCTCTCCTCATACCCCGTAAATACCTCCTTTCCTTCTTCAGACAGATCTTTCGTTAGCTATAGTTTTGTACAGCCAGGATGCTTCTGTGGTTCTTTGTAGCTCTCTCTCAAGCTATTTCCTTTTGTATCCATGATCGCTTGTTGTATGTTGTGTATTTTTCTAAGTCTGTCAATATCCCGTTCTTATTCTGGTTAGGTTCCCTTTTCACCATATGTCCCTCGATGACTTGAATTAGCCGGACAGTTGATTTCATATGCATCGATGACGACTCTGTTGAGATCTCCCACTATTGCCTCCAGTTCTATTTCACTCCTGAAGTCACCGTTCATCTGCCATGAGACATGTCGTCAAACGGAATTTGTCCTTTCAATTACTGCAGACGCATATTTTGCATAGAGGAGGTTTACCAGGGCAATTTTAGTGCTAATCATTAGTAACCAGAGCTTTTCCCCAACGTCGGAGTATCATCCTGCGATGGGATTCTACCCGATGTCGCCTCCAAAATAAGAAGAAGGTTTCTGTCAACCTCTAGAGGTATACATTGAGGGGGCAGTTCCGTTCGCTTCCATCCTGGCAAATAGAAAACTACAAGGCAGTCCAGCATATCCTCCGTCGTACAGTCTCCCAGCATAAAATCTGGTTGAACGGGTTTTCCAATGAATATGAGCTCCACACGCACCTCCATGACGATGAAGTCCTCAATTATATCATGTTCCTCAATGAATATTGGCTCCGGAAATACTTTCGATAGTACGGGCAGCCGTGTCCTTGGTTTCGACGTGGAAGGCTTGGATATGTCCTGAGTTTTCTTGATTGCCTCTTCTGGTTATAGGTCTTCCTGAAAATAGTGCAGATACCAGTTAGCAGCTGAGGCACTGGGGCCTGCCTCCTTGCTGAAGTCTGATATACTGATCTCAGACATACTATACTCTCGCTAGTTCCTGTTTTTTTAGAAGAGACCTTTGTTGGTTGCGATCTTCGTAGTAGGCTAATGTTGATTTCTCAACGTTTCCCATCTTGGATATAGTCACCTGGCCCTCAGTATTATGGAGATGTGCCTCTGCCTAATGGACCAGCTTTTGTACAGTGCGGGGTATCGATTGTGGTTTTTTATTTTGAGCGTTAAGGGTTCCGCCGTGCCTAGCATCCGTAGCCCGGTAAGTTCAAACTTACTTACTAACATGGTTCGCATAATACCTTGGATTGGCTGAGATGTTATTAGACTCCTCAATTTAGACCCATAACGTTTTGTTAATAATATGGTCCCTTCGTAGAGGAAGTTTCTGCCATCGCCCAATAACGGTTTTAACAGACGAGAAGCTTTGGCTCCCGGATAGCCACAAATCAACTCCAGGGAGATTTTAGCTCCCAGAGGATTCTGCAGCCCTCTGCTTGACTCTCCATCCGATCTTGCCTATTTCGGGGGTTACCCCATGATCATTGAACTCTACCATATATTTGAGTGTCGTTCTATTGCCATTTTCTGAAGGACTTACCCCACAATAACCAAATTCCCCAATATTAACACACACCGTCATTGGATAGCGACGGTCAAGAGCCCAGTTTGATCCTACGAACTACTAAAACCATGCTGTAAGCAGAACGAATGGAGCCGAATCCACAATTCGATCTCACGTAGTCTGGAGGTCCATAGGAAGGTGCAGGCGTACATTGAACCTACATACCTCAGACCGAGCCCCAATAGCATCTGCAAATAAGGTTCTTTGTATCCTATTATGCTTAGTTCTATTGTATTTCTTCCTCAAGTCCAGGCATAACGCATTACATTAGGATGATATGAACCACTGTTATGTACAAATCGAGGGAGAGAACCCTTCCCGACCGAACACTCCCTTTCCTTACAGACGTAGAAGGCTCCTTAAACCTCAGTTTTATGTTTAGTCTCCAATTTAACTTGCCTTGGTACGCACTATCTTTACTTCGCTCTTCTGCGATATGCATAGATTTTCATCAATCACTACCAATCAAAGAACCAACGAATGATGATCTGATCCGCCAGCAGCCTTTCGATTTTGTATGAAACGATGAGCTTCTATGTTCATTGGCCAAAATCTTGCTGAACCTCGCAGACTCGCTGATGATTTTGATGTTCTAACAGTATTCCAGATTGGATTGCTTGCTTGTAGTCTTGATGACCGCGATGATGTGAATAAATTGTGATATCTTCTTTGGAACCCTTCCATTGTTCGGCATGTCTCTATCCAGGACTACTGTATTAATGCGACGTTGATATTTTTCTCTCGTAGAGCGCAGAAATTGGACAAAATGTTCCTTATCCATTTGAATTCAAACCCACCCGGAGTCATAAATCATAAACCGAAAAATTTTCTGATCCTCGCATGTCCTAGACGCCCACCACTACATCGGAGGAATCAAAGTAAGACATGCATCCTCCCTGTTCCTCTTCGCCGTCTAGGAGATTTTCTATAACCATCTCTGATAGCCGGACTTAAACGCTGGTCCACACTTTCGGAATCAGTTTGCCGCTAGATGAATCACCAACGCCACCTGTAAATGACACCGAGACATGTCAAGGATTTCGGAGTGGATGCCTTGTCGGCTAGTGTTTGCAGAGGCTGCTTGACGTCCGAGCCGTTGCACATTCTGCTCCTCTCCAGTTCAGTCCGTCTGAAAATGGTTTCCAGTGGCCACCGGAGGAGATCGTGTAAGATCTTGTTGAATTATGCAACCTTAATCTGCAGAATAATCCGACCAGGCTGCCTGTAAGACTGGACTTTGGAAGTCATGCAGCATTATCTTCCTCATCTCCTCCTCTCCAATTACAATTCCACTTGTCCATAAACATGCCTATACCCGATCATCTTCAGAAACGTTCATGTACGCGTCTATTCTTTTCCCATAGGTTCTGGATTTTTCCGATGGCTACCTCGTCCGCATTCTTATTTACAAAGATACGATACGATATCCTTAGCTACTCTGCCGAATCACGTCATTATTCACAACCCATGAAACTCCCCTCTTACATACTTACGACTCTGCATTTCCTATTCATCTTGCGATTAGATGTGACATGCTACTATATATATGTTTGTATATATCACCACCAAAGTTTCAAACTAATTAGAATATGTGTAATGTTTCTTGCCACCCATCCCAGGTTGCGTATAACCGAAATTACAAGAGCCCAGCAGAACTTCAATACCGAAATAAAATTTTCAATGAAAATCTCCTGAAAATAAGAAAACATAATGAAGAGTATGAGGCAGGACTCCAATCTTATATGGAAGGAGTTAATCAGTTTACTGACCTAACATTCGAGGAAGTCCACAAAAAACTCCTGGGATGTAAAAGAAATCTGACAAGGTAAAGTATCAACCCTTTAAATTGCTTCCACTTCAGTTTTCACAGCTTTATTCTCCTAAACAGCGAAGTCGCAAGATACAGCAGTGTCGATCTAGATATTCTTCAGGTTGATGACAACGAGGTACCTGACTCAATCGATTTAAGAGAAAAGGGATATGTGACACCAGTAAAAAACCAAGGTTTGACATTTTTAGGTAAATGGAGGAATCAATACTTACTCAATTTTAATTATCCAGGGCATTGCGGTTCATGTTGGGCGTTCTCTGCAGTGGGTTCACTCGAAGGACAACTCTATGAAGCTACCAAGAAACTTGTATCCCTTTCTGAACAGGAGCTGGTGGATTGTTCGAAAACTAATGAGGGGTGTTTCGGTGGCGACATGGTTGACGCTTTTGAAGATCTAATGGAACTTGGCGGCATCGCTTCTGAGGAATCATATCCTTATCAAGCTAAAAAAAATAACTGCACATTCAAGAAAGACATGGCAGTTGCTGAAGTAACTGGAGTGAAAACTTTACCAAAAAATGAGAATGCATTGAAGAAAGCAGTGGCTCTGAAAGGACCTATAGCAGTAGGGATTCAGGTGACCGCTAATTTTATGAATTATAAAAAAGGAGTATTCTACGATAGATCATGTGTAAAGAACGAGAACATGTTAAATCACGGGGTTGTGGTTGTTGGATATGGAAAGGATAATTCGACTGGTAAGGACTACTGGATTGTCAAAAATTCTTGGGGCGCTGATTGGGGCGATAATGGATACATCAAAATGAGTCGTAATCGTGAAAACAACTGTAATATTGCCACAGATGCAAGTTATCCTCTGTTAAAACCGAAGGATAAGTAATTTGACTTTGCCGGCGAATAAACTATGTAATTAATTTACTTTAGTGAACTTCAACAGATTTAATAAACAGAAAAAAAATATTTGACTAAAGATTTTCTTTCTGTGACGGGTTTAAAGACGACTATATCTATATAATTAGCTCAACTCGACTAACATAAAATTATGAGAGGCTCTTTTGTTATAAAAAGGACAGAAAAATCTACCGTGCCACATTACTTTCAGTTGGGGAGTCTCCAGCAGCATGCATAAAATACTATTTAAATACTACAAACCGTGTTTGTATCAAAATACAAACTTGAAACGAAAAACCTGCTTGGCCCCTTTTAACTTTAACCTTTAAGAGAGTCATCCCGTGTGAAGGCCGTTTTTTTCGCTGCTTTTAGAATTATTCTGTGAAGAACTGGACAAAGATACAAATACGAATTTTTCACCATATATTTACTAAAACCTTGAGCATGGGTAGTAATTTTTCCAGCCCGATAGCATATTATTATTATTAAAATACAGAGCAATTTAAATACGCATCTCCAAAAAAAGGTGTTTTTCTGCTGCCACACTCATCTCACTCATCATCTTAAAGAAAAATGTAAACGGCATTTTAACGTGCAGCCGTAACCACTGTCCGCAAACTAGGATTATTAAAATATATTAAAAGGTAAATTGTTGGTGCCTGGTTAAACTTTTTTTGCGATTTTTGGTGTTTTTTCGAGGCTTCTTTAATGAATAAAAAAAAACTACCGAATGAATCGCAATTATCCTAGTTTGGGGATTTCAAAGAATTTCGGTAGAAAGATTTGGAACTATGGTGGCATTAGATTTTCACTATGCAGTTTCGAGAAAAACACATTTAAAAAGTAGGATGTGGTTTTTAGCCATAAAACCCTAACTGACCATTAATCTGCTATACCAAGCCCATAAACCTTAGATTTCACCAAGAAACACATGTATGGCCTTGGCTTCAATTCTTGTCCTTTTAGCGAAGTCATTCGAATGTCATTCGGATCGATAAATACCCGCCTTATTACGGCGATGGACATAAATCTTATTACGTGTTTAACACTTTAATTTCCGAACGATTCGGAATATCGCTTTTCCCAAATATTTTACACTATATCTAGATACAATTGATGCCAAAAAAAAATCGATTCCGCGGATCCGACACACGGGATGACCCCCTTAAAGCAAATTTATCGCCGAAAGCTGTGGCTCCATCATTGCGTAGTCAGGCCACTGGTGGACTAATCTGTCAACTTCGTCATTTTTTATAAGATTTGAAAGGGACGGTAGTAGTAAGTGGGATACCCTCCCAATGGGTTCTGTGTATTAGAGCGTGATAGCACGACAGAGCTTTTAAACTTTTTTCGCACTGTGAGCTTTCGGATAGGGGTGTGTGCCTATGGGTAGGACTTATGTGGCTTGCATCTTGGTTAAAGTTTTGGGGGCGGTGTGCGCTTTTGGTGGAGTTGTGTCTCGTGGTGGGTGGTTCGTGTCTTGGGGATATTGAGGCTTATTTGGTGTTTTTCTGGGACAAGTACTTTTGTTGTGGATCTTGAATGATACCAAGTTCAGTTTTGATGTGTTTCTGGTATATGGAGCATTGATATGCAGCTTGGCGGATGTCAAGCCTGGTGTGTTTCTGCGATAGCGATCTTTTTCAAGTGTTTTTGGGGGTGTCATGCTTTATTTGTTGTCTTTATGGGGGTATTGTTATTTATTTATTTATTTATTTATTTATTTAATTAACGGACAACAAACAGAGAGAATTCCAATTAATTATTGTCCTCAGGAGGAGGAGAAAGCAAAAAAACTTATCCTACGTTTAAAACTACTTAAAGTAGGGAAGTTAAAAGGACCAAGCTGTTTTGCATTATAATTCCGGCAAAGCCTGGGAATCGGGGAATGAAAATAGACTTCGAGCTCCGCGAAGGGCACGTTGAAAATATCTGCGTTACGTGTGTTATAAGACGCAGGACGGCAGGTGATCTCGTCAGCGGCGGAGCAGTCCATCAGGCCCGAGGAAAGTTCAAAGAATGTGCATAGATCCAGATAGGATCTACGCTGTTGTAGGAAGGGAAGGTTTAGAAAGCGGAGGCGGGAGGGGTAATCCACACGAGGGAGACTTTTCTTAAAGAAGAGAGAACGGGTGAATTTACGTTGCACATTTTCAAGGGCAAGACAATCACAGTTACGAGTGGGTGACCAGATCAGGGAGCAATACTCGAGGGTATTCCTCACAAGGGAATTGAAGAGAGCTGAGGAGGGTTGGATGGAGTCAAAATCAGAGGAGGAGCGAAGAATAAAGCCTGACAATTTTGCTGCTCGATTGATGACATCGAGGCAATGGGTGTCAAAGCGGAGCTTATTGTCGAAAGTGACTCCGAGGTCTTGAGTGGAATTTAAGCAGGATAAGGAATGTCCGTTAAGCGAGTAGGAGAAAGAAGTGGGTGAGGATTTTAGGGAGTAGCACATAGAGTGACACTTTCTGACATTTAGCGCTAAACCATTAGTCGAGCACCAACGAACCAGAGTGTCCAGGTTATTCTGAAGGGAAACACAGTTCATAGGCGACGATATAGCGGAAAACAGCTTATTACTAAAATGGACCGTCAAACGCTGTCCAAATTTAGTTTTAAGGGGGTCATCCCGTGTGCAGGCCGTTTTTTTGCCTTTCTTTGAAAAATTATTTTGAAGGACTAGATAAAGATAAAAACATAATTTTTTCACCATATGTTTAGAGACATCAGGTCTCTAGTATATGTGATAAATTTTTCAGCTTGACATCTTAGCCAGTTTTTGGAATACATGTCAATTTATGCACCCATCTCCAAAAAAAGGTGTTTTTCTGCTGCCACGCTGGAAGGCGCTGTGTTCATCTGAGGAAAAAAAACTAAGTGGCATTTTAAAGTGGTCAATATTCCACGGTGCGCAAACTAGAATAATTAGAAAATATTAAAAGACAAATTTTTGGTGGGCTTTTAAACTTAATTTTTTGAATTTTGGTGTTTTTTTACGGCTTTTTTTATAAATGAAAAAAAAACTACCCGTCCGATTGCAATTGTCCTAGTTTGTGGGCCGTAGAAATATGTATTAAAGAAGCCGTGAAAATTTCAAAGAATTTGGTTGGATAGATTTTGAGCTATGGTGGCAGCCGATTTTCAAGATGCAGTTTCGAGAAAAACGCATTTGAAAATTTAAATGTGATTACCAATAGTAAAATTTTAACTCATCGTTAATCTGCTATACTTGGTCTATAGAGAGCACCCTCCGTTTCTTCAAAAAAGTCTTGTAAGGCCGATTGTTGCTCTCTGGTTTCAATTATGGCTCTTTTAGCGAGGTCAGTCGACCGTCGTTCGGATCGCCAAATTCGCGCTTCATTACGGCGGTCGACATAAACCTCACATATGTGACCAACTTGACATCCCATTGTCACTAGGATTTTGAAAATACCATTGAATCCTTCATTGAATATAATTACAGTCAGAAAAGTGGCTATTTCTACGACCTTGACCCCAGAATGAAGGTGTTTAACAGCGAAAGTCCAGATCAATGCATTTAGTGACTCAATGTTATCCTGGGTCTCTGCTCCTAAACATCTGTTCAAGAGATCATCTCGTAACAAATCTTTGTAGATTGGTTTGATGACAGTTTGAACTTCTTCTGTCAAAGGTGCCTTCTCGTGGTGGAAACTATCCAGTTCTCCTTTAGCTTCCGCTTTGCGCCATTTGCACCAACTGTCCTCGCCTGCTGGACAATTTTGATGCTGAGGATTTTCGTCTGTAGAACATTTATGGAAGAAAGTTGCCCAAATTTCTTGCTTCACTCCTTCTATCGAATTTGCGTGTCGGCGAATAGCTAGCCCAAAAAATGTAGTGAGGTCGTTAATAACCGTGCCAGTAAGTTTTCCAGTCCCCTTTCCACCAATGCCTTTGTGATTCTTCTTTGCATTTCTAAGCCGCGTTCCCATTCTTTTCTCGACATGTCCTACGCATTCCTTTTTTACTACCACGTATATTTTATTATTTGCAGAAATTCGCAGAAATATCGAAGAAAACTCCAGCAAAATCAAATATACAATATACAAAACTTGTCGCAATTGGAACATCCATGTTCATTCTTGCTAAAAGTTTCTTTGCTGATGTTGATGCGAAGTCCTTTTTCTTCTCTGATAAGTATCGATTCCCATGAAATACTTGTTTTTTAGTGCGAGCATGACGTTGAATGTTAAAGCGATCTCCCTTCGTACGATCCATTTAAAAAAATCACTGAACACACAAACAACACAATGCCTACAACAAAATATAACTGAGTATAACTTGAACGCCTTTTAGTGGTCACTCTAGACTGGATTATCCTTTTTATTATAAACAGCAAATAAGTTTAGACAATTGATTGATTTTTTATCTTTTTATATTTATACCTGTGTTCGAGTTTATAAGGCTCAGGTAAAAAACTAACAGGTAAAAAATGATTCGATGCTCTTTCTCATCGAGTATTCTAGCCGCGGCTGCAAACTCCTTACCTGTTTAACCCTGTAATTTCTCAAGGACTCGGAAAATCAGAAAATCCCTTTGCCCACATATTCTCCACTATATATAGATACAATTCATGCAAAAAAAAAATCGATTTCTCTAACCCGACACACGGGATGATCCCCTTAACAAGCTTGAATTCGGTGATGAGATATTTTTTACTCACCTCTAAACTGGTGATTGACACATAGGTCTGTCATGTCTGTCGCTCACATTGCTCAGGATTTCGATGATATTCTAAGGAAACGAATAATACTGTTGTAAAATATTTTCTTAAACAAATCAAGAAAAGTGTACTAGCGACCCAAACTTGAGGTTGGCGCTCGGTTCTCTTGCACTAAGAGCGCATCGAATTTTATTTCAAAACCAGTTTACAAGAAATATTAGCGACCCATACATAAAGTTGCTCGAGTTGGTGATCTGAAGGATGCTCTGCTGTCCGAATTCCTGCGACGTATAAAGCTGGTGCTGAAATCGAATCTCTCGGGGAAGAATAAAATAAGCGCGTTGTATTCGCTACCCCTTCACTGGCTTATGCATTCGGAATATTGCCGTGGACGAAGACCGATTTGGAAAACGTCCAGCGGCGGATACGGACAACTATGGCCAAATTCCGAATGCATCATCCAAAGTCTGCCGTGGAGCGGATGAACCTGCCTCGTGACATCGGAGGTAGGGGCGCGCTTGACGTGGCGGCACAGCATCATCGCCGAGTCGACTCGGATCGATGAATGGAAGTCGAAGGCAATGCACGATAAACACGTGAGTTGTCTTTGGCAGCCATTTTCCGATTTGCATTTGTCGAAGAGATGGCTGTGTGCTGGGGAGCTCTTTGCTGGGACGGAGGGGTTCACGTGTGCCATTCAGGATGGCGTGCTCGCCACCCGAGCTTATAAAAAGCTCATCATGAAAGAACGGGTGGAGAACGACCAGTGCAGAATATGTGGTTCGGCGTTAGAGACGTTGGACCATCTCATTTCTGGTTGTACTGTTATGGCACCGGTGCAATACATCACCAGGCATAATGCTGTATGTAAGGTTATCCATCAAAACCGTGCATACAAGCATGGGTTGATCACGGGAACATGCCCGGTTTACCGATATAAGCCGCAAGCGGTACTTGATAGTTCTGCTGTTCGTATTGGGACCGGGAAGTTCTGACTGATCGCCACACTCCACACAACAAGCCTGACGTACTGTTAGTTGACAAGACGGGTCGTTCCGCGTATATTGTTGATGTTGCTATCCCCCATAATAACAACATTGAACGGAAATACGTGGAGAAGAAGGTCAACTATGAGCCCTTGGCTCGGAGAATCAAAGAAATTTGGCGTCTCGAGCGAGTGGTTGTAGTTCCCATAATATTGTCAGCTACAGGTATTGTACCTAAATCCCTCACGGGTTCCCTTGATATCCTGGGACTTTCGCACAGTCTGGTTCAAACCATGCAGAAGTACACCATTCTGCATACGTGCTCGATGTTGCGGGGAGTTCTCGACGGATTCTCCCAT
Source organism: Hermetia illucens (assembly GCF_905115235.1). Lineage (NCBI taxonomy): Eukaryota > Metazoa > Arthropoda > Insecta > Diptera > Stratiomyidae > Hermetia > Hermetia illucens. The sequence goes on from NC_051852.1 coordinate 117,419,129, forward strand.
TGACCTACCACCGGCCACCAATACCAGCGCCCCTTTAGTTTTTAAGTAGGTAGGATCGTCTGAGCCTAAACGCTTGGCACTTAGTGCTAGTATTAGGTAAAATCCGGCATCTGCCGAGATTGTGATAACTCGGAATAATAATAAGCACTCTGTAACTTACGAAGCACCTTTCAAAGTATTCTTTGGAAAAACTGAGCTAAGCAAAACTGAGATACTAAAAAACCTCCAAAACAAGAAGGAAAAATGGATTGGCAGGTCCAATCAGAACAGGAAACACGTTCCTCTTGACAACAGATATAAAAAGAATATTCCAAAGAATAAGTTAGATTTGAGATATGTAGTTGATAAACATAATTCTAAGACAGAACGACAGAAAAAGCCAAGAAAGCATCAGAATATTTACAGGGATACTGGTGGTGATGCTAACAATATTCCCAGTTCTGGTTAGAACACAAATCAAGATTACCCCACTATCTCAACAAAACGGGTACATTTATATGAAAACAAAAACTCAGTTTGAGAAAACAAAGAAAGTCATCGTCGGGCATCCTATATACGAAACAGATTTAACGAATATGGTATCAACTTTTTATGGTATGATATACAAAATCGATGGAGACGACTCCAGTTTTGTTCCAAAATATTCCTTTCAAAGTTTGGAGCACTTGGAAGCAGAAGTCAAAACACTATTTCCCAGTATTAAGCATAAACGAGGTATCTTAAATTTTGTAGGGACAATTAGAAAATGGCTAGAGGGTACCTTGGATAATGAAGACAGAGAGCTGATTCAAAGGAACTTCGGAAATATTGAGTCCAATGAAGAAAAACTTAGAGTAAATGAGAACACAATTCTTCAGTCAGCAAATACTCTTCGCTCTGAGATAAATAGAATAACTAATTCTATTAACGAAAATCATGGTATTCTCAACGTCAGTTTTAACATATTATCCGATCCAGAATTATTAGCATATGAATTAACCCCGCTTAAATTAGAACTAAGTGGTCAAAGGGTAGTATATGTCCCGGGGCGAAACGTGGATTGGTACCCGCGATGGAGCATAAAACCTAGGAAATGCCTGCTGAACCAACACCAGCAGCTCTACTACCAAACCCTATCTCCACCTCCACGTGGTGACCGCTGGGAGCTCTTTCGTAACGAAAAGCTACAGACGGAGAAGGATGAAGGCGAGTCTTCCGCGCCTAAAAACGGGACAAACTGTACCAACTGGTCCTCCAGGTCGGGGAAACCGATGTTACAGAGCCACGAAAGGAGCCTCCGACAGGATGGACTTTGCAACGACGAACCCGGCAACGACAACGGATTAACGATTTGCGCATTTTCTCATGGAACGTGCGCTCCCTGTACAAAGATAAAGCTGATGAGCAGCTAGCGGATACACTGTCCAAATATAGGGCTGATATAACAGCGTTACAATAGATGCGATGGACAGGGACCGGTTTTCTGGAGAAGAACCACTACACCATATATTATAGCGGTCATCCAGTAAACCATGTGCTCGGAGTAGGTTTCTTAGTCAGCCAAAAAATGAAACCTGCTGTTATCGGCTTTGAAAACATAAGCGAACGGCTATGCACTCTGCGTTTGCGAGGCAAGTTTAGAAATATAACGCTCATTAACGTTCACGCCCCTACAGAGGAGACTGCAGAGTCGGAGAAGGATACCTTCTACGAGGCAATAGAACGAACCCTCGAAGCCTGTCCCAGATATGATATTAAAATCATACTTGGGGATTTAAAAAAAAAGTAGGGAAAGAGCCAGTATTCAGGTGATACGTTGGCTCCTGTAGCTTACACGAAAAAACAAAAGATATCGGACTGCGGGTTATTCAATTAGCAGGGTCACACGAAATGATTGTTGGAAGTACCTGCTTTGCGCGGAAAGCGGTCCACAAACATACGTGGGCCACTCCAGACGGGACCACTTTCAACCAAATTGACCACGTGTTGATCGACCGCCGCCACTTCTCAGCCTTGATGAATGTCAGAACACATAGGGGGGCCAATATAGACTCGGATCACTATCTCGTTGGCATGGTGCTCCGAGCTCGAATAACAATACCACCTAGAATCCCGTCTGACAATCAGGTGAGAGTGAACATTGAAGCCATCCACAACACAACCCTCCGCAACACCTATAAGAGGAAAATGAATGCCGCAATAACCGCAATCAACAGAGGACCTGGAGCATCACCAAATGATCTTCACAATCACCTGAAGAACGTTATCATGGATACGGCCACAGGCATACTTGGCCTCAGCCGCAAAAGGAGTCGAAACGGCTGGTTATACGATGAATGTAAGCTAGCAACGGAACGGAAGAATGCCGCATACCGAGTAATGTTGCATTCTCATAGAACGCGGGCACGCGCAGAGACTTGCTGGTCCGGATATCCCCATACGCCTAGAACATCATTGGCCCTTACCAAAGAAGCTTCACTCCAGGCAAATCAACAACAGATCAGATTTTCTCTGTGCGGCAAGCGATGGAAAAGCTGTTGGAATATGGACATCAGTTGCACCATCTGTTCATCGACCTTAAAGCCGCCTATGATAACATAGTCAGGGTAAAACTTTACACGGCATGAGAGAATTCGGTATCCCGACGAAATTAATAAGACTGATTAGGCTCACCCTGACCAATGTGCGAGGCCAGATAAAAGCAGCAGGATCACTCTCAAGACCATTCGACATCAACAACGGTCTACGACAAGGGGATGCCCTATAGTGTGTCCTCTTTACCCTGGCCCTTGAGAAAGTGATCCGTGATGTTGGGGTAAATGAAAGAGGTACGATCCTCTTCAAGTCCACCCAAACCCTGGCCTATGCTGACGATATCGACATCATGGGAAGAACCACCCGAGACGTATAAACTGCCTTCATCCAGATCGAGCAGGCAGTGATTGGCGCGAGATCTTGGGCTGCACATCAATGAAGGCAAGACAAAATATATGGTGGCAACGTCAGCACCGAAAACGAATCAACCAACAACATCAAACCGCACTGGTCAAACACGAAGAAGAATAAGGATAGGAGAATACAACTTTGAGACCGTTGACAATTTCTCCTATCTAGTGTCGAAAATCACAACCGATAACAGCTACGATGATGAAATCAGCGCACGACTGTTGTCAGCCAGAAGAGCCTATTTCAGCTTACAAAGACTGTTTCGCTCCAAACGTCTCACCATAGGGTCAAAGCTCTTACTATACAAGACTATGATCTTGCCAGTCCTCATGTATTCCTCGAAAACTTGGGTTCTCAGCAAGAAAAATTGCGAACTCTTGGCCGCGTTCGAGAGAAGAATCCTCCGAAGAATTTTTGGCCCCCTACATGAGGATGGACGATTCCGTAGCCTACACAATGATGAAATCTATGAGCGATATAATGACCGTCTGGTTGTGGATAAAATCCGGCTCAATAGGTTACGGTGGGCGGGTCACTTAATCCGTATGGATGAGGATGATCCCACCCGGAAAGTCTGTAAGAGCAATATCTATGGTGGAAAAAGAAGACGAGGCAGACCCTGCCTAAGATGGAGCGATGGCGTAGGTCAGGATGCCAGACAGCTTTTAGAGATATCGAATTGGTGGACCTCGGCGCAAAACCGGGATCTCTGGAGTTCCTTATTAAGACAGGCCTAGACCGGATACCGGTTGTTGCGCCGTTGATTATGATAATGATAAATTAGAACATATAAAAACCGATATCTTGATTGAACCTCGCAAATTAGTTATATTTGCTGAAATCCCATTAGAACTGGCAGAACTTCCAATATATCAAATATTCCCAATACCAAATAATGAAGATTTCCAACTAGTAATGGATGTTCCATTTTCGAAGTTCATAAGTAAAACAAACGTTATTTATGTCGTTGGATCAAGTTTGCCTATTCACGATAAATGTATTCTTAGCATAATCACTGGAAAACTAAACAATTGTACTTTGATTAAAAACACACAAGAGTCAATCACCCAAATTTCAAATACGATGTTTTTGTTAATAAATATTAAAGATAAGTATTTATAAACATTTTGTAACAAATCGAAATCTGTATACATAGAGTCTAAAAATTTCTTATTACAATCAAATAACTGTAATTTCTCGATTAGTAAGTACTCCATCTTGAGAACAACAATTAGCAATTATATACCTACTTTGGAACCTCAATTGTATCCTATGACGAACGTAAGTTATATGGAACCAATTTCCATGCATCATATCCAAAACTTAAATTAAATTTAAATTTGTTAAACACAACTAAATTGGAAACACTCAAGGAAAATAATTTTAACTTATCAGTAACCATATCATTACCCATAATCGTATTCGCCTTCATTATGATAATACTTTCCGTAAAATCTGTTTGTAACAAAAAAATCTGTCAAAATAACCATAAAAAAATAAGAGAGTAACAGACAAAGTTGAGGACAACTTCAATCTTAAGGAGGGAGGAGTTATGGGCATCTTCTAACGACCAGCATAAATCCTGGTTCTAAATAATAATAGACGAAGATGCATCTGCGCATCTTCTTTTCATTTTCATTTCATTTTAAAATCATTTATTTAAAAACCAGTGACTTACATTAAATACATAGTGTTTGTTTCTTATTACTAGCCTACTTGTAGCTTATGTGTCATAATTAAAAACAAGTCGGGAAACCGGAAGCTTGACGCTTCAGGTATAAAAGGTTTTGTGTTTCCCTATGTGAGGAGCATAACGTAGTTCTTCATTGGCTTATAGCATTGACCCGAGATATTGAAATCGTTCAGTTCTGGGCAGGTTACTGCCATTGCCAGAATTGAGCGATTTGAGCGCATATAGCTTGAAAATAAGCAACTTTTAACTAAACCTACGTACTTTGCCGGCAAAAAATTCGCCCCTACTGAATTTATTGCTCATATGTCAAGACGCGGTACACTCGAAGAGCAGGCTACTGCCATTGTCAGAACTCAGCGATTTAAAAATCTCGAGTCAACGTTATCAGCCAATGGAGAACTGCGTAATGAAATTGTTTCACGCATTAATGCAACCTGGATGAAGTGGCATTCCCCAACTGGTGTTCTTTGTGATCGAGGTATCAGCGCACGTCCGAAATCTAAAATTTACTGCAATGTCGTCCGTCTGCCACTCTCTATAGTTCTGAATGTTGGCCGACTATAAAGGACAATGAACGGCGTCTTGCGGTAATGGGGACGAAGATGTTGCATTGCACTGGTGGCGTGACACGTTATAATTACGTCTGAAATGAGAATATCCGCGATCGATATGGGTTTGCATCGATCGTGGAAAAACTGCAAGAGAGGCTTTTTCGATGGTGTGGTCACGTAATTCACGCGAACGAGAATTCAACAACCAGTATTGATCAGAACATCGAAAGCAATGGTAAGCAACCAAACAGTTGGCCAAGACAATGGTGGCTTGATACGCTGGATGGGGATTTAAAGGTCTCGCGATTACATCCTGATCAGGCATTTGATAAAATAAAATGACGAAACCGATCAACACGAGCCGACCCCGCTTGTGAACTGAAGGCTGAAGAAAAAGAAAAAGATGTGAGGAGCGACGAGTGCACGACAGCTCCGTGTAATATAGCTAAAAACTCCATTGCCCTCTATTTTCTAGAAAGCGATTTAAATAAATCACTTGATGGAAAGCCCTGTGTTGATAATGGTCAACCTCATACGCTTCACGCCCTCAGGTTAATATTATTAGCGAATGAAAACAATTTAACCAACATCAAAAATAAACAAGTCGGAATACCGGAAGCTCGCGCTTCGGATAGAAAGATTTTGTGTTCATCTTATGCATGAAATTTCATGGCACATTTTTCTATCCGTATATAGCTACAAACCCAACATATTCCTTCATATTTTTCCAAACTACGGGACATACGTACATATGACAGCCGTAGATATTACGCTCACCCTAAACAAACAAACTGCCTATTTGCGAATACCGTACACATATATGCACGTATATAAATTGATCGTACCCATATTTCCGATTTACTTCTTATATCTATCTGAATTAGGCACTACCCGCAAACTTCATTAGCACGCATATACTATATACATACCTACATAGACACATGTCTGTTTGCAGTAATTGATATTCATATACAAGTGACTAAAAAACTAAAACAAAATAATTCTTTGGGACCCCATTCATAAGAACTCATTTGGTTGTGGTATTGACGAATTGATATGTGATGATGACGTCATGCAGGTTCAAGAGTGCATGAAATTCACAAAAAATGGTAAAGTTTTACCCCCGATAACTTTGGTAATAATGGTTGGATTTTCTTCAAACTTGACTAGCTTGTGCATTATGTTCTTAGTTATACGCATGCCAAATTTTGTACTTCTGGAATGAACATAAGGGGGGTTCCCGGGTAAATTTCTAAAATGTGGAAATATAGTATTATTAACTTTATTTGTGCAGATATCGGAACCGGATATATTTTGAGGCCTAGATTTCGTAGAGATGCACTACTGTGATTTTTTTCAGATTTTTCGGTTGGATAGGTTCTGAGAACGAGACCTGTTACACTTTTTGGTGGTCATATTTTGAGCCACCCAATATCAAATATAGAACCAGTTTCGAAAAGTACTAATTGAGACCTTTCATTTGATACCCCACATAGCAAGATTCTATGAAAAAAAATTTTCACCCTCCGTTTACATGTGTGGGGAGCCCCCCCTTAAACGTAACACAAGATGCCGCCACTTACTGCATGTAAAGGGAACACTAGATTACATACTCTCACCAATTTTCGTGACAATCGGTCTAGCCGGTTCCGAATAAATCGGGTGTGACAGACAGACAGACAGACAGACAGACGGACAGACGGACAGACAGACACCGTCTCGATTCTAATAAGGTTTTGTTTCACACAAAACCTTAAAAAGGGCTAGGGAGAATTAGGTTCTTCTTGAATGGAATTTTAATATTTCACTCGAATTTCAATTATTCTCGTTAATTATGACGTCAGCATCTTATTTGTATGGCTTAGAATGCTGTTAATTAGCACGAAATTGATAAGTTTGAACTGCTATAACTTTCCCACTAATAGTTGGATTTTCATGAAACCTGGCATGTGTATGCACAAGGTTGTCCTCTATGTCGGTGCTAAATTTTTTACACTTAGGATGAACTTAAGGAGAGTTTTTTAGTCTATTTCTGAAAGTTGATAATATACTATTAGTAAATTTTTTGAGCAGATATCGGAATGGGATATCTCTCGAAGATTAGATTTCAGATAAGTGTTTTACAAAAAACCTTAAAAAGGCCTGCAGATAAGTAGATCCTTCATAAATGCGACTTTAATATTCCACGCGAATGTCAATTATTCCGGGTAATTATGACGTCAGCATCTAATTTGTATGGCTTTGGAAGCAGTAAACTCGTGCGAAAGTTTGAACTGCTATAACTGTGGCGTTAATTGCCTGATTTCCATGAAATTTAGCACATATATACGAAATATTATCCCCTATGCTGGTACAAAATTCGGAAGTCCTAGGATGAATTTAAGGGGGGTTTTTCAGTAAATTTCTAAAAAGTAGTAATATACGATTAGTATTATAAGTTTATTTGAGCAGATATTGGAATGGAACATATTTTGAGGCCTAGATTTCATCTAGGCGCACCACCCTGATTTTTTTCGGATTTTTAGGTTGGGTAGTTTCCGAAAATGAGTCCTGTCTCGCTTCAAGTGCGTACATTTTGACTCCTTACTCACGCACTTATCAATTTATGCCAAAACTAATATCAGTTTCCGAAAGTACAAATCGAGACCTTTCATTTGATACCCTACACAACTATATCCGGCGAAAAAAATTTTTGAATCCCCTCTTTGCATGTATGGGGAGCCCCCCTTTAAACTCCACCTAAATTTATGCCACTCACTGTATGCGTGGGATTTCATAGTTCCCATCTGTCCACCATATTTCGTTTGGATCGGTTTAGCCGTTTTGGAGAAAAATGGGTGTGACAGACAGACAGACAGACACATTGAATCGATTTTAATAAGGTTTTGTTTTACACAAAACCTTAAAAAACGGGTGGCTATTACAATGACCTGCCCGACCTTCTCTGACATTACTTTTTTCGGTGTATTTACTTTACACATAGATCTTGACAATTCATGATTAAAAAACTGGACATATATTTCAAAAAAACTGCGCCTGCACTTAGAGCGCGAGAAGGCTTAATTACTTACTTATTCTAACTTAATCTAATCTAATAAATAATACTTAAATCTAATTCTTATAACTAATGTTTTTATAGCGCTCACAATTTCGCGCTTAACCTCTGTGCACCCCTACCAGGCAAGGAGTGTCGAAGAGAGAGACAATGGCGGGTTTTAATGCAGAGCTCACAATTTGGCAAGGCCTTAAGAATGTGGCCAATGGGGTGGAGTTACCCTCCAGATAAAGTTGCCTCATGAGTGGATTGGGGTGATTCTCCGTTCTTTCGAAGAATCTTTCTAGCAGGTTGAGAGCGAACTCTCGAAAAGGTTTAACTTTTGCTCGCCTGTACACTTCGGCGTTGCGGCCGCACTTCTTGGTTTTCCAATTGTACGACAAGCCGACGCAGTGTCTCAAAATTTTGCGCTCGAAGGACTCGCACTTCTTCATAGCTTTGGTCGAGCAAGAGATCCATGTAGGGGCTCCGTAGCAAAGAATCGGTCTTATGAGGACTTTGTATAGTGTCAGTTTAGATTTAGTAAAAAGTCCTACTCTTTTACGAAGAATAGAGTAGATTTCACTTAGTGCACCACGTGCTCTGCTGAGAGCAAGATTAAGGTGGGGGTCGAATCGTAGGTGTTCATGAAATAGCATTCCCAGGTATTTCATTTGTTGTGAACTGTTTACTACGGTATTCCCAATGCGTAGCTTTAAGCGTTTAGCTTTTCTGTGGATAGATTTAGATCCCAAGAATCTGGATTTTCTCCGAAGAGTAATAACCTGTGTTTTAGCCTCGTTGATTTTTATCCCCCAGGTCTGGTAGTACTTGCAGAGATTTGTTAAGTATATCTCTATAGCATTAGCTGCCTTACCGGGTCGGAGGCTCGACGAGAAGATAAGCGTGTCGTCAGCGAACTGTAATAGTTCTGTGCCGCTCTCTGGGATTGGAGCGTCGGCCGTGAAAATGTTGTAGAGTGTAGGTCCTGAAATGGATCCCTGCGGTACTCCAGAAGTGACCGGTAGGAGATCGGAATAATCATTTCTCACGCTGACGTAAAAATGCCTATCTTCGAAGAAACTTATTATAAGTCTGATCACCGGGATAGGGAAATCAAGGCTGATTAATTTGAAGATAAGTCCGTTGACCCACACGGAATCAAATGCCTTTTCGAGGTCTAATGCACACACTACTGTGGGCTTGTTATTGACGTTAAGTCTGCTACTCACTGAATCGTGAAGGTAGCTTAGTGCGTGTTGGGTCCCGTGCTTTGTCCGGGTTGTCCGGGTTTGTCCGAATTGATGGTTCGGAATAATGTTTTTCCGATCGCAATGTTGGACTATAATCCCACTGTCCATACTTTTTCGAAGAGCTTGCCCAAGTTGGAGAGGAGAGAGACGGGTCTGAAGTTTTGTGGTTCGTGGGAGCCGCCTTTTTTTTTAATGGCGATTATCTTTGCTACTTTCCAAGTAGTGGGAAAGTAACCATTATTGATGCAGTTGTTGAAGACTGCAAGAAGGAACTTCATTGATGCCCTAGGGAGGTTTTTGATGCCAATATTAGCTATGTCATCTGGTCCAGTTGATTTTTTGCCGTTAAGGCTTTTAGTGATGGCTGCGAGCTGTGATAAGCTCAAAAAGGTTTTTGGGTCATTTGGTTTGCAGGATGGATTAAAGGTGGAAAAGGTAGTTAGTTTGAGTGAATGCTCATGAAGAAAGTCTTTGATTGTCGTGTCTACAATCGAACTGACGGCTCGGTTGTTACTAGGTGAAGGAGAGTTTAGTTGATTTAGGAAAGACTCCGCGAGTATTTGAGCTTTCCTAGCGTCACTGCCGATGTTTTCGTTGTTCATTGTCAGAAAAGACTATGCATTTGAGGAAGTCTCCATCAAAAACCCGCAGACCTGTTCCGCGGCAGCGGCCTTAGTTAAAACTAACGACAATAGACGCATCTTAATAGCTGCAGTCTACATAAAATGTAACTCTCACTCTGAACAACTGGGCCAAGACTTACAAATCTTGAGCGATCTCCAGTCTAAATCTAAATACCTAATTTTTGGTGGGGACTTTAACTCACGGCACACTTCCTGCGGCGATTTGGCAAAAAACCGAAATGGGGTTGCCCTCGAAAAATGGATCCATAATCAAAGTCCATTAAACCAGCTTGAGATGATCTTGCCAGACACACCCACAAAGCCTGCAAGTCAGTCAATACTTGACTATTTTCTAATGTCCGCAGACGCCACTCTCACACTGCAGGTGTTAACGTGCAAAACTTTACCAGGGATGTCCGATCACTTCGCAGTTGAACTTATACTTTCCCTAAACTCTCAACTGCAAAAGCGAGTACCCAGCGCAATAAGATCATTCGCCCATACTAACTGGGATAAATTCAGGGCAGAATTAGCGGAACCGCTGTTGGTGTCGTCCCGGATAATGTTACGAGTATATCCGGTAAAATTAACGTTGTGCCTGCTTTTTAAATGTGTCTCTGAAACACAGAAGAAGTCTGCTTTCAGGGAATCGACCAACTCTTGTGCGGTGGCACGTTGGGCGTGTGAGACCAAGGACGCGGAGTTAAATGTGACGACTTTTAACTCCATAAACTCATCAAAAGTTGGATAGCGGCTAATTGCCGCTGTTCATTTGTTTGGGCCGAAGCGAGAGTTTCAACCAAGTTTTGGAAGGCCAATTTGTTGCCTTGAGAGACTTGAGGGGCTGTAGCTCTAGGAATAGTGTTCCTAGTTGTTTGGGTAAGAGGAGTTTGGGGGGCTGCAGCTCTAGGGAGAGTATTCCTAGCTGCTTGAGCGTAAGAAACGCCCGGTTTGGCCAAGCTTTATGACATCTGAGTCACCGCCTGTTTGGCTTTCATGGTCTCGGCATTTTTTTTCGCCCTACCAGCTTCCCTTCTGGCAACCATGTCCTTGTATGCCGGGCATCCGCGGTAGTTGGCAGGGTGTCCGGCCTGGCCGCAATTGCAGCAAGTTGGTTTGTCTGCGGTGGGATTTGAGCATTCCCCTCGCACATGGGTTTTCGTGCACCTCACGCACCGGTGTACGATGGAGCAATTGATGGCGATATGCCCGAAGTTTTGGCAGTTGTAGCACTGCACTTCTTGAAACGGCTTGACTTTCTCAAGCGAAATTTTCTGGTGAAGGATATATTTCACCTTAAATGCTTCGTTTAGATCTTGTTCTGGCTCGAAAGTAGCCATGAACAGCCCCGATTGCGACTTCAATGGAAGCGCCGGGTTCAGGCTGTGGGCCAGTTTGTCGGCTCGTGTGACTAGATTTGAAACACTTTTCAACTTTAGGTGCGGGTGCTCTTCGTTGAGTTCGCGCATTATGTCAGCCGGCTCAGTCTCTCTATGAAGACCACGGATGACTAAGGACTGAGTCCTTAAAGCCGGAGGGGTACTGGTCGTGGCATGCAGTCCCTTTTCCTTAATAAGGTTGAAGATCGCTGCATGATCCTCAAGACTTTGAGCAAAAATGAGGGTCCTATCGGCCCTCGTATTTTTTAGGGTTGCTTTTAACCCTTTCTCTTTTAATATCCTCAAGAATTGAGGAACATTAATTTTATATCCAGTGATGGGCGGAATTTTTGCCTTTTTTGGGCGGGTAACCCGGGGGGAGGGTGCCTGAAGGTTTGCCGGAGGGGCATTAACTCTACTTACACTCACCTTTTCTTTGTTTCTCTTTTTCCTCCGCTGGACGAAGTTGAACTCGTCGCCTTCCTCTTCTTGGATGACGACGCACATCTCTCCATCTTGATGATGTTGTTGATTCTTCTGTTGTTGCTCCTTCAGTTGTGGCTCCTTCAGTTGTTGCTCGTGTTGTTGTTGTTCATGTTGATGTTGTTCACGATGATGTTGTCGTTGCTGCTGCTCCGACGTTGCGATTGGCATCCTCCCTTCGAAGGATGCCAAGCGATCCTCTAGCCGCTTTATAATTTTTAGCTGACAGTCCAGCTGCTGGACCATCGCAGCCTTTTCTTGTTTTAGCCCCTCGATTTTTTCGAGGAGGGTCGCGTTCATTGCTTGCAGCTCTGGGGAGCTGCCTTCTTCTTCCGATGACATCTCCTCGGGGTGTATCATCTTACATCTATTGGCGGACATCCTGTCCCCAAGCCCATATTTGCTGTTGTGCGCAGCAGCTCTGGAATGTAACAATATTTTTTTAATTTAATGTTCTTATAATAGTTAGTTAGCGACCAGTTACACCAAGTGGTTCATCAACTTGTGCTCAAGGTATGGGACAGCGAATCAATGCCTGACGATTGGCAGCGAGGCATAATCTCTCTCATACATAAAAAGGGAGATATCACACAGTACAGCAATTATAGAGGTATCACGTTGCTGAGTACCATCTATAAGATATTCTCCACTATCTTGCTAGGCCGGATAGCCCCATATGCCCAGAACATCATTGGCCCATACCAAAGAGGCTTCACTCCAGGCAAATCAGCAACAGATCAGATTTTCTCTCTGCGGCAGGCGATGGAAAAACTGTTGGAATATGGACAACAGTTGCACCATCTGTTCATCGACTTTAAAGCCGCCTATGATAGCATAGCCAGGGTAAAACTGTACACGGCCATGAGAGAATTCGGTATCCCGACGAAATTAATAAGACTGACTAGGCTGACCCTGACCAATGTGCGAGGCCAGATAAAAGCAGCAGGATCACTCTCAAGACCATTCGACATCAACAACGGTCTACGACAAGGGGATGCGCTATCATGCGTCCTCTTTAACCTGGCCCTCGAGAAGGTGATCCGTGATGCTGAGGTGAATGCAAGAGGTACGATCCTCTTCAAGTCCACCCAACTACTGGCCTATGCTGACGATATCGACATCATGGGAAGAACCACCCGAGACGTTCAAACTGCCTTCATCCAGATCGAGCAGGCGGCGCGAGATCTTGGGCTGCACATCAATGAAGGCAAGACAAAATACATGGTGGCAACGTCAGCACCGAAGACGAATCAACCAACAACATCAAACCGCACTGGTCAAACACAAGCACGAACAAGAATAAGGATAGGGGAATACAACTTTGAGACCGTTGACAATTTCTCCTATCTAGGGTCGAAAATCACAACCGATAACAACTACGATGATGAAATCCGCGCACGGTTGTTGTCAGCCAACAGAGCCTACTTCAGCTTACAAAGACTGTTCCGCTCTTACTGTACAAGACTATGATCTTGCCAGTCCTCATGTATTCCTCGGAAACTTGGGTTCTTAGCAAGAAAAATTGCGAACTCTTGGCCGCGTTCGAGAGAAGAATCCTCCGAAGAATTTTTGGCCCCCTACATGAGGATGGACGATTCCGTAGCCTACACAATGATGAAATCTATGAGCGATACCATGACCGTCCGGTTGTGGATAAAATCCGGCTCAATAGGTTACGGTGGGCGGGTCACTTAATCCGTATGGATGAAGATGATCCCGCCCGGAAAGTCTATAAGGGCAATATCTATGGTAGGAAAAGAAGACGAGGCAGACCCTGCCTAAGATGGAGCGATGGCGTGGGCCAGGACGCCAGACAGCTTTTAGGGATATCGAATTGGTGGACCTCGGCGCAAAACCGGGATGTCTGGAGTTCCTTATTAAGGCAGGCCTAGACCGGATACCGGTTGTTGCGCCGTTGATGATGATGATGATGATAATAGTTACCCTTTTTCGGACGTGAATGGCACCACTGTCCAGAACGTATACTTCCTTCTGGATTCTTGTTCAGCTCTGCTCTTAATAACCGTTCGCTTCGAGAGCTCGGATAAGATCCATATGTTAATATGTGTTATGAATTAGATAGTTTCATAGAAGATAATGCTGGTTTTCGATACATCAGTCTTGTTTCTATATCACAGTACGGAAGTACTAAAATAAACAACTGTGTAACAAATTCACACTAAGTGTTGCTACTTAACTCCCCCCAACCCATATGCCGTCTGAATGGTCTAACTCTCCTCTGCACAGGTGATCACGAATTAAGCTCCTTTTCTCGAAATTCTCAATATTAACGGTGATACGACCGTTTAAAATTGTTCGCAAGATTTTTCCACTTTACGACCATTTTTCCGGCACCTAGACTTTCTAACTCCTGGGACCCAGACCCCACAACCTGTATTCCGTTCTGAAGTTCGAACCCAGCCCCAACACCATTGATAACGAATTTTGCTCCTTTTCTCGAATTTCTTAATATTACCGGAGATGCAAGCTTTGGAGGTTTTTCCGAGGATTCCTCGAAATTTCAGCGATTTGCTGGCACGCAGACCCCACAACACTTCCCCCAACACCGGTGATCACGAATTTCACTCCATTTCTGGAAATTCTCACTATTTGGCAACCACTGCACTACAGGTCGGCAGTCAATACCCCCAAGAAGCAATAGCGCCAGTCTTCCAACCGGAAGTACTTTCAATTCTGGAGGCCTGAAGATGGCTGGGGCATGACCCCGACATGACCGACAGCCGAGCGGCCATTAGGGCCTGAACGCTAAACAGTGCGGGCGACACGCTAGTGCCGGCGGGAGAACTGCTCTCCTTCCTGAATACTATAGCCTCTGAATTCTACCTCCTTGTTTCGATAACAGTAATCACGTTCATGGCATCAGCACTAGTTGGACTCCTCTTAGCGGCACTGGTATCGACCTACCCCCTGAGCCGGTCACGCGGCCTATTCCCCGGTTTCTCCTCTCTCGTGTTTTGAACGGACGACACTCACTCGCTCGCTTTTTGCCGTACGCCAACCTTATGTCTCTTATGACGGCCCTTATATTCTGGTGAATATTGCGGCGTTCCTCGGTGAATTCACAGAGTTTCATGATATTACTACCCAGTATGATAAAGGTAACTCCCAATTGGTTGCTGCACCTTGGATCGCTAGGTTGGTTTACCGTTACAATTTCTTCCTTTGCAAATCCTTCCTCTACACACTCCCCACAGGGAATTGTGCTTTCGATCGCTGGTGGAAACTGGGAGGATTCGAACGGCTTCTGAACGGGTCCGTCAATGGAAAAAGTTTTAGTTTGTAGCATTTGATACCACTGTAGCCAAACTTGCCGGGAACCTGCTTGTACACTCCTAAAAGTTGCTACTGGGTTTCTGAAGCCCAGTACGTTAGCTTTATTGCTCTTCTGCCCCTCCGTGTTTGATTTTATTTCTGGATATCCTTTCCAAAGCCAATTATCTACAGGTAGGTGTTTTGCAACCATTCACGCGCACCTCTAGATGCATACATGTCCATTCCTATAACCCATCCGCTAGGCATTCCCTTATCCACACAAGGAGGCGCCCCTGATGGGAGACTTGGCAACTTCACAAAAAGGTGTGACAGCGACTCCGTGAAGCTCAAATTGTGACTGCCTGAAGAGAGGAAATGCTTTCGTTCTCTCCTTGGCGACTCGGAACACTCTGGCGTCCAGAGTTCATCTTAACCATTATTACCATTAAAACCTTACCACAGTAGTCTTAGAGTTTAGTTATAACCCGGGCCCAGATTTTAATTCTATTTTCCTAAAAGGTGTCCTTTCCTTAGCCCCTGACCATGGCAAGATTGGTAGTAGTTGGGGGCATTAACCGGAAAGAAAGCGATAATACATACATATTTCAGGTCTGGCATGTATGCATCGTCATCTAAATTTCCCGTTCCACGAATCAACAATAATTTGTAATTTATTGCAAACTAATATTCACAATGTAAACCACAAAATAGAGCGAGGTATGCATCGGTAGAGTTTTTTCCTATAAATTGATTCTGAGTTGTGATATCAAATTAGATCTGCCTCCAATCGATATCGATCAAGAAGTTTCAGTTTCCCAGCAAACATATTCGAAATGTTAGTGTTCAGCGTTTTGTTCGTCATTGTCGGATTGGGATCCGCGCTTCCTTCATATGAGCTAGAAAAGGAGTGGAAGCAGTTTCAGGTAAACTTGTTAATTTGCTGGCAAATACTAAAACTTTTGTTATTAAAAGGATCAGCATTCAGGATATCCTTCGCTTATTTCATTAAGGAAATCAACTTCCAAAATATTTAGTTATTCATGTGAGATGTATGCATATGAGAATTTCCGGTCCAATATTGGGCTTGGAAGCAAAAGATGGACAATGAACGGGAAGTCATTTTTTACGGATGAAATTTTCCTCCAGGTGCCTCAACCTACTTTGCGCACGTGCTGGACACTCTGGAGGTTTCAACGCTCTCCTCACAGAATCTATAGAAGGTGTCCGTAGATACTCCTAGCTTCCTCAGGTGATAATTTATCTGCGGTGACTAGCGAATATTCCCACTAAGATCCGGAGGTTCTTCTTGGTGAAGTTTAAACAACTTTTGGACCGCTTCGGTTCATATCTCCTCATGAGCACCCTGGACTGTTCCAGTCCTGGGAAGTTTGCCCAGCAAAGTTGCCTCAGCTGTTCCTCTTCATTTTTCAAAGCAATATACATGAACCCATTTCCGATTCCACAGATTGGTTCTGGCCCGTATAGCGACGTCTCTCCTCCTTTCCTGGCCAGCTCCTTCACTGTCTCATTGCCTAACCCCATGCCTCTTACCCCGTGTGCCTCAATAGCCCATACTTCCTTGCGGAGTTAAAGGAGGCGTATATTTCTGCTTTTCTTTGGACTAATGACCCCGCACCTGCTCCCTCTGCTATAAGGGATCCGTCAGGATACCAAGAAATCAGTCAGTGCATGCTCTCGTATTTTGCCCTGTTACTTCAAAGTGTTTCAAACTTCTTATCGAAATGAAACCTTATTGTTATGTTATCCCTTGGTATCAGTAATTAACTAACATGCCATGTTCCTTTTTATCTGTCAGATTACCGTACCGTAAATAACCATTTTCCGTACTATTGGAGTGTATAGCATTTTCGCGATGCATCCCCATTTTTGTCTTGCTGTGGGACCTCCAGAGTATTATGTTTGATTCCTAAATATTTGGCCCCTGTTTCTCGTTTCATCTCCATGCCCAGTAACCTAATGATTTCCAGGTGATCAAGCTTGCGCTTCCTAGCGAATGGCACAATTTGGATTTGGATAGATAAATGCGCAGAACCGGCTACCTGCATCAGCTATTAATGATTCGCTGCCCGGTTTGGATTCGGTCACAAAGGGTACCCTCATATTCGCCCTTGCAAATTAAAACAATATCATCAGCCTACCCTTGGACCTGTATTGTAGTCTTTGTTAGCATTGCTAGGAGTTCAACAACTACCATACTTCACATTAACGGTGATGATACCCCACCCTGTGAGAGTAACCTTAAGTAGTGTTCATGGTAACAGAATTTGTACCTATCGATCCTTCGATTTACCTACTCTTTAACACTCTGCCCATCCAGAATGTCACGTATCTTCATGTCCGGTGTGTTATCGAACGCTCCCTTAAGGTCCAAAACTCGACACAGTGCTATTTCCCTTGAATCTATGGCATCACATACTACATCCGCCAACTGATGCAAGGCAGTTTTTGTTGACTGTCCAGTCCCATAAGCGTAATTTCTGATACAGTTGCCTATGACCTTCTCCATCATTTTAAGTACGAACAATGTGCGGAAGGTCTGGATTATTCAGCGCTTGTGTAATTTAACCATCAACGTGTAGATATCTTATCCAATGCTGACAACTGACCATGATGACTTTGCCGACAACCATACAAAGTTTGAACCATCCTACTGGATCAAAGAGAGTAGCTGTCATTTAGATAGAGCGTCGTTCTTCAGTGACTTGAGGCAGACCTTGAAGGAAAATGAATCTCTTCCCAGCCCAAGTGTCTTTATATGGTCATTCTCATGAATGTTGAGTGTTACTTTATTTTCCTGATCACAGGGAGGGGCCATGAGTATTTTGCTGCACATTTACTTTGTATCTGCGGCTATGAAATATCCATCCATTTCATCAGGTCTTGGAAATTACATAAGTCTTTTGCAGTGCTGCGTCTTCATTGCATGGAAGTCGCACCACCGGTATCAATCAGATACATCCCGCTTCGCTGTTCTTTCGTGTGCTCCTTCTGCCGTTGTCTCTTCTGAATGATTGACGAGTTCCCAGGAACGTTGAATTATTGGATCCGTCTGCACACCGGTCGTAATAAGAGATAGAATCCCTGCTAGACAGTTTATAGTGGCATCACATAAAAATCCCTTGATGAATCCAGGTAGTATCACCGAGCTATGCATGTCTGCTCCGCGCAGGATATCAGAATTGTTGTGTTAAATTGTGTTACAGACGTTTAGATTATAAGCACACGTCTGCAACCAGCCGGGCACCTGACAGGTAGGCCTTAAAGCGGTTATTTGCAAAGAATAGGAGAGTTTAGTTGTATGCAGGGATCATGACGCCTCTGATGCTAGCATTGGGCATAATGCATGCCCGAAGTGGTGTCCAGTCTTCAGAACAGAACTGGACAGAGTTAGAGTGCGGTTAACTTGATCCGCAACTTGCAAACCAATATTACCTAAGTACAACCGCTCATTGGTTGCTAGCGCAGTTCGCTGCGAAGATCTAAGTTGGTCTAGTGCTCATCAGCGAACAATATCGAAACAATGACCCAGCTTCATGGCACCCCGACATATCAGGTACCAGTTTCATTCAGTTCGGGATGGCACCCACCTTTGGCTTTGGCTTTGGCTTTGTCTGGATTCGGTGTTAGAAGTAATGTTTTCCAGTGTGTATCCAACACCAAATGAGACTATACCGGATTTTCGACGCAGACTCGATGCTATGGAGGACACTATCAGAGGTCAGGAGTGACGGCGAGAGCAGGATTTGTAGTTCTAAATAGCAGTTCCACCCCAGCGCTTCAGCACCCAGGCTACGTGTGGAACGTCGCGGTGGTGAACACCGGCAGATTTGTGTCGAAGCTCTTGGAGCAGATACAACCGCGTTGGAGGAGCCAACACTCTGGTGAATTCAGTTATAAACCTCATAACGACGGCCTGCGAAGTTTGCATGCCCAGAAGGGCATCGACCGTGGTATGCTTTCTAATGTATTAGTGGACGGAGGTAGTGTCACAAACTCCGCCTCTTGGCACAACGTTTAAACGACTGAGAAGAAACATATACCATAGCAGAGTACAAATCAACGTAATATCGCAAAGTGAATGAGAATCCGTGGTAACTCGAAAAATCGAGGGCTTTACAAAAAGCTTGTTCACTTAAGGTCGAACCGCATTTTACAGGCACTATTCCCTGCGCATCCCGTGCGAGATAATGACAGCAGCGTGGAAAGTGTCGAGGACTGCAGGCATTTCTCTATAAAGTCCTTGGAAAAAATAAAAACAATCAAGAAGGCGCCAAGACCCGATGTTATCCCGGCAGAGGTAAACAAATTGGTACTCCAACATACGCAGACCTACTGCTAGACACATTCGACGCTTGCCTGAAAGAGGATATTTTCCCTTCTCGGTGGAAGGTGGTGAGGCTTGCGCTGATCAGCAAAAGGGCGGGTGACCTTGTGCTGCCATTTGTATACCGACCACATTTTATGCTTGACACTGTCCGCAAAAGTGCTGGAAAATCTAATCAAAAGTAGGCACACTAAAGCGATACATGCTACTGGAGATTTATTCGCACAGCAGTTCGGTTTTAGAGCAAGGAGATCTACAGTGGATGCTGCCACGTATGTTATGGATACCGTTAATCGAGCGGAGGCACACAGCCACACAGGGTCAGAGGTAGGAGGAAAAGGTCACATCGGAAATAGCGCCGAAGATTTTAAGACTCCCCAAGGTGGGAGAGCTCGGATACTAACCCGAAGTAATGAGCCGTACCGCAGGGTATCGTTGTGGGAGTCCAACATTCTGTGCATAACACCTACCCTTTCCGATTCTACTATATTTAGGGTTTATTCACAGTAGTTGGACCATTGATTCTATCATTCATGCACAAACTTCGCTTTGAACCCGAGTCAATAAGTGCCTTCGCGTTACCAGCTCATGTGAAGCGTCTTTCACCCTTAATTGAGCCGAGGCCAATAGCACCAATCGTAAACTAGCATCCCCTCACCTATTAACGAATTGATGTTTGGCACAAAGGGTAATACATTTGACGATCGCTCCTTCTCCTGGGTAGTGCCTTGTTATTGTGGAGTAAGGTGTTGTGTTGTCTGCTGCAAGTACGACATCTGAAAATAGGTGGGCATTTGCTGACCACGTGCCCCTTTTAGGAAATTGAAACCCAACTTACGCTTTTTTACCGAGCCAGTGTGCATAAATCTATTTCACCTCCCTACCCTCGAAAAAAAAATGAAATGAACAAGTCGATTAACAACGCAGGCTTCTTCGTTGTTCGTGCTGCTTTGAAATCGCCTAATAACGTCTTTGAATGCTGATAGCTCCAAATGATACTCTTCATGCTGTTTGAACTCGTCGAGATACGAGTTGCATCGCTCAGAGTCAGTGGCAGTCTCGACAAGCATTAGCGGATGTTGCTCTGGCTTGCGGTCCAGGATTCCACTTGTTCCACTAGGAGCCTTGCCTCAAAAAAAGCAAAGCTGCACCGATCTCTGCTGTTTTTCCCATGGTTCGTTCTCAACCTAGCGATGCTCGTAAAATTATCATATTGCACGGTAATACTTGATGATGCGCGCTTTGTCGCCCAGCGTTTCTGGCATACTGAATTGCACAGTCCGCCCGAGTCCAACAAACCAGCTTTTCATGTGCTTATCCTATATGTACTTCCACCAGGCAGGGACTGTCGAAGAGGGAGAGAATTTGGGATTCAAGGGTGATCTCACTATTTAGCAAGGCAAAAGAAATGTAGCCAATGGAGAAATTTTACCCAGCCGGTGCAGTCTTCTATTGTTAGAATTTGGATGATTTTCTGTTCTTTTGTAAAATCTGTAGAAATCTGTTTGAATCGGAATCCAAACTGATGGTTAGAAATTATGTTATTGTTAAGTCGTAATGCTGGACCAACTCGGCCATCCATACTCTCTCATATAGTTTTTTTTTTGGGTGGAGGCAAAAATCTTAAAAAGACGCTGCTGCGCTAGTTTGCAGCAGTCTGTGGAATTCTCACTCACTAAAACCACTCCCACTTCCCCGCTCATATCCCCGCGAACCCACCGTAAAGTATTACTTCGCGAGGAGGGCTCCGATTTACACCAACATAATTAAGTCACGCGACCGTCGCGCTTTACGGGCTCGTTCCAGTTCCAACTTTTCCTCCATCCCACTGTTACTGTTTCGTTTATTGCCTCGGATCTCAGCATCCCCTCGATGAAATTATGGGCTCCGATAACTGCGTTGAGAGCATCGTTTAACTTCCCTCTTTCATCGTGAATCTCGAATCGGTGAACATAACATGCTCCGGTTCCTCGGGTGTAGCATCCCGCATCCGGGACAATCTGGGGACTCATTCAATCCAAAGCGATGCAAGTACTTCCTGTACCCATCATGTCCCGTGGGAAACTGTGTTAGGTGATCATTTAATTGTCCATGTTTTCGCTCGACCCATCTCTCAGTGTATAGGTCCTGTGGCCTTTTCGGAATTATCCCACCGTTGCTGTCATCACCGGAGCAGCTCCTTCTATTGGCTTTTCGAAAGCCCAAAGCCACTTTGGCCTGATTCGCCCTCCTTCTCCGGTAAAGGCAGTGTGCCTCATTCGCCAGAAGATCGAAGGGAATCGGATGCCCCTTAAAGCTCAACTTCCCATCGATCATTACCCCTAGGCATCTATTGATCGATTTTGAAACGACCTCGTGATTAAGAACCCGGATTTCAACTGTATTGTTTTTCCTGCGACTGGTAACAAGGACCCTCTCCGTCTTATCTTCTGTCAGGTGCAGTTTCACCATTTGGAGCCATGCTTTGATGGCATGAATGGTTTCACTTCCATACAGTTCCACGTCCTGTAGTATTTCACATCTACTCCAACCGCCAGGTCATTTGCAAAACCAATAAACGTTGCTTTCTTTGGAATCGGTAGGCCAATCAGCAGAGCCCCTAATATGGGGCCTTGAGACAGGCTTGCTGTCACAACACATTCCTTCGGTTCGTGCGTAACAGTCGATTTTCCGAGCTAAATAACCAGGGACACACTCCTTTCACCATGCATGATTCAAATGTCCTTATGAACCATGCGGGCCTGATTTTAGCAGCCAATTTCAGAGCTTTGCTCGAACCCCGTCCAATTCCAGAGATTTATTGTTCCCAATTCGTCCACAGATCTCTCACAGTTCCTCCTCGGTCACCCCGAGGATTGGGAAGACGTCCTGTTGAACAATTGACTGAGTTCCACTTTCCTCCAGTTGAGGCAAGAGATTAGTGAATTTCGCTCATTACAACCTTGCAAGCAGTGCCCCACGGGTTCGTATTTGCCTCAAGGCACAACTGCTTGTGGCAATTCCGCTTACTTTCCCCTATAGCCTTGCTAAAGCTAGTTCGCAGATATCAGTTTTCTGGCTTTCCTTTGGCAATACCTCCTTGCTCGCAGAGACGATGCTCTCAACAGCGAGATTTCTTGGTTCCAACAGTAATTTGTTGCCCTACTGTGGTGGAGGTTCCGTCGTGACAATGTAGAGTCGTACGCCCCAGTTACCCGCTGTATGTCAACAATGTATGGCTCACTTTTCCCAACACCATTCTCTTCGTGTCGTGACCTCCTTCTAAAGTCGCTAGGAAGTCCCTTCCTCGAAAACTCTAGTGGGCTCGTTGTCGCCTTCCCCGTTTCTGATGTCCTGAAAGATTACCTGGTGGTCACTGTAGGAGTAGCATTCACTCAACCGCCACACCATCCCGCTCTTCAACGAGGTACTGAGGTAAGTCAGATCGACATAACATTTCAGTGTTCCTCTTCTCCACCGCACTATTATAACACAACTTAATGCCCCGTATCTGAGCCCTGATATTTTAGTAGATATTCCGCCTCTCCTTCATGAACTCACAGTGATTGCAATTTGCTACCTTTCAAGCGCTTCTTTTACATCAACAGTTATTAATTTTATAGCATCAGTAATTACGTCTATCTAACTTCTTTTCCGAGTCCCGCGACAAATCTGGACTGCCTAGAGGTGATGTTGCCCTCAATAGTGACCTGAATTTTTGCAAAAAGGATCCAGTGTAGATCTCATTTCGGCTCCGCTAAGATCTCTTGTAGCATTAGATGCCAAAGTAGCCAAGTTTCCCACTGCCGAGACATTAAAGCAAGTGCTACAACCAAGTAATGGAAAGCGTTGATCCCTACACTGGCAACGGGTTGAACAGTCGCTTTTTGAAGAGTCTAACAGGCGGCATAGGGGTGTCCCACCAGCAGAATATAAGCTGGATCTGCTTCCCAGTGGAGAACTCGAATAATTAGTGACAGTGTCTTTAATAAAGAAGGGGTACTTTTTGTGTGGGTTCAGCCATAGCCTTTTAAGAAGAGTAAAAATCTTTCCATGGTCCTTGACGGACTCCGCGAATATCAAGGTCATATTTGCCCACATGTTTTCATTCGGTTACTTTGCAATACCATGAAGATTTTTGAAAGCATTCTTGACAACCGCATTCGCGAAATCGTTGAAATTACCGCGACTCAAGCCGGATTTGTCAAAAACTGCGGAACTACTGACACAATACACTCTGCGCGGTTTCTCATGGAGAAACATCGTGAGAAGCATCGCCCTCTTTTCATTGCATTTTTGGATCTAGAGAAAGCGTTTGACCGTGTGCCACACAAACACATCTAGATATGCTTTACGACAATACTTAGTGCCAGAACAACTCGTGCGCAGGGTTCATTTGCTCTACCACGATCCGAAAAGTAAAGTTCGAAGTATGGTGAGTGTATCAAAACCTCTTCGGGTCTCTCTTGGTGTTCATCAAGAAAGCGCCCTCTCACCACTCCTCCTTGTTCTTGTTATGGACACCGTTACACGGGATATCCAACGTCCAGCGCCCTACACACTGCTTTATGCAGATGATGTTTTCTTAGCACCTGATAGCAAAAATGATCTCGAGCAACTTGTCCAAAAATGGAATGATCGCCTCATGCAACACGGTCTCAGATTGAATTTAAACAAAACTGAGTTTTTGACGCCCGTCCCCCCATGAAACAGGCACAATCGCTGTCAGCGGCAGTGATCTGCACAGAACTGAGCGATTTCAATACCTCGGGTCAACGCTATCCATGTACAATGTTGTGCATCCTGTCGCCCTCTATGGTTCTGAGTGTTGGCCGACTATAAAAGACAATGAACGACGTCTTGCGGGAATGGAGACGAAGATGTTACGTTGGACTAGTGGCGTGACATGTTTTGATCACATCCGAAATGAGGATATCCACGATCGTTATGGAGTTCCAACGATCGTGGAAAAGTTGCGAGAGAGGCGTCTTCGATGGTATGGTAACACAATTCGTGCTAACGAGAATTCACTTGCCCAGATTGGTCTGAACATCGAAGTCGATGGTAAACGACCATAAGGCAGGCCGAAACAACGGTGGCTTGATACCCTGGCCAAATGGCGAAACCGACCACGCTTGTGAACGGAACAAAGGCTGAAGAAAAAGAAGAAAGAAGAAGTTTTCATTTCTTCAAAACCCGCAAAATTTTCGATACATTCAAATGGTACACGGTGGTTGGAGGGATCTTTCCTTTTTGCTTTTCGGGACAACGGGCTGGTTCGAATTGGACAGGGGAGGGGATAGCTGTGGAGCGCTTACATGCCTAACACTAACCTGCTTCTTTGTTCTCTTTCTGCGTGCTGCTACCAAGTTAAATCGGCCCTCATTCGTTGTTTCATCCCCGTCTAGAACTACTTCAGTTACTGCTTCTTCTATGTTAATGTTGGGTGATGCCGCTTCCTGTTAATGCTGCTGTTGGTCTGATCGTTGATGCCGTTAATGTTCTTCACGTTACTAACACTGCTGCTACGGTTGAATCCTCTCTTCTCTAACAACTCAAAACTGCTCTTGAAGTTGAAGGATGGTGAGCCATGAACACCTTTTGTTCCTTCAGCTCTTGAATTTCGCTCAGGAGGCACAACTGTTCTGCGCGAAATCCTCTCTTCCTCCGAGAGGCATTATCTTTAATCTATTGGCGGACATCCTCCTCATAATTTTGTCCCGAGTGTTATCAAATATGAGACAGATTCGCAAGGATACTTCTTTTTGTAATGTTTGCACTTCACTTCTACTTTGAATTTTTGACATAGTGGTCTGATCCATACGTCGCTCAGTGTAATTTTCGCTTCGACTGCTCAGAGCGAACTGTCTCTGTCCTACGAAACTTTAATGTAAACCAATTTAACGCTCCTAGCTAAGATCGACATATTCTAGATGCTCTCCTGTAAAGTCACACAGCTCGTTAATATGTTCGTCAAATGAGAGAAGCGGCGTCATATCCACGTCTATTCCTTCATTCCGGATTATGGATTTTTTGTAATGCATTTCTCGTCCGCATCTTTATTTACAATGATCTTGCCAGTCCTCATGTATTCCTCTTAGCAAGAAGAATTGCGAACTTTTGGCCGCGTTCGAGAGAAGAATTTTTAGCCCCCTACATGAGGATGGACGATTCCGTAGCCTGCATAACGACGAAAACTATGAGCGATACCATGACCGTCTGGTTGTGGATAAAATCCGGCTCAATAGGTCACGGTGGGCGGGTCACTTAATTTGTATGGATGAGGAGGATAGATCCCGCCCGGAAAGTCTATAAGGGCATCTATGGTAGAAAAAGAGGACGAGGCAGACCTTGCCGAAGATGGAGCGATGGTGTAGATCAGGATGCCAGACAGCTTTTAGGGATATCGAATTGGTGGACCCCGGCGCAAAACCGGGATGTCTGGAGTTCCTTATTAAGGCAGGCCCAGACCGGATACTGGTTGTTGCGCCATTGATGATGATGATGATCTTTATTTACAAAATTAACCTATTATACTCATGACTACTCATCCATTCCAGCTTGCTTATAATCGAAATTACAACAGCCCCAAAGAACTTCGTTATCGGAAAGAGATTTTTAATGAAAATCTTCAAAAAATCATAAAACATAATGAACAATATGAGGAAGGATTGCTCTCATATACGAAAGGGGTTAATCAATTTACTGACCTAACCTTCGAAGAAGTCCAGAACAAACTACTCACATGTAAAGGAAGCATTGCAAGGTATTAATATCAACCCTTTAAATTATAATTCTCACAGCTTCATTCTCCCAAACAGCGAAGTCGCAAGATACAGCAGTGTCGATGTAGATATTCTTCAAGTCGATGATAACGAGGTACCTGACTCAATCGATTTCAGGGAAAAAGGATATGTGACACCAGTGAAAAACCAAGGTTTGATGTTATAAAACAAATGATGAAATCAAAATTCATTCCATTTTAATTTTCAAGGGAATTGCGGTTCATGTTGGGCATTTTCTGCAGTGGGTTCACTCGAAGGACAACTCTATGCAGCTACCAAGAAACTTGTGGCCCTTTCCGAACAGGAGCTGGTGGATTGTTCGAAAACTAATGAGGGATGTGACGGTGGCGCCGTGGGATTTGCTTTTGAAGATTTAGAAACACTTGGTGGTATCGCCTCTGAGGAATCATATCCCTATAGAGGTACAGACGATACGTGTACACTTAAGAAAGACATGATAGTCGCTGAAGTCACTGGATTCAAAGCTATACCAAAAAAGGAAAATGTATTAAAGACAGCGGTTGCCCTGAAGGGACCTATATCAGTAGGCATTCAAGCGACCGAAAACTTTGTAAACTACAAGGAAGGAATATTCTACGATAAGTCATGTATGAACAACGAGATTTACATGAATCACGGTGTTCTGATTGTGGGATATGGGAAAGATAATTCGACTGGTAAGGACTACTGGATTGTTAAAAATTCTTGGGGAGCCAATTGGGGTGACAATGGCTACATAAAAATGAGTCGTAATCGTAAAAATAACTGTGATATTGCGTCAGCTGCAAGTTATCCTTTTGTCACACCTAAAGGCAACTATTCTAGCTTTGCTGATGAATGAACTATTCAATAAATTTATTTTTGTTGCACTTCCAAAAAATTGAATAAACTAAAATCATGTTTGAATGAAAAATATCTTTATGCATACTTGTCCATCTAAATCGATTGCAAAATGTGTTGATTTTGAGGAAGTTCTCTGGTGGTAATATCAAAATACTATCAATCTAGCCATTTCCTTTTTCTCCATAGGGTAAGTCGAGTAGGAACCAATTACCTGAAAAATTGGTTCCTACTCTATGAAACGCTAAAAGACTAGAGGAGGATGGAGATTATGTCGGGGCTAGCACGCGGATCCATCCTAGAACCGTGTTGTGGGAGAAAGTAAGCTCCTAATCAGTTATGCAGTTATGCTCCTACAGCGTTAAACAAGCAAAGCAAATTTGGCATATTGATGCGACATGGGTAAGGAAACAGTTTTCGCGTTGCCCTGGGAAAAAAAGAAACAGTCGCCTTGACTAAAAGGAGAAAGCGTCGAGTGGTGCCGGCGAAGCAATCATACACCCAAAGTCAATCGTTCTGGGTGGTAATGTCCACCGGTAGAGGCCTTCTCGTCAGCCTGATATGATCTGCTGTGCCCTTTTTGGACCGGCCAAAAGTGTGCAAGGTGCGACTGGGAGTAGGCTCATCCAACTGGTGAGGCAAGCGGATTTGGCGGGGGATGAGCCGAAATAATAATCCGGGGATCGTCCTCCCTATACTGGAAAAGATTCTAACAAGACTCCAACCCCCGGTGGAACAGCATACACCGAGGACTGCGATACTGAAGAGCTTTGTCTTTACTATACGGATTCTGAATACCTTGGACATCTTCTTTTTCTTCAGCCTTTGTCCCGTTCACAAGCGGGGTCGGCTCGTCGTGATCGGCTTCGCCATTTGGCTCTATCGAATGCCTGATCTGGGTGCAATCTCGAGGCTTTCAAATCCCCATCCAGCGTATCAAGCCACCGTTGCTTTAGTCTGCCTTTTGGTCGTTTACCATCGACTTCGATGTTCAGACCAATCTTTGCAAGTGAATTCTTGTTTGCACGAATTGCGTGACCATACAATCGAAGACGCCTCTCTCGCAACTTTTCCACATGTTCAGTTTCAAATAATATCCCTCGTGGCCCGAACAGCCAGGGTGAACATTTTTCTCAGACTACTCGTGGGACTAAAACACGGACTCAACAAACAAATATAAACAAGTCGGTGAACCGGAAGTTGGGCGTTTCAAGTATGCTAGGTTTTGTGTATTTCTTTTATAATAATATTTGAGTGTGCATTTGCCCCATTAGTACTTTTTTTTTTTTTGTGCGTACACGGAGGTGGAAAATCTTAGAAAGACACGTCCGCCGGAACAACAGCGGGCGCGTGTGGGATTCACAGCCACTAAAAACCACCCACCATTGTGGTATTACTTCGCGGGGTAGGTTTGCTCTTAGACACTCATCCTTCTCCCATTTGCAGCTTTCCTCCTTCTTTGTTCCTTCTGCAACTCCTCCTGCATTTGGATGATTGCGGAGCCAACCGCAAGCCACTTCTCCTCGGACTCCAGCATCTCAGTAACCAAGCTCTCCGGGGTCACGCTCCTGCCCAGCACCTGGTTTAAGCTCCTTCTCTCCATCGCAAATCGTGGGCAGTGAAACATCACATGCTCTGGATCCTCCGGTATGCCATCGCATCTGGAACAGTTCGGAAAATCATCCAACCCAAAGCAATGCAGATACTGCCTGTAGCAACCACCGTGTCCCGTGAGGAACTGGGTAATGTGGTAGTTGGTATCCCCATGTTTTCGCTCAAGCCACACCCTAATGTTGGGAATGAGCCTGTGCGTCCACCGACCTTTCGCAGACTCGTCCCATCTGCGTTGCCAGAGATCAAGCGATTCTGACCTTGCCGCATTTCTACGCTGTGCATGCCCCTCCATATGTCTTGCATTGTACAGGACACTCATTTCTTTGGCCTGAATGTCAACCGGGATCATGCCTGCCACCACCAATACTGCCTCATCTGATGTGGTTCTACAAGCACTGCAAATCCTCAAAGCCATCCGCCGGAAAACCGAGTTCACCTGCTTCCGTCTCTGAGAGTTTGCAAGCGCCTCTGCCCACACAGGCGACGAGTAGAGCAGGATGGAACGCACCACTCCGGCTAGCACCAACCGCCGGCAATGTTTCGGCCCACCAATATTTGGCAACATTTTCGCAAGTGCCGTGGTGGCACTGGCTGCCTTTTGGCATGCATACTCTAGGTGCTCCCTAAAACTCAATTTGGTGTCAATTATTACCCCCAGGTATTTGATAGCCGGCTTTGATACGACCGTATGTCCACCGACCTCCACTTTTACAGTATTATTTTTCCTGCGTTTCGTTATCAAGACCGCTTCCGTTTTCGCGTCCGCCAAGGTCAGCCCGGCCTTTTCTAGCCAGGACTATACCGCTCTCACTGTTTCCGTTGCGTAAACCTCCACATCTTCTGGGTGTTTTGCTGCAACAACCACAGCTAGGTCATCAGCAAAGCCGACAAGCGTAGTCCCCTCTGGGATGGGAAGAGCAAGCACCCCATTATACATGATATTCCACAACAGGGGACCAAGTACCGATCCCTGTGGTACCCCGGCTGTGACAATGTACTCTTTGGGGCCCTCATCCGTCCCGTACCAGAGAGTCCTCTCTGAGAGGTAGTTTTCCACCAAATTCGTTAAGTATCCGGGGACACTTATGTCAGTCAACGCCCGTTTAATTCTATTCCAGTTGGCCGAATTGAATGTGTTTTTGACATCCAACGCCACCACGGCACAGCAGCCGACAGAAATCAGTGCACCTTTTGCCAGGTTTACCACCATGCCAATTGCGTCCACCGTAGAGTGGGCGCGTCGGAAACCAAACTGGCGTTCCGACAAACCATTGCTGGCTTCGACGATGGACAGGAGTCTGTTGTAGATGACTCTCTCCATCATCTTCCCCATTGTATCCAACAGACAGATAGGACGATACAACGCTGGGTTTCCAGATGGTTTGCCAGGCTTCGGAAGCAACACCAACTTTTGCTTTTTCCACTGGGCAGGGAATATTCCTTCTTTTAGGCACGCCTCGAAGGTGTTGGCGAAAACGTCGGGCCTAGTCTTCACTGCCAGCTTCAAAGCTCCGTTGGGGATGCCATCCAAACCTGGGGCCTTGTTGTCACCGAACCTACCACATATTTCCCGCAGCTCCTCCACAGTTACAGGCGGTATTATGCCGTCATTTGGCTGGACAAAAATTTGCCTTCTCCTATTTTCGTGGTGAGGGAACAGAGTGGTAATAATCTGTTTCAGGAGGCGCGGAAAGGTCATCTGGGGTGATCTCCGCAGCCTTTTCATCACCACTCTGTAAACCTCGCCCCAAGGGTTTATGTCGGCATGGTCGCACAGCTGTTTGAAGCAGTTCTTTTTGCTCCTCCGAAAGGCTTCCTTTAGGCGGCCACGCAATTGCTTGTGTGCCTCCTCTCGACCGTCGCCACCGGGTTTTCCCCTGAGCCTCTGGCAAAGCCTCCTTGCCCGAAAACATGCGGCTTGCAAACTTGCGATTTCGTTGTTCCACCAGTAGTTGGGTTGCCTACTGGGGAGCAATCGCCTTCTGGGCATAGTAGCATCGCATGCTTCCGTCACCCATCAAGTGATCTGGGTGGCTTTCTCTCCAGCCGTACCATTCAGGGATATGTCGGATTTGAGCACCGCGGAAAACGTGTCCCCCTCGAACGCTTTCACTGTCCAGCCAAGTATACCACCCGGCATTTTGCGAAAACTCTTTTTCGAGCTCGATCCGTCTTTGATCTCTATGCAGATTGCCTGGTGGTCGCTGTGAGTATAGTCCTCACTGACATGCCAAGCGATTCTACTGGCTAAAGTGGCACTCACGTATGTCAGGTCCACTATAGACCCCAGGCCCCTTCCCCGGAAAGTGTACGAAGACCCAACATTCGCCAGTACCACGTCTAGCTCCGAGGAGAACACGTCCCCTGACATTAGTTATCCGGCTGCCCCATTCAAGAGCCCACGCATTGAAATCGCCTCCTATTATGATCGGCCAACGTCCTCTTACATCCAAAACAAGAACAGCAAGCATCCGCTTATACTCGTTGAGTGTAGCGCTGGGTGGAGCATAGCAGCTGTAGATGTGGATGCCCTTCACCTTCGCTCTGATGAAGCCCTCCTCCGGGTGCTCCATTATTTCCTGGAAGGCTTGTTCTCCACAAGTCCACAGCGCTGCTTGGCCCGTTTGGTCTTTGACCCAAACGCTACCACCGCGGTTTCGGTATGGTTCACTTAGTACGGCCACATCGATGTTTTTCTCGCGGATGGTTTGCGCGAGTAAATCCTGCGCCGCCTCGCAGTGGTTGAGGTTGATTTGTATTAACCTCATCTGCGATTTGTGCTAAGGGCTCCCCTGTATTCCAGGCACCTGCTGCTGCCTGCAATGTGCCGATGGTCCACACCCTCCTTTCCTTTGCACAGTAGACAATTTGGGTCAGCTCCGCAGTCCTTGCTGATGTGGCCTTCCACTCCGCATCTCCAGCATTGCTTTGACCTGTCATTTGGGTTAGTGCATGACTTCGCAATGTGACCAAAGCCAAGGTATCTAAAGCACCGTTTTAACGCCACCTGTTCCCTAAGGCGACACATAACCCAGCCTATTCTCACTCTCCCTGCTGCTAACAGTTTGAGTACGTTCTCCACTGGTAGGCTGATGATGGCGGTTTGTTTTCCCCCATAGGCTTTCCTTAGCGTTTTCACCACTGACTCTTGTAGTCCGGCAAAATCGAACTGTTTCTCCAACGCTTCGCGAACCTTCTCCTTCGTCGTGATTTCATCTATATCTTTGCAGATTATAGTGATCTCCGGCCTGCTAGCTCTTATGTCGGCTTCCTGCCCTAAAGTCTTCCCGATTTGGCTTAAGAATTTGTCCGCGGTTACATCCTTGGATTTCTTAAGTTCCAACATAAGATCTCCCCTCTGCGACCGTCTAATACGGCTGACGTTGTCTCCCAAATTGGTGAGTTCGGGGTCTGCCTTCACTTTCCTGAGAATGTCGGCGTATGACCCTTCGCCTCGTTTGGAAATGAAAATCACCTCCGGTCTAATCTTCCTCCGATAATTTCTTTTCCGCGGTTCTACCTTCCTCCAAGCTTCCGCATCCGCCTTTGAAGGTTCAATCCCTTTTCTCGAGGTAGCCACTGCAGTATTTTCCCTGGTAGCTTCAGACGTACTTTTCATGAACTCCGCCTTTTTGGGAGTTGAGTCCTTTTTTCTTTTCGGGGTTTGCTGGCCTGTTGAGTCATTCAGCTTCTGGCGCAGCCTCTTCCCCGGTTTCTCCCCTTTTGTGTTTTGAACCGGCGTTTCTTGAGTTGCCTGGTTCACTTTTCCAATCGGCGACTTCCCTACTCGTTCATCCTGGGCCTTGCCGTACGTCAAACGGATGCCTCTTATCATGGCCCTTATATTTTGGTGAATGTTTCTGCGCTCCTTTATAAACTCACACAGCTCCATGATCTTTTTACCCCATTAGTACCTAGCACGTAAAATATGCATATATCATGTGAATGTATCCATTTTCGCATGATATTGACATTCAAAGTCTTGAATTTGCACAGAAGTGTCAACTTTGACCTATTATAATTTTATTAGTTGTAGTGTGATTTCCACCAAATTAGTAGTAGTGTGATTTCCACCAAAATTTCTCAGATCTAGGATGAACTTACGGCGGGTTTTGCAGCTAATTACTAAACATTATGGTAATATAATATTATTAACTTCATTTGAACAGATATCTGCATGGAGGGTATTTCGGAGGCTAGGCATAATAATGTTGATTTTTGTCAGATTTTCACGTTTGGTAGTTTCTGAGAATGGGTCTGCGAAAGAAATGATCTCTTTTAACCACCCGCATTCTCGACCTTTCCATCAAATGTCAAATTCAAGACCGGCTTTGGAAAGAAATAACCGAGACTTTTCATTTCATACTCCTTATGACTATATTCGGTGAAAAAAAATTTACATCCCCTTTTGTATGTATGGGACCCCCCTTACATTAAATGTAGAGCGGTGTAACTGACTGTATGCGTGGGCGTTCACAATTTCCACCTTTCCACCAAATTTAGTGTCAATCGCTATAACCGTCTTCGAGTAAAATGCGGGGGACATAAACAGGGAGACAGACGGAGAGACAGACGGACAGTAAGCCGATTATAATATTATAATAATATAATAATATATAATATATCACCAGAGGACGAGCTGCTGCCATCCAGCAGCAAACAGTAGCCGTCAGTGCTAGCTGTAGTACTGAAACCAACAACAGGGAGCGTGACGACAGACAGACTAGCGATTTCCAGTCATAGTACTCCTAAACCGAAAACGTCGACGTCGTCGTCCCCCTCAAAAGCACGGGCTGACATTAATGTCGGTCTCTGGAAACCGGATAAGGAACAGAAGTTCCTTGGAGTCCTACTCAAGAGCCAATACCAGAAGGCCCCACACCTCACTAAATACCAGGTGATTGCCGAAGTATAGGACAACAAATGCCAAGGAAAGCAGCAAAAATCGAAACCCGTCGCTTTCAAAGGCAATCGATCTCAAGAGGAGGTCGAACAAAAACACAAGCGGAGCAGAGTGTTCGAAGATCCATGTGCTAGACTCAATGGAGAATTGGAAAGTCTCTGTGATCCTTCTCAGATCACACGCTAGAGTACGCCCAAATCTAATTCCTCAACATAAAGTAGGCGAGAAAGCGAGAAAATGGAGTAGAACCCTTGGGGGTCCAATAAGCAACCAAGAAGAAGACAGCCTCTTCACCTGAAGAAAAACTGAACCGGTAAAACTCCGAGGGAAAATAGATAATTCGTCTATTCCGAACAGCGGTAAAAAGGGAAGTGTCGAAAACTCGTAATCCCAAACAACGGATATATGTGAGCAACGAACAGCGACAAAGGAGCGGAAAGGAGATCTCTCCATGGGCTTTTACCTCTTGGTGGGGTATAGTGTGTCATTTACGGCTATTCGCCATCGCTCGCAGTTACCTGAAATGCGCTTCAGCTCTCCCCACGATTTCCCGAGACGTTGGCACTCGCCCTTGGGCTGTCTTGGAAGACTGATCACCAATGCATGGCGTAGTCCGCAATGCATCTGTCAGCCCTCCTTAATATGTGGCCTATCCACTGCCACTTCCGTCCTCCCCTCACATCGCATACGAATGCCAACCCTGTGCGCTGGCCAAGTTGTTCGTTTAAGATAGTGTCAGGCCAATGTACTCCGACGTTACGACGTAGACAGGTAATAGTGCAATTCATAACTGTATTTGTGGATTTTAAACAGAGCAGTGGAAGCGGATCTAGCGCTATTATTGCGTCGGGTAACATCTAGTTCGGTGCCGCCGTTGACAGAAACCAGGACCGCTAGATATACAAATTGATCAACGCCTTCGATGGTCTGCAGATAAGGAGAGTGCGATGACCCGTCCGTCTACTTGCCAAGGTCCATAACCCGTGAAAGAGGAATCAGGTGTCATCAGCGTATTCGAGGTGTTTGAGGAAAGATGTCATTGTCCATTGAACTCCACCGATAACAATAAGAAATAATATCAGTGACAGGATGCAACCCTACCGGGCTCCGCTTTGAACTTTAAAATCCTCCGAGATTTCATCTCGGTGCATTATATGTCACTCTAATAATAGCAATTAGTTTCTCTGGAATATCCCTCCTGCGCAGGTCACTCCAGATACCCTTCCTGTTCACACTTTCTCACGCTTTCTCAAAATCGATTAAGAACAGCTGCAGGTGAAGTGTTCTTTCCGTCTCTTCAGTTATTCATCATCATGGATAAGAAATCGAACATTAACGTCCTTCACAGAACCATCGAAAGATTTACGACCGCATGCAAATTCTTCTGTGATGCGGTATACAGTTCTGAAATCATTGTAACCTGCGGTATCTTCCGCTTCTTTTAGCAATGCAATAGCAAATTCTCCCTTGCCAGGGCGTGCACTACGCTGAACTTCTCGGAATTTCGCTCGATCGGTCAGTAGAGCCTTCAACCTTCAACCCCCTGTTTTCACGATTCCGCAGTCAGCCAGATCTTTTGACCCCCTTCGGAGCATGGCCAATGACCGAAAAAGTAGCATTTTTGATAGGTCATCGATATTCTCAGGCACGTTACTCAGTAGATCTCCCGCTCGATTAGCAAGATAGCTCTCCCACTGTCGAGTAACAACTGGGTCGTACAAGCGCTCCCCAACCCTGCGAGAAGTGGCGGGCGCAACACGCAAGCGGACGAAAACGACCATCAGATGGTGTTCTCTTTCGGGGCCGATGTCAGCGCCACTGTTGTTGCGCACATCCAACTCCTAAATCTACTGGTGACCGCGAAGTGATCGATCTGATTATTTGTAAGGCGTCGGTCAGTTGAAACCCAACTGACATTACAATTACACCAATAACGAAGCGATGGAAGTTGCAGAAATCCAAGAATCCCCCACCATGCTCGTTACAGTAGCCAAGACCGTGTTTCCCCATCATATGCCCACGGAAGATGTTATCAAATCCCACCTAGGTATTCAAATCAGCTAACACGATCTCAATGGCACTTCTAGGAAGCTTCCCCTATACCGCGTTTAGTTGCTCGTAGAAAGTATCTTTCTTCACTACATTGAAAGTCTCCGTTGGTGCCTAACATTGTACAATTGTGATGCTCCTTGACCTGGACCGAAATCTTGCAGTTAGAATTATGTCAGAAACCAGCTTCCATTGGTGTGGCAAGAGGGAGAAGAGTACTCTCCAGAGTACACCATCTTACACCACTTAGGCCCAGAGTATCCACTTTATATCGCTGGAAATCCCGCTTAATTTGGAGAAGACGAGCATTCTGAGAACTCTCGCTACCGTTATTGAGAAACGTGCGAACATTCCCGAAACTAATTATAGTCCGTTTTCAATAGCTAAAGCTAGTTGCCGTGAAGTCAGTCCCTATATAAGTCGTTGTTGACGTTTCGGTAGCAATAAAGTTTAAAAATCTACAGGTTACTAACCCACAAATTTCTATCTCTTTCAATGGTCTCTTACGAAAAGCAGGGAAGGCTTGCTGTGTATTTTTAAGCCCCAACTCATAATCTGGCGGTAATCTGTTGACAATACCGCAATTACGTTAGCGCTATGTGGGTGAGGGATGTCAAGCCATCTACTCAATACTCTCCATATCTAGACAGCCTGGTGTTAGACGGTAGTATGTCAACCTAACATACTTAGCACCTCATTGGCGAATCGTCTAGCTATCCTTCTCGATATTGGAAAAGGAGGGAGCAACAGTCGAAAACGCAACAGAAATGGAGCACTAGGATAACTGGCTGGTCCACTAGCCCACTTCTGAGGATTGGACATTTTTTAGTTGCTCTTGAAAGAGGTTACGGCTCGTGTCTCAGCCTGTAAGTGAGGCAAGTAACGATATAAAGCCGGCACAGGGTTTCTATAACAGTAGACAATCACATTGTTGGCGGAATCAGTAAACCTTGACGTTAAACTCATCTTGCTTATAAGCCCAGAAGTTTTGTCAGACAACGAGGGGAACATCTAGAGCTGAAGGAACAATACCGACATCTTTGTAGTAGCCATTAAAAAGGCCATACAAGGCAACAAACGGAATTGACAAACACGAACTCGTGGCATAATATTGTATACATACGTTACCAAAAACTACCCCGAGTGAGGTACTCGCGGCTATTGTTCCAAACAATTATTATACAACTATTATTCTGCAACAGCAGGAAAATCGACCTCCGCCAACGGTTGGACAAGATATCTTCTCGATTGCAGCAGAAAAGGAGAAACTAGGAGAAATCTCTAGACGTGTTGATGATAAGAAGGCTCCGGGATCGGACGGGGTTCTGAACAAAGCCGTCAAGTTGACTGCTAAGAATTTGAATTGCACATGGTGGAAGGAATGTTTCCTGCTCAGTAGAAGAGGCAAGTTGGTTTTACTATTAAAGTCCCAAAAGCTACTTGGCGTGCACTGTTCATATCGGGCCGTCTTTTAGTTAAGTTTCCTGTAGCACGTTTTACGATCGATGCAATGGCAATGGTCATACATTTAGCTCGAGAGGCGCTAGCTGTTGACAAGCGTTGGTCGGCGGTGACACTTGGCACAAGGAATACCTTTAATTTGACCAACTGGAACATCTTGGCTAAACTGGGTATTCCTAGATACTTAGCTTTGTTGATCGAGAGTTACCTCACAGAAAGGCTTCTCTAGTGGACCTAAAGAATAAATTGCGCATTGGGACCTCTTCTGTACAAATCATGTATGTAAATAATTTTGTAGTTACGAAACCAGCAGTCGTTAAACCAGGCTTATTGGATGAAAAGGTGGGAAGAGCTCTCATTATCAATACCAAGAAAAATAATACTGTCAAAATCCGGGACGAATCACGAGGTCGTTTCAAAATAATAATAAAAACTAATAATTAAAAACTTAGGGGAAATATCCCTAAGCTAAACAGCTTGCCCGCATACAAGTCTCCAGGCCCAGATGGCATAATGCCAGTCATGCTACAGAAGCAGCAGGAAAGGGTTGTGTAGTGGCTTGTTGATATTTACCGGAGCTGCACCACTTTAGAATACGAGTGGTTTTCATTCCGAAAGCGGGCAGGACTTTCGACCAATCAGCCTGACCTCTTTCGTGCTGAAGACCCTAAAACGCGTCCTGGACATTCACTTAAGGACGATTATGGAGAGAACGCCTTTCCCTAAGTCCCAGCATGCCTACCTCAAAGGAAAATCTACAGAAACCGCCCTCCGCGAGGTAATTGGCACGGTTGAGCGGCCGCTGCAGTAAAAACAGTATACGCTTGCTGCCTTCTTGGATATAGAGGAAGCTTTTAACAACGTCAGTACCAATGACATCAAGGAAGCCTTGATAGGTATTGGATTAGAGGGGTATCTCACGCATTGGATTATGTCCATGCTGAGTACCAGGATAATCCAGTCCGACCTGGGACCAGAGCTGTGAACAGAGGCACGCCCCAAGGTGGCGCCATCTCTCCGGTGCTCTGGTTAATAGTAATGGACAAAATTGTACGTACATTGGACAGCAGCGGGGTGGAGGTGGTGGCGTATGCCGACGACTTGGTGATATTAGTATCAGGGATGTTTCTGTCCATTATGAGCGACATCATGCCTCAAGATGCAGACTCAGCATAAACCCAACAAAAACACAACTGATGCTATTCACCACCAAGGCAAGGATACCTGAATTCCATCTACCACGGCCGAAAGAACAAAGACTGGTTCTTTCCTCTAATGTAAAGTATCTGGGTGTAATCCTAGATGCTAAGCTAAATTGGAGGTTGAACATAGAACTGAGGATTAAGAAGGCCTGTATAGCCTTCTATGCCTGTAAGAGAACCTTTGCAAAGAAATGGGGTCTCCGGCCGAGGATGGTTCTTTGGATGTACACCGTTGTAGTGCGTCCTCAAGCACTTTCTCTGCGACTACCCAGCTCTGGCTAGAGTCAGGCTGCGGAATCTGGGTAAACCATTCTTTAGGGACCTCAGAGAGATTTCTAGCTGCAGGGTGGGAGAGCTGCTTTCCTTCGTGAATGCTACGGGCTGGCTCTGAAGATCCGAGCTGGCTCGACTCCCTGCTCCCATAACAACCGTCACGGGCTTAGGAGTTTGTGGCATCAAAACGGCGCACCAAAGCGCTAATTGGGCTCCTCGGAGCGGCCACTGATACCTACCTACCAATACCCAAGCTCTTGTTTCTTATTTAATTGAATACGCATCATACCTTTTGTTTTCTTTGCGATCTTCCAGCCGTGAGAGGTGAATCTTACATTCTCTGCCCGAATGTCTCGAGATCTGCATTGAGTATGATGTGGCACAACCACTTTAGCCGGTAAGCTATTTGAATTGGTGTTTACCAAATCTAAAAGCTTAGAAGCTGAAAAAGAATGATTCTTCGGATGTATATAGCTGTGGTTTACTCCACTATAACGTACGGCTTTACTGATTTGTGGGTGGCGCCAAGCAAGAAATAAAATGGAGCCAAGATGAATGAGGTCCAAAAAATCGCCTGGTATTCCGAGCTCGAATAACAACACCCCCAGAATCCCTCTGACAATCAGGTGAGAGTTAACACTTAAGCCTTCCACAACACAACCCTCCGCGACACTTATAAGAGGGAAGTAAATGCCGCAATAACCGCAGTCAACAGAGTACATGGAGATGAAGCATCAACAAATGATCTTCACAATCACCTGAAGAACGTTATCATTGATACAGCCACAAACATACTTGGCCCCAGCCGCAAGAGCAGTCGGAACGACAGATGAATGACAGACGATGAATGTAAGCTAGCAACGGGAAGGAAGAATGCCGCATGTTATATTCTCAAAGAACGCGAGCACACGCAGAGACTTACCACGAACGCCGTCGAGCGGAGAAGCGACTTCACAGACGGAAAAAGGAAGCCTGGGAGAACCAACAAGTCTATGAACTGGAAAAGTACAGGGAGCAACCGCACCAGGCGCGCAAGTTTTACCAACAAGTCAGCAGGATGAAGCCTTATACACCTCGATGCTCATCCTGCCGAGACAAAGAGGGAAATTTGATCTGAAGACAACGGACAAATGCTGCCACCACCAAGCATTGAAGAAACAGTCCGTTCAATCCACCGGCTTAAAAACCATAAGTCGCCAGGAGCCGATGGGATTACTGCCGAATTGGTTAAATATGGAGGTGACCAAGTTCATCAACTGATGCTTAAGGTGTGGCTGTCAACGAGGCATTATTATTGAGTACTTTGATGAACTACTGAACAACCAGAACATCGGTGAGTTGGAGGTCCCGCCAACTGAAGACGACGGACAAATACTGCCATCACCAAGTTTAGGAAAAACAGTCCGTGCAATACATCGGCTAAAAAATCATAAGTGGCCAGGAGCCGGTGGAATTACAGCCGAATTGGATAAATATGGAGGCGACTAGTTACACCAAGTGGTTCATCAACTTGTGCTCAAGGTATGGGACAGCGAATCAATGCCTGACGATTGGCAACGAGGCATTATCTGTCTCATACATAAAAAGGGAGATATCACACAGTACAGCAATTATAGAGGTATCACGTTGCAGACTACCATCTATAAGAAATTCTCCACTATCTTGCTAGGCCGGATAGCCCCATACGCCCAGAACATCATTGGCTCATACCAAAGAGGCTTCACCAACCAGGCTTCAGTCAACCAGGCAAATCAGCAACAGATGAGATTTTCTCTGTGCGGCAAGCGATGGAAAAACTGTTGGAATATGGACATCAGTTGCACCATCTATTCATCGACTTTAAAGCTGCCTGTGATAGCATAGCCAGGGTAAAACTGTACACGGCCATGAGAGAATTCGGTATCCCGACAAAATTAATAAGACTGACTAGGCTGACCCTGACCAATGTGCGAGGCCAGATAAAAGCAGCAGGATGACTCTCAAGACCATTCGACATCAACAACGGTCTACGACAAGGGGATGCCCTATCATGCGTCCTCTTTAACCTGGCTCTCGAGAAAGTGATCCGTGATGCTGAGGTAAATGCAAGAGGTACGATCCTCTTCAAGTCCACCCAACTACTGGCCTATGCTGACGATATCGACATTATGGGAGGAACCACCCGAGGCGTACAAACTGGCTTCATCCAGATCGAGCAGGCGGCAAATAGCGCGAGATCTTGGGCTGCACATCAATGAAAGCAAGACAAAATATATAGTGGCAACATCAGTACCGAAAACGAACCATCCAACAACATCAAACCGCACTGGTCAAACACAAACACGAAGAAGAATAAGGATAGGAGAATACAACTTTGAGACCGTTGATAATTTCTCCAAATCTAGGGTCGAAAATCACAACCGATAACAGCTACGATGATGAAATCCGCGCACGGTTGTTGTCAGCCAACAGAGTCTATTTCAGCTTACAAAAACTGTTCCGCTCGAAATGTCTCACCATAGGGTCAAAGCTCTTACTGTACAAGACTATGATCTTGCCAGTCCTCATGTATTCCTCGGAGACTTGGGTTCTTAGCAAGAAGAATTGGGAACTCTTGGCGGCGTTCGAGAGAAGAATCCTCCGAAGAATTTTTGCCCCCTTCATGAGGATGAACGATTCCGTAGCCTACATAACGACGAAATCTATGAGCGATACCACGACCGTCCGGTTGTGGATAAAATCCGGCTCAATAGGTTACGGTGGGCAGGTCACTTAATCCGTATGGATAAGGATGATCCAGCTCGGAAAGTCTATAAGGGCAGTATCTATGGTAGAAAAAAAAGACGAGGCAGACCCTGCCTAAGATGGAGCGATAGCGTAGGCCAGGACGCCAGACAGCTTTTAG
Source organism: Hermetia illucens (assembly GCF_905115235.1). Taxonomy (NCBI): domain Eukaryota; kingdom Metazoa; phylum Arthropoda; class Insecta; order Diptera; family Stratiomyidae; genus Hermetia; species Hermetia illucens. Next base: position 117,460,678 of record NC_051852.1, read on the forward strand.
GGATATCGAATTGGTGGACCTCGGCCCAAAATCGGAATGTCTGGAGTTCCTAATTAAAGCAGGCCTAGATCGGATACCGGTTGTTGCGCCGTTGATTATGATGATGATGAAAAAATCGCATGTGCAGGTGCTACTGGGGTTTTGCAGTCCTGCCAGAAGGATGTCCTCAGTGTACTCTTCTCCTCCCCTCTAGGTATCCCTATCGGCTAACGCCACATGCAAGCAGAACTTAAAGAGGATTTTTGCCGTGGACTTTTCAACCTAGCCAGAGTGGAAGCCTGGCGACGTTATGCAAGGTTATGACGCAACATCCTCTACCGGCGATTCAAAAATGATCGGCGGATTCGGTGCAGGAGTAATCTCGGATACGCACAGTATCGCCGATTTATTCGATTTCACGGAATTCACCAGTATATTCCAAACAATGGCATTGGCGATACTGAAGACTTGTCGATGGTCAGGGACTGATCCGAACCCCAAGCGTATGATCATACTCAGTGGCGACATCTCCAGGCTGGGAGAATAATGAAGGGAAGCGCTAGTTCTCCATCATAATAATATAGAGCCGAATAAGCAGCTTGACAGCATGACCGGCCCGAACTCCGCTTTTGACAGTTTCTCGATAGACGCAGCTAAAGTCCCGCTGGCGACATTGAAGGGTCAATCTACTCACACTTACACTGACAACCTTCAGATGATGAAGGACACCATGCGCGGTAAGTCAAGGGGGATTTGGCCCTCTTATAATACGACCTGATTTCGAAAACTTTAGGGTCAGGCGCGTACGAATGTGTGCAGGATTCCGGTGAATGTACTGGGGTTTAGAAGACCATGCCGCTAGACTCGGCATACCCTACGATTCGTATTGACGAAATTGCAAGATACTTGCTTCGCAATTTCCCAACCCTTACTAGGGCCAAGCTTCTGACAATAGGTAAACAATTTTTTGTACGTAGTTAATTCTACTAATTCTACCTATAATGCCAAAAGAGAGTTTTTATATTTCATATATCTTCCACAGTAAATGTCAGCCTCAACTCGGCCATGTTATACATAGCATGTTGACCAGGTAAAGGAGGAAGGTTTGGGGCAATGTACCATGTGCTATCTTCAATAAAACAAAAATACTGAGATAATGGAAAGAGATAAATAAAGTATAGTTGGGATTATTCCACTATGCTAAATCCTACCTATCCTATGCTAAATCCGACAGGGATCCAACGCATCCAATATCGTTGAAAACAAATACGCAATCTGGGTGGAGAGCCTATAGTCGATTTTACAGACACTCATAATCTTGTATCTATGAATACACAGTTCATCAAACGATTGTCTTATTTTCCTATATTTTATAGTGGGAACAGTAAAACGCAAATCGACTATATTCTCATAAGATGCCGACATTTTACTACTGTCATTGGCTGCAAATCCGTTCCTTATGAACCATCGCACCTTAACATCAGCCGTTGATTGCTGTCTTGCAAATCAAGCCCCCGATAAAACAGCGTGAGGAACGCACTGGTCCCATTACCAACTATAACGAATGCAGAAGATTCGTGGAACCAAGTTAAAGACACGATCCACAAAGCGGCCTATACAACCCTCGGGGTTAACAAGTCAGATAAGCATTCCGGCATTTGAAGCTATTCCACCTCGCGGCACTGAAATCGAGGAAGCAATAAAACGAATAAAATCGGGGAAAACAACAGAACCTGACGACATCCCCTCTGAGCTCCTGAAAGTGGAAAGCTGGGACCCAACACTGTAGCTCAATGAATTCTTGAATCGGGTTCTTCAGGAAGGTAGATCACCATCTGCCTGGCAACTTGCCCAAAAATAGAATGATCGCCTCATGCAATACGGTTTCAGATTGAATATAAAACTGCATTTTTAACCACCGATTCCCATGAAACAAACACCACGGGTCAATGCTATCAGCCAAAGGAGAACTGCCTTATGAAATTGCTTCACACATAGCGCAAACTAGATGGAATAGCGTTTCACAACTAATGTTCTTTATGATCGAGGTATCAACATATGTACGTCTAAACTCAAAAATTTACCAGAATGTCGTTCGCGCTGTCGCCCTCTATGGCTCTGAGTGTTGCCCGACTATAAAAGATAATGAACCGCTTCTCGCGGTAATGGAGGCGAAGATGTTGCATAGAAACAGCGACGTGACACTAGTTGATCACATCCGAAAGGAGGATATCCGCGATCGATATGGCGTTGCACTGATCAGAACAATAAATCCTCGCTTGAAGACACCAGAAACAGGTTGGTCATCAAGAACACTTGATGAGGATACATTTCTCGAGGTATTGCCATGGAACACCGAGTTTATTGGAACAACCATAGGAAAAGGATCGCAGCTATCCCAACAGATATACCGAGCATGTGACGCTTACATGCCAAGACGCGCATACTCTCGGAAGCGTAACGCTAACTACTGGTGGAGCACTGAAATAGCGAAGTGTCGTGCGGAAGGCTTGAAGGCCACAAGGCAGAGTTAATGCCGAAGAAACATGCCAGAGTATGAGCAACGGTACCTCGAATATAAACAGGCACGAAAAAAGTTGCAATTGGTCATCAAAAAAAGTAAAAATGATTGCTTCAAGCGACTCTGTGATGAGGCAGACTCAGATCCACGGGGAGGAGCGTACAAGTCCGTTATGTCAGCAATAAAAGGCAAAAGGTCCCCTCCTATTATGTGCCCTAGATTATTGTGGGAGATAGTTTCGACATTGTTCCCCAATCATCTGGAAACAATCTTCCCAATGATACCAATGAGCGCCGAAGACATACCTCCAGTAACCACAGACGAAGTCTTGGAAGCAGTGAAAAGGGTCCGGGATGCCGCAGCCCCCGGCATAGATCGAATCTGCAATAAAGCGCTGAAATTGGCAAGGAGAATGGCACCAAGCATGCTTGCACGGGTATTTACAGACTGCCTAAAAGAAGGGTCCTTCCCCGCAGAGTGGAAAATACAAAACCTAGCATTGATCCCCAAACCAACATCCTATAGACCTATCTGTCTTTTGAATACAATAGGCAGGGTCCTCGAGTGGGTAATCTATAACCGGTTATATCTATTAATTGATAGTGGAGGTTATTTATCGAATAGGCAGTTTGGCTTCCGGAAGGCTCGGTCAGCGGTTGATGCTACCAAACTGGTTTCTGAACTAGCCAGAAAAGCCTAAGAGGAAGAAAAATACTGCGCACTGGCGACTCTTGAAATCAAGAGCGCGTTCAATTCTGCCGGATGGAACCATATCATCGAAGCGCTCATCGCGGCATTCATACAAATACATATTAAATATAATCTTCGATTAATTCCGACAGCGGAAGCTATTTTATGATACGGACGAAAGATCGAATATGTATGTAATAACGACAGGAGTTCCGCAGGGTTTGTTCTGGGCCCGCTGCTATGGAACAAGCCGTTTTCGTCGGATTCGCAGATGACGTTGGAGTGGTCATCACATCCAATCACCGCGACGAAATACAGATATATGCGAACGAGACTATACGGACGATCAAGTCTTGCTTAAAGACCACGGGCTGGAGCTTGCCGAAGACAAGGCGGAGTTGGTGCTCTTTACAAAGCGGCGAAAACAGAAAACTGTTGAAATTTGCATCGGGGCGCATGCTATTAGCGTTTGAGCGTTTGCGGTCACTGGCTGCATGGCAAACAGCATGGGACCAGGCGGAGAATGGCCGGTGGACACACAGGCTTATCCCAGACATAAGCATGTAGACTATGCGGAACCACGGTGAGATGAGTTACGATCTGACTCAGTTCTTAACCGGACACGGTGGATACAGGAGTTACCTTTATAGGTTCGGTCTAGATAAATCGTCCGATTGTCCTACGTGTGAAGGTACAGCCGAAAATGCAGAACACGTTTTCTTCGCCTGCCCCAGATTTAAAAGCTCAAGGAGAAAGCTTGAAACAGAACTGAATACCCGTTCAACGGTGGAAAATTTGATAAGGTACATGGTACAATCAAATACAGGGTGCGGCAGAATAACTTCCTTTTTTAAAATGCGCGCCACTCAGTTAGTTGATGTCATAGCGGAGCGCTAGTGGTCTCATTCAAGAGGGGATACTGTAAAGTTTTGGCCCGACACGGTTCAGTCGCCATCATGCGTTGGAATAGTGAGGAGCGTGCCTTTGCCGTTGAGGTTTACTTTTCAAGCGGATGTTCGGTTATTGCAACACAACGTGCATTTCGGAATCGCTTTAATTTAGCCCCGTTGGCTCCCGTTCCAGACCGCAAATCAATTGTTACATGGGTCACTACATTCAGACAAACTGCAAGTGCGACAAAAGGAAGAACTGGAGTCACTCGGCCCGTTAGATCACCTGAGAACATTGAAGCAGTGAGATCGTCAATGTGGCGATCGCCACGGCGTTCTACGCGCAAACACGCATCTGCCCTTGGACTATCCGATCGTTCTGTGAGAAGAATTCTTCGTGATGATCTTCATTTTCATCCCTATAAGATGGCGATAGTGCAGGAACTTTCAGAACGTGACTTCAATTCTCGGATGAACGCGTGTGAGCTTCTTCTTGATGTCGTTCCCGAGGGTGCTATTGCTTTTTTTTCGATAAAGCCCATTTTCATTTGTGTGGGTCGGTTAACAAACAAAACATGCGCTACTGGGCTGACACCAACCCTCGAGAATTGCATCAAAAGCCTTTGCATTCACCCGAAGTCACAGTGTGGTGTGCAATTTCCTCAGCTGGAATTATTGGTCCCTGGTTTTTTGAGGAAAATGAGGTTACAGTGTCAGTGAATTCGGACCGGTATGTAAACATGCTACAGAATTTTTTTTTCCCACGGCTAGAAAATTTGGATTTGGGGGACACTTGGTTCCAACAAGACGATGCAACAGCACACACTTCAAGAGCATCGATGGCTGTTTTGAGGGAACACTTTCCAGAGCGCCTTATCTCAATTAGAGGCGATTTGGAATGGCCCGCACGCTCTCCCGATCTGTCCCCTTGTGATTTTTTTCTATGGGGTTTTTTGAAATCCCGTGTTTATGTGAACCGTCCAAGAACCCTACAAGATTTGAAGACCAACATCCAAGAAGAAATTGCCAACATAACACCTGCTATGCTAACAAGAGTCATGACAAACGCCAGAAATCGGTTTACGCAATGTATGGAGAATGGGGGACGTCACCTAACAGATTTGATCTTCAAAACAATGTAAATAAAAATTTTAGACATGTACCTACATTATAAAAAATAAATAAATATTTTCCGATGCATACAATAGTTTTTATTGAGTTTTGAAAAAAGGAAGTTATGCTGCCGCACCCTGTACAACATTGGACGCGGTAGTTGCAATGGTGAAATGGATCCACCAGCAACTAAAAGCAGCAGAAGTACAGCGGAAACATAGAAGGGAATCTACTACAATTAACGCACGCAAAGCGGTAGCAGCTCGTTTAGAATGAACAGCTAAGAACTGAACAACCCCACCGAAACGGTGGCCCCGCGGGGAGAGTGTGGAGAAAATATGGGAGATTTCAGTCGGTAAGAGTCCGGCATGCGTGTCCTAGATTTCAGATGCGTATTCATGATGGATTTCCCCCTGCCAAAAACAAGTCAGGAAACCGGAAGGTGGACGCTTCAGGTACGAAAGGTTTTGTGTATTTCTTAGTACGTAGCATATATATATATAGCATATATATTATATTATGTGAGAATATCCACTTTTGTCTTGAATTTGCAAGGAAGCGACAACTTTGACGTATTGTAACTTAATTAGTAATAGTGTGATTTCCACGAAACTTGGTGAGATCATCCTGTATGTTATACCCTGCGAAATTTCATGATGCTAACATGAACTTAAGGAGGGTTTTCCAGCCAATTACAAAAATTATAGTAACATACTATTATTAACTTTATTTGTACAGATATCAGTATAGAAGGTATTTCGGAGCCCAGGCACCATATAGTAGCAGCGTCCTGATTTTTTTCAGATTTTTCGGTTTGGTCATTTCTAAGAATGGCCCCCTTAAAGGAATGATCACTTTCAACCCCGCGTACTCCCCACCTTTCCAACAAATGTCAAAACTAAGAACGGCTTCGAAAAGTACTAATCGAGACCTTTAATTTGATACCACACACGACTATATCTAATGAAAAAAAATTTTACACCCCCCTTTTGCATGTATGGGGACCCCCCTTTAAATTCGACGTAAAAGGATGCCACTCACTGTATGCGTGAGCGTTCACAGTTCCCACCTTTCTACCAAATTTGGTGTCAATCGCTGTAACCGTCTCCGAGAAAAATGCGTGTGACGGACAGTTTCCACTTTTTCTTCTTCCCCTTTCTGATTATTATTGGGGTGTCAGGTAGAATGTTGCTATCTTCCACCGTATGATAAGGCTGACAATTAATTTTAAGAAGCAGATATATCCTGCCCTCCTCATGCCCCATCTTCCTTTTTTAGACAGACAGGGAATAACACTCTATCCTTGGCTATAGCTTTATATAGCCTGAATGCTTCTGTGATTTGTTCAATTCTTTCACAAAATTGTTTATTTCGATCTAGTGAAGAACTTTCGGACCTCTGTTCCACCAGGGTCGTCACTTTCTTAGCCGGATAGCTAAAGTCATATGCATCATTAGAGGCTCTCTTTAGGTCTTCCACCACTACCTCCGGCTCCAGTTCGCTCTAAATATCACCGTCTGTAGATTTGCCATGTTTCTGCTCAGGTGGCTTATATCTCTCCTGGGGTTCTTTACTACTGTTTCTACTTCAAAGTTACTCTCAATGTCGAGTCTAATTATTCTCTGATACGACATAGAAAGCTCATCCGATAGCCTTCAAATCTTGACCAATCCATTCATAGAAGCATTCCCTAGAGTTATGTCTTACATCTCTTGCCTCTTAGTCGAAGAAAAAAAGTAGCGCCGCGATTCCGAAGGAATCCAAGTGGCATCTCACCATTGCCTGCCGGTCCTTCTCCCGGCTTCCAATAAACCTTGCACTGCCACGAAGTCTCCTGCCAAGAACTCTGAAAGGCATGTTTATGTTAAATTAGGTTTGAGAATGACAATCTCGGTTCTTCGCAAAGGGAATCCAAAATTACCACTATACTTTCTCCTTGACCGCAAATCTGCTGATGAATCTTGAGCCACCACTATTCTAATGTTGTCCCTTGAAAGTATTGCAGATGTTAGTTTTGCATGAAAGAGGTTTACCATGGCTATCTTAATACTAGCCATTGGCTCCAGTTATGGTTGGTGCCCTTTCCATTGTTGGAGTATCCGACATGGCACTCAGTGACCAGCATGTCCACTTCCCTGATCGATACCGCCATTTCAGCGTCTATGACCTCCGCAATTCCTTCGGGGATCTCGACTGGCTACCCAGCCAATGTGTCTTTCGAAGTATCGTTTCTCGGTTTCTACCTGGGCACAGGCATAGAGAGGTTACCAAGTCTGTGGATGATAACCCAGTTACAATGTTTGATTGCCTTCAGGGATTGATCATCTACTCCGATCATGAAGAGTTTGCTTTTACCTCCGACCTTGCTTCTAAAAACTCTCAACACACGCGTGGAGATCTTTATTCTGAGCAATTAAGAAGTCCAAAAGGTCCTCCGTCTCGATTGCTGGGGCTTTGAGCTGGTAAAATGTTACCAACTGGACATGGTATATCATCCTCACCACATGTCGACAGTTCTGTTCTTTTCAAACTGGCAATTTAGAGACTGTGGGCGATTTTACTGTATCCTCCGCCGCCCAGTAAAAATATAATACTTGGTTGAAACCGTATGCGGACCGCATTGCAAAACTGTTACTTATTACGGAGACTATTCGTTTTGGAGAAGAGAAGAACACAGCGGAGGAGCTGTCAGTTGACGCGCTGTACCTAACTTAAAGGGTATATAAATATCTACCTTCTCACTCACAAAATTCGAAACTAATTAGTAAATAATGTATTTTATCATCCATTCCAGCTTACTTATAACCGGAATTAGAAAAGTCCGGAAGAACTTCCAAAGTATCAACAAACATAATGAAGAATATGAGGAGGGTTGCAATCCTATATCCAAGAAATTAATCAATTTACTGACCTCACCTTTCAAGAAGTGCACAGAAGGCTCCTGGGGTACAAAGGAAATCTGACAAAGTATAGCGTGCATCCTTTAAATCATTTCGAACACAGTTTGCACATCTGTTTCAAGCAGGGCAATCGGTGGAGGCAGCAGTATCGATCTGAACATTCTTGAGCTTGATGACAACGAGGTACCGGACTCAATTGATTGGAGAGAAAAGGGATATGTGACACCAGTAAAAAATCAAGGTTTGATATTATAAAATGAATAAAAAAATGAATGGTCACCCAATTTTAATTTCCAAGGGGACTGCTGTTCATGTTGGGCATTTTCGGCAGTTGACTCACTCGAAGGACATCTCTACAAAGCTACCAAGAAACCTGCATCCCTTTCGGAGCAGGAGCTAATATATTGTTCATTATCAAACTGGGGATGCATTGGCGGCTGGATAGAACCTGCTTTTAAGGATCTAAAAAGGCTTGGTGGTATCACCACTGAAGAATCATATCCTTACAATGCTCTTAACAATAAGTGTGCACTCAAGAAACGCCTGATAGTAGCTGAAGTACCTGAAGAAAGCGGTAGCCCATGTGGGACCCATATCAACAGAAATTCTAACTACCACGAAATTTCAACATTATAAGGAAGGCATATTCTACGACGAGGAATGTTCAAAGCAAACACACGCTGTAGACCACAGCGTTCTGGTTGTTGGATACGGAAAGGATAATTCGACCGGCCAGGATTATTGGATTGTCAAAAATTCCTGGGGCACTGATTGGGGTGACAATGGGTACATAAAAATGAGTCGTAATCGTGAAAACAACTGTAATATTGCCACATTTGCAAGTTATCCCTTGTCACACCTAAAGACCACTAGCCTAGCTTTGCTGATGAATAAACAATGTAATGAAATTATTTTGATGGCGTTCAGCAGATTTATATAAACCGAAAAATATTAAATATTTTAAATAAAAAGGCACTTTTGATGAGCTAATGTAACAGATTGTAGTTTCATAATTCATCCATACTTACAAAAGAGCCGAGTACTGATTACAACATAAAATGAGCTGCTGCATCTTCTTCTTTTTCTTCAGCCTTTGTCCCGTTCACAAGCGGGGTCGGCTCGTCGTGATCGGTTTCGCAATTTGGCTCTATCGAATGCCTGATCTGCGTGCAATATCGAGGCTTTTAAATCCCCGTCCAGCGCATCAAGCCACCGTTGTTTTGGCCTGCCTTTTTGTCGTTTACCATCGACTTCGAATTCTCGTTAGCACGAATTGCGTGACCATACCCGAAGACGCCTCTCTCGCAATTTTTCCACTATCGTCGCAACCCCATAACGATCGCGTATATCCTCATTTCGGATGTGATCAAAACGTGTCACGCCACTAGTCCAACGCAACATCTTCGTCTCCATTACCACAAAATGCTGTTCATTGTCTTTTATAGTCGGCCAACATTCAAAACCATAAAGGGCGACAGGACGGACGACATTGCGGTAAATTTTAGGTTTGAGACGTTCGTTGATACATCGATCACAAAGGACACCAGTTGTGCAACACCACTACATCATGCTTACGTTAATTTCATAACGCCGTTCTCCATTGGCTGATAGCGTTGACCCCAGGTATTTAAATCGCTCAGTTCTGGGCAGATCACTGCCGCTGACAGTGATTGTGCCTGTTTCATGAGGATCGATCGTCAAAAAATTCAGTTTTGTTTAGATTCAATCTGAGACCGTATTGTATGAGGCGATCATTTCATTTTTGGACAAGTCGCTAGAGATCATTGTTATCAGATGCTACGAAAACATTATCTGCATAAAGCAGTGTATAGGGCGCTGGACGTTGGATATCCCGTGTGACGGTGTCCATAACAAGAACAAAGAGACACGGAGCGGTTTTAATACACCCGCTATACTTTGGACTTTACTTTGCGGATTGTTGTAGAGCAATTGAACCCAGACTACAAATTCTTCTAGCACTAAGTGTTGTCAGATGAGTTCGTGTGGCACACGGTCAAATGTTTTCTCTAGATCCAGAAATGCAATGTAAAGAGGCCGATGCTTCTCACAGTATTTCTTCATGAGTAACCGCGCAGCGTATATTGCGTCAGTAGTTCCGCAGTTTTTGACAAATCCGGCTTGATTCACGGTAATTTCAACGATTTCGCGAATGCGGTTGTCAAGAATGCGTTCAAAAATCTTCATGGTATGGGAAAGTAACCGAATCCGACGGTAATTTTAACATTCTGCTGGACTACCTTTCTTTTCCATATTGGAACTGTGGTACTTTCTTGCCAGTCAGATGGTGTTCCTCCTTCCTGAATAACCCGATTAACGAATTCACTGAGCCTCAGTGTTAGGTCCCAGCTCTTCGGTTTCCAGAGCTCAAATTCGATGTCATCAGGTCCTGTGGCTTTCCCCGATTTCATTCGTTTTATTGCCTTCTCGGCTTCAATTGCGCTGACATGAAAGTCCTGGGGGCTTTAACGTGAGTACCTGCCGTGAAGGCATAATCCCACGGTCCTCTTCGGACACGGATTGATTTTGGGACCACAATCAGAGCCCCGCCATGCAAGCACAGCGGTCCTGGTTTATACTGAGTGCAGGCTCAGCACTCATACCAGTGGATGCGAGGCCTATCTAACACCTCTGCCGCAACTAAGGAGCACGGCACCCGAGTTATACAGCGCAACTCCACGCTCAAGCTCCGAGGAACTCTGCCTGCGATATAGGCATAACCACAACCACCATGAAACTCCCACTAGGAGGCCAACCGCAAATAACCGGGCCGAGAACACATCCTCCAGAAATTCTCCTGGAGCATATGCTCTCAGAGGGCCATCCCGGTTCCCATGGTCCCAGATAACCTCCGGTGAGGCTTCGTTGCAGAGCCACTTCTGATAAGTCCCTTGCAGACTCGGGTCTGATCGCCCTCCTCGAGTACGTGGGGACGGATCTCTCCAACGGGTAGTTGCGCTGACAGGTGGAACTGGTCCAAATGTCGGCAATAATTGTGGAAGTGGAGGATGAGCAAATTCTTCAATTGAAATCTGCCGAAGTATTCTCGCCATCTATTCATTGCGGCTCGACGGTTGGTAAGCAAAGTATCGTTCTTGTCATTAACGCAGCAGAGCTGTTCAATATCCTGTGTACGTTCGTTACGGCTTTTAGCAAGTCGATAGAAATCTCTCTCACCTTCCCGAGTGTCCAGTTTATAGTAAAGATTTTTGTAATGGTTCGCTCGGATGACAGCGACTGCTTTCTTTGCTTCCCGGTTGGCATTCTTATAAATTTGCCAACTAGCAAGCGTTTTATCGTCGAGAAATTTGTGGTAGAGGCGTTTCTTTTCACGAACCTTCATTTCAACGTCATCATTCCAAAGCCGAGTATCTCGGTTGATGTACCGCTTACCCGGCTTGGTGACTTCGAGGGTTACAGAGGCCGCTTTGTGGATCGTGTCTTTCATTTGGTTCCATGATTCTTCCACATTCGTAATGGTCGGTAATCATTTGATGCGCCGCGGGCCAGTGCGTTCCTTACGCTGTTTTATCGGTGGCTTAATTCGCAGGACAGCAATCAACGGCCGATGTTTAGATGCTATGGGCTCATAGGGAACGGCTTTGCAATCAGTGACAGTGGTAAAATGTGGACATCTTATGAGAATATATTCGATTAGCGTTTTACTGTTCCCAATATAAAATGTAGGAAAATGAGACAATTGTTTGATGAACGATGCATTCATAAGTACAAGGTCATGGGGGTTCGTAAAATCGATTATACGCTCGCCACCCTCATTGCGCGCTCCGAACCTCTTTCCCCCATGGCATCTTGTGGTCGCCGGCAGTCATAATATAATCGTCAGCAGGCACGTGACAAGCCTTTTCATCGAGAAGTTGCCAGAGACGGTGCTTATTAGAAACATTTGCCAAGTTAGATGTAGTTCTGGCCAATAAAGGCGATATAAACACTTATCGGAAAGGGGGAACTGGTTCAATTGTAGATCTGCCTTTTGTCAGCCCTGCGCTGGCACGTGACATGTCCTGGCAAGTTAGCGAGGACTTCACGTACAGCGACCACCAGGCAATCAGCTTTGAACTAAGGACGGAGCCACAAGGCAGGATGCCCGCACCCCGGAAGCCGAAATCCAAAAGAACACCAGGATGGTCTGCAAAAGCGATGGATGAGCAAACATTCATGGAAGTGTGGCTAGACCTGCCTAGCAAAACAGGCACCTCTACGGATAGAGCTCTCCATGTTACACAAGGCATCTCTAAGGCATGTGACGCGTCGATGCCTAGGAGATGCTCATTCTCCACTAGAAAACCCAATTATTGGTGGAATAGTGAACTTCCCAGCATTCGATCGATTTGCCACAGAGCCAGACGAACGGCTCAGAGGGCAATAGGTAGGATCGATCAAGGCCAAAAGGAGCATGCCTATAGGGAAGCTCGCAAGAGCCTCAACCTCGCCATCCAGCGGAGTAAGAAGGAATGTTTCAAGGAGCTCTGTTTGGAAGCGGACATAAATCCGTTGTGTAACGCCTATAAAACCGTGACAGGGCGATTCAGAGGCCGATCATCTCCGCAGATCACGTGCCCTATGCTCTTGTTGAAAACAATCCAGGGGTTATTTCGCCAACAAGAGCGGGATACTAACACTTTCCAGCGTCCCCTGAATGTGACGCCGATTCCACCAGTCACCAGGGACGAGCTGCTGGAGATCTGCAATCGAATAGGCGACAACAAAGCCCCAGGTATGGACGGCATACCCAATAAGGCCCTCAAACTTGCCGTCAAATGTAGACTGGATATGTTCGCGGAGCTGTTCGAAGCATGCATGTCCAAGGGTATCTTTCCAGCACCGTGAAAGCAGCAGAAGCTGATACTGCTGCCTAAGGCTGGCAAACCGGCAGGGAAACCGTCCTCCTATGGAGCCGTATGTCTTCTAGACACTATGGGGAAAATGTTGGAGCGGGTTATTTATATATTTCAGATAGGCAGTACGGGTTCGTCAAGCCAGATCAACCGTTGATGCCATCAAAATGGTTACTGGCTTGGCCGAAAATGCAATTCACGGAAGAGGTTGTACCAGCAAATATTGCGTCGTGGTCACCCTGGATGTGAGGAATGCATTCAACTCGGCCAATTGGAACCTTATACGAAAGTCTCTGGCGACGATTGATGTTCCCACCTACCTCGCCACAATTATAGATAGCTATTTGCATGAGCGAACATTGTGGTATAATACCGATGATGGGCCCAAGGAGTACGTTGTCTCCGCGGGTGTCCCACAGGCTCTGTACTGGGCCCACTACTGGGGAACATCATGTGCAATGATGTGGTTAACCTTCCGGTTCCGGAGGAGGCCACGGTGGTGGGTTACGCCGATAACATAGCACTGGTTGTGGTCGCAAAGCATCTCGAGGATGCTGAGTTGTACTAAAGCGAAGCAATCAGTGTTGTTAAGGCTTGGGTAGAGAGTGCTGGATTGGCACTCGCTGAGGAAAAGACGGAAGAGGTCCTCATCACTAAGCGCCGCAAAAGAAATTACGCCTGCATCAGAATCGGGAATAGTATCATCACTTCCAAGCCAGCCATCAAATACTTGGGGGTGATGATAGACGGAAAACTCAATTTCATGCAGCACAAAGAGCATACTTGCAAAAATGCATCCATCACGAGTATGGCTCTCGCAAGGATGATGCCGAACGTAGGAGGACCGCGGCATACTTGCAGGCTGCTCATAGCCAGAGTTGTGAGTTCTATCATGCTGTATGCAGTCCCAGTTTGGGGAAGCACGCTGCAGGTTTTAAGCAATGAATATAAACTGAGTACAGTTTACAGAAGAACAGCCTTAAGGGTGTTTTCTCCCTTCAGGACCGTCTCAGACGATGCAGCGTTCGTCATCTCGGGAATAATGCCAATTGGCATCCTGGCAACCGAAATGATGAACATTTATAACACCAGGTCCATCTCTCCCTTATCGCATGTGAAAAAAACCGAAAGAGAGAGATCCATAAGCAGATGGCAACAGCGATAGGACCAGTCAGAAAAGGGTCGCTGAACTTACAGGTTGATCCCTTCCATCAGAGAGTGGCTGGAGAGAAAGCATGGGGAGATCAATTATAATCTCACCCAGTTTCTCACCGGCCATGGATATTTTGAGGCCTAAATTTCATCTAAGCGCACTTTCCTGAATTTTTCGAATTTTTGGGTTGAGTAGATTTTGCAAACAAAACCTTAAAAATTGAGGAGGTAGTATTATGGTCTATGGCTGTATAAATGAAAAACGAGTGTTGGTGCCTTGCATATTATAAATGGAATTATGGACCAACATGTCTTTGTTGATATTCTCATAAATTGTTTGCAACAAAGTGCCAATAAATTGGATCTTGGTAGTTCTTTCGTCCTCCAACAGGATAACGACCCGAAGCATACTGCTATGAAAACAAAGGAGTGGTTGTTGTATAATGCACCCCGGCAGCTGAAGACATCTGCTCAGTCTCCAGACTTAATCCCAACGAACATTTATGGGATGAAATTCACCGACGAATAAAGGAAACAGGAGGGACAAATAAATATGGACTGAAAACAGCTTTACTGGAAGAATGGGAAAGGATCCCAACAGAAGTTACGGACAATTTAGTTAAATCAATGATAAAGCGACTATTGGAAGTGATTATAAATAAAGGAGGGGCCACAAGCTTTTACCAGCTGTAGTTAATTTATATAACTAACTTTAAACAAAGGTCAGCTAGCCAATGGGCCACACACTGGAATGTGACGAAATAACTGATAGACAACATAATAATAATAATAATAATTCAGCCGAAGCCGGTCCCAAGCCCGGTTGGGAAAGGAGGGGGGTAGATGAGGAAAGTGCCGGAACTTTGCAGTGTTGCAGATTACTCACTAAGGAAGCTATCCCAACACCTGGCAGCTAGGGATAAAATGCACCACCAAAAATGAGAAGAACGAGAAATTAGAGGTCCGGTACGGATAACCGGCGAGAGTCGTCTGACATGGTGACTGAGTCGGGCACTTGTAATGGACAGCACGCCGTCGAAACCGCTAGTCGTGGGGCGGTTCGACGTCTAGGCGCCACGACGACCAGGAGCACGGCTCCGCTTGCTGAAGCTGTTTCGCCACAATCCGTGGCGACCACTTCAGCAGGTTCGCGTAGGCAGCGGATGAAATGGACTGAAGAAATGAACCTCTTCATCATCCGCTCCTACTACGAAATAGCGGCGGAAGCGAGTACAACATCTTACCGCCCCTTGTTGCACCAGAGATTCGTCGAGCGTTTCCCGCAATTCGCGCACGTGACTGTGCAGCGAGTCGCAGACCAGTACCGCTTTATTACTCGCAGCGACACAATCCACATCCGACACACCACACCGCACTGCAGGCAACAGGTTCAGTACTCACCAAAGCACTCTTCTCCACCGTCCAGCTAAGGTTTCCGCTGAGGTTCGGGACGAATTCCAAAGAGCGTGTATAGAATTCTCGGATATGGATCCTTTGCATAGACCAGTTATTCCCAGGCTCTATGCATCTCCAGCAACGCCGGGAATTCTATCTCAAATCAATGATGAGATTGCATCTCGGCTGTGTGCTGATATGTCGCTGCTGCAACTGCAATCACTTGTGTATTGTGGTGCAGTTGCGGCTATCAGATTGCACGGTCAGAAGATTCGCTTTCGTGTTATTGGTTTGAGTGACCAAAGAGATCCATCATGGAAAATTCGTCTGGAACGTCGGCGGGACTCACTAAGGAAGGACATTGCTAGATTGATTCAGATCGGCACTGACAATGCCAGCCGACGGGTGAGAAATAAAGTGCAGAAGGTTTACCGGAACTATGCTATCCCCAGTGAGACACCCGTATTTGAAATTCTGGACGCACTAAAACAGACACTTTCTGTCATATGCAGTCGGTTACGACAATATGGCGAAAGTCATTCCAGACGTGTCCAGAATGCAACATACGCGAGGAATCAGCGGAGTTTTTTCAGATCTCTCAAAGCATCCCAACAGAGGGTTTAGACAATACAGTTCTCGGTAACGAAAGCGAAAGAGTATTGGGGTGGACGTTGGGTGTTACCCGCCCAGCATGCTGAGTGGATTACCGCCGAAGGCACCCGCCATGCCAATACACCGGGCATGAATTTTGCGGATGTTACCGAAGAGGAAGTTCGACGAGCCATAAATAGCTCGAAGAACTGGAGGGGCCCAGGTCTGGATCGGGGCAGAATTTCTGGTATAAGAAATTTACCAGCGTACACAGTCGATTGGCACGCAGTATAAATGAGGTCATGAGTCGGCCGCAGGAATTTCCACCCTTGCTCACTGCGGGGATTACCTACCCTAAGAAGGACACGGTGCAGAACCCCGCAGACCGATCACTTGCTTACCAACCCTCTACAAATTCATCACGACCATTATTAGTGGAAGGATCAATGTGCACCTTGAGGCCAACAACATTTTGTCCGAGGAACAGAAGGGCTGCCGAGTTGGGTCAAGGGGTTGCAAAGAACAACTCATTATCGACTCGGTAGTTGTAGGACAAGCAACTAGAGGCCAAAGAAACCTCTTTAGTTGCTACATCGAATATGGCAAGGCTTTCCATAGCGTCCCGCATACCTGGCTAATCGATATCCTACATCTGTATCGCATTGATCCGAAACTAATAAAGTTTTTGGCGACAGTCATGGAAGGATGGCATACCAACTTATCAGTCCGTACATCTGAGGGTACTAATACCTCAGAGCCCATCCGTACACGGAGGGACATCTATCTTGCAGGGGGATTCGTTGAGTCCCCTTTGGTTTCGTATGGCGCTGAACCCCCTTTCATGGCTACTGAATAATGCTAAAGGGCATGGTTTTGCAATAAAATATGGCGTACGTGCTAACTGCGAACTGACACACTGGATGTACTTAGATGACATCAAGCTGTATGGTGGTACTGACAACCATCTTAGAAGTCTGTTGCGAATAATAGACATGTTCAGCCGTGATATTCGGATGGAGTTTGGATTAGACAAGTGTCGAATCCAAGCCATCCGTAAAGGTCATCACGAGCCGCATGCCGGACATAGCATTGGTGACCTCCACATCGAAGCTATGACCGAGACAGACTTCTACAAGTACCTAGGAATTCTGCAAGGAATCCATGCTCGAGTTGGTGATCTGAAGCATGCTCTGCTGTCTGAATTCCTGCGACGTATAAAGCTGAAATCGCATCTCTCGGGGAAGAATAAAATAAGCGCGTTGAATGTATTCGCTATCCCTTCACTGGCTTATGCATTCGGAATATTGCTGTGGACGAAGACCAATTTGGAAAACGTCCAGCGGCGGATACGGACAACTATGTCCAAATTCCGAATGCATCATCCAAAGTCTGCCGTGGAGCGGATGAACCTGCCTCGTGACATCGGAGGTAGGGGCGCGCTTGACGTGGCGGCACAGCATCATCGCCGAGTCGACTCGGATCGATGAATGGAAGTCGAAGGCAATGCACGATAAACACGTGAGTTGTCTTTGGCAGCCATTTTTCGATTTGCATTTGTCGAAGAGATGGCTGTGTGCTGGGGAGCTCTTTGCTGGGACGGAGGGGTTCACGTGTGCCATTCAGGATGGCGTGCTCGCCACCCGAGCTTATAAAAAGCTCATCATGAAAGAACGGGTGGAGAACGACCAGTGCAGAATATGTGGTTCGGCGTTAGAGACGTTGGACCATCTCATTTCTGGTTGTACTGTTATGGCACCGGTGCAATACATCACCAGGCATAATGCTGTATGTAAGGTTATCCATCAAAACCGTGCATACAAGCATGGGTTGATCACGGGAACATGCCCGGTTTACCGATATAAGCCGCAAGCGGTACTTGATAGTTCTGCTGTTCGTATTGGGACCGGGAAGTTCTGACTGATCGCCACACTCCACACAACAAGCCTGACGTACTGTTAGTTGACAAGACGGGTCGTTCCGCGTATATTGTTGATGTTGCTATCCCCCATAATAACAACATTGAACGGAAATACGTGGAGAAGAAGGTCAACTATGAGCCCTTGGCTCGGAGAATCAAAGAAATTTGGCGTCTCGAGCGAGTGGTTGTAGTTCCCATAATATTGTCAGCTACAGGTATTGTACCTAAATCCCTCACGGGTTCCCTTGATATCCTGGGACTTTCGCACAGTCTGGTTCAAACCATGCAGAAGTACACCATTCTGCATACGTGCTCGATGTTGCGGGGAGAACTCGACGGATTCTCCCATTGACCGACCACCGGCCACCACCAGCGCCGCCTTAGTTTTTAAGTTGGTAGGATCGTTCGAGCCTGAATGCTTGGCACTTAGTGCTAGAATTAGGTAAAATCCGAGATTGTGTCGAGATTGTGATAACTCGGAAATAATAATCGTTGGCGCAACAATCCAATAGGATCAGGGCCTTGAAGTATGTTAGAGCACTTCATTCAAGACCGTAATGGTACACTATAGGATTACAATACCCTATAGGAGACAATGTGGTCAGCATTGCGCTTTCCCGAGATTATTACCCTGATTTGATTCAGGTCCCCATTCACAGCTGAGTCGACTGGTATCCGACGTCAAATCACGATACAAATCCCACTGCCACCAGTGAAATTTGAACCGCGACCTTCTGTGTGATAGCCTTGTGCTCTAGCCACTCGGCTATCCGGACACATACCCAACATAGCCCTTCTTAAAATCTATCACAATCCGTCGCCATTACCTTTTTCTCAACAGTCTTTGCAATAATAAGCTTTTTATAAAAAGTTTCCTTAAAATTTTCAATTAAACCACCAACTAAAAAGTTCCAATATATTCCAGCAGATGCCACGTCGTTCAACTAGAGGACAAGTGCCACAGGCAATAAACTCTCACAAAATGAGAGCGCACCGAGAGAGAGCAGACAACTGATAACAACTGTCAGCTGAAATTTGTTGTGTAAACATCTGGGTGGAAGTTTTCACGGGGCCGATCTTGCCTTTATTCGAGATCATTAAGAGTTTGCTCGTGAAAATGGACGGAATAATTATTTTCGATCATCTCAACGACGTGGTCTTCAAGAAGTTGAATGCAGAACTCCTCGTGAAACTCCGTGAGACGGCGCTCAGCCAGGAATTGATTAGTGCAGACGACAAGGTCCGTTTATGGAGAATAAGTTTTAAATGCAATTTTCCTTGCTGTTTACTTCCTTCTAAGCTTTTCCTAATTGTTACTCCGCAGACAGACGAAGAAGTCATCGACAACAATGTGATAATACAGTTATTCAGTCCAATAACGAACTCGCAGAGGATTATGTTTTGCCAGTTCGACAACACGTACACATCGTTCCAGTGCGAAAATGATTTGAATTTCGTCTTTGATGAGGTAAACTCTATATTATTTGATGCAGAAGGCTCTTAGCAGCTGCAATTTCTTTTACCTGCAGTTCTTGGGCTACCTTTTCCTGAAAATTGGCTCCAAATCGTTGGACTTATTGCGACGGGATATCGCGGTATCCATCACGATTGCGAAGCACATATGCGGCCCAGACCTTTACGTGTAAGTTTTGTTATGCATACTTTTACGCAATTGTAAGTCTTAGGATCCTTAAATCCCATTTTAAAGTGATTGGAGTATTTACCGGCTTCGTTTTTTACGTGTTTTCCTTCATTACTTGATAAATTCCAGTTGGTTCCATCTTACACGTCTACGTCTTAGAGAACCCAATTTGGTCTGTAAATATTCACATTTCAATCGTTATTTGTCACAATTAGTGCCCTAATTAGTGATAGTTTCAGCTTGACAAAGTATAACGAATTCCCATTGTAATCAAAGGCAATCTGATGCAATCCATGATTGGTTTTACTTAGAAATTTACACTGCCATGTAAATATTTAAGCGGACATATGACCCCACAGTTGATTTAAGCAATTAAATCAATAAATGATAAAGCGTAGTTAAAAGATTGCTCCTATATCGTTATCACGAAACAAACTTCTCTGACTGTCAACTAAGAGCCATCCGTCAAAGATATCCAAAATCCAGTGATAACCTTTCTCGCTTCCAACGGAAAAGCGGTAGCTTCTTATGGTTGTGAGAAATAAAACCTCTGGAAGATTAGTGGTAGATGAAAAAGGGTTATAATAATGCATCAGCGGCACGACAATTTGAACTCGCATAAATGAGAAAAGCTTGGGAATTAGTATAAACAATTTACTTAAGGCGCAACAACCAGTATTCTGTCTTGGCCTGCCTTAATAAGGCACTCCAGACATCCGGGTTTGCGCCATGGCCCCCAGTTTAATATCCCTAAATACTGCCTGGTGTCCTGGCCTACGCCATCGCTTCATCTCAGGCAGGGTCTGCTTCGTCCTCTTTTCCTACCATAGATATTGCCCTTATAGACTTTCCGGGTGGGATCATCCTCATCCATACGGATTAAGTGACCCGCCCACCGTAACCTATTGAGCCGGATTTTATCCACAACCGGACGGTCATGGTATCGCTCATAGATTTCGTCGTTATGCAGGCTACGGAATCAGCCTCCTCATGTAGGGGACCAAAAATTCTTCGGAGGATTCTTCTCTCGAACGCGGCCAAGAGTTCGCAATTTTTCTTGCTAAGAACCCACGTTTCCGAGGAATGTACAGTAAGAGCTTTGACCCTATGGTGAGACGTTTCGAGCGGAACAGTCTTTGTAAACTGAAATAGGCTCTGTTGGCTGACAACAACCGTGCGCGGATTTCATCATCGTAGCTGTTATCGGTTGTGATTTTCGACCTTAGATAGGAGAAATTGTCAACGGTCTCAAAGTTGTATTCTGCTATCCTTATTCGTCTTCGTGTTTGACCAATGCGGTTTGATATTGTTGGTTGATTCGTCTTCGGTGCTGACGTTACCACCATATATTTTATCTTGCCTTCATTGATGTGCAGCTCAAGATTCTCCGCGTTTGACCAGTGCGGTTTGATATTGTTAGTTGCTTGGTTTTTGGTGCTGACGTTGCCATCATAGACTTTGTCTTGCCTTCATTGATGTGCAGCCCAAGATCTCGGGTCATTCTTCCCATAATATCGACATCGTCCGCATTGGCCAGTAGTTGGGTGGACTTAAAGAGGATCGTACTCCTCGCATTTACCTTGGCATCACGGATCACTTTCTCCAGGGAGAGGTTAAAGAGGACGCATGATAGAGCATCCCCTTGTGGTAAATCGTTGGTGGACTGGTCTTGAGAGTGATTCTGCTGCTTTTATATGGCCTGACACATTAGTCAGGGTCAGCCTAGTCAGTCTTATCAATTTCGTCTGGATACCGAATTTTCTCATGGCCGTGTATACTTTTACTTTGACTATGCTGCCATAGGCGACTTTAAAGTCGATGAAAAGGTGGTGAACTGATGTTCATATTCCAACAGTTTTGCCATCGCTTGCCGCAGAGAGGAAACCTGATCTGTTGCTGATTTACCTCGGGTGAAGCCTCTTTGATATGGGCCAACACTGTTCTGAGCGTATGGGGCTATCCGGCCTAGCAAGATAGCGGAATATCTTATAGATGGTACTCAGCGACGTGACCCGTGATACCTCTATGATTGCTACATTGAGTGATATCTCTCTTTTTCTGTATGTGACAGATAATGCCTCTTTGCCAGTCGTCAGGCATTGATTCGCTGTCCTCCATCTTGAGTAGCAGAGTTGATGAACCAGTTGGTGTAATTGGTCGCCTCCATATTTAACCAACTCGGCTGTAATTCCATCGGCTCCAGGCGACTTATGGCTTTTAAACCCGTCAATTGTACGGACTGTGTCTTCTATACTTGGTGGTGGCAGTATTTGCCCGTCGTCTTCAGTTGGGGGGACCTCCAACTCGCCGATGTTCTGGTTGTTCAGTAGTTCATCAAAGTACTCAACCCATCGCTCCAATATGCCCATTCTGTCGGAAATCAGATTTCCCTCTTTGTCTCGGCAGGGTGACCATCGTGATGTATAAGGCTTCATCCTGCTGACTTGTTAGTAAAACTTGCGCACCTGTTGCGGTTGCTCTCTGTACTTTTCGAGTTCACAAACCTGTTGTTTCTCCCAGGCTGCCTTTTTCCTCCGCCTCCTTTGAGAATGCAGCATTCTTTCGTTCCATTGCTAGCTTACATTCATCGTCAAACCAGCCGTTCCGACTCCTTTTGCGGCTGTGGCCGAGTATGTTTGTGGCCGTATTTATGATAACGTTCTTCAGGTGATTGTGAAGATCATTTTTTGATGCTTCATCTCCAGCATCTTTGTTAACTGCGGTTATTGCGGCACTCATTTTCCTCTTATAGGTGTTGCGGACGGCTGTGATATGGATGGCTTCAGTGTTAACTCTCACCTGATTGTCAGAGGGGATTCTGGGTGGTGCTGTTACCCGAGCTTGGAGCACCATGCCAACGAGATAGTGATCCGAGTCTATATTGGCTCCCCTATATGTTCTGACATTCATCAAGGCTGCGAGGTGGCAGCGTTCGATCAGCACGTGGTCAATTTGATTGAAAGTGACCACATCTGGAGAGGCCCACGTTTGTTTGTGGATCGCTTTCCACGTAAAGCAGGTACTTCCGACAACCATTTCGTGTGACAATACTAATTGAATAATCCGCAGTCCGTTATCATTTGTATTTTGATGTAAGCTATGGGAGCCATGGCTGTTAAAATCATCATGTGTGATTTGGATATCATATCTGGGACAGGCTTCGAGGTTTCGTTCTACTGCCTCTGCAGTCTCCTCTGTAGGGACGTGAACGTTAATGAGGCTTATATTTCTAAACTTGCCTCGCAAGCGCAGAGTGCATAGCCGTTCGCTTATGTTTTCAAAGCCGATAACAGCAGCTTTCATTTTTTGGCTGACTAAGAAACCTACTCCGAGCACATGGTTTACTGGATGGCCACTGTAATATATGGTGTAGCGACTCTCCTCCAGGAAACCGGTCCCTGTCCAATGCATCTCTTGTAACACTGTTACATCAGCCCTATATTGGGACAGGGTATCGGCTACCTGCTCAGCACCTTCATCTCTGTACAGGGAGCGCACGTTCCATGAGAAAATGCGCAAATTGTTATTTCTTTGTCGTTGCCGGGTTCATCGTTGTGGAATCCGTCCAGTCCGAGGCTCCTGTTTTGGCTTCGTAACAAGTTGTTTTCCATGTAGGGTTGTCAGCCCTACCCAACTTGGGGGTTGGGTAGAAGGACCAGTTGATACAATTTGTCCCGTTTTTAGGTTGAAATATTAATTGACCCAAATTGAAAATCGAGGAAAATTTAGAAACACCGGCAATCTAGTGTGGACGCATATCTACTTCTCTACAAAAATTAAACCAACCAACTCTATAGGTTGAAGTTTTAACGACTATATGCGAATCTGATCAGTGGCTCCATTTCAACACACCAAACAGTAAAAACCGAATTTCATTTGAAATCCAACTATTTGCTTTTTTAATAAATTTTAGATTGAAGCAAAAAGAATCGAAATCTTGCCTCATGACCGACTTATTGGAGACTTGGCAGCGGCTATACGAAACCAATCAAGTAAATCAAAGTTTTAATATGAATTCTTTTTCATACAATTATCTATGATTGCAGGGTGTATTGCTTGAAGCAATTGAACAGCTCATGGTCAACCCAGATGTTAAGTCGGTCGCTCAGAAAACACTTGAAGCAGCTACTGAAAGACTGAAGCAAGATCCGCACTCGCAGCGAAGCCATGCATTATTATTTGTAGAAAATAAGTTCCTAGGTATATACTCAAGGTAAAGTTCATCTGAAATTCTCCAAGTTTCCGAAATCGACTCGTTATATGGAAACTTTAAAATATTGGTTCTCTACTCTTGCTAATTATCTCATACTTCACTTCAACAGCCGACAAGCACAAAAAGTATCATCTGCCGACATCCTCTTCCTCTCTATACTCTGTCAAACTTTCCAGTCAAAGATGAATTCGAATGGGATAAGCATCCAGTCAAATTTGCTCTTTCTGCGTGGTCAAACCACAACTACGCACTCAAGTTGTATTCCACACATTGTGCACACCTCGATGTTGGACAAAGGAGCGGTTTTGATGCTTCTCATTGAATATGGCAGCCTGCAAGTTGCAAGCGGACTTCATGACACATTCCATGCTTTACAAAAAGTGTTGAATGTCCAAGCTCAAGCTGATCTCGATAATTTCAAATCGTCCTTCGAAAATTTGGAGACGCACGTCAAGCAATCGCTTGAAGCCCTTCGAAAGGCCAAATATAACAACCAAGACATTGAAAATTGCACAAAAAGATTTATCCTGAAGTGGGAAAATTTGAAGAGAAAATATGCGGAATTTTTTAAATCTTCCGATAAAGATTCAATTGTGAAGATTGAGTCAAATATGCCAGGTTTTGCGGATGAGTTGCAGGAGTTGTTTAGGGTAATAAGAATATGTTAGAAAATAAACCCTTATTTTATTAACCACGCGCATTCTATTGACAGTTGACATGTTTAGAATGCGCGGTGTTGGACCATGGTTTCGAAAGGGTTTCAGAAATATCAACTCTAGCCGAAGAAAAGTTATTGGAGTTTTCTGAATTTCTTAGTGTAAAGGCCAGACGGAACGTGACTATTGGATCATATCCTTTTTCAAATTTTTGATTTTGACCTCAAGTAGCAATTGATTTCATACATTTCAATATTTCGACTACAAAAAAATTTCCTTAACTCGAATTAATACGTATTTAGAGGAGTTTCCAGGTCTTGTTCACTTTATTCATATTGACCGGAGCATTGGACGTATTATAGCTCCAGATTTACCGACAGATACTCCACTTATATCGAGGGAGAAGGTAGTGGCAAAGCTTCCAGATTTAAGTATAAAAGATGCTTTACTAAATACAAACATATTTTCAGGTGTGGTCCATGGTGGAGTTTACCCGATCTTATCTAACTCGAGGTCATATGTCATTGATGTGGAAAGACACTACCTTCAATTATTCGTATTTTCTATGGTTCGAAGATCAAAATGGAGCACCAATCAAACCGAAGGATCTGCCCAATTACAACGCACCTAATTCTGCAGTTCGTCCACAATTCGAACCAGGCATCTTAGGAGGCGATTATTATCAGTGAGTAACATTCATTTTTTTTACAATACTCAATTATATGATAAGGACTCCATTCAATTGAAATTTGATTATTTTCGAAATTTTCCAACATGACTCTTGAACAATTAATGACAACTAGATTATCCAGAAAACACGCAATTTCCCATTGAAGGCGCGGTTAACATATAGATAAAGTTTCAGCATTTTGATTAACAAAAAGTCTTGGTATATGTCCCCGCTGTAGGCTTGTAATTTTCTCTAAATTCATTATAAAGCTAAAAAAATTGACGTATTATCTTATTGATAATGAAAGAAATGAATATAAAAGTGCTACCGCATTAGCCAGTGCCAAGTTCAAGTGGGCAAGGAGGAAGTGTGTAGAATTTGTGTAATGTTAGCTACTGGGGATCACAACAGCATCTCGAGAGCTATGTGAAAGCGAAATATTTGCTTTGCATAATACTCGTGAAAACAAGCACGCTACATTGGAAGCGAGGGGGGAGGGCAAGGTTCACCAAACGAGGAAAAGAGTTACATTAAATGTACTTTCTAATGGACAATACAGTATAAGAATGCTCTACCTGCTGTTATTTCGCAATTTTGACGATTTTATTATGTTTTCTTCAATTTGCAGCAGATGAGAGCTCCTTATCCTTATTCTCGCGATTAAAAAGAATCAATGCTGCCAACATTTATGCAATTCTATACAAAACAGCGTTAATACTTGTAGAAGCAACACCACATCGAAGTTCAGGACGAGTTTCTAATTGAACTCCAATTATTATTATTATTTTGTTAAGGGAAAGTCGCACCGCGTCCTTGAAGAACTATTGTGCCCCTTTTACTGGTTATAGTGTACCTGTTGATCATAGTATCTCAAGCAGGCCAGTAACCGTTAGGAACTTTAGTATGTTCCCCACTTCCAGAAGTTTCAGCTTTGCATCTGGTATTAAGTGTTCTCCCAGATGTATCGACCTGCTTTGCACAAGTGCTGGACACTGTCCCAGGACGTGCATAGAGGTTTCGTCCTCCTCCTCACAGAACCTGCAGGCAGTGTCCGTAGATATCCCTAGCTTCCCTAGGTGGTAGTTCAGCCGACAATGACCAGTGAGAATTCCCACTATGATTCGGTGGTTCTTTTTGGTGAGGTTTAAGCAATCCTTTGTGCGCATGGGTTCGTATCCCCCAATAAGCACCCTGGACTGCTCCATCCCTGGTAGGCCCGCCCAATATAGTTCCCTCAACCGTTTTTCTTCGTTTCTTAGATTCATAGCCATGAAACCGTTTCCGATTCCACAGAAGGGTTCTGGCCCGTATAAAGGCATCCCTGCTCCCTTCTTGGCTAGTTCATCCGCTGCCTCATTGCCTTCCAGCCCAGCATGGCCTGGAACCCAAAGTATCCAGACCTTGTTGGACGAGCCGAGTGTATTCAGTCTCTCCAGGCATTCCCATACCAGTTTAGAGTTCACCTGGTTGGACCTAAGTGCCTTGATCGCTGCTTGGCTATCGGTGAGAATAGCTATGTTCTGCCCCCTGTAGTTCCTTTGCAGATTAAAGGAGGCACATTTGTCTATGGCGTAAATTTCCGCCTGGAATATGCTAGTGTACCTGCCCATTGGCTCAAAGTACATTTTCCTTGGACCAA
The DNA here is from genome assembly GCF_905115235.1 of Hermetia illucens. Lineage (NCBI taxonomy): Eukaryota > Metazoa > Arthropoda > Insecta > Diptera > Stratiomyidae > Hermetia > Hermetia illucens. Next base: position 117,487,521 of record NC_051852.1, read on the forward strand.
TGACACCGGCACCCGCTCCCTCTGCTGTGAGGGATCCGTCAGTGTACCAAGTAATCAGTTGCTGGTTTAAGCCGTATGTCACAGCCACGCTTTCCCAGTTTGTCTTGTTACTCCAACGTGTTTCAAACTTCTTATCGAAGTGAAACCTCGTTGTCATGTTGTCCCTCGGTATTAGTAATTCGGGATACCGCCTAGAAAGGATATCAATCTTCCTTCGATTTAGGCAGCTCCCCGCCTCACTCATGCTACCGGCCATCCTGAATATTGATCTCCTTGCCTGCATCTGTATGTGCAGATGGAGAGGGGTTAATCCCAGAAGGACCTCCAGGGATGCCGTTGGGCATGTCCTCATTGCCCCACTGATACACACGCAAGCCAGCCTTTGGAGCTTATGTAATTCCCTGGCTTGTGTGCTGAGTTGGGTTCTTTCTGCCCAGATTACCGCTCCATAGGTAATCATTGGTCTTACTATTGCAGTATATATCCAAAGTAGTATCTTCGGGCTACAACCCCATTTTTTTCCTGCTATGGATCTGCAAGTCATCAGAGCCCTCGTGGCTTTCCGACAAGTGTTTCCGACATGTGTCTTCCAGAGTAATTTTTGGTCTAGCGTGATTCCCAAGTATTTGACCTCTGTTTCTCGTTTCACCTCCATATCATGTAATGTTATGGCTTTCAGGTGATCCAGCTTACGCCTCCTAGTGAATGGTACTATGGTGGTTTTGGTTGGGTGTAGTCTAGTGTAGTGTAGTAGTGAGAATTCTATCTAAAATCAATGATGAGAAAGGAAAATTGAGTGCAATTCCTAGCATAAAAATCGCTCAGCTAGGGGAATTTACATCTTTTCTTACTACGAGAATTATTCAATGTACGTGTGTGTGTGGTGAGGGAGAAGCTTCTGAGCACTCAGGCCGTGTTGGCCCATTGTGCTCGCCTCTCCCGTCTAACGGAATATTCCGGATTCGTTAACGTATCGCAGGATTTCCATTACTGGATGTGATGCTATCCGTCGCAACTGGAGAACATCAGCATCAAAGATCTGATGCGTCCATCGGCGGGGCATTCACATAGGAAATGGTCCGTGGGTTCCGCTTCCTCATTACAGGAGGGGCACGTATCATCTTGAGTAATTCCTATTCTGAACATATGCCCAGCTAGTGAATTATGGCCTGTCAAAATGCCCACAATACACCCGCAAGTCCTCCTCTTTTCGACAGGATAAACTTTACGGTACGCATGTTCGGTTCTGGCAAGAATAGTTTGGTGTGTCGAGCAGCATTTAGGCTCTGCAACCTGTCATTGTGGGAAGGTTGTTCCCAGTTTTTGAAAACAGACTTAGCCGATGCTACTGATAATCCACTTGTTGGTTCCGGTCCCGGCATAAGGGAGATTGACCCCTCGTTCGCTAAAGCATCCGAAATTTCATTTCCCTCTACGCCACAGTGATCAGGTACCCAGAGTAGTTCCACCGTATTGAATCAAGAGATCGAGTTCAAATGGTTTCTGCATTTCTGAACGATTTTCGAGGTGATCAAAGGACTACTCAACGCCCTCAATTCAGTTTGGCTATCACTGCAGATTACGATGCGTCTGCCCTTCAACTGCTCGTCAATCACTCAGTTTGCCGCCCTTAGAATCGAATAAACTTCGGCTTGAAAAACCGTTGCATTTTGTTCCAAAGGAAAAACCAACTTCTCGTTTTTATTCGAGAGGTAGACTCCGGCTCCAGAACCCTCTTCTGTTTTTGAGTCATCGGTAAACACGTGAATTGTCTTTGTCAGCCATTTGTCGATTTGCATTTGTCGAATCGATGGCTTTGTGCTGGGGAGCTCTTTGCTGCGACGGAGGGATTTATGTATGCAATTCCGGACGACGTGGTCGCCATCCGAAATCATTAATGGTTCATAATGAAAGAACGGGTGGAAAACAACCAATAAAGAATGTGTGATTCGGACCATCTCATATCTGGCTGCACTGTAATGGCACCGGTGCAATACAACACCAGGCATAATGCTGTATGTAAAGTGATTCATCAAAATATTGCATACAAGCATGGGCTGATCATGGAAACATGTTCGGTTTACCGATATGAGCCGCAAGCAGTACTTGATAGTTCTGCTTACAGCATGTATTGGAACCAGAAAGCTCTAACTGATCGCCATATAAATTCGATAAATTCACATGAAATACAAAATTTTGACCATCTATAACTTTGTTAATAATAGTTGCATTTCCATCCAAAATGATGTACTATAGAATTGCCTATAATGGTGCCAAATTTTGTACCTCTAAGATGAACTTAAGGCGTTTTTTTCGGATAGATTTCTAAAATATGGTAAATGCTATTATTAACTTCATTTGAGTACCATTGTGATTTTTTTCAGATCTTTTAGTTGGATAGGTTCTGAGAACGAGACCAGTTCCATTTTTCGGGGCATATACTTTGAGCCCTCGCTCCTCTACTTTTTATTCGATCAGAAGTAAGAACAGTTCCGAGCATTAATCAAGCCCTTCCATTTGTGAAAAAATACACCCTCCTTTCGTCTGTACGGTGAGCCCCCACTTAAATTCAATAGAAAATGGCTCCACCTGCTGTGCCTAAGGGGATTCATAGACCACATGTTTTCGTCAAATTTCGTGACAATAGCCCCAACCGTTTCCGAATAAATAGGGGGTGGCAGACAGACAGACATTGAATTGATTCTAATAACGATTTGATTCACACGAAACCATAACAAGTCGAGAAACAGGAAGCTGGACGGCTGGCTGGCTTCAAATATGAAAAGTTTTGTGTATTTCTTATATAAAAACATTTGAGTATGCATTTGCCCCATTAGTACTTAGCGCGTGAGCACTTTCGGGTGATACTGACATTCATAGTTTTGAATTCGCAAAGAGACGACAACTTTGACCTATTATAACTTTGTTAATAATAGTGCGATTCCCACCAAACTTGGTAGGATCATGCTCTATATTACTCCCACTGCCATCAGTGAGATATGAACCACGACCTTCCGTACGACAGCCTGGTGCTCTAACCAGTCAGCTATCCGGACAAGAGTTTCTGAGAATGGGTCCGTTAAAGAAATTATTACTTTCGACCCCCCATACTTCCCATCTTTCCAATAAATGTCAAAACTAGCACCGGCTTCGAAAAGTACTAATCAAGACCTTTCATTTGATACCGCACAAGACTATATTTTGTAAAAAAAAAATTGTACACCCCCCTTTTGCATCTATGGGATCCCCACCCCTTAAATTCGACGTAAAAGGATGCGCGAGCGTTCACAATTCCCACCTTTCCTGCAAATTTGGTTTTAATCACTATAACCGTTTCTGGAAAAATGCGTGTGACGGACAGACAGTGAACCGATTTTAATAAGATTTGGTTTTACACAAAAAATTAGAAACAGAAATACGTCAAAGCATTGTAGTATGCATTGTGATGTCTTTGGATGACTCTAAATTTGCCACAGGTTTCTTTTTATCCTTCAGTTTTTATCATTTTCAGTGGTTGAACTTTTCCCCAATACCGCTAAATCCTGGTTAGTCGAAGGAGAAAGAGGGAGAAAGGAAAGTTGGTGGCGTGAATGGAATTCGCTTATTGTTAGTTTAAACCAGTGGGTTCCCTTAACGAAAAAAGGAGAATGGTTAGCATGAAAAGATGAGAGTCCTTATAGACCACGCCATATGCATTGTTATTAACTTTCTAACCAAGGCAAAGTGCGATATGTTGCGAGGTTATTACACAGAATTACTTACCAACGGTAGGTGTATACCGTAAAATGTTACGGCTGAACTTTGCCGACGAAGACACGAACGAGTGGCTCAGGCAGTACTGCTCCTCCCTTAACGATGTGTGGGAGGGTGCGCGACCAACCTTGAAAAGGGTCTCTGAGCTGCCATCGATCAAAAAGTGCTTTCTCTGGCTTACAGAAGAAGAGCGAAATGGTGTCGGGGTTCTGGAACAACTTGGTGTACAGAACAACCTTAACACTTCCACCTGGTTGCTGCTAGGCAGCAAAACAGCAGAGAGAACCGATAGGCCGGGAACTTTTCTCACTATCGGCGTTCCCGAACCTGATGTTAAGAAAGTTCGGGAAAAATCGGGTTGCCGGCTCTACTATGGGCTGGGCACCGTCACGTTACAAGTGTCGGCTCCTAAAACCATTGAAGGGGACATGCAGCCCCCGGCATCTACATCTGAAACATAAATGAGGTGCCACATTTCCCAAGTAAATTTGCAGCATTGTAAAGCGGCGATTGCACTTATCAGTCGTCGGATCAATAGCAGCAAGACGTTTATATACCTCATACAAGAACCGTGGGTTGTTGGTGGGGCAGTCAGGGGCCTAAACTTCCAACATGCTGACCTATTGTATGCCAATGGAAGCGATCGACCCCGCACCTGCATGGTAGTCTCCAAAGACTTCCAGGCTAACCTGGTTAACGATCTATGTGATGGCGACACCACATCGGCTAAGCTAACCATAAAAAGTCAACAGGAAGATAAAGAGATACTATGGTGCTCTGCATACTTCCCCTAAGACACAGAAGACGTTCCCAGTGGAACATTCATCAGAGCTATCCAATATGCCAAAAGTAGAGGCATGGGGGTAATAGCAGGATGTGATTTCAACGCTCACCACATATGCTGGGGAAGTTCGAACATCAATGCAAGAGGATCGAGACTACTGGAGTATCTAGTAGGAACCGATTTGTAGATCCTAAATGTGGGTAATGAACCCACTTTCTCCAACGTGGTCAGGCGAGAGGTCATCGACATCACGGTGGCATTTCCTGACATCGCGGCTCTGATCGAAGAGTGGAGAGTATCAAACGATATCACACTCTCGGATCACAGACGCATTGATTTCGTTATGGGCATGGATCTACCTTCCCACTCGGAATCCGAGGAAGACAGATTGGGTAATGTATCAAACAGAATTGAACGCCCGAGTCACGATCCCTGGAAGGCGCATCAAATCCATTGCTGGAATTGAGAAGACAACCCAGATGATCACAACTAGCATGAGAGAAGCTTTCGAAGAAAGCTGTCCACTCAAGATGCCAAAGAAGGATGAAACACCATGGTGGAACTCGGATTTGGCAAAACAGAGGAGAACGACAAGGATGCTCCTTAATCGTGCTCTGAAGGGCGAATCAAGCACTAGCTGGAATCGCTATAAAGAGGCACAGAAGGCTCTAAAGAAGAGCATAAGATCGGCTAAACGATAATCTTGGAGACGCTTTTGCGAAGAGACTAACTCTCTTGAGGCAACTTTAAAGCTGAAGCGGATTCTGGTCAAAAAACGTAGCCAGAAACTGGGTTACTTACGTTTACAGAATGAAAAGTACACAGAAAGCGATGAAGAAACGGCAAATCATTTGCTTGAAGTACACTTCCCAGGCAGCATCCAAAATCTAATCTCGGGGCCAACAGGTGCATACAGCCCTCAACCGAGAGATTGGAATCTGGCATGCAAAGTAGTATCACTGGAGCGAGTGAAATGGGCATTTAACTCGTTCCACAGATATAAGTCTGCAGGTCTGGATGGCATCATTCCTGCGCTAGTAATAGAAGGAATGGATGCCCTGGGTCGACACATTCGGAATATATATCGGGTATGCCTAGCACACGCTTATATTCCAATTATATGGCGGGATGTGAAGGTGTTGTTCGTTCCCAAACCAGGAAAACCCACCTACACAGACGCAAAAAGCTTTCGACCGATCAGCCTAACGTCCTTTCTGCTAAAAGGACTAGAAAGATTAGTAGATCGGTTCATAAGGGATACACACATTCCTAAATGGCCACTTCACCATAGGCAACACGCCTTCCAGAAAGGCAAATCAACGGAGACAGCACTCCATGAACTTACGGCAAAAATTGAAAAGGCGATGTCCGATAAAGAATACGCTTTAGGCGCATTCATGGACATCGAAGGTGCCTTCAATTATGCCTCATATGCGGCAATTTGTGATGCGGCAAGACAGCATAGAATCGAACCGCTGCTAATCAGTTGGATCCTTCACATGCTACAGTGGAGAAAAATCCACATATCGGTCGGCCAGAAGTCTATTGAAGCAGGATGTCAGGCAGGAAGGCAGGGGCTGCCCACAGGGAGGGGTTCTCTCTCCACTGTTATGGTTCTTAGTGATGGACACCCTGCTGTGGCTCCTGGAGGACAAAAAAGTCTTCGCGCAAGCATTTGCGGACGACCTAGCCGTAATAATTACCGGCAAGTTTGCGGACACAGTATGTGACCGCTTGAATGCAACTCTGCATGTATCCACAGCTGGTGCCTCCGCAATGGACTCACGGTGAACGCTAGAAAGACTGGACTAGTTATGTTCACTAGGAACGTCAGGTGGGGCAGCTATACGCTACCCACCTTAGCAGGGATGGAAATCCAGCTGGCACAAACAGTCAAGTACTTAGGAGTACATTTCGACTCCAAGTTAACGTGGAAGCATCATATCCAGGAACAATACCAGAAATCCTGCAGATTGCTCTGGTACTAGGTAGGAATGCGATAGGTAAGACCTGGGGACTTTCACCTAAACGGATATATTGGATGTATACATCCATAATAAAACCCATTTTGATGTATGCATGCATCGTCTGGTGGCCAAGACTGAACTTTGCTAACAGCAGGAAGTTGCTAACGCAGATTCAGAGACTTGGTTGCCTAAGTATTACTGGAGCAATGAGTACTACGCCGACTGCGGCACTTGAAGCCATCCTAAATTTACCCCCCATCCACTTGGAGGTGAAACGGAAAGCAGCCAACGACGCATATAGTCTCGATACCATTCGGGCGTGGAAAGGCGGCCAATCCAACGGGCATGCGTCTATATGGAAATTCCTTGAAAAGCATCCGGTAGCCCTGATGCCGACCGATCATATGGTTTCCAGATTCGTCTTTGAAAAGACATACACTGTCGTAATCACCGAAAGAGAAGAATGGTCGACAAGTGGCCATGAGTCTTTTCAGATTACAGACCTAATAATCTTCACCGACGGGTCAGTCACGAAGGATGGATCGGGTGCAGGCGTGTTCTCGGAGAATCCGATTATAGAACTGATCCGACCCCTCGGAAAAATGACGACCATATTCCAGGCGGAGATATATGCCATTTCATTGGCAGCAGAAGAATGTCTGCGACAAAAATGGAGGGGTCGCACCATTCGAATCTGTTCCGACAGTCGGGCGGCATTATCAGCACTAAATGGCAACGACATAACAAGCCAGTTGGTGTGGAGTTGTCATCAGGTGGTTCTGAAACTTGGCCGACTGAACGAAACATTCCTGATGTGGGTGCCGGGGCACTCTAACATCGCCGGTAATGAGGGGGCTGATAGACTGGCTCGCCGAGGGTCTGGATCCACAATGGTGGACCCAGAACCAGCTCTTGGAATCCGACCATCTACTGTCAAGTCTACTCTGAAAGGTGAAATTGCAAGGATTGACGCAACCGAGTGGAGAAATTTGGACTCTTGCCGGCAAGCGAAAATCCTTGTGAAAGAGCCTAGGGCCACTAGAGCGGCATTTTTGTTGTCCCTTAAGAAGTGGGACATGAAAACCCTAGTAGGGCTTTTGACGGGACACTGCCCCTTAAACTACCATATGGAAAAGATTGGGGTAGTGGTTTCGGCTGTGTGCAGCCAATGTGAGGAGGAGGAGGAAACTGCCCTGCACTTTTTATGCAGCTGCCCGGCCTCCTCAGACCTCAGACGAAGACACCTTGGCAAGGTGTTCTTCAATGAAGAATCTGCACACACTCTGCCTCTTGAGAATGTTCTCAGATTCGCTAAAGCCTGCGAACACCGTAGGCGGGAAGTCATTGAATAGGCAACTTACGGGGATAGTACAATGGGCCTAATAATGGCCTGAGTGCTCGGAGCTGCGGCTCCCCCCATTTAACTAAACTAACTAACTACCAACGGATCTGCCGGGTTAGTGTGGGTTTTTCTGGAACACGCACAATATATCCAATTAGTGCGTTCCGGATATTCCAAATGGGATTCCGGATATTCCAAATGAAGATACTGGAGGCTTGAGGCATGAATCAACCCCCAAGCGTGACATATTCATTGTGACCAACAGCCAACTGGCGATTTAAGCTTTCTTCTAGTAGTGACATCTTCGAGGCTGATAGAGCAGTGCACAGTCGTCGGTTCTTTGACCATACGAATTATTAGGATGCTACTGTATAAATGCAAAGACATGACACGACCCCAATAAAATGACCCAAAAACAGAAATTGGTCCACACATGGCACCTTCGTAGAATACACCCCGCATTAAATGTTTTGGCAATATTCTGAGGTTGATCATATTAGCTACGAGAAAATAAAATGAAAGTTTCGCCTTGTAATCCGAGCGAGCGTTTTTCACCCAATGATCTCTCTTTCAAGCTATCCATCCTTTGGTTAGTTACAAGCATAGCGGTAGGAATTCGTCAAGATGCCCTTAACAGAATTATATGATAACGCCAATTAAATGCTGGTTCGTCTCAGATAATTCACAGAAGATTGCTTGTTCATTTGGTGGGGTTTCTTAGCGCCTATCTATATTTTATCCACCGCTTTCATTATCATTTAATAAATTATTCTATTTCTTCTTCCAGGCGGCTGTTGGAAACGTGCTTCCCGAAAGCATCATTGAATAAAATCAAATGCTTTGAAGTCTACTGCATTCATTTGGGTCTGGTCACAGCCACTTGTGCACTGGAGCATTGTCGTCGTTTGGTTGCTACGATTAATGATGTGACAGAGTTTCCATCCCTATCAGAGTATTGATTTAAATTTTTCTATTTATTTTTTTAGATATTTTTATGAACACACAATTTTAACGCTCATCCATGCCAGGCATACACATTCCATACACAGACACGAACAGACTATACACTTCGCTTTTAAACACGAGAACAGTTTTAAAAACAATCTTATAGTATTATGTATTGCCAAATGATTTTATTTTATTAAAGCTAGTCTTTTTATTTGCATTTAATAACCAGTAAATAAATTTTATTCCAAGTAGATATGGATAAGGTTTTTTCTTTACAGGATAAGGGAGGTGGGGATTGTAGTTGATGTTTTTCTGAACTTCTTTTCTTGATTAATTGATGTTAGAATAATTTATATTTTCACACTAAAAGTGAAGTAAGGAAATTTGAAAAGGGCGAAGCTCTCTACTCGGCATGGTGTAAGTGACAATTGCAAAATATATTTAATAAAGTGGGCGCTTCTTCCTCGCCGATGCTGCCCATGTGCAACGAGCAAATCAATCAGTCCAATGCAAAACCTCGAAAAAATAACACCTTTAGATTAGTTATCGTTCCCGATACTTGTAAGGTTGTAGAGGTTAAACACGTAACTTCTCTTTTTTACAAGCAAATTTTATTTAGCATATAAGTATTTTTTTTGGGAATTACTTAATCCCTTCATCAGTCATCATCATCAAATCCGCAACAACCGGCATCCGGTCTAGCCCTGCCTTAAAACTCCAGACATGCCGGTTTTGCGCTGAAGTCCAACAATTCGATATCCCTAAAAGCTATTTGGCGTCCTGACCTATGCCATCGCCCCATCTCAGGCAGGCCCTAGTAGCGGAAGTATTTGCACAATACTTACAAATATTTTTCTATTGCTTTGGCGGCCTTGTTGGGACGGAGGTTTGACGCGAAGATAAGGGTGTCGTCGGCATATTGGATAATGTCAGTGCCGGTCTCAGGAATGGGAACGTCAGCTGTGAAAATATTATATAAGGTAGGCCCTGAAATAGATCCTCGCGGTACTCCTGTTGTTTCTGAAGATCGGAAAATTCGTTTCCCACGTTGACATAGAACAGCCTATCTTGGAAAAAGCTGATGACAATTCTGATAATCGGAATTGTGAAAATGTTTTCGATTAGTTTGTATATGAGTCCGTTTGCCCATACGGAGTCAAAGGCCTTTTCTAGATCCAATGCACAGGCTACGTCTGGTTTATTGTTGACATTAAGCCTAGAGACGACAGTACCGTGAAGGTAGCTCAGTGAAGGTTGCGTTCCGTGTTTATGACGGAAATCGAACTGGGAATGATATTTTTGAAATTACAATACTGGATAAGTTCAGCTGTCCAGGTTCTCTCAAAAAGTTTTCCTAGGTTGGAAAAGCAGAGAAATGGGTTTGAAATTGTTTGGCTCGGAGGAGATTCCCTTCTTTCGGATCGCAACGATTTTTGCTACTTTCCAAGTAGATGGAAAATAGTCGTTAATGCAGTTATTAAAAACTGCTAAAAAAATTCTAAGGAGACGATGAGTAAATTTTTAATGACGAAATTTGTAATCTCTTGTGAGTCAAGGTGGTGAGATGTGGAAGGCTTAGAAAATGTTGCAAATCCACTGGTTTGACTGCGGTGTTCATAGCCGAAAAAGTCATTAACTTATTGGAATGTTTGGAAAGGAAATTTCTAATTTTCGCTCCAACAGTCGCAGTTAAGGCCTGATTGTTTCAAGGCGGAGAAGTATTGAGCTGAGCCTCAACTGATTCCGCTAGAACTTGCGCGTTTCTAGCATCAGACAGGTTCCCTGTTCCTAATAAGAACGAAGTTTCGAGACTTGAGTCTACCCATCAACCTGTTTATATCTTGAAACATATTAGGCCCATTGTATATTGTGGAAATTTTCCGAATAATTGGCAATTAATCCGGGAAAGCAATGCTTTGTATTCAACATTGACTTTATTTCCATATTTGCGAAATGTCCGCTTGAAGTTCCTGCGCCATATTTGTCTGAATTTCACGTGTAACATGATATCATGGGGTATAGAATTATATTCGAACTCATCGACTTTTATTAGGTTGTTTTTTCTGCGTGTAGCAGTGTTGATGGCGCCGTCAGCCACAATTATTGCTTCGTCGGTTTCGGTATCTGACAAGTTTCGGATTATAACGAGTTTTTTCAAATTTAGATTAGGCGCTAAGTCTGACTTGAATTTGTCCCAATTTGTGTGAATGAAGGATCTGATAGTCGTTAGGACTCGCTTTTGCAGTTGAGAAAACGAGGAAAGTTGGAGTTCAACTACAAACTGGTCGGACATTCCCGGTGATGTTTTACAAGATTTCACCTGAAAACTTTGTTCGGTTTCGTCAGACAGCAAGACGTAGGCGAGGATAGACTGACTGCTCGGTCTTGTCAGTGTATCTGGCAAAACCCTCTCAATACTGGTGAGCGAAAAAGGGTCGTGGATCCATTTTAGCAAGGTTTCCCCATTTATATTGATTGCCTTGCCGCCCCAGGAGGTGTGCCTTGAGTTGAAATCGCCCCCGAGAAGAAGGTATTTTGACTTTAACTGGAGATTGTCCAAGACGTGCAAGTCATGGTCCAGTTGCTCAGTTTTAGAACTACATTTGATGTAGACGGAGATTACCGAAATCCATCTACCATCGGTAGTTTTAACTATTGCCGCGCAGCGGAAGATGTTTGCAGGTTCTCGATGGCGACTTCCTCAGAAAACAATGGGTTTTTTTTCGGGCGAGAAGGGCAGTGCCTGAATTGTTATCGTTCCGAATAATGTTATATCCGGTGAATTATTTATTTATTTAATAAGGACCATACACAGAAAACAAATTCTTATTACATATTGTCCTCAGAAGTAGGAGCAAGTGAATGGCTTATTTTACGCTTAAAACTAGAGAAGGAAATAGAGTGCAAGAACCCAAGCTGTAGGGCGTTATAGAACCGGCATAGCCTCGGGATCAGAGAGTGGAACTAAATCTCGAGCTCTGCGATATCAAAAATATCTGCACTACGTGTGTTATGAGACGAGGCGATAGGGAAAGTAATATCCGAGTTGGCGGAGCAGTCCATCAAGCAATTGCAGAGTTTGAAAACAGTACACATATCAAGGAAGAAACGGCGTTGCTGTTGGGAGGGGAGATTGAGGGTGCGGAGTCGTAACGGATAATCAACCGGTGGAAAGTTCTTTTTATAAAAGAAGATCCGGGTGAATTGGCGTTGTACAACAAGAGCGCGGCAGTCACGAATGCGGAAGGGGAACCAGACTACACAGTAATATTCAAGGATGTTTCTGACAAGGGGATAGAAGAGTGTTGAGGAGGGCTGAATTGAGGTAAAGTCGGAGGGGGAACGTAGAATAAAACCAGAGATTTTGCAAGCTCTATTGATGATGTCAACGAAGTGGGAATTGAAACGAAGTTTCTCCTCGAATATTACGCCCAAGTCTTTGCAAGAGGTCAGTAGTGAAAGGGGTTGTCCACTGAGAGAATAAGAAAAGAATGTTGGGAAGGGTTTAAGCGAAAAACACATCCAGTGGCATTTGTTGACATTCAGTGTTACCTTGTTGACCGAAAACCAACGGACTAAATTATCAAAGTTGGACTGTTAGAGAGCACAGTCCAGCGGAGACGAAACAGAGGTAAACAATTTAAGGTCGTCTGCGTAAAGCAAATACGGGCAGGTGGGGATGGAGGCGAGGTCATTGATAAAAAACAGGAAGAGTAGCGGGCCAAGGATAGAGCCTTGGGGAACACCAGAGGAAGGAGAGAAGGAACGAAATGAGTAACCATGAAAAGAAACTTTCCAGGAACCTCATACCGATTGGAGAAAAGCCAGGAGATGACTGAGGGTGGGAAGTCTAGTAATGAAAGTTTAAGGGGCAGAATTTTATGGTAAACGGTATCAAAGGCTTTGGAGAAATCTGTATAAATAGCATGCACCTCCTGTCGTGAATTAAAGCATTTAGCAACAAAGTTGGTAAAGACCAGAAGGTTTGAAGCCGTAGATTTAGTATATGTTTCACGAAACCATGCTGCTCTTTGACAATGAGGTGACCGAAGTTTGCGGGGAAGGGAGAAAAGAAGTAGGTACAGAAAAGGTCGCAGGATTGTTGTGGGGAGTTGGCAGTGGAGTCAACGAAACTGATAGAAGAAGGAAGAGATTGAGTGAGATTACGAGAATTGCGAGTGGACAAGGGCAGTTTCGACGGTCAATAAGTACCTTTTAAGCACTTTTCTGACCATTGACTTCATAGTAGAACGCATAGCTTGATATTTGTACCCAGTTGAAAGACGCTAAAGCTGAGTTCAGACCGTCACAATTGGCTTTGTGGAAGTTGAACTTAGTAGATTTACGCTTGGTGTTGGGCTTTGAACGAGGAAGCTCCGCTTCAAATTCAACCGCGGGGTGGTGAGCGGCAGTTTTGACATACGGAGATGTGCAAGGAAATAAAGAGAGGTGGCGCTTGGGAAGGTTGGAAAGGAAGAGATCTAGAGTGTGGCCCAAGGAGTTTTTGGTGGCATTGAAATTCAGGGAGGAGCAAGTGTTTATAAAGGAACAAAGTAGAAGAGAAGAATGGGAGAGGTTTTTGGAAGGAATTGGAATCCTAGGATAATTAGGCCAGTGGAGCATAGGGAGGTTAAAAACTCCGCAAAGGAAGAAAGGGAGGGAAGGGAATATGACAGTAAGAAGTTCAGACGAAGAGCAACACAATCAAAGGAAAGCCAGAGGAGGGGAAGACGGGTTCGGCGGAGAGTGTATCTTTTAGTGCAATTAGGGCCCCGCCGGCGGTGGACTTACGAGATGCATCCCGCTCCCTGTCACAGCGGAAAGTGGAGTACTCTTCGGGGTTTACATTATGTCTGCTTTTAAGATGAATCTCCGAAATGCAGTAGAAATCTGCCTTCAGAATATAGATCAACAACTCAAATGTCCTCATAAAAGAAATACACAAAACCTTCCCTACTTGAAGCGTCCAGTTTCCGGTTTCCCGATTTGTTGTAACATAAAATATGCTCGCAGGTCGATTGTCCACCTACACTCTCAATACATTGGAGATAATCTATAATATCTAGACTAGAAACTATGACAAAAATTTAAATTTAAAATAAATTATAAATAAATATTGAGGCAAAATGAAAGTTTCCTTAGTTTCCAATATCCAATATCTACTGAACAAATTCCACCAAATTGATAGTTGCAAGCAAAAACAACAACCGGAAGCTAGACGCTTCACGTATGAAAGGTTTTGCGTATTTCTTTTATTGAGAGTGTGCATTTGTCCCATTAGTACGTAGCACGTAATATATGCATACATTATGTGAAAATATCCACTTTCAAGGGATACTGACATTTAAAGTCTTGAATTTGCACTGAAGCGACAACTTTGACCCAGTATAACTTTGTTAGTAATACTTTGGCAGAATCATGCTCTATGCTGTAGCTTATATTGCTGCAAAATTTCTAGGGTGAAATTAAGGGGGGTTTTCCTGTCAATTACTAAAAATTATAGTAATGTACTATTATTAACTTTATTTGAACAGGTACCGATTCGGAGGGTATTTGGGAGCCTAGGCACCATATAGTGGCAGCCTCTTGATTATTTTTCAGATTTTAGGTAGTTTCTGAGAATGGGTGTGTTAGAGGAATGATCGCTTTCAACCCCCCGTACTCCCTACCTTTCCAACAAATGTCAAAACTAAGACCGGCTTCGAAAAGTATTAATTTGATACCCCACATGACTATATTTGATGAAAAAAAAATTACATCTCGACCCCCCTCCCCCCCCCCCCCTTGCATGCATTGGGACCCCCCCCCTTAAATTCGACGTAAAAGGATGTATTATAACTCATTATATGCGTGAGCGTTCACACTTCCCACCAATCGTTGACACAAAACTTTAAAAATCGAAAATTATCTGAATAATATTCATTGCATCCTAATTGTTGAAGATATGCATAAAGTGAAGCTGTGACCATATGCGCTTTTTCACACCACTGCATGTGGCATTGTGCCTGGGTAATAAAAGTAGGTCTACCGGTGAGTTCGCAAGTTGTGAACTTGTTACGAGTTTTTCTAGGACAAATGAGTTTATTGTTGGGAAATCGGTCATCGGAAAGATTTCCGAAAGTACTGAATACTTTGAGAAAGCAATAGATAACGATCTGAGTCGAACAATATTTATTTAGGTTTTTCCAGATTGTAAAATAAAAATTCAGAAAATTTGATTTTATGGAATGGAGAGAAGACAAATAAATAAATTTGTTATCAGGCAACTTTGAAAAATGAACACAAGGAATAGGTTCAGCATCTGCGTTGCCAGGCGTATTCATACTATACAAGGATATCCATATTTGCGTATCACACAGGCGCCAATTAATAGTAATTAATTCTTGAAAGACCAGATGGCTATCTTTTGGTGCCTTTAAAAGAGTTTGCTTTTCCATTCTTTTTACTTAGACAAGGATTCACCGTGAAAGGGTGAAGTTGCTTTGGTTCCATTCGCATTTCTCTTCCCGAAATTATTCCAATTTGTATTACTGTATTTTCCGTACCAGTAACTTATTTTTGGTTTTTGTGCTATAAGATTGTGCGGAATATTCATCCTTGTGGAAAACGAAAGGCAAGTGCACTTTCATTGGCATCCATTTTGGTTTATTCCAGAAGCTACTGCAGTAAAAAGGAGAAAGTGTTGTGCAGTTCGTGTAGTGTTTATGATCCCTGGTTTCCGTTTTCAGGATCGCCTCAAGGGTTCATTGCCATTACGTCAAGGATATTCGTTTTGAATCCACGAGGAGTCTGAGGTGAGTGAACCTTTATGGGCATGGGCCTGTTGCATTCATTCTACTTGCAGACCGAAATGCGGAAACTAAGTGAAAGTGAGGAAGAGCGATTAATCGACCAGGTGAAGCAGTATCCCATCTTGTACGATGAATCGTACAAAGTAGCTGATCCACAGGACGAAATTTGGAAACGAATTGCTCTAGATTTGAATTTGGACGGTAAATACACTGCATTGTGAATGATTAGTTAGCCTTTTCAATATTGCTCTGTGTTAAGTATTGGATTGCAAAACAGCGTGGAAAAATCTTCGGGACGAATTTATAGAAAGAAATGCTTTACAAGAGGCGGTGAATTTTAAATATTACACAAGATTGTTGTTCCTTCGAGATTCACTGCAGCCTAGAGAGTAAGTTATAATTGACATTATAATAAATGAAAACGCATTAAAATGTTTTATTTTCAGAGGAAGAGCAGGAGATCTAGCTTCCTCTGCTTCGCCAGACGATATGGATGAGGAAGGCTCACCATCCACATCGCGATCCTCGCGAACGATGTGCAATACGAGCACACCGTCGACGTCAAGCGAATTGATGCCTGTAAGACGTAAACGAGCTAGGATGTACAACAGCTACCAGAATTTGTTGGTGAACTTGCTTTCAACAATTCAAAAAGAGAATAAAATGGATGCGGTGGATAGCTACTTTTTTAGTTTGTCAACGACGGTTAAGGAATTCAAGCTTTTACCACGTGACTTTTTAAAGTTGCAGTGCGAGGTGAGCCGTGTCATCGTAGAAAAGTTAGATGAGTTTGCAGCAACCCAACACAATACATAAGTGAAGAAGAGAAAATTTCAGTTTCAGAAAATTGAGGTAATATCTGCATCAAGTAGTTGTAAACGTTAGTTCTCATTCAATAAATTAATTACCTGAAAATCTGTCATTTTTCTTTGTGCTTTGTTGAACTTTGATCTGAGATTTCTTCGTCACATGTTGGCAATATGGTTGAAAAAGATCATCATCATCATCATCAACGGCGCAACAACCGGTATCCGGTCTAAGGCTGCCTTAATAAGAAACTCCAGACATCCCGGTTTTGCGCCGAGGTCCACCAATTCGATGTCTCTAAAAGCTGTTTGGCATCCTGACCTACGCCGTCGCTCCATCTTAGACAGAGTCTGCTGCATCTTCTTTTTCTACCATAGATATTGCCCTTATAGACTTTCCGGGCTGGATCATCCTTATCCATACGAATTAAGTGACTCGCCCACCGTAACCTATTGAGCCGGATTTTATCCACAACCTGACGATCATGGTATCGCTCATAGATTTCGTCGTTATGCAGGCTACGGAATCGGCCATCCTCATGTAGGGGGCCAAAAATTCTTAGGAGGATTCTTCTCTCGAACGCCGCCAAGAGTTCCCAATTCTTCGTGGTAAGAACCCACGTTTCCGAGGAATACATGAGGACTGGCAAGATCATAGTCTTGTACAGTAAGAGCTTTGACCCTATGGTGAGACGTTTCGAGCGGAACAGTCTTTGTAAGCTGAAATAGGCTCTGTTGGCTGACAACAACCGTGCGCGGATTTCATCATCGTAGCTGTTATCGGTTGTAATTTTCAACTTTAGATAGGAGAAATTGTCAACGTTCTCAAAGTTGTAGTCTCCTATTTTTATTCTCCCCGCTTGACCAGTGCGGTTTGATGTTGTTGGCTGGTTCGTTTTTGGTGCTGACGTTGCCACCATATATTTTGTCTTGCCTTCATTGATGTGCAGCCCAAGATCTCGCCTTAATCGCCGCCTGCTCGATCTGGATGAAGGCAGTTTGTACGTCTCTGGTGGTTCTTCCCATGATGTCGATATCGTCAACATGGGCCAGTAGCTGGGTGGACTTAAAGAGGATCGTACTTCTTACATTTACTTCGGCATCACGGATCACTTTCTCAAGGGCCAAGTTAAAGAGGACGCATGATAGGGCATCTCCTTGTCGTAGACCGTTGTTGATGTCGAATGGTCAGCCTAGTCAGTCTTATCAATTTCGTGGGGATACCGAATTCTCTCATGGCCGTGTACAGTTTTACCCTGGCTATGCTATCATAGGCGGCTTTAAAGTCAATGAATAGATAGTGCAACTGTTGTCCATATTCCAGCAGTTTTTCCATCGCTTGCCGCAGAGAGAAAATCTGATCTGTTGCTGATTTGCCTGGAGTGAAGCCTCTTTGGTATGGGCTATTCACCCCGGCAAGATAGCGGAGAATATCTTATAGATGGTACTCAGCAACGTGATACCTCTATAATTGCTGCATTGTGTGATATCTCCCTTTTTATGTATGAGACAGATAATGTCTGGTTGCCAATCGTCGAGCATTGACGCCTTGAGCACCAGTTGATGAACCACTTGGTGTAATTGGTCACCTCCATATTTAACCAATTCGGCTGAATTTCCATCGGCTCCTGGCGACTTATGATTTTTTAGCCGATGAATTGCACTGACTGTTTCTCCTAAACTTGGTGGTGGCAGTATTTGTTCGTCGTCTTCAGTTGGCGAGACCTCGAACTCGCCGATGTTCTGGTTGTTCAGTAGCTCATTAATGTACTCAACCCATCGCTCTAATATGCCCATTCTGTCGGAAATTAGATTTCTCTCTTTGTCTCGGCAGGATGAGCATCGAGGTGTATAAGGCTTCATCCTGCTGACTTGTTGGTAAAACTTGCGCGCCTGGTGCGGTTGCTCCATGCACTTTTCTAGTTCGCAGACTTGTTGGTTCTCCCAGGCTTCCCTTTTCCGTCTGTGAAGTTGCTTCTCCGTTCGACGGAGTTCGTAATAAGTCTCTGCGCGCGCCCGCGTTCTTTGAGAATGCAACATTACTCTGTATGCGGAATTCTTCCGTTCCGTTGCTAGCTTATATTCATCGTCAAACCAGCCGTTCCAACTACTTTTGCGGCTGGGGCCAAGTATGTTTGTGGCCGTACCAATGATAACGTTCTTCAGGTGATTGTGAAGATCATTTGTTGATGCTTCATCTCC
Organism: Hermetia illucens; assembly: GCF_905115235.1. Lineage (NCBI taxonomy): Eukaryota > Metazoa > Arthropoda > Insecta > Diptera > Stratiomyidae > Hermetia > Hermetia illucens. Next base: position 117,506,114 of record NC_051852.1, read on the forward strand.
AGGTCCTCTGTTGACTGCGGTTATTGCGGCATCCATTTCCCTCTTATAGGTGTCGCGGAGGGTTGTGTTGTGGATGGCTTCAGTGTTAACTCCCACCTGATTGTCAGAGGGGATTCTGGGTGGTGTTGTTATTCGAGCTCGGAACACCATGCCAACTAGATAGTGATCCGACTCTATATTGACCCCCCTATATGTTCTGACATTCATCAAGGCTGAGAGGTGGCGGCGTTCAACCAACACGTGGTCAATTTGGTTGAAAGTAGTCCCGTCTGGAGAGGCCCACGTATATTTGTGGACCGCTTTCCGCGCAAACCAGGTACTTCCAGCTTCATCTCTCTACAAGGAGCGCACGTTCCATGAGAAAATGCGCAAATCGTTATTCCGTTGTCGCTGCCGGGTTCGTCGTTGTGTTATCAGCCCAGTCGGCTTCGTAACAAGTTGTTTTTTGTGTAGCGTTATCAGCCCTACCCAACCCGAAACCAGGAGGACCAGTTGGTACAATTTTTCCCGTTTTTAGGCGCGGGAGACTCGCCTTCATCCTTCTCCGTCTGCAGCTTTTCGTTAAGAAAGAGCTCCCAGCGGACCTATACTATCCTTTGAAAAAAAATGCTAACTTGAAAAACGATACAAGGTTTGCAGAAAAGACCCAGAGCAATTATTTCTTAATATTAAAAAGAAGATTGGCTGGCATGCACAGCAGGATGACGAAAATGCTCACGACACTATGATTGTTCGTCATGAACGCAATTGTAATATCCAACGTGGAGCTCAAGTAAATTCCCCTTTAATTTGCCCGAAAAAATAAAACTCGATCGGATGGGTGGGAACCGGTTGCAAGCCTAGACAAATTATGTATTTTACTTTGATGAGCTTCGATCGCAAGGTAACTACCCAACCAAAAAATTCGAAAAAAAAACTAGGATGGTGCGCTTATATGAAATCTAAGCTTCAAAATATGTCCCATCCTATATCTGCTCAGATGAAGGGGACCATATCTCGTCCATTAGCGCTAAACCTATAGTAGTCCAGACAATTTCGCGCGAATTTACTGCATCTGAAGCCATGCAAATAAGATGCTCACGTCATAACAAACGAGAATAATTGACATTCGAGTGAAATAATAAAGTTCCATATATGAAGGAGTTACTTATCCCCAGCCCTTTTACTCTTTGCTTCTATTAGGTAAGCTCTTTTTAAGCTTTTGTGTAAAACAAAACCTTATTAAAATCGGTTTACTGTTCTTCATGTCTGTCTTTTTTTCTCGTCGTTGGAAGGTGGAAAACCTAATGCTGGCTCCTGCCATGCAGTTATGTGAGACTCCTACTCACTAAAACCACCTCATTCTTCTTCCACTCTCCCCATGGGACTGCTATAAGCATTGCATCGCGCGGCCGGATCAGTTTTTAACTGCAGCTCATTATTGTTCGCTCCCTTTCTTGCCTTCTTTGCAGTTCTTCATGCCATGAATCATTTTCTGCTCAATTACCACTTGATTCCAAGCCTCCGTTGATTCCAACATAAACTCCACTATACTTTCAGGTGTTAAGCGCCTGTCTGTGATCGCCTCCAGCCTAGTTCGATGTGCTGTAAACCTTGGGCACTCAAATACAATATTCTCCGCATTCTCAGGAACGTTACCATATCTTGGGCAGCACGGTGACTCGTCGTGTCCAAATCGATGTAGATAAGCCCGATAACCTCTACGTCCACTTAAAAACTGTGTTATTTCGCAGCTTAGTTCCCCTTTCAATCCATCTTCGAATGTGTGGAATAATACGGTAGGTCCAACGGCCAGTTTGTGCCTCGTTCTATCTGTTTTGCCATTTTGCGATGGATTCCCGCCGCCCTAGTTACCGTCGAAGACTCCCCAAGGGTGGGGATTGTCCCTGCCAGTACACATGCTGCTTCTCCTGATGTTCGATAAGCATTGCATACCCGGAGTGCACTTAGTCAAAACGCCATTCCTAGTTTTCCGCAGTTTGATTTACTTTCCAGAACGGTTGACCAAACTGGAGCTGCGTAGAGTAGCACGGAACTAACAACCCTTGCAATAAGACGACGTCGACTTTGTCTTGGTCCACCAATGTTCGGTAGTATCCTCGAGATCGTTACAGCGATAGAACACTCAATGTGTTTTTTAAAGTTGAGCCTTTTGTCAATCATTACTCTCAAATATTTAAGCGACTTTTGGGAGTAAATTGTTTTTTCACCAACTTTAATTTTCACGGTCGTGTCTTTCCTTCTTTTCTTGATTAGCACTAGTTCCGTTTTATGTTCAGCAAGTGATAAACCGGACTTTTTCAACCAGGAATTGATCTCCCATATCGCTTCATTTGTGTAGATTTCGATCTCGTCTAAGCGTTTTGTAACTGTTGTTACCCCGATATCTTCCGCAAAGCCAATAGTTGTCACGCCATTAGGAAGGCGTAGCGTCAGCACTCCATTGTACATAATTAACCACAGTAAAGGACTAAGACAGACCCCTGTGGTACGCCGCACGTCATTAGGAATAATTTCTGTCCATCGTCCGAATCGCAATATAATCTTCTTCCAAGAAGAAATGCAACAACGATGCGTACAATGTACTTCGGAGCATATAGTTTAGTTAGAGCCTCTACGATTTTCGTCCACTTTGCAGTGTTGAACGTATTTCTTACATCGAGTGTCACCACAGTGCAGCATTTGTCATCTTATATTGTAGCGCGAGCCAGACCAGTCACCATTTGTTTGCATCGATGGTTGATCTCCCCTTACGAAACCCGAATTGCTTGTCACAGCGAGCAGCCTGTTGCATAATACTCGTTCAAATAGTTTACCAATGGTATTGCAGCTTCCATTGCTCGGGGAATTCTCCTTCTCTAAGGCATGCCGTAAAAACTTTGGCAAACATACCTGGTGCTGTCCACAACAAATGGAATCTAATATGAGAACCGCATATAACTGAAAAGTATATTCCATTCACTTTGGATCTCACTAGCTTGTCCCCACCTCCAGCTGAAAGTTCAGCTTTCTTTGCGTCCGATTTCTCAACATTGCCACATTTGGTAGTACAACAATGCCCATGCCCGCCTTCTTTCACAGTTGATTCCACAGTCGTCGGTCACCAACCTTCCCAGGGTCACTGTGTCTGGGATGCATGGGTCTGTTTCCACATACCGGTATTAGACTAGTTGTGTCCACATTACCACTTCATCCACTTTTCCTGGTAGAGTGGAAGGATGTTAGGGCGTTAAGTAGGGCGGAAGAGAAGATTCCGACAGGCAAGATTTAGTCTGAAGTGCCCTTTCCTTTGTGGCTAAAGTTTCCTTCCGCCGGGCTTTCCTCTCCCGTTTTCTGGAAGAATTAAGCTACAATGTTACCGACAGGTCGACCCTAATCAGGTCTGCATTTCCTTTCATTAAGGAAGTTGCTGTACTCTCGTTTCTGACTGACCATGCCACAAACTCTTGGTACAGGCTTTGAACTATCAGCATATCTTCCATAGATTTCTTCGTGGAAGAACATGAATCTGGTGAGGGTACCAAAATTTGTGCCGCGGCCGCAACTTGATTCCTCAAAATCAGAGGTGGATTAGAAGTCTCTTTTGCTTTCATCCTTAGTGTAGTAGAACTGCTACACGCTCCCTCACCAGATATCCAAGGTGGAAATTCACGGTATTACATACTGCAATATGAAGAAGTAGGCATTTAATTTAATGAATATTAAATGTGGATTAGATGAAACAAACGAATTTCAATACCATAATATTATTATTATTATTAATTATGACCAGATTAAAAATAAATAATTACAATATAAATTCTAATTTACACGATAATGTCTAAAATACGTTTAAAATGGCAGCTTATGAACTGTCTTTAACGTTAACTACACTAATCGGTGTAATCACTTCCATAGCATAATGCACAGCATCATGAACCGTAGGAAACTGTTTGAATCTGCCATCACTACTATTTCGTAGATCACATTTCTTCATTACTTCGTAGACAGGACCTGCAAATAACAATTGAATGGATTATGAAAAATCATCACCGAAAAATAGTTGATATTAACATGGGAGCCTCAGTTTTCTGAATATGTCTGGAATTGCTTCATACAGGTAAGGATAATCCGTAGATTTTCCATGACTTTCAGAGAAGCTCTGGAGCTCCTGATGCTACTATTTATATATATATACTTACATGAGCATCCTGCAACATAAACAACTGCTGAAAGTTTGTGGAACTCATTGATGATACTCTTCAATGAAGAGACCCCAGATGGATCGATGTAACTTAACGCTGAGAAGTCTAAAATGAGGCACTTGAAGCCCAAGTGCGTTGAGTCGTATTCCACATGTTGATTCGAGAGTTTGGAACATCGCTTCAATTCCTTAGCCAAGTCCATGCCTAATGTTGAGCATAATTCGTTTTTAAAGGTATCCCTTGAAGCAAAGTTAATACTGCCACAGAAATGGAAGATTTTGATGTTGGGAATCTCTTCGGCCTATAAATGAAGAAAAATGAAAAGTTTAGATAAATTCAGGTAATAGTTAGAACTGTAGGAAGGCTGGTTCACCAAAGGGTTTTGGATCCTGGCTAGGAAATCGTTAGCAAAAAAAGCCCTACAGTTTGGGATACTGCCGTGCCAATGTGGACATGTCTGTGCTATCACAGAATACAATGAGGATGTTTATAATCCTGAACTTTCTCATATGCATTTTACTGGGCCCAGTGAACCTTGAGGTTCATCACTTTGAAGTCTGCTTTTCTGTCTCCGGGACATAAAATCAACGTTTTATCACCCGTCCTGGGTGACTCGCGTCGGGTTTTCGACACGGTTTGCTGCACTTCCATTCCAGATTCAAATCAACCGAAAATTGCATGGCCATGGCTAATGCATAGCACGGTAGGGTAGCGAATAGAAAAGGGACTTATTTGGACTGAGTAAAGCATCCAAGTGTAGTCATAAACCAAAGTCTCAAACGCTAATTCACACAAAAATTTTTGTCAAATATATACTTTTGTTTTTAACGTATAGTGCTTAATCTTCGAGGTGTTAATTTCCTTCCTTCAATAGTGCAAAACATTGCTTTCAATTTGAACAGTACCCATCTATTGACATGGGGGGCCAACTTTTGTTTTTTATTTCATTCACTTAACTCCTAGTCAACAATTATTATCAATTATGTTTGCCATCTTTCTCCGGCTTTTTTGCCTTTTTCCTGTGGCTGCACGTACAGTAGTTGGAATTTCCAATCACTAAAATTGGGCCTATTCATTTCTGCCTCATTGGCAAATAGCAAATGACTTTTCCGCTCTTCATGATTGCCTCGCTCATTCTCATTTCTCTTTTCATAGCAGGAATTAGGTGTGTGTCCAGCGGCCCCTTTTGCAGATCGTTCTACCATTTTTGCCACTTTTTCAATGACTCCTTCTTGGCACCTCTGCCTCTCCTGAGATTGTGCTGAAATCACTACATGGTCTTGACGTCGTTAGGTGATAAATCGGAGAGAGGATGGATTTTTCATCACCTTAGGTTGGAAGTACCGATCTATATCAAGTGCCCGGTTAACATTCATTCTAATGGAAGCAAAGCCCAACAACACCTTTACTGACTTTGAGCACTGGCAGCTGATTAGAAAGAAGCTACGCGGTATGTCGGTTAAACTTCTGTCGATTCCTCGCATACACCAGTGCTCCCACCACGGTGCCGCTTATAAGAAGAATAAAACGGACAACTCTGACCACCACGGATTTCCGAAGAAAGCCATCATCCCCGCTAATAATACGTCATTATTTCTGGCAGGCATAATGCAAATATCCCCTGAAATTGAGCTACACCTTTAATATCTGGTCAAGTACCTCAAAATACTTGATAACTGACCTTGTAATGATGATGTGATCATAAACCCGAATATCAATCATACTTAAATCTCTAAATTTGGTGGTTAGCGCCGTCTTCATAATTTGTTCCGCTAAGTGAAGCTCAACAATCTTTAGCCATGCCTAAGGATCTCATTAGCTATACCTCAACATTTTCAGGAGGTTTTACGACGATAACCAGAACCAAGCTATTCAGAAAACTGATTACTGTATTTTCCTCTAGAATCTAAAAGAAAACTCTATTAGACTTCCGCCGTGATGGTGTAATCCTTAGGCCCCTAATCCATTGTCGTGCCAAAATTCCTTTCCAGGGAGCTCTGTTGCCATTACTATATTCAATTATAGGGAAAATTCTGTTGTAAATCATTCTAGTATCTTCCGTATCAAGCCTATGAGGAAGTATGGTTATGGGTCCTCCGGTAATTTTTCAGTCTTCGACAACGTAACTAGCCCCTCCCCCTTTAAACGGAAGAAGAAAGTATTTAGACTATGCATGTCTCAAGGATGCTAATGAATTATTGTATTTGACCTAGCCTTGACGGGTTTCTCCTAGAAATTTCGACAAATTCCGTTTCAGTTACTACAATATAGTAGTAATAGCGAGTACTGCTTTACATTTTTATGGTATGTGGTTGTGGAATGGATATGATCAATATATTGACAACAAGATACAGGCAGATCACCTGTGGTATGCTCGCCTCCTCCTTTCAAAGCCCTCAAGCATCACCGAGCGTTGATCCCTGGGTATGCAAATCAACCTTCAAACAGAGCTTTTTGAAGCATTCTCATTTCTCATAAATTACCGAAATTTGATCTTACTCTGGCTGGTGGACATGTTTCCTCTCTGAGTTTTGTTATCTGTGCTGCTATTTCCATACTCACGTTTTCGAGATCGCCGCATGGTTACAGCACCGCAATTATGCTTCTCCAATATTTTCATGGAATTATCTGCTATTCGAGAACACTTACGAAAACGCTCTGAGATGCATGAGCTAGAGGAAGATTGTCTGGTGATCACTGTGCTTACTAACCTACCAGACCATCTGTCTCGCTGATGTGGGCCTCAGATATGAATGTCAGGCCGATTATTCAGCTCAAGCCTCTCCCTCAGAAAAATAAATGCATTCCGGTGGTTGCACGCACCATGTCTAGTTCTTCGAAAGCTAAGAGCCACGGTCTTTAGTAACCATATTTCGACTAACCGATATACAGCCCATAAGATAAAATCACCAGTATTATTTCGAGTTTCTACGTCTCACATTTAAAACGAAAAAAACCTAGTATCTTTCTGTAGTGTCACCATCGCGCGAGGAATACTAACTACCACTAGCAACTACAGACGTGAAACGGCACCTGCCAGATCTATGATTTCTTGTATGGCTTGATTTCCACACAACCAAATCGCTTGCCAGATAGGTCTTTGGCCGATACTCTGTTACCACTGCTGCGATAAGACTCGCAGTTCAGTTTTGTTTTCACAAATGATTGCCGAAAGTAGGTGCCACGCTGCCCTGCCAAGGCTGAGGTTGATTGTTATCAACCGCATTTCTTCATTATGTTCAACACTTGGCATCTACGCTTTCTGCAACATGCCAGCGGTCAACAAAAAGCATTCACTTAAGATAAGATATTCAGGTAGGATCCTTAAATATTTCGTTTTCTCGATATTTCCTGGATCTTTTTCACCTGTCGCAACATTTGATTCGATTGAAATTACCTCCGAGAATTGTCAGCTCTGGATCGAATTGGACCTTCCGAATAATGTCTGCGAATGCCATATCACTTTTTTAGAGAGTTAATTCTGCTGTTATCGATACCCGTTTTGTTTTACTTAACTTTATTCTAGACTCCGTCAGTTCTTGTTTATAGCTCTTCCCCTTTTGTAGTTGTGGAGAATAGTATCGCTGCTCCTACGACTTTGGTTATACACAGGGAAGCAGAAGTACTTTTTTCAGTAAAAAGTTTTTGTTGCCTTTGGTCTCCTGCAGGAACCTGAAAGATTCTTCCTTTCAGCTTTTTATTCCTTTGAATTATGAGCAAGTCCCTCTTGTGTTGGTTGTGTGATTTTTTCTTTTTTAGAAGCATTTGTCTCTTCCCTCTCACACTCTCATACAGAACCCCAAGGGCTGGCAACCTCCGAATAGCGAAATTATCAGCTTTACAAGCACATTCGAACCTTATATTTTCTTTTTCTTCAACATTTGCGGGTCGATGTAATATAGTTCCACATTATGGGCCGATATTTTAATTATAGGATCAACTCTGGTCCAAATTTCAAATACGCCAGGCTTTTGGAAATGATACGTGAGAGAATGGTTTACCAAATATCCCACCCACCTTTCCCAACTGGTTAGTAAAGAGGCAAGACTAGTCAAGGCAGGCCTCAACAATCAAATTTTGCCGATTTTCGGAAATGAAATGTAATTCAGCTCTTCTGTACAAGATTGGACCAGCAACAATATTGATCGAATTCTGACAACTCCAAAAAGTATATTTAAAGTACAAATCCATAGCAATTGGCCAATGGGATAGCCGCAAAAGCCACTATCAAGGCAGACTGTGAATTACTGATTAGTTGCTCCAGAAAGGTGACGAAGTCGTCAGATAAAGGCGAATGAAGGATCGATAAAGACGGTGCCTTGTATAGGATTGGGTTATGTTACCGAATACTGCAACTTGTTGGCTTATTTTATGTCCTACCAAAATTCAACCTAAAAATTCAAATTCGAATAATCCACTAGGTGCTCCTGATTAAGCCTTTACTTATGGTTTGTTGTTCTCCAGATGGTATGTTTCCAACGCGAGAGGCGGGGCAGTTCAATATAATGTAGGAGACTGTTTTGTCGTCTTGATTGCAGAACAGAGCAGAGTATATTCGGTCTCCATTATAAATGCTCATTGTGTGGAGATATTTTCGTAGGGGACAGTGACCGGCTATCAAATCTGTCATTGTCCTCATTTTCAGTTCGCTTAGTTTTAGGGTTTTGGCTGTTTTAATCCGCCCTCCCTCCTGTAATATTAATTTGCTATTGCTTGAGTTCCTAGTCTTGCAGGTGAGGTAATGCGACGAATTTTAGTGTTACCGCAGATTCCTCCTAACACGCAGGTTTATTGGTTTATCGAATTCATTCTCTCTATCCGAAACCCCGTCCCATCTTCTGTCTCAGACCCGAGTGTGTAACACAGTATGAGGTTCCTCAGATAGTTACCATTCCAATGAAACTTGTTAGCACTGATGAAGATAAACAAGTGGTTCCCGAAATATCGGTATTTGCAAGAATAAATATCCACACCAACGAAAAAGAAACAACAAGTTTTTATTACTTCAATTCATTCCAATGGTTCCAGTTTTCCATAATTATCGTGGTCTCAACTTTGGTAACAAAGCACTTTAGAGTAACGTTAAATCGCTATCCATCTCTAAATTCGAGTTTGTGATTACGTTGGTTGTCCTGCAATGTCCGTATGATCCAAACTATTCAACGTAAACCTGTGCATCTGTTGAACTGAAATGTCCTTTTGCCTTGAGGTCGAAGGATAACAGTTGCAGCAGCGTCTGCGGAACAAAGAGGGGTGTGCTCTTCATGGCAAGCGAATTTTTGGAGTGAAAATAAGTTCTTAACAGCCTGCCCGCTCTTCACTACAACTTAACGACTTGGTATGTACATCCAGTAAATATGTGTGGCTTCAATTCCCATGTCCTACCTACAACCCGTTTGTTCCCTTGGTAACTATGTACATGAAATGTTTGTTCCAATTTCACATTGTATCCTGGATCTTCTTCTTTTTCATCAGCCTTTGCCCCGTTCCCCAGGATCATTCCCAGATATTTTGCTTATTTAATAGTTCATCAAAAAAGGATAGGTGTTTCACTTCGTAGAGCTTTTACTTCTTTGGAGAACCTCTGGAGACTGATATTGTTTGAATTTATCCTGAGATTCTCCCGTTCACACTACCCTTCTAGTAAACCCAGAGCTTATTGTACCAACGCTGAGATTGTTTGCAGGAATTCGTCGCTCTGTTTAACTAAACTAGCAGTTCGTCCAGTATAGAGTCTCACAGTAGACAGACAGATGTGTTTGAACTGGCCTGTTTTCCAGCAACCATTGTAGAAGTGTACGAGTATCTATAAAGCGCATGGAGACGATACATAAGGAGTGAAGGTATAAATTGGACGCTAATACTATCGAAGGAAATACTTTCAAAGGAGAAGGATTGGCACTAGAATTTCGTTTATAGGCAGACACCCTTATTTTTTCGGTACTCTCGGCAAATTTAGTTGTTTTTGGTTGACTAAAAAAGCAACCCATATTCAACTTTGCAAATTGTCTAGGAAAATCTGATGACTATTTTGCGAATGTTTAAAAAGTGATAAGCCTAAAATCTAAAGTGAATTAATAAAATCCTTCTTACCGCTTTGTATCTCCTAATATCCAAGTAAAGGTCAGTGTTAGCTACTTGGCCGAGGAGGCATGTGTATGGTTTCATACCGCGGATGAATATGCATGACAAGCTAAGGATGATTCCCACTAATAAACCGATGTCAATGGCAACAAAAACCACAGTCAAGAATGTAGCAAGCCAAACTACTGCATCTAATCGGCTCAATTTCCAGAATTTGAAAAAGTCCATTAACTGCTTCAGCATACCCTTCAACGCGATTAGAATGATTCCAGCCAAAACACTCTGAAATGAAATAATAATATCCAAATTATATTAACGGAAAAATAATTCGAAAGTACTCACAAATTTTCATTTAATCGGAAAAAGGAAAATAAAATAAATAAACAAATAAACAAACAAAAGGCAACTCAAAAGTCTGAGCTTAGTCTACACTTTCTAATATTGAAATATGAAATTGCAGCACAAATGGCTTACTCACCCTTGGCAATGGTTCAAAAAATGGTCCAATCCAGAGAAGTACAAATGCCAAAATTAGGCACGAAAATACTGAGGCAATCTGAGTTCTACCACCGACAGTTTGTTGAATAATTGAGCGTGACAACGAAGCTGAAAATGGCATACAAGAAAATAGTGAGCCAACTACATTTCCGGCCCCCATTGCAAGCAATTCCTGGTTTGAATTGACTTCATAGTTGAGTTTTTGGGCAAATATCATTGCCATGGAGACAGCCACTGCATAAGACACAATTGCAATAGGAATGCTATCCACGATGACCTCTTGGAGGAGAGTTACCTTAGGAAACGCCATTTCTGAAAGGAGAAAAAATAATTAGTAGTTTTGTTCTTTATTGTTTTTATTCATATTTACTTTTACATTTTCTGTCTCCTAAATAATTCAAATATATGCTAAGGTTCCCCATAAATAAATAGGGGAAGGGTCTGGCCGTTGTGAGAAATTCCGAGTGAGAATTATACGAGTGTGGGATGGAAATTATATTTATGGGGCCTCTCATTGGGATTTCTATTCCGAGTCCCCCAGAAAACCCCAGATCCCCCGTTTCCACCCACTTCTCGACAGGTCATGGGGAAGAAAATGGGTGAGATATTTCCAAGCCATAAAAGTGAAACTTTCGTCCTCCATATAATAAAAATTCATCTCTTCTCCAGTAAAAATAAAAATTTGCTCTTTTCTAAACGATCACACTCTTATTGTTACTTCTTGCATTATGAGTTCGTTCAAATTCAACCCACAAATAGAAAGAGAATAATCCGTTAAATTATCAAAAATAGATAATACGCTGACTAAAATCCAGAAACTAAAAGGATCAGACGATTGATCAAGTTGGGAATTCCAAACCCGTACTATGTTGAGAGCAGCGTGACCTATCTATCGTTGAGGGAATATCGACCCTCTCGGTCCAACAAGAAATGGCAGATACCATCAAGACTAACAAAGAGCAATGGATGAGGCATGACGACATATTGCAACGACCTCGTGCGCTGGTGAATATTATCAACTACGAGATGTCAAAGTAAAGTAGGACAAACTCGTCACAGAGCATGAATAAAAATATACGAGAAGCACCCAGCAGTTTCTACAATAATGGCAAGAAATCATAGAAGTTCTGAATGACCACATAGTCACACACGTAGTAAACTAGCTAAACGTAGGCCGTAGCTCATGAACGGCAAATATTGCGTGAGAAAATTCTATTATTGACGATTATAACTAAGGTCCTAATGACCCTGTCAAATATTATGTAGTACTTCATCAACACATGACAAGTGATCAGCGCAGTCAATTGTGACTCGCAATTAAAGAAGTCGTCATCAACTCCACTGGATGCTCCAAAAATAGGGTCTTTTCATAAATAAGTACTTAAAAGAAAAAGCCGTTTTCGATGAAGATTTTGAAATAGTCCAAGGCCGCAACGAAGAGCGCAACGCTTGACAAAGGCATCTTTACAGTCGGCGACCATATAATCAATTACTCTGAATGAGATTCCGTTTTAAGGCCAAAGATCTCCTATGAAGACTACATCATAGGGAAATATACCGACTGCCCTTTTCGATTACTAAGTTAAAGCCTGAATGTTCTGACCAATCAACACATACGATTCCATACAACAACAATCCGTAGAAAGTTCACTCCTCTTTCTCAAGTGACATCGAAGCGAAGTCGTTACAAAGAAGCCAACTTTGTCAGACCGAAAAGCTATCCCAACCCATTACATCAAGAAGGTGAACAAGAACCCCGATAAAGGCGAGAAAACCAGTCATTTGAGATATTTGAGAAGACCGTCACAAATATACTCCAGCAAAATGGACTGGGTGCGCAAGAGCACCTGACTATTGTCGAACCAGCAAAAAGACCTCACTTGCCGCCAGCTAGTTTCCGCTTAAAATGTAAGTCAAAGTAGCGTACCCTGAACCTAATAGGCCCAAGCAATGTAAGCGACAACACGCCAGCTGAACTATAAAGCAGTAACGGCACGTTTCTTACTGGCTGCAAAACAATGTAAGGAGCAAAAATCTTCACCCAGATCTCCAAAAAATCGTTATAACAAAAAGTTTCCGTGTACGGTTTCCTATTTGTATCTGAATTCCACCGCATCAAGCATATGTAATCATTGAGAAGAATGAGCCTATTCCGAAAGACAAAATCTGATAACTCCGAAGAACATAAACTACCCCACTTAGGCACAAGCAGGAAATTCCTGAAGTAACCGATGGTGAAATTCAGAATTAGAATCAGTCGCATTATACGAAGCGAACAACTCCTCATTGAGAAGAAAATACAATCTCAGGCGTTGAAATGACCCGAAGAAGAAGGGAACAAAAGAGCTACCAGCAAGCTCATGGAAATCGTTACCAAGTCGCTTTTTGAACTTTCCAGTAACGAGGTTTGATCGTTACTGGAACCCTGCCCTACCAGCCAGTCAATATTTGTATGGTCATCAAAAAATCGAACGGAAGAGCCGAAGATCCTACTGAGCGGAATGGCCAAGGTATTTAGTATACTTTCAAATAATCCTGAAATCTTGATTTTAATGCACCAGAAGCCCACAAACGCTGAGTAATGAGTTGCCCAAAAATGGAGGAGGCAAACTCGATGGCCATTTTAGACGACCTACACGAGAACCCCAAATCTTGAACCCATACGGAGGGAAGCAGAGATATGCCCTATTACCAAATAGTTTGCAGCACCTGTTAGCAGCAAGAAGAACAGATATCATTTTCGCAGTAAACCAGGTCAACACTTGAAAATTGCAGATGATAGAGATATAGTCATGTGCTATCCTACGAAAAATTGACATGGATGATAAGACTTCCCGATGACCTCGCTCTGCTGAATCGACAAGCAAAGTACAATAAAGCTGATTAAGTACCCCAAATTTCACAAGCATAAGGTATTATCCAACGAGCAAATTTTCGTAGTAAGGTTTATTGCTACATTATAGACAGAAACATCTCAAATCTGCGAAAGATGTAAAAGAAAGGTCCCTTGGAAACGAAATATTCTTCAAGCTCAGTTACGGTAACAAGAGAAACAAATTGGCAAATACTGACACCTGTGAGTAATTCTGGATACCGAAAAATATAGTCTACACATTCCCTAGAAACCTGAAGAGAAATCTGACGCTAAGTGATAATCAGACCCCAAGCCAATGTGTGACGCTGGCTAAAATGTGACGGGGAATATGCCGTGCCTAAGAACAGTGATGTCTCCCAGGAGCCATCTTGTTTCAACTACTTTGCCTTGGCTAAAGCGAATTAACTTCGTGGCTGTCGTGTGTATGAAAAGACTAAATAGAAATAAAAACTAAAATAAGACTGCAATGGATGATCGAAGCATCCCTTCTGCTAGTATATGCCGGTGACACAAGATTCCAATTGATGAATCCGAATTCGTACCCACGAATGAAGATCTGTATTCAGTCAAAACAACGCTTTTAGGTACAATGGTTCCGAGCAAATCACAACTTCTAGGCTGTGTTAAGGCTGAGGGCAAGGGTTCTTCTGAGACATATGCGGCCAAGGGGACACCAGAAAGGCAACGCATTCTGATTAGTACACCTGGTTAACCCATTCGGCAACAAGCACAGATCCACCGGCAATGCCTAGGCCACAGCACATCTATTAAATAGAGTCCACACTCAATAGACCGGTAGCTTATTACATTATAGGCAGTAAACCACATGTAGAAACTGCTAGGCTTTTCTAATATGTTCGCAAATCTGGACCATTTAGTATGGGTACTGCCTATTAGATATACTGTGGCCCAGGCATTATTTGCAACTAAGGCTATTAAACTGATAATAGGTTTTGTCTCCCGGCCAAGAAAGCTCTTCATAGCTTCGAGACCTAACATGCTGTGTAGCGCTAAGCTGTGTTTCAATTCAGTAGGTATGTACCGTGTTGCAGTTATAGTTATGACTTGCCCAGGTAGTACTACTTCTCTCTCTACGATGTATGAGAGGGTACGCAACTAACCCTGAAAAAGGTTATTTAGTTGCGATCTTTCAATACGTCCTTCCTCAGGTCTGGAAATCCTTGAAGTCCAGAGCAGTAAAAACAATCTCAAGACAGAACATCGGAAGGCAGAGCTAATAGGTTGGGGTCCTCCTGGCTACTGGTGCTCCCGAAACAATCTTCATTAATGCTAACTCTACTAAGACTTAGGACCATGATTGTAAAAATGTCGGCTTTCCAGGCAACCCATAAATATATTCCCGTATAAAATATAAGTAATAAACGTTAACTTACCTGGAAATCCGGTAGGGATATTTCCTAAAATCTTTACTGAATAGTCTCTTTGCAAATAAAGATATTTTGAAGCCAAAGTTCCCCCAAGAACGATAATCAATTCAATGGGCACAGGGAATGCACACATTTTCGCTAATCTTGGCTAGAAAAAAAAATAATAATTTAATTTCGCTCCTCTTCAGCAGATCAGCAATTGTTCTCACCTTTAAAATTTCATTATTTATCGCTAAAATAACCATTGTAGTTGCTGCCAGTCCGAATGCAACCCAATTTACATTTACAATATTTTTAAAAATTTCGATGTAATTCTGTAATGAAAAAGTTCAACATTCAAAAATAAGAATTGACAAGCTTTAGTTTTATTAATTGGGAGCTAAAAAGGTCTAAAATCAAGGGACAAGCACACAAATTGCAAAAAATATTGGTTTATTTAAAAAAAAACGTTTGATATCAAAACCGGGGAAACAAAAAGTTGAAAAAAACAAATGCATTTTTATTGACCAGCAAACTGAACTTACCAAAACCACTTCACAGATTCCGGTCTGAGACTTTATCGAAATACCAAGAACATCCTTTATTTGTGACGTGAAAACATATATTGCCGCTCCAGTTGTGAAGCCTGAGACTAGTGTTTCCGAGAGAAGGGACGTTACTATTCCCAATCTCAGAGCGAACATAACCAACTAGAATATAAACAAAATATTTAAAGATACAATAACAAAACTTACTAATAATTGTATATTTACTTGCATAACTCCAGCTAGGAAGCAAACAGCCGTCGCAACATCAGTGGGGGTATACACCTCTGTAGGCGGAGCATCCGTAGCCGTTAAATTCGCAGTAATAGCTGCGCTCGCATCAGCAGTAGCACGGGATTGTACTACTTTTCCAACCATGATGGATATAACAGCAAAAGTACCCATAGAATTATGACGTGATGTACCAAAGATAACGTAAACCAGGACAGGAAAAAATGCCATGTAAATACCCGCAATTGGCGGCACGTTTCCCAATAAAGCGTAACCCATTCCTGAAAGAATGATTAAATTAAAAATATTAAAAATGTCGTAAAATACCGCTACACAATTCTATGAGGAAAAGGGCTTTGAAAAAGGACACATAAATTTTCTAAGAACATTCATTGTTAAGGAGTTCTGAAACTAAAATACTTTCTACCAAAGAATTTGCGGACTTTTCTAGGACATTCGAATTGATATAGAAGAGCCTTAAATCCGCCCTCAGAATCAACCCATCCTGGAAAGTCAACCCAAAAGTTATAATTCAGGAAATTGACCCTCATGCGCCAGCAGTAACCCGCCCTGTTATAATTACGTAGAGCACTTCCTAGAGAAAAGGGAGCGAAGAAAGGAGGGTCACGAGTTTTGAGAGCCCTCGGTGCACGGAGTCGGAAGATAAATCGATTGGAATAGGAAAAAATCGAATGGATGGGGATAGTCTTATAACCGTTGTTCAGTTCAACCCCCTCTCTGAATAGTCTACCGCCAGATTTACCGGCTACCAATTCCACCAAAATCAGCATATAAATGGGGAAAAAATCTCATACGCAATAACCCCACTTCAACACCGATTTTTACAACAAGAGCCGAATCGGCAAAAAAAGATCCTAACCACCCTTTCTTGACACTCAATCCTCCAATAGATAGACTAATTTCGTTAAAATAGAGTTAAATATTATAGTTCTTGCTCTACCTACGATATACTGCTGAAATTCCATCGTCTAGGAACAATCAGAGCAAGTGGCTCAACCCAAACACCTCAAACAAACACACCCTTCATTAGTGAGAGCATAGATCTCAAACCCCGATTCAAAAGACAAAGGTCTATCCTATCGTTTTTTTATGTTCTTGAAAACCACAAATCCTTCACTTTAAAGAAGCCAGACAGATAGTTCTCCGTAATTTTAAAATACCGAACTACAAAGCTTTCAGAACTGATCCCTGGGACACCCAACAAGGTCGCACTGCACCTTTCTCGGCTAACCACCTACTAACAGGACGAATAATTCGTCGTTAAGAGACATCCCACACGCTAAGCAAACATTTACTACTATTAATTGCTGAGGACTTCAATGCGAAGCATCAGCTTTACTACAACATGCCATTGCCAATTCTAATGGAGCCTCTCTCTTCAGCTAGAGCAGCCAGAACTCTTCTAGTCTCCATTGTTAGTAACCAATAACCGATCACGCTTACTTCACTCTCCCTTACCCCATAATATTCTCACTATACCAGAAATAATACGAAATATGGTCACGGCTGGCAAAACCTAGATCTAATGGTAACATAAATGCACACAAAATGGCGGTCTACTTCACCACTAATATTTCTACCATCAAATATATCCAAACACTTCAGCTTATATATGCATCATGGTCATAAATGGTTAAACTGGATTTGGTGGATGAAAAGACAGAGGCGGTCCTCATCAATAATTGTTCTACTCTATGTTAATATCCGAATGGGTGATCGCGAGGGCCACCACTAACCACTAAATATTTGAGGATAATGGCCGATGCAAGTGAGTTTCAAGGGGCATTTGAACTATGCAGGAGAAAAAACAGCAAAGGCTAATACACGCCTAGCGGGAATGACTCCTAATATCGGAGGGTCAAAATTCTATCATATCCTTACTATCGTTCCAATCGGAGCAGAAGCGTTAGATAACGTTGTCATGCAAAGGGTGTGCAGTGCAGATGAGGCATTACGTGTCATCATAGAAATGATCCCTTGGATCTCTTAGTAAATTAGACGCATTGTTTCTACCACAGTAGGAGGGCGAAACTGTACGAGGTGACTGCGGATAAAAAAAGAGCCACTAGAGCGGAGCTGTATAAAATATTACAGAAAAAAATGTAATGATTCCAAGACAGATCGCTGGACCAATACACTGATACCCTGCATTAAAATATAGGTCGAGCGAAAGTACGAAGAACTAAATTCCTACGTAACACAGTTCCGTTCGGGACTCGATTGGGCGAGTCTTCCGACTGTCCTGAATGCGTTGTTACGTCTAAGGATCCGGAACATATTATGTTCCATTGTTCAAGGTTCATAGAGAAGAGAAGATCAGAGTCCTCCCCGCGAAATAATATTTCACGGTTGTCCTGCGGGGATTAGGTGGAAGAGTGGGGGTGGCTTTAGTGAGTACGAATTGCACACCTCCATCCATAAAAAAATAAGATCGGTCCCCAGAGGTTCAGCAAAAAAGAAAGCAAGATGAAGTCTAATTCGCATACCTTCTTCAACTATCAAATACGGCAAGGCAAAATATCTGTGAGTGATGGAAAAAACATCCTAAGTATGTACGCATAATAATCGATAGCGCAACAATCCATATTGAATCAGGTCCTTGAAGTGTGTTAGAGCACTTCATCCAAGGCCGCTACGGTACACTACAGGATTAGTACCCTGTAGGAGGGAATGTGGTCAGCATTGCGCTCGCCCGAGATTATTACCCTGATTTGACTCAGGTACTCATTCACAGCTGAGTCGATTGGTATCCGACGTCAAATCACGATACAAATTCCACTGCCACCAGTGAGACTTGAGCCGCGACCTTTCGTACGACAGCCTCGTTCTCTAACCACCTATCTGGATTACAAAAAACTGTTTTCAATTCAAAGACTCCCCAGCCTCGGCGTTAACGATGCCATGAAAACAATACTCACTCTTGCTCACGAGACGATAGAAGGATTTGCGAAGCTTGCAACGTACAGATTGAATTGAACGACATGTGGGCACTTGTAGCATAGGGACATAGAGGAATCACCAATGTGATCACAAACCCAATCCTGGAGATGGGTAGTGATTTAACGTCACTAAGTATTGCTTGGATTCTCAAGCCGAGACCACGATAGCTAGCGTTGACAGGAATCATCAAAATGATAACCAGATCTAAACTGATAAGGGAATACCAGCAAAGACTTACCCTGGCTGCCGAAAACGAGGTAACCTTAAAGTAGATTACGGTGCCAAAGGTACTGATAGCAATGAGAGGGTGTATGGATTTGGACGGGAGGGATCGGATACCAATTATAGGACCAGAGCCTCCACTTGGAATTAGCAAAGCCGTAACTGTGAGAACTATGCAAGACAAGGAGTTGAACTCCTCAATTGGCCTATTGATGTATATTGTTGAGCTATAGTTTCGCGAGATATCCGTTGCTTTGACCTTTGTTGAGAAGTAAGTTTCTATGAATTTAATAAACCTTCATAATTTCGCAATTGTTTATTTAGTCTAATCGGGGTATACCCGCCAAGCTTTCAAAGTATATTCGTTTCACTACACCCTCGGCGGATGTGGGATTAGCATCTAATGGTTCATGTTATTGAAAGAGGCAGTCCAATGAACACCGCTCAATATGTTGTTGTTAGGAAGAGCCCTTTTGCTATCTAAAGGTTTCCTATAGATCTTCTTTTCTTGTGCTAACTGTTCCCTTTTAAATAAAACATCTAAAAATGAAGGCTGTGTTTCTTTTTCAACCTCCAGGGTTAATTTTGTACTTTGTATAGTCTGCTGAGAGACTGAAGAGTATTATCAATGATGTCTTTTCTGACTGTCATTCACATGTTTCTTCCAAAATCTTGGCACCATACCTGCTATCAGAGCTGTCTGTGAATAATTTAACCATGAAGATCTCGTTTATGAGCAGAGAGAGGAGGTTTGTGCCACTCGCTCATTTGATGTGGAAAAAGTGTAAATAGGACGATCCAACATTTCTCATTCGAATCCAAGCATTAGAAAAGGAAACATTGAAATATGTACGGGCAAAATTTGAATTTTAATTCAATAAGGCTCAATAAGACTAGAATCTTTGATGAGAATGAGAAGCTTACAGACTACACAAACTAGACTACCTAAAACGATGGGTAAATATAAAGTTCAAGTACAGGGATGCTACATATATCAGCAGGTTTTATTAAAATGTCAGCTTCAGTGATGACATGAGTTGCTCTATATTTAACTTGTTTTAGTATTTAAAATAAACCACTTTAGGAATAAGCATTACTATTTGAAAAATGAGTTTCCTGTAGATTACTAGATACGATCAAGAGAGCATTTTATAACTACACTTAACTACATATATGTTACCTTGTGGTATATGCATTACAGCAACTGTGCATCCTGTCACAATATCTGCCACTAAATCATTTTTCCATGAATATTTGGGAAGCCAGTCCAGAATTGGAAAGATACTTTTTATAAGATGCCAAATACTGAAGTTACTTGGTTTCGGTAGAAATTCTTGATATCCTGAAAAAGAGATCAATCATATCAGTATTTTGGGTCCTAAAACTTTCCAATTGTAATTTTAGGAAATATTTTAAAAACCGACAAATTTCTCACCATTTGATTTTGGTTTACTGTACAACAATTCATTATTTAATTGCTCTTGTTCGTAATATGGCCGCATCACCTGCAACACCTGTGGACTAGACCGACCATTTGGTAGTGTACTCTCCATTTCATTGTTAGGCGTATCGGAACCTGTCATCCTGAAAATAAAGTTGAAGAAAATCATCATTTGTCATTTAGCTAAGCAATATTATTAATAATTTATTAATAATTTCCAATCAGGCAAACATAAATTTAAATAAATGATAAGCGAATAAAGAAACATTTCAAAATTTATTGGAACCATTTGGGTCAGGTTTCTTTAAATAAAAACAATCAGATTAGAATAGATAAATTAATATTCAATAAAAAAAAGTAAAAAATTACGTAAAGCATGAACTTCACTGGAAAATCATGAAAAAAAGCGCAAATATTCACAGTTTTGGTTTTATGTAAATTTTATACGCCAGCAAAAGGAAAATACAGATTAAATATCAATCTGAGTGATCATCTGAAGCAGTAGATAAACATAGACATATCTTGAGCATAACCAGTTATCAATATTGGAATAGCAATTTTCCTTTCATTATATCTGGGCATTTGGGTTAACTCAATTTCTCAGAATAGCTCATCTATTCTCATGGTAATATATGAAAAGTATAAAAGCATGAATAGAAAGATACAACGGATGCATAAAAAAATTATAGGACTTTGAGAAACATAACCACACTTTGTAAAGCACTTATTTCGATTTTCAAGGCCTACTGCCTTCAAGACGAATTAGCTTTTCTTATGTGATGCTCGATATTTTAATCTTGCTTTAGAATTTGGTTTTGACAATAAAAGTAAACAAATTCTTTTCAATCAAAATTTTTACTTAATCAATTTGTAATCGGTTGTATTTGTTTTTTACAATCAAAGTGGGTTCCTCTAAAAAAGGTGAGTGACTGCATGCCCCATTTGTATTAATTTAGAACCGAAAATTCAAACGTTTTTTTGTTCTATTTTCATTGATTTCATTTTCATTGAAAATGCAGAATAAAAATAAGAAATTATTAGCGTGGTTCAGACCAGAACTACTCATGTGTAGAATATTGTGTAAAAATGTCAGCCCGATCGGTTGAACAGAATTTTTTGCTTCAAACCAACTGAAAAAATGTGGTTTTGAGAAACATGCGTTTAAAATATTTGTTTTGTATGCACGTCAAGCTCTTACTCTACAGGACTATGTATGATCTTGCCAGTCCTTGTGTATTCCTCGGAGACTTGGGTTCTTAGCAAAAAACTGCAAACATTTGGCCGCGTTCGAGAGAAGAATCCTCTGAAGAATTTTTGACCCCCTACATGAGGATCAACGATACCATGACGCTCAACAGGTTGCAGTGGGCGGGTCACTTAATCCGTATAGATGAGGATGATCCAGACCGGAAAGTCTATAAGGGCAATATCTATGGTAGAAGACGAGGCAGACCCTGCCTGAGATAAAGCGATGGGATAGGTTAGAACACCAGCCAGCTTTTAGGAATATCGGATTGGTAGACCTCGGCGCAAAACCACGGTGTCTGGGCTTCCTTATTAAGGGAGGCCTAGACCGGATACCGATTGTTGCTGATGATGATGCACGTCAACATGACGAGTGCTCTTCTATTTCCTGTTACTTGGTAAATATTTAGAATTTCGATATGAAATATCTACAGTATAATCTAAACATATTCTGCTTTCAAAATATATATAAAAGAAAAAAAATCGATTTCTGAAAGCCGCCACTTAGGAAAATCGCCTTAATAAAACTATTAAGGTCTTACCACGGTTTTCAGCATTTTTTCATTTTGTAGTGGCAATTACTATCAACCGCTAATAGACGCCATCATTGCCAGCTCTAGAATTATGTTACAGTTCCCGTCAGGACTCTTTGAAAAACATCGACGAAATATTCCTCCGCTGCTGTTCTGCATTGGCTATCCTAGGACAGCGGATTTTATTGAATGGCATATCCAGCAATAAAGCTGCCGTCCTTTCTTTATATATGACCTAAGCACTGCCACTTCCGCCTTCTAAACAACATGCGTACAGGTGTCCAATCCATACACCAATTAAATACTTCGTTTGAAATTGTTTTGAATAAGAGTACTCCGACAATATGGCAAATGATACCTTGCCAAAACTACCAAGAATTTAACCATTCTAAATAGGCAGTTTTTTGTGTGTTCTATAAGATTTTGGTATAGATAAGCGTCCGTCCGTTGATTCATATTTTTCTCCGCCAGTCCCAGTTTCACTACTTTGTTTGTTGCTGCCCTCCTCTGGCACCATAAAGGCTGGAAATCTACCATAGATTTAAAAATTAAAAACTAAAATATTCATATAGTTGATAATCTCCTGCATGACTTTTCGGGCGAACCACCCGTCCAGTAAGCAAGAAGCTTTTCCGAAACTAAACTTTTAGTTAATCCAACTAAGTAGTTCACGATTTAAATTGAATCCCGGTTAACTGAATTAGAAGCATTTTTGAAGTGCTGCGTCACCATCGCGTATACCATCGACTGGACTTTAAAAATGATGGTATAGATTGGTGTCCGTCGCTATTAATATAGTGCAAAATATAATATATGCAATAGATTACCACTATAAGCGCTTTACATTTACATGACCAAGTTGGGTTCTTTCTGAGAACAGGTCTTTAAATCTATACCTTTTAGCCGCACGCCTTCTTCTTTAACACAATCATCAATGGCATAAATCTACAGCATTCGGACGCGCTCTTGCCCCAATGTTTTTTTTGTCCAATTAAATCAAATGACCCCCTGCTGCAACCTGCTCATTTTATACTCACGTCTAAAGATTTCGCCATCAAACACGTGTTAAATACCTCCCGCCCTTTCCAACCAACGTCAAAACTAAAATCTGTTTCAATAACTATTGACCACTACCTTCAATTTGAAACACCATATGGGATTATACGAAAATACCACCTTGTATTTATGTTGAACGCTTTCCCCTAAAATGATATGATTGACTGCATGCTTAGGAGTTTATAGTTTCTTTATCCACATCTAAACTTTGTCTAAAAAGTACAGTCATTTGTGAGGTTTTATCAGATGTCCCACCTGGCATGAGCTTACTGTTATGAAGAAGTGGTTAAAGAATGCTGGACTAGTATTTGCAGAAGGTAAAAGCGGCGCCCATTTCAAAGTATTGCAAGGTAACATCTATATGCACCATAAGAGAGTATCATCATCTCAAAACCTGCTAACGAATGCTCTGGAGTCGACTGGTATCCGACATCTAGCCACGATAAGAAATCCCTCTGGCACCAGGAGATAGACAGGCAGTTAACCGAGTTTAATAACATTTTAAGGACTGCAAAAACCACCTACACATATTGGTCCATTGAACTGAATACACCAGATAAAGTAGATTGTGAGCATAGTTTGTTATAACAGAATTAGGGAAGCTGCTTCGGTACATATTCTACCAAAGGCAATAGCCGAACACGAATCTGAGCCCCTTAGCTAATTGGAAACTGTACCTTTTGGCTTAAGGTAGCGCAAAGTTACGGAAAAAAGACGAAAAAGACAATTTCGACTCCTGTGAGTTTGTTATTAATAGTAGGACTTCCACCAAACTTATCAGTATGATGCTTAATAGCCTGCATTACTGCTAAGTTTAATAATTCTAGAATGTAGTTAACTTCGGATTCCCAAAAAAAATTTAATTACTGTTATTAACTTTATTGAGCAGATGTCATACTTTGTCTAGCCTGTAAATCATATAAGTGCAGCTTCATGATTTTTTTCAAACTTTAAACTTTTGTGCTGGGTAGTTTTTGAAAATGAGATTAAGATTAATGTCAAAACTAAGCCTTAGTACTAATCATTTGATATCCCACACAGCTCTTTATTTGATGATCACAAAATTTACACTCTCCTTTTGCTTGAATGGGGGAGGGGGATTTTCGTCGAAAGTTTTGAATTTTTTTTTAAAGCTCGTCGTTTTTGCATAAATCTATTTATTATCAATATATATTAATCAAACTCACCCAGGGAAAAAGACGTGGGAGCGATTCCAAGCGACATATTTTACCAGAACGTCCCATAGGAATTGATCCATTTCAAGGTGACAAGTTATCCATGATCATCAGTGTCTATGCGAAAACGGAAGAACTTATAGCACAGGTTAACCGGGTACGGACAGCAGCAGTATCGAAGAATAGGGTGCTGACCGTTGGAAAGAGAAGCCACAAAGATTAACCACACACAATAGATTACCAAACTCAGATACTCAGCGGCTCATTAAGGAGCCAACCCAAAGGAGTTCGGAGAGATCAACATGGTATACTAAAGCTGTGCTATACAGGGACTGGCGCACTAGGACACGCGGTAAACCGGCAGCTGACTGTGGCATAGGAGGGGTTTCCATTCTCCAGTATTAGACATCCCCTCACGGCTCAGATATCAGCTTTGTGGAAAGACAAGTAATTCTCCAAAGCAAATTGATGGGTGACGCGAAAAGAATGTTAAAGGATTTGGGTCTCGGTGATACAGGTATCATCGAGACACTTTGCACGATGTCCTTAATTGTCTGGAATCTAAAAAAAAACTGGGTTCCATTGTGAGGAGAAGGTTTTCCATTCCCTTCATTGTAACTGTACTAGCTTCGGCTGTCTGATTGTTGATCGATCTTTTACTACCACCTTTGAGACACGGCGAACAATCTATCTTTCTAAATAGCCTCTGCATCTTCCTTTCTTCCTCTTCGGGGCATGATGACATGGGCGGCTCACCCCAAACGAAACATAATGGGAGGACGGGGATGGACCCTAAATACACTGGAGGACTAACGCTTTTCTGGGGAGAGAGCAAGCCAATTCAACTCATGGTAGTACAACTATAATCTACAAATGTTAATACAAGTAAAATACATTTTCGAAAAATTCCAATCTTCTCAGTTTTTTACGCACTAAACTTAAAAACTCAAACTTAATAGAATTTGTTCATCCTCTTGAAATGGATTTGTTCCTGTTAATAATAATAATAATCGTTGACCCAATAATCCAAGTGAATCAGGGCCTTGAAGTGTGTTAGAACAGTTCCTGTTTTTGACTATTTTTTATTGGAAACTATGAAAATTGATAGAAAATTTGGATTGGAGTATCCTAAAGTAAATACGAGCTGCATACGTATCTTTTTTCACAAATATTTACTTGCTTGATATGGCGTAGATTTGTTTAAATTACCCGACACAGTCTGATTTAGAAAAGTGATTCCTTTATGGTAATATTTCAGTTCCTATTATTTGTTTCATCATTATCTCAGATAGATAAAACCCGGAATCTGGTAGTTTAAATACTTCCCAAAGAGTTTTGTTCTGTTATTTTTCTCACATACATGCGATGGTGAAGTTATTTAAATAGCAACGATGGAGTGTGAGATATATAACCACTTTTAATCACGAAACTTCGATGACAAATGAATCGATTAAATTGTTTTTACGATTCAATCACTCCTGCAATTACTTGCCACGCCTCCTCGCCAACTAACATACGCTGACGTTTAGCACAAAGGAGTCGCCCACAATTCACTTCAATTGCCGCTTACACGCGAATTACTCTAGCCCAAAATTTGACGTATTATTGCGCCGCTGGAAAATGTTTGGATGATTAGGACTGCCTCTCAGGAGCCGCAACCCCACTAATAAATCACAGTAAAACTTTGTGAGCGATCCACTAATCAATGGGCAGTTGATACTACGCACCACGCTTCTATCAAATCCCCGAATGGTCAATTCTGTTTACTAAACGACAGCCCTACCGTGGATCGGCAACCGAATTCAAAACACAACAGCACCACTCATCAGCACACCAAATTTCGGCGGCTATGTAAAATATCCAGTTCTCCATCCCATAACCAATCACTCCACACTCTCATGTTTTTCTTCCTTTTCTTTGTCCCTTTTCTTCACCCCCTTTCCTTCTCTCGCCCTCAATCTCCCACGCCATTTCGTAAAGCTGTACCTCACCGATAAAATTCCCCTACCACTGTTTGAAGACCCAAATCTGAAAATTCAAATTTGAATTTTCGAACCCCGAATGCGAGCAAGAAAATTGCACCAATGTAACAAAGTTCAGTTAAAACCTGTGATCGACTTCACAAGTGACTACCTTTCTCGCGACTAAGGAGCTTCTGGGAAAAATAGATCCGCTTTATAGAGCATAGTCCTACCTACCTTGTTGCAAAATTTGCTGTTGCTAGGATGAACTTAAAGGAGATTCTGCAAGCCATTACTGAAAATTATAGTAGTAGGTATCGGTATGGAAGGTATTTCGGAGCCTAGATAACACATAATAGCAGATTCCTGATTTTTTTCATATTTTTGGGTTGCGGGTTCGTTAAATAAATGATCTATTTCGACCACCCACACTCCCCACCTGTCCAACAAATGGCAAAATTCGGCTTCGGAAAGTATTAATTAAGACCTTTCATTTGATACTTCACATGCCTATATTTGCTGATAAAACAAATGTACACTCCCCTTTTGCATGTATGGGAACAACCCCCCCACTTAAAATTCAACGTACGAGGATGTAAATCATTGTATGCGCGAGCATTCAGTTTCCAACTTTCTACCGAATTTTATGTCAATCGCTATAACCGTCTCTGAGAAAAATGCGTGTGACAGACAGTAAACCGATTTGAATAAAGTTTTGTTTTACACAAAGTCTGGAATATTGACCAGGATCCTTCCCGTTTTTATTTGTTACACCGCTACACTTCAATTTGTCAACAACTATGAAGGCCAACTTGAATCATGGATCACTTCTCAAGTGTAGATAAGAAAATTAGTCCTTCTTCTATAGAACTGCTATCTATAAAAAGTAGATCATCTGAATTTAACTACCTTCAAAGCAAATCAAAATACCAACCATCACAGAACGGATTAGCTTATTTTGAAATAACGTGACCAATTTCCCCAATATTATTTATCGAACAATGAGTATTTTATCTAATAATGGTCGTTTAATTGAAAATTCGATTGAATGATTATAATTCCAGTTATCTTTATCTTGGTTATATAAGCGAATTAAATGCCAATACATTGCCACCACAATAGGAGCTCAACAAGTAGTTACCCAACTATCAAAAGCATTATGATAGCTGCTCGATTAACTATGAGTCATTGCATATCCAGACAAATGTTGCCTTAATTTCTGATAATAAAATATGTATGTAGATGCCATGGGTAAACATATTTTATATTTAGAACAATTTTTAAACGATTCAAGAGAGACGCAATTATTTACTTCTATGAAAGATTTGTGGTTTGGTATTATGTGATAGTTGCTTTATAGCTTTGATTTTAATTCTCCACTCGATTATTTAAAGTCTTTGTTAGATACTTTCTACTAGTTTTACTTAACACAATGATGGCTTGGTGAATGTTCATTTATTTTTCAGAAAAACGAAATATCTCAAAATGAAAACTGTTTACTCATTCATGCCACGTGAATTTTTTCTTGAGAGATAACAATCACGCCTTCACGTCATTCTCAAATTTTAGGAGAAAACAGATTTTTCAGCTCAATAGCTTACTTTAGCTTTATATGCTTTGGTCTTCTATCATCTACTGTGTTTAAATATAGAATAAAATGAAATTGTCAGAAAATAAAAACAGAATCATTCTGCTATATAGTCCATATGACACAGTATAATGATGAGAGCTTTGCACCCTTTTCCGTCTTTAAATGCAGCGATAGTTTTATTAATGAAAACGATTGTAAGATTTTTCCTTTTTAGGCTAAATTATTTACTATCTATTCCCTCTGAATGAAGACGTTGAAACATAAATTATATAATAAGTTAATAAATTAATTAATAGATACTTCGCCGTTACAATTCATAAGATCTTACACTAAAGAAGGGAAATGGTCCCCGAAAAATAGAATAAAGTTCCAAATAAAATACTTCAGCTTAAAAGGAAAAATATCTTCCAATTGCTTTCATTGAAAAGCTTGGGCAAGAAACACAGTCCAGACTCATTCCTCCACAGTTAATTCTTCTTGCGAGATCACCTTTGTTCCCTACTCATTTCGCATCTTTCAAGTTAGAATGCAGTTAGCTCAATTAGCTGCCATCATCTAGTTAAAGATGTGAACATAAAATAATGTTTCTCAAAAACACAGGACGGGGCTTCAGAAAAATAAACCTAGTTATTAGAGTAGACTGTGTCCTGATATATAGAACTTTTGTTTATTAAATTTAATTTCTTATCGGTTTTTTTAACCTTTGGTAATAATATAGAATATAGAATATATAATATATCAAGCCTAAGCTAACTATAGTCGCCCCTTTTGCACCAGTGATACTATGTCATATTTCCTGTGAAGCCTGGCGTCAAATGGTAACGTATTTCCAAACCTCATGTTATCCTAAATTTGATCTCGCTTGCGCCTGCGGCAGTGCTCTTGCGCGATGCAAGATACTATATTATCAACTTAGAGATAACCTATCTATCTCCGCCTGTTTCTCGGATACAACTAGGTTTACCATTTGTAACCATGATTTCATGGAATGAAAAATTTCATTTACATATCTGTTGTCTTCCGCGCTCTAAATCCAAACCCATTTGGCAAAATTAGCAGCATCACAGCCACTGCATCCTGAGCTA
The DNA here is from genome assembly GCF_905115235.1 of Hermetia illucens. Taxonomy (NCBI): domain Eukaryota; kingdom Metazoa; phylum Arthropoda; class Insecta; order Diptera; family Stratiomyidae; genus Hermetia; species Hermetia illucens. The sequence continues at coordinate 117,535,168 of NC_051852.1, forward strand.
AATCCCAACTATTGCTGTAGCATTAACAAAAAACTCACAAAAGTCCATATTTCCGCTTTAATAGATCAACAGCATCTTGGTGATTAGCAGCCTCCCTAACATCTCTTCCTCATCGCATCTAAGAGTCAAATAGGTCGACATAAAAAGGGTTTTGTCGGTTGCCCTTGGAATTTCGTCAACAAGATCAATTTTTATTTCCACCGGCTGGTAAACATTCATTGCACGCCACACGATTCCAAATTGCTAACAAACTAATTGAACTAACCCTGTAGTTCGTTTTAAATAAAGCTTTGGTCATGTCCATTTATTGTAGCGTAAACGCAACCCCCAATCATAATAAGGTTGCGAGGCATTTATGCAAAAGGAAAGACCATTTGCTTAAAGACCAACAACAAACACAAAAGCGTGTCAACGTGCTAGTATCACCTCTCGCGGTATTGCGGACTCCATTATATAAAGTGCCAGAATGTCATAAATAACTCCTCCTACCTAACCGCAGCTTCCCCAACAAAGTCCTACCCAACAAGTCTTCTTCGTGTCACCCGGGTAATACAGCTCTATCCGTAAAAATTAAACACGTTAGAGAGCCACAAGCGAAGTTTAATAGACTACTAGTATTAAATAATAAAGAAAATGCACATATAATGTTAACACCACACATCATCACACTCCCAACAAATATGATGAGCAGCGACTCATATTTTTAAGAAACACAAATTCAACATCTGATGATGCTATTCCAAACGCCAAAGACTCGGATCACGTTTCTGGGTAGACAAAAAAATGAAACCACTATAAGCTTTCGAGCAATTATTGTCCAGCAATATATATACAACGCGTGCCAAAAAATTTCCATAATATCAACATTCACACCTCTATGAAAGAGTCCACCTCTGCTGAAAATGATGCCCTTTTTAAAAAGGTAGAGCAGGACCTCGATGCCTGTCTCTGGTATGAAATTAAAATTGTCCTTGAAGAGTTTAATAGCCAAATAGAGGAAGAATTCTTGCTCAGACGATACGCTGACACCCTTAGCCTGCATGGCATAACCAACAATAATGGTTGCGAATAAGGTCATAAGAAGAAAAAGTTTGGCCTGGGGTGAAAGGTATTACAGCTCTCCTAATCCATCCCACAGAGAAAACTACATGCTCGTAAGAACCGCCCCCCTCTTTTCTCTCGACAGATCTGACTGCAAACAGCATTGGTAACACCTCCTTTTTGCGGACAATAACCACCAAATTATCTAGACATCTGCAAACCAGATCACCTCCAATCAGGTTGACCAGTTGTCGATAGGACGCAACTACATTTCGAACCCTAGGAACATATGAGCATATAGGGGGTCGAATAGAGTGCTAATACCGCGACCAATCACAGTAGAACGAATCGCTTAGACCAGATAACATCTATGTCAGTAGAGTTGATATAATACACAGGAGACAAGCCTCATCAAGCGGTTCAACGACGACAACGAATCAGTCACGGATGATTGTGTGTTCCATATACAAACGGTCAAAGGGTAGTATAGGCCCCAAGGTGAAACATAGATCGATACCCATGATGAAGCATAAAATCCCAACAGCTCTACTACTAAATCCTATCTCCACCTCCACGTGGTGATCGCTGGGAGTTCTTTCTTAATGAAAAGCTGCGGACGAAGAAGGATGAAGGCGAGTCTCCCGCACCTAATAAAATTGTCCCAACTGTCCTCCAGGTTGGGGTTGACAACCCTACACGGAAAACCGATGTTACGAAACCACAACAGCAGCCTCGGACAGGATGTACTTTAAAATGCGAACCCGGCAACGACAACGGAATAACGATTTGCACATTTTCTCATGGAGCGTGCGCTCCCTGTACAGACCGAATGTTGCTCAGCAGCTAGCCGATAGACTGATGTAACAGCGTTGCAAGAGATGCTATGAACACGGACTGGTTTCCTGGAGGGGAGTCACTACCCCTTATATTATAGCAGCCATCCAGTAGACCATGTGCTCGGAGTAGGTTTCTTAGGCCGCCAAAAAATGAAACCTGCTATTATCGGCTTTGAAAATATAAGCGAAAGGCTATTCACTCTCCGTTTGCGAGGTAAATTTAGAAATATAAGCTTCATAAACGGTCACTCTCCTCCAGAGGAGACTACAGAGTCGAAGAAGGATACCTTCTACGAAGCAGTTGAGCGGACCCTCGAAGTCCGTCCCAAGTATGATATCAAAATCATACTTACGAATTTCAATAGTCAAGTAAGGATGAAGCCCTTTTTCGGGCGATACGTCGGCTCCCATAGCTTACATAGGGATACCAATGATAACGGACTGCGGATTATTAAGTTAGCAATATCGCACGAAATGGTTGTTGGAAATACCGGGTTTGCGCGGAAAGGGGACCACAAACATACGTAGGCCGTGGTTCATCACTGTGGTAGAGAAACCGACCTTTAACGTTCTTCACCGGAATGTTGGAAGACATACGATCATTTGCTAACTCGTTCGTGGTATGGTATACGGTGGAGAACATTTTACCTTTTGCAGCAACTTCCGCTTCCCTAACCAACCACCAATGATGGAGTTTCTTTTGTCACGACGACGTCATGTTCTCTGTGAGCAGAAATCAACTCCTAAATACATTGTTGATCGTGATGTGGTCAATTTGATTTAATACTCGTTGCTGGTCAGTTGGAAGCTAAATGATCTTGCCACCAGGGTCATAAGAGACCGCTTTAAGGTAGCCGTCAGCATTAGCCCAAATTCTTAGCTTATCAGAGTATAAAAGCAGGCCCGCAAGACGGAAAGGAGTAGCTTCCACGGAAAGAGTAGCCTCGAAAAATGTGTTACATTATCCATTTAGCCTAGGCCCAAAATACCTTATATCATCGGTCACTCAAGTTGGAGAAAATGAGCATTCTGGAGGCCTCCGACCCCGTGTCGATACGGATGCACCCATTCATTCGTATTTGAACCAAGGATCAACCTTCGATACCCTTCTCACTTTCGCTTCCGTATATACGTTCTAGAACGTTCACTTCCGTATTTTGCAACTATAAACTGTCAAATACAATACTTTATTTAATGAGAAAATAAAGATTTTTCACTGGAAAATTTGGCACTACATATACGTATATCTACATAGATAAGTTTTGTTTATTTCTGACACACAACAGTTGCTGATATTTACTCTAAATTCACTTTCGGTTCAGATGCCAAAAGTGGAATATCAAAGAGGATAAAAGTCACTGCTTCTGAATGAATCAGCGTATTTTGATCTACCGACATATGGAACGAAAAAAGTAAATATTATACCACACTTTCAAATTAAAATCCTCAAGAAAATAGATTGTGTTATCTTGATATAAGTGTGTGTTTACTTAAGCTTATTGAACGATAAAAAATAAGAGCTGGCGCTTTGAGGCTAGAAATTTTATATTTTTTTCATACCTGGGTATTTTTGCATTTTAATTTAAGAATGAAGTTGGCTAACACCTGTTAATATTGTTGAAAGCAGCAACGGGTCCATTAGCTTTTGTTACGAAAAATATATTCAAACGACAAATGACAAATGCCTTAGCTTGTGGGTTTAACAAGAGGCACTTTATGTACTCTCCATTGATGTGGGTCTCACATAAAGTCGACATTTGGATTGGGACATTCATTAGATCAATTTTCGACGAAATAAAATTTATTTTTTGAAGCAAAAGTTGGACACTCGCACTCATTCCTTACTGTTCTGCGCCAAGTGCCCTTAAGGCCACTTACTAGTCGGCCAATTTGGGAAAGTGAATTCCACTGTATGGCATAGCCTGCAGTGCAATTGTCGCGACTCCTTAATGCGCCACCTATCGGCTGCCACTTCCGTCTTCCGATCACAGCGCGAGCGAGTCCAGGCTTTTGTGTTGCCCAGCTTGGAGCTTTTGGGTAACAGTGGAGTTTACTTTCCATGTGCTACTCCCATATAGCAACACAAACACAACACTAGCACAGAACAATCTGAACTTAAATTTGGTTTTAACGAACTGCATTTCGAGATTTTAGACGGGGCAGCAAAAACTGATGTAGCGCTACTTGGCTCTCTTTCCAAATCCAGAGCCATTTGGTCAAGGTCCATGACTAGAAGAGAGAGGAAACAGATGCCATCAGCCTATTCGAGGAAAAATGTCATCGCCCATTGAATTCATCCACGTTCTCCAGACAGGCCAATATGAAGAACGTCACCGACAAATAGAAGAAATAATATCGGTGACAGGATACAGCCTGGCGGACTCCACTTTGGACCTCAAAATCCTCCGTGATTTTACGTTAGTGAAGCACGTGACATTTTGCCCCAACATATGTCGCTCTGATAATAGCTATTAATTTCTTTGAAATGCCCCCTGCGTACAGCACTCCAGATACACTCCCTGTTCACGCTACCGAAATCTGTATCAAAATCAATGAAGAGTAGGTGCAGTGAAGATCTAAATTCCGCGCACTATTCCAAAATGGTCAGTAGGGTGATGATGATACTTTTCCAATTTTGACATTCAAAACGGGCCCCCCTTTGGGATCTTGACAATCATCCCCTTCTTCCACTCTCTGGAAAAAGTCTGCAGGTGCAGTGATAAATAACAAAGCAGAGAGGCTTGTGATAAATAACTCTGCGACTTTACTCCGCTTGAGTGCATTGATAATATATTTTCTGCTTGGAGGAATAGTCCATATCCACATGTTATGGGGAGTAGTCATTTCATCCACAAGAGAAGGAAACTAACAGATATGATACGGTTAAGAACCATGATGAAATGTTCTCTCCACCTCTTCAGTTGTTCATCATCGTGGATGAGAGTAGTTTAACCAAAGTTTGCGTATAAAGGACTTAAAGAGAGAGAAGCCACGACCTTTCCCTCGTGGGAGAACCCGATATATTTTCATTAGATTAAGTGATATTGTATTAGATTAAGTAATATCCTAATATTCACTTAACACTATCGCAAAAGCTACCAGAACAAATGAGCAAAGAGAGAATCCTAGGATGGATCCTTGTGACACGCCAGAGGAATGAAAAAAAGAACCTGTTATGCAACCATGCAAACAAACACTGCAGGATCGGTTAAAAAGGCAGGAGGCAAGCGATGCAAGGAAATGTTGAGTGGGGCGAGTTTGAGCAGAAGTAATATATGATTTGCAGAGTCAAAAGCCTTAGACAAATCCCGGTAAAAAGTTAGAAATTTGGACGGTAAACTGATGAAGTTTGATAGGTGATGATAGTTGACCTACTTTGAAGAAAGCTGTGTTGGTCTTCAAATGTCGGCATATCTTTCAAGGAAAAAGATGAGAGGAGGAAGGCAGAATAGACATTCTCAGCAAAATTATAAGTATGAATCAGAATCATGAGAGCTCTTTTCCAAGGTTAGCAAAGGGGCACCCATGGAAGCTGTTATCAAAAACTATACCGAAGAGAAAAGAAATGAATTAATTGGTTTTTAGCAGAAAGAGGTAAGCAAGGTCATTGGGCCCTAATACAATATTGAATCAAGATTGTCAATGGGATACTTGACTAAGAAAGTAGTAATGAGAGCTATTGCCGAAAATATAGGACAACCTGCACATAAAGGCAGGAGAGATAAAAAACCCGGAGGAAATTTAGGCACAAGCAGAAAATAATTGCAAAGTAAGTCACACGATAATTAAAGTGAGCTAGCGGAGGACTTAATAAACGTAGGAAAGAACAGGGCAGGGTTTCCGGAGTGGCGGATGTGAGACCAAAAAACTTGAAGTTCTTGCCTGCCACAGAAATATTAACACTGACTAGAGAATATTTTCTGAACTTGGTTATCAACTTTTATCGAAGATGGTTTCTGGAAAATTAACATCCTATGGTTGTTACAAGTTTCAAAGGACGTTTTTTACAGATGTCAGTTACTTACAGCAGGTCAGATAGAATTGTATAAAAGATGCCGAGGGCTTGGTTATGAATTAAGAGAATGAGGATGGGAACCTAGCTGATAGTAGTCACGACTGAGTTCAGACCTTCGAAATTGGCCTATCGAGAGTTGAACTTAGCAGGGAGGTGCACAATACGGGAGCTGAAAGAAGCAATTTGAATATTCAATTAGTACAGTACAGAATGATCGATCACGTCAGAGGCACACAAACTGCGTCAAAAATTCTAACTCTTGAAGTGCCCAAAAGAGCTATTACTGCCAGTAAAGTCCAGATTGATTGGGCCGTCTGCCGACTGCGAGAGCTGATAATTCTGAAAAGATGCTTTAGACCTGTGGAATTTGGGTATATGACTAGCAAATGTACACGATACGTCCAACCTGTGCAGTAGATGCAAAAGACTGCGAAGAAAAACCAACTTGTCCGTTCTGGAGGCAAATAAGTCCCAACTTGCAGATTCCCGTATGTCAAAACTGATGCTCACCACCCCACTTGAATTTGAAGCAGAGCTCCCCCATTCAAACTACAAAACTGCGCATAAATCTACTAAGTTCAACTTCCGAAAAGCCAACTTTAACGGTCTCAGCTTTAGCGTTTATCGGCTGGACTGACATAGTATGCAATTCAATATGTGATCAAGCTCTTAGCACCTTTTACAATATCCTACCGCTCTCCACTCCTGTTATGTCCCTACTTCCCCTGCCTGCCTACGTTGGTACCCAACTTGGTTCACAACGGAGATCCTTAATAACATTCTTCTCAAACATGCTCTACGCGAGAAGTTTCAGGCTCCGCCCTCTCAATCTCCCTTCCCTGCAGCAACGCCACATCTTCCTTGATATATGTAACTACGATGGATTGCTCTGCCAACTCTGATATTGTTTTCCGAGCCGCCTCTCCTAATAGACGTAGTGCGGATATTTTTGATGTACCCTTCGAGGAGCTCGACATTTACTTTCACTCCCCGATCCCGAGGTTATGCCAGTCCTAGAGCGCCCTACAGCTTGGGTTCTTTGATTCTGTCTCCTTCTTCAGCTTTAAGGGTGAGGTAAGCTATTTACTTGCTCCTTCATCTGAGGACAATATGTTACAAGGAATTCATTTTTTGTATATTGTCTTAATTAAATAAATAAATCACATTGATAGCGTCCACATCACAGACAACATTACATGTCCGGTATTTAAAAAGGCTCATACAGCTAAACCACTGCTAAGTGGCTCAGGACCTGCTCTCCCAGATGGTATTGGAAAACAAAATTAACGTTGCTGTTGTCTACGAACAGCAGGTGCAAAAACCTAGTCCTATAATAAAAGCTGGCGGTTTCAACGCATGAATCTTCTAGTTGCTAACAGTGCATGCATGAACACTTTCTAAAAGAGGGACCCATTGTCCCATCGCGACTACCAGACCAAAATTTTGGAAATCATACATTGTACACGAATGAACTGGTCCCGGGGAGCATCTGAAAGTTGGACAACCAATAAGTTTGACGAGGAAATTTTCAAAGAAGTTCTGGAGCAAAATACGGCGCGGGAAGGAAACGCAGAAGATAAAGCTTTACAGATTGGCGAAAATTTACGGCGAACATGTGGCGTCTCCATGTCAAGGTGTGTTTTACCCCAGAAGCAAATTCCGAAATTTTGGCGAAACTCTGCAATCGGAGAATATCGCAAGGTCTGTAAGCGGCAGTCAGCGAAATAGAAACCGGTCTGAATATGATCAGCTACATAAAGAATACAAAGAGGCTCGGAAAAAATTACATGTGGCTCTCATAAAAAGTAAGAGTAACACTTTAAGCAACTGCGCAAGGAAGCTGACACGCAAACTTGGGGTGGCGCCTATAAGACAATAATGTCGAAATACAAAGCCACACGCTCTTCACCAATTTCTTGCCCTAATCTACTTAATGGAATAGTAACGAATCTTTTACCACAAAATGTGAGTACCGCTAACCTTTCCACTGTTGAGATAGACACCACCAAAGTTTTCATGGCAAGCGAAGAAGATGTTTTCGAAACTGCGGAAAACATATTTGGAAACAGAACGCCTGGCTTGGATAGCATCCCCAATAAAACTCTCAATACAGCAGTGAAAATAACGTCAAATATATTTGCCGAAGCATTCACCACACACCTTAAAGAAAAACAGCGTTTCCTACACAGTGGGAAAAGCAGAAACCAATACTAGTCCACAAGCTAAACAAATCTTTGGACGAAGCTTTGTCCTACAGGCCGATATGGCTTTAAATAATGCTGACAAACCATTCGAACGAATAATCTATAACTGATTGTTTCCAATTGCAGAAAAGGAAAGCGGTTTCTCAAAGAAGCAGTTCGGTTTTCGCAGGGGAGGTCTACGGCGGGTGCAGTTAGTGTGGTGTCTAACACAGGTACGGCCGCACTTGACGAGGACTAATCCTGTGCAGTGATCATACCCGATATGAAGAACGCCTTCAATTCCAGTACTTGGTGCGTATCATTGCCGACTTTTTAATTGAAAGGCTTCTGTGCTGCGAATCAGATGAAGAATGAAATGATATCAAACGACATATCGAGTTATACACGGGTCCGTCCAAGGGCCATTCTTGTGGGTTATTATGTGTAACGGAGTACTGATGCTAGACCTCCATGCTGGCGTCGCCTCCATTGGTTTCGCGGACGGCATTGGTGTGACGGTTGTTGCACGCCTCCTGGAAGAAGTCGCGCTTTATGCGAATGAAGCAGTCTATGACATTAAATCCTAGTTAAAGAATACTGGTCTACAGTTCGCAAAACATAAAACGAAAGTAATGCTTATTACCAAGCGCAGAAAGTACATGTCTATGAAGATCAAAGTTGAAAAAGGCGTAATGATTGACCAGAGGCTATACTTCAAATCACAACAACCAAGGCATATGACATCGGAGTACTGATTGCGAGAATGCTCCCGAATATAGGTGGCCAAAAGCCGAGCTGTCAACTAGGGTGGTCACATCGATTTTACTGTATGCAGCATCAGTGTGGGCAGATGCACTGAAAAATACAACAAGTGAAATAAAGAGTGGAGCTGCGCATCGTGTAAGCGCACTCCAAATATGTTGCGCTTACAGAACAATATACAATGAAGCAGCTTGCGTGATAGCAGGAATGATCCTGATTGAGATTCTGGCGAGAGGAGGATGACGCCTTTATGATCGAGCGTATCTTACAAGAGAATCTTCTGCCCGTCGGCGGCAGTTCACACGAACTGAAACTATCGCGGAATGGGAGGAAGAGGCACGAGTCAGACGCTGGACTCACAGACTCATATGGGATATCCGGAAATGGATCGAGCGAACCCGCGCCGTAGTAGGTTTCGACCTAATCGAGTTCTTGAGCGGACACGGAGATTATCGAGCATATCTGTATGGATTTGAACACATTGATTCGCCTTATTGGTGAAATCAAAGGAGATATGGACCGATGTCGAAAAGATGATTGCAGCCACTCAGAAGAAGCTTAGGCAGAAAGAAGTCAGCCGGAAAATGAACGAGATAGAAACACAAATATTAACACCAGTGCAGGATAGGATATGGGAGTTCCGCGGGGAGAGTGGAAGGACAAGGAAGTGGTTTTAGTGGATAAGAATCCCACGTAACCGTGTGGCAGGAGCCAGTAGTAGCTTTCCGCCTTCCACGGGCAAAAAAAAGACAGACAGACATTGCACCGACTTTAATAAGGTTTTGTTTTTGTTTGTTTGTGAAACCAAAACCTTAAAAGGAATCAAGCAAATCGAATAATAAATCGCCTAGCAATCTCAAAAAGTATCCAAAAAAACGTGATGACTCAAATACAATTCATATGAAAAATCTGCTGGTTTGTGTCTTTTTGTTACTAAGTCAAGTAAAATTCCTCCGACTTGCCTTCACAAAAAAAAAAAATTAAAAAAAAACTAGTTGGAGTTTCGGCTTGCAACGTTGATGGATGATTCTTGAGAATATATTCTATCAAATGAATAAACAAAAAAATGCTGACTGTGAAAAGTCCCCTTGAAGAAGGGCAATATTTTCCTCCATCGAGTCATGAATCTTAACTAAATAACTGGGATCAGATGATCAAGATTTACAATATCTGTTTCCTATATTTTTGTTTGAAAATTTTGGTTTGAGTCAAAATTATACAAAATTCCTATGTTATTTTCAAAGTTATCAATAAAAAAACTACTTTTGGCTAATATCCAAGAGAGAGTAATTTTTAAAATAGGGAAGGTTCTTTGTTAGACTGTTTGCTGCCAACAGATGTCAACTTTGCTTGTTATTGAAATTTTTTTAACATGTACATATGAATATATGTATGTATGTTCATTATGTGAAATCAAAACTATATTTATTTTTCTGAGGCAAAAATATACAATTTTGCTTTATTTGTTTTTGGAATAAAATTATGCACAGATGGAATGGCATAACGCTCTCATCATAAATAGACTAGACTCCAGACTAAACTAAACCAAATTATTAGATTTTTTGAGGCTTCAAGATAAACAAAGTGGTAGAACCAAGGCGGCCTTAATAAAAAGATTTTATAGTTTCCCTCAAATTAGAGCTTGTTCTGTTCCTGTGATAATTACGAAGGCTCCATATGAGAGTAAATTACTATTTAAACACAAAAGACATGCGCCGACGCGGTCAAGCATTTGAACTGAAGCGGCACGAACTAAATCTACCAAAAGATATCTTTTTTAAAATAGTATGACATTGAAAAGAATTTCACAAACTGATGGATTCTTATTTTAATGTTTGTCTCTCAATTGAAAATAGCAATATTTGGGGGTGAATGTCAATATTTTTCAAAGGCAATCGCTCGAGATTCGCCCAGAGCCGTTCTGATAAAAACAATTAATCTAGAATTGTAGTTCAATATCTTCTTGATTATTCCACAGCGCCCATCGCACACAATTGGATTATATAGTATATCAAAAGAAACTGCATGTGTACGTACAATATTGGCGGCCTCAAATCCATGGCTCTGTCGATAATTGTTCAATCATTAACGATTTGATATAGTCACAATTGAAATAATATGACAAGCAACACAACGTTTGTCTGCGAAAATTCGCATTCGTTTTAATAAAACTGGAACTGGGTCCGACAGAAGAAGAAACGATAATTTTCACAACACATCATATGACTCCAATATAGTTTTGGATAACAAATCAACAAATGACAATTCTTTGAGTTTAACATTAATCAGTTCAATTCATTTGTAACCTTGTGATGTTCATATCAGTTGATCAGCAAAGAATTAAAACACAATAAAGCTCACGTGAGCCGCGTGACGCGTTTTTACTAGGAACCATCCGAACTGACGAAATTGGGATGTTAGCCCCAAGCTTAGATATCTACTTTCTCCGACTTCGCTCAATTAATTTCTGGCTATTTTTATCTTATTTTAAACTCTATGAATCAAGCAGAAGCGAACAGTGGATCGGTTTAGGGATACCAGGTTGATAGGCTTCACAAATCATTTGTTGTTTTTTAAAGTTTCATGTAAAACAAAGCCTCAATAAACTTGCCATTGATATTTAATTAATGATCATTAATCTTCTCGCAGGTATTTTTCCGGGCATGAAAAGCACATGCCACTGTTTCTCGAATTATTGTCGCGGTAAGAGCAAGTAAGCTGATACCTTGGAGATGAAAAGGTTTTTAATTAGGTGTTGTATGACCAGTTGTTTATCAGAAGGTAAATACTATCATATATTTCGTCATATATATATCTGACAATCTTATACCAACAAACTTTATACTATTCTTAGGGAGTAAACATTGAGTATCTTACCCTTCTCTCACCGCCTGTATAAAGCTAATATTTGCACTTAACATAAGATACTTTTTATCAAAAACATCAACAAAAATCTTATACGGCTCATAATAAATAATCTGGCCAAAGTTCGGAGAAAGTTAGACCAAAGTTGATAAATAAGTTTACAAATGGGATATTCATCATCGGATGTTTAAAACAAACACTTCATAGTAGATTCAGTCTAAATAGATTGTTTTTATCAGCAGCCTTGGCGAGGACGAAGGAAGTTAGGGATTGAAATGGAGAAGGGGTTGCGCGTGAAAAAATGGCTATGCATTTCTTGCCTAAAATCTGTCTGTTGTAGTCAGACGGAAAGACAGAAGATGGTACTCTGTTCCACATTCGTGTAGTTCGAGATAAGAAGGATTCGTGATATTTCACGGTGGGACTAGCACTGACCCTTAGAGTATTGGGATGGGAGCGGCTATTTAGCCGGGTGTTGCGTTTGAGAGAGGTTCTACCTGATATTTCCTGGGAGCAGCAACCGTTATAATAACGATAGAGGAGAGACAGATATCTAACATTTCGTCTATGCTCAAAGGGCTCAATTTGTGATGAGTTTAAAAGCTTCAAAAGTTCGTTGAACTTTATCAAGAGCAGACAGTGCAGTTACATCTGCACCCGCCCAAATGTGAGAGTTGCATTCGAGTCTAAGTCTAACGTGGGTCTTGTAGATCTGCCCTAGGTCGAATGGTGAAAAATATTTTTTGCAAAGATTCAGAAACCCCAAACATTTCATTGCATTTTTCGCATTGCGAGGATGTGGCCGGTCTAGCTGAACTTGCTAGAGATGTTAATACCCAGTAGGTTGAGTGAGGGTGAGTCGGGAATATTCCCACCGTCGACAGGAATAATTTGTGAGGAGAGGGGAGCACATAGTTTATTTGAAATGACACAGCATTGGATTTTCGAAACATTGAACTGAACACGGTTTGCAAGCAAAAGTTCCCAGTTTTTCACCAAGGGTAGGAGCTTATAGAGCGGTAATGAAAGGAAACAGGGCCCCGCAGATAAAGTGTCCAGTTTTATTGCGAAGAATAGTGGTCACTCTTTTCCCACAGCAAAGCAAATACACTATTGCGGTTGAAAAAGAGCATCCTACAACGGATATCCCAAGTATCCCAGAGGATGAGCTTACCATTGCCTGCGAAAAGGTAGGGGCTAAAAAAGCACCCGGGCTGGACGGAATACCGAGCGTAGCTTTGAAGGCGACAATAGAAGCAAAAAGCGATTCGTTTCCACTTTTAATATCTGCTTGGAAGACGACACCTTCCCGACTCAGTGGAAAACGCAAATGCTGGTGCTGTTACCAAACAATGGTAAACCACCTGGAGAGTCATCGTCATATCGTCCCCTTTGTTTGCTGGACAGTATAGGAATGTAACTGGAGCGTATTATACGCAACAGGCTACTCCCAATTGCAGAAGAAGCAGGAGGCATGTCCACACAACAATATGGTTTTCGCGCCAGCCGGTGGATGTTATCAACGTAGTAATCAATCTGATAGAGGAAGCAATTGGAGGTATAAGGTGGTACCAAAAAGTATTGTGCCATCATTACCCTCGACATGAGGAATGCTTTCAACTCAGCGCAATGGAAGCATATAATAAGATCCTTAAACTAGCTGAATGTTCCCTCGTATATTCAGCTATTCATCAGCAATTATTTCGTGGATAAAAAGCTCCTCTACGACACCGACGTAGGCCCAGTGGAATGTTTGATAACTGGTGAAGTGCTTTAAGGATTAGTACTGGTCCCACTACTCTGGAACATGATGGGCGGCCATGTGCTGCGCACCAAACTTCCGCGAGAATTTGCCCTTACCGGCTATGCAAACGACATCGCAATTGTTGTAGTGGACAAATACCCGGATGATGTTATCTGGGCATGTGAAACATCGGTTAGGCTGATCAAGGATTGGTTGGTATTACATAGATTAGATTTAGCGGAACACAAAACCGAGGCTGTACTGGTCAGCAGCCGTAAACTGAAAGAAACTCTACGGTTTCATATGGGGTAGCATGTGGTAGAGCCCAAGCCTTTCATCAAATGCCTCGGCGTTATGCTGGATCATCGATTGATCTTGAAGGAACACTTTAGCTATGCGGGTGAGAAAGCAACGAAAGTTGTAGCTGCGTCTGGCATGATGCCCAATATTGGAGGATCCAAACCAGCGAGGAGGCTCCTGCTACCCAAAGTGTGTTCATCCAGTTTACTCTATACAGCACTCGTTTGAATAAAAGCCCTTAATGCTCAGGCGTATAGGAGAAAATTATCTTCAGTATATCGTCTAAGTGCGTTAGGAGTCGCTAGCGCATTCCGAACAACGTGGGGCATAGCGGATGAGGAGAGGTGGTTTTAGTGGTTTTTAGTGCTAAAGGGGCGCACCCAGAAACATCCTGAAAAATATGTTGGAATTCAAGCAGAAATGGAGAAAACACGATCACAAAAAAGCTTAAGTAGCAGTCGGAAAAATGTAAAAAAAAATACGCACAAGAGCACGATCACCAGATAAATTCTGATCCAGCCCCGTGACGTAGTGCGACATGGTAATCTCGCGGGAAGGGTAAACCATCTGGTAGCAACTAGCGGTAGCTTTTGAAGCTTTCCGATTCCCATTTGAAAAAAAAAGCAGACAAACAGACAGACAGTAAACAAATTTTAATAAATTGTTATTCTTTCCATTCGTAGCTATATTCTGGCTTCAGATGTCGATGAATTTTACGAAATTCGACAAAGACATTCACTTTTTTCACCTCGTTCGGCCCCTTCGCTTGTTGTTTCCCAAGATTAAGTCTAAATAACATCAAACTGCACCATTACGTACCGTACCTTATTAGTGGTATTACAAGATTATGCAGATTGAATTAAAATGTAATGTTCGTTATATACTCCCGTGAATCTTTAGCATTTCCTTTTTAAAACAACTTATAATATAGTTTGTTAAAATGATTGTACCCTATTAAGAATAATAAGCTAAAAGAATAAAGCCCTGGATTTCGAGGACGAACGCCACAAATCACTTTCGTCCCCATTATTCATCCGCACATGTTCGAACCCTTTAACACGTTCGGTCCCAAACACAATGAGGACTGCCCCATGAGTACGGGTTTACTGCCGTTGCTGTAGAGAAAGCCACGTTCCAGCAGGACTCTTAGTTACGCCTGAGCAGTTCACAGCTCATTCGGCCGACCCTTGAATTCAAAATTCAATACACGTACCGGCAAGTCGGACGATATTATCAGTTAAACCCTATCCGTAAAAAAATGTTGGACATAAAATGCGTACGATGTACAGAACACTCACTACCTAGACAGCCTGCCCGGCGAACGCAGACCTGGTGCTTCATTAAACTCTGATAGCGACTGACCTGGACTCCCTCCAGGACAGCCGGTTGACCAAATCGTGTTCCAATTTATCACCGGTCCCCTGCATAGTTTAAATTGACAGGTTAGCTGGAGCCCCCACATGTTCCTACCACCGGTTGGCTGTAGAGTTTTCAGCCGTAGCTGACAAGCCAATCGCAGCGTATATGGATGACTCAAAACTCCGCTTCCTCTAATAATAGTTGCCTTTATCGTGATTGGGTGGAATGGAGCATACTGCGCCTGTAGTGCAAAAGATATATGTGTTGTATCACCGGCATGGTAAACGACATGGCAAACTTCTTATCGTAATTGAAAGAGGAAACTAAAGGTACTAAACTACAAAAAAACTAAAACAGAAAGGAAACAAGGTGATCGGCTTCTGAAGTGTGGAATATGTAGTATTGATCACCCATGGCTTCGGTATGAGATCTTATATCGCGGCTAGTGGGGTGGTGAAAGCAGCAGAATGACAAAGCAGTCAAAGCAGCACCGGTTGCCAATTCTGTCACCCTAAAGTACCACTCGCTAACCACCTCATATTACCTCCGCCTTAAAGAGTCTTGAAGAGTGTCAACACTGAAATCGTTGATCGAAATAATAGTTTATGGGGGCAAGTCTGGGTCGTAAGAAGTCAAATCATTAATATTGAATTGAATTGAATGGTCGCTAGTGATGCACGCAAAAGCACTCTTCCACAGTTTATATTTCAGCCTCTAACACTGACAGACTACGACGAAACGAAGGGTCAGTGATGTGAGCCACTAAGACTCACAATTTGTAAGTCCGTAACGTGGACCGTAACAATAAAAGTAGCAAATGTCCCAACAATATTTTTAATATTCCTGTGGAACTTTCCCTATCTGGGATACTTTCTTGAGAAACATTTGAATATTTAACATAGTTGTGGAAGTTCAGATACATTTATCGTTTCATGAGAAAAAAGATACCATAGCGAAACTGAGAAGCTAGGTTGAAGGAAGCTGGGAGCTGAGAGCTAGGATCAAAAGGGCTACAAAAAAAGCAAAGCGAGAAAGCAACCGGTTTGCACTAAATGGTACTAAGCTTCACCGAACAAGGGGTCGAAAGGAGTACCCCGACATATTGAGAAACAATCTCACTTTTTATTTTTGAAAAAATTGGGTGCTTTTCTAAAAAAAGGTGGGGGCCAATTTGTCGGACCCGTCATCAATAACTCGAAATAAAATGAATTTCGAAAACAGAAGAAAACGGAGACATCCATCAATGTCCTCCTATCTTAAGGTGAAAATGCCTGTCTATGCCAATCGAACGTTATTTTAACATACTTCTGCTTGATCCTAAGTTATTTTAACTAAAAAGAGCAAATTTAAAATTGAAATTTAGTCCCCAATACTAAATGCAATTTTCCGTGCAGTGCAATCATGTGCTTGTTCAAGGAAAATCACTTTCCGTAGGAATATTATGCAAAGTATGGACCTGAATCCATTGGTTCTTAGCCGGTCCGGCTGCCACAAGATTTAGCCGCTTCACGTCCCATGCGGGAGGGATGTGCAGGACAGTGAATAAGGGTAGAATCTGCCGACGTGCAGTGGCCTACACAATTTGGAGCCTCTATTTCGCTTGCTCCACGCTGAGAAATAATTTCGTTGCAGAAGTTCAAAGAACCACTCATCATTCTCTCGCAATGACTGTCCTCTTGCAGCGACTGTTCACTCAACTCCTAGCATACCAAAGAACCTTATAGAAGCATTTCTCATCAACATATCATTTACTTTCAGCAACGATTTTGCTCCGACGTTGGATTCCGAGTAAGTGGAAACTGAAGTATAGAAGCTGTCAATCACCGAGGCTGTTGAAATTTCGGCGAAGGGAGACATTAGTGGCGGGGCAGCCTAAGGAAGCGTTTAGTTTGTGGTGAACATGTTGACTCTAATACCCTCAAGGCGCAATGGAAAGTGCCGTGAAGAGTGCAACCTACATCTAATCCATAACTATGGCATTCTACAGTCAGATAGTATATAGAGGACTTCTAGAGGCTTTAAGAATCACCGATCTGACTTTATCATCGATCTTAAGAGGGTTGCACGTAAAACTGGAACAATACAAAGCGCGCAGAGGAAGAATCTTCGGCTGTCGTCTCTACTACTCTGCAGTCCTATCTAGCCAGCCCAGCCATGACCTTATGGGGATGTTATTGTTTTGGGTATAAAGGTTTCAGAATTGATCGATACCAAAGTCACCGTAAGCTGTTTGGCTTAACAGTGAACCAAAGTTACGGAGCCACGAAAAGAGTCTCGGACTGGACGGATTTTACAAAAATGGTCCAACGATTTGCGCATTTTTACATCCAGCGTGCGTTTCCTGTGCAGAAAGGGAGCTGCCAAGTAACTAACCGCTACCCTGTCCCGATATAAGAATAATGTAACAGGATTACAAAAGATGCGCTGGACAAGGACCGGCTTCCTAGAGAAGGGCCATTTCGCTGTATATTATAGTGACCATCCCATAAAGTTTCATAGTCGGCCAAAAAAAAAACTTGCTGCTATCGGCTTTAAAGACTTAGACGAACGGCTTGTACTCTGCATTCGCGAGGAGGTAGAGAAAACTGCAGAGCCGGAGAAGCATACCTTCAACGAGGCAGTAGGATAAAGCCTGTCGCAAATATGATATCAAAATCATAGGGACTTAGCCCGTACTTAGATCATACCTTATATAAAAACAGCAATGATTACCGGATTATCCAACTACCAGTGCTGCACAAAATGTTTTTTAAAAGTACCTGGTTTGCACGGAAAATGGGCCTCAAACAAACGTAGGTTTCTCCGGACGGGGCCACTTTCAACCAAATTGACCATGAACCAAGACGACCTCAAAGCCCCTCTGTTAACGAGGTGAGCGTAAATCCTGGAGCCATCCAAAACAAATCACAACAGATATCAGCCACAACGACGAAATCCGCCCAAGATTGTTGGCAACCAACAGAGCATATTTCAGTTCCTCCTCTTCCACTAGAAATACCTCACCACAGGCTCTTATTGTACAAGACAATGATTTTGCCATTCCTCATGTATTCCTCGGAGACCTGAGTTCTTGGTAAGAAAAGTAGCGAAGTCTTACCCGCGTTCGAAAGAAGAATTTTCCTAGGAATGTTTAGCCCCCTACATAAAGAAGACGATTTCGTAGCCTATGTAACAATGAAATTTAGGAACTATACTATTTCTATGGTAAAAAAAAAAAATATGGGAGACCCTGCCTCAGATGGAGCGATGACGTAGGCTAGAATGCCAGACAACTTTTAAGAATATCGAATTGGTAGACCCCGGTGCAAAACTGTGATATAGGGAGTTCCTTATTAAGGCAAGCCCAGATTGGATACCATTGTTGTACCATTGCCGATGATGAAATGCCCTGTTCATTAATCATCGTAAATAAAATTAAAAAAAAAGAAGTGCTGGCATTGATTTTGATGGTCACAACATTTTGTGAATCTAACCATGATCCCTAGAGAAAGACAACGTGCAGATTTCTGTTTGGAAGACTTTTTCGAGCAAGCTTCATCTGAAGTAAGCGCAGGGAAGCAACTGCATGTGGATTAGAACAATAACTAGTTGGGATCCTCACTAGTGTCTTCATACCTACAGGCATAAGTTCAAACTTCTCCATTCGGCTGCGTGAAACTTTGTGACTCCACCCTGGAAAATAGACTTAGCACCACAAACTTTTTCTAAAGTACAATCCCACAATTATGGTGACGGACACCGGCTGCCCTGGAAACTACATTACGCTCGTTTAGCACGGATAATGCCGATTGTCTGTTGCAACAGATTCTGAAGACCACTCTACAAAGATTCTTCCTGGGCCCATATATCTGCACCTAAAATATGATCGTTTTTTAAGCGTAAGCAGGTTTTCCCAAAACGCTTCTAACCTTGGTCCTGTGAGTAATTACAGCAGAACATCTTCTGAAAAGCGAATCTATAAATCGTGCAATCTAAATGCATCAGAGCCAACACTCCTCAAATGCACAGATGACCATACAATTCGTCGCTTTCTATGAGTTAATGGTGAAAAATTTGTTTGCCATATTACACATAAGAAATAACTATTACAATTCAACGTATCAGAATAATTTGCAAGACCCCTGATACTGATAATGGATGTATTGCTTTAACGTTAATTTTTACTCGGGAGCAACACGGACGATAATCATAACTGCTTATTTGTCGTGATATCATTCCGAAGGCACCAACTGTCGATCCATTGCAGGATTGCATTTATTTCATAGTTACAACCAGCTAGATAATCCATAAATGGTTGCACAAAGATCTCTTGATCTCCAGAAGCCTAAACGAAGTATTTATTTCTTGAAGTCTTAGCAAGCAAGACAGAATCTGTCACTGTTGACAGCCTCTAAGACACCTCACCTCGCTTTTCAGCATATAGAGAATCCAAGTGATCAATAGCGATCGACTTCATGCCAGCTTGCCGTGTCACAAGTCCATACAAACAAGGGATAGTTGAACTCACTTCAATATCGGTGAATGCACTCAAAGCGCGTTTCTTTGCAAAAGTTGCCTTGACAATTGCTGTCAACGCGTGGAATAAACCTTGGGCCTAACAGCAGAATTTTTCCTCTTGAGTTTAAACCAAGACTTTAATCGATACGAAAATATGGAGCAGATTCAAACAACGCACTGAATATCAAATTCAGGGATCTTTTACATCTTTTGTTAGGAGAGTCAGAAGTCCCTAAATTTCTAAACAAAAAATTGAGACTTTCGATTGTTTTTTGCCCAGGTTCGCATTTCAAAAAAATAATATTTAATACCAAAAGGAAATTCGCGGCGAGCCTAATGTAAATAACAATTTGATAGAATTCATACCGGCTCAAAACTTCGAAATAGAATTTCACATACCTCCTCTCTGTGTCGGCTTTATTGGTTGCATGACTTTCGTGTGTCTCATCACACTTAATGTTGTTCAAGCGATAAACCTGTAGCAGCGGTATAGCACAAAGGCAATCAGAAATATCCTTGACTAACCGGGATTCGAATCCAAGGTAGAGAAGTCGAGAAGCTAACGCTTAACCAACTCTACCATTGCACCAACGAGTTTAGAAGGTGACAAGCAAATATTTTTATTTGAAATCAGTTATACTGTCTGCCGAAATTCCAGCGGATTGTTCGGAAGCTGTATTGTTTTCACAAGTGCATTGTAGGCGAAATGATTTAGTTTTTCCGTACGAAATGTATACCTTTCATTAAAACATCAATACCTGGTTATGTAATCTGAATGTTTTGTATGCAAACAAAAAAAATTGAGCGTATGCCGTAACAACTAGAAGTCGTCCTTTCTGAGGTTAGCCACTGCTTAAATTAGATTGAAGGTTGAAAAAACCAGCTGTCTAAATCGCTTACCACATCTTATCAAATTCTGAACTATTTTCTAAGATCAAAACCCCTTAATCGAGCTCCGATTGCATATCCAACATAAAACAGGTAATGAACGCCAAAAGCATTCAAGAAGGTCAAACCAGAAATGCAACTATCTTTTAAATTGCTGGCATGAACAGAAATATATGTCACACTCATAAAACACTCATGCATATTTAACTACACATACTTCCGTAGACGGGGCGGTAGTCATAGTTACAACACTTTCCAGTCTGGGGGACCGTCCAAAAAAAATATACTCTAGTTTTCTTTTTAAATACCACAACACTGTTTATAGTATTGATGCATATTCAAATCGAGGAGAATATCTTAAAATACGTGATCACCAGCCTTGATAATCAATATCCATTTACGGCTTAAATTTCCAAAGTTTGTTATTGTAACATCATAGCAGTGCCGTCACAGACTAATCTCCAAACAACAAACTTTAGACGCTGAAATAACTAAGGAGGCTCGAACTAAACATCGCACTATAAGAAAACTATCTCGCCTTGATTTAATTGCATTTTTTCACTGGAACATTTTTTTGTAATGGCAAAAGGATAATAAAGATAGATAATATACTACGGACACCAACCACGTAATTTATCATATTTAAAGATACTCACTTTCTTGGGCACTTTTGAAGAAATAATCGTTTAACTTTATAATGCCTAAACACAAGTCCTCCACCAAAGACGCGACACTACCAACAGAAGCAAAGCACCAAAGCGTTGGAACCAGTTTCGCAGAAATGCACTCTTGCAGATAAAAGATACTTCCAATATGCACATTTATGAATGAACTGCACAAAGTTATTGACTTCTGCGTCGTTCGCGGGAAACACCACTGGGACGCTAGCAGATATCGATCTGCAATAAAGGCCTTAGTTAGCTAGCCTCCTAGCCCGTGTATCTGATTCGAGCACAGTATGTGGAATGCTTGTAGTATTTTAGCTGCAACTAATCGAATCGAAGCGATTCACGCAATTTTCGAGCGCTACCACTTGTTATCGATATCAGAATCGAAAAATTTTCTCAGCAATTATGGACCCCAAGCTATAATTTAAACTGGTTTTCAGTTGCAATCGAAGCGAGTAAGTGTGGGTGTCGATTGTTCTTATCATCAGATATGGTTCAAAACTTTCGATATTCTATTAATTGAGTATGTGGAGGAGCAGATCCTAATCCGAAGAAGACAAAATCGGTTAGAGTGTGAATTGCTTAATAATAGTAGCAGAAATGAATCACAAGTCACCTGACTCACAGAATCATGTGCTCGCGGCGTCATCTGAAGGCTAAAAACAATTGTTTCCGTCAACCTAGATATGTATGAAATATTAAGTTTGGGGAGGTTCCATTTCATAGCGCATACGGCATATGAAAACATTCTTAACTTTAAGGCTACGCGTGCTTCCAAAATGCAATACTGATAATATCCTCTCGTCACCTTACCAACTATTGCGAATTTTTCGCTATCCTTCCAACCCCTATTTCAAAACAACAATTAGTAAAAATTTAAGTCTAACAGAACTCTAAAGTGTTTATCTGTTTCTTCCTACCGGAAAAAAAAAGTGAGGACAGGGGCAGTTTCTTTTTTTATTTTAAGTGACTTTCGTGATTTCTTTTGTGCTTCTAATTGGTAAGTTGTGGTGAGAAAGCTGGCTTGATATTTCCCTTCTCTGGTTGCGTCCTTCCGCTCGGGAAAATAACAGTAAACTACAAACTCGGAAAAAGAGTTCAATAAGACCTGACCGGCTTAAGTTGGTAATAGTAGTGGAGACAGACTCCCACCCTCATGTTTGCTGAGCGGTGAATTTTGCGAGACAAAACACAGAGCGCGTTGTAGCTTGAAAATGTTAGGCGAGGCCAAGCCGTAACAGAAGACGCTCCAACCCTTAAACCACTCACGGTAAGCATGCCCCACCTACTGACAATTTTATCATTGCTGGTGGTTGAACACTTCAAATTTTTCAAAGATGTTTTATCCTACAGCGGCCTGTTTCACTAAATCCATACCCAACCCGGAAAGATAATGTCTCGACAAAGATACTTCCGTAAACCACCGAACCGGCAGTCTTGCTAGCTGTCGACTTTGTCAACTCAACCGTTTAACTCCTTCGCCGCAGAGTTTTTAAATGGGAAAATAGCTCCCATTGAATCCGCTCATAACCCTTTCCGTAGTCACTACCAACTCCGTCTCACAAAGTGGACGCGTCTGAATGCTTCGGGTAGGAAGGTTCTGTGTTCATCTTGTATGAGAAATGCACGTTTTTTCATTCGTACATAGCGAAAAATTTTAAATATTCCTTGATATATCCATCTTAAAGGGGGAATCTATTATAATTAACTTTATTTGAGCAAGTATCGAAATGGGATATATTTTAAGGCTTAGGTTTTGTATAGGTGCACCATTGCGATCTTTTCAGACTTTCAGTTAAATAGAACTCAGAATCCCTACTCCCTTATGTTATCCCCCCAATATCAGAAATAAGATCATTTTCTAAACGTACTAATTCAGGCCTTTAATTTGATACCCCACATGACCATATTCTGTGAAGAAAATTTGTATGTCATCAGCAGAAGGATTCACGAACCACATATTCTAACCAAATTTCGTGACAATAGCAGGTGTGACAGACAAAGAGGCAAACAGTGCTGGCAGTTTGACCACATAGCAATAGCCTGCACTAGCTCCCAAGACAGATTCAATATATACCGCAAATGGGGAGACTAAGGCTATTTTACCAAGGACTGCAACGGGGCATTGCAAGAAGCATTAATTGTCCAGTGTTCAAAAGGGAAGGAAGAGCAAATGGAGTTTATGCAATTAAATCTGAATCATTAACGTGCGGCCCAAAACCTGCTCTCTCAGAGCGTGTTCGAAAGCAATGTGGATGTAGCCATTGTGTTCGAACAATACGAAAATCTACATAGTGGAGTATGGATACCAAACAAAAGCAACAAGGAAACCATCTGGAGCTATGGAATTCGAGCTGTAGAAGACGCGAATAAATACCCGGAGGACGGATTCACACGTGCCAAAATAGGAAGTATATACATCTATAGCTGTTACGCAACACCGATCATCATATTGGAGGAATTCCCATTCATCAGTGATGCGGTAGCGAAGGATCTGAATTGGCATGTCAACGAAGAGAACACACAGCGATTATCACGATTATTACCAACAAGCAAAGCAACAGAGCTGGATAACCAACAAATTTGATGCCGAAATGTTTAAGGAGGCACTTCTGGAAAATATTTTATTGTCGAGAAGAGCAAAAATTTTAGAGGTTGGAAAAAAATTGCAGCGAGTATCCGATGTCTCTAAGCCCCGGGGAAGAGCTTTCCGAAAACGAAATTCGAATTTCTAGTGGAATTCATAAATCGAGGAATGTCAGAAAACTGCCTCAAAGCCAGAAGACGCTCCCAGCGCAGAAGCAAGCGAATTGAGTTCGAGAAGCTACCCATAGAATGCAGGTGGCTATCATGAAGAGCAAAATAAGACTCCAGGGCTGGATGGTATCCCAAATATCGCCTCGAAAGTATTGTCCGAGCAATGGAAGCTACGAAAGCTGACACTAATTCCAAAGTCAGGTAAACCATCGAACTCTCCTTCATATAGACCGATATGTTTGATCAATACCATCGGCAAGCTATTCGAAGGAGTGATATACAATAGGTTGCTCCCAATTGGAGAAAGGAAAGGAGGCCTTTCTGACAAGCAATTCGGATTATGTAAGGCGACATCAACCGTCGACGCAATCAGTTTGGTGGCTGGTCTGGTACAGGCTGCAACAGAAGAAAGTAAATGCTGTCTAGTGGTAACACTAGATGTGAAGAATGCGTTTAACTGTGCATGAAGGAAAAAAATCATCGAGACACCTATCAAACTACAGACCCCGATATACATTGCACGCATTTTTGTCGATTTTTTCCTGGGGAGAAGCCTGTATTGCGACTCTGGACATGTCGAACAACATCAGGAGAAACAGCATGCATACTAGCAGGAATCTCTATGATAAAACGCATGCGGTCAGTGAGTCTAACAGATTTCGCAGACAGCTGGCACGGCGGGAATCTGCTGCAAAATGGCAAAAGAGCTAGGAGGAGTCACAAACTGGTCGTTGGACATACCGCATCATTCCAGACATTTGAAAATTGATTGGATGAAGCCACAAAGAGTTAAATCTCGAGCTAGCACAATTCTTGCGCGAGCATGGAGGTTATTGTGTTTCGTGCATGCCTACATCGATTTGGGAACGATACTGCCCAAGATGCGTTAATATGGCTGAAAATGTGGAGCTTATTACGTTTGATTGCCCGGGTTTACTGTGCACGGGACACTGGAGAGAGGTGACCCCCTTCACTCTTGTTGAAAGCTTGTGGCCGTAAAAAATTATGTCCTTTCTGTAACTTCATTAAAAATCTGTGACGCACCAAATGGGACGATTTTCATGTCGAAACGGTAAGGCTATTTCCACAACATTAATAACCTTATTGGTACGGCAATCAACGTCGCGATGCCCAAGTGAGGTTATAGAGAGGGCTGACCTGTAACCCCCCCCCCCCCTTTCACCTGCAATCCTACTTGCACATCACAAAGATAGTTACCCTACGAATAAGCTTATTAATGTTTCGAAAATAGCCCCTCCTCAAGCCATCATAACTTGTTCAGAAGAAGTGACCGTTATGAGTGTTTAGCGGAGGTGGATAGCAGTGGCTTTCTTATTCCTTCTTCTTCTTCTACCTCCTCCCTTTTCGGTAGCGGCGTTAGCAAATCAAAACGCTCACGACAGGTTCGATCCGTATTAAAAACCGATCCGCATAAAGCAGCATCCAATTACAATGGAGACTACAATCACAAAATCCTCCGAAATGTCCTCATTGATATAATGACTATGTTGTGTTTATATTGAGGTCTCAGTTTGACATGCCTGGTATGCATTTTTCAAGATGACTACGTATATACAGAAGATTCAACTCCTAGCATATTCCTTGAAATTTTATGAAGACGGAAAAGTTTTATACATCTTCGGTCGCAACGGGAGCTACGCGACCAAAATGCCGCGAGCATATGGCGGCATCTGTCATAACAATAGATGTTGCACAACTGTTTATGGCTCCATAGATCCCAGCGAGAACCGAAAGCAGAATTTCCTGAATGATTCATTTCGGATTAATGGAAGGGATCTTAATGAAATCACACGACGAATGATGCTTCAAAATTCTTCTATTGGAAGCTTAGTGGAAGTATTCTCGGCAATATATCCATGTTTGCTCTCCTAGGAAGTGAGGAGTAAATAAATATATCCATCCAAGATCAACCCTTCGGATGCATCTCTTTCCTGCTGGTATAAGACATCGACATCGACACACCACTAACACACTTACCTACCTCATCCCTGCCCGAAAGGTGCCCCTTTGCCACTGAAGTTACTCGTCCTCTGTATATGTTTTTTGGTATTATTCCACCAGCAAGGTCAATTGGTCACCACTGACTAGCCGCCGGGACTACTACTAACGTAAATTGCTACTTAAGAATCCGAACAATTTTTACAGCATATTCGGAAATGCAATGCATGCTTTTAAATAACATCGTTTGGAGCGACGAATATTATAAAATATGGTAATTTTACACCCACATTAAAAGCTTTCTGGTGCAACCACTTGCAATTTCTCCTTAGCCACTTGGTGTTGACTCAGCCGACAGGGTCTACTCCCTCACTAACTCTGAGCTCCAATGTGAAAAGACAAATGTATCATCAGATTGGTTCACTTACCTAAAA
The DNA here is from genome assembly GCF_905115235.1 of Hermetia illucens. Classification (NCBI taxonomy): domain Eukaryota; kingdom Metazoa; phylum Arthropoda; class Insecta; order Diptera; family Stratiomyidae; genus Hermetia; species Hermetia illucens. The sequence goes on from NC_051852.1 coordinate 117,561,476, forward strand.
ACCTAGTAATCGCAGTTTTTGATAGCTTAAGAGCGGGTTCTCAGTAGTGGGAGCTTTGACTACAGTAGTATCAAATGTTCACATTGCCAGAAAGGAGCAGAACTGGTTTTGGTGACAGACCTGCTCAGAAAAAGTTTCTTCGTAAATCCCCTTCCCCCATTTCCTTCATTCGGGGGGCATGTAGCGAAATAAAAACGATAGGAGAAAATTCGGATGACTAATCAACCAAGTTAGCGGGTTTCATCGCATTGGTAAAAACTTCATGAATCTCTGTGACTTAAAAATAATCCGGGAAAGAGGGGATTTTGGAATTCGACATCTACAGGAAACCTCACCTCAAATCACGATTTCCACCATAAGATGACGGCATACAACCTTATGATTCCCAGGATGATCACAACACCGCTCAACGAGGAGAGAAGAAATAAAGAAATGAATTACATCCTGGAAACAGCCAAGAAAAACGGATACAACAGGAACCTCATTGAAAATCGGATCAAAAAGAAACAACGCCAGGCCTCTAGACAGCAACTTTCAACACTCTTCCAGGAAGTGAACACAGAATCTAGACAATGCATAACATTAACCTACGGACGCTGAACATCAAAAGGCGGCTACATAAACGTGGAATCTGGGTCACCTCGACCAGCAAACGATACCCACTTAGGACCGGGTTACAATCAGCGAAGAACAAGAAAGAGTGTACGAAAAAAAGCGGCATTTACAAGATCTCCTGCCCAGACTGTCACAAGTTTTACGTAGGGCAAACAAAACGACTAGTCCACACCAGGGTGTTAGAATACTTAAGGAAGCTGAATCCGCTAAAAACAAGAATAACCCACATATAAGGTCCGCGGTTGCCAGACATATAATAGAGCAGGGACACCATATGTCGTTGAACAACGCGAATATCTTGAAAGAGGTGAACGACTGTAGGAGCCTAGATTCCTACGAGAGTCTGCACATTTTCAAAAATTCCCCTGGAGAAAAGGCTAAACACGGCCATGAGCAACAATTTTTCCACCTTGGCGGAACTTGTATGAAGAACTAGGAGAAGAATAGAAGCCTAATTAGGATATTATAATCACAAGAACAGAAGATAATAACACTGAAGAAGGGGACAGTTGGTCCCCGAAATACCAAGTTTTTTAAATTATATAATCCAAACCAGAAACACTTGTCGGAAAGCTACGAGGACTCTGCTGAGTGATCCATAGCAGGAAAAGAAAGAGATTGCAGCCCGAAGATACTGCTTTGGTATACACTGCAATAGTAAGTCCAATGATCACCAATGGGGCGGTAATCAGGGTAGGAAAAACTGCACTCAGCACACAAGCTAGGAAGTTACATCAACTCCAAAGACTGGCTTCCGCGTGTATCAGTGAGGCAATAAGGACATGCCCCACGGGATCCCTGGAGGACCACGGAAAATGTACTTGGAGCCAATGCGTAGGCACACTAGCATATTCTAGGCGGAAATATAGGCCATAGACAGATGTGCTTTCTTTAATTTCCAAAGGAACTATAGGGGGGCAGAACATTGCTATTTTGATTGATAGCCAAGCATCAATCAAGGCACTTAGATCCAACCAGGTAAACTCTAAACTGACATGGGAATGCCTTGGGAGACTGAATACCCTGGGTTCGTTCAACAAGGTTTGAATACTCAGGGTTACAGGACATGTTGGGTTGGAACGCAATGAGGCAGTGGACGAACTACCCAAGAAGGGAGCAGGCACACTTTTACACAACCGAGAACCCGTCTGTTGAATCGGAAACGGGTTCATTGCTATGACATAAAAAAATGAAAAGGAGTGAGGGAGCTATACTGGGCGAGTCCAGGGTATTTATTGAGGGATACGAACCTAGGCGCACTAAGGATTGCTTAAACCTCACAAAAAAGAACCTCCGAATTATAGTGAAAATTCTCACTGGTACTACCACTGCCGGCTAAACTATCACCCTGGGAAGCTAGGGACATCGCAGATTCTGTGCGGAGTGTGATGAATTCTCTATACGTTTTGGGACAGTATCTGGCACTTGCGCAAAGTAGGTCGAGGCATCTAGGAGAGTATTTAATACCAGATGCAAAATTTAAAGATTTGGAAGTAAAAAATATACTAAAATTCCTAACAGTTATAGGCTTGCTTGAGATACTATGATTAATAAATACCTATAACCAGTAAACGGGGCACAACAGTTCTTTGAGGATGCAGTACGATTTCCCCTTGACAGAATGATAATAATCACAATAAAGGAGGACCCCAAGGTAGTATTTTCAACCCCTTACGCTATTTGATATATACTGAAGATTTGTCCACAAACGAGTGCCTATTTACTTCTACCTTCGCTGACGCTACGACAATACTCTGCACATATTCCAATTCTAGTCCTGCATCTCGAGACCCCGAGAATCACATGAAGGAGGTTGTGCAGTGGTTGGCCCGCTGGGGAATCAAAATAAACGAAACAAAATATAGTATCATATTACCCTCACGTTGAAGAGACGAACATGTCTCCCAGATAAGTTTAACGGCGTATCCATTCCTGAGTTTAAGGAAACAAAATACCTATGAATCCACCTAGACCGAAGGTTAACTTAGAAGAAACATATTGAGACCGAAAAGTAAGGTCAACCTGGAATTCAAAAGCCTTCACTGGCTACTCACCAAATGTTCCAAGCTGCACTTGGAATTCAAAATTTTGATATAAATAATGCAGCTACAAAGTCAATCTAAACGTATGCTGCACTACTTTAGGAAAGTTACCTAGTACACTTTGAATTAATACCAAAAAGAAAAGAAATAAAATAGATACTAAACATGCCTTTGGAACAAAGAAATGGTTGCACCCCGCGTTCATATAGTATTTGAGAGAGGTCCCCTTCACAGCATTCGCAACATACAACGGATTTCATAACAAACGAGTAGTTCGAATCAGTTATGTATGACAAATAGACAAACATATAGACAGTGAATCAAATTTCCAATCAAAAATTGCGAACCTGTCCGCATAATTTAAAGGGAATTACTTAAGTGCTGTACAAACTCACCATATCTGGATTTGTCAATGAAGGAAAAATATGCGAATTACAGAGAAATGAAACGAAAATTTTGAATATATGAAAATCTTTCAAATACTTGCTCAGATATGTTATCAGACAGATTGTGGACAGGACCGTGGAGGCCCCGGACGCATTTTCCTATTTTCCCGTTTGTTTCATTGAAATTTCTATTCTAGGTCGTGCAGTAAGGAATCCCCTCCTTTCCAACCCCTCTCGTCAAATCTGATTGTGGACAGTAAAGTCCCATTCAATGAAATACATATGATTACATTATATTTACATTTAGCCAACATACAATTGACACTCAAAAGATATAGTAAAGAATCCAAGGAAATTGGATTTATTCCATTGACGCAGGTTCAATTGTAAAAATAAGTATAGTATCTTCTTATCATTTGGGCTTGGCGCCCCCCTACTATTTAGGAATTTCTATACTCATTTGATTATTATTAAATGTTTACGCAGGTTAAATTAGAACATATCAAAATGTTAAATAGCCATTGAGAATGTCTGATTTATCAATCTCTGATTACAACACCTTACAATTCAGATAAACCTAATTACCCAATCGGGTACTCATTGATTGACTTTGGTGTGCATTTAAAATTAGACTTAAGGTAATGAGTTCGCACTTATTCCCATTATTTTAATTGAAAAGTCATAAATGGATGAGTGCTTGCATAAAAATTGAACTTCAATAACTATTTGACTTAGATAAGTATCATTTCGAAAATAACATATTCAAATGGACAAAAAAATGAATTGGCTATTTCAGGCATACCTCGAAATGTGTGGGCAGTAGATTATATCAAATAATTTAAAAGAAAAAAATCATTATTACAAAAATACCCTCATATATTCACAAAGGTATTCTAAAACCGCCTGGAGAAATTTATTTTTTGATTCAAATCCACCTAAAGGACGAAAAGCCAATTGAAACTGCTAAAAGTTGGAAAACAGAAAAAAACAACCCAAATTAAGACTTAACAATATTTAAGGGAATTGGAATTGGTCATATCATATCGGGAATTCCCTGCATTAATTCATTTCTGTTAACTTTATATATGTATCTACCATCCGGAAAACAGATTTTTGTAATTTCCTATTTGGGAATCAAATGATAGATGACCCTGACTGCCTTACCAATATGTATTTACATAAATGCGTTTTATATTCGCACTACGATATCTTTTAATCCAGTACGTATTATAAAGTGATCAATAAACGATTGATTTTGAATATGTTGATAAAAAAATTAATTAATGTCACATTGTTGGTTTAATGTGCTTACCTTAGTCGTCGACGTTGCTCGACATCTAAATTGTCATTATTATTTCTTTTCATGGTTTTCTTGATGTTTATCTGCAAATAGATATTTATAGGCATAAAATTATACCAATATAAATATCTACAATATTAGGGATTAGTCCGCTTCTAAGTTTAGCATATTCGATGACTATTATAATTTTAAGGCTCATATGTACAGCATCAAATGGAAAAAAACTGTTACAAACATAAAGTTTACATTTATAGACAACTTAATAATTTAACCAATTTATTCCCGGAAGTAGGATAGTGGTAGAAGATATGGAATTTCAGACATTTCACGGATGAAAAGTTCCATTACAAAATCTACATTCACACAGTAACTCATTGTACTGTACTTCAGAGATACCTTAAAAGAGGATAGAAAAGGTATGCAATAGGAAGGGCAACCACTTTAAAAAAAATTGGGTCCTGGGAAAAGAGGCACAAAGGAGGGTATGAGAGGAGAAGCGGAAGATCATCTCTTTCAAACCCGATTGCAAAATCTCGGCAGTTACTTCATCTCCTCAAAAAGTTATGACAATTCAAATGGAGGGAATTTTGGTATCATCATAGTAAAAATTGATTTGTCAGCGCCTTCCTTGAGAAGGGAATGAAGAGAGTATGGAGAAGAAAGGACTTCTAATAATAAGCTTATTGGCAGGTTTATCGTCGCGGCGTGCAAGAGGGGTTATAGAGGAGGGCCACCCCTGCCAAAAAGCTTATTGATGATTCGGAAACAGCCTCTTTTCGACGCGCTGCAACATTTAAGAAGTAGTAATCGCTACGGGTTTTTTGCAGGGGTAGAAAGAGGGGGTCTTTTCATTCTTCTTACATGCCCTTGTACCTCCTGCCTATTCGAGGGTGGAGCTCACAAATCAATATTTACGAGACTACCTTTTAAAGGGGGGGATCTGCCATCAAACCCTCCTTTCTGCCTGCGGGGATGGGGTTCGAAGTTACACCCTATTGTGTTGACATAAAACCAAAAACCCTAATTTGATACCGCCATAACTTTTTAAGGGGGTGGCGGCCGCAAATGTGAAAGGGAGACCTTTCTTTTCCTAGTGTATAGTCTCTCAATCCTCTCTCCTTACCATCATGATATCAAGAATACCTCATTTTGAGGATACATAACTTTCTAAAGGGGAGTGGCCGCCACGAATTTCCCTCTTCATAAACTCCCCGTCGAAAACGAAAAACAGGATCAAATTACGAATGACGTGAACTGTCATCGCGCCTAGTATACGATGTTTCCAAGGCAGTCAGCAGCAAGCGCTATTGCATATTGCACCATAAAATTATTTACAATGGACTTGGAACGAGTTGCCCATCTACATCATTGAGCTTAATTTAGTCAAAGACGCTATAGTGCACCTGTAAAATCGTTTATTGCTACTCTGGTTATTTCATAATTCGCAGATTTTCGACCACTTAACTTACCCCTCAAATATGGTCTTTTGGTCTCGTAAAGTCAAATAATTTTCCTAAACTAACTTGCCAATTAGCAATCCACTATTAGTCAAGTCCGGACCACCACTGCTAAGGAGCCAAGTTGAATGGCAGCAGTGAATACTACAGTTATGTCTCCCTTGGTCGATTGACATTAATCAATATGCAACACTCGCTGGTCTGCGAATATTACTTACGAAAACTATTTTCGACGATTAGCAGCCAAAGGTCTGAAGAGAGAGGATACACCAACCAACGTAGAGCACCAAATCGTAAAATTAGTTCGATGTGTCCGAACTATACGATGGTCGCTTGCACAAACTGTCTACTGTACTATTCGGGCCTACCTCGGAATATCACAACCAAACTAATTTGATCAAAAGTTCAATTCCGGCCGCCTACAAGAAATCCGTGTCCAGGGAATTCCGCTATTCCAAATGTTGGACAGAGATTTCCAACCAAGGCAGAGAGAAAAGCTGACAATGTGCTAGGAATATATGGCACAGTATTCATTACCACCGAATTGAAGATGGTGGGCGGAATCTGACCGAAAGCCAAGAAACCAATAACGCTTTGCACTCAGTGGCGACATCCTCCTATTTAGCGAGGCAGAGAGGAGACGCATGAACAGTCTGGACAGCATGTTCAAAGTCACTCTTCTCTGGGTTCAAGGTCGGAGAAACAATGAACAAATATAGCGGTCTTCGTCCTTCTGATCTCCCTTAGGATATCATTTAAGGTAGCCAAATGTCGTCCATACGTGGTCCGCTGCAACTTCTGAAATTTTATAATAATTTGAATAATTTGAACGTTTTTAGTGCAATCGAAAACCAAGGTCTGCACACTCAGGCAATGACTCTTTTCCGCACTCAATACATACACATGGGCACTGGAGGAGTTTCAATTTGTGAATCTGCTTGTTCGAATTCAAACAGGGCCTTACCGTAATAATTTTCACTGGAGTTTTAATTTTTGCTTCACTTACGTTTCCCTTAATTATTGGGGCTTTAAGTAAAACTTTTTTGTTCGTCAATTGTGTTGACCAGGCCTTGTGCAGGCATATCGGTGGAGGCTTGATACCTAATAGACTAGTAGTTTCTTCTTTAGCTCCTTCACGTTTAGCTCTTTGGTCAAGGGGCATCGCATCTGGCAGCCCGGTTTGCATCTGCTGCTTTGAGCTCTCCGGGGTTATAACTAATTTTGTGTTTTGATTTAATCGCCCTCTTTCCTTGCTAGATATTTTTGACAGGGGTTGACAGTGATCATTTCTTTAACGGACCCATTCTCAGAAACTTCCCAACCCAAAAATCTAAAGAGTTTGCCACTATATGGTGCCTAAACTCCGAAATACCCTCCATACCGATATCTGTTCAAATAAAGTTAATAATAGTATATCACTATAATTTTCAGTAATTGGCTGTAGAACCCCCCTTAAGTTCATCCTAGCACCACGAAATACAGCAATGTAGGCTATGATATAGAGCGTGATTCTACCAAGTTTGGTGGAAATTATACTATTACTAACTAAGTTATATCCGGTCAAAATTGTCACTTTTTTGTAAATTCAAGACTGAGTGTCAAGATCACTTGAAAGTGGATATTCTCACATAATATATGCATATATTAAATGCTACGTACTGGAACAAATGCACACTCAAATGTTTTTATGAAAGAAATACACAAAACTTTTCATATCTGAAGCACCCAGGTGTAGGTTAAGTTCTCCACATTTATTAATAATATTAAACTCCGAGTGTGAAGCGTATTAGGTTGACTGTTATCAATACAGTGCTTTCCATCAAATGATTTATTTAAAACGCTTTCGAAAAAATAGAGGGCAATGGAATTTTGAACTGTACACCCGTCACATAGGGAAACACAAAATCTTTTATACCTGAAGCGTCAAACTTCCAGTTTGCCGACTTGTTTTTAGTGAAAGCCAATTCCAGCTTTAAAGAAGGAAGGGCAGATTCTCGTGGACAATTTTTTGAGATCTCGCCGTAACACTTAGATTTAGCGCAAATGACAAATAGAAACCAGGTTGAATCCTCGGAGATTCCTTTTATAGAAAGCTCAGATATAATAATTGGATCTCTCTGACTCTACACTAATGATCTTTTGTTGAAAAGAATATAATATTGGTTAAAGGTGACTGCTATTGCTCTTTCTGTGTTATCACATAGGAGTAGCACATCAAAAGTGACCCTCACTGCCACTTAAAAGGTCGAAGCCTTCGTGACCACCATTCTATCTATATTTCGGACAAAGAACTTGTCCACCGCATATGCCAGTTACCCAGGGGCAACATCATAGGAAGGGGGAAGTGCCAGTGGATAGGTGACACATTAAGGAAGGCCGACAATTCCATTGCTGGTAATGCCATGCAATAGGACCCATTCTCCCAAGATAGCCGACGAATAGGTCGACCAAAGGGCATTTGGCGAAGAACAATCGAGGAGGAGTGCAGGCGTCTCAGGCAATCCTGGAAGGAGTTTTAGTGAAACGGGTATGATGGTGCCTAGGTAGGTAGTTCAAATAAACGTGCTTCCACTTCATCTTACAGTTTCCTTCGGCATATGGTATTCGCAACTTATCACTGAAATTGGCTCGCCCCAATTACTAAGTTTGGTGCACTATAGGATTGGAAATACCATTATGCTCCTGCATATGCAACGTCATTTGATTTTGAAGTTGTGTAATTGACGCAAAATCACTGGCAATCTGAAATCCTGATATCGTCAGTTGCCAACCAAACACTCCACTGCAAATATATAAATTAATTCAATTAAAACATTCGCTTATCTAGAAGACAAGCGATAAAGTCATTATATCATTTTTGTATTCAGGGAATACAAGCATAAGAAAGATATTATGCATATCTATAATAGTATCATCTGAAACTTAATTCAGAAATAGTGAGGATGCGAGCATGAACAAATTTGGTTCGCAGGGAGCATTTCAGATGACGATAGAAATTGATATATCTGCAATTATAAACATGTGAACGAATTAAAATAAATTCACGCAGCATGAGTGCAAGCTTCACTTATCATGATTGTAAAAGCGTGACTTTCATAGGAGCAGATTATTTAAATTTCCCCAAATAATATAAGCTAAAATCTAAGATAACGCTTGATTAAATAGAATATTTTATGGAGAGATAAATAAGGTTTTCGATAAGAGAGAACGTCGCGATGGTTGAGGAGGTGGAACGCGAGCCTCTCAACCTCATTGTCCTAGGTTAAAATCTCGAGCATCATAGATGTTTGTGGTCGTTTTTGTGCTAGTACAGCATTAACTATTATCATAATGAAAGCACAATCTCATAAAAAATTAAATTAGGGAAATAATAATGAAATAATAATAATGATAATAATGAAAAAAGCTGTGCCCTATGATCGACAAAGAAGTGAATAGGAAAAGTATAACTGCCAAAGCTAAGTATCTTTATGAGCTTCGTAAAAACTGTGAAAAGTGTTAGTTATCATCCATGTAGATGGAAACTCTGTTTGCATGGTTTAATTTTTCGAAACTTGGATTTACACTTGCACTGACGAATTGATTCAGTAGATGATGGAAGTGTATCTTTCTTATCTAAATTCTTGGATTTAATTGGCACAAAGTAGATATATTAATATAGAATAAGTCAATATTTGTCAGGAGATTTATTTAGAAAACACTCTGTAGAAGCGTGACTGCGCTTCCGACTTAGTTGTGACGTTGGGTATCATTCATTCTTTCTTCATTCGCACAACAATCGCAAATTTTCCTTGTATGTCAAAAGCGGAGACACTGTTCTTAAATCAAAATAAAGGATAGTTTCGAATATATCAGAAGCGAAATAACAAAGAAATAAACTAAGGCTTTCGAGCAAGAATACTATCACTATTCGCCCCTGTCATACTCTATAATGCTAAACACTGGCCTCACGGTAATGCAGGCCAAGATGTTGCTTAGGATCAGTGGCGTAATACGCCATGATGATAGTTGCACCGAATTGCGAGAGAGACGTCTTCGATAGTACGGATGTATTACCCCCGTTGAAAAGAACTCACTTACTAAGATGGGTCTGAGCATGGTAGGTAATCGATGGAAAAATATCAAATAGTCGACCGAAACAACGATGGCTGGATATGCTAGACGGTAATTTGAGAACCTCTAAACTACCCCCAAATCATGCCTATGACCAAGAGAGCCCCGGGAGCGTGAGAAAGGCTGAAGAAAAAATAGGAGATTTAGCACATACGTTAAGATTCTACTGTGCCGCTTCAACATCATTATCGTAATAACAATGATGTGTACGGTCTGTAAATTTATGAACGCCACGTTGGGCGCCACTAGTAGAATTTCCTTTTCTATCCTATACCAACACTGGTGTACATAGTAAGGTCTCAATGGTGGATCCGACGAAGCTTTCATGAAAACTGGAAAGAAAACGCCAGAAATCCTTCCAGGAATCTACTTTCTAGATGCCAAAACAAAAGTTATATGACGAGGTTCAGTTGGATGAAACAATTCTAAGCGAGCAGAGGCAACCGGAAAATCTTCAACTCGATCGTGACATCGTTTCCGTGATATATGCATATAAACTAGATACTTGGTCTCCCACTCCCATCACTTTCCATTATCAAGTCACCGTATATGATATACCAAGTTAGTGCTTATTTATGGGGGTGGTATGGTGGGCAAAAAAGTAGGTAAAAGACGGGCTGTTAAGACCCTGTTTTCGGTCCATATATCTGCATTTCATATCCAAGAAGATCCCACCCATTCTTACCCTGGAAACACTGCTGCAATTGAAGACATGCCACTCAAGTACTACTTCAATTCCAAAACCGAAACCACGAGAATTAGGGAGCGCTAGAATCTTTGGAATTGCAACCACCTAAGTAGTCGCATAAAGTGGTACACAGATGGATTAAAGACAGAAAGCGAGACTAAGGCATAGACACATGAAGTGAACCCAAAACAAAACATGTCACAACCCCTACGTCATCATACCACTGTTTGTCGTATGAAGATGTATTAAATAAACCTATGTACCAAGGAAAACTTACGAAGGAAGTTCAAATGTGCTGAAATCCGTGTTCTCACTAATATTCACTCGGCGTTAAAAACCGAAACGAGGACATTGTTAAGTTAACACGAAAAGAGGACAAAAAGCAAAAATATGCCCCGTAGGCGAAAAGGCCTCGATAAGCATCTTCGCAACTAGAATGGAGAACTTTAATGACAAAGGGCAACTCATGTCACCCATCTTTAATTTTATCATACATGCTCTGCAGCCCCTTTTCCATCACGCAACATTTTCAGACCGAAATCTGTTCTGATTAGTGCCCAGCTAGAAGCTCGCTTAATTTCCAAATTTACCACAACTATGAAATAAGCGATAGAGAAGGAGCACTTTACAACCATTCAAGGACCTCCTACATTCAGTCTCGCCCCTCCTTTTTCACAAATAACTCTTGAAACTCCTCGAACTAACTTCGAATTTTCTTCGGCTTAAAAAGCTTGCACACAAACTATTTGAAAATTATGTATAACATCGATTTTGATAGTTTCATGGGATCAACTGGCCAAATCTTCAGGGCGTTCTTAAGAATCGTTGTCAGAATGGAATAAAGGTGGGCCTGACTGAGTCGCTGTCAAAACAACTGCAACACGGCATATTTCTATGTTGAAACAGGCAACTTTAAAGCAGAAAACCTTCAATCCGGAGTTGAACCAGACCAGCATTAAAAGCAATAAGTAATTTCTGATAATGAAACTGTAGATGGATAGCACATGGCTTCCACGAGTACCTGAAGGACAGGACAGGATGTTTCAAGCGTTAGGTATCCCAAGTACTATCAAGATTGATGCTAGCATCGCCTGAAATATAAATATATAAATGTATTGATTATTCAATACCCTTATATTCCGTCCATTAAAGTAAATAGCTTAAGAAACTTGGATTCGTTAATGTTTACTTTCAGCGTGACCCTGAGATAGTAGAGATGTTTACGGAAAGATGACATAGTTCCTTGTTCCTCTCCACGCCCTCCAGTCTAGGCATCATACCAAAAAGGCCACCGATAATGAAGAGGGAAGTATCGGTGGCAAGATGCATTCCTGGTGGAGTCCGCTCTGTCTTTCATATTCCTCTGAGATATTACCTCGATGCAGCACTGCATACCCTATAACATATCACACCTCTCTGATAATATTTATTACAAAATTTTCCTCAGAATATATCTCCTTCGTAAAGCATTGCCGATACACTCATTCTTCTCAATACCGAAAGCTTTCTCAAAATAGATGAAGAGCAGATGGAACGGCAATCTAAACTGCGCATACTGCTCCACAATGATACTAAGGGTGATATTATGGTCGGTACAGGGAGAATTTGGGGACAAACTCACATGCTCTGGTGCTCCTTGATATGTTCGAGGATTACTTTAGCTATTTTCTAGCAGAAACCACGCAAACATCTCTCTAATCGTCGCCTCAAGGCGGGTGCACTTCTTTGGAATTTGAATTAATGTCCCCTTCTTCTGCTCCCTGGGGACGATCTCAGACTTACAGGATTTACAACTGAGTGAAAGTAGCAACAGCGGCTTTACTCCGTTCGAGTGCTCAATTGCGTCGCACTTATCCCCGTTCGCAGTCATCAATAAAGTCATCAGTTCAGCGCCTCCACGTTTCCGCACTAAGCTAAGCCTTGTGGCGAACTTTGGGATGAAGCGGGCAAGTTCATCTACGCCAGAAATGAAGACACTTTTGATGGCGGTCGACCGCTTTTATTCACAAAAGTCGGACTGCGGACTGCGGAGACGGGCTGTATTGACTTTAAGGAGCCATCGCTCTTTTCCCATAAGATCCAACACAGTAACGACACGTAAGTGAATATAGGCCACCACCAGATGATGAGCTCTTTCGAGGCCGATGTCAACAAACCCTTTGTTAAGCAGATTCAGAAGACAGTTCACACAAAACTTTTTTATATCAAAACGAGAAGGCACGAACTTCTCCACGCGATTCCTGACTGTGAACCAGTTTCGGTTTTTTATTGGGGCTCGTGGCCGCTGCACTCTTTCCGGTCGATGGCACGCTGCACATTAGCCTATAATTAGTATCCGCCACAACACTCCGCCATCATTGTCTCGCGATATGGTCGATCTGATTAGATACTTCTTGCCGGTCAATCGACACCCAACTGAACTTATAGCAGGCCCTATGCACGAAAAATGTGCCCCTGACGAAGAGCCGATGACTAGGCGGTGAAAGTTTAGGAAGTCTACAAACCCTTCACCGTTGATGTTACCATGGTCAAGACTATGCCTCTCCACCACAAGGCCGAATTAGTTATTCTCAGAACCCACCTTGGCATTCAGATCACCCATCACCATCACAGCGTTACCGTTAGGAAGTCTCTCTTGAACTGAATGTAGTTGCCCATAGAAACAATTCCTCTTCTCTATACTGAGAATTGCGATGCTCCTTAATTTATTTTTATTAAGATATCGGATTTGGTCCTACAACTGCTTTCACATTGGCTCTAACTAGAGCAATCCGAGGGCAGGATATAAGAAAGCCCAGAACTTTCGAGTAGCAGTGAAACTTTTGTTGGTACTTCGTTTGTCATTGTGGAAAAATTGATAACCCCCGCCTATCAAAGTATTGTAGAAAACATGATGCTGCTACTCGCAACTAAAAGAATGACCCCAGGAGTCGTCAAAACATGAACGGAGCAAATATTATAAAGAACTGGCAAAGAATAAAGTCAGAGTTCTACAGTGATTTTTTTTAACATGCAACTGAAAATTGTGATAATACTAGATGCCAACGATAAAGTGAATCAGTTTTAAGAGTCACGTGAAATTACCTGTAGAAAACCCAATTGAAAAATAAAAGAAAGCTAAGCTCCAGATAAATATTAATCATCGACCATGCTAGCGACGAACTTGAAAATAATTTATCAATAATGTGACTATTATCAGTCATGATAGCGAGCATTAAGCTTAATACTAATTTTAATGTATAGCGTTAATTTTAAAAATATGGTTATACCATATTGATAATAACCTTAAAAATAATGTAAAAATTAAATTTTAGGTTATTCAGTAGTCATTGCTCGCTTTGTTTCCAGGACCATTAGGCGGTAAAACCAAGCCCGGGATCAAAATTATAGTAGTATAGTCCCTATTGCCCTTTTTTCATAGAAATTTATATTCCGAACCCCGAAAGTCGGAGAGAACCACATGCCCCCCCCCCAAAGGAGTTAAAAGGAGTTAACAATATAACTGAACCTCTCAAAAAGGCTCGACTCCTAAGAAATTGGAAGAAGTGGGAACAGCCGACGGAATTATTGGCAGTGCCGAACAAAGAGGATAGTATCCGACAAGGATGACGATATGATCAATCTCTCTAAATGATGTGATCCGTCATACATGGAAATTCTCAAAGGGTTTAATGCAGATTCAAAACTCTGTAATTTGGGGAAAAACGAGGGCCATATTAGACGGCCCCAGAAAGAAGACTAATTTTTAAGCCTAAGTGAAAAATCCTTACAACAAGAGGCAAGCAAAGGGATGGTCACCATAAAGTGAAATTACATAAAATAAAAATGAAAATATAGGAAATGAAAAAGAAAGAGATAGAGAAGATTAAAAAGAAGAAGGAAGTTTGCAAGGAAGAAAATGGAATTCAATAGCAAATGGCTGCTCCTAGCAACACAGAAAATACGGAGCAGCACGCCACCCGAAATAATAACGTATGTGGACTCTTAATCGGAGCAACTAAAGGAAAGTGTCGGGGAAAATGTTCAGCACTCTTAAAAGTTAGGAGGTCATGGTTCTAACGTCTGTATTCACAGTGACCACCAGGCAATTTGTATCGTAATAAAAGGGGAACCCATCACCAAAAAGAGTTGTCACAGAATACTAAATAGGCTGTCCGGATACTTGAAGTCTGACTTGCACCGTAAAGTGGCAATGCGAGAAAAGGAATCCTTGTGGATGACGGCGCCTTCTGAAAAAAAATACTGACACTATATTCGCTGACTAGCAAAATAGCAAAGTCCGAACAATAGTTGATCCTAGGAAGAGTGCCATGTCTCCAGTTACTATTAAGAACTCGAGAAAAGCCGCAGGTTTTTTGGTATTCTCAAAAAAGTTTCGAAGCCGCTAGTGAAGACTAAATTTGCCTTATTCCTCGACACTTGAAAACCTTGTTGTAAAGAAATGGGAAAGCAAAAGTTTGTATTCGAAACCTGGAGACACACCCCCGCGTTGAATACAATGGGGAGGATGATGGAAACAGCAGTCTACAATGGTAATATCCTGCTGGAGCACCACAATGGCCTCCGATGCACCCTCTAAACTCTGATTGTAATATTTGTGTTAGTGAACCTGGCAAGTTACATGGTAAATCACAGCAATTTCTATGCCGGGTTCTCCTTGAATGTCAAAAACTTAATTCCATGAACTAGACCCAATTACTTCCATTCCCAGAAGAGGCTACGATTTTCAGCTTTTCACGAAGATAGTAAAAGTCAGACTGCTCCTGAATGAGGAGGACGCGAAAGCAATCTTGATCATAATTTGTCAAATAGTTACCCTTCCAAAGTGAAAACTGGAGGACATAAGATCGTTTCTGCTAAAACATCAGTGCTAGTGGTAGCGGGAATAATTCTAGTCGACATAGTCACGTAAGAAATGAGTGCTGCCCTAGACAAACCGTATACATACGTGCGTAGAATGCAGGAATACCGCAAGCCGAATTTACATGATAGATAACAAAGCTCGCGGGACGAGTCCTCGGCGAATCGGCGTAGATCTATTCTTACCATTAGGGAATCGATCGCTTAGACGCTAGAAACTACTTGAGAAGACAAGGTGGTTTCTACAGACAGTATTTGAAACGCTTTAGATTGGATGCCCTGGATGCAGTAGGTTAAAAGGAGATAAAAACATCCGATGTTTCATTGCCCGAGAATTGCCAACGAGCCAGGGCCCTGATAGGGAAGTTGGAAGATACTTAAGTAGAAAAACACTGCTTTTTAGATGCGTCTCCAATTGCAATGAGCATCTAGGGAAGGCAATGGGGGAGATTGCACAAAGCAATATGTAAATGGTAGGCCCGTCGGAGCAACACTAGAGAGACAGGCGGTATTAAATAGGTACGATTCCCACACGTCCACACTCCAAAGTTGAGACGATACAGTTGATGTGGAGACGGAAGTAAAAAAATGAACAAGTCGGAAATCCGAAGCTTTTGTGTGTTGTGATAACAAAATGAAAGAACTTATTACTTCCTGCAACACTTAATCTGATTGGCAGCTAGTCGAGTTCAGCTGTATAACCCAAGATGCCTAACTAAAAGGAATCTTGACTACAATGGGATCAAATGCTACAATTGTGCGGCAGTGTGCAGAGCCGAGTGCATAAAGGGATCCGTTCAAAACCTTGGTTATTTGTAGATCTTCCCCTATGTATGAAGCAACCTTCGTGACTCATCTCACTCCTTCTCTCTTACAAGAGAGAAGAGTTTCATTACCCCCCTCCCCCCCTGGTTATATTCAAAGTAAAATTAGAAGCTGCCAAAGCGTTAAGCTCCTTAGTTTGCTGTGTAGCACCAATTGATGATGAGTACTACGGCATATGTTATTGCTGGAATGATACCGGCCAACATTCTGCTCAATAAAATGATATGCATCCTGAATATTTAACTTGATCTGTCAATCAGAAAGGTAAAGGATGCCGAAAAAGAGGTATTAACAATCAGGTGGGAGCTATAATGAGGACAATCAGAAAAGAGTAATTGAACCTAGAGACTGACTCCGTGGATCATGGTTTGGACACAAAAAATACATGATGAGAACGTAATCTTACTCAAATTTTCATTGGTCCTGGGGACTCCCCAAATACCTGGTGAGATACATGCTCAGCTGGATAATTCACCCAAAAATCCCAGCTGTGATGATGTCTCGGGTAACCAGGATTACGTTTTCCTTCATTGACCCAAATTCACGAAGAAAAGAAGTAGACTGGAAGAAACTTGAGGCTGGACAGTGACACTAGAGTACATAATCGTTGACGAAGTGCCCGTGTCCCTAGAAAACTGGGACCGTCAACGACACGTTTAGGTAGGAAAAAAGAGGAGGCTAAGAAGACTGGATTGCAAGAGCAATCGACAGGCGGATCACTTATGACTTTACCAGCATACATTCCAACCTCCAACGAAAAACAAGTTGGAAACCGGTAGTTTGGCACTTCAGGTATGAAAGGTTGTGTTAATTTTTTAAGTAAACTTATTTGGGTAAACGATGATTACATTTACATATATATCTCTAAGCGAATATTACATTCTGCGCGTTACTCACATTTTATCTCTTAGGGAGTAATAATTTGATGCGAAAGAGGCATACTACTACTATATTATAAATTTGTGAATGATAGCAGGACGACTTCCATCAAACTTTCCAGTTTTATGTTTAATATGAAAGCCTACACAATTACAACACTTAATGGATCTAGGATGAACTTAATGAGGGGGGGGGGGCGGTTCACAATAAATTTTCTAACTATAATATAATATTATTCACTTTATTTGAGCAGATATCATAACGGAGCCTAGATACTGATTTTCTAATTTTTCAGAAGGGTCGTTTTTGAAAATGGGTCTTTGAAATAATGGACCCCTTTTGGACTCTATATGCGTGAGGGTTTATAGTTCCAACCTTTATACCAAAATCAATGCCGATAGGGTCGTCTCTGAAAAAAGTGCGTCAGATATACAGACAGACGGACAGAGAGTAAGCTGATTTTACTAAGGGTTTTTTCAACAAAACTTTACCAAACAGTTAACATATCTGAGTGAGGACTCGTTAGCACTGATGAAGGGAATAAGCGGTTCCCGAAATATCGCTATTTGCAAGAATAAATATCTACACCGACGAAAAAGAAACAACAAGTTTTTTATTATTTCAATTCTGCAATATGGAATAAATCATCGAGACCATAATCAACACACTGGCGCAACAATACTTTTTACCCATTGTTACAGAATTTTCACTGGAAGGAGGACCATACTGCGACTCAGACGCGGCACACCTGTAGCATCCTGCAGGGTTCCGTCCTAAGTCCTCGATTGTGGATAATTATTAGCGACGGAATAATGGCGATTCACCAACCATTGGCTTTGTGGATGATATTAGGATAGTAATGGTAACAAACCCCAAGACAAGATTTATGCAAGCAAAGCAGTATAGCAGATCAAATTTTCGTTGAAAACCGCTGATCTGACCTTCGCACCAAATGAATGTCGACCTCTGTATTGTCAAAAGTATACAACTAGAGAGTTTAACCGCAGGATAGCAAATGAAATAGAGCTGTTCTCGTTGGGCCTAGTGCATCATTTTGAACATTTGAAAATGAATTGAACAAAACCACGTTGAAGCGAACCAAGAGAGGATACAATTTTTGAGCGCACTTCACGGAGATCTATATCGATTTGAATATGACTATCCACTAATATAGTGGAATATCATGTAAACATTGTGGACTATGTTATATTTTTTGCCCAAGATTTATTAGAGCAGGATAGCGGAAACGGCGCTTAACACCAGAAAATATTCTAGGGTTCATACTGTAACGAAGTCGTCACGATCCATTTGCCAAACGTTAAGACCTGAAGAATTCAGAAGAAAACAAGAAAAGAGAGAATCACCATAAGTCTCAGTTAAGGATTGATCATCATCATCAACAACTGATCCCCTGTCTAGGCTCGCCTTAATGAGGAACTCCAAACATGCCAGCCTTGCAGACGCACTATTTTGATATCCCTAATAGCTGTCTAGCGTCTTGGCCTACGACATTGTCCCATCTGAGGCAGGATCTGCTACACCCTTTTTTTACCGTAGACATTGCCAAGACTGATCCCGGTTTTCCTTTATATGATAGTGGTTAAGCAATACATTAATGAAAGACAAAGCTGGTAATTATGCCATACAAAAGAATTCACTTGCCCAAGTATGTGGAGCAGAGCAGTGAAGGAAAAGTGTAGACTTCTCAACAAGTTCTAAGGCGAACAGAAAAATATTTCCAAAAGCCGACAGCAATGACGCGTAGAAAAGGTATGCCCCATATAGGAAGCAATGGCAATCTACCTTTATGTACAATTTCAAAAACCCACTTCCAGGAAAAATACTAGTTCAACATCGTGACAACAAAGCAAGGCAAAATGAAACATAATTATTAATAGATGATGTTGTTTTTAGCAGGTAATTAAGACCGTTGAAAACAACAGATGAGTCGTCTGCTACCTGTGCAAGCCCAACGTGATTCAAATGAGTTTCATACAGGGTCCATTTACTATTGTAGAAGAACCAGAACGTAAACAGCAGGATAAGCATTACATTTTCTCTTTGGAACAACCACTGTAAATGCGCATAATGCCACAAACAAAAGAACGAAGATAAGAAAATTCCGGGAAGGTTTTAGTTACAAAATGGTTGTCCTGAAAAAACCCCCCACCCCCTTAAGTCCCATGACCTTTAGACAGAAATCCTTGATATTATTCAGAAATGATGTTCATCTACATTTTATAAATTAAGTCAAAGTTAGATGCAAATATTAGTCGAATCTAAATAATATATGTTTGAAAATGTCCTCAAGATTAAGGCGAAGTAATGTCTGTGCCAAACAATTTGTGTTGCATTACTCATTTCACTCTCGAAACATTTCAGCCACCATATCAGAATTTCAGTTCAAGCGACTACATCAAAAAGAGCTAATTTAGGGCACTGATATGGTAGCTCTACCTGTATCTTTCCAAGATTACTGTTATATTCAAGAAAAAAAACTACAAGTACAGCACTTTCATTTCCGCAATTTTACATTGATGTGCAGACAAGCCATGATAACCATGGATATACTCAGCTAATAGATACTCAAGTAAAACACTGAAAGGGATATATACATATGTATTTATAATAATATTAGTACTAATATGTTGAAATATATTAAAAACTCACATTTTATCGTGATCACAACGTAGGTAAATCTTTCAAAGTTATGAACACTTATAAAAAAGATAACTCAATCACAAAAACTGTCCAACTCACAGAAAATTATAGTTTCAACCCCGAACTATTTCAATATTTAGATTCGAACGAAATATTATAACTTTCTTCTATATTTGCAAAATAAGATCAGTTAAACACTTTTTCTTACTGCAATACTTCCGGGTTAGCACTCGATAAGATTTTTCGGAATTAGCCTTTGAATTCGGCTCTATCCTGTCTGCGACTGCTCTCTGCAAGCTTTGAAGTCTTTTATAAGATTCGCCGAATATATTTCATAAACATCTTATCGAATCTGTTTTCGATTCACCTTTTTTCGGTTTTATCTTAGATGTACACAAATTTGATATTATCACTATATTTACATTTTACGTGTGATAATCTCTTTACACTTGAACATAGTAGATAAAAGCCCACAATGATCATGTTATATTTCCCAAGAAGATACACAGTTGCAAAAACATCAATGAAAAGTTTTATTTGCGACTGTGATTTTCGTTGAAGGCTTATAGGGTTTAGATAAATCGGTAGGAAAATAAAATATTTATCATTCTTGAATTAATTGGGAATAGGAGTATATACATAGGCATTAGATGCTGTATATACTTTAGTTATGAGTGGAGGCAAAACTCTTAGAAAGATACTGACACCCGGGTGGCAGCAGGGTGTGGGGTCCACGCCCACTAAAGCCACACCTACTTTCTCCCTGCACCTAGCCCTAGTATTACTTTGGGAATAGATTCTGACTTGGATTAGTTTGGCACACACTCTAGTTTTCGTATCTCTTTTGTTTGTCCAATTCTCCTCTGAATTCAATATCTCATCAATCAAATTCCTGGATATGCCCATATTGTCCATGACATTATCCAATCTCTTCCTCTCCTCTATGGACCTCTAAATCAACAGACAGACAGACGATTAACTAGAAGTAATGCAAATACTTCCAACAACCACTGGGTCCTAAGGAATTGTACCAGGTAGTAATTCACATTCCTGTGCCTTTGCTCAACCTACTACTATTGTACAGGATCAATGTGTTAATCCATCCGCCTTTCTCAGAGGTGACCCTGCAGTCTTTTGTTATCTTCCATAGTGTTGCTTCCCAATGGCTTTTCAGGGAGTGCTCAGTAGTGTTTGTTCTCTTTCTTTCCACAAGATAGAGGGTCTTCTTCATTAGGCGGTATGAAATGTTCCCGGTAAAACAGAACCCACTTGTAACAGGTTAGATCGCACCACCCCAACAAAAATAAGGCATGATCCAAGTGACTATACGAAATTATTCTTCTTTAATATTCTTCTTGACAACAATCATGGCCAGGTCGTCTAAAAAAAAAACCACCGCTGACTCCTCAAAAGGTCCGCGCAATAAATAGCACATCACGTTCCTAAAAAAACTGTCGTAATAAAGTACTCGTTCTACCCTTTGTCCTTCTTGGACCATAAGGATCTCTTCGAGGAGTAGTTTTCAGCTAGGAAAACCAATTTTTGCCCCAGCCTCCCAAATTGAAAGCATTTTTGAAGTCCAACGTCACCACCGTTCAGCAATTGCCGAATGTTACCATATCGCCAGGTAAGTCCTTTGCGATTACATCAGCAGTAAAATCGGCCATAGAATAGTAGGTCGTTGAAACCCCCACCAGGGCCATCGATGAGCCGCAAAGGCTAATTACAAACTCCCTCTCCAACGTCTTTCTAATGTCGTCTAAACGACAGGATGATAAGAGGAGAAAAAACGAAGTGATGTTTAGGATTTCAGATGAGACGAAATAGGCTTTTCCACTATCCACGAAACATGAGTATTGTTGTCCCAATTGGGCATGGAATTAGCAGCTAGTATGAGAACCCTGCTCAGGACCCCATCCAATTGCAGAGGATTGTTGTTTGCAATGCATCCGCATATCTGCCCTAACTCCTTCTCAATTACTTAAGGTTCAACTTCCCGTTAAACTAGAACCTAAGATACATCCTCTTCTCTCTACAAAGTTGTGGCAAATGATAAACCTTGTTCGGCATTCCGGGAAAATTTTATATTTTTTTGATTTGCTAACTATAAATAAGCTGCACCAAGAAAATAGTATATAGATTGGAGGTGATGTAACATTTACCAAAAAATGGAAGAGCCTTTTGGAAAACTTGAAACCCCGATCACAGTAATACTGAGAATTTCCGGTAAAGTATTTACACTTTTCTCCGATTTTCGACCCTTTGGCCGTAGATCTGCGATATTTCGTGTTCCAGACATCGTAGCATACAAACTAAATGTCACGAATCTGAGCTCATCCTTCAAACGAAGTATCGCCAACAGGTGTCCGATGAATTTGCATTTTTGCAACATGTGATTTCACTTTTCTTCAACTTTTCTCCGACATCGCAGCGTGAAAGTTCTTGTACCTTGTGAATCTGATCACCCTCCCCTTTGATGGAGGTATTGCATTTTTAGCCATTTCTGCGACCCGGCAATCGTAGAAATTTTAAATTTTCTTGGATTTTTCACAAGTTTCGACTGGAATTTGGTGACCTTTCCGACCTTGTAAAGTAAAAATTCTTGAATGGAAGCGCGAATCCAGACCGCCTCGTCGTCCGAACGAGGTATCATCCACAGGAATCTGACGCATGTGAATTTTTAGCCATTTTTACAATCCGTCGGTCGTGGAAATTTCCAACTTCAACTTTTCCCGGATTATCCCGCGATCACTAGTTTTGGGAAGAAAAAGCCCTGCAAATTAGTATATAGGTTAGAAGATTCAATAGATGGTAAAATGGGCCAAAAGGGAGAAATTTTTTGAAAAATTATCAACGCCGATATCTTCATTAATGTTGAGCATTTCGAAAAGGGAATTTTGGATACAAAAATACGTACAAAGTATTGAGATAACTCGCCTGTCCTCTCCTTTCAAAATCTATCGAAATATGTCCCCCTCCCCTATCCACGGTATACCGAGACCCTTTCTGTCGTGTTGTGAAGACTTCTTCCCTTATCAATACTGCCAGATCCAATCTCGAAGAAGATGGTCATATATTACATCGCACGCGGATAGGCTCACCAACTGAGCACTTAGCAACAACGATCGATTGTACTCGACCCCCCGCGAAACGAAATAAATTCAACAGAACACCAATTGTGAAACGCCACTTCATCCAGGTTGCACTGAGACGGTGTTGAACGTGGTGCTCGAGATCAGTTTTGCTAGATTTTTTCAACGACATCTAATGTGTTATCTTTGTCGGCCTGTCGCAGGAGCTGTCACCAGGACAGTGGAGTAACTCCAATTATACTTTATTTGTCTCCTTAACTCATCTCGGCGTTTTACATTTACATGTTCTAAAAGAGTCTCGTATCGAAATTTTAAAAATTTGTTTGTATTACCGCTGAGAGTTTTCGCAGTTTAGCGTCTTCCCCTTTACTGCTTGCCCACTAAAGATGTTGAAATTTGATTTGTTTCTCATTCACTCCGAAGCCCATGATAATTTCTTACTTTCAAAAAAATGCTCTTCAGCTTCCTGATTGACTTCAATTACAATCTAGAAAAAGTATAGCGCCTCATGGTGATTGTCTCTTAGCACTCTCAGACACTTTTGGCGCTATTTAAATATTAAGCTGAAACCCTCCATATCTATCAATTTCTGCCTTTTGGAATTCATAAACTTTACCCCCCATGGCTAAAATCTATGTCCTTGTTCTGTTCACATAAGCACATGGCGATGCTCCACCGTCTTCTTGCTCTGGCTTTTGCAGGTCAGTGTCTGCGAGAGTAAAGATAAATTTACCACTGGTATTATCTACTGGAACCACCTTAAAGCTGCGTATCAGTCAGGATGATAAATTTCGCCTAATATGTAACCATACTTAGGGGAGACTCGCATACATCGGATCGAAACGAAGCTTCCTTCCTGTTCCTATAGGGGGGGGGGGGGGGGGGGGGGGGGGGTTGCATCCTTATTAAGATCTCCCTCCTAGCACATAAGTTGTAGTCCCCACAGAAAATCAAAGATTTTTAAAAGCGCTGCCACCTAACCGAAGAGACTACCGCGTTCAGTGTGGGCCTGATCGGAATAATTAATTTGTACCATTTCAAAGGAAGATCCTCAATCTAAAAGAGTTTCGCCTTCTTTCGTACTGCCTTCCTCTGTCACCAGCTCTCCATGTTCACGATGTTCAGTCCGTATAAGTCCGTTTTCATATACCGGTATCAAACTATTCCGCATTACCAGCTTTCCTTACTGTCGTTTTTTCTAGCAGAGAAAGAGAGAAAAACTCCGAGGCAGGCTTTAGGCTGCAGTGTCTCCGCGTTAGTGACTGAAATTTCCGTCGGTAGTGCTTTCTATTTCCGTTTTCTAGACGATTTAGTTTTATTTTAATTTTATCAAGATGGGTCGCCGACGTCGGATTCCCTACTTCCCCCTTTTTTGTTGACTGTTATGAAAGGCCTAAATTTCTCCATAGGGGTTTAAAGCCTCGTGATTGCATCCAAATCAGGCTTTTGATAGAACTTAATGGTGACACCGATCACGACGAGCCAACTCTGCTTGCGAACGGAACAAAGGCTAAAGAAAAAGAAAAAGTGCAACAATATTGTGCGAAGAGATGGAGGGGCATGGTAGCAGATATATTTCCGGAAGCGGCCAATGCTCACGATTTAAAAGGGCGTTAGCTGCAATGTGAAAATGGCGTGGGGTTAATTAAAAAAAACCTCAACCATTGCAGGATTTTCTTCTGCAAATCACTTCCGAATTCAAGGCAAAAATTCTCGTTATTGGTAAACTCTGTAGAGACTTTTACGGCAATTTACTGATCACAAATTTGACTAGTCAGCCTTGTTGGGTGTGTGCCGATGACTTAAACGCTGCGGCCCTCAAGTAGGGCAGTAGAAGTAAACGTAAGAGTTTACTAGAAGTTTTCGCGCAATTGGACATAGTTTAGAACCGCAAAAGCAATATAAACAGCTTTCGAAAAGGGTTTTCTGGTTCATCAGCCTACTTTTCCTTTGTCAGCACTGCTGTGGCTCGATAGCGAGGGCTACATCCGGACCGATCACCATGCAATAATTTTTAAACTATAGAGGAAGCCACGAGGTATGCCCTAAACCGGCTGCACTAACTTACTAAAGCAGGCACCTTCACGGAAAGAGCTCTCCATGTGGCGCAATACATCGCGAAAGCATGGAGCGCAGATACAGATAGAAGATACCACTGACCAGCCTAAAATTAGCTCGCTACTAACAGATCAATAGATTAGAGATTGGTAACTAAGATCGATCAGGAGCAAAAAAAGCAAGAAAAGGGTCCCCCACGAAAACCTCAGGCTGACTATTTAAGAGGGTGTGATCCTCCGATGGCCAGAAAGAGAGTGGACGACCATGAGGAAAAGCCGCCTAGAGAAATAAGCGTTCAGCTAGCCGCACACCGCAGTCCACATCGAATTTTGGCGTGTGCTGGGATCATCGTAAGTTTGCAAATTAGACCACGAAATGTACCAGCCCATGCATTTTTCTCGCACATGTCTCTGATAGACCCCACAACCTCTTTTAGGTAATCAGGAAAAATTTCAGCCTACGCAAACAACACTCTTTCTATCAGGTTGCCCACACACGTGTTGGCACATTACTCCAGCATTACTACCGAATGTAATAATCTCATCCAGTAATGCATGATGTTATATCCCACATCAACACTTACTAGCTTCCCATCCCACCCCAGAAGCTCGCGGAAGGAATCTGAACAACTACTTGAGCAAGGTATACGCAGACCTTTCAACAACAGTTGGCCACCTCCGCTCCATTCGGTCCGTAAGCCCAATGGCGAATGGCGACCTTGTGGAGATTACAGACGCCTGAATTCTTAGACTATTCCGGATCGGTACTCCACTCCACTCACCCAAGACTTTGTGCATTATTTAGCGTCACTGTCATGTTTTCTCGATCTTGAATCTCGCCAGGCTTACCATCAAATCCCTATAGCTCCCGAAAGTATACCAAAGACACAAATTTGCATGCCTTTCGGAATCTTCGAGCTCAGACGGATGACTTTTGGCCTGTGCAATGCGGCGCAAACCTTCCAAACATTCATCTACTCAGTACTACGAAACTTGGATTTCTATTTCGTCTACTTGGATCACATTGTGGTCGCATCTTCCACCGAATTCGAGCATTTGGCACATTTGGGGTGCATTTTTCAACGCCTTCTCAGGAATATACTGAGTTATACTCATACTGACTAATCAGTACTGCTAAGACTTAGTTAAGGAGTTGACCACTGTAAAAATTTTAAAACATTAATCTTTGATTTTTTACTGAAAAAACGGCCTTACACCTTAAGAATAACTTATCAAAGAATTCAGTTGAACAAAATGTCTAAATGCTTCTATTTTTAATTTAGCACCATCCATCTCAGTTCAACGCGAACCAAATTGACCGAACTCATAACTAGAACAAATCTAGACCGATTGACTTGAAAGTTTGTATAAAATTACATTTTGCGTGCCGTTTTTGCAAAATTTGCCATATCGAAAAAGTCCTCCTGCAAGACCTACCTAAAGTTTCTATCGAACTAAGGAATACGGCATCCGAGTTGTAAGCGCGACTCCACGCTCGAGGCCGGCAAGTCTCCGTCGGTGATGTGGCCGTAACCACAACCTGCATAACATTGTAACTGGGAGGCCAACCGGAGACATATGAACTCGGGGTGTTAGCCCGGTTTTCATGGTACCAGTTAACCTCTGTTGAGGCTTCGTAGCAGAAGCCATTTTAAATGAGTCCCCGTGCAGACCCTGGTCTTTTACCATCACGACCAGCAAGTGAATGTGAATACAACGTTTCCCGGTACCATATCTCATGGCCACTTGGTGTCGATTTAGTCTATAGGATTACTGCCCCGTCTATGTACCTTCTCGCTAGCTCAGAGCACCCGGTCGCCTGTACAATCAAAAGTGACAGGCCAGCCGGACCCCACGTTCCGACCATCATCATCAGGCGTAACTGATAGGCCAGCTGAAGCCTATATGATTGGCTTAAGGCACATTTTATACTGCCTTCAAGACTGTTTAAAATGATGATTGGTTATCTGGGGAACGGTACCGACAAACAAGATGACGAGCATGTATAACCTGAGATTCATCTCACCTAAATAGGTAGTTGAAAAAGCTCAGGAAAGGGGTGGTGGACACATGAGAGTCAAGGAATGTTTTGAAAGATAGCAAGGGAAGATCAGTTAGAGTCTCACCCAGTTTCTCACTAGGCATGGAGAATATAAGTAGTAATAATAATAAAAATATCATCAGGGAATGTGTCACTGCGTCCGGAAAGAACTATTGTGCCCTTTTACTGGCTATAGTATACCTATAAACTACAGTATGTCGTTTAAACCTATAAGCGACAGAAAATATTCCTAATTCCAAATGGCATCTGCAATATTAAGTATTCTCCCAGGTGCCTCAACCTACTTTCCACAAATGCCAGACACTGTCTCAGAATATGTTTTGAGGTTTCATCACTCTCAGAATTTACAGACAGTGTCCGTAGATATCCCTAGCTTTCCCAGGTGATAGTTTAGCCTGTCGCGACTAGTGATCCGGAGGCTCGAACTTTCGAGCGCTTGGGTTCGTATTCCCCCATATGCACCCTGGACTGCCCAGTTTGCCCAGTATAGTTCCCTCAGCCACTCCTCTTCATTTTTCAATGTCGTAGCCATGAACCCATTCCCGACTCCACAGAATGGCTTTGGCCATATAGCGGCGTCGCTGCTCCTTTCCTGAGCGGAGTCAATCCCACAAGGATCTCTAGAGATACTGCCTGCCCCACTGAAACACCCACAAGCCAGTCTTTGAAGTTTCTGTAACTCATTGGCTGTTGTGCTAAGTTCAGTTCTGTCTGCCCAGATTATAGCAATCTTAGGTAATTATTGGCCTTACTATTGCAATGTATATCTAGTGCTGCATTTTCGAGGTGCATTCCTACAAGTCATCAAGGCCCTTGTGACTTTCCGATATATGTTTTCAACAGGTGTCTTGCAGAGTAGTTTTTAGTCTAGTGTGATTCCGAAATATTTTACCTCTCCGGTTTGAATTCTGCCGCATAGGGTATCGTCAAATTTCACCCTAGAGATTAAAACAATATCATCAGCGTAGCCCTGGACCTGTATTCCAGTGTTTGTTAGCTCTCAGAGGGGTTCATCAACTACCACGCTCCACCCTAATGGTGATAATACCTCACCGTGAGTAGTGTTCATAACAATAGTAGGCCGGGGAGCTTCCCAATCTCTTGCGAATTAGGACATCTCGTATCCTTGTGTGTGATATGTTATCGAACGGTTCTTCAATCCCAAAAACGCACCAGTGCTATTTCCTTCGTTTCTATCTTCCTATCCGGTCTAGACCTACCTTACTAAGGAACTCCAGACATCCCGGTTTTGCGCCGAGGTCCACTAGTTCGGTATCCCCAAACTCTGTCTGGCGTCCTGGCCTATGCCATCGCTCCATCTCAGGCAGGGTTTGCCACGTCTTCTTTTTCTACCGAAGGTAATGCCTTTACAGACTTTCCGGGATGGATCACTCTCACCCAAACAGATTAAGTAACCCACCCACCGCAACCTATTGAGCCGGATTTGATCTAAAACCAGTCGTTCGTGGTATCGTTCACAAATATCATCGTTTTATAGGCTACGGAACCGTGGTGACGAAAATTCTACGGAGGATTCTTCTCCCTAACGCGCCCAAGAGTTCGCTATTGTTCTTGCTAAGAACACAAATCTCTGTGGAATACATGAGGATTGACAAGATCATTGTTTTGTACAGTTAGAGATATGACCCTACGCTGAAACGTTTCGATCGGAGCAGTTTTTCTAAGTGGAAATAGGCTCTGTTGACATCGTCGCAGTTGTTATCGGTTGTAATTGTCGGCCCTAGGTGGAAGAAATGATCAACGGCCTTAAAGTTGTAGTCTTGTCGCTTCTTTGTTCTTTGATGCTGATGTTGCTACCATGTACTTCCGACATCTCGCGCCGCCTGCTGGATCTGGATGAAGGCAATTTGCACATCTCGGATTGTTTTCTTTGTAAGTGGAAAGACTGCGGTGTGTGCTCGCGGTAATCGAGCCTTGCAGTAAGCAATGAAGCATCGCGAACACGATTTTGTGAGAGCTAATATCGATGATCTCTACATTTACAGCTGTTATGCTGCTCCAAGTATAATACTAGCGTATTGCAACATGTGAGATAGACCGGGGAGAGACGCCAAAGATCGCAACCCCAAAATTATTGCTTGCTGCACTTTTAAAAGTGGAGAGCAAGGCTCCATTATAGATCTTACTTCTGTAAGTGATTCGCTGGTCAAGTGTCTACACTGGCATGTTAGCGAAGAATACGCGCATAGCGACCACCAGGCGATGTGTATTACTATTGATAATTTTCCCAGAACAATAAACCATCCCAGTGTACCGTTACGGTCTTGAATGAAGTGCTCTAACACACTTCAAGGCCCTGATCCAACATGGATTGTTGCGCCAATGATTATTATTATTATAAGAAACCATCACCTGAAGAAACCTGAAATAGGTTGGTCATCAAGGTCACTTGATAAGAATACATTTCTGGAGGTATTGCAGTGGAACACCAAATTTACTGGAACGGCCATAGAAAAATCATCGCAGCTGGACACTCCCGGGAGTGCAACCCTAACTACTGGTGGAACGCTAAAATAGCGAAGTGTCGTACAGAGAAGAAACACGCCAGAGTGTGAATAAAAGTACCTCGAATATAATCAGGCGCGCAAAAAGTTGCAGTGGGCCATCACGAAAAGTAAAAATTATTGCTTCAAGCGACTCTGTGGTGACGCAGACTCCGATCCATGGGAAGGAGCGTACAAGTCGGTTATGTTCCCTAAAAGAACCGTTCTTCCCCGCAGAGCAGAAAATACAAAGCTTGTATTATTCCGGAAGACAAGTAAGCCGATAGGTCCCTATAGACTTATCTGTCTTCTGAATACAATAGGCAAGGTAGGCGCATGTTGTTAGCTCTCAGCCATGAAATACCTGGGAGTAACATTCACCTCCAAGCTAAGCTTTAAATCCCGCATAAAGCTTACTGGGCAGATGGCGCTGACTATCAGCTCAACACTGACAAGGATGCTGCCAAATGTAGGTGGCCCGAAACACAGTCGACGATTACTTTTATCGCAAGTCGCACCGCTGCCCTTTTATACGCGGCACCAATGTGGGCGTCGGTGATAAAAATCGAAGAAAATCGCAGACAGCTTCAATCTGCATATTGGTTAAGCACTCTCTGAACATGTTGCGCCTACCAAACAACATCTTATGAGGCAGCATGCATGATTGCGGGAATGATCCCGGTATATATTCTAACCGATGAGGCAAGTCGTCTGTACGAGAATCAGAAAGCGGGGCTGAACAAGCAACGTGATCGTATGCGGTCACTGGCTGCATGGCAAACAGCATGGGACCAGGCGGAGAATGGCCGGTGGACACACAGGCTTATCCCAGACATAAGTATGTGCAACATACTTGGCCCCAGCCGCAAAAGGAGTCGGAACAGCTGGTTTGACGATGAATGTAAGCTAGTAACGGAACGGAAGAATGCCGCATACCGAGAAATGTTGCATTCTCAAAGAACGCGGGCAGGCGCAGAGACTTATCACGAACTCCGTCGAACGGAGAAGCGACTTCACAGACGAAAAAAGGAAACCTGGGAGAACCAACAAGTCTGTGAACTAGAAAAGTATAAAGAGCAAACGCACCAGGCACGGAAGTTTTACCAACAAATCAGCAGGATGAAGCCTTATACATCTCGATGCTCATCCTGCCGAGACAAAGAGGGAAATCTGATTTCCGACAGAATGGGCATATTGGAGCAATGGGTTGAGTACTTTGATAAGCTACTTAACAACCAGAACATCGGCGAGTTGGAGGTCCCGCCAACTGAAGACGACGGACAAATACTGCCACCACCAAGTATAGGAGAAACAGTCCGTGCAATTCATCATAAGTCGCCAGGAGCCGATGAAATTACAGCCGAATTGGTTAAATATGGAGGCGACCAGTTACACCAAGTGGTTCATCAACTTGTGCTCAAGGTATGAGACAGCGAATCAATGCCTGACGATTGGCAACGAGGCATTATCTGTCTCATACATAAAAAGAGAGATATCACACAGTAAATCAATTATAGAGGTATCACGTTGCTGAATACCATCTATAAGATATTCTCCGCTATCTTGCTAGGCCGGATAGCCCCATACGCCCAGAACATCATTGGCCCATACCAAAGAGGCTTCAATCCGGGCAAATCAGCAACAGATAAGATTTTCTCTCTGCGGCAAACGATGGAAAAACTGTTGGAATATGGACAACAGTTGCACCATATATTCATCGACTTTAGAGCCGCCTATGATAGCATAGCCAGGGTAAAACTGTACACGGCCATGAGAGAATTCGCTATCCCGACGAAATTAATAAGACTGACTAGGCTGACCCTGACCAATGTGCGAGGCCAGATAAAAGCAGCAGGATCACTCTCAAGACCATTCAACATCAACAACGGTCTTCGACAAGGGGATGCCCTATCATGCGTCCTCTTTAACCTGGCCCCCGAGAAAGTGATCCGTGATGCTGAGGTAAATGCAAGAGGTACGATCCTCTTTAAGTCCACCCAACTACTGGCCTATGCTGACGATATGGACATCATGGGAAGAACCACCCGAGACGTACAAACTGGCTTCATCCAGATCAAGCAGGCGGCGATTGGGGCGAGATCTTGGGCTGAACATCAATGAAGGCAAGACAAAATATATGGTGGCAACGTCAGCACCGAAGACGAACCAACCAACAACATCAAACCGCACTGGTCAAACAGCAAGAATAAGGATAGGAGAATACAACTTTGAGACCGTTGACAATTTCTCCTATCTATGATCGAAAATCACAACCGATAACAACTACAACGATGAAATCCGCGCACGGTTGTTGGCAGCCAACAGAGCCTATTTCAGCTTACAAAAACTGTTCCGCTCGAAACGTCTCACCCTAGGGTCAAAGCTCTTACTGTACAAGACTATGATCTTGCCAGTCCTCATGCATTCCTCGGAAACTTGGGTTCTTAGCAAGAAAAATTGCGAACTCTTGGACACGTTCGAGAGAAGAATCCTCCGAACAATTTTTGGCCTCCTACATGAGGATGGACGATTCCGTAGCCTACACAATGATGAAACCTATGAGCGATATCATGACCGTCCGGTTGTGGATAAAATCCGGCTCAATAGGTTACGGTAGGCGGGTCACTTAATCCGTATGGATGAGGATGATCCCACCCGGAAAGTCTATAAGGGCAATATCTATGGTAGAAAAAGAAGACGAGGCAGACCCTGCCTAAGATGGAGCGATGGCGTAGGCCAGGACGCCAGACAGCTTTTAGGGATATCGAATTGGCGGACCTCGCCCCAAAACCGGGATGTCTGGAGTTCCTTATTAAGGCAGGCCTAGACCGGATACCGGTTGTTGCGCCGTTGATGATGATAAGTATGTGAACTATACTGAATCACGGTGAGACGAGTTATGATCTGACTCAGTTCTTAACCGGACACTATGGATACAGGAACTACCTCTATAGGTTTGGTCTAGATGAATCGTCCGATTGTCCTACGTTGGAAGATGCAGCCGAAAATGTAGAACACGCCTTCTTCGCCTGCCCCAGATTTAGATTACTTAAAGAGAAAGCTTGAAACACAGCCAAATACTCATTTGACGGTGGAAAATCTGATAAGGTACATGGTGCAATTAAATACAGCAGCAGCTGAAGCACAGCGGAGACATAGAAGGGAAGCGGTATCAGGTAGTTTAGAGCGAACAGCGAAGAACTGAACAGCCCCGCGAACAATACCAGAACGGTGGTCCAGTAGGGAGACTGTGGAGAAAATATGGGAGGTGTCACAAACGAGCAATCGCGACCACAACGATGGGTAGCAGGGAGTCGAGTTCGAGACGCCGACCGATATGGACCACAATATGTTCCGTGTTTAAAAACGTGAAATAAACAATTCTTGTAAATCAGTTAAAGACTTTGCTTTCTGTCTCGGCCCCTTTGACAGATCAGAAGTGGGATCTTCCTTTTCGGTTTCGGTGAATGCAAAATGCCGCGACAAAAATTCGCAATCGCAGATTTAACGTGCCCGGTATTACGGAAGTTGCTGCGCGACCGGGAGTTGAGATCGGCCGGGCGAAAACCGGATTTAGTGAAGCGGTTGATCGACAGTGAAGGTAGCGATGAAATCGAATTGTCCGACAACGAAATCGAGGACAATGATGACGACCTTCGACAGACGGTTTCCGCTTTGGTGGAAAATGTGGCGTCAATAATGGCGGCCATTAAAAATGGCCAAATCGGTGTACCACCCGTACCACCTGTTCCACCCGTTCCATCAGCTGTCCTACCCCAGGACGACGATGCTAT
This sequence comes from Hermetia illucens, assembly GCF_905115235.1. Classification (NCBI taxonomy): domain Eukaryota; kingdom Metazoa; phylum Arthropoda; class Insecta; order Diptera; family Stratiomyidae; genus Hermetia; species Hermetia illucens. The sequence goes on from NC_051852.1 coordinate 117,594,811, forward strand.
TGCCGAAGCCCATCATCAACGCACACCATTCAATATTACCGCCCCGACTCATTAAACGGCTTTCGGCGATATCGAGCCGACACTACGACGGCGCAACGAGACGATGACGTCAACTCGTCAACCGACCGCGGAATACGTATTTCAACCACGAGATGTTATCGGGATTCTACCAACATTTGACCCGCTCGACGATGTGTCCCCATCAGCCGAAGAATTCATCGACTGAATTGAAAAATTGGCTCAGGTATATCACTGGGAGGAATACCTCGTTCTGTTTGCCGCTCAGGCTAAGTTGAAAGGCCCGGCTAAACGATGGATTGACGGATTGCAAACGACGTTTGCAACATGGGAAGAATTCTCCAAAGCGCTAATTGCAGATTTCCCCAGTCGATTTACGACAGAAGATATGCGACAGCGGCTCGATAGCAGCCGTCGCGCACACAACGAAACAACCGAAGAATATTTTTTCCGCGTCTGCGCAATGGGACGACGGGCGAAACTTGACGACGAAACGATCGTGTATTACATACGACGAGGGCTTTGTATGAAACCATTGCAAACTGCCATAGCCACGATGCATTTCAACACGCCGAGCGAAATGCTAGTGGCCATACGACGATTTGTAGCGAACGATCCGGGAACGAACGATAGTTCCAATAGCGTTCGGGGTGAACGAACGAATATACTCCGATCGCCGCCGCTGCTGAATGCTGCAAATCAAAACTCGAGGCTATGTTACAATTGTTTCGAAAGAGGGCATTTGTCGTTGAACTGTCCGAAGCCGCAACCACAGTAGATATACTATAGGCAGTACCCTTACAAAAATGACCCCACTTGCGAATGTGCTTGCAGAAGCTTATCTGTACACATCAGAGACGCTAAACAAGGAAAAGGCATAATCTTCGTCAAATCGTATTGGTAAGAGAGAGATCGGTGAGCTTTTGCTATTCTGGTACTACGGCGTGCTCACCCATATAGCAAAAAGTTATTTCACGTATTCACTTATACATAAGCAAAAACTTGCCAATCTCACCAATACATTGGCAAGTCCGGGCGGTATCTCAAACACAGCTGATCGGGTTTTCGATACATCTCGCTCATGCTCAAGGGCAAAACAATTTGAAATCGTGTGTACTCGCACTGATTTCCCCCTTGAGGGGCAAGGGGGAGTGAGGTAGCTGTCTAGTATCTAACTGTGGCCGCAACGAAGACCACGATGCGTGAAATGCAATAGAACTGGCCATGCGCAGAATGACTGCCCGACAGCCGCGCGAACAGAAGCCAACCGCCGAGAGACAATAAATCGTATAGCACAACACACAGCAAACAAATTGCTAACGAAGACAGTGGAAATAGGCGACGATGAATTTGAGTGTATTGTGGACTCAGCAAGTAGCTGTTCTTTGATCAGACAGTCTGAGGCTCAACGAATTGGACAGATTAAACAATTCGAGCCAGCACAACAACTTAAAGGGTTCGGTGGAGCGGTATACCTTTGCAATAAGAAAATAATTGCAACAATCAGAATTGACGACGTGATACTGGAGGGAGTTTTGTATATCGTGGACGACGAGCAGATGGATAAGCCGATACTCATTGGAACCGATATTCTACTGCAAGAAGGTAGGTGCTGCACAATTCGTGGTCGTGAATTTAAAATGAAATCGGAATTCGAGAACATACGAACCGGACCAATATCATCAATCGATAAAGAACAACTGTTTGAAGTATTGGAAAAATGGCATAAGTGTTTTTCTACTAATTTATCAACGATCGGTCGTTCATATAGGCCAATATGAATTCAACGTAGCTCCATTTGGATTGACCAACGCTCCATTCAAATTCCAAAGAGAAATCCGAAAAATCACATCGAGAATGAAACGACGAGTAGTATCTTATGTTGACGAAATCATCATACCGAGCAAAAATATCAAAGAAGGCTTGGAAGCGTTGGATGAGTTCTTAGGAATATTAGCGGAAATCGGTATGACATTAAATATAAAGAAATGTACATTTTTAGCGACCGAAGTATCCTTTTTGGGACATCGAATCACTAAGGAAGGTCTTCTACCCGGTGAAGTGAAAACCGATGCAATCCAGAAATTCCCAACACCTAGTAATCGAACCGAGGTTCGACGGTTTCTTGGACTAACTAGTTTCTTTCGACGATTCGTTCAAGGATACGCTCAGATAGCTTTACCGTTAACTCGATTGCTGAAAGCGAAGGATGCGGAACCATTTACATGGACATTTCTTGAACAGGAAGCATTCGATACCTTACGAAGAGCTCTTTATCATCCACCGATTTTAAAAATCTACGACGTCAAGCGACAGCACGAAGTCCACACGGACGCGAGTTCGAATGGAATTGCTGGAGTGTTACTTCAAGAGAGCGACAACGGGTTAAAACATGTCATGTACTTCAGTCGGAAGTGCTCGGAGACCGAAGCGAAATATCACAGTCATGAGCTAGAGGTTCTAGCCATAGTCGACAGCCTGGAACGGTTCAGAATGTTTTTGATCGGAAAGAGGTTTCGTGTCATTACTGATTGTGCTGCAATAACATCTACGAAAAATAAAACGCCGTTACATCCTCACATTGCTAGATGGTGGCTACGTCTTCAGGAATTCGATTGTGAATACATCCATCGAAGTGCTGACCGCATGCGACATGTAGACGCTCTGAGCAGAGCACCCGTAGAGCCTCCAAACCCAACCAAGACAGTCGCCGACCTCGTCCTTAAGGTGGAACTCGATGAACACGATTTCTTGGCCACCATCCAGTTGCAGGATATGAAGTTAGCAAATATTGTCAAAGTTCTTCAAGGAATGAGCTCTGAACAAGCGACACAGATTCGACACGAATACGTTTACAAAAATAACCGTTTGTACCGCAAAGTTGACGATCAGTTGAGATTCGTTGTACCGACGGCAATGCGATGGAGAGTAGTGCGTACGTACCACGATGACATGGGACACTTTGCTGCGGAGAAAACTTTAGATCGATTGACGAAAAATTTTTGGTTCCCGAAAATGAGAAAATATGTCAAATCATATATATCAGCATGCATGGAATGCGTGTACAATAAGACGGTGACAGGGAAGGCCGAAGGGCAGCTATACATCGACACTGTGAAACCTATTCGCTTCATGCGATTGCACCTGGATCATGTAGGACCACTGCCGAAGACGTCACGAGGAAATCAATATATCCTGGGAATCACCGATCGAGGCACGGCTTTCACTTCTCCCAACTTTGCCGAATACTGTAAATTAAACGGGATCCAACACATTCAAACAGCTGTTCGAATACCTCGAGCCAACGGCTCAATTGAAAGAATTAATCAAACGGTTTGCAAATGTCTTCGAGCCAGCTGTGTAAGCGATTCAGATTGGGACACAGCTATCCGCGACATCCAGTGGACTTTGAACAGCAATACAAATGCAACGACCAAATATAGTCCGAACGATCTCATATTCGATTTTCGATTGCGGGACGTTGTTCATCACCGTCTCGTACAAGCCATCCACGATGAAGCGAACGATTCACAAGAAAGTATCGATATCCGACGGGAAAGGGCAACTAAAGCGATTGAAGCCGAGCAGGCAAAATGGAAGCAGCGATTCGATAGGCAGCGCAAGAAGCCTTCTCAATATCAGGAGGGTGATCTGGTCGTGATTACCAACGTAGCTCCTTCGACGGGGTTTTCTCGAAAGCTGGAGCCGCGATATCGAGGGCCGTATGTAATTTCGAAAGTCTTAAGGTTCGACCGATACGTCGTTGAAGATATCGAGGGTCTCCAACGTTGACAAAGGCGCTTTAATTCGGTGTTCCACGCCGAACATCTTAAACCGTGGTGCACAGCTGCACCTTTCCTCGACAACGATACCGATGGGAGCGACAACGAAGAAGACCCGGGGAACGTGCCCGGCCAGGAGTCCGATTTGTCAGGAGTGGCCGAACTGTCACAAAAGAGCAAATGCGACCACAACGATGGGTAGCAGGGAGTCGAGTTCGAGACGCCGACCGATATGGACCACAATATGTTCCGTGTTTAAAAACGTGAAATAAACAATTCTTGTAAATCAGTTAAAGACTTTGCTTTCTGTCTCGGGACCTTTGACAGAGGTTTTCGTCGGTAAGAGTCTGGCATATTTTGTTTTGTTTCTCACGAAACCTTTAAAAAACCAAACTCGAACGAGCCGGCTCCGCCCCCCAATATGATGCCTTATGGTGGTTCCACGGGGCAGAGAGAGTCGAGGTGGTTTTAATGGGAAAAAATCCCACACACTAGCGTACCCACGCCAATGTCTTATGAAGATTTCTAGCTTCCTAAAAAAGACAAATGAGCAGACAAACAATGAACCGATCTTAACAATGTTCTTCTTTCCCTAAAACCTTAAAAACGTGAAACTGAAATCCTGATTAAACGCCTAAATTTCAAATATATATTTGCTTGGCACAGTGCGAAAAATTGATTTACATCATTTGCGGCGCAAAATAATTAGGCGGTCCATGAAATTTACGTCTATTTTCGCAGAAAGTTGGATCAACTTGATCGTTTCTCTAACTGAGCAGAAGCCCGGCATTGATCTTTCGATGAAAGGGACCCAAAAGCATAAGATTATGATAATCACGTCCCTGTGGAAGCAATTGGCAAACTCTTTATACGAGAAATTCAGGAATAATAGAATTCATTCAACGGATAATTCCCCAACCTGCGCGTTTGCGCACATTAGAAGTGGCAATTCAAGCGAATCCAACTAAAGAAATCTAAAAAGCTTTCTTGATATTCTAGGTAGCGTAACTTTTCTAAATATTTCCAAAAGGGCAGTCGAAATGCTGATTCGGGAGGCCCTGCTTGGAGATAACCCTTCTCTAGCTTTATCTTCGTCATTTATTTCAGTGATCCTTGTTTAATCCACACAGAAATTTGTCCTTGATTTCATAATCCCTTAAGATATTATTAAAACAAAGATTGATCTGTTTTTCTCATTTCACAACAATTAGACATTTTTCCAGATCCCGTGACAAAATTGATTCTTTTTTTTTGGCTTAGATTAATTTCTCAGCAAAATGAATAGTGAATTTCGGCACGAATCACTTGTTTTTTTCCAAACTGTGCAATTAAAATATGCCATTAACTTCGATATAACAAACTTATCTATTTGCCGTGGATTGTTTTCCGTTCGGAGATATTTGCTGTTTTCGCAATAATCCCCCAAACAACGGAATTTTTAATCAACATCATATGCACGCAATCACGGATGGGACAAATATGAGGAGTGAAATAGTCGTGATTCTTACTCGTTCCTTTCCATACAATCAATTTCTATTGTTGTTGTCGAATGTCGACAGTACTTGCCTTGGCAACAGCCCACAAGACGGAAAGCAGCTTCTGAAAAGCTCGTGTGGTTGCCAACCGCCACCCCAAGAGCGTTTTTAATGCGCTAAATAAATTTAATTGGTTCGTTCGAACGCCGTTATTTACTGTTTAGAGAATATTCTTGATAATTGCCAAATGAAGAACTAATGTATATATAATTAACTTCCGAGACCTTAGAACATATGTGGACGCCTTAAGTAGACCAACAAGGTCGGTTAAGAGGAGTCGCAGTATGCAGGGCACGTGCGTCAGTGGTGAGTCTGACACGGACTGTTTAAACAGCATTACGGAATTCACCCCCCATTCCTCACGACACATTGCGTTATCATCCCAAGGGTTCAAAATAGACTGAATAACCAGTTCATGGGTAATTGTCATTTGGAAACCCAGGGTTCAAGTCAGCATTCACTTATTTATTGGAGTCATTTCGCAGGAAAATTAAGCTCTTATTTCTCGAAGGTTTTTTATTCTTTTTAAAGAGGAAGATGAATAGGACAAAAGGGCTGATCGGACACATATCCAAGTCTCATAGCTATCGTCTCCCATGGAATCTTCGTCAATTCTCCGGCGACGAAGCCTCACCTGCAACATTCACCTTCATAATTTACCTTATGTCCGCTCTTTCCGAATTTTACTCAAATTCTTTTTTCCTCACTCCATATCTACTTCCTTCTTTGTGAAATTTACAAATATTCTTGTTCTCTTTACATTAATGGTCAAAATGGTTCCAATTTATTATATGGGTAGGTAGGTAGGTATCAGTGGCCGCTCCGAGGAGCCCAATTAGCGCTTTGGTGCGCCGTTTTGATGCCACAAACTCCTAAGACCGTGACTGTTGTTATAGGAACAGGGAAGCAGAGTCCAGCCGGCTCGGATTTTCAGAGCCAGCCCGTAGCATTCACGAAGTAAAGCAGCTCTCCGACCCTGCAGCTAGAAATCTCGCTGAGGTCCCCAAAGAATGGTTTACCCAGTGTCCGCAGCCTGACTCGAGCCAAAGCTGGGCAATCGCAGAGAAAGTGCATGAGGGTTTCCCTTCCTTCTCCGTAGCTTCGGCAATGCGAGTTGTAGGGTAAGCCGAGCCTAGCGGCATGGTCCCCTATGGGCCAGTGCCCCGTGCAGACCGCCGTAATCTTGAATACATTTGCACGCGTCTGGCACAGGAGCTCTCGTGATCGAGCTATGTTATAAGCGGGCCAAATTCTCCTTGACTTGGCACAGCTTGTAAGCCTTCGCCATCTCAGGCCCGCGGCTGCTAGGTAGTGGGAGTAGACTCGGCCCCCGACAGCCGCCAGCGGAACACCGACTGTATTCGCCGAGGGACTGCCAAGAGCAGAGCCTTGCCTGGCCAACCCGTCAGCCCGCTCATTCCCCTCTATGTTCCTATGCCCGGGAACCGAGAGGAGAGTGACCTTGAGCGTGCCGCCCAGACGGTTGAGCGCGTCTCTGCACTGCCCCACCAGCCGGGAAGATGTCGTCATTGAGTACATGGCCTTGATGGCCGCTTGGTTGTCGGTCAGAATGGCTATGTTACGCTTGGGGCTTGAATCACGCTCCAGCCATCGACAGACTTCCAATATCGCCAGTACTTCCGCCTGGAATACACTGGCGAAACCTGGGAAACCATACGATTTGGATACACCGTGTGTATTCGAGAAAACCCCCGCGCCGACTCTATAGGCCATCTTTGATCCGTCTGTAAAGAATACTGTGTCATAGTCTTGCAACACGCCGCCGGTCGTCCACTTTGCCCTGGTTGGAAGGTCCACAGCAAAGTTTCTCGTGAAGTTCAGCTTGCATGTGACATAGTCCGTGGGGGAGGCCCAGATTTCCCGAGATATTTCATCTAGGATGTTGCTGTGGCCGTAGGACTTCGCTGCCCAGCATCCGGACTCACGTAGTCTGACGGCACTGCACGCTGCAACATATTTGATGTGGAGGTCTAGGGGGAGGAGATGCAGGAGTACATTGAGAGCATCTGTCGGGCAGGACTGCAGAGCCCCCGCAGCACCTGCACACGCGGTTCTTTGAATCCTATTAAGCATCGTTCTATTGTATTTCTTCTTCAAAGCCTCCCACTATACAATAGAGCCGTACGTCAGGATCGGACGCACTACAGCGGTGTACATCCAGAGAACCATCCTCGGCCGGAGACCCCATTTCTTTGCAAAGGTTCTCAGTTCTATGTTCAACCTCCAATTTAGCTTAGGATCCAGGATTACACCCAGATACTTTACATTAGAGGAAAGAACCAATCTTTGTTCATTCAGCCGTGGTAGATGGAATTCAGGTATCCTTGTCTTGGTGGTGAAATTTATTATATATTAGCTGACCCTTCGAACTTTGTTCCGCCTTATGACTCCTTAATAGGCTGCACTCTTCAATTAAGCACCTTGTGATACACGACATTTTTGGTTTTATTATCAGGCGCAAGAACAAACAACGCAGATGGTCTTCCACCCCGTGAACATGCCACATTCCATGTGAAGAACATTGATTTTCCAGATTCAGACCACAAACTTTCACGGATTGGCCTTGTGATTTGTTAATGGACTCAATGAACTCAAACAGCATATCGGTTGGGATCATCGGGATCCTCGGAAAGAGAACTTCCTCATCTTCGAATTTTCCTTTGATGGGTTTATGTTTCGAAGCATGATTACTACGGAGCCAACCAGGCAACCAGGCCAACCAGGAGTTTAAAAATTCAATTGGATAGTTGGTGGCTTCATCTCATTTGTTACACAGTCAATGGATTTGAATGAATGCACTGTTCCAATAATATCATTCTGAATTATGTAGTTTAGGCCATCTACATCTTTATTCTTAGCCGCTAAAATTCTTCGCTCACTCAGTCATTCACTATTTTTGTAGTTAGTAATGATGTTTGGGAAAAAGTTCCTCTTTCGATGAGACAAAGCTACAGAAATTCTGAGGAAATGAAATCAATCCGCTTGATTCGTCGACAGGTACTCGACCATTACCGATAGTCAGCAATTCATCATCATCATCAACGGCGCAACAACCGGTATCCGGTCTAGGCCTGCCTTAATAAGGAACTCCAGACATCCCGGTTTTGCGCCGGATCATCCTCATCCATATGGATTAAGTGATCCGCCCACCGTAACCTATTCACCCGGATTTTATCCACAACCGGACGGTCATGGTATCGCTCATAGATTTCGTCATTGTGTAGGCTACGGAATCGTCCATCGTCCATCGTAAGCGGCTTTAAAGTCGATGAACAGATGGTGCAACTGTTGTCCATATTCCAACAGTTTTTCCATCCCTTGCCGCAGAGAGAAAATCTGATCTGTTGCTGATTTGCCTGGAGTGAAGCCTCTTTGGTATGGGCCAATGATGTTCTGGGCGTATGGGGCTATCTGGCCTAGCAAAATAGTGGAGAATATCTTATAGATAGTACTCAGCAACGTGATACCTCTATAATTGCTGCACTGTGTGATATCCCCCCTTTTTATGTATGAGACAGATAATGCCTCGTTGCCAATCGTCAGGCATTGATTCGCTGTCTCATACCTTGAGCAAAAGCTTATGAACCACTTAGTGTAACTGGTCGCCTCCATATTTAACCAATTCGGATGTAATTCCATCGGCTCCTGGCGACTTATGATTTTTTAGCCGATGGATTGCATGGACTGTTTCTCCTAAACTTGGTGGTGGCAGTATTTGTCCGTCATCTTCAGTTGGTAGGACCTCCAACTCGCCGATGTTCTGGTTGTTCAGTAGCTCATCAAAGTACTCAACCCATCGCTCTAATATGCCCATTCTGTCGGAAATCAGATTTCCCTCTTTGTCTCGGCAGGATGAGCATCGAGGTGTATAAGGCTTCATCCTGCTGACTTGTTGGTAAAATTTCCGCACCTGGTGCGGTTGCTCCCTGTACTTTTCTAGTTCACAGACTTGTTGGTTCTCCCAGGCTTCCTTTCTCCGTCTGTGAAGTCGTTTCTCCGCTCGACGGAGTTCGTGATAAGTCTCTGCGCGTGCCCGCGTTCTTTGAGAATGCAACATTACTCGGTATGCGGCATTCTTCCGTTCTATTGCTAGCTTATATTCATCGTCAAACCAGCCGTTCCGACTCCTTTTGCGGCTGTTGTATGTTTGTGGCCGTATCCATGATAACGTTCTTCAGTTGTGAAGATCATTTGTTGATGCTTCATCTCCAGGTCTTCTTTTGACTGCGGTTATTGCGGCATCCATTTCCCTCTTATAGGTGTCGCGGAAGGTTGTGTTGTGGATGGCTTCAGTGTTCTCTCTCATCTGATTGTCAGAGGGGATTCTAGGTGGTATTGTTATTCGAGCTCGGAGCACCATGCCAACGAGATAGTGATCCGAGTCTATATTGGTCCCCCTATATGTTCTGACATTCATCAAGGCTGAGAGGTGGCGGCGTTCGATCAACACGTGGTCAATTTGGTTGAAAGTGGTCCCGTCCGGAGAGGCCCACGTATGTGTGTGGACCGCTTTCCGCGCAAACCAGGTACTTCCAACAACCATTTCGTGTGACCCTGTTAATTGAATAATCCGCAGTCCCTTATCATTTGTTTTTTCGTGTAAGCTATGGGAGCCAACGCATCGCCTGAATACGGGCTCTTTCCCTACTTGGCTGTTAAAATCCCCAAGTATGATTTTGATATCATATCTGGGACAGACTGCAAGGGTTCGTTCTACTGCCTCGTAGAAGGTATCCTTCTCCGACTCTGCAGTCTCCTCTGTAGGGGCGTGAACGTTGATGAGGCTTATATTTCTAAACTTGCCTCGCAAGCGCAGAGTGCATAGTCGTTCGCTTATGTTTTCAAAGCCGATAACAGCAGGTTTCATTTTTTGGCTGACTAAGAAACCTACTCCGAGCACATGGTTTACTGGATGACCGCTATAATATATGGTGTAGTGGCTCTTCTCCAGGAAACCGGTCCCTGTCCATCGCATCTCTTGTAACGCTGTTATATCAGCCCTATATTGGGACAGGGTATCGGCTAGCTGCTCATCAGCTTCATCTCTGTACAGGGAGCGCACGTTCCATGAGAAAATGCACAAATCGTTGAGCCGTTGTCGTTGCCGGATCCGTCGTTTTAAAGTCCGTCCTGTCCGAGGCTCCTGTTGTGGCTTCGTAACAAGTTGTTTTCCGTGTAGGGTTGTCAGCCCTATCCAACCCCCAACCTGGAGAACCAGTTGGTACAATTTGTCCCGTTTTTAGGCGCGGGAGACCCGCCTTCATCCTTCTCCGTCTGCAGCTTTTCGTTAAGAAAGAGCTCCCAGCAGTCACCACGTGGAGGTGGAGATAGGGTTTGGTAGTAGAGCTGTTGGTGTTGGTTCAGTAGGCATTTCCCAGGTTTTATGCTCCATCATGGGCACTAATCCACGTTTCGCCCTTTGACCACCTCAGTCAGTAATTGCTCAGAGAAATCTTCAGGAGATGTATCATTAAGCAATGCAACTCTCATGCTTGTTGTCAGCTGAACTTTCTTCACATAGCGCCATAGATTCGATGATTTTAGGCAAGCGTTTATTTCGTCGGCAGCCATTGATCTTGGAATTACTGGCAGTGTTTGGCGGAAATTGCCAGATAGTAAAACAATTGCGCCTCCAAAACATCTCGAGTCATAAGATATTTCAATGTTCGGTTAAGTGCTTCTAATGCACGTTTTTGTGCCATTGTACATTCGTCCCAGATGATGATTTTCGATGCTGATAAAACGTTGGCCATTGCGGAGTTTTTTTTTAAAATATTACATGTTGGTTCTTCAATAATTTGAAGATTTAACGGCAATTTTAATGCTGAATGAGCCGTACAGCATCCTTCTAACAATGTGGCTGCTATTCCAGAAGAAGCAACTGCAAGCGCAATGTTGGATCTTGCACGAACAGTGGCTAAAACTACTGATATGAGGAATGTCTTACCAGTTCCACCAGGGGCATCCAGGAAACACGGATTTTATGTAAAATACATATTATCCTTGTATTTATGCCACAGGTTAGATGAGTCCGATGGAAAGCTTGTCGAAATGGTGATAGCAAATAATGTGCGTATCTGACTTGGAGATGCAAAGATAATGACTTCAACGATTGCCGTATCCCAATGGGTATTGGTTTCTAGTAAATTGAGTTCTTCACTTGCAGCACGATATGTTGGGAATATTGTACCATTAACAGTCCGCAGTGACTCAAACGACTTTGGCCCACGTACATTTACCAGCAACAACTGCAAATAGAAGCATTCATCATTCTTTGGATTAACTGTATACAGATGACCAAGAGCATCAGTAGAACGCACATCCGGATAACCAGGAACCAGGAACCGTATCGCCTTGCTTCCGTCGTTGAATATTCTTCAATGAAACATTCCAAGTGTCGGGAAAGATTCGATTGTCTTGGTCGCAGCATTGTTAATGATGATTCAAATAGAATAAAAATTACTGATGATTCTATATTTCTGACAAAATTTATATTATTAAATTTTCTACTTAACCATAGACAAAATTATGATTAGCTGTCATTTGCGTTTTCTTATTCCATGTCAGATGCTTTTTTATTATACCACGTTTTATAGTGAGTTCATGGAAATGCGGTCGAACGGGATAAAAAGTAGTCCGTCTCCTGGTTCTAAGCTACCTCTCCATCAATTTCCAGCCAAATCGGTTCAGTAGTTCTTGAGTTATAAATAGTGTAACTAACACGACTTTCTTTTATATATATAGATATCTCGTTAGCGATACCTAATAATGTGTTTCAGCTGCTCCCTCGATTTTCCGAGGAGCTTGTTCTTTACCTCCACTGTCCTACGCGGTGCATGGATAACTCGCAATGGAGTTGTCGCCCTTTCTAACTCCGCTATGCTATTAACATAGTATGCTGGTCCCAAGCCCAGGTAAAGGAGCAGGGTTGGACGTAACGTACTTTGTACTAGCTTCAGCAAAACAAAAATAAAACGCTAAGATCAGGAAAAGAGATAAATAGAGCTAGGGCGTCCACACCAGTCGACGCGGCAGGAGGGACCTCGGTTCTGTCGAGAAATGGGCAAGGGTTCTTGACGCATGGACGGCGTCAGGACGTAAGTAAGTTAGACCGAATAAAACAAATACATGTCTAAACGCTAAATGTTGGCACTCTAATTGGAAACTACCGAGGAACTCGCACGAGCCTTTCGGAAAAAATGCATTGATATCTGCGCTCTGCAAAACATCCGATGGTCTGGTGCCAAAAGCTGCGACATTGAACGCAAACGCGGTAAAAATGACTACAAACTTCTCTATTTTAGTAGCCCACACACTCAATATGGTGTTGGCAGTGCCATCTCAGAGGGTTTCCGTGATGCCATTAAAGAAGTCGAACGATTTGATGATCGGCTGATGAAGCTCACCATTATATCAGATGATCGCACTATTCACTTCTCCGTCGCGTACGCAGCACAGGCAGATCGACCTGATGCCGAGAAAGATGCCTTCTGGCAACTTTTCAATGAAAAAACTCGTCACGTGCCTACTGACGACTATATCATCATTGCCGGCGACCTTAAAAAGGCAGACGATAACAGGTGCCATGGGAGAAAGGGATTTGGAGCGCGCAATGTGGGTGGCGTATAATTTATATTGCAGACACCCATGACTCTGTATTGATGAACACATGCTTCATCAAAAGTTTCTCTCAACTTCCTACATTTTATAGTGGAAACAGTAAAACGTAAATCGACTATATTCTCATAAGACGCCGACATTTTACTACCGTCATTGATTGCAAAGTCGTTCCCTATGAGACCATCGAATCTCAACATCGGCCGTTGATTGCGGTCCTGTGAATTAAGCCACCGATAAAACAGCGTGAGGAACGCACTGGTCCGCCGCGCATTGAATGGTGGCGATTTCATGAGAAGAAAGTAGAAAGTGAGATCACTTACGCGATTACCAACCATTAGGAATGTGGAAGAATAGTGGAACCAAATGAAAGATACGATCCACAAAGAAGTCTCTGCAACCCTCAGGGTCACCAAGCCAGGTAAGTGGTACATCAATCGAGATACTTGGCTTTGGAATGAAAGCCTCGAGATTGCACCCAGATCAGGCATTCGATAGAGCCAAATGGCGAAGCCGATCACGACGAGCCGACCCCGCTTGTGAACGGGACAAAGGCTGAAGAAAAAGAAGAAGATGTTCAAATGAAGGTCCGTGAAAACAAACGCCTGTACCACAAGTTTCTCGACGATAAAACGCTGGCCAATTGGCAAATTTATAAGAATGCCAACCGGGAAGCAAAGAAAGCTATCGCTGTCACCCGAGCGGTCCATTTCAACTTTTTACGATAAACTGGACCCTCGGATTGGCGAGGGAGATCTGTATCGACTTGCTAAAAGCCGAAACGAACGGATACAGGATATCGAACACTTCTGTTGCGTTAATGATAAGAACGGCACTTTGCTTGCCAACCGGCGAGTCGCGACTGATAGATGACGAGAATACTTCGAGCAGATTCCAACGGAAGAATTTGCTCATCCTCCACTTCCACATTACCGACATTTGGAGCAATTACACCTGTCAGCGCAACTGAAGTCGAAGAGGCAATAAAACGAATGAAATCAATCTGAGCTCTGGAAAGCGAAGATTATTCAGGAAGGTGGAACACCATATGACTGGCAAGACAGTCCTACAGTTTCAGTATGAAAAAAGAAAGGTAGGCCAGCAGAATGTTCAAATTACCGTCCGATCTGGTTACTTTCCCATACCATGAAGACTTTTGAACGCATTCTTGACAACCGTATTCGCGAAATCGTTGAAATAACCGTGAATCCAGCCGGATTTGTCAAAAACTGCGGAACTTCTGATGTAATACACGCAGCGCGGTTACTCATGAAGAAACACCGTAAGAATCATCTGGATTTAGAGAAAGTATTTGACCGTGTACTACATTAACTCATCTGGTACGCTTTACGACAACACTTGCGCTGAGTTCAATTGCTCTACCATGATCCGAAACGTAAAGTTCGAAGTGCGGCGGGTGTATTAAAACCGTTTCGTATCTCTATTGGCGTTCATCAAGGAAACGCCTTCTCACCACTCCTCTTTGTTCTTGTTATGGGCACCGTCACACGGGACATCCAACGATAGGCGCCCTATACACTGCTTTATGCAAATGATGTTTTCCTAGCATCACATAGCAAAAATGGTCTCGAGCAACTTGTCCAGAAATGGAATGATCACCTCATGCAATATGATCTCAGATTGAATCTGAATAAAACTGAATTTTTGACGACCGATCCCCATGAAACAGATACAATCACTGTCAGCGGCAGTAACCTGCCCAGAACTGCGCTATGAAATTGCTTCATGGCAATGAACGGCGTCTTGCGGTAATGGAGACGAAGTTGTTGCGTTGGACTAGTGGCGTAACATGTTTTGGTCACATCCGAAATGAGGATATCCGCGATCGTTATAGGGTTGCACCGATCGTGGAAAAATTGCGAGAGAGGCGTCTTCCATGGTATGGTCCCGCGCTAACGAGAATTCACATGCCAAGATTGGTCTAAACTTCGATGGTAAACGACCAAAAGACCGGCCAAACCAACAGTGGCTTGATACGCTGGATGGGAATTTAAAAGCTTCGTGATTGAGTCCAGATCAGGCATTTGATAGAGCAAATGGCGAAACCGATCACGACGAGCCGACCCGCTTGTGAACAAGATAAAGGCTGAAGATCATGAAGAAGTTGTCGCCCTTTCTAAATGTGACCTATCCACTGAAACCCGTCTTCCATCCGTCCGTCCATGGGTATCTGACCCCTATGGCGGTGCTGAGAGGTGGCGGTGAGGAAGACAGGGCGGCAACCCTGTCGGCCAAACCAAAACCAAGTGGCCGAGAAGAACCTGCATAGTGGTGGCACCGGGAGACACTGTACTCACTTTAGCTTGCCGGCCGTGAAGCAGTAGGCGAATGTTCCAAGGGCCTAATCAGGGCGATCAGACCCGAGTTTGCACGCGGACTCATCTGAAGTGGCAGTTTGGTCACGAAACCTTACCAAGGGTATACTGGTACCATGGGAACCGGGATAGCACCTGGACTCTTATACTTCGGGTGAACTCCCGTTGTATGTGAGTACAGCTCGGTTGTTTGCGGTTGGCCCCCTGGTGGGAGTTTTATGGGGGTTGTGGTTATGCTCAAGCGAGAAGAGACCTTCGTGCCTCAGCGCGGTGTTACGTTTCAACACGGGTGCCGTACTCCTTAATTCGATAGAGATTTAGGTAGGTCTTGCATCCACCAGTATGAATGCTAAGCCATGCACTTGGTCTAGACTGGTACCGTTGTTGCTTGTCACAGCGGGGCTCTGATTGTGGTCACAAAATCAATCCGTATCCTAAGAAGACCGTGGGATTAATTCTTCCAGACAGGTGCTCACGTAAAACCCTCAAGGAACGTAACGTAAATTTTACGTTCATTACAATATTCGGCATAAAAATGAAGCTGCATCGATTCAACACTTCCACCTAACTGGACACATAAACGGACAAAATTGCAGATATTGTAGTGACGCTAATTCTAAATTGAAACATCAACACCCCTTGCATTCACCCAAGGTTACTGTATGGGCAGCTTTGTCAGCAAGCGGTATTATTGGTCCATATTTTTATGAAGATCAGAGAGGACATGCTGTTACAGTGAATATAGAAGCGGTATATTGTCATGCTATAGAATTTTTTCGTTCTAGCGCTACAAAATTTCGATGGTTTTAATCAACGATCATGGTTTCAGTAAGAGGGGGCAACAGGTCACACCTCCAATGATTCAATGAGTGCAGTTCGCGCAATTTTTAGGCAAAAAGTGATATCCAAAAGAGGTGACATTAACTGGCCACCTTATAGCCCAGATTTAACCCCAATGGATTTTTCTTTGGGGGTACCTTAAGTTTTTAACAGCAACCCAGTGTCTCTTGAAGAATTAAAGGAACATATTCGCGAGGAAATACAGAACATTTCACGAAACACCTGCAAAATCGTCATTGAAAATTTCCGCTTCAGGTTACAGCAATGGCAAAATAACCATGGGTCACATATGTTGTGGTTCTTAAAAAATAAATCCCTATTTGTATAGTTTTATATACAGTTTTTATCTAATTTATCTAGTTTTTTTTAATCCTTGTTTGAAAAGTAAAAAGACTGTTGATCCACCTTGTATCTAGGAAGCGTCGTTTCTGCCAACGGTGGCATCGAATTGGATAATGCCCGACGCGTTAACAGCCCCAGATCCGTTTTCGGTGCTTTGTCTAAAATCTGGAAATGCAGTTATCTCAACATCGTGATCAAATTGAAACTGTTCTGTGTTAGTATCCTTTCTGTGTTGCTATATGGGAGTAGCACATGGAAAGTGAACTCTACGGTTACTCAAAAGCGCCAAGTTTTCGTCAAAACCCGCCTACGTCGTATCATCGGAACGTACGCTGGCACGATACTATTATAAACGAAAAACTTGGTGGGCGCACAGGCTTGATATGCGTACGGAATATGAGAGAACAGTAGAGGCTGAGTGCGAGCGTCTCGGGAAGTCGTAGGTATTCCTGAAGGGCAATTTAGGTAGCTGCTAACGGTGGCACGTGGGTGCGTTGACGCGTTATACTCCACCAAGGTGTGAAACGCAACCATATACAGTCCCTGGCCAATTTATTAGACACACTTTAAATGATTGATAATTGTATAAGTTGCACTGGCTCAAAAGCCCAAATAAGTATAAATTTGTTTCAGTTGCATTCTCGACTGCTATAGGTGCAAACGGTGTTTTTTGTGTTTTATACTACGCAACTATTTGTTTATTGTGTGTGGAGGGCATTTAACAGATATAGATAATACATTTGAACATTTTAACCATGGGTAAAGGCCCTCATTGATTTGAAAACGTTGGAAGCCACCGTACGACGTATAAAGATGAAAGTGGAGTCAGGTAATAAACTAAGCCCGAAACGAAGGAATAGATGCGGTAGGAAACCCATTCTTACTACCAGATCAGAAAGATATCTAAGGAAAATTTCCCTAGAAAACAGATGTGCTACCACAAGACAGATAAAATCTCAACTGGAAGATGCTAATGTAATTGCGTCTGTACGTAGAAAATTAAACGATTTACATTTAAAGGCCTGCCATCCCGCCAAGAGGCCGAAGTTAACGACTACGATGAAAGCCAAGCGTCGGAAGTAGACCACACAATGGCGTGATAAAATGTCAACTCCTGAAGATCGGTAAGTTGATATTAGATGCATTATTTACTATGAAAAAATGAAAGATAAGCACTGACACTTAGGATATTCATTTATTTTTTCTATTCTTGAAAAGTCTGCTTTAGCGATGAAAGCACATTTGAAATTTTGCAGAATAGAACAGTTTGTGCGCCGTCATCCTGGAGAAAAATTTAATCCTGACTGCGTTGTTCAAACTGTGAAGCACCCTAAAAAGGTTATGATCTGGTCAGTTATCAGCGGCAAAGGTGCTGGACGTTTGTACGTGGTAAAAGGCATTATGAGGGAAGATCAGTATATAGAGGTTTTGCAAACTCGATTGGTTCAGAGTGGTTTCCGAATGGGGAGCCATTAATTTTTATGCAGGATGGGACTCTCTGTCACACGGCGAGATCTGTGAGAACTTATTTGCGAGAGCAGAGTATTCCCCTATTGGATTGGCCGGGGAATAGCCCCGATATGAACCCAATTGAAAATGTGTGGGAGATGATGAAGAGGGAAGTGGCTAAAGAGGTGATCACAACCAAAACTCAGCTCCTAGAAAAAATAAACCATGTGTGGAATCATCATCCTCAATTGCAGGATACAGTACAATCTTACATTGACAGCATGCCGCGCGTCATTGAAGTAGCGGCAAAAGGTGGCTCAACAAAATATTTATATTTTATGGCATACATTTCAAAGTTCGTTAGCAGTTAATAAATACATACTTTCTCTAAAAAGATGATGTTTCTTTTAATAAATTTTAAACACCTGATAATTAAGATTTTGCATAAAATCTGCAGTGCGTCTAATCTGGCCAGGGAGACTATATGTTTCTTCAAGAGCTTTACTTATTTCCCGTTGAAAGTGAATTGTATTTTGCTGCTTTCAAATCGAAATCCATGCTTTATTGTGTTGCAATCTGCTACAATTGCCAATAGTTTTTTAAGTAGATTTTTCTCGGATAATTTCGATATGATGAAGATCGCTTATCGGTACGTACTGCTCCATTTGAGTGGCATTCTTTCCAGACTTTGGAATCTTTAGGAACTATCTGCTAGACCATGCTGGAAATAAATTTAGTAATCCTAAGTATTTACATTTTTTGGATGACGCCACAACGAAGTATTTAAAATAGGTTACTCTCAGGCTCCTCCATCTTTATTTTTCAACCAAATACACTTAAAAAACACCCCTTACATGTAGTATCCTTACAAATTAGTACTTAGTAACTTCAGGGAACGAATAGAAACACTTTTGTAAATTTTTAAATAAACAAAGTCTTTATTTCTGATAATATCTATACAGAAAAATTATAAACATAAAATATAAATTCCGTTAAATAATCATTTTCTAATCAAATCACAAAATTAATCTATTCTATTCATATGAGTTACACATAAACAGTATATAGGGGAGTAAGAACCAATTACTTTTGGTAAATGACACGAGATAAATTCATACAACTTCTCCAGATAAATCGTTGAACATACGAAAAATAAAACGAATTTCAAAAGAAAACAGAAATTCAAATGAAAAGTGACTATCTAAACACTATGCAGACACCAATTAACGGGATAAAATGTGCAAATCAATGATATTGTAATTATGATAAAGCGAGTACCTAACGGAATATTCTCTTTTTTCCCAACAGATAAGAAAATGCATCAGGTCTACTCTGTTGAACTATCCCCTTCTTATCACAAAGACAATACTGACTTACACACTGTTGGAGAAAAAGTATCTTAAATATTTATCAACTTAGAGCTTTTCTTTTCAAAGATGATCCACAGGTAGAAATCGATATAATCTTCTCCTAATTGTTTATTTTCAGAATCTTACTTTTATTATCAATTGAACATTAAAAAAATGACGTGTTTCAAATTTTTAAGAGCACTTTCCATCAGCAGTCCTTTTCTCTTTCTTAAAAAAAGTTGTCAATTTTTACATATTTTTATGGTATAGTTATTCGATTTTCATATAAGATGTGAGAAAACATTCAGTGGCAATCAAGATCATAATTATGTTCTTAATTTCTTCGTCAAAAAGTTTCGTTACATGTTCTTCTATGATTACTTTCCTAGTTACACCGAGTCCTTTGCAAACTTTATATGTTCCAACTTTCGAAATGATCAAAACGTCTACCAAATTAGCTTGGAATTAAGAGATTTCTTTGTGTAGTAATAAATGCAAAACTGGAAGTGGTAATCATTTGGAAAAGAACACTCAAACCATATTATATTGCACTACTGACGCACGTCTAAAAACATTTCAAAGGATTTTATTTATTTGTACCGAAAGGTTTCAATAAAAAACTACTAATTATAATAACAACGTTAATCCCGCAAAATTCGCATGTTTTTATTTCTGATATTTATATGGACGCCATGCAACTGAGCGCTTGTAATACAAACTTTGCAGAACTTCCACGAGCTTGTCTTTGCCTCGATAAGGTAACTTCACATCGACATCAATTGTCACAATCTTTAAACTAGAAAGTTAAAGACAACCCGCAACGAAAATATTTTGTCTGTGCCAGTTGTTTTTATCCCACATGCTTGAGTTTCTACTCTTAATCTTCCAACTTCAAACATATAAAGATCTTTAAGCTCATATTAGACACGTTGTGTGTAAAGTAATAATTTGATTAGTTTTTGTTCGCTAATTTAATTTGTTGTTATATGTTATGCTTCCGATATGATTGCCGAAGACCGAAGAGAATTTAGCCTTCAAATTTTCATAGAAATACGTTTGAAAACAAATCTAGTTGACATTTTTTCGTCAAGTTAATCTCGAGTCCTAGTTTTGGTTATCATAAAGCATTAAGTCAAATTGAAATCTGAGAAAACTAAAAATATCTTTTAAGAAATTCTTGAGCAGAAGATACCCATATTTGGTAAACTTATATTAAATAGTGCTGAGTAAAGGAAATACAAATCAGATTCAGTAATTCGATATGATTGAAGGACGAAAAGGGAAAAAAATTTTGCTGCTTGGAAACAATATTCGTCCCGCGATTCTTAACTTGCCTTAACTACCTTAGAATCAGAAATACTTCTTCTTTTCAATTCTATATTCAGAACAATCGGCCAGTCTTGAGTTTCCTCCATGAATCAACACTCAAGAAACTCAAGACCTTTTTGTTTCAGCAGCAAATAATACCTAACTTTCCGTTGTTTTTGAGATTCTTGTGGAAATAACAAAAGGATAAATGCATCTTTAATCTCGTGACGAATTGTTTAGTTAGAATAGGATGCGTTGAATGACGCACATGAAAAAAAAGATAGAACTCATCACTTTCAGGTATACATACGTACGTGTAATAATTAAATGTTTTCACTTCCAAGTTAGTAAATGTTAAGACGGACATTTACAATGTGAGAAGACTACTATTGTTGTAATTGTGGTTGAAGTGCTGAAAATAAGAGAAAAATGTGACTGTAATATACACAACACCAACAATTTTAGGCAGAATTAAATAGATAAAGAAAAACTATACACCGCAAACAACATCAATCCAAATGACAAACACATTCACTATTTCTCAAAATTTAATAAAACTAGCTGTATATCATTCTCATAATAATACAAATCAAAATGCCGCAATATTGAAGATCCTTTACGTTGCCTAATTACAAATGCATCATGGCTTACTCTATTTTCGTTATACCAATTTAATTTAAACAATTTGCTTCAAAACTTTCGACTCATTCAAACGTTTTGTACGTCGCTTATTGAAATATGCATGAATACGCGGTCTCCTCTTCAAGGACACACTTGAATCAGTTTTCAGTAAAGTGCATCTTCTACTTGTATTCACATGCCCATCCCCTGTATCCTTTCTATGCTCCACCAACGAAACGGTCCGTTTCAACTTTAAACGATTGAATTTTCTACAACCACCTCTGTTTGTGAATGGCTTCCTAAAAATAAACCGACAAGGATTCACTCTGCGGCAAATATCTACAATTGTCCGATTGCTCCTGTAGTACGACAAAATATTTGCAATGTCAGTATCTGAAAGCGACTTTTTTGAAACCATGTTGAGTGCTTTATTTTTAGCCTTTTATGGTCACAGTACTTTAATGTTGATCGATGGACCACGAAAATATTTTTGAGTCAAGGGATATTCATTAATTACGCTCTGCCATGGGAAACTGAATATTATGTGAAGTATTATGACAAGTTGTTGGGAAAAGCTGACTAGGACTTTTACTTACAAATAAACATCTACAAAATGAAACTTGCCGTTTTTAAGGTTTTATATAAGACAAAACCTTATTAAAATCTGTCCATCCATCTGTCTGTCTGTCTCTCACACCTATTATCTGAGAAACAGTTACCCCTACTGATATGAAATTTGGTCCAAAAGCGGTACATGTGAATCCCCTCCCATGCAATTAGTAACATATTTCCACGTTGAATTTAAGGGGGCTCACATTCATGCAAAAGGGATGTCTAATTTTTTTTCACCAAGTATAGTCATGTTGAGATTGGTTTGCAAAGGGGAGGGATAAATGATCCGAAAATCGTCAATTGCTTCAAGATCCCATTTCTAAGAGGTTAGATATTGTCTTCTATTTGTAGTCAAGCATAAAATGGATAGACCAGTAGCTTACTCCAAACTACAATTTTTATTTTACAGTGTAGATATATATTTCGGAGGCAACTTCCCCCCTTCATCAGTACAGTGTATATATATCTACAGTGAACGTAATTTCTATATACGCAGTCACATTTTTCCTCTTTTTTTTAGAAAATGCATAGAATGCGAAGATTGTGTGAAACAATTGAAGGGAATATAAGTTCCTTGGTTTCCTGAGAATTCGTTATGACAGCGGCATTTAGTTTAGCTGCAAAAAGTTGTACGATATTTTGTTTCTGATCGAAAGCGATCATTTGCAAGTGCGCAATTTCTATATACGCAGGTAGCTAAAACGTTTATAAAATTACTTTTGAAAAGTTTTTTTTTGTAGTTAAAAGGTGTGACGTGAAATGTTGTAGTGTTCTACGTAAAACGTGGAAAAGTGTTAACCGAAGAAGAAAAGCCCAACTTGCCAGAATGGAAGATTCGGACTGCACAATGAGAGCGATGTTGAGGGAAATTAGTACATCCGATCGAGTTGTGCAGAATTTCTTTAGATTAAAGGGGAAATATGGTACGAAAAAGCATCCGCGTGAAAATAAAAAAATCGGGAAAAGAGGAATCGCCCTGATTAAAGAGGAAGCTACTAGAAATAAAATTTGGTTCTTTCTAGATTATGCCGAAATTACTTCGTCCTATTAAAAAGAGACGGTTGCAACAGATTTTCCTTACTGATAACAGAATTAACTATAAAAACCTGCTAAAGTAGCTCATTTAACACCGACAAATAATAAGGCTCGTCTCAACTTGAATAGATCGTGGATGAAATGGGAAGAAAAGTGGAAGGCAGTAATTTTTTCGGGAGAGAAGAAATTCAAGCTTTACGGCCCAGCTGGATTTAGCGCATTTTGGCATGATCTAAAAAAAATGAAGATCCTCGAACGAGTCGCAACTTTCGAGGCGGCAGTGTTATGGTTTGGGGAGCATTTTCTTTTCCCTGTAACCTTCGACAGGGAATCATACCAACCAAAATGAACTCAGTAATTTGTACTGAGCTTCTGGAAGCCAATAATAACATTGACTAGAATTTCCAACATGACAACGCCGCGGTACACGCTACTGCATACACGAAATGGTTTTTAAATGACAAACAAATAAAAATATTGCAGTGATCCCATCAAAGTCCTGATCTTAACCCCATAGAGAATATATGGGGGGATACTTGCAAGGAAAGTCTATGTCAATGGACGACAATTTAGCTCCGTACTTGAGTTAATGACAAAAGTTTTAGAATGCTTGGACCAAATCGAAGCAAATACTTTAAAAATTTAATAGCCTCAACGCCAAATCGAATTTTCAAAGTCATAAGGTCCAATGGGGGCAAAACAAAATATCAGTAACTAGTCAACTAGTCAAGTCATGCGTTTATTTACCTCAATAAGCTTAAAAGTGCAAGTGCGTATATAGAAATTGCGCAGTAAAAATGTAATTTTTGGCAATTTAAAAAAAAATTAAGATGTATTTTGTTAATTTTTTTTATTATTCTAAACTTAAATAAAGATACATTTACTACCATATCAACTTTATATTTCTCAAGGCTTCTATATAGTCATAACGAGCAATATATGGGGTGCGTATATAGAAATTGCACGCACTGTACACTGTAAAATAAAAATTGTAGTATGGAGTAAGCTACTGGTCTATCAAGTTCAAGATCCCGTCTTCAGAAACTACCCATTCCATTTATCTGAAAATAAATGTAGTGATCCATGCACATAATATCTAGGCCCCAAAGTACTGTCGATACTGAGAGATCTTTAAATAAAGTTGATAATATTATATTGCCGCATTTATTATAACTATACTGTCTGGGAATTGCCCGGGAGTCCCCCTCGAGTTTATCGCAAAATGATAAATTTTTTGAAGTAATATAGGTTATACTATAAAGCATAATACTACCAAGTTTGGTGGAAAACCACAATATTAATAACAGAGGTCAAAGTTGTCTTTTATGTGCGAATTCCTTGCATTCTAGGAATTTGAATGTCACTATCATACATAACGAGCTAGGTACAAATGGGAAAAGTTCTCATTCACTTTCACACTTATATAAGCAATACACAACACCTTCCATACCTGAAGCGTTCGGCTTCCGATTTCTCGATTGTTTATTCATCTAGAAACGAATAATAATCCAGAGGTGGACAACAACTATGAACAGTAATATGGAAAACAGTCATGTGAAAAAAACGGTCTGAGCAAGTAGACATATCCAACTATAACAGACTATGCCCCATTCTCTTTAGCCTTTGTCTCGTTTGCAAACGGGATCGGTACGTCGAGATCGGTTCTGCCATTTTTTCTATCAAAAGCGTGATTTGGATGCAGTCGCAACGCTTTAAGTCATCATAGCGTATCAAGCCAACACTTTTCGCCCTGCCTTTTGACTTCGATGTTCAGACCAATTTTGACAAGTAAATTCAGTTGCATTGACAGGTGCTTCAAATGTCGGCAATGCTCGCGGAAGTGGGGATGAACAAATTTTTCCGTTGAACTCAGCTTAAATTACTCTCACCGTCTATCCACCACGACTCGTCCTGCGGTGAGGAAAGTACTGTTCTTGTCATTATCGTAACAGAAGTGTTCGATATCCTGTATGTGTTAGTGTCGGCTTTTGGCAAGTCGATACAGATCTCTCTCGCCATCCCGAGTATCCAGTTTATCGTAAAGATCTTTGTAATTCCGAGAATTCCAACTATATAAGCTGGACATTCCGGGCCGAAATCGGGATGTGGGATCTCCTCCCCATCTTGCGACACTGTTCGTGATATAATCCAGTTTTGTTATCAAAGGATGCTCACCTCAAACAGTCCAAATTGAGTGATGCTTTGTCGTACACAGGAAGACAACGAACAATTATGACGGAGCTAGGCACCCGCTTCACAGACCTGTCTCGGGCAAGTGATTTGCGCGCCCACCGGATTAAACAAATTTGCGGCATCCCCGCCAGAAGTACCAACAGTCAGAAAGGTGTTTCTTTTTCCTTTTTTTTCAATCAATCAACATGGATGCATGAATTCTCAAGTCAACAATCATATAATATATATTTCGACACACGTCACGTTGGAATATTGGGACTATAAACATAACTATTTCGGCTTTTGACCAAAGTGAATCCGTTTCCAAGCAATGAATGAACTCAGGTGTGTAGCTTATAAAATCAATAGAATCTCTATACTTTCAGATTCGGGCCCCGTATGTCACTGCTAGCGATTCGGCTGTGATCCAGTAATGAGAAAACTTTCTTGCTGAGGAAACAATTCAACTCTCAAAACTCGCCCGAGAATATACTTGAGCACTAGGATCACCATCATCAGTATCTTCATCTCTGGCGCTAGTAAAGTTGTCGACCATGCCTTAAAAGAACATCATAAAATCTGACTAACTATGCTAATTTCGGACGCAGATCGATGAACGTAAGGATCTAATAGCTCCGTTGGCCGCTGTGAACGCAATAGAATACGCACTGATGATCTGTTATCGTAAAACCACGAGAAGTTCAGGGTATATTACACCATGCCAAAATGAATTCCGCCATTGCGTTAGTAAGGAAAGCAGAAGATGCCATACTGCATTACGAAAGGGTTTCCAAATTTTCGTAAACCTTTCGATTGTCCAGTGATGAACAGCTAAAGAGATTCTCAATCGTATAACATCAAATGAAATTCCACCTCTCGTGGATGATGTAGGAAGTGACCGTTACATGATTTCCACTCTGAATCCTCATGTATCGACTTCATTAACACCTTTCGGATTATTGCGGTGCAGTGTGTTAAAACTAATTAAAAAAGACAATGTAGATACGTCGGCGATGAAAAGGCAACTGGGTGAATTAATTTTTCCACCGTTGGATTGGATGGAATACACCGGAGAGCACCGGTGGTGGTATTTGTCCGTCGCATTAACCTGCTGCGCCACAGATTCTTCCGAAAAAGAATAACAGTTATCAGGCCGATATATTACGGCGCAAAAGGTCACCGCTGCGTCGAGATATGGTCTCTGAGGCCCGAAGCGGAGTATGTCATGATTGCATTTTGTCCGCAATAATTTTCCTTCTCCTTATCGGTTATCTATTTCATACTGCCTTCTCCGAAGAATATAAGAGATTCAGTAAAGAATATCTTTTCTCAAATACCTTGACTACACTGAAAGCATCTACTTGCATTCTCATTAAGTCCTGAACCTTGGATTGGATCTGTAGACAAGCAAAGTGAGACTAATGACAAGTACCAACTAGACCACAGTTCTAAAGTCCGACTGGCTACCGCATACCTATTTATTAGGTTGTTGCAAATGAAATGTCGGATTTTTCAATGAAGTGAAGTTAGTTATGATTTTAATGTTTAAAACTGCCGCAAGGTGACTCTGGTGGTATAGGATAATTGAGTATAAATAGTCGTTCGTTCGATCAAGGAGTCATTTCAGTTTCAATCGTCATTGAAGTTCCAAGTAAAACTCAAAGAAAAAAGCATGGAAGGGAGTCAAAAACGTCTACTTTTTCTATATGAATTTAAACTTGATCACAACGCAGCGGAGGCAACCAGAAACATTTGCAGAGCATTTGGAGCTGACGCAGCAAACGAACGAACGACACAGCGGTGGTTCGAAAAATTCCGATCAGGCGACATGACCCTCCAAAGTGAACCTCGTGGACACCCAGGACCATCGATCGACAACGACGAGTTGCGTTTGATAGTGGAATCTGATCCCCGATCATCGATTCGTGATATTGCAGAGAAAATAGGCGTACACTATTCGACAGTATCTCGGCACTTACAACAGCTTGGAAAGGTGAAGAAGCTTGATAAGTGGGTTCCGCATGAACTTAACGAGCAAAACATGGCGCTGCGAATGGAAATATCCAGTTCCCTACTCAACCGCAACAGGAACAATCCCTTTTTGCGCAGAATAGTGACATGCGATGAAAAGTGGATATTGTACGACAACCGTCGCAGATCAGCGCAATGGCTAGATGCCGATCAGCCTCCACAACACATGCCAAAACCGAGCCTTCACCCGAAGAAGGTAATGGTAACTGTTTGGTGGTCTGCACCTGGAATTATTCATTATTCGTTTTTGGAGCGTGGTGAAACAATTAATGCAGAGAAATATTGTGCCCAACTTGATGAAATGCACGAGAAATTACGTGTTCAGCGGCCTAGATTGGTCAACAGAGATGGAGTGATACTGCTCCATGATAACGCCCGACCTCATGTTTCCAGAATGACGGTCCAAAAATTAAATGAATTACGATATGAGACTCTTCCTCATCCACCATATTCACCCGACCTCTCGCCAACCGACTACCACTTTTTTAAGCATTTGGATCACTTTTTGGCGTGGAAACAATTCAGCAATGAAGTAGCTGTCAAAAGTGCCTTTGAAGAATTTCTTAGCTCTAGAAACCCAGACTTTTACGAAACTGGAATAAATGCCCTTGTATCTCGTTGGGAGAAGTGCATTGAAGCTGCTGGTTCTTATTTTGACTAATAAAATTAATTTTCATAAAAGTTATAGTTTTTTGAAATTTTACTCAAATATCCGACATTTCATTTGCAACAACCTAATACATTAATGAGCAAAATATGTGTATCTATCAATTTGATGTCGCTGGACGCATTAGCAGCACTGTTTTATCTATCTTGAAATGCAATACCCACATCAAGTTTAGATTTTTGCATGACAATCTTCGCTCTGTGCTGTTATATGGAAATAATACTCCATAGAGTTGCACATCGGAGAATAGTGGAGGAAAAATGTAAGCTTCTAGGATAACCGTGAATGAAGCCGAAGCACCTTGCCAAGAACCAACAACGATTGAATGTAGATGTATTTCAGGATAAATTTCCGTTTCTACAGGTCTGTTTATTCTTCGTAATTTTAGGAAGATCACTTTGGTGACAAAGAAAGGCAATTAAAGGAGTTAAGCCGATTCTCGACTCGAAATCTAAAAGCGTGAGCTTAATCTTTTGTTGCCACTACAATAATATTAAATCAAATTGACAGCATCAAATCAATATAATCCAATTAAATACATATTTAGTGTATTCATGTTTAACACCAAGAACGCAATCAAGGACTCAACACAACTAAAGAAAAAATCACGATAACATTATCAACTGACCTTTACAAATGATTCATAGAATAGTTTTAGTGATGAAATCATTTAGAAGATTGCTTCATTATCAAGTGTAAGGAAGAGTTCCAAGGTTTAAATTACGTGCTTACGATTCTTGTAAACGAAGAAGGTTGCACTGAACTTGTTGACCCTACTGTATGGATTAAATGCTATTTTCATAAATATTGGAACAGTACCGAAGACGTGTTATAAATATTGAATTAATTAACAATGCTTGAGATTATACTTTTGGAAATTTTCTCATTGCAACATTTGATATCAGTACTGGCTTTGAAACGATTTGTTTTCTAGTCTGCTTGGAAAACAATATGCAAGAGTAAACCGAAACACACCAATTCTTAAATAAAAGTACTTTAAGTAGTATTACTTGCTGACTTTACACAAACGTTGGTTAACCCCTAAACAGTATGAAGCAATAGACAAGAGAGGATTTAACGGGGAAAATTGAATAACAATATCAGTTCTGCAAGGGTAGTCGGACAGTCTATTTGGAGCGACGTTTATTGTTAAGCACTAGATCTTAGATCAACCTGACACAAAAATCAAGCCGCGCCTCAATATCAAAATAAATATTATACATGTGAAATAATTTGGAGCGTCGAACCCTCATATGAAACAGAAATTAATGATCTCCCGATGGCCCAAGAGCGATAACAGAATTTTTAATTCAAGTTCATTAACTAAAAACAAGGAAAAGATAACAACGGATCGCTTTATCATTTGCAATGGGTGAAAAAATAGTATAAAACGAGCCTCCAATATGTGGCCCACAAACCTAAATTTTACATTAAGATGCACCAGATTGCCAGTAACATTCGATATCTAAAAATTTAAAAGTGAGATGTTTGGAGAGAATATTTAGAATGTCTGTCAAACCCTGCATCGTAAGTATAGTAACTACGGAACAAACAATTGTCAATCAATTACACTTCCAGGAATGCAAAATGCCGCTGTGTAAAAAATAAAGCGTAATATCGACCAAATAATAAGTCGAGCCGCATGCCGGACATAGCATTGGTGACCTCCACATCGAAGCTATGACCGAGACAGACTTCTACAAGTACCTAGGAATTCTGCAAGGAACCCATGCTCGAGTTGGTGATCTGAAGGATGCTCTGCTGTCCGAATTCCTGCGACGTGTAAAGCTGGTGCTGAAATCGCATCTCTCGGGGGAAAATAAAATAAGTACGTTGAATGTATTCGCTATCCCTTCACTGGCTTAAGTTGCTCATGTAAAATGAACATAAAACCTTTATACCCAAGCGCCAGCTTTCGATATTCCCGCCTTGTTTTTCCTAACTTTCGAATACTAATTGAGCTCTTCAATTTGATACCCCACAGGAAAAAAAAATTGATCGCCACTTTTGTTTATGGGGACAACCCGCTAACGAAACATAAAATGACTCAACACCCGTTGTGGAACGACACTTCATCCAAGTTTCGTTAATGCGTGAAGCAATTTCATAACGCAGTTCTCCATTGGCTGATAGCGTTGACCCGAGGTATTTAAATCGGTACGGTCTTGAATGAAGTGCTCTAACACACTTCAAAGCCCTGATCCAATATGGATTGTTGAGCCAACGATTATCAAAGATGACATTCCCGCTAAACGCAGTAAACCATGAAATCCATAATTTGGTTCTCCCGATCTGGAACCACGGACAGATCCCGCAAAAGTGGTCGAAAAATGTGATATGGCCTATCTGCCAAAAAGGTGAAAAGTTGACATGTGAATATTACAAAGGCGTCTTATAAAATCTTTGCGATTGATAAATACCAAGGAGGCTTCCGGAGTGGAAAATCGACAATTGAGCAACTATTTACGGTCAAATGGATGGTAGAACTCAGAGAGCGTTCTACTTTGTCCTGCCAATTTTAACAGCCAGCTGCATACATGGGAAAGCAAAGCTCAGAAGATACAAAACGATAAGACCCGTGCTCTGCTACGGATATGAAACCTGGACGCAAACTTCCGAAAAACGATCAATACCTTCCTGGGAATAACAGGAAATAAACGAGAGGACAACCAACGGGGAATCAAATAAAACCGAGATTTGTACCAAATATTTGACGAAGTTTAAAGTCTCCAAATTAATAAAACTTCGGAAGCTGCAATAGGCTGACCACGATCAACGTATGGACGACACCCCGGACACCTAAAAAAGTATTCGAAGCGAGAGCAGAAGGATCGGTTGTCCGGAAGACCGGTTGACGAAAACAGCGCATCACAGATCGGATGTAGATCGATGGATCGAGATGGTTGGATAAAGTTTATCCTGAAATGGGCTATAGAGCCTCCATAACGATGAGATCAACGGCCAGGCATATTCTTGACCAGCATATAAAAAGTTTTGAAAAATATACCAGATGTCTTTATAAAAACTAGAACTGTGAAACTTATTTGAACTGACTACTTCGGAGGTGTATATCTTTGGATAATGAAGACGACTTGATTTCACAGAATTTTTACAATTTTAGTTGTTGGAATATCTCTGTTCTTTAGTATCATATCTAAAAAATAAATAGAATCAAATTGAAAAGAAATTTTATCAATTCCAGTACAAAATCTAAATTTTTGCTTCAAGATTCAACTTCCCAATCAAAAATAGACCGATAGTTAAATGACTCGCTAAAAAAACTAAACAGCTAATTTGGAACAAATTTATTCTACTTCTATTTTCTTCAGAAAGCGATTATGTGGAGAATTTCAAAGTAGTATCAAGCAATGGAAATAGACCTTGCAAAATATTCAAAAAATTATGCGGAAGCTAGAAGATAACGGAATAGCGCGCCGCTAACCAAACAACTGATAAGAGAATTGTATGCAAAACTTCTGGGTCAGAATTCTGGGAATCTTAGTTGCGATTTAAATGAATCATTTAACTGCTTATTTCTGACTTTATCCAGCTGCAAACTTCATGAGGAAAATAATTTAAAAGCAAACAAATAAAAGCAGAATGAAAAACCCAATAGAAGAAAGTATATCTGAATAATGATAAAATCCACAAATTGCGTTTTTAAACTGTCTTTTTGCAATAAAAAAAATTATAATCCACGATTATTGATAAATTCATGGGTTTTTGATTCTATAAAGAGTAAAATGGAATAAAGTACTCAAAATCACTGCGATTTAACAACGTTATCATAGAAAAAAAGGAGCATGCCTGTACTTCCTCCGTAAATTTTCTCTAACACATAAGTTTGTCGGATACCCTTTTGTCCGAAGACTTTCACCCATTTGTATACCATCAAATCTTGGGGTTTCTCTAGGACCCGCGACTTTGGAATTCCCGGCAGAAATTTAGTAACACGAAATCACTACATACTTCAAAAATTAGAATAGTAATTTCATGGATGACATTTCAATGCCCGTGTGCCGCGAGTGCCTTTGTCATTTATGATGCGATGACACCTCTCCCTTTATTATAATGTTAGAAAATGGCAATTGCAATGCCTCCATTTGATAAGTTTTCCAAAAAAGAGGGATATGAATTTAAGCCCTGTTTTCCTGTGTATTAATCATCGCATCATCGCCGCGGAATTTGTTGCAAATCCTGAGAATACTGTAATTTCGCCAGAATGAGTTTATATGTCACAATATATCCCTGGACATTATAAACAGTCTAAGCATAAATACTGTCAGTAGAGTTGCCTAACGAGACATTATACATTATATCATGTTCGCGTAACTATTGTTGGGTTTGCTGAAGGCGGGGCACAGTGTCGCGATACACTCATTGTTACGGCCGCTTCAAGTGAACGAAAGGCTGATTTATCGTATAGAAAAACAAGGAAGGAACAAGAGATGTTATTGATCGCGCTGTGCTCGTATCGAAAAGATGGCTAAAGCGATGCGGTCGAGAATTAATGGGAACTCTTGCCGTAAGCAGAAAATCATAGTGTCTGGCATGAAATTAGCACCACGAACTGTTTTTCGCATTTTTCGCATTCTGGGTAAATACCTGAAACTAAAAGGTTAAAAACGATACACTGGGCATCTCCCTATTCCACAATTGAAGCGTCTCAAAGTCGAAAAAGCTATTGCGCGCGTACGGCAACACTTGTTCAAAAAAATCTTGTTCACAGACGGAAAAAACAAGCAGAACAATCGAACACTTGGTCATCATATGACAGCAGAGTCCCATGGGGTCAACGAGGTTACCATGTGGAGGTTCTTCTGGACAGGTGTCACTTCTATCCATTTCTGCACTCCTGGAGTCAAAAATTTCGAAGAAACTGTTCTCGAATCGAACCAGTAGTCAATGAGACTCTCGCCGATGAACATTGGATCTTCCAGCAAGACTATGTGCCGACGCATAAATCGAAACGTTGTCAACAATGGCTCACGGACAATATTCCAGCATTTATCCGTGCTGAAGACTAAACATGGGAAGCTCATCTACACTCGCTGAACTACGAATTATAACATGACAGAGGTTACATAGAAGAAACTTCATTCAATATGCAACGCATCACAAACGACCCCCAACGGCAAGATATTCTTGCATCAAAACATACTATTGGACAACTTCCACCATTGTTCTCCAGTGGATTCAAAAATAAGCATTTAAGTGGAAAGCATTTTCCGTTAATCGAGTCAGCCTAATACATTCGAATTCTGATGTTGCCCAATGGAATTATGTTAAGCTGATATCGCATCGCAGCAGCTGATATCGCATCTCCTGGAACCTTTCCTCAGGATTTAATCGGAGACAGCCTATGATAGGAAGGACCAAATTCTAATCAGATGACTGGAATAAATGGCCAAAAACAACTGTGTACACCGACAAAACCTTGGTCAAGAGGGAAGTCCGTAATGACAAGTCGTACTTGAATACGAACATTGATCGAGGACTCGATTTCATGGCGAAATTTTCATCTCCCACCAAACTGGTCAGAGTAATTTCTTGGTGCAGACGTTGGGTTAGGACTGGCGAGAAAACGTTAAGTATTAGGTATTTAGGTGTGTGTGCGAGCAGTGCAAAGTGGAAACGACAACAAACGATTTCCCAAATCCAGCCCACTGATAAGATTAAACCCATTTGTAGATTCAGAGCATTTGTTTAGGGTCGAGGAAAGGGTACAACAGAGTCCGGTTAGCGAGAAGAAGAGGTATCCCAATATACTGCCACGAGGACATTTCGCTAATCTGGTAATTATGGGGGTCATCCCCTGTGTCGGATCCGAAGAATCGATTTTTTTTTGGCATCAATTGTATCTAAATATAGTGTAGGCAAAGTGAATTTTTAAGGTTTTGTGTAAACACAAAACGAAACTGAACGCACGCGGGGGGGTCCCCATACATGCAAAAGGGAGGTGTAATTTTTTTTTCAGCAAATATAGTCATGTCGGGTATCAAATGAGAGATCTCGGTTAGCACTTTCCGAAGCTGGTGACATTATTAGCATTTGTTGAAAAGGTGGGGAGTACAGGGGGTCAAAAATGGCCATTTCTTTAACGAACCCATTCTCAGAAAATACCCAACCGAAAAATCTGAAAAAAGTCAAGACTCTGCCACTATATAGTGCCTAGGCTCCGCAATACCCTCGATACCGATACCTGTTCAAATAAAGTTAATAGTAGTATGTTACTATAATTTTTAGTAATTGGATGCGAAACCCCCCTTAAGTTCATCATAGAATCACAATTTTGCAGTAGTGTATAGTATGGACCATGAGTCTGCCAAGTTTGGTGGAAATCACACTATTACTAACAAAGTTATAACAGGTCAAAGTTACCGTTTCTGTGCAAATTTAAGACCTTGAATATAAATATTACGCGAAAGTGGATATTCTTACATAATATATGCATATATTATGTGCTAGGTTCTAATGCGACAAATGCACATTCAAAACTCTTTACACATAACCTTTCACCTTTCATTTCGATCGGAAATTACAGTGTTAAACAGGTAAAATGTCACATACCAGGTTTATATCGATCACGGCAATAAAGCCCGTATTTATCGGTCCGAATGACTTCGCTAAAAGGACAAGATTTGAAGCAAAATCTGTACATGTGTTTCTTCAAAAAACCTAAGGCTATGAACTAGGTATAGCAAATTAACGGCCAGTTAAGATTTTATAGTTGAAAATCACATTCTACTTTTTAAATGCGTTTTTCTCGAAACTGCATGTTGAAAATCGGCTGCCACCATAGCTCAAAATCCATCCAACGAAATTCTTTGAAATTTTCAGGACTTATTCAGAACATATTTCTACGGTCCGCAAACTAGGATAATTGCGATTCATTCGGTAGTTTTTTTATTTATTAAAGAAGCCTTGAAAAAACACCAAAATTCACAAAAGAAGTTTAACAAGGCGCCAAAAATTTTGCTTTCAATATTTTTTAATCCTAAATTGTGGGCAAACGTTTAGTCTCCACGTTACAATGCTGTTTACATTTCTTCTTTAAGATCACAGCGCCATCTAGCGTGCCAGCAGAAAAACACCATTTTTTGGAGATGGGTGTATAAGTTGCTCTGTATTTCAACGATGTCATTGCGCTACTAAGCATGCTCAAGATATTAAGGGGGTCATCCCGTGTGTCGGGTTGGAGAAATCGATTTTTTTTGCATGAATTTTATCTAT
This sequence comes from Hermetia illucens, assembly GCF_905115235.1. Lineage (NCBI taxonomy): Eukaryota > Metazoa > Arthropoda > Insecta > Diptera > Stratiomyidae > Hermetia > Hermetia illucens. The sequence continues at coordinate 117,629,779 of NC_051852.1, forward strand.
ATATAGTGGAGAATATGTGGGCAAAGGGATTTTCCGATATTCCGAGTCGTTCAGAAATTACAGGGTTAAACAGGTAAAGAGTTTGCAGCCGCGGCTAGAGTACTCGATGAGAAAGAGCATCGAATCTTCTTTTACCTCTTAGTTTTTTACCTGAGCCTTATAAATTCGAACACAGGTATAAATATAAAAAGATGGAAAACCAATCAATTGTCTAAACTTATTTGCTATTTGGAATAAAAAGGGTAATTCAGTCTAAAGTGAGTACTGAAAGGCTTTCAAGCTATACTCAGTTATATTTTGTTGTAAGTATTGTGCCGTTTGTGTGTTCAATGATCAAGTTAGATCGGTTTAACGTTCAACGTCATGTTCACCCTAAAAAAACGAGTATTTCATGGGAATCGATACTTATCAGAGAAGAAAAAGGACTTCGCATCAACATCAGCAAAGAAACTTTTAGCAAGAATAAACATGGATGTTCCAATTGCGACAAGTTCTGTATATTGTATATTTGATTTTGCTGGAGTTTTCTTCGATATTTCTGCGAATTTCTGCAAATAATAAAATATACGTGGTAGTAAAAAAGGAATGCGTAGGACATGTCGAGAAAAGAATGGGAACGCGGCTTAGAAATGCAAAGAAGAATCACAAAGGCATTGGTGGAAAGGGGACTGGAAAACTTACTGACACGGTTATAAACCACCTCACTCCTTTTTTTGGGCTAGCTATTCGCCGACACGCAAATTCGATAGAAGGAGTGAAGCAAGAAATTTGGGCAACTTTCTTCCATAAATGTTCTACAGACGAAAATCCTCAGCATTAAAATTGTCCAGCAGGCGAGGACAGTTGGTGCAAATGGCGCAAAGCGGAAGCTAAAGGAGAACTGGATAGTTTCCACCACGAGAAGGCACCTTTGACTGAAGAAGTTCAAACAGTCATCAAACCAATCTACGAAGATTTGTCACGAGATGATCTCTTGAACAGATGTTTAGGAGCAGAGACCCAGAATAACAATGAGTCGTTAAATGCATTGAACTGGACTTTCGCTCCTAAACACCTTCATTCTGGGGCCAAGGTTGTAGAAATAGCCACTTTTCTGGCTGTAATTATTTTCAATGAAGGATTCAATGGCATTCTCAAAATCCTAGTGACAATGGGATGTCAAGTTGGTCACATATGTCAGATTTATGCCGACCGCGGTAATGAAGCACGAATTTGGCGGTCCGAACGACGTTCGACTGACCTCGCTAAAAGAGCCAGAATTGAAACTAGAGAGCAACAATCGGCCCTACAAGACTTTTTTGAACAAACGGAGAGTGCTCTCTATGGACCAGGTATAGCAGATTAATGGTGAGTTAAAATTTTACTGTTGATAATCACATTTAAATTTTCAAATGCGTTTTTCTCGAAACTGCATCTTGAAAATCGGCTGCCACCATAGCTCAAAAAATATCCAATCAAATTCTTTGAAATTTTCACGACTTCTTTAATACATATTTCTACAGTCCGCAAACTAGGATAATTGCAATCGGACCGGTCGTTTTTTTTTTATTCATAAAAAAAGCCGTAAAAAAACACCAAAATATAAAAAATTAAGTTTAAAAGCCCACCAAAAATTTACCTTTTAATATTTTCTAATTATGCTAGTTTGCGGACCATGGAATATTGTCCACATTAAAATGCCGTTTAGTTTTTTTTCCTCAGATGAACCCAGCGCCCTCCAGCGTGGCAGCAGAAAAACACCTTTTTTTTGAAGAGGTGGATGCATAAATTGACACGTATTCCGAAAACTAGCTACGATATCAAACTGAAAAATTTATCACATATACTAGAGATGTCAACATCAACATCATATGGTGAAAAAATCACGTTTCTATCTTTATCCAGTCCTTCAAAATAATTTTTCAAAAAAAGGCAAAAAAAAACGGCCTTCACACGGGATGACCCCCTTAATAAATATATGGTGAAAAATTCATATTCGTACCTTTATCAAGTTCGTCACAAAAAATTTCTAACGAAAGTGAAAAACTCCCTTCACACGGGATGACCCCCTTAAACATCATCACCACCTAACGCTTCATGGAAGAGCGCAGTTGATCTTTGGTACAATACGAGAGAAGTATTAGATCATAAACGGCTTCACTCTAAAATATTTAATAAGGAAATGCTTGATATGTTTTAAGATAAATGCGAAACCGACCCAACAATTAATGGAGGAATTTCCTATCGAGCGGATCCGCCCAGGGAAACCATTTGAACGAAGCGGTGTGGGCTATGCTTTTTTTATATCCATCAAATGGAACACTAAAGGGATACATCGTCGTCTTTGTGTATTTGCCTACGAAAGCGGTACATCTCGAATTAACAAGTGATTTGACAGCAAGTACATGCATCGCGGCCACAAGATGCTTCGAAGCACGCATAAGTATGGTCCATACGGTGCTAATTGACGATGACACTAATGTCAATGGAGCAAATAAAATATAGCTGAAAAATTTCAAGAGGATGATCGCTAAAGAGCAGATGACATTGGCAGGAAGCAGTATAAACTGGAAATTCATTCCACCAGGCAGCCCTCATTTCGGCGGCATCTGGGAAGCCGCGGTGAAATCTATGAAGCGCCATCTGGGAAGCCGCGGTGAACACTATGAAGCGGCATCTATTCAAAACAGTCTTGAATGAAGTGCTCTAACACACTTCAAAGCCCTGATCCAATGTGGATTGTTGCGCCAACGATTATTATTATTATTATCTATTCAAAACAATTGATAGGCACGTGCAAAACGTATAGGAAATGTGCACGTACATGTGAATGAATTCAAGACCGTTAACACCGATCAGCAGCGACCCTAACAATTTCACAACCTTAACTCCAGGTCATTTCTTAATCGGACAATGCCTGTTAGAGGTTCCAGATGATTACGTGCAATTAACATAGTATGCTGGTCCCAAGCCCAGGTAAAGGAGGAGAGTTAATGGAAACATACTTTGTACTATCTTCAGTAAAACAAAAGTAAAATGCTGAGATCAGGGAAAGAGATAAATAAAAAAAATATTCCACTATTCTAAATCCTACCTCTCTTGGTGACAGGTCCCGCGAAAGGACAACCAAGAAAATGCATCCAATATTGTGAGAAACAATATGATCGGATAGAGTAACAAGCCTCGGGAAAATGCTAAGGTGCTAAGGCGTCCACTTGAGTCGACGCGGCAGGACGGGCCTCGATCCTGTCGGGAAATGGGGAAGGATTTTTGACGCATGGAGGGCGTCAAGACGTAAGTAAGATAGCCCGAGCAAAACAAATACGTGTTTACACGCCTCGAGAAAATGCTAGGGCGCCCACCTCAGTCGACGCGGCAGGACGGGCCCCGGTCCTGTCGAGAAATGGGCAAGCGTTCTTGAGGCATGGACGGCGTTAGTCCGCACAAAACAAATACATGTCTGCACGCTAAATGTTGATACCCTAACCGGAAAGACCGAGAAACTCGCAAGAACCGTTCAGAAAAGGCGCATTGATATCTGCGCTCTACAAGAAACCCAATGGTCTGTTGCCAAAAGCTGCGATATAGAACGCAAACGCGGTAAAAATGACTAAATACGGTGTTGGCGTTGCCATCTCAGAGGGTTTCCGTGATGCCATTAAAGGAGTCGAACGATTTGATGATCGACTGATAAATAATAATAACCGTTGCCACAACAATCCATATTAAATCAGAGCTTTGAAGTGTGTTAGAGCACTTCATTCAAGGCCGTAACGGTACACTACAGAATTACAAGTACCCTGTAGGAGACAATGTGGTCAGCATTGCACTCCCCCGAGATTATTACCCTGATTTGGCTCAGGTACGCATTCACAGCTGATCCGACTTCAAATCACGATACAAATGCCACTACCACCAGTGAGATTTAAACCGCGACCTTCCGTACGACGGCCTTGCGCTCTAACCACTCAGCTATCCGGACACGGCTGATGAACCTCACCATTATATCAGCTGAAAGAACTATTCACTTCTTCACTGCATACGCACCACAAACAGGTCGACCTGATGCCGAGAAAGATGCCTTCTGGCAACTTTTCGATGAAAAGACTTGTAACGTGCCTGCTGATGACTATATTATCATTGCCGGCGACTTTAATAGTCGTGTGGATTAAAAGACAGTAACAGATACCATGAGGAAAATTGGTTTGAAGCGCGCAATGACGGTGACGAGCGTATAATCGATTTTGCGGACACCCACAACCTTTTACTTATGAATACATCATTTATCAAACGATTGTCTTATCTTCCTACATTTTATAGTGGAAACAGTAAAATGGAAATCGACTAGATTCTCATAAGACGCCGACATTTTACCACCGTCACTGATTGCAAAGCCGTTCCCTATGAGACCATCTGGCACTGGCACTGGCCCGCCGTGCATTAAATGGTGGCGATTTCGTGAGAAGAAAAAAGAAATGATCTGATTTACACGATTACCATCCATTACGAATATGGAAGAATAGTGGAAACAAATGAAAGACACGTCCACAAAGCGGCCACTGCAACGCTCGGAGTCACCTAGCCAGATAAGCGGTACATCAACCGAGGTATTTGGCTTTGGAATGACGATGCTGAAATGAAGGTCCGCAGAAAGAAGTTTTTCGACGATAAAACATTGGCCAACTGGCAAATTTATAAGAATGCCAACAGGGAAGCAAAGAAAGCTATCGCTGGCACCCGAGCGGTCCATTAGAAAAATCTTTACGATAAACTGGACACTCGGGATGGCGAGAGAGATCTTTATCGACTTGCCAAAAACCGAAACGAAAGCACACAGGATATCGAACACTTCTATTGCGCTAATGACAAGGACGGTATTTTGCTTACCGACCGTCGAGCTGCGACGGATAGATGGCGGGAATATTTCGAGCAGTTCAACTGGAGAATTTGCTCATTCTCTACTTCCACAATCATTGCGGATATTTGGAGCAGTTCCACCTGTCAGCGCAAGCAATAAAACGAACAAAATCGAGGAAAGCAATAGAACCTGACCACATCGCATCGGAGCTCTGGAAAGCGAAGAGCTGGGATCCGACACTGTGGCTCAGTGAATTTTTTAATTAGATTATTCACTCTTACCACTCCTTTTTATTCTTGTAATGGACACCGTCACACGGAATATCCAACGTCCAGCGCCCTATACACAGCTTTCTGCAGATGGTGTTTTCCTAGCCTCTAATAGCAAAAATTATCTCGAATAACTTGTCCAAAAATGGAATGATCACCTCATGCAACACGGTCTTAGATTGAATCTGAATAAAACTGAGTTTTCGACGACCGATCTCCATGAAGCAGGCACGATCACTGTCAGCAGCAGTGACCCGCACAGAACTGAGGGACGCTGCAGCCATCGACTGCAAAAGAATCGCATAGAGCGAGGAAACGAAGGAGTAAAATATCAAAGGTTATGTTCACGTTCGTAACCATGCTCGCGTGTTTGATCCCACTAAAGGCCAATTACACCGTTAAGTAGCCGGAGGGCAGAATTTATGTTGAACAAGTAGGCACTGTGCGATTGATTCGAGGACATCTTCGAATCATCTGTAAAATTATGGAATCGCTACCACTTTGAGCATCGCTCGTAAAGTATGGCAAGACAGATCCACCAAGTGCCATCAAGGGCCCAGCATACACGCTGCAGTACGTGGTGACGAACTCGTCGAACAGCTGAAAGATGATAGAGCGGTAGAAGCGATGCAACCCTGGATTGAAACCAGGAAACGACGAGCAATCTTGGGGAATGTACTACCAAGAATCTTTGCAATCAACAACGAACTTCGGTATCAATACCGAATATATTGGCTTGCAGAGAAAATTGATGGGAACATTTTGATAAAAAGACGTGTTGCAACGTAAGTGCATGCCTGCAGTCCGTCCTTTGAAAGTCACTGTAAACCGTAACAGTGTGGGCGCTGTCTTTCTGGAAACCGGAAGCAAAACTAATCCACCACAACACTAAAGGTTTTTAACGGAGCAAGCGAGAAACATTCTTTGTACAAAATGTTTAGTTTGCTCTTTCCGAGGACATATTTCCGCACATTTCTTATTAAACCTGACTGACTTATTGTTTGTGACGGTTTCCAGATTGCTCATCAAATGTTATGTACAAGAGGAAATATCAAATGAAGACGCATCTCAAAACTGCGCAATGACTAAGAATGGAACTCTAATCAACAACAAATGTTATGCCAAAACGAGGAATTTGAGCAACAAAATCAGTGAAGGGAGTCGAAAAACCCCCTTGCAGCGACAGTAGCCTAGAAAATCAGGCAGATTGCTCGTGTTACTGAGAAGTGTGATTCAAACGAAGATAAGTTAAAGTAAACATGAAAATGAACGAGAATATTACACCATTTCTAACGCTAGACAACAACCATGAGCGCGCAAACGAGAATCGTAGCTAAATCAATATTAGTTGAGCACAAACGTTTGCCAAGCGTTTCGAAATTTAGATAGAAAAACTGATCGAACATAATTTTATTCATAAAATACAATCATTACAATAAAGGACATCACTAACGTAACTGGGCTAACTACTGAGCATAAATTACAACGCTTACAACTAGCAACTTAAGATGAGCCGGGTCTAAGCAGCTCATTTGCAAGATAGACCCAGGCCAACACACATAACACAAAACACAGAGAGAAGTAACGTCCGCACTTACCTTTGGCTTGGATCTTTTCGAGTTCTTAAAGCGTATGGTAGTTGCGTTCATTCCGAGCCTTGTAGAATTTGTAGGCCACGAAGGAGATGGCTAGCAGGCCAATGGTAAGAACGATTCCTCCGATGAACGAGGGTCCATCGAAGTGGCGGCAATTCGGAGGAGGCTTGACCGTGGTTGTTGTGCTGGGACTAGGAGGCGTCGTTGGGGTTGTTGGGGTGCTTGGAATTGGGGTTGTTGGAGTTGTGCTCGGAGTGCTGGATGAACTTGAGGTAGTTGAACTGGTGGTTGTGCTGTTGGGAGTTGTCGGGGGCGTCAACGTTGTAGTCGTGGGGGGAACTGTGGAAGCAGGGGTCGTAGTAGTTGGAACTGTTGTATTGTAATGTTGTGTGGTAGTTTCCGTGGTAGTCTCTGTGGTCGTAGCAGGTGTAGTTGAGTCATCTTTACTCGTTGGCGTCGTCGTCGTAACACTGCTAGGCGACTCTGTGGTCGGGGTCGAAACAGTAGGCTCGACCTTCCCACTTGCCGGGGGAGTAACTCCAGCCGGGGTTGTCGGAAGACCGTCCGTTGCATTCGCCTTCACGTCACCTAAAACACCGAAATGCCAATTACTACATACGCCCCCTAATACCGTTTGAAAACAACTCATCGTACATACCTTTTCCATCCCCTATTGCTGCCGACGAGGCAAGCGAAAGGCTGCACAAAATTACTATCAAGGGGACGAACCGCCTCTTGGCAATCATAGTTAACTTCGATTGTTTTTTTGCGTTTAACTACGACAGTGAATCACCGAAACAGCGTAGTAGACGTTCTTTCGAATAAACTCAATACCGTTGCAGATAAACGGGGCGGAGGAATTTCACTACGGCGGACAGCTTTCGAGGACAAATTCAAGACAGAAACAAATTTTTGGGAAACAGATGAAAATCTACCTTACGCACTCCGACAAAATTCTCGCACTTCGCGCAACCAGCTGGACATCTACGGGAAGAATGGCCGTGGTAAGTATACATCGACTGCGTTCGGTTCTGCAGGGGTGGGTTGTCAATTAATTTCATTTTATTGTAGTTTGCTAATGTTTCCGGGTAGATTGAATGTGAATTTATTTGATGTCTTTTAATCGATAATTCTTTTTTTCAATGAAGTTTTTTACATATCTAGAATGTATATAAATTTGCATTCCAGAAAGTTTACCTAATGATTGGGTCTTGTTGTAAGCTTCCCTTATATTTTTTTCTTATTAACTTCAACTGCCTTCAATTTATGATCTAAGTTATGGCTAAACACTATTTTACATGTTCTCAATGGATGTCTAATGTATTCTACAACCATTTGGGAGTGTTAAGGGCACGCTCAGAGCGTAATCAGTAATGTTTTTAAAATTGTTATTTTTCGGTAACGAATGCTTGAATGATTTATGTTTTTAAGGTTTTGTGTAAAACAAAACCTTATTAAAATCGGTTTACTATCTGCCTGTCTTTCCTCTTTTCTTTGGAAATGGAAAATGGAAATCTTCTAAAGACACTGGTACACATGTTCCAGCGTGTGGGATTTTTACCCACTAAAACCACCCCCTAAATCCTGTCCTCTTCCGTGGAACCACCAACAAAGTATTACGTCGCGAGGTGGACATGGCTCTAGCCTCTCCTTTCGCCGATCGATTGCATTCGCAAGCGTGCCTTTCTCGCCTCCTCTTCCTCTCTTCAACTGCACTGAATCCGCTCTACCATGTCGTTTACTGCATTCTATCTCTCCTGGCATGCAATCATTTTTCCACATATATTTTCCGGTGCTAATGTTCCTCTCAATGTCTCCTCTAGACTCTGCCTTTCCTCAACGAATCTAGGACAATAGAAGAAAACATTCTTCGGGTTCTCCGGAATACGGTCGCAGCTGGGATAGTGCGTCCACATCTTGATGCTGGGAATCAATCTGTGGGTCCATCGATCCATTTTTTGTCTGTTCCCACCGTTGCTGCCACCTGCTTAAGGATTCCTCCCTTTCGGCGTTTTTCATTTGCCCGTCAGAGGAAGATTTGGATTCATCATAGATACGTCCCATCTCATCGGCCAAATTATCGATCGGCATCATTCCGGCTACGGCATAGATCGCTTCGTCCGAGATGGTTCTATAACCACACCACACTCTTAGGGCGGTCTTTCTATACACCGCGCTCATCTTTTGAGCATTGCATGGTGTATGCAATGCAGTTGACCAAATTGGCGCTGTGTGAAGCCGTATAGAACTCACCACTGTAGCTATAAGCAGTCTACGAGTGCATCGTGGGCCTCCAACACTTGGCATCATCCTTACCAGGGCCATGCTAACTGTGGACGCCTTGGTGCAAACATTTTGTAAGTGCTGCTTGAAATTCAGCCTCGCATCTATCATCACTCCAAGGTATTTAATTGCTTTGAAGCGATGATATGCTTCCCCATTCTGATACGGGCAGTGGTTTCCTTACGCCGCTTCGTGATAAGCACCACCTCTGTTTTATCCTCCGCGAGTGCAAGACCTGCATCTTTGAGTCACTTCTTTATAACAGTGATTGCTTCGGATGAATATAATTCCACATCCACCAGATCTTTTGCAACAACAATCGTCGCTATGTCATCAGTGTAACCCACTCACTAGCAACTGGGACGTTGAGGACACCATTATACATGATGTTCCACAATAGCGATCCCAGCACAGAGCCCTGTGAAACACCCGCAGCGACAATGTATTCCATTGTCTGTGCCGTACGAGAGCCCTCTATCTGTTAAGTAGCTGTCGACTAGTGCAGTTAAGTAACTTGGTACACCAATCACCGCCAATGACCTCCTTATAAGATTCCAACTGGCAGAGTTGAATGATTTTGCACGTCAAGGGTAATCACAGCACAATACTTGCTGGTGCCACCCGTTCCGTACATCGCATTTTCAGCTAAATCAGTGACCAGTTTGATGACATCGACCGTTGATCTGGCCGTACGAAAGCCGAATTTGTCGGCCAGATAAGCCTCCCAGACTTTCTACAGCCGGGAGCAACCTGTTGTAGATTATTCTCTCCAACATTCCATAGTGTCATAGACATATAGGCCTTAAGGAAGATGGTTTACCAGGAGGCTTATCAGATTTAGGCAACAACACCAACTTTTGTACTTTCTATGTCTCAGGAAAGATCCCATCCGCCAAGCATGCTTCAAACAATTCCACGAATATGTCTGGTCTAGACTTGACGCTTTGTTTGGTATACCGTCGAGGCAGAGCGCTTTGTTGTCTCCCAGCCCACCGCAAATCTCCAGTACTTTTTCCTTCATTACCAGGGGAATTAGAGCTACATCTAAAAATATATGTAGACTGTAACCCCTCGTGTTCTCCTGAGGGAACAAACCCTGAACGATTTTCAGTAGGAGATGTAACTTGCGGGATTGCCTGACCTATAAATCTCCCCATCACGACCTTGTAGGCGTCTCCCCATGGATATATATCCGCCTCTGCGCAGAGTTGCTTGAAGCAGTCCCTTTTGCTTCGCTGTATAACCAGCTTCAGGTTTCTTCGGGCTTCGTTGTAAGCCCGCTGTTTCACCTCCTGCTCAATCCTACCTCTCTGAACCCCTTGTCTGGTCCGATGGAACATCGATCGAAGATCTAACAATTCAGTATTCCACCAGCAGTTGGGCCTTTTGCTGGGGAAAGTATAATGTCTCGGCATCGATGAGTCGCATGCCTTCGCGGTACACTTCGTGATATGGAGGGCTCTTTCCGATGGTGTACCTTGTATACCGTTAGCCAATATGATATCTAACTGCACGAAAGCCTCCAAGAGACAACGCCCTCTTGCATTCGTCAGTGAACTTCTCCATTCTGTGGCCCATGCACTGAAATCACCGGCGATTTTTGGTTTCCGTCCTTTTGCAATTTGTTCAGCATGTCCTCAAATTCGGCCAATGTCAGGCTTAGAGAAGCATAGCAGCTGTAGACATATATGCCGTATATTTTTGCCCATACAAACCCACTTGTGGATTGCCTCATACATTCCTGTATGGCTTGGTCCCCGCATCCCCACAAGGCTGCCCCACCTGTTGGATCGGCTACCCATACATTATTGTTAAGGGGTCGCTTATCATAGCCACTTGAACCGCTGCTTCATGGGAGAGCAACCTTGCGTGACCCTACAGTGATTGAGGTTGATTTGGACCAACCTCATTTTCTCGCTGCATTTAGCGCCTTTTTGAACTCGGGACACTTGCCGCTTCCGGCAATATGCTCGCTGTCTAGGTCCTCCTTTCCATCAAACAACATGTATTTGAGATTCTTGTTGCAATCTCGAGCAATGTGACCTATTTCACCACAACGTCTGCATCGGCTAGACCGATCAACCACTTGTGTACACTGTCGCTAGGTGTCCGTACGAGAGGCACTTGGAGCATCTCTTCAATGAGATGTGTTCTCTAAGGCGACCCACCCAATACGGACCTTCCCGACATCCAGCAGCCAGATGGTCGCCGTTTGTGCACCTCCATACGCCTTTTTAAGGCTTACAATGGATATCTCCTGCAAGTCGTGCAGCTTGAACTGCTCCGCTAAGGCCATGCAGATTTCTGCCTTAGAACTGACCTCATATAGGTCCTTGCACTGTATAGCGATCTTATGCTTTTGCGCACGCATCAAGTAAATTTTCGACTTGGCTGCGGAAGCCTTCGGCTTTGTTCTCTTCGGACCTTTTCAGTTCCAGCATGAAATCTGGCCTCGCACATTCGTCAGGGTCAGCCTAGTCAGTCTTATTAGTTTCGTCGGGATACCGAATTCTCTCATAGCCGTGTACAGTTTTACCCTGGCTATGCTATCATAGGCGGCTTTAAAGTCGATGAATAGATGGTGCAACTAATGTCCAACAGTTTTTCCATCGCTTGCCTCTTTGGTATGGGCCAATGATGTTCTGAGCGTATGAGGCTATCGGACCTAGCAAGATAGCGGAGAATATCTTAGAGATGGTATTCAACAACGTGATACCTCTATAATTGTTGCACTGTGTGATATCTCCTTTTTTATGTATGGGACAGATAATCACTTGTTAGCACTGATGAAGGGAGCAAGTGGTTCCCGAAATATCGGTATTTGCAAGAATAAATATCCACACCAACGAAAAAGAAAGAACAAGTTTTTTAGTATTTCAGATAATTAATCGTTGGAAACACCGCATAATTACACTCAGAGATAATCACATGTTGAAATCATATGTCGGAAAGTCATAAGGGCTCTGGTAACTTGCAAGTCCATGGCTGGAAAAAATGGGGATGCACCCCGAGCATGCCGCACTTGATATATACTGCAATTGCAATTTCCTACTTATGGGGTGGTAATCTAGGCAGACAACACTGAACTCAACACAACAGCCAGGGAATTACACAAACTTTAAAGATGTCCAACGGCATTCCTAGAGTTCCTTCTGGGATTAACTCCTCTTCATCTGCACGTGCAGATGTAGGTAGTGCGGGAGTACCAGCGAGGCGAACAGCTAGCTAAATCGAAGGAAGATTGATATTATTTTCGGGCGTTATCCCAAACTACTGATAACAAGAGAAGTATGACAACGAGGTTTAATTCTGCTAAGAAGTTTGAAACACAGTGGAGCAACACAGCAAAATGGTAGAGCGAGGGAACGGGCGCCGGGAGTAAGCACACTAGCATATTCCAGCGGTAAATATATGGCATAGTTAGATGTGCCCCCTTCAACGTAGAAAGGAATCATCGGGGGCAGAACATTGCTATTCTAACTGACAGCCAACCGGCTATTAAGGCACTTAGGTCTAACCATTTGAATTCCAAACTGATATGAAAATGTCTTTACACATTGAACATACTCGGCTCGCTCAGTAAGGTGCATACTGGGGGTTTCAGGCTACATTGGGTTAGAGGCAATGAGGAGGCGAACGAGGTGGGCAGGAAATGAGCAGGGACGACGCTACACAGACCAAAACCTTTCCGTGGAATCAGCACTGGGTCCATGACTACGACGTTGAAAAGCAAAGAGGAACTTGTGAGGGAAATGCACTGGACGGGAAGGGGGGAAATGAACACAAACGCTCAAAGGATTTTCAAACTTCATCAAGAGGAACCCCGGATTATAGTAGCAATACTCGCTGGTCACTAAAGGCTAAATTATCACATGGGGAAGCTAAGGATATCTACGGACACTGTCTGCAAATTCTGTGAGCAGAGTAATGAAACCTCCAAACATATTTTGAGACAGGGTCGGGCACTTGTACAAAGTAAATTTCGCCACATGGGAGAATAATTAATACCAAATGCCGGAATGAAACACTTACAAATAGGGAACGTAATAAAATTCCTGTCGGTTATACACTGGTACAACATACTACAATTAATAGGTGTACTACAAAATGGTTCTTCTAGGACACAGTACGGCTTCCCTTGCCAATATTATTATTTTTATGATAAAACAACAATAACGATTGCTCATAATGTAACCCCTATTCTTGAAGGACTTAGAACATGACAATCAAGTTGCTTTGTTTGTGGGCGCTTTGACAGATCAAGCCATGATGCGCTGTAGCACTGGCACTCGGAATCAGGGAGTGGAAATAAAGTTCAAACTCCTTGAAAGGAACTTAAAAAAATGCTGCTTTATGTGTGCTATAGGAAACCGTACGGTAGGCGATGTCGTTAGAGGCGAACTAGTCCATCAGACCGGTGGAGAATTTAAAGAGAGTACACACTTTCACAGAGGTTCTGCGCAGTTTTAGGTTAACAATGCACACAGGGGAAATTCTTCTTAAAGAAGAGAGATCGGGGTAAAGAAAAGTCCTTAGAAGCGAAGCCTATCATTGAAGTTACACCTACATAGGCCTTGGATTCAGTTCAGGTATGATAAAGGATGGTTGCTAAGAGAGTAGGAAACAGAGTGGCAGAAAATTTAAAAGCTTTAAGGGAGAGTATTGTTGAAGACGTAGTTCGGGTTGCACCCAGTCAGAAGGAAGAAGGAGGTATACACCGAAAAAAAGTTATTACTAGGTAAGGCGCAATATTGGGGCACTTGAAGTTTCTGCATCCTAGGTAACCTCGACAGTGGCCAAATACTTTTTTTTGAATTAAGCTATAAGTGACTTTACTAAAGATCGAAAAATCTTGAAATGGTTTCTGAATTTTGACCATTTTGGAAGTTGAACTTAGCAAGCTTGCACAAAACGTGGGAGGTGAAACGAACAATTTGCGCATCGAATTCGAAGGAGCTCCTGGAGATTGGGTAAAGCAACACATAGGTAGGTTATAGGGGATAAAACTGAGGGTGCGATTTAAATCTTTTTTTGTGAGGTTGAACTGCAGAGCGGTGTTCACAAAGGTGTATAAAGGAAGAGAAAAGTGGGGGAGAAAAGGGGAGTTATTCTGAAGGGGTGGAAAGCCGGGAAAGTTAGGCCTAGTGAACAAAGGTTTAATCTTCCTTCACCTCACAACAAATAATGAAAGGGAAAGAGGAGAAAAGTACAGTTAGAATTTCTTCGATAATCTGTCGAAAAACTCCTAGTACAAATGGAATAGGCTGAAATGAAATATATACAGAAAATAATAAAGGAAACTTCTTTGAGTAGGGAAATATGTAGGGTGATACATAGGAAGAGGGGGAGGAAAAAATGGGTTCGGCACTGAAGGAAGCCTTAACAGTAGTTAGGACATCTTCGCCAGGTCGCTGTCACGCCAAAAAAAGGAGTAGTCTGCAAAGTAGTCATCAAAACGACGCACCAAAGCGCTAATTGGGCTCCTCGGAGTGGCCACTGATACCTACCTACCTACCCTGCAAAGGGCACAGAATCCAACATTTTACCATTTGACCACTTGCAGGTGATATGGTACAGGTAAGCCAGGGCAGGGCATTGAATCGCACTAGCTTGGTTCCTAGGTCTCTCAGACTTTGCAAGAAAGGTCTTAAATTGATAAATTAGTTATTTATGTCGAACAGCGAGGTAGGCGGATCGAACCATAATTTCCTTTCACTTCGTTCTTTCGAGAGAACCTCCAGTGGCCAAAAGGAAAGTTGAACGGTGACGCCGAGCTCGTGGGGATACCTTGAAGGAAGCTATTACACAGTTGGTAAGGAGCGATAAAAAAAGATATTATAAATAGTCGACATTTTCAAGTTATGTATAAATATTATTCACACAATTTCATGGTAGAAAATGAGCCATCCCTGCTTATGGACACAAATTCTAAAGAAAAAGAAGAATTTCATGGTAGAAGATAATCTATTTAGCCCAACTATATTAATAAAACTTCCAGCAAAATTATAGATGAAAGAGTTAGTCACGAATGAAAGTTACTGTTGTTCTAATGAGTATATAGATTAACTTTCCAATAGAGACATTTCGATAAAAAAAGAAAGACGGAGATGCACGTTGAATGCAGAAAACATAATAGCACCACAGTGAAAGAAACTTTCCCTGTAATGAATGTATAAGAAACGCGTAACTCGTAAGAAGCTAGAGTGGTTTTGGTTTCACAAAATATATGTGACACAATCAGGGCCGTAGAAAGACAACCCGATCTCGGGGTGAAAATAATGAGCAATTTCTACTAGGGGGGAGGAGAACTTAGATGCAATACTTATGGAACTGTTTGCAATTTGCCTTTAATGAACAAATGCCTAAAGATTCGGTAAGATTTGCTTTCACTACAAGAAGACAGGCGATACCATTCCACACAATACATATGGAACAGGAAAATCTGCAATTTTTCAAAATTCATCATCCACTGACCAACGAAAGTAGCTGGAAGCATGTAGAAGCTTTATTTGTATAATTATGGATTGCGGTACTGCATGTACTTAAAAAAAGTTCAGTAACTTTCGTAACGGAAATCTGATTCCACACGTTCTTATGACTGTGTAAACTTGTAACGATCGGCGATGGTTAGAAAACCATTCTAAGCGGCCAAGGACAACCAGGAGGGGAGAGCTTTCCGAAAAACCTAACAAGTCGGGATACCGGAAGCTAGACGCTTCAAGTATGAAAGGTTTTGTGTATTTCTTTTACATAGAGATTTGAGTGTGCATTTGTCCCATTAGTATGTAGCACGTAATATATGCATATACCCACTTTCAAGTGATATTGACATTCACAGTCTTGAATTTGCACTGAAGCGACAGTTCTGACCTATTATAGCTTTGTTAGTAACAGTTCGATGTAGCCTACATTATTGCAAAATTTTGTGATTCTAGGGTGAACTTAAGGGGAGCTTTCCTGCCAATTACTAAAAATTATAGTAATGTACTATTATTACTATTATTAACTTTATTTGGACAGGTATCGGTATGAAGGGTATTTCGGAGCCTAGGCACCATATAGTGGCAGTCCCCTGATTTTTTTTTTTTAATTTTTCGGTTGTGTAGTTTCTGAGAATGCGTTCGTTAAAAAAATGAACCCCCCGAACTCCCCACCTTTCTAACAAATGTCCAAATTAACACCGGCTTCGAAAAGTACGTACCGAGACCTTTCATTTGATACCCCACATGACTATATTTGATGAAAAAAAAATGTACACCCCCCTTTTGCATGTATGGGGACCCCCCTTAAATTCGACTTAAATGGATGTAACTCACTATATGCGTGAGCGTTCATAGTTCCCATCTTTCTACCAAATTTTGTGTCAATCGCTACAACCGTCTCCGAGAAAAATGCATGTGACGGATAGACAGACAGACAGACAGTAAACCGATTTTAATAAGCTTTTGTGTTTACACAAAACCTTAAAAAAAGAAAGTTGACGTAATTGACTGTATTGAAGCTCCAGTGAAGTGTTCCGACGACAGACGCTTGGAGGGTGAGGCCCTTTAAACACTTCCCCCCTCAAGTATCGTTTTACAGAACTTCACCGAGACCTGAAAAATCAAGCAAACGTTAGACTTCACGCGTACCTATCGAATGATCAACACGCCAACTAAATCTGGAAATGAAATAAGAAAAATAAAGGACTCGACGGCGCACGGAGCATACATCTCCAGACACTAGTGAGAGCCTCTTTCATTTCCAAATTGGATAAACAATAAATTAACTAAAAATAAAAATAAAACTAGGTAGCTTGCTCCTACTACAATATATTTGAATAGTTAGTAAATACGTAAGAACTGCAAGCATCGGAACGATAACTATAATAAATTAACCAAAAAGGTAAATTCTCAAATAAGAAAATTAGAGAGAAATTAATAACCCATTAAAATCCATTCTGCGCATAGTATTATAAACCGAATTTGATTTTTTTACATATTTTTGAAATTCAAATAATTTTCCAGTAACCCACTGCATCGTCAACAACTGCAAGAAATGTTTCAGAAACATGTTGATACCCGCGCAGCATCTTTTCAAACGGACAGACAACTTTCGTTTCCATCGACGGTGCGTTGGTCTTGTCGAAGAACGTCAAAAGTTTCTTGTTTTTGGCAGCTCCATGCGAATAATTTAAACGTTCCAGTTTAATTCTTTTTGGCGTCAAAAACATCAAATAAAGTCTTCCCTGCAGACTTTCCGAATATGCGAATGTGCTCATATACACAACTTCGTGCCGGATCTCAAGTGAATGTTTGTGTTTGATGTGCGTCCGCAAAACAAAAATAAACAACTCTCCCCCAAAAAACGTCGTTCGCTTTGCGTGTTTGCCTGATTTAAAGTGTAATTGAAAATCTGCTGCTGGAAATGGCCGAAATATCTTCGTCGAACGAAAGGAATATCTACGCGAAGCTGGAGGCGATCAAGGAGATCCGGTGAGTTGGGCACGGGCGTTTTTCCTCTAATTGGATGCAAATCACTGATGCATTCCTTTATTCATCGATTTTTTTCCTTTTCTTCTCGGGTTGATGTCGGCATTTATGTGACAATGTCGAGCAGGAATAAGACAATTCAACTGGAGAAATTGAAGTTCCGGATTATTCGGGAGGTGAAGATTGGGGATGAAGAGGATAAATGCTTGGCGGAGTACAGGAAGGAGATGGAACTGCTGCTGCAGGAGAAGATGAGCCATGTGGAAGAACTGAGGCAAATTCACGCCGATATAAATGAGGTTTGTGGAATTATTGATATTATTCGCATACTTTTGGAGGAGACGTTCCTTTCTCCAGGAAGAACGTCCGAGAGGTGTCATTGTGGTCGTAGTCTTGTCTTTCTGTCGAGGGTGATCTTGTACAGGTTCCCGAAATATATTGAAAATATTGATGAGTACTGAGTCGCTGTCAAAAGAGCGCTTTCTTCTAGCCCAGCTCAAGCTGTCGGCCCCCCACCCAAAGGCGAGCCACAAGTTTTAGCTCACTTCGGATTCTTGAAAGCGGATCGATGAGCGAAAAGAACTGAAGTCTCTTAATGTGGCGGCAAGCGGGGACGAAAATGATGCGTTGAGCTATTATAACGCAGCAAATTTAGGGGAATACAGAGTGCCGTGACAAGAGCGATTTTTTTTATTGCAATGGTTAGGGAGGCAATGTGTCTCCTGCCTGAATTATTTGACAGCTTGTAGGAAACCCTTATCCCAAATTCCCTTCCCTCCCTTTCTTCCTTTGCGGAGATTTTAAACTCCGCATGATCATGCGACCTAGTCGTCCTAACCTTCCTATTCCTTTCAACAAACCCTTCCATTCTTCCCTTCTACTCTCCTCCTTCATGAACACTTGTTCTGCCCTGAATTTCAACACCTCCAAACACTTTTGAGCCGCACTCTCGATTTCTTTCTTTCCAACTTCCCCGAACGCCACCTCTCTCTATTTCCTCCACCATCCCCGTTTGCCAAAATTGAGGCTCATCACCACCCACTTGAATTTAATACACATCTCTTCCATTCAGATGTCAAAGCTGCACCTAATTCTGTTAAGTTCAACCTCCGGTAGGCCAACTTTGACGGTCTCAACACAACCTTAATGTCAATGAACTGCACTGGGTACCTTTTATAATATCCTGTCCGATCTCCTTTCCTATCATGTCTTTTCTTCTCCTACGTTATCCAATTTGGTTCAGCACGGAGATCCTTAACAACATTCACCTAATACATGCATTGCGGAAGAAGTTTTGGACTTCCAAGAATGACGCCAACCTCGCTCATTTCAAGGCTATGCGCTTCCCTGGAAGCGTCGATGCCGTGCTTGTCCGCGCTAACTTGAAACCGTTTTGTTTCCACACTTGCTATTCCCGTAACCCCACCCAATCTTTCCCTTCTTGGGGGGCTGCTCTTTACCAACTTCTTTGCTAAATGCCTTAATTCGCGACAGGAGGTACACGCTGTTTATATCGATTACGCCAAAACCTTCCGATACTATTGACCACAATGATCTCTCCAAACTCTCTCTACTCAACTTCCTTGCCCTCAATCATCTCTTGGCTTTCCTCCTACCTCTAATACCGTTCGTGCAGAATTTTTCTTCATGGACACTCATCTCGTTCCTTCTCTCCCTTCTCTAGTTTCCAAGATTCCATACTTGATCCCCTGCTATTTCTTTTTTTATCAATGACCTCCCCTCCATTCTCATCTGTTCGTGTTAAATTATTTGCCTCTGTTTCGTCTGCGCTGAACTGTGCTGTCTTGCAGCCCACCATGATACTTTATTCGATTGGGGCGCGGTTAACAAAATGACACTGAATGTCAACAAATGCTATTCACTGAAACCCTCCCCAACATTCTTTCCCTCTTGGCGGACAACCCCTTTCACTACTGTCCTGGGTGTAGTCTTTGATGACAAACGACTATCCGTCACGGCTCTGCACCCTCAATCTTCGTTCCCTGCAGCAACGTCTGATGGACTACTCTGCCAACTCTGAAATTATTTTCCGCATTGCCTCTCGTAGTACACGTAGTGCGGATATTTTTTAAGTACCCTTCGCGGGGCGCTCAAGAAGTGCAAAGACGCCTCCTCGCGGAACTGATCCTGCAATTTCTGGAGAGTTTCTCCACTCATCCGTAAATTTCAAAAGATCTTCAGTGAGTATACGAAGTGGATGATGGTGCATGCTCTTTGCTGTCGCAAATATTATAGCTAACATTATCCTGGAACGCAACAAAGAACACCTCGAAGCTTAATCAACATAAAACAGGGCAACCTCCACTCTGCATTCTCCCACACACATTTGGGAGCAATTTGCGTAATTTACATATCCGCTCGTCTGCACTTCATTGATTTCGAGTGCACTGCATAGGAGGGCATACCGGCAATCTATTATCAGAACGATTTCCTCTCTTCCGTGTCATTCATCATGCTGGCTTGGTTGAAAAACGTGGAGTGTTTCGATAGATGGTATCATCTTTCCTCAAACTCTTCTACCTTTCCTGCAACCTTTATCCCGTTTAGATGCGAGATAGATTCGTCTTGATGGGTTGCGCCATTTTGTTCTATCAAAGGCTTGATCTGGATACAATCGCGAGGTTTTAGATCACCATCGAGCGTATCAACCCACCGTTGCTTTGATCAGCTATTTGATCTTTTCCCATTGACTTTGATGTTCACATCAATTTTGACAAGTGAATTCTTGTTACCGCAAAATACATGATCATACCATCGAAGACGCCGTGTTGCATGAGGCGATTATTCCATATTTGAACAAATTACTTGAGATAAGCTTTGCTATGAGACGCCAGGAAAACATTTGCGTAAAGCAGTCTATAGGGCTCTGGACGTTGGATGTCTCGTATGACGGTATCCATAATAAGAACAAAGAGGATTGATGATAGGGCGCTTTTTTGATGAACACCGACAGACCCAAAGCGGTTTTGATAAGCCCACCACCCTTTGCACTTTACTTTTTGGATCATTTCTCACGAAACCGCCACCATTTAATACGCGGCGTTCCGGTGCGTTCCTCACACTATTTTTCCGGTGACTTGATTCGGAAAACAGCAAACAACGTCCGATAAAATGTCCGCGTCTTATGCGGTATGCGCCCTCCAAATCGTTTTCCCGCACATGGCCATTAAGGTGGCCCGCAATTGTGATATAGTCTTAGCACTTTACATATCTTTGTATCGAGAAGTTGTCAGAAGGCATCTTTCTCGGCATCGGAACGACCTGCTTGTGGTGCGAATGCAGTGAAGAAGAGAATCATGCGATCAACTAATATAATGGTCAGTCGGTCATCAAATCGCTCGACCTCTAGATTGACATTACGGAAACTCTTAAGGGTGGGTTAATACCATATTGAGTGGGTTAATACCATATTGAGTGTGCGAAGTACGCTTAGATTACGGTTCCAGGAAGCAAACGGTTCACCATCTCAACGCGCTTGTGTCTCAAATCTTTGGGCACGTATATGATGAACGCCTGTCAGACAAGGAAGACGTGCCGGATTTGCCATGAGCACCACCACTCCCTGTCGCATGGCCTAAATAGCATGGCTAACTCTGCGCCCGTCAACTGCTAGGCGACTCACTCTGCACTGGACTCCTGTCCCAAGTCACGTTGTGGGCACCGTACCACAACGTACCAAGATTCTTCTCCTCAACCCCCGTGTCTTCATATTTTCTGATCTTCCTCAACGCGAGGTCCGGTTCCGTTTTCAGAAGCAGTTTCCGTATCGAAACCGCCACCGCAGCGGCTACGTCTTTCCCGGCACTTCTCATTCGTACCAGTCAGTGGTGTCAGGACGATTGAACGCTCACTTACCGCATCTGACAGACTACGTTATAATACATCGCCTACCGGATGCCTTCGTTTCCTTTGCCGGACTGCAGATTGCGGACGCTCGCCTCTATTCGGATCTTATCGTCGGAGCGGATCTTTTTTCTCGCCTCATACTGAGGGGACTCAAGCGAAGCCCGGATGCCGCCGTCGTTGCTCAGGCGACCGATATTCACCGGCTCCTCGGCGCTGCTGTATCCATCGCTGGATACTGCATTAGCTTCAACATTGAAATTCGCAACCCCATAGAACGGTTTTGGCTGCAGACTCGTTCTCTTCTCGTCAAGATGGAGCAACGTTTCGGACGATAGTCTGCCTTCCGCCTGGCTTTTTATATACTCTTGGGATTTCATGGTAGCCACCCGATGATGCATTTCGCTTTATCCTCGATTTTCGATCGATTCGGTCAGAAAACATTTTCATGCAGAGCCTCTGGGCTCTGAAGATGCCGTGTGATGACACGTTGCCGCCCGCATGTGACCAACCGCGTGGCCGACATACAGCTCTTCGTATCTCACGCTTACTGGCGGATGTGGCCTCACTTGGAGTGTCCACTTATGTCCTCATTAATTCGGAGTGGTTCGTGGCTCCAAGCTTCCTTTCTCGCTCGCTAGAGCCGTAGATGTACTCATGCACGCATGATTTTGGGTCGCTCGAGTTTGTTCCCAAGCAGAAATATAACCAATGCGTCCACTGACGTCGAGTCTGAATTGCTACTCCGTTCAATATACGATTATTTTTGATGGTGTTGGAGTGCAGAATATCTGGAGGCCCCGTTGGACGAGTTGCTTCTGCCCTGGACGAAACTTTGAGTCATTCTTTTGAAAATTTGGATATTTAGCTCAAAAGGAGGGGTCCGTGGACATTAATGGGGGAAAAAGTTTCTTCCCAATTGGTCCGGTTCAACATCAACTGGATGCGGAATTAGGACTTTCTCAATCCTCAAACAAAATAAATCTTCTCTGTATCATAATCCTAACCCCAGCAATTATTTACGAGTTCTATTTACTTAGCCGTCCGGATAGTTGAATGGTTTTTATGGAAGGCTGTGGTCCAAATTTCACTAGTAATAATAATAATAATCGTTGGCGCAACAATCCATGTTGGATCAGGGCCTTGAAGTGTGTTAGAGCACTTCATTCAAGACCGTAACGGTACACTAGGAGGCAATTTCACTAGTGGCAGTGGGATTTGTATCGTGATTTGACGCCGGATATCAGTCGACTCAGCTGTGAATGAGTACCTGAGTCAAATCAGGGTAATATTCTCGGGCGAGCGCAATGCTGACCACATTGCTTCAAATAGGGTACTGTAATCCTGTAGTGTACCGTTGCGGTCTTGAATGCGCTCTAACACAAGTGCGAAGTGCTCTAACACACTTCAAGGCCCTGACCCATTTTGATTGTTGCGCCAGTTATTATTATTTACTAAGCCTTTCTAAAAAAGCTAATGTTTTTGCTAGACGTATCTTGTTTGCAACCTACTCCACAAACGCTAATATATTATATATATTAAACCCTCAGAAACACTTTATTTTACTTGTCCATTTTAAATGTATTTAAAAATATTCTGCAGATGGAGGCCGTTATCAAACAAACTGAGGAGAACCGAATGCGATCAATCGGAATGGCGAATCGTATACACGAGGAATATTATCCATTAAAAACAGAAATAGATCAGATGCGTCGTGAGTACTTAGGATTGAGTCCATTACGTGATCTGCACGAAGAAGAAGGCAGCGTCATCACAAAGGAGTAAGTTGAATTTTTTTATCAAGCGTCTTTATTTGCTGAGTATGTGCGTTCATAAATATCATCGTTGGCGTTAATTTTTTGGAAAGATTATTAACTATGGAAATGGTATTACTTCTTGAAACCTTCTAACTATGCTGTTTGCCTGTAAAACATGTGTGAGCTGGGACACTAATCCACTATTCTTCCTCTGAGGAGAGTATTGCTTTTCCCTAGAACGCTGGGAGAGAAATTGTGAATTCGAATGATGACTATTGAGTAAAATTCATTCTGATGTAATTTGGCTACTAACAACAAACTGCATTTAGAGCGTTTGAGTAAAGTTTTGTAACCAATCAGATTGTTCGTCGCTTATCTCCACTGCCCCACTAGCTTGGAGATACTATAGAGAACAAAACTTTGATGGCGGCTTAGTTGTCAATCAGGATAGTTATGTTACGTTTGAGGCTCGTATAACACCCCAGCTACTGACAGGCTTCCAGTATTACCGCTAGAATACCCTGACGCATACTGAAAGACCATACAAATCCGCCACACAATAGAATCATACCTTAGGATGGAACGGACATCCATTTTGTCAAGACGAATCACACCCAGATAATTTAAGTTGGACGGAAATGATAATATGTGCGCATTTAACTGTGGGAGGACGAATTCGTGTACCATTGAGCTCCGTTTTGGTTGCATCTATGCCGAGTTCGCATTTTGCAGTTCAGAGACGTGCTTCGCCAACGCTCATACCATAATTTCGCTGATAATGGACGGAAGCATCCTTGACGCTAATATTACCAAATTGTCTACTGCCACGTTGGGATATCTCTCGACTCACAAGTCTAATCAAATGATTATCTCTCCAATTAGGTTGGATTGTCCTGGTTCTTGGCATACATACTATCCATTGGGTATGACATTTTAATTCTACTCTCCTTGATAGATTTGGTGCTTAATTCGAAAGAGGTGAGGTTTCCACCGTCTGTACAATTACAATTTGCAAGTAAGTTGCGAATGTGAATGTCTCGAATTGACAGGGCCGGAACTAATTTTGAAAACGTGGTCCACCGTTGTGTCGCTCTTTTTCGTCGACGACGTCAACCAGTTATTGGAGTGGACGAAAACGAAATTGTATGAATGCAATCAAATAGATAGACAACTCATTACACGTTTACGATTTTTTTTGGCAGCCAACAGCCTATTTCAGCTTCCGCTCGAAACGTCTCACCATAGGATCAAAGCTCTTACTGTACGAGACAATGATCTTGCCAGTCCTCATGTATTCTTCGGAGACTTGGGTTCTTACCATGAAAAATTGCGAACTCTTGGCCGTGTTCGAGAGAAGAATCCTCCAAAGAATTTTGGGCCCCCTACATAAGGATGGAATATTCCGTAACCTATATAACGACAAAATCTATGAACGATACCATAACCGTCTGGTTGTGGCTCAACAGGTTGCATTGGCCGGGTCACTTAATCCGTATGGATGAGGATGATCCCACCCGGAAATTCTATAAGGGAATATCTGTGATAGAAAAAGAAGACGGGGCAGACCCTTCCTGAGATGGAGCGATGGCGTAGGCCAGGACACCAGACAGCTTTTAGGGATATCGAATTGGTGGACCTCGGCGCAAAACCGGGATGTCTGGAGTTCCTTATTAAGGCAGGCCTAGACCGGATACCGATTGTTGCGCCGTTGCTGATTATGATGATGAACCACTTTGTAGTGTGTTTATTAGTAATAGAAGTCGTACTATTACTAACAAAGTTATAATAGGTCAGAGTTTTCGCTTCTGTGCAAATTTGAGATTTGCGAAAGTGGATATTCTCACATAACATATGCATATATTAAGTGCTAGGTTTTAATACCTGAAGCGTCTAGCTTCCGGTTTCCCGATTTGTTTTTATTTTACGGCCGACTGCAGACTTAGAAATATAATTAAAAACAATAACAAGAGAACGGCTCTCCGTACTCTTACTCGATTCTCTACTGACACCGAAAAACAATTTTCGCTCTCGAGAACTGTTTTTCGATGTCATGACCACCAAGATTCACACTGCGTGCATTCGACACGCAAGTTGCTCGCTTCGTTACAAAGGGATGAGCTCCCATGTTTCATGGCGATCATTGAGCCCCGCAGAACTGCTGATGCTTTCGGTGTTCTGACAATACTTCAGCCAGGACCACTTCCTGGTTATATTTTGCTGGGCACGAGACTTTATGGACAATTTCAAACACCTTTACTAGAACTTGGACCTTTGACGTTACTATGTCTTTCGTGGGGATGTTACCATTGGGAGCCCCGGCAAGCTTCATTTTGATAACCTGACCAAACTTTCTCCAGTCGATTTTTTTGGGATTTCTGAAAATGTAGGAAATCTCTAAAGTGAAATTCAGATTGATCCGATAAGATCTTTGATCAAAGACGACTCTCTATTTCTTCAGTTTGAACATCCCGTTGTCAGTAAATACGGTGGTATGTAGGAGCACCCCAGATCCCAAAGTTTGGGAAGTACAAGGTCAGTATACTGCTCCTTCTACACACCTATAGGTTTGTGTTAATAAAAAAAATCGAAGAGAGATCTACCTCTTTCGTTGGTATTTGAACTGCCCCACAGAGTGTCACTTTCACTGGCATCAAAATGTTGGCTTTGCGCGACGCAAGGGTAGATGTCAGATGTTGTATATTTCTTCCAACGGTGCTGGCCGGTTGTAAGCTAGGTAAGGAATTATATAGCTTTTCGCTACCACCTGCTCCAAAGTGCACAGGGTTAGTCGCTGGACTTCAGATTTGGACACAAACTGCCATTCAGGATCTTTGTGACGAAGATACATGCTCTAGATCTGTCCCAATCAGCACCCCTAAGGCTGGGAAATAAATTGTAATATTTATTTGATTTGGAGTCCTGTGATGATCCGGCTTCCTCCGATGCAAAGCTTCTCTATCAGTGCAATGTCGATATTTTCCTTCCAGAGGAATATATACAGCGTTGCGGAAATTTTTTTAGGTTCCTACGTCAAAAATATACTTGAATAAATGTACCGGGAAAAATTTTATGACTATGATTTTTAACGGCTGGAGCAATCATCACAAAATTTGGTGAGAATATGTGGTCTGTGAACCGCATTTTTTTTTCACAGAATATGGTATTGTAGGGTATCAAAGGAAGGGGTACTTTTCGAAAATAGTCTTCTTTCTTATATTGGTTGAAACACAGGGAAGTGACAACACAAAATGTGTGCCCCAAAAAGTAGAACAGTCTTGTTCCCAGAACCTATCCAACCAAACAATCGGAAAAAATCATAGTAATGCATCGATAATCTAGGCCTTAAAATATATCGCATAACGATATCTGTTGAAATAAAGTTAATAATAGCATATAACTATGTTTTAGAAATTTACCTGAAAAGTCGAAAATTTGGCGTCAGTATAAATGATAATATAAGACCCAATTTCGAATTTGAATGCACTCGATCGAAACCGACGAATCGTCGCAGAAGGGAGATATATTGTTCGAAGCCTTCGAGGTTCTGCCCGTCAATGCAAATAGGAAGAGTGACATGTGTCGGCCGGACTCTGCTTCCCTCCTTTTCCAACCTGGTGGCGGAGCAATCAGGTGCCATTATCATAGACGGGGTGTTCGAGGAAAGATAAGATTGTCCGTTGAATCTCTCCACGTCCTTCAGTCCTAGACAGCATGAAATACGTTTTGGGCTTCAAATTCCTCATTTTACTACGATGTAGCACCTTGCACTTTGCAGTTCGGTATGAAGACCGGCAAGGGCGGTGTTTTACTCCTTTTGAACGCGCGTTGATGTTTGAAGATAATTTCTTTTCTGTTTGGAATAGCTCCCCGCATCTAATTGTCATATCATCCCCAACAAATCGAATTTCAAAGGATGCTAGATAAGTCAGAATCGTGATGAAGTGTTCTCTCCACCTCTTCAACTGCTCATTGTGGATGAGAAATCTACCGTTAACGTCCCTCATAGAATCATCGAAAGGGTTTTTCATACGGGTAACTGGAAGCTCCTTCATTATGCGCTATAGGGGATTTTTATCATTTGCTGCTAATTCTTCTTCTCTCATGGCACTTTACTTTTGCCACCAATCAGGAATTTCCTCAAAAATTTTCGAGAAGTTTTCAGATCTTTGATGTTTGGGAATTGAAGTAACAATAGACTACCCGATTTGCATTTGTTTGGTTTTAGATGTAATATAGTGGTAACAAGATCAACGAAGAAATAATTTATTTGTTTAGTTCATGTCACTCCTAACTTATGGAATTTTATCTTCAAGAGATATTGAAGAACAAATTGAATAAACAAATATTTTCCTTTTCCAGTCGATTCCAGAATAATTACTTCAATACAAAATCTCAAACGGCTACGACATCATCTTTTGCTCGTCCTCACGCTCGGCATCCATTGTTGCCAGAATCGACAGTGACTTCTTTACAACCATCAGGACCACATGCATTCATGCCACCTCCGCCGCCAGTCGGACCGATGCGTTTAAATAAGCCGGAAATACCGCCGAATCGGATGCAACAGAGTCCGTCAATAGGAATGGGTCATCCTACCTTCAGGTCTGATTTTAATGTCAATTTAAGGTTTGTTTATTTTCGTTATTTTTATGTTTGAAT
The DNA here is from genome assembly GCF_905115235.1 of Hermetia illucens. Lineage (NCBI taxonomy): Eukaryota > Metazoa > Arthropoda > Insecta > Diptera > Stratiomyidae > Hermetia > Hermetia illucens. The sequence goes on from NC_051852.1 coordinate 117,657,514, forward strand.
TTAGTTGAATTGAAATTTATTATATTTACTTATCGCAATGAGGAAGTAATTTCATTTTTCACTTTTCGTCAATGCAATTATTACATTTCGAAATGCTGTTCCAGCTAAACAGTAATTTTTATGGTTAAGTTTAATTAACAATTGGATTGCCATAATCAGACACATATTTTCCATCTGAAATAAATTTTCTTTACTTCGAGGAATATAAATTGAAATATATAATTTTTCATCTGATTATCCAAATAACCGCATACTTTGAAGCATAGAAAAGTTCATCTGAATATGGAATTGTGTGTTAAAATTTTAGTCCTATATCCATTGTTTTGTTTGCCTTCTCAATTTATTCTCATAATGATGTAACCATTTATCTTTTGAATATTGATTCTGCAAGTTTTCATTTTATATAATAATTTTGTCACTCATCATTTAGTTTGTAATCTAAAGGAATATCAAGGCTAGTAACCTGACGATGTGTAATTCGCACTAATTATAGTTTTAATTCTAATTCATTTATAGGCAACAACCGCCCCCGATGAAATCATGTCTATCGTGCCATCAGCAGATCCATCGGAATGCGCCAATATGTCCTTTGTGTAAAGCAAAGAGTCGGTCGCGTAACCCGAAAAAGCCGAAAAAGAAAGAACACTAATAGATCCCCGTCAAAAAAGGAAACGACAAGCGAAATGAAACAACATGGGAACATTCCGTTGGGTTTCACAGCGAATCGATCAGCGTGTCGTAACGTTATCGCATCAAATATTTTTGCCAAAAGGGTTTTGAACTTCCCTTCGATTTAGTTCAATGTGGGCTTCTTAAAATGAAGCCTAACACATTAATAAATAATCAGTATCTATAATTATCGTCGCATTCATGAGATAAGTTGATGTTCTCTTTTTTTGTATTGTAATTTTATCACGTATTTCGATAGCTTTAAGTAGAGTAATTTCGAAATCGTCAATTCTATGTCATTTATTGTACTATTGATTTTAGTAAGGAAATATTAGAAGTGGATGAAATACTTAATTCTGTTTTTATATTAAATTCGCTCTTATCCGGTCATTCTATAATTGAGTGTGAGTATGAAAAAAGGAAGACTGACCCGGCTATGATAAGATGCTAAACACCGTAAGCCCTTGTTTTTTACATTTTAACTGAATTGCTATTGATGGACATTGTATTGTAATATTTATGCCCTTTTCTGCAAACGGAGAAGCGAGCTGGCTGTGTTAACACTTCCACCTAAAAGTTATGTTATCACATCTGCTCAACCAGGGCTCAGCACAACTATTATTGGTTTTTGGCTGGACGAAATTAATATTACTATTTGCAAAGACAATTATAGTAGACTGTGTTTGAATATCTGGAGGGTCAAAAATACTACCACTAAGTGCCAAGCGTTTACGCTCCGAAGATTCTACCTATTTAAAAGATAAAGGGGCTCTGGTGGTGGCGGTCGGTGGTAACTTAATTGGAGAATCCGTCGAGAACTCCCCGCAACATCGAACACGAATTGTGTATTTTTGCAGTCTATCCCCGTGATCAGCTCATGCTTGTATGCAAGGTTTTGATGAATTATCTTACAGCAATATGCCTGCTCGTGTATTGTATCGGCGCCATAGCAGTAAAGCCAGATATGAGATGGTCCAAAGTCTCCAATTCACTGGTCGTTCTCTACTCGCTTTTTTGTTATTAGCGTTTCAGCAAAGTGCTCACCAGCACACAGCCATCTGTTCGACAGGTGCATATCGACAAATGGTTGTCAAATGCAATTCACATGTTTGCCGTGCATTGCCTTCGACTTCGATTCATCGATCCGCTCCTGGTTTGTCTTTACCCTATTTAGAGGATTGAAAGATTGATCCTTCAAGCGTAGTAAGCCTGCAATCTACCTTACAAGGAACCGCATGCAAAAGACTCGTCTGCACCTTGTTTTAAAAATAAGCGTGTAGTGAATCAACTTGGCGATGATGTTGTGCCGACACGTCAACAACGTCCATAATTCCGTTGTCCCGAGGCAGGTTCATCCGCTCCACGACACAATTCGGGTGATGCATTCGAAATTGGGCACAGTATCTCCCGCTGGACGTTTTCTAGATCGGTCCTCGTCCACAGCAATATTCCGAATGCATAAGTCAGTGAAGGGATAGCGAATACATTCAGTGCGCTTATTTTATTCTTCCTCGGGAGATGCGTTTTCATCACCACCTGCACACATCGCAGGAATTCGGACAGCAGAGCATCTTTCAGATCACCTCATCAACTTGAGCATGGTTTCCTTGTAGAATTCCTAGGTATTTATACTAAGTTGTTCAATAAGTTTTGCGGTTCGATAAGAAAGGGCGTTGCTACTAGCCCAATTTTTTGTTGTTGGTACACTCTTTATACGAACGTATGTGAAGTTTCATTTCAATCTGTCAATTCATTCTTTGTTTACAAACCATTTAGTAGCAACATGTTACAGTAGTTTTTACAATGGGAAAAATCAAATATTGTGCAGTGATCGAATTTTTATTTTTGGGAGGTTTAAAAAAGCAAAGGAAATTTACGAACGAATGTTGAAAGTATATAAGGACTGCTCCCAATTAGTACAGTATAAAGATGGTTGCTGGAATTGGTCGTACAAGCCTTGAAGACGATCCACGTCAAGGACGTTCGAAAACAGCAAAACAGGTTTTTGTGCTTCAATTCATCACTATGGATGAGACTGAAGTCTATCACCATGATCCTGTATCAAAACAAGAGGCAAAGAGTGGAGTAAACCTGATTCTTAGGCTCCGAAACGAGTTCGTGTCCAGAAATCGGCTAAGGAGGTGTTAGCATCAGTTTTTGGGATGCGAAAGGAATTTTGTTTGTGGATTACCTGCAAACTGGTAAAACAATAAATTCTGAATATTTATGTAAATTTTGAGACCAGCTGAAGGAAAAAATTCGTGAAAAAAGTCCAGATTTGCAGAAGAAAAAAGTTCTTTTTCATCAGGACAATGCACTGTATCACAAGAAAATTTCGACAATGGCTAAAATCCATGAATTAAAATTCGAATTGTTTGAGCATCCTCTGTTTCTAGTCCTAAAAAATTCATGCGATGAATGCAAATGATGAGGTTATAACAGCTGTGGAAGCGTATTTTTCAGCCCTTCTAGATTCTGACTTCAGGGATGGAATTCATAAATTTGAATCCCATTGGAACAGGTGCATTCATGTTCACGGAGACTACACTGACCAATGAAGAGTATTTCAACCCATAAAATTGTCTTTTCCTTATCGAAGCGCAAAACTTATTGAACAATCTGGTAGAGTCTGTCTCGTCATAGTTTGGAAGTGGAGGTCTGTAATGCTTTACGGATGGTTCGGATTCGATTTTTATCCAAATGTCACCCGGATATCACGCCTAAGCATGTCCACTATTTAAAATAGCCTCCTGTCGTATAGGTACATCCAGTGTGCCAGTTCGCATTAGCGCGTAAGCCATATTTTATTGCAAAACCATGCTTTCTAGCCTCAGTCGGTAGCCATGAAAAGGTGTTCAGTGCCATTGCAAAAACAAAGAAGACTCAATTTCTGGAAGATGCCCATTTGTATGCGAATGGGCTCTGAGATGTTAGTACCCTCAGAAAGACGCACTGACAAGGTGACTGTTGCCAAAAACTTTATTATTATTGTTTCTGCTTTAGTGTATCCAGAATTTCAACTACGGGTGGGTTATTATTGCGGCATAGTTCCGGTAACCCCTCTGCACTTTGCTCTTTGCCCGCCTGCTGGCAATGTCTTGCCGAAGTGAGTCACGTCGGCGCGACGTTCCACACGAGTTTTCCATGCCGAATCTCAGAGATTGTGGCGAAACAGCTGCAACAGGCTTAGCAATGCTCCTAATCCACCTAGACATTAAACCGCCCCCCGACTACCGGTTTCGACACTGTGCTGTGCATTACAGGGCAGCGGCCCAGTCAATAAGTTAGAGACTCCCGCCGGTTATCCGTACCGGACTTCAAATTTCTCCTTCTCCTCATTTGATGGATTTTCATTTTATACCTAACTGGCAGGTGAGGAAGCTCAGTGAGTAATCAGCAAGACTACGAAGTTGCTTCATTTTCCTCACCTATACCTTGCTGCCCCTGGCCTACAGGCATTCAAACTTAAGTTATCCATCTTTTATCCTTTCACAAACGGGTTTGGGACTAGCTACGGAGGAGTTAATATTACCTTGGTTTATAGAAATATCAATATGGAGAGGATTTTGAGGGCTAATTACCATATATATACCAGCTTTATGATTTTTTTTTTAATTTTCCAATTGGATAGTTTCTGAGAACAGATTCGTGAAAGAAATTATCATTTTCTAGTCCTCGCCTTGCCGCCTCTTGCGAGACTTTTCATTGTATACCTCATATGACTACATTTTTTCGACGGCGCTACAGCCCAAATCGAGCCTTGACCTCCCGGATGCATTGCCTCCAATTCTCTGGATTCAAAAATCGCGTCCTCCAATTAGAAAAACCAGAAAATTCCGTCCAGGAGCCTTCCGACTGTTTAAGAAAGGATGGGCACCTATGTTCCTTGAACAGAATCTTACCGAGCCTTGCAGATTGGCTGGTATTTTCAATGTTCCCACAATCCGACAGTCCAACCAGGACCACCTCTTGACAGTTTTGATAACCGACTTGTACTTCTTCAGGCAGTCCCTGAATGGCTGCCAATATTTGTACCTGTAGCAGATGTTAAAGATCTCCCAGGTAAATTTCCTAAGGCCGGACAGATCTTCTTTCCACCACGGTGGCAGTGCCCTCTTACTGTAAGGGCATGGGACTTTAAAGGCGATATCGAATGCCTTTTCGAGAGCCCCGAGCTTCGATTCCAGTTCGTCTGAGAAGAATATCTGGTCAGTTCTCCACCCTAAGGATCCCATTGTCGATTAGTAGGGTAATATCAAGGATCTCCTCACAATCGTCACAGTTCTCCGGGCTGGGAAAATGGGAGGTTGGTGTACTGCCCTTGTTACTCACCGAAGGATCTGTTTTAATCTTAAAATCAAAGGATGGCTCACCTCTTTCGTTGATCTCCGATCTGCCCCAAAGCGTGTGCTTTGCATTGACGTCGCAGCCTATCAACAGATTGGTCATCTTTGCTGCTATGGTGGTCGTCAAATATTGTAGTTCTTTTGGCGGAACTGATCGGTGGTGTGCCATGTAAGCCATGTTGCATTCCTGACTCCGAACCGCACTTTATAGTCTACCTTTTCAAGTGTCTCTAGACACTTTCCGTTTGTACGGAGCAGAAAAGTTTGGCTCTTCACCTGGGGTTGCTACTCATTGATAACTATCCAGTCGTACATGGAAATGCTGGAGTTTTGAAGGCGCAGGGATTCGACATGCTTGCCCTTATCGATGTGGATCTTCGGCAATCAGATGCGGGTGACCGGTCTCCTGGGAATCTCGTTGAAGGTGATAACTTTGAGGTTTACGCCAGGCGTCAATGATCTTGGCGACGCACAAACCGAGGAAGTCCCTGCAGAATTGGTCCTCGCAAGCTATAACACGGAACTCATGGACCAAATGAGTGGAATCAAACCAGACCTGACCTTTAGGGTCAGGAGATTCTCGATGATTATTTTCGACACCCTGGTCTCAACGGTGGTCCACACCTTCGGCGCTAGTTTGCAGCTAGCGTAATTGCCATTTGCCACCGCCACACGTAAGTGGCTCCTGGCCACGTCGCTTAAGGGTTTCGCAGTTCATGGCTGGTCGGCTGGCTGTTGCTGCTGACCGGCCTGCAGAGGTTGCTTAGCATCCGAGCTCTCGAATACTTTGCTCTGCTTTTGTTTTTGTTCGACCTCGCCTTTAGATCGATTGCATTTGAGAGCTGTGGACTTCGTCTTCTGCTCGTCTACCAGGCCTTTGCTGTTATATTCCTGAACAATCGCCTGGTATTTAACGAAGTCCTTTCATACTGCTCGTCAGTTGTACCGGCCTTCTTATTCTTCGCAATCTTGCTCAGAATATGAATGGCCTTCTGAGACTGGCTCTGGAGTAGGACTCTAGTGGGCTTTCGGTTCTTAGTTGGTTTTCGGTGACCGACATTCTTGGCTGATATTCGCTGAAGCCAGCTTGAAGACAGTGGATTCCAAGCTGGAAACCAATAATCCGTCTGCGATCTCGCCTCGGGAGGTCTTTACGGTTGGTTTCAATACGGCCGTGTTACGGCTGTCACCGATTATACCGCTCTCGACCTGTCCCCTGGCTGGATGCCAGCAGGTCATCCTCCGATAATGTGCCTAGCATCACCACCTCTTCTTCTCTCGTCGGTTTTCTGTTTTTATTAATTGAGTCAATGTCTTAGTCCCACAGTAGGCCGGGAAGAACCCTGGCTAGCCCGGTCACCAGGTTAACGGTTTTATTTGAAATTGAAGGTGCCCAAGGTATTCAGAGTTCGCATACTAAAGCTCCCCATTGACCACAGAGCCCTCGGCGTATGCTGTTCCACGTTGGCTTGGGGTTCTGCTAGCAGCTTCTCCCCGGGCTGTTGGATCGACTCATTTCCCTGTCAGGCCCATTTGCTTCTAACACATGACCAGCAGCCCTTTGCCGCTGAACTTGCCCTTTCTGTGTATAGTTTTCTTGACGAGGATGCTAATGTTCTTAGGAGAGACTTCCTGGAGAAGCTTCCGCAGTGCCGGTCGAAAAAGGGAACGAAGTTGTATCTTTTCCCCCAGGGCTCGGAATTTTATCGAGGGCCCCCAATACAAATTTCAATGAAAAAAGGGATAATATTGGGCCCGTCATAGTTTTTATCCTAAACTCATATGATTTTCCCTCCGAGTCCAATTTTCCCCGCATAATTTTCACCCCGGCCCTGGATTTTCTCTCTAAGGCCCTGCACCTTTCTAATCGGAAATAATCTTCTGTTTTGAAGAGTTGAAGTGCAAAAAAGCTGATTTTTGAATGTTATACAAAGCATAAATATTTAACTTACGACAAGAGGTTGAAACTGTTAATATGGATATTATCGATCCAGTTTCAAAAACGCATTCATAACAAATTGTTTCTTTTCTTGTAAAAATCAACTTGTTTATTTACAAATCTTCGCCAAACCATTCGATTGTGAAGATGTTCCACATTCAGTGGTTTCGCTCAAATTTGTGTGTACGTAGTTGATAGCAACCGTGCAATTTTTATGTTTAGAAGATAGAAAAGTTGCGTTCAAAAAAAACTTATTTTCTTCAGTTTCTAAGAAATCTGTATATACCCGTAGAAGATCCAACGTGATATCTTTCTTTTGGATATAAACAAATAATACTGGAGATACCACTTCACGTATCAAGCTTTCGTTTTTGCTTCCGATAAGATTCAACGAGTTGTGGCTTCTTAGATGACGAATAATGTTTATCTTTCACACATGCAATTTCAAATTTAAAAACCGGGGAAGTCTATAAGGAATTAGTTTCTTGCCTAGAGCTGACTAGTGAACACTTCCTAACTTTGTGCATTCAAAATGATACTCAAGGGTGTGCTCTTATTGCTAATATCAGTTAAGTTTGTTAGCGCGAACATTTTGTATAGTGACCCTATCGAGAGTTGGAGAAAGTTTAAGGTAGGACCTTTTTGTGTTTGGTGAAATTTATGTATTTTCGTGAAACTTTTTGTTAAAAGAATGGTGATTTGTTCAGTTGGCAGCTTAATTTATACTTTCGGTGAAGAATCTTTACATGACGACGATCTAAAGATGAACTGAAAGAAACATCCTAAAGCTTTCATCACAGCGGTGATGCGTTTTGACGCACAGTGAATACGACCATACACTTACTGGGTAGTGACGCGTTGGTTCTAAACTATAGAGGTAGGCACTAAGCCAGATTGCTACGGGGCAGGACTCCTCGATCTACAGCACAAGTTGCCAAGGTGACTTCTTTTCGCATCACCATGTATAGTCCTTAGACAGCGTTTTCAGCTCTAATCCTCCAAAATCCTCTACGGAGCATATTACACACCAGGTTTTGATGAAGTACCTTGCAGACGTATAGCGGCTGGGGTGCTCGGCATCCTGTACGTAGGTGCTATATACTGAATTGTCCCCTCTTCACGGTTGCATAGTCTGGCTAAAAGAACCTAAGTGCTACATGCTTGGCTGTGGCCCGGCCGCTTGGGTGTGCCAGTTGGTGAACGGTGTCAAAAGCCTGGTGGCAGAGTGAAACCAGTAAATATGGTTTGATCGTCCCGTTGAACTCTATATAGTAGGTTGCAAGGTCGTCCAACTCAAGTCGATGAAACTTGAGACGATGGCTGGCGATGAGTTGCGGCAGTTGGTCGTTTTTCGTGTGGAACTCGCTGATAGCAGGAACTGGTTGTGGTGATAATAGAGACCGTCTCCACGTGAGTCAGAGCGTGTTCTCAAACTGGTTGATGAAGTCGAGTTGTCTGGTCTGCCGTGGTGAGGCCCCATCGGAGCGCGGAGGTAAGCGAGCGATGGTTGGTGTATATCATGAACTGGCGTCCCTCCAGGATCCGTGGAAAGTACTTGGCGGCTGCGAAATGGGCGAGAAGTTTGCAGTCATAAGTGGAATATTGCTGCTTAGCCTCCGACGGTTTCCTTGAGAAGAAGCCTAATGGAGCCCATGTGCTGCCTGCTCGCTGTTGGTCCAAGGCCACACCGATAGCCATGTTGGAAGCGTAGGTGCACAAAGCTATCTTTGGGTCGATGGTAGAAACGCTGAAGTGGGAGCAGAAGCGATGCTCTGCTTGCAACGGTTAGTCGTGAAGTCAGCCTCGATTGCCAAAGTGAGGACGCGTGGGGTGCCGGGGTGATAATAATTAGTGAATACGATCTTTACCTGGAGCTTGGTCACCTGCAGGAGCAAAAGAAGTTCCTCGAGGTAACGCTGATGTTCTTTCTGGTCATGGGCGGAATCCAGTTTCCTGAAGAGGTGATTATTAGTCTGCTTCAGTGCTTGCGTTGCATTCCTGAGCCCGATTGGCATGCTTACGAACTTAAACAGGCCGAAAGTCGTAATGACGGCTGTTTCGTTGACGTCCTCGGAGGTGACCGGAATCTGGTAGAGAGCTCTTTGTGGGTCGATGACCGAGAATAGCGAACCGCTAGTCTTATGGAAAGTAGGTACCGGTCCGCGTGATTAGTTGTCATTGCGATGAGGCGTTCTTCCGCGATGCGTTGAAGGCGTGCGGTCCATTGGTGACGATCTAGTGGTGAATTTGCCAAGGTCGCCAGTTCTCCTGGCAAAAAGGCAGTCTTTGAGAACTTTGCGATAATTTGCCAATATTTGTCCTCCGAAAGGTCGCGGAGTGTCGATTGCGATGAGACGGCGCTTCTGGTGTAAATTTGTGGAACCGGCCCAGTGTGCAGATCATGGAAAGGCTGGTGAAGCTATCGATGGTGTCGTAAGTCAATTATTAATCCGTGATGCTTGAGTACGTCGGTTCCGACGATAGCTGTTTGAATATTAGCGATGATGAATGACCAGTGGAATGGTCGGCACACTAGGCAACGAGTTGCAGCGTTGCGATCTGACACATAGAAATGGTTCTCTGAGGAAGTGCAGTTCCTGCAGCCCAACCAGTCTTCTTGGTTTTATAAATGAGATTTAGGAGTCATCTAGTTGATTTCCTAGTTCCAGGTTTCTGCAGTTCTCGATTCCACCAGGGAGCTGTTTTACCGTATTCACCTCGGGTTGAAGGGCCAGCCTGTTAAAAGCTCTTTACAAGTATCCGGTGCATAGTTTCCAAATGAGCTTCGGCCTAGGAGTTATTAGTCCTTTAGGAAGGTGCAGTTTGCCAAGAACTTTGTTGAATTCCGCCAAATCTGTTTTCCTAGGATTCTGTCTTTGCTCGCCTGTAGCAGTCATAATAAATTTCAAGTTACGCTAGTCTGACAGTGAGATCTCGTCTTTGTAGGGCAGATTGCTAGGTTAATTACTTCATTTTTTGGTCCGACAAGTGAAACGAAATCGTATAAGAGATGAATGACTACCGCTGACCGAGAAATGTTCTGCATCCAGTGTGGGTTTCGCCCATGTTATTAGCTTGTTCCCAACTCTTCTTCCTTGCGGATAGTGTCGCCCCTGGTGGTGCATTAAGGCTAATGTCCGCTTTTTATCGTTTTTTCTAGTAGAAACAAAGTTTCTAACAGGTTTCAACCTGTAGTTTTCCCACCTTAGAGGCTAAAGTTTCCTTTTGTCGTGCCTTTTTCTTTCGTTCTCTGGAGAATTTAGGCAGTAATGCTTCAGATGGGGCGGAAGTAGTCAGGTTTCCAGTTTCTACCATTATGGAAGTTACTGTATTCTCTTTTTTGACTGGCTGCTTTACAGGCACTAAGTGCAGGCTTTCCATTGCAGTGGAGGCGATGCCTTCCATAAATCTCTCCATTGGGGGCATGGAATCCGCTGGTGAATGCAAATTAGGTGGCCTCTTGTCACTTGGGGAGTATACATTCTCTGTTTCCATATTCATGTCGTCGATGGGTCGCCCAGGGGCTAGATGGCGCTGAACAGTTAAGGAAGAAATGTAAACTTATTGGGGTGTCCTGGAAGGTGTGAATGACGCATGTAAAATATAATTTCATATTGTAATCTTATCTTTCTGAGAAGGCAATAAAAATGATATTTGGTTATTCATCATAAAAATATTCTTCGTTTTTACAGACAGAATTTGGCAAGCACTACCATGATATATACTCGGAAAAAAGGCATTTCAGAAATTACTTACAAAGTTGGATTCTAACACACAAGCACAATGCGAAGTATTTTCAAAGTCTCGTTCCTTATAAATTGGCAATAAATCACTTGGCGGATTTCAATCGTGAGGAAAGGTTGAAATTTTTCTATGGATTCAACTTAACAATGCTCAAGTACGTATTGAATTCTAGTATTGTTGTCCTGGCTCCTTTATTTTATACTGATGTGTGTTGTGTTTTACAGATCAACGCGAGGAGAGGGTATATCAGCAACTTTCTTGAAACCAGAAAACGTATTCATCCCAAAATCGATAAATTGGACAGCTGAAGGTGCTGTGACTGAAGTGAAGGATCAAGGTAATGTCAAATCTTCAATAAAAAGTATCAAAAGGATTTTCCTTCGAAACCCGGGGGGTGGGGGTTTGGCGCAGCACCAAGTACTCACCACGTTCGTTAGACCATTTGTACTGTCCTTTGAAATCGCCTATCCAATGGCTTCCCGCCTGCGGCGTTCACAGACTTTTGTGAATCCAAGCACATCTCCCAGGACAGAGAATGCGCAGATTCTCAATTGAAGAAAACTTTTCCGAGGTATCTTCGTCGGAGGTCTGAGGAGACCGGGTAGCTGGCCGGGACCACCAACTCAAAATTTTTCATGTGGTGATATAGGGAACAGTACAGCCCCCGGGCTCTTCGGCATTCGGCTGTGTGAATATTTAGAATACACCCTTCAGAGCGGACTTGATAATGGATGACCGAATGTCAAATTTTGACTCCGGTCCCGCCATTGTGAATTCAGGTCCTTGGCAGTCTAGTCTGTCAGCCTTCATTACCAGCGATATTCAATTGTTTTGGCACCCATATCGGGAATGTTTCGTTCAGTCGGCCAAGTTTTAGCAACTATTGGTAGCAACTCCACGCCAACTGGCTTCATATATTGTTTAAATTTAATGATGATAGCGCTGGGCAATTCGACAATCCGACGACCAGGTTCTAATAATGCAGTCCACCATTCTATATATCTCCGCCTGAGATATGGTTCTAATTTTTCCAATTGGTCGGCCAAGTTCCATAATTGGGTTTTCCGAAAAAAAAACCCTGAACGCGGTTCGTTTCCCATGACGGTCATTCTTCGCTTTTAGTGATTATGACGGAGTTTGTCCTTCCAAAAACAAATCTAAGAGTCAAAGCCACCTCATGTTTGTCAAGGGATTTCCAGATGGGTGCATAGCCGTATGATTGGAAGCCTTTCCACCCGCTAATAGTATCGAGCCCATACGCATCGTTAATCCGTGTCACCTTCAAATTATTAGGGGATAGATTTAGGATAGTTTCGGGGCCGCAGTCGGAGTAGTATTCATTGCTCTAGTAATACTTACGCAACCGAGCCTTTGAATCAGTGCCCGAAGCTTCCTGATATTAGCAAAGTTTTGTTTCGGCGACCAGACGATGCATGCATAAATCAAGATGGACTTTATTATGGACGTATACATCCAATCAATCCGTTGTTGTGAAAGTCCCCGGGTCTTGCCTATTGTAATTCTACAGCACTAGAACAATCTGCATTTGGGATGATGGATGGATATGATGCCTTCATGCTAACTTGGAGTTCAGATGTACTCCTAAATACTAGAGTGTTTGTACCTGTTGGATTTCCGCCCTAATTAGGTGGGCACCGCGTAGCTGCCTAACCTGAAATCTCTAGTGAACATAACTAGTCCATTCTTCCCAGCGTTCACCATTAGTCCGTTACGTAAGCACCAACTGTGGATTATCTGCATGTCTTGCATTTAAATTTCTGCGCAAAGACTTTTGTGTTCTCCAGGAGTCGTAATAGAGGAGTTATATCAGAGGAGAGAGAAGGCCTTCGGGTGGGTAGCCCCTAAAAGTTTTGGCCTCAACAGACTTCCATCCAACCAATATGTGCATCTTCCTCCCCTTCAGTATGGAACGAATCATCTCTCGGTTGAAAGCTGTGTGCGGCTGTCGGCCCCGAGCTAAGATTTTGGATGCTGCCTGGGAAGTGCACTTCAGTCAAATGGTTTGCTGTTTCTTTATTGTAAAAGTAAGTTGCCGAGCTGTTGGTTACGTTCCTTGATAAAGACGCGCTTCAATTCGAGATTACCTCAACCGAATTATAATTATTTCTTCGCAAAAGCGTTTAGTTAACCTTATTTCACCTAACAGCTGAATCAGACTTGAGAGCCCGGTTTAGGAGTACTCTTTATGTTTTTTCCCTGTTTTGCTAAATCAGGCTTCCACCATGGTGTTTTGCCCTTCTTTAGTGTTTTGAGTGGACAACTTTCTTCGAAAGCTTTTTTCATGCTAGTTATGATCATTTGAGCCGCTTGCTCAATTACAACAATGGATTTGATGCGCCACTTGCGAATCGTGCTAAGCTCTATTTTATGTGTCATACAATCTGCTTTCTACGAATTCCCGAATGGATCCATGGTGAAACCCTGCAGCTGCTTGTTCAGACGTACTTCCCCCCGACAAGGTGGACTGTGGTTCACAGCCTTACTTGAAAGGTATGTCGCCCCAGTTTTATGAGACTATTAAATCGGTTATTACCTAGGATAAAATCGGCTGGGCTATAACAGCTTCTCCGCATATATATAAGCCCACGGGCCCAGATGGCATAATGGCAGTTATGCTGCAGAAACAACAAGAAAGGGTTCTGCCGTGTTTTGCAAAGATTTACTGGAGGTGCAGTTCTTTCGGACACATACCGCACTCTTGGAGATGCACGCGTGGTTTTCATACTGAAAACGAAGGACTTCCGGACAATCAACCCCACCTTCTTCATGCTGGAGACCCTAGAGCGAATCCTGCATATCGACTTAGGAACGATGTATGCCCTCTTAAAAGGTAAATCCATAGAAACCGCTCTCCACGAGGTAATTAGTACGGTTGAACAGTACAAGAAATATACTCTAGCTACCTTCTGGTATATAGAGGGAGCATTTAACAACGTGAGTACTAACGCCATCAAGGAAGACTAAATCTAAATAGGATTGGAACGATATCTTACGCATTGGATAATATCCATGCTAAGAACTAGGATAATCCAGTCCGATTTGGGAGGTAGCCCCTTTACCAGAGCTATGAACAGAGGTATGCCCCAGGGTGGCGCCAACTGTCCGGTGCTCTGATTGATAATGATGGACGAAATTTTGCGCATATTGAACAGGAAAGGAGTGAAGGACCGCGAGTGCATATGCTACCGGGGCTCTGCAGTTCTGCCCGGGAGATGCTCTCAATGAACTCTAACACATCATCCCCTGGAGCTTCACAATAAATACGCTGTAGCGTGCAGTGCAATCAGACTATATAAGTATGGATGTTGAAGAGCCAAGCTCCATGGCCTTAGTAATGTCCTAAACAAACGAACAGACTGCCCGACATGCAAGCCGAGATTCACGAAAAACGTTGCTGTGGACTCAATGGAGGACCGGAAACCCAGACTCGACACACCTTACAATTCACATTGTCGACGCTGCAGAGACGAGGGAGAAACCCTCAGGCATTGCCCAGCTTTAGCTAGAGTCAGGCTACGGACACTAGGTAAACCATTCTTGGGCACCTCTGGAGACTTCCATTGTCAATGCTACGGACTAACTTTGAAGATCGCCATTCACATCGCCTCCTGCTACTACCCCCATGTCTTTACCCTTGGCATAAGGGATAGTTTTAACGATTATTCCACTGTGAATTTCGTTCTCGTCATAGGACAAATAAGTAGAGCGTCAAGGAATCTTCTTATCCTCCTGATGACATTTTAGGTGAATGTGGCCATTGCCTCGTCGCCGTTACATAGGTAGTTAGTCAGGATAGCCTGGAAGTTTTTTGAAACCACCACCTAAAAGCAGGGACTAGCAACTTATCGACGCTTCAGATGAAGAGGTTGTAGTCTGCTTATTCCCTTTACTGGCCTTAGGAGTTGGCATTCGTAACGTGACTGTCCTAAGCCCGTAGTAGCTGGCAGCTAGTTTGCCCTGAACCTTCTTAATATCCGGTTCATGAAAGCAGCTAGCATCACTAGTTATCAATTAGGAATATACTGGGTTTGGACTCTTATAGTTTTGCGAAATTTGCCACGAACGCAAAAATTTCCTCCTTTTTTCAAAATTCACGGGTTTTTGCATTTTTGGATTTCTAGTAGAGTTCATTCTGAGTTCCAAAAAGTTTCAATATTTTTAACCTTTTCTCAAACTAAACCAGTCTTGGATCCTTATTTTAATATTTGAAGCCTTTTCTTACTTTTCAGAATACTGTGGCTCATGCTGGGCATTCTCTGCAACTGGTGCATTGGAGGGTCAGCAGTATCGTCTATCGAAAAAGTTGATCTCACTCTCGGAACAGAATTTAATTGACTGTTCGTACGACTATGGAAACAATGGTTGCTTTGGTGGGCTGATGACATTCTCTTACGAATATGTTCGCGAAAATAAAGGAATCGATACTGAAGAAAGTTATCCATATGACGGAGAGGATTGGATGTGTCGTTTTGACCCAAAGTATGTTGGAGCTACTGACAAAGGCTACGTTGAAATACCGTATGGAAGCGAAAAAGCATTAATGGAGGCCGTAGCGACTGTTGGGCCAATTTCTGTGGCTATAGATGCAGCCGATGAAAAGTTTCAACTCTACAAGGAAGGAGTATATGTTGGTAAATCTTGTAATAAGTATAACGTGAACCATGCAGTCCTTATTGTTGGATATGGGACCGATTCAAAAACGGGCCTTGATTACTGGCTTGTTAAAAATTCTTGGGGGAAAAAGTGGGGGGATAAAGGTTACATAAAAATGGTACGAAATAAAAATAATGCAAACTGCATAGCATCATATGCAAGTTATCCGTTAATGTGAAATATTATAATAAAATAAAAGGTTATTGTTTTTTGCATGTTTACACCGTTTAATTATACCATGATCATATTCAATGAAGTAAAAATTGGGGTTTGAAAGTCCCAGACGTCGTGGTCTAGCAACAAAGTCGTTTATTTCTTTAATTCCAACATATTTTTAACGTCCTAGCCTACGCCATCCTCCACTAAAAGCAGAACCTACCTCGCCGTTTCTTACCATAGACATTGCGTCCATTCGGATTAAATGGACTGCTTACCGTATCATCATGACAAATAAGTCAATGTCCATAGCGGTTTCTGGTGCTACCACTTAGAAATGATGTTGAATCAGCCGATAGGGTTGCTGCCCCGTCTGCCTCCTCGCCGCCTCTGTATACCTATGGGTTTTTACAGAAAGGTTTTTGATTCAATACTTTGGGTACCTTCAGTTTCAAGTAAAACTCTTACCTTGGTTGCCGAACTAGCCAGGGTGGACATTTTACCAAAATTATTCGTGGGACCAAGCCATGGACAAAAAACAAAAAATCGACAAGGGAAGAAGAGGTGGTGATGCCAGGTGCATCATCGGAGGATGAGCTGGTTGCATCCAGCCAGGAGACAGTAGCCGTCGAGAGCAGAACAATCGGCCCCGGCCGTAGTACTACTGTGCTGGAATTAATTTCAGTTACCTCCACGAGCGAGCCGGCAGATGCAGTAGGGGTTTCCAATTAGAAAGCCATTGTCGTGGAAACCGTCGTCGACCTGGGTTCCTCCAGCAAAGATTGACAAGAATGATGGCGACCGAGAGCCAGCATAGAAGCGGAGATAATTCTGCTTCTGGCAAATTGGCAGCGGAGATAGTTATCGAGCATCTCTTGGATGGTAAAGGGGGAATGTGGGGATTCGTTCCTTCCTTTAATTCATCCCAGGTGGTCCGCGGGTTCCGAAGAGATGCCTATGAGCCCGGTCGCTAGCATCAGGTTGCCGAAAACTCGCATAGATAATGAGCTACATGAATCCTCTTGCCTTCAAAACCCTTGGATTTCCATGGACGACTGGGTGGTAAGCAGAGAAGAGAATCCCCGGTGAGAGCCAAACTGTTCTGCCTCGCATCAATTGAGAGTATCTGGAAATGCTGGAAAAGGCGGATTATAAAGTGTGGTTCGTAGTGAGGAATGCAAAAGTGAAAGTATTCCGCGCCATGAAACCGGACGACGACCTGGATCTAGTCGACGCTCCAACCTAATTCAACATTAGTATATAGCGAATGTCTCAGCTAAAAAAGTCCTTCCTCAAAAGGCAGGTACCAGCGAAACGCCACGAAAAAACCAGGTTTCAGTGGCGAAGATGCTAAATGGTTTCTGCCCAACCTGAACGAAGTCCTGAAACCAAAAGAAGTCCTTGAGAAGAATAGAAGGATAGATCGATTTCTGGATAGCTGAGTAGTTAGAGCACAAGAGGCTCAGAGAAAATCGAGATGGGACGCATAGACAACTGCGTGGTCGTTTAAAGGAGGCGATTCCCAAAACGAAAAAGAACTGCTCCAAACAATTGTACGAAGATGCTGACATAAACCCTTGCGGTGAGGCCTATAGGGTAGTAATAAGAAGGCTGCGTAGGTCGACCTAAGTAGCCTATCCGCGCCTTCTGAAACAGATTGTTGCCACTCTGTTCCCTCACTACCAAGGTAGCGGAAGACAAACGGTGGCCTAGGTCAACGAATGCCTCCAGTTACCGAGGAGGGGCTACAGGAAATATGTACTAAGGTCGGTGACAATAGGGGGTGATACTTGACACCAAACTGAGCTAGAGGGAGTACCTAGAGTATTCATGTCAAAAGGCAGTTCGCGCCGCCGCGGCATTTGCAAGAATGTGGTCGAATGTTGGTGGGCCGAAACACTGCAGAATATTGCTTTTAGTCGAAGTGGTGTGATCCATCCTATTCTACGTGTCACCCGTATTGGCTGAGACGAATTCGGTTTACAGGCAGATGGCCTTGAGGGTTAGCGGCACTTTTAGAACCACATCAGATGAGGCCGCATTGGTGGTGGTGGGCATGATTACAGTTGATATTCTGGGGAATGAAATAAGTGTGCTATTCCATGCAAGGCGTATCGAGGGGGACACAACGTAGAAGTGCCGAGTATAATTTCTGGCAACACAGATGGGACGAGTCTTCGAAGGGCCGATGGTAGCTTTTTCCCAACATTGAGGTATGGCTTGGGCGACACCACGGAGAAACCAATTGGTACGTTACCCAGTTCTTCACGCGACACGGTGTTTGTTGTAGGTAGTATTTATACCGCTTTGGGCTGGATGATTCGCCGAATTGTCCTACATGTTGCGGCACAACTACAATAGACCGAAATGACTCTGGAAGTCATAATTTGCAGGTTCATGGCAGGAAAAAATGAGGGTGCATCCCGAAAAGGCTACATTAGGTAAACACTGCAATAGTAAGGAAAGTGATTAACTATGGGACGGTAATCTGGGCAGAAAGAACTGAACCCAGCATAACAGCCAGGGAATTGCATAAGATGTAAAGACTGACTTGTGTGTGTATCAGTGGGGCAATTAGAACACGACTGGGATTAACTCCTCTTCATTTTCGTATACAAATGCAGGTAAGGAGGGCGATCTTTAGAATATCCGGGAGTATTTGTGAGGCGGGGAGCTACCTAAATAGAAGGAAGATTGATATTCTTTCTAGGCGATATGCCGAATTATTGATACTGAGGGATAGCATGATAGCGAAGTTTTATTTCGACAAGAAAGTTGAAGCCCGTTGGGGTAAGAGGGCAAACTGGAAAGGAGCTGAGACGTCTCTATACGGGCAAGAACCCTTTTAGATTATCAGAAATTGATTAATGGATATGACCTTGAAAAATGAAGAGAAACGGTTAACGGAATCTATCAGGAATGGAGCAGTCTAGGATTCTCAAGGGGGGATGCGAACCCAAGGATTGTTTAAATTTCATCAAGAAGAATCTCCCATCGTAATGGGAATACTCACTGGCCATTGTCAGCTAAACTATCACTTGAGAAAGCTAGAGATTCTTTGAGAAGAGGACGAAACCTCCACATATGATCTGGGACAGTGTCCGACCCTTGTGGCAAATAGGTTACAGCACTTGGGAGAATATTTAATACTAGATGCCATCGATGCCATTGAAATGTTTGGGAATAGAGAATATATTAAAATTTCTGCGGATTACAGGCTTGTTTGACATACTATAGTTAATAGGTATATACTGTAACCAATAAAAGGGGCACAATCGTTCTTTTAGGATGCAGTGCATCTTCCCTTAACGGGACGGTTCTAAACAAATCATAGAAGGCAATGGAATATAATGCCATATTTTACGAGGAATTCTATGGAGACCAAAGTATAGCTTAGAATGTAAAACTGATCTGAATGATCTGTTCAACGAACTATCGGCAATGGCCCCCGCGAAGTAACGAAATTCGTCATACACTGGGCATGAGCAAGACATAGGTGAGTTCTTAATCCCCACCCGAGCATTAATGGAAGTTCAGGAAAAATTACACATTTCAGTATTACATAAAAATTGAATGGATTCAATTCTTACAGGCAACAGGACACTTTTCATATTGTTAACTGAACGGTTAAACCGAGAGAACCGAGGTGCGTCGATTTAGTGAAGAAGAAGGATATATACTATTTATTTTTTGATGATTCTGTAGTCTTCGGATTCACATTACAGGACAGGACTTGGCTTTTATTTGCTAGATTTAGGTTATCCTCGTGAGTGGTAATCTCTGCTCATTTAAATTTTGAACAAATCATAGGAAGAAACAGTAATGAAGGTGATAGCTTAATGGATGACCAAGGAAACATCCAAGGTAACCCCGACGATATCAAGAAAAGATGGAATACTTTAAGAAGCTGCTCAAGCGAGTGGAAGCGCCAGCGAGAAGTACAGCTTTGACGAACTCGGAAGTTACAAATAGTACACTAGTCGAACCTCCTATTGAAGAGGTGAAAACAGCCCTACGCAACCAAAAACTGAACTAGGCCCCGGGATTCGATATTATTCCAGTTAAACTATTACAGAGGGGAGGAAATTGCCCGGATAATCTCCTGCAAAAACTTATTTTAAAAATTTGGGCAAATGAAAAATTACCTAACGACTGGGGCAAGGGCGTAATTTTTCCTATATACAAAAAAGTAGACACACTTATCTGTGACAGTTGCAGAGACATTTCGTTGTTGCGCACGTTCTACAAGATCCTGACGAAAATCATCCAAGTTACATTACAGTCATATACAAACAAATTACTTGGTGAATACCAATATGGCTTTCGAAAAGGAAGACCCAAATTTTCATGGTCAAACAACTACTGGAAAAGTGCTATCAGTTCAACATCGATGTCTATCAGCTCTTCTTCGACTTCCTTCAAGTGTATGATAGCATCAAACGAGAAGTATTATATCGTATCATCTGCGGGTTTCGCCTACCAAAAAAACTGGTACGAATGACCGAATTGAGGATAGCTAAGATTGAATCACATGTAAAATTGCTTGACGGGCTAACGCAATGCTTCGAAATGAACTGCGAATTAAAGCAAAGAGATGGACTCGCCCCCATGCTTTTCA
Organism: Hermetia illucens; assembly: GCF_905115235.1. Taxonomy (NCBI): domain Eukaryota; kingdom Metazoa; phylum Arthropoda; class Insecta; order Diptera; family Stratiomyidae; genus Hermetia; species Hermetia illucens. Next base: position 117,677,660 of record NC_051852.1, read on the forward strand.
GCCTAGCCCACGGGAACATTTCGCTAGAAATCTTCACAAACAGCGGGATTCGCTGACGACATAAACATCATGGCACGTTCAATTTTAGACGCGAAGGAAGTATTCCGACCACTAAATGAAGCTGCGTAAGAAGTCGGCATAACAATTAATGAAAAGAAAACAAAATCCATGACCCAATCAAGAAGGCAGGCGCCAATACCACAAAGCCTGACAATGGGCGTCCTTAATTTGGAAACCTGGACAGTTTTGTGCATCTAGGAGCAACCATAAAGAAGGATGGTAATGAAAAGGACGAAGTTCAGTGGCGAATATTGATGGTCAACAAATCATACTTCTCAGGCCTCCGGATAATAAAAAAGAAAGGGGTGGGCATGAAAACTAAGCTCCGAATCTACAAGATCATAATACGACCTGTGTTACTGTATGGTTGTAAAGCGTGAGCTCTAACGCAGGCGTTAGAGAAGTCCATCGACACATTTGAACGTAAAGTTCTACGTCGAATATTTGCACCGGTAAAAGATGGAGCTAACTGGCGAATTAGATATAACCATGAGTTGTACCAGTTCTATTATAATCCAACAGCATCGGCGGTGGTAAAGCTCCGAAAACTGCAGTGGGCCGGTTACGTAGAACCGACGACAAGCCAATACCGAACAGGGTATTCAAAGGCACATCCGAAGGATGCCGCCCAGTGAGAAAACGACGCATACGGTGGGAGGACTCAGTGGATGAGGACAGGATAAAGCTGCTGAAATTTTCCAACTGGAGGCCATGATCGAAGGCACGAGATGGTTGGATAAAGTCTAACCTAGAGGCCAAGGACCGGTTTGGCCTGTCGCGCCGTTGAAGAGGAAAAAGAGCTTAATGTAGGATATATGGGAGCAGTTATCCCTGCACAGCCCATTGGGATATTCTGGATAGGTGGAATGAAACACATGTAATAGAAAATGATTTAACTTCTGCCATTCTAATTGATACATTGAGACGTACAAACTCCCTTCATCCAGATCGAGCATGCGGCGTGAGATCTTGGGCTGCACATTAATGAAGGCAAGACGAAGCACATGGTGGCAACGTCAGCGCCAAAACCAAAATCCAAAGAACGAACAACATCGAATCGCACTGGTCAACCGAAAACAATGAAGATGGGAGACTACAACCTTGAGACCATTGAAAATTTCTCCTATCTAGGGTTGAAAATCACAACCGATAACAGCTACGATGATGAAATCCGCGCACGGATGTTGGCAGCCAACAGAGCCTATTTCAGCTTACAAAAACTATTCCGCTCGAAACGTCTCATCATAGGGTCAAAGCTCTTACTGTACAAGACAATGATCTTATCAGTTCTCATGTATTCCTCGGAAACTTGGGTTCTTAACAAGAAAAATTGCGAACTCTTGGCCGCGTTCGAGAGAAGAATCCTCCGAACAATTTTTGGCCCTCTATGGTAGAAAAAGAAGACTAGGCAGACGCTGCCTGAGATGGAGCGATGGCGTAGGTCAGGACGCCAGACAGCTTTTAGGGATATCGAATTGGTGAACTTTGGCGTAAAACCGGGATATCTGGAGTTCCTTATTAAGGCAGACCTGGACCGGATACCGGTTGTTGCGCCTTTAATGATGATGATGATAATTCTAATTGATAGTGACGTGGTTTGAGCAATGCTTCTGTTTTTATGCAAACTGCCCACAAATCGGGCACTTACTTCATTAATCACTCCTTCAAAATAAATACGTCCACCCATTATTAGCAATAAATATATATATGTATATTTTTCATAAATATATATATAATTTACATCATTGTGTTTTGTAATTAGCAATACATTTAATTAATCGAAGCGTTTAACAGATCACGATTTTGCCATAAATAATTTCTGGTAGAATTTTCGTTTCCTTCAAATATCTTATAGTTTATTCATTGAAATAAATAGTAATATTTCCTAAATAGCCTTTTTGTGTGATTATTTAAAAATTTGAACTTCAATCGGCAAGTTTGGAATGTCGTCACAACAAATGTTCCGTTCTCAACTAAAATGTGAATGCAAATGTAATTGAAATACAAAAGTGACTTCTCCGTCTACCTTGAGTAATCGTCCCATCAAAGAATTTTCTAATTAATTTTTAACATTTCCGTGGGGCAACTTAGTTTAATTTCAAGATGATTCGGAATGTCTCAGATCATGGCTTTCGCTTCTGTAATTGCGGCGCATATTTAGACATTTTAAGTTTTATCTTACATAGCTTTTTGTAGGTTTCATATTATTTGAATTATCTTAAATTTACGGATATCGCAATTATCGATGGCGGGCTGAATAGCAAATTGAATTAACGTTTCTTCTTTAACTTTTAAATTGAACTCCTTAATATCTGTTTTTTTATATTCCTGTAAATATTTTTATGTTATCTTTTCAATATACAGAGGCATCGTGTTTTTATTCTGAAGTAACATAAAGCCACAATCATTTTATAACTTAACGGTAGGATAGTCACAGTTCTACATACAATATTGTGCGCGAAATAAAACGTTATGATTAAAAGTATAAATAGATTTTAAGGCATAATTGAAAATTATTAATTGCTATGTATAATGTACATATAACACTAGGATATTTTTGGTGTGGTGTATAGTTTAGAGATTCTTCTTTGGTATCTAATTTGTTCTATCTTTAATCAACGGCTAGGGCACACGTTTCGTCATCGGTATGACCTATACATTCGATGGCTGGATGGTGCCCTGAATCCCACATTCCCGGACCGCAACGTTTACATAGACCGGACAGGGTACATGGGATTTTTGGCAGTTGTCGGTATTGATGCAATAGGCCACGAGCCTTCCGTAGTATGAGCTGACCATCCATGTACATTGCTGCGAAAAAAAAAGAAACATTCGTTTAATTTACGTGGATTAATTTTTAAATGGAAATACCGGGAGAAATTGCCCTCTTGGCTCTGCATTATATTAGGTCGGTGCATAATCTCCGGCCTTTTTTATGAAAGGGAGTTCCAATGAATAAGTATTTTTTTTCATGTACGTTATGCTATTTTATTCTTTAGATATTGCTGTTTCGAGTACTTAAAAAAGTTTTCGAATATTCATTTTCATTTTTCATTTCTAGAATCAAAACTATGAAGTGTCTTCTTTTATTCGAGTTCGTGGAGTAAAAGCAGCTTAGGCTGCCAGGAACATGTGTGCCGTTTATGGTGAGGGTTCTATCACCAGAAGAACAGCTCGAAGATGGTTTTCACGTTTGAAGGAATAACATTCTGACTTGAAGGGCATCTCACACTCCGGACGATCTCCAAATTTGGATGAAGACCGTTTGAATACAATAATGACGATCCTCACAAGAGAACTCACCAGTATACTGGGTTATGACGATTTAACCGTTGTTCGACATATGAAATCCAGGGGTTAGCTTGAAAAGCTAGGAATATGAGTACCACCTGTTTTGAACGAGAATAGCAAAAATCAACGAGTTTCACTAATGACAATTATCCGGTCTAGGCCTGCGTTAATAAGAAACCAGACACCCCGGTTTTGCGCCGAAGTTCACCAATTCGATATCCCTAAAAGCCTGACCTACGCCATTGCTCCATCCATTAGGTGGACTTGAAGAGGATGGTGCCTCTCGCATTTACATCGGCATCGCGAATCACTTTCTCCAGGGCCAGGTTAAAGAGGATGCATGATAGGGCATCCCCTTGTCGTAGACCTTTGTTGATGTTGAATGGTCTCGAGAGTAATCCTCCTGCTTTTATCTGGCATCGCACATTGGTCAGGGTCAGCCTAGCCAGTCTTATCAATTTCGTTGGGATACCGAATTCTCTCAAGGCCGTGTACAGTTTTACCCTGGCTATGCAGTCATAGGCGGCTTTAAAGTCGATAAAAAGATGCCACAGAGAAAAAATCTGATCTATTGCCGATTTGCCTGGAATGAAGCCTCTGATGTTCTGAGCGTATGGGGCTATCCGGCCTAGCAACATAGAGGAGAATATCTTGCTGCACTGCGTGATATTCCCCCTTTTTATGTATGAGACAGATAATGCCTTTTTACCAGTCGTGAGGCATTGATTCGCTGTCCCACACCTTGAACGCAAGTTGATGAACCACTTGGTGTAATTGGTCGCCTCCATATTTAACCAATTCGGCTGTAATTCCATCGGCTCTTGGCGACTTATGATTTTTTTAGCCGATAAATTGCATGGACTGTTTCTCCTAAACTTGGTGGTGGCAGTATTTGTCCGTCGTCTTCAGTTGGCAGGACCTCCAACTCGCCGATGTTCTGGTTGTTCAGTAGCTCATCAAAGTACTCAACTCATCGCTCCAATATGCCCATTCTGTCGGAAATCAGATTTTCCTCTTTGTCTCGGCAGGATGAACATCGAGGTGTATAGGGCTTCATCCTGCTGACTTGTTGGTAAAACTTCCGCGCCTGGTGCAGTTGCTCCCTGTACTTTTCGAGTTCACAGACCTTTTGGTTCTCCCAGGCTTCCTTTTTCCATCTGTGAAGTCGCTTCTCCGCTCGACGGAGTTCGTGATAAGTCTGCGCACGTGCCTGCGTCCTTTGAGAATGCAGAATTACTCGGTATGCGGCATTCTTCCGTTCCGTAGCTAGCTTACATTCATCGTCAAACCAGCCGTTTCGACTCTTTTTCCGGCTGGGGCCAAGTATATTTGTGACCGTATTATGATAACGTTGAGGTCATTGTGAAGATCATTTGTTGATGCTCCAGGATTTCTGTTGACTACGGTTATTGCGGCATCCATTTCCCTCCTATAGGTGTTGCGGAGGGCTTCAGTGTTAACTCTCACCTGGTTCTCAGAGGGGATTCTGAGTGGTGTTGTTATTCGAGCTTGGAGCACCATGCCAACGAGATAATGATCCGAATCTATATTGGTCCCCCTATATGTTCTGACATTCATCAAGGCTGAGAGGTAGAGAGAGGTCCAACGTATGTTTGTGGACCGCTTTCTGCACAAACCAGGTACTTCCAGCAATCATTTCGTGTGACACTGCTAATTGAATAATCCGCAGTCCGTTATCATTTGTATTTTGATGTAAGCTGTGGGAGCCAACGTATCGCCTGAATACGGGCTCCATCCCTACTTGGCTGTTAAGTATGATTTTGATATCATATTTGGGGTAGACTTCGAGGGTTCGTTCAATTGCCTTGTAGAAGGTATCCTTTTCTGACTCTGCAGTCTCTTCTGTAGGGGCGTGAACGTTAATGAGGATTATATTTCTAAATTTGCCTTGCAAGCGCAGAGTGCATAATCGTTCGCTTATGTTTTCAGAGCCGATAACAGCAGGTTTCATTTTTTGGCTGACTAACAAACCTAATCCGAGCACACTGGATGGCCGCTATAATGTATGGTGTAGCGACTCCTCTCCAGGAAACCGGTCGTTGTCCTACGTATCTCATTGGAACAGGGTATCGGCCAGCTGCTTGGCAGCTTGATCTCTGTACAGCGTACTTTCCATGAGAAAATGCACAAATCGTTAATCCGTTGTCGTTGGCGGGTTCGTCGTTGTAAAATCCATCCTGTCCGAGGCTCCTTCAGTGGCTTCCTAACATAGGTTTTCCGTGTAGGGTTGTCAGTCCTACCCAACCCCCAATCTGGAGGACTAGTTGGTACATTTTGTCCCGTTTTTAGGTGCGGGAGACTCGCCTTCGTCCTTCTCCGTCTGTAGCTTTTCCTTTGGAAAGAGCTCCCAGCGGTCACGACGTGGATAAGATAAGATAAGGTGTTAGAGCTGTTGGTGTTGGTTCAGCAGACGTTTCCCAGGTTTTATGCTCCATCGTGGGTACCAATCCTTTGACCTTGTATTTAGTAACGTAAAATTATAATCGTGGTACGGATGATAGGAGCAAGTATTCAGAATGACAATCGTTTGAATTGTTAGTTTCAGATTACTACAGATTGAGATGTGATTTTCACCAGCAACCCACCTTTTAGAGGTGGACCCCAACAAGTGCAAACGATTATCAAATTCATTAATTGAAAATTTTGTATCATAATTTGAGAACCCAATAATAACATAAAAAGATTGGAAAGATCAACAATCTCTAAAATAAATGAAATAATGGGCGTAAACAAAATACCAAATAAGGTTTTTTAAATGCCTATTTAGTGTTGACCGGATATATTTGTTATTGCATGGAACTGGAAAACCTGTCTCGCATACGTCATCGATACTCAAAACGATTGATTGAAAGTGAATCTATAGCAATGAAAAATCTATTGAAATACTTTACCTAATGAGCTGAAATGCAATAACATTTCATCCGTTCGCAAATCTTGTGCTATAACATCATCCGCATAAACTGCAATTATTGCCAAACACAGGAACAAATGAAAATAGTCCGTAAGATAATTTGACCAGCAAGCTTCCCACATTCGAATTGCAACAGCCTCAGTGAACTCGCGTTTAAAACATCTAGATCGAAGCCATGATGATAAAAATATTATATGAGAATCGTATAGAAATGAAATATATCCACAACTCACAATAGGATCCATCGATGACAAAACAACAGTTCCATTGCATCAGCGTGGTTTTCAAGATGTTTGTAGAACTTAGGAACCATTATACGTATTAGTTCGCGTAAGTAGCTCTGGAATTGATTCATATTATATAATAATATATTATATTTAAAAGTAATGAATGTTTGCTATTCTGAATCAGAAGTTGTCATCGTTAAAGTAATAATCTATAAAAGCGCAACTATTATAGTTAGATGAATTGACCCACTTTCATGAATTGCAAATCAATGCCTTTTTAATAAACTCACCAAATTTTTATCGATATCATTGTCCGTTGGTGTACATACAAACATCGCTCGCTGCATTAGACCGACAAAGCACCAGAAAGCCTCTGATTCATTCTTAATTTCACATAAAACCGGAGCCAAAAGATCACTCATTCCCTGTGTATATCTGCTTTCGGAATTATTTTAAAGTTAAGTTCAGTTAAGTTCTGAAAGCATGTTTGATCCAAAGTACTCACGACAATCCCGAGTTGTAAAACGCGTAGTTCAAGAGTATATTTTTCATAATATCGATGTTTGGATTATCTTCGCCAGCAAAGTATGGATTACCCCGATCGGTTCGAACAACATCCTTTTCTACAACACAGTTAACGGTTCGCCAAAAAAGTGCCTGCTCTTCAGGCGACATAGAATATAGTCGTCTTCGATTTATCTCCTCATACTCCTAAGATATTAACTCATTTGAGAGTAGAGAGATATAAGAAATAGGAGACTTTGTACCTGTCTACGAATTTCCATCAGAGCTGCACGATCCTCAAATGAAGAGTTGAACGAATAACAATGGAGAAGGAATGGCCAAACTGTCTTGCGTAAGCTTTTCTCCAGTCCGCCGAAAAATACGCATTTTCTTAGTAGCAAATCGTCTTCTATTTGACCTTTTTCGTTCAATAGTGTACCGTAGAAATAGTCAGTTGTTATTTTGTTTACTTTTCCTTCATCTGGATGCAATTCACTCTTTTTCACTTCTGGTCTGCATACCATAAATTGGCGATACGGCAGATTCGGTTCTTCTTGGCCTATTAATAGTAGAATGGAAAGAAAAATTAGGAAATAAGGTAATAAGTATCATTCTTTTAGGAGTGTTTGGAATGAAAAGCACGTTCTGAACATGAATATTGATCTTGACTACAATTTTTTATATGAAGTTTTGACGTTCGTCCTGCTTTTTCACGGTGCTACAGTCTGTGCGTGTGTTTTCACTACATTGATTCGAGACAATCTTTTTTGTCAGTCAATCTTCCTGCGTATAGAGCCATAAGCTGCTCCTTACAATTTCCCTTTGAATATACTCACTCATATTCCAACGAATGAGTAATTATTTCTGATTTTCATAGTAGAACGCGAAGCGTCACTTCCCACCTCCAACATCTTGAAAGGAGCCGTATGGCATCTTGATATCTTAACATTTTGAAGGGAACTTTATCTTAACATTTTGAAGGGAAATGTATGGCCTAAAGTTACCCATTCGCATCCATTAGAAACCTATCAGCATAAATCGATTCGCAACCAAAATGTAATTAAATACCTGTCTAAGTAGTGGCCACTTCTTGCATAAGGAAACCTCTAAATACTCTATACCTGACCCGCCCAGCTTTCGTTTTCTTTTATTTCTTCATTTTATTTAGTAGAAAAAATCATGGAGTTGTGTACGGTATAAAATGATATTAGTCGCCGCTATTCTCTCGTATTTTTTCAACTTCTTCTTGCCGAATTAACAATCTAACTAATTTCCAAGCACGGAAAGATAAAGTCCGTAGCTCAGAGTCGTATGATAATTAAAGAACATACCGAAAAACCGATCGCCAAAGTTCAGATAAGATTGTGATCAAATCAACCCCACACAAAAATTTTCAAAAAGCATTCAGTAGAGGAAATAGTTTAAAGTTCAACTTTATTACTCTACGATGAAGAGGCACTACTGATAGAGTCATAGCTATTATCAAATCGACATAGGACGGTAAGAATTATTACTTTTTACATTGATATTGAATCTAGGAGGAATATTGAGTTCAAAATGGAGTCGCTTAAGACTATATCTTGTCACCAATGCTCCTTATGATTAAAAACGTACTCCATTTGGCCTTATTTAGAAGATGTGAACAATAAGGAGCAAATCTTAGACAAAGTTGTTGCAGAACTAGCAATAATACCGGACATCGTTGGAAGTATGACAAGAGAAGAAGTTAGGCTCGATTGTTGACATGTGGCATGTCAGTGTCTTCCGGACGAACGTAATGATCTAGCGAATGTCTATAACTACAGTGAACTTTTCTTCGACATTGCAGGCAGAAAAATGTGAATGGAAGGTGTTTCCACAACAAGACACTTAATTAGCACGTTGGGGATTGTTGCGCCAACGATTATTTCCGAGTTGTCACAATCTCGGTAGATGCCGGATTTTACCCAATACTAGCACTAAGTGCCAAGCATTTAGGCTCAGACGATCCTACCTACTTAAAAACTAAAGGGGTGGTGGCGATGGCCGGTCAATGAGAGAATCCGTCGAAAACCTCCAGCAACATCGAGCACGTATGCAGAATGGTGTAGTTCTGTATGGTTTGAACCAAACTGTGCGAAAGACTCAGGACATCAAGGGAAGCCGTGAGGGAATTAGGTATACCTGTAGCTGGCAATATATGGGAACTACAACGACCAGCTCGAGACGCCAAATTTCTTTCATTTCCCGAGTCGGTGGCTCATAGTTTACCTTCTTCTTCACGTATTTTCGTTCGATGTTGCTGTTATGGGGGATAGCAACATCAATAATATATGCGGAGCGACCCGTCTTGTCAACTAACAGTACGTCAGGCTTGTTATGTGCAGTATCGCGATCAATCAGAACTTGCAATACATGCTGTAAGCAGAACTATCAAGTACTACTTGCGGCTCACATCGGTAGACCGGACATGTTCCTATGGGTAACCTTACATACAACATTATGCCGGTCATAGCTTCGATGTGGAGTCACCAATGCTATATCCGGCATGCGACTCGTGATGACCTTTGCGGATGGCTTGGATTCGACACTTGTCTAATCCAAACTCTATCCGAATATCACGGCTGAATATTTCTACTATTCGCAACAGACGTCTGGTCGTCAATACCAGCATAAAGCTTAATGTCATCCAAGTACATCAAGTGTGTTAGTTCGCACTTAGCAAGTAGGCCATATTTAATTACAAAACCATGCCCTCTAACATTATTCAGTAGCCATGAAAGGGGGTTCAGTGCCATACAAAACCAAAGGAGAATCAACGAATCCCCCTGGAAGATGCCCCTACGTATACGGATGGACACTGATAAGATTATATGCCACCCTTCTATAACTGGCGCCAAAAATTTTATTAGTTTCGGATCAATACGATATAGATGTAGGACATCGACTAGCCAGGTATGCGGGACGGTATCGAAAGCCTTGGCATAATCGATATAGCAACTAAAGAGGTTTCTTTGGCCTCTAGTTGCTTGTCCTACAACTATCGAGTCAATAATGGATTGCTTTTTGCAACCCCTTGACCCAACTCGGTAGCCCTTCTGCCCCTCGGTCAGAATGTTGTTGGTCTCGAGGTGCGTATTGACCCTTCCACCAATAATGGACGTTATGAATTTGTAGAGGGTTGGAAGGCAAGTAATCGGTCTTGTGTTTGCGGGGTCCTACACCCTGTCCTTCTCAGGGATAAGGTAGATAATCCCCGCAGTGAAGAAGGGTGGAAATTCCTCCGGCCGACTCATGAGCTAGTTTATGCTGTGTGCCAACCGACTGTATACGCTGGTAAATTGCTTATAATAGAAATTCTGCACCCGATTCAGACCTGGGCCCCTCCAGTTATTCGAGCTGTTTACAGTTCGTCGAACTTCCTATTCGGTAACATCCGCAAAATTCATGCCAGGCGTATTGGCATGTAACCCTCAAAGTCCTCCTCAGTATTCTTTCGTTTCCGTTACCGAAAATCTCACTGTCTGGACGCTCTGTTGGGATTCGTTAAAAGATCTAAAAAGCTCCGCTGGTTGCTCGCGTATGTGCATTCTGGACACGTCTGGAGTGACTTTCACCATACCGTCGTAACCGACTGCATATAACAGAAAGTTTCTGCTTTAGTGTGTCCAGAATTTCAACTACGGGTGTCTCATTGAGGATGGCATAGTTTCTGTAAACCCTCTGCACTTTATTTCGCACCGGTCTGTTGGCATTGCCAGTCCTGATCTGAATCAGTCTAGCAATGTCCTGCCTTAGTGAGTCCCGCTTACGTTCGAAACGAATTTTCCATGGTGGATTTCTTCGGTCACTCAAACCAATAATAGGAAAGCGAATCTTCTGACCGTGCAATCTGATAGCCGCAATTGTAGTTGGAGCAGCGGCATATCAGCACACAGCCGAGATGCAATCTCACCATTGATTTGAGATATAATTCCCGGAGTTGCTGGAGATGCATAGAACCTGGTAATACCTGGTCTATGCAAAGGATCCATTTCAAAGAATTCTATACACGCTCTTTGGAATTTGTCCCGAACCTCAGCTGGACGATGAAGAAGAGTGCTTCGGCGAGTACTGAAACTGTTGGCTACATCGGCCCCCATCGACTCTTGGTCAACAGTTTCCCCGATGACCCCAAGTCGGACATGCTCCCTGATGGCGGCCGGGATTGTGTCGCTGTGAGTAATAAAGCGATACTGGTCTGCGACTCGCTGCACAGTCACGTGCGCGAATTGCAAGAAACGCTCGACGAATCCCTGGTGCAACAAGGGGCGGTAAGATGTTGTACCCGCTCCCGCCGTTATTTCGCAGTAGGAGCGGATGATGAAGAGGTTCATTTCTTCAGTCCACTTTATCCGCTGCCTACGCGAACCTGCTGAAGTGGTCGCCAAAGTTTGTAGTGAAACAGCTGCAGCAGGCGGAGCAATGCTTCTGGTCGTCGTGGCGCCTAGACATCGAACCACGACTAGCGTTTTCGACGCCTTGTTGTCCATTACGGGAGCTCGACCCAGTCACCAATTCAGACGACTCCCGCTGGTTATCCGCACCGGACCTCAAGTTTGTCCTTCTTCTCATTAAGTGGATTTGCATTACTGAGGGACCAGAGAATTTAGATATTGGGGTTGTTCTGAATTCGTTCTACAAACATATTGAAGATAGTATAGATTGAATGGAATTCGGGATAATAATAATAATAATCGTTGGCGCAACAATCCATATTGGATCAGGGCCTTGAAGTGTGTTAGAGCACTTCATTCAAGACCGTAACGGTACACCACAGTAGACTGTAGGAGGCAATGTGGTCAGCATTGCGCTCCCCCGAGATTATTACCCTGATTTTACTCAGGTACTCATTCACAGCTGAGTCGACTGGTATCCGACGTCAAATCACGATACAAATCCCACTGCCACCAGTGAGATTTGAACCGCGACCTTCCGCTACGACAGCCTTGTGCTGTAACCACTCAGCTATCCGGACAGATCTCTCAATTTGGCTTGTCATATAGCCTCAGTAGCACTTTTGATTCGTCCATGATTTGGCGGGTGCGATGGTCGAGATGGTTGCGCGTCAACCTCTCGGTTTTATTATCCGGGGTTCGAATCCCGGTTGTTTTGTATAATTGTATTCATATCCGTGCTTTCCCGCTTCTGTAAGATTATTACTTGCACAGCATTAAGTGTGATGAGAACGACACTAAAGCACATTATTATTAAAACTTGATACTATGTGGATGCCCTATACTCCAGAAAAAGAATGAACAGGAGAAAAACATGCATAATTTCCTATCCAGTAGGCCAGACAGCGATTGATTTTATTACTGGAACACTACAAACTACCCAGCGTACTCTTTTCTAACGTCCTACCTGCCCTCTACATCTCATGGGAAAGTGTTAAAAGGAGTGATATATAATAGGCTATTGAGGAAGTCGTTGTCTCAGTTGCGGTGAAGGTTGTACTACCTCGACAATTGCTGCGTGCTACTGATATAGAATGTCAAATATATGTTTAGAACGGCCAATTGGGAGAAGTTAACGACCTTCCTCAAAGAACTTGACTATACAGAAGGAACTGTTCTAAAAGGAAATCGAACTGATGGCAAATATTGACAACCACCCGACAACGAAAACGAACAAATGATTTGCGCATTTTCTCATGGAACGTACGCTCCTGTCTGTGGTCGATACCCTGTCCCAATAAAGGGCTGATGCAAAAGTACAAGATGCGCTGAACAGGGACCGGTTTCCTGGAGAAAGTCTAAACCACACATTTTAGTCCACCGGACATCACATCACATTGAAATGATCCTCAAAATTTGAATCTGACTTAAAAGAAACTGAATTTAGTGCGGCGATGGCGGTCCACCTCTTACGTTTTTACGGAATCATTTGTGTAGACAAGAAAAAGTATTTCATCGTTTTTCTTGACATTTTGCGCGAAAATGATTTTGACATTTCTAGGTTTTAATGGATAACTGCCAGTTGCCGGTCTGCTGAAGTTCCTCGATGCGACTTGTGACGTCACACACAATGTTGCGGATTTTTCAATGCATTTGAATTTAGTTGAAATTTACATTGCTGACAATTTAAAAAAAAACAGTTTTTTCTTCAAAAACGTTCTTTGACAGTTTTGTTTGATTGCACCATAGAAATAATTGCCGTCATTAGTAAAAATAAGCTGCGAAGCCTATTGGAGGGATATTTGCGTGCTCCTGTCGTTACAATAATAGCTAAAATAATCTTGGAATGCAATAATTCCTGCACCGATCACAAAAGCACCCTTTCGACTATCGAGGAGCAGTGTGTGGAGCTAAGATTACACTTGCTCTTTACCGATTCCGAGAAGGCTTTCGTTGTCGTCAATTGGCAATGTATCTGGAATTCTTCATGCAGCAGGGCATTGCATTACGGAGAAACTGTTATCAAACCAAAATATTAAGGTGCAAAATGTCATTCGCTGCACCGACATAAAATCTAAGAAGAATCTAAAGTGTAAAGCAGAGTCCGCCAGGATTGCATTTTGATACGAATATTTTTTTTTATGGATGAAGCTCTGTGAGTTGGGAATACAAGTAAGGTTTTCCCTGCGTATCGTAGGATGCGACTTAAAGGGATAGTTTTGAGCTAGTAATCTGAAGATTTTGAAACTTTACTGCTACCGTCCTAATGTCGGCGCACACTCTTTGGCGACGGTAAGTTCCCCAGAATATTCACTTTCTGCAACTCGAGCGAGAATTCAAACAAAATAAGCTGGACATTCTGGGCTTAAGCGAGGTAAGTTAGTGCTCTTGCTACAATAATGACGATGTACTTTTGCAGTCCGGAAAGCCAAGCAGTTGCAGACGCGAATCAGGTGTTGGCTACCGGCTACCGTAAGATGCGCTTTTAATTGTACAGTGCTATGCACCGTGAAGAAGGATGCTATCTGCAAACAATTCCCAAAGAGGGGACATTGTGATCGAGACGGATGATGTGAATGGCAAGCTGGGCTTTGGCAACGCCTTGATCGGACATATGATAGGGTCTTGGTGACCGTAACGATAATAATGAAAGGTTTGTGGACTTCTGCAACTGTCATCGATCATTGATGGTATATTGATCAAGCACAGAACTTGTCACAAAATTAGTTGGAGATCAATTGACCGACACCGTACGAGCAATCAGATTCGCCACCTTATCAGCAGTAAATTAAGAAGTTGTCTCTTGGATGTGTGTAACAAGAGAGACGTTGACATCGGCTCCGAAAGGGATCACCGATCGCTTACGTTCGCTTGCATGTTGCGTCCGCCACTTCTCGAAGGGTCGGAGAGTTGGAAGCCCCCAAGTTCAACATTGACCGTTTATACTATCCAGCTGTCGCTTGACAATGGGAGAGTTATCTTGCTGAACGCAAATACACTGAGTAACCCGAATGAGAATATCAATGAGCATTGGGCTGCCATCTAAAATGCTTTTTTTTTGGGTACTACGCAGATCGTTGGCCACGTCCCGAAGGAACTCCATAAGATCTGGCTGACTTCGGAAACGTGCAAACGGATAGAAGGCTCCATTGATCACTGTGAGTGATGATTGGTATGACGAAATGTTTCCAGAAGTGTATACTGCATCACGAAAGAACATGTATGTGGTCGCAAACTTTTCGATGGACCTGTGAAAGACGTCAACGGCCAACTCCTCATCCACGATGAAAAGTAGCTTAAAGAACACTTCACCACATCCGATGAAATTCTGTATCTTTTGGATAAAATTGCTAGTCATCGTAACATGCGGATATCGACTGTTCCTCTAAGCAGCTGAAAAATCTCGGGCATAAATGCACTCAAAAGGAGTAAAGGTGCTGGGTTCAATGGTCTCCCTGCAGAGTTATTTACCGCTGCGCCTGTAGTTTCTGCATATTTGCTATTTTCACTCATACGGAAATCCTGGTAATCCGTGACTTTTCCTAAAGAGTGGAAGAAGGGAATGATCGTTAAGACTTCAAAGAAGAGCATCCATTTTGAGTGTGACACTTGGAGGGGCATCTTCATGCTTCCTGTCGTCACAAAGATAAAAGTTTAAATAACCTTGGAACGCATCTCGAGAGCTTCATTGACAGAGAGTAAACCGGTTTCCGCTCCGGATTCGCCTGCATTGACCATATCAACATCTGCATTAATGGACATAGTATCGAAGGCATCGATTAATTTGTATATCTAGGAAGCGTCGTTTCTGCCGATGGTGGTAGAACTGGATGTCGCCCGACTCATTAACAGCGCTAGATCCGTCGCTACTTTGCCTAAAATCTGAAGATCCAGTTGAGACTCTTCCGTGCTAATGTTCTTTCTGTGCTGCTAGATGCTAAGCGCCACTGTTACTTTGCGCCTCGAAGCTTTCGTCAACTCATATCTGGGCCATGTAACCGAGGTATTCTGGTATTAGACTATAAAAAAAGAAAAGGGCAAGTTGGGCAATATGGCGCGACCCTGAACGCCACCGCGAATTCGCCTCTGCCGCCGCATTGAACGGCCGTGCAAACAGCTGATGGGAGACAAAGGCGGGTCAAGATGACGAACACTTTCGGCGGGAGTGGGAATGTCAAAAAAGCGTGTAAGGTTCAGAAAGAGAAAGTTGAAATGTTAGGCAAAGTGATTCACAAAAGAATATAATAAAAAACGGATTTTTGTGTTACATGGAGGTAAAACGTATCCCCAAGTAGTAATGAATAACGAGGTCACATATTGAAGAATGGCGACAACTCCATTGTGGGTAATGCATCGCAATGAAACTCACTAACCCAGGACAGCCGACAAGTGGGGCGTCTCAGATCTGTTTAACATAGAATAATGGAGAACGAATGCAGCCTCCTGGACAAACCGTGGGGAGCTGAAGCACATTGTCAAGAACCGATAGAGATGGCGGATAAATGTTGATCTGACAAGCTCCATAGTGGGCACTTCCGACAAGGCAGGAAAAATACCTAAAGAGGTTGAGCCCCCTAATGATATCACTGAACGAATTGCTTGGGGTCGAGTTAAAGTTTAATTAATGTAAATCTTCGATATATTTGTATATATAGAAATATTTGTAGACCCAAAAGTGAAAGCTATAGAAATAACGAAGTTAGGAAAATTTCACTGATGCCTGTTAATCGCAATCAACCTTACATGCGATGTCATATGCCGTGAGTGTCAAATTGTCAATGTGGGTTTGGTTACAGATATAATTTCTAACATTACTGAAAATAACGTAATAAATGATAGGACTTGCATATTTCCTGGACTAACCGATATATCAAAAATACGAGCAATCGCTTTATTAGTAAGTTCGATATTTTTCACGTGCATCTTACCTGGCGCCAATTTGATGTTGTGCAAAAGACAATGCCACTGATGAAGGACTTGAGCTAAATGATCCAAACCGCCGTGATGAAAGTGGAGGATTTTATATTGAGATTCGCGCGATGCTATAACTAACTGTCCAGACGTACAGTTCTCGTCATTGAAAAAGAGCCTCAACGACCTCATCTGGCTCAAATCTACCGAAAACCTAAGTCAAGAGATATTTTACAGTTAATTGCTCGAAATGGATGGATTTTATTCACCTTCGACATTTAATTGGTGTCTTCCTAGTCACAACCGGTGAGGCCGAGGCGCTTTCCGGAAACGAGAGATTATGCTTGTAAGCGAGAAGTTCTGGCGTCATCCAGTTTGGGCTGTTCTCGTCAACCGAACTCACCGACAGTGAACGCAGTTTCTCGTTGCGTGCTACGGAAACAGTGTCAGGGGGCGGAATTTGGTGATTCTGAATGCAAGGATTTGCGATGGTGATGTTAACGGACGTCACAGATTTCTGAGAGATCAATGGCTTGACAACGTTTGCAGCTTCATGTGGATCCTCGCATAAAAGAGGAGTAAGTTCATTCTTCAGTTCGCGGATTTCATCGCTTTCCTCCAGAGGCGATGGGTCCATCGACAGAGCAAACACTTCCTCGTCGTCAATCATGCTGGAGTGCGGGTCGTCTTTGCCGCAGCTGTGCGTGCTTAGGCTATTGCAGATACTCGCCTTGTCCGAGTTCGAGCTAATACTTTGGGTTTCGCAGTTGTCAATGTGATTAGTGGATCCATCAGCTGAGCAGTTCTTAAAATTATTGTCATTCGTGATGCAGTAGGGCTCGAGGAAGGGATTGGTATTGTTGCTGGTCAGCGAGACAATCGAACCGTTCTTTTGGGAGTTCTTCTCGTAACCGGAACTACTCAGTGTCTTGCCGTACCTACTGTCGTCAGAATGTTGTCGCGAGAAGATTCCATTCGTTGTTGTTGTGTAGTTTTCAACCGTTGACGGACATTTACGTAATGTGGAGTTGGGGATCCATGTCAGCAACAAAGTGGGCCGCTTGGCGTTATTGTACTGATCGATAAAAGTTTTCGTCGTCACAGTCAAGTAACCCGGGTAGTGTAGGATGTCGGATTCTTGACGCACGAACGCTGGTGGGTGAACGCACACATTATTCTTACAGAAAAGAATTTCGTTGTCTTCATAGATGACGTCGTCCTTTTCGACCTCCTCACTGCCCAGGATAAAACTCGACGCCCGCTTTAGTATGCTACCAATTGGCATCGTGATTTTTCTGTTATTAACAGGAAACTATTGAGCACTCCGGTGAATTACGTTGCTGTTTAGCAATTGACTTTTTCA
The DNA here is from genome assembly GCF_905115235.1 of Hermetia illucens. Taxonomy (NCBI): domain Eukaryota; kingdom Metazoa; phylum Arthropoda; class Insecta; order Diptera; family Stratiomyidae; genus Hermetia; species Hermetia illucens. The sequence continues at coordinate 117,695,363 of NC_051852.1, forward strand.
CAACACTCCGTGGCAATTTCGCAAGGAATTGTTGCACCTTTGAACTACAACGCGATTCACATTATCAATGAGGCTACATTGGATTTCTCCATAAATTTTCCGGACACATCGATTGTCAGCACTAGTCACTGGCTTTAGCTAATGCAGAACAACTTCTCACGTGGAAATTTTCTAGTTTTACTAAGCAGGAATTGCGAAATGACAGAAAATTTTACAACAAATCCCGAATATTGATTTTGATCTGATTGCTGTCCGATGGCAAATGCAACCACCCTGGTGGCATTGCCAGGCGGCAAAGGTTTGGAAATGTCAAAGGCCACAGTGAAGGATCGATAAAATGGACAGCATTTAAGTATTCGACATATTTTGCATAAATAATGGAAATTCATGGAAACGTATTGGATCTTCTATTTGTTTAATGTTCCGGATTCTTTATTGCGTAATAACTGGAATATACATACATCTAAAATTGTCAATGTGTAACTAAAATTAATAATATGAAAGAAAGTATTCCTACAAGATGAGGGCCCGCTAGCTTTAAATCATGATTCTGCGCCGATAGTTGTCGTAGAGGGAAAGGTCTAAGATTTCAGATTTATTTATTGAGCATAGAAAAGAAATACATGTGTTGTACAAAGGAATAATAACTTAAAAGCTCAAGCGTGACTAATTAAGTATGTAACGCTAACCTACGGAGATATCCGGCTTAGCCGGTTACATGTTATAAAGTGAGAAGGAGGTGCATGTCAGTGCTCATTTGACATAGCTTGTGCTTAAACCTAATAATAATTTATAACTTACGGCTAAACAAACTAAACAAACATAACACAAAATAGTACTCCGTACTGGGAAACGGGAGAAAGGTACAGGATTGATTAACGGAATTGGAGTAAAGCGCAGTCCTTTCTTAATGGTGTTAGCATTCTGAGAAAGGGCTACCTTTTACTTTTTTTGGGCCTGTGCGAGGACAGTGACCCAAGGGGGGGGAGGGATGAAAAGGGCTGTGGGATTGCGGGGCATGTATTGTGGGGCTAAATTGGTAGAAGGAGGGATCTTAATTTAGGTAAGAAATTAATGCTTGGCGGTATTACATTATGTATAGGCTAATTAGTGCCTATTGTCTTAATCTGTACTAAGTAAAGAAAACAAAAAAATTAGGGGGGATTGACTGCCAGAACAATGGGCTTACGCGGTTAGCCTCTGTGAAAGTCCGGGGAGGAGTTTTGATAGAAGGAGGGAGGGGAGGTGTGGTGGTTGAGAGGAGAGTCACTGTCCGAGAGGAGAGTCAGCCCTGACACGTAGTACCTCTGTTCGCGCAATAGTGCATTGCGTTTAACGAGATTTTTTATCAGCCGGTTAGGGTGGGACAGCCACTTTTTCAGTCTCGACAGCTTGATCATGTGCGGAATTATGGGGCATACCCCGGAAAGGTCGTACAGAAGAGAGTTTTGGTGGAATTTTAGATTTGGCCTTCTGTATTTGGCCATGCATTTCCTGAGTGTCGTCCTTTCAAAGCGTTGAAGGGCTTCTGCTACGTTCGTAGACATGGTAGCCCATGCTGGGAAACCGTAGGTCAGGATTGGACGAATGAGAGTCTTGTATAAAAGGGTTTTGGTCGCTGGGTCCAGGGCCTGGGATGAGAGGCAGCTGAGGCCTTGGCAATAGCAGATCTGACGTGGGAGTTGGATTTGAGTTGGTTGTTGAGGGAGATTCCCAGGTATTTAATATTTGATTTCGGCTTGAGAGTGTGGTTAGCAATGCGTAACTGCAGGTTTTTGCTTTCTGGAACTGTGCGCCAGTGGCACTTCCCACTGGGGTTTCTGAAGCAAATAACCTCAGACTTAAGGGAATTAACGGTGAGGGCCCACCGGTTGAAATAAGCGATGACCCTATTGGTTAGGATATTGGGAGAGAGGGAGGCTATTGAGGGCCTGAGACCACTCGCATATAGGATGGTGTCATCGGCGAAGAGGATCCCTCCTGACGCGGGAGGCTCATTGTCGTTGGGGGCAGAGGGCGGGATAAGGTCTGCCTGAGTTGCCGTTGTCGTGAGGGATAAGTTTACGGGAGGAAGGGGAATATCGTGAAGGAAGATGTTAACAAGTTTGGGGCCTAGAATAGATCCCTGCGCGTATTCCATCGAAACGCACGTGGCAAGTTCTGTTGGAGATGAAATCTGCGAGGATTTTGAATAAGGGGAGGGGGCAATTGGACTGGATTAGTTTGTAGAGCAGTCCCTCTTTCCAAACAGAATCAAACGCCTTTTCGAGGTCTAAGGCGCAGGCTACGGTGCAATGCCTGTTTTCCAGTTGATTGAGGATATGGTCTTGCAGGTACATGATTGCCTACTTGGTGGATCTGTGGTTTTCGAAGCCGAATTGGTTGAGTGGAATGATGGCGGGGTAGTGTCTATTGAGGTGACTTAGTAGGATACGTTCGAAGATTTTTCCGATATTGGAAAGAAGGGAGATGGGCCTCATATTTTTGAGATCGCCCGAGCACCCCTTTTTAGGGATAGGTATGTATGAGGGAAAGGTCTAATTCGCGATGAAATCGCGAAAAAAGGAAACGTGTTAGTAGAGATAGTTTGTTGCATCACATAAAAAAAAGAAACCCGAAGGATGCCAATGTAACGTCAATAGTCTCGCAATTTAGGTGGAATATCACGCAGTCAGAATACAACCCTTTATTTCTGAAAACAACTTAAGAAAGTGCAAAGAGCATCCCTTAAACCGTTGAATTGTAACAATCGATTACGTATGTAGTTCGGCGAAAGTAAATGCAACCTGTTTGGATTCGACGAAAAGCGTCTAGCGAAATAACTGTGGAAATTGCAAGCATGCATCTATCGAACGTAATGGCGTTGTAGCTAGAGTGGTGAGTAGATTGGTATTCATTCCCAGATCATGACAAAAGGAGTATAACATATTTTAACGTGTTACTTGAAATTCTGCAGCGAAGCATCGTTACCCTGGGAACAAAACTCCCTCACTTTTCACTAGGACAACGATATTAAAAGCAATTGTCACCTAGCACCTAGTTATTGTATACCGCCTCTATACGCCTTTTGAATCGCCAAGTATTAACCAAATTGAATATCTTTTATTTAAATTTTTGGCTCGTAAATGGGGCACTACTTCAAAACAAAAATTCCGGAAAGTATAGAGTTGAAAGGGCTCTTTATACACGTAAAGGGGGAAATAAAATTCTTTTTTTCACCTGATGTACCCGTCTGGGGTAACGAATTTTAGTTTTGACGTAAATTGTAAAATCAAAATGTGTGTAAAAGTGAGACAGGGCTCATTTTCGGGCCCAACCTAATTTAAATAATAATAATCGGTGGCACAACAACCCACTTGGATCAGGGCCTCTAAGTGTGTTAAAGTACTTGATTCAAGACCGTAATGATACACTGTAGAATTACAGTTCTCTGTAAGAAGCAACGTGGTCAGCATTGCGTTCGCCCGTGATTTTTTCCCTAATGTGACTCAGGCACCCATTCACAGCTGCGTCGGCTGGTATCCGATGTCAAGTCATGATACAAATTCTACTGCCGCAGGGAAATTTTAATCGCGCTTTTCGCGCGTATTGCGCTTATATCTAGGCTTACAGCACATCTCATTTCGATTTCTGCTCAAATAAACTTACTAATAATATACTACAATAATCATTGGTGCAAACAATCGAATTGGATCAGGGTCTTGAAGTATATTAGAGAACTTCATTCAAGACCGTAGCGGTACACTACAGGATTACAGAACCCTGTAGAAGGCAATAAGGTCAGCATTGCGCTCGCCCGAGATTATTACCCTGATTTGACTCGGGTACTCATTCACAGCTGAGTCGACTAGTATCAGACGTCAAATCACGCCACCAGTGAGATTTGAACCGCGATCCTCCGTAAGACAGCCCTGTGCTCTAACCCCTCAGCTATCCGGACACTTAATAATATATTACCAACTTTTTAAAATTGGCTGAAAAACCCGCCCTTAAGTTGATTCTATGAGTACTGCATATGTAAATTCGTAGAAATCCGGCTTTTGGCATCAAAGTAAAAAAGCAGTTTAAACTTATCAATTTGGTGCGACTAATTGCACCTTCACATATGGATCCCTTTACCCTTCACCTACGCGCCACCGTTCCTTCTTCCGATCACAGTGCGCACGAGTGGCGGGGCCAGTGTACTCCGATGACACGACGCAGACAGGTGTTCACGAAGGCTTGCAGCTTTTGAGTAACAGTGGTGGTCCACTCCCATATGCATCACACCCCCATATAGTAACATAAAAAGTAGCGCGGAAGAGCCCCAGCGCTGTGAATGAGTCGGACGACCTCCATTTCGGTACCACAGTCGATGGAAACCATGTTTTCTAGATATACAAATTGATCGACGCCTTCGATTCTCTGGCCATTGATGCCGATAGGGAGACTGCGATGACCCGTCAGGCTAAGAACCTTGGTTTACTTCGTGTTTATCTTCAGTCCAACTCTCCTTGCCTATCTTTCCGAATCCAGAACCATTTGGCCAAGGTCCATGACCCGGCGAGAGAGCAAACAGATGTTATCAGCGTAATCGAGTTGTTTGAGGAAAGATGCTATCATTGAATCCTTCCACGTGATTGGGAAGAGGCAGCATGAAGAATATAACGGAAAACAGGAAGAAATAATCTCGGTGAAAAAATGCAACTCGCTTTTGACCATAAAATCTTCCGAGGTTCTTCTTCTACTCTCTACAATTTCCAAGATTTTCGTATGAGTGGAAGCAGTAGATATGCAGTAACTGCAGGTGCAGTAATTAATAACTCTGTGGGGAGACCATTAAGCCTTGCGACTTTACTCTGATTGAGTGCATTGATCGCCATAATTATTTCTCTTCTATTTGGAGGAGCAGCCCGTACCCGCATGTTACAGTGACTAGCCTTTTCATCTACAAAAGAAGGAGCTTCACCAGATGTGATACGGTTAAAAATCATGGTGAAGTGTTCTTTTCACCTCTTCATTTGTTCATCATTGTAGCTGAGAAGTCGATTGCTGACGTCCCTTACAGGACCATCAAAAGATTTGCGATGGGGTATACAGCTTTTAAATCATTGCGATCTGTGGGATCTTCCGCTTCCCTGACGAGCGTAATGAAAAATTTTCCCATGTCACGGCGTACACTATGCTGAAATTCTCGGGATTTCGCTCGGTATGGGAGCTCAAGTGCATCACTCCCTCAATCACTCATAGCGATCAATCGAGTTTTCAACCCCTTCTGTTCGTTGATCCGCTTCCACGATTCCGCAGCAGTCAGCCAGGTCTTATGACGCGTGGCCGACGTCCTGTGTAGCACTCGAGAAAAAAGCAATTTTGATGGCGGTTCAAAACTCATCGATATTCTTAGGCGGATTATTCAGTATATCCACCGTCCGATCAGCAAGATAGCTTCCCCACTGTCGAACGATAGCTGGGTCATATAGGTGGTCGATGTTGAACTTAGGGGAACTAAGCTCCTTAGCCCTGCGAGAAGTGGCGGACATAACGCACGACCTTATGACAGCCTCTCTGCTCGAACAATGTGCCACCAATGACGAGGCGGTGGAAGTTGCAAAAATCCAGGAATCTCCTAACATTTCCGTTGCGGTTGCTAAGACCGTGTTTCCCCATCACATGCCCGAATAAAACGTTGTCAGACCCCTCCTTGGCATCACAATGTCACCTTTAGGGAGCCTCATCTAAACTGCTTTGAATTACTCGTAGAAAGCAACCTCCTCCAATATATCGGAAATCTCCGTTGGTGCGAAGCATTGTACAATTGTGATTCTCTTTAACATGGACCGGAATCGCTTTGAAGTGGGAAAGTATTTGTTCATGACTTTTATAAATTTGTATGAATATGGTATATATTAATTAGGTATGGGGTAGTCAACCATATTAACTAAGTGGTCAAAATCCCCACCGACACCGCCGTGGATCGTACTTTAGTAGGGTGTGTTTTCTAGGAAACTAGGGGGAATTCCAAACAATTTCTACTTGGTATTTATTGATTCAATGAAAGGAACAATACACAAAAAACTCATGGGAGACAATATCCATTGTAGGACAAACGTCATCTCCCGATTGGGAGTGGCACTCTCCACTGAAAGGTCATTGTTGAAAAAAGTAATAGTAGGGGGTCTAGTATAGAGCCTTGGAAACTTCATTTCAAGGAAAGAAGGAAGGAGACGAGCAACGTGCTAACTGAAGAGGGGAAGTTGAGCAGAGTGAATTTTTAGAGGAGCAGATTTGGTTGATGGAATCAAAGGATTTAGAGTAACCGAAATAAATGACATGTATCTCCCGCCAAGTTCGCAAGTTGCGAAAGTTAGAAGCAATGGATCGATGTTTCCTAAAGCCAAGTTGCTGTTTCGATATGATAGGGCGATGGTCTGCAGCTTCTAATTAAGGTGTCTGCTTTTGAAAATGGTGATAATAAGGTTCTCTTTTCAAAGGAGAGGGAAATATAATTCCTCGCTTACTTGTTGCATCTATCACTTGCCGCAGGGTTGGAGAGCTGCGATCCTCCAAGTTTGCAATCGCTTATATGATATAGTTGAACGTAGTTCGTGCTGTGATAAAAGGGAATTTGTTATTGCGCTGGTTAGGAAAGTGGAGATGCCGCAGAATGTAACGATTTCAGAAGGGTGTAGCTCATAACGAAAGAACTTTCGATGGTCCTATGAAGGACGTTGAAGGTCGGCTCTTCATCCCTCTAAAGGTGAAATGGCTAGTCACCGTAACATGCTGATATGAAGTATTCCTCTAAACCGAGGAGAAATCATCTCGGCTATCAATGCACTCAAACGGAGTAAAGCCGCTGGGTTTGACGGGTTCCCAAAGTTCCTAGATATACTATTTTCACTCGAACGCTAATCTTGGGATCCGAGATCTTTCCGAGAATGAAAGAAGTGAATGATCGTTAATATTCCAAGAAGAGTATCATCTTCGATTATAACAGATAGAGAGGGGATTTGCATCCTCCCTGCCGCTGCAACGTAAATAGCTAAAATAATCCTACAACGCATCAAATAACGCCTTAGAAGCTTGATCGACAGATAGCAGGCTGGTTTCCACTCTGGATCCTCCTGCATTGTACATATGATCACCCTACGAATGATTTTGGAAGAATGCGGGGAGTTTAGACCTTTGTTTTCCCTGCTCTTTATCGATTTCGAGAAGGCTTTTGATTGCGTGAGTAGGGAGTGTATCTGAAGTGCTCTATGCTGAAAGGGCATTCCGGAGAAACTAGTAGCTACTAGGAGAGCGACATGGCCGGAAATGTCACCTGCTGCATAATGTAAAATCTTAGAGGAGTCCCCCATGGTTGCATTGTGTCATCGATATTATTTCTTTTTATTATCGATGACGTTTCCTATACTGCATTGTCCGGAGAACGTGGGGGAGTTTAATGGACGATGTATCTTTCACTACGATTATGTTGATAACAGCTGTTTGCTCTCTCACCGAGTAATAGACTTTGGCCAAATGGGTCTGGATTTGAAAGGAGAGGCAAGTTGAGTTGGCTTTCAGTCTAATGAACATTATCTGGATTCATGGGCAGAGCATCGAAGCCGTCGGTATAAGTTTCTTAGTCAGCCATGCTGTTACCGACTTTGAAAACATAAATGAAAGGAAATGTACTTTGCTTTTACGAGGCAAATTTCGAAATATAAATCTCGTTAACGTTTATGTTCCTACAGAAAAGACTACAGAGCCGGTGAAGGATACCTTTTACGAGGCAGTAAAAGAAACCCTCGAAGTTTTCCCCAGGTATGATATCAAAATCATACTTGGATATTTTAACAGTCAATTAGAGACGGTGTTCGTATTTAGGCGATACGTTGACTCCCATATCTTACATAAAAACACAAATGATAACGGACTGTGGCAAGCATGGGGAGATCAATTACAAGCTCACCCAGTTTCTCACCGGCCATGGAAGATGCGGTGAATCTCTGTACAGGTTTAAATTGAAAACCTCACCTAATTGTTCAAACTGCGACGGGGTCCCAGAGGACCCAGTGCACGTATTCTTACAATGTCCATGTTAGAGTGATTGTTTGGATATTTTTATGGACTGCTCAACAACCAGAATATCGACGAGTTGGATGTCCTGTCAACTGAAGCCGACGACCAAATGCTGCCACCGCTAAACATGGAAGAAACAGTCTGTGCAATATGGAACGATCAATTACATCAAACGGTGCATTAATTTATGTTCAAGGTGTTGGACAACGAATCAATGCCAGCCCAATTATGGAAGCATTACGTTTCTGAGTACCGTCTGTAAGATATTCTTCGCTATCTTGCTAGACCGGACAGTCCGATACGCTCAGTCCATCATCGGCCCATATCAAGGCAAATCAACAACAGATCAGATTTTCTCTTTGCAGCTTTTAGTATAATATGACCATCAGTTGCACCATCTTTTCAGTACAGCATAGTCAGGGTAAAACTATTCACGACCATAAGAGAATTCGGTATTCCGATTAAATTGATAAGACTGACTAGGCTGCTCCTGACTGCGGTGCTAAAGCTTCTTATGTAGATGGGCTCATCCTCAGCAGTCTGCTTGGAAAGAGGAAAATTTGAATCTTGCCCCGAATTTGAAGTACGAAGCTAAGAATTTCTTCCAGTTTGCGTAGTGATTCGCCCTATTACAATTGACCGGGATTCTCCTGGCGTTGCCAATTCCAGATTTAACTGAAGTAAAAATAGGAAATAAATATACATTTAAGTTTATTCGTTAATAATACATTATAAATTAAAACATAAAATCACATCAATGTATTTAAATTTAATCTAATCATATTCTCAATTCGATTGATATCGTCAAATACTAAAACGTCGTTGAATTTCTCACTGAGTATGCCAACAATTTGGAAATTATGAGGGTACCTTGCATCCCAATTGCAGATCAAAGGAGCACCAGGACCAGTCTGGACGAAAAAACCAAAAAAAAAGTATTATTCACTCACTTCGTAGGAACTTTATATTATGGGTAACTTACGTGCTCCTCGGAAAGGTAGTGATACTGGACGCAGATATTATTTGTAGAGGTCTGAGATGTGGCAGTGATTTTATCACAATCGTCATGAGGCAGTAGTTTCACAGGCGCTGCTACCCTATTTGGCAAACCTAAGTAGCAGTTGGGCGAATTAGAGAGCTTATGTCCGTCTTGAGGTAGACATGGGTTCATGTTCTTTTCAACAGTTGGCACTGGCTCGCCTAGGACTAGAATTACCTGCAAACGGATTGATTTTGGTCTTGTAGTATGTCATATATTTGTTATAAAAACTAAATGTGAAATGATCTATTACTAAACCACCAGCACTCACGCTCTTTTCAACCAAATCATCTTGAATGATTTCCTTTACTGGCAAGTGATCCGCTGGCATAGTTAAATTGTTAAATCTTGTAACGGTTATCTTATTTGTCCTGAATTGGAAGAGATACTCATTAATTAATCGTTCCTTAAGTGGTGATAATTAAATGCGTACTTATCGATGCAATTCAGAGAAGTAATCACAGCCCGACTGCTCAACAGGCTTCCTATGCACCGATCCTGACCTTCAGATGAAATCTGGACAATCCACGGAATCGTTAATTTATCATTCTTATCGGGGATTATTTCTCCACAGCTGATGGCATGCGCTTGTGCCTGTGCAGCATTTTCACTATCTGCCTCCATTGTTACTGGGGCTGAGGCTGTGGCTGCAGAACGGACTACAACTTTTTTATCATTTTCTTCGTCGGAAAGTGATTTGCCTTTGAGTCGTAACTTTCCACAGCACACGTCTTCGCAGGTTCGCTCGAAAATTCTTGAATGGTAGGAACATTATCATTAGTAAGGTGTACGTGGGTATCTATTAAAGATTATTGAAATTGTTTGGAAAATTGAGGTGGGTTCAGGTTGATCATTTCATTAATAACATTACCTTGGCTTCTTGACCGTCTTGTAGTAGCGATGGCATGCAAAGTTGCTGCAGGTGCAGTTTCTGGTGTTGACTTTTAAATCTACGCTTGATTCGCAGTTTAGGTATGACTTCTGTAATTTGCAGAGGAAAAGCATTAGTGAAATTATTCAACAAATTCGATTACGCATTCAAAATGTAATGAGGATTTGAAGTCATCATCAATAAGATAGTGTGAGGCCAACTATTTATACCTACATACTTGTATAATGCTCATTTTATTGTTCAATTATTTACTAACATTATGATGTGTCTGGCGCCACTCTTAATTAGATACATAGTAGTTGACAATTTATATATATTATTTATTGAAATAGTTGAAGAAGCTGAGAGCGAGTAAACTGAAACCATCGCCACTTTGTAATGCCTGTTGGATAATGCTACCCATGCTTGACCATGTAAGACATAATTTTACTACCCTTCGAAAAGGGTCGGCAACATTTGAACAACAACAAATTAAACATGAGCAATTCAACAATGACTGTGAGCAACCTCGAAATACAACAACATTCTAACAGCGGAAGAAATATAACGGCTCAGTTGTGACGTTTTTCCAGTGGAGAAAGCACTAGAAACCAAGAATTTTGAGTTGTTGGCTTAAGCCCCCGCCATAAGTTTCTATTACATAAAACAAGTCAGGAAACCGGAAGCTGGACGCTTCAGGTATGAAAGGTTTTGTATATTTCTTTTATGAAGATATTTGAGTGTGCATTTGTAGCATTAGTACTTAGCACGTAATATATGAATATATTGTGTGAGAATATTCACATTCAGTATTGAATTTGCAAAGAAACGGCAACTTTGACCTATTATAACGTTGTTAGTAATAGTGCGATTTCCACCAAATTTACATTGTTGCAAAATTGCTAGAAGAATGGTGCTAGAGTGAACTTAAGGGGGGTTTTGCAGTCAATTACTAAAAATTACAGTAGCATACTATTATTAACTTTATTTGAATAGATATCGGTATGGAGGGTATTTTTGAGCCTAGACACCATATAGCGGCAGCCTCTTGATTTATTTTAGATTTTTCGGTTGGGTAGTTTCTCAGAATGAGTTCGTTAAAGAAATGATCACTTTTGACCCCCCGTACAAACAAATGTCACAACTAAGGCCGGCTTCGGAAAGCACTAACCATTTGATACCCACATGACTACATTTGATGAAAAAAAAGTACACCCTTTTTCATGTATGGGTACCCCTCTTAAATTCGATGTAGAATTATGTAACTCATTGTATGCGTGAGCGTTCACAGTTCTCACCTTTCCACCAAATTTGGTGTGAATCGCTACAACCATCTCCGAGAAAAATGCGTGTGACGGACGGGCTGCAAGCTTTCGTAAACCCCTGTCTGCGAAGTATCATTATAGTATGCTTGCTTGATCCTATTTCAAATGAAGAACTTCGTCCATGCAAAGACCTGGCACTCGTACGAGCTGTGATCAGAAGCTGGAAGTGCAGCGGATAGGTCACATATCAAGGAGAAACGGCAATTGCGTTGTTGGCTACCCCTTGCAGTGGAAACCACTCTCCTAAGATTGCCGACACAAAACCTTAAAAAAAACGAACGGGTGCGATCTGGTAAAGTTTTAACTTCTTCAAAGTTTGGCTTATAAATTGTGGTGCTTTTACAGAAGATAAAGATGACACCTTCTATAGGTACACTCGTAATCACTATGTGGAGCATAACGCCTCGGCCACACTTACGCGTCATCGCTATCAGTTTCTGGTAATGTGCTTCAACTCTCTCCACGATTTTACGAGAAGCTATTTCACGCCACATAGTTCTAGTATGACCCAGTCGTCTCCCAATGGGATCGATTTCATGACATAACCCGCTATGGAATTGCTGTCCCTGTTTAATGTCGCTGCCAGTTTCGTCACAGAGTTCTAGGATGACCCACTCGTCTCTCAGTGGCTTCGATTTCATAACATAACCCGCAATGGAATGGCTGTCCCTTTTTATTGTCACTGCCAATTCCGCATGTCAAGGCGTCCAGGCCAAAATAACTCGAGCACAAGACGTGGAGATGAATTGATGAAAAATTGTAGGTTTTTGAATAGTAGCGGTTACTTTTCATGTACTACTCCCATATAATAGCACAGAGAGGACATTAGTGCGGAACAGTCCTAACTTGATGTCGGTGTCGAGTTAGTTGCATTTGAAAATATGGACCATAATATCAAAGGCGGATTTAACGTTGTTAACGTACCGAACGACTTCAAAACGGCAAAAAATGTTACCTAGCTACAAATACAAATTGTTTGACGCACACAATAGGTCAAACATTAATGCAAATAAAAAGACTGCGATAACCAGTCAAAGGGAGACCTTAGTTTTATTGCTGTTTATCTTTAGCACGACTTGGGGTATCTTTTTTGGGATTTTGCGTATCAACATCGTCATTTTCTGCAAATGTGTTATACTAGGCACTGACATGCAACCAAGTTAGTTGACGCGAGATCGACCGTGTGTGGGCAAGTTGTGGTTATCGCCGAGGGGCCGTAGTTACGGATTTTTTCGTGCTGTTTTTCAACAGTGTTCTGGTCCAACGGTACGGCTACATCGATTATGAAGCACGCTTGTTCTTCCTTTAGAAGCAGAACTAGATCGGGTCTGCTGTGATTAACACTGTAGTCGGTGGCAATTGCGTGATGCCACAGTAGTTTAACTCGATCATTTTCCAAGATTCTCTGCGGAGTATACTTATAGTAAGGATGGTAAGTTGCCACTAAGTTATAAATTAACACAAGATTTTGATGGAGAATTTTGCAGACGAAATTATGACGATTGGTGTACTCGATACCGCTCAACATATGATGTTCTGGATGGTCTCTTCCTCACAGTGGCATAATCTACAACTGGAGTTGGTGATTGAGGAGTCGTGAAGAATGTACCGTTTATAATTTTTTGTTGGGAGCGAAGCATCCTGAATTGAAGTTAGGAATGCCTCGGTCTCATAGAAAAGTATACCATTAGTCAACCATTTGTTGGAGGCTTCAATTTTTGATATGACCTCAGCGAATGGGTTTCTCTTTGCACATGTCGATCTTCTGTTGGACTGAAGTGACATTCGACATGGGATCCCATTCTTTGCTTTTCTAGTTCAAAGGAGATAATTTATTATGTGCCATGACGGTAGCCTGAGGTATTTGGCTTGATGATTGTTTCTCGAAGAAAAACTCACGAAGAAAATGCACTTGATTTTAGTGCAATGTTTTCAAATCAAGTACCCCCTTCCTCCCTGATGACGGGGGATGGTGGGCCTCGATTTCTCTGCAGTTTCATTGTGCATGTTGTTGTTTGCCAGCGCTACCCTTACCCGTCTCTTGACAGATTCTAAATCCGTATTACTCCCACTGTATCACACCGAAAGTATAAATAAGGACGTGAATGGCGAAGATGTTGATTGCCATGATTTTATTTTTCCCGAACAGCTCAGTTTTAAGGACAAGATCCAGACGCCCTTCAAATGCCCCCAGCAACTTAGATTTGATTATTACCACAGCAGGTGTTGTTGCTTGCAATATGCCGAGGTATTTATAGACGTCGTCCGAATTCATACCTTCAATTTGGATGTTATTGTGGCTGTACCTTTCGTTGTCCGTATGTTTTCCTCGAACAATTATTTTTATGCGAAATTTCTCCAAACCCAACTGCATGCCGAAATCCCTACTGAACTGATGAACGATCGTCAGAGCTTGTTAGCGCAGCTGATGCTGAGTAGGGACCATGTCGCGCGGATGGAGGGTGATTGTTAATTTGGCTTGGGGACATCGTTGGGTTGCTGTGATCTTTTATAGACGCACTGGAACAGTGCCTACCAGATAAACGCAGAGGAATTAATCGGCTGGGGTGATTTAAGTATGGCACCAGTACTGTTAGCCGCAGTCACCGGCAGAGTATAAGCAGAGGCAGGCAGCGGCGTTCCTGAAGCCAAGGATACGTTGGCATTCGATGAAACAGGAGCATCATGGAGCAGATTAGATGGTGATTTTTAGACTGCATGATGAATTGATGCTAAAGTCGCCGTGTGCTGATGCAGCATCGCATTGCATCAGATAGTGTGGTACCGCAGCAGGCGTTACAACGATAGGTAACGTTTGGAGTTTACACGAACCCAGAGTGAATTCCCAAGCATTTGGTGTGGGTATCTATCGCAGTCACGGCGAGGAAGTTATCATAATAAATATGAAGATAATTTGAATATACTTCGCTACGGGAGGCAGTGATGCAGGTGGGTTAAGGTGAGAGGGACACTGTAAGGAGGTCTCACTCCAAAGAAATATGCGTGGGGATCCTTGGATATACATATATTCAAAGCACTGCAATGAGAGCAGTTCATAGACTAATATGTTTAGATCTATGGAGAAACAACAGACGTGAGGGACACAGAACATTATAAGATATATTGGCACAACTGAATCCAGTTTTTTAAATGCCTTCTAATTCTTGGATACATATACACCTGTTTTGGTAGAAAATATGAAATTATCATTAAAGATAGAGGTAGTTGTGAACTTCCAGAAGAATACGCGGCAAGATATGCTGAGATCTGAGGTCAGAACAGATTTCTGGAGTAGAAGTTCACGTATCGAATAGAATCCAGAAGTGGGTTTTTCTTTTGGGACAATGTGCAATGGTGGAATACGAGTGTATGCGATCCTTAGAGCAGCCATCTGGCTGATTGACGAGGGATTGAAAGACAGGTGCAGTCAAGCTGCACTAAAGGCGTTGAGCAGCCTTTCGATCGCCTGAAAATTTGTTCAAAAATGCAGAAACCAATTGAACTTTATTTCTAGATTCAATACGGTGGAACTACTTTGGGTACCTGTTCACTGTGGTGTAGAACGAAATGAAACACACTATAAAGTTTATCCATCCAAGGAGTTCTACTTTCACGTCTTTTAGTTACAACGAGAAAAATTTCCAAATCATAGGCACTAAACTATATGTAGATACTACTAGATGTTAAGGACCTATGATATGTACGGATAAGCTTTTTCGGTCCATTTTGTGTGAGTACTGCCTATTAGATATCTTGTGGTTTATATTATAATTATATCATCTCCAAATAAATTTATCTTTTGTTTTCAATAGAATCGATTTTCTATCAATTGAAAGTTTTTAGATAAGTTTTCACAATTCCAAAATGTTTGTTATGTGAACTGACTGGATTTTAATTTCAAAATCTCACAAGATATCAAGAATTCAAGCAAAAATCTCCAATCCATCTATAGTAAATATTGAAAACCACTAAATTAACGCCAAATTCCGTTCTCAAAATATATTTGGCCCATAAATAACGATGAATGGTCCTCTTTTGCAGTACCTGTCGTAGATTAATAATCCACTTCCCACGTCGAACTCAAGTATGTTAGTATGTGTTTAAAATTTACGGCAGTTTATAACTCAAGTGTCCCTACTTGGAATATGCAATTTGACGGAGAAGCGAATACCACTGACCTATATATTCAACTGGAAAACAAATTCTTTTTCTGTTTACATAAATCTTTTTGCAGCGAATATAACTCGTTAACACTTCAGCTAGATCAGATTGAATCCGGTCAGATTGGATAGTTTAGCTTTAATTCTACTGTACAAGAAGCGTAAGTACGTGAAAAATGTTTTCAAAATAAAACTTAGAGAAGAAGTGAGGGTATATATAGGGATATAGAAAATTGTCATTTTGAACTAGATTGAAAAATTAGTTATACTAGGCATAAGTTAGGGCTGGAATGGAAAGGTATCATGTAATTGGAGCGAAAGCTTTTTCGAGACTTATCCAAGAAGACTGAATGAACGAGATTGAACTCCCAACGTATTTTTCGGAATTTTATGATGGAGCAAAACCATTGCGCATGTTTGACTAGCTACAATAAATGCGCGAGAAAAATTTCTACACTGGAGGTCTGGTGTTAGTGCCGTGTATGTGACGCGGTTACTTGGTGTTTGGCCACCTGGTTGGGGGGACATATAGCTGCGACCACGTGTAGCATCTGTCATAACAATTGCCATTGTGCAGCATTTGTCATAATATTATAATTCATGCCAGTAGAGTTGTTTATGGCTTGCCACATGGGATGGGGAAATACACACAAGGAAATAATTTAAGCTCCATTCAAACATCAACACACCAATTCATTAACTACATGGGTTACGTACCTAGTCTCCCCCGCAATGACATTCAATGCCTTTCGTCACTTGATTTGTTCCTCCTGTATTCAGTTCTCTTGGACTTATTTTATATAGGAAGGATTTGCTGCAAATTTTCAAGTTTCTTACAATAAGTTTGTTCCCTTTATCGCCAGAGTAGGATTTAAGTAGAGTGCCAAGGACGATTTCCTACGAGTGGATGATGAGATGACACTTGAAGGCAGTTCATTGGCTATTTAAGCTACCTGCCAGAGCCTGGAAATCGAGTATCGAGTAATTTCAACCGACCCTATTTACTGGTGAATACAAGGGTAACTTGATGATAGCGACGGGAGTGATCGGGTCTATGATCTATGTAATATTATCTCTACCGTGGGGCTTTTTACACAAAGTAAGATACGATTCTGCTAAAGGACAAAACTGAAGTTCTTCATTGTTTTTATTGTTATTTTTTCAGTGACCGAAGCCTGGACAACGACATCCAGAGGCTGATGCTCAACCAAACCAATCACAACGCCATTTCGAATGTTTATGGTAAGAATTTATTCGAAGAGTTCAGAGCGGAAATCCGATTGCTGGGTACGTAAATGCACTTAAGATAGGATTATAGTAGCAATAGAGTAGTAGATAGAGATTCTGGAGGCATTGGTCAAAAACATCTGCAGAAAATCATTGCCAATACCAGAGAGGTTGCATTTATTATTATTCAATTGATATGCTCATTTCAGTTTTTCTTTAACATATAGTATGAAACACTTCCAGCACTTTTCTTCATAAAAACTTTGAGAATGGTGTATCCATTTTTAATGACACTTTATCTCTTAGGGAGTAATAATTTGACGGGAAAGAGGCAACTTTAACCTACTATAACATTGTTGCTAATATTAGAATTTTCACCAAGCTCTCCAGTGTGATGCTTCATATTAAAGCCAATATTATTGAAATTTTACCAATCTAAGATGAACTTAAGGGGGTTTGTAGTAAATTTTCAAAACATAATAATATGTTATTATTAACTTTATTTGAGGAGATATCGTAACATAGGATATTTTGAGGCCTCGATACCATGTGCATGGAACAGCACATTTTTTTCAGATTTTTCGGGAGGGGGTAACTTCTGAGAACGGGTCCCTGAAGTAATTTACCCATTCCGGACCACCGCACTCTTCGCCTTTCCAACCAATGTCAAGCTAATATCTGCTTCGGAGAATATTAATCGAGACCTTTGGTTGGACAAAATTTTGCACTCCGTCCTATTGAATTTTGAATCGTGGGTTCTGGCAGACTCATACAAATAGGCAGGCACACAGACGGAGAGATTGACACACTAATCCAGAACCAACGGTGGTATCTTAGCGAGGAGCAGACATTTAACAATCATCACGCTATCAGATTCAAAAACTTATGCAGGAATAGTATGAAACCGTCAAACAAAAAAGTGATTAACTTGCTAACCAGCAAATTTGACACAAAAATATTCAAGGAGGTACTTCTGGGAGACACATTGTTATTAGGAAGCGTGCAAGAAAAAGTTTCATAGGTCGTGGAAAAATTGCAGCGCGCATGCGATGCCTATAAGCCTTAGCGTGGTGCTTTCGGAAGATGAAATCCAAATTTCTGGTGAAATTCAGGACGGAGGAATGACGGAAATCTTTCTAACAGTACAGAAGAAACGGACCTGAATTCAAAGAGCTACACGTGCAATGGAAAAACGCAAGGCAAAAATTGTAACTAGCTACCATGAAGAAATTCGAACATTTCAAGAGGATGTGTACCGAAGCTGACCCTGGTTCATGTCATGGCGTATACAGGTCGACGATATCATCATTAGGATGCAAACGTTTCCCAGGGATTAATTGTCCTAAGTTGTTGCAGGATATATATAGTTATAGTTAACACTCTCTTTCCAGAAAATATGACCTATATGAGCCTTCTTGCAGTATATGCAAACTCCGACGAAGTTCCTCTAGCGGTAGATGGGATAATTTTATATGCAGGAAAGAAATTCGTTAAAAATGAGACTCCAGGGGCCAATGGAATCCCGAATATCGTCCTGAAGCGGCAGCCAGGACAGAACCAGGTATATTTGCCTAAGTTTTTGCGGCAAGCGTAAGAGAAGAAAAATTTCCCGAGTAACAGGAGCTGGAAAAGCTGATATTCATTCGAAAATCAGGTAAAAGGATTCTTTAAATTGAAATATAACTGTTGGGGTGAATCAAATTGGGGGTTTGATTTTTATCAATTCAAATGTAACTGTTAGTTCCTTCTCCTCGGACACCGCCTTGTCGCGATGGGAGAGCCTGTGATAATTTACTACTACACTAAGGGTGTCCAAAAACACATGAAGATGGAATCATGGGATTGTAACTCTCCAAGTCGTAAAAAGTCACAGACTTCGAATCCACCCGCGACTTTGAGAAATCTGGTCTTGGCCGAGGCACGGATTTTGGAGGCCTTACCAGATTCATGGTCCTCCACGGAGAAATCTGTGGAAGACAGGCTTTCCACTTCAGTGGAAAATCTACACCAGTTGACTATGGTGTGGTCAGCCAGAAAGGATAGTACAGCAATTCCTTAATGAGAGGAACTGCAAATCCGACTACGGCCTGTTTGCCAGTGACACTATTGTCTAACTCTTCCAAAAGACGGGGGAGGAAGGCTCAGCAGAAGGAAAACTTCACCCCCAAAGGAGAAGGGACTACAGGCTTGCCTGTCAGAATCTTCTCCTCCGCCTCTATCAGGAAAAGTGCAAGAAAGGGAAGCCGGTGATGTGGACGCAACTAGTCTAATTCCGGTATGTGGAAACAGATCCATGTAGCTCGGACACCGTGAACCTGGGAGGGCTTCCAGTCAACGACGACAGAAGCATTGCGGAAGAAGGCGAAGTTTCTTGGGAATGAGGACATGGGTATTGCTACACTACCAAGTGTGGCGATGTCCAGAGAAACCGGACGCAAGAAAGCGGAACTTTCGGCGGAAGGTGAGGACAAGCTGGTAACGCCGGTGAGATCCAAACTGAATGCAGCAGATTTTTCAATTAGCAGTGGTTTTTATATTAGATTACACTTATGGCTACAAACATAAGAGTTAGTCAAATTAACATGTAGCATGCTAAAGCCTGTTCCTATCTGCTGCGAACAAGGCTGGTAAAGTTGCAGGACTGTCCCTATATATTTCTGGTTCAACAGTCATGGGTTCGTTTTAATAAAATCTGTGGTATTAGATCATTCAACAGGACTAGGATCTTCTTCGATAAAAGATTCTCAAGAGGCTTTTCCTATTTCTCGAAGCTAACGTGGTAAAACGGTGCCATGGTGGAATCGAGACCTGCAAAGACTTAGGAAATCCACCAGACGACTTCTAAATCGTGCTTGCAAAAGCCATAAGGAACAAGATTGGTCAAACTTCTGAAATTCACAGCGTGAATATAAGAGGCTCGTAAACGAAACTCTTTTAAAGCATACTGTGAGGAACTGGAAGGTGAAAGGGAGAGCCTTTAATGAGGATAAGCCAGGTTGAACTCTCTTAGAAAACCGGATGGTACTTTCACGAAGTCCAGAGTTGAGTCTATACAGACTCTCTTGGAAGTACAACACCCGGGAGACTAGGTCTCAGAAGTGGGAGGAAGAGAATTGGCGGTTTCTGCAAACCTTTCAACACGAAGGTGTTACAAGGGGAATTGAGGTACTGCGAGAGCGATTGTTACCAATAAAAAGCCGAGAGCTGCTATACTATCATTTGAACACTTCAAAGCACCTGGAATGGATGGCATCTACCCATGCTAAAGGAGGGTACAGAGCACTTAGAGCGACTTCTAAGAAATATTTTTCATGGATGTCTTGCTCTGGGCTACGTGCCTTTCTCTTGGCCGAAGGTTAAGGTGGTTTTCATACCTCAGTCTGAGAAAGATGACTATTCAAATCCAAAGAACTTTAGGGAAATCAGCTTAACATGATTTTCATTGAAATGTCTGGAGAGACTGGTTGAGTGTCAAATTCGCGTGAAGGTGCAAAGTTCGTACCCACTAAATGAAAACCAACATGCTTACCAACGTGGAAAGTCCTATGAGTCTGCTCTTCACTCTTTGGTTTTAAAGATAGAGGACGCAACTCTGAAAAGCGAGAAGGAGGGATGGGGGTGTTCGTGGACCTTGTAGGGGCGTTTGAATGTGCGCCCTTTTAAAAGCTCTGTGATGCCGGCAGAGAACATGGTGTTGAGGAAACTTTAATTAAGTGAATCTACGCTATGCTAACGCAGAGATTGAAATGTGCTGAAGTAGGTGTTGATCGCTCACTAACAACGGAAGCGACGAAAGGCTGCACGCAAGGAGGTGTGCTATCGCCACTTCTGTGGAGTATGTTGATTGAAAATTGGTGTCTTCGGCATGGACTTTCAATAAATCCAAATAAAACCACAATGGCATTATTTACAAAAAGGAGGAAACAGAATGATCTTTGCCTTACAGACATGAGGGGTACAACCCTTCAACTCTCCGAAGAAGTGAAATATCTGAGAGTTATTCTAGACAAGAAGCTTCTTTGGAGTAATCATGTAGAGGTAAAGATGAAACGACATCTTACAGCTTGTGGGCTACGTGGGCGGATCTTTGCCTCGACATGGGGACTTGGGCCTCAGGTAGTAATGTTGCTATCATTAGGCCGTTGTTCGCTTATGCATTCGTAGTGTGGTGGGTTAAGGTGAAACGAAAGAGTTTTCGCTGTAAACTAGTCACACTGCAAAGAACTGTGGATATCACTGGTGCCATGAGCACGACATCCAGCGAAGCTTTGAATGCATTACTCAATTTGCAGCCCTTGGATTTGTTTATTTAGAGCACTGCAGTGAGAACGGCTCATAGACTTATTCGATTAGATCTATGGGGAAACAATGGACATGAGGAGGACTCTACCTTTTGAATGTAGAAATCGATTGAACTCTGTTTCTAGATTCAATACGGTGAAATCACTCTGGGTACCCGGTCATTGTGGTGTAGAGGGAAAAGAAATCTCGGATACTTTAGCAAGCGGAGGTTCAAATTCTCCCATGCGCGAACCAGCAATTGGGGTGTCAATAGCATTGACTAATGCTGCTATCAAAAACTGGGAACAAGCTTCGCATAATGACAGGTGGCTGAGTCTTAATGCTGCTAAATACACCAAACTTTTCCTGTCAGAACCAAACAAACATAAGACACAGTTTATCCTGTCGAAAAACTGGAAGACTTGCAAAACTATTGTGGGCATGCTGGCAGGCTAAAATCCACTAGCTGGGCATTTGTTCAGAATAGGAGTTTTTCAAGATGGTACGTGTCCATCCTGGAATGAGGAAGCACAATCCACGGAACATTTTCTATGTTAGTGTCCCGCCTATGGAGGCATCAGATATCAGATTTTTGGTGCTGTTGTGTTACAATTGCAATGGGTAGCATCAAATCCACTAACGGAAATCCTTCGATATATAAACGAATCTGGGATATTCCGTTAGACGGGGGCATCGAGTACAATGGACCACTAGCGTCTGAGTGCTCAGAGGTTTTGCCCCTCCCCCATCTCAAACACACACACAACTGTTAGTTTTTGGCAACTTGGCGGACTTCTATTTTTGCAGATCTTGAAAAATTTTACGTTCGTAGAGTCACTGCCTCTTCATTTGGTTTCACGGATTGCTACTACATAGTATGTACAGCGCCATCGATTCGAAGGGGCTTTGATTGTTACAAGTCCATAAAAATCATGCATTAATGTTAAAATCAGAAGAATATTCGTTGTAGTCGTAGTCCCTTGGGAGGGAATGCTGGTTGCTTCCGCCAGGCATAATATGTGAATTCGAATGAATGATTTTAATTTTCACACATTTAAGAAATATGTATAGAAGAAATAGAAGAAGTTCAAAATAAGAACGGATATTAAGGACAAAACGATTTTGCAAGGTGCAGGATAGAGTGAAATTATTAGAATTAAAACCGCAAACTTCTCTTACTATGGCAGATAGGGAGATACTGCTCCTACGCAAACTAGCAAAAATTCGAAAACTAGGTTTTATGAATAGAAAAACGCCAAATCTTGATGATGTTTTGGTTGGTCCTTACATTCAGAATTATTTATTCATGCAAATGGCTCTTAAAATCCTCATCGCCCTAAGGCAATACGGCATTCGCATATTTTCGCAAAACCAGTTCTGCCAGCAGCAGTTACTTTTGCTTTTTACTAGTAATAAGCCCAAGTTAATCGATTTATTACGATGCTTCATCTTTTCCCAAACGTGTCCACTGTTGAGCACCAGTTCCGCCGCCAAGTGGTCCCCGAGTGCCTCCCAACTATTTGCATATTTCGAGAGGCAATTAGTCTTGTTGCTTATATACGACATGACGTGCAAAAATTAACATTCAAGTTCATGAACCTCTCCGCAGGCTCCAGCTTCCAAGAAGAGATCTCAAGAAATCGTGTCCCATATATTTATTTGCGTAGATACTTGCATCTGAAATCGATGTAGAACGATTTCTACCCCGGGCAAGTATTAAGACTGATCGTGGGCGTGATTATTCAGGTAAGATGTTTGTCAATAAAATGCTATTAACATATGTGTGTTGAGTGTGGGAACTTTCTTCGGGAATTGGGGCGAGAAAATAATATCTCAGCTTTCTATATGTAATTATATTTTGCGTGACAAATTGCGTGACACATTTAGGTAGGCTTGAAAAGAGAAATTGAATGGTTAAGTTTCAGTTCACAATTTACCACGAATTTGATTGAGATATGTATTAATTGGAAAGTATGGTAGAAAGTGAAAAGAAAGGGCGCACTTAAGATATTCGATTCTACTCCCACCCGCGGTATGTTAACGTGAATATTAATTCGGTTTCAATTGAATCATTTGGTAACTATCCATTTGCAGGTTTTGTTTTTGTGTTCTCTACTTTTCAAGATACATAGTTTCATATGTTTATCTCATAAAACATGGACTGTAAAGTGGACGGAAAATTTATTAACAATTCTAATGGACATCTATATTTAAAAAACATCTTCACTTTCTCCTAAAGTTTCGGGGTTTCAATCTATGATTAAAAAGTTTTAATGCAAAACACAATAAGCAGTCATCCAAATACATATATAACGATTGGTATTGTAGACCATCCATCAATCCTTAACAGTTTTATGAAAATACTGTTAAAAACAATTCAGAGCCGAAACTTAAATTTGCCTACATGGCCATATTGGAGGCAACCAAATTTCTTTGTATGTAAGAGGCGTCCCTATTTAAAACTTTCCCATCGATAAGTACAACGAGTTTGAATGAATTACATGTGATAGACAGATGGACAGTTAAAGGATGATTAAATGATGGCATGTGCCTGTTGTGCTTCGCGGAACTGATACCTCAAAATCGGACAGAATAAAAATATACCTTTGAAAAAATATTTATAGCTTTGCTACCAGACTCTACCCCCACCAATCCGTGCAATATTTAGTAACCGATTGGAGCCCTTTATCGGTTATGTGGAGAAACTCACTACAAAAAAAACTATTGAAGTTAGTGACGGAGAAGTAATTACGATGTGATTCTAATACTCATAACTAGCGGCAGAGGAGTGTAACTAACCCGACTACCGGTCGTCGACAGCAATGGCAGTGGGGAGTGTTGGCTAGGTTGGTTTGGACCTGGCTCGAGCAAATATAATTACCAATTTAGGAGGCAGTGGAGAATTAAAGGGTGAGCGGTTTGAATATGGGAAACGCTTTCCAATGAGGTTGACTGCTAGCTTCGAACACTCACAGGGAAAGACGGAAAATCCGGCCTAAGTACGACAATACTACTAAAAAATCATTAATTAAATAAGAGTGGAAGAGTTCATCAAGCTCGGTATTCTTATTGTACACACATATGTTGTCGTTCCATCCATCAATACATTCACATCAACGGAAGGATCAGCCCAAACATCTTCAAATTTCCTGTGCTACAGGAAAAATTTCTGTTAAGACCACTTTTTTTTATAAATAGAAGTTTTTGTGGCTTTCGTCGCGGCAAAGATGAGAACCACAAAACAAGTAGTAAATGGCTCATTGACGGCGCTATGGTTGAGGGAGTAGAACGTTAGTCTCCCAATCTCACTGCTCGGGGTTTGAATCCCAGTTGTCATGGGTGTCTGTGTTCGTCTAGTGTTTGTCTCTCTGCTGTGAGCTTATCACTTGCACAGCCTTAAGTCGATTATAGTGAAACTTAAGCACAGTCTAACTGTGTGGATGCCATATACTCCACTAAGGAATGAACAGGAAACACTAACTCTACATCAACAGACGCTAAAGAAAAAAAGTAACCTGCACCAAAAGGTTGTCCAATACCTCAGTCGGGGAAATAATCAGGGAGATACAAGATGAAACAATTTTTTTGTTAAATCACAACAAATCTGAGACAAAACTCAAATAATACAGAAACAATATGTAGGATTGAATTTTATTGCTCCATACAGCTTGTTGACTACTCAAGTTCATTCACATCAAAAATACTTGATAGACTGAGGAGATAATCTTCTAGTTTTCTTTGTTTATGTTTGCATTAATAAGGAACTCTAGACATCCCGGTTTTGCGACGAAGTCCATCAATTTGATATCCCTAATAGTAAAACTATTAAAAGGAAAAGTTTCCGGTTTAACTATAGACTTTATTTATTTGAAGATAGCAGACACTTGTTTCGGACACAACATCTGTCCTTCTTCAGTGCTGGATTTATAATAATTTATTTCACTTAACTTATATACCCTATCCTATTAAATTCCCACAGCTCTGCATCAAACATAGGGTAGTACCGAAATCACACCAAGTTTCCATCAAGACAGGACTCCCCAACAGAAATACTGGCAAACATATCAGAACACTAGAAAGAAGCCTCATCAAAGAGAGTATTAAATCAAAGTTCTCAAAATTGGACGGGATCACTCTCTTGGCATATCATTCCCATCTAAAGTTAACGCATGAGATACAACACATTTCATATTTCACCGAGCATACGAATGCGAGCAAGACCGAAAGAAGAAGATACTTTCGCAGAAGCTAATGCGCCTGAGAAACGCGACCGGAGTATACACTCGCTAGAAAAAATGTGCGTACACTAAACAGTTCCTGGTTATTCGTTAGTAAAACACACGAATAAATTAGTTTTTTAAAAACATTTTATTGTTTGCATATTGCTTGTGGTCTTGTTGCTTTGATAAGGCCACTTTTACGAAATTAGAATTCAAGGAAACTGAAATAAAAAAAGGGAAATAAGAAAAGTCACAAATGTTCAGTAGAAAAAGTCTGCGTACAGCCACATAATTATGTAGGTGATTCCCCGAAATATAAATCCTTGCCATTTGGAGTAAATTGATTGTGAGTTATTGGTTTATGGCTGTGTTTGAAGTGTGAAAAATGAGGACGTTTTTTCGTTATTTTGTATGTATAATTGTTATTATGGAATTGAAGCGAAAAGAGATTTGTGTAAGTGAAAGAAAAGTTATAATAAAATTATGGGAAGAAGGAAAAAGTTTCCGCGAAATAGCCAGGATAGTAGGAAGGCAACATTCATCTGTTCAAAGGGTAGTTAACAACTTTAAATCGACGGGAATAATAACATCGAAGCCACGATCTGGTCGCCCATCGAAGTTGTCGATTAGGGAAAGGCGAAGTATTATAGGTTTGGTGAAAAAGAATCCACGAATAACTGCACCACAAATCGCGAAAGATATTGAACTTAAGTTCAACAAAAAAATTTGTGCTGATACTGCACGGAAAATACTCAAGAGAGCTAGTTACCATGGGCGAGTTGCACGTAAGAAACGACCCTAAGCATACGGCTGAGGTTAATAAGCTGTGGCTATTATATAATGTTCCCAAACAGTTACATACACCCCCACAATCGCCAGATTTAAATCCCATAGAACATCTGTGGGATTTATTAGAACGCAGAATTCGCCAATACGATATAACTTCAAAGGATGTGCTGAAAAATGTATTACAAGAAGAATGGAATAAAATAAGTGTTGAAGAAACATCTAAACTTGTATCTTCTATGCCGAAAAGATTAAAAGAGGTCATAAAAAGAAAAGGGTATCCTACAAGCTACTGATTTGCTTTTCATATTTACTCAAATATAATTTTTTTTAAATATTTGTTTACTGTACGCAGACTTTTTCTACTGAATTATTGCGATTCTTTTAATTTTTGGCTTTATAACCTGGTTTTTGTAAGACTTATAACTTAGTGAATTAAATACACTAAAACTACGGAACTATTTGTAATGTTTGGATAATAAATTCGCCACAAAAATTAGCTTAATTTTTTTGTTTTACTAAGGAAAAGTATCATACTACTGAGTGTACGCACACTTTTTCTGCCTAGTGTATAAGACAGAAAATAAGTCACCAGAATACATAGCAGACTTTGCAGTTAACAAATCGTCGGAAGTTTTTATTTTATTGAATCAATGATTGAAGCGGTTCAAAAACATACGTGGGCCTCTCCAGACGGGACCACTTTCAAGCTAATTGACCACGTGCTGATTGAACGCCGCTACCTCTCAGCCTAGATGATTGTCACAACATATAGGGGGGGGGGGGGCAATATAGACTCGGATCACTATCTCGTTGGCATGGTGCTCCGAGCTCGAGTTTGACACTACCTACAATCCCCTCTGACAATCAGGTGAGAGTGAATACTTAAGCCATCCACAACACAGCCCTCCGCGACACCTATAAGAGGGAAATGGATGCCGCAATAACCGCAGTCAACAGAGGTCCTGAAGATGAAGCATCAACAAATGATCTTCACAACCACCTGAAGAACATTATCATTGATACGGCCACAAAGATACTTGGCCCCAGCCGCAAGAAAATTCGGAACGGCTGGTTTGACGATGAATGTAAGCTAGCAACGGAACGAAAGAATGCTGCATACCGAGTAATTTTGCATTCTCAAAGAACGCGGGCACGCGCAGAGACTTATCACGAATTTCGTCGAGCGGAGAAACGACTTCACAGAGCAACTGCACCAGGCGCAGAAGTTTTGTCAACAAGCCAGAACATCGGCAAGTTGGAGGTCCCGCCAACTGACGACGACAGAAAAATACTGCCACCACCAGTATAGGAGAAACAGTCCGAATTAGTTAAATATGGAGGCGACCAATTACACCAAGTGGTTCATCAACTTGTGCTCAAGGTATGGGACAGCGAATCAATGCCTGACGATTGGTAACGAGGCATTATCTGTCTCATACATAAAAAGGGAGATATCACACAGTGCAGCAACTATAGAGGTATCACGTTGCTGAGTACCATCTATAAGATATTCTCCTCTATCTTGCTAGGCTGGATAGCCCCATACGCTCAGAACATCATTGGCCCATACTACAGAGGCTTCACTCCAGAAAAATCTGCAACAGATCAGATTTTCTCTTTGCGACAAACGATGGAAAATCTGTTGGAATATGGACATCAGTTGCACCATCTTTTCATCGACTTTAAAGCCGCCTATGATAGCACAGCCAGGGTAAAACTGTACACGGCCATGAGAGAATTCGGTATCCCGACGAAACTAATAAGACTGACTGGGCTGACCCTGAAGAATGTGCGAGGCCAGATTTCATGCTGAAACTGAAAAGGTCCGAAGAGAACAAAGCCGAAGGCTTCCGCAGCCAAGTCGAAAATTTACTTGATGCGTGCGCAAAAGCATAAGATCGCTATACAGTGCAAGGACCTATATGAGGTCACTTCTAAGGCAGAAATCTGCATGGCCTTAGCGGAGCAGTTCAAGCTGCACGACTTGCAGGAGATATCCATTGTATGCCTTAAAAAGGCGTATGGACGTGCACAAACGGCGACCATCTGGCTGCTGGATGTCGGGAAGGTCCGTATTGGATGGGTCGCCTTAGAGAACACATCTCATTGAAGAGATGCTCCAAGTGGCTCTCGTACGGACACCTAGCGACAGTGTACACAAGTGGTTGATCGGTCTAGCCGATGCAGACGTTGTGGTGAAATAGGTCACATTGCTCGAGATTGCAACAAGGATCTCAAATACATGTTTTTTGATGGAAAGGAGGGCCTAGACAGCGGGCATATTGTCGGAAGCGGCAAGTGTCCCGAGTTCAAAAAGGCGCTAAATGCAGCGAAAAAATGAGGTTGGTCCAAATCAACCTCAATCACTGTAGGGTCACGCAAGGTTGCTCTCCCATGAAGCAGAGGTTCAAGTGGCTATGATAAGCGACCCCCTAACAATAATGTATCCAACAGGTGGGGCAGCCTTGTGGGGATGCGGGGACCAAGCCATACAGGAATGTATGAGGCAATCCACAAGTGGGTTTGTATGGGCAAAAATATACGGCATATATGTCTACAGCTGCTATGCTTCTCTAAGCCTGATATTGGCCGAATTTGAGGACATGCTGAACAAATTGCAAAAGGACGGAAACCAAAAATCGCCGGTGATTTCAATGCATGGGCCACAGAATGGAGAAGTTTACTGACGAATGCAAGAGGGCGTTGTCTCTTGGAGGCTTTCGTGCAGTTAGATATCATATTGGCTAACGGTATACAAGGTACACCATCGGAAAGAGCCCTGCATATCACGAAGTGTACCGCGAAGGCATGCGACTCATCGATGCCGAGACGTTATACTTTCCCCAGCAAAAGACCCAACTGCTGGTGGAATACTGAATTGTCAGATCTTCAATTGATTTTCCATCGGACCAGACAAGAGGTTCAGAGAGGTAGGATTGAGCAGGAGGTGAAACAGCGAGCTTACAACGAAGCCCGAAGAAACCAGAAGCTGGTTATACAGCGAAGCAAAAGGGACTGCTTCAAGCAACTCTGCGCAGAGGCGGATATATATCCATGGGGAGGCGCCTACAAGGTCGTGATGGGGAGATTTATAGGTCAGGCAATCCCGCAAGTTACATGTCTCGATCTCCTACTGAAAATCGTTCAGGGTTTGTTCCCTCAGGAGAACACAAGGGGTTACAGTCTACATATATTTTTAGATGTAGCTCTAATTCCCCCGGTAATGAAGGAAAAAGTACTGGAGATTTGCGGTGGGCTGGAAGACAACAAAGCGCTCTGCCTCGAAGGTATACCAAACAAAGCGTCAAGTCTAGACCAGACATATTCGTGGAATTGTTTGAAGCATGCTTGGCGGATGGGATCTTTCCTGAGATATAGAAAGTACAAAAGTTGGTGTTGTTGTACACGGCCATGAGAGAATTCGGTATCCCGACGAAATTGATAAGACTGACTAGGCTGACCCTGACCAATGTGCGATGCCAGATAAAAGCAGCAGGATGATTTTCAAGACCATTCGACATCAACAACGGTCTACGACAAGGGGATGCCCTATCATGCGTCCTCTTTAACCTGGCCCTCGAGAAAGTGATCCGTGATGTTGAGGTAAATGCGAGGGGTACGATCCTCTTTAAGTCCACCCAACTACTGGTCAATGTTGGCGATATCGACATCATGGGAAGAACCACCCGAGACGTACAAACTGCCTTCATCCAGATCGAGTAAGGCAAGATAAAATATATGGTGGCAACGTTAGCACCGAAAACCAACCAATCAACAACCTCAAACCGCACTGGTCAAACAGGAAGAATAAAGATAGGAGAATACAACTTTGAGACCGTTGATAATATCTCTTAACTAGGGTCGAAAATCAACCGATAACAGCTACGATGATGAAATCCGCGCACGGTTGTTGTCAGCCAACAGAGCCTATTTCAGCTTACAAAAACTGTTCCGCTCGAAACGTCTCACCATATGGTCAAAGCTTTTACTGTACAAGACAATGATCTTGCCAGTTCTCATGTATTCCTCGGAAACTTGGGTTCTTAGCACGAAAAACTCTTGGCCGCGTTCGAGAGAAGAATCCTCCGAAGAATTGTTAGCCCCCTACATGAGGATGGACGATTCCGTAGCCTACACAATGACGAAATCTATGAACGATACCATGACCGTCCGGTTGTGGATAAAATGGAGCTTAACAGATTGCGGCGGGCCATGGCGTAGGTCAGGACGCCAGAGAGCTTTTAGTGGACTTCGGCGCAAAACCGGGATTTCTGGAGTTCCTTATTAAGGCAGGGCTAGACCGGATACCGGTTGTTGCGCCGCTGATGATGATGATTAAACTATGGCGTTATAGCACGTGCGCGCAAACTATCCTACCGGAAAATGTGTATACCACTGCCGCTAACTTAGAGTTGCTTTTTGATGGCATATTAACATCTTTTGCTAATTAAGCAGCTACTCTAAGTGTCAAACGTGATCATTTCGACCCTACATGAAGACTTCTAACAAGTGCTTGTGCACCCACCTTTTTCTGGCACTGAGTAGCAGATTCGTACTGCAAATCGGTCTTCGGGACACATTGAACGAGACTCTTATTTTCTTGGAACTTTTTGCAATTATATATATAATCTTCATATTTTCTAGTCTTGAGCTAAGGGCTTCGAATTGTTTGGGGAGATAGGCGGGAAATCGGGCGTTCTTATGAGTTTTCAGTGCGAATTTTGGGCTATGTAATACTGATAAGCCATGATATCCAGAATATCGTGTTGTAGAAAATTAATCCCACTTGTAACTTTGAAAAATATCGATTTTTATTGCATTTTTAAAAGTATAGCCACCAAAGAGTACATCCTTTAAATTTCCAGTCGAACCGAATAAAATTGACTGAGATATGATTACTGAAAGAGAAGAATCCGTACCGCAAACGACCTGAAGTTGAAACTTTAAACGTGTGATTCTAGAAATGATATGTTTGAAATTAGTCATCAAATTTACTTGAAAACAACTAAACCGATCTTTATGAAACTTGGTAGGCTCGTTCAATACGTAGAAGTGTAATGTTTGATCGTCGATTTTTTTCGATAAAAAATGGCCATTTCATAGCCCGCAAATGACCGCTTTTTAGTGAAAAATCATCATTCATTTTTGCCCGCCATTCTGTGAAAAATGTATATTTTTTTAAATCATACGATCAAGCACTAGCCTTTACTGTTATTTAACTAAATTCATCAACATGTTTTAGTTCAGATGATCCAGTTTGCCACAACTTTGGTCATCCCAAAACATAAGAATAAAAATACATAACATAACTGTACAATATTTCTCAATAAAAAAATGACTGAAAGTTGTTCAATGTATGTCCTTTTTGGGCGATTATTATATCATCAATTGCCCAAAAAAGTTCGAAGTTTTTTTCTAAGAAAATCATGAAAATTACTTAATTTTTTGTGCAAAGAGTGGGTTTATCGCACATACATAGTCATAGAACTTTGATTACACAACTTCACCTGGCGACATATTAATATGGCTCGTTTCGATAAGTAATGATCCAAATTTCCTTTTGATTGCTATATGATTGTATTCAAAGGCAAAGGAAATTTCACCTTTGTTCCCCCTCCCCTCCATATCTATGAACACTTTTTAACTCAAGAGAAAAACATATTTACTGGGTGGGGACTTGTGATTTTGCAGTCCCCACACTCCCACTCAATATAACTTTCGAATAAATGCATACATATCAAGACAGAATCGATTTAAAAAGGATTTGGTTTTACACAAAACCCCAAATAATAATATGCCAAAAATTTGGTCGACGACCTTCGCTGTTTATATTCATCTCAATTTATGGTAATTCAATGAATAGACGAAAAGAATAAATCATCGCTAGAAGATATTTTGAGAGAATCAACTTTCATATTGTTGAAACTGCAGAAAAAAATGCATAATAATTTCTTCACAAGATTCAAACAGAAAATCAAAGTTCACGCAAAATGGTGATCTTCCAAATGAAGAACCGAACCAAGTATCAATAAAATGGTTAAATATCATTAACAAATAGAACAGGTTTGAATATTCAAGGTTTGCGTTATTTTGCTTTCTTTTTTTATTAAATAAAAGTTCAAATTATTAAAAAAAGTAGTTCCACTCAAATACAACCTATATGTATCTTCAGAACTACCGTTTTTGTCGAAATCAACTTATGCATATGAAAAAGATACATCGATATCTAAAGCTCTTTGAAGAATGCATATCTATAGACGTAATTTCTCAGGGCTTCTTTAGCTAGTGTCGTTAGTCTTTATAGAATTGTTTAGCTTGCATTTAGCGAAGATGTTGTAGCGGTACCACATATCTATTTTAAAATTTGCATTAATTAGAATGAAAAATTGGTTAGAAATGGTTTTGGGACCAACAGAGGAAGAAACCTTTTGAATGCTTTTGTGGACAAGCGTTATGCATCAATCTTCCATTGTTGTTCTACTGATAATAATCAAATTCATTTAGTTCATAAATTTGTTATTAGTTCGAATTCAATATTGTTAATTTGTTTTGTATTTTCGGTTTCTTATTTTCCCAGTTTAACGCCCCCAGTAAGAAATATTCCAGTGTTTTTTGAGCTGAATTGAACAATAGAAAGATTTTTATTAGTTAAACACCATTAATTTGAAATTATACAAACATGTTTTTTCCCGGTCGTTTTGCTATTTGAGCGCGTTGAGTTTTGCTATCTAGTATCTTTGCTTGATTCTTTAAAAAATGAGAATTGCGTATTGCGGATTTCGTTTTCGAAACTATGTGTTTTTTTGTTTCTTTTGAACTGAATTAAGAAAGTGCGTTTGAGTAGCTAAAAACTGAAATGCCTCTTCGGGGTTTGTGTCTTCATTTTTTTTTGCCCTGAGGAGAGAATCGCTTTCGATGCAAGTATCTAGGTGATCGATTCACACGACACAGGAGATTCAAGAAGCTGTACACGAGCAGGAGCAGCAAAGACAGGGTAATTCCGAAAAGGGCATTGGACTTATACAATTAAAGAAATCGGTCCATCAAAGACACGGAGAATTAAATTATCACCTGACAGTTGCCGCATACCGAGTAATGCTGCATTCTCAAAGAACGCGGGCACGCGCGGAGACTTATCACGAACTTCATCGAGCGGAGAAGCGACTTCGCACACGGAAAAAGGAAGCCTCGGAGAACCAACAAGTTTGTGAACTCGAAAAGTACGGGGAGCAACCGCACC
Source organism: Hermetia illucens (assembly GCF_905115235.1). Taxonomy (NCBI): domain Eukaryota; kingdom Metazoa; phylum Arthropoda; class Insecta; order Diptera; family Stratiomyidae; genus Hermetia; species Hermetia illucens. Next base: position 117,728,561 of record NC_051852.1, read on the forward strand.
AGGCGCAGAAGTTTTACCAACAAGTTAGCAGGATGAAGCCTTATACACTCGATGCTCATCCCGCCGAGACAAAGAAGGAAATCTGATTTCCGACAAAGTGGGCATATTGGAGCAATGAGTTGAGTACTTTGATGAACTACTGAACAACCAAAACATCGGCGAGTTGGAGGTCCCGCCAACTGAAGACGACAGACAAATACTGCCACCACCAAGTATAGAAGAAACGGTCCATGCAATTCATCGGTATAATCATAAGTCGCCAGGTGCCGATGGAATTACAGCCGAATTGGTTAAATATGGAGGCGACCAATTACACCAAGTGGTTCATCAACTTGTGCTTAATGTATGGGACAGCGAATCAATGCCTGACGACTTGCAACGAGGCATTATCTGTCTCATACATAAAAAGAGAGATATCACACAGTGCAGCAATTATAAAGGTATCACGTTGCTGAGCACCATCTATAGGGTATTCTCCGCTATCTTGCTAGGCCGGATAGCCCCACACGCCCAGAACATCATTGGCCCATACCAAAGAGGCTTCACTCCACGCAAATCAGCAACAAATCAGATTTTCTCTCTGCGGCAAGCGATGGAAAAATTGTTGGAATATGGACACCAGTTGCACTATCTACACATATTCATCATGCATAACTAGGGTAAAACTGTACAATTCGGTATCTGGACGAAATTAATAAGACTAGACTGACCCTGACAAATGTGCGAGGTCAGATACAAGCAGCAAGATCATTCTAAAGACCATTTGACATCAACAACGGTCTACGACAAGGGGATGCGCTATCATGCGTCCTCTTTAACCTGGCCCTCGAGAAAGTGATTTGTGATGCTGAGGTAAATGCAAGAAGTACGATCATGTTTAAATCCACCCAACTACTGGCCTATGCTGACGATATCGACATCATGGGAAGAACCACCCGAGACGTACAAACTGCTTTCATCCAGATTGAGCAGGCGGCGATTGAGGCGAGATCTTGGGCTACACATCAATGAAGGCAAAACAAAATATATGGTGGCAACGTCAGCACTGAAAACCAACCAATCAACAACATCAAATCGCACTGGTGAAACGGTAAGAATAAAGATAGGAGCCTACAACTTTAAGACTGTTGATAATTTCTCTTATCTAGGGTCGAAAATCACAACCGATACCAGCTACGATGATGAAATCCGCGCACAATTGTTGGCAGCCAGCAGAGTCTATTTCGGCTTACAAAAACTGTTTCGCTCGAAACGTCTCACCATAGGGTCAAAGCTCTTACTGTAAAAGGCAATGATCTTGCCAGTCCTCATTTATTCCTCAGAGACTTGGGTTCTTAGCAAGAAGAATTGTGAAGTCTTGTTTGCGTTCGAGAGAAGAATCCTCCGAAGAATTTTTTGCCCCCTACATGGGGATGGACGATTCCGTAGCCTACATAACGACGAAATCTATGAGCGATACAATGACGTCCGGTTGTGGATAAAATGTGGCTCAATAGGTTACGGTGGGCGGGTCACTTAATCCGTATGGATGAGGATGATCCTGCCCGGAAAGTCTATAAGGGCAATATCTATGGTAGAAAAAGAAGACGAGGCAGACCCTGCCTGAGATGGAGCGATGGTGTAGGTCAGGACGCCAGACAGTTTTTAGGGATATCGCATTGGTGGACCTCGGCGCAAAACCGGGATGTCTGGAGTTTCTTATTAAGGCAGGCCTAGACCGGATACCGGTTGTTGCGCCTTTGATGATGATGAGCTACTTACAGGATACGATAGCAATAAGAAGTATTTGCACCATTTCGGATTGGATGAATCTTCAGACTCTCTTGAATGCATCGGTATTCTCGAAGATCCGGAGCACATTATGCTCCATAGTCGAAAGTTCATGGAGGGGAAAAAGAGGATGTAGATCTCGGACTCCATATTTCCGTAGAGCAGATGCAGAGGTCAGAGGCAAATTAGGCGCGATAACAGCATAACAAAAGAAGCTCTCAACTGGATCGAGGCCGGAGAGTGCGACGGATGCGTGATTTTAACGTGTTCGTTTACACTAGAATTCTCTCCGTGAAGTAGTATTTCTCATATAGCCTTGCGGAGATATGAACAGAAAGGTGAGGACAGTTTTGGGAAGCGTTAGACCCATAACTGCTACAACCTGGAATAGCAGCGTCTTTCTAAGATGTCCACATCCATCTAGAAAAGGCTCTAATGAGTCACCTATCATTGTATGTCAGCTTCTTACTCGAGAATCTACCAAGGAATTGTACTGATTTTTCACATGAAAGTAGCGGACGTGAGTATAAAAATGTACACTGAATGCTGGCTTATCATTTAAACCAACCATGCGAGCGTCTACCTAACTCTCCGGTGCGATTAGGAGGTAAAGGGTGCAACCCCACGCATCGCGCCCAAAAGGTGCTTTGCACCGCGCCCCCGTTGAAAACATACCCACTTGGAATTTCGATCTCCCCCCTCGAGTGCATGAGGGCGGCACTGCCATGTTTTACATGAAGAGAATTTTAGTCATATTATATTTGAAATAATAAAAACTTGTTGTTTCTTTTTCGTTGGTGTGGGTATTTATTCTTGCAAATACCGATATTTCGGGAACCACTTGTTCCCTTGGTTCCCGAAATATCGGTATTTGCAAGAATAAATACCCACACCAACGAAAAAGAAACAACAAGTTTTTATTATTTCAATTAATTAATCGTTGGAAACACCGCATAATTTCACTCTGATATTATATTTGTTATTCATTCTTTTGTATCCGGATAGCTGAGTGGATAGAGCACAGGGCTGTCGTACGGAAAGTCGTGGTTCAAATCTCTCTGGTGGCAGTGGAGTTTATATCGTGATTTGACGTCGGATACCAGTCGACTCAGCTGTGAATGAGTATCTAAATCAAGGTAATAATCTCGGGTGAGCGCAATGCTGACCACATTGCTTCCTATAGGGTACTATAATCCTGTTGTGTACCGTGACGGTCTTGAATGAAGTGCTCTAACACACTTCAAGGCCCTGATCCAATACGGATTGTTGCACCAACGATTATTATTATGATTTATCTTCTTATCGTTCTTATCCCCTTTTTTCTTGCAGATTAGCCTGATTTCCACTTCCGCCCTATAAATAATTTGTCTATCGTCAATTGATACATATGTGGGTTGATGTAACTTTTAATTTGAAATTATAGCGTATATCCTCCTGAAATGCCGGTAGGCGTCAGGATGTAAGTAAATTCATCTTCGCAAAACAAATACTGTTAAATATTGGCATCCTCGCTGGAAAGACCGAGGAATTCGCAAGAGCTCTTTGAAAAAGGGGCATTGATATTTGCACTCTACAAGAAACCCGTGCCAAAATAGTTCAAATGGCTACAGCTCACCATTATATCAGCTGATCGCACTATTCACTTCTTCACCGCGTACGCACCACAGACTGGTCGACCTGAAGATGCCTTCTGGCAACTTCTTGATACAATGACCTGTAACATGCCTGCTGATGAATATGTCGTCGGTGTCGGCGACGTTAATGGTCATAGGAGTGGGAAGTAGACGGCAACAAGTGCTATGGGAAAAAGGTTTGCAGCGCGTAATGGGGGTGGCGAGCATCAGAAGTTGAGATCAACGCATACAGGATATCGAACACTTCTATTGCGTTAATGACAGGAACGGTACTTTGCTTACTGAATGACGGAGCGCGAAAGATAAATGGCGAGAATATTTCGAGCAGATTTCAACGAAAGAATTTGTTCATCGTCCACTTCTACATGCATTGCCGACATTAGGAGCAATTCTATCTGTCAATGCCAGTGAAGTAGAGGAAGCAATAAAACGAATTAAATCTGGGACCAACAGGACCTGCATTTGAGCTCTGGAAAGTGAATAGCTGGGACCCAACACTGTGGCTCAATAAATTCTTTAATCGGGTTATTAGGGAAGGTAGAACACCATCTGATTGGCAAGAAAGTAACACACTTCCAATATAAAAAAAACGCAATCCAACACAATGTTCAAATTACCGTCCGATCCGGTTACTGTCCCATATCGTAAAGATTTTTGGACGGACAACCGTATTCGCGAAATCGTTCAAATAACAGCGAATCAAACTTAGTTTGTTAGGAAGTGTGGAACTACTGACACAATACATGCTGCGCACCGCGACTCATGAAGAAACTCTGTGAGAAGCATCACCCCCTTTACATTGTATTTCTGGATCTGTAGCAAGCGTCTGATTGTGTACCACACGAACTCATCTGGTATATTTTACGACAAAAACTAGTGCCAGAAGAACTCGTGCGCTGAGTTCAATTGCTCTACCAGGATCCGGAGAGTAAATTCGAAGTGCGACGGATGTATCAAAATCGCTTAGTGTCTCTTTTTGTATTCATCAAGGAAGCGCTCAAGGCAGCAGGCGCCGAGATCGGCCCAAAGTACCGCGGTGTCAGCCTTGTTGGACGGTACTGTCCCTTCGGCGCTAATTGTCCCGGGGATCTCTTTTGCAGAAGTAGTCCGACAAGGGGGAACTATGAAGCCCCAACAAGATGCAAGTGGTGGAAAGAACACAATCCTCAATAAAATACTAACCATGTGTGAAAACATGCAGGATACGCTACACGTATACAACACAAAAATAAATAGTATAACAGGATATTTACACAAACCATATGCCCGCCGCTAGGTCTGCAGTCACAACGGTACCGCTGGATGGTCTCCGGATCATCGTGATTAATGTGAATTCCTTCGCAGGAATCCACCAAAGAGCGGAGTTCCTTGATTTCACTGCCAGGCAACAGCCTGATTTTGTCTTGATTTCAGAAACCCACCTGATTTGTGCATTGCTGATTCACGCCTGAACTTTAATTTTAGGAATTGTTAACGGAAATTACAGACTCTTCCTTACGATAGCGACCATAACGCTATTCTTATTGAGGTTCTGTTTGATGGACGAAGAGTTCGCCTTCTGTCGATGGACAGCGCTGTATACAGACTGAACTTTGAACAAACAGACTGGAAGAAATTCCAAGAGAGGTTTATCCGGGGATATCTAGAGGAAAGCCCACCTTTTAATGTAGAGCTTGACGCTGAATACAATTAAACATGCCGTCTCTAAGATTAAACCTTGCAATAATATGGAAGGATATGAGATTGCAACCATAAAACGGCTCAAAAAAGTGAAAAGCTTTCTGCTCACTCACATAAAATCTATCGAAGATATGGGGACTATCATCATTACATATTTGTTGAGTTCAAATCACTCTTTAAGAAAGAATATTTCACCAAGCGATTCAGATGTCATGTAACTGTGCCTAGAATCAAAGTCGGTAATAGCGAAATACAACATCTTATTGGCTTAGGTATAGAACCTAATGGTGTAACTATTGATACGCAAGGCAATTACATTGTGATGGATGATTCTCTTGAACACAAGCTTATAGAAGAGCACTTTGAGTAGGTGCATCGGCCAAGAACGGACTTACAGGGTTTATTCCTCCCGAAGTTTTCGTGTATCTGGATAGGAATGGTTTAACCGGCGTGACCCGGTTATGTGTCATGTATATAGGTGAGTCGCCGACAAGAATATCCATGGAACTTGACTTTGGGGGCTCCGGGATTCGACTGGAGATACTCCAGAGTGAGAATCTAAATTATTATTATTCGACATTTGTTTTAGAGGATCTTGAAAATGAAAAAAAAAATGAAAGAGATACAGACAGATTCGGGTATTATCTAATTATCAAATGTAGGAAATCCATCTCTGGCTTTCTTCATTCTCCCACCACAAAGGAACCCATACGTTGACACTGGTCCATTATTTCTCCGGCCATAGAGTGATATATGCGTTTTACCTTGTACTAGCAAAAAATAAAATACACAGAAGGACAAAGTACAATAAACATATTATATATCAGCCAAATTAAGCTGATCCTGTGTACCGGAACCGAGTCAGGGACAAAGAACCAGGTTGGAGGACAGGAGTTATATAGCCTTAAACATTCAGCTCTCAAAAGGATCTTGGGTTTAATGAGGGCAAAATGTAATATAAGTGGATATGGAGTATAAGCCATTGTACTCTCTGGTTACATTTCGATTACTATTTAAAAGCCCCAGAAAACAGACCAGGTAAAGCGAATAGGTGATAGCAGAATTCACAAGGACTACCTGGAAAACTTCAAAGAATAAGACAGGACTCAATAGACAACGCGAGCCATACATTCCTACTCATCATGAATTGGTGGAAGCAGCGGTTTCTCGAACGGGAAGAATGGAATCGACAATCTCGAAAAGATAAGCTCCAATAAAGAACATAATGGAAGGGCTCACTCTACTATTCCAAATATTCGTTAATTACTTTCACTACTTTATCACAATAATTTTCACAGTTCTGAGCAAACAAAAACTGCTAGTCAAACATTTGTATATGCTTAGTTTTTTGCTATTATTTCATGGAAAGTTAATGGCTGCTTAATAGTTTTGGAAGGCATCCAAGGATCCCTAAAGTTCATAAAATGTCTCCAAAAAACATTTATCTGTAGAATTTAATAAGTAATTAAAGGCAATTGGCGAACTCATATTTCCTGTAACCTCATAAGTTCTTCACTCGTAGTTTCTGTAAAAATATTTCGAAGAGCTGCATTGGTAAAGATAAATAACTGGAGTTGCTTATAGGCACAAAATCATCCAGAGCCCTTGCTACGTATATAAAAAACAAACTACCTTTGCTACTATATATGTTCATGCATTTTTTCCATACAATTGAAAAAGTCAATCAAGTTACTCGCCTAAATCTTTCGTTTTGCATGGGCTATCTGATATGGTAAAGCACCTGTTCGTTGCTCATAACAGGCATCGCATAAATAGATATTGCAATTAACGGAAATCTGACCAGTTAAAGGTCACACATCTCTTATTCGTTTTTACACGGACGATGATGCACTTTATAAAAAAATTACATTACAACATTTTCTATTTCTATGCATTGATTTAACAATGTCAAAGTTAATATTGTATAAGAATATTTATGAGAGAATATTGGAATGCGCCATTCGTTTTCTTTGTTTGCTAAGGTTACGTCTTGGTAAGCAAAGAAGAAGAAACTTTTCTCCTTAGATATGTAGGAAGTAGAATGTTTGCAGTGTTTTCTTTGGTCGGATAAATTTTCGCGATGATGCCAATGGTCCATGCTTGAATGCCACTCTATTCTCTTATCTTGTTTTCATAAAGTATTAAATGAAAAACGTAAATCTTTCGAACAAAAAACTATTAGCATAATCCTTTTTTATAAGTGCAAGGTGGTCAAGGTGTTGTCAGGGATAACCGTGTAACGAATGATGCATGCTAAGCTTTCTTGAAAGGTGTTCATGGGACACTGAGTACAAGTGATTAATAATGATCTCTGAGACAAATCAATAAATTATAGAATTATATGGCTTTCTGATGACAACGTGCAAATGACCTTATTTTGAACACATATTGCGCTTCACAAAGAGATTCCTTTATTTAGTCATGAGATGAACGACCAGCAAGAACGAAAATGGTACGTTTAGCAACACGAAAAAGTAATTTGCGTCTCATGATCTCTTTCTTAAAAGAATAGCCGAAAATAAAGTTTCTGTTTAATGAAGCGAAGCGAGCAAAGGTTCAAGCAACTCAGCAAAAATTCTTTGCGAATTTGAAAAAAAATTGGGAACCAAAGAAGCGTATCGAATGCGAGCAAAAACTTACCGTTTCAGCAGCTCTAGCTAAATCAGCTAAAAGATACAATCTCAATTTGGAAGGTTTATCGACACCAAACTGATGATGGTGATGATTTTGGTGATTGTGCAAATTGACTGGAAAACGGCTACTAAAAATCGAATTACTGTTAACAATACTGTTTTCGGTCACTGGTCCACTAAGCGCAGTTTTAAAGATCGTTTGCAGCAAAATGCAGCACAAACCATAAAATGATTGCAGTTGCATTTTCATTTCAACAGAAAAGTGTAGTATTAATCGTCAACTTTAATTAAATACCAAATAAAGTTATTCCAGCAAAACTACACGCATTTAAACTGATATCATTAATTAAATGTCCGAAACACGGCACGAGGCGATTAATTTCTTTGTAAGAGATGAGATGCACAAGCACACAACAAACGATCAGGTCTAGGCAATAGATCGCGCTTCAATGGTTATTTATTATCTTGCCGTGGTCGACTTCAATCAATTCAAGAAGCCACAACAAGAAGTCAATGTCGACGTCTTAGGAAGTTGGTACTGGAAGCACAGCGTCTGGAGGTGGTGTGGCACAGGTGAATTAAGTGAACATCACTCACCAAATAACGACGATCGACTAACCAGCGAACTGATAAAAGATCATCACAAGACTCTTGGGGAAGATGTTGAGGAAAGCGTAGAAGTGAATCTTGGGGCCAGACTCGGTAGGAAAAGAAACAAATTATCCAAATGGAGCCATCCCATCTCAATGACGATTAATTCTGTACATTCTTGAGAGTATGATAACTTTCATTAGATGATCTTTTTATTTCTACTTTTTCATATTGGTTAAAGAATATTCTTTTCATATCTGAAACAAGTTGCAGATAGCCCACCTGTTTCTGGGCCAAGGCACTGTAATGATTGATTACTGGATGGTTTCTGAAAGTTAAAACCACTTTCCAAGGGGCTTAGGCCAGACAATATTCTAAACACATGCCCTTGAAAATCTGATATTTTGCCGGCGAATTCGGCCAATAGACTAAAAGTCTGGCGATTCTTCCAAGGTTACAGTAGTAGGTAGCAATAAATAGCAGCAGAGATTTTATTAAGTAAGCATTTTTTTATATATTTGTAGGTAGATCTGAAATTTGATTTATCAAAATCGTGGAAAAAGCAAAAGCAGAACTATATACCAGGAATAGATAATATGAAGATAAATAGATCAACAGTCTGTGCTAAAAACTAGGGGAACTAGGATACGCCTGCTTCTTATATAATTGCTCAACCCCACATTGCGTCAACCATCCGTCTGTGGCTTACACTCCTTATTATCTGTCTTTCAACATTGCAAATTGCTTAATGAGCAGTGGAATTTGAATAGAGCTTTCAAGTTGCTCCTTTGAAAACTATTATGGGCAGCATAATAAAGGTGAATTTAGTGCTATGCGATGAGCGACCTCAGGTTGCAAGCAGAATTTATTCATCATTACCACTACGATCTTGAAGTGTTAGCATGTGTCTGACTTAAAAGCTCATGTCTTCAGGTTTTGTTGTGGGAACGTCCAATATTTGTCGATTTAGTACAAGCAATAAGGATGCGTCGTCTGAAGGCAGGAGCTAGCAAGTAGTGCGAGTAGATTGCATTCCTTTCAGCAATCTACGGGCCGTGGATTATAACTGACAAAGGGCTGCAAAGAGTGAAACCATACTTGGGAGACACTTTGACCGAATTGCCTAGGGTGTTCAATTCGTTCCTGCGTTAACTCCTAGCCTTTGATTAGGCCTTGTCGTCAGTAGAAATTCTTCATTTCACTTGGCAGTTGGAACACATCTAAACCCCCAACAAGCTTTCCGTATCGCCTGTACTTTAACCTGGGATATGATTCCGATAACCAGTATCCGGTCTAGGCCCGCCTTAATAAGAAACTCCAGACATCCCGGTTTTGCGCCGAGATCCACCAATTCGATATCCCTAAAAGCTTTCTGACGTCCTGACCTACGCCATTGCTCCATCTCAGGCAGGGTCTACCTCGCCTTCTTTTTCTACCGTAGATATTGCACTTATAGACTTTCCGGACTGGATCATCCTCATCCAGGCGGATTAAGTGACCCACCCACCGTAACCTATTGAGCCGGATTTTATCCACAACCAGACGGTGGTGATATCGCTCATAGATTTCGTCGTTATGTAGACTACTAAATCGTCCATCCTCATGTATGGGGCAAAAAATTCTTCGGAGGATTCTTGTCTCGAACGCGGCTAAGAGTTCGTAATTTTTCTTGCTAACAGTCCAAGTCTCCGAAGAATACATGAGGACTGGCAAGATCATTGTCTTGTACAGTAAGAGCTTTGACCCTATGGTGAGACGTTTCGAGCTCAACAGTTTTTGTAACTTGAAACAGGCTCTGTTGGCTGCCAATAACCGTGCGGGGATTTCATCGTCGTAGTTGCTATCGGGTGGGATTTTCGACCCTAGATAGGAGAAATTTTCAACGGTCTCAAAGTTGTAGTCTCCTATCTTCATTGTTTTCGTTTGACCAGTGCGATTCGATGTTGTTCGTTCTTTTCGTTTTGGCGCTGACGTTGCCACCATGTACTTTGTCTTGCCTTCATTAATGTGCAGCCCAAGATCTCGCACCAATCGCCGCCTGCTCGATCTCGATGAAGGTAGACTGTACATCTCGGGTTGTTCTTCCCATGATATTAATATCGTCAGTATAGGCCAGTAGTTGGGTGGACTTGCAGAGGAGGGTGCATCGCGAATCACTTTCTCTAGAGTCAGGTTGAAGAGGACGCATGATAGGGCACCCCCTTGATTTAGACCGCTGTTGATGTTGAATGGTGTCGAGAGTGATCCTGCTGCTTTTATCTGACCTCGCACATTGGTCAGGATCAGCCTAGTCAGTCCTATCAATTTCGTCGGGATACCGAATTCTCTCATGGCCGTGTACAGTTTTACCCTGGCTATGCTGTCATAGGCGGCTTTAAAGTCGATGAAAAGATGGCGCAACTGTTGTCCATATTCCAACAGTTTTTCCATCGATTGCCGCACAGAGAAAATCTGATCTGTTACTGATCTGCCTGAAGTGAAGCCTCTTTGGTATGGGCCAATGAGGTTCTGGGCATATGGGGCTATCCGGCATGATAGAGGAGAATATCCTATAGATGGTACTCAGCAACGTCATATCTCTATAATTGCACTGTGTGATATCTCCCTTTTTATGTATGAGACAGATAATGCCTCGTTGCCAGTCGTCAGGAATTGATTCGCTATCCCATACTTTGAGCATCAGTTGATGAACCACTTAGTATAATTGGTCGCCTAACTATTGAACTAATTCGGCTGTAATTCCATGGGCTCCAGGCAACTTATGGTTTTTTAGGGCGATGAATTTCACCGACTGTTTCTCCTATACTCGGTGGTGGCAGCATTTGTATGTCGTCTTCAGTTGGCGGGACCTCCAACTCGCCGATATTTTAGTTGTTCAGCAGTTCATCAAAGTACTCAATTCATTGCTCCAATATGCCCATTCTGTCGGAAATCAGGTTTCCCTCTTTGTCTCGGCAGGATGAACATCTTGCTGACTTTTTGGTAAAACTTGTGGGGCTGGTACGGTTGCTCCCTGTACTTTTCGAGTTCCCAAACCTGTTGGTTCTCCCAGGCTTCCTTTTTCCGTCTGTGAAGTCGTTTCTCCGCTCGACGGAGTTCGTGATAAGTCTCTGTGAGAATGCAACATTACTCGGTATGCAGCAGTTAGCTTACATTCATCGTCAAATCAGCCGTTCTGACTTTTCTTGTGACTGAGGCCAAGTATTTTTGTGGCCATATCAATGATAACGTTCTTCAGGTGGTTGTGAAGATCACTTGTTGATGCTTCATCCCCAGGATCTCTGCTGACTGCAGTTATTGTGGCATCCATTTTGCCCTTCTAGGTGTTGCGGAGGGAAGTGTTGTGAATGATTTCGGTATTCACTCTCACCTGATTGGGAATTCTAGGTGGCGTCGTAATTCGAGCTCGGAGCACCATGCCAACGAGATAGTGGTCCGAGTCTATATTGGCCCCCTTATATGTTCTGACACTCATCAAGGCTGAGAGGTAGCGGCGTTCAATCAGCACGTGGTCAATTTGGTTGAAGGTGGTCCCGTCCGAAGAGGTCCACGTATGTTTGTGGACCACTTTTGGCGCAAACCAGGTACTTCCACGAACGATTTCGTGCGATACTGCTAACTGAATAACCCGCAGTCCGTTATCATTGGTATCCTTATGTAAGCTATGGGAGCTCACGTATCGCCTGAATACGGGCTCCATCCCTACTTGACTGTTGAAATCTCCAAGTATGATTGTGATATTATACTTGGGACAGGCTTCGTGGGTCCGCTCAATTGCCTCGTAGAAGGTATCCTTCTCCGACTTTACAGTCTCCGCTGTAGAGGCGTGAACGTTTATAAGGCTTATATTTCTAAACTTGCCTCGCAAACGCAGAGTGCATAGTCTTTCGCTTATATTTTCAAAGCCGATAACAACAGCCCTATATTCGGGCAGGGTATCGGCTAGCTGTTGAGCTGCATTCGGTCTGTATAGGGAGTGCACGTTCCAAGAGAAAATCCCATCTGATCGAGCCCTTTTATTTGAAACCCCACATGACCCAGATGATATTATGGTAAAAATATTTTACATACTCCATTCGCATGTAGAAAGAGCCCTCTAATCGCTCTTTTTGTTGTTGCAGGAACCTCTTTGCACGGTTTTTTTTTGTCTTTTCGAGTTAATGGCTTTACATTGAGGGCGGAGTTGGATTGACTTTGGAGATAGATTTCTGATGCTGAAGACTATTTCCGAAGGCATCTTTATTGTTTTTCCCAAAGCTTATTGTCTAGCATTTTTCTAGATTTGGGGGTAGTGGTTGTAGGTTTGCGAAAGAGAGCATTTGGCGTGTCATGTTTAATTAATGTGGATAAAGAGCGATTAAGAGATTTATGGGATATTTTAAGGACAACCATTGAGCTAATGAACCTAGTTGAGAGAAGATAAGGAATGAATTCGGTTCTGACTGGCTGGAAGTGTAGGATAATAACGGTTGATAGTGTCGGACAATGAGGGCTGAAGGTGGATAATAGTTTGTTATTCTGTTAATTAAAGTTGCACTGCGTCCTAAAAGAACTATTGTGTCCCTTTTGCTGGTTGTAGTGTACCTATTAACTATAGTATGTCAAGAAAGCCTACAACCGACAGGAATTTGTATACATTCCTTAATTCGACGTATTTCAACTTGGTATCTGGTATCAGCCTACTTTGTACAAGTGCCAGACACCGTTCGAAAACGTGTGTGGAGGTTTCGCACACTCCGCACAGAACCTGCAGACAGTATCCATAGATATCCCTAGCTTCCCGAAGTAATAGTTGAGTCGACAGTAGCCAGTGAGTATCCCCACCATAATCCGAAAGTTCTTCTTGATGAGGTCTAAACAGTCCTTTGGGCGTTTGGGTTCCATTTCCATATAACCTGTTCCATTCCTGGTACGTTTGCCCAATATAGTTCCCTTAGCCGATCCTCTTCATTTTTCAGTATTTCAGTATAGTCATAACCCGTTTCCGATTCCACAGAGTGGTCCAGTCTTCTGCTTCCCCATCGCCTTCTAACTCAACATAGCCTAACCAAGAGTATCCAGACCTTATTGTGCGAGCGTGTTCAGCATTCCCATACCAGTTTGGAGCTCACCTGATTGGATACAAGTATCTTGACCACCGCTTAGCTGTCGGTCACAATAGTAATATTCTGCTCCCAACCTCCACAGTTGTTTCTCTCTGTCCTGGTACTACGGTGATTTTGGCTGAAATGAACAGCCAAGCGCTAGTCATTCTCCTCCTTTCCCCTCACTTCTAGTCCAATTTGGATTACATCACATAGGGTATCCTCATATTTGCTACTACAGATTAAAACAACGTCACCAGTGTAAACTTGGATTTATATTCTAGTATTTGTTAGCTCTCCTAGGAGTTCATCAATCATATAAGGCAGTTTCAGCAGACCGTCTTGCCCGGTAAGTGTGTTGGCACTAATGTAGGGGATTATACTTTCGAATTTATGAATACTTCTACCTCCTCCTTGCCCTTGGTATATATCTCAAGGCTACGCTGCCCCCTACCATACTTATAAGAGACTCTAAGATGATTTCTAGGCCTCTCTAGAGTAGTTCTGGGAAGGGCCAGTCTCCGGTTTGTTTCGCCCGGTTGAGGAAATTTCGAACCTCTGCATTCTAGCTAGCTAGGGTACGTTCCTCGATGACTTACCTGCCTTAGTTGGGCAGCTGGCCTCATATGCGACTGTTGTTTAGATCTTCCTGCAGCAGTTCACTCCTGGAATCACGGCTCTTTGTAAATAATCCATGTTATTGCCCCCCCCCCCCTTGGCTTTCAGTTAAAATTGGACAGCTACAACAAATTTGAAAAACACACATATTTTAAATTACGTTTAAGAATGATGCAAGCTCTAGGTATTTCACAAGAAGAGTTCCTTTAACGACTTCGGTAGCTTTTCCACCTGATGTCTCCTCGGCCCCTCCCTGTGCACATGCACAAGTATGTTGCCAAATCTATAGTTGATATAACAATTTTGGCGTTTGATTCCCTCCAGGGATCGATCGTCAACTCCAATTGTGAGTAGTTTACCTTTACCTCTGAAGACTCTCCATAATCGCGTATGCAGATCATCGTTTCGGACAATTAGAAGGCCCATAAGATCCTCGGTCTCTTGTGCTGCGGCCTTGGGAAGGAACATTGTCATCATGTGTTCCTCTGATATGAAAAAGGTCTTCAAAAATTTCCTGCTCCGCACAAGTGAGTATTTGCTCCGGAAATGTTTTCGGCAATATGACCAGTCGAATGCCCTTGACTGCACTAACATAGCTAATGGCGGGCCTCCTGACTCTTGCCTTCACCCCTGACCCACCCGGGATTTTCCTACTTTGGTTCGAGTTTGCCTTTTTTGGGAGCATTCCCTCATCTCAGCCAACATCCGCTGCTCCCGGCTTTTTTGGCTCTGATAAGGCTTAAGTCTTTCCGTACTGGCCTCTTCTGGTTTCAGGCCTTCTTTGGTATCAAAGAATAATGGCATTATCAGTGTCGAAAGCTTGTTTGAACAATAGTGAAATGCGCCTAGTGGCTGCATGTGGCTTCTATTCGGGCGATGTCGTACTCAAGGAATTTGATAGAGTCTCAAATGAAAGAATGGGAGGAAATTGCCGAAAAAGTTTTTCACGGTGCCTCAGTCCAACAACGTGGCTAGAGGTTGAAGTTGTGGAATGTAAACATAAATCGATAGTGGCACCTGGTTTCATGACATGACGCATGATCACTGCTTTGGAACGATTCTAACATCCATGATTGGAGTTAGCATATTATTTATTATCTTAAATTTCCAAGGTGATGTGAAGTGATTGGCAACTTGCCTTCAGGAATGGTTAGAACTTTGGTAGTGGCTGGGCTAGGGGTGCTCATCTGATGCTCTTCTGCATTTGCGATTCCGCAGGTACATGAGCTCACTGTTGCTGTCCCCCCTCGCTAAAACTTTGACGGAGTTTGTCACTTACCTTATTTTTGTCTGAAGAGACGATCTTCACGATGAGGTAAGTGGAATGTAGAGCACCAATCATCTAAGGAGAGAAAGTCTTCACCGGGTTTGTAATCCTTCATATTGTTAAGGTGGATTTGATGATTGGTTTTATTTGCTTTGTTAACATAGAAAGTTTGCGCCCACTCGTTTGATTAGTGGTGTTCGATTCTGAGTGGTGCGAGTTGTCCATTTTCGGTTTTAGCTGATGAAATTGAGGTACCATTGTTGGCTGAAGATTGTTTTGATGGTAGCCTCGAGCGAGACAGACAATAGCTGCTTTTAGGTCTTTGAGAAATTTTTCTAGTTAGTGTTTTTTCGTAGCTTGATACAACTTGTAGGAATAGGCGGGAACCGTATATTTCCTCTAAGCCTGAAAGCTGAAAAAATGTGTTTCAGATATCTTTTTACATAAAATTACGTACGTGACTGCAATCAATTGTTCTGGACTTTAAAAATGATCTAAATCACGAACCGTGAAGATCATTGGGAGGACCAGCGTAACAGCAGCAGCACCAGACACCGTTGAAAGAATGATCATCTTCTTTTCGGTGTTTAGTAATATCGTAAGACTATCTCAAGCCAATCTTGAATATATGGAGATCTCATCACCATCATCAACGCGATCAGAAAAAGGGAAGGTCGCGCGTTTTATATAACACAACCATTGCTACTGTCTTGAACTAGGAAAAGTTGTAGAATTGATCACATTTGGTGTTGAGACGGTTTGCAGCTCAGTGTCTTATTCGGAAAGTTGGTTGTTGCTGCCGTTCCGCAGGATATCTCCGTTCCAAACGAAAAAGGGCGAAAGATAAATGACTAAAAAGACTATCAACAACAACGATTAACATTAAGACTACGTTCAGGAATTAATTGAAAACATAAAGAATGATTTGCACGTTCCGTTGGTTTTATTTTCTTGCAAATATTCCGAGATGGAGAAGCTGAACCTGGTGCCAGAGACCCTGCCTGTATGGAAGAATGTTGGAAAAAAGGGAATTAGTGTCCACACTTGGACGCATTCTTGTTTCACATTGTACATAGTTAGCAAGCGTATTCAAGGAAGGAATGCGCAGCACTATATTAGCAGTCGTTTATTTGTTATTCAGAAGAAGAACGGAATGGGACGTGTGTGATGAATTCTTCGATTTGAATGGGATCTTCAGCGTTGTAGTTGGCCAGAGCCGCTTTTTCAGATTTTTTCTTAACTTATATATACGCTGAATTAGGTATGATTATAAGGACTGGTTCTGGCATTTTATCGAACCAAATGACTGTTCCAGACTTTACTCAAAATATCAATGAAATTTTGGATAAGGATCTGGGTCGAGCTTATACCCTTCAGAGACTGCTGGCTGGTGATATGGAAAAATGTTCTTGGGAATATAAATATGTTTAATACTGCCGTTAATATGTATACATACATACATAGATAAAATGTATGGAAAAGATTTGGCCGACAAGATGTCTGCCCTAAAAATTCTCCAACATTAAATGCTGGGGAGACAATTAAAACAAAAGAAAAGATTTGTTACATTAAGGGCCTGAGAATTTTGACTCGAATTCTCAGAATGAGCAGCGAAACATATATAATATCTTGTAGACCCATAACGTTTGATTTCATGAGCTTAACCAAAGTATAATATTGATCGAAAATATACATTGGTCTATAACCTAAAATTTGACTTATACACCAATCCCCTGAATTACGAACCAATAGGTTTTTTCCGAAAGGCTCTAGTATGTCCTTACTCTGGAAGAGCTAAGATTCTGTAAGGTATTTCGCTAGATAGGTCTTCCGATTGGGTCTTATTATAGGCAGGACAAGCGCAGGTGATCAGCCTTCTCCATCTGGAATGAGCGGCTATCAAGTAGCGCGAGTAGCTCCCACCCTTTAAATTCACCAGACGGATTGACGCAGACTGCACCCACTGGAAGACTGCTAACACCGGAGCCCAGCATAACAAGTCCGTTGGCCCGTTAATTCCCCTCTGTGTTCCTATGACCGAGAACCCAAAGCCTGTTCAGCACGTTTCTGTACTGTGTCACCACTGAACACAAGCCTTTAGTAGCGGCTTGACTGTCGGGCAGAATGAATATTTTTCCACTTTCGGTATCGCCAATCCCTCCACTTGGAACACATTAACGTATCCTGGAAAACCGTATGACTCGTATACAAGTTGCAAATTATAAAATAACAGTATGCTAATGTAGCAACACATCACTAGTGTTCAATTCTGTCTTGGTTGGAAAACCTTTAATAAAATTCCTCATTAAGCTAAGCTTACATTTATCGAAGTCTGTTGACAACGCTGAGGGATCCCGGGTTACTGCGTCTAGGATGTTACTATAGGCCATAGGGTTTTGGCGCCCAGCATCCTGACTTACAGAGTCTGATTAGGGGAGGGAGTACATTAAGAGCAGATGGTGAACAGGATTGCGGAACTCTAAGAGCATCTGTACATGCGGCTCTTTGGATCCTACGAAGTTTGGTCCTATTCTACTTTCCGCTCCACGCCGGCCTCTACATAATAGAACATTAGAAAATTTGAATGGAACGGATCACGACTGTACTAATGGAGGAGGTTGCTCCAAAGAGTGGATTAATAATGAGCGCGAAAATAGAAAAAATAATAGCTTCAGCCACCAAATAGGGAAACACCACTGAGCCTCAGGTTGAAAAAAGGGCGAAATGTCAGATTTGAACCTCACGACAAGCCTTTGTTAAGGAAGGAAGAGAAAGGGGCGTTACTTAACAAGTATGAAGCGGACTGAAATAAAGCGAACATTTTTTGTATCACACTAATGAAGCTTCTGGAAGATCGCGGCGTAGTTGCTGATGCAGCCCTCTAACAGCGCACAACGCATCTTCCGCCCAACGGTGGTGAAGTGAACGCCCCCCCCCCCCCCTCCGTAAAAAAATGGTTAAATTTGACGAAGATCTACATCCGAGGAAGTAGCTGCAGAAGTCCATTAGGTGCTAAACAGACGAACCAAAGAATCGAAAAATACGAAAGTCCAGTATTACTTGCACAACTTGGAAAACGATGATGGTGAACTCAGCATAAAAAAGTTGAAGTCGACTGGAACAGCAAAAACTACCCTAAAAATAGCAGGCAGTCCAAAGACTCAGATAATCTGCGTTTGTTTTTGTTTACTTGAAGTAAAGGGTCTAGACCGTTTGGTAATCAAAGAGTAAGTAATGAAAGCGATCAAACCAAATTACCCATATGGAACTAATTTGACGGAAAGCGTAATTTCTGTTAACCTAAGAAGATGAAATGTGGCTACTGTTACCGTCTTCCCTTCACCTTTGCAACAAAGTCCGTACGCAAGCAGTATAACGGTGGAGGGTACAAGAAAATTACGCCGACAGTACATTTCTTTCGAAGTGACAGACGGCTTTTCTTCATGTCCTGACGTTCCACTAATATCCTTCAGGTGGTACGTCTGAAGCTATCTCAAGATGACTAAATGGACCACAAGAAATGTTTGCAGGCTCAATGACAGCCTTTATCACAGCAGCTTACGACAACACAACGAGAAGTCACTTTAGTTCTTGTGGGCTGGGTGGCTGAAACGACCAGCCAACAAAGAAACTGCCTTAGACTTTGGGACCTCGAGAGGCCAATATAAGATAGCCCTTAGACGCTCAGAGCACAAACCTGTGTCAAGCAATCAATTGACAAAACGCGTGCTACTGATGCGAACAATTCATCATGATATTAATTGGGACCCTTGCGGATTCAGAAATAAAATGTTCATCCTAAACCTTAGAGCTCATCGCTCAACATTTCTATGGAGGCAGCTAAGATCAAGGAAATCATGCAGCCACTTTTTCCTGTCCACCGTTTTTAAGCCTACGTTATGGACCAAGAAGAATTTACTGAAAATCTTCGTTTTTCTCTAGTCTAGTATTCCGTCAGCGTACAGTCCACTCGGTATGTCGAACGCATCGTAAAATTTCTTGATAAGATGAACTAACCAAGACTGAGTAGTAAACTAACGACTCTGCTGCGGGGCTGGGCAGGCTCCTCACGGTCATTGTATTTTGTATATGCTGACTGCATTATCAACTGACGGCAACAATCTTGCTTGTATCCTTAGTTCCTCCTCCGATTTAATCTCAATACAGCCCTTCTTAACACTTTTTAGTTTTCGCAACCATAACGCTCTTGAAGCTGCTCAACACAAATTCACGCGAATCCTTTTTTTCAAAAACAAATTTCCCTGTGTTGACTATCCTTCCTGACTTCTCGCTTTTAATCACCCTTCTCTACGACAACGTCGCATTTTTCTTGATATGTATACCCTTTTAAAACCCTGTAATTACCAGATGAACTCTGATATCATATTCCGCATCATCGGGTAGGTAGCTTAGCAAGATTTTCTTCAAAGAAGAGTCTGCGCATTTTCAGTCTGTGGAAAGTGTTGTAAGATTCGTAAAAGTCTGCGAACGCCGTAGCCGGGAGTCCATTGAATAGACAATCTCAAGGGGTAGTATAATGGACCTAACAAAGGCCTGAGTGCAAGCAGTTGCAGCTTCCCTCACTAAAGTAAACTCCTCATAGCTTTATCTCGGGACCACTATTATTAAACGTTATTATAATGACAGCCTCAAGATTTTAGTTGCTAGGTGGATTTCAATAGTGAGTTATGCTGATGGCATAGCCGTGATTCTAGTTGCCAAATATGCCCCCAAAGCAATCACTGGTATAAAGGAGTTGCTGAAAAATACAAGTTATGCACTCGCAGAGGATAAAAGAGAAGCAGTGCTTGCGACGAAGCGCTGTTAGTATAAGAGGGAATCGTTGAGGATGTGATGGATACGGGCGGAAAAGAGTTGGTAACCCACAATTTGATTTTCAGCATGATATCTGGAAGCAGAAAAAGTATGGGGAGATCATTGCACCAAACCAAAAGTTTATGGAAATGAAAAGCTATCGGATGATTTCCAGTCTTTGACTACCTTATTGGAAGGCAAAATAAAATATATTGTTGACGGTGCCGGTGTTTGATTGGTGGAAAGGTTCAATTGCGGCTCTCCACCCCGAACTGATTCCAGTCAACCCGTTGGGGAGTGCCGTCCCTACGTACTCGAGGAAGGCGGTCAGACCCCGTCTGCAAGGGCCGGCCATAAAGCCTCACCGGAAGTTATCTGGTACTATAAGAACCCGGATGATTTGGGACGTGCTCTTGGTCCGGTTATTTGCGTAGGCTCAAGCGTGGAGTTGAACTGTACAACTTAGGCGGCGTACCCCTTAGTTGCGGCACTGGTGTGAATGCTGAACCTGCTGCAATATAAATTGCACTCAAGGTATTCTTGAACCAAAAAAGATGGAAACAATTAACAAAAACCTGGGTTTTGAGCGTATGGAAATAATGAATAGGGGAGACGGCAGGGTAGCAGAGGCTCCATGAACCATTAGTTATACGCCTTCAAATTTATAGCTAATCCCTGTATAGTATGTTAAATGATTAACGGTTGGCATCCTTAAGACAACATGGTGGTGCTTAGACCGGTACTGTGCCTCGGAATAGGAGTTTTGGAACCATGTTCTCTTATCTTTCATTTTCATTGCCCATTACCGTCACTTTCAATTAGGCGTTATCGCTATCTAAGGGGGCTTCTTCCTCCTTGTCTTTTGGCCAAGCCTTTCATTTGTTCGGTTGTCAGTCGACTACTAGGACTGTGTCGCAGGCAATGTATCTGCAACGACATTGACGAGTTGAATAAGGTGACCATGTGGGAGGAATGCTGATAGCTATTAGGATTAAGGACGGATATATATAATTGTGTCCAGATAGCTGAGCGGTTAGAGCACAAAGCTATCGTACGGAAGGTCGCGGTTCAAATCTCACTGGTGGCAGTGGGATTTGTATTGTGATTTGACGTCGGATACCAGTCGACTCAGCTATGAATGAGTATCTGAGTCAAATCAGGGTAATAATCTCGGGCAAGCGCAATGCTGACCACATTGCCTCCTATATGGTACTGCAATTCTGTAGTGTATCGTTACGGTATGGAATGAAGTGCTTTAACACACTTCAAGGCCCTGATCAATGTGGATTGTTGCGCCAACGATTATTATTATTATTATAAATAGATTTTTCTAAGAGGTTTCTAGAAAGTCGGAGCAGATTGCCAGAAACTGTCAACAGTGACTCTATGGTCAACATATTTCGATTCCTCGATGTGTATTGTCTTGTTCGAATCTGTATTCCCAGATTTCTTTCTGAATTCTTTTAATATTATTATTTTTGCTTTTAAGTGGACGAGATTGATGTAGCCCTAGCCACATTTCAAATTTTGATATGATTAAAGGGAACCTATCAAGGGCACCGAAGGGAACAAAAATGTCGAATCTGAAAATAGAAGGCCGCGATTTTTATAATAAATGCCATTTGTTTCACATGGGGCAGCATACAAAAAACATGGAGCAATAATTTAATAATGAGTTTTTGCTTGCGGCCATGTCTATGATTCGCTCCACGGCATAAACTCCGAGCCGGGCTCATCAGATCTTTTTGAGTTTTTTCGCGGGGGCAATTAATTCTCCACTAACCGAAACCATATACCAGCCAGGCAGAGTAACTTCTTGCAATAAATCAGCAAATACGTGAAAAATCCATAAAATGAAATAAATCGTATGTGAAATATGCAGGCCTGGAGGCTGGGGCTCCATCATGGCTCTTGATTCAAGTCTGTATTATGACGCCACGCCGTCCGTGTCGGGCGGTCGTAACGTATATAGAGTTCTCAAATGACTGCAAACTGCTATAATCTGAGATGGATCGTGGACGTGCTGGGAAGTAGCCGGTAAATTAAAGCGTATCCGATTGTTTACGTGCGTCGTCTTTACGTCCATTAGCCACTATGGATGAAATCGTAGAAGACGGCAGAGCCCAGAAAAAGAACATCCGCAGTTTTCTGTCTTCACACTCGCTTTAATTGTTTCTGATGGTTCAAGGATAGTGGCATTGTGTACTTTGTAGCAAGTCTCTTCAAAAACGTTAATTGTTTTCAGTTGGCAGCAATCTTTCTGGGGTAACAAATAAATTCCATTTAACTTTTTGTGGAGAAATTTTATTTGAAATCATGCAAAAAAGTTTAATTGACCCCGTTACGGAGTAAAAATGTTCTTGAAATGATGTCATTTGTAAATAAAACCCGAAACTTTTCGGATATGAAGAGAATATCAAATTGAATGGTCATGAGAGGAAAATTTGAAAAGTTTTGTTCAAATCAAATCATAATCATCAAAATCGTTGAAAGTCGAATTATATCCGAGATAAAGGGTATTAATTACGGCGGGTTTTACTGTTTCAACTTTTAATCCCTGTACACCATGCCACTTATGAAATGATGTTTAGCCTTTGAAATCGAATCACATATGCGCACCTTCACAGTTACCAAAACTGTGTTACTGTTGCCACACCTAAATAATTCTATCTTGTTAAATTTTGCAAAAACTCTGGATCGAAAAAAGGAAGTGATCAGATAAGGTTGTACTCTTTTTGAGAAATAGCGGCTAACAAAGATAGAAGTTTTTAAGCCAGCCACATACGAACTTAGAATACTACTAGGTGCAGTTATGTCTTAGTGATTTCACGTGAATACCTGTCTACTGGACTTAATCCCATGATTTTCTTAAGACACGGAAATCAGAGGTCCGCTGAGACAAGCACGATTCCCGTTTATTCATACTGATGGATGCAGGATCTATCTAAATCTCTGCCGAAGTTTGAAATACGCCACCAGTCTTGAAACGCAACACCACCCTTGACCCACGTAGATCTCTGTTCGCTTGAACGTTACCACAACCCCCATGATACTCCCACTAAGGAAACAACCGTTATAACCAAGCTGAACGCACATGAGACAGGGATTCTCGTCAGACAGGTGAATTTAGAGTCTATACCGATTTCCATGGTACCAGTATACCCTTGTGAGTGCCCGTGCAGATTCAGGCCTGATTAGGCCTTTGGAGCATTCGCGTACTGCATCACAGCCAGCAAACCATAGTGACTAGAGCGTATTCCGGTGCCACCCCGTGGCGGTTCTCTTCGGCTGGTTTTTATCTAGCCGGCAGGGTTGCTGGTCACCTTCCTCGCTGTCATCGCAGAGTAGGGCTACTACATGAGGATAGATGATTCTATGAGCGATACCATGACCGTCCGGTTGTGGATAAAATCCTGCTCAATAGGTTACGGTGGGCGGGTCACTTAATTCGTATGGATGAGGATGATCCCACCCGAAAAGTCTATAAGGGCAATATCTATGATAGAAAAAGAAGACGAGGCAGACCCTGCCTAAGATGGAGCGATGGCGTAGGCCAGGACGCCAGATAGCTTTTAGGGATATCGAATTGGTGGACCCCGGCGCAAAACCGGGATGTCTAGAGTTCGTAATTAGGGCAGGCCTAGACCGGATACCGGTTGTTGCGCCGTTGATGATGATGTTGACGTTTGGTAGCACGTATCACTAATGGGCTCAGTTATAACTATACTCACAGAGAGCTAAGATGAATGTATATTTAGCCTCCAATGTGTAATCCTTCTAAACTGAAGCGAACTATTTATTTCTTTCTACTTCTATCCGATACATTTGTTGTGCAATTTGTTGGCATTTAAAATATAACAATTCAAATGAGTATCTATTCCTTTTGGAGCAAATGATATTCGGCTCCCGCTAAATGCCTATATGTGTATAGATAAGGTAAATAAGGAAAGAATTAGTATGAAAATAATTGGTGACTCAGAATACACCCATAGTTCGAATAAATTTGAAAGTTGTTCTGCACTTATAAGGCTATGACGACCTTTTTCTCTTTTAAATTTTTGGCAGGCATTCTTTTTGGATACGCTTCAAATGCAATTTTTTCTTCGATTGAGATATCAATTTTTTGTATGGCAGGCACCAATTAATAACAATGCACTAAAAAGTGATTACTTTTACTTTTAAAAAATCAAAGTGCATTTTCGCGAGAGAGAAACCTAATAGCAGCGTAGTAATTTCCAACTCAAGTTAAAATTAAATTAATGGTCGACTGTAATCATTAATGTACATATGATATTCTCTACTATTTCCCATATAGCAAATTCCACTCGGCAATCTTCTTTTTGCAAAGTTCCCCATCATTTCTCTTCATTAAACTCATTAAAGTGGAATAAACGTTAAATGCCTCACTACATTATTAGAGTTCTGTGAACCAGGTGAACTATTCTCCCGAAATAATTAACGTATTGAAAGCCATAACGGAGATTACTCGTAAGGTATTTAGTGAAAAAAATTTGCACATTTCTATCTGCAGAAGAATAGAAGAATGGAATGACTGTCCATCGCTTCATATGTACATACATACGCATTCCAGAATCTAGCAGATGGAATACATATATTTGCGCACCTCCGCTGTTAATGAGAATATGTTAAGATGCGAACTTGTATATATGCACGTGCATTTCACCGGCTTAGCCATTTAGAGTTCAAATTAACATCCTCTGTGTCCATCTGAATTGATTTCGTGCCGTGTTTACGGGCTACCTTACAAAATGTAGCAATGTCAGTCTGGTCCGGAGTCTGTGGTGTAGCCTAACATGTGCTGTTTTTACCTTTCCCTCTACCTTCACCCATTCACTTGACTAATTTGCAGAATTTCTCAAGTCAGGTTAAAAAAATTAGCAGAGATTCTTGTTCTGGTTGGATAGTTTGATACTCTAGATACAAGCGAAGGGTGGGTATTCGTGGGCAGAGACTTTATCAAGAGCAACATTAATTAAAAACCTCAATAGAAGAATATGTGTATATAAAGTTAATTTTAGTTCATGCAAACAAATCCATATCCTCCTTGTCAGGTGGCAGGGCTCGCCAAGACGTACTTATTTTCTGGATTACTCGCGGAGCTAAAACATGCGCTCGAATTTCATAAAACGCAGCAGAAGCCGGTGACAGTCGTAACACTCATGTGCTGGATCCAAAAGGAGGAACCTCCGAGAACAAGGTAGAAGATAGATCAGCTTTTTACAGTCAAGAAACCGCTGGTATAAAACTGCAAACTGTCGAATTCGGGGATCACTGGGGAAACGAGGACTGACAAACATGCCAACTGCCGGAAGTCAACGAGGAAGCAAAAATCCGCTATAATTCCGTGCGCAGGAGCTTGTATCAGAAGACCGTCCATATTCTAAACAAGATTACGAAGAATAAGGAGACCGGCATAGTCGACGGACGAGATATAAAAGACCTCCCCAAACACCAGGCGAATGTTAATGAATATAATAATAAACCCTTAAAAAACCAGCAGAAATTCGCATGTAACCGATCTCGTGGTGAGGCCGAGCAAAAGAACAAAAAGAGCAGAATTTACAAAGGCTCGAATACCAGCCAACCATTGCAGACTGCTAAGCAACAACAGCCGACCGATGGAGTAGGCGTTGAGAACCCCTTCAGTGATATGGCCAAGAGTCATATATAAGCGGCGTGGGCCGAAGGCGGTTCTACTAGCCGTAAACTAACGTCGGATGCATGGACCAACGTTGAGACCAAGCTTTCGGAATTATTCAACGGGAATCTCCTGCATGCCTCCTAAATGGGATATCACATCGTAGCATGCGAGCGTTCAGTGATCCTTGGGAGGACGTGAACCTTAAAATTATCCCACGCGGCGAGGTTATGGTAACCTCTGAGTTCTGCTGGTCGCATCTGGTTGCCTAAGATCCACAAGGATAAGGACAAACTTGTTTAATGTATTCGCCTTCAAAATTCTATGATTCTTGTGGGCGGCTGGGTTGTGATCGAGGAGGGGAACCCCAAAGGAGGTATAGATATAGAACACATATCCCTACCCTGTACGCTATATGCATCCGGACCTCAGCTCGAACAGCTCCCAACCGATCAGTACTCCCGGAATAATTACCAACATCGCACTGAGAAAAGTTAACATGACTGACCTTGAGGTCAGTTGGCATTGATGCCAATGCGAGTTATACATTCTGAGGCAGTTCGAAAATCAAAGCGTCTCGTCAATTTTATTATTAACACAGCGATATACATATAATAGGGGCAGTACATCAAACTTCCACTTCCTTAGTTTGCGACCGTTGTGAGGCGATCCTCGATATTACAACAATAGAACAATAGAACTTTCAGAATGGAAACTGGAGAGTGTCTGATCAGAAATCTTTCTCAGATCATACATAGGTACATCACTTTTCAATCTGGATTTTGCTGTAGAGTGTTCTCTTTCAGAGACCACATGGTGGCTGACTGCAAGTAGTTAGGTCAGATTATTGAAATGAAACTTACTGGTGCTCCCAATTACCAATCGTTTGAGAATATCAAATCGATAAAGTCACATTGTCAGTCACCTTTTCAGTCAACTATGCTAAAAAAGCTTTTATACATATAAATATTCGAATCCAGATGAACAGCAAGAAAGCGTTGTTCCACAGCTTGTAGATATTAATCGGAGCTGTATATTGTTTAGATATGTATCACACTCCTAGTAATGCAAGTGCGCGGTTTTCATATTGAACGGAGCCAGTTGTTGTACTGAGGTTCCGAAGGATTTCCAGCCCATCAGCCTCACCCGTTCGTACCCTAAACCCTAGACATCAGTCATCAATGCAAGGAAAGTATCTGAAGAAGCAAGATCATCCAATCTGATATGAGAGGGTGCTATTTGATCAAAGCTGCGAGTGGAGGAACGCCCAAGGGTAGCTCATTTCTCGGTTGCTATGATTGATAGTGTTGAAAAAAATGCTGTTGGTGGTCGGAAATTGAACGTTGTACGACTTGGCGATAATGATGTCAAGGATATTTCCCTCGCGGAGCATAAATCCAACCGAAATGGAGCTGATGCTGTGTACCACCAAGATGAACATACCACAATACTAATTCTTCTGACTTCGTCTTACAACCAAACCCGATCACGGGTACTTTTACATATTCTGTTAAGAGAAAGTCGCACCGCATCCGTTCTCAGGATTACAATAGCTTCTAGGTGGCATCGACCTATAGGGTCCATGTTGCCAAATTGGGAATACCCTAAAGTCCACATTATTAAAGTTGCGGAGAGGAGAAGAGAGCCTCCGGCGCTTCATTTCCTATTACCCAGCTCCCGCTAGAACCAGGCTGCGGACACAAGGTAAACAATATTTTGGAAACATCAAAGGAATCTCTGATTACAGGGTAACTGAGGTTAAGGTGAGACAAAAAAGTTTTCACTGTAAACTAGCCACACTGCAAAGACTGTGTGTGTGGGTATTACCGGTGCCATGAGCGCAACATCCGGCACAGCTCAATTTGCAACCCTTGAATTCAAAGCACTGCAATAAGAACAGCTCATAAACTAATATGCTTAGATCTATAGGGAACCAACGGTCGTGGGTATCCTGCAATGTAGACTAAAGTAGGCAGTCCCAGATTGCATAACGTACAGAATTCTACACCGATGGCTCAAAAACAGAACAGAGTTCTGGAGCAGGAGTCTATCTCTCGAGTAAAAACAAGAAGCGGGCTTTTCCATCCTAAGACCGGCAACCTGAGTGATTGGCAAGCGATTGAAGGGCAGGCGCATAGCAATTTGCAGCGAAAGTCAGGTTTAGGGCTGCGTATAGGGTGCTGATATTGTCAAGAATGCATTCGAAAATGTTGATGGCATACCAACCGAATGGGATGGTAATTTAAACATTTTCTTTTTCTATATTAAAATGGTCGTGCTTTCTTGCCAGTGAGCTCTTCGCTTTTCAGAGCTCAAATATAATGCCATCAAGTCCTGTTGCTTTCCCCAATTTCATTCGTCTGATTGTTTCCTCGACTTCAGTGGCGCTAATAAGTGGAATTACTCCAAACGGCAGTGCTAGTGGGAGTGGAGAATGAACTCATTCCTCCGTTGAAATCTGCTCAAAATATTCACAGAAGTGTTCGACATTCTGGGTGTGTTGATGTCGGCTTTTGACAAGATGATACAGATCTCTCTCGTCGCCCCGTGTGTTCAGTTTATCATAAAGATATTTTAAGTGGGTCGCTCGGGTAAAAACGATCGCTTTCTTTACTTCCCGGCTGGCATACTTGTAAGTTTGCCAATTGGCTATCGTTTTACCGAGAAAAAAGTTGTGATAGATGCGTTTCTTCTCATGGACCTTCATTTGGACATCGCCACTCCAAAGTCAGGTATCACAGTTGATGAACCGCTTACCAAAGTTGGTGACTTTGACGGCTGCACAGGCCGCTTTATGTACGTTTCTCACGTTGTGTGAACGGTGACTTGAAGCGCAAAACGGCAATCAACAGTGAAGGTTAAAGTACGATGGTTACATAGAAATTACTTTTCTGTCAGTGAGAGACTTGATATCATGACGGGACTCAGATGTGAACCAGTACCTGAGTCGAAATAGGGTAACTATATCGGCCAAACGCAATGCAGGGTATGTAATGTAGTGTACCTTTACGGGATTGAATGAATTGCTCTAACACAGCCCTGATTAAATTGGATTGTCGCGTCAAAATATATTATGGATGTAGAGGATTACGCTCTAGAACTTTAGTTCTAATAGTTGTCTATGACCTTCTCCATCATTTTGAGTATGAACGATGTTAGGCAAAGTGGGGTATGGTGTTCCCTATCACACTTAGAGAATACCCTCATACGAATGCTAGGCCTCGCTGGAGTAGTGCTGGAAAAATGCCACCTACTCCGGGTGACTTTAGTGGTTTCAAGGTTTCCGCTGCCCATTTTACTCAAACTGAGCATACCTCTTTTGCTTGTTTCTACTTCTTCTTTTGTCATCATATGGCTGTTGTTTGAGTGTCAGATAGAATATTGTCGCCTTCCGCCGTGGGCTAGGTTTCCGGAAAATAAGTTCTGAGAAACAGCTCCGCATTTTTGGTAAATTCTTCATCTTCCTTCTTCAGTTGTCTGAGAGGTGTTTCCTCTGTGTATAGCCTTGCATAGCGTGATTTGTTCGATCCTTTCGTTTGGTTCCCCGGTCGTGTTGCTATACGCCGTTAGTGCGCTTTTGTACCTCGGCTAATCCCCGGTGTGTTTTGCCTTGCTGAAGGCATGATGATGTGATTGTCTTGGCCGGACTGCTGTTCCCATATGCGTCAATAGCGACTTTATTCGCTCCTGATATCACCTTTCTGTATATGAGCCACGCTATTGCACATTTGCCTTGTACAAATATCTCAATCTGTACTCCTGGGATTTCTAACTATTCTTTCTATCTCCGAGTTGCCCTCAATGTCAAGTCTGATAATTAAGTGATACGGCGTTTTGCTCATTGCGTTCATAAGAATATTCCCAAGTCTATTACATTTTGTTTTGTGCTGGACACGAGTGTTGGACTGTTCCCTATGTGTATTTCCAGCTTATCGTTAAGAATAAATTGGAGAAGGTACTCATCTCTTCGATTAGGGTCGATACTTCCCCCAGACTTTGTAATGGGCATTGGCGTTTCAGCCGAGGAGAAGTGGTAACGCCTTCCTCTCGTTGAATTTTGTCAATCTAACGACTAATTCCAGTGGGATCCGAAAGTTGTGTAAGGGGAGACACGACTGCCTATCGAATTCGCCCCCGGTTACCAATAAAACATAAACAGCCACAAGACATAATTCGTAGGCATGTCGTGTTCTACGAATTATATAAAGGAGCATTCAACATCTGCGAGCCGCTACGGTCACGCTGCTCCTAGGGCAGAGGTGAGGCAGCGTCTGACGATTTGCCTCTGCCCTGGTAAGAAACCGTAAAGTCGTCGTCGCTTGACTTTTTTTTAGGAAAGGTTTTACCATTTTATTGGTTCAACTAATGTTTATAATAAATTGTAAAATTTTCGATTGTGTCAGATAAAAATTGAGGACGTTCCGGCATTCCGATTGGGACACCTTTGAAACAAGTGCGAATATTACTGCTATTTTGTTTATTTATGAGTAAAACACAAATGGAAAATTCCATTTAAATATATCTTATTAAGACCATATTATTTAAAATATTTAAAACATAAAGTTTTTATAAGAATTGTAAGTATTTAAACGTTGACCCCCCTTAAGGGAGACAGATCTTCCAAAACTTTCAATTTTCGGATTATTCTTTTTCTCTTTAAAAATGCATTACAATCTAAAGAAGCCCAATAGAAAGTCTAAAGAGTCTCTAAGAAGTAAAGTGATAAGTATCCCAAGTATCAAAGTGCAAGAACAAAAACTGGCTACTCGCGTTATTTTTAAACCGTTTTTAAGGTTTTGTGTAAACAAAAAAACCTTATTAGAATCGAGTCTTTCCGTCTGTCTGTTTTTTGCCGGAAGAGGGAAAGCTTCAAAAGCTAACGCAGGCTCCTGCCACACGGTTATGTGAGACCCTTTCCATTTGCAGGCTGGATTCATTCTTTCGGCTGACTTCTTCCTGCCTAAACTTCTTACCGATGGCTGCAATCACCTTTTCGACTTCGGTCCATATCCCCATTGGTTTCACCATAGGTTCCATTATATTTTCCGGTGTAAAGTGCTCCCCGGTTGTAGCTTCCAATGCACATTGGACAACATGTTCTGCGTCCTCTGCAATATTTGGGCACTTTGGGCAATATGGCGAATTATCACGCCCAAATCGATACAGGTATGCTCGATAGCTTCCGTGCATACTCAAGAATTGAGTTAGGTCGAAACCTACTCCGCCGTGGGGTCGCTCGATCCATTTCCGGATATACCATTTAATTCTATGAGTCCAGCGGCCTTTTTCTGACTCGTGCCACTTCTCCTGCCATTCCGTGACAGTTTCATTTCTTCGGTGAGATACGCTCCACCGTAAAGTTGTTGTCTTTCTTTCACCAGAATCTCAATCGGGACCATTCCTGCTATCACGCAAGCTGCTTCATTGGATATTGTTCTGTAAGAACAACATGTTCTGAGTACACTTATGCGATACGCAGCTCCAATCTTCCTCATATTTGCTGCATTTTTCAGTGCATCTGCCTCTACTGGGGCTGCATACAGTAGAATCATACCGACCACCTTCAAAATAAGGAGTCGACGGGCCGGCCCTGGACCACCTATATTTGGTAGCATTCTCACAACCAGTCTGTCTGTCTGTCTGTCACACCCGATATCCCCCCGATTGTCACGAAAATTGGGCTCAATTAGTACTTTTCGAAACTCGAAAGGGGTGAAACATAAGGGAATGAGAGCTCAAAATATGACCATCAAAAAGTGTAACAGGTCTCGTTCTCACACCCGGTTCCGTTATCTGCACAAATAAAGTTAATAACAGTATATTTCTGCATTTTAGAAATTTACCTGGGAAGGGGAAGGTTCCCGTATGTCTATCTCAGAACTACAAAATGACATGGGTGTTATGGATAACATAGTTCATAATTTGGTCAAGTTTGAAATCCAACTATTATTAACAAAGTTATAGAGGGTAAAACTTTGCCATTTATTATGAATTTCGTGCATTTTACAATATGTACGAGTATGACGTCATCATTAGATCACACGCTTACTGCGTTGCGCCAATGTGGGAATACGCCAAAAAAGATTCATAGTTTGTTAAAAAAGCTGCCGGTAAACAAATGATTCGTTTTTAGGACATTAACTCGATACCGCGAAACAGCTGATGTAGTTGACAGACCGCCCGCGCTCCGTACGTCGACCGAATGCCGTGCATGCTGTGCGTGAGCGTGTTCATCGCAATCCTCTCCGCAAGCAAAATGTCGGCGGAAATGAGCGTTTCAACTTGGAGTATGAGCTGAATTTTACGAGAAGATCTCGATCTCGTGCGCACCGGCAGTGCATTTGCCATATGTTAACGCCAAAACTGAAGGAAATACGGCGAACTCGGTGTGCTGCTCTTCTGCAACGATTTCCCGGTAAAAAATTTCCCAATATTCTACTTTCTGATGAAAAAAATTTTACCATCGAGGAAAAATCCAACCGATAAAATGATCGAATATATGCTCACAATTGTTATGAAGCCAAAGAAAATGCTCCGCGAGTCCAACGTCGTCACCATTCGACTTCTGGTACGGTATGGTGGGGCGTCTCATATCACTGAGTAACTGAGATTCATTTCTCCGAGGAAGGGGTCAAAAACATTGCGAGCATGTACGAAAAGATATTAGAGGGTGTAGTCGAGCCATTGAGTGAATCTCTATTCGCTGGAAAGTCGTGGTGTTTCCAGCAGGACTCGGCCCCCGCTCACAAAGCCAAGATAATTCAGCAGCGAATTTTTGGGTCAGAAACTTTTACTCTGAATTATTGAGAATTGTGTACTGAACCTGGCTGTTATTTTCCAGTAGTTTCAAAAATGTGTGCTGCTGTTTGCAAATTCATCCTCAAAAATCCTTTCTTCTAAAAACTTATTAAAATAAATTATAAATTATCAATAAAACTCAAAAGCTCTTTTCGTAAAGCATGGGTTGAAAATCTGTGATTAAATTAAGGATTTCTATGTTCACATTTGTATATAAAAACGACTTTTCGTTTCCAAAGTATGGAAATATAGACTTAAATTGTTTATGCAATTCTTTGCTAGCCTTATCATCTGAGAGGTGAGAATTCTCTCCCCATGTACTCCCCCAAGCACCTATTATTTTACACGCTCTCAAACAATGACTGCCGCATTCTGAAACAAATCGCTGTACTCATACGCAGTCACTTCAAGATAATTCAGTTATGAATAGTTATCAATTATTGCGAGCGACAACTGAATGACTCAATCTGGTGATAACGTGAAAAAAGCCCCCAAGCCTACTTTCGTGAGATTTGATTAACAATTTTTCATTATTGTTTTTAGTTCGAAGCTATACGCATATCAGTGAAAATGGCTACGTTACCTTTGCATCCGCCCATTGTAAGTATTCTGTGTGAATATAATTATTGTAAAGAAGTGATAATTGAGGTGTTTATCCGTCATCGTGTAGTAAACAACGACTCTACCCAAGTTGAGTAAATGTAACCTGATGGGTTTTCTTTACTGTCTGAATTCTCCCATTGGCCTTATCTAACCCCGGTTCGATGGGAGTTAATTGTGCAAGTAAAAAGTGCTTGAATATTGGATGAAGTGTCGAAACTCGTGATATAGACCAGAATAATGTCCAGGCAGAAAAGCTCCATGAGGAACGGAATAATATCATATTTAAGTGGCGAAACTACTATGTAGCCCTCGAGGTGAAAAGTAGATCGTGAACTCTAGCTGGTTTGCTGACTCATTAGAAAACATTGTTGGTGACTGTAAATAATACGTGCACTAACCGCTTATCTACCCTCTGTGGTGCCATTCAAAAGTCACATATATTTTGGATTGAATGATTCAATTAATAAATCAGCTGAACATTGGCCAACGCGATAAGGATGAAAGGGATCAGCAATAATTGGGCGCATTCGGAATAAAAAGAGTCATTTTATGTTGCGTTTACCTAAATGCAAGTTAACTAAGTTTGAGGAGGCACATCTTTTACCTTTTTCTCTCCCAAAAAAGGCTTCTCTTTAATAATATCCCGCATTTGGTTTATGTACCCCTGCCCCGCTTTGTATGGGATTTTGTTGCGGGGCTAGTTTTCTTGTTTTGTGCAGGGAGGATCTTGTTAAGTTGAACTCAAGAGAAGTTCTGAGTTTTCAGACCAGCGGCATATCAGTGGCAGGTGCCGTCCTTTCATATCTAATTTGCAACTTATCGGATTTAGGTATATATCCTACATAAGTGATGTGTCGTATGAATGTCCCTTCAAAATTATTCTCCGCCGGCCTATCCTTTCAATTGGGATCCGGCTCATTGTGTAGTGTTTTTACTTACTCCTAGGTAGACATAACCTGCTTCTATTTTTTGCAACAAAGCCATAGGGTGATCCACTTTCTAGTACTATCTAACAATAATGCTATGGCAGCAAGAACTGCTCTACACCACGGGTTAACCATGAGGAGAGAGAACATGAACACATTCTTCTAGTTTATTGTGGCAAGAACGATTACAAACGTTTTGCAGTAAGTTTTGTAGGGGATCCATTGCGTTATTATAATAAAATTCCTTACGCGGTCGATACATACGAAAACATGAGAGCAAATTGAAAGATTGTTTAGGATATGGGGGATCCTAAGTCCACATCCACATGATTTTGGACCGGACCAAATGGAGAGCAACTTTCTCCTACGTTTGCTGAATTGAAAGATCTCTATTTATGAAAGCCTTGCGTTTGTCATGGCGTAATGCTGAAGTGACATGGACTTCTTTCACTCATTCGCGAAATTTCTGAAAAAATAACATCGCATCTAATATTGGTTTTGATGTGAATTGTAAAGTACGCGAGTAAGGAGTCAAAATGTACACATTTAAAGTGAAATCGGATTCATTTTCGGAAACTAGCCAACCCAAAAATCCGAAAAAAATAAGGGAGGTGCGCTTATATGACATCTAGGTATCAAAATATATCGCATTCTGATATCTACTCAAATCAACTTACTAATAGTATATTGCCAACTTCTAGAAATTGAATGGAAACCCCCTTTCATTCTGCACCATAGAGGACAATGCCCCGCATGCGTATGCTAAATTTCATGGAAATCCGGCCATTAATGCCAAAGTTATAGCAATTCAAACTTATCAGTTTCGCGCGAATTTACTGCATCATAAGGCTTGCACATAGGATGCTGACATCATAATTAACGAGAATAATGAACATTCGAGTGAATTATTAACGTCCCATATATGTCACCCCTTCAGGGGTCGTCAACGACCTTCAACGGGTCGCTTACAACGTATCGTAAGGTGTGACGTCCCTTAGGTGCTCGAGTAAGCTGTTCTGACCCCTTAGCTGGCAGTATACCTGCATCCTAGGCAATAACCTCGAGAACGTTTCTCATTGGAGAGCGAACCACGAATGACCGGTAAACGTAGGGACACACTGATAGTCTCCGGAGTCGACGAAAGCTTTCTGTCGACGTCAATGGTGTCAGGAGCCAGCCCCTTCGGGATCGTGGTCGGGTAGTGACGCTGATTCGTCCGTGAATTCCGGGATCAGCTAAGCGTAGGTCAGGCCTCAGGGAAGTGGGATAGGCGCTGTGTCCCGAGAGTACACTCGACCTGGTTTTTGCGGCCCGCTCTTTTGCATACGATTATGATATGGGGGACGACGTTGAACACACCTTTTTGTCTTGCGAGAGGTGGAATGGCTTTCGTCAGCAGCTTTATGCAGACACAGGAGAGCTCTCTACAGACAACATTGTCAGAGAGATATGAAGAGCGCTGGCAGCAGGAATCGTGTTGCGCATTATGTTCCGGCTCTTCTTATTGCGTAGAAGATTGAACTCGACCAGCAGAGGAATCGGATGGTTAGGGGTTCCCTGAACTAACAACTCCCTTCCTCCCCTCCCCACTCGTTGGTGAAAGGAATTCTTGACTTGATGGCTCTCAAAACCGGAAGAGAAGGAGGCCTAGCCCGAAGTAATGTGTCAAACGGTTCCAGGCTAGTTCTCTGATGACAGGCAGGTGTTTAGTTGGTAGTCCGACAGCGTACCTTTGCGGGAGTCCAACATTCTGTGCGTAAACGCATTCACCTACCCTATTTAAAAATATATATATATATGAAGAAGTTACTTCTCCCCAGCCCTTCACGCTTTGCAGCTATTAGGTGAGCCCTTCTTTAAGATTTTGTATAAAACAAAACCTTATCAAAATCGAAGCTGCCACTATATGGTGCCTAGGCTCCGAAATACCCACTATGCCGATATCTATTCATATAAAGTTAATAATAGCATATTACTATAATTTTTAGTAATTGACTGTAAAACCCCCTCTTTACTCCCATCCTAGAATCATGAAATTTTGCAGCAATATAGGCAATAGCAGAGCATGATCACACCAAGTTTGGTGGAAATTGCACTATTATTAACAAAGTTATAATAGGTGAAAGTTGTCCCTTCTATGCAAATTCATGACTTTGAAAGTGGATATTCTCAAATAAGATATGCATATATTACGCGTCAGGTATTAATTGGACAAATGTTCACTCAAATATTTTTATAAAAAAAAATCCTTTCTAGCTGAAGCGTCCAGCCTCCGGTTTCCCGACTTGTTGATACCAGTGCCAAGTGCGGATACAATCGTCAGTAGTCATTATTATGGTACATAATTACCATATTTCTGATTTAAAATTTTCTTCGTAGTCCTGCACTAGAATGAGACAGTTGATGTACCAAATCAAATTCTTGCCTTCTTAATATCTGTTATTCGTTTTGAGAATGATGGGGTCCTAAGTCCGCATCAACTTAATGCTGGACCGGACCAAATGGAGAGCAACTTACTCCCTCTTTCCTGGTCCACGGACCCCTCGCTTAGGGCTTGCACCCAAACTTTTCAAAAAAGTGAAGCGATGCGGGTGATGCAGACTTAGGACCCCATCATTCTTAAAACGAATATTTCAGCTCTGGCCAAGCTCTGGTCAATAAGGCGGATTTGCGCTCAGTCATGTCGTGTTCTACGAATTATATAAAGGAGCACTTAACATCTGCGAGCCGCTACGGTCACGCTCCTCCCAGGGCAGAGGTGAGGCAGCGTCTGACCATTTGCCTCTGCCCTGGTAAGAAACCGTAAAGCTGCCATCGCTTCACTTTTTTGGCTAATGAATAGTTTCTGAAATCTTCGTTTTTTTCTTCTCCCCGTTCACAAGCATGCGCTATTTTGTTCTGTCAAAGGCCTGATCTGGATGCAGTCGCGAGGCTTTCAAATCACCATCTAGAGTATCAAATGATGGCCGGCCTGTTAGTCGTCTCCCACTGCCTTCGATATTTACATCAATCTTGGCAAATTAATTTTCATTAGCGCGAATTACGTGACCATACCATCGAAAACCCCTCTCTCGTAATTTTTCCACGATCGATGCATACCGATCGATATTGTTCGCGGGTATCCTCATTTGGGGTGTGATAATGGCGTGTTGCGCCACTGGCCAACGTGACATCATCGTCACCATTAGCGCGAGGCTCCGTTCATTATCTTTTATAGTCAGCCAACACTCAGAACCATAGGGGGCGACAGGGCGGATGACACTGGAGTGAATTTTGAACTTAAGACATTCGCTAATACGTCGATCACAAAGAACACCAATTGTGGAACGCCACTTCATCCAGATTGCGCTAATGTGTGAAGCAATTTCATAATGCAATTCTTCTCTATTTCTCTTCTTCTATTTGTCAAGAATGCGTGCAAAAATCTTCATGGTATGGAACAGCAACCAGATCAGACAATAATTTCTGCCTTTCTTTTTCCATTTTGGAATGGTCGCGC
The DNA here is from genome assembly GCF_905115235.1 of Hermetia illucens. Classification (NCBI taxonomy): domain Eukaryota; kingdom Metazoa; phylum Arthropoda; class Insecta; order Diptera; family Stratiomyidae; genus Hermetia; species Hermetia illucens. The sequence goes on from NC_051852.1 coordinate 117,766,138, forward strand.
TTTCTTGCCAGTCAGATGGTGTTCTACCTTCCTCAATAACCCGATTGAGCTGTAGTGTTTGGTCCCAGCTTTTCGCTTTCCAGAGTTCAAATGCGATATCATCAGGTCCTGTTGCTTTCCCCGGTTTCATTTTCATTTGTTTTATTGCTTCCTCGACTTCAGTGGCTTTGACAGGGGGAATTGCTCTAAATTCTGGCAATGACTGTGAAAGTGGAGAAAGAACAAATTCTTCAGTTGAAATCTACTCGAAATATCCTCGTCTGCCAAGTACTGTTCTTATCATTAACGCAACAGAAGTGTTCGATATCCTGTGTGCGTTGGTTTCGGCTTTCATAAGCTGATAAAGATCTCTTTCGCCATCTCGATATCTAATTTATGGTAAAGATTTTTGTGATGGACCGCTTGGGTAAAAGCGATTGTTTTCTTTGCTTCCTGATTAGCATTCTTGTAAATTTGCCTATTGACCAGTGTTTTATCGACAAGAAACTTACGGTAGAGACGTTTCTTTACACAGACCTCCATTTCATTGTTATTCCAAAGTCAAGTATCTTGGTTGATGAACCGCTGACCAGGTTTGGTGACGCTGAGGATTATATGGGCCGCTTTGTATATTTTGTTTTTAATTTGATGCTACGATTTGTTGACATTCGTAATGGTTAGTAATCGTCACGAGATCGCCACCATTTAATTCGCGGCGGACATGCGCTTTCCTCACGTTATTTTATCGGTGACTTGATTCGCCGATATTGAGATGCGTTAGTCTTATAGGAAATGATTTTGCAGTCAGGGACGGTGATGAAATTTCGTCATCTTGTGAGGATATAGTTGATTTGCGTTTTACTGTTCCCACTATAAAATGTAGAAAGATGAGACAATCGGGACCATCGCCTGATGGTGATCGCTTACCTTACAAAAGTGCCTTTCCCTCCACTGCTGAAGAAGCTATCGTCCGAAAAGGACATTACAAGACCTGAATCGCTGCGGAAACTTGCGCTAATTTCAGGTATCAGCGCTCAATTATGCCATTTGACGAAAAGTTACGACTCGAATTCCAAGCGCAAATGGATCGTCTGCAAATAATCCGCATAGCTGTATTTATTTTTTATCAAGGTCATCACGATGAAATCCAAGTGAATGTGGTTGAAGGGTGTCTGTGGACCCCAATGTTGTTTTGACACGAAATGCATTCACACGGTCAGCATCGTTCGGCATATCTGCAACTGGTGTTACCTGCGCTTCGCTGATGGCTCAAAATTGATACGAAATTTGTTTGATAGAAAGATCTCGAAGACAACTTGCAGATGCTTTATGTGCTTCTGATGTCTTGACGATGCGAGCAGGATGTCATCCAGGTAGATAGTGGATGATGACCCATGATGCTGTGCATACACCTCTAGAAGGTTTGTGTATCGTTTATCGGAAATATGAACGCCCCAATGAATCCGAAGTTTCCGATGGGCGAATTTATCGTGTTTTCAAGAACATGAAATGTACCTGAAAATGTGCCCTTTACAGGTCTATGTACAATTGATAAAATGTTTTTCCGGTGAAGTTGTAAAAATTAGTTTTAAATTCGTGGAATTGAAAATCTGTTAGGCACGGTTTGTGCATTTAGATTCTGGTAGTCCCCAGTGGAACATGTTTTCCAAATATTGAAAATGCCATGTGCAAAGGGGTTGCATACCGTGGCTGGACAACATGGTGCATCATAGTACCACTGTATATCCTGGCTTTGCGGCTTTGAGGTTTGAGTCGAGTAGTTAGAGACGTCTGGTGAAAACGAGCAGCGCGGTGGTCAGAATATGACGCTGTATTGAGGCTGAGGTCGGTATTTTTGTGATGGTGTCTGCTGCGTCGAGGAGCTAATAGCAGCTACCTACTCTAAGTATTTTTAATATGTCGCGCATATTGTGCGGAAGCAGCGGATACCATTTGACCTTGAGAAATTTGTCCGAGGCATTGGTGCCTATCAAGTTTGTTCTCTTTCAGTGTAACTAGAATGATTTTTCGTCTCTAAGTTCTAGAGAGTTAAGCACGGCTTGGAGTCTCTTCTCCTCTGACTCGTCGAAATAACGGAAGAACCGAACTTTAGATGTGACCAGCATGTCCAACGTAAAATTCGCCGCCACTCGCAGCTGTAATGAGAGCTTTCAATTTCTTTCGCACGTCGATCCGCTTCCATGTATCTGCAGCCTGGTCTTGTAGTGCTCCCTCGAGACTAAGCTGACAACTTCACTTGCACTAGAGAGAAAATCGCTTTTGATATCGGTCAATTCTCATAAATGTTCTCTAGTGAGTTGGGTCTGCCGTACATTCGGAAATATAGTTTCTCCACTGTCAAACAATATTCGGATCATAAAAGCAGACCGTGTTGAGCTTACGAGCTCGAGGCTCTGAACCTTTGCAAAAGCAAATAACCACCGTGTCACGATCTCACTTGAGGTTGATGTCAGCGACTCTCTTGTTTCTCACGTTCAGAAAGTAACTTCAAAACTATGACTATGACCACTTGAAAAATTAACGGCCTCACTTTGTTCTCGACCTATTGATCATTGCATGGCGCAAGCTTTCTTTTTAGTGGGAAATTTCCACATTTTACTATAAAATCTCTTACCAAATTCTTTTCCTTATTCTAGCATATACCAACTTTAGCTTTTATTCCTGGAGGCTTTCGCACGGGATATATGATAAGAATCAAAGGAACACTACGACATTCTGGCCAAAGGTAACGTAAATTATTTTACTATTAAATAATCAAATCTGATATATGTATATTTCTCATTGTAAACAGGATAAGCATCGACCTCCAATGTGGTCCAGTACTGAATCCCTTAGATGACATAGCTTTGCATCTTAGTGTCCGTCCTCAAGAATTCGCTATTGTGCGTAATCACTATGAAAAACAAAGATGGGGAGTAGAAGAACGCAGTGGAGGATGTCCAATTCGTCGTGGACAGGCTTACGAAATATTAATTTTAGCTGAAAGTTCTGGATATAAAATAGCCATAAATGGCACGCATTTCTGTGATTTCCGCCATCGCATTCCTCTAAATAGAGTGCAGTATTTGAATATCGGTGGCGATACAGATGTGAGTTTGATTGGATACGAGACAGACACTGGAAAACCTGTTCCTTACCAACCACCTCCGCAACCTCAACCAACGTATCAACCCATACAACCATATCAACCTCAACCACCGTATCAACCTCATCCTCCACATCAACCCCATCCGCCGCATGCTCCGCATCAACCAAGACCTCCGGTAATGCCTATAGCTCCATGTGCTCCGTCAGCGCCATCTCCACCGCCAGTGCCAGGAATCATTGCTGCACCGTATCCAATAGGTGAATCGAAACCGATATATCCGAATCTTCCACCTCCAACATCAATGCCGATGCCAACACCCATCCAACCAGGACCACCTCCTCCCCCATATACACCGCCATATATTCATCGACCAAGTAAGTGTTATTTTAAAAAGAATACGAATCATTGAGCAATACTTTGTTGCCTGTACACCTGTTCCAGTTTCTCTCGAACGCTAAACTGGATTCAGTAGATTATCTTGTTTTCCATCAGAAATTTTGTGATTTTGCCTGCCAATCCTTTCCCTGCCTTCCCTCAGACTTTTGCCAGGATACACTTACAGAATTAGTAAGATATCTCTTTGGTCTAATCATTCCCACATTTAGAAGTCATAGTGACCTCTGAAAATTGCTTAGTGATGAAAAGGCTGTTCCATGTCGGGTAGAGATTTATCAGAGTTGTGCTTCGCTCAGATATACCGCTCAGATATATACCGCCCTCCTGAAGACATTTGCGGGCAATTTTCATATTGAAAGCGGGCAAGCACGGCCATGAATCAGCTAAAGGCTTCCTGCAAATCAGTCTCCTTTTTTTCATTGTTAAAGACCCTAGATCACGTTCTGGACATCTACTTAAAGACGGTCATGAAGAGGGCCCTCTCCAAATCTTAGCACGCAAATCTGCAGATACCATTCTTCACGAGATAATTTGCACGGTTGAGCTTATATGGAATTTTCAACAATGTAAGCACCAAAGTTACGGAATAGTCTCTAACCAGAATATGATTGGATGTCAATATCTAGTATATGTGCTAAAAGGCAGGACAATCAAATCTAGAACTCACCGAGGTAATATATGAGATTCTAGGAACACTGGACAGGTGCAGGGAAAAGGTATTAGCACATGCTGACAATTTGGTGATATCGGTGTCTTTTTCTTTATCAATGAGATTATGGAAGGTTAGGACGATCTATTTGAGGGTTGCAAGATGCGGACTAGGCATAAAACAACCAAAACGTTGCTGTTTCTATTTAATGCCAAGCCAAAGATATGCTAATTTTACTTTCACGTCTGAATACACAAAGATTGCTCCAATATAAAGTATTTCTTATTTCATCATATATTTTAAATATTTGATGCTAGCCACGGAGGAGGAGAGGAAGGAGAGGACATGCAGGAAAGACGACAAGGTCGTCCTCCCTAAACCCGTTGAAAGTTTGCAGCGGCAACCCTCGCATGGATGGTATGAATCTTTGAGAGCCCCAATTAGCTATGTGGTCCGCCGTTTTGATGCCACAAACTCCTAAGATCATAACTGTTGTGGTAAGAGCAAAGGGGCAAAGCCTAAAAGGCTCAGCTCTTCAGAGCCAGCCCATAACATTCACTCTACAACTAGATATCATCCTGAGGTCCTCAAAGAATGGTTTACCTAGTGTTCGTAGTCTGGCTCCAGCTACAGCTGGGCAATCGCAAAGAACGAAACTGAGGGTTTCTCTCTCTCCTCCGCAGTTTCGGCAATGCGAATTGTAAGGTATTTAGAGTCTGATAGTATGGTTGCTTAGGACAGTGTTCATGCGGACCGCCGTAATCTTTTATGCATATGCACGCGTCTGACGCAACAGCTATTACAAGCGGGCTATTGTACGCGGGCCAAATCCTCCTTTCCTTGGTGAAGGTTGTGAGCTTTCGTCACCTAAGGTCCTTCGCTTCTAAGCAGTGCGAGTAGATTCCACCATTAACACAGACCATTCCCCCAGCTTGCTCATTTCACTCTATGTTCCTATTACCGGGAGCTCAGAGGCGGGTGGTCATGAACGTATCACTGAGACTATTCAGCGGGTTCCTGCAATACCCACTACCCTGGAGGATGGTGCCATTGAGTACAAAGCCTTAATGACCGCTTGGCTCAGAATGGCTATGTTGTACTTGGAGTTCATTAGTGAAATCTGATAGACCGTACGGCTACGTTGTGGGTAACCAAGAAAATTGCCATAATGGCCCCAGAGACCCTTTTTTGATCCATCAGTACAGAATACTGTCTCATACCCTTACAACACGTCGCCGATCTTCCACTCTGCCCTGACTTGAGAGTCTATGGCAAAGTTCCTCGTGAAGTGCATATGGCGTATTTCGCAGGGAATGCGTAAAGTTCTCGGGGTACTTCGTCTAGGATGTTAACCGTATCAAGCTCGGTTCAACATACAATAGAGCTGTACGTTAGGGTGGGACGGACCGCGGCTGTGCGCGTCCAAAAAACCGTCCTCAACTGGAGACTCCATTTACTTGCAAAGGTTCTCCTGCAATGTAAGAAAGCTATACAGGGTTGCTTAAAACACAGTTCTGTGTTCAATCTCCAATTCGGCTTCCAGGATTATACCCAGATGCTTTACATCGGAGGAAAGAACCAATCTCTGTCCATTTAACCGCCGGAGGTGGAATTCGTTTACCCTTATTTTGGTGGGAATGGCATCAGCTCCGTTTTGATTGGATTTTCGCCGAGTCCGCATTTTGTATCCCACAGATGCACCTTTCCCAATATTCCTTCCATGATTTCATTCATAACGGCGGGAAACATCTCTGACACCAATTCATCGGTATACGCCACCACCTTCGCCCGCTTCTGTCCAATATGCATCCAACTGAGAATGGCGCCACCCTGGGAGGTACCTCTGCTCATAACTGGTCAAGTCCCTACCTCCCAGATCAGATTGGATTCTTAGTTCTTAGTATTGATACTATCCAATGCTTAAGATACTGCTCTAATTCAATACTGGTTAGGGCTTCCTTGATGGCATTGGTACTAACGTTTCTGAATGCTCCCTCTATAGCGTAGTGAACGCTCAAACGTGCTAATTACCTCGTGGAGAGCGTTTTTTATGAATTTTCGTTCCAAATAGGCATGTTGAAATCTGGAGAAGTCCGTTCTCTCCGTAATCGTCCTTAAATGAATGTCCAGGAAGCACGCTAGGTTCAACACGAAAGCGAAGAAGCTGTTTATATCTCAGCCGATTTTATCATACCTGTGGCGGGGAAGTGCCTCTGAATCAGCAGCTCCAGGGTTTCACTAGAAGATTCCATTCAGCAGCTCTCCGACTTTTTAAGAAAGGATAGACTCCTATATTCCTGGAACAGACCTGCATTGCATCACCGCGGTGATATCTTCTTGCTGTAGCAAGGCATGAGGGCATGAGACTTTGATGGCAGTTTCGAATGCCTTTTCCAGAGCTCTGACTTTTGACTCCAGTTCCAGTAGTCACGGCGCTGAAAGAGGGGACCATTCACATTATCCTTTATAATTGTTCCAGTAATTAGCGCGTGGGGTTGAAATTTCAACCTATATCATACATATCTATAGTGTCGGTGTTTCATAGAATATTATTGAAACTTAGCTTTTATTATGTTTTTAATTTTATTCTTTTTCTTAATTGTTTACAGTCGAAACTAACCCATATCCGCCACCATATTCGTCATCACCATATCCGGTAAGTTAAGCAATTTAATATTTTCCTTTCTGCTAAACATCCTTTGAATGCATACACATATGTATGTGCACTTGTATCACTTACTAAATTGAAATTTTTGTGTTAAATTTCCAAAAATACCAATTAATTTGGCTTTTCTATCGTCCTTTTCCTAAATGTGCATTTATTTGTTTTACAGAGATATCCTTACTAACATAAACATAAACATGGGCAGGGGATGCCGAACTTCATATAGTGCTTATATTATCAAAATTGTTATCTGAGAGATTATTTTACGTTTTATACTCATTTAACTACACCTTATACTGTCTTTATTATATTTTCATGTTTTTCAATAAATACCTTCTATAAACTTTATGTTTTTTTATAATGATTGGATTTTTCGTGCTTACAACTTGAAGTACCGCACAAGACATGTCCTATTCATAGGATGTCAAAGGTGCCTATAAGTTTTCGAATCCTGTGGATAGTGGCATTATATTTTTCACGGTCATGGGAAAAATTAGTCACAGTTATGTACCTACCAATGCACTTCACATTTCACGCTTGGCTTCTGCATGTAGTTTTGGCTAAAGTGTGTACTGATATTGATTTTGTTCTAAAATCGCAGCGACTTGAACTATGTATCAAAAAACCTAAACTGGTATATCTAACCCACAAAGAAGGCAAAATAATAAAATATACTATTTTCAGAACCAGCAGCCGCCGATCAAAATCGAAGCGCAAACATATGCTACTAACGCTACTCCGGGGTATGTAACCGGTTACACTACGTATAGTCCGGCTCCAGTCTATATACAGGTATATAAACGAAACATAATTACCCAAAATATATCAACATCTTTTTAATTGCAGGAGAAGAAAAAGAACAATCATACCGCTCTGAAGGTGGCTGCTGCGGTTGGTGGAGTTGGACTCGGAGCGTACGCTCTTTCACGTGCGTTCCAGAGTTCTTCTAGCAGTGATTCTGACTAAGCCTGTAACAGATTTCCGTCTATCTATCTTTGTATGTAGTTTGTTTTCCTAGCCAGTATTAGAATGAAATATATTCGATTCGTATTTAACTAGTTTACAAAATTTCCTTCCACTGATCATGAGATAAAAGTTGTAGAGACTGAAACCTCACCAAAAATAAATTTACAATAAAAAAATGTAAAACCTTTGAAAGGAATAATGTTACTTTTTGCATGCGAAGGAATTCGCAATTCCCACCTTGTGTGTTACAGACAGACAGACAGAAAGCAAAGCTCCAATTAATTCTGCGCAGATTCGAATATAAGCCCATGGTGAAGCACTGCAGATTATAATGGTGAGATTCAAAGCTCAGACAGCTCCACAAATTGCATGTCTCGATCTCCCATTGGAATTTTTTTCAGGGTTTATTTCTTCAGGAACACACGAGCGGTAACAGTATCTAAAGATCTTTAGATGTGACTGTAATACCCCTAGTAACGACGAAAGAAGTACTGGAGATTTGTAGTAGACTCGAAGACAACAAAGCACACGTTACACCAAACAAAGCCCTTAAGCTGGTTGTTAAGTCAAGGCCGGACATATTTGTAGAGTTATTTAAAGCATGCTTGGTGAATGGAATCTTTCGCAGGATACGAAAACGCCAAAAGCTAGTGTTGTTGCATAAACCTGATATGCCTTCTGTAGAACCATCCTCCTTCAGACTTATAAGTCTATTGTTCCTGGCTGTAGAGAATCTGAATGGCTTACCAGACCGCCGACGCGATCAAACTGACTACTGACTTAGTGGAAAGTACGATTCACGGAAAGTATGGCATAAACAAGTATTGATTACTGATTACTTTTCATGTGCAAAATTCATTCAACTCCGCCAATTGGAAGCTTTTAAAGAGGTCTTTGGCGGCGATTGGTGAACCCAGTTACTTAATTTCGCTTGTCGAGAGCTATTTAATTGGTAGAAAGCTCTGATATGATACAGACAATGGGGAATACAGCTAGGAATACATTGTCTCCGCCTTAAGGTCTACGCGGTAGTCAGAAAGTTGCCGATTGGGGAAAAGACGCATATCTATGATGGACCCGGCTTTTCCTCTGATCGGCGCGTGAAAAACTCCGAAAGGAAGGAATCGTTAAGTAAGCGGAAACAACGGGAGGAAGGAGCGGAAAATGGCGAATGGATTCACAGATCAATTCCCAGAACCAAAGTGTGGACGCAGGTGGATAGGTGTGGTGGGGTAAACTATGATCTCAAGAAGTTTCTCACGGGACATGGCAGACATCGTAAACCCTTGTATAGGTTTAAACTGCAGCTCACATAATTTCGAAGGTATTACAGAAGACCCGGAGAGTATCTTCTCCATTGTCATAGGTTCGCAGAGGAAAGGAAAAATATAAAGGAGACATTGGGGGAAACAGTAGTACCAGAAAGTCCAATTGAAAAATTCCTGCGTGGGCCGGATTCAATGCAGGTTGGGAGAAGCAGAGAAGGTGAGAAATGCGCGGTTGTGAATGCAATCGATGGGGACCAAGGGGAGGTTGGAGCCACATCCACCCTGTGATGCAATACTTTCCGGTGGTTCCGCTGTAAAGAGGATATTCAGTGAAAATAAAAAACCCACACCCTGGAACATATGTACCAAGATTTCCACCTCTTTCTCCAGGAAATATATCGTAATGGGATCTATTTTGAGACCTAGCTTCTTTGTAGATGCAACATTGTGATTTTTGGTTGGATAAGTTCTGAGAACGAGACCTGTTTCACTTTTTGGGGCACACGTATTGAGTCCTCCCTCCCCCATGTGCTTTACCTAATACCAAAAATAAGATCATGTTCGAAAAGCACTAATCAATCCCTTTCATTTCATGCCCCATATGACTATATTCTGTGAAAAAAACAATTTCCCCTGAAGCCAACCCAAAATGATACTACTTGTTGCATGTGAAGCGGTTCATAGACCACATATTCTCACCAAATTTCGTGACGATAGCTTCATACAGACCCATAAAAACCAAAGTAAGTATAACTCTTTTCACTCCCCTTCATGAATAGTGCATGGTGGATTACACTTACATACTGTTACGTTTCTGCTTTACGTAATCCGACCGCTGTTACCAATTGTTACGCTACTTGCTTTACGTAAACTCGTATCACTGGATTGCGTAGCACTAGACAAAGATCCGTTCTATAACTTTAATATCAGCGTTTATTTTACACTAATCATACTGCAGAATTAATTATAGAACAATTCCCTCAACTGGTACAATTCGAGGTGTATTTATAACCGACGCGATCTATTCCAACTCTAGAACTAGACTCCCAGAGCGGACCCCCGCCCCTTTTATACCTCGCGGAACATTCCGGAAAGGCATGCGAACACTTTACTAGAAAACTACTTTGCAGCTTACTAGCTACTAGTCATAACTATGATTTAAATTGACGTCGCAGATATTTTTTCCAAAACTTGTTCGTCCCGAACAAGAACCGCTACTATCTTCCGGATGTTTCGAAGAGTGTCAGTCTCTCCAGGTGTACTACTTTCAATTTCGCCTTGTTATTCCCAACCCTTTGGATCCGATACACGACGTCATTATTCCTTTCAATACTCGATAAAGTCCTTCCAATTGTGACTGCTCTAACGGTTTCCCTTTTCTGCGTTATGGATTATGAAGCAACAGCAGTTGTTTTTCGAGAAAGCCTTCAGAATTTGCCTTAAGTAGTAGCTTGCCTTCATCCTGTGACTCAGGATTCGTGATTGTCGCCTGACTATTTCATGAATTATATGGAGCTTCCTACGCTTGCTTAGCACGAAATCTTCGCCGTTTCCCTCCGTCGTGTGAGAAATTCCAACGACCTTCTTAAGATGTTCTTCCAGTGTTCGATTAAATCCTTCCACCATTCCATCTGAGTGTGGATGCATTGGCGTTGTTTGGGTTTTCCGGCTGCCTCACCTATTTGTGGAACAGCGAACATTTCTTTGCGCTTAGTGTTAGCTCGGCATCTTGAATTCGTTGGAAAATTTCCTGGAGATTCGTCAGATGGCCGTTGAAATCTTTTCCCATAACAATGTCTTTCAGGTAGAGTAACCATGTTTTCAACTGCAAGCCTTTCAATACATGGTCCATTAATTTTTCGAAAGTTTCCGGAGCTTTCAATAGTCCAAAAGGCATCTCTACAAATTGCCACAATCCATTACCATCGCTGAACGTAGTTTTATCTCAATCCTTTTCGTCGATTTCCACTTGCCAATATCCGCTTTGCAAGTTCAAAGTAGAAAACCGTTTGTTAAGTAACTATCTCTCTCTTCTACACAGAACCAAGTACTCCATGGACTAGCTGATGGCACAATGACATTACTGATACCAACTCTTTCCTTTCAACCAGCGTTTTGCCAATAGATGTTCCGTCCGGTATACTTTCCTGATCACCTTCGATCGCCAGAATCTCCACTTAATTTTACCCATGATATGCCGTATACAAATGTTTCGATTTTGTGTCTGTCGAACAACCTGCATATGTCATATGCGTAAGCTTTTCGACTTCTGCCGCAAAGTTTTGCAAAGGTTTCACCAACCCTTTGTGGCCTATTCTTCAATTCCATTCGAAAGTGTTGTTTCCTATGTTCTGTATTTCCGCTGAAGCGCTACCATGACCGCTTTATAGTTATTTCGCTCGTCCTCTGCTGCTGCACCTTTCAATACAACTACTAACGCATCAGCAGTCACTCCAGTAGTTTTGACCGGCAGTAGTTTCAAACTGCAGCTTGAAAATTGAAAACGGCGTTGTTCCATCATAGGATGGAACAACCTTGAACTTTATTATCGGGTTGTCCTTGGCTACAACCGAATATCCACCCAGTCTGATTTCATGTAGCTCTTGCTCCAACTTCACTATTTTTCCTCATTCACATTCCACTCTTAATGTTTAAATCCTCGAATTTGAGTCGAGTTTCTTGGTGACCTTCTTCAAATTTGATATCATGGCTTCCCATGTACTCTTTGACCTCTTCGACGTCTTCTTTCTGTTGTTTTGCCAACCACTCTATGACTTCGTTTGTTTTGATTATGCTTTCTGTTCTTTTGCTGCTTCTGCAAAGTTTATTAGCCTTTCGTTTTGTCGTCTTATAAATTCTTCTGGTTGCTTTCTAGATTCTTCTTATTGCTTTCTAGTCAACTCTTCCATTCTATATATAGCTTGCATTAGAGCTGCTATGTTGTTGTTGTTTACCGTGAACGTTCCAGCTGGAATTCACGTTCTTCGACAATAATACCCCGCGACTCCAAAGCTTGGCGAAGTCTCCTCTGTAATTCTGTTTTAGTTCCCGTCGCAGGAAGCTCTAACGCTGACAGCTCCCTTTTAGGCTACTCCACTTTCAAACCCTCGAATTTCACCATTCTGGCTTACGCAAACCCACCGCTGTCACCAATTGTTACGTTACTGCTTTACGTAATCCCACCGCTGTCACCAATTGTGACGTTACTTGCTTTACGTAGACTTGTATCACTAGATTGCGAACCTCCGGCCCTTTTGTACCCCGCGGACCACTCCGGAAAGACATGCGGACACTTTGCTAGAAAACTACTTTGCGCCTTTGACAAAAACTCCTTACTAGCATTAGTCATCTGTTAATAATTATCCTAACTAAATATTCACCCCATTGTTATATAATTTTGGTTGTCCTAACTAATTGTCATAAATACGATTTGAATTGACGTCGCAGATGTTTTTCCCAAAGCGATTTTCGTCACAATACGTATTTCTTAAGATAGTATCCGGAATTAAATTTTGCTCATTGCACAGAATCCTTAAAAATGTTCATGTTCTTTCTAAAATTTCTGCAATTTTCTTGAGTTTACCCTTTCCTCAATTTCGATTAAATAACCGATATACCGGCATTTTAAGTCTTTCCTCCGATTTTCTTCACTTAAATATCGACCTAATAAGTGATCATGAGTTAAAACCATGGTATAAATATATTAAGAGCCGGACAAAACAACATACATAACAGTAGAACGTTAATGTATCATAGATACCCTGGAATTTCGTATGCCGCGTGATTTCACCCCGTGATGTTTTTTCTATTTAGTATCTTAGAAAATAATTTACGCCAATACTCTGAGTATAAAGTTAGCGGTTAGCTTTGGTACACTAAGCAAAATACGATAAACCGCTCTTAATATACATACCGTATTTCCTTTCGATTTATGACTATGCTCTTAAAAGAAAAATACAATAAAATTGTTTTCAATGGATTCTCTAATTTATTCCAAATCATCATAATGAACTAAGTTTTGTATTCAAAGATCATCGAAGACTTATGTACAATGAATGATGTAAAGTGAATGAACAGAAGATCATAATATTAAAAGTAATACCTACATCATAAATAGTAGTGACTTTCTCTTAAATTCAAAAGAACAAAATATATGGTTTGAAACGAATCGACATTAGAAGCTATCTAAATAAAAATTGCTTGACCAATAAGTTGCTGTTTTCCTTAAGAAGCAGTAAAACAGTTGACACTTTTCAAGACTTGGAGCGCTGTTGACCACTATCGCGATTGAATCTTTCTCGTTTTACTTTTCTTGATTAAGAGCGTTGATGAATTCCTCTAACTTTTCTTGGATCTGGCGGACACGAACTGAAAATTGAAATAGAATGGTGTTTAAAGTAAATTTTAAAAGGTGAATGAAGTTATGGGTAATAGTTCGATCCAGTTATTTGCAGTTGGTCTCTCTATGGGAGTTGAATAGTAATTGCGATTACGTCAATATCATGAACAGAACTTATGGGCTCAATGTATAGAATTGGGCTTTACAATTAACGGTCGATACTCATTAATTGCGGCAGTGGTAGATATCATGTCCACTGATATGAATGCTGAGCTCAGGATAGACCATTTCCGCTGTGGTGCTTACAATTTCAATGTTTGTTCGGCGAAAACCATTGGTTTATACTTACACGGCCGGTAATTGCGTTAACACCTATGGACTTACGCTATGATTTCAAAAATTCAAATTTTATATCGATTTCATACCTTTTCCCAGTTACCAAATTTCCTAGGACAACACCATGGTACCTCAACTAATTACAGTATTTAGATAACGATCTTTTCGGAAAAACGATCAGAAAATTTTTAAAGACACAATAAAAGATTGATCTAACCAAATTTTCTTTTTCAAGACGTTACAAAAGATAAACCGGGTATCTCTTGTTAAATTTGATTTAAAATATATAGTTTTTATTGGGCAAACATATCGACAGTAGTCTAATAAATTCATTTTAATTAGAACACATTTATTAGACTAATTACGAAATAGTTGAACTTGTTTTTGTTTGGAATCGTTAGCCTATTTAATTCTACATATTTTGATTCATATTTAACAAGACATACTTAGCTAAATTTAGCTTTTACAGCATTTTGAAAAATTCCCGGATCATTTTTCCGAAAAGCTCTAACCCGAGCATAAATGTCAAACTTCTCTTACGGGAGGATGGAGTCTGTCGATTTAGCCAAGTTGCTTATCGGCAGAAGCTTGGCTTGCGATATTCCATCGATGACCGACAATTGCTAATAATGCTGTGAGTATGAAATAGACCCAGTGAGGAGAAGCTGGACGACCTCGACCTGGATCTTTTAGGGCTCAAGGTGGACAGCGGCATGCAGTAAAGCTCCACGTCGGAGGATGAAATTAACACTCCGACAGTGGAGAAGTGTTCCAAACACTAATAGAACCAGTGACTAGCACTAAGACAGCCCGGATAAACCTCCATCATGCACCATGCATCAGCAATAATTGCAAAAGCAAATTCCATGAATAACATTGGAATATGGCTTGCTCAAAAACCCTGGATGCAAGAGGGAAGCATGCATCAAGCATCATTCCCAAAGGAAACATAGAATATTAGTCTTTTCTTGGAGGACCTTGTGGCTGTCCAAGTCTCACTGAAGTCAGCGGAGAACTCGAGAGACAGTCGTGGCATCGGTCCCAGGAGGCGACAAACGGCATTAGTCGTTAAGCTAGTGAAGTTCTGCGAGAAGAAGACGCTACCACTTCTACTCCATTGCCAACGCCCATCACGACATCTGGAGAAGTAACGATACTAATCGAAGAGGTGAATACCTCTTGACTTAATTCTTAGTAATAAGTTAGAAATATACAGCATGGAGAACACACCAACAGCACTAGAAAAGAAGTACTAGACATAACTCTAGGGAATACTCTGACGAACGGGCTGGTCAAAAATTGGAGGGTGTCGAATGAGCCTTTTATGTCGGATCGGAGAATAATCAGATTCAACATTGAAGACAACTCGAAAATAAAAAGTAATACTAGGGAGAGCAGATTAGGACTCTTATGAAAGGCACCTAAGCAATAAAATGGCTCAACTACAAAGAGGCGCGATTAGGGAATCCAAACGGAACAGCTTCAGGGAATTCCGTGAAAGGATCGAATAAACCACAGAAGCAGCCTAGATAGCATTTATCCAGCACTACTCCAGCGAAAAATCATCATAGCGTCTCCTCTAAGAATGATACGGAGCAGCATAGCCTTGGCATATACACCAAAGACATAGAGGCGGCCAAAATTGTCCTCCATTTCGAAAGCGGGTAAAAAGAATTCCTTTCACCCTAAATCTCTCAGACAAATTTGCCTAACATCGTTCGTACTCAAAACGAGAAAGTCATAGTCTTTATTAGAACTACGCTTCAATACGAAATCATCATACATCAGTATCAACACGAATACCGGGCCATAGAAACAATTATATACTTTTTTGGACATCGAAGAAGCATCCGATAACACATCGCATACTAAGCTAGAAACATGCCCTATTTCACAAGGAAGTGGGAAACACTTTGGCTCTCTAAATGGGCACAATGGTAGAGAGTAGGCAAATAGCAGGATCGATAGATACAAATTCTATTGTCATAAACACTACCCAACATTGTCCACAGGGTGGTATACTATGACCGCTTAGGTGGAATATGGTAGTTGATGAACTCCTAGGAGAGCTAACAAATATTGGAATACAAGTTCAGTGTTACGCTGACAACGTTGCTTTAATCTGTAAGGACAAATA
Organism: Hermetia illucens; assembly: GCF_905115235.1. NCBI lineage: Eukaryota > Metazoa > Arthropoda > Insecta > Diptera > Stratiomyidae > Hermetia > Hermetia illucens. Next base: position 117,781,982 of record NC_051852.1, read on the forward strand.
TAAGGACTAAGAACTGGTGCAGGAAGGCAGGGCTGCGCAACTAAACTACTACTGAGGGAGCTAAGGATATCTACAGATATTGTCCGCAGGTTCTGTGCGGAGAGTGACGAAAGCTCCATACATATTCTGGGATAGTGTTCGGCACTTATACAAAGTAGGTTGAGGCACCTGAGAGAATCCTTAATACCAGATGCCAAGTAGAAATACTTTAAAGTATAATTCCTGTTGCTTGTTTGACATAGTATAGTTAATAGATACACTATAATCAATAGTTTTTCTAGGACACAGTGCAACTTCCCTCAACAGAATTTAATTATTATGATTATTTTACAACTTTGAACTCGGTTTGAATGGGGGAGGGGGCTGCGCGAATAAGATATCGCAAGAATTCACGAAACCAAATGAAGTAACTTAAACTCTTCCTGGTAACTTGAAGTTGCAAGAGCGACATTTTTACTATCCCTTACAAAGAGGGTCATGAAAATAGGTGTAGTGAGTTTAAATATCAACAGACTATGTGAAAAAGATGCAAATATTCGGCCTTTTACCCATTTAACGTGGATATTTTGATTAGACCGCACTCAAAGAAGAAAGGGATGCTATCTGCCTTTACGAGATATCCTTAGATTCTCAAGAGGCTGCGAGGGACACTAGCACTAATAACACCTATTATAACCTGAGTATTTGACACGTCTATTCCATAAACCTAGCCTTACTTATGTTACCTAACTTGAATTGTAAGATTGCTCTTCAAAAAACACTTTGGTACCATATTATTTACGAGAAAAACATTTTAAAGTTTGTAAACTCCTTAAATTTTCCATCAATTATCAACTTAATATTCAATCAAATTCATAAACAACTTCATATACTCACTTAATTCTTCTGCTAACGTAACCCGCTTTCCAGTTAATAATATTGTTTTCTTCTCCTCATCTTCACTGAATTCATCGAGAACTTCTTTGATTTCTTTATCGAGACGTCGCGCTTCCCGATTTATGACTTGTTGTCTCAAAGCGTTCGCTGTAACTTTAATGACTTGTTGTATCCTCCAAAACAGGACAATATCACTGCAGTTAATCTATGAAAAAAAAATAGTAGAGCCGCTTCAATTACGCAGAAAGTACCCTACCTCACACTCGGGGCCCTGTTGGCTGTATAGATAATAGGCTTTACGGCAATCGTATGCCCGCTGTAATGCTTGTTTCAGGAAATGTCTATGAGGAGAATTTATTTGTGAAAATTCATTAAGTAACTCAACTGCAATAGTAATTCTTACTTTCTATAAATAGGGAACCATGTTTGCCGAATGTAATCTGTGTCTACTTCAATATTTGATCGCTGCAAGTTCTTTCGAACAGTGGTAAGCTCATCGTAACTTAATGTTGGAGGATGTTTCTGTAAAATGATTTCAAATATATAGCATCCTAAAGATGTCAATTTTAACACGAGTAAACTTACATTGTCGCTACCAATTATTTTCTCCAATTCGCTTTTAACATTACGCCGTTTACATTGATCTTCTGTTAAGCTCTTCCAGTGTATCCATCTGCTGGTTGCCGATGGTCCCATCATTTCTGCGAGGGTTTCATCGGTGTGTTGCATTTTTTCTTTCACTGATGCTTCGAAGAATCGAACAGCTTGATCCCACTCTTGTTTATCGTGAACGCTACGATCCTCCAGAGTATTAAGTTGTATAACCCGCAGCATATCGACTGCCTGCAAATGATTTGAAATGAGATTTATAATTTATTTTTCAATTAATTGTGATTAACTATCAGTTAAATAAACAATTAACCAACCAACTGCACAAACCATTCCGGCAGTGCCTAAATGCATAACGTTAAAGTTGGGAACGGAGAAGTGCTTGTACATCGAAAATCATAGCCTGAATGATACATAAAATGAAAACGACCGACGCCTTATTGACTCCAAAAAAAGGAAATCTAATTATAAAGTTGAGATTCTTTTTACACAAGCGTATTCATTAAAGGACGTATACATCCCTATTATCAGAAAGACTACATTCTCATCACAAAATAAAAGTCTTCCATTCACTTGACGTGAAATCATATCATCCCTTCTGTAAATTTGAATTTGCAAAACAAAGACTAGATAATATCAGAAGAAGACAGAGCTAGACCGTAAGACGATTGCGCACGCTACTGCAGAAAACCTCGAGCGGAGTTAGAAGCAACATCTGGTGTGGTCCAAAACACGAGATCAAAACAACAATAGAAGAAGTGGCTGGATATGAATCCTAGAGCCGGAAAAAATATTATTTCGTATATCAGAAGCGATGTGTACAGACCAAGAAGACTATATACAGGAGGAGCAGGTCCAACGACAAAGGGGCACGGAATCTTACTATGCACCTTTTGGATAGAAACGAGGTAGGTAAGTGGCCTGAGACACATGTACCTAATGTATTGGTGTCTCGGTGTGTCGATGTTGCTTAGATGGTTTTCTTGTGAGTGTATCGTAACCATATCCCAGCATGAAACGGATGCATCCGAAAGAATAATCTTGGATGCAACTACTTATTTCCTCCTCATTTCTAGGAGAGCATGGCTCAACTTCCGAGAATGTTGCACGTATTTGCTTCCACCAAACTTCCGATGAAGGAATTCTGAAGCAGCACTCGCTCAATGATTGCATTAAGATCCATTACCACTAATTTGAAATAAATCTTTACGGAAATTCTTCTTTTGGTTCCCGCTAGGGTGTGCGAAGCCATAAACAGGTGTACAATATCAATTATTCGCAGCAACTCGCAGCCATGTGCTCGCAATCATGTGGACGCTGCACACGGTTCTAACAGCCTTTATGCCCGAAATTTTGTCGACGCAACTCCTAGCGTGATCGAAAATATGGAAGGATTTTCCATCTCCATAAAATTTCAAGGAATGCACTGCGAGTTGAATCTTCTTGGCACAGATAATACATAAGGGAAACATAAAGGGAAGGAGAGAGAACTATGAAACTCTGTGACGAGCAGCTAACAAAATAAAACAAAAGAATCATATAAATTTTGAAGACGAATAGAGCAAATTGGTGACGAAGTCACAAATCGTAAAGTACTCTCTGTAAAAAAAATAATGAATCGCGCAACCATTTCAAAGAGCTCCATTACCCCTCGCACGGAAAACAGTCGGGAAGGCACAAACGATCAGCAAACTGCAGCGCCTTGATGATATTCCTCTAAATTAGGTAGTCAATGAGCCATACAACGCATATATAATTCACTTTTTTTTTCTATCTGGAATTATCCCCGGGAAAGGAGTAGTTGTAATGCAAATTAGAAAGACACATTTTTTGTATGTTCTATAGAATTTTAACCAAATTATTGAAATAAGAAACTACGACGATAAGATGATTAGCGAATACCGTGAAAAGTATTCATGAGGCAACAAGGGGCTAGTGTTAGGAATTGGACATTGACTTCCACTTAATATTCATTTACTTCAAGCAAACATATGACAGAATTGCGCGAAACGTACTGCACAAAATAATACTTAACTTGGAAACCCCAATCCGACGTCAAATCACGATATAAATTCCACTACCTCCAGTGAGATTTGAACCGCGACCTTCCGTACGACAGCCTCGTGGTTTAACCACTCAGCTATCCAGACACTGCAACTTTTTTTAGGAGTTGTAAAAACAGGATTTCTCTCTGCGGCAGGCGATGGAAAAACTGTTGGAATATGGACAACAGTTGCACCATCTGTTCATCGACTTTAAAGCCGCCTATGATAGCATAGCCAGGGTAAAACTATTCACGGCCATGAGAGAATTCGGTATCCCGACGAAATTAATAAGACTGACTAGGCTGACCCTGACCAATGTGCGAGGCCAGATAAAAGCAGCAGGATCACTCTCAAGACCATTCGACATCAACAACGGTCTACGACAAGGGGATGCGCTATCATGCGTCCTCTTTAACCTGGCCCTCGAGAAAGTGATCCGTGATGCTGAGGTGAATGCAAGAGGTACGATCCTCTTCAAGTCCACCCAACTACTGGCCTATGCTGACGATATCGACATCATGGGAAGAACCACCCGAGACGTACAAACTGCCTTCATCCAGATCGAGCAGGCGGCGCGAGATCTTGGGCTGCACATCAATGAAGGCAAGACAAAATATATGGTGGCAACGTCAGCACCGAAGACGAATCAACCAACAACATCAAACCGCACTGGTCAAACACAAGCACGAACAAGAATAAGAATAGGGGAATACAACTTTGAGACCGTTGACAATTTCTCCTATCTAGGGTCGAAAATCACAACCGATAACAACTACGATGATGAAATCCGCACACGGTTGTTGTTAGCCAACAGAGCCTATTTCAGCTTACAAAGACTATTCCGCTCGAAACCTCTCACCATAGGGTCAAAGCTCTTACTGTACAAGACTATGATCTTGCCAGTCCTCATGTATTCCTCGGAAACTTGGGTTCTTAGCAAGAAAAATTGCGAACTCTTGGCCGCGTTCGAGAGAAGAATCCTCCGAAGAATTTTTGGCTCCCTACATGAGGATGGACGATTCCGTAGCCTACACAATGACGAAATCTATGAGCGATACCATGACCGTCCGGTTGTGGATAAAATCCGGCTCAATAGGTTACGGTGGGCGGGTCACTTAATCCGTATGGATGAAGATGATCCCACCCGGAAAGTCTATAAGGGCAATATCTATGGTAGGAAAAGAAGACGAGGCAGACCCTGCCTAAGATGGAGCGATGGCGTGGGCCAGGACGCCAGACAGCTTTTAGGGATATCGAATTGGTGGACCTCGGCGCAAAACCGGGATGTCTGGAGTTCCTTATTAAGGCAGGCCTAGACCGGATACCGGTTGTTGCGCCGTTGATGATGATGAAAAACAGGGTCTAGCTAAGGCTAAGCTTTGGTCTGAACTGTGGGCGGATTTACGTTGAATATAATTCGCACCCTTGTCGTGTTTTGCGAATTAATAAAGGGAGCGTATAACATCTGCGAGCCGCTTTGGTCACGTTGCTTCTAGGGCAGAGGTTAGGCAGCGTCTGATGAGTTGCCTCTGCTCTGGCACGAAACCGTAGCCGTCGTTGTCCCTTTTACTTAGCAGGAAAACTCAAAAACTCCAGGAAGTTTCAGTCACAACGCATTACTGATCAGACTTAAAAATTTGAGGATAAGAACGAAGACTCAAAATGGTCTGAAACAGGAAACCCAAGTAACCGTCAAAAAGTAAAAACTTAAATAAAGATCGTAGTTAGCTTGGCCGGTTTCTTCACTATAAACATAACATAAAACCGCTTTACTACGGTTTATTAACCGCTACTATGACAGAAATCTTTAGAAGCAGACATTTATGCGGAATTAGACAATTATACAAGATCCAGATGCTCCATTGACCTTATTTGATCTATTATATTCGATTTTGCATGATAGATGGTATATTACTTGAGTTTGAAGTGTGGTCGCTAAATCAAAACCTCACCACATCTCCATATATGTTCATCAAGGAAGTGCGTATGTAAATTATGGTTATCTACCATTCTACAACAAAGCTGGTCTAAGACACCTTTAAAATTTGGAATAAACAGCTCATGCAGCATTCTCTATGGTTAAATCCGCGAAAAAGATTCTGATGACTGATTCCAATGAGATCGGCACGATCATTGTCAGTCAAAACAATACATCAATGTGTATCTTGTTCTCTCCTTTGTGGATTTTATAGATTATTATCATCACATTTAATGTTGTGCATGGTAAACCTACTGTAGCGGGATCCACCGGAGTAATCGAATCCAGGACAACGAAATCGAGAGGTTCATGCTCAAACAACTCAGCCATTATATCATCAACGCACCAATATATATATATATATGGTTGCTATTCACCTCCTGTTGGGGTATAGGGCGTCAACAACACCTATCCGCCTTCGCTTGGGGTTTGTTGAAATGAACGAGTATTCTTCAAAATGTCCCAGACCACGTTTGTTTTGAATTGCGCTCTTGAGCTTGTTTAGGGTTGTACAGTATCGTATTGCATTGTCTCCCCCTAAGGCAGAAATTCGATGCAAATTATCCATTCTGGTTCCCAAAACCTAGTGGCCACGGCTTTTAACCTAAAGTTGAAATTTTGAATTTTTTGATAGATGGGGAAGTGGTGTGTCTGCAACCCTAGAGACAATAGAGCTTAGAAAATTTTCAATTTTACAATTCAAATCGTTTAAGCAACTCATAAACGCTAGCGACAGAACACATTGCGCTGTAATGATTTCATGTAAAAGAATTCTGGAGAGTTATAGAAACATCGTAAAAATGTCATCCAATGTCGATCACCGACTTTTACGAACAGCTTTCTCAACTCTTTCAGCTACTTATTGTTCAACAATTCCTTCCACACCTTTGACCGTCATAAAAATTCGTTCTGTTTTACTAAGCGCACAGCATCACTTGAACACAATCGTCTGGTTCGTTACATGTTCAACATAAACAATTTTTACCCTTGAAAAAATGCAATTGATGTTTAACTTTAGCGAGAAGAGACTCAATGCACTCCCCGTGTTGGACGTGGACATATTTCACACAAACGGACACTATAGTGCGAGTTTTCATACTCACAAGGTCCCGCCTGTTCAAAAGAAGCTCCACTACCACTTAGTGCTGCCGGCTTTGAAAAGTAATTTCTCACAAAATGAGTGGGCAACCAATATTCTTAATTTCTAGACGTGATTTTTAATACCAAAATTTGAATAGTTATAGAATTGTACAAGCTCAGACAGCTAAGATCATCGGGAATAAAGAACTGCATAAAGTTGAAAAAAATTGTGCAAACTTGGCCATGAAAATCTATCAGCCCTTAACTGCAGTGCCAATCAATATCTTTCATTTGATACTCTACATGAAAGTATTCTGTGAAAAAAAATTTTACACGGCCCTTTAGCATGTATAGGGAGCCCCCTTTCAAACTCAACACAAAATTTCCTCACAAGCTGAATGTAGACATTCACAGAACACATATCCAATAAATCAGTTGTGGCAGATAGACGGACATTGAACCGGTATTAATAAGGTTTTGTTTTATACAAAACCTTAAAAACAGTCCGACCAATTTTTCTTTGAATACCAAATAGTCGCCCCAGCGATGCGTAAGCTCAACTAGGATCGACTCTGCATGATCCGCCCTTTTCCAGAGCGTGATATCCCGTTTTAGGCGAGTGGAAAAACAACACAGATGGATAGTCCCCCCTATTACCGATCGAGGACCTTAACTTATCAGCTTGTTAACGTCCGTAAAGTTGAGCCTAACGGTTATGGACGTGTCAAACTCATTTTTAATACTAAGACCTTTCATCCTGCAAACCAGGCTCTACTGTTGCGGCATCATGAGAGGTATTCTGCTCTCCACGTCGGAACATGATATCGTTAGTAAGGCATCTTCCCCAACCAAAATTGTCTATGCCACACGCATGCGTAGTCGGAATCCTTCAAATTCTGAAGAATTCATACCCACGTGATCCAAGAAAGCCGTTTTCTATGGTGCTGATTTCCTTTCTAAAATCATCTTCAAACATTGCGTCCTAAAGGGGGTGATGGGTACGGGAACGTGGGCGTAGGATTCAAGAAAGGCATTCATTTTCTCAAATTAAAATTTCCAATGATTTCTGCTATCACCACAAATCGATCGCAGACATCACTCTTTTCGACGCAACAAACACGGCATGGTCCTGGAGCAAGCTGGACTGTTTTATCTAAAACAGCCACCACCATATCCTTGATCAATTGAAATGTAGCCAAATGGGCTTTAGGATGATCGCACAGACAGTAAACCTTCAAATAGCTGCTGTTCACATCATGATGACAAAGATGTGAAAGCTGCACTTCAAGATTGTTCCTAAATGAATCTTCGAAACGTGTTCGAATTTAGTTTAACTTTTTAGAGTTTGAGTATAAACAAGAGAACAATGTGCTGATCAACCACAAATGAGATACATGCGAAATCAAGCGCTCTTTTGATACTTCTATAGAGCTCGGCAGGTTTATAAAAGTAAATTATAGTCCCCATAGAAATTTGAATACCAATGATGATATGAATAGTAAAAGCGTTGTTTTCTGCAGCTTTTATCGCTTTATAATTGAGCACAAAGCATGTCGTAGTGTCTCGACTGAGGGGCACCAAACCAGACCAATCGCATGGTAATAAACCGAGCTTTGAGAATTGCTGTTCAGACGTAGACCACTTGTGATTGCAGGACAAATGTTTACTCTCAGTAGCATTATTTCTCTAAGAAAATGATAAAGTTAAATACTTTTATCTATCAAAATCTATCGAGTTAAAAAAATCATTTCGGAAAATATCATCATAGAATGGAATATGTAGCAAATTTAAATTTAACTTACTTTGTCTTCCCAAGAATGCCTTCGAATAGCCTCATCAATCACAGCCGTCTTCAAATTATCGAAAATATCGTCGTGATCTGGTGACTTTTTAGCCTTTTCAATGAGATCTGTGAATTCTTGCTGTAATCCTTCCCAACCAGATTCCACGGATTTAGCTGGTAAAGCCTGCTCTGCCCATTGTCTCAGTTTTATATCCACCATGGTATTAAATGAATCTGTGAATGAGAATGTTGTAAACATAGTTTCCTAAACTTATCCGCAAAATAAAAGAAGCTAAGAAGATTAGTTACATAAAAATAGCCAAAAAAGGAAAATTTCGATAGTCAAAAGTGAAATTTGAAAGTTTAGGTGGCTAGTGTGCGAAATCAAACAAAAACACAACACTCAAGTTCGACGAAAAGCCCAATGCGTGGAAATTATGAGTTGTTTTCAATTCGGTCGTCAATCACAAAACAGCGGGAAACGAACAGAAACGAAATAAAAGAAAAAATAATTATATTACTTTGAGAACCTGACTGTGCGGCTGGCAGGTAAATATTCTCAAACACGTAATTAGAGACTTTCTCCCAGAGTTTAGCGTTCAACACTTCCTCCCATTTCTTGGCTGAGATTTGCGATAGATTAACAACTTCATCTAATATTTCTCCTTTGGCTTTTTCGAACAATTCATCTCGGCCTGATTCACGGAGCCTGAAAATACAGAATTGGGTAGAATATTTGTTTAATTCCTGAAAATTTATTCCTATCCGAAATATTTTGTTAATGTAATAGTGTAGTGTAATCACCTTGGGAAGTTATTTTTCCACTCTGTTTCTAAATTGAACCGAGTGGCTTTGAAAGCGTCCGCCTGTTGTTCAATTGTTTCTCGCACCATTTTCCAAAATCTGTCGGCTACAGCCAAACTAAGATTCCTGGTTGTAACTTGATGCGGCATTATAACACCACGTCGACTGAAATATGAACAGAAATAGAAAAAATTCGAACTGTGATCTACTTAAGAACAAAAGAATTATTGAAACATACTGGAATAGTTTTGAATTCTTGAAGAATCGTTCCTCATAGTCCCGAATTGCATCAATGCTGTCATCTTTACGACCCCGCCCAGTCACTACAGCGTAATATCCAAGTGCTTTCATTGGAAACAGTTTTCCAGACAGAATTTTTCGTATCTTTGAAAGGAATTTTATCAGATATTTGGTTTTCTTTTCGGAATAGAGGGTTTACCCTATCAGGATCAGCCAACTCTTCAGCTAGATCAACTTTGGTTAAGACAAATATTGTTCGCTTTCCTAATGGATCACATTGGGCTACCAAGTCAGTAACGTTGCTACGTTCAGCGTCCACTGAACCGTCCTAGAAAAAGAAGAATCAATCGAAAATTTAAATCTTGTTTACTTTTGCTGAAAGCAATGGCTTACCTGTATGCACAATATGATAGCATTCGGATTGCTCATATAATGTCTCGTCATTTGATGAATAGAATCCTTTGTATCTGCTGCCATGTCAACGGTCATCGTCTGTAAAAAATAAATTCAACAAACGACCCTTCTAAATACTGATAGCAATATTACAGAAATGATTCCAGGCAAATCGATTAGAACCATCCTTTGCAATCCAGGACCCTTCACTGTCATCGAGATCACCTCATTACTAACTGTCTTTCCGCCGCGAACTGATGCCCGCATTCTTAATTCCACTTCGCGACGAAGGTCAGACAAATCTCCTTCTTTCGTCAAATCATACTCCCTGTCAGAATCCCTAAATTGCGCAACGTGATATGGCCCTTCTGAAAGTGTCACTTTCACTGGAGCTCTCGTCATCATTTCACCACTGCCCCGAGGGAAGATACGTGCTTGTGCAATTGATTCGAGAACAGAGGTTTTACCGCTACTCTGGTCTCCAACTACAACTACACGAGGAAGATGGTCAGCAGTGGAATAGCTACTGTCATAGCCGGACAGTTCATCTAAAACTTCGGAATACATGTCGATGAGGGACTTTTTGATTTTTCTGGTTGAAGTTTTGCGATTTGTTTTTAAAATTAGGTATTGTTGCCTGAGATCACGATTTTCTTTTTCAAGTTTCTCCAGTTCGCGTTGGTATTTGATTTGAACGTTCATGATTTCCGTTTGAAGAGTTTCCACTTGACTTTGTAATGTTTCTACGAAAAAAATATGAGACAGAAATCAAATGTATGAATATGCACTATTGTAATTTCCCAAACATATTGAAAACATGCAGTTTTTTTCGGGCAGAAGTGAGAGAAAGTCGAGGGTAAACCTCAAATCACGAATCGATATCAAGTACAACTTACCATATTTCTTTCGCCCCTCATCCGGTGACAAACCGATAGCACTGACTGTATTTCGATTCTTGATATCTTCCTTAGTAACTGGAATCGATAGAAGCAAAATTAGCGCATCACAATACGAACAAATTCGCTTCAATAAATTTCAACAACTGAAACAGCATGCAACAGATTTCAAGAATGATTGAGACACTATTCCAATGAAAACACGAAATTATCGAATTGATAATTGAATGTGAGTAAATTCACGTATTTCAGGTCTAATTACCTCCATATATATCGGAAACGAATTCAGACAATTTTTGGAAAGAACCTAAAGAAAAGACGAAATTAAATTTGTTAATAAGACTCACGTTAAAACGTTAAAATAATCTTTGTCAATGATAAAGTTCTAGAAATCAACTAAGAAGCGAGAGAATTTGCGATTTTTTATGTGTAGATTATGCTCTTGATCATTCTTGAACACTTAAGACAGAAAACAAAAGTAATGAGTTTGGATGAGGCTACGAAGTGAAGATTAATTTAGATTTTTTGATTCATGGCATTGAGCCGTTACAACATACTGTCAATCTGTTTGTTGTCCTGATGTTCAGCTGCTTCAATTGCATTATCTAATCTGCTATCAAACCACGATCGCCACTCCGACATTTTTTCCTCGCCTAGCTGTTTTAAACGGGGATCTAAAACAATATACAGCGCCGACATTAATAAATGCCTCAGAAGATTAGTGCTTTGTTATTTCAGAAAGCGAAAAATTTACTATTTGATGGGAAAACAACACCTAATGAGCTAAAAAAGGTTAGTGAAAAATGACTCTCAGCTACTCTCTACGATGAAGCTAAATCATTCAGTCCTATGTGGGTTAGCTTGTCAAAAATTCCTAATTTTCTTGTTAGTTTAAGATTTGTAAGTGATATGTAAATAGTTCCCAGAAAATTAAAGAAGACAAAAAAATACTTAACGCTAACAGTAAGTTTAACGTTTACCTAAGAAATATCAAAATTATTAGTTTTTAAACATGATCAGCGTCATCATCAGCGGCGTGATACCGATGTTCGGTTGATAAGTCCATTTTTTAACCGCTTTCTTCAGGTCTAAACTTGGCCGGAGCAAGTTTTTTGCTTTAGGATTGAGGGGTGCTGAGTCCGAATCCATTTGGTGATGCACCAGAAAAAATAGTGACACTCTTCCTCCCATTTTTTTAATCCACGAATTTCTCTGGATATACGACGGGGGACCCAAAAAAAAAACGGGAATTTCGTCATAACTTCTTTATTTTTCAATATTTTTGCACCAAATTTTGATCACCTTCAAAGTACTACAACGCACTTCTCCAAACGATTATTCCATTGTTCAAAACATTTTTTAAATTCACTCATCGGGATGTCCTTTAAGCCAAACCTTCCAGCGATTTTTGTTTCACCTCCTCCACAGTGGCAAAACGCTTTCCTTTCATATTCTTTTTGAGTCGTATCCATAGTACCACGATTCATTACCAGTAATCACCTTGGAAAAAAATTCAGGGTCCTCTTTGAGCTGATTTTGAAGCTCAAAGCATGCCTGAAGTCGACGCTCCCTTTACTCATCTGTGAGAAGGCGTGGGACGAATCTGGCTGAAGGGTTGCATGTGCAAATCTTCGGATAAAATTCTCTGAACTGAACTCCATGACATTCCCGACATCTGAGAGAGTTGATCAATGGTTCGGCGACGGTCTTCAACGAGGGCATTGATTTTGTCGACATTTTTAGGACGTTGAGGGGCGTCCTGAAGGAAGTTAGTGTTCAATAGACATTTCTCCATTTTTAAAACATGAAAACCAATCGTAAACTCTGGTTTTACTTAAGGCAGCATCCCCATAAGCAGTCTTAAGCACTACAATAGCTTCCGTGGCCAATTTTCCCAACAGGAAACAAAATTTCACAGCTGCGCGTTGTTCTCGACAATCTGCCATTACGTTTTCGCCGAAATGTAAAAAGTTGTTTTACTAAAAAAAATCTCACAGGCGAACCGATGCACTCACAGCGACACAACTTCGCACACTGATGCAGGTGGCGTAACACTAACGGACATGTGGTCAAACAATAGGTTCCCACACTCTCCCTCCCCACAACAATGTAATTTTCCGAACTTATGGGTTCCCCTCGTATTAGTATATAAGGAAGCAATCAACATTTAGGATCCGCTTCAATCGCACGGAGATGAGACAGCGCCTGATGAATTGCCTCTATACTGGACGAAATCGCAAGTCGTCTTGTTTAAAAAAGTTACGTGGATAGAGAAATCCAAGGACCAAGAAAAATGGTTGCGTATGTCATCAAGTGGATGCGGACTCAGGACCTCTAAATCCTTAAAAAAATGTAATCATATACATCATCATCATATACATCATATATATCATTCACGAAATGGAAATGACAGCGACGATTTACCGTTGTAAAAATTAGATTCGGGCTTCTTGTTTTAATTCAGAATCAATGTGATAGATCCAGGTCTCATCCACAGTGATAAATTGACGCATAATTTTTTCCTAAAACGCTCCAAATGTTGCCGAGAAAGTCGCATTCGGATGCGTGTTTTTCCAATATTGAAGAATGCGGCATCCATTGCGCCCATAGCTCTCTGGAGTCCGACCGATTGGGAAAGCAATCACGAATAGTACGCTACCTGTTTCCTGTGAACAGTTGTTTAGAAATGTCTTAACAGTTACTATGCAAAGGAATCTCGAGCAACGCTACAGAGAAAAATTTTTCTTCAACTTGGAAACCCACCAAGAGTACCTTCGATTTGATTACGCAGACCTACGGAAATGCTGTCATGAGTCGCTCAAGTCCTTTTGAGTAGCACAAGTTGTTCCGGAGAGAGATGGGCTCGTCGAGGATAACGAACGCAGTGTTCTCCAGTCAATGTCAAGACTTGATGAAAATGCTACGAAACTGAAACAAATTTTGAATTCTAAACTATAGTGAAGTGACGCCTTTCCTTCCGTTCAAACCATCTACGCAGAAAGTGTGCGCCAAGTTTGTCCCAAGAATTTTGAGTGATGAGCAAAAAGCGAATCGTTTCGATTTTCACCAGACCCGATTTTTATCTCTAACGTGAGTGTTGGAGACGGAACCTGGTGTTTTCAGTACGAACAGGAAACAAAACGCCGAAGTTCGGAATGATACATACAATCAATATCATCAAAATACCGTAAAAGACCTGAATGAGCAAGTCCAACAGAAAACCATACTTCTGATTTTGTTTTATCACCATGGTGTTATTCGTACTGAGTTTTTGCATACCGGGGAAACCGTGAATCCATGGTCTCACGCGGAAGCGTGTGAAAATGAATTAGCTTTATGTGAACAGACTTTACCAGTTCGTGGAAGCTCCACACGACAATGCGCCGTGCCACATTGCCATGTTCGTCTCGGAGAGGCTGGCTTGGTATGGCGATTATTGCTCCAATTCCTCCTTAAAGCCTTCTCCTAGCCTGGAAGGGGCAATGAAACTACAACAATCCGACCGTATAGAAGACGTCCAAACCTCCGTAACAAAAACTATTGGCAGTATTCTATCAAATTTTCCACGATCGGTGCAACCCCATATCGATTGCGGATATCCTCATTTCGGATGTGATCAAAACGTGTCACGCCACTAGTCCCACGCAATATCTTTGTCTCCATTACCGCAAGACGTCGTTCATTGTCTTTTATAATCGACCAACACTCAAAACCATAGAGAGCAATAGGACGGACTAGATTGCGGTAAATTTTAGATTTGAGACGTTCGTTGATACGTCGGTTACAAAGAACACCAGCTGTGGAACGCCACTGTATCCAGGTTGCATTAATGCGTGAAATAATTGCATAACATAGTTCTCCATTGACTGATAGCGTTGACCCGAGGTATTTAAATCTCTCAGCTCTGGGCAGGTCATTGCCGCTGAATTCAGTTTTATTCAGACTCAATCTGAGACCGTGTTGCATGAGGCGATCATTCCATTTCTGAACAAGTTGCTCGAGTTCATATTTGCTATTAGATGCTAGGAAAACATCATCTGCGTAAAGCAGTATATAGGGCCCCTGATTGAAGAACTCACTGAGCCACAGTGTAGGATCCCAGCTCTTCGCTTTCCAGAGCTCAGATGCGATGCCGTCAGGTCTTGTGGTTTTTCCCGATTTCATTCATTTTATTGCCTCCTCCACTTCAGTTGCGCTCACAGGTGGAATTGCTCCAAATGTCGACAATGATTGTGGAGGTGGAGGATAATCAAATTCTTCAGTTTAATTCTGCTCGAAGTATTCTCGCCATCTATCCGTTGCGGCTCGACGGTTGGTAAGCAAAGTACCGTTCTTGTCATTAACAACAACAAAAGTGTTCGATTTCCTGTGTACGTTCGTTACGGCTTTTAGCAAGTCAATACAGATCTCTCTCGCCATCCCGAGTGTCCAGTTTATCGTAAAGATTTTTGTAATGGTTCGCTCGGGTAACAGCGACCGCTTTTTTGCTTCCCGATTGGCATTCTTAAAAATTTGCCCATTAGCAGGAATTTGTGGTATTTGGGTCAAGTATCTCGGTTGATGTACCGCTTACCTGCAGAGTCCGCTTTGTAGATCATGTCTTTCATTTGGTTCCTGGATCCTTCCACATTAGTAATGGTTGGTAATCGCGTAAGTGAGATCATTTCTGCTTTCTTTTCACGAGCAAAAGGTTCCCATTTTGAAAATTCTTAAGGTTTTGTACTAATACCAACAATCAATTATTTTTTACACAATTAGTCCTCCTACTTATTGAGCACACCATGTAACACCATTAATTTGCCTTGTCCTTGCCGTTGGATGTGCGTGCAATTTTGTTGGTTTGTTTGAATCAAATTATTCTGCTTACTTTTGTTTTAGTTTAATATCACTTACATAAAAAATTAATTTGCAGATGAAAATGAACAGATGATAAACGCTAATGAATTTATATCTAACCAAAACTTTCATACCAACACTGGAAAAACTAATATGCCATTTCATACGTTTAGGTTTTCGTACAAGACATAAGATCGCTATCAGCAACTAATCAGTGTGATGGCTGGTTGAAAAGGATCCTAACGAAGCATATGCCACTCCAAAGATCCACTTCAACGTATAGATATAGGTCATAAATGGGAAACAGTTCATCATGGGGCAAGTGTAAAACCACCGAGGCCGCCAAAATTTACAAACAGACATGATATGGAAATCAATCAAGAAATATGCCGGCGGAATATTCTCGAGACCGTGGTACGTCCGTGAACCTGAATGGATTATCAGCTGGTCATTTTCCCGACTTTATCACTCCTGCGGAAATATAATACTACCTTATTCGCTCGGTCAGAATATGATGGACTATAGCCAATTTTGGAGGGTAGGGTATTCGTTGAACATTACAAAAGTTGTAGAAATTTTCTCCACTTCTACCGCTTCTTATCTCTCTTGAATATATTTTTCTATGCTTTCTCCGCCTTCTTGGATGCTCTAGAGTGCGAATGACACGGTCTGATTTTATGGTGAAACCGTCAGATATATCCCAATTTAATTATAAACTTTTTGAATTTTTAATCAATACCTAAGGAGACTTTTTTATCCACCTCATTTGCAGCAGGGAGGGTTAATGTGCATTAGATGTATAATTGTATTAAATGATAGGTTGCCAAACTGATTAACGAATGCGTGAACATAAGCAGTATAGTTTTAGGGGTAAATCGATATCAACCAGGTCCCTGGCAGACAAGTGCGATTTTTATGGTATCCTCCATTTGTCTTTTGATTTTTTGAAAGCTTTCATTTTCAATTTATTTGTTTTAAAATTTAAAAAAAAAATAATCTTGAGCAGCCCAGGTTAGATTAAGTTAGGTTTGGAGATTGGCGAGAGTCAATCTCACGCTTGATATAGTAGGTCCATTTCTATGCAACGGCCTCCTGCCTGCGGGGTTCGCAGAGAGTTTTACGAATCTGAGAACATCTTCCAGATGCAGAGAATGCAAAGTTCTTTCTTTGGGGAAAATCTCTGATATATCTTTGCCTAATGTCTGAGGATGTAGGTAGCTGCATATATATTAGGTGTCGCCTCTGCGTCTCCACATTGATTACTTATAGCATGTACCACCACCCCGATTTTTCCTATGCCCTCTTCTTAAGGGGCAATAAGTTGGGTTTTTCGCGTGAAGCGAATGAACTTGTTTCATGAAATTGGAGGCAGAGGCATGGTTGACATTGCAGCACAACATCATCGCCAAGTCGACTCGCTACGTGCTTTTTAAGACTTTGTTTGCAAAACAAAACGAATGTGAGAACAAAAAAAAGCAAAACAAAACAAAACCTTATCTAAATCGATTCAATGCCTGTCTGTCAGTCACACGCACTTTTCTCAAAAACGACTATATTGATTGACACGAAATTTGGTGAAATGGTGAGAACTGAGAACGCCCAGATATGCACTGAGTTACATCTTTCTGCATTGAGATTAAGGGGGGTTCCTCATACATGCAGAAGGGGTGTGTAATTTTTTTTTTCACCAAATATAGTCATGCTGGATATCAAATGAAAGGTCTCCATTACTAGCTGCCTCTGTACGGTGCGCAGGCCTCAAAATACTCTCCATGTCGATATCTGCTCAAATTAATTTAATAATAGTATCTTACTATTTTTGGGGGGAAATTAACTAGAAACCCCCCTTAACTTTATCCTAGAGTTATAGTTATATATTTCCAGTACTATAGATTATAGTATGAAGCACGTTACCCCCAAATTTGATCAAACTCGCAGTTGTTTATAAAGTATATTGCGGGCTGATTACACGTGACAATTGATTTTTAGATCCAGTGAGTGGGAAGTTAGATCAAGAGCGGATCGATGGAGGGAACTCGAAGGCAATGCACGATAAACACGTGAATTGCCACGACAGCCAGTTTTCGATTTGCATTCTTCGAACATGTGTATATGGAAGCACTTTATTGGGGCTTAAGAATACACTCAAAGTTTTTCCTGCTTGTCGTAAGAGATGACTAACTCTCGGATAAAAATTGACGTCACGACTACGACTTTTGGCTATCGAAAATGGACTACCATTGTTCTGGAATGTACGCACGCTCGTCGGCAACGGTAGCGAGGGTCCTGAGAATGCTCGCTTTCTCCAACTTGAGTGGAGATTCCAGCGCTAGAAGCCGGACATTCTGGGTCTAAGCAAAGTAAAATGGTGGGACTCTGGAGAGTACTCCTCTCCCCCTTGCCACCCTTATGTCAATGTACTTTTGTACTCTGGAAAGCCAAATGGTAGGAGACACGATGCCGATGCCGAGTTGTTTCTGACTTCTACCGCAAGGTACGCTCTCTTGACCTTGGAGCCGGTTTCTGAAAGACTTCTAACTGCAAGATTCCACTCCAGGTCCAGGAACATCACCATTGTAGAATGCTACACAACAACGGAGACTTCCGATCGATGAAGAGGGATGCCTCCTAAGAGCATTTAAAAGCAATTAAAGGGAGGCTTTCTAAAGATGACATTGTGAGCGTGATGGGTGATCTGAATACCAAGGTGGTATCTGACGATACTTTGCTCGAACATGTTATGGGGAAATACGATCTTGGCGACCGCAACGAGAGATTTCTGAAACTTCCAACGTCTCATCATTGTTGGCACATTGTTTCAGCACAAAGTCTGCTACAAGATCAGTTGGGTTCAACTGACCGACACCGTACGAGCAATCAGACCGACCAATTCGCGATCAGCAGTAGATTTAGGAGTTGTCTCCTGGATATGCGCAACAAAAGAGGGAGTGACACCGGCCTCGAAATGGATCACTATCTGATGGTCGCTTATGTTCGTTTACATGTTGCGTCTGTCACTTCAGGGTTGGAGAAGTACGACCCCCTAAGTCCACCACCGGACGCTTATATGACCCAGCTGCCGCTCGACAGTGGAAGAGCTAACTTGCTAATCCGGCGGTAGATATACTGAGTAACCCTTCTGAAAATATCGATGAGCATTGGGCAGCAGAACCAATAGCTATTATCAGAGCGACATATTATGGAGCAAAATGTCACATGCTGCACCGAGGCAAAACTCGGAGGATTTTGAAATCTAAAGCTGAGTCCGCTAGGGTTATATCCCGTCACCGATATTATTTGTTCTTGTTTTCTTGTTAATGGTGGCGTTCTTCATGCTGCTTTGTGCGGAGAACGTGGAGTAGTTCAATGGACGGTGGCATCTTTCCTCAAACACCTCATCTACGCTGATGACATCTGGTCATGTACCTTGGCCAAACGGCTCTGAATTTCGAGAGGCAAGTAGAATTGGATTCAAAACAAATACCAGCAAAACCAAAGTTCTCAGTCTGACGGGTCATCACACTCTCCCTACCTGCATTAAAGGGCAGATCATCAAAGGCGTCGATCAATTTATATATCTAGGAAGCGTGGTTTCTGCTGACAGTGGTTTTCTCCACATTAGAATCAAGTTGAGAATGTTCTGTGATAATGTTCTTTCTGTATTGATATATGAGAGTATCACATGGAAAGTGAACTCCATTGTTACCCAAAAGTTTCAAGTTTTCGTCAATTCCTGTCTGCGTCCTATCACCGGAGTGCGCTGGCCTGGCGCTATCTCAAAATGAGAACTTGTTTGGCGCACAGGCCTGCAGTTCGTACGCACTGTGATCGGAAGTGGTACTAGATTGTTTACACAGTAAGGACAATTGGATTGCAGGGTGACCGACGAGTGTGCCCCCAGGGGCACTTGGCGCAGAGCAGTAGGAGAGGTGCGAGCGACTCGGGAGGTCGTCGTGGGTGCGGAAGGGCATTTCAGGTAACCTCGAACGATCGCAAGTGGGAACTATATACACAAAACGACGCGGTCGTCACCCGTCACCTTAGCTGATAATTTTTAAGATGGAAAACGATGCTTTGATTTCACTCCAAAATTTTGCAGTTTTTGTGTGGACGACAGCGATGACGACAACGAAGAGTTTCGAGGTGTGATTTCAAGATCAAACCCCAATTCCATTAATTATGGTATTATCATTCTATAAATATCAAGTTTATTAAACAAATTGTTTTCCCGAGTTGCCATAATCTGGACAAATGCCGAATTTTATTTAACACTAGCACTAAGTGCCACATATTTAGGCCCAGACTATCCTATCTTCTTAAAAATGTATAGAGGTATGGTAGTGGTCGGTGGTAGATTAGTGGGAAAATCGGTCGAGAATTTCCGGCAACATCGAGTACGATTGCAGAACGGTGTATCAAGGGAAGCCGTGGGGAATTTAGATATAATAGCTGTAGCTGACAATATTATGGGAACTACAACCACTCTTTTAAGTCACAAATTTCTTTGATTTCCCAAGCCAGTAGCTCATAGTTCACCTTCTTCACCACGATTCCCCTTCATGACTCTTGTCAACTAATAGCACGTCAGGCTTGTTGCTACTATATGGCGATCAGTTGGAATTTGCCGGTCCTAGTACACTCTGTAAGCAGAATTATCGAGTACTGTCTGCGGTTATATCGGAAAAGCGGACATTTTCTCCTAATTAGCCTACGCTTGCATGCAAGATTTTGACAGATCACTTTACATACAGCGTTATAGCCATAACATTGCAGCCAGAAATCAGATGGTTCAGGCTCTCCAAAGCCAAACCACACATTCTGCACTGGTGGTAAATTATGATTATACAGAAACTGCAATAGAGGCAATGGAGACCCACTTAATATTCGGAGTGTTATAACAACAAAACGCTAGAGAAAGTTACAGCTTGCTAGCTTCTGTTAAACTGCAGAGAGTCTCACTTCTTCATCGATCGACACCAGTTATCGGCACGTCGACAGTACAATGCTTCACCCGCTCGCTCGCGCGTTCATTGCTTCCCAGGCATAACGCTAGAAGCGAATAGATATCAGTTTCCTGTGCGAATGCCAATAGCAAACCATCTGCATTTCTTTATTGTCTTATTAGAAACGACGCTGCGTCCTAATAACAGTTGGTGTTCATCGAGCCAAAACCATGACCATATCTGAGATTTGATTGGACGGTGAAATGATTTTGTTATATCTGCGTCCACTACGTCTTCATGCACTTTGATATAATTGCGGCATACTCACCAATTTGAACTGCATTAGCAACTGAAGCCGTCATCTGCCCGAGATTCTTTGAAAAGGCGACCCATTGCTCATTGTCCGGCATGAGATCCTCGAGCCACTTCATGTCGGGGAGTCCATCTTTCCACTCCTCATATTTCTGTGGGAAAAGTTTGGGTCAATACCTTGCCATTTGCCATGGTCCTTAATCCTTACTTTATTAAGTGTCATTCCGCCTCCAATCGCCCCGCCTAAAACTAAATATCGAAGTTTCAATGCACCACGGATGACCCTAGAAGTGAAACACCAAAGATTGTTGTGAAATGAGAAATATCTGACCAAGTTGAAGTGGACACTAGGTGATTTTATTTACCTGGCGATGATCATCCCGTAGCCCCTCACGGACAGCAGTGGAACCCCAACCATCAACTGGGGCTGCTGATTGAGTTGGAGAATTCTTCGATGATACGTAGGACGACCATGGTGTGATCCATTCCCGCCAGAAAGCGACGTGAAATTCAAGCGCTTCACACCCAGCAGAAGAGGCCGCACAACGCGCGACTTCGCCCTGACTCTACAATGGGAACAATCATCGGAACTGGACTTTAGCAAAATCGATAATTATTTATGTAACAAACAAATCGGCAACTTGTCATTAGCATTCGATTTGAGGTTACATCGGATGGAAAGCTGGAAAATAAACATTGTCAGCTGAATATTTACCCAAATTTTCCACGTAGAATCTGCGACATGTTTTCTCTTTGAATTCCTTTAGCCAATTGGTAGTATCCTTTAAATCATACTTTCTTAAAAAATCCGATTTTTCTCGCCGCACAGGATGACACTCCCGATGCTGTCATACGTATGGAAAAGAACACCGTGCGAAATGTCAGTGAAGAGACTGACGTTTAGTTGAAAGCGGGGCACAATCGGATGCACGGGAATCTTCGTTACACGGTTCTGTGGTTCTTGGTTACATGAGCGAAGAAGTTTACATAATTGGATGAAAAATAACAAGTTCAATATGATAAAAAAAGATTGGAGTTCTTTCCTAAACTCCAACCACAAAACTACAAACTCTGAATGCTTTATTTTAATAATCACTATTTGTTGCATATCAATCATCTGTAAACTGAATACTCGGCTGCGAAAATTCAGCTGGCAATTCCCTATTTGAACATGCATTTCCCAAATTTTGACAGGAATGTCAGGTGTCAAAAGTAAACATTTGTTTCAACCGCGTCTCCTGTCCTGTCGCAAAGTCAACTCCCATGAGAAATTTGTTTTGATTGGATTATAATTGCTTCGAAAAGTGCAGTATCAATGCAATAACATTTAATAAAAATGACTGAAACTATGTCTCAGGTAGAGTCGGTATGTCGGGCTTGCATTGCCCCGTTTTGTGGTGAGAAGATCCACCTTCTCAGTGTCCCGAAACTTTTGGATTTATTCACGCAATTATCAGCTACACAGGTAGGTTGGTGATTGTATGATAGGAAGCACAAAAAACAAGTGAGAACCACAAATAATATATGGTTCTTGTGATAAAGGTAAAGTTGCCTAAAAGGTATTGTGAAGATGCACTTCGCTTGCGATTCATGTGTGAATCAGTGATTGACTTCGCTAGTAGTTCCTTGTGTATATAGACAACCTGCTTATGATATACATGCTCTTTACGAAAAAGGACCGGTCTGGAACACCATACACGACTTTAGCCGTCTTCAATCACAACTTCGTTTAGCTGTTTCAACCAGAGGGAAAATGTTTAACTTCCGAAGCGAAGTTTCTATAAATATGCTTTTATTTTTAAATGGCAATGATAATTTTATTTCAAACATTAATAATCACACAATTGTACACTTTCGAAAACAAAAGTGGCAATTGATCTTTTCGTGTAATTAGCATTGCTATGCACCTCCTCAGGCTAGTGTGCTATTACATGCATTTTGTCTAAGCTTTTTCCTAAAACAGTTTTGAGACAAATGCGTACTGCGCTTTTTAACACATAAACGCTACTGTGGATGTGGAAAGGTTGGGAACGATAAAGTGGGTTGTGGAGGGTGCTATCGTGTTCGGATAACGTATCATGAGGATGTTTTTTCTCCAAGTTCTTTAGAAAAAATAAACTGGAGTAGAGTACACTCACGGACGACTTGTGTATGTTCTGGGGGCTGGAAATATTTTTATAGGATTCGCATTAAATTTCGGAGTGATTTATGGATTTATGATTTGGAAGTGAAGGTTGTGAGAGTTGAAATGTGAAGAAAACTGAAGTTAGTTTGTTCAAACGTGTTGGAGATCGCAATGCAAAGCGATCTCAAGCTCAGATTGACAGATTTAGAAAAGCGTACAATAATAATTCCAGATAGCATTATTCAATGCTTTTCTAAATCGAAATCTAGCCATAGGATCATCATAAATTTAATTGAATTTGTGTCTTGTGAACCGTGAACAAAAGTCCAGCACGAAGTCTAATTGTGGAATTTTAAAAGACTTGGGACGGATCAATAGTTTCTTCGCAACAAAGTCACATCAACCGGAAAAGAATGCTTTGAGTTTTTTCACGATCACGATCATCATAGCCAATAATCAATAAGTAGGGCGTTTTTTCAAAAGTTTTGTCTGGAACAAAACTATGTTAACATCCCTTTTAAGGTGTGTCTCTCTGCCTGTCACCCCTGATTTATCCGGAAACGGGTGAAGCTTTATATACAACGAATGGTATCATTTTGTGTTGGATTTAACATGCGAAATGGGAGTGTAGATTTTTTTCCAGTAGGATATGGCCATACGGAGTATCAAATGAAAAGGCGCAATTGGTACCTTTAGAAACTTATCTTACTTCGGATACTGGGTGAAAAATAGGGGAAGTGAGTACTTCAAATCTGCGGCCCAAAAAGTGAAACTTTCTTCTCGTTCTCAGAATCTACCTTACCAAAAAAACCGAAGAAAATCACAATTCTGCATCTATATGCAATCTAATCCTCAAAATACATTCTATTCCGACATCTAAAATCTGTTAATAATGGCAAATTATCGTATTTTAGAAAATTGTGTATGTGAGTTGGCGCTTAAGTATCAATGCAAAGTTTTGTCTGCTTTTGATCCAGGTTAACATATAGTTGCCATTTACCCCTTCGTGGAGTATATCGCGTCAATCACACCAATATGTCATCGTTCACGGTTACCCGAAATGCGGTTCGTTTCCCCATCACTTCCCGAGACGCCCCCACACCTCTTCTACGGTTCTGGGCCAAATGCCTTTGAGAGAGCGGATTCCACTGTATGGCTAGCCCCAGCAATGCAATTGTAACCCGTCTTTAATGTATGGTTGATCCACTGTCACTGTTCCTTCCTCTTCCGATCACATCATTTAAGGGTGCCAGGCCTCTACACAGATCCAATTCTTCATTTGTAATAATATCAGGTCGGCGTACTTCGATAATACGACGCCAGTAGGTGTTGATGGAGGCTTGCAGCCTTCGAGTGGCAACGATCACTTTCCGTTGCTACTCCCATTTAGCAACACAAAAACAAAACTTGCACAACAGAGAACAGTCTTAAGTTGATTTTGTTGTTGAGGTAACTGCATTTCTAGATTTTATACAAGGCGGATCTAATGCTGTTGCTATGTCGGTCAACATCCAGTTCGGTGCATCCGCCACCAGAAACCACGCTTCCTAGTTATGGAAATTGATCGATGCCTCCGATGCCCTGCCCTTTAATGTAGATTGGGAGAGTGCGGTGACCCACCAGACTCAGAATCTTGATTTTCGAGGGCTTTATCTTCAGTCCAACTCTACTTGCCTCTTTTTCCAAATCCAGAGTCATTTGGCCAGGGTCCATGACCCGATGAGAGAGCAAACAGATATCATTAGCGTAGTCGAGGTTTTTGGGGAAAGATGTGATAATCCGTTGAACTCCTTCACGTCCTCGTGACAAGGCAACAAGAAGAGCTTCACCGATAACAAGAAAAAAAAAATAATAAAAACTCCGCTTTGTACGTCACATTTTGCGCCATTATCTGCCGCTCTGATATTGACTAGTAGTTTCTCTGGGATGCTCCTCCTGCTTACAGCAATACAGATACACTCCATGCTCACGCTATCGAAAGCTTTCTCGAAATCGGTGAAAGCAGATATGCGAGGATCTAAAGTTTGCGCACTGTTCCAAAATGATCCGTAAGTTGTTGATATGGTCAATGCAATGCAAGGGCCCGGAGCGAAAACCAGACTACTCTTTTGCCATCAAGCTTTTAAAATATTCTTTGGTGAGTTCCACGACTGCTTTAGCTATTATCTTTGCTACAGCAGGAGCACGCAGATACCCTTCCAATTGTTACACTTAAAATGTGGTCTCTTCTTGTTTAAAGATCATCTCCTTCTTCCACTTTCTGTGAAAGGTCTCGAATTCCCATGATTTCCGTACGAGTTGAAGCAACAGATCTGCAGTAGCTTCAGGTGCAGCGATAAATAACTGTGCGGTGAGATAGTTTTTCCTCCGTTTGAGTGCATTGCTGGCCGAAATGATTTCTCTTCCCTGACTGGCCATTTCATCCAGAGAAGGAGGAGCCTCACTGGATGAGATACGATTGAAAACTCTGGCGAAGTGTTCTTTCCGCTTCTTCCGCTGGTGGTCATCGTGGATATGAAGTCGGTCGTTGACGTCTTTCACAGGACCATCGAAAGATTTGCGACTACATGCAAGCTCTTTCGTAATGCGTTATACACTTCCGAAA
Source organism: Hermetia illucens (assembly GCF_905115235.1). NCBI lineage: Eukaryota > Metazoa > Arthropoda > Insecta > Diptera > Stratiomyidae > Hermetia > Hermetia illucens. Next base: position 117,807,507 of record NC_051852.1, read on the forward strand.
TCTCAGGCGGGTTACGAAATATATTTGCCGTCCGATAACTCTCCCACTTTCACTGGGTCATACAAACGGTCGATGTTGAACTTCTCAACCCTGCGTGACAGACGCAACACCCAAGCGAATGTAAGCGACCATCAGATGGTGATCCCCTTCGAGGCCGATATCAACGCCTCTCTTATTACCCACACAGGAGACAACTCCTAAATCTACTGCAGATTGTGGACGATCTGATTGCTTGGACAGTGTCGGACAGTTGAAACCCAACTAACCTTATGACAGGCTCTGTGACGAGGCGATGGAAGTTGTAGAAATTCACGAACCGAAATCGTTACGGTTACCAAGCCTGCATTTCCCCAATACATGTCAGAGTCCACCTTGGCATTTAGATCACCCATCACAATCACCATGTCACCACCAGGAAGCCTCACCTTAGCAGCGTGTAACTATTCGTAGAAAGATCATTCTCCACTATATTGGAGTCTCCGTTGATGGGTAGCATTGTACAATTGTGATGCTTCTTAACCTGGACCGGAATCTTGCAGTTAGAAGTCTGTCAGAAACCGGCTTCCAGGTGAAGATAACGTGCCTTGAGGTAGCCGTCAGAAGCAAAACCACATCGGATTGCCGTAAGTGTGGCAAGAGGGAGAGGAGTCCCACTATCTTACTTCGCACAAGCCCTGAGTGTCCAGCTATATCGTTGGAATTCGCGTTTCAGTTGGAGAAAACCAAATCTCTCTGGAAATAGGCTTCACTCTGTATATATTTCTTGAGGCATCGCAACATCCCAATGCGATTTAAGCTTTCACAATTGTTGCGGAATAATCTTTGCTTTTGACACAACCGATGCTACGAGTTTCAATGGGTCAAATAAGCGAAATATTTGTGATGCAAATGTTTGCTTTATAATTCTCTCTGATTGTGCAACGTTAATCTTGGATCTTGAATTGGCCTTTCTTTGGTAGCCAGATGATTTCTAGCGTTTTGACGAAATCTATTTCGCTCTTATCGACATTTATTCGAAATTCCTGGTCCTCTGGAGGAATATTTTTCGAAAATCTTGGATCGTTGGCGCATCAATTTAAACCCTGCTTCTTGTAACATCAGTGATAATTGTGTCTGAGCATCAAGTGCGTCATGAACGTAGAAATCTGGAGCCGATATAGTTATTCTTTCGGGATATTTGGTACGTCCTTCAGTAGCCAAGCACTGCAGACATTTCGTCGCTATACAGAGCTGGTAGCACTTTATCGGCTCACTAGGGTTACTTCTCAAAAAAAATCAATTGAAACTTGCGATCTTCATAATTAATTCATATTTGACACATTTGTTGTATGTCTACCGAAGACACAAATCGCGTCACCTGAAAACATAGAGTTATTGAAAATAATTCATTTTGCGGCATGCAGTTTATCAGTCAGCGAACCGTTAGAGGTTGTTTTGACAGAAGTATCAAAGACCACTCCCAGCTTAGTGGTGCTATTTTCGAATTGGTACCGATTTCCTTCATATGCCCGATCCCAAGACACTATTCCACATTCTCAACATCTTCGTGTGAAATCATCCCGTGCTAACAGGCGCCAAGAACCTTTCCAGCGCTAAGAACCTCCGTAGCGTCGTGTCGCTAGATTCTCCTAAAACATCAGTTCCACTGATGAATTAAAGTGAAGTTGTTACGGCTTTCATCTGGTGACCGCTTGGTTATTTGATTGAAGTGGCCTCAGTTCTTTTGCATAGGTGTTAGTGTTGTTGCACCTGAATCTATTTCAGCGACTTGCCAGAATCACTCAATTGTTTAAGTGAGTAGCTCGTCCATTGATCCGCATTTGAGTGCGTTGTTTTCCATTACCAATGCCTTTAATCGACAAGATGCCTGAACTTGTCATACCCAATTTTGTCACTAGTTTCCCTGTGATGATATTCATCTGCGAATCTAGTATTGCTTACATTGGTCGTCGTTAGTCGCACTCTTGGAGTGCACAAGAAGGCATATTTTCGTTTTTGTTGATGACCTTGAGTGTTCAGAACGACTGCCTTGTCTGATGCTAGCTTATTACGTGCCTTGTTTTCTGTTGATTCATTTGTTATGTGCGGTGTCGCATTCTTCTTACCCTGATCATTATGCAACAGAGTATTGTGCTTGCGAGTACATTTTCGACATGAACACTCCACAGATGTTGGAATAACGGTTAGATTTGAGGCAGTTGGTACGCAGATGGTTGCTTCGGACAATTTGTATTCTCTCGTTAGGATTTTATTTAAGAAACTTTTCTAGGCATGAGTCCGAGCTGCCTTTGATGGTGCATGTTTATAGCGGACTTGCCTTTGAAGTACACTCTCTCTTTGATCTCTCCAGATTTTTCAAATCAAGTAAACACCTCTTTGTTGTATCGCGAAGTGCGTTGATAGCGTTCGCGGTTCATTCTGATTTGATTTAATTGTGATCACGATAGCAACTAATTTAACAATTGGATAATAGCTTTTTGACGCTTGATGGCCTTTTGAGCTTTATTGAGTGTAGCGAGTTTTACTCATCCTTCAACCTCGGCCCCAAATCCTAGTTTCCTCGAAAATTCTCCCATCTTTTTCACAAAGCTGCTTAATCTCCCCGAAATAGCTGTGTCCGTGATACGTATTCGTAGCTAGAAGTTCCGCCCATAATTCACATAGTCCTCGTAGCCTGTCCTTGTAATAACTGACGTTCGCTTTTCTCCCTTCGCCATCCTTGTTTAAGTTGGATAAAAGCCGTTGATATATTAGAACAGGTTACATTCATAATAACTCCTTTAGGCACCTTCTCGCAGTCCCCATTGAATTCTTCATAGAAAGTTTTCTAGTCTTCGATAATATTTAAAATTTTGCAATAAAATTTGTCAATCAGAATCACGTCTGATGCAAACGAGTACTCTCTTTTGAAATATTGAACTTATACCTTTTTCGGGATCCTCACTATGAGCTCAATAAGACAATGCTGTGTCAGAACAAGGAGTGTTTCCTGCTTTTTTGGCACACTGAAGAGAAAGATGCTTCCCGAAATACGCTATATGTAAAATAAAAACATATTTTAGTCAAAAATAGAAAATATTCCTTTTTTTATTTTTTCTCAACCTTTGCCCTTTTAACTTGCGAAACTCTTAGTTTAACGATTTAGATTCAATTTTTCAAATACTTTTGTTTCAATATATTTGCAGGTCGATATCGACGACTGTTTGCCTAAATCAATATGCTCAAATTGCCACCAACGCCTAGATGATTTCAATCAGTTCCAAGAAATGTGCATAGAATCTTACAAAATACTCCTCGAACGTTTTTCTAAGAGGCTTATCAAAATTGAAGAAATAGAGGAGCCGATCAAAACCGAAGAAGAGAAAGAGGAAACTCGATCACAAAATATATGTGAAAATGAAGTTATTGAATATGAAGGCTTCTGTGACGCCAACGATAACGATGACGATGACAAGTCAGAGTCAAAATTCGATCCTCTAAATGATTGTGGCCTCTATGAAGGGGAAAATAGTAAGGAGAACTCTTGCAACGAGGATGCTGAAAGTGAATCTTCTGACGATGAGATCCTCGCGGAAAAGGTTAGGAAATCGAGAAAAGGAAAGTCCTCAAGTGAAACTGAAGAAAATAAATCAAGGAAACGAAAAGCAGAAAGTGATGATAGTACAGACAAGAAAAATAAAACAGAAACAAAGTGGAAAAGAGCAAATGCATATGCATGCAATAAATGTCCAAAAACATTTATGAAAAAGGAAGTTTATGAGGGTCATATGAGGCAACATGAAGGATTGAAGGTGAGTAACTTGCTAAGATTATTCGTTTAATTCACTTGTCTGTTCGACGAGGTCAAAGGTCACCACTCAGGCAACTGACGTGTTGCCTTTGGCTTGGACGAAACCGGTCGTCGCTTCATATGTGACTGTCATCGTTCCATCTGAGGCAATGTTCGCTATGTCTTCTTTTTCTATTTAATATCTATGCTCTTATATACTTTCCGGGCTGGATCGTCCTCATCTATGGGGATTTAGTGACCTGACCACCGTAACCTGTTGAGCCGGATTTTATCCACAACCTGACGGTCATGGTATCACTCATCGTCTATCCTCTTGAAGGGGGCCAAAAGCTCTTCGTACCATTCTTCTCTCTACCACAACCAAAAGTTCGCAATTCCCTGAGGAACACATGAGGACTGGCAAGATCATTGTCTTGTACAGTAAAAACTTTGACCCAATAGTCAGACGTTTCAAGCGGAACAGCTTTTGTAAGCTGGAATAGCTCTGTTGGCTGCCAGAAACCATGCAACATAGCTGTTCTCGGTTGTGATTTTCAACCTTAGATAGGAGAAATTATCAGCAGTCTCATTTCTGTAATGACCAAACGGGATTGAGCGTTGAGCGATGGCCAAAAGACCATTCTAAGTTGCCGGAGACGACCAAGGGGGGGGGGGGGGGGGTGGGAGATATCCTAACAACAAAAAACGATAGCGAAATTGGCCGCGAAGGTTCCAAATAATGAAGCTCCATCGAAGTGCTCCATCGACGTCCTCTGTGCTAGCCAGGCTGGCGAAGAAGAGAGGGGTCTTTTGAATAATTCGATATTTCACGCGTCATTATACAAAAATTCACGTGTATTTTCCGATGCGTGAGTTCGCACTGGATCCTCCTATCGAAATCATCACGCGAGCTAAACTGGAACTTCAAAAATAAAAAAAAATACCCGCTTAACCGAGTGATTAACCGAAAGGGGGATCCACGATGGATCGCATCGCCAACAATGCTTCTCCTGCCTCAGATGTACGATGGGGCGCGGCCTTATAGGTTCCCACCCTGGCTTGACATCCTCATGCCATCCTAGTGGATGTGCCCCTTTATAAAGAGAGTTTTGTGGGACCAAAGAGTAGGAGGGAAAAAGGAAGTTTTCGAATTAAAAAAAATTATCTGAAATTCATATTACTCTATTTAAATCGAAAATAAAAAAATAAAAAGTAATTCTAAGTAACTAAATAAAATAATATAAACGAAAATTAATAATAAAGTAATAAATGAAATCGTATAGGTGAAAATAATATAGAAGGAATTAAATTCAATAATCATCATCATCAACGGCGCAACAACCGGTATCCGGTCTAGGCCTGCCTTAATAAGGAACTCCAGACATCCCGGTTTTACGCCGAGGTCCACCAATTCTATATCCCTAAAAGCTGTCTGGCGTCCTGCGTCTGCTTCGTCTTCTTTTTCTTCTAACATTGACTGCATATAGCCAGCACTACCAACTTTTTCCGAGTGGTAGTTTAAGGAGCAGTGCTACTACGGTTTTCATGTCCTATTTCTTAAGGGGCAAGAAAAATACCCCTCTGATAGTCCCGGGGTCTTTCACCATGATTTCCGCCTGCACACAGTAGTTCAAATTTCTCCATTCGGCCGCGTGAATTCTTACATTCGCTCTTCAGAGTATAGTTGACAGCGGATGGCCGGACACCAAAAGCTGGCCCTGAGCCCAACGTTGTGGATCAAGATCCTTAGCGAGCCAGTCTGTTAGTTTTCTCATAATCAGCGACATTAAAGTACCCTGGCACTCGCATCAGGAATGTTTCATTCGGTCGACAAAATTTCAGCAAAAACTGGCGACCACCCCACACCAACTGATGCTGCCTGACTTTCAGAAGGGGTTCGAATGGTAAAACTCCACAATTTTTGTCGCAAACAGTCTTCTGCTGCCAATAAAATGGCAATTTTCCAGAGAGCCTGTGTTTTTAAAGATAAATCTGGAAACCATATGACCGGTAGGCATCAGAGCCACCTGATGTGTGTAAAGGAATTTCGAGATCGACACTTGACCGTGGGATTGGTGGTTTAGGAACACCTGTATGCGTCGTTAGATGCTTTCGGCTTAATTAATGGGGGTGGATCTATCTAATTCTAATCTTCACTAATTCGTAGGCAACCGAGTCTTTAAATCTGCTATTGTTAGCAAAGTTCAGTTTCGATCCCCAAACGATGAATGCATACTTAAAAATGGAGGTTATTATGGATGTATACATCCAATGAATCTTTTTTGATGAAAGTTGCCAGGTCTTACCTATTGCAGGAAGTACACGTTCTGTGTACCTTCCACTTTGTAAACGTAGATAACCCAGCTTCGTTATTGGACAAGAATCCGCTTCAGCTTTGTGGCTGCCACACAAGAGTTGGTCTCTTCGCTTATGCTGGGCGATGGGCGTTAATTCACACCTTCCTATTAGCACAATGACGTTGGCATATTGGATTGCTTCGGCGAATGTTCCACAGAGAACTTCGCCTACGTTATAGTTTGTGTTCTACGATGGCGAGGAGGAAGACGGGGCAGCAACCCTGTCAAATGAATCAAAACTAAGTGGCCAAGGAGTAACCTTACGTGGTGGCACCGGAAAATGCTGTATTCACATGGAGTTGGTGGTCACGATGGTGAATGCTCCAAGGCCTAATTAGCGCGATAAGACCCGAGTCTGCAAGGAGACCAGAAGTTATCTGGTGCCATGAAAACGCGGATAGTTCTCTGGGGTCATGTGTTTTCTTGTCCCGCTAGTGGGAGTTAGTGGGGGTTGTAGTTATGTCCAAGCGGAAAAAGAACTTTGGGCCTCAAGCGTGGAGTTGCGCTTAAAGCTCGGGTGTCGTACTCCTTAGTTCGGTAGATATTTTGGTAAGTCTTGCATTCGCTAGTATGAATGGTGAACCATTCACTCAATATAGACTGGTGCTGTTGTTGCTTATCACAGTGGGGTTTTGATTGTGGTCACAAAATATGTCTTAAAAGACTGTCGTTTAGACTTGTCCTAAACGACAGGTACTCACGTTAAATTAGCAAGGCGTAGCCTACATAATAGGAGAAATAAGCAGAGCACCAAAGAAACTCCTTACCTACCTGTAGACTGTTTACGATGAGTATGGTCGTTGTGGTGTCGGTACTCCATAGGTCGTTAACCAAATTAGCCTACTACAACAACTTCTATTGGCATACAATGGGTTAGCATGTGGGAAATGTAGGTCCTTAAATTTCCCACCAACAATCCATAATATGTCTCTGTAGACGCGTGTACGTTATTCGTTATATTACGAAATTTGCTTCGTAAACGCAGAGTGCTTAACCTTTCGGTTTTATTTTCAAAGCCGAGAACAGCAGGTTTCATTTTTTGGTTCACTAAGAAACCTACTCCGAGCACTTGGTTTACTGGAGGGCTCGTATAATATATGGTGTAGTGGCTATTCTCCTGGAAACCGGTCCCTGTTCAGGTCATCTCTTGAAATTCTGTTACATCACCCTTATATTGGGTCAGGGTATCGGCTAGCTGCTGAGCAGCATTCGGTCATACTATATATGAGTCTGTGTAAATACTGAACGTTTACACAGATATAAGCAAGACAATAAAGTAGAAAAGAAATAAAATCATCAAAATGTGGCCAGTTTCATACATTCCAAATATATAAGGTTCTACCCAGCTCACATGTGCCCAACGGAAGTATATACAAAAATATGTCCTCATAACAATCCTTGTATGGTGCATATCCTTCTTTTCTTCTTCGGGAAGTTTGAAATTTCTAGCTCAATTCGTGTTAAATAAAAATACAATTCAAGTCGCAAAAGGTCTGGCTGGACCCATGCGCCCAACAGAGGGCGAACACCACGATTACTGCCGTTTTACCTTTAGAAAGAGTATACTCGTAAATAGCAATTTATTTTATACCTACCTGTTCTGATGGCCTCAATCACATCTTCGAGGATCAAGAAATAGCCCAATCAATTTACCATGCCTTTCGTTGAGTGATGAAACAAAGTTACATTTCATGATCAGCACAACCAAAGCATTATTAGTTGTTTTGACCACTCAAAGTCCACATCTCCTATTCCCTGACGTACATTTTTCCAATAATCTTTTACCCTTTTTACAAATGTTTATCCCATTTGACCAATTAGTAACCTATGAAAATCACACTAAAAAGGACCGGCAATTCTTGATTCCAATTATCATTCCATCCACTCTAATCTTCAAAAACAGTCCGCCGTCACTTGTTGGAAATGAGCGATAAGCCTCCAAGTTAGTGACAACCGACATGGAAAATGGAAAGATTGGACTAGAGATTTTGAAAAACATTTTCTGGTGCAGAGAGTTGAAGTACACCACGTGTACAGTAGTTGTTGCTAGGAAGGTTTTTTACAACTCCATTGCTCAGTTTGTCTAACAACGCCAAAAAATGCTGTCAGGCTGTTTCTTCTATTCCAGGTCTTGGTTCGCGTGCTGATAGTTATTTAATAAATGGAGATAAGTGCATTGCAATAGCTTTTCAAGTCATTCCATTGGTTTAGAAACTGTATTCAGCCGATGTCGAAAGTTTCCAACAAAGTTCGGTTTGAAATATTACAGAAAGTGGATGGAATTTTTCAGAGAAATTTCAATTACTAAAAGATGTTGAATTGGCAGAAGACTCTCCCACCTTAACTCCCACTAAAAAATAGCCATTCATCCATTCGTGAAATTAGTTTTGCTTGAAAGTACGCCATATCCAAAAACTGCTATCTGTAAATTTGCCAAATATTAAAACCTCTTACTCTATTTTCATCAGCCATTTGCTTGTGATCAATGCAATAAAAAATATTCAAGATTGGAACGCTTGAAAAATCACATTTTAAATGATCATTCAGAGGCGCAAATGAGATTCTGTTGCGATGTAGAAGGCTGCGATAAAAAATATAGGAATCGAGAGACCCTAAAACGACACATCAATTCACATTTCAATCCACCGAAAGCACCCATCGACAAAAGTGAAAGACCCGTCTTTGTTTGTGAGTTGTGCGGGAAGCAGTTATCAACAAAGGGAGTCTTGAAGGTAAGTGACATCAAGTTATAACATAAAGTCTGAAAGGATGGAATGTTAGCGAACGTCCCAGCAATTTCCAACTTATTATTTTGTGGTCTTATTTTGATTTCAGGAGCATGAAATGATGCATAAAGGCGAATTTCCATATGAATGCGACATATGTCCTCGTCGATTCCGTGTTCCAAATAAATTATATCTACATAAATTGCGTCATCAAGGCATCAAAAACTTCGAGTGTAAAATATGCGGCCTGAAAAAAACTACAAACAAAGAGCTCAAAAGTCATATGAATGTACACACGCGTGAAAAGCAATATCCTTGTAAACTTTGTAATATAATCTTTTTAACAAATGGTAAGTTAGCTTCAGGGTTTCAACTATTTGGAAATCAATCGCTTTTTATTTTTTATTTGAATTGAATTCTTGTTTGGTATTCTACTTATTTGCAAATTGCTCCCTCCTCTAAATGACATTTACAATGAAATGCGCCCTAATTTATTCTTCCAGGAAATCTAGTTCGGCATGTTCAAGTTGTGCACGATGGTATCAAGTTATATGCATGTACATATTGCGACAAAGCCTTCGGTAAAGCAGAAACATTACGTAATCACACGATGAAACATACAGGCGAAAGACCACTGCCGTGTCCACATTGTGAGAGGCGATTCATTTCTAGGACGTCGTTACAATATCATGTACGACGACACGAGAAAGACGCCGCTGAAGCAAAAAACACGAAACCGGAACCTATAGCTAATCCTGAACCTGTGACAGAGCCTGAGAAACTATCGCCTGAAGCAGCCTCATTGAGTTCATAGTGGCTGGATCACTGTCATTTCTCAAAACAAATTAATTCTAAGCGTAGTTTTTCAAGAAAAGCAAATAATATAGGAAATAAGAATTGTTCATTTATAAATAAAAAGTTGAAATAATTTTATTATAGTTCGTTATGTTTCCATTGACAGTACATTATGATTTACAGATGTTACTTTTGTGATTTGAGGTTGCCTACAAGAAAGTGCAACAGTTTTTCACTTCAATCTGGGTTTTCCACTATATTTGCTTATGCCGCAATAAAGTTACTTATAAATTGAAATAGATTATTCCAGAGTACACTTCAAAAATATGAAAGCGAAGTTTATGGGCCTGGCGGAAATCCTCAATAGCCTATACTCACAAGTCATTGTAAGGGCAGAACTAAAGCTAAACATCGGTGAATGGGTGGAAATCAGTTGAGCATATATATTGGTTTTGCAAGTCTGATTCAGTATTTTACAAACTAATTTCAGAGTGTTCCAAACTAACTAGAGACTTTTCCAAATCCATTTCAGAATTTTAGATTTCAAATTTAGATCTTTTTCAATATTTCACTATTAAGTTTTATAGCAAATTTTTACCGCTGAATAAGGATGGAGCTGGGGTTCTTTCAAAAAAGTCAGCGGCCCATTAAGTTTCTATCATTATTTGTTTTAATGGACCATGGTATTCGGTCTGGAAAAAAATATAATCCCCTCGATCTGCTGTTTTTTTTCACGACCTCTAGATATAAAATGGTGAACTTGTGACTGAAATTAATTCCTCCATTTCCTGTAAAACCTTATTAATGACCACTTACAATCGAGAGGACTTCCCAAGTACAGTAGACTGGCGCTAACGTGAACAGAATAAACCCAGCGGTGTTCATGCTACAGAGAGTGTTCACATTAAAGAGGGTTGGAGAAAATCTTTTGGACTCAAAGAGCCTTGTTTTAGTACCGTGGTTTTTTGCTTGAGCATTTCGCCACTGATCGGTACATTTCTGTTTCGTTGGCAAAGAAACCATTTGTATAGTGCCTCTTCATTTTCAGCAAATGCTGTTTTTTTAAATATGCACTTCTTAGCGCGGTTCAGTGTATTTATTACTCACTTGGAGGATAAAATCCTTCTTTTTTTAATTGCACAGACTGTAGATTTGGCTATCCTGTATTTTTTCGATAGTGTATAGATTTTCATCTTGGCATGAAAGGACAGACACTGCGAATTTGTTTTATTCATATGATTGCCATTTACCTCTTGGTGGGATACAGCGTGTCAACCGCATCTACCCGCCATCGTTCGCGGTTACCCGAAATGCGTCAAATGCACGTATGCGCCATCGTTCGCGGTTACCTGAAATGCCCTTCATCATCCCCCACGACTTCTTGAGCTGCCCGCATTCATCCTCTACTGTTCCCAGCAATGCCCCGCCGTCTTCCGATCACATCGCGTATGAGTGCCAAAACTGTGAAACAATTTCATGGCGCAGTTCACCGTTGGCTGAGACCATTGATCCGAGATGCTTAAATCACTCATTTCTCGGGAGATCATTATCACTGAGAGTGATAGTGCCTGTTTCATTGGAGTCAGTCGGTAAAAACTGGTTTATTCAGATTCAGTCCCCGAGTTCCCGTTCCACAAGTTGCTCGGGATCAGTTTTATTATGAAACGCTAGGAACACTGCGTAAAGCAGTGTATATGGCGCAGGACAAGGAAGGTATCCTTTTTCGGCTCTGGGAACATTAATAAGGTTTCTATTTCTAAATTTTTCTCGCAAGCGCAAAGTGCATGGCCAATTGCTTATGTTTTCAAAGCCGATAACAGTAGGTTTCATTTTTTGGCTGGCTAAGAAACCTACTCCGAGCACATGGTTTACTGGAGGGCTCGTATGATATATGGTGTAGTAGCTCTTCTCCAGGAAACCGGTCGCTGTGCAACGCATCTCCTTCAATGCACATCAGCCCTATATTGGGACAGGGTATTCGCTAGCTGCTTGGCAACCCTTCTCTGTGTAGGAAGCGTACGTTCCATCAGAAAATGCACAAATCATTATTCCTTTCTCGTTGCCGGATTTGTCGTTATGTTATCAGTCCAGTCCTAGTTATTTTGTGTGCCCTACACAACGCCCAACCTGGAGTTGGTTCAATTCGTCCCGTTTTTAGGCGCGGAAGTATCGGCTTCGACCTTCTCTATCTGCAGCTTTTCGTTAAGAAGGAGCTCCCAGCGGTCACCACGTGGAGGTGAAAATATCGTTTGGTAGTAGAGTTGTGGGATCAGCAGGCGCTTCCCAGGTTTCAGTCATTATCGTGGGTAACAACCCATGTTTCGCCTGGGGACCTATACTACCCTTTGACCATGGTCCCTACCATCACCCCTACAAAAATCTTACCAAAGGACGCCATAAAAATAGCTCCAAAAGAACTGCGCCAGGAATGGGAAAATGAATATACCCTAAGACCACAAACAAAAGGCATCTTCTTCTACAACATCTTCAACACCCTTACGCAGGCAAACTGGTTTAAAAAACCCAATTCCTCTATTATTATTATTATTATTATTCTGTTAAGGGAAAGTCGCACCGCGTCCTTGAAGAACTATTGTGCCCCTTTTACTGGTTATAGTGTACCTATTGATCATAGTATCTCAAGCAGGCCTATGACCGTTAGGAACTTTAGTATGTTCCCTACTTCCAGATCTTTCAGCTTTGCATCTGGTATTAAGTGTTCTCCCAGATACATCGTCCTAATTTGCACAAGTGCCGGACACTGTCCCAGGACGTATATAGAGGTTTCGTCATACTCCTCACAAAACCTGCAGGCAGTGTCCGTAGATATTCCTAGCTTCCCTAGGTGATAGTTCAGCCGACAATGACCAATGAGAATTCCCACTATGATTCGGAGGTTCTTTTTGGTGAGGTTTAAGCAATCCTTTGTGCGCATGGGTTCGTATCCCCCAATAAGCACCCTGGACTGCTCCATCCCTGGTAGCCCCGCCCAGTATAGTTCCCTCAACTGTTTCTCTTCATTTCTTAGATTCATAGCCATGAAACCGTCTCCGATTCCACAGAAGAGTTCAGGCCCGTGTAAAGGCGTCCCCGCTCCCTTCTTGGCTAATTCGTCCGCTGCCTCGTTGCCTTCCAACCCAGCATGGCCTGGAACCCAAAATAACCAGACCTTATTGGACGAGCCGAGTGTATTCAGTCTCTCAAGGCATTTCCATACCAGTTTATAGTTCACCTGGTTGGACCTAAGTGCCTTGATGGTTGCTTGGCTATCAGTGAGAATAGTTGTGTTCTGCCCCCTCTAGTTTCTTTGCAGATTAAAGGAGGCACATTTGTCTACGGCGTATATTTCCGCCTGGAATATGCTAGTGTACCTGCCCATTCGCTCAAAGTACATTTTCCTCGGACCAATGACACCGGCACCCGCTCCCTTTGCTGTGAGGGATCCGTCAGTGGACCAAGTAATTAGTTACTGGTTTAAGCCGTATGTCGCAGCCACGCTCTCCCGTTTTGCCTTGTTACTCCAACGTGTTTCAAACTTCTTATCGAAGTGTAATCTCGTTGTCATGTTATCCCTTGGTATCAGTAATTCGGGATACCGCCTAGAAAGAATATCAATCTTCTTTCGATTTAGGCAGCTGCCCGCCTCACTCATACTGCCGGCCATCCTGAATATTGATCCCCTTGCCTGCATCTGTATGTGCAGATGGAGAGAGGTTAATCCCAGAAGGACCTCCAGGGATACCGTTGGGCATGTCCTCATTGCCCCACTGATACACACGCAAGCCAGCCTTTGGAGCTTCTGTAATTCCCTGGCTTGTGTGCTGAGTCAATTCATCCATATAAAAAATACAAATAGAATATTAATGAATATTTGACTGTAATAAAAAAACTCCATAGAAAAAAATCCTAACTAATGGAAACTGTCTCCAATGTAGTGTCCCAGAGGACAACCAACTCATCCTAATCAACTGCCTCAAATCCTACTCCCTACGCATCCGCTCCAACTTCCTACATAATAATCCTTTCCTAAACATTGCCCTCAAAAATGCAAATCCGGAACAATGGATCTACCTTGCCGAGCTAGTCTCCCAATGCAATATCGAAGTATGAACTTGCCTAGTACCCTAAAACCCAAACGTTCAAATATTATTCGATAAGCGACAAACACAAAATATCACGCTTTAACAAAAGCTACAACATACATCTGGCAATACAGCCATCGGCACTTGGCAGCTCCCCAGACAAAAGCACAAAACATCGCTACAAGAGGAAGAAGAAGGAGTAGTCAACAAACAAATCCAGTGCGAATAGTGCTTTCAGCAGAGAATTGTTTAAGATGTTACTTGTTTAGTCGATAAATTATATTGGAACAGGTAAAATGGATATATGTAGTGATCCAGACCGGACATGTAGAGCATGTGTCAACCCACTCAGTGACGGGAAATATGACCTTATATCTACGCCAAACCTATCCGAACTCTATGTTCGCTTGTCCACAATGCAAGTAAGTCAGCGGAAATCTTGGGTTTACTCGTAAATATATCTGATTTTATAATATCTGGCTCCAAAGTTAATATATATAAGTTCATAGAAGCCTTACGCCAGGCTTAGAGAATAGGAAGACTTAAAATAGTAGAATAGAATGTCCAAGAAATGTTGAAATGCCTGCGGAAGTTGATAATCTTAATGAAGTTAGTAAATAGATAGCTAATAGTAGATGTAGTTATGAGTCAGATCGACAATCGGTTCGATTTGCGAACATTTTTTAAACTGAAGAACCTTGGCACAGTTTAGAGGACTTGCTTTTTTTAGCCAGTTCAAAAAAGTGACTTCTTCGTTACCACTAGAAATGCTAACATGTCCATTGACTCTGATAAGGGTATTATTATTTTTCTGTTAAGGGGAAACGGCATTGCGTCCTAAAAGAACTGATTATAGTGTACCTATTAACTACAGTATCTCAAGCAAGCCTATAACTATTAGGAATTTTTGTATATTCTCTACTTCCAAATCTTTCAACTTTGCATCTGGTGTTAAGTGTCTTAGCGAGCGCAATGCCTCCTATAATAATAATTGTTGGCGCAACAATCCAGATTGGATCAGGGCCTTGAACTGTGTTAGAACACTTCATTCAAGGCCGTAACGGTAAACTATAGTACACTGTAGGAGGCAATGTGATCAGCATTGCGCTCACTCGAGATTATTACTCTGTTTTGACTCAGTTACGCATTCACAGCTGAGTTGACTGGTATACGACGTCAAATCACGATACAAATTCCGCTGCCACCAGTGCGGTTTGAACGGCGGCCTCCCATAAGACAGCTCCTGTAGGGTACTGTAATCCTACATTGTACTATTACCGTCTTGAATGAAGTGCTCTAACACACGTTAAGGCCCCATCCAATTGAATTGTTGCGCCAACGATTATTATTAAGTGTTCTCCTAGGTGTCTCGACCAACTTTGCACAAGTGCCGGACATTGTCCCAGAAGGTCTATAGAGGTTTAGACACACACCACGCAGAGCCTGTAGGCAGTGTCCGTAGCTAACTTCCTTAGGTGATAGTTTAGTCGGCAGTGACTAGTGAGAATTCCCACTATTATCTGGAGGTTCTTCTTGGAGAGTTTTAAACAGTCTATTGTAAGCTTGGGTACGTATCTCCGAATAAGCAACCTGGTAGGCTCACCCAGTATAGTTCACTCAGCTGTTTCTTTTCATTTTCTAATGTAATAGCCATGGAACCGTTTCCGATTCCACAGAAGGGTTCTAGCCTATGTAAAGATGTCCTTGCTTCGTTCTTGATCAGTTCGTCCGCTGCCTCATTGCCTTCCAACCCAACATGGCCAGCAACCCAGAGTATGCACCCCATATTGTGCGAGCCAAGCGTATTAAGACTCTCAAGACGCTCATACCAATTTAGAGTTCACCTGGTTGGACCTAAGTGCCTTGATCGCCGTTTGGCTGTCAATCAAAATAGCAATGTTCTGTCCCCTGTAGTTCTTTTGAAGATTAAAGAAGGCACATTTGTCTATTCCGTATATTTCCGCCCATTGGCTCCAAGTACATTTTCCCTGGACCAATGACCTTGGCACCCACTCTCTCTGTTGTGAGGGATCCGTCAGTACCAAGTAATCAGCTGCTAGTTTAAGCCGTAAGTCACAGCCACGCTTTCCCAATTTGCCTTTTTACTCCAACGTGTTTCAAACTTATTATTGAAGTGAAACCTCGTCCTGTTATCGCTTGGTATCAATAATTTGACCTCTGTTTCTCGTTTCATCTCCATGCCATGCCATCGCAGGTGATCAAGCTTACGTTTCCTAGTGAATGGTACTATGGTGTTTTTGGCTGAATTGATACGCAGTTTCGCCATCCTTTACCAGGCACTAGTAACCCTGAATCAAGTTTGGATTCTATAACATAGGGTATCCTCATATTTGTCCCTACAGATTAAAACAATGTCGTCCGCGTAACCGTGGGTTTGTATTCTAGTATTTGTTAGCGCGTCCACGAATTCGTCTACTACCACACTAATATTCATAACAATAGAATTTGTACCTGTTGGTACTGCCTACTCCCTAATATTTTGCCCAGGGTGTTTCCCACTACCTTGTGGATCATGGCATCTTGTATCTCTGTGTGCGATGTATTATCGAATACCCCTTCGATACCGTTGACCGTCCTGTCCAGTAAGTGTGTTGACACTGATATAGGGGATTACGCATTAGAGTGTTCTCCATCGTTTTGAGTACGAACAATGTTAGACAAATCGGTTTGAAAGATTGAATTTAAAAGGATCCTTTTTACCCGCTTACGGAATAAAGATCACTTTCTCCCGACTCCGTGCTCTTGGTATATATCCCAGGGCTATGATGCTCCTTACCACCCTTAGAAGAGTCTCTAAGATGATTTTTAGACCTCTCTGGATTAATGCTGGGAAAATGCCATCTACTCTGGGTGATTTCCGTGGTTTAAAAGGCAGAATGTTGTCGCTTTCCGCCGTGGGGTAGGACCCCGGGAAATGAGTTCTGAGAAGCAGGCATACTCTATCCTCTTCACTCTCGGTAAATGTCCCACCCTCCTTCTGGCAGGCAGAAGATATAGTCCCGTCTTTGGCTATAGCTTTATATAGTCTGGTTGTTTCTGTGGTTCGATCCCTTCACAGAGTTCCCTGAAGCTGTACCGTTTTGCTTCCCTGATCGCGTTGCTATACGCCGTCAGTGCACTTTTGTACCTCGGCCAGTACCCTCGTACCTCTGTTCTCATTCTGGCTTGGTTCCTATTCCATCGGGGTAAATCCCTTGATAACTTGACAGCTGGCTTCATATGACGACTTCGTTGAGGTTTTCCACTACTGTTTCTAGTTTCAGTTCGCTTCCGATGTCGCCGCCCCTTGGAAGGTGAACCATGTTGTTGATCATGTGCGTTGCATATTAATCCCAATCCGCTCTCCTGAGATTCCTTATTATTCTTTTTATTTCGGAGTTGTCCTCAATATTGAATCTGATTATTCTGTGATCAGACATAGAGGGCTCATCCGACAGTCTCCAATTCCCGACCAGCCCGTTCATCAGAGTATTCCCCAGAGTTATGTCTAGTACCTCTTGTCTAGTGCTGGTCATGAATGCTGGAGTGTTCCCTATGTAATATATATCTAACTTATTAATAATAATAATAATTGTTGGCACAACAATCCATATTGGATCAGGGCCTTGAAGTGTGTTAGAGCACTTCTTTCAAGACCGTAACGGATTACAGTACTCTATAGGAGGCAATGTGGTCAGCATTACGCTCGCCCGAAATTATTACCTTGATTTGACTCACATACTCATTTACAGCTGAGTCGACTGGTATCCGACGTCAAATCACGATACAAATCCCACTGCCACTAGCGAGATTTGAACCGCGACCTTCCGTATGGCAGCCTTGTCCTCTAACCACTCAATTATCCGGACACTTATTGCTAAGAATAAATTCAAAAAGGTACTCATTGGTGATGGGCGTTGTCGTCGCAGCCGAGGGGAAATTGTAACGTCCACCTCTCAATAGTTTACGTCTTGCGACTAGCCCCGGTGGGATCCGAATGTTGTCTTCTGGGAAGTAGCCCGATGCTACAACAGCCACTCGAATGCTCCCCCGGCTTCCAATGAGACTTGGATAGCCGCAAGCTCTTCGTTTTTCGCAAGAGGAGTCCCAAATGACCTGCATGCTTCTTCCTTGCAGATCGCGAATCAGCCCCCCGTACGCCCACAGTTCCTGAGCCAGCACTATTCCAATGTTCTCCTTGGAACTTACCCTTGCAATTACCGCAGATGCTGCTCTGGCATGGTGAAGGTCTATCTGGGCTATCTTAGTGCTGGTCATTGGCTCCGTTGTTATTTGAAGTACTTCTCCACTGTCGGAGTATCACTCTCTTCTTCTGACATGGTGCTTTCCTGCACGGTGCTGTCCACCCTAAGCCCTAGAAAATATGGGTCTAGGTCGCCCAGCTTCTGTTCTTGACTGGGCAGCAGGTCTACTTCCCTGTTTGATCCACTCCTTTCCGCCTCTATGGCTTTCGAGACTTCTTTGATGGCCTCGGTATGCTTTTAACCCGGTGTCTTCTCCGAGGTGTCTTTCCCCGGCTTCTCCCTGGGCACATGCACGGGTATGTTGTCAAATTGGTAGTTGATATGGCAATTTCGACGTTTGATTGCCTCCAGAGATCGGTCATCTATCCCAATCGGGAGGAGTTTACCCGTGCCCTCCACCTTATTTCTGAAGACTCTCCACAATCGCGTATGGAGATCCTCCCTTTCTATTGTTGCGTCTTTCGGAAGAAACACTGTCACCATGTGCGTTCTTGGTATATCCTCCCTAGCACATGTCGATAGTTCTGCTCCTTCCTAGCCTGGCAATTTAGGAACTATAGTCCTAAGCCACTCTACAGTGTCCTCTATCGTGCAGTCCACGAGTATGTGCCCTGGCTGAAAGTATGCTCCCCATCCCTTGCACATCCTGACGACAAGGTCTTCGATGGTTTCCTGATCTTCACGAGTGCGTATTTGCTCGGGAAACTTTTTGGCAGTATGGCCAGTCGAATGCCCATGACTGCGCTAGCATAGCCAATGGCGGGCTTCCTGATTGCTGCCTTGATCCCTGCTCTACCCGGGCTTCTTTTCCTTTTGGATTCAGGTTTGGATTTTTTTGGGAGCATTCCCCTCATGCTATTTAATCTCCGCTGCTCTCCGCTTTCTTGGCTCCTATAAAGACCGTCCTTCAGATAACGCAGGTACCAATTAGCACCTGCGCGACTGAGGCTTGTCTACTTCCTGAGGTTTTATTTTTTTCCTTCCGGACGCATTCGTACACAACAAAACAAGTCAATCTCTTCTTAGATAATTTCCGGTCGGATGCACTAATTTCTCCAAAATGTACATACGTTTTCTTAGACAGCATCTTCCAGAAAGGCAGTTTCGCCTGCATTAAAAATAGCGTCGAGAAAAATTTGGTTGGTACGAATGAGCTCAGCCCGATGATCTTTAAACGGTTTGACTAATTCCACATTTGCAGAAATGTTTTCCTCGGATATTTGTAAAAGTCGTACTCCATATCTTTTTTTAAAAGCAAGAAAGCAATGATCCCTCATAAAACTTCTTGTGCAGCTCTTGCTCTTTAGTTTACAGAATCATAGAGTTCACTGTTGCGTGCTTCAATAAACCATTGCGAGAGTACCTTTTCCATTTTTGGAAACTCTTCGCTCTTTATCTTTATCCCTCTGAGATTTGATAGTACATATGGTAGACTTGGATAACCCGTACTTGTCAGAAAGAATTTTTGAAGGTGTTCCATTCTTACATACATCTAAAATCTTTACTTTATTTTCTAACGAATTCATTTCCGTTTAGCACTCATTTTGACACATGGTATAAAACCATAAAGATCATCACCAACTAGTTTACGGAACTAAGCATGCGGAACTTTGTATTGCGAGGAAAAATTCCATGCACAAGAACTCAAAACAAAGGAGTAAGTGATCAAAAACTATGCAACCATTTGAAACAGCCACAATTTCTCTATGTTCGCCATTCGATTTAAAATGGCAAACAAAAGCGAGTATTCGTAATATAGCGGTCCGGTACCCCCTTCAATGGATGCATTGTTCGCAGCGAGGCAGCTGTTCCGGTCCGGTTAAAAGACAGTGAGCAATTAGAAGTAAATGCTAAGCCTACTTTCAATTATTCTATTATTGAATTTAGTGTGATACTCTTAACATTGCAACAGTTATTAAAGTGTAAAGATTGTGATGGTGCAGTGACTTTTAGTAAATACGGACGTGGTTTAGGATTCAAACTTTCTGTGAGCATTCAGAAAGGATTCAATATGGTGCTAATTAACTGTAAGTGCTTAGAATGTCTTCAGTTATGTACGTTTTTTTGGCTTATTTTATAATGAAAAAAAAGACGAATATTTTATTATTTAAATGCCGAATAAAAGGCACCGAGGAGGACAACTGGTCCTCGAAATACCGGTATATGAGCAATAAGAACTCTATTCGACATTTAGAAAATAAAATTTTGCTTTTTTTCCATTTATCTCAAAATCGCGTTTTTCGTCATGATGAATGATGAAACTTGAATTTGTTATTCACAACATGAATGGCTATGTCCGGGACTAGAACTATTTTTTTATTCCAATAATTTCGTAGTTTTTTAATGAAATAATAAAAGTCCGATTTTTAGAACTTCATTTTTAAAAACTTTTTTTAGTCCCGGACATAACTACACTCATATTGATTAATAATTAATTTGATTTTTATTTTTCAGATAAATTAGAAGAGGCAAATGATTAACAGGTCGAGGTCCTACTTTTCGGGAAGGTCAACTTCAGCCGCAGTTTTAAAATAATAAATTTGTTTTTTTAATTTAAAAAAAAATACTTTTTTGTATTTAAAATTAATGTAATAATAAGTCTAAAAGATTGAAATTTCGTTTTTCTTTATTTTTATGACACAAACAAACAAAATCTTCAAACTCTAGATCATCGGGAACCCTTACGTAAATTCGAGCGAATTCTTTTTTGTTTCACAAAATCTCAAAATAAAGGGATCATTTGTAAGGGTGTGTGCGATACAAAACCTTATTAGAATCGATTCAATGTTTGTCTTCTTTAAGGTTTTGTTTGTAAAACAAGGCTGCGAAACACCATCTATACCGATATTTTCTCAAATAAAGTTAATAATAGTATATTACTATCATTTTTTGTATTTGACCGCCTCCCTTAAGTTCCTCACAAAATCATAAAAGTTTGCAGTAATAAAGGCTATAATATAAAGCATGATACCACCTTTCGTGGAATGGTTTCGTACTATTACTAACAAAGATATAATAGGTCAAATTTGTGTTTTGTTTGTTGAATGTCAGTATCACGCCAAAGCGAATATTCTGATATAATATATGCATCTACATTACGTTCTAGGTACTAATAGGACTTGTTACCACTCTGTGAGATTATAATTGATCTTCACATGCTTTCTCTCCCACCCTAGAATGGAAGGGATTAATCTGTAAGTCCAACGACCCTTCTCTGACTCACCCCTTGGCTGTTGCCATCCGCTTATGGATCTCTCCTTTTTTCATCTACGATAAAGAGGAGATGGACTTGGTGTTGTAAATGCTCATCATCTTGTCTGCCAGGATGTCAATCGCCATCATTCCCGAGAACGCTGCATCATCTGAAACGGTCTTGATGGCAGAAAACAACCTTAAGGCTGTTCTTCCTTAGACCGCACTGTTCTCCGAATTCGAACTGCATACTGGAAGATTGAACTCATGATCCTGGCTTTGAGTAGCCTGCTATACTCGGCCGTATTCGTGGTAGATGTTTTTTCGCATGCTCTATGTGGTGGTTAGCATTGAGTTTTCCGTCTATCATCATATCCAAGCACTTGATGGCCGTAGGTGTAATTTCCCTTGCGGCGCTTTCTGATGCGGACCACTTCCGTCTTTTCTTTCACGAGTACCAGTCCATCACTCTCTAACTAAACCTTAACAGCACTGATTGCTTCGTTTGAGTATAACTCAACATCTTCGAGATGTGATGCGACCACAAACATTACTATTTTGTCGGCGTAAGCGGCACGGTTAAATACATCACTGTGTTTGATATTCCACAGTGGAGGGGTGGGTGTGGAGCCTTGTGGGACACCCGCGGAGACAACGTACTCGTTGGATTCATCATCGGGTTCATACCAGAGCATCTGCTCTTGCAAGTAACTATCGACAATAGTAGCGAAACAGGTGGGAACACCAATCGTCACCAGAGACTTTGTTATAAGGCTCCAATTGCCCGAATTGAATGCATTCCTCACGTCCAGGCTCACCACCATGCAATATCTGTTCGTACAATCCCTTCCATGTCCTTCCAGTAACCATTTTGATGTTGTTAATAGTTAATCTGGCCCTCCGAAACCCATACTACCGATTTGAAAAGCCTGTTTGGCGAGTAATCTATTGTAAATTACCCACTTCAACATTTTCCCCGTAGTGTGTAGAAGTGTAGTGTATAGGAAAACGGTTCGCCTGGGGGTTTACCAGCTTTAGGCAGCAGTACCACCTTCTGTAACTTCCATGATGCAGGAAATCTCCTCTCAGACATTCATGTTTTGAACAACTCCTCCAACATAACATGTTTGAGGGCTTTATTCAGTATGCTGTCCAGACCCGGGGCTTGCTGTCGCCTATTCAACCTCATATTTCTAGCAGCTTGGAATCGGCGTTACATTCAGGTGTCGCTGGAAGGTGTCAGTAATCTCCTCTTGTTGGGGAAATAGCCTCTGAATGATTTTTAACAAGAGATCTGATCTACGGAGATGAACTACCTCTGAATCGTCTCGTCATTTATAGGCGCTACTGTTCGAGTTTACATCCACATCCGAACAGAGCTGCTTAAAACTTTTTCTCTTACTCCGCTGAATGGCGAGCTTTAGGTTTTTACAGGATTTCTTACAAGCATGCTCCTTTTGCCCTTGGTCGATCCTACCTATTGCTCTTCGAGTTGGTCGTCTGGATGGCCATTTCACTGTGTCATTAGAAATTGGATCTTTTAGTGGGGAATGAGTATCTTCTAGCATGGATCGCTAGGCTGGTCTAGCTACATCTCTATGAATGTTTGTTTCTCCATTGATTTTGCACATCAAGCTGGCGTTCTTTTAGATTTTGACTTGCCAGGACATATTACGTGCCAGCCCATATTTGTATTAACCTCATTTTTTCCGTTAACCCCTTCCTAAATTCCGGGCATTTACCATTTCCGCCAATATGCCATTTATCCCGTCCCTCCTTTTCTTCGTACAAAATGTATTTGGGTCCATTGCACTCCTTGGCAATATGTCCTTTCTCTCGACACACCTTCAACATCGATCGGACTGGGCGATGCCACTAGTGCAGGCCTTCACGAAGTGTCCAAACATCAGGAATTTGAAGTATCTTGTTAGAGAAATATGTTTCCTTAGACGTCAAACAATCCATCCAATCCAAATATTCCCTACTGCCAATAATTTCTGCACTGCCTTCACTGCCATTCGCATTGTGGTCGTTTGAGTACCGCCGTAAGCTTTTCTCTCGATGGATTCTTCTCCGAATTCCTCTGACTTGAATTGTTGTTTCAAGGTAGTGCAGATCTTTTTTCTGGATGTCGCCTCATCGAGATCCTTGCATTGTATATAGATCTCATGTTTTTGGGAACGTATCGCGGTATTCTCTTGTAGCGAGTTTATAACTTGATTATGAAAGCTATCAGTTTTTCCCATACTGGATTTTTTCAGCTTAAACATGAGATACCCTTTCTGCGTCCTCTGGATTTGGCGGACATTTCGGCCTAGGTCTGAATTAGCTCTTTTTGTTTCCTGTTCTTCTTTTTACGACCTTAGTCTGTCTGTCTCGATTTATTCGGAAACGGCTGAAGCAATTGTCACAAAGTTTGGTAAGAACAACATATAGCAAATGGCGTAATTTTCTGTTGAGTTTAAGGGGGGGGGGGGGCTCAAATAAAAGGGCTTGACCTGTACTTTTTGAAACTGATGCTATTTCTGATATTGGGTGAAACTTAGGAGAGCGAGGGCTAAAATGTATAAACCGGAAAGTGTAACAGGTCTCGTTTTCAGAACCTATCCAACTGAAAAATCTGAAAGAAATTACAGTATGTAATTTCTGCTATTGCTGCTACAACCCTCCTCTTCGGTCACTCCTTGGTAAAGTTTACTAGGGAAGTTACCGAGGGTTATTGGTCTAACTTGAAGATGCTTTATCGATCGTTTTCCCTACAAGAAAAATTGCTGGTTTAAATTGCAACATCTTTATTTGGGTTAGCACTAATCTTCACTCACATTTAGGTTTTAAATCTGGAACACAGATTCACAACTTAACATTATTGAAGATTACTTGCTGTTGATGTTGCAATTGTAATTGTGGGTTGGTTGCTTTTGTTGATAATAATATCCCTCTGTGGCATTCCTTTTCAAGTTCCAATTATATTTATTGGTGGCTGGCTCATATTTAATTAACTTTCCCAAAAAGTGTAACGTATGATCTGCATTGTTAATTGAAGGCTTTTTATTACTGCTGACCAAAATGTTAGCGAGCGGTCGCAATATTGTGTTGTTGCTCATCCTAGCTAACTAACATTGTCCGTTCGAATATGGGGCATGGATCTATGTGAGTCGGTAGTCTTCTGGTGTCCATCCCATAATATCTAGTCACATTAATCTGATATTTTCCTTTATTAAACATTTTTTTAAATCCACATTTTCATTTATTTATAGCTTAGTTCGGATGACCCATTGCCTAAAATGCTTTGCACTAAATGCTACAATCTCATACGAGAATTTGATGCCTTTCAAAAGATGTGCATTGAGTCCTACAATTTCCTATATTCCAAATTTTTAGAAAAATGTTTAAAATTGGAATCAATGAACGAACTTGTTGTGAAGGAAGAAAAGATTTCTGTAGGTGATTATCCATTAGAGATTCAACCGTATATTGGTTTCGAAGGTGGTAATGATAACATCAGTAAAAAAGATATAAATATCACCGTTCTGAATAATGAGGAATGTTCTAGTGAACAGAAACTCAAAGAATCAAAAGAGGGCATTCCAGATTTCTCAGTCGATGACTCAGATGATGAAATTTTGGCAGAAAAAGTGAAAAAGTCAGAACGAATCAAAATAGAAAATATTAACGAAAATAAGGTAAACAGCATGGCTGTTGAAGTATCGCCTTATAATATAGCAGCAAACCGTAATGAGACTGAATCGCCAGATGCCGACACAACACTGCAAAATCCGAAGCGAAGAAGAAAAACTCGGAAAGAAAAAAAATCATCCTCAGATGACGATCCAAGTGTAAGTGGTAAAGAGAGCAGTGAGACTAATATAAAGGCCGATAAAGACTTGTCTAAGACCGGAGAACTTGAGCATCATAGAACTAGTCCATTTGTATGCGGTAAATGTTCCAAAAAGTTTTACACAAAAGTCCATTATGAGGGGCATATGAGAAAACATCAGGGAGAAAAGGTAGCTTTTTATGCAATAATAATCTCTATAAGATATATAGCACTATCTTTTATCGTCTAAAATAACAATCATTCGTATTATCTTACAGCCTTATGTATGTGAGCATTGCCCCAGAGGATATTCAAGACTGGTCCGGCTGAAAGATCACATTTTAAGTGATCACTCCGGCGAAAAAGTTTGGTATTATTGCACTGTGGAAGGATGTGAAAGAAAGTATAGATGTCAGCAGAGTTTAGATCGTCACCTAAAGGGCCACTTCAATCCCCAACCTGAAACGAAAACCAAGAAAGCTACCGTCATTTGCGAACAGTGTGGTAAAATACTTTCTAAAGGTGTACTGCGGGTAGGTAATTTTTTGATACATTTTCAAAAATTGGTTGCGATTATTTTATACATTTCATGAAAATCTAGTTCAATCGGTTGTGGAAGAGGGCTAGGGGAGGATGATCCCGTCCGGAAAGTATATAAGGAAAATTATCTATGATAGAGAAGGAACACGTTGCAGATTCTGCCTCAGACGGAGCGATTGCATAGGCCTGGACACCAGACCGCGTTTAGGGTTATCGAATTGGTGGACCTTGAGGCAAAACTGGGTTGTCTGGAGTTCTGTATTAAGGCAGGTCTAGATCGAATACCGATTATTGTCTCGTTGATAATGATGATGATATTTGCCACCAAGGCAAGCACATCGGAATTCTACCTTCCACGGTTAAACGGATGAAGATTATCACAGAACAGAGTAGGCGTGTATAGCCTTCTAAGCTTCATGAAAAATAGGGTCTCTGGCCGAGGATGTTTTTTTTTAATGTACACAACCGTGATCCGTCCCATATATCTGTACGGTTTTAATCACTTTGGCCCTTTACGCCTCCTTACGAGATCAACGATGTTCGCACGCAAATTTCGTCAGCAAGTTAAAGTTCGGTAGAAGTGAAGCACTTTTCTACATTTAGTAGCAAGGAAAACTCCGAATCTTTCTTGATCCTGTAAAGAGGGGTAGAACCGTTAGTGAGAGATGAATTGCTTTCTTTCACTTCAAAGGAAACTGCACGCGTCGGCGGTCCGTAAGAGAAGGCCGGAAACTTGTGCGCCACCGAGTTTGAAGGTGTGATTTCGTGGCACTAGGACTTTAAAGGTGGGTAGCGGCCTCCGCGGACCGTCCACCCTAATGAGGGCCTGTGAACACGTCTCGAGATCCCTGGGTTCGGCGGGGAATTGCAGATTCTGCTCGAACACCATCTCCGCGGGGTGCCCATGAACTCCTCTCGGTGGGCGTGGAAAGGCCGAGGAGGACGAAAGGCAAAGACCGCAACCACGACGGATCATTGCGAGCAATTAAGGCGACCTTTAGTGTCCGGTGCCAACGTTCCAACATCCCATTGGACTGCGGATGGTATGTAGTAATCCTGTAACGTTTGAAACCAAGGAGCTTGCCTAACTCAGAGAAAAGAGTAGACTCAAACTTCATTCCCTGGTCCGTGATGATTACGGCTGCTACACTAAAGCGCGGGATCCATTCTCGACAGAGGGCCTCGGCGCATGACTGTGCCGTAATATCAGAGAGAGGTATTGTGGTCCGTGAACACGGTGAACGGCCTGCCCTCAAGGGAGAAGTGGAAGTATTTAGTGGAGAGCTACGCGGAGAGTAGCTCACGATCGTTGAGCTAGGTTAAGTTGTTTCGAAAAGAAGCAACGGTTGCCAGATTTGATTCACCCGTTGGTGAAGAGCGTTGCCTATTGCTGTGTTTGAAGCATCGACGAATACAGGTAGGGGGGCATCTGGACGAGGAAATGTCAGCAATGTAGCCTCAACAAGCTGTTGTTTGAGAAACAACACCTGGAAGGCCTTATTAGACCACGCAACTTGGCGGGAGTTTTTGGTTTTGGGCCCCGCGCGCTTTCAATACGCAAAACTGCTAAAAATACCTCAATGATTGCACGAATTAATAATCAAATACTCAGTTAATAATCATAGGCATGAATTAATAAATTTTCTTCGGAGTGTTGCTTGTAAGTCAATACAAGTTGGGAAACCGGAAGCTGAACGCTTCAGTTATGAAAGGTTTTTTGTATTTGTCCCATTAGTAGTTTTATGTGAGGATATCCACTTTCGCGTTATATTGACATTTAAAGTTTTGAATTTGCAAAGAAGCGACAGCTTTGACCTATTATAACTTTGTTAGTAATGCTGGGATTTCCATCAAACTTAGTAGGTTCTACGATAAGTTTAAAGGTGGTTCTGCAGCCAACTGCTAAAAATTATAGCAATATACTATTATTAACTTTATTTGAACAGATTTCGGTATGGAGGGTGCTTCGGAGTCTAGGCACGATACAGTGGTAGCCTCCTGGTTTTTTTTTCAGATTTTTCGGATGGATAGTTTCTGAGAATGGATCCGTTAAAGAAATGATCAATTTTGACTCCCGCACTCCCTACCTTTCAATCAAATATCAAAACTAAGACCGGTTTCAGAAAGTACTAACCGAGACCTTTCATTTGATACCCCACATATATTGTCATGTGGGGTATCGCCGCGGCGGCGGCAGCACAGTGCACCGCAGACGCGAATTCACCCCGGCAATGCAGTCGTGTTTCATGCCTCCGATGTGCGGCCACACTGTTCTATTTTGTGGTGACCAGTGTAATGCAGGAAATACAATAGGACCAAGTCAAAGAAGGTCATGTGTAGGTGCTACTGGGGTCGGCAATCCTTCCCTGTACTCTTACGTCTCCTTCTCTTGATCTTGATTGTTACTAGACTCCCTCAGTCACGATACTGGGCAGTAACATCCTAGCCGAGATAATGGATTTTCAATGAGTTTGAACCACGAGAAATAAAACTACCTATCTCCGAATGTCAAGCTTATTATCGCTGATATTTACTTGATGACCTTCTTCTTGATTTCTTAATTGCCACTTCCGCCTTATCCTAAATCTGGCAGTTACCACCCACACAGAATAAAAATATCGCCCTTACATGTAATGGTAGATAGATTGGTCAAAGTGCCGCTCAGTGCGGGAATATTAAATAAAAAAGCAGAAAGAGTATATTAATGACAGGGTTAAGAACGGCTTCCAACCATTGGGTTGGAAAAATGCGAATTTGACGGACGCAGACGGAATTGCTGCGAGGATACAACGCCTTACCAGTTAAAAATTTGGTATGAGCGAACCCAATCATGAAAAAATCTTCCAGATACCACGACGATGACCTGACTTAAATCATGTGGTGTATATTAACGTCGAACGTTACGTCAAATGTATGTGTGAGTCTGGATGAGGTGGAGGAGAGTCAAAGCCTTTGAGCATTGAGACCCTAATGGGTCTCGATTCCCTCGTTTAACAGAATATCCCGGTGTCGTTTATGTATCGCAGGGTTTCCGTTAGTGGAGCCCCCCGTCTCGCGCCTCTCCAGACAGCGAAAATGATATTGAGTTGATTTGCCTCAAGTTCTTTGGATTTGAATAGTCATCTTTCCCAGACTTAGATATGAAGATGGTAACTTCTGCCACGTAGCCCAGAGCATATCCTCGAAAAATATTCCCTAAAAGTTGCTCTAAATGGTATATACCCTCCTTTATCACCGGTGAATAGATGCCATCCATGCCAGTTGCTTTGAAGTGTTGAAAAGGATAGCATGGCAGCTCTCGTCTTTTTCCTTCCAGTTTGTTACAGTACGCTCTAAAGGAGTTTCGCTGCGAACGTTCTACGAGCCTCTTGAATCCCCGCTGAGTTTTTGATGTTTAACCAGTTTTCATTCTTATTGCTTTTACAAGCACGATTCAGAAGTCGTCTGGTTGATTTACTGAATTTCTGCTGTTCTCGGTTCCACCATGGAATATTTTTACCGCTTTGGCCTCGGGTAATAGAAAAAGTTTTTTCAAAGCACTCTAAAACGTGTGATTCAGAGTTTCCAATTGATGATTGTTGCCAAGAAGTTCATTGAACTCTGTCCAATCTGTTTTCTTAGCATTCCAGCTTTGTATTACAGACTGTTCGCCTGTAATAGTCAGACTGAATTCTAGGTTTCCGTGAATTGAGAGTGAAACTTCGTCTAATACCCGCCAGTGTGTAATCAACTATAACACTTTTGAAGTGCAGATTGTTAGGCCAATTATTTCCTTTCTCGGTCCCAACGTTTGAACCAGTTGAAGTGGTGAAATTAAATAGCATTTTTCTTTTGGGATTGAATTTGCTACTGATCCGAACAAATATGATGAGCGTTCGCATCACAATCTATTAAGAGTTGGACATCAGTTAATTTTGCATACCCTATCGCGTCTCTTAGTTCTTGCGTCGGTGGAGGATACACAGAATTATAGGATAAGTAAGTAGAGGAACTATGACGTTTCTTCTCTTTTCATTATTTTTGTATTGTAGGTTGACCGCAACTGGGTCCTGGAAACAGCATTTATCCAGTTTGGTTGCCTCTAACAATTCTGACATCAGGACGCAGGCTCTCAGTCTCAAGGAACTCTCGTCGAAGAAGATCTTAGCCCCTTTGCTTATCCGATACCATAGATTTTGTTAAATTGAATCCATAGCTCTTCTACCAGAAATATAAAATGGCAGTTCGGCAACTTTGCCTGCCTTTTTGCCAGTAGGAAAGAGGAAAAGGCGCTGGCATGCTGCAGGATAATTTGACTAACCTTTATGTTTGTAGATGTAAGTTTAGTCTAATGTGAAAACCGCTGCTCACTGAAAAGTCTAATGTGAAAACCGCTGCTAACTGAATGGATTTGACTGAGGTTATCAGTTTATTCATACCTTCCGCGAAAAATTTCCTGTGTTTGGATGAATGAATGAATTAAAACCGAAGCACTGATGAAGGCGAAATATGCATATTTGCAGACAATTAAAATATTTAGCAAGTTAAACGGTTCTGAATTATTATAGTAGATAAGATTTAGCCTGAACTCCCCTCTTCCTTACTCCTGAAGTTTCCTTCTGCGGAGTCTTTCTCTCCCGTTTTCCAGGAGAATTAGGCAACAGTGTCACCAACAGACTGGCCGCAATCAGGTTTCCAGCTCCTCTTATCAAGGGAGTTGTTTTACTCTCGATTTTGGCTGACCGCATCATAGACACTGGGTGCAGGTTTTCCACCGAAGTAGAGAGCACGTCTTCCACAGATTCCTCCGTAGGGGAACATAATCTGGTGGCATCTTCCACAGATTTCTCCGTAGGGGAACATAATCTGGTAGCGTCTCCAAAATCCGTGATTCGGCTGCGGCCTGGTTGTTCAAAGTCATGGGTGGATTCGAAGGCTTCGACTACATACCACTTAAAGAGTTGCAATCCATCCATGCTTCCAGACACCCTTAGTGTTATAGTAGTAGTTCGCGGGGACATCAGTATTGACAAACATTAAAAAATGGTTACGACTCTAATGTTGGCGAGTTTCATATCCAGTTTCAAAAAGTTTTCGAGTAGGATATGCCTCTGCTGGTATCTCACTTCATTAATTATCTAAGGCTGTGGTGGTCATCTGGTGTTTTGCTATTATTGATATTTACTGGGTTACTATTTTTACTTTAGACTTGAATATAGCCAACATTAAATTGTTATCTAAGGCCCTAGGCAAGGCTGTAGGGAAGAAGTGGCCAGGACTGAAAATTATATGACCTTCCTGGGATTTACAGAATCACAGTAATTTTTCCAAGGATTTTAAAACAAGTCAATTTTGAGATTCCATCTCAACTGTGCTCACAGGCTACATGGTTGAAAGGTTACATTCAATCTAAGTTGTTGGATTAAATAGACTTCATCATTGGAGCATCAGCACAAATCAATATGGCAGGGCATAGATTGACTCGTTAGCATTATCGATGCCAGTTCAGTCAATTTTCAATAACGAAAGCGAAAGTGTATTGAGATAGGTTGGGAGCAACCCACTCGTCTCACTGTGGATTTCATGCCGGAATTGTCGATTCCAGAATTAACGAGGAAGCAATTCAGGGAACTGCTAACAGATAAAAAATTTGAATCAAGTGTAAAATTTATCAAATGGAAAGTTTTTCTGCTGTCTGAAAAACGAGATCCATCCTCTCAATGCATTTATTGACGGTCAAGCCATTTGAAAAGCGCATCTCTAGCCAAATATTGAACGTAGCAAGTAGACCGATTTATATGGCATGTAAGGTCTCCGTGCTCGAATTAGCGATCGGAGTACAGCTCTATTGTTGGAATTTCTGCGGGGTTTCAAACTGAAACGGTAAGACAAATTGCAGACTGACTTCTTTAATGACGTTCTACTTGCAGGATCGACTATTGAAGTCCTTTGGTGATTGATTGATAGATTGATAGAAAGGAATCAAAGATGATCCATTGTAACTCCATCTCCTTCGTCAACCAGAGCTGTAGAGAGGAAATCTGGGCGGGGTGAAAATAATGTGGGCCCATATTATCATTTTTCACTGAAATTTCTAGTCTGGACTCCCGTGAAAACTTCGGGCCCGGAGAGAATTCCCCTCTTTCTACCCTCTTCTCGTCAGGACTGTCGTCAACTATTTGTGAACTCCTTGCTTAGCTGGTGGGGTTTATCCATTGTAATTGTTTGAGGCTTAGGGTCTCTAGTGTGGGCGAATTTCGAAATCAATCAAAATTATAATAAGGCAGGTATGGGCAAAAGTTATTGCTTTGGTGTCCTATACTCGTACGCTTTGTAAAATATAAGTTTGAAGTTGATCATATAGAGTTTAATAAATCCAAGTGGCAAAGAATTGCTCATATTTTTTTTTTACCACAGGAACACGAAATGATGCACAAAGGAATATTCCCTCATGTATGCGATCAGTGTCCAAAGAAATTTCGTTTTCGTAACAAATTGGAGGAACACAAATTAGTACATTTGGGTATCAAAAAACATTCCTGTTCGGTATGCGGCATGAAGAAAACAACAAAAAAGGAACTTGCAGCGCATATGAATGTACACACCCGTGAGAAAGAGTATCCTTGTCAGTTTTGTAAATCATGTTTTCTAACCAACGGTAAATGCGCGTGGAAATAACATCCTAAAATAAAATAAATGAAATTTATTCCTTTCCTTGACAGCGAACCTTGTTCGTCACATCCTTGTTGTTCATGACGGTATCAAAAACTTCCATTGTACATATTGTGGTCAGTCTT
Source organism: Hermetia illucens (assembly GCF_905115235.1). NCBI lineage: Eukaryota > Metazoa > Arthropoda > Insecta > Diptera > Stratiomyidae > Hermetia > Hermetia illucens. The sequence continues at coordinate 117,839,826 of NC_051852.1, forward strand.
TTGGAAAATCGGAGACTTTGAAACATCATATGATGCGTCACACCGGCGAGAAACCACATAAATGTCCATACTGTGAAAGGAGATTTATACAGAAAGCTGCCATGATAATCCACGCTAGGCGTCATGAAGCGAAAGGCGACAAATTAATTGATGCTCCCAGTGAACCAAGTTAGCTATGCTTCTCTGCAATATTACAATGAAATTATGCAATTGTTTAGTTAGGTGATAAAATATTTTTACAATAAAATATAAAATGATCTGAACTGTTCTATTTTTTGCTAGCTTAGTTTGCCTGAAAGGAATACTTCTTGGAGTTTTATTTTATGCTCTACATGATGTTTTTTGTTGCCTTGCTTACTTGGAAGTCGCTCTGGTAAGAGGTGTATTAGTGGCGTGCGGCTAGGGTTATCAAGTTTTCAGCATCAAAAAAGTGTTCTCAGAGTTATAATGAAATCCTGAAACGTGAGCTTCCTTCTTAAACGAGCAAAACTTCCTCCTCTCTTCGAGTATCCTTCGTGGTAAGAAATAAACTATAAAACGTTAAAAAATAGTTGATGGTTTCATTCCGAGCAGAGGCAATTCTTCAGGCGCTTTCTTACCTCTGCCCTGCAGTAGCCGATTAGTTAGTTTAGTTAGTTTCCATGTATAATACTACTCGCATAAACTAAATGACCCTATGAGTAAGGGCTTAACAATAAACTCAAGGTCTTCCCTGTTTGTCTTCAAAGGCGACTAAGAAGGATATAAATTTGTGAGCTAGCATTCTGCAAATTCCGAAACTTTGCTGCTGCCGAAAAGGCAACAACAACACCTCAACGTTCTTTGATCTTGCAATAATTTCCCTGTAGTCCTTTCTGCTCTTAGTTGTTGTAGGTTTGTTGCTTTTCATCCTGACAAATCTTGCCCCTATCGTCTCTTGATTTGATTTCTTGGTTTCTGAATATTTTATCTCCTTGCTCTGGGTCGTTAGCTTATCAAAAAATTTCATTCGACTTATCTAGAATATTTCAAAACTGCTTGGTAAAATCTGCGGCAACTTATGAGCCAATAAAAGATTTGGTAATTACTTTTCTCGTTCGCATTTTATTCGCAATTCAACTCATCCCAAAGGCTCTCGAGTTTTTATGTGGGCGTTGAAACACCACCGCCCGACTTTTGTTGAAATGGAAAAAAATTAAAACAAATCGTGAAAAGCTGATGGCTTCACGAACTTTTTATGGACCGGATCCAATGCTCATTCGTGGTAATCAATGAGATCGTGAATTTTATCTGTGATCTGTGATCTCTTGCACTTCAATGCGAATTATGCAAGAGGTACGTAGGGTTTGGTAGCTTCATTAAAATGGGCTTGAAAGTCTACCCATTGGATCAGTATTTTATCCTTTTCGTGCAAGAGATAACCGTTTTTTTTCCAGATACCTATTTGCTCTACGCTCGAATGGCCTGCTGTCGTCCTTTATAGTTTTGCGGAATATGCTCTCATTTTAGCCTTTTCTATCCTTTTATTTCACTCCAGTCTCAACTGCTTGTAAGCTTCCACCAATGATCATGTTCCTCATTGTAGAGTTTTCAGATTCAGGATCTATCAATCAGAACATTACTAGTTTCCTCCTCTTTCAATACCTTTAACTTCTTCTAGTTGGGCATTAGGGACATCTTCCAAAATAATGGCCTGAGGATGTCAAGGAAGGGGTGGGAATCTCAGAGGCCGCGGCTCACTGAACATCTGAGGCAGACGGAACAATGATTGAGGATGTGATCCGTCGTAGTCCGGAGATTTGCGACCCATGCGCGCGACCGACCCTTTTTTAAGGTTTTGTGTAAACACAAAACCTTATTAAAATCGGTTTACTGTCTGTCTGTCTGTCTGTCCGTCTGTCTGTCTGTCTGTCTGTCTGTCCGTCACACGCACTTTTCTCGGAGACGGTTATGGCGATTGACACCAAATTTGGTAGAAAGGTGGGAACTGTGAACACTCACGCATACAGCGAATTACATCTTTTTACGTCGAATTTAAGGGGGGGGGGGAGTCCCCATACATGCAAAATTTTTTTTCATCAAATATAGTCATGTGGGGTATCAAATTAAAGGTCTCGATTAGTACTTTTCAAAGCCGATCTTAGTTTTGACATTCGTTGGAAGGGTGGGGATCGCGGGGGGTTGAAAGTGATCACTTCTTTAAGCGGGCCATTCTCAGAAACTACCAAACCGAAAAATCTGAAAAAAATCAGGAGGCTGCCACTATACGGTGCCTGGGCTCCGAAATACCTTCCATGCCGATATCTGTTTAAATAAAGTTAATAATAGTATATTACTACAATTTTTTGTGTAATTGGTTAGAAACCCCCCTTAAATTTATCCTAGTACCATGAAATTTTGCAGTAATATAGGCTATAATATAGAGCATGATCTTACCAAGTTTGGTGGAAATTGCACTATTACTAACAAAGTTATAATACCTCAAATTTGTTGCTTCTTTGAAAATTGAAGACTATGAATGTCAATATAACCCGAAAGTGGATACTCTCACATAATATATGGATATATTACGTGCTATGTACTAAGAAATACACAAAACCTTTCGTACCTGAAGCGTCCAGCTTCCGGTTTCCCGACTTGTTTATTTTTACTTTCAAATTCGCGGTTATATTGTTAGGTGCACGCGAATCCCTTCGTTTGTTTAGAGTATTTTTCAGGATCCGGTGTGGACTCACGAATTGGCAATAACACGTGATTTTCTTTGTAAAATGACACGTGAGGGATCGAAGTGTTCATTTGACTTCAGTTGCGCCGACAGTTACGTCACAGTGTTTTACGTGGGTACTTGTCTCGTGGACTTAATCCCACGGTCTTCTTAAGACACGGGTTGATTTTGTGACCACAATCAGAGCCCCGCTGCAGTAAGCTTCAACGGTACCAGTTTATACCGAGTGCATGGCTCAGCATTCATACTGGTGGATGCAAGGCCTACCTAAATTTCTACCGATTTAAGGAGTACGGCATCCGAGTTGAAATGCAACATCACGTTGAGACCCGAAGGTCTCTGTTCGCTTGAACATAACCGCAACCCCCATGAAGCTCCCACTAGGGGGCCAACCGCGAACAACCGAGCTGAACGCACGTACAATAGGAATTCTCCTGAAGTATGTGAATCCAGGGGTTATCCCGGTCCCCATGGTACTAGGTAAGGTAAGGTTTCGTGACCTATTGCCACTTCAGATGAGTCCCCGTGCAGACTTGGGTCTGATCACCCTAATTAGGCCTTTGGAGCATTCGGCTACGGCATCACGGTCGGCAAACCAATGCGATACAGCGCCTCCCGATGCCACCACTGTGGAGATTCTCCTCGGCCACTTGGTTTCAGTTCAGCCGACAGGGTTGCCGCCCGTCTTCCTCCCCGCCACCTCTGAGCACCACCAGTTGCGCCGATAGGTGGGATTGCTGCAACAACCGGTAGTGCTTGTGGGAGTGGAGGATGAATAAATTCTTCAATTAAGATCTGCTCGAAATATCCTCGCCATCTATCCCTCGCAGCTCGAAGGTCGATAAGCAAAGCGAAGCTTTTGACAAGTGGATACTGATCTCTGTAGCCATCCCGAGTTTCCAGTTTATCGTAAAGATCTTTGTAAAGGACGCTCGACAGTGATCCTTTTCTTTGCTTCCCGGTTGGCATTCTTATAAATTTGCCAATTGACGAGCGTTTTATCGTCGAGAAACTTGTGGTTGAGGTGGTTCTTTTCACGGAAATTCATTTCAACATCGTCATTCGAAAGCCAAGTATCTTGGTTGATGAACAGCTTACCTTCCTTGGAGATCCCAAGGGCTGCTGGTTTCACGATTCTTCCACATTCGTAATGATTGGTAATTGCGTAAGTCAGATAATTTCTTTTTTCTTCTCACGAAATTGCTACTATTTAATGCGCGGCGGACCAATGCGTTCCTCACGCTGTTCTATCGGTGACTGGGTTCGCAAGACGGCAATCAACGGCAACTGTTGAAGTGCGATGGTTTCATAGGGAACAGCTTTGCAGTGTGCGATGGTGTGGATTTCCGTTTTACTATTTCTACTATAAAATGTAGGAACATGACACAATCGATTAATGAACCATGTATTCATAAGTACAAGGTCATGGGTGTCCGCAAAATCGATTATACGCTCGCCACGTTGCCACTTGTTACTTGTTAGCAGGCATCTTTCTCGGTGTTAGGTTGACCTGTCTGTGGTGCATACGCGTTGAAGAAGTGAATAGTGCGCACAGCTGATATAATGGTGAGTTTCATCAGCCGGTCATCAAATCGTTCGACTTCTTTAATGGGTTCACGGAAACCCTCTGAGATGGCAATGCTTACATCGTATTGAGTGTGTGGGCTACCAAAATATATCCATTTTTACCGTGTTTGCGTTCTATGTCGTAGCTTTTGGTACCAGACCATCCGATTTCTTGTAGAGCGCAGATATCAATGCGCCTTTTTCGAAGGGCTCTTTCGAGTTCCTCGGTCTTTCCAGTCAGGGTGCCAATATTTAGCGTGCAGGCAGGTATTTGTTTTGCTCGGACTGCTGCTTGACGCCGTCCATCCGTCAAGAATGCTTGTCCATTTCTCGGCAGGACCGAGCCCGTCCTGCCGCGTTGACTGAGGTGAAGGCCCTAGCATTTCTCTGAGGCTCATTGTTATTCAATTCGATCATTTCTTTTCTAACGACGTTGGATGCATTTTCTTGGTCGGCTTGTTGCGAGACCTGTCACCAAGAGAGATCAGGTAGGGTTTAGCATAGTAGAATAACTCCAACTATACTTTATTTATCTCTTTCACTAATTTCAGCATTTTAATTTTGTTTTTAGAATGGGTGATTTTAATTGATATCCACGCTTCATTTCTTTGTACGCTCGTCTTGTGTTTTCGTCTATTTTCTTTCATCCCTCGTCAAAATACTTTCGTTTCTTTTGGTTTAATATTTTATTAGTTGCTCGTCAGATATTTTCATAATTTTCTCTTTTCGTCTTTGTGTTTCGTTTTTAAGGTTTTGTGTGAAACAAAACCTTATTAGAATCGAGTCGGTCTGTCTGACACTGGTCTGGACACACCAGCGTGTGGGAGTTTTACCCACTAAAACCACCTCCGATTCCCTCCCTGCCCCGCGGAACCACCATAAGGTACTACATCACGGGGCGGAGTCAGCTCACTCTGCTTAATCCCATTTCTTCTATACGCGGCTCACGTGACCGCGCTTTTCTCCTTTCCTCTCCCTTTCGCAATTTATCTTGAATAGATGCGGCCATGGAGTTGACCGCATCCCAATTCTCTTGATGTGCTAGCATTTTCGGCACCAGATTTTCTGGTACCAGCACCTCTCCTAGAGTCACCTCTAGATTCCTCCTTTCTTCCACAAATCTCAGACAGTGGAAGAATACATGCTCTGGGTCCTCTGGGACTCCATCGCAATTTGGACAGTCGGGTGAGGTCTCCAATTTAAACCTGTGCAGTTATTGGCGATATCCTCCATGCCCCGTGTGAAACTCGGTGAGATTATAATAAATTTCATCGTGTCGTCCCTCCAACCATTCCTTGATGGCAGGAATGAGCCTGTGAGTCCACTGACCCTTTCCCAAGCGTTCCCACCGCCCTTGCTATCTATTTATGGATTTCTCCCCCTCAGTCTTCTTCGTCCGCGATGAGGGAAAGATTGACTTCGCATTGTATATGTTCGCCATCTCATCTGCCAAGATCTCTCATCATTCCTGAGATGACAAATGCTGCATCATCTGAGACAGTCCTGAAGGCAGAGTACTGAGGAAGGCTGTCCTCCTGTAGACTGAACTTAGTTTGGTAGCATTCTCTGACATCCGCAACGCCTCCCTTCAAACTGGGGTTGCATAGAGCATGATCGAGGTCACCATCCTGGCTATAAGCGATCTAGAGGTACGCCGTGGCCCTCCCACGTTCGGCATCACCCTTGCCCTGTCCGTCTGTCTGTCACACCCGACATATTCGGAAACGGCTTGACCGATTGTCATGAAAATTGGTAAGAGTATGTGATCTGTTGATCCCTTTACATACAGCAAGTGGTGCCATTTTGTATTAAGTTTAAGGTGGAACTCCCCATACATGTGAATGGAGGGCACGAAATTGTTTTTTCAAAAAATGTAGCCATGTGGGGTATCTATTGAAAGGGCTCAATTAGTACTTTTCGAAACTGGTTCCATGTTTCACATTGGGTGAAACATAGGGGAATTCTCCGAACCTAGCTAACCGGAAAAATCTGAAAAAAATCACAGTGGTGCATCTTTAGAAATTTACCCGCCAACCCTCCTTATGTCCATCCCAGAAGTACAAAATTTGGCATGGGTATAAGAGATTACATAATGATCAAATTTGAAGAAAATGCAATTATCATTAACAAAGTTATAGGGGGTGAAATTTTGCCATTTTTTTTTAATTTCCTGCATTCTACAACCAGCATGACGTCATCATCACATATCAATTCATCAATACCACAACGAAATGAGTTCTTATGAATGGGGTCGCAAAGAATTATTTTGTTTTAGTTTTTAGTCATTTGTATCAATCAATTACTCCAAACAGACATGTGTGTATGTAGGTATATAGTATATGCGTGCTAATGAAATTTGCGAGTAGTGTCTAATTCAGATAGATATATTTGAACATTAAACCAGCCGTATTTAATATATGTACATATGTATGCTTTTGTGCCCGAAGTCAGTCGTTTGTTGTGTAGGGTGAGGAAGTTTGTTTGTGTCGGGTGAGGATAATATCTATGGCTGTAATATGTACGTATGGTTTGTAGTTTGGAAAAATATGAAGGATTATGTTGGATACGGATACAAAAATGTGCGTTGAAGTTTCTTACATAAGATGAACACAAAACCTTTATACCCGAAGCTCGAGCTTCCGGTATTCCGACTTGCTTATTTTGTTTGTATGCTTCGTTTTTCTCAACGACAACTAAACATTTCTCCGGTACCGGTATTCATATCTAACTACCTCTTCTGCTGTTTTTTTGACTGCGTGTTTTAGGCCTTACTAGGTGTCTTCTATAGGCCTCCTCGTGAAATTCTGGAGCATAGGACTTAATGGTTCTTCTAATTCGGCGCTGTACTCTCCTGTTATTAAATCATTTTTCAGCTTTCCCACCTCAAATTTTCGAAGTGGGTTGGTTGGAAATTCGGCACCTGTAGATGGTTTTTACCATGTAGTGGTGGGAGTCACAGTTGCTCCTCGATATGATTCCATGTCGTGGTCGCTGGATGATCAGCTTTTAGTGATGAGAACCTGGTCTACTTGCAAAGTCAATGAAGCGTTGGCCGTTGTCATTTGATATATCATGGAGATTCCCCCCCCCCCCCCCTCTTCTTCCAACCCGCAAGGACCTTTACATATACTGCTTCGGAATACAACAAGCAAATGTAGTATTTATCTTTGTTTCAAGCAGTATAAAGCAATATTTGAATTGCTACTGAATTTTCGCCAGAAGAAAGTACGCAATCACTGGTTAATCCTCAATACAGTCTGCGCTCATTTACAGGACAACTTTGTTTACAAATTGCATTCCATGTAATCAGGGCCAATCGAGTTTGACAACGACACGTCAAATGTCAAAAGTATCAACAACAAATGTCTGCTACCGTACGCGAAGTGTTTTCTCGTAAAATGTTGTAATTTGTTGTGAATGAATAGAGCGTGGTGAAGTTAATTATAGTGAGAAGATGGCGGAACCGGCCAACACTGTGGAATTACTGTGCCGGGCGTGCACTTTGCCTCACTACGGCGAGAAGGTCGATATACTAGGGACGCCCACTTTGACGGACCTCTACATTCGGCTGTCAGCGTCTCATGTAAGGAATTCCAATCGATTTCTTGTTTTCATTGCAAGCCTGCGGCTAAAAATGTGCTGTTCAGTGAGAAACATGCGATGGGAAGTGCTCGAATTGGATATTTGGTGATCTTTTGTGGTCTTCGCTAGGAATAGGCTGGCAAATGGCATGCTTCCAATATGCGACCCGCGATTTTTTTTGTGTTTGTTCGCATGCCCGATAATCAATGCGAATGGCAAGTGCAATGATGCTTGGAGGAATGGAGCTAGCTTGGGAAGGAAGGGCTCCCGCTGGCCTGGCGAAAAGAGAGGAATTATTCACAGGATATAAATTTTGAGGGTGCTGAGATTGCAGAAATGAGGTTGGCTTATGATTTTTCCCAACTTATGAGCATGGTTCTCATTTTAGCGTTGTCCGTCCTGGACATGGAAGGATCCAGCTTCATTTGCTTCTTTCCAGAAAATGTACTTGTTTGCCCCGTATTGGGTGCTTTTTAATACTGCTTCTGGTATTAATTGCCACATTATCGGCCAAATTAATTTTGGTAGTTGTAAAAAGTCCAATAGGAACTTATCATGTTGCCTTGCATTGGAGCTCCCCGTCTTTGTTTACTGAGGTTGAAACCAAAACCTTTGGATTGGTTGGTACCCGTTTGAACTCAATGTCGAGCTCCTTTTGGGTCTAGACAACAGACAAGCTATAAACAATATCCTTGCTAGGATAATTTGACTTTATATTTCAACATTGTGCATTTCGAAGGAAATCAAGTCTTATCACAACCATCATATCAGGCCAAAAATACGAATCCATATGATATTATCTTAACGTGTCCAAGCTTGGCTACTGTAACTGGCGCAGTTTGTTTTTAAGAACATGGAGCAATGAGAATAGTCAAGAATTGACAGCCTAGCTAAACCGAGGTTTGGTTTTGTTTTTTTTTTCTGCTAGAGTATTTGGAGGAACTTAGGGGAGGGTAGCATTTTTCAACTCATCGAAAAATCGGATTTGCGTAAGAATGTGCCTTTGGAATGTTTTCACTTCCATCTCCATTAATTACAAAGAGCGTTTTAGGCTCGTTTCTCACGTATACGGTTCAGTTAATTGGGTCCCTGCCGCAAAATGTGAATCGGCATTTCGGTTTCATTTCGGTGTCTATTCGGTACGGGATTGAATGGTGCAGTACCGAATGCTCCCACGACACCATAGGTATTACTTTCACTCGTTGGGAGCCACCTAAACAATCGAATCGAATGGAACTGTCTACGTGTAAGCCTTAGGATGAAGGTTCAATCTATCACTTCTTAAAACTTCTCAAGGTTATTAGGTCTACCAGTCTCCTCACTATTATTAACGGTTTGGGTAAAACAAAACCTCATTCAAATCTGTTAACTGTCTTATCTGTCTGTCTTTGTTTATTTTTTATGAATGGAGGTGGAAATCTTAGAAAGACACTACAATGCCAGGTCGCAGCAGTGTATGGGATTTTCAACCACTAAAACTACCCCCACTTTTTCCTTCTTCCTTCTCCTCCGACAATCCAAGAAGGAAATGCATCCGTTAATATGCAATATTCTCCTCTTTCCTTGCATTTTTAACATTGTGGCCTTCCGTTAGCATCTTTATGAATGCATCCTCTTCAAACATTTTCACGGGCCACCCCCGATTTCCAGTTCCGCGATCCTGCCCCACGAAAGGTGGATACATCTCTTCATCTCAGCTTCTGGTCACGCGTTGAAATTACCCGATATGATTTTGGGGTTCTGACTCTTTGCGTCCGAGATACCTAGCATTTCCTCGAATTTTGCTATTGCCCCAATTCTGGAAATTTTAACACTTCTTGGATGGCTTGATTTCTACACACACCGCTCTTATTCGATTCCCTTCTCATAGATAGTTTGTATCAATCTCATTTCTTCACTGCATCCAAGGTTCTGTGATGTGTCAATGAAGCGTCCCGGTCAGTACTTTTCAAAGCTGTTTTTAACAGTTCATACACAAGAGGGGAGGACGGGGGTTGAAAAGTGGTCATTTCTTTCACTGACCCATTCCCAGAACCTATTTAACCAAAGAATCTGAAAAAAAGTCGCGAAGCTATCACTATACTGTGCCTGTTCAAATAAAGTTAATAATAGTTTATTACTATAATGTTCAGTAATTGATTGTAAAACTCCCTTAAGTTCATCATAGAATCATTAGATTTTGCAGTGATATAGGCTAGAATATAAAGTATCTTACCACGTTTGGCGGGTAGCGCACTATTCATATCAAACATTTAATAGTTCAAAGTTTTCGCACGCGATATTGAATATTCTGGTATAAAATATGCATATACATTACGTGCTAGGTACTAATGGAGCCAAGGTCCTTTCAAATCATTTTATATAAGAAGTTCACAAAACCTTTCGCACCTGAAGCGTCCAACTTCTGGTTTTCCGACTTACATATTCAATTTCAGGGTATCGGCCCTTTTGATTCGCCTCCCATTAGTTTTTTTTATTAGTTTAGTGTGTCTGTAACCAATCATCATCATCAACGGCGCAAGAACTGGTATCCGGTCTAGGTCTCCCTTGGTGAGGAATTCCAGACACCCCGATTTCGTACCTAGGTCCACCAGTTGACCTACGCCATCAGTCTATTTGAGGCAGGGTCTGCTTCGTCTTCTTTTTCTACCATAGATATTACCCTTATAGACTTTCCGGGCTGGATCATCCTATTCCGTACGGATTGGGTGATCCGCCCACCGCAACCTGTTGAACCGGATTCTATCGAGAACCAGGCGGTCGTTGCATCGTTCATAGATTTCGTCGTTATGGAGACTACGGAATCGTCCAATCTTATGTAGGAGGGCAAAAATTGTTCAGAGGATTTTTTTCTCGAACGCGACCAAGAGTTCGCAGTTTTTCTTGCTGCTAAGAACCCAAGTCTCCGAGGAATACATCGTCATAGCTGTTATCGGTTGTTTCGACACTAAATAGGACACATTTTCAGCGGTTTCAAAGTTGTAGTCTTCTATCTTTATTGTTTTCGTTTGACCAGTGTGATTGGGTGTTGTCGATTCTTTGTTCTTTTACGTTGACGTTGCCACCATGTGCTTTGTCTTGCCGAGACGAGATCTCGCGCCGCCTGTTCGATCAGGATGAATATAGACTGTACATCTCGGATTGTTCTTTCCATAATGTCAATATCGTCAGCGTAGGTCAGTAGTTGGTTGGATCTGAAGAGGATGGTGCCTCTTGCATTGACATCGGCATCGCGAATCAATCTCTCCAGGACCAGGTTAAAGAGGACGCATGATAGTGCTTCCCCTTGTGTTAGACCGTTGTTGATGTTGAATGATCTTGAGAGTGATCCTGCTGCTTTTATCTGGTCTCGCACATCCTCGAGGCTATGCTGTCGTATGTTATGGACCAATGATTTTCTGGGCGCATGGGGCCATCCCTTCTAGCAAGAGAGCGGAGAATATCTTAAACATGGTACTCAGCAACGTGATACCTCTATAATTGCTGCACTGCGTGATATCCCTTTTTTTATGTATGGGACAGAGAATGCCCCCTTGCCATTGGCATTGATTCGCTGTCCCAGACTTTGGGCATTAGTTGATGAACTACTTGGTCGCCTCCATGTTTAACCAATTCGGCTGTAATTCCATCGGCTCCTGGCGACTTATGATTTTTAAGCCGATGAATGGCACGGACTGTTTTTTCCAGTTGTCCGCCGTCTTCGGTTGGCGGGACCTCCCAACTCGCCGATATTTTGGTTGTTCATCAAAATTCTCAACCCATCGCTCTAATATGCCCATTCTGTCGGAAATCGCTTCCCCGCTCGGCGAAGTTGGTGGTAAGTCTCTTTGAGAATGAAACATTTCTCAATATGCAGCTTTCTTCCGCTCCGTTGCTAGTTGAACCAGTCGTTCTGGTTTTTCTTGCGGCTGGGGCCAAATATGTTTGTGGCCGTATCAATGATAATGCCTTTCAGGTGGTTGTGAAGATAATTTGTTGATGCGTCATCTCCAGGATAAGCCTCGGACTGGGGTGATAACAAAACGTTAGACCCGGAAAAGAAAAAAAGCAAACGATTTGCGCATTTTCTCGTGAAACTTGCGTTCGCTGCAATACCGGATGTTCTCCAGCAGCTAGCCGGTAGTCTGTCACGATATAGGAGTGGTGTTACAACGTTGCAAGAAATGAGCTGGACAGAGACCGGTTCCTTATAGAAGAGCGACTATATCATATATTATAGTGAAGGCCCTTGCTTGCAGTAGAACATGTAGCGGGACAATATAAACTCGCTATCTCATTGACTTGATGCTCTGTGCTTGAACTGTTATAATGTGGCCATCAGTTGCACCGCTTTCATCGACCCCATGACCTCCTATAATAGCATAGCCAGGGGTATAGATTAGCATAACATTGTCCAAATACTTTTATAGAATTAAATCTTTTCTAAATATAGTAATGTACTATTACTAGTTGAACCCGACAGACCTTGTTCTGCCGGTGCATATTTGCAAAAATTTTAGATTTTATTCAGGTACCGGTGGAAGTGAACCAAACTGATGATATACTTGTCTGTTCACTTCGAATGTGGGTGTGAAATATTTTATAATATTCGTCGCTCTAAACGATGCCATTTGAAAGCATGCATTGTATTTCCGAGTACAGTGAATCCTCTATTTACCGGACACTCTCAGTGCACGTCATTTTGTCCATTATTTGGAAGCGTCGATTAAATGGAGGTGCCATATATATGATGTAATAAAACAGAGAGGGCCTTTTGCGCGACGTGGTTATTGTGTCGAGAAGGACAGAACTGAACTGAGCATAAGTATAAACCCAAAAGAAACAATATTATTTCCATAGAAATGAAACAGGATGTTGTCCGCAAAAAAAGTAAACAGTCCTCGATGAGGGATTTTCAGAGATTCTAACGATTATGTACTTCCGAGAAAATGAGAAAATTCAGCTCCTACTATTTGTTCAAAGCACGACAATAAACACACAATACGAGTATAACAATTAAATCAATGAGGACATTTCGGCGCATTGTAATCTAATGCTGCTTTATGGGGATCGATTCTCTATATTGATTGAACCTTCCGTGAGCATTCAGCTTCACCACCTTGTGTGTCTTGCCTTCCGAGAATTGCAGCAGTTTTGAAAGTAGACACTTTTGCTTGAAGATTTGTAATTCGTACACTATATTGTTGAGCCCAAACTCGCAGGTTGTTAAGTTGTGCATCTCACTTTTCTCATCTTTTTTCTTGAAATAGAGGCTCTAATTTGTTCTGTTTCCAGTCACGAGTTTTTTTCTTCAGATATTTCAGCAACTTTACTGGCTGACAGTTGCCATGCAGGGCTGGTTCATGCTCCAATGTTTGATTTTTTGGGTGCCATTTTTAAAAATTTTCAGAAGTTCAGCCCTACTTCTGGAGGGGGTCAAAATTTTATGGTGGGGGAGGGGAGGCTCCCATCTTCAAATCCGGTGAAAACTCGTTTCGGTCGAAAAATCGCGGCGGTCATGCCTCTTAGAAAGTTAAGTTGCTGGAAATGGGGTATATTTTGACCTCTGTTACCTTTTAAAGGGGATGACAATTCTTGCACATTGCGACATTTTAACGGGGGATGACAATTCTTCGACGATGTTAAAAAAAGGGACTTTCTTATTTTTGTTGTCACTCTTTATCCACTTTCTCTCCGGGGTGGCGCTGACAAATCAAACTCAACCATGATGATATCAAAATACCCCTCATTTGAAGCGCCATTACTTTTAAGGGGGGTTATCGCTGCGATTTTTCAACGGGCTTTGAGAGTGAAGATCTCCTTCTCCATTCATTCTATCCTTTCCGTCTGGGCGGATGGGATTCTGAGTAAAACACTAGCATTTTAATATGAAAATAGGCCCAATTCGGAGCGCCATAATTTTTAAGCGAAGGTGACCGTCGCAATTTTTTGATGATATTATAGAGGAGGAACTTCCTCTTCCACTTGCATCTGTCTTTTTACCTAGAGAAGGGGGTGATTGCCACGATTGATGCAGGGCCGCCCCTCTCCCCCGGCATAAACTTCTGTGTTTGAAAATTCAACCTACCCCAATTTTTATGGCGATAGAGTGAACGGTTTCAGGGTCTATCGATCACAGACGGATATATATAGCAAAAACTTCCATTTTTATATAATAAATTCACGATTAATGGAATGAGCTAAAATAATTAGTGCTTTACATTGTTCCTTTTTTCTATAAAAATGTTTGTTTTCAGGTCGATGCAAAGGACTCGCTTCCAAAACAAATATGTGCAACATGCTATCACCGCTTGGACGATTTCAATCGGTTTCAAGCTATGTGCGCCGAATCTTACAACATCCTCTCGTCACAGTTTCCGAAAATTGTAGATTTGAAGCAGGAAGTAGCATTCGTACCCGACATCAAAGTTGAAAAATCTGAATACTTAGTCACCGAACCGCTTCCAGAATTGTCTCAAGAAATTATCAATTTCAATAGTGATAATGAGAATGATGACAATGATAACGACCGCGACAATGATGATGGATTAGGTGCTGATGATAGTGATGACGACGATGATGAATATGATATCAAAAAGGATACAGACTATGATCCTCTCAAAGATGATAGGGAATATAACGTAGAAGAACTTGATGAAAAACCAGAGGCAGACGTGAAGCCAAATGTCGATGATTCAGATGATGAAATTCTTGCGGAAAAAGTGAAAAGAAGACGTGGTAGAAGGCGGAAAAAGAACTCAAATGAAGATCCTGACGATTTCGTTAAATCGGAACATGATGACGAAGATGATACAGAGGATAAAATGGATGGGGAGGAGAATAGTGAAGGAGGTACAAAAATACAAAAAAGGAGAAAACGGCGGATGGAGGGTGAGTCAGCCGTGAAAATTAAGTCTGAGCCGTATGCATGCAGTCAATGTCCTAGGAAATTTTATAAGAAAGAGCGGTATGAGGGGCACATAAGGCAACACGAAGGATTGAAAGTGAGTACAGGAACTTTATTGAGGTTTATTGAATTATGTTTCATTTTTGGCTAGGATCGCTCCAATATTAGATAGGATTTTTGTTCAATAAATCATATTGATAATCGATTTTTTTTCAATTTTTCATCTTCAGCCGTACGCTTGTCCGCATTGTCACAAACAATATTCTAAAGCTTTGCGGCTGAAAAATCATATAACCAACGAACACTCGGAAAATCCTATGCGTTTCAACTGCACGTTTGAAGGATGTGATAAAGTATATAGGAATCGGGAAAGTCTGAATTGGCATATTAACACACATTACAATCCACCAAAACCGGTTGATAAAGCCGATCGTCCTGTCTTCATTTGTGAATTATGTGGTAAAGCGCTATCATCTCGAGGAGTATTACGGGTAAGAGTTATGTTCACATATTTTGTAATTACAATATATTTAGACTGCTTTTTAATTAATTCACAAAGGTAGGGTTTACGGTTTTAGAGGGAGCTTACTTGGAACTTATTTGAGAGCCTTGAAGATTTTCTGACATTTAGTCTATTATAGATTGTATTTTTGTAGAATTTTGTATATTGTTTTCGATACCGTTAACCTGTTCAAGAAGCATTTTTCTTGTCGCAAACACGTCTGAAAGTATATGATCTTATTCGATAATTTATGGTCATTCGATTATGGATGGATTATAGAATGTTGTGGTTAGTACTACTTTTACGCTGAGATTTTTTTTTGAAACTTAATAGATAATGTTCTTCGGTTAATGTTTTACTATTCTTTCTGTTTAATTCATTTGTCGTTTCGAAGTTCTACACATTTGAAATTTACTGTCAACATAATTTCTAGTTCAAGTTATATCCTTAGCGACGGACTGTCAACTGTATTTCCAAATGACATAATGTGTTGTACGTTTGCTCGTAGATGATTTTATTTTCCAGTAAACAGCGTATCACAATAATTTCCGATGACTAGTGAGGATGGGTCTAGTGAGGATGGGTCATTTCCAAAGACGACGAGGGTCTCCTCCTGTATATCCTCCTTATCTCAGTCATGTTCGAAAGTCTTCTCCAAGTCTATTAATGACATTTGTAGGGTTTCCAAGGTTCTTTTCAAACAGTAGCCGGATGGCATCAAGTTCAATAAATACTGTCAGTACTTTGAAACGTCATAACTTATGAGCAGAGCATGGAACGCAAAATGTTTCTTTTTTATTTTTCGAAAGAGGAAGGAAATACAATTCTAATGAGCTGTAAATCATTCAAAATGGTAGCCTTAATTTCTGATACCCAGCCGTAAACGCTCGGGTCATTTAGCGATATACGTACGCACAGTCTCTAATGGTATTTTTGTGGATTCGTGTTAATGGCTTATTTGGCATACACTTCGCTTCAAACGTCACATAATTCTTAGTCCACCGGGTTCAGTTCGGGGCTTCCCGGCGTCCAGTCTTCAGGATGGATAAATGTTGCAACATTAACCGTGAGCCATTTTTGACAACTTTTCGGCTTATGCGCCGGCGCATAATCTTGTTGCAAAAATGTTAGCGGTGGTTTTGATTCGCGGCGTGCCCAAAATGAATGGGATACTCCCCACCAAACCATCACGGACATTGGGTGGTGCCCTCGTTGAACGTGTGGGACTCTGTTTTTGGCATCATATGCTGGCGGAGCGTATTCTCAAACGTTCTGTTTGTTGTATTTTTTTGCAAGCATAAACATTTTTTCGCCTGTAAACAAGGTTTTTTTTAATAAAATATTTTTCCCTGTGCGTACGGTAAGGCTTTTGATTAAGTCTCCACCGTAGTGCTTCAATCGTACGAGTAGAGCTCGGCCGACCCCCTCTAGGTCGATCAACAAGCTCGCCTGCTTCTTCGTAACGTTCCTTAACACGAAAAATCAGCCGTTCGTAACAGCGAGTGTCGCGATCCTGTACTCCGCTTTCAATAAACCAATAATAACTTCGCGTGCGTGATACTCATTCCACTTCATCGTGTCAATTGCTACTGTGCGCAGTTGCCAAACGATAGGAATGTATATGGGAGCGACAACGCTGTAATCAACAATGTTACCGCTTTCCATAAGGCATCATTTCTCGTTACTACTGACAGTATTATGACTGTGTAAATATTAACCCTCAAATGTGGCATAGAGTGTCAATCGTCTACGTATTGTCGGTTCATCAAAGTGTGCTTCAGCTCTCCCCGACGGTCGTCTCTTATATTTTTCCGCATGACGTACTTTTAACGCAACCCACTCGTTGGTCTCTTTGGGGTAGTAAATTCCATTGCCTGGCATATCTAGCAATCGAGTGGTCGCCTTTACTCAAAGTGCCTATTTATTGCCATTTCCGTTTTTAATTAACACGTTTACAGAAAGCATGTTGGCGTGGAACAACCGGTTTCCAAATATTATATAATATAAATAAAGTTTATATTCGGTGAGAGAGCAAGCAGTTGTTATCACTGTAGTCTAGGTGCTTTAGGAAAGATGTCATGACCCATTGAAGCCCTCAACCTCCTGCAACCTCGGCAGCATGACATGAAAGAATAGTTTCGGCACATGATATCGGCACTAAATGCAACCTTGTCGGACTCCGCTTTGGATTTCAGATTTCTCTGAAATTTCGTCACATGAAATTTTGTGCAATCATATGTCGTTTAGCTGATGGCTATTAATTTTTCCGGAATGCCCTCAACCTCTGTAGAATACAAACACCCTGCAAACTTCTTGTTCACACTGTTGAAAGCTTTTTCAAAATCGATGAAGAACAGGTAAAGAGGGAACCTTAACTCCGCATCCTGTTCTACAATGATCCACAATGTGTTCATTTTGTCAATTTACGAGCATTCAAAGCGGAAACCAACCTGTTTTCTGTCGATGAAGTTTTCGAGTTTTTCTTTGATGTGTTCTGAGATTATTTTAGTTTATATCTTTGCGGCAGTAGGGAACAAGCAAATATCTTTCAAATTATTGCTTTCGCTTGCGTATTGCGTCTGGATTTACTTGCAGGGGCGGAGAGCCTCAGTCCTTCAAGTTCAATACGGCTTTTGTGATCCGGTGTTATGTCGGTAATGAGATTGCTACTTTTCTGACCGGACGACAAACATCTTAAAAGGCAGGCCATCAAACGTTTTCTTTTCTGCAGCGGAAGTGTAGCTGTCGGCTAGGTCCCCGAGAGGCGCCATAAGATCTAGTTAATTGCGAAAACTTGGAAGCGGATCGATGAGCCTTATATTGCCGCTGTGAGTGGTGATGACTGCAATGAGCTTGAGCTCTGGTATTGCGACAAATCTCGGGAAGCATAGTATATGCTTCTTGAGACGTTCGACTGTTGACACACAACATCAGCTCGGGTCCACTCTCGACAGGAGTTGTCGTCAAGGGTGTTTTAATTGTTTCGCATCGGTAATGATATTTTCTTGCTGTATTGGCGAGGAGAAGAGTTGAACCCTACTGCCGAATGCGAAAGTGAGGGGGTAGTGTAATTTCGTCACTTTGGCGAGGTCGTCTTTCGTTTGACCAAACGCTCGACTGGTTGCCGGTGTTTTGGCTTGGTGATGCCCTCTAGCAGGTTGTTGAGTGGAACTTGGGTCGTTTTTGTCTATGGCATGAAAATTCGGTAGAAATTTAACATACTGAGAAATTGCTTGATTTTCTTCCCGGTTTTCGGCTTAGGGTACTCAAGGATAACTCTAATTTTATTCGGCGGTACTTCCGCTTGAAATTGAATAACAGAAAAACTGGAGCTGCGTTATGCCGCGCTTGCAAGCACTCGAACTTCAGTTTGATATGTTCGCGGAGTTCTTCTTCGCTCGTCGTCGATATAGGCGTAGGCGAAGCCGAGACCACGAAAGATGCCATCGATAAACCGTTGGAAGGCTTGCGAGGTCGCCACTAGTCCTGGAGTTGTCTCGATTAAATGTCAATCAAGTGTCGTGACACACTTTTGAAGATTGACCTCTGTAGTTTTTCGTCTTTTTTCGGCAGAAAGTCAAAAAGAAAAAAAAACTGCGAAGTCGTCGCATTATAAAACTGAATGAAAATTTCCCACAGTGAATTTGTTATTTTCGTAGGAAGGTCACCAGTGTTGTGGTGCGTCGCTGTCGCCGTTTAACGTTTGGGCGAGAAAAGGGAAATGTGGGCGACATTCGTTCTCGAAGGACGTATTGGGGATTGCCCGAAGACGGTGATAGGACCGCTGGAGACTTCGGTCATGCTGACAGATGGCACTGGTCGCCACAGTACTCCCGCTTGTGATGGAATTGCGGAGACAATTTGGGAATAATGCCTGCTAGCGATCCGTCCATCGGAATTGTCGTCCGGTTCGGCGTGGCACTTGTTCCATTTCTTGTTCGATCTGGACTTGTGGCTCGACAGGTCTGGGTTGATGCATCCGTGGCATCCTCGACAAAATGAAGGCAGGCTTCAGTTGATTTATCGACACGGTCGTACTTTTGCCTTAAATATTTACGACACATGTTTTATCGGATCGGCTGATCAAACCGTTTGGTCCGTTATGGGGCCTCCGATAATAAGGAACGAGTTTATCGAGGCGAATAGAACAATGAATCCTGTAATGAAAGCCAAGGCTAGTCGCTCAGCTGGAAAAAAATCCTTTGTCAGCTTTCTGGGATTGAATGGGAGTTCGCGATATCGACTTCTTCGGAAATCAATATGCGATAAATGCCTCTTACTACTGCCAGTTGTTACAGTCAACGAAATTGGCATTCAGAAACAGAAGACGGGGTATTCCCACGGAAAAAAAGAGCGGATTTCGTGATTAGCTGCTCAACATAAATTAGCATAAATAGTTAATATATCCCCTTCTTTAACTTCAGGTGATTATATCGGCCATTGTCAAGTATGAATTCTAGGTGACTCCAATTACTATGTCAAGTTTGCTGGTATGCTTTACGGGTCATTAATCTGTTAGATTTTCTATCTTTTCGATATTTGATTCTCATAAGAAAATTCTAACGCCGTGGTAAACACTGATGAATTTCATCGGGCGGGCGAATAACGCCAAAGGAGTTTGGACCAATGTTTTTACGTGTTGATGCGTGCTTATTTATAGAGGCTAGGTGGACCATACGAATTTTCTTCGAGAGCAGCCACTGCCTGATGTCTCTTTAGTGTTTTTATATTTTGTTGGATGAATGCGAGTCTCCCGCGTCTAAAAACGGGACAAATTGTGCCAACTGCTCCACCAGGTTGGGGGTTGGGTAGGGCTGACAACCCTACACGGAAAACAACTTGTTACGAAGCCACAACAGGAGCCTCGGACTGGACGGATTATACAACGACGAACCCGGCAACAACAACGGAATAACGATTTGCATTTTCTCATGGAACGTGCGCTCCCTGAACAGAGATAAAGCTGATAAGCAGCTAGCCGATACCCTGTCCCAATATAGGGCTGATGTAACAGCGTTACAGGAGATGCGTTGGACAGGGACTGGTTTTCGCTACGCTACACCATATATTATAGTGGCCATCCAGTAAACCATGTGTTCGGAGTAGGTTTCTTAGTCAGCCAAAGAATGAAATCTGCTGTTATCGGCTTTGAAAATATAAGCGAACGGCTGTACACTCTGCGTTGCGAGGCAAGTTTAGAAATATAAGCCTCATTAACGTTCACGTCCCTACAGAGGAGACTGCAGAGTCGTAGAAGGATACCTTCTACGAGGCAGTAGAAGGAACCCTCAAAGCCTGTCCCAGATATGATATCAAAACCATACTTGGGAAGTAGGGAAGAAGCCCGTATTCAGGCGATCTTACACGAAAATACAAATGATAACGGACTGCGGATTATTTAATTAGCAGGGTCACACGAACTGGTTGTTGTAAGTACCTGGTTTGTTCGGAAAGCGGTCCTCAGACATACTTGGGCCTCTCCAGACGGGACCACTTTCAACCAAATTGACCACGTGTTGATCGAACGCCGCCACCTCTCAGCCAATATAGACTCGGATCACTATCTGGTTGGAATGGTGCTCCGAGCTCGAATAACAAACCACCTAGAATCCCCTCTGACAATCAGGTGAGAGTTAACACTGAAGCCATCCACAACACAGCCTTCCGCGACACCTATAAGAACGAAATGGATGTCGCAATAACCGCAGCCAACAGAGGACCTGAAGATTAAGCATCATCACATGAGCTTCACAACCACCTGGAGAACGTTATCATGGGTACGGCCACAAACATACTTGGCCCCAGGCGCAAAAGGAGTCGGAACGGTTGGTTTGACGATGAATGTAAGCTAGCAACGGAACGGAAGAATGCCGCATATCGAGTAATGCTGCATTCTCAAAGAATGTGGGCACGCGCAGAGATTTATCACGAACTCCGTCGAGCGGAGAAGCGACTTCACAGACGGAGAAATAAAGCCAGGGAGAACCAACAAGTCTGCGAACTAGAAAAGTACAGGGAGCAACCGCACCAGGCGCGGAAGTTTTACCAACAAGTCAGCAGGATGAAGCCCTATACACCTCAATGCTCATCCTGCCGAGACAAAGAGGGAAATCTGATTTCCGACAGAATGGACATATTGGAGGGATGGGTTGAGTACTTTGATGAGCTACTGAACAACCAGAACATCGGCGAGTTGGAGGTCCCGCCAACTGAAGACGAGGGACAAATATTGCCACCACCAAGTTTAGGAGAAACAGTCCGGGCAATTCATCGGCTAAAAAATCATAAGTCGCCAGGAGCCGATGGAATTACAGTCGAATTGGTTAAATATGGAGGCGACCAGTTACCCCAAGTGGTTTATCAACTTGTGCTCAAGGTATGAGACAGCGAATCAATGCCTGACGATTGGCAACGAGGCATTGTCTGTCTCATACATAAAAAGGGAGATATCACACAGTGCAGCAATTATAGAGGTATCACGTTGCTGAGTACCATCTATAAGATATTCTCCGCTATCTTGCTAGGACGGATAGCCTCATACGCCCAGAACATCATTGGCCCATACCAAGAGGCTTCACTCCAGGCAAGTCAGCAACAGATCAGATTTTCTCTGTGCGGCAATCGATGGAAAAACTGTTGGAATATGGACGACAATTGCACCATCTATTCATCGACTTTAAAGCCGCCTATGATAGCATAGCCAGGGTAAAACTATATACGGCCATGAGAGAATTCGGTATCCCGATGAAATTAATAAGACTGACTAGGCTGGCCGTGACCAATGTGCGAGGCCAGATAAAAGCAGCAGGAACGCTCTCAAGACCATTCGACATCAACAACGGTCTACGACAAGGGGATGCCCTATCATGCGTCCTCTTTAACCTGGCCCTCGAGAAAGTGATCCGTGATGCTGAGGTAAATGCAAGACGTACGATCCTCTTCAAGTCCACCCAACTACTGGCCTATGCTGACGATATCGGCATCATGGGAAGAACCACCCGAGACGTACAAACTGCCTTCATCCAGATCGAGCAGGCAGCGAGTGGCGCGAGATCTTGGGCTGCACAGGAAGAATAAAAATAGGAGAATACAACTTCGAAACCGTTGACACTTTCTCCTATCTAGGGTCGAAAGTCACAACCGATAACAAGTACGATGATGAAATCCGCGCACGGTTGTTGTCAGCCAACAGAGCCTATTTCAGCTTACAAAAACTGTTCCGCTCGAAACGTCTCACCATAGGGTTAAAGCTCTTTCTGTACAAGACAATGATCTTGCCAGTCCTCATGTATTCCTTGGAAACTTGGGTTCTTAGCAAGAAAAATTCCGAACTCTTGGTCGCGTTCGAGAGAAGAATTCTCCGAAGAATTTTTGGCCCCCTACATGAGGATGGACGATTCCGTAGCCTACACAATGACGAAATTTATGAGCGATACCATGACCGTCCGGTTGTGGATAAAATCGGGCTCAATAGGTTACGGTGGGCGGGTCACTTAATCCGTATGGATGAGGATGATCCAGCCCGAAAAGTCTATAAGAGCAATATCTATGGTAGAAAAAGAAGACGAGGCAGACCTTGCCTAAGATGGAGCAATGGCGTAGGCCAGGACGCCAGACAGCTTTTAGGGATATCGAATTGGTGGACCTCGGCGCAAAGCCGGGATATCTGGAGTTCCTTATTAAGGCAGGCCTAGGCGGGATACCGGTTGTTGCGCCGTTGATGATGATGATATTTTTTTGACGATCTAGTTAGGTTGGACGACGGTGTGAAGTTGAGTTAGTTAAGCATCAATCTCTTAATTACGTTGCCCGGGGTTTAACCTCGATAGTAATATATGTGTGTGTTCGTCTTTGTACTTGCTCCGAAGCTTTTCGCTAATCACTTTAAGTGTTGAAATGACAAAGTTGAAATCGGCGATGGTCAGTTGATCATCCTGAATGGTCGCAGAACTATCCCAAAAACCTAAAAAGATTGCGAAATTGATTGTGAAGATCCGTTTGCAAATATTGAAGCTCTACCGAAGTGTTCCGTCGACACGTGCTTCTATGCCTCTATGTTAGCCAGGCTCAGGAATCTGGTGGATCGTTTGAGCCTTCACGTGTCATTATACAAAAATTCACGTGTTCTTTTAATCGATGCGTGGTTTCGCACCGGATCTTACCGAAATAACATCACGCGAGTTCAACTTGGAAAAATTTGATAAAAAAAATAACGGTGCTAATGGAGCCGTATAACTCCGGACCTGAATGTCGCGATCGAAAGGAAAGAGCCACGATGGATCGCACCCTTAATTGATGCTTCTCTTGCCTCGAATGTGAGGTGTGGCGCGCGGCCTTTGAGGTTGCCTCTCTAGCTTGGCATCCCCAGACCAGTCTATTGGAGGATGCCTCTTCTGTGATGAGTTTTGTGGGGTCAAAGAGGAGTGGGGAAAAGAAGTCCTCAAATTAAAACTCCTCAAACTAAAACTAAAACTAAAAATAAAATAAGTATCGTAAATAATGCCAAATAGCTAAATAAAAATAATATAACTAAAATGAAATAATAAGTGATTTCAAAACAAATTTATCATCATTAAATGCAAGAAAAACTGGGAGTTTTACATTATAGGGGTTCGTAAGAGAGGAAGGACCTGTTTAAATTATTTTTTTCCACACCGGGAGTCTAACAAAAACAAAAGGTAGATTGAGTTGATTGATACCTGGAATTTGAGCAATTATGAAACACCATTGTATTTGAATCTCGAATATAGCAATGCCAACATAGATATTTATTGTCAATATTACGGTTTTCGTGTCCTCTTAAAAACGTTTACTTTAGTCCTTGCGCTTTCTCTAAAGAAGAAAGGATAAATTGGATTTCATTGGCTCTGGGATAAACGCAATAATACTTACTGGTGTTGGGGCGGATTCGAATGATTCAGCGAAATACTAACTAATATGATAAAGAGTTTAGAGTGTAAATGGATGCTTCCTTTTCTGCTGTACATTAGTCGTCAACCTTTCATCAAAAAGCAAATGATATCAATGCAATTGAATATCAGCCATTTGGTATTACAGTGTTTTGGCGAGTGTAGTTCAGTTGTGGAGACCTTTTATCATGCTTGTGCTACAATATCATAATTTCCTAAGGGTTATTGTTGAGTCTGGAATCGTGAAAATCGTTTTTGGTATCAGTCGTTCCAAATTGGGGGCTGCTGCATATTTTTTTTTTAGACTTTTCTAATCATTTCTTTTAGTTAATGAAGAATCCATATCCATATTTCTACAGTTCTATATTTCCGAAATCTGGTCGGTAGTCATTTGTACAAAACCATGGGTGAAAATGTGATGAACCTATCTCTATCCAAAGTTCAATGCCCATTTCGTCCTTTCAAATGTATGATGCTATGCAACATTTTAATTGATTCTGTGGTGTAACATTCGAATTACTAAGTCGTTATAAATGTATCATTTTATCCTGTTATCTTCATGACAAGTGCAAATACGTTCTGTGGCACATTTCGGTGTTTTAGTTTATCCCACAATTCACAATATCTGGCGTCCAGTCAACAATCCTCTAAGGTACGGATCATTAATATTCAGTGTGATATAACATATTTTCATCTCTTCTCTTTTCAGAAACACACAATGATTCACACCAACGAGTATCCATTCGTATGTGATATCTGCCCGAGGAAGTATCGCACTCAGGATAGGTTAAATCTACATAAGATGCGACACAAGGGAATAAAGAATCATGAATGTCCAATATGTGGTTTGAAGAAGACAACTGGACATGAGCTGAACGTGCACATGAATGTTCACACTAGAGCGAAGAAATTCCCATGTAATTTATGTAATGCATGTTTCCTTAATAATGGTGAGTACATGTGAATATTTAATTTTATTTAAAGGACTACTCAGAGTTATTGTGCTGGTTTTATGGTGAAGTGAGTTTGCGGATTATATACTAGAGTTTTAGTAGAGCGTCGTACCGCGTTGGGATGGTCACCATAAAATTTGACAGTAAAATATCCTTTTACGACTATGAATTAGAATCGTTGAGCATAACTTATTTATGAGATGTGCTTACATCTTTCAAATTACAGTGAATTTAGTTATCCGTTCTCTTCTCCTAGAAATAAAAATTATTAATAAAGATGGGGAAGCTACATCTAATAAAATTATTTAAGAAATAATAAAACTGCGAGTATATTTGTCATTTACGGTTGAAACTGGAATGGTAAAGCTATGTGGAGCATTAAACATCTGAATAGTTCTTTTTGATCCTCTTCTTTCCTTGATATTTCTCTTAATAAATCACTTTCAATCACAGGCAATCTCGTTCGACACGTGAGAGTTGTACACGAAGGTATTAAAACATATAATTGCACATATTGTGATCAAAGTTTTGGAAAAGCGGAGACATTAAAGCATCATGTAATGCGACACACTGGCGAGAAACCGCACGAATGTCCTATTTGTGGAAAACGTTTTATACAGAAAACATCATTTCAACTACATGTTAAACGGCATGAGAAGGCGAAAAACGGCGAAAAAGTTAGAGCATTAAGACCAGTTGTGCCGCCACCACCATCTTTGCCGTCAGCAATTATGACCTCGCTAACAGCTCCATTACCCGCACCATTACCACCACCTCTTCCGCCATCGATACCGCCGCCGATAACGTCACCTATATCCTTACCGACGGTACCTTCGCATCTTGAAAACAATGAGCAGCCCAACAGTTTCATTGCATTGTAATAGATTTATGTTCTGTGTATGTATTAGTTTTGGTTTAAGGTTTTGAGAAATAAGAAAATATAATAATAATTATTCCTTTTATAGAATCTGAGCTTTTCAATTCTATGCTGTCATTTATGTCGTATTAAACTTGTTTTGGGATGTAACGTAACATCAAAGGGCTCGCCAAACAGAAAGGGGACTGCTCGCGCGGACAGGCGGACTGTCCGTCGCGAACTCTGTATTATGAAATACCGTGGCGGACCAGTCTTGTCCACGACGGACTGCGGACACGTTGTGAAAAATTACAGAGTTCGCGACGGACTGGTAAAATATATACCGAAAGAAGTAGAAGTTCTTTTTCATCAGACATCGGACGTCTTGGAAACATTCAATCAATTTTTTAATAAAACTAGTCCGCTGTGAACAGTCCGCGTGCTGTTTGACATCACTTGTCCGCGACGGACTGTGGCACGGACAGTTCGCTTTCTGTTTGGCGAGCCCTTAAATAAGAAATTTACTTGGAAATATAGCAACGAGAAACATTCACTATTTTCTCGTTATCTCAAAAACCGTGGATAATGAACATTGCAACAGATTTTGTGGCTGATCCTCACCATTTTTTCATAAATGGAACTTTCCATAAAAGGAACAAAGCCTCTCAGTACTCAGACCCTTGTAGCCCATTGTACTCGATTCCTCTGTCTAACGGAATATCTCGAATTCATTTATTTATCGATGTGATGCTATCCGCTGCCGTTGGAGCACGTCAGCATCAAAAATCTGATGTCGGAAGCGTCCATAGGCGGGACACGCATATAGAAAACGTTTCGCTTCTTTATTACAGGATGGACACGTATCATTTTGGAGGATCCCTATTCTGAACATATGCCCAGCTAGTGAATTATAGTCAGTCAAAATGCCCATAATACTTTCTTTTCGACACGATAAATTTTGCAGTATGTTTGTTTGGTTCTGACAGGAAAAGTTTAGTTTTGTGAGTTTAGCAGCATTAAAACTATGTCACCTGGCATTATGGGGAGTTTGTTCCCAGTTTTTGATAGTAGCATTAGCTAATGATGTTGACACCTCAATTGCGGCTCCGGTTCGGGCAGGGGGAAATTGAACCCTCTTTTGCTAAAGCATCCGAGATGACTGTTCAACGCTGTCAATGCAACTTGACTTTCGCTACAGATCGTGATGCGCTTGCCCTTCAGGCGCTTGTCAATCATCCACGTTGCCTCTCTTAGGATCGCATATACTTCAACTTGAAAGACCGTTGCATATTGTTCTAAAGAGAAAGCCCACTTCTCACTTTTATACGAGTGATACACTCCTTCTCCAGAACTTGGTTCTATTTTTAAGCTGTCGGTGTAGAAGACATCAGTATTGGAAGTTATGAACTGAATTCAGTTCTCCCAATAACTCTTCCAATGCTGTGTGCCCCCGTGTCCATTGCTTCCTCATAACCTAATCGAAATAGTCTATGGGCTGCTCTCATAGCAGTGCTCCGAAAACCAAAAACAAATCCAAGGGCTGTAAATTGAGTAATACGTTTAGAGCTGCGCTTATGGCACAGAGTTGCGTTCACTATCTCTCGCAGGACTTCCCACGTTGATAAGCATGTTGGCTTCCATTTAGTGGGTGCGACCTTACCGCCTCCTAGCGAATGTGAGGCTCAATCAAGTCTCTTTAGACATTTCAGCGAAAATGATCTTGAGTTGATTTGTTTTAATTTCTTTGTGTTTGAATAGTCTTTTTCTCCAGGCTTCGGTGTGAAGACTGCCTTAATCTTCTTCTAAGAGGTAAGCACGTAGTCCAGAGCAAGACTCGAAAAATATTCTTTAGAAGTTGCTGTAAGTGCTCTATATCCTCCTTTAGAATCGGATGGGTACATGCCATTCATGTCAGGTGCTTTGAAGTATTCAAAGGATTGTGTAGCAGTTCTCACTTCTCCTGGAAGAGAGCCTGTCTAGACTCAACTCTGGAGTTCGGGAAGGTTCCATTCGGTTTTCTAGGAGAGTTTAACTTGGCGATTCATTCATTAAGGACTTTGCACAGCCGGGAAGTCTTCCTTTCTCCTTCCAGTTCCACACAATATGCTCTGAAGGAGTCTCGCTTCGAACGTCTTACGAGCCCCTTGTATTCACCCTATGAGTTCCGGAAGTTTAATCAATTTTCATTTTTATTGCTTTTGTTAGCACGGTTCAGAAGTCGTTTGGAACCACTCACTTTGGAAGTCACCATGGAACCGTTTTGAGTTTAGCTTCGGGAAATAGGATAAGCCTTTTCAAAGCACTCCAAAATTGTGCTACTCAGAGTTTCCAATTAATCTTCTATCGCCAAAGGATAGTCTCCTAGGGGGCTCCACTTTGTTTCCAAGAAGTCCATTGAACTTTGTCTAATCCGTTTCCCTAGGATTCTGTCTTTGTATTACAGACTGTTCGCCTGCAATAGTCAGACTAAATTCTAAGTAACGGTGATCTGAGAGTGAGACTTCATCTAGCACTCGTCGGTCTCTAATCAACTCTAATAACTTTGTAGTGCAAATTGTTAGGTCAATTACTTCACTTCTTCTTGGCCCCACGAACGTAAGGGTGCACCCTACGTTCGCGGTCATCATACCAGCTGAAGTGATAAAAACAAACAGTTCCCAGAGAACTACATTTGCTACTGCCCTAAGAAACTTGCTGAGCGTTCGCATTACACATTCCTAAGAAATTTCGCTGTCTTGTTCCTTTGCGGTGGAAGTTTCAACGCAACCTATCAAGAAAAGCTTCTGAATGGAAGAAAGGCTGAAGAAAAAGAAGAAGAATGTAACTTTCTTCAAAGCACTGGTCATTTATATTTTTATTGATTGCAGATTCAATGTGTTTTTCCTCGTTACCTGGAATATTATATTCTATGTTATATACATATGTAAAAATGTTCACAGAAATATGGCCGTGATTAACATAATCCGGAATCAATGTACATCTGAGTGCACTGTTCGCTGCATAGGTAACAGCCAATATAGTGCTAATCAGCGAACAGTACCGAAAAAAGGAGCGAGCCACATGGCATCCCAACTTATCAGTTACTGCTGCCATTTAGTTCGCGACAGTGCACCCGACTTCGAATTGGGCGCGCATCTTCGTTTAGGAATGCCACGGTAATGCCTTATAATGGGGGTGAAAACAGGGTTCACAGTTTTACACATGGAATCGACGCCAAGGTTTCGGCACCCACGCCCTAAAGGAAACATTCCTGATGGGAACTTTGTGTCGGAATCAATGCTGTCATCAATGGACTGGTGGCAAATTGTGGAAGACTTCCATACTCATTCGCATTCTATTTGAAATGGTTGACGCTATTTTTCGGCGTAGTAGTGTCCAATTAAGAAGCGCCCAGCTTTCGGTATTTCCACTTGTTTATATCTAATAAAGAAGCGATGTCGGGGCCGACTGCGTCCTCCCATCGTTTTCATAGTTTCCTAATCGGTCTGGAGTCATTGACCACAACTGTGATAATTCCTGAGAGGGAGATCCGGTTTAATACTGTTTTATGATGGAAATGAGCCAGTCAGATTGTCGAATTTGCACTTGCCAAGTTGAGCCCATTATGGTTGCTTCTATCAGACCAACTAGTTTTGCTGGACTATCGTATGTTCGTTTGAAGTCAACGAATATTTGGTAGACTTCGACGTTGAACTTTTAGCTTTTTGGTTTACGATAAAAAGTTGATCTATTGTGGAGCGTCCATCTCTAAAGCCGGCTTTGCTTAGTCTAATATTTTAGTTTAAATATTTAGAAAATACTCTGTCGATCAAAATTGTACGAGTGTTAAGCAGCAACGGCCGCCCTTTTTTTCATGCAGGGTTTCTTGTTGTCAAAGAACGCTAAATCATTTTCGAACCGAAATCGAAATCTAATTTATTTTTCGAAGCGAATATAATATATTTATAATATAAAATTGTACGAACTTTCCATAGGATTGATTATTCTGCTCTACAGCTGCTTTTGGGATATGTTTCTGGCGATCATTTTCATTTATTTAAATTTGTTTGGGAATAAATTTTTTTTTCTTTTCTTTGAGCCTTTGCCCCGTTCACAACCGAGATCGGCTCGTCGTGATCGGTTTCGCCATTTAGTTCTATCATATGCCTGATCTGGATGCAATTGCGAGGCTTTCAAGTCACCATCCAGTGTATCAAGCCACCCTTGTTTCGGCCGGCCTTTTGATCGTTTACCACTTCGATGTTCAGACCAAACCATACCATCGAAGACGCCTCTCTCGCAATTTTTCCACGATCTGTGCAACTCTATATCGATCGCGGATATCCTTATTTCCGATGTGATCAAAACGTGTTACGCCACTAGTCTAACGCAAAATATTCGTCTCCATTACCGCAAGACGCCGTTCATTGTCTCTTATAATCGGGCAACATTGAGGACCATTGAGAATGACAGGGCGGACAACATTGCGGTAAATTTTAAATTTCAGACGTTCGTTGATACGTCGATCACAAAGAGCACCAGTTGTGGAACGCCACTTCCTTCAGGTTTCCTAAATGCATGAAGAAATTTCATAAAGCAGTTCTTCATTGACTGACAGCATTGACCTAAGATATTTAAATCGCTCAGTTCTGGGCAGGTCACTGCCGCTGACAGTGATGTGCCTGTTTCATTGGGATCGGTATTCAAAAATTCAGTTTTATTCAGATTCAATTTGAGATAAGTTGTTCGAGATCATTTTTGCTATTAGATGCTAGGAAAATATTACCCGCATAAAGCAGTGTATAGGCCGCTGGACGTTGGATGACCCCTGTGACAGTGTCCATAACAAGAACAAAGAGAGAGAGACACGAAGCGGTTTTGATACACATTTCGAACTTTACTTTTCGGATCGTGGTAGAGCAATTGATCCCAGCGTACGAGTTCTTCTGGCACTAAGTGTTGTCGAAGAGCATACCAGATGAGTTCGTGTGATACATGGTCAAACGCTTTCTCTTGGTCCAGAAATGCAAGGCGACTTGTTCCAATATTAAATTTAAATTGCAGTTTCCTGAGAACTTTTGTGTTTGGACTGGTTATTGTTACCTCGAATCCAGAGACTTTCGGGCTCGAATAGCATGCATTGTTGCCATGGATTCGTATCGCTCACATTTCTCACATACTAAATTAAAAATTATATTATCTTCGACTGCGGCTTGCCGACAGATTCACGCTTGATTCTCAAATAAGACTAACTTTGAAGGCCGAAGCTGAACGCTTTTATAACCCGGCGAATGCTTCAAAAAGATGGGTGAACTGCTTTAATTTCAGAAATATTAAGAAGAGTCGCCTTTCCAATTACTGCAAACTGATTTCTGTGCTTTCAACACTTAGTAGCTACTTAAGGTAGAATCTATTGTAAAAGACCCCTGGACATCGCAGAGTAAGAAGCCCTGGACATCGCAGAGTAAGAAGCCGTAAATCAGTGTAAAGTAGTGTAGCGATTTCGTTTTCATAACATCGAGTATT
Organism: Hermetia illucens; assembly: GCF_905115235.1. Classification (NCBI taxonomy): domain Eukaryota; kingdom Metazoa; phylum Arthropoda; class Insecta; order Diptera; family Stratiomyidae; genus Hermetia; species Hermetia illucens. Next base: position 117,871,289 of record NC_051852.1, read on the forward strand.
CGAAGCCATAAAGCGTAACCGGGTGGCCGACCTTGTGTTAGATTTCGGATTTAATAGCTTCGCTGATGTATTGATTCGGAAGATACCAACTCCGAAGCGCTAAGACGAAATATCGTGCAATATGGTCAAAATTACACAAGCAAATATGGGACATTTTTTAAAAAAAAGGCGCATCTTTACCTTTGTGGAGAATAAGATATGTACATATTCTTTGATTTTCAAAGAGACTGTGCTTCAACTTCATTATCTTCATACTCAATGCTGTCCAAGTGGTAAGCTTACAGCTGCGGAATAGTTCAATGAGGAACGCAAATGTCCATAATGAATTGCGATTCGAACCCGGGACAATAAAGAGGCTAGGGTTCAACCAACTTGATCATCGCACCGTCGTTGGCAGAGTTATTATACGCGTTAGACAATGCTGTATATTTTCAATAAGGTTTTAATTCTCGTTTTGTAGTTTTCCCGATTTAATTAAGTCCTTTCAAACAAACTGTGGAAGTATATACTTTAACATTCAAATAGCTTTAATGGAATTCCCTTCTATTGCTTTTTTTTTCCAGGAACACGAAATGATGCATAAAGGCGAATTCCCATTTACTTGCGATAAATGTCCAAAACGCTTTCGAGTCGCTAACAAGTTACGCCAGCATAAACTACGCCATGAAGGTATTAAAAATTTTGAATGTGCCACGTGTGGTATGAAAAAAACTACACAACATGAGGTCAACATGCATATGAATGTTCATACGCGCGAAAAGCAGTATCCATGTAGATTATGTAAGGCCTGCTTCCTAACAAATGGTGAGTATATTGAGCTTGAGCTGGTTAAATTTACTTTTTAAGGTTTTGTGTAAAACAATTACAATCGTTTTACTGTCTGTCCGTCCGTCTTAGCCTTAGTCTTTTAGTAAGTGGCTGGAGAAGCCCCCTTAGGTTCATCCTAGTATCACGAAGCAGCAATGTAGACTACAATATAGAGCATGATTGTACCAAGTTTGGTGGGAATTGCATCATTACTAACAAAGTTATAATAAGCCAAAATTGTCGCTTCTTTGCAAATTCAAGATTTTGAATGTTAATATCATTGGAAAGTGGATGTTTTCACATAATATATGCACATATTGTATTACGTGCTATGTACTAATGGAACAAATGCACACACTACAAAAAACGTTTCCTACCTGAAGCATCCAGCTTCCGGTTTCTCGACTTGTTTTTTCTTTTTAAAAAACTATACAATCATATATGGTAAGATATTATCTGCAGTTTTGCTACTAGTGAGCCTGCATTCGATATTATTTACGCTATACATATATGATTGCCACTTAACCCTGGTGGGGTATAGCGCGTCAATAACACCTGCGCTTCATCGTTCGGGGTTACCTGCGATTCAACACCCCCACGATTTTCTGAGAACTAAGCCTGGTCTCCTTCTCTACTATTCTGCGCCAAGTGCCTTTGGGTGTGGTAGTGGATTCTATTGCATGTGTAGTCAGTAACGCATTGTTGCCCCTCTTTAATAGGTGACCTATCCACTGGCACTTCGGCCTTCCGATTACAGTGCGTACGAGTGGCAGGCCTGTGCGCTGACCAAGTTTTTCGTTTGTGATAGTATTAGGCCAGCGTACTCCGTTGATACGGCGATGGCTTGGAACCTTTGAGTGATAGTCAGTGTCACTTTCCATGTGCCACTCCCGTTGGCAACACATAAAGAACCTTAGCACGGAACAGTTTCAGCTTGATTTTGGTGTTTCCAGATTTTAGACAAGACAGTGAAAGCGGATCTAGCACTCTTAATACGTCTGGGAACATCCAGTTTGGTTCCACTGTCGCTTACCCACTGTACACTTCTTACTTCAAATTGATCGACGTCATCCGTGCTCTGCCTATTAATACAGATAGCGAGAGTTCGATGACCCGTCAGGTTGGGAACCTTGGTTTTATTGGCGTTTATCTTCAATCCACTTCTACTTGCCTCTCTTTTCAAATCAAGAGTATTTTGCCAAGGTCCATGGCCAGGTGAGGGCAGAGACAGGTGCCATCAGTGTAGTCCAGGTATTTTAGGAAAGATGCCATCGTTCATTGAAATTACTCATATCCGCCGGGGAAAGCAACACGAAGAACGTTACCGATAACAAGAGGAAATATATCGGCGACAGGATACAACCCTGGCGAACCCCGCTTTGGACCTCAAAATCCTTTAATATTTTACCTCGATGCAGCACGTAGCATTATGCGCCATTATTTATCGCTCTTATAATAGGTATTAGTTTCTTCGGGATGCTCTCTTACGTAAAACACGTCAGATATACTGCCTGTCGAAAGCCTTCTTGAAATCGATGAAGAGCAAATGAAGCAAATAACTAAACCCCGTCGGCAGTTCCGAAATGATCCGTAGGATGTTGATGTGCTGAATGCAGGATTATCCACAACAGAAACCAGGAAGCTCTCTGTCGATCAAGCATTAATGCATTGCCTTGTCCCCTTCTTCCAACTTTTCGGAAAGTTATTAGATGCCTAGGATTTCTGTATAAGTGGAAGTACGATGCAGGGAAATCGTCGAGCACAACGGATTTACTTCTTTGGCCGAACTGATTTCTCTTGTCTTTGAGGGAACAGTCCGTATCCGCATATTACGGTGACTAGCCATTTTATCTACAAGACGAGGAATTTCAGTGGAGGTGGTACGGCTAAGAATCGTGGTGAAGTGTTCCTTTCATCTGCTCGTCATTGTGAATGAAGAGTCGACCGTTAACGTCTTTCACATATGCGGTTTTTAGTGTTGAATTTGTTGGTTGTTCTGTGTTTCAATGAATTAAAAAGTTTGTTAAGATTGTTTTTCGATTAGGGAAAACCCTATTGTATTTATTACAATCTTGTACGCACTGCGTAAAGAAGCAGTTGGCTCCCGAAATATCGATAATTGCAAATAATTACAATAGGGCTGTTCCCAATCAAAACCAATCTTTTCGTTTCATTGTCATTTCTCCTTGTCGCACAATACGATGAACTTCCCAGGATTTGGGACGTGACCGACGATCTGCGTAGCTTCCGAGAAAAGAGCATTTTTGATGGCAGCCCAATGCTTATCGACATTTCAGAAAGCAATCATGGACAGTTTCTGATAGACAAAGGTCCGGATAGCTGAGTGGTTAGAGCGCAAGGCTGTCGTACGGAAGGTCGCGGTTCAAATCTCACTGGTGGCAGTGGAATTTGTATCGTGATTTGACGTCGGATACCAGTCGACTCAGCTGTGAATGAGTACCTGAGTCAAATCAGGGTAATAATCTCTGGCGAGCGCAATGCTGACCACATTGCCTCCTTCAGTCTACTGTGGTGTACCGTTACGGTCTTGAATGAAGTGCTCTAACACACTTCAAGGCCCTGATCCAACATGGATTGTTGCGCCAACGATTATTATTATTATTATTAAAGGTCAGTACTTGTCCAAGCGTTGTTGACTTTTGGTAGCAGCAAATTTTCGAAATTAGGTTACTAGCTCGAAAATTTCTACTCCTTATAATCGCGCTTAACGATAAGCAGGGAATACTTTGAGTGTATTCTTAAGCTCCAATTCATAGGGGTCGGAGGCAGAGCATGAAGAAAACTTCACCAGGGCATCTTCGTCCCAGATCGGCGGCCACCGTATGATGCCGCATATGAAGTGCAGGACTGTCTCCTTTTTTTGCTCACATTGGCTACATACAAGCGAGGCCACTACCCCAATTTTTTTCATGTTGAAGTTAAAGGGGCGGTATCCCGTTAAAAACCTACTGAGATTTTCATGTTCCATTTCTTACGGGACAACAAAAATTCCCATTTGTTCCCATGTGTGCCGGAACTCAAATTTACCCATTGGGCTGCATGACTTCTTTTTCACTCTTCAGGACAGACTTGACAGTGGCTGACCGGATGTTAAATGCTGGTCTTGGTCTCCTAACTTCGTTCCAGACCCTTGGCGAGCTAGTCTGTTAGTTTTCTCATTACCAGGTAAGTTTGAGTGTCCTGGCACCGTCATCAGGAATATTTCGTTCAGTCGACCTGAAACTTCAGCAGAAATCGGTGGCAACCCCATACCAGCTGGTTTGAAGTTTCGTTGCTATGTAGTGCTGATTACGATGCCCGAATGATGCAGCAGATTTACCATTCAAATTCGACTACCCTATTTTTGCCGTAAACATTCTTCTGCTGCCAATAAAATTGTATATATCTTCGTCTGGATTATGGTCGTAATTTCTTCGAGAGGTCGGACTAGTTCACTAATCGGATTACTCGAGAACATCCCTAAGTACGTTCCCTTCCCCCTTCCATGACTGACCCGCGTGCCAGTGAAGATTATTAATTTTGTAATCCTAAGAGATTCGTGGTGATTTGCCGACCACTTTTATGTTTTGGTGATTACGAAGGAGTATGTCTTCTCAAAGACAAATCTGGAAACAATATGATTAGGAGGCATCAGAGCTTCCTGATGTTTGCCCAGGAATTTGCAGATGGACGCATGACCGTATGATTGGTCGCATTTTCATGGGCCAATGGTATTAAGCCTAAAGCCGCCGTTTCACCTCGAAAAGAATGAGGGACAGATTTAGAGTAGCTTCGGGGTCACGGTCGGCGTAGTGCAGTGAATACTCAGTACTCATGGTTCCACTAATGTCGAAGCAACCGAGCCGGGTCTACCTGTGCCTCTGGGCAGAGTTTCTCGAATTATTCTCTTCTGTTTTACTGCTGCCAGCTTGTTGTTTCTGTGGTCTTCTTATAGGTGTGATCCTCTCAGCCGCTGGTTTGGTCAAGCCATGTTAAATCGTTCACTTTTCCACCAGTATTTTGGGGATTCTGATGGAGAGCACAAATGCTATTCTCATGAACGCATCGCATGCCTTGCATCATATCGAGAGCTTGTGTGTGTGTGTGTGTGTATGGTGGGGGAGAGGCTACAGCTTCTGAGCACTCAGGCCGTGTTGGCCCATTGTACCCGCCTCTCCCGTCTAACGGAATATTCCCGATTTGTTAACGTATCGCAGAATTTCTGTTAGTGGATGTGATGCTACCTGTCCCAATTGGAGAACATCGGCACCAAAGATCTGATGCCTGATGCGTCCATAGGCGGAGCTTCCTTCGTATAGTTGCTTGCTTTTTAGACTGATGTAGTCACGTCTCCTGCTGAATTTTTAGCATTGATTCTTGATTAATGACCATGAGGAGTTTTACTTTGTCTCTTTCCCTTCTGAATGGATTGAAAACTGGGTTGGTTGATTTTGTCACCAACGCCTTTTCTCCTATTTTTTCACTATAGCTACAACTGATAAAAATAGGTGTTACCTTCCATGTAATAATAAGAAATTTACCAGCGTACACAGTCGGTTGGCACATAGTATAAATCAGGTCATGAGTCGACCGGAGGAATTTCCACCTTTCCTCACTGTGGGGATTACATGCCTTATCCCTAAGAAGGACATGGTGCAGGACCCCGCAGACACAAGACCGATTACTTGCTTACCAACCCTCGATTACTTGCTTACCAACCCTTATAACGTCCATTATTAGTGGAAGGGTCAATGCGCACCTCGAGACCAACAACATTCTGTCCGAGGAGCAGAATGGCTGCCAAGTTGGATCAAGGGGTTGCAAAGAGTAACTCATTATCGATTCGGTAGTTGTAGGACAAGCAACTAGAGGCCAAAGAAACCTCTTTAGTTGCTATATCGATTATGCCAAGGCGTTTGATAGCGTCCCGTATACCTGGCTAATCGATGTCCTACATCTGTATACATTGATCCGAAACTAATTAAGTTTTTGGCGACAGTCATGGAAGGGTGGCATATCAACTTATCAGTGCGTACATCTGATGGTGCTAATACCTCAGAGCCCATCCCTATACGGAGGGGCAGCTTCTAGGTGGATTCGTTAAGGGGACTCAACCCCTTCGGTTTTGTATGGCACTGAACCTCCTTTCATAGTTACTGAATGATGCTAGAGCGCATGGGTTTGCAATTAAATATGGCCTACGTGCTAAGTACGAACTGACAAACTTGATGTACTTAGATAACATCAAGCTGTATGCTGGTACTGACGACCATCTTAGAAGTTTGTTGCGAATAATAGAAATGTTCAGCCGTGATCCAAGCAATCCGCAAAGGTCATCACGAGCCGCATGCCGGACATAGCATTGGTGAGCTCCACATCGAAACTGTGACCGAGACAGACTTCTACAAGTACCTAGGAATTCTGCAAGGAACCCATGCTCGAGTTGGTGATTTGAAGGATGCTCTGCTGTCCGAATTCCTCCGACATGTAAACGGTGTAAAGGGAAGAATAAAATAAGCGCGTTGAATGTATTCGCTATCCCTTCACTGGCTTATACATTCGGAATATTGCCATGGACGAAGACCGATCGGGAATACGTTCAGCGGCGGATACGGACAACTATGTTTAAATTCCGAATGCATCATCCAAAGTCTGCCGGGGAGCGGATGAACCCGCCTCGTCACATCGGAGGTAGGGGCGTGGTTAACGTGGCGGCACAACATCATCGCCAAGTCGACTCGCTGCGCACTTATCTTTACAGCAAAGAGCAGGCGAGTCTCTTGCATGCGGGTGTCTTAAGGCAGACTGTGGGCTGACTCCACTTAACTTGAAGGATCGATCTTTCAATCCTCTGAGTGGGGTGAAGTCGGACCAAGAGCGAATTGATGAATGAAAGTCGAAGGCAATGTACGGTAAACACGTGAATTGTCTTTGGTAGCCATTTGTCGATTTGCATTTGTCGAACAGATGGCTGTGTGCTGGGGAGCTCTTTGCTGAGACGGAGAGATTCATGTGTGCCGTTCAGGATGGCGTGGTCGCCACCTGAGCTTATAAAAAGCTCATCATGAAAGAACGTTAGAGATGTTGAACCGTCTCATTTCTGGCTGTACTGTTATGGTAGGGGTGCATAACGCTGTATGTAAAGTTATCCATCAAAACCTTATATACAAGCATGGGCTGATCACGAGAACATGTCCGGTTTACCGATATGAGTCGCAAGCAGTACTTGATAGTTCTGCTTACAGCATATATTGGGACCGGCAAATTCTGACTGATCGCCATACTGCACATAACAAACCTGACGTACTATTAGTTGACAAGACGGGTCGCTCCGCGTGTATTATTGATGTTGCTATTCCCCATAATAGCAAACTTTGAGCGGAAATACGTGGAGAAGAAGGTGAACTATGAGCCACTGGCTCGGGAAATCAAAAAAAATTTGGGGTCTCGAGCGGGTGGTTGTAGTTCCCATAATATTGTCAGCTACAGGTATTGTACCTAAATCGCTCACGGCTTCCCTTGATGTCCTGGGACTTTCGCATAGTCTCGTTCAAACCATGCAGAAATACACCAGTCTGCATACGTGCTCGATGTTGCGGGGAGTATTCGAGATGGATTCTCCCATTGACCTACCACCGGCCACTACCACCAGCGCCCCTTTAGTTTTTAAGTAGGTAGGATCGTCCGAGCCTAAAAGCTTGACACTTAGTGCTAGTATTAGGTAAAATCCGGCATCTGCCGAGATTGTGATAACTTGGAAATAATAATTTTATAATTATATGTACAATTCATTTAATTCAATTTAATTCTTCCTCACGTTTAAACTCCCTCCCCATCACTAAGGGTGTAGTACTTGCTTGATTTCAAAATTCCGTGTGTATGCGGTTCGTTACTTTCATCTTCGAAAACAATGCATAGTTCACCGAATAGTGTTCATTTGTCCTCAGGTTATCTTGGCAGTTTAAATTAAATTAAATTGTTTGTACATTTCATTCTATCTAATACGTAATTCTCTCTTTGCAGCTAATTTAGATCGACATATTCGGGTTGTGCATGATCGCATTAAACTTTTTGTGTGTTCGTACTGCGACCAGGCATTCGGTAAAGCAGAAACGCTCAAACATCATGTGATGCGACACACGGGGGAGAAACCGCATCAGTGTCCTATTTGTGGCAAGAAATTCATTCAGAAGACTTCATTCCAGTATCACGTTCGTCGTCATGATAAAGCACAACAAAAACAACAACAGAAACAACAACACCAAGAAGAACAGCAGCAGGAACAACAATTGCAGTCTCAATCCCAGATACAAATAGAATCTCAATTACAACCCGCCCCGCCACAGTTACAGCTGCAGCAACAACCACAGCAACCGCTCCACCAGGGCCAAGAAATCCCCCAACCACAGCAGCAATTCCAGCAATTTTGACTAGAACAATAAAATGTAAAAGGATTAGGGATGCGATGAAATACATTCGAATTCCTGAAAGACTTTCCACTGATTTTATGGAGTTGTGAAAGGGTATATGAGGAAAGTGTCCTTCCGTTGATTACTGTCTGGTTTATTGACTTTTTTGCGAATTTAACGACTAATTAACTCTCCCTAAAGAAATTACCACCATAAATACAAATTCACCTTTTAAAATCACGCTTCCTCCCATTAGCAATCAATCCAAGGGTTGATGGTAATGAGGCAATTGTTCATTGTCCTCTACCTTCATGATTACATTTTCCTTTCTGAGAAATCATTTCAGTGACCTGTGAGTTTCTCTTATTTTCTTAACATTTTCATGAACCCCCTTCGTTGCTAGATTTCTTCCTTTAATGGATTGGGTCCTCAACTGGAGCGAATGATAAATTGTAGGTGGAAGAAGAATAATTATCGCAACCCTCTTATCGACTGCTCTCGACGATATCTCCAGATCATTAGTAGCTTTTATTCGTAGATTTACAACCCCGAGGACTTATACTATTTTCGTCAATAATAATGGATTGATGTTGCATGAAAAAAGACTACCTAGCGGATGTTTATGCAGTCGGGCTTCCTGCCTCTTAGGTCTTTAGATAATTAATGGCTGGGGGAGGACTATAGGAAATATTTGCACAATAAAAGGGAAAGTTCGCTTGGCTAAGCGTTTGTTCTTTATTAATCCTGGAAAAGATGGATTTCTATCTCAAATGTAAATGCCAAGCTCTTGGAGTTGACCCTTGGAGCTCGTTCTTGCAGTTTTGGGTTTGATTTCATTGGCTTCTGATTATCTACTTCTTGGGTACCATGGTCCGCAAATATATGTAAATAGCTTGTGAAAGGCACAATGGAGCATTTGCACTACATTAAAGGACGTTTGAGATATGATAATTTTGCTAGGTAATTTTCTACCGTACTTCCTTATGAAAAGGGGTCCATTGGATATTCTGTGTGTATGGGGTGGAAGACCATTCACCCCCGTAGCAGTCAACTGAACTCCCGTTTAACGGAACATCCCTGATTCGTTCATATATTGGAAGATTTTCATTAGTGGATGTAATGCTATCCGCTGCAGCTGAGGCACATCAGCATAAAAATCGAATGACTGATGTGTCCATAGACGGGACACTCATATTAGGAAATGCTCCTTGGATTGTGCTTGCTCATTACGAGATGGAAACATTATTTTGTAGAATTTCTTTTCTGAACACATGCCCACTAGTGAATTACGGTCAGTCAAAATGTACAGAATATTTCTGCACGTCTTCCAGTTGGTCGATTGGATAAACTTTGTAGTATGTTTGTTAGGTTTTCTAACAGGAAAAGCTTGGTGTGCTAAGCAGCATTTAGGTGTTGTCATGGGAACCTTGTTCTCAGCTTTTGATAGCAGCATTAGTCATTGTTAGTGATACTGTAATTGGTGTTTCTGGTCCCGGCGTGAGCGGGATAAAACCCTCTTTTGTTCAAGTATCCCGGATTTCATTCTCTTGGCTTGCCTGCAGATTGCAATGTGTTTGAGACTTCGTCTGCGAACGCTAACATTTTTTGGGTACACGACGAAAGCAGGGGCATACGCCAAGTTTATAGTCAGGAGACTAGTCTTGTTTTTCTTTAGTCTTTGTCCTGTTCAGAAGCGGGATGAACTCGTCGTGCGCCGTTGCGCCATTTTGTTCTGTCAAAGGCATGATCTGGATGCTGTCGCGAGGCTTTCTAATCCCCATTCAGCGTATCAAGCCACCATTGTTTCGGGCAGCCTTTTGGCCGCTTATTATTGACTTTGACTTCGGTGCACAGTGAAAATTTTGTCGTTTTACCCTAGCTCACTACTGCCTAATGGGACCTTTTAGTTTTTTTTTTTCGTTTTGTAAACCATACTATCGTAAACCAACGGCGCATTGTATTACCTATTTCTGCACACCGTCGGAGGCCTCGATAAATTGCTCGCATAGCAGGTCATCTGCATAAATTTTAGCGTGTATTTGCAGATTTTGTGGTTCACATAGTAGTGAGTTAGTCAATATACTCCACAGAAGTGACGATAGCACACATTCTTGGGGCAGCTTTTCGTTGTTTTTATTGTCGGTAACGATCAACCAATATTTCAATTCACAGCAATTTCGGCGTTCTACTTAACTAAACTATTATCGACATTGCCAAAAGCCTCTTAAATATTGACGACTACTCCCTTCTTGAAAACGGCTTTTAAAGTTATATCGTCTTTCTTGGAAACCAACAGGCGTCGTAAGACTTTCCACGCTGGTAAGCATGTTGGGCTTCATTTAGTGGATGCGATCCTAGCGTGTCTTCCCGAATGTGACGCTTAACCGGTCTCTCCATACATTTCAGCCAGAATGGTGCTAGACTGATCTGTAGAAATTCTTTTAGTTTGAGTAGTCAGCTTCCCCAAGCTTCGGTATGAAAACTACCTTTACCTTCTGCCAAGAAGTAGGCACGTAGCGCAGACCAAGGCATGTGGACGGGAGAAAGGCTGAAGAAAAATATTTCTTAGAGTTCCCTTTAGGGGATTTATGTATGTATATGGTCCTTTAGCATCGCTGGATAGATGCCATCCAGGTCAAGTGTTTCGAAGTTTTCAAAGGACAGTATATCAGGTCTCTCGTTTTCCTTGGTAGCAGTCGGTCGCTCTCGCAATGTTCTAGTTCTCGTTGCAACATTTGCGTGTTGACGGGTTTGAAGGAAATGCCAAGCCTGTCCTTTTCACTTCTGTCACCTGTTCTCTGGGATGGTGTATTTCCAAGAGGGTCTGTACGGATTCACACTCTGGAATTTGTGAAAGTATCATCTGATTTTCTAAGATAGTTTAACTTAGTCGCCTTACCCCCTTTAAGGACAGTTTCTTACAGTATGCTCTAAAGGAGTCGTGTTTTGAGCACTTAAGGGGCCTCTTATAGTCACGCTGTCAGTTCCGGCAGTTTAACCAGTCTTCATTCTTATTGCTTTTACAAGCACGATTCAGAGGTCGTCTGCTTAATTTCTTGAGCTTTTGCAGTTCTCGGTTTCATTGCGGAGTCGTTTGCCGCGCTTGCCTCGGGAAAAAGATCAAGTCTCTTCATAGCCCTCCAAAAGTGAGCGATTTAGACTTTCCAAAGGAGCTCCTATAGCCAAAGCTCTTTTTAGTCGCCAAGGGATCCCCACACACGTTAAATTCATAATCATGGGACCAGGTGAAGTGATGAAATCAAATAGCTTTTCTCCTTTAGGGTTGCATTTGCTACTCCCCCACCAAATATATTGAGCGTTCGCATCACAACCAATTAGTTCTTGCGATGGCGGCGGACACAATGCATCATATGGTAAGTATAAAGAGGCAACTATAACGTTTCTACTTTCGTCATCAATCTGGTATTGTAAAACGACTACTATTAGATCCGTTGAACAGAATTGTTGTCTTTGACATCACGACGCAGGCTCTCGTCGAGAGGATCTCTTAACAAAGAAGTCCCCTTTACTGATCCAATATCATGGATTTTGTTAAACCGAACCCATGGCTCTTGTATCAGAAACATATAAGCACACTCTTGCGACTCTGCCAGGCTTTCTGTCAGTAGATAGGAAGAGGTTTTGGCATGTTATTGCTCGTCCTGCAGCTAACCAGCCTTGTTGCCAGTATAAAAGAAGAGGTTTTGGTATGCTGCAAGTAAATTATATTAACCTTTATGTTTGTCGATATAAGTGTAGTTCAATGTGAAAATCACCTCTAACGGAAGAGCTTCATCGGTATCATCTATTTATTTCCAGTTTTCGCCGAAAGTTCCGCTTCCTTTCATCACATTTGAGGTTGAAGCAACGCCCATGCCCTCATTCCCAAGAAGCTGATCTAGTGCTCAACAGTGAACAGTACCGAAATAAAGACCAAGCTTCATGGCACCTCTACTCATCAAGTACCGCTGCCATTTGGGTCCGCGACGCCCCTCCCCACTTAGGGTTCTTGCCCAAGGCCGAGGAGATGGCTTTCTCTGGATTCGGTGTTTAAGGGCAACGGGTTTCTGTGTCTATTTAATACCGAATGAGAAGAAGCCGGACTTTTGACGCAGCCTTGATGCTTTACAGGATGTTATATTGGGCACGGAAGGACGGATCCTCATCGGGGGTGACTTCAATGCCAGAGTACTTAAATGGGGGCCTCATCCGACCTGAAGGAAACGAATTCTCGAAATAGCAGCGAGAATAGGGCTCAAAGTTTTAAGCACCGGACCCACTTCAACGTTCTGGTCCCCAGGGCGTGAGGAAAGCATTCCCGATGTAACTGCGTCAGAACCACTGGTGGAAGATAGCACTATTTCCTGTACATTCCGCAAAGGTTGATGACAGCAGCATGAAAGTCGATAAAGATTGCTTACTTTTTTTTATAAAAAGTTAGAAGAGGCAGTCCTCTCTAGAAAAAGCAAGAAGGCACGGGCATCGGATGGTATTCTTGCAGAGCTATACGTACTGGTGCTCCAGCATTGGCCAAAGTTATTGTTCGGTGAATTCAAGGCTTGTCTGGGGGAAGGCATTTTTCTTATTCGTTGGAAGGAGGTTAGGAGAAATTATCAACGGTCTCAAAGTTGTAGTCTCCTATCTTTATTCTCCCGTTTGATCAGTGCGGTTTGATATTGTTGGTTGGTTGGTTTTTGGTGCTGACGTTGCTACCGTATATGCAGAACGTGTGACTCTTTGCTGTGCATTATCGGTAGCTGGCATTATTGGACCCTGTTTTTTTCAAGAAAACGACAAGGCAATTTAGTCACTTCTGACCGTAATATCCAGGTGATTCAAGAATTTTTCCTTCCCAAACTTGAAGAAATGAATCTGAGGGATGCATGGTTCCAACAAGATGCTTACACAGCTCACACGGTATGAACATCAGTGGCAATATTGCGCGAACATTTTCCTGAACGTCTTATATCTTTGAAGGGTGATCTTGAATGGCCAGCACGTTCGCCAGACTTAGCACCCTGTGATTTTTTAAGGGATTATCTCAAATCTCTGGTGTATACTAAACGTCCAAATATCCGTGCTGCTACTGCTAACATCGACACTAGCACATTGGACAAAGTGGAACGAAACTTTCGATTTCTACTTTTTCAATGTATTGACCAGAACGGAGGTCACTTTTAAGATATTATTTTCAAAAAGTGCTTTTGGAAGTAAGTCGTAGTTACTATAGGCTACTCCATCAAGAGGAGAGCTGCCACAATGTTCTTTCTGTGCTGTTATATGCGAGCAGAAAGTGAATTCTACGTCTGCGTCCTATTATCGGGGTAAATAATTTGGCCGGTGTAGGGGTAGATGCCTATTGACAATGTTCTTTGGAAAGTGGCAGTGGGTGGGTCACACAGGGTGATAATTCCACTGTCGGCTATGCAACGGATTCACTATTCCAGAATGGCCAGCGAGAGGGTGGTTACAGAAGAGTGGGAAAAGGTCAGTAACTTACTTGAAAAGACCTGGAGGGAGCTGAAATAGATCGCAGCAAATTGTAACTATGGCGCGTAAGTGTAGTTAACGCAATATGATATATTTAGGAGTACATGGAAACCGTATCATTTCACATTGTTCAGATGAGAAGTAGTGGAAGACATGAAGTTTTAGAGGATCTCGGATTTCGTTGCATTTTCCTGTGAATCCAGTAAAATGCGTTTTGTGATTGTCGCTAAGATGGAAAAACAGCAGTGTCATTCGATAATTCCCTTTTTGTTTTTGGATGAAAAAAAATGCGAGGAGATAAAAGCAAAGTTGGATGCTGTTTATGAGGACACTTTGCCATCTATGACCACAGTTAGATATTGGTTAAACGAATTTAAACTAGGGCGAACTTTGGTATTTGAGCGATCATTCATTCAAAAAGTCCCTGACATGATTACCGCTGATAGAAGAACGAAAGTGCGCGAAGTAACAGAGGCCGTAGCTGTGTCGACTTGAACGCAATTAACATTTTACATGATAAGTTGCAGATAAAAAATTGTTGGCCTGATCGGTGCCGCGGTTGTTCACGGTGGACAACAAGCGGATGCGGCTGTTAACTTCGAAACAGTGTTTGGAGCAATTTAAGCGAGATCCGAAGGAGTTTTTGCATCGAGTTTTCACCATTGATGAAACCGGGATTCATTATTATACACCAGAAACTAAATAAAGATCAAAACAATGGATTTCTCTCGGTGAATCTGCTCCAAAAAAGGTGAAGATGGTCCCATCGGCCGGAACGGTCATGGCAACGATTTTTTAGAATGCAAACTGCGTCATCTTCATGGATTTTTAGAAAAGGAAGAACGACCTCTGGACAATACTACAGTGAATTATTAGACCACATTGACAAAAGATGAAAGAGACACGGCGGAGGGATTAAAAATTGGCAGGAACGTCGAAAGAAGTGTAACTTTCTAAAAGGGTTGAAAAATAAAAAAAATGTTTTTGAAAAAATTGTGTCTTTATTTCTATATACCATCTGGTCCACTAGACTAGGGTAATCTCTCGAATGATTTTCAAACTGTCCTTGAAGTGGAGAAAGCTAACATGAAGTTATATTTGATTATAGCTGCTGATGACAATCGAAGAAGATAAGTCGTAGCACACCCTACGCAACTAACTACTCATGTTCCTTTTTTGAGTTATTGAAATTCAGTAGTTCACAGGGTTTACAATGACTTCCACCCACAAGTAACGAAATCCTTGAACAGAAGGTTTGTAGCCAAATATGTACTTTATGTGGAAAAGCTAGTCCACAGAAATACGTACTTTGCCCAAGCTTCAAAAGCCATATAAACACTACATTATCTTGATTACTTGAAGCCAAAAATGCGACCCCTCAGGCTAATTAACACCACCCACCCCCGCTGCTAAAGCTCCATTTAATTACTGTGAAAATCTTCAAAAGTTGAGCTGCTTCCCCTGAAATTCCGCACAAAAGAAAATCAATACACTTACCTAGTCCTAATCTCAAGTTTTAGACTGGATATGTATTACCTTCAGGATTAATTTTTAATTTCAAAAAGGAAAAAAGTCATTAACATCTTACAATGGCTTCCATCCTTACGGCTTCATAACAGACAATTAAAAAGGAGCGAAAACACCAGAAAATAAAACTTTTTTTTCGGTAGCCCAGAGAAATTATGTCGATCCCACAACGAAACACGATATTTAGGAAGAATAATAGAAAAATTATAAACTGTTGAGAGGATGAATGCTAGGAATGATGCCGAACAAATTAAAAAGGAGAAGAATGACAGAATAATTACGGAGGGTCGCGAATTCCTCGGAAAGGTCTATCGCCAAAAGTGAAATCAAACCACACTTTTTTTTGCCTCTGGCTTGGGTAAAATGCTTATTGTATAATCGCCAAGAAGCTAGTGGGGAAACCTTTCTGAGAACACCGTCTGGGTTATTTGATAGCCCAAAAGGATGTGACCAGAAAAAAATTCCCACTGAGTTGAAATGGATTTACATCGCAATCACTTACTCAATTATTGGAGTTTATGTAAGACATGATATTCCTAGAGGATTGACAGGAAGAACCGAAGGTGATTCATTGAAAATTTATAATTTGGATTAAATTTGGGTAATATTAAGCCTAGGATTGTCTGAGACATAGGTCAAAGAAGAAGAAGACTAAGATCGCATATAAAGGCGCGGGTCGAGTCATACCTGTGGAAGCGGTTGCCAAGGTGTTTTCTTGAAACAGACACCATTTCTAATTTAGATGGCAAATCCGTTTCGTAAGGTAGAAAATGAAATTTTCCAATTTTAAGAAATTGGCAAAAACCGGAACGATACTTAGTATTGAGACCGGTGGTATGCGTATTCGAGGATAGAGGTAAAAGTAGATTCTTACTCAAAGGGGTAATGAAACGCAGAAATAAAATTATCCCAATATTTTCACTCGCTATAAAAAATGAAGTTAAAAGTACAGAGAAAATCCCATAAGGATTAGAAAATTGCATGAGCCACTCATAATCAATGTGTGCCACTACACCTCAGGGTGCACTCTCGCCATTACCATCACGTCCAGTTCTGAGAGAGTGTGATAAGCCGACGTTACTTGTAAAGCTCCCCGTCTCCGCACTTGGGCAAGGCGCTTACGATACACCACCTTCCCAAGGGCATCAGTCTATACCTCCGCGCAGTAGAGCAGAACGGACTATATTACTTCCATGAGAATACGTCTCTTGGTGAATATAGAGTCCTCAACATTCGTTATTAGCGACTTACGGCGATATCATTAGCCTTGCCTGTTACTACTTTGACTTGCTCGAAGAAGCTCATCTTGCTGGTTTTTACTCTATAATCAACTCGACAATCGATATGTAACACAAGGTCCGGATTCCCCTTCTGCTTAAGATGGCTACTTCAGTTTTTTTCCAACGCAGGACTTAAATCATGAGCAGTGATCGATCCGCTTACCTAACATCATTCTGTCAACTCTGCTTTGCGCTTGTTCAACGGTGCGTTCGGTACCAAATGCCGCAAAATTGTCTGCTTAACCGTTTCTGTGCTATTTCCGACCGATCTCCATTCTCCTCTGGGCCCTTAGCCTCCCATAGAGCAGGAAGCAGTCTTTCAGATAATGCTTCAATGTCCGCAAGAGATAGCTCGTCACGTGGGATGAGTTTTCTAATGCATGCTTGGCGCATCGAAAGTAGCATACAGAATTGAAGGCATTTCTGATGTTAAACGTTATGAAGAGCACCATCCATCGACAATCGCGGCTGTGTGTCTCGGTTCGATAAACCGCAGCCATGACTGCCGTAACAGCAGCCACCGTTGATCTCCCGCTCTGAATCCGAACCTCCGTGGAGATAACTCTCTGGCAGCACGTACCACTTCTGCAAGTCTGCTCCTGATCCTTTTCCGATCGTGTCAAACATACATAACGGTTTTATGCAGATGGAAGCTTAGGGTCTCCTTTTCCTTTGCTGATTCGGCGAACTTCATCACTTTCCAGCGACAGTTACGTCCTTGGTGCAGACTTAACCTTGGCATCTTATTAAAATACGGATTGATTTTCTGTCCACAAACCGGGGCCCGCTGTAACAAGCAACAGTCTATATTGAGTGCATGGCTCAGCATTTAAACTGGTGGATGAAAGATCTACTTAAATCTCTACCGTAATAAGGAGAATGGCATCCAAGTTGTCCATGAAACTCCCACTAGGGGGCCAAACACAAATAACTGGGCTGAAAGTACATGAACCAGAAATTCTCCTGAAATATGTACATTAAGAGGGATGTTCTGGTTTCTATGGTACCAGCATACTCCTGGTAAGGTATCGTGACCGAATCCACTTCAGATGAGCCTTCGTGCAGGTTCGGGCCAGATCACCTATATAAGCGTTGGAGTGTCCGCCTACTGCATCACGGCCAGCAAGTTAAAGTGAGTACATCCGGCAGGGTTGCTGCCCTGTCTTTCTCACGGCTTTGACGCGCCTTTGATGTAACCAGTAAGGAATGTCTGGGAATAATGCTCGTGCAATGCAGTCCAAACATGAATGGTTTTGGCGGATCCTCGATTTTCCAGATGACAAGTTTACAGTCAAGTCCCCACGGATTATCTCGTTGACTAAGTTCTGCCAGTCGAGCTTTGCATTTATTTATCGGGCTGTCGAGTCTTCTTTTGGCTGATGCGTACTCTGCTATTGTAGCGGGCGTGTAAACATTGGCCAAACGGCGAAACTTATGATACTCCTTCCGTAGGTAGGCAATTTTTGCCGGCCACGAGTACATAGAAGGCTTGCTACAACTTGGGTCTCTCCGGAATATGGAAGCTTCACAAGCTGCCATTATCAGGTTCATCACTGAATTTACGACAGTTTCACCCCTCGAACTACCCTCTAGTCAGGGATTTTGACGCAACTTTTATGTCAGGGATGCCTCCTTCGCAGCCTGGCTGCTAGGACGTTGGCATGGATCCGGTGTTTAAAACTACGACCCTGCTTCTTGTTGGAGTATGGGTGACCTTGGCATTAAAGTCATCTCCTACCAGGATTCGCATATCCGTGCCCAAAACGGCATCCAGCCTACGACGAAAGTCCTACATCGTCTCATTTAAAGTTAGGTAGAGGCTAAAAACCTAATAAACCATGCCAGCCCGAGTCCAGATAGCAGCGGTACTCGATAAGCTGATATGCCATGAAGTCGGGTCTTCGATCCGGTATAGCTGATTGGGGGGTCCAGGTGCTCGAAAAATGGCCGGAAAATGGAGGAATCTTTTGATGAACTTTAAACGCTCGTATTTTCGTTAATATTAAGAATTTTGAGAAAAGGAGCTTAATTCATGATCACTAGTTTAACGAGAATTAGACCTTTCAAACGGAATGACGATGTTGAAATGAAGGTTTGTGAAAAAAAATGCCTATACCGTAAGTTTCTCGATGATAAAACGCTGGCCAATTGCAAATTTATTAGAATGCCGACCGGAAAGCAAAGGAAGCGATCGCTGTCACCCGAGCGGACCATTACAAAAATCATTACGATAAACTGGACTCTCGGAATAGCGAGAGAGATCTGCATCGACTTGCCAAAAGTCAGCACGAACACATCATATTGAACACTTTTGTTGTGTTAATGACAAGAACGGTACTTTGCTTAGCAACCGCCGAGCCGCGACGGATAGATGGCGGGAATACTTTGAGCAGATTTTGCTCATCCTCCATTTCCCCATTATTGCCGACATTTGGACCAGTTCCACCTGTAAGCGCAACTGGTGCTCAAAGGTGGCGGTGAGGAAGACGGGGCGGCAATCCTGTCGGTCAAACCAAAACCAAGTGGCCGAGGAGAACCTCCATAGTGGTGGCACCAGGAGACGCTGTACTCACTTTGGTTTGCCGGCCGTGATGTAGTAGGCGAATGCTCCAAAGGCCTAATCAGGGCGATCAGACCCGAGTCTGCACGGGGACTTATCTGAAGTGGCAATAGTCACGAAACCTTACCAGGGGTATACTGGTACCATGGGAAAAGCCCCTGGACTCACATACTTCGGGTGAACTCCTGTTGTATGTGAGGACAGCTCGGTTATTTGCAGCTGGCCCCCTTAGTGGGAGTTTCATGGTGGTTGTGGTTATGCTCAAGCGAGAAGAGACCTTCGGGCCTCGACGTGGTGTTGCGTTTCAACACGGGTGCCGTACTCCATAGTTCGGTAGAGAAGCAATTAAACTAATGAAATCGGGGAACGCAACAGGACCTAACGACAACGCATCTGAGCTCTGGAAAGAGAATAGCTGGGACCCAACACTATGGCTCAGTGAATTCTTTAATCGGGTAATTCAGAAAGGAAGAACACCATTTGATTGGCAAGAAAGTACCACACATCCATTATGGAAAAAGAAAGGTGGTCCAGCAGAATGTTCAAATTACCGCCCGATGTGATTACTATCCAATACCATGAAGATTTTTTAACGCACTCTTGACAGCCGTATTCTCGAAATCGTTGAAATAACCGTGAATCAAGCCGGATTTATCAAGAACTGTGGAACTATTGACGCAATACACGCTGCGCGGTTACTCATGGAGCACATCGTGAGCAGCGTCCCTCTCTTTACAGTGGATTTCTGGATCTAGAGAAAGCGTTTGACCATGTGCCACACGAATTCATCTGGCATGTTCTACGACAACACTTACTACCAGAAGAACTTGTGCGCTGGATTCAATTGCTCTACCACGATCCGAAAAGTAAAGTGCGAAGTATGGCGGGTGTATGAGAACCGCTTCGTGTCTCTCTTGGTGTTCATCAAAGAAGCGCCCTCTTACCACTCCTCTTTGTTCTTGTTATGGACACCGTCACACGGAATATCCAATGTCCAGCGCCTTAAACACTGCTTTATGCAGATGATGTTTTTCTAGCATTTGATAACAAAAATGATCTCGAACAACTTGTCTCAGATTGAATTTGAATAAAACTGAATTTCTGACTACCGATCCCCATGAAACAGGCTCAATCACTGTCAGTGTCAGTGACCTGCCCAGAACTGATTGATTTAAATACCTCGGGTCAACGCTATCACCTAATGGAGAACTGCGCTATGAAATTGCTTCACGCATTAACGCAACCTGAATGAAGTGGCGGTTCACAACTGGTGTTCTTTGTGATCGACGTATCAGCGAATGTTTCAAATCTAAAATTTACCGCAATGTCGTCCGTTCTGTCGCTCTCTATGGTTCTGAGTGTTAGCCGGCTATAGGGACACTGAACGGTATATTGCGGTAATGGAGACGAAGATGTGGCGTGGCGTGACACGTTTTGATCACATCCGAGATGAAGATATCCGCGATCGATATGGAGTTGCACCGATCGTGGAAAAACTGCGGGAGAAGCGTATTCGATGGTATGGTCACGTAATTCAAGCCAACGAGAATTCACTTGCCAAGATTGGTAAATGACCAAAAGGTAGGCCGAAACAACTGTGGCTTGATACGCTGGATGGGGATTTAAAAGCCTCAAGATTGCATCCTGATCGGGCATTTGATAGAGCCAAATGGCGAGGTCGATCACGACGGGCCGACCCCGCTTGTGAATGGGACAAAGGCTAAAGAGAAAAAGGAAAAGACATAGGCTCTGGGCTAGAAACTAGAGCCTTCTCCCTCAGTAGTTCCTTGACCGCTTCGCATAACGTGCTCTTGCTAGTTGTCTTCGGGTCTAATTCAATGAGGATTCCGCCACCCTTCGTTTTTCGTATGGAAGACACCTCTGCTCAATTGTCTTCGGGCTTTATCTTCTGTTCCACTGTCTTCGGGTTTCATCATAACAGACTTCACTGAGGACTTCCGCAAATGTCTTGCCTTTCACCGGCTCAATGTGCAGAGTCGACGGTTTAGTTTTCTTCGTTTCCTCGCCTTTTTTGTTAGTGGTTTTCTACTCGTAGCCTCCTTGTCTTTGGACAGACGTGCTGCTTCTTTTTGTCCTTCTTTGCCTTCTTTTTTTTGTCCCTGGCAGCTACTTGGATAAATTCTCCTACAGACGCGTTTTCTTTTTCCTGCTTTGTGCTTAGTTCACTTGGCGGTGGTCTGTTTGCGATCTTTTGGCGCTTATAGTGGGAATTCGCGTGTCGCTGTTGCCTTGTTCGCCTGTGGAAGGAAACTAATGTAACACCTTGCTGGCCGGTGGAATGTGCGTTGACAACGGTGGTGACCGCTGTTTAACTGAGATTACTTGGGCAGGTAGCATACAACACCATCATTCTACAGGTGTTTTTTCACCAAAAGGCGGAAATTCCGGATTTCACGGAGATATCGGCGTCAAAAGTTTTCAAAAGATTCCTTTATTTTTCTCCAAATTTGCCCGCCTCCCAGACCCCACAGCCTATTATTATTATTTTTCAGATCAAACTCTCCTCTAAAACTAGTGAACACGGTTTTCGCTCCTTTCTCTGATTTGACAATATTAACGGAGATATTGGCGTTCAGATTTTTTCAGAAAATCCCTTCATTCTTCCCCAAATTTTCTGCCTCCCAAGTCCCTCAACATATATGCATTTCCATTTACATATATATACATATATACAAATAGGTGCTCACGGAGCTGCCCGCGTTTAAAATTTTCCTCAAGACTCCTCCGTTTTCCCCATTTTCCCCGCATTTCAGACCCCACAAATCCTCCTCTAAAACTAGTGATCACGAATTTGGCTCCTTTTCTCTAAATACTCAATATTAACAGAGATATCAGCCTTTAGAGTTTATCAAAGGATTCTTCCATTTTTCCCAATTTTTCCCGCACGCCACAGCCTATGCCCTTTTGTAGGACAAATCCTGTTCCAAAACTGGTGATCGTGAATTTCGTTCCTTTTCTCCAAATTCTCAATATTGGGGGAAGGAAGAGAGAAGACTCCTTCATTTTTCGTCCAACCCCTAGTCGCCTCCCTCTACAAGTCACTTTTTTCTTCTCAAGAAATTAGCTATGAACTTCGAATATCGACAAAAATATTGACTAGAATATTCCCTCCTCGCTGGGAAGGAAAACACTTACGTTGTTGCGGAAAACTTTAACCTCTCCCAGAGCACAACGAATCACGAAAAAAGTTTTCCTTGTGCTGAAAAAATACGACTTGCGAGACACATACAGAGGGAAAACGCCATTGTCATTATGGGCACTGGTATTATCATAATCGTCATTCAAAATCATTGTTAATCAAAATTCCCCCGGGTCCCGTTTGTAATCAGAAGAAAAGGAAAAGTTGCATTGCTGGGATTCCTGGTTACATCAACACATGATCCGAAATTTGTGGGATGATGGGGGATGATATTATGTTGCCTATTTCCCAGGCGTAATGACAACAGACAAGTAAATCAGTGGCGCTGAAGGAAAATTCCTTTACATCTCAATTAGGGGTTGGATGAAAACTTTTTAATTAACAAGATGAACTTGGAATTAAGTCAGTTCCTGAAGTAGAGTGGTTGAACTACCTGATCGTGGGGCTAGGAATGGTTTTTTATGTGGGGTGGAATTTCGAGCTAGGTGAGGTGGATGTTTGTTTTCGTTGGCATTTGTACGGTTTTGGTACGCAGCATTCTTTTGACGCTGCTTTATTAGTGTCCCAATGGTTACGAGATGTTATAATTTGTCTTATGAAAGATAGAAGGGAAATTTTTCACCAAAAAATTTTGCGGTTTGTAGTGGCTTCATGTGAAAACTATGTATATTAGGAGTCGTGCAACTTTCGAATGTCTTCATTCATAGAGAAATTTAAAAGTGAAAAACCAAAAGGTTTCCCTAATTTGATCCCTAATCAGACACATTTCTTATAGGGGATATTTAGCAGGTTGAACACAAATCCGAAAGTGTACATGAAATGGGCTGCTTATGTGCAGACTTATGGGAAGAAACATATCACTAAACGTATAAGATTTACCTAGAATGGGAAACTGTTATGGAATTAGCGTAGTCTGTAGAAGAGTTCAGTTAGCTCCTCATGGTGCGATTTGAGATACTAAACTTATATCAGAACCCGAAGGGTTCACCCCCACACCCCTCAAGCTTAGAGTAAGGCATAAGTAAGTAAGGCAAAAAGGGTTCTCCTATAAAGAAAAGTCACAAGTATCAAAGAGGACTAGCAACATCTCAACTATGGGGCCAACTTCTTTTAAAGTAGACGAATCCAGTAATAAGAGGTGCAGTTACTGGATAAAGCTTCCTAAAGAGGCCAGAAAACTAGAAACAGATTGCGCTGGAAATAAACATTATCGTTTAAAGCGAAAATATATCTTTACTGATATCCTTCGTTCGTTTCGAACATGTTGGTGTAGTGAGAACGTTTCACTATTTGAGGAATCAGCAGGGGATATTACATACATGAAATTAAATCCGCGCTTTCCTAGTTACTACCGGTAAGAATGCTGGCGGTCAAAGGGTAGTATTGGTCCCAGGGCGAAACGTGGACTGGTACCCATGATGGAGCATAAAACCTGGGAAAAGCCTGCTGAACCAACACCAATAGCTCTACTACCAAACCCTATCTCCGCCTCCACGTGGTGATCTCTGGGAGTTATTTCTTTATGAAAAACTGCAGACGGAGAAGGATGAAGGCGAGTCTCCCGTACTAAAAACCGGACAAAATGTACCAACTGGTCCTCCAGGTTGAGGATTGGGTAGGGTTGACAACCCTACACGGAAAACCGATGTTACGAAGCCACGAAAGGAGCTTCGGACAGGATGGATTTCACAACGATGAACCTGGCAACGACAACGTATTAACGATTTGCGCATATTGTCATGGAACGTGCGCTCCCTGTACAGACCGAGTAGCTAGCCGATACCCTGTCCCAATATGGGGCTGATGTAACAGCGTTGCAAGAGATGCAATGCACAGCGCCGGAGAAGAGACGCTACAGCATATACTCTAGCGGCCATCCAGTAAACCACGTGCTCGGAGTAGGTTTCTTAGTCAGCCAAAAAATGAAACCTGCTGTTACCGGCTTTGAAAATATAAGCGAAAGACTATGCACTCTGCGTTTGCGAGGCAAGTTTAGAAATATAAGCCTCATAAACGTTCACGTCCCTACACAGGAACGCCGCCACCTCGCAGCCTTGATGAATGTCAGAACATATAGGGGGGCTAATATAGACTCGGACCACTATCTCGTTGGCATAGTGCTCCGAGCTCGAATTACCACACCATCTACAATCCCCTCTGACAATCAGGTGAGAGTGAATACTGAAGCCATCCACAACACAGCCTTCCGCGACACCTATAAGAGGGAAGTAGATGCCGCAATAACCGCAGTCAACAGAGGACCTGGAGATGAAGCATCAACTAATGATCTTCACAACCACTTGAAGAACGTTATCATTGATGCGGCTACAAAGATACTTGGCTCCAGCCACAAAAAAAGTCGGAACGGCTGGTTTGACGATGAATGTAAGCTAGTAACGGAACGGAAGAATGCTGCATACCGAGTAATGTTGCATTCTCAAAGAAGGCGGGCACGCGCAGAGACTTATCATCTATAAGATAGTCTCCTCTATCTTGCTTGGCCGGATAGCCCCATATGCACAGAACATCATTGGCCCATACCAAAGAGGCTTCACTCCAGGCAAATCAAGAACAGATCAGATTTTTCTCTCTGCGGCAAGCGATGGAAAAACTGTTGGAAACTGTGCAGGGCCATGAGAGAATTCGGTATCCCGACGAAATTGGTAAGACTGACTAGGCTGCCCGTTGACCAATGTGGGAGGCCAGATAAGAGCAGCAGGAACGCTCTCAAGACCATTCGACATCAACAACGGTCTACGACAAGGGGATGGGCTATCATGCGTCCTCTTTAATCTGACTCTCGAGAAAGTGATCCGTGATGCTGAGGTAAATGCAAGAGGTACGATCTTCTTCCAGTCCACCGAACTATTGGCCTATGCTGACGATATCGCCATCATGGGAAGAACCACCCGAGACGTACAAACAGCCATCATTCAGATCGAGCAGGCGGCGATTAAGGCGAGATCTTGGGCCGCACATCAATGAAGGCAAGACAAAATATATGGTGGCAACGTCAGCACCGAAAACCAACCAACCGACAACATCAAACCGCACTGATCAAATAGGAAGAATAAGGATAGGAGAATACAACTTTGATACCGTTGATAATTTCTCCTATCTAGGGTTGAAAATCACAACTGATAACAGCTACGACGATGAAATCTGCGCATGGTTGTTGTCAGCCAACAGAGCCTATAACTGTTCTGCTCGAAACATACCACCATAGGGCCAAAGCTCTTACTGTACAAGACTATGATCTTGCCAGTCCTCATGTATTCCTCGGAGACTTGAGTTCTTGGCAAGAAGAATTGCGAACTCTTGGTCGCGTTCGAGAAAAGAATCCTCGGAAGAATTTTTGGCCCCCTACATGAGGACGGACGATTCCATAGCCTATATAACGACGAAATCTATGAGCGATACCATTACCGTCCGGTTGTGGGTAAAATCCGGCTCAATACGTTACGGTGGGCGGGTCACTTAATCCGTATGGATGAGGATGATCCAGCTCGGATGTGTATAAGGGCAATATCTATGGTAGAAAAAGAAGACGAGGCAGACCCTGCTTAAGATGGAGCGATGGCGTAGATCAGGACGCCAGACAGCTTTTAGGGATATCGAATTGGTGGACCTCGGCGCAAAACCGGGATGTCTGGAGTTTCTTATTAAGGCAGGCCTAGACCGGATACCGGTTGTTACGCCGTTGATGATGATGATGAAGAACGCTGCGTATCACCAGTCGAGATTTGCCAGATTAGCCACATGAATTAGCGACAAGAGAGAAAGCCTCTAGTGTAACACGTTCAGAGATACAGAGTAACAGAGAACCTGAGTAAGAAAATATGGACGGAACAAAAATGCACGTAGGACGTCAACAAACTGCCAAGAACGCATAAAAGAACCTCTCAAAAGTTTGATGGACGGAAATCAGGCTGGTTTCCGCTCCTCATTTTCCTGCACTGACTACACCAACACCCAGTTAAGTAATAACGCTTATTGTCTATTTGCTACACAGTTGTTTATTTTATTACTTCCGTACTGTGATATAGAGACCAGACTCTTGTAATATCGAAACAAGTCTGACCGTTGCTTCCCGGTCACCTCGTATTTATATTTCCTTAAAATTGTTTATATAATATACATATGTTCCTTATCTTCTATGAAACTATCTAATACATAACACATATTAACATATGGTTTTTATCTACGTAAAATCCGTAGATTATATTATCTTTTATTAGGGTCATTCTGAGCAGCGAAGATGCGCAAATGCATCTTCGTTTATTATTTAACAACAGGACATGTTGTCGGGTATGACGAGATATGGAAAATGATAAAGACCGAAATATTTATAAGGGTCATACGGAGGAAAGAAGATGCGCAGATGCATCTTCGTTTATTATTAGGCCAGAATTTATGCTGGTCGTTAAAAGATGCCGACGGTGCGGACGGTTCCATAACTCACCCTACGGATCCTTTTGGAGCATTTTTTCGAATTCAAATCTTCGTCTGACCTGCTCTTCATCGATTTCGGGAAACCGTTTGGCTGTATGAACAAGGTGTATATCTGGAATTCTCTATCCAGAAAGAACAATCCACAGAAATTAACAGCTTTTATCAGAGCGACGAATGACGATATAAAATGGCACCTGCTTCATCATAGTATAATTTCTGAGAAATCGGAAATCCAAAGCGGAGTTCTACAAGGTTGCATTCTGCCGCCGATAATATCGTATTTTGTTATTGGTGATTTTTTCCATGCTGGTTTCCCGGAAGACGTGGAGGACTTGAAGGAGAGGCAAGCAGAATCGAATTAAAGATACACACAAACAAAACCAAAGTTTTCTGTCCGAAAGCATTAAATGGTAAAACATTGAGGCGTCGATCAGTTCGTCTGGCATGGTACTACTTTTTTCACCGACGCCTATACCAAACTCGACCTTACCCGACCCGACTTTACCCCCCTGAGAACAGCTAGGTACCGTGTTAATTAGAGGGCGAAAATGACCGTGGATACGATACATTTAAAAAAAAGAGTAAACTCCCTTGTAAACTATGCCGTATAATCGAACCTACTATCTCTGAATGGTTGATGAGTGGGCTGCCCTAGAGACGGGACCTAAAACAACAGAAGAGGAGTCAGACTTGTCGGGTCGGGTGAATACTGAAGTACATTTTGGCTAACCAACAACTATGGTTCGTATTCGTGGTAGACGCGCTGTGTCGAATTTATGGCATATTGGGTATCATATATGAACATACATAGGAAAGCCGTCGAAAAGTAAAGGCTGACCCAGAGCTTAAGTGCTTGTAACCTTTATTTGAAGAACACTAAACAGAACTTGGTCCTAACAGCTGGCTACTTTCAGAATAGAGTAGATATTCGGACCAAGATCACGTCAACTGGAGTGATATGCCCACTGCATTCGAAGAGCAGTTCAACTTCAGTGGTACGGATCAGAGCACCGCAAAGGGCACAAGGAGGATCTACGGGTCAACATATACCATTATTAGGAGCTTCAATGCGGAATCAGCGTTTAAACGGGGGGCAAAATGAAGATAGTTTAGATAGCATGCAGACAAAGAGATTAATATATTGTTGAACAATTAAGGCAGGTCCAAAAATTGCAAAAAGTGCAAAGCTGAGAACCATCTCATCAACGACTGCTCTTTAGAGAAACGGGATGCAGATAGTGGCAAAAGGTCGAAATCGCTAATCGAGAGTCGTATGTTGACATGACGGTATCAAAAGTTTGCTAGCACTACTAGGGTAACAGAAGAATCGGGTACCACTGCCACTGAACACAGGTCGGGAGAGCGTTTTGTAAGTGCGAAACCTATAGTATCCACATATGAAGATAGTATGTTCCTCAAACGGCAACAATATTGCAATATGAGGAGATATCGGCCTTTTTGGGTTAGACCATAGAGATTGCAGCGACATACTGTTGCCGATTCTAACGGGTGGTGTGTGAAGTTGCCTATTTGTTTGACGAACATAAGAACAAATTTTCTTTGAATCCTTTGCCTAACTTGGCATGGTATTAACCCACATTGGAAACGTAACCCATTTTCTAGTTAGTAGTAGAAGTTAGTGCTTTCTAGATGCGTAGGTTGGTCTGATGAAAGAGTAAACACTTTGACCAGAGAAATGTATCTTCAATTTAGAATGCGTAAAAGTCGTTCATAGTCTTGTTTATAGCTCTGTTGTCGTCTTTGGGTCAAGATAATGCGAGACGTGGTGTCCGGGAGGCCAAGGCTCGATTTGGGCTGAAGCGCCACCGAAGATATTTGGCACGCTCCCCCTTCTTCATATTCATCATGTATTCTGGTCGTCCTGTTTGGTGTCGTATTCTGGTAGTGAACTGGATACAAAGCGCAGATGCTACGGTACTGTAACTCAACTCTCAGAATAAATCCAACATTAAAACCTACAGAATTTTGGCAGGCTGTTTCTGCCGTCTTTCCGCAAACGATTTTCTGTCATGACATATACGATATTAGACTACCTGACACCGGTACCTCAGTAGTTTCAGCCTAATCTTCCTCAAATAGTGAGGGCATTGTCTCCCAATTTTGTTCTTCTCCAATCATTTTTATTATATTTTTTATTATGAGCAGGGCAAGGACACGTCATGAAAAACTTGCAAACAATCAGAAAAATGTTGTCGTGTTCATACCAGGAAGGACTAATTGCGCCTATAGAAAGCTTCTCTCAACTATTAAACCTTCATCAATGCGGATATTATTCTGCAAGCACACATTTGTATTCATCGTGTTTGCTTATTCCTATTTTGATGAGTCTTATCATATGTTGCGTCTACCCACAAATGGAATAGGCAGAATAACTTCCTAGACGGAGACTTCAAATCACTGAACTCCCTATCCATATACAAATAGTCCTTTGCATAAAATCTGTCCACAGAACTTCTGCCCTTGAAACTTTGTAAAGATTATCGAATCCATTTAGGCGGCGATTATCTTTTATGACCGTTTTCATTGTATGTTTATGATAAGGATTAGGAAAGCTTATCCTGAATAAGTTATATGTACGCACTTGCCTAGTTTTTGGTCTGAACTGAGATTTCTATCGGAGTCGTAAAAGCTGTCCAATTTTGTTGTGGGGAGCAACTCCACCCTTAGCCTTCCTTTAATTCCATTTTAATTTGAATGAAGGACTCATAAAAATTTGAATCAGAACGACAATTGATTTGAATGATTTTATTATGATCATTTGTATCTTTGCAGAACTGCTGGGTCATAAAAGCGGAATTTACTGTCCATAAAGTTGCGTTGTAAATGTACGCAATATTATTATGGTTCGTCCCGTTTGTGTAGGGCACTTAAATGAAGGCAATGATTAAAGGGAAAATACTCTTTTATGTTGTCAGAGGGTCAAGATCAGAAGAATCCTTGTGGATGTGGTAGTAATATGGCTATTCCGTCAGATGAATACATTTTATCCACAAGTGATTAATATTCCTAATCCTGCGGAAGAATGTCCAGTAGGCCAAGTCTATTTCTTTGATTTTAGTTCCGTGGAAGTCTGAGCCCGGAGTGAATATTACACGTGAGAGTGGGGCCCTGGGTGAAAATTATACGTGTTTTGGGGTGAAAGTTATTCGGGTCCTCCTATTATCTTTATTTTCATTGAAACTTCTAATTTGGGCCTCCGAAAAAACTGTGGGCCTTGGGAGAATCCCCTTTTTCGTCTCCCTTCGTCAGGTCTGATATTATGTTTTTATAAACACATATGAATGACTTCTCCATCTTTTGTGAATGAGAGCCTATAAGGACATTTAATACAGGAACCTACCACTAGGAATTTCAAAGGGCAGTTCGGCCTTCCTCTGCCGGTTCATTGGTCCACTGGTAACAATTGAATGGAGACATGTGAAATGTGAACTTTGCTGAAGAAGGCCACCACCACCACCCCGTGGTCGAGTTTCAACTTACGGAGAATATAATCAAAGCAGCTTTCTGTAAATATCAAGGAATTCCGCTAGAGTTTATCGTTTGAAGCATACTCTCTTGTATTGTTTTCAGCCACATCCAAAGATGGTGAACTATTCCTTGCAACTTTTCGTCGATTTCTATTTTTCGAACAAATGGTTTAGTCACCATAATCTTTGTTGAAAATGAAACATTTCTGTGTACTATTTGCAACGGGGATAAAAAGCGGACCGAGGAGTGACCGCTGTTTAATTTCAAATAAGGAGGAAACTGGAAGCCTAGACTTCAGATATGAGTGGTTTTGTGGAAACGAGTCGTTGATACCGGAAGTTGGGTGCTTTCGGTATAAAGGTTTCATGTTCATTTTACGTGAGGAACTCTCTGCATTCCATTCCATGCGTACATAGCGAAAAATGCAAAATATTCCTTCACTAATTGCTAAACTTCATATGCACATACATATCGAAGCCATAAATATTGAGCTAATCATAAATAAATAACCGTTTCCCATCAAAATTTATCTAACGCGAGTCATGGGGGTCTTTAATTTTGGGCCCAGACAAGTAGGCGTTCAGGATCGCTTGGTGATGAGGGGCCCTGGTCAAACAACGGCGTTAGGAATTTAACATGCCCAAGAACCTTCGCAGATCCTTCACTGTGGTTGTGGAAAACTCTTAATCGTCTCAACCTTGTCTGGGTCAGGTTGGATACTCCCAGGGGTTACTAAGTGGCCGAGAAATTTCTCCTGCCTCTGGAGGAATCTGCATTTTTCAACGTTGAGTACAAGTTCGACCTCAAGAAGACGTTGAAAAAAGCAATCGAGATGTTCTATGTGCCCAGATTTTGAAGAGGAAGCGACCAAAACATCATCCATGTAGACGAAACAAAAGAGAGAGTGGATGAACCTCTGGAAAGTTTGCGCAGCGTTGCACAAGCTGTTGTGAAAGTCATCCTAGTGAACTCGAAGAGTCCGGTGTGCAGATAGCTCTCTTTGGAATGCGACAGCGATCTGGTGATACGCCTTGGCTAAAGACATGGCAGATCGTTAGCGAGTGCGCAAAATCATGGATGAGTGGGATGGGATATCGGTCTGAAACTGTCTTAGTATTCAGAAGCCTATAATCTCCACATGGGCGCCATTCGCCGTTTGGCGTAGGGATCAAATGAAGTGGAGAAGACCAACAGCTATTCGATGGTCTGCCGATACTCCGTTTCATCATGTCTCCAAACTCTTTCTTCGTAACGGCAAGCTTCTGGGGTGAAAGTGGACGCACCTTTGAGAAGATTGGAAAGCCGGTAGTGTTGATGTGGTGCGGCACATATTGCTTAACCGGCTTAGAGAAATTATTCTCAGTAGTGATGTTGCTGTACTTTCAGAGGAGTGCGCGACTGCGGTGGTCGGCAATGTACCCCTTTTGATGTTCTGTCATGTTTGCTATGTTTGTGTCGCTGGCTCAAAGTTCCTGAAATCGAAGAAGAAGCATCAATTCTGCCGATATTTGTAGTAGTCCTCAGGTAAATGGCGATCATAAAAAAACACACTAATGATGTAGCACACTCTCTTTATATTATGTAAAATGCGTACAGGAGATTGATGTACTTGCACGAACGATCGGAGCACTTCGGTGTAGCGGCCGTAATTTAATTAATACTGTTGCTTATGGCGCGGTACCTTCCTTTCCCATATGCAACTGTCCTTTTTGAAAACAAACTGTTCTGACCGAACTTACGGAGTCACTTTTTGTCCCAAATCTTCATGGACCCCGCCGTTCGTATAAGTTCACTTTATGTGACGATAAAATCATGCACGTCTTAGAGTGAGAGATTTACAAGAAATGCGAAATTTTTACCTTCTATAACTTTCTTAATAGTAGTTGGATTTCATTCAAACTTCCCAGAATCTTATCCTCATAAGAATGCCTGTACTTTTAGGGGGGTTTCCTGATAAAATTCCTAAAAGATAGTAATATGCTATTATTAACTTTATTTGAACAGATATCGGAATGGGATGTATTTTGAGGCCTAGATTTCGTATAGATGCACCATTGCGAATTTTTTCAGATTATTTGATTGGATAGGTTCAGAGAACGAGATATTTTTCACTTTTTGGGGCACATATTTTGAGCCATCACTCCGCTATGTCTCACCCACTATCGGAAATACATACAGAAATCACTTTCCAAAGGTACTAATCGAGCTCTTTCATTTGATATCCCACATGACCATATTCTGTGAAAAAAAAGTAAACACCTCTTTCACATGTAAGGGGAGCCCGCTAAGGCTCGACACAAAGTGGCGCCATTTGCTGCATATATTCACAGATCACACCTTCCCAGCAAATTTCATGCCAATGGCTTAGCCATTTCTGAGTGAATCGGGTGTGACTGGCTGACAGACAGACAGACAGACAGACATTGAACCGATTTTAATAAAGTTTTGTTCCACCCAAAACCATGAAAAGGATAACATGTGAGGGGGTCTTCGTTAAGCCTTATCAGAGGTCTAAGAACTTGAATGA
Organism: Hermetia illucens; assembly: GCF_905115235.1. Classification (NCBI taxonomy): domain Eukaryota; kingdom Metazoa; phylum Arthropoda; class Insecta; order Diptera; family Stratiomyidae; genus Hermetia; species Hermetia illucens. The sequence goes on from NC_051852.1 coordinate 117,903,990, forward strand.
TACCAATAACTATACGCTATTTTATCAAAATGTAAGGGGTCTAAGGACCAAGCTGTCGGATTTCAAACTGTCTGCCTTAGCATTCCAACATCATGTCATCTGCATTTCTGAAACCTGGCTGGATGACAGGATTTTAGATTCTGAGCTCCTCGAAGGTTACTCTGTCTTTCGTTGTGACAGAGACTGCGTTGCGCTTGGCAAGACAACTGGCGGAGGTGCCCTAATAGCTGTTAAGTCCCCTCTCCGTGCCGAAATCATCTTTTCCTCCTCTTCCTCCTAACCGTTTTGTTTCCCTCACTTCCTCTCATCCTCTGTGGTGACTTTAATCTTCCTATGCTCTCCTGGCCCGTTACTCCTGGCCTTCCCTCCCTCCCTAATAATTCGACCCACCCTTCCCTTCCTCTATCCACTTTCATGTACACCTGTGGGGGCCTCCAATTTAACCTTTCTAGAAACCACTTAGATCGCACTCTTGACCTTGTCCTCTCTAACCTTCCTGTACGTTATCTTTCCCAATCCCTTTATGCTCCGTCTTACGTTGCCCCTGACGCCCATCATCCTGCTCTCGAGTTCGATGTTCAGATATCCCGACTACACTCTCCTGTCGCTCGCAAGCCTACCAAGTTCAACTTTCGTAAGGCGAACTTCGAAGGTCTGAACTCAGCCCTGGCGTCAATCAACTGGGTGCCCCTGCTCTCTCCATTTACATGTGACCAAGCACTCAACACTTTCTAAACCATATTATCTGATCTTCTTCCTTGTTACGTTCCCTCCTCTCCTAAGTGCTTACGCTCTTACCCCGTCTGGTTCACCACTGAAATTCACAAAAAACTACGTCAAAAACTGACTGCGAGAAAGAAGTTCCTGTCTCCTAGAAACGTTGCTGACTTAGTTTTTTTCAAATCCCTTCGTTCCTCGGTCAAATCTTTAATACGTAAGTCCAGACACGAATATTTGTCCAGCGTGGAAGACTCACTAAAGCGCGCAAATCTGAAACCTTTCTGGTCCCACATTCGCAACTCCCGCTGCCCCGCCCAGTTATCCCCTCCATCCATTCAATTCTCTGGCTTCTCTGCTAACTCCCCCCAACAATCTTGTGATTTACTCTGCCGCTACTTTTCGTCGGTCTATGTTCCTCCTCCTTCCTCCGAATCCCTCCTGATAGTAGATGTAGCCTGCCATCGCCTACCATTCCCCTTCTTACTCCTATCCTTGTCGAATACCTCATTGGCGAACTTGATGCCAAGGTCGGACCTGGCTACGATGGTCTTCCAAACCTCTTTTTGCTCAAAACTGGTAAGACCATCTCCCTTCCCCTATCTCTTATTTTCAATAAAAGCCTTGAAGAGAATCATTTTCCCAGCGTAAGAGGCTCTCATTTTCCCCATTCACAAAAGTGGCGATCGTTCGCTTGCCGAGAATTACCGTCCCATTTCCCTCCTCTCTTCCTGTTCGAAAATCCTGGAAAGATATGTCAGCGACTGGTTGTCCGCCCACTTTGGCCAACACATAGTGAAAGAACAACACGGCTTCGTTAAACGTAGGTCCACTGCCTCCAACCTGCTTGACTTTACCAACTTTGTCGCCAAATGTCTAAATTCACGGCAAGAAGTGCATACCATTTACACTGACTTCGCGAAAGCCTTCGACACTGTAAATCACAAGATACTTCTATCCAAACTCTCGTCCCTAAACGTTCCCATACCACTTGTTTTATGGCTTGCCTCTTACCTTTCCAACCGATCCTGCCGCGTCTCTTTTGACGGCTGTACTTCCCGCTCCTTCTCCCCCTCTTCTGGCGTCCCACAGGGGTCTATTCTGGGTCCTTTGCTATTTTTATTTTTTATTAACGACCTTCCTCCCCTCCTTACTTGTCCCTGTTTGCTCTATGCAGACGACCTTAAGCTGTTTTCCGCTATTTTGTCGTCTATGGACTGTGTTTCCCTTCAGAATAACCTGGACACTCTGGTTCGTTGGTGCTCGACTAATGGTTTAGCGCTAAACGTCAGAAAGTGTCACTCTATGTGCTACTCCCTAAAATCCTCACCCACTTCTTTCTCTTACTCGCTTAAAGGACATTCCTTATCCTGCTTAAATTCTACTCAAGACCTCGGAGTCACTTTCGACAATAAGCTCCGCTTTGACACCCATTGCCTCGATGTCATCAATCGAGTAGCAAAATTGTCAGGCTTTATTCTTCGCTCCTCTTCTGATTTTGACTCCATCCAACCCTCCTTAGTTCTCTTCAATTCCCTTGTGAGGAATACCCTCGAGTATTGCTCCGTGATCCGGTCACCCACTCGTAAGTGTGATTGTCTTGCCCTTGAAAATGTACAACGTAAATTCACCCGTTCTCTCTTCTTTAAGAAAAGCTTCCCTCGTGTGGGTAACCCCTCCCGCCTCCGCTTTCTAAACCTTCCCTTCCTACAACAGCGTAGATCCTATCTGGATCTATGCACATTCTTTAAACTTTCCTCGGGCCTGATGGACTGCTCCGCCGCTGACGAGATCAGCTGCCGTCCTGCGTCTTATAACACACGTAACGCCGATATTTTCAACGTGCCCTTCGCGGAGCTCGAAGTCTATTTTCATTCCCCGATTTCCAGGCTTTGCCGAAATTATAATGCAAAACAGCTTGGTCCTTTTAACTTCCTTACTTTAAGTAGTTTTAAACGTAGGATAAGTTTTTTGCTTTCTCCTCCTCCTGAGGACAATAATTAATTGGAATTCTTTCTGTTTGTTGTCCGTTAATTAAATAAATAAATAAAATAAATAAATGTGAGCCCGCGTTATTTTCATGCGAGGCTTGTATGATTGGTACAGCGGGCTTGACTTTTCCACATAGCTTTCACTCTAGGTTCAGATTTTTTCCGTACAGTATTGCTTGGTCAAGGAGGGGGGGGGGCTCTTGCTGCACGGATTACTTCAACGAGTCTATTCCTGATGAGCTTGACGAGCACTTCTTCGCCCGTGTCAAGGAGACACAGCGGTATGCAGACGACAGCTCATTGTCTCCTCTCCACTTCTTGAGGGAGGAGAATTTTGCCACAATAATAGCTTTTTTCGCCTCTGAGTACCAACGTACGTATTCGGTAGCCTTATCACATTGGACTTTTGTGTCAAATATTATTCGAGTTATGACTTTAAGTCTTTCTAGATCGCCGCTTTTGTGGTCGTCCCATCTAAGTTCCTGTGTTCAATCATCGGAGATTACATCTCATAGAGTTGCTACTCTTCCTAACTGCTACCACTTTTCCCTTCTCATCTACGCATGCACAGGTAAATGGTTCGTTGTTAGAAATTGTATTAGGCAGTGTACTCCGATGACACTTCGCAGAATAAATGTTGATGAAGTCTTGGAGCTTTTGAGTAGCCGTGGTGGTAACTTTCCATGTGCAACTCCCATATAACAACACAGAAAGGACTGCGCAGAATATTCTCAATTTGATTATGCTCTTAAGATAGCTGCGTTTCCAGATTTTAGACAAGGCAGCGAAATTTGACCTAGTACTATTCGTGCGTCGAAGCATATATAGATATAAAAATATAAATATAAAAATTTACCAACGCCTACGATGCTCTGCCCATTAATGCAATAAGAACAGTGCAATGACCAGTCAGACTGAGGACCAAGTCCAGAGTCATTTGAATAAAGTCCACGACTCAGAGACTGAGCGAAAAGATGTTACCAGCCTAGTCGAGGTCGATTGAAGCTCTCCATCTCTGCCGAACAAGTCAGCATGAAGAACGTCACCGATAATAACAAGAAATAATATCGTGACAAAATATAATCCTGGTGTACTCCGCTTTGGACAAGTCTGAGAATTTACTGCATCACGTACCATTCTGCACCATCATGTGTCGTTCTGATAATAGCTACTACATTCTCCGGAATGCCCTTCCTGTGCAGAGAACACCAGATACACAACTTGCTTACGTTGTCGAATGCCCTTTTGAAATTGATTAAGAGCAGGTGCAGCGAGGATCTAAATTCCATGCAATGTCCCAAAATGATCCGCATGGTGTTAATGTAGTCAATGCAGGAGGTTGTACAGCGGAAACCAGCCTGTTCTCTGTTGATTAAACTTTCGAGGTATTCTTTGTTACATTCCAGGATAATTTTAGCTTTTATCTTTGCGACAGCAGGGAGCTTGCAAATATTCCTTCAGTTGTCGCATTCGAGAGGGGTGAGTTTCTCGGAATCTTAGTGATCGCGGAGAGTTATCCACGCCTCAAATAAGTATGGATCTATCGTTTACGATCACTCTATCGCACAAGAATTCGAATGTGAGGACGGTCATCGACAACCATATCGGCCAAAGTTAGAATGCTCAACTTGAGGAAGATTTCTAGCATAACAAGCTAGATATCCCGGGCTTAAGAGATTTAAGATGGTGGGACTTTGGAGAGTTCTCCTCTTCGTTTTGCATCACCATGTACGCCGCAATTTCAGCGGAAATAAGCGTGATTCCGGTGTTGGGTTAATGCTTACAGTAATGGCAAGGTGCGATTTCTGCCAGAATGTCGGCTACTAAACATGCACTGAAAACATGGTCTGTAGTTTCACCACCACGTATTTGGCGGGATATTGTTCGAGCGCAGAGCCTGCTGCAGTGTCAGTTGTATTTCAACTGATCAGTAACGTACGATCAACAGGCAATTCGCGTACAGGAGCGAGATTGCACGGAGATCTACATCTATGCGTCGTGATAAAAGGAAGCTTACTCTCGCATTGATTAGAGAGGCACAAGCTGGTGCAAAGAACAACGATTACAAAGCGCTTTTTGCGAATCATCAGCGGGAATAGGAACTTTATCTGGAGTTCTCTGGACACTCCGGAGAAATTAATAGAGCATATTTGATTGCGCAAATTGGCTACATGGATGCAACATTTCGCAGTGATTTGAAGTCGAAAGTCAAGTCCAAAGGCAAAATGTCACTTGATGCGCCGAAGGAAAATCTCAGAGAAATTTGAGTTTGGAAGCGAATCTTGTCACCGACATTATTGTCCTTGTTATCGGTAACGTTCTTCATGCTGCCTTTTTCAAAAGAAGTGGGGGAGTTCAATGGATCGTAACATATTTCCTCAAACATCTCAACTACGCTAATCATATCTCTTTGTTCTCTCATCGGGTGATGCACTTCGTCCAAATGGCTCTGGATTTGGGAAGAGAGGCTGGTAGAGTTGGACTGAAGATAAACACCAACAAAACCAAGGTTCTCAGTCTGATGCGGAGGAAGCGTGGTTCCTGCCGACGGCCAAACCGAACTGAATATTGCTCGACGTATTAACAGCGCTAGATCTGCTTTCGCTGCATTGTCTGAAATGCTGTTATCTCAACATCATGATCAAGTTAAGACTGTTCTGTGCTAGTGTCTTTTCTGTGTTGCCATATGGGGAGTTGCTCGAAGCCTTTGTAATGTACAGGTATGTCACCCGGACGCAGTGTGATTGGAAGGCTGAAGTGGCAGTGGAAGAGAATAGCAAGGGGGGTGGACAATCCTATTGTTGACTACGGCGTGCAATGGAGCCCACTCTCTCAAGATGCTATACCAAGGGCATTTCGCGCAGAATATTAGAGAAGGGGTACCGGTGTCTCGGGAAGTCCTATCGGGAAGCGCATTTCGGGTAACCGCGAACGATGATGTGTAGGTATGGTTGACGTATTATACTCCATCAAGGGGTGAATGGCATTCTTAGATACCGTATACTACTTCATGAAAAAGTTGAGCACAGCTTAGGTCCGCGCCGGATCGTCCTAGACCTTTAGATACCTCTAAATATGGCACGGTTGATCAAACAAGTTCGAAAAGCTATGATATATATGGAGAAGGTGCTCTTTTCCCGGCTCAACTAGGTGGTCGTTTCATAGAGCGAATCAGGTATCGCATACTCAGATTAAATCTGTGGAGTGGAAATTTTTACCAAATTTCACTTTAAAATATTATACCATTTTCATGAAAATTGGGTGTTACTAGGTTTTTTTTTCGTGGCCTCTCAAACAAATATGCAATGAATCACTATTTTTAGCATATAATCATAGCTAATCTAATCTCTAATATAAATATCTACAGGTGATTCCCGTTTCCCGAAAAAAATCTCCTTCAAACAATGACTTTGCCAGTTCTTTTGCAATTATTCCGCTTTATCTACATACTCGATAAAAAACAACCTAACATAAATATTATCAATATCAATACAAGGAACACACCCATATGTTTCGTTATTTTTTATTAATTTATTTATTTACAATATCTTGATGGATTACGTGGGGCTTTGCACGTTTTATGCTTCAGGGGAATGTATTACATTTCCTGGTTCTATCACCTGCAAAAAAGAAATAGAAAATGTCAATATTTCCGTTATTAAGTTTTTACACCTTAAAAATCTTATCATTTACGTGAATAGCACAAATATTTTATCAATCAAAATATGAGCTTATTAATATTATCTTTTTATGTAATCTTTGCGATTAAAGACTTTTGAAAGGTGCAGTGCTATCACTGATTAGGGCAAAATACTTGAGTAATCGAATTTGACATTGAGTTCAAGTTCAAGGTGTAGAATTTCCTCGGTTATTTACTTTTTGCTGATTATCTGATAGATTATCGCTACTGATTAGGAGGGTTGATACCATAAAAAGTAGATCGCAGAAGGTTTAAAATCAGATTAGTTCAGTACAAGGGCAATTGCTGCTTTATAGGAGTTTACACGTTTGTCAGTATCTTTATTCGAATACGTAGACACGCTGTCACCACGATTGACGATAGTTCGGTGAACGTTCTGATAAGAACTGTAACCCAACTTTTACGCATTATCTATTGAGGCATTCGATGTCCATCCCAGATACATATAACTAATCGTTATCATTATTTATATTCGTGGTTTTCCAGGTTTAAAGGTTATTAACTTCCGCCAGAAATATGAAATAAATGAAACAAGAGACATAGTTCAATTTTGCGATATTTTGAGGACCGTTTGTCCTCTTTATTAGTGTTGGGCTTCCTAGAAACAAACGCCCAGCCCTGATGAAGGTGAAGTACGTCTAGTATTTCATTTATTTATTTAATTACTATTTAAAATCTCGGAACTACCGAGATTTAATGTTATTCTACCCACCCCGCTAGCCAAAACTTACCCTCTAATGATGTATATCTACGAATCTTAGATTTGTCTGGCCTTCCACGGAGATAAATGAGACATGATTGAAACGGACTGCTCGGTAGCGAAAATCACAATAATGCCTTCCATTGACGAATATAGCGAAGCAATCAAGACGAACAGCTATTTCAATATCGTATGGCCTTCCTGGTATTATTGGGCAGTGACCACTTCTTTCTTCCGCACCCCATTGCTTGTTGGTGTATGTATTTCGTACAATGGTCTGATCTCTAGGACGAATGCTTAGGTGAAGAGCGGTGTCGTCACGGGGATTGGTAATTGGTCCAGATTGTAGATTAATAACGAATCTGAAAAAGGATGGTAGTTAATGATTTGAATCAAATTTGTAAGTAAATGTGAGTAATATCGACAGCGTGTTATGGATGTCTGAAGGTGAAATGAGTTTTATTATTTTTTATTGAAGGAACTATTTGGCGATGAAGAAATCCAAATAATCCGTATAGAGTATTAATTATAATCAGGATCAAAAAGGAAGGTTTTATGGTCTCCAGATCTTAAACCTTTTGGGCTCGACTCTGCTATTGAAGTAATCTGATCGATCCTAGGGCGGAAGGGATGCCACGCCTGAAGTATTGTTTTTGCATTAAACGAAAGTGTCACTAAATGTTGCTTTATGTTTCACGATTCTTTATATTTCCTGGCCGGAAAGCAATTGATATGATATTTATTGTATACTATTGTTAAATATTTGGTTAAACTTTACGTAATGTGCACTTTGAAATTTGACTACCTTGTGTCATAGTTGATTTTAAAATGGACTAGTTGGCATTCTTACATACTGCGAGGAAAAAAACAGATATGCCCTCTTCTTTGGCGTATATAGGAAATCTAGATATGTGGTTCCCATTTATCCCTTGATGGGCTATAGTGCATTTTCTCATGGAACATGACCGAATGCTGCTCAGCAGCTAGCCGATATTCTGTCCCAATATAAGGCTGATGTTATACTGCTGCAAAAGATACGCTGGGCAGGGACCGGTTTCCTGGAGAAGAGCCACTACACCATATATTATAGCGGACATCCAGTGAATGACCCATGTGCTCGGAGTAGGTTTCTTAATCAGTCAAAAAATGAAACCTGCTGTTATTGGTTTTGAAAATATAAGCGAAAGGATGTGCACTCTGCGTTTGTGAGACAAATTTAGAAATATAAGCCTCATAACCGTTCACGCCTCTACAAAGAAGACTGCAGAGTCGTACAGGGATACCTTCGACCGGACTATCAAAGCCTGTCCTAAGAATGTCCCTGCAATAATTGCAATTAACAGATGTCCTGGAGATGAAGAATCAAAGATGGATCTCCTCAGGCACCTGAAGAAGGTTATCATTGATGCGGCACAAACATACTTGGCGCCAGTCGCAAGAAATGGCGGAATGGCTGATCCTGCTGAGACAAAGAGGAAAATCTGATTTCCGATAGAACGGGTATATTGGAGCGATGGGTTGAGTATTCTGATGAACTGCTCAACAACTACAACATCGGCGAGTTGTAGGTCACGACAACTGAAGACGACGGACAAATATTGCAACCACTAAGCATGGAAGAAACAGTTCGTGCAATTTATCGGGTTAAAAACCATAAGTCGCCTGGAGCCGATGGAATTACAGCCGAATTGGTTAAATATGGAAGCGAATAATCACACCAAGTGGTTCATCAACTTATGCTCAAGGTGTGGGACAGCGAATCAATGCCTGACGACTGCCAAAGACGCATTATCTGTCCCATACATAAAAAGGGGGATATCACGCAATGCAGCATTTATAGAGGTATCGCGGGGCTGACTACCATCTATAAGATATTCTCCTCTATCTTGCTAGGCCGCCACCCAGAACATTATAGGCCGATATCAAAGAGGCTTCCCTCCAGGCAAATCAGCAACAGATCAGATTTTTTCTGTGCGGCAAGTGATGGGAAAACTATTGAAATATGGCCATCAGTTGCACCATCTTTTCGTCGATTTTAAGGCCGCCCATGATAGCATAGCTAGGGTAAAACTGTACACGGCCATAAGAGAATTCGGTATCCCGACGAAATTAATAAGACTGACTACTGACTGACTAAAAGCAACAGGATCACTCTCGAAATAACGGTTGCGGTGGACGGGGCACCTAATCCATATGGATGAGAATGATCCAGCCCAGAAAGTTTATTAGGGCAATATCTATGGTAGAAAAAGAAGACGAAACCCTGCATGGGATGGAACGATGGCATAGGTCAGGACGCCAGACACTTTTTAGGGATATCGAATTGGTCGAACTAGGCAGAAAACGGGGTTTCTGGAGTCCCTTACTAAGGCAGGCTTAAATCGAATACCGGTTGTTGCGCCGTTGATGATGATGATTTACCCTATGCGCGATCGTTCTCGATTGTCTGAAATCTGCTTTAGCTCTCACTGAGATCTTGTGAGATGCCTGAGCCCCTCCTCTACTTTTCTGCGACTATTGGCTTTGTGGTGACCCACTCGGCGGCGATCTTGATATAGTGGATTCCACTGCATGGTATAGCTCGCAATGCAATTATCGCACCTCCTTAATGTGTGAGCCATCTATTGCCATTTCCGGCTTCCGAGCATTACGCATATCGTTGCGAGGTTTGCGCACCGACCAAGTTCTTCATTTGTAATAGTACTGCGCGTAATAGTAATGCGTCAGGTATCATCCAGTTCGTTCCCATCACCAGCAGCAACCACCTAGATGTACAAATTGATCGACTTCTTCGATACTCTGCTGGTTAATGCAGACAGAGGGAGTACGTTGTCCAGTCAGACTGACAATCTTGATTTTTTGGTGTTCATTTTCAGTCCAACTCTTCTTGCCTATCTTTCCAAATCCAGAGCCAGTTGGTCAACGTCTATTACTCGGGGAAAAAGCAGACCGATGTCATCAGCATATTCGGGGTATTTGAGGAAAGATGTCATAGTCCATTGAATTCGTTTACGTCCTCTAGACAAAGCAGCATGCAGAATTTCACCGATAACAAGTACCAATTTCGGTGACAATATGCAGGCCTGGCGAACTCCGCTTCACATCTTAAAATCTTCTGAGATTTTGCCTCGGGGCAATAAGTGACATTTTTCGCTATCATAGGTTGCTCTCATAATGGCCCCTTCAGCTTGGAGCACTCTAGATACTGTCTCTGTTTACACTATCGAAAATTTTTTCAAAATCGATGAACAACAGGTGATGTGAAAGTCTAAAATCCGCGCACTGTTCCAAAATGATGCGTAGGGTGTTTATGTCCTTTGATGCTTGTTATTTTAGGTTTTATCTTCGCAACGGCGTGGAGCATGCAGATACTCGTCCAATGTCACATTCAGAAAGGGTCTCTTTTTTTGGAATTTCCAAGATTTCCGTACGAGTGAAAGCAGCAGATCTGCAGAAACTGCGGGCGCAGCAATAAATGCCAGGTGGCCGAAATGGCTTTTATTTTATTTTGAAGGAAAAGTTTGTATCCACACTTTACGGTGACAGACCAGTTCATCCACAAGACCGGAGGGTTAAGAATTGTGGTGAAGTATTCTTTCCACCTTTTCAGTTGCTCGTTATCGTGGAAAGTCGACCTTTAACGTTATTCACAGGCCCATCGAAAGATTTGCGACACAATGCAAGCTCTTTTGTGATGCGATCTACACTTCTCATTATCATTGCGTTCTGCAGCACCCTGTGTACACTATGTTGGACTTGCTGGGATTTCGCTTGGTATCGGAGTTCGAGCGCATCACGCTTGCCATCAATCGCGGTGGCCAATAGAGCCTTTAAACCCTTCCGTTCATCGATCTGTTTCCAAGATTTCACGGTCAGCCAGATCTTAAGACGCACCTTTGGGATATGGTTGATGATCTGAAACCCTAGAAAAGAGCAATTTTGAAGACACCTCAGTGCTTCCCGATATTCTCAGGCGGGTATCTGCCGACAGATCAGCAGCAGTCGAGCGACAGTTGGATCATATAAACGGTCGATGCTGAACTTGAAGGATCGGAGCTCTTCAACCCTGCGAGAAGTAGCGGACGCAACACGCAAGTGAACGTAAGCGATCGTCATTTCGATGTAATTTTCGTTACGTACATGCAGGGGACAATTCCTAAATCTACTGGTGTTTGCTTAGAGGTCGATATGACACCTTGTATCGTTCAATAATACTTCGGGTTGGTTAACGAAGCGGCTGATAATTAGTCTCTGGAATGTATGTATGCTTCTTGGCAACGATACCGAAGGCTCCCACAATACTTGTTTTTTCCAATTCCAGCGAGAATTCCACCGGTATAAGCTGCATATTTTCGACATTATCGAAATGAGAAGTTGGGACTCTGCAGAAGCATTGCGTTTTTGTACTCTGGAAAAGCAAGTGATAGTAGGCGCTAATCCGGTGTCGGATGGTTACTGATAACTATCACAAAGCCCGCTTTTTTGGCCTGGAAATCTATTTTTGATGGAATCTGGACTGTTGTCTGTTTAAAGGGGAATTTTTCATAGAAATTTGAGGTCCAAGGCGTGAAGGGGTTCAAGGGACAGTGGTATCTTTCCTTAAACACCTCGACTACACTGCTGCCATACACCTTGGCCAAATGGCTCTGGATGTGAAAAATGAGGGGTCTTGCTAAGATAAGCATCAATAAAACTGAGATTCTCAGTCAGGCCGGTGGTCATGCCCTTCTTATCTTAGGAAGAGTCGTTTCTGTCGACTGTGGCACGGATGTCGCATTAACAGTGCAAGATCTACCTTCACTGTGTTATGTTAAAATCTGGAAATGCATTCACCTCAATACAAGGATCAAATTGAGACTGTTCCGAATAAATGTTTTTCCTGTGTTACTACATGGGAGTAGCACATGGAAAGTGAACTTCACTGTTACCCAAAAGCTCCAAGTTTGGTCAATACTTGTCTGCTTCGTATTATGGGAGTACGCTGATCTAACACAATTTCAAACGAAGAACTACTCGGCGCATAGGCCTGGCATTCGTACGCACCGTGATTGGAAGACGGAATTGGCAGTTGATAGGTCACACAGTGAGGATCCATGCAATGGAATCCACTCTACCACGATGACCGACGGGTGGGTCGCCCCAAGGGAACTTGGGGTAGAACAGTAGATGACGAGTGCGTGCGTCGGGAAGTCAAGTGGGGAGCTGGAGTGCATTTCAAGTAACCGCAAACGATGGCGCATATGTGTGGTTGACGCGCTATACCCCACCAAGGGGTGGAGGCTACCATATACACCAATGTTACTCGAAAGGTCCAGGGTTTCACCAACACATATCCAAATTCGGGAGAGAATAACATATGAAAGACAGAAGTGGCAGTGGATAGTGGCAGTAAATCATCGCACATCCTGGGATAATGGAACCCATTATCCCAGGATGTGCCACCCTCGAACTACATGCCGCAGAACCGTGGATGCAGTATGAAAGCTTCGTGGAATATCCTAAGGAACTCGCTCGTTGTGAATAAATAGCAATGCGCGGAGACCTCCATAGCGTCGTTTAGATATTGGATAGAAGCAATAAAGTGCCAGTATCGTACTTTTCAAAGTAGGTAGTTTTCCAGGGGAAAAAATGTTAATCGTTTTTGTCTGATTCTAGGAATATAAATTCTAGACGCGTTAGCAGCGGTAACATGTGAGTAGTTGGCACATCTCCCATGCCGAGACCGCAAGTGGCGGATAAGGGCGTATCTATTGATGTATAAATAAGTGTTCATGTACTCTTCTTGTCTAGCTGTGCAAGGGCTAATGTTTACAAATCTATGGTGCGTGGATCAATATCGGAATGGGTACGAAACCCAGTAAATAAAATCAATATGGAAGAAGTGAGAAGTTACTGTGCAGGGCCTCGGAACCCCAGCACGAGGGGCTTTTGAGAGTGAGCAAGCGGACTTTCGGTCGTCGAAATCTTTCGACCGCAGTGCCTCGGTGGTGGGCAACTTGGCCATTTAATGGTAGAAGTGTTTTAGATTTGGCGAACATGGGGTTCACAGGAAGAAATATTCTGCCAAGAACACCAACAACAAAAGCAAAGAATGATGGGCTACTCCAGGACTAGCAAAAACACCCATTCTGGAGAAGCTCATCAATTTGAAGGTCTAATGCCAAAGAGGTCAACAGAGATAACTCAAGGAAGCTTACTAGAAAATGACAAATTTTGAAGGAGCCTGCAAAGGGAGTAATTCAGCCAAGACTCATCGAGAATAGAGCTCCCTTCCATGCAGCTTGGAGCTAACATATTTGAGCTGTTCGAATTCATCAATGACAAGCACACCATACACCAAGCCATTAAGAACATGGTGAGATCCGTTAGGGTACTCTATACTGGGTCGCAGAAGAAGGAACGAAGATCTAAGGAGAAGTCAAAACCTGAAACCCCACCAGTGTCAAAGACAATCCAAGTGACACCGAAGCGAAATGTCGTCAACCTCTAACCAGGAAAGAGAGTCCGAGACAAAGAGGGGGATCTTTAAGGAATCAACAGGCGCCTAAAAGGAAAAAAGTCATTCTGACCAGCCCAACAAACGGACTTTAAAGTTCAAAAAAGGAAAATATGGTCCGAAAGTGGAAATGTTAGCTGGTGAAACGAAAGAAGGGCCTGCTTCAATCGTAGACCTGACCTTTGTTTAGGCCCTTAAGCTCGCCTTTAAACCCAGAGGGGAAATGTTCGCTGAGCTGTTCAAAGCATGTATGTCCGCAGGGATATTTCCTACAGCATGAAAGCGGCAGAAGTTGGTACTATGGGCTAATGCTTGCGAACCTCCAAGTGAGTCATCCTCCAACAGACCCATATATTTTCTAGACACTGTGAGGAAAATGTTAGAGTGGTTTATTAATACTAGATTGCTTCCGGTTATTGCAAGCCAAGAAGGTCAACAATTGATACCATCAAATTTGTTACTGGCTTGGCGGGAATTGCAGTTCATTGCAATATTGTGTAGTAATAATTCGCCCAATTGGAGCTGTTCCTGACGACAGTTGGTGTTCTCACCTTGGTCACTGCCATTGTGGATAGAAACTTGCGAGAACGAACGGTATGATACCAATGATGGACTCAATTAGTATGGAATGAAAGCGGTCCTCATCACTAAGCGCTGAAAGAGAGATAGCACTTGTATTAGAATTGAGAGTCATATCATCACGGTCATGAAATACTTGAGAATGTTGATAGAGGCAGAGTTTAGTGGACGTGGAGTATATTTGGGAAAAGGTGCTTACAGTTTGGGCAACAGCATCTCGCATATAACGCACATAAACTAAGTGCAGTCAACGAAAAAGCAGCCTTAAGTGTGTGTTCCACCTTCAGGACCGTCTCAGATGATTTGGTATTCGTTATGTTGGGAATAGTGCCGACTGACATTTTAGCAGACGAAATGTCGAACATAAATAACATCAAGGATGTCTACTTTATCGCAGGCGAAAAAAGCCGGAAAGGGGAGATTTATAACTGGATGGTAACAGCTAAGAAGGCGCAGTTGTTGGAGAGGGCGTGCGGGACTCAGAAGAGTATTCGCCTCCTTCTCTTCATCTGAGTGTTTGATTTTTACAACGGTAACTCGTTGACCTTCCGGTCATCAGATAATTAGGTTTTGACACTTCACATTTTACGCTCTTCGTCCTTAGCGAGCCTTCAGGTCAGGGAATTCCTTCTATCGACGGAGGGGGGGGGGGAGGAAGCCAATTGTTAGATCAAAGAATATCTTGCCATTGGGTCATTTCACCGATCGAGCTCAATGTTCTGCTCAACAAGAAAACCCGAGCGTAATTCACAACATGGCTCCATCTGTCAGCGTTCTTCAGCATCTCTCAGACAAGAATTTTTGCTATGTCTGCATAAAGTTGCTGGCGATGTAACATTCTCATCCACTGGTTGCCCACTGTTCGAGTCCAGCCTTCAAGTAAATTGCTTCAGTATGGGTTGACTGGTAAAGGAAACCGAGAGATAAATCAACAACCTGGGTCGTTAAAGTAAGTGTTTTGAATGCCAGTAAATAGTATCTAATCGAGGAAATGTGAAGTTTAATTCTAAGCAGAAGGTTTCCTTTATTCGTTCCTTAGGGAGAATATTTTCGGTAGTGGGTATATGATTGGAAGTCGTCCGAAATGCTCCCATGAAAGTTCATCAAATCTGAATCTAATTTCGAATTTTATCTTAAAAGTCGAGTTCAATAAAAACGTTAGGATCTAATAACTCTCTTAACTTCCCTCAGTTGTATCTCAGTAAGTGTGTCTTTTAAGTCTAAATACAAATCCAACTTATCTCACCTTTCGTCACCACCTTGAGTCATCATGCCGCCTATTCTAATTTTGGATCCAGGGTGCAGGGGGTGGTGGAATTTCCCTAAAAATGGCACAGCCTAGGAAAATATGAGAGTCGTTAAATACACTTCTTTAAATCCTAACTGAACACATAAAACGCGTATCACAATTAAAATTACCGGGTTATGGGCAGGTATGCTTGTGCAGGCCATCCTTGTGGTTTAAATTTAAGTAATTATAAATTGAAAGATTTATTTCTAAAACTTTTCCAACACTTCCACACGAATGTGAAAATTTTACTGACCGTTTGCAGTGAAATGGTATTTCTCAACAGTTCGGTTCAGTATCTGATATATAAGGCTATGGGCTTTCTTATCGTTATTAATAAAGATAAATTATCAATTGTGTGTGAATATTGTTTAGCTGCACGGGAATGGATAAAAATTGGTGAATTTTCGTGAATATTTACGACTGTTTTCCGGAGGAAATGCTGGTGTTTCATACTTTATTAGTGAGTTAGGTGATTAGAATATTAGTAACCAAAATCGATGCTTTCGTCATATGTTAAGCTGATATTAACGGCAATAACTAGCTTTTATCTTTTTGGGGATCAATTGGGTGAAACATATCATTTTGAAGTTAAGATAGTGAAATTAGTCACCTAATTTATAACGGGTTTGCTAAAAAAATTGAGTTCAATTATTTCAAGCCCTGGGCTATAAGAGCCTTTAAGGACTGTTCTTAATATAATTCTCGATCCTATTCGATCTCGACATAAAAGCTATAGCTGCTGTTGAACTAACAGTCTCATAATTGATAACAATCCTCGTTATGAGGAAATAAGCAGAGGACTTATATTTCTTATACTTTGCAGCGAAGGCCTTAACTTGTTGATTCATCTAAAATCGAAAAGTCATCTCTTCAGAAATCCGAAGTTCTAACCTCTAAATTTATTTTAGTGCAATCTTTGTGCTTAGCACCGGGTGCGCTTAGATGATTCTGACTACCTTCAAACTCTAGAGTCTCACATCTAACATGATGAAAAACAAAAACATCTTCCATTTGCGAACAGATCCACCCAGCTCATATCCGTCCCTTTCTTTTCCAAACCGGCGAATTTGGCTATTAACTCTTTTTAAGATTATGTGTAAAACAGAATTTTATTAAAATCGGTTTATCATATCTATCACATGCATTTTTCTTGGAAACGGTCACACGAATTGACCCCAAATTTGGCGGAAAGGTGGGAACTGTGAATGCCTGCGCATGTCGTGAGTTGCATCGTTCTGTCTTGAATTTATGGAGGGTGTTTATTTTTAGCACCAAACATAGCCATGTGAGGTATCATATTAGAGGCCATCAAATTCAAAGCTGGTCTCAGTTTTGGCATTTCATGTACATTGGGAGAGTGCGGGGACTTCTTTTACGGAGCTATTCTCAGAACCAAAACCGAAAAATCTGAGAAAAATCATACCGATATCTGTTCAAATAAAGTTAATAAAAGTATATTTCTATAATTTTTAGTAATTGATTGGGAAACTCCTCTAAGCTCGTCCTACAATTATGAAATTGCAGGAATGTAGGAAATAATATAAAGCATGATCCTGCCATGAGAGAATTTGGGTATCACGACGAAATTAATAAAGCTAACTAGGCTGACCCTGACCAATATGCGAGGCCAGATTAAAGCAGCAGGATCACTCTCGAGACAATTCAACAACGGTCTAAGACAAGGGGATGCCCTATCATGCGTCCTCTTTAACCTAGCCCTGGAGTAGGTGATTCGCGATGCAGATGTAAACAAAAGAGGCACCATCCTCTTCAAGTACACCCAACTACTGGCCTACGCTGAAGATATTGACATTATGGGAAGAACAATCCGAGATGCGGTGGAACGAGATCTCGGGTTGCACATTAATGAAGGCAAGACGAAGTTTATGGTAGCAACGTCAGCAATAAAGATGGGAGACTACAACTTTGAGACCGTTGAAAATTTCTCCTATCTAGGGTCGAAAATGACAACCGATCACAGCTATGATGATGAAATCCGCGCGCGGTTGTTGGCTACAAACAGAGCCTATTTCAGCTTACAAAAGCTGTTCCTTCGAAGAATTTTTGACCCCCTACATGAGGGTGGACGATTCCGTAGGCTACATAATGACGAAATCGATGAGCGATACCACGACCATCAGGTTGTGGATAAAATCGTGCTCAACAGGTTACGGTGGGCGGGTCACTTAATCCGAATGGATGAGGATGACCTCACCCGGAAAGTCTATAATAGCAAAGTTATAATAATAATAATAATAATAATCGTTGGCGGAATAATCCATATTGGATCACGGCCTTGAAGTGTGCTAGAGCACTTCATTCTAGACCGTAAAGGGATACTACAGGATTATAGTACCCTATAGGAGGCAATGTGGTCAGTATTGCGCTCGACAGAGGTTATTACCCTGATTTGATTCAGTTACTCATTGTCAGCTGAGTTGACTGGTATCAAGGTTATAATAGGTTAAACTTATCACTTCCGTCCAAATTCTAAGATTTTGAATGTCAGCAGCACGCGAAAGTGAATACTCTGACTCAATATATGCAATACGTGACGTGCTAGGTACTAATGGGCCGAATGTTCACGCGAATGTTTTTATATAGGAAACACACAGAACCTTTCATACCTTCGTTCGGCTTTCGGTTCCCCGACTTGTTTTTGCTGCACTTGTTTTATTAATTTGCGATAGTTTGTTGATTACCAAGGTAAGATAAATTCAAACCTCTTTCGATATTATTTTTCAACTTTCTATGAAGAAGAAGATAACATTGGGTCATTATAGAGATCCTTTTACGCTCGCTGCAACCTAGCAATTGAAGTTTATTGCTGTCAAAAAATGTGCCCAGTGGCTGGGTAAGCTACACTTAGAGAGTGAGCCAAGGGCACTTTCTAAGAAGCATCCAAAATCAAAGCTTGGGACCGGCGGCAATACACAGCCCTCAATTCAATGGCTAGGCTTTGGCATAGTGTTTCTTTACCGAGTTAAATGGGCGTTTAGCTCGTTTTATAGGTGACATAGTCCCGTCCTTGTAATAACGAAGGGAGGTAGTCCATATCGTTTGTTTACATAATCGGAATATGTGTCTACTGCGCATGCTGAATGCAAGCAACTACTACTCGTGTTGCGTAGATGAAATTTTTCCCCAAACCCACCTAACCAAACGCAAAAAGCTTCCGATCGACTGGAAAGACTTATAATTCAGTTCATTTCCTGAGAGAGCGTTTCACATGCGAAAAGAAATACGCATTCATGAAGATCGAAGATATCTTAATTATGCCCCGTTCTTCGAACATTTTTCGCATTTATATATAGTTGCCATTTACCTATTGGTAGGGTATAGTGCGTTCCACACACCTACATGCCATCGTTCGTGATTACCTGACGTGCCCTTCTGCTCTCCCCACGACGTCCGGAGATGCTCACACTCCTCTACTTTTCTGCGCAAAGCGCTCTTGGGGGCGACCCACTCGTCAGCCATTTTGAAAAAGTAAATTCCTTTGCATGAAGTAACCAGCAATATAATTGCCGTCCCTTCTTAATGGGTGACCTATCCACTGTCACTTCTGCCTTCCGATCAAACTGCGTACGGTTGCAGGACCGTGCGCCGACCAAGTTCTTCGTGTGAGATAGCATCAGGCCAGGCTACTAGGATGATATGACGCAGATAGGTTTTGACAAGGCTTGGAGCTCCCTAGTAACAATTGGGTTCGCTTTCCATTTGCTACTTCCATATAAAAGAACACTAGCACAGAACAGCCTCAACTTGATCTTGGTGTTGAAATAACTGCATTTCCAGATTCTAGAGAGTGCAGAAAAATCGGATCTAGCTGTACTAATGTGTCGGGCAACATCACGAATGAAGAACGATACTGATGATAAGAAAATAATGCAGCAAGTGACATTTTGCGCCATCATATGTCGCTCTGATAATAGCTACTATTTCTGCGGAATGCCCCTGCAGCAAAGTGCACTCCAGATAGAGACATTCACATTTCCGAAAGCTTTTTCGATATCGATGAAGAGCAGTTGTAGCGAAAATTTAAACCCATCACACTGTTTCACTATGATCCGTAGAGTACTGATGAGTCAGTGCGGGAGGATTCGGAGCGGAAACCACCCCGCTCTCTGTTGATCAAGCTTTCGAGATGTTCCTTGGTGGTTTCAAGGTTTATTTTAGTTTTTATCTTTTTGATGGCAAACCTCTCTAATTTTCACACTCAGAACCCACGGAGCCCTTCGGAACGTGGCCGACGATGTGTGTAGCGCCCGAGAAAAGAGAATTTTTTATGGCAGCCCAAAGCTTATCGATATTCTCAGGCGGGTTATTCAGTATATCTGCCGTCCGGTCAGGAACATAGCTTTCCCACTGTCGAGGGACAGTATCACCACTGCGTCATACAAGCGGTCGATGGTGAACTTGAGGGGTCCCAACTCCCCAATTCTGCGAGAAGTGGGGGGCGCAAGACGTAAGCGAATGTAAGCGACGATCAGATGGTGATCTCTTTTGAGGTCGATGTCAGCGCCGTATTACTCACATCCAATAGAAAACTCCTAAATTTACTGCTGATCGCGTACTGGTCAGTCTGATTGCTCGTACAGCGACGGTCAGCTGAAATCCAACCCAACCCAATTCAGTAATGCATTTAGGGCTGCGCCTGACGTTGTATTCATGGTATCGGTAATACCCAGACACAGGGGAATAGATCAAGCCTCTTCAAAGTACCCCAAACGGCTAGCAACCAAGTCCGCCTCAATTTCTTTCGCTTCCGTTATCGAAAACTGCACTGTCTGGACGCTCTGTTGGGATTCGTTGAGAGATTTGAAAAGGCTCCGCTGGTTCCTGGGTATGCTGCGTTCTGAATACGTCTGGAGTTTGCCGTATGATGTCTCATTGAGAATGGGATAGTTCCTGTAAAACCTTGATAAAACCTGATTTGAATTGGCCTAGCAATGCCTTGCTTTAGTGTGCCTACGCTGATGATGACGAATTTTCCATGCTGGATCTCTTAGGTCACCCTCACCAATAACGCGAAAGCGACAGTGAAACGTGACAGCTGTAAATTCACCACAATACACAAGTGAATGTAGTTGCAGCAGCAGGAGATTCATAGAGCCTGGGAATACCTAGTCTATGCGAGGGATGCAGTGCGGCGTGGTGTTGTTGATGCGGCTACCTCTGCCCTCCTTGGCTCTTAGTCCGCAGTTCCCGCAATGACCTCAAGTTGAACGCGTTTCCTGATGCTGGCCGGGATTGGGTCGTATAGCCAGTCAGACTGAAGCCACCCATCCCTTATTCCTTTATAAAAAGCCTTGGGACCGCCTATGGCGGAGTTTTTTAATTATTTATTTTTTCATTTTTATTTTGGTTCTTCGTTTTCATTCCATTCCACGAAGGAGCTTGGAAAGAACGTCTACTGGGGTAGAGTCAGTATACAAGGGCAAACATTATTTACAACTGAAGGTGGTGCAAATATTCAGAGTTTCCACGATTCACTTGAGGTTAGATTCGGCACATTTGTTTCAACTTGTTACGACTACTCTTAGTCAGTTTTTGCAGTCCTTACAATATAAACAAACGACACATCGCTTATTGTCAGTCAGAAGAGCTTGTTTCCTTCTTGGCCCTCCGTACCTTCCTAAGGAAATAGTGTGAGGGCTTGCCAATTATACAGCTTTCGCCGGAAATATGAGCGGATCACGGGAGTTCTATTATTTCTTTTTATGCCACGCATATAGATGTATAGAACATCACGAGGGTATGCATTTGAAGCGAACCCTGAGCTAATGTCGATAAAAATTGGCTTAGTATCTATAGCCAGGAAGCACTTTGAGTTACCACTTCTCAGGCATCCCCTAAGCGAAAGCAACACAGTGAAATTGACATTCAGTATTCAAGCCACGTGAGACTGTACGTCCTGCAACAGGTATATAAGATTTATTTAATACTCTTGACCAGGTATGATACCAAAATCATTTCAGGTTTTTATTGATGGCCCAAAGTTTCCGCTAATATACATTATACAAATAGAAGGGAATATTTCATGAAACCTTCTCATAAGTAACTACCAACCCCAACCAGTTCAATGAAAGGTCTAAGATGTAAGGTTGCGCAATCCAGAACTTATCACTCCAGTTTGTCCATCTGTAACTTGCAGAATCAGATATTACTCTAGATTGTGCTGAAGATTTAAGAGATAAACAATCAAGATAGTATGCAAATGAAAGGCTTCTGACTTTATTCCCTTTTCTTAGCTAACTCAAAAGTACAAGGAAGCCTCCATTTCAAACAAAATAAAAGGATCTAATCTACTTTCCCTGTAGACTCCTTCATTATAAACTCATTAAATGATAAATTCTTATCTGAAACATTTTGAAAACTTTCTTTCCATGGGAGATTCTTTCTACCAGCATAATGCTCGCTCCTTGCAAAACTCTGAAACATAAACAATCTTCAGGCAAAGAAAAAACAAGAAGCATCTTCCAGGCTCCACCATGAGCTCAGTAATCTTGGTTCAAGTCAAAATCTGGCCGTGACCTTCCATGCGTTCTTTTATGCGACAAACTTCAAGAAGAAGTGTAATCAAGGGCTTGTATGCATTATATGACGGTTATATCCTTGCCGTTTTATAACCATTATCACTGCGTTTAAAAGCCCTGAAAAGATACACCTTACATACCTCGCCATACATAATTCTGTCGAGGTTATATTCCTGCCGGGAATGTGTGGCATCAAATACATCATGCGCCCGACACACTACATCCTTTCGCTCGTTTCCGAAGGAGACGTTTTTTCCAGGGAGAAAGAAATTTATGAATATGGATTTTATTTTCGTGGAGTTTAATGTCGAGTAAGAATTTTTACGCCCGACTACAAACACATGCATATATACATTCCAAAGTCAAGGCATAGCCTAAGATGGGTTTAATGTTCTTCGAAAAGCTCTTAGAATGTTTTAATAGCGTCGTTGAGGCTGATATGTGGCGGGGGTCGTTATATCCTGACGTAATGCCATGTATTTAAAAGGATATTAGAGAAATTAGAGCTGGTGAGAACGGTAGAGCGGAAGGATCACAAGCCTAATTGAGCAGCGCGGATGCCTGATTTATAGATGATAATGGTTATCTATCATCTGGAGTCGGTGGTTTCCTGTTTCGCACCGCACGCCAAACTCCTGTTCAAATTAATGGAAGCTTCTATTTGTCCTTAGCCAGTTCAGTGGTGACAGATGGTGCGACAATGGAAAATTTACTTAGAAATAATTTAAGGGAAATAAGTTTGAATGTTAGGAAACGCCTGTTCTAGGAAGTGGAAAATCAACTTTCGATACTGCGGGTACGGTGCCCCCCAAACTTTGTAAGTACTCAGCCTGGTTATCGAGAGAATAGCGTGTTATATTGAAGTATGACAACTTATCAATCTCAGCAATAGAAGTAAATGATGGTAAAGTTTGAATTTTCAACCTCATCCCTGTAGGGGGTGAGGAGTTTATGGAGGGGGAGGGAGAGGTGCTTTGTCTGCAAACACGATAAAAACTCATGGCGTCCACCACTCCTTGAAAAGTTATGGCCCCTCCTAGTGTTTCTTTTTCTATTATCGTGGTAAAGTTTGAAATTTCAACCCTATCCCGTTAAGGATAGAGGATAGAGGGGCCCCCCGTCTGCACACCCTTGCACATCACGACGATGATTGCTCTACCGATAAGCTTATTAATGATATGAAAGTAGCCCCTTTCAGGATGCTATAAGTATTGAAGAAGTAGTGTTCGTTATGGGTATCAATCATGACTTATTAGACTTATTAGAAGTCGATATTGAGTCTCTCCCCCGACGATGAAATCCTTAGCAATTTCTGAATAACATGGCAGCGATTGCGAGGCGTTATTACCTCCACCTTCTATTATAAACGTGGGTGTTTAGGAAGTAGTCTGCAGCCCCGGATAGTGATCTCAGCTCCCTTGTTGTTATAGGCAGCTTGAAACTTTGTAAGATCAGCGAGCATTTATTTACAGGAGGGAACACAGAAAACAGGTCCGAAGTTGCAGGTTTCGGTAATGCAGTTCTCCCACTATTCTTTTGCTGGCCCGCCGAGCCGAGAAGTTTTGCGTTCCCAAAGTGGTCGCTTTCGCCAATTGGAGTGAGAATTTCAACGATATATGCTGGACTTTCTGGGCCTAAGCAAGCTACGATGGTAGAACTCCGCTTTGTGTAACTGTGCTTTTGTACTCTGGAGAGCAAAGTGGTAGTAGACTCGTTGGATTGTTACTGACGGCTTTCGCAAGGTGCATTTTTGTGCCAGTACCTCGATTGGTATATTCCGGTCGAGGTTAAGGAGTATCGCAATTGTATAACACAGTGCTTCGATATAGTGGAGAAGGATTCTTTCTACAAACAATTTCAAGTAGTTCAGAAGAGGCTTCCTAAAGATGATATTGCGATCATTATGGATGATTTGAATGCTAAGGTGGTCTCTGATAATACCTCACTCAGACATGGGAAGGCGAAAGACGGCCTTTTCAACCATGAAGATTGTGATGGGAATTTTGTGTTTCTATAGTTGCCATCGCCTTGTCAATAGTGGCTCATTGCTCCAGCACAACATTTGCCATAAGTTCAGTCGGGTTTCAACTGACCGATACCGTGCCAGAAATCAGATTGACCATTTAGAAATTAGTTGTAGATTTAGGAGTTGCCTTCTGGATATGAGTAACAAGAGTGGGATTATTCGGAGCTCCTGCGACCGTCCAAATTCAACATCTGCCGCTTATTTGATCCAACTGGTGCTGGTCAGTAGGATAGCTATCTTGCTGAATGAACGGCAGATTCCCTGAGTAACTTGCCTGAAAATTTCTCAAGCAGTCATGTCCCGAAGGGACGTCACAATTGCCTAACTGCAGAATACTGGAAGTGGTTCAGGGAATGGTAGGGGTTGAAAGCCCTGGTACCATGCGAATTCTTGTGAATGTCAACGTAGTATGTTAGCGCGGTGCTCAGAAAAGCAGAGGTTGGCGGATATATCAATGATTTTAGAACTGTATATCGTATCATTGTATTGATGGTCCTGTGGGGGACTTCACGATGACCAGCAGTGAAGTGGGGGAAGGAACACTTCTTAGCCGTATCACAAAGTAAAACCCCTGGGCTTAATGGACTCGCCGTTGAGATGTTTATCGTCGCACCTGCAGATCCTTTATTTCCCCTCGTATGGAAACCCTGGAGATTCGGGACCTTTCCCAGAGAGTGGAAGAAGGGGATGATCGGTAAGATTTCAGGGAAGGGCACCCACTCTGAGTGTGACTATTGGAGAAGTACTCCCTGTCGTTGCAAAGATAATATCTAAAATAATCCTGAACGCATCAAGGAATATCTAGAAAGGTTGATCGACAGAGGGCAGCCTTGTTTCCGCATTGCATCTTCCTGCTTTGATCACATAAACACCCTAAAGATCATTTTGGATCAGTGCGTGGAGTTTACATCTTCGCTTCACCTGCTCTTTATTAATTTCGACAACGTGATCAGAAAATTTATCTGGCGCGATTTACGTAGCACATTTCGGAGATGCTGATAACTATTGTTGAGGGGACATATGATAGTGCAAAATGTAACGTGCTGCATTTGCTCTTCTTTCTGGTGACGTTCTTCATGTTATCTTGTCCGGAGGACGGGGAGAGTTTCAATGGACGAAGGCATTTTTCCTCAAACATCTTGACTATACTGATGACATTTTTTTGCTTTCTCACTGAATCATAAACCTTAGCGAAATGTCTCTGTATTTAGAAACAGAGGCAAGTGTAGTTAGATTGAAGATGAATACCAATCAAACCAAGATTCTTTGTCTGGTGGATCATTGCACTCTTCCTGTCTGTATTATTGGGTCGATCAATTTGTATATCTAGGGAGCGTGGTTTCTGCCAACGGTATCACCTAGCTTGATGTCACTCAACGTATCAACAACACCAGATGCGCCTTCGCTGCTTTGTTCAAAATCTAGATATGCAGTTGCTTCAACACCAAAATTAAGATGAGACCGTTCTGTGCTTATGTAGTGCAAGTGTAGTAGTAGTCTGCGAGGTGTCATTGGTACGCAACTCCGACAAAATGTCGAACGAAGAACTGGGTCGATAAACAGGCCAGTTATGCGTGGGCGAGTTGATTAGAAGCCGAAAGTGGCAATGATTAGGCCACCATTAAGGGGGAGGTGACAATTCTGTTGATGTCTACGCCATGCAGTGAAAAAGACTCTCTCAATATGGCCGATGGATGGATTCCTGCAGGTGGAATTGGAGCAGAATAGTAGAGGAGGTATGTAGGGTTCTGGAAGGAGTTAAAGCCTATTTCAGCGAACTGTGAAGGATGGCGAATAGGCGTGATTGACGAGCTATGTCCCATCAAGGGATGAATGGCTATATAGAAACTGCAGGAGCTGCACAGAAACCCTGCGGCTTTTTTCTGCTTCGGCGCATTGATGGCAAAGATGATTTTACTTCTGTTTGGATGAGCAGTTCGCATCGTATGGTGACTGGTCATTTCACCAAAATTGGCGGAATTTCGCCCAATGTTACACGGTTAAGGAGCGCAGTGAAGTATTCTTTCCACCTTTTCAGGTGTTTAAGGAAAGTTTCCACTGCATGATGACGGTATTGAATTCTGGG
This sequence comes from Hermetia illucens, assembly GCF_905115235.1. Lineage (NCBI taxonomy): Eukaryota > Metazoa > Arthropoda > Insecta > Diptera > Stratiomyidae > Hermetia > Hermetia illucens. The sequence goes on from NC_051852.1 coordinate 117,930,115, forward strand.
ATTGAACCTCTGCCGCATTAGTCCCTTGCAGATGCAATAGCGGCACGCAAGCTGTTCTTGAACTGCGTTTAGTGGATTTGCCGACTCGCAGAAAGTTAGATTCATGAAACTGCCTTTTCGGTTAGCAAGATTGGTCAAATTTTATTAAGGCGATACGTGATCATGTCTCTGGACTGGGATGTGCTAAATGGAGTACCCAAGTTGGAAGATCTTGTCAGTAAAAGGAAAGGATTTAAGGGGGTAATACATCGAGTAGCACTGGCTGACATTTAGTGTCAGCTTGTTTACCGAGCACTAATATGCCAGATTATTTGGGTTGAATTACATAGAGTACTTTCCCGCGGAAGCAGAGGCAAACAATTTAAGGTTTGCTGTGTAAAGTAAACATACGCATTTTAAAAAAGAGGGAAGGTCATATAGAGCCTTAATGGACTCCAAAGAGGTGAAGGGAGAAGGAAAGGGATACGTAGTCATGAAAAGAAATTCTTCAGAAATGATTGGAAATGTTGCAGCTATGAGAAAATTAAAGATGGAAAGTAGAACAAAGAGATTTTGCTGAGGGAGATATTGGGGTTGACGGAATCCTAGGCTTCGAGGAAATCTGTTACATGACGGGTACGTGCTTCGGAGAATTAAAACAGTTAGTAGCAGCGGGGAAGTTGGTGAAATCGAGAAGGTTTGATCGCTGTTTTATAAGGCCATGCTGCTGCGACTGAAGCGCAAAGTCAACCAGTTGCTGACGCACCTCTCGAGAATTCTGGAACAAAAGAATAAGAGATAGGACGGTAGTTCATAATTAGAGTAGGGTTACCCATTTACCAAAAATGAGGAAGGTAGCATTCTTCAATATTTTTGTTGAAAATTATATATAAAGGAAGATGTATAGTTCACAGTTAGCTTGGAAGAGGCTAGGAAGCCCATTGGGACCAGGGTCCATATTGGCATCAAGTTTATCAACGAAGAACTTGATCAATGAAGAAGTAAAGGGAAGAACGGCGAGCGACACAGTCTACACCTAGATCATAGTAGGTCACAGGATTATTGTGGTGCACAAATGCAGTTAACAGAAGGAAAAGTTATAAATCTGAATTTAAAGCAACTTTTGTGGTCTTTTTTGTTCGGGGAGTGGGACACTGAGGTTTAACCTTGCTGAGCAGCAAAATTCGGATAGAAGTGATGCAGAGACTGCTTTGACGACCACTTACGCTGTTTTTTTTTAGGTTTTTGGGATAGCAGTGCCCGCGCCGTTGACGTTGGTCAACGGGGATAGTCGTTGTGACTGGCCTTACTACTACGTACATTACAGAATGGCGCCCAACTTTTGGGGTCCTCGAAAAAATTCATTTTATTTACAGTAAATAAAAACTTCTCAATTTAATGCCCCTGTACGACGTTCGAACTTTTGGTGCCTTCCCGACCTCAATGGCTGGTAGTCATTAGGATCTAACTGTTGTGGTTGCGTTGCACGGATTACTTTTCAATTTCAGTATCCAGATTTTCCTATTTAGAAGCTGGTAGTCCTTTAGAGCACCGGTCTAGGCAAAGTTTTGGATTTAAGAGAGGGATCTAGCGCAACTTACAAGAGGCAAACTACTAGGAAAATACTTTATGTTCGCTTCTCCGTTGCCTGACGTGCAAAGAGTGTACGCTTGCTGTTTCGATTTAGTGGGGGAAACTTTGGATGAGGAGCAACGTTCTTCCACTTTTCATGGATAGTGGTTCATAGGCCTAGTTAAGTTCTAACTAACCCATCTGAATACTGCTATAACTTGCCAATGTGCGTTTTACGCTTACAGCGTGTAGAGTAGCCCAAATACTAAATCTTTGGGGTTTGAAATTCATCGGCTACAGAAAGGTTCTTGCTTATTGACCGCTCTACTTTGAGCGGGAACTTTAATTTGCTAGGCGAACTAAAAGTTGAAGAGGCATTCGCGGCTTCACCATCCACCCAAATATGTGGGGGCCCCACAGGACACAGCTTATGAACAATAACCGCTTGAAGAGTTATTCCGATATCACGCACCCAGACGAGCCTCAGTAATATTATTTTCAATGTCAAATCGCCTTGGAACGTGAAGTTTTTGTATATGGTGTGAAGGAGTAAAAGGACCCCCATATTCTCGAGTCAAGCTGATATAGAAACATCAAGTGTGTCTTCACGGAACATTTCAGTGGGGCTACTTTACTTGCCGGGAGATCTTCGCGGACAATTTTTTATGTTAGCCTTTAAGGTTTCTAGGATGGTGTTGCACTCGTGGTTAACTTTGGTTAATTCGGACGGAAGTTGTGGCCTTATTTCTACGGCTATTACATGCCGCCATTTTGCAATTCGCTACGAGCATTTAAGGAGACTTCCTGTCGACGGTATATGACGGTGTGCTGCAATAGAAATGAAGGACGGACTTTCGGTCGGCTAAAAATTAACGCTCAAAAGGTCAAGTCGATTAGATAAGAGGTATTTTCCGAAAGTTACTTGGGTGTTGATGTTGACATTACACACGAAGTATCCGCAGACATCGGCAAGGGACTATGAATTTTGCTGGGTTTTATCTGTGGTATGCCTAACTTCTCCCTATTATCATATGAATTGATGATGATATCCTGGGCACAGTCAAAGTGGAGCTTAACACTTGGATCTGAGTTACGATACTCGTCTGTTGCTGGAATAGAATCTTATTTTGTGACACATTTATGCAGTCCTTGCAAGTGCATTCCATGAGCATCACTGTCGTGCTGTTCGCGATCCTGTCAATGGTTTAGAGCTTGCAGCGTTGTTTGGAGTCCTTGGTTCCACGAGAGGATTCTTCCTATTAAGGTTTTGTGTAAAGCAAAACATTATTAAATCCGGTTTACTGTTCTACCAAGTTTGGTGGAAAACACACAATTGCTAACAAAGTTATAATAGGTCAAAATAGTTGCTTCAGTGCAAATTCTAAGACTTTGTATGTCAGTAGCACGCGAAGGGGAATATTCTGACATAATATATGCAATACATTACGTGCTAGGTACGAATGGGGCAAACGTCCCCTGAAATGTTTTTATTTAGGAAATATATTGGGTTGGGGAAGTCGGGGGAATGTCGTATTTTGTCAATAGATGGCGACACTTAAACATATCTTGTGTTGTGCTTATCACATTGGGTCATACTATACGACGATTTGAAGACGACAATCTCTGCTACAAGTGTCTCATTGACAGTGTTGTGATCGTACTTTTCAGTTTGAAGTTATAGCGCGTCAAAAATGGAGTCCTCCAAGCAAGAAATTCGTCATATTTTATCTTTTTACTACCTGAGAGGTAAAATGCAAAGAAGGCGGCCGAAAAAAGTGTTTGGGCCCGAAACTATAACAATTTGTACAGCACAGCGTTGGTTCGATCGATTTCGTTCTGGTGTAGTGGATGTCGAAGGTACACCCCGTACAGGTAGGCCAATCGTCGTAGAAACCGATAAAATCGTCGAAATCATCCAAGTAGACTGGCATGTGAGCATTCGCTCGATTGGATTGGATTCCAAAAAAAACTGGATGTTTGGGTGCCACACGAGTTGACGCAAAAAAATCTTTTGGACCGGATCAACGAATGCGATGCACTGCTGAAACGGAACGAATTCGACCCATTTTTGAAGCGAATGCGAGTGCTGAAAAGTAGATCACGTACGATAACCCTAAGCGAAAAAGATCGTGGTCGAAGCACGGGGAGCCGGCCCAAACCATCGCCAAGCCCGGATTGAGGGCCAGGAAGGTTTTGCTGTGTGTTTCGTGGGATTGGAAGGGAATCATCCACTATGAGCTGCTTAACTATGACCAGACCCGCTCGGCCTCACACATCTTGGATGTCCCGCCAGAAGCTATGGCGGCTCGGGTGGGATGTCCTGTCGCACCCACCGGACCTGACACCAAGTGATGACCATCTCTTCCGGTCCATGCAAAACGCTCTTGGTGCTACTAAATTGGCCTCAAAAGAGGCTTGCAAAAACTGACTGTCTGAGTTTTTTGCAAATAAGGAGGGGGGGGGGGGGTTATAAGGGGGGATAATGAATTCGCCTTGCAAACAAAACAATGCATATTTGACCTAAATCAGTACGTTAAATAAAGCGTCAAATTTCGATCACAAATACGATTTCTTTTTCCCCAAGCCAATACAAGACCTTTCATACCTGAAGCGTTCAGCTTCTTGTTTCCCGACTTATTTCTGCTTCTTTTCTAGTTTCTTTATTTTGGTAACCGTCACGGTTTGCTGACGGCTGACGTGTCAGTCTTCTCGCATAGCTCCACCCTTGTGATCGATTATAGCTAACTTCAGATGATAGCCTTGTCATTTTTGAAAACCCTTTTCTTCTCCAAGTTTGTTATTTGAGCTTTCAAATTTCAATGGGCTTTATTTTCGATTTTAGAGGAATTCCGTTCACTGAATTCAAATTAATCTACTTTACTTTTTAAGGGTGTTGCGGAATACTTACACCCCAAACACGTGGCATAATTTCACGAATATATTGCTGACTGTTTTAATATTAATGATTACTTAAGTACTTAGCAAACCACGATTATTCTCTGAAGTGGATTGAGTTTCGTTCACTTCCCCCTCTCTGACCACCTACATTAAATATGGAAAGACTCGCTATCATGCATTTGGAGATTAAGGGATTATAGTTCCGGCTTCAAGTAATTGGCTCCAAAGTGCTTCCTTCAGGACTCACTTTCCAATGGGGGAAGCAAGTGGAACACGACACATTTATTTCTGTTAAGTACTTATGACATGAAGTAATTACTTTTTGTCGATCCAGGGGCGTTTTTAATGGGCGTCCTGAATTGGATACAAGAAGAACTACTGTTAGGATAGTTGGAAAGTACGTCATAAGGGATTTAGGGGAGCAATTAATTTCAGATTGCTACAGTGCAGCAGAGTGGATTTGCCATTATACTTTTGTGAGATGAAATTATTACGTGAATGGTAAGATGTGTTTTACTGGATTTCAGTTATGATTTGCTGAAATTATCATAGAAGGGAAGGACATAATTTCTTGTGTAATATATATTATGAAATCCAATAGTTAATGGATTTTAGAAGTAACTTAGTTTACTTTGTATTACGGGTTCTGCATCAGTCAATGATTTGACCTTAGTTAATTGGAAATATATTAGGATATCGGGCAGAAAGTGATGAAGCATGTGAGTGGCAAATGGGTAAGGGACAGTGGGAGGCAATCAGGAACGATTGCACTCTGGCTAGACTGACTTAATGAGGGAAAGGCTGTTAACCTTCGACTTGGGATTGTTGCTCTTTTTATATATATGGGTGCGATTTTATCCCCGCACCTTCGCGCTATGGTTTACTTGCGTGGTTACCTGAAATGTGCTTCAGCTCCAACCACGACTTCCTCTTTTAGACCGCGCCAAGTGCCCTTGGGCCGAATAACCTGTCATCCGTTTGGGAGAGTGGATTCCAATGCATGACGTATTGGCGAAGGTTTGGAGCTTTTGAGTAACAGTGGGGGTCACTTTCTATGTGCAACTCCTATATAGCAACACAGAAAGAACACTAGCACAGGACAGTCTCAACTAGATCTTGTTGTTGGGATAAGCGCATTTCCTGATTTTAAACAAGGCAGCGAAAGCTGATCTAGTCCTTTTAATGCGTCGATCAACATTACGTTCGGTGTGCGTTCGGCGAACAACACTTTGGACTTCAAAATTTTCTTAGATTTTACCTCGATGCACACCTTTAATTGCTTGCCTTCATGGATGAGGAGCTGACCGTTAACGTCTTTCACAGAACACTCGAAAGATTCGCGACCCCATACAGGCTTTTTTGTGATACGGTATACATATCTGAAATTATTGATATCTGCGGCATCTTCCGTTTCCATGATCAGTGCAATAACACATTCCCTTTTTTCACGGTGCACAATACGCTGAACTCTTGACATTTCGCATGGTATCGGCGTTGGAGCGCGTCACGCAAGCAATCTCTCACAGTGGTCAATAGAGCCTTCTGCCCCTTCTGTTCATCGATTCATCTCTACGATTCCAGATGTTATGGCGTCCCTTCAGGACATGATCGACAACCTGCGCAGCACCCTAGAAAAGACCTCTTTTGATGGCGGTCCAATACTTCCCGATATTCTTAGGCGGTTTACTCAGTGTATTTGCTATCTGATCACTAAGTCAGCTTACCCACTGCCGAGCAACAAATGGAGTACACAAGCAGTCGATGTTGAATGTGGGGGGTCGCAGCACTCCAACTCTGCGGAAAGCGACTGACGAAAATCGCAAGTAAAGATAAGTGACCACCAGATGGAGATCTATTTCGAGGCCCATGTCAGTGCCCATCTTGTTACCCATATCTAAGAGACAACTCTTAAATGTATTATTGATGTTGTCAAAGTCTGCCTTGGCACTCATATCATCCTTTATGATCACAATGTCACCTTTAGGAAGCCACTATATCGAAAGTCTCGTTTGTGCACGATGCTCCTTAACCTGGACCAAAATATAACAAACAAAATCCTATCGGAATCCGGCTCCCAGTTAAGCGAGCGCAGTTACGGTAATCGTTGGCAGCAATCGTGCATCGGATTTGTAGGCTTTCCAAAGTATAAAAATACAATGGCTCAAGGAAGAGATTTGTCCGGTAAGCGATGGAAAAACTATTGAAGTATGGTCATCAGTTGCACCATCTTTTCATTGACTTTAAGGCCGCCTATGATTGCATAACCAGGGTAAAACTGTACACGGCCATGAAAGAAGTCGATATCTCAACGAAATTGATAAGACTGACTAGGTTGATCCTGACCAATAAACGAGGTGAGAGAAAAACACCAGAAACACTCTTGAGACAGTTCAACATCAACAACGGTATGCCCAATAATGCAAAATCTTTAACTTGACGCAGGAAAAAGTGACCCGTGGTATTGAGGTAAGTGTGAGAGGCACCATCTTCTTTAAGTCCACCTACTGGCCTATGCTAACGATATCGACATCGTGGGAAGTATACCCCGAGATGTACAAACTGTTTCATCCAGATCGAGCAAGTGGCGAGTGGTACACGATTTTGAACTGGACATTAATGGAGGCAAGGCGAAACCTATCGGAGTAACGTCAGCACCAAAAACCAAAGAGGCACCAACATCAAATCGCACTGATTAAATGAGAACAATAAAGATAGGAGACTACAACTTTGAAATTGTTGATAATTTCTCCTATTTAGGGACGAAAATCACAACCGATAGCAGCTACGATGGGGTTTCACACCCGCTTAACAATATTACCAATATGCCAATATCATGCAGTGCAGCAATCATAGAGGTATTACATTGCTTAGTGCTGCCTATAAGATGATTTCCTGCATCCTGCTTGGCCGGATAGCCCTATCCAGAACATCATCGGACCATACTAATGAAGCTTCACTCCAGGCAAATCAGCAACAGATTAGCTTTTCTTGGTATGGCAATCGATGGACCAACTGTTGGAATATGGTTATGCATTATAAGTTGTAGAAATCGCTATCTCAACCAAATTGATAAGATTGACAAGGCTGACTCTAACCAATGTGCGAGACCATATAAAAGTAGCACGATCAATCTCAAGACCATTCAACATAAACGGTCCAAGACTAGGGGATGCCCTATTATACATCCTCTTTAACCTGGCCCTGGAAGAGTGATACCTAGCTACTAGTCAATGCTGACGGTATTACATTATTACGGTAGTACATTATGGGAACTTCTCCAATCTAAGGGCGAAAATCACAACCAATAATGCTATGGCGATGAAATCCGTGCACAGTTGTTGGGTACCAACAGAGCCTATTTCAGCTCACATAAACTGTTCCGCTTCAAACGTTTCACCATAGGACGACAACTGTTACTGTACAAGGCAACGATCTTGCCACTCCTCATGTATTCTTTGGGGACGTGGGTTCTTAGTAAGAAAAATTACGAGTTCGCGAAGCCGCGCTCAAGAGAAGAATCCTTTGAAGAATTTTTGGCCTCTTACAAGAGGATGGACGATTCCCTAGCCTACATAACGGCGAAAAGCCATACCATGATCATCTGGTTGTGGACGAAATCCGGCTCGATAGGTCGCGGTGAGCGGATCCTTAATTGGTATGGATGAGGATGGTTCAGCCCGGAAAGTCAATAAGGTCAATATCTATGGTAGAAAAGGAATACATGGCAGACTTTGCCTGAGATGCAGCAGCGCCGTAGGGTACGACGCCAGAGAGGCTTTAGGAGTATTAAATTGGTCGACCTCAACGGAAAACCGGGATGTTTGGAGTTCCTTACTAAGGTAGGCCTAGACCGGATATCGGTTTTTGCGCCATTGATAGATGGCCTTTCTGCATTCATCTAATATGGTTAACTATGCCTGTCAATTTCAAAAATATCTCTTACATAAATAGCTCGTCTTTTCTCGGTGAAGAAGCTTTTTTCTTTTTAGCCGCTTGCTGGGCACCAGAAGGTTCACTAATAACTTCTGCAAATTTTCTAGGTCCGGCGTAGATCTTATGTCTTTTCCACTGCTCTCTTGTTGCTATAGATGTCGGATTAGCTAAGTTTTCTACTGCTGAGCCACTGCCGCTGGATATTGGTGGCTTCTGCCAAAATTCGTAACACCATAAAAATCCGCACACACACAACCTTGCGTCAAAAGAACTTCCTCTATGTTCCTTCATATTATAATTATATACTTACGATGCAGCCAATCTATTCCCACAGGTGGGCATTCGTCTCTGCATGGCGCATCTCCCTAGCGTCCCTTCATCCAAAGAACACGTCTCAAGGGAGACTGGTAATTCTGCATCGGAATACCACTAGGGTTACCAGAGTTTAAAAGCGCAAGACTGCAACAGGGAGAGTGGAGAAAATATAGAATTCCCCCAATTATACTTTCTGCTAAGGCTAGAATACCAGAATTTTGTCATTCTTCGTCTTGAGAGACGTCGTCCTGGTCGTAAAAGTCAGCGATTGTCGAAGGCTCAATGTTGCCAAAATCTACCTTTCAAGATATAGCGAAATGGGCGTAATGAGGTCTGAAGGCTGGAACCTAAAGTTCTCTCTGTTTCCTGGACTTAATCTAAAGCCAAACCTGTTCGTATCTGCATGCAAAATTATTCAAATACTTCAGCCGAGTGATGTTTCCGGGTTGTGATATATTTTTCACTTTCAATCGGACGCTTCAGCAACTACCAATTCCTGAAAACACTAAGGTATAGATTGGTGTGTACTATGGGAGTCTGTTATGATGATATTCATGAACAACGTTGCTCCTTCTTACACCTATTGACAGGATTTCAGAAAAATGGTTAGCATCAATCACAGAATAATTAAATTTGCATAATTCCTTACAGGAACCTAAACTCTGAGCTTGGATCAAGCAATCTAAATATAAAGATTTATGAGAATCATTATCATACCGGCTTCATGTTTTGCACAGCTTCCAACATTTTCCAGCTTATCTAACACACAATATCCTTCCATAAAACTTGCCTTCCAAGCAAATCCTGTTATGAGGCGCTGATCATAATTATTCACTGTCGTGTTTCCATCTTGTGTTGCAGTTATTAAAAAAATCTTTCAAAATCCTAATTTCCGTAAAAGCGTCACCCATAATGCGAGTATGAACGAGTAATTCTCACTCCCCGGGTTCAAAGGCAATCCATCATTCTGTTATGGGGTGAAGCTGTGTCTGCAGTTGATTCTGTTCGCTCCTGTTCCAGAGAAGACAGTTCTGCAGGAGGGAGCGGGAGCGACGACGACAGCGACAAGAACATTAAACTTTTATATTGAAATGTCATTTGAAAAATGCGATTTTGATGTTGAAATATTAGATTTAAGTACCTTCAGACAAATGCGAATTACGCTTGCATGCTAAGACGTTCCAAGGTGCTGGCATACTTCAGCTATGTGAAGAAGTCATGTTCGCTTTCGGGGGGTCATGTCGGCACTTTTCCCAGCAAGATATGATGTAAATGCATGTAAATTGTCAACATGATGAACAATTTACACAAGAAGATTCTCTCTTTCATTTAAGATTTATGTTTGAGATGAATTTACTGGCAGGGATAAATCGCTAAGTAAGTGACAACAGGGATGCGGAAGATCAAAAAATAATCGGTGCCTGCTGGTGCCTTCCATAAAGCGCCGAATGCACAGAGAGAGAGATTGGGTGTCTAATTATAATTTAATTCAGTTTCAAATAGAGGTAGGGTAGGTAGGTAGGTATCAGTGGCCGCTCCGAGAAGTCCGACTAGCGCTTTGGTGCGCCGTTTTGATGTCACAAACTCCTAAGACCGTGACTGTTGTTATGGGAGCAGGGAGGCAGAGTCCAGCCGGCACGGATCTTCAGAGCCAGCCCGAAGCATTCACGAAAGAAAGCAGCTCTCCCACCCTGAAGCTAAAAATCTCTCTGAGGTCCCCAAATAATGGTTTACCGAATGTTTGCAGCCTGACTTTAGTCAGAGCAGAGAAAGTGAAGTGAAAGTTTCCCTTCCTTCTCCGCAGCTTCGATAATGCGAATTGTAGGGTATGCCGACCCGAGCGGCATGGCCTCCTACGGGTCAGTGTCCCGTGCAGACCGCCGGAATCTTGAATGCATTTGCACGCGTCTGGCACAGGAGCTCTCGTGATCGGGCTATGTTATAAGCGGGCTAAATTTTCATTGACTTGGCACAGCTCGTACGTCTTCGCCATCTTAGGCCTATGGCTGCCAGGTAGTGCGAGTAGACTCGCCCCCGACAGCCGCCAGCGAAACACAAACTGTATTCGCCGAAGGACTGCCAAGAGCAGAGCCTTGCCTGGCCAATCCGTCAGCCCGCTCATTCTCCTCTATGTTCCTATGCCCGGGAACCCAGAGGAGAGTGACCTTGAGCGTGCCGCGCAGACGGTTCTGCGCATCTCTGCACTGCCCCACCAGCCTGGAAGGTGTCATCGCCGAGTACAAGGCCTTGGTGGTCGCTTGGCTGTCGCTCAGAATGGCTATGTTACGCCTGGGGCTCGAATCTTGCTCCAACCATCGACAGACTTCCAATATCGCCGCCTGGAACACACTAGCGAAACACGGGAGATCATACGACTTAGATACACTATGTGTATTCGAGAAAACCCCCGCGCCGACTCCACAGGCCATCTTTGATCCGTCCGTAAAGAATACTGTGTCATAATCTTGCATCATGCCGCCGGTCTTCTACTTTGCCCTGGTTGGAAGGTCCACAGTAAACTTTCTCGTGAAGTTCAGCTTGCGTGTGGCATAGCCCGTGGGGGATGTCCAAATTTCCCGAGGTATTTCATCTAGAATGTTGCTGTGGCCGTAGGACTTCGCTGCCCAGCATCCGGACTCACGTAGTCTGACGGCACTGCACGCTGCAACATATTTAATGTGGAGGTCTAGGAAGAGGAAATGCAGGAGTACATTGAAAGCATCTGCCGGGCAGGACTGCAGAGCCCCCGTAGCACCTGCACACGCGTTTCTTTGAATCCTATTAAGCTTCATCCTATCGTATTTTTTTTTGAAAGCCTGTCACCATACAATGGAGCCTTACGTTAAGATCGGACGCACTACAGCGGTGTACATCCAGAGAACCATCCTCGGCCGGAGACCCCATTTCTTTGTAAAGGTTCGCTTACAGGCAGAGAAGGCTATACAGGTCTTCTAACCCTCAGTTCTTTGATCAATCTCCAATTTAGGTTTGGATCCAGGATTACAGATACTTTATATTAGAGGAAAGAACCAATCTTTCCTCATTCAGCCGTGGTAAATGGAATTCAGATATCCTTGGCTTGGTGGTGAATAGCATCAGTTGCGTTTTGGTTGGGTTTATGCTGAGTTCGCATCTTGCCCCCCACAGGCACACCTTTTGTAACGCTCCTTCCATGACGTCACTCATAATAGACAGAAATATCCCTGATGCTAATATCACCAAGTCGTCGGCATACGCCACCACCTTCAATCCGCTGCTGCCCAGTGTACGTAAAATTTTGTCCATTACTTTTAACCAGAGCACCGGTGAGATGCGTGAGATTCTCCTCCAATCCAATACCAGGCAAGGCTTCCTTGATGGCGTTGGTGCTGACGTTGTTAAAAGCTCCCTCTATATTCAAGAAGGCAGCTACGGTATACTGCTTGTACTGTAGCGACCACTCAACCGTGCCAATTACTTCGTGGAGGGTGGTTTCTGTGGATTTTCCTTTGAGGTAGGCATGCTGGGACTTCGAAAAAGGCGTTCCCTCCATAATCGTCCTTAAGTAAATGTCCAGGACGCGCTCTAGGGTCTTCAGCACGAAAGAGGCCAGGCTGATTGGTCGAAACTCCTTCGCGGAGTCATGACTGCGCCTTTCACTTGTGCGCGCCTTCAGAACTGCGGTACGTATCCTAAAGAGATGCAGCTCCGGTAAATCTCAACAAGCGACGGCACAACCCTTCCCTGCTACTTCGGTAGCATGACTGGCATTATGCTATCTGGGCCTGGAGATTCGTATGCGGAGAAGCTGTTTATAGCGCAGCCGATCCTATCCTCGGTAATTACAAATTTGATAGTCTTGCACAGCTGGGGTTGGGGCAATCCCTCCAAGCAAGGTTGTGACTCACAGTCCTTCTTGCTGGCGGGAAAGTGCGTTTGAACCAGCAGCTCCAGGGTTTCGCTAGAAGATTCCGTGCAGGAGCCGTCCGACTTTTTAAGAAAGGATGGGCTCTTACGTTCCTTTGACAGAATCTTACTGAGCCTCGCGTATTCACTGGTGCTTTCGATGTTTTGAGAATAGTCCAACCAAGACCATCTCTTGGCTGTCTTGATGGCCGACTTGTACTTCTTCAGGCAGTCCTTGTCTGGCTGCCAGTATTTTTGCCTGTAGCAGATGTTGATGATTTCTCTGGTCAGCTTCCTGAGGCTAGAGAGATCTTCATTCCACGGGACTTTAAAGGCGGGATCGAATGCCTTTTCCAGAGCTCCGACCTTTGACTCCAGTTCGTCCGTCGTGCCAATCTTAGCAATTTGCGCACAGGAGAGTTTGTTCTTAATTACCTAACCAAACTTTCGCCAGTCGATCCTTCTGGGGTCTCTAAAGGGTTTGGGGACCTCTGTGGCGAGACCTAGACTGAAAAGTATCCAACTATGATCAGAGAAGGATCTTTGATCAGACACCCTTCAGTCCTCCACCCTAAGAATCCCATTGTCGGTTATTAGGGTGATATTATGGATCTCCTCTCAACCGTCACAGTTCTTCGAGTAGGGGAAATGGAAGGTTAGTGTACTGCCTTTGTTACACACCGATAGGTTTGAAGTAATTATAAAATCAAAGAATGACTCACCTCTTTCGTTGATTTCGGAACTGCCCCAAAGCATATGCCCTGCATTAGCGTCGCAGCCTATCAGCAGGTTGGCTCTCTTTGTTGCTATGGTGTTCGTCAGATGTTGTAGGTCTTCTGGCGGAGCTGAGCCATGTAAGCCGAGAAAATATACACTCTTCTCTTCCCTTACCTGCTCCAGCTTGACTATGACTAGGTCGCTGGAACTCAGGTCCGGGCACAGAAAAGCGTACAGACTCTTCATTGGGAAAATACACGCTCTGCGTCTATCCTGATCAGCGTTTCCTGTGCTATGGAATAAATTAAAATAGTTGCTTTGGAGCCCTTTGATGGTTCGGTCGCCTCCGACCCAAGGCTCCTGTATTAGTGCGATGTCGATGTCTTCCTCTAAGAGGAAGACAAGCAGATTAGCATTATCTGCTTGCGTGGGGGGTTCGTCAGTCCCCGTCGGACCGTTGATCATCATCTCCTCCAACAGCTCGTTGGCAGCGTCGATTGGTTCTAGGTCGTCATCCGGTTTTGCAGAGTGGAACACTTTTACGTTTGCATTCCTGACTCCGAACTCCTCATTTATATGCAGTAGTAAAGGCTGGCTGTTTGTCCGAGGTTCCTCCTCCTTGATAACAACCTAGTCGTTCATGGGAATCCCGGGGTTGTGAAGGCGGAGGAATTGGACGAGCTTGTCCTTATCAATGCGGATCTTCGGCAACCACATGCGAGCGACCGGTCTCCTGGGAATCTCGTCGGAAGGGATGACCTTGAGCTTTACGCCCTCCCAAGCGTTGCTGATCTTAGCGACACACGAACTGAGCAAGTCCTTAGAGAACTGTTCCATGCAAGCTATTACATTGAACCCACGGACCACCTGACAGGAATCAAAGTGGGAGATGAGTCCCGCGTGTTTGCCTTGGGTGTTCAGGAGATGCTCATAGACCATGCCCGACAACCTGGCCTAAACACTGGTCCCCACCTTCGGCGCTAGTTTGCCGCTAGCAGAATTACCATCCGTCAGTGCCACACGTAAGTGGCTTCTGCCCACGTCGCTGAAGGGCTTCGCAGTTCGTGGCCCGTCGGCTGACGGTTGCTGCGCAATTTCCTTCGGGTGTTGCTTAGTGTCTGCGCTCTTGCTCACTCTGCTCCGCTTTTTATCTTGCTCGACCTCGTCTTGAGATCGATTGCGTTTCAGAGCAATGGGCTTCGCCTTCTGCTCGTCAGCCAGACGTTGCTATTATATTCGTCAACAATCACCTGGTATTTAGCGAGGTCTTTTTCATCCCGCTCGTCGACAGCACCGGCCTCCTTATTCTTAGCAATCTTGCTGAGAATATGCATGGCCTTCTGGTACCGGCTCTTGAGCAGGACGCCAGTGGACGTTCGCTTCTAAGCCGGTTTCCCGCGACCGACATTCTTGTCGGTTTTCACTTTCGAGGGATCGCCCGACGCTGAGGGTTTCGGGTTAGAAGTACCATGGCTGGTACTCGCTATACCCAGCTTGACGGCAGTGGATTGCAGGCTGGAAACCACTATTCCGTCTGCCGCCTCGCTCCGGGAGGTCTCTGCGGTTGGTTTCAGCACAGCGGTGCTAAGGGGGTTTCGGCGTGGAGCCAGACGCACGGCCCCTCAACTTGGCTGACGCAAGTCAAAGCGGACACGTCGCCCGCCTCTCGCTCTGGTCGCGTTTTCTTGTTGGACGAAGGGCTTTAGGGGGGCCAACGTTGAGGCTATAATAATGTCGGCCTCGTTAAAGGACTTCAAAGGGGCCCTCATAAGATAGCTGCAGCGGCTACTGAGGACCGTACGTCCTAATTAGGACATGCGCACAAGATTCGACTTCCCTGGGCATGTCGGTGGTGGCGGCTTCAATCTTGACATTGAGTCCTTGAGCAGGCGCAACATGCCGGTAGCGTTCAGTGTTCTGTGCCATCTTCCATTGGACTGCGGGTGGTAAGTGGTTGTTCGATGTTAGACGCCATCGAGCCAAGCAGTTTCCCCAACTCTGAGAAAAGGGAGGACTCAAACTGAATTCCTTGGTGGGTGCTTATAATTACCGACACACCAAAGCTTGGGATCCATTCTCGGCAGAGGGCTTCTGCACAAAATTGTGCTGTAATGTCTTTGAGAAATATTACCTCAGGCCATTATGTTGACCTATCGATGATTATCAGTCAATATCTGAAACCCTATGAGCCTCGCAAAGGGCCAAGGATGTCGAGGTGGATTGTGGGGAAATGCTTGGTGGACCGAGGGAATACTCCTCTTTCGTCACATGCTTTATTGTTTTGCCTTTCTGGCATGCTTTGCACTGTCTCGCCCAAGAATTAATGTCTTTGTTCATGGACAACCAGAAATACTTCGCGGCGATTCACTGATTCCTTGTCCGAATGCCTGGGTGCGATTGTGAACGGCGTGAAATATTTCCTTTCGGAAATTGGTTGGAACATATGGCCTTGGTCCCTTGTCTGAGGTTTTGCAGTATACACTAGATTCTGAGCCAGAAGATAGGAAACTCTCTAAATGTGTATTTGCATGTCCTCAAGCTCTGAAGAACTGCGTCGTCCATCTGTGCCTCGGCGATTGCCGGAAAATCGACGATAGCCGGGATCTCGACCACTGCAACACGTGACAAAGCGCACGCGCAGCAATCACGTTATCTTTTTCAAACACGTGTTGAATGTCGGATGTGAACTGGCTGATATAACTCAAGTGCCGACCTTGGCTAGGGGACGCATTGTCGGGCTTTGGCTTCAATGCAAAAGTCAGTGGCTTATGCCCCCTGAATAATGTGAACGGCCTGCGTTCACGAGAATACCGGAAGTTTTCAATTGCAAGGTAAGCGGCGACTAAGTCACGATCATAGGTGCTGTAGTTCCGTTGGGCGGGATTGAGCTGTTTGGAGAGGAAGCTGAACAGCTGCCTGATTTCATTCCCTTTTTGGTAAAGAGCAGAATCTACCGTAATGTTTGAGGCATCGAGGAATACAGCTAGGTGTGCATCTTGCTAAGGGAAAGCCAAAAGTGTAGCATCCACCAGCTGTTGCGGGGTGAACTTAAACGTCTGGATAACCCCAGGAAACGACACAATTAGACGAGAGTCTTTGGTTTTCGGCCCAGACAAGAAGGCGTTAAGGATTGATTGATGATGGGCTAAGTGGGATAGCCCCATACACCCAGAACATCATTGGCCCATACCAAAGAGGCTTCACTCCAGGCAAATCAGCAACAGATCAGATTTTCTCTTTGCCGCAAGCGAATGTGGACAACAGTTGCACCATTTATTCACAGACTTTAAACCCACCTATGATAGCATAGACAGGGAAAACTCTACATAACCATGAGAGAATTCGGTATCCCAACGAAATTGACTGATTAGGCTGACCATGACCAATGTGCGAGGCCAGAGTCTACATCTACGATCTGGGTCCTTGGTAATTCCCAAAGTATATTGAATGATTCAATTTATAGCCACTTCGAAACGGTGAAGACAATGTCTAAGTTTTAATCCCCCACAGAATAAACAACGTCCGGATAACCACTATCGCCTATTGATAGACTTGAGGAGCTTCTACTGCATCTCTCCGAGAACTCTATAATTATTTCTACAAACAGATTATATTTTATCGTGCCATTACTCACTCCTTGTTCCAATTAGCGCAGCCTTTGTTTTGTTTACTTCCAAGTTTATTACGTCCGTGCATACTAATCCAGCAAACAAAGTGAAAAGTACAAAGTTATGAGAGCAAAGCCAAAAATGAAATGCAAACTTGAGAATTCTTAAGTGAATTTTCCTCTAAGCTGTCCCAACTAAGAACTGAGACTCGAATTACGAGTACCATTGCCCACAAAATCCAAATGACTAACAGTCGAGAAAAGCCATTGCTCCTTTATCTTTCGACCAGCAAAGCAAAGAAGGACCATGAGTAAATCTACCGAGTATTTACCTTTAATCAACCAAAACGGATTATCGGAACAGTTCTTGGCAGGCGAAGCCACTCCGACTGTACGCGGTTGCGGTAGTGCCTCTGACCAGCACTCAGGACATTCCCGAGTCCTTGTTTACCCGAGAGCCTATTTATTTCCTTTTCTTGCTTGTCGGTTTCAGGCTTTACTACTTATCTATGCGATCTGCGTAAATTAGTTTAGGATGTTGGACGGAGGTGATACATGGAGGGATTTTTTGCTTACATGAAGTGCTCATAGAACATCTTGCGTCCTTGATTTATATTGTAAAAGTTCTTAGTAAGTTTCTTAAGTTCGGAATTGCTTCAAATCTATGAGGATAGCATTCTGAATTTGGTACGTATGCGATGCCTTTCCAGTGCAGACTATTACAGAATTGGGGCAAATGTGTATCTGAGGTTAAGTCCTTTTGGTGCGAAAAATTTGAAAATTATCTTCCCAAAATGTTCCACCATTTACAAACTATCTAACAACCATATTTTCATAGGTATATTTTCTGCAGATGAATTTTTACTAGAAAGTCAATTTTCAGCAAGTGGAAAGTCTTATACATGAGTAAAGAACAAAATTTACGAATGTCTGGTTGTCCTTAACCTCCCTCCATCCACAATGGTCTTTAGGTGAGTATTGCAAAGCTATACGTCCGATGACACTTTGTTGGTTTTCGGTTTATTTATTTCCATCACGGCAGGTGCTAAGCTAGCCACCTTCCCCATTAAATATGGCTCAACAATAAATTCTGGTGTAAGGACCTTTCTTTGCTCTACAACTAATTGATTTGTGAATTGGGAATGCTGGAAAGTATACATTTGCGGCCAATGGAAGGGCCATATAACGATTGCAAATTGATTGGAGGGAAATATTTACTCGAATTTGGATGAGGTTCGGCGTGGCTAGGAGCTGTCAGCACAAAGAGGAGTAATCAAAAGTAACAATACTTTAATGACTCCTACTCCGGCATGCAATAAGAGTCGAATATTACACTCAAATTCAATTACATAAAATCCTTGGAATGGGATAATGAAGCAATTGTACAACTTTCCGTCTAAATGAAACAATTCGGAAACCGGAAGGTGACTGCGTCAGGTAGGGAAGGTTTGTAGATTCCTTGTTGTCTTGCTGTTGTTACTATCCAGGGTCAGGGTACTCGACTGCTCCATTTGGAGGTAGTTTAAACAGTCACTCCTTTATGAATGGTACTGCATCGGGAATGTCTCCCATCTAAGTGCACAAATTTTCAGCAACGCTTAACTTCTGTGATTAAAACATTGGGGGATGGTTTTTAGTTTATTTACGTATACACTTTCTTCGAAATATTCGAGAGTAAAGAGCGGTTAAATCCAGTAAACTAGGCAACAATTGTATTCAGCTCGACGCGAAAAAAAGCGGGGTAATTATGGAAATGTGCCTTAAGGTACATGGAGTAATCAAGGAAAAGTGGAGAAAATGAATGAGGACCAGACCTCTAGAAGGCAAGACTTTTGCGAAAGTCCCCAGCGAGACCCGTTAGATCAAGTCCAATGACAATGGAGCTGAAGTGCTTTACATACGAACAACGAAAGGTCACGTGATCCTCGTCGGATTAGGTTGGGAGAGAAGGTTGTAGGTTAGCCTGTGTTTATGTGGCTCGGATTTACTACTTGGTGGGTATAGCGCGTCAACCACACCTACGTGCCACCGTTCGCGGTTACCTGAAATGCGGTTCTGCTCCCCCCACGATTTCCTGAGATGTCCGCATTCCTCCTCCATTGTTCTGTGGCAAGTGGTGTAGAGGTGGCTGACATGTTGGTCATCTTGGGAGAGTAGATTGCACGGTATGGTGTAGGTGTTAGAGCTTTTGAATAACAGTGGCGTTCATTTTCTACCCTATAGCAATATAGAAAGTACACTAGCACAGAACAATGTCGAGATGACCTTGGATTTGAGATAACTGCATTTGAAGATTTAGCGGATTTCTGGATCTAACGTTGTTAATGCGTCCGGTTCCGTGCCACCGTTCGCAGAAACCACGCTTTCTAGGTATATAAATTGATCGTCGCCTTCGATGCTTTCCTGATGCAGGTAGGAAGATTGCGATGGTTTGTCTCACTGCTAAGTTTGGTCTTGTTGGTGTTAATCTTCAGTTTAACTCGACTTCCTTCTCTTTTCCAAGCCAGAGCCATTTCGCCAAGGTCCATGTCCGGCTGAGAAAGATGAGAGAGCAAACAGATGTCATAATCCTAGTCGAGGTGTTTGAGGATAGATGTCCTATTCACTGAACTCTTCAATGTCCCCCGTACAGGGCAGCATGAAGAACGACACTGGTAACAAGAAGACATAATATCGGTGATAGGATGCAACCCTGGCGAACTTCACTTTGAAGCTCAAAATCTTCTGATATTTTACCTCGGTGCAGAATTTTGCCCCATCATATGTTTTCCCCGGATGCTCCCCTTGCCTATACGGAGACCTTACAACGTGATAAATAAAAACAACGCTCGCTAATGGCAAGAGCTGATCGAATAGGGTCGATAAGACTCCGTTGGGACTCGATTATAAATAGGTCACCCAAAATATCGGGGCCCTGCAGAAACCCTGTTCACTTAATGTTGTATTATTTCCTATAAATCAGATCGAGCTGAGGTGCACAGCCGTGGATTTTGTCCTCGTAACGAATGATGCCAGAAATGCGTTCCATTCCATAAGATTAGGAGATATGCTGAATTCACTATAGAATTCATTCTATGTGCCTGTTGCGGGGTACCGCAGGAATCCATCCAAGGGTCGTACACGCCTACGTGCCATCGTACACGGTCCGCGAAAAAACGCTTCAATTCCTTCTAAGACTTCTCAAGATACTCGCATCCCCAAGTACTCTTGGGGCGATCACTCGATGGCCACCTTGGGAGAGTGAATTCTACTGCATGGTATAGCCACCAATGAAGTGGTCGCTCCTCCTTAATATGTGATCTATATATTGCCACTTACCCCTTCTAATCACGTCCTCTACGGGTAACTGGCTTGTCTATCGACCAAGGTGGTTAGGATAAGAAAAAGGAGGAAATGCGTGCGGCGGTCTCGTGCCAGGTGGCTAATTGTGTCGGCGGCAATCAGTACGTCTCGTGGAGGTGATCTTACCGTCGGGAATGCAGTGCTTGGTTCTTGCCTCCAATGTGCCGCTACATCACTCCGCCCCAAGCCGAAACCGCACCCGCACTCGCACATCCAATGGGGTTATCGCGCGAACATGACGCTCCGTGTACGCTTTTTTGGAGAGTCCGCCGGTTCGGTGAAGGCCTTCAGCCTCAACAGAGGGGGCCCGTCTCGAACGTCGACCTAGAAGGAGTGCTCTTGTCGCTTCAGGACTTTACAGGAGCCCTCATATGGTAGGCGCAACAGCCTCCGAGGAGCGTTCACCCTAATGACGACCTACGATTATCTCTTTAGATTCCTTGGGGTGTCGACTTCCGGTGTCATATGTTGGGATGGAGGAGTCGGCCGCAGTGTCGAAACCGCGTCCCTGAGCGGACGCAACATGCTGTAGTCACTTAACCCTCCTCTGATACACAGGGTTGGCGGGAGGCGCAGATTCTCCCCGTACACCATCTCCGCGGGGTGGCCGTAAACTCCTCTCGATGAGCTGTGCGCTGGTCGAGGAGGGCGAAAGGCAAGAACTGCGATCACGACAGGACGTCAGGAACCATTAAGGGGACCTGTAGTGTCCGCCAAAGATAAGAAACGCCTTGAACTTGTATTTGGAGTTTGCCCTCAGGCTCTGAAGCATTGTGTCGTCTTCCTGATCTTCGGCAATTGTCGTATAATCGACCGTGACGGGGACTATGACTTCCGAGATTCGTGACAAAGTGTCCGCAACGACGTTGACTTTTCCAGATACGTATTGAATATCGGAAGTAAACTGGCTAATGAAGCTCAGTTGCCGAAGTTGGCGAGGAGACGCCCGACAAAGCTTTTGCTTATACGCGAAAGTAAGGGACTTGTGGTCCGTGACCTGGTGAACGGCCTGCCCTCAAGGGAGAAGCGGAAGTATTTGATGGAGAGATTCTCGGCAAGTAGGTCATGATCGCCGTAGTTACGTTAGGCTGGGTTGAGTTGTTTCGAAAAAAATCTCAACGGTTGCCAGGTTTGGTTCATCCAGTGGTGAAGATCGGCACCTACCCCTGTGTCTAAGGCCTCGGCAAACATAGCTAGAGGTGCACCTGCCCGAAGAAATTTCAGTAGTGTATCATCAATAAACTGTTGGTCTCAGTAGACTATGCAACCTTGCGGGAATCGTTGGTTTTGGGCCAAGACAAGTAAGTGTTGATGATCACCTCGTGATAAGTGGATTTGGGCAAGAAACGACGATAGAAGTTTAACATGCCCAAACACCTTCGCAGATCCTTCACCGTGGTTGGCTGGGAAAAGTTTTTGATTGCCTCAGCCTCTCCGGCCGAGAAATTTCACCTGCTTCTGTAGGAATTCGAATGACCGGGCTCAAGGAGACGTTGGACAATGCACTTTAGATGGTACAAATGCTCAGATTCTGAAGAAGAGCCAACCAAAACATCATCGATGCGAACAAAACATAGGATTAAGTTTCTTAGGGCAAAGTAGATGAATCTCTGAAATGCCTGCGCAGCGTTACAGAAGCCATATGTGATCCTGCTGAACTCGAAAACTCCGCATTCGCAAGTTCTGCGGTATCAATGTGTTTGGACGGGGTTTGGGGAGAACCGACACCTCCCCTCCGAAAATTGAAGGCGGCGTGGTACTGGACTTCGGGTAGCCGCCGCTGAGGCACCCATCTAGCCTAGTTTTTTGTTGTATTGAAATTACATCTTATAGTACATGTAGGCGCTTGAGATCCGAATTTGCGGTGGTACCAGCAAATCGTCTGGGCAATGAGGGGCCGGGCATGCGATTTTTCGAGCGCCATTTTCGGGAAGCAGACCTGGACCGTGACTGCGATCGAGATCTATCCCCAGTACCTACCGTCACCGTAAGTTTGCGAGTTGCGTACGCAAGTGTCTTCACCATTTCGTTCTTGCTTCTGATGTGCTATCACAACGCCCGGGAAAAGAGTATTTTTAATGGCGGCGCAATGAACATCGATATTGTTAGGCCGGCCACTCAGGGTATCTGCCGTTTGATCGATCAAATAGCTCTCCAACTGTTGAGTGACAACTGAATCATATAAGCGCTCGATGTTGAACTTGGGAGGTTGTAGTTCTCTAACCCTGCGAGAAGTGGTAGAGACAACTCACAAGCTACCATCAAGTGATTCCCTTCTAAGTTGGTGCCAGCGCCTCTCTCGTTACGCACATCAAGGAAACAACTCCTGAATCTATTAGCGATGGTAAATTGATCAATTTGATGGCCAGCACGGCGTCCTTCAGCTGAAATCCTGCTGACCTTATAGTGACATCTATGTCCGAAATCCCTCCCCATTGCAGTTACGGTTTCCAAGGGGGAGATTGAGCGGGACCGATAGAAGGACCGAATGGGAGGGGATTTTTGAACTAACTATTCCCCGTCCTCATATTCTCGCTCGTTGGTAGAAAAAATGACTTGAAGGCTCCCTAAGGTGGGAAAGTAGGAAGCTACCGCGAAGTAATGCGTCAAACTAGTTGCAGACAACTTCTCTGATCAGTTGGAGGAACTGTTTTCTTGGGGCTTATTTGGTATTCCAGTGGCTTTCCGGTATGAAAGTTATTATGCTTTATGTCCGGTTGGAATCCATCCCCCATTGCAGCTTATCCAGGGTGCATTGCTACTAGACATAGACCACTTTGTATAGACTGGAGGGCATGCTATAAACGACGGTTACCAGTTTGTCTAGCGAGTATTGCAAATGACGCACTGGAATTCACGATACCTACGTGCTTATCAAATTTGCAGAAACATCTTCTTGCCTTTTGTTGAAGGTACTACTTTGAGTTTTCTGGAACTGAATGTATGGGACCACCGTACTATGTATATGATGTTCAATAAGTTGCCGTTGTAGGTCAGCGTTGAAGCAATGGAGACAACTCGGAAGTTTTGCAATACAAACTGGTGTGGGATATAAAAGCTAGAAGCCAGCTCCGGAAGTTGATCACATGACGGAGGGTATTTTACTCCTTCGTGAAAGCCATGAATTTCTCTTGGATATTGAGCTTCCAACCTAGCTCAATGCCAAATTGGAATTATCGTGATGCTGTTTGCCTGCAGTTGCGATTCCAGTATTTCAGCCTAGAGCGAGATTTGGATGACGTTGTTGCCATGCTGAGTGCAGAAATGAATATTGGCAAAGATGCGAGCGTAGTGACGCTCCTCTTTTTGACGGTCAATTTCGGGAAGTTTTCTTCTAGCTAAAAGCTAAATTTCGCAGGAAACGACGACGAGGAAGACTAGATAAATGTTACCGTGGGAGCATAGCCAAAGATAACTGAGTCGAACTGAGACCGAATTTTACGATGCTTCCCCAGACGTCTACTTTAGGGACGAAGCATGCACTTGCTGTATCGAATGCTGGATCGGTGGAAGTTCTTGCACCCAAAAACGCCACCGATAGCGTAACAAACTGCACTAGAAAGGCCACGAATGCCAGAAACGTTTAAATTAGAGTAAAGAATGGTACCAAGGGCGGAACGAGCTGCACATGTAACTAAGAAGTCCCCAATGTTTAGATAGCGCCGCAACAGGTACTGGAAATGCTGTGAAAACTATAAAAGGCACTGCCTCAATGTCAGTTCTTTTGAAAAATGCCTAAATTGCTACAAAAGCCGGGAATACTAATAAGCCTAATTCGGTCATGTTATCGAATAAAGAGGGGACGGATGTTCAATCACTTCAAACGTTACACCATCAAACATATCCTTTTTCATAAGGATTCCAAAAGAATTAATTTAATCAGCATAGTGTAGGGACCCTGAAAAATAGTTGTGTTGAGGGTCGTACCCTACAGTCCTCTCGCTGGCATACTATTCGAGGTCGACACCAAACATTCACATTGACAGGTTGACAAAATTGTGATAAGCGGTAGATTTATAAGTTGTGTAACAAATATATGAAGCAGAAGAGGCAGTCATATCGGCCTCGAGCGGAATAATCTATCGATAGTTGCTTTCTTTCTATTGCGTATTGCATCTACCTCAGAAAGATAGAGAGTCCCGATTCCATCAGGTAAGTGCGATTTCCTTTCGTTATTCGACTGTCGTTCCACAGTGGGAAAGTTATCTTTTTGACCCGACGACAGACATTTTAAATGGTTACTCGTAAAAAAGTGATGAGCTTAAGGCCGCCGTGAAAACTGTGTTTTCCTCTGGCTTAACTAAGACTCGAAGGGATGCCATAAGACCTGGTTCATTGACAAAACTTGGAAGCGGATCGACAGTCTAGGGACCATTTACCGTTCGTTAATTTACCACATTTTTGGGTAACAATTTCGAGTACTGATATTTATGCAAAATGTATATAAACTCATTTCTACTGTTGTGAAGCTAATTGAATTCGAAGTTGATAATGGCTCAATAACCACTCTCTCTCTCTGTGAGACTCAATTTGTGAGACTGAGCTTTAAAGACATCGGTGATACAGCATTCATGGAATTTCGGTCATATACCGAGAACACAGACAGTAGATATGAAGGTTGCAACCTGGAGTGAGAGATTTAAATCGTGCCTAAGAACGGATCGGACCACTTAGGAAACAAGGAGGTGAGGCAGCGGCTGATGAGTTGCCTCTACCCTGGATGGGAAACGTCAGTCAACTTTTTTTTAAAAAACTTAGCTGTTTAGCCCAAAAAAAGAGGGGCCCGTGGATCACAAGAAAGGAAGTAAGTTGGACTCTCTGCATCCTCAACAAACATTTCACTTCGGCCTAGTTCAGGTCTGAACATACAACGGATTTCACTTCAATATAATTCGCACTCATGTCTTGTTTGCGATTATATAGAGCGATTACCACCTTTCGGTTACGCTGCTCCCAGGGCAGCGGTGAGGCAGCGTCTGATGATTTGCCTCTGCCCTGGACGGAACCGTCAGTAAACTTTTTTCACAGACTGAAGATTAACCTCAGAACATCGACGAAGGCAACGAACTTCTCTCTAAACCTTCAAATAATCGTAATTTTCAGGGATGGCTGAACTTACCACTATTTCAATGGTGAGAAGACCCTACTAACTATTTTAGAGATATTCCTCCCTGAAAAATTTAAAGAAAAAGTAAATGAGAAGGCAAAGTTCATCCATCTACTATCGTCTTGAAATTCAAATGTAAGACTCCAAAAGTTTCGTTCTCCGCATAAATAGACGCAATCATCTTCCTGCTTGAATCTTAAAATTCCCCAAGGAATAGACATTCAAATGAAAATTGCAATGTGCATAGCTCTCTGCCACTCCGAAATATTGCATTCAATTTTCGCTCATTCATCGTAAGGACTAAAATATGCCATTCCAACTCTCAGCTGGAATTCCAGAGATCAGAATTGCTGAAGGTGCAGTCTTCAGTGCAGTTGCTTGTGTTTGTGTAAATGATTTAAACGTTATGAAACAAATGCTGAAGTTTTGCACAATTGCTTCATAACAACTTGGAGAGGCCATCAACATTCTGTACGGATCATATTGGTGCTGTCAGAGCTTCGCACATACGCTATTACTTCCTGATAACTTTTCTAGCATTGAGTTATTCATGAGAAGACTTTGCTGGCTTTAAATAAGGAACATTCGGGGAATTTTTTATAAAAACGGCTTAGGACTTTTAATCAATTTTCAATTAATTTGGTTCGACCTTCATAGTTTGGAAAAAAGATATTTTTAAACTTTTGAAGTGCTCTAACACACTTCAAGGTCTTCATACAATATGGATTGTTCCGCCGACGATTATTATTTTTCGAGTTGTCATAATCTCGGCAGGTGCCGGATTTTACCTACCTACCTGACACTCGCTCGAGGGGCCAAATTTCTTTGATTTCCCGAGCCAATGGCTCACCTTTTCTCCACGTATTTCCGTTCGATGTTGCTATTATGGGGGATAGCAACATCAATAATATACACGGAGTTACCCGTCTTGTCAACAGCAGTACCTCAGGC
The DNA here is from genome assembly GCF_905115235.1 of Hermetia illucens. Taxonomy (NCBI): domain Eukaryota; kingdom Metazoa; phylum Arthropoda; class Insecta; order Diptera; family Stratiomyidae; genus Hermetia; species Hermetia illucens. Next base: position 117,956,421 of record NC_051852.1, read on the forward strand.
TTGTTGTGCGGAATATGGCGATCAATTAGAACTTTCCGATCCCAATACGTGCTGTAAGCAGAACTATCACGTGCTGCTTGCGGCTCATATCGTTAAATCAGACATGTTCCCGTGATCAGTCCATGCTTGTATGCAAGGTTTTGATAGATCACCTTACTTACATAATTATATCTGGTAATGTATTGCACCGGTGCCATAACAGTGCAGCCAGAAATGAGGTGGTTCAACGTCTCTAACGCCGAACCACACATTCTGCATTGGCCTTTCTCCACCTCTTCTTTCATAATGAGCTTTTTATAAGCTCGGGTGGTGGCCACGCTGTTCTGAATGGCATACATGAACCCCTCCATCTCAGCGAGCGACTGACGCAGCGAGTCGACTGGCGATGATGTGCCGCCACGTCAACCACGTTCCTACCTCTGATGTCACGAAGGAGGTTTATTCGCTCTATGACAGAGTTTGGGCGATGCATTCGAAATTTGAACATAGTTGTCCGTATCCGTCGCTGGTCGTTTTCCAGATCGGTGTTCGTCCACGACAATATTCCGAATGCATAAGCCAGTGAAGGGATAGCGAATACATTCAACGCGCTTATCTTCTCCGAGAGATGTAATTTCAGCACCAGCTTTCCAAGTCGCAGGAATTCGGACAGTGAAACATTCTTCAGATGACCAATTCAAGCATGGGTTGTCTAATCCAAACTCCATCCGAATATCACGGCTGAACATTTCTACTATTCGCAACAGACTTCTACGATGGTCGTCAGTACCAACATACAGCTTGATGTCATCTAAGTATATCAAGTGTGTCAGTTTGCATTCAGCACGTGGGCCATATTTAATTACAAAACCATGCCTTCTAGCATCGTTCAGTACCCATGAAAGGGGGTTTAGTGCCATGCAAAACTAAAGGGTACTCAACTAATCCCCCTGGAAGATGTCCCTCCATATACGAATGGGCTCTGAGATATTAGCACCCCCAGATGTACGCACTGATAAGGTGGCATACCACCCTTCCACGACTTTCGCAAAAACTTTTTTAGTTCCGGATCAATGCGATACAGATGTAGGACATCGATTAGCCAGGTATGCGGAACGTTGTTGAAAGCCTTGGCATAATCGATATAGCAACTAAAGAGGTTTCTTTGGCCTCGAGTTGCTTGTCCTGCAACTACCGAGTCGATAGTGAGTTGCTCTTTGCAACCTCTTGATCGAACTCGGCAGCCCTGCCGCTTCTCGCACAGAATGTTATTGGTCTAGCGCATTGACTTTGACTAATAACGGAAGTTATGAATTTGCAGAAGGTTGGTAAGCAAGTAATTGGTCTTGTGTCCAGGGGGCCTGCACCTTTTTAGGGATAAAGTAGGTAGTTCTCGCAGTGAGAAAGGGTGGAAATTCCTCCGGCCGACTCATAACCTGATTTATACTGTGCACCAACCCACTGTGTACGCTGGTAAATTTTTTATACCAGAAGTTCTGCACCCGATCCAGACTTGGGCCCTTCCTGTTCTTTGAACTGTTTGTGGCTCGTCGAACTTTCTCTTCGGTAACATCCGCAAAATTCATTCCAGGCGTATTGGCATGGTGGGTGCCTTCGGCGTCGATCCATTCAGCATGCTCAACATGCTGGGTGGGTAACCCCCAAAGTCCACCTCAGTATTATTTCGCTTCCGTTACCGAAAATTGCACTGTCTGGATGCTCTGTTGGGATTCGTTGGGAGATCTGAAAAACCTCCTCGCGTATGTTGCATTCTGGATACGTGACTTTCGCCATACCTAACCTAACCTAACTAACTAACCTAACCGACTGCATATGACAGAAAGTTTCTACTTTAGTGTGTCCAGAATTTCAACTACAGGTGTCTTACTGGGGTTGACATTGTTTCTGTAAACCCTCTGCAATTTATTTCTCACACGTCTGCTGGCATTGGCAGTGCTGATTAGAATCAGTCTAGCAATGTCCTGCCTAAGTGAGTCCCGCCGAGGTTCCAGATGAATTTTTCATGGTGGATCTCTTTGGTCACTCAAACCAATAACACGAAAGAGAATCTTCTAACCGTGCAATCTGATAGTCGTAACTGCACCACAATACACAAGTGATTGTAGTTACAGCCTGGGAATACCTGGTCTATGCAAAGGTTCTATTTCCGAGAATTCTATACACGCTCTTTGGAATATGTCCCGAACCTCAGCGGAAAGCTCAGCTGGATGGTGGAGAAGAGTGCTTTGGCGAGTACTGAATTTTTTGCCAGCAGTGCGTCATAGTGTTGTTGATGCCACCGCTTCTGCCTCCATCAACTCTCGGTCACCAGCTTCCCTGATGACCTTAAGTTGCACACGCTCCCTGATGATGGCCGGGATAGTGTCGCTGCGAGCTATAAAGCGGTACTGGTCTGCGACACGTGCGCGAATTGCGGGAAACGCTTCACGAATCTCTGGTGCAACAAGGGGCGGTAACATGTTGTATCTGCCCCCGCCGTTGTTTCCTCGTAGGTAGGTAGGTTTCTCCAGTCCACTTCATCCGTTGCTTACGCGAACCTCCTGAAGTGGTCACCTCAGAATGTGGCGAAAAAGCTGCAGCAGACGAAGCAATGCTCCTGGTCGTCGTGGCGCCTAGACGTTGGACCGCCTCACGACTAGCGGTTTCGACGCCGTGCTGTCAATTACGAGAGCGCGACCCAGCAACCAAGTCAGACGACTCCCGCCGGTTATCGTTACTGGACCTCAAATTTCTCTTTCTTCTTATTAGATGGATGTGTATTTTATACCTATTTCCCAGGTGTGGGGATAGCTTCCTCAGTGAGTAATCTGCAAGACTGCAAAGTTCCTGCACTTTCCTCACCTACCTCCTGAGACGCTGAGGTGGCGTCCCTCCTCCTTTCAGAACCGAACTTGGTACCGGCTACGGCGGAGTTATTATTATTATTATTAACCACTGTATCATGTGATATTTAACTTCTGTTTCAATGAACTCCATACGAGCCATTTTGATTTCTCCCACTCCCTACGATGAACCTGAAGAGGTAGAAAAGCCAAAATCGAGTAAAATTTTGAGAGATAACAAGCACAATGGAATGTTGTAAGAGTCGATAGAATAAAATAATTCCTCTTACCTTTTTAATTTAAAATCCATTTCAATAAAAATGTTAGTTTCACCTCCAGAAACCCCAATTCACCTCGTGCAGCCTAGCACGCAACTACTGGAAATGGCGCGATTACTGGCTTCGTGGGAAGTCATTCTATGTCAGAAACCCGTCGCACTATACCTTTCGGTTCGCTCGGTGCATCGATTTTTTCATTGTGCTCCACCCTCCCCTACGTCTTATCCAAACAATCAACAATACTCTGATACTGCCAGTCATAGCAAGAAGAGGAACACTCTCCAGATACTCAACATCCTAATTCACTTAAACCCAAGATCTTCAACATATAACATCGTGATTCTTGTTAAAGTTGGGGAAAGTGAGCCTTAGGGTTCTCGGTACCGTTATCGACGACCAAGCGTATTCCAGAAGCAATCATGGATCGTTTTTGACAGCCAATGATCGTAGAAGTCAGATTAGACCTTATCTGGAGCGCTGTTGCCGTTTTATTTTTCAAATATATAGATTTTTGCCGCAAAAGTTTCTAATGCCTTTACGATAAGCAGGAGGTATTTTGAGTACACTCTTAAATACTAACTCACAAGGCAAATGGGAGGTCATCCTTATTATTGAGCTGATGTAAATTATTGTGATGAGTGAAAGGTGATACGTTCATATCCAAACTCTGTTCGTTGGCATTCTTGTTTGTTGGAGCTACTTCTACGTCTATGTTTAGGAGCCCTCTGACAATCCCCATATCCCCAAACTTCTCCTTACAAAGGTCAAGTGGCATATTTTCTTCAATTCGGTGAATTATGCAATTAGGTTTATTAGGTTTACGCTATACCTTGAACTTAAGTTTCCCGCTAGAGTTGACGATGTTTAGATCTAGGAAGGGTAGAGCCCCATCCTTTTCTACCTCTAGTGTAAACTCGATTTTATGATGAATCTTGTTTATAGAAGAGATGACCATGCCTATATCGTCTCTCCCAATAATCGCAAATACGTCGTCTACAAACCTCAACCATACTTTAGGCATTATTTCCCTCGATTCAATTTCTTCTTCGATTGATGGCATGAACTTTTCAGTGAGTAGCGGCGAGAGGGGGTTCCCCATCGCTACTCCCGAAGTAGTTTTGTAGAATCTATCCCGAAATGTAAAATAGTTTTCGTTCATGCATGTCTGGCAAGGTTTGCACAGATACGAACTTTTCTTTTCTATTCCGGGCCAGATCCAAAATGGCTCAGCCATCTTTCGAGCTCGAAAATTGACTTTTCCGCTGGCGTGTTGGGAAACAATGCCTTCACATCGACCGGCATCATCACCTCGTCATCACCCACCTTTTCAATGCGTTGCAGCTTTTGTATTAGTTCATGGGAGTTAGCAGCTGAGTACTTACTATTCGTCGTCCCAAGGGTCTGGCACTCATTAATTAACCATTTGGCGATGGTGTATGTCGATGAGTTCGAGTTCTCAGTGATTTTCCTCATCTTCTTCCTTGTGGATTTTCGGGTCACATCTGATTCTGGGAAGCGCAGGATTAGGCGCAGGAGTCGCCCAATATTCGGGAATATCAGACTAGCTTCTTTCAATTGAAATAATAAAACTTGTTGTTTCTTTTTCGTTGGTGTGGGTATTTATTCTTGCAAATACCGATATTTCGGGAACCACTTGTTCCCTTCATCAGTGCAAACAAGCTTCTTTCAACGCTCAATTGACCCTTTTGATAGATTCGGAGATTCGGCCAGCGGGTTGTTTCGGTCGAGCATTGAAGGAAGCTAGTGTGGTATTCTCGAATATTTGGGGACGTAAACAAGGTAGTCCGAATAAAACGAACAAAACAAATAGGTGTCTGCACGCTAAATGTTGGTACCCTAACTGGAAAGAGTGGGGAACTCGCAAGAGCCCTTTGGAAAAGGCGCATTGATATCTGCGGTCTGCAAGAAATCCGATGGTCTGGTGCCAAAAGCTGCGACATTGTACGCGAACGCGGTAGAAATGGCTATAAATTTCTCTATTTTGGTAGCCCACACACTCAATATGGTGTTGGCATTGCCATCTCAGAAGGTTTCCGTGCCATTAAAGAAGTCGAACGATTTGATGATCGGCTGATGAAGGTCACCATTATATAAGCTGATCGCACATTTCACTTCTTCACCGCATACGCATCACAGACAGGTCGACCTGGTGCTGAGAAAGTGCCTTCTGGCAACTTCTCGATAAAGTCTATAGACTATATCATCATTGCCGGCGACCTTAATAGTTATATGGGTGAAAAGGCAGACGGTTACAGATGCCATTGGGGAAAGGGGTTCGGAGCGCGCAATGAGGGTGGCGAGGGTATAATCGATTTTGCGGACACCCATGACCTTGTACTTATGAATACATGGTTCATCAAACGATTGTCTCATCTTCCTACATCTTACAGTGGGAACAATAAAACGCAAATCGACTATATTCTCATAAGACGCCGACATTTTACCATTGTCACTGATTGCAAAGCCGTTCCCTATGAGACCATCGCATCTCAACATCGGTCGTTGATTGCCGTCCTACGAATTAAGTCACCCATAAAATAGCGTGAGGAACGCACTGGCCGGCGCGCATTAAATGGCGTCGGTTTCGTGAGAAGAAAATTATCTCACTTACGCGATTACCAACCATTGCGAATTTGGAAGAATCGTGGAACCAAATGAAAGACATGATCCACAAAGCAGCCTCTGCAACCCTCGAGGTCACCAAGCCGGGCAAGCGGCAAATCAACCGAGATACTTTGCTTTGGAATGTCAATGTTGAAATGAAGGGCCAATGAAAAGAAAACCCTCTTCCACAAATTTCTCGACGATAAAACACTGGCCAATTGGCAGATTATAAGAATGCCACCCGGAAAGCAAAGAAAGCAATCGCTATCACTCGAGCAGACCATTACAAAAATTTTTACGATCAACTGGACACTCGGGATGGCGAGAGAGATCTGTATCGACTTGCTACAAGCCGTAACGAACGCACACTGGATATCGAACAGTTTTATTGCGTTAATGACAAGAACGGTACTTTATTTACCAACCGTTGAGCCGCAATGGATAGATGCCGAGAATACTTCGAGCAGATTTCAACTGAAGAATTTGTTCATCCTCCACTTTCATAACCATTACCGACATTTGGACCAGTTCCACCTGTCAGCGCAACTGGTTCTCAGAGGTGGGAATGAGGAAGACGGGGCGGCAACACTATCGGCCGTACCAAAACCAAGTGGCCGAAGAAAAGCTCCATAGTGGTGACACCGGGAAACGCTGTATCGCATTGGTTTGCCGGCCGTGATGCAGTAGGGGAATGCTCCAAAGGCCTAATTGGGGCGATCAGACCCGAGTCTGCACGGGGACTCATCTGAAGTGGCACTGAACCTTACCAGGGATATACTGGTACCATGGGAACTGGGATAGCCCTTGAATTCACACAGTTCAAGTGGACTCCTGTTGTATGTGCGTTCAGCTCGGTTGTTTGCGGTTGGCCCCCTAGTGGGAGCTTTATGGCGGTTGTGGTTGCGTTCAAGCGAACAGAGACCTTCGGGTCTCAGGGTGGTGTTTCAACACGGGTGCCGTACTCCTCAGAGATTTAGGTAGGTCTTGCATCCACCAGTATGAATGCTGAGCCATGCACTCGGTATAGACTGGTACCGTTGTTGCTTGTCTCAGCGGGGCTCTGATTGTGGTCACAAAATCAATCCGTGTCTGAAGAGGACCGTAGGATTAAGCCTCCACGACAGGTACCTACGTTAAATACTTAACTGTCAGCGCAACTGCCGAGGAGGCAATAAAACGAATAAAATCGGGGAAAGCAACAGGACCTGACGACATCGCATCTGAGCTCTGGAAAGCGACCCAACACTGTGGCTCAGTGAACTCTTTAATCGGGTTATTCAGGAAGGAAGCACACCATTTGACTGACAAGAACCACTGTTCCAATGTGGAAAAAGAAAGGTAGTCCAGTAGAATTTTCAAATTACCGTCCGATCCGGTTACTTTCCCATACCGTGAAGATTTTTGACAACTGTATTCGTGAAATTGTTGAAATAATCGTGAATCAATCTGGATTTGTCAAAAACTACGAAATTACTGACGCAATACACGCTGCGCGGTTACTCATGGGAAAACACCGTGAAAAGCATCGCCCTCTTTACATTGCATTTCTGGATCCAGAGAAAGCGTTTGACCGTATGTCACACGAATTCATCTGGTAAGCTCTACGACAACACGAAGTGTGGCGGGTGTATCAAAACCGTTTCGTGTTTCTGTTGGTGTTCATCAAGGAAGCGCCCTCTCACCACTCCTCTTTGTTCGTGTTATGGACACCGTCACACGTCCAGCGGCCTGCACACTGCTTTATGCAGATAATGTTTTCCTAGCATCTGATAGCAAAAATAATCTCGAGCGACTTGTCCAAAAATGGAATGATCCCCTCATGCAAGACGGTCTCAGATTGAATTTAAACAACATTTTTGACGACCGATCCCATGAAACAGGTACTGTCAGTGGCAGTGATCTGCCCAGAACGGAGCGATTTAAATACCTCGGGTCAACACTATCAGCCAATGGTGAACTGCGTTATGAAATTGCTTCACACATTAACGCAACCTGGATGAAATGGCGTTCCACAATTGGTGTTCTTTGTGATCGACGTACCAACGAACGTCTCAAATCTAAAATTAACCGCAATGTCGTCCGTCCTGTCGTTCTCTATGGTTCGGAGTATTGGCGGTCTCTAAAAGATAATGAATGGCGTCTTGCGGCAATGGAGACGAAGATGTTGAGTTGGACTAGGGACGTGACACGGTTTGATCATATCCGAACTGAGGGTACCCGGCATCGTAATGGGGTTGCACCGGTCGTGCAAAAATTGCTGCTTCGTGCTTACGAGAATTCTCTTGCCAAGATTGATCTGAACATCAAACTCGATGGTAAACGACCAAAAGGCAGGTCGAACAACGTTGACTTGATAGGCGGGATTGGGATTTAAAAGCCTCAAGATTGCACCCAGATTAGGCATTCGATAGAGTTAAATGGCGAAACCGATCACGACGAGCCGACACCGCTTGTGAACGGGACAAAGGCTGAAGAATGGCCGGAAAGTCGGTAAAAGTTTTGTTCTTCGCTCTCTTAGATTTTGGCTTCCAACACATACGAACAGTAGACGTGAAATTTCCCCACATATAAAGCAACACATTAGAGGAAAAACCGCAGAAGAATCTCTAACTCGAAGAGCGTCCCAAAATTAAAAGCTGCTTTCGTTCCGAAGGCGGGGTTAAGCATTATAGAAAGTTGTTAGCACTAAGATGGGGTACAAAAATGATAAAGGAGATTCTGATACTGGAGAACATACAAAATGCAGAGATTAGCATATTGATATGCATAAACGGAAGAGTTGTAGACTGGAAGGTCCCCCCATTAGAAAAGCACAAAAAGGAAAAATGAAAAGTTGAGGGTTTCCTTCTTCCTTTGATCTGACTTTAATACATTTAATTGCTGCTGTTTTCCGAGCTACCCTGGATGTATTTCACTTTACTTTCATGCATTTCCCATTAAATGTTCAACTTCAAATTTCGACATGGCTTGGGTGGTAATTTTCAAAAGTTTCAGACATGCAACGGCTTACTCGGTTGGAAATAGTTGTTGCATTACAAAATACTCATAACAACAAACATGTGTGCATGTACGGGTACGTTATGGAAGTTGTTTAACTCAGGATATATCCACTGGATACACGTACCACCGGAGGGAGGGAAGAGATATTTGCATCCGCCTGCATGCAGGTCGTAAGGACTTTTCTTACCACACAAAAGTGAATGGAGTTTATTACGGATAGGCGGCTCCCTTGCATGTTTCCATCGTTTTATTAGACTTCGGTATCGTCAGCAGTTTTGTTCTGAGAGTAATTTATCGATGCATTCAATGCGGTTTGAATGGGAGAAGTTTTCTCGACGGGCCATTATTTTTCATTGGGAATGCAATGCACTTATCGCATTATTTATTCATCGAAACAGAAAGGAATGCAACTGGTTCATTTTCCTGTGCAGCTCCAGGGGCTGAGGGGTACATGATTTTTCTCATAGCGCGTGTAGCCAAGGTTGCTCGGAATGGCCATTAATATCCTGCAGAAAGCAAATGTCAATGGATTCTTCTCCTCCTGATGGAGTTCCTGAAACGAGCAGAGCAAAGCTGCTGACTGTGCTTTTGACATTGATTGATTTACGAGGCCCTGGAAGCAGGAAGCGCTTCCATGGCTGCTGATCCGGAATTCAATATAATACCATCCAATTAAACTTCAAACAGATAAATTCCAGAAGCCAACCCAGTTTTTAAAGCCGACTCCACTAACTCCTTGTAATGAGGCCTCAAATGTACGTGGTGGCTTATGGCGCTCACTGGATTTATCGTGACCATCATTCTCCATTCGTCCCTTGCTACGAACCCAAACTAAAAACATGTTTGTGGTCCATAAACTTATTTTCTTGATTCAGTTTCGCTAGCAAACTGTGAAATCCTTGTAAATACTCACTTTATACCCGTTCTGTGTCGGCGATTTTATGCTCAGAATAACTGAGTCATGTTATTTCTGGGATCAACAAGGCTCCGAGCCGGCAGGCTAATGGGGATTTAATAAAAATCTCTAATGTTTCCATTTTCATCTCATGAGTACTTGGTGGGGCCTAACGCCCGAATGTAAAACCCCGAAATCTGTGCGTCGTTACACCATCCCAGATCGTGTTTAATGAAGTTTAAATACATTTTTACGAAGCCTTCGCAGGCGATGTGTAGTTCACCCCAAAGGATTTCATGCCGGCGCTCAGATGAAATATGTGGTTGGTTTCACTGTTCGTTAACTGCTTTTTTCGCGATGGAGGATATACTGTGTCATAGAAAAGAGCTTCCATCCTTTGATATTTTATTTATGAAGAAAAAGGACCAACTTCACTATTTTTTCTGATGCAACCACCATTTATCCTTCGAGGGATTTGAAAATTTCATTTCCAATTGCAGGCGTCCTTTATGCGTCACGGTTGTGGGAATCCGCATTTTCATATTATTTCAAGGAACTCAGGAATATAATCCTTCAAGCAAATACCAACTTCTATTCAAAATAGAACGTTCCCTTCTGGACCACACTGTCTTCCTTCCTAAACGCGTCTCGGCACATACGCCTACATGCTTGCGTTGCGTTACAATTCAGGATATATGCGTTCTCTCCGGAGAACAATAAAGTGTCGTCTCGGGCAAAGTTATGGGAAATAACCCGGAGATGATGGTTCTTATTGCCCTATTAAATATATATATATTTTTGGAGTTGTTTCCCAAGGAAGAATGCGGCACTGGATTTATAGTCCGGCGGTAAAATTATTATTTGCGATTGTGCAATTTATTGCAACTCCGTTAAGTAGGAATTTCTTTCCTTTTCGGTCTGCGGACGGGAAGGAACAATAAAAGAAATAAATGTCGAATTTATGATTTGTTAACATTTTCCACGCATAAAAATGTTCAAGTTCGGCAGTTTTTGTTGAGTTGGTAATTGTGCTTTCATCAATTTGTTTATGATTGATTTCATATTTGGTGTTGGAATATGTAATGATGTTGTTGCGAAATAAATTGGTTTGTTTTATTGGATTTTTCTATTTGGAACCTCCAGAGAAGACTTTCAGACGTTTGGGTACTTTGGATTGAGCAAAAAAAAGGGAAGGAGAAGTGCCTGTTCCTTAAAGTTCGCCCAAGTGGGACATTGTAATGAACGAAGATGTAGGGGACTTCTCGTATCCTCCCTCGCCATTAACCTGTAAAATAACCATATAGGTGCCTCAAGCTAAATTATGGACTGGGAAAGCATAAGAGACCGGTCTGATCCACTCAATTGGCACTTTATCGCTCCTTAAAACCTTCCAACCATCGCAGGCCTGAGTGACCACGATGGTGTAGTTCTGTTCATTGACACTACACACCATCTCTGGGAAATCTAGCCCGGATTCCTACTTAACTATGCGAATGAGCGAGTGCGTCCGGTGAGCTTCAGAAAACTCGTCCTATCTGGGTTGCCAGATATTATTTGACTCTGATTTTGCCGCATTCCCTCTTTCTGTGTGCCCCTACATACGACTTGCATGGTACAGTACACACATTTCGTCATCATCAGAATATCGACTGCGACCATGACCGCCACCACCATTTACCGCTTCATGATTCTAAAAGGGTTGGAAACCTTCAAAGCCACAGGCTGGTAAACCGAATTCACCTACTTCTGTATTTGGGAGCTTCCAACCGCCTTTGCCTACACAGGTGATGTGTGAAGCAAAATGGATCACACCAGTCCGGCTAGAAGCAATTTCCAACCGTCTTTCGGCCCACCAATATTCGGCAACATTTATGCAAGTTCTGCAGTAACACTGGCTGTCCTTTGAGATGCATACTCTAGGTGTTTCTTAAAGTTCAGTTTGGTATCAATCACCACCGGCAAGTATTCGATAGCTCGCTTTGAGACGACTGTATATCCATCTCCACAGTGTTTTTTTCTTTCTAGGCCTCCTTGTTAAGACCGCTTCTGTTTTCTCGTCCGTCAGGGTCAGGTCGGCTCATGTTAGCCAGGGCTGGTTCTAGTCGGCGGAGTTGAATGCGTTTTTGACATCCAATGCTAACAAAGCATAATAAGAAACTTTAGGAGCTTGTATTCTTCGAAATAGGTTTCTGACAAATTTAAGAGCATTTATTCTTCGAAATAGGTTTCTAACATGTTTTTCGTATTTTACAAAGTTCAATACACAATTTCAAGAAAGTACTCTTATTATAACTCCGAGATATTAGAAATTATACTGATTTCCGTCTGTAACTGTTTTCTTTCTGCACGAAACTCGTTCTTCTCACAATGACTGCGAACTGTCTTTTTTCTTATTATTATTATTTTTTATCTGACGTTTTTCGTCACCTACTCTGTTCTTCACTCTTGTAGCGAGGTCTGAACTGAGTGGAGAGCGCCGGTGACGTCATCTGTCCGCTAGTATTCGCGACATTCGAAATTTATTTGTGCCGCGCCACAAAACTAGTGCCTTTTGACAGATTCACCTCTATGCTTATTGCATCCACTGTAAAATGGGCGCACCGAAAGCCATACTTGCGCTCTGAAAAGCCATTGTTGCTATCGACGATCGATACCATTCCACTTTTTCCACTGGGTAGGGAATAGTTCTCCAAGGTGTTAAAGAAAGGTCGGGCCTAGTTTTCACTGCCAGCGTCAAAGCTCTATTACGAATGCCATTCAATGCGGCAACCTCTACTGTTACGGGAGGTATTATGCATTCGTTGAGCTAGAACCGCTGCTTTCGCGTTGAGGACAGAGAGTGGCAATAATCTCTTTTAGGAGGCGCAAGCATTGCACCTGATTCGGTCTTCGCAGCCTTTTCATGAACATCCTGTAGGCCCCTCCCAAAGGGTAATGGACATACAACTGTTTGAAGCTGTTAACTCCTCTGAATAATTTCATTGAAGCGTCCATGTAGACTTTTGTGTGTCCCCTCTTGACCCCTAAGTTTTTAGTGAAGTCTCCCTGCCTGGAAACATGCGGCTCGAAAACTTACGATCTCGTTCCACCAGTAGTTGGGTTGCTTACTGAGGACCAGTGACCTTCTGGGTTTAGTGTAATAGTGTTGCATGCGCATGCATCAGATGGTTTGGGGGACTTTTTCGCTGGCCCTACTATCCAGGAATATGTCGGGCTTGAGCGCCTTGGAAAACGTATCCCCTCAAAAGCCTTCGTTATTTAACCGAGCAACCCCCCGGCATTCTGCGAGAGCTCTATTTCGCCTTGGATTTCCATGCAGATTGCCTAGTGGTAACTGTGGGTATAGTTCTCAGAGACTTTCTAAGGGATTTCACGTGGACGTATGTCTACCATGTCTAGCTCCGAGAATTCTTCAAGCAGAACAAGTCCTCTTACATTCGTTGGACTTTGGGACCATCTGTAATGGAGGATCAGCAAATAACCTGCTTTAAAAGTGTGTCGAATTCTTTCTTAGCAACTACGAGCTTCTACGGTGGTAATGGACGCTCCTTGGAGAAGATATGGGATGCAATGGTGCGCATGTGGGTTAGTACATCATACTTAGCTGGCTGCGCGAGACTACTAGGTAGCTACCATTGTAGCTATGTTGCTGTATTTTTGAAGGAGCGCACGAACGCGAAGGTCAGCTACTTCTTCAAAAATGATAGAAAGACTGACAGTAGGTCGTGAGTTTTCCTCAAGACCTAAACGATTTTACGGGGTCTATAAGAGAATTATTCTGCAGATCCACTAGCAATCCATAATGGCCTAATATGGGACCATGAAAACGTTCATCCAAGTCCTACACTTACACATCTGCTGAAACTCGGTAATTTGACCCGTAGCCTCCAGCCACTTGTTTGCGTTCTTCTCTAGCATTCTCTTCTTTCTGTAGCATTGCGGAGGTGAAGCTGAAGTCCAAGGTTGCTCGGGAGCTGAAGTTGGTTGGAGATTTTGTAGAAGTACAGATGTGGAACTCTTGCATATCCTCAAGTTCGTTGTATTCCTCGGGCAATTTTGGGTATTCGAAATAATCTACGACTTACATTTTTTTATTGATATTTTTGAATATTTTGATATCCCTTAACGAATCTCCCCGGCAAATATTGTACAGATTTATAAATTTGTGTAGATTTTCTTTTGGCCCGAATTGGTTTTAAATATTTTTTTGGGAATAATTGAAACACTGGTTTCTGCTTAACCTTTCCAAACAGAGCTAAGGGAGTCTCGAAGAAGTTGTAGACTTCTTGAATGATTTTCGTGACTGTTACTCGATGAGAAGGACTCGTTGGAATTCTACTCTAAAACCGGGACAGATTCGTTGAATTTATCTGTTGCAACGCATTCCACTCTTGGGGGTCACCAATTTAGTCACATCCTAATGCCTTTATCCACAGGCATTCTTGGATGATGCGAAGTTGACATTTTGCCATCCTTATAGGAAACTCTCATGGAGGGGTAAATACCAGGTTGGTGTCTTGCATAGCAGAGTTTTCTTTCCCGGTTTCATGATGGCATTTATATGGGTGGGGTGCTGGACCTGTTTCACTGAGACGCTTTCACGACCCAACCTATAAACTGATCCTGGACCTCGTGTAAAATGTGGAGGTCAGTCCTTGTGTAGAACACAAAGATGCCTTGCTCATCAGTTTTCTTGGTATCACATTCCTTTCGCGCATTGCCACTGACGGAACAGTCTATCCTCTTTCCCGTGTCAAGTCCGCCACCATCAGCTATTCTTTCTCTCGGTAAGGGTACAATAGAGAATTTTGACAGGCAGGATTTAGCGTGTAGTCCCTCTTCCTTAGTGGCTGAAGTATTGTTTGCGGCTAATGTATGGTTACAACCTGTAACGCTCAAACTTAATGTAAATTTACGTAATATTTAACGTATATAAAACCATTCCTTGAGCATGTAGCAAAGACTATATATATGACATAGCCTATAACTCTTTAATACTTCTTGATATTTTGTTGTTTATGTGTTGGTTGTCAGGAGAATCCTTATTCAGAAGTCTTTTGCTCATCCACCCCAAAAGAATTCAGTATTGCAGACTGTCGGTTCCCTATTTTTTTAATAAGGGCATTTAGGTTGGTTTTTGTCTTTGGGCCTTTTTTTTGAAACAACATATTGTGCTACACTTTAATGGTCCTCGTCATGGTTCATATGGATTGGTACACATTGTGCTTCCTCCTGTTGAACTAGAACAGTTCAACTATTTTGGTTCCATAAATACTATAGATATCCGACCAAGAAGTGCTTGTTAACTCTCTTATTGAACCGAAAATCTGGTAAAGGTATCATCCGGTAGTATCTAACTAGTGCCCAATTATCACTACACATCTTCTCTTGGTTCAATAGACGGTATTATTTCTATTATTTCTATAATATAATTGACTGTGAATAGAAAAGGGGATCCGTCGTATCTAACATCTTGGAAAGAGCAGGGAGAATAATCATTGAACTGGAAGTAAGGAACCCAACGTTCTATTAGTGGAGGAAAACTACATTCACCTTGGCTACCGATTTCTAAAATGTCTGTTGACCCCTTGACCCACATTATTCGATGCCCTCTTGATTTGGACTCATTTAGTAAAAGTGGAAGACGAAGCAATTTAATGACATTACATCAATCTCAAAACCCAGCTCCTGTTGAAAGTTCCTGTCTGGATACATTTCTCCCTCCCTCAATGACCAAGGTTCAAGTAATAATCCTCTATTCATGCATCCATTAATTCATCCATTTGTTCATTCATTCAACGGAGCGAGAAGGTATTGATGTACTCATTTAATTGGTACCGATCGAAGGCTATTGAAAGTCTTTTGCTTCACCGATTTGGAGAGGGGCTTTTTCCCGTATGCGTATGGATGCATAGTCAGGACACAGTATTGATTCCATTCGTACGCTCCTGCCTTAGTGACCAAATGAAGGGCATGTCCTCGCACAGTGTGTTGGATTATAAATATCTGGCGGACTGGTTCTCATAGGCCAATTTATATGCAGGAGTTATCTACTCCTAGGCACTACAGTTTTGTAGGTGCTATTTTGCCAACAAGTTGCTTAATCTTGAGACCATGTCTTTACGCATTCTGAATTATAATAAGGATTTCACCTGCATCTTCCCAGCAATTTAGAATGATTTTTTTGGATTTATCCAGTTCTCGAGCTCTTCCAATCGCCAACTAAAATTTCCTTAAATGAGGAAAGGTTATGTAAGGGTCCTTCTTATGACAAATTCTGTATTCAGAATTGAACATTACTTTGAATGCCATCTGGTTAAAACAGTTCCTGTTTTCATTAACGAAATGCAAAGGTTTACGAATGAAGGGACGAAAAGAAAATTGGATTTTAGATAAATAAGCGAACAGCAAAGGAGGGATCTCCCTTTTTAGTCAAAAGGCAGGTATTTAGCTTTCCTGAATTATCTCGAAACACGATAGTAGAAAGGAATGTATCCGATAGGTTCTTCGCATTTCCGGTGTCAGTTGAAATCTAGTTACAGTTTCATTTTTCAAATATGCATGTTTATCTGAGTCGAATGAAAAGCTCTTTACTCGGACCAGAATGTAATCCACTTCGGCTTGTGTTAATCGGTAATTCCACACAGACAACTCCGAGGACTAACTCCTGATTTAGATACATGCAGAAACAAGTGGAGAAATAGGAAGAAGGACGCTCAAATATGAATGTATTTATGCATGTTTTTTTTATGTGAGGAGGTTCAACTATGTGACTGCTGAGATAATTTGCACGGAAGGGCAACTTTCGCCTATTAATTGTAGGATTTGCCCAAACGTCCAGGGAAGGAATTGACAAAAGCGCAGGAACTTGATAGCTTTGTAGGTTACTTACTGAGGAAGCTACCACCATACCTAACAGTCAGGTATAAAATGCTCGGCAGGTTTGCCATCAGCGAAGTTCATATCAAGTCAGTAAGGTTCGGTCACAAACTTTCATCCGCTTGTCCTTTCAAAAATTGTTATGGACTGAGGAAATTAATCTCTTTATCATCCACTCTACTACGAGATAAAAACGGTGGGGGCAGGTGCAACATCTTATCGCCCCTTGTTGCACTAGAGATTGACCGGGCGTTTCCCATAGAAAATTCGGCGGAACCTCGAAGTGATTCATTAAGACTGGACATTGCTAGGCTGAGTCAAATTAGCATTGTAACCAGTGAGATTTAAACCTCGAATTTGCATTATAAATATCCTAGCGCTCCAATCGCTAAGCTATCAGATAGGATCATCATCAACGGTGCAAAAGCCGGTATCCAGTCTAGGCCTGCCTTAATAAGAAACCGCAGACATTCCGGTTTTGCGCCGAGGTCCACCAATTCGATATCCTTAAAAGCTGTTTGGCGTCCTGACCTACGTCTTCTACCATAGATATTGCCCTTATAGACCTATGTTATCTTTTTGCGAGTAGTTATTTGAGGTGAAAGAGGCAACTTTGACATATTATAACTGAGTTAATAATAGTGGGACTTCTACTAAACTTTCCAGTATGATACTTTCTGGTAAAAGCTTATTATCTTATTGCAACTTCTAGAGTGAGGGGGCTTGAATTAAATTTTCAAAACATAATTATCAACTTTATTCGAGCATATATCGTAACAGATTGTATTTTGAGGCCTAGATAGCATGTGCGCGGACAACCATATTTTTTGTAAGATTTTCGGGTGGTTAGTTTCTTAGAATGGATCTTTGAAGTAATTGTCCTCTTTCGGAACCTTACTTCTCTTGTTTTTAACTAAACTTTAAAAAGGTGGGACCGAAGGAAAAAGAGGGGAGAATGGGATGGGTGGCATGCTGGAGAGGGATGGGGATCGCAAGTTAGGATGGGCGCTATCGATGGGAATTGGCTATCGGAGTAATTGACTACGGGACTACTCTACCTTGGGAATCGAACAGACGGTTTTGTGATTGGGGTGACAAGAGGAGGATCTGGGGAAACAGATGAGATCGAAGAGGATTATCTCCAATGATCTCGCTCTGTATGGCATTGGAAACAAGTGGATTGAAGTGGGATTGACATTTGACCAGGAAGTTGAGGGCATGACGAGCAAAGAAGTCGTCGATATGTGAGGTTTGGCAGGACTTGTAAAGGACCACGGTGAAGATAAATTTGGAGCGGTCTTCGTTATTGAAAATGTTGGCGCAGTGGCGAAGGATTCTGCGCTCTTTCAGGTGAAGCCATGCAGTATGGGATGGGAGTTATCAAACCGGGAAATGAAGCCCAAAAATCAGGAGTGGTCGTATAAACTATTTATAACAACACAGCTTATTTTTTTTGGACTACGAATATTGTATTTCATGATAGGATACAGAGACTTGAAGGCATCGGTTGCATGGTTCAGTGCCTTCATTATATGAGGGACGTAGGAGAGATGGGAATTCATTGTCAGTCCGAAGGCATCGGTTGCATGGTTCAGTGCCTTCATTATATGAGGGACGTAGGAGAGACGGGAATTCATTGTCAGTCCGAGTATGTAACTTCTTTCGCAGTTGGGATTGGATCGTTGTGGATTCTGGTTAAAAAAATTCTGCTGTCACTCCGCATTTTCGGCGTCATTCCATAGAATACGATCGTTTCGCATTTGAGCGGATTTACGGAAAGTTCCTAACGCTCGAAATATCGGTGAGGCTCATCTACATATGAATTGAGATGTGCTTCACCACGGGGAAATATCCTTGGTGGAAGTATAAAGGATGAGGTCATTTGCGGGTGTGGAGTTGGTTCGGGGATGTGAGCGGTGATCCGAAAGAAAAGGGTTACAGAAAGCACTGAACCTGGAGGAATGCCTGAAGGCAAGTATAGGAAGAGGAAAACGAGGTAGCGGATGTAAATTGGAGATTTCGGGAAGCTTAAAAGCGAGTCGGTATTACCATATGGAGCTGAAAGCTTTCACTAGGTCTAGGAGACAGGCTGGGCAGTATTCTCCGATGATATCGAGAAGCGTATCAGTCTTGATGATAAGAAGTGCGTGCTCAATCGAGTGTTTAGTTCGGATCCGGATTTAATGGTCCACTCGAAAATTTTGTCGGAGAAAGATAAGATTGAGAAAGGTTGTTGCTATTAGGATTAAACGGGTTAAGGTTCTTTTTAGAGATGCGACCATTTTTCCAATCGGTGGGGAACTGGGTGTTGAGGAAGCAATGGTTAATGATTGAGGAAAGTGTAGTGGAAATGTTGGGACGGTATTATTTCAAAACTTTGGAAGGGATGTTTTGCAGCCCACTGATTTATTGTTTTTGTAGGCTGCAATTACCGCCTGCACTGTATTTGGGCTGACAAAGTGGATGGGAGGAACATCTTCCTGTTAATCTGGACGGATAAGAGGTTTTGGCAAGGTTGTGGACAATAAAAAGTTGGTGAAGAATGGAGTTGGTCTATGGATTCGTTCACAATGCTTTCGAAACGTTGATGGCGAATATGAAGGGTGTAGTGGTACGATTGAAGTCAGTGATTTGCTAGGGTGTTGACTTTTTCGGTAGTGCGGATATTTTGTGCAAAGATAGTGGTTTGTTGAGTATTTTTGTTTGAGGGTAAGTTTTCCTGAATACCTTGAAGGTCTTAGGGTTCAGTTCTATGTAGGGAGAGGCGTTTATGAAGGTGATTGGGGTAAAGAGTTTAGATTCTTTCGTAGATTGGTCTGTCAAGGTAATGGTTTTTGTCACGAAGAGGAAAGGATTCCGGCGATGATCTATTTCTAAATAGGCTCCGCCTTAGGGTTCGCTTGTATTTGATATTCTCAAGTATATCATTAGTTAGAGAAATTACATTGCGGTAGTTTAGGGAATGAGATGAGTTCGTCACATTCTTGCTAAATTGCTTAAGTGTATTGAGGAACTGCCTTATCTATGGTGTAGTTGGAAACTGTTCCTTTGGAAGTGAGGACGAGAGGTTTAAGTTTGGATTTGAGGATTCAGTTGATGATTTCCAGTTCTCCTTCTTGAAGCTGAAGACTAAGGTTGGAGAAGGACAGATGGCTTTGTCGGGGAGTGTAATATCTAAGACCACGGCATAGTGGCCACTGACAGCGGAGATTGTTTCTAGAAAGGGATAGGTATTGGGAGTGGGTTTCAGGGTTAGATTGCTGCTGATCAAAAAGTGATCAAGGAAGGAGCGGTAATATCCTTTATTAAAGGTGGAAAGGGCAATATGAAGTTGGAAAGGTTGTTGCTGTGATGAGAATTGGTGAGGAAACGATGGAGAGTTCTCCCCACTTTGTTCGACCGTACATGCCTGGCATTGAGGACTCCACCAATAATTACGAGCCAGGACTTGTTTGCTCCCGGTTGTGCGGTGTAGAAGGATAGGATGTAATGTATGTCATAGATATCGAAGGATTGTTTGGGTGGGTTTTGTTTTGCTGTATATAAGAGTGAACTTAATATACAGGAAATATTAGGTGATGGGAACAGTTGTTTGGAAAGTAATTTGTCAGAGGTGAGCAAGGCCGTACCACCGCAGATGTTTCGGCCTTGAGGGGCAGCCTGGTTTCACACAGGCGCACTATGCGGGGCTTATGCTCGCCAAGATGGCAAGATGGCTGATGATAGAGCTGATGTTCAACTCAACGATATTAACGTCCATTGTCAGAATACCAACCATTGAGTTGAACATCGGTGATTTTCTGGCGAACTTAAGGAAATCGGGATTTGAGATGGCAGAAGAGGTCATCTGTTGGGATGATGGGGGAGATGGGTTCTTACTCCGGATGGTATCTGTGAATGGCACAAATGGACGTATGAAAGCGGGATTGTTGATGGTTCTGTGGGTTGGGTTAGGACGGGAGGGTGGTGTTTCCTTCTGAGCATTTCTCCTCGCCACAACCTGGACGAACATCGGGCAATTCCGGTAGTTTTCGGGGTCATTGTTCATGCTCAAGTGTTTTTTCACGCAGCGGTATGAAGGGTAATAGTTTGTTGTTGGGTGCCCCACTGATTGGAAATTTTTATACTGCAACACCTGCATATTTTTGATGCTTTCGAATTGCACCAGGGTATATTGGACAGACTTGATGCTAGCGATGTGTTCTTCAGTGAACGAAGTTGGACCTTCATGGTCTTCGCCCAAGCCATGACGAAGGGTTTGATGTTGATAACGCTGGAGGGTCCTTGAGCTATTTCGGGTTTATCTTCAAGTACAGAAGCCGGGGAGGCAGTTTCCCCCGAAGGTCCCTTTGATGGTTGTCTCCAATGAGACAATCGCTTGTAGTTCGAGGATTAACTTCTCATCGAACTTTTTGGCAGGTGCCTCTGTGAGCTTTCTCAGGAGGCACTTGTTTTATTTCTTTACGGAAAAGTAGTCCTGAATTTGGCCTGTCGCAGTTGGTAGGTTCGTGACAGTTCCGTCGGAGCCGTGCGATGATTCGGACCCATAGTTCGTGGACGCAGTTGGCTCCGATGTAGTTGTGCCCTCACGCTCGGTGAGAACATCTTTAGGAGGGGGTCCTGTGTTGTTTTTCCTCCGCTTTTTCCCTTTCACAAACGTGAATTTGCCATCAGGGGACGGCGGCATACTGATAATTTCTTTTAAATATTTACTCTTACTTCTTTTATTGACACTTTTCGCTTTGAGTTTTTAATGTTTTTTTTTTAATATTTTTTGTCCTCTGGTTAATTTTGCTGGGCGGAAACATTTTCTCACTTTGTTCAGTTAATTACCCCACCAATAACTAAATTACACGTCTGCACGCGACGGGGCTGCCGGCGGAATCAACACTGAAGATATGATCTTGATCTTGCATTCTCTAAACTTCCAGTTCACTCAGTCCTAAAGTGTGCGGCAGAGTCATCTAGCATCGCTAATATTGAAAGCGCTGATGCTCTGGCCATAATTGTGAAGTAGGTGCCAAATTTTTGGCGCCATTCCATCCACTGCCTTGATTATTGGAAGAGGTGTGGAGGGGAAGGAATCCCGTAAGAAGAGGTTCCTAAAAGTCATAGTAAGGATATGCTCTTTGAAATATCTTATGGAGGTATTGGAGCTGTTTTTTTAGGTCACCTGTAGCGAATTTGCGTCAGTTGTGGAAACGACTTCATACGTTACTTTCCAGGCTCCCTTTGCTTGGCAGGGAGATAAATATGTAATGACTATTATAGATTTGTAGATGGTCCTGAATGCTCGGTGACGACCAAAAGGGGAGAGCTATCCCAAAAATCTAAAAAGATAACGAAGTTGACCGTGAACGTCTGTCCGAAAATATTGAAATTCCTGCGAAGTTCTCAGTCGATACGTGCTTACAGCTACGCTCGGGAATGTAGGGAGATCCTTTGAGCATTCAATATCCCTCATGTGCCATTATTCCAAATTTCACGTATTTTTCCCGGTGCGTCGCGCCATGCCGGATCCTGAAAAGTAAAAAAAAACACGGGGTACTCGGGTCCGGAGTTTTACGGCGCGTTCGAGCCGCCTTTTCAAGGTTTAGGTAAAACAAAACCTTATTAAAAGCGGTTTACTGTCTGTCTGTATGCCTATTCGTCATAAGCATTTTTCTCGGAGTCTGTTGCAGCGATTGACACCAAATTTGGTGAAAAGGTGGAAACTGTGGACACTCAAGCACTCAGTGAGTTACATCCTTTTATGAGGAATTTAAGGGGAGGTCCCCCCATACATGCAAAAGGGAGGTGTACATTTTTTTCACCAAATATAATCATGTGGGGTATCCAATGAAAGGTCTCGATTTGTACGATTAGTCCGGTCTTATTTTGACATTTTTTGGAAAGGTGGGGAGTGCGGGAGGTCGAAAGTGATCATTTCTTTAACGGACCCATTCTCAGAAACTACCTAACCGAAAAATCTGAAGAAAATCAAGAGGCTGTCACTGTATGGTGCCTGGGCTCTAAAATACCTTCCATACCGATGTCTGTTCAATTAAAGTTAATAATAGTAATTTCTATAATTTGTAGTAATTGGCTGAAAACCTTGCTTAGGTTCATCTGGCAGTGCTGTAGGCTATAACGTAGAGCATAATCATACCAAGTTTGGTGGAAATCGCATTATTACTAACAAAAGTTATAATACGTCAAAGTTGACGCTTCCTTGCAAATTTGCATGTTCAGGGCTATGAATGTCAATTTCAGTGGAGATTCTCACATAATATGCATATATTGCGTGCTAAGTACAATTGGGACAAATACATACTCAAATCTCTTTATATAAGAAATACACAAAACCTTTCGTACCTGAAGCGTCCAGCTTCCCGACTTGTTTTTATTTAGTTTATTTGCAGGTTTAGCTCGCGTGTTGTTTATTTCGATAGGCTCTCTCGAATGCCCGTGTTTGGTTTATTTTTCTGGATCCAATGCGGACCCACGTACCGGGAAAGATACGTGAATTTTTGCGAAATGACACGTGAGAGATCGAAGTTTTCGCAACCCATGCACATTACAAATATCATAGACAGAATATAGGGGGTATAGATAATTTGGTACCCATCTATGTAGCGCTGCTTCTGCAGCTAGTTCCATGTCATCTGACGTTTGAGCAGCGGTAAAGCGACTTGCCTCTTCGCTCCAAAATGTAAGTGGGGGCCTACCTCCACATAATCATCGAGTTACATTCGACGCCAATAATCTCTCGGTCAGTTTTTAGCATTTCATTAATTTTTTCTAGCAGCAGTAGCACCTATCTTATCACCCTAGGAACCGAAGTAAGGGTTGTATTCCTTGTATTCCTCTCGCGTTTTCCCCTTTATGGTTCCTCATCATTTTCTCAACTGAATCTAATATCGCTCCGTGCGACGAATTCCCTTTATTCTTATAGTGATATGAGATAGTCGTGTTTATTATCACCGGGGCTTATATTTTATGAAATCCCCCGCCCCCCAAAAAAAATGTTGTAGTTTTTCGTTCCATACAACCAGTTTTAGATGCCCCACGTTCACTTCTTTCTCTAAAAAATCTAGACTCTCTATGTAAGCCAGAAAGATACGTTGCCTACCGGCTTAGTATTATATATCTGTACCGACATAGCTTTTCAGATACCCTTTTAATGTGTTTTCTCCGGCATTATTAAGCAAATCTATTGCAACATAAACTCCGGCTGTCCCATTTCATCAAAGCAAGCATAAAATGAAGGATTAACGTCCCTCCCACATGAAGCTTTATGAAGACCTTTCACAAACGCAATGGCCTCGATGCACATATGCGCACAACCTTGACCATCTCCGGAAAATATTTCAGTCTCAGGAGGAGACAGGAGCTTGCATGGTGCATTGCTATGGATTCACCATGAAACCAATAGAGTTGATCGCTTAAGTGCTTTGTATGTTCGCTAATCCGACATTGACCCCGGAACGACCGATTGACCTTTTGCAGCCACGATATACTCCCCCTTGCATCAGCAAGCTGTGTCACAGGCTCCATATTATCATAGTTCCCTGATTATATGAAAACATGCTGCGGCAAAATAATAAAAGGATACACGCAAGAGGGTACATGGTGGCCCGGTGACAATGGGGGATAATCCTGATTTTGAAGGACGACTAACGTATGATGCTAATAACGTTTCATTAGCCAATTATATAATGGGGTGGTTCATTGTAGGGTCAAATGGATTTGTGTTTAAAGCTAATTCGAGATTGTGGATTTATGTTTATAGCTTAATGGCAAGTCTTACGCAGGAATTGAGGCAGTAATTAAAGGACCGGCAATGTATGGCTTGAGTCCTTCTTCATTTATTGGATGGCGTTGTCTTAAGTGTTGTCTTAATTCAGAATATATCCTTTGCATGGCTAATTAAGATAAATTTCCCAAAGCAACTTTTCGAGGCCTTCCAAGAGTACAAAACCATATAAAAAGCATTGAAATGCCTGCTCGCCTACGCTTTGTAAATTAGTCCACCTACGTAGAAATTGGGTTGAAAACCAACATTTTGATAATTGTTCGAATTTGGAACTTCAATAAAAATAAATTGTTCACATTTTTAGGTAATTATAAATATTTTATTCTGCCTAATTTCGCCTATAGATTATAATATTTTCAAATCACAAGTCACCATTTAAATCACATTTACAAAAAGAAAACTCAACAATGATGATGGGGTGGTCCATGATGGTGATGATGCGGAGGTCCATGATCATGTGGTGGCTCATGGTGGTGGTGGTGGTGGTGGTGATGGTGTGGCGGCACATGATGTGGTCCATGGTGGGGTGGTCCATGATGTGGTGGCGGGCAATGTTGTGGTGGTCCATGATGATGCGGTGGACCGTGGTGTGGAGGCCCGTGATGTGGAGGTCCAAGATGGCAACGACAAGGTCCGTTTAGACACATTTTGGTATTATTTTCAAATTTCAGGGAAAGATATCCAACGGTTCAAAACTCAACAATAACTGATGTAAATCTTCAATTTTCTATCATATTTATAGCGTGTTTAGCTGAATCTTATCAGCATCGTAAACGTTTCCAGATAAGCGTATGAGTCTCGATCACTATTAACAAGTATCCCATAATAGCTGTTAAAGCAAAGTAAACCAGATAACGGAGAAAATACCTGTGGCTTCGATTATCAGAAAATTATTGCGCATTTGGCAGTGGATAGTCATAAAGTATCTAGTTGAGTCATGATATTGCGTATTGGCCTATTGAAAGTGACTTGCATTTTATCATTAGTGGTCATTTTATTACAATTTCCGCTTGACTCACTTCTGTGATAAGTTTAAAGGCATTAACTTAATCTTACGTCATGGAGAGGGGGTTCCCACAAAGCAGAGCTATGTGTAAAACAAAGAATACACTTGCAGTAGGTTAAATCTTTAATTAGCAAATATTTTTTACAGGGTCCACACTAATGGAATAAATTTAGAATACCTTGTATCGATTCTTGTGGGTTTTGCGGGTGATGTGAAGGTCTGCCCGCAAACGTTGAAGCTCCATCGAAGCGCTCCGTCGACACGTGCTTGCACGCCTCTGTGCTATCCAGGCTCGGAATGTGAGAGGGTCCTTTGAGTATTTCGATCCCGGTGCGTGGGCCCGCACCGAGCTTTGAAAAAATATAGCAAACACGGGGATTCACCCGCACTTATCGAAATAAACTAGTCCGCGCTTCGGGTATAAAGGTTTTGTGTTCATTTTATCTAAGAAATTTCAACGCACATTTTTCTATCCGTATATAGCTACAAATCCAACATAATCCTTTATATTTTTCCAAACTGCAAGATATACGTACATATTACAGCCATAGATATTACGGTCACCCTAAAAAAACAAATTGCCTATTACCGAATACTGTACATATATATGCACGTATATAAATTGATCGTGCCCATATTTCCGATTTACTTCGTGCGCAAGAACATACATATGTACATATAGTACGTATATTGAATACCGCAGGTTTAATGTACAAATATATCTATCTGAATTAGACACTACCTGCAAACTTCATTAGCACGCATATACTATATACCTACATATACACATCTCTGTTTGGAGTAATTGATATTCATATACAAACGACCAAAAAACTCCCAATTCCCCCCAAAATAATTATCTGCGACCCCATTCATATGAACTCACTTCATTGTGGTATTGACGAATGAATGCACGAAATTCACAAAAACTAGCAAAATTTTACCCCCGTATAACTGGTGGTCAAAGGGTAGTATAGGTCCCAGGGCGAAACGTGGATTGGTACCCACAATGGAGCATACAACCTGGGAAATGCCTGCTGAACCAACACCAACAGCTCTACTACCAAACCCTATCTCCACCTCCACGTGGTGACCGCTGGGAGCTCTTTCGTAACGAAAAGCTGCAGACGAAGAAGGATGAAGGCGAGTCTCCCGCGCCTAAAAACGGGACAAACTGTACCAACTGGTCCTCCAGGTTGGGGATTGGGTAGGGCTAACAACCCTGCACGGAAAACCGATGTTACGGAGCCACGAAAGGAGCCTCGGACAGGATGGACTTTAAAACGACGGACCCGGCAACGACAATGGATCAACGATTTGCGCATTTTCTTATGGAACGTGCGCTCCCTGTACAGAGATGAAGCTGATGAGCAGCTAGCCGATACCCTGTCCCAATATAGGGCTGATATAACAGCGTTACAAGAGATGCGATGGATAGGGACCGGTTTCCTGGAGAAGAGCCACTACACCATATATTATAGCGGTCATCCAGTAAACCATGTGCTCGGAGTAGGTTTCTTAGTCAACCTGAAACCTGCTGTTATCGGCTTTGAAAACATAAGCGAACGGCTATGCACTCTGCGCTTGCGAGGCAAGTTTGGAAATATAAGACTCATAAGCGTTCACGCCCCTACAGAGGAGACTGCAGAGTCGAAGAAGGATACCCTGCCTGTCCCAGATATATAATATATATTTTAACAGTCAAGTAGGCAAGGAGCCCGTATTCAGGCGATACGTTGGCTCCCATAGCTTACACGAAAAAACAAATGATAACGGACTGCGGATTATTCAATTAGCAGGGTCACACAAAATGGTTGTTGGAAGTACCTGGTTTGCGCGGAAAGCGGTTCACAAACATACGTGGGCTTCTCAAGACGGGGCCACTTTCAACCAAATTGACCACGTGTTGATCGAACGCCGCCATCTCTTACCCTTAATGAATGTCTGAACATATAGGGGGGCCAATATAGATTGGAATCACTATCTCGTTGGCATGGTGCTCTGAGCTCGAATAACAATACCACCTAGAATCCCCTCTGACAATCAGGTGAGAGTGAACACTGAAGCCATCCACAACACAACCCTCCGCGACACCTATAAGAGGGAAATGGATGCTGTAATAACCGCAGTCAACAGAGGACCTGGAGATGAAGCATCAACAAATGATCTTCACAATCACCTGAAGAACGTTATTATGGATACGGCCACAAGCATACTTGGCCCCAGCCCCAAAAGGAGTCGGAACGGCTGGTTTGACGATGAATGTAAGCTAGCAACGGAACGGAAGAATGCTGCATACCGAGTAATGTAGCATTCTCAAAGAAGGCGGGCACCCGCAGACACTTATCACGAACTCCGGTGAGCGGAGAAGCGACCTGACAGACGGAAAAAGGAAGCCTGGGAGAACCAACAAGTCTGTGAACTCGAAAAGTACAGGGAGCAACCGCACCAGGCGCGCAAGTTTTACCAACAAGTCAGCAGGATGAAGCCTTATACATCTCGATGCTCATCCTGCCGAGACAAAGAGGGAAATCTGATTTCCGACAGAATGGGCATATTAGAGCGATGGGTTGAGTACTTTGCTGAGCTACTGAACAACCAGACCATCGGCGAGTTGGAGGTCCCACCAACTGAAGACAACGGACAAATATTGCCACCACCAAGTTTAGGAGAAACAGTCTGTGCAATTCA
The DNA here is from genome assembly GCF_905115235.1 of Hermetia illucens. Lineage (NCBI taxonomy): Eukaryota > Metazoa > Arthropoda > Insecta > Diptera > Stratiomyidae > Hermetia > Hermetia illucens. The sequence goes on from NC_051852.1 coordinate 117,984,412, forward strand.
TCGGCTAAAAAATCATAAGTCGCCAGGAGCCGATGGAATTACAGCCGAATTGGTTAAATATGGAGCGGACCAATTACCCCAAGTGGTTCATCAACTTGTGCTCAAGGTATGGGACAGCGAATTAATGCCTGACGATTGGCAACGAGGCATTATCTGTCTCGTACATAAAAAGGGAGATATCACACAGCGCAGCAATTATAGAGGTATCACGTTGCTGAGTACCATCGATGAGATATTCTCCACTATCTTGCTAGGCCGGATAGCCCCATACGCCCAGAACATCATTGGCCCATACTAAAGAGAAAAACTGTTGGAATATGGACAACAGTTGCACCATCTGTTCATCGACTTCAAAACCGCCTATGATAGCATAGCGAGGGTAAAACTGTACACGGCCATGAGAGAATTCGGTATCCCGACGAAATTAATAAGACCACCCACCCAACTACTGCCCTATGCTGACGATATCGACATCATGGGAAGAACCACCCGAGACGTACAAACTGCCTTCATCCAGATCGAGCAAGCGGCGCGAGATCTTGGGCTGCACATCAATGAAGGCAAGACAAAATATATGGTGGCAACGTCAGCACCGAAGACGTATCAACGAACAACGTCAAACCGCACTGGTCAAACACGAAGAAGAATAAGGATAGGAGAATACAATTTTGAGACCGTGGGCAATTTCTCCTATCTAGGGTCGAGAATCACAACCGATAACAGCTACGATGATGAAATCCGCGCACGGTTGTTGTCAGCCAACAGACCCTATTTCAGCTTACAAAGACTGTTCCGCTCGAAACGTCTCATCATAGGGTCAAAGCTCTTACTGTACAAGACTATGATCTTGCCAGTCCTCATGTATTCCTCGGAAACTTGGGTTCCTAGCAAGAAAAATTGCGAACTCTTGGCCGCGTTCGAGAGAAGAATCCTACGAAGAATTTTTGGCCCCCTACATGAGGATGGACGATTCCGTAGCCTACACAATGACGAAATCTATGAGCGATACCATGACCGTCCGGTTGTGGATAAAATCAGGCTCAATAGGTTACGGTGGGCGGGCCCCTTAATCCGTATGGATGAAGATGATCCCAACCGGAAAGTCTATAAGGGCAACATCTATGGTAGAAAAAGAAGACGAGGCAGACCCTGCCTAAGATGGAGCGATGGCGGAGGCCAGGACGCCAGACAGCTTTTAGGGATATCGAATTGGTGGACCTCGGCGCAAAACCGGGATGTCTGGAGTTCCTTATTAAGGCGGGCCTAGACCGGATACCGGTTGTTGCGCCGTTGATGATGATGTGGATGAAAACTCAACGGGATCCAGCAGTGGAAACTGGTGCTGACCAGCCATCAGCAATATATTACAAATACTACTCACTGCAAATTCTAATCACTATATACGCTGCGACGGTTACCATTTTTCCCTCCTTATTAATTCCTCTTCTCTTTCTTCACAAAATGTTTCTTGAATATTGCTTCTAAATGAAGTTCTTCAATGTTCTTCTCTACGACTCATTATGACGTACATCCCTACATTGAAATATACGTACGAGTTGTCTTCACGCCGTAGTTATTACTACACGAAATGACGAAATCATTCCGTCATTACCTCAATAAATAAACCAAGAGATCTTAATCAACCAATAGGATTCTCCAATAATAAATTCATACCTAACAGCGGAGTCTTATTCACTAATCAATATTTTTAATTCATAAAATTGAGCGTCTTCGGAGATCCGTCTATCGCGGTCAGATTAATCAATAAAACACTTAAATACAGCACAATAAAAATTCTGAAACTGACTCACGTGTACGGAGCAACAAAAGGACCTCATCGTCCTCCCCTACAATATTCGATTTCACGGGAATGCCAGTCGTCCTCCAAAGTTCCGACCTGTGAGGAATCTTTCTGTGATTGGTTGCATTATACTATCCTTTGAAAATTTTTTTAGACTCTCTTGAGCCGGTACCACTCCGCACACTGAAGTTGTAGCCTCGTCCAGTGCTTTTGGCACAGCACTCGCAATGTTGCCGACGTCGGAGGAATCAAACCATCCACGACGAAAAGGAGAGTATACTCTGGACGCAAAGGAATAGGTTTACGAATTGAAAAATAGAACTGTCCTACAGTGAAGTCAAAGTGCACTACATACGTTTTCTTACGTAACTCAGAAATTCTCACTTTCGGGCCCCTCACCACGATGGTCGGCACCCTATCTAGATAGTTTTCCTATTCCGCCTGCAGCACACACTGTTCAGAAGGGGCGCTTTTCCTTTTATAAATTCCATTTTTTTCTACTACAATACTTAGAAGAGGATTACTGACACGTCACAATTTTCGATTTCTTTCGTTCAACCTGCAAATTCTCGGCGACATATTCGTACTAATGTTCCCGTCTTACTTAAAAATTTGGACCGCTTCCGGTCCAGCTGTTCCGCTGTCGATCGATCAGCCGGTTCCGGTCCCTGAACTTAAAAATCCATACCGAGCTCAGCGCCAACAGCAACATACATTGTTGCTGAAGTGTGCGGCAGGCCATTTCCCTCAGTCATGATCAATCGCCTGCCTGTACCCAATAATATGCAATATGGGCAAGTTTATGGGGGTCAACGAACGGTTGGCCTGGTCAATACTGGCTTGCACCATGGGAAGTTTATGAAAAAAATAGAATTTGAAATGACTTAATTGAAATTGGACTATAAAATTTAGGGGAAAGGGACCAGTTGTTGGATTCTTTTTAAGGATAGGATAATTGGGAAAATTAAAGGGGTAGAAAAAATATGAAGATAAAAAGAATCCTACACATTATTGAATGCATTATTTGGCCAAATTAGCCCGGAAAAGGCGACTGGAATACTACTCGTATCGGTAAACCGGGGACACTAAACTCTCCTCCCTTATCGTAAAAGGCAGCTAGAAGGGATGTGTCTGTGTATGAGGTGGGAGAAAGGTAAAACCTCTGAGTATCGACATCTAGTGGGCCATTGAATCCTTTTCTCTCGTCTAACAGAATATTCCTGACTTGTTCATGTATCGCAGGATTTTAGCTAGCGTGCCCGATGCTACCCGCTGCAACTTACGCACATCAGCAGGAAAAATCTGATAGCAGATGCGTCCATAGGCGGGACACTTACACAGAAAATGTAGCTAGTGAATTACGGCTAGTGGGGATGTCCGCAATACTTTTGCAAGTCTTTTCACAGTACTGCTCCGAGTCCGTACATCGGGAAAATGGGATCCTTTTGTTTATGTACGTGCTAATTTACAGCAAGTCATCTCTTATATTCATAAGCGCAAAAAAAATTAATTTACTTCAGCATAATATTTTTCAATTAATAATATACGAAACGGTATAATATTAAAAAGCCAGGCTCGTGAATAAGGTGAGTCCTTCGAACACTTCGATCCATCATGTGTCATTTTTTAAAAAAAATAATTGTGTCCTTTCTGATGCGTGGGTCTGCACCGGATCCTGAAAAATGACCCGAATGACCAAGAGGCGAGATAAAACTGAAAATTAAAAAATAAAAAAAAAATAACGGCTCGACTGCGCGCGTGGAGCTTTGATCTCTTGATAGGTTATGACGCGAACGCTCACCATTTTTGATTCCATCAATACAGCTGGTCTGATAGCTGCGAACTTATAAGGAGTAAAGTAATTGATCCGGACAATCTGCACTTCAAGGAAAAAAGACGACCAACGGTTTCTTCCGGGGCAGATGCAACTCATCTGTAGCTGAGGAGTGTGATCGAAAATGGCGACGCTCTTTTGTATATTCGGAAAACACGACACGGGTGCGAATTATGTTCAAGTTTAAACCGCCAATAGTTTGAGCCTAAGCTAGACCAAAGCTAGATTTTTTGGGATATGAGAGATCCTAACTTCATATCCCATTGGGTCCGGTCCAACATAAAGTAGATGTGGGCTTAGGATCCCTCATATCCCAAACAAAAATCTGCACTTCAAAGTTGTTACAGTTCACCGTTACTTAGAATTTAGTCTGACTATTACAGACGAACATTCTGTAATACAAAGATGAAATCTTAGGAAAATGGATTGGACAAAGTTTAATGAACTTCAGCGCGACAAAGTAGAGCTCCCTAAGCGACTGTGAATTCCTTTGGCGCTAGAAGATCAATTTGAACCTCGGAATCGCACACTTTTAGAGTGCTTTGAAGAGGTTCGTTCCATTTGGTGAGGCCAACGCAGTAAAACGGTTCCATGGAATCGAGAACTGCAAAGACTCAGGAAATCAACCAGACAACATCTAAATCATGCTTGCAAAATGATTTGAGAATGAAGACTGGTTAAGCTTCCGGTACCCATAGAGTGAATATAAGTGGCTTCGTTCATTCGTGGCCGGAACGTTCAAGACTCCTTTGGAGCATGCTGTGAGGAACTACGAGGAGAAAGGGAGATTTCCAGACTGTGCAGAGTCCTTAATAAGGATGAGTCTGCCAAGTTGGTTCTTTTAGAAAACCGCAGGTCACGTTCACGAACTCCAGAGTTGAGTCCTTGGAAGTGCACCACACGGAGGAACAGGTCTCAGAAGTAGAAGGAAGAGGATTGGCCGTTTTTGCAAACCTTTCAACGCGAAAATGTTGGAAGGGGAATTGGAACACTGCGAGAGCGGTTGTTATCAATGAAAAGGTGCGAACTACTGTACTATTTTATGAATACTTTAAACCACTTGGTATGGATGGCATGTAACCAGCGATGCTAAAGGACGGTATAGAGCACATAGAGCAACTTCTAAGAAATGCTTTTCGAGGATGTCTTGCTCTGGGCTACGTACTTTCCTCTTGGCAGAAAGTTAAGGTGGTCCTCATACTGAAGTCTGGGAAAGATGACTATTCAAATCCAAAGAGCTTCAGGCAAATAGGTTGAATATCATTTTCTTTGTAATGTCTAAAGAGACTGGTTGAGCATTACATTCGCGAGAAGGCGCTAAGTTCGTACCCACCAAATTGCAACCAATATGCTTTGGGTTTGGGCGCTACAGAGCATTGAAAGCGTTATTGAGTAAACTGAATCCAGTTTTCGTAATCCCTTCTGATTCTTGGACTCTTATACATCTATTTGGTAGAAGATATAAAGTTATCATAAAACGCAGAGAGAACTGGGATGAACCAGAAAAGTGTATGTCGGAATATACTGACGAGGGTTTTGGAGCAGGAGTCTATCTCTCGAATAAAAAGTAGAAGCGGGATTTTCCCTTGGGACAGTATACAACGGGCTTTCAGGCTGAAGCGTATGCTATCCTAAGGGCCACAATCTGGATGAGTGACGAGCGGATGAAAGACATGCGCATTGCAATCTGTAGCGGTAGTCATTGCTGTTGCTCGCACCACACAAGCTATCGAACATCAATGTGGAACTACGTTCACATTTACAAGTGCCAATTAAATCGGGCGACTTAGTTTAATTGACTATTGAAGATGCATCATAATAGAGTATATTATATTCCGATTAAAACTACCATTAATATCAGTTGAAACCTTTGAGTTATTCCTTATTGTACCAGTGACAATCATTACTAATGGAATCGTCACTATTATTCTATTAACGTTACGTTACCTAGTTACTAGTTCGGATCGAATCCAATACTATCCGTTGTCTGAACAGGAGGTGGAGCATTGCTATCGAGCACGGAAGTTGAACTACTTGTGTAAACAATGGCACTCTATATGTCGAATAGGATCAAACATAAGTCCATGTGAAATGAGCTTAATCACACGCACTATCTCCGAAGACCGGTTTCAAATGTCAAAGCTAGATGACCCACCACGATGAGTCCAGTTCCTAACCGCAAATCGTTGGATATATTTGATTGAAGACAAGAAGGAGGTAAATATAGGCTACAGTACAACACTTACTCAGATGAATCTAGTGAGAAGGGTATATTGAACTGTCTGATAGTTGTGCCATCAAGGAAGAATCTGTAACTATCCAAGCATACCAAGCATTCTCGAGCAATCTTAATATTTCGTTCACACCGATTGGAAATCTTACCGAATTCGTTGCATCATCACATCTCGTCAAGTTAAGCCACACGAAAATATGGGTGAATCCTTTCTACAAGTTGATGAAGTTGCATAACCTTCAACAGCAGGAAAGTCTAAAGGTCACAATATTACCAAAGGGCGTTCACCACGTCATTGTCATCCTCATGATGGTTGAAAAAGATCAAAAGGTCACCATATAATGCTTGACGTTTCACTGCAAATATTGAAATTCAATCATATCGGGAATATATAGAGCAACATTTTCTCGGAAAGTGGAAAAAAATATTTGTCTTTTATCTTAACATATTAGAGTATATTGCAACGTCTTCAGTTCGCTTCTCGACAATAGATTTCTGCGTGGAAGATAGATAAAACATTCTCCGGAAACCCAGTGGTAAAGGAACTCCAATCTAAATTCTACCTGTGGATACCTTCTCTAAATCCTTCACCAGATGGATCGGAAAAAGGAGGCTGGAGACTGTTTGAATAAGGTGAATATCGCAAATCAAAGGAGACGATTAAGCGCTGATTAGATCCCTTTAAATGAGAGCAAACTTATACGTAAGATGGCAGAATCTGTGAGAGTGGAATGTGAGGGAAACTAAAAATTGTTCGAGTTAACTAGCGCATGCCGAAGATTCTTCCTTTCTACTGGCAGCAAGACAAACTGCAGAGCTGGCCTTATATCTTTCTGGTCTCTATCTACGGCTGTGCTAGCAGATCAGTACGCCTGTGTCCATCAGGACATCAATCAAATTTGTAAGCAAGCAGTTCGGTTTGAGTTAGGAACAATTTTGTATCCAGGAAATAGTGGTGGTGATGTGAGAATACCACGTTAATGACAGGCGGAAACATTATGGTTGGGTATGGCCTCTATGTAGCTACCTTATGATTCTCCGTGGACGTTAGAACGAGGGTATCGGGTAGTGTATCTTGAAATATTATTAGAAGCAAACGCTGAAAATATTAGTTTTATTTTTTGGTTTGTTTTCGAAGGCCCACTTCATAGTTGCCTACCAAAGCGCTAGTTTTTCCGGGTGAAGTAAGATGATATCCTCAGAGTTTATTTTATCCTGACAAGACTTGTATAAACTTACTTACTAACGATGCCGAAGGACCACCGTTCATGGGTACAGCGTAATGGTTGTGACTACTTAGCCTTCGGTAGACATTAGTCTTGTTGCAGATTATTTTCTTAGTTCACCAGGACAACAAGATAGTCGGGGGAGTAGAGACAGACCTACGTTAAGGGGGAGATATAGCCACCACAGAACAATAACTACACAATAGATCTTTCATACTTTGCAGATTATCTACCTGACTATTTGAATACAATAAAACAGACTTTGTAAGCGCAGTTCTATTCAAATATATTTGAAAAGTTTCAGTAATAAATAAAACCATATTTATTTTACTTTAATAACTTCAAAATGTTGATGCCACTAAAAACGCTTGTTATCTAATAATATTTGGATTAGGAAAATTATTTATCAATGATGATGCGGTGGAGGGCCGTGATGTGGTGGTGGTGGGCCGTGATGGGGTGGTGGGGGGCCGTGATGCGGTGGACCGTGGTGTGGTGGACCGTGATGTGGTGGACTGTGATGGGGTGGTCCATGATGCGGTGGCGGAGGGCCATGATGTGGTGGTCCATGATGTGGAGGCGGGGGTCCATGATGCGGAGGTGGAGGTCCATGATGTGGTGGTCCATGTGGGCCCATTTTCTCGGCTTTGACTATCTCAGCAAAATCGGTTGAAAGACTAAATTGGAAATAACATAAAACTTGTTGACAATGTGCTTATAAAGTGTTTAACACTATCTTATCGGTGAACTGAAGAGCTTTTAGATATAACATATGGATTGGACACGCTATCGGTGTTTTAGGATTGTCAACGCTAGACAAACAAAAAATATGCAATAAAAATAAAATATTGATGACTGTTTCTTATCAAAGAATTGTCATGTATCCGGTGATAAGCAGAGTGTGAAGTAAGTGAGTTTGACGGAATATTCGGACAATGTTTTTGTCATCACTCATTTTAGTAAAGAAATTCAGTTGTCTCTGTATTGGCTGACACCAGACCTAAAATATAGTAGAATATCGTATCACATGCAGGAAAAATACACGAGATAGAAATGCATTGAGTTTTTTCTACAGATATGCTTTTGTTAATTATGGAACTAGTATAATATGACTTTTTCTTTGTCTATAAGCCTCCAACCAGTTAGATAAGACACTTGTCAAGCGGATCTGAGGCAAATGCCATTCAGAGAGAATAATAAGTGACCTTAACAGGGCAAGGGTTCTGTACGCCGTGATCAGACTGGTCTGTAAAAGCTTTCCATTCGGATGAAGGTAGGTAGTCTAGTATACTATGCCTTCTTTCGTGCACAGCTTAAGCGGCACTTGAAGCGTATCTAATCATTGATGTTCGTACATCTTCTTAATCATTAACATAAGTATCAGTAGAATGGTTTTCCTGCCATTTGTAATAGGAACCACCTGTATTTTTTCGTCACTTGGGTTTAGTTTGACGAAGAAGTAACGTTACATTATCCGAACCAAGTAACCAACGACGCTTAGATTAGTCAAAGTGCCTTTCTCTAACTCCAATTGGCCAAAGAGGATTTTCACTAGCAACACTAACTGATATCTTTTCACCTTTGGGAAGTAACGCTGATCTGAAAAGTTAATGGACTAGCACACATATAGCGCTACTAGGATTAAATCTACATGGTTTTTAGTTAACCCTTGCCTTCAAAAGACATATGTACAAATTTGACATCTGTCGGACTATTAGTTTGTGGGATAGAGTATTTTGAGTGAGTTGCTTCACTGTTAGCTTGGAAATAGATAACAAGTCGGGCAATCGGTAGCTGGACGTTTCAGGTATGAGGTTTTGGTTTTGTGTTTCATTTATAATTTGAGTATGCATTTGTCCCATTAGTACGTAGTACGCAATAAATGCACTTCCGCATGATATTGATATTCAAAGTCTTGAATTTGCAAAGAAGGGCCTATGATAACTTTGTTAGTTATAGTGCGATTTCTACCAAACTTGCTAGGAACATGCTATATATTATAGCCTATATTGTTCGTAAATTTCGTATAGTTATATACTATTATTAATTTTATTTGAACAGATATCGGTATATAGGGTATTTCGGAGCCTAGGCACCGTATAGTGACAGCATCTTGATTTTTTCTCAGATTTTTGGGTTGGGTAGTTTCTGGGAATGGGTCCGTTAAAGAAATGACCAATTTCGACCCCCAGCACTCCACACCTTTCCATAAAATATGAAACCTTAGACCGCTTTCGGAAAGTCCAGCCGACACCTTTAATTTGATACCCCACATGACTGTATTTGGTGAAAAACCAGTACTAGCGGCTTTTGGGAGTGAGCAAGCAGTCGTCGATCTCTCTCGGCCGCAGTGCCTCGGTAATGCACAGCTTGGCCACCGTGGCATTTAATGCTACAAGTGATTTAAATTTGGAGAAGAAGGTGTTCAATTTCCATCTTACCAAGAACACCAGTAACAAGACCAAACAAAGATGAGATGCGCGACAGCAGGAGATACACTAGGTCCAAGAAAGAAATCAGCTCAAAAGAAGCTCATCGGCTATGAGATCTCCACCAATGTTAAAGACGGTAAAGGATAAGGTACAACTAAGGTCAATAAACGCCAAAAGTAAAGGAGTGTATAAAGTGAGTTACTCTGTCGGGGCTCATAGAGGGCAGAGTCCCGATCCGGAGGAATTATACCTCACCCAGCTTCGGGAAAAAATTGTTTAGCTGTTCGAGTTTATCAAGGATAAGGACAATTTAGACCAAGCCATAAAGAATATGGCTAGGGCTACTACTAACGATACTTCCAACCCTGCTGCGCCAACACTATCACAAACGACCCAAGTAACGCCTAACCGTACTGCCATCGAATTCGAAACGGGGATTCTCTAAATAATCACCAAGCACCTAAGAGACAAAAAGGCGAATAGGTGATTCTGAAAACCAGCACTAATAGTTCAGTAGAAGGAAAGCATACAGCGAATGTAGGAAAGTGGGTCAGCGTTGCGAAGCCAAAGACGAACGAAAACGATGGATGGACTAATGTTACCAGCAAAAAAGTGAAAGGAAAAGCAAAATTCAGAATTCGTCCAGAGGCGATTGTTATTCACAAAAAGGGCAATCTGTCCTACGTGGAGATACTCAGAAAGGTCAAAGCTGATCCCGACCTAAAAGATCTGAGCGGAAATATGAACAAAATCCGAAGAATCCAGAAAGGAGATCTCATATTCGAGCTAAAAAGACCCAGCATGGGGAAAATTGATGACTTTCGTACTAAAGTTGAAAACTCACTTGGGAAGAATGCTCCAGTGTGTGCCCAAAAACATGAGATCTATATGCAATGTAAGGATCGCGATGAAGTGACATCGAAAGGAGAAATTTGTGCTACTCTGAAGGAACAATTCAAGTTGGAAAAACTTACCGAGGATTCTGTTGTGGGTTTACGAAAAGCCTATGGTGGTACTCAAACGGTCACAATACGAGTACAAGCGGAGGCAGCGCAGAAGTTGTTGGCGGCCGGAGAAGTTCGGATTGGATGGGTAGTCTACCGTCTAAGGGAACAAACTTCACTAAAGAGATGTGTTAAATGTCTCATGTTTGGGCACTTCGAGAAGGCTGCATCAGCGGCATTGATCGATCTGATTAATGCAGAAGGTTTGGGGAGAAAGGCAATATTGCCAGGGAGTGGAATAGGGACTCCAAATGCCTATTGTGCGAAGTAAAAGAGGAACACGATAACCGGAATATTGCCGAAAGTGGTAAATGTCCGGAATTTAAGACGCACTGCAATGACTAAATGAGGTTTATTCAAACAAGATTAGGATTTGCTTGAACAGACCACGTTCGAATCTGAGATGGGAATCGATATCATAAGTGAACCGTAGAGAAACCGTCGAGTCCTTTCTCTGAAAAATATTGGAAATACTATTAGAAAATAGCAGGTAGTCTCTGAAGTATTGGCAAAGCAGTTCGACCTTATTCGACAACAATAATCAACGGTGAAATCGCTAAGGAAAGCTTACGATGAACACAAACCGCTATCATCAGGCTTCCAGTGGAGGTAGCACTAAAACTGTTGACAACAGGGAAGATAATGAATAGTTGTAGAATGGTTTATGTATCAGGTGCTCAGATTAGATAGATAGATATTAATAAGGACTTTGGAGTTGAACCAGATTGCCTACTGTGCGAAGGAAAGGAGGGTGTATACAATTGGCACATTGTAATAAGCAGTAGGTGTCGCTTTAGCTAGTTGTTGTTTGACAAGTTAGTGAGGACTGAAATCAAATAAATCGGAGAGAGCTCGAAAATGAACTCTCATAAAATGCCGGATGGATTACCCGGGAGGACGATGACAGCTTTTGAGGAAATACGTTTTCCCCGACGATTAAACGCAATATGCACCTAAGTCACCAAATCGGTGAAACAGGTTACTATGCCCACAAGGCGAGAGAGTTATGATTTTGGAAAGCTGAAATGGTTTGTCGGAGTACCAGTATGCATTTGCTGAGTTCTGGCGTTAAAAGATCATTCATCTCTGACAAATGAAATAGAATTCAAGGGCTTTGGCTGACATAGGTGTTCCTGTATATTTGGCGAGTCTAGTCGAGAACTGCTCATCATCATCATCATCAACGGCGCAACAACCGGTATCCGGTCTAGGTCTGCCTTAATAAGGAACTCCAGACATCCCGGTTTTGCGCCGAGGTCCACCAATTCGATATCCCTAAAAGCTGTCTGGCATCCTGACCTACGCCATCGCTCCATCTTAGGCAGGGTCTGCCTCGTCCTCTTTTTCTACCATAGATATTGCCCTTATAGACTTTCCGGGTGGGATCATCCTCATCCATACGGATTAAGTGACCCGCCCACCGTAACCTATTGAGCCGGATTTTATCCACAACCGGACGGTCATAGTATCGCTCAACTGCTTATCAGAGAGGAGTTTTTGAACGGGACATGTGAGCGCTCTAAAGAGCACTTCCTCACAGTTGGGGTGCCGCAGGACTCGGTGTTGGGTATCTTCCGTGGCCGACTTTGCACATGACTTGGCTGTAGTTGCTATAACAAAGCACCCAGAGGATGAGGAGGTCTACGCGATGAAGACAATGAGGGCGGCAAAGTCATGACTAGAGAGATCCAGGCTGACCTTGGTGGATGAGAAAACGAAAGCGAGTTGATGAAGAGTAGAAAGAAGATCACTGTGTAGGTGAAAGTCGGTGGTATGCGTATTAAAAGCAAGCTCGTGCTTTCGCAGTACTTGCAAGAATGTTGTTGAATATTGGGTGGGCAAAGTGGTTACTGTCGCGATTAATTTTGCTTTAAGCGTCATCTGTGTAGAGGTGCATGCAAATGCTCAGTGAAGGAGAATTCAGTTTACCGGGCGATGGCTTTGACAGTTTATGGTACTTTTAGAAACCATATAAGGGAGTACTGATAGCGGCGGGCATGATTTCAGTTGACACCTCGACAAAAGGAATCAATGAAAACCATGCAGGCCGATGTTTAGAGGTTGCGGGTGGGCAGACGGGGCAGCAACCATATCGGCTGAGTTAATAACAAGTGACCAAGGAGATATTCACATTCACTGGCTGGTTGTGATGCAGTAGGTAACCACTCCGAGGCCTTTGGCGATCAGATCCCAGTCTCCACGGGACGCATCTGAATTGGCCCTGGTCACGATGCCTTGAAAGAGGTCAGGATAGCCCTGTGAGTGTACCCATCTCAGTAGAATTCCTGGGTGGGGAGTTGTCGCCCGATAATTCGTGGTTGATCCCTTGTGAGGGTTTCATGAGGGGTGTGGTTGTATCCACAGCACGGGTCGACCGTGGGAGCTTAAGAGTGGAGTTGCGCTCTACAACTCCGTTGCCGTACTTCTAAGTTGTGGTAGAGTCTTTAGGTAGGCCTTGCATCCACCGGTATGAATGCTGAGCCGGTACTTAGTATAGACCAGTACCATTATGGCGCGGCAGGATTCGCAGCATTCGAAATTTATTTCGAATGTTGCGAATGCGAACGAATAGATGGCGCGGATCTATCCACTTTGCGGAGCTCGCCACGGGAGTGGAGGACCGGCGAGAAAAGTGTGCCATGAGTTAGGGGCAGAAAAGAAACACATGAAGCGAGACCCTCTTCTGCCTCTAACGAGCATACGGTGACACGAAATATTAAAGTTAAAATACAAAAGTCTAAATATTACGCGCATGTAAATGATCAAAGTTCACTTAAAGAAATTCTATTAAAATGATTCATGTTCACAATGTTTGGCTTAATAATTCTCATAGGAATTAACTGTAAAGAAAGTTAAACCATTATGCCAGTGAAGGCGGGGCTCTGATTGTGGCTTTCAAATCAATCCATGTCCAAAGAGGACCACGGGTTTAAGCCGACCAGCCGTGTACTCCCACAAAACAACCAGGACTTAAATGTACCATGCAAGCTGTGCAGAGGGGCACAGAGAACGCAGGAATGCTCCTAACCTTAAGATATGATTTAAGCGAAAACACCGGAAGACCAACTGAGACCAAACACGGTGGATACTGTAGGCACTATACGCATCGTTTTTGGGATGAATGATTCGCCAAATTCCCCTGGATGAGGTGGTATATTGGAGGATCCAGCTTGTGAGAACAGAGAATCCAGTTGCAGAAATCTAAGGTCGAAAAAGATTTGGTTTTCTTCGTAATCGTAAAAATTCAAAATAAACTCAAGGAAGTAAGAAGGAGGAAAGCGGAAAGGGCAAAAGTTTGAGCACCTAAAGGCAAACCCAATCTGTGGGGTAATAGCTAAATAGTTGTGGCATGAGGCTGAGACTGGAGATCTTTATTAGTAAGTGCGAAATTTGTGATGTGATAGGAAAAGTACATCTGGTATGAATTTGGTTGCAACCTATTCCAACAGTCAAACGACGCTGTGAATAATTTGTGGCAATGTTATGTGAAGCAAGTTGATGTGGTTTTTCTCTATTCGGTTTTATAATTAAGAGACCAGAGTCGGCTTTTGTTGAAGGGCGAGCTTGCAAAAATTGACACAATAGAATGGAGAAATTGCGGTTACCAGGCAAAAGCACTTGCGACAAAACCCGGAACAATGTATAGGAACGATTTTATTGCCTCTGAGCTAATATGAAAACGCTAGAGGGGGTCTAATGAGACACTACTTCCTAAACTATGACCTAGAAAAAAATTTGCCGATTGAGTCGGGTACCTGTTTACAATTATGAGAGAGAAGTGGACACGCCCTGTGGTTGGTATGAATTTGCTTGACTTCCTCAGACCTCTGACGAAAGTACAGCGGGCATCTTCCTCAACGTGAAACAACTCTCTAAAAATTCTGCGGGGATCGCGGGGACTAAACTACCTGAATAGATGTTTCACGGGAAAGTGCAATGGCCTTCACACATGAGTCCTATAAATATTAAGCTAAGGCTCCCAAATTTCCTCAACTATCCTAAACTTCCGCTGCTACGAGATGTTATATCAATTCTACTAATACGTAATGTGGAAAATCATTTATCATATTTCATTTCTTCCTTAATCCTGCATTCTGAGCCAATCAATTGCTTCAAAAGCCAACATGCGTAACATCTGCATCCCGACGTGGAAAAGGAATAAATTTATCTTCATTCTAACCTACACATCCCGAAATCGACTATAAAATGGTCCAATGGTAAAATGAATATTTCCTTTTGCCCAAAGTATTTTACATAAATTTTATAAATAATTTCAAATGAATGGCAGGAGCCTAACTCGGGCGCACAGCTCCTTTCGAGGAATTCCGTCAAATCAAGAAAAGGTTTCTCATATCCATCTTCTAATCCAATAATCCAGGGAACCCAATCCGATTTATGGTTTCTTATAAATATTTCGTCGGCAAGGCGATCCGAAAACCCTGCTGTTCATTCTGAATGGAATTAAGGAAATTGACTACTACATTTACGCAGATAGCAGGATCCGGCCGTGTGTTGCAAACTTGAGAGGTTTCGGCAAAATCTGCGGATTTTCCGTCTCAGATAGTTGGTTCTAAGCGTCCTCGAGTCGAGTGGTGGGAGTGCAGTTTTTCAGTTTGAATGCATTTGCAAACATGGCAGTTTCCATCGATTTCGAATTTGTGGAAATAATGGATCCCTTTTTGTCGTTTTGGAATTATAGATTCATGGCATTGGGGATTTCCTTCCGAAAATGCAATGAGGCATGCAAACCTCTGAAAGGTAGAGCCACATTTGGATGAAATTTTTGCTAATAGCTCCCTGGCGTTATCTTTGCAACCCTTGCAAAACGAATGCTGATAATGTCCGGAAATTCCAACCACATGCCCCAGGATTCTAGTCCTTGGAGTTCTTATCCGAAGATTACCTACCTGAAAAACGTCTCCACCGTCTCACCGAAATTAATTACAAATATGAACTGAAAACCAAACTCGTAACTAGTTTTCGGGACCAGACTAACCCCAGCCCGCATTTGGCCGGCAATTCAATTCATTTCCAATTTAACTGAGATGTGAATACAAATTGAATTTGATTATGGATGGGACAGGTGTGTGCTGAGAGACCCAGGTAAAATCACCTTTGGGGAGGCGGCGGGAGTAGATAAAGGCCATCAGGTGGCGATTTTATTGCGAGCAGCACTGAATAATATAATGGCGGCCGGTCACGTACGCTGTAATTGAATTCGGGTATTTTTCGAATCAGATGATAAACCTAAATGGGAAATTTGTAGCTGTGAGCTCAGTATTCGGTTTCGGATTTGGTTTAATTGTACGTTTTCAATGTGGGAATTTCCAATTTAGGGGACAGAAAATCTGGAGTTTTTATTCCGGGATGGATTGTGGCGGTTACAATATGGCTAAAAATTTTCATTCAAATCCAAATCCACATCAGCAACAATCTGAATAGATGCCTCCGAAAGCAGGATAGAAACTAGTTTATGATGAGTGCTACCCGTCCCAACTACAGGCTAAGGACAATTGTCATCGTAATATAGTCGTTGTTTATGATGGTGATTTATTATGGCCAACTTCTCTCCGGTGAGTTTAGTTTGACCAGCGATAATTTTAAGGGCAGGCAAAGTGTCTATGACTTGCGTACAAAGGATACTTAGGGAGAATTTAGTTTTTCGAGACTGAACCCATTGAAATTGCATAAAGTCATCAGCTTTAACCTGTTATAGCTATGTTATAATTTGAGGATAAACTTAAGGGGGTTTCAAGCCACTTTCTGAAAAATATAGCAATTTACTATTCTGAACCTTATTTGAGTAGAAATCGGTATGAAAGCTAACCCCGATGGTAAGGCTCTTGCAACATAGCGCGCAAAACATAGTTAACTGTAAGGCTGAGGCTACCAGATTTTACAATTTAAACAACATCGACATAGTGCTTTTGCAAGCAACATATGTCTCATCCGTCAACAAATGCAGTAGCCACGAAACTGGGAAAATCTTGACACATCCCACTCGACCAGTAATCACAAACCTATCCTAATACAGCGCCTGGATGTCAAGCTGGAAGATGTCTTCAGAGTAGGCAACATCAAACTTAGGGAATTGATTCAGAACGTACAGTTCCAAGATGACCTGAGGAAGTTCAAGATTCAAATGCAGGAGCAGATCAAGTTGGCGACGTACAAAGTAATAAGAACCACGAGGTCCAAGGCCTGGTGGAATAAGGACTTAGCATCCCATCTAAGTGAAAAATGGAAGCGGTGAGAGCTTTCAAACACACTCCAAACTAAGAGAATTTCCTCAGGACCAAACAGGTAACTAAACGATGGAAGGAGGAAATCAGGAGGGCAAAAACACTTCTGGGATAACTAATGCGAAGAAATGTCGAACCAGACCGATACCAAACAATTATGGCTGAAGATCAGGGGGTTCAAAGACTTTCAGCAAGAGTCCAGACAATTTACATTATGGGATAAAGACAGGAAACAGAAAGAAACGGCTGATGGAAAGAGGAAATAGAAGCTAACTATAGCAAAATGTCTATACCCTTAGATACAACATCTCGTGCTACCTATTGTCATGTGGATTTCAACATGGATCATCTGAACCAAGTGCTTGCTAAGCACAAGAGACAGTCTACTCCAGGAAATTATAAGATACTTTACTCTTATATAAACTGGCTGAATGAAGAAACCAAATTACACTTTTGAGCTCACTTATGGGGCTTGGAGAGCCCTCCAATCACCACATGAATAGAGGACAGTCAAGATATTCCATTACTCAAAAAGCACATTAATCTGAACAACACCATGAACTTTAGATCCACCCACCCCTCATAAATACTTTGGCCTAAACTCCTAATGGTATGGCCAAACTCAGGAACAGGGGTTTTGCCCTATATGGAGCTGATGTAGAAACATCGGCTGTGCGGTAGTCTTTGACCACCCTCGGTTCAAAGCTAGCTACAGGTTGCAAGCAATAGCGGTCCTCTCTGCTGAACTGAACTGGATAAAGATAACCAAGCAAATGGCAAAGGAACGATCAGAAAACAAGATAGCAATAATTATAGACTCCCAAAAAGCCTGCACTCTTCCGGAGAAGCACGACATCAGACATCCCATTGTCTGGGAAATAATCGAAGCAATAGCGAATTGCAACTTGGAGCAGATAAAAATACTGTGGTGCCCAGCTAAAAGCGAAATGATGTTGAACAAGATGGCGCACTTAGCAGTAATGGCAGCCCTACTCATCGGAAGCACCAGATTAAAAGGCAAAGATTTTTCGGCAATCTTTCCGGAACTGTTCATTAAAATACCAGCTTTCATCTCAACAAATAGTGTAGCAATTGTAAAAAGTTTCAATAGACTTTACTCAAACTATATCTCTAGCAACATTTCCTTCGTAAGATTAGCATACTCAACAATGACAGTTGTTTAAAGTGTGGCGTACAGGAAACAATAGACCACCTTATTTTTGGGGAGGCACTGTGTGGCTATGAACAAATTTAATTGGGAAGAGTCTTTCAATTCCCTAAGAGTTTTTTTAGAAGAAGAAAACCAACTCCAGATTGAGGAGTTGATCACCTTCTTAAAAGAATTAAGAATCAAGCTTTAGGCAGCATAAACCCAACCAAAGCGTAACTGATGCTATTCACTACCAAGATAAGGATACCTGAATTCCATTTACCACGGCTCAATGAACAAAGATTGATTTTTTCCTCTAATGTAAAGTATCTGGGTCCTGCAAGAGAACTTTGCAAAGAAATGGGGTCTCCGGCCGAGGATGGTTCTCTGGACACCGTTGTAGTGCGTCAAATCATAACGTACGGCTCTATTGTATGGTGGCCGGCTTTGAAGAAAAGATACCATAGAACGAAGCTTAATAGGATTCAAAGAATCACGTGTGCAGGTGCTACTAGGGCTCTGCAATCCGGCCCGGCAAATGCTCTCAACGTACTCCTGCATGTCCTCCCGCTAGACCTTCACATTAAATATGTTGCAGCGTGCAGTGCCGTCAGACTACGTGTGTCCGGATGCTGGGCAGTGAAGTTCTACGGCCACAACAACATCCTAGATGAAATGTCGGCATCCCCCACGGACTATGCCCCACGCAAGCTGAACTTCACGAGAAACTTTGCTGTGGATCTTTCAACGAGGGAAAAGTGGAAGACCGGCGGCGTGTTGCAAGACTATGATACAGTATTCTTTACGGACGGATCAAAGATGGCCTGCGAAGTCGGCGCGGGGGTTTTCTCGAATACACGAAGTGTATCCAAGTCTTATGGTCTATCAGGTTACGCCAGTATATTCCAGGCGGAAGTACTGGCCTTCCTCATCAGTTCTAATAAGTCTTGGAGACTGGAGACTTGTTAGCAGTGATGAATAGAATAAGTGGTTATCGAAATATCGGTATTTGCAAGACCAATAAATAACACTAGCGAATAAAAAAAGCAAGTTTTTATTATTTCAAATAATCTAACCGCTAGAAATACCGCGTAATTTCGCTCAGCTAAACTTTGACCTGTTGTAACTTTGTTAATATTAGCGCCATTTTGTTCCACATAATAGCTTCTATTATGGCATTTTATTGTAACTTCCGGCGGATCGTGAGGACAAGTTGTTAACCCCGGTAAGATCTGCATGGGACGCAGCACACTCTTCAGTTAGCAGCGATTTCACATTAGAGTGCACTTATGCCTACAAATAAAAAGGATTGTCATATTAATCTGTAGCATAACTTTGTCAGTCTTGCTAAAGTTGCAGGACTGTCCTTATATATCTCTGGTACTGAACCCATGGGTTGGTTTTAACAAAATCGGTGGTAATAGATCAGTAAAGGCGACTAGCATCTTCTTCGATGAGAGATTCTCACGACCGTTCTGCATGCATGCAATCTTAGATGAAAGAAGCTATTCGATTTTAACACGTTAGGTAGTCTGATGACCGTGAACATAGCGTGAGCCTTACGCTTGAGGCGCCCATAAAGGCAAAAGTGTTGCGAGGGAATTGGAAATTGGTTTTTACAAATGAAAAGTGAGAGCTTCCATATTGTCCTCTGAATACTTCAAAACACTTGGCTTACCCAGCGATGCTATACAGCACATAGAGCGACTTCTAAGAAATATTTTGAACGGATGTCTCGCTCTGCGCTACGTGCCTGTCTCTTAGCAGAATGTTAAAGTAGTCTTCATACCTAAGCCTGTGAAAAATTATCATAGTTTAACATTAATTTCCCTGAAATGGCTGAAATGGCTGATTGAGCGTCACATGTGTGACACTTGTCATTAAATGAAAACCAACACGCTTACTAGCGTGGAAAGAGCTGTGGGTCTGTACGTAGCTCTTTGGTTCCAAAGCTGGAGGACGTAATTCTGAAAGACGAGTATGCGATCAAAGTGTTCGTGGACATTGAAAAGGTGAAATGACTGTATTCCGAAGTGGGTGTTGATCACTACCTAACAACGAAAGCGACAAAAGGCTACCTCCAAGGAAGTATTCAATCGCCACTTCTGTAGAATATGTTGATCGACTCACTACTATGCGAACTGCAAAATCTGCTAATATATGCTCACGCTTATGCGGATGATAGAAGCTGGAAGGAGAAGTATACAAAGCGCCGTTGATTTCTTTGGAACTTGGTGGCTCGAGCATGGACTTGAATCCAAATAAAACCGCAATGGTATTATTAACAAAAAGAAGGAAACTGAATGGTGCTTGCCTTGCAGAGATGAGGGATACAAGACTTCAACTCTCAGAAGAAATGAAGTCTAGACAAGAAGCTTCTTTGAAATAGACATGGAGGGATAAAGATGAAACGAGCTTCCACAACTAATGCGCTGTGTAGACAGACCTTCGGACGACATGAGGACCTAGGCTTTAGGTAGGAATGTGGATATATTTTGCTATCATGAAGCTGTTATTCGCTTGTGCATCTGAAGTGTAGTGGGATACCGTGAAGCAAACGGGTTTTCGCGCTGTAAACCAGCCACACTGAAAACAGCTGTGTATCTGGCATATATCAAAAAGAGAACAGACCAATAAACTCGAGAAGTGGGCTTTCCCTTGGAACAATATCTTCCAGGTTTAAGTGATCACATGATCTTAATGATGGCAAACTGGATCTAAGATCTAAGAGCTATCTTTGTGTCTACGCATGTAATAGGTACTCTCATCTCCTGTCGGTTACTTCGGCAGTACCGCGGGGATTCATATCGGGACCAATTTATTAAAATATTTCCACGTCTGACGTTCCAATTCCTTAGAGCGACACAGATCTCAACCAAATTTCAAGAAGGTCGGCTGGCGGTTTCGTCCAACTCAGAGGTCACTTATCAGATGCTGATTCACCACTGCCTTGCTAATAGCATGAGGTCGTCGAATTACATTCAAGTGGGAAATCCCCTTACATGTTTGTTTGGAGAAGGAGAAAGCCCTGAGTCTCCATCGCACCCACGAGGAGTGAATACCACCATTAGGTTGCTTCCAGAGCAGGGATGAGACAGCGTTTGATGAGTTGCCTCTGCTCTGGATGAAACCGTCAGTTATCTATGGAAATTGTTAGTTTATATTTAATTGTTGGAATCCTCGTCAGTCAAAATTTATCCCAATTTTCGGCAGTTGAAAAATCAGCAGTCAATTAGCCGCACAAACTTCACTCGCAGGAATTGAATCTGTTACCCATATACGTCTAGCTAGGAATGATAGGATAAACAGTGAATGGAAAGAATTTCCAGCGAAATTGGGAGCAAATCCCAAACACTCCACTCCACTCTTGACCGATTGATAGATTCGAGGTGAAGTTGTGTATGTTTATCTTTTGGGTGGAACGTCTGTTTCCTATTTTCCTCCTCCAATCAAGTGTTGTATAGTAGAAAGCTATTTTTGGCAGAAGTAATTTTTCCACTGTTGTCTTTTAATTTTCTCGTCGAGTGGTCCAGTTTCTATTGACAATTCTAATTGACGTTCATGTACTTCTCTGCAGTTGGTCCATTTCACAGGTAGGAATGTAATTACCGGAATTCAATTTATACACGTTTCCATTGAGTTCGGATTCCAAGGTTTTCCCGTGGACATGACTTTTGCCCTTCGTTCGCAACATCCCAGCTTGTCATCCAGCACAAATGACTTAAAAGCACTTGTAATAAATTTCATTAAAATTCAGTCCTCGTGCTATTTGCACTACACTATTCCTTATTAAATTATCCGAGATTTCTGAAACACGAATTTCACTGCTATTTCATTTGCAGAAATGGCGGAAAAGTCCTTGTTTGAAATTCACACTTTTCAAGCAAATTAAATAGCGCGAAATAATAGTCGTCGTGGCAGTCGTAATTGTGCCCAGCAGCATGGAAGGGGATTTTCTCGCAGCGTATTATGGGAAGGTCGTCGAATATTTCAGTTTTCGAAGAAATTCCGCCATTATAGATGTGTATGCCCATTATGCAGTGAGTGGGCTCCTTCCTGTTCGGAGGCCCCTCCATCACGCCCGACGCCATACTGGTCATTGCTTTTTGTTTCAGCTCTGATTTTGTATTCGTGTTGTATTTTCTGGAGTTTCCATTGAATTCACCTAGGATCCAACAGGGAAATAATTTTTGTAGTAAACTTATGAATGGAGTCTCAAGGGCTAAGGGCGCAGAGGGGTCGGAGTTGGAAAAATGTTGAAGTTGTTGCAAGAAAACAATCATTTATAATAGAAAGAGAATAACAGTGGTAATGGTCTCATTTTAAAATGGAATAAAGCAATCATTATTTTCCAGAAGCTGTACCCCATTTTACTTTGCAAGGTTCAAACTTAAGATACTATGTCTACTATATGAGCTTCTATACCTTATTATACCTTTTACCCAGATAATGGTCATTTTAACGTTGCTCTATAGCAAAATCTGAGAATTTATACGTAGATGCAAGATTCCAAAGCTCGTATTCTGGCACAAGTTGAGTTGGTAACGTCCCGCAGAACTATGACATCTGACGAACTCAGGAAACCTGGAAGCGGATCGACAAACGTAAGAAACTAAATTGAATGGTGCAACCCCATAACGATCGCGGATATCCTCATTTCGGATGTGATCAAAACGTGTCAAGACACAAGTCCAAAGCAACATCTTCGTCTCCATTACCGGAAGCCCGTTCATTGTCTTTTATTGTCGGGTAACACTCAGAACCATACAGAGGGACAGGACTGACAGCGGAAAAATGATGACATTGCGGTAAATTTTAGATTTGAGACGATCATCGTGGAGCGTCACTTCATCCAGGTTGCGTTAATGCGTGAAGCAATTTCATAAGCGTTTCTCACATTACTTCGGGCTAGTCCTCCCGCCCCCTCCATTCTTGGAGACCTTTAAATCCAGGGAATCTTTTCCCTAACGAGAGTGAAAAGCGGGGGGGGGGGGGGTTCTAGCGGCGGAGCTGTGCCTTCGTGGCAACAAGAAGAAACCTTAGCGTCTTCCCGAGGATGTTACCTGCAAGGAGCTCCCCTGCGTCGCATCGTCCACAACCTCAATGCAAATACATGGTGGGGAATCGTGCGTTCCAAATCTTGTGCAGATAAGACTGAAAACTTCCGTGCTGGCTTCGGAGTTGGGAAGGGAAATAGTTAGTCTGCCCATGTTTTCGTTTCAGTCCCGCAGTCAGGTTGCCAATCGGACGTGCAGCCCATTTGCATCTTGTCTCGCTGTGCCACCCATTTAGTGTACGGTGCCTTTTTTTATGAGAAACTAATACCCTTGAGACTCCTCTTGCGATCACCATCGGAGTCATGTTAGAAGCAGTACGATAGGCAGACACGACCCGCAAAGCTCCCCGTTCCTGTACTTCGGCAAGGCGCTTACGATATATAATACCTTCATGCAAAGAGAATCAGCCTTGCCATCAGTTCCATAGAGCAGGATAGGCAGCGCTGTACTCATTAGAAAACATCGTCTTCTAGATGAAGCACCCCAAATTTTTGCCAATAGCCGACTTGATTCCGCAACTCCTAATACAGTCTTGGCTCGAAAAAAACTCTTCCTTAAGTGTAGCGTCAATCCGAGGAACTCAACCATTAGTTATGACTCGTTTATAGACTTGCCGGTCAAGATGTCAAGATTAGTCAAGGTGCCTACTTTGGTTTTTTTCTAACGAAAGGCTGAAACTATGTGCTCACCTGTCGCATTATTATGCCAAGTCTGCTTTGCATTGGTTCTACAGTGCGTCCAGCAACAAGCGCCGCAACATCATCTGCATAATCGACCAGATACGATTCTTCTGACTTCTCGAGTTTTAGCTGACTATAGTAAGAAGCATTGTAGAGGTCCGGGACTAGGGTGGATCCCTGCGCTACCCCCGACGCCATCTCCTTCCTCTTCTGACGCTCTAGCGTTTCATAAAGCAAGGAGTGGTTTCTCAGAAAATCCCTTATTATTCTTAAGATATAGCTCGGCACGTGGAACGTATTGTCTACTGTGCCTAGAAATTCAGATTTCTAATATCAAGCGTTATGAGGAACAACACACGTTGTGCTCGGCGTCTGTGCGTCTCCGTTTGGTGAACTGTATCTACGTCTTGCATGACAGCATCTACTGTGGATCTTCATTCTTTGAAACCGAACTGTCTTAAGGATAAATTTTCGGCAGCATGTATTGCTTCACCGAGTTTACTCCTAATGAGTTTCTTGAGCACTTCCCTGTCAATGTTAACTATTTAAAATGACAGGCATGCAGATGGCAGGTCAGGGTCGCCTTTCCCCATATTGATCACCACAAGCCACTCCAAAAATGCGTCATGTGTCATGTGGTGGACTTTCTGACACTCCTTTCAGAGCTCGGCAATTTCCGCGGTCCACCAATATATAGAAGGTTTGCCATGTCTCGATGCCCTCTTGGGCGTGGAAGCCCCGCAGGATGTCGTTATCAAGTTCATGGATAGCAGATCAGATCAGGATACCAGACAGCTTTTCGGGATATTGAATTGGGCCAAGGAGCTTCCAATCTAACCTTATAGAATAAGCATTGAAGAAGGACACATGTTGTGTCCGAAACACGTTTTTGCTACCTCAGCATAAATAAAATTCTATAGTTTAATCGGAAACCTTTCCTTTTAATAGTTTTCTTGCAAAGCAGATCTTCACAAGTCTACACTACTAACTCATCTTGGCCCAGAAGTGGAAATATCATTAAACTGTGATGCTTGCGATTACGACGTGGGAGTTGTACTTCACTAAAGAATCGAATCATCGGAACTTGGAAATCTCTTGGGTCCTGCTCAAAGCATTCAATGTGGTTCCACGTATGATAGAGAACTCCTGGAAGAAATAAGCCTTTCTGGAGATGCAGCTAGACTAGCCAGGGCACAGGGATACGAAACCTACGACTCTAATAAATGGAAATCCCCGGAGCGGAAATCTCTATTCTGTGTCTAGCAACGTCCAACCTGCCGGCCGACATTAGAAGAAGCATGGGTTCAGCCATCAACGTTACTTCTGGCCGTTGTTTATGAGTCACTATATTGGAGAATGATCACAAGCTTACACACCCTGTCAACGGTCGACGATCCACAAGCAAACCTTCATACCTAGAGGAGCTCTTCCACCAGCGAATAATTACGAGCACCTCCACTTGGACACCACACGCCCCTTTACTCGCGTCAGAGGGAAATCGTTCTGCCTGACCATGATCGACAGATGCACATGTTGGGCAGAAGCTATTGCAGTCGAAGAAACATTAGCAGAAACTATCGCCAGGTCATTCTACGACGACTGGATAGTTAGATTCAGTCTACCCCACCCCAGCACAACGGACCAAGGAGGTTAATTCGAATCGAACTTATTCAACCGTCTCACCCAGCTCCCAGGCATCGACCATATCCGAACAATGCCCTTCCATCCACAGGCCAACAGATGTGTCGAACGCTGGCATCGACCCTTGAAAAATGTACACAGCGTCGCCGAATTGGTCTACGGCACTGGATTATGGCTTTTAGGAGACTTCTTTTCTCTGACACCGATTAACATAGACGATCAATCACTAGTTGAAAAACTCTGAAGGCGTCTCTGAAAAAGATGATACCGGCCGACTTTGACCAGCGATCCAACGGTGACAAAAAAGACAGAGAGGGGGACGGACAGATAGACAGTAAACCAATTTGAATAAGGTTTTGTTTCACATAAAAAAATCCGGGGAGATTTTTATATGACACAATATTAATGAGCTGGTTAGTATGGTCATTATTGGCGTGATCCACAAGTAGCGTTGAAGAGGAGGCGACCCCTACTGCTATATATGCTTCTTACCCGTTGCCACTTCGGGAGTGAGGTTGGTAAAATAAATTTTACCATAATACCTCTTTTTGAAGTACCATAATTTTTCAGCAAGGGCAGCCGCAACAATTTTTCATATCTCTCTTTATCTACAACCTTTGGCCCTCGTGGGATTAGATTAGATGTTGTTATGGCTTCGAAATGGCCCCATTGTGAGGATTATATCTGTTTAAGGGTGGCCGCCGCAATTATAAAGGGGTTAAAAAAGGAGGAACTTTTCCCTTCCTTCCATATACTTTTCCCGCCCCTCGTCCTTTCAGGGTAGCGAGCAAAATTCGAACTCAATAAGATGTCCCAATCCCATATAAAGGAGGAGGGTTTGAGGCAACGTACTTTGCACTAGCATCAGCGAAACAAAAAGCTGAAATCAGGGAAAGGTACAAATAAAGTACGTTAGTCCACTATGCTAAATCCTACCTGATCTCACTTGTTTGCAGGTCCCGCGACAAGCCGATCAAGCAAATGCATTAAATGTCGCTAAAACCAAAATGATCATGTAGATACATCCTCAGCTCAGTTGACCCGGCAGTTCGGATCCCAGTACTACCGAGAAATGGGCGATGATCCTTGACGTATGAACGGTGTCAGTCTCAGCAAAACAGATACGTGTCTTCAAGTTTCTCAACGATGAGACGCAAGCGCACAGGCAAATCTACAAGAATGCCAGGAACAAGCCGCGACAGATAGATGGCGAGAATATTTCGAGCAGATTTCAACTTTCAACAACTTTCATTTCGACAAGCATTGCCGACATTTGGGGTATTTTCACCTGTCAACGCCATTGAAGTCGAGAAAGCAATAAAACGAATGACATTGAGGAAAGCAACAGGACCTGACGACATCGCATCTGAACTCTGGAAAGGAAAGAGCTGTGATCCAGCACTGTGACTGAATTAGTTCTTTAATCGCGTTATTGAGGAAGGTAGAACACCATCTGATTGGCAAGAAAATACCACAGTTCCAATATGGAAAAAGAAACGCAATCTAGAAGAATGTTCAAATTATCGTTCGATCCAGTTACTATCCCATTCCATGAACATTTTTGGACGCATCCTTGACAATCGTCTTTGCGGCATCGTTCAAATTCCCGTGAATCAAGCCGGGTTAATCATGAACTACGGAACTACTGACGCAATACAAGCTGTATGGTTACTCAAGGAGTAATACCATGAGAAAAATCGATGGGTCTGAAAAAGGCGTTTGACCATATGCCACATGAACTCATCTGGTATGCACTTCGATAACACTTAGTACCAGACGAAGACATGGACGAGTGGCTCAGGCAGAACTGCTCCTCCCTCAACGATGTGTGGGAGGGTGCGTGACTAACCTTGAAAAGGGTCTCTGAGCTTCCATCGTTCAAAAAGTGCTTCCTCTGGTTTCCTGAAGAAGAGTGGATTGGTGCTGGGGTTCTGGAACAACTTGGTTTGCAGAATAATCTCAACACTTCCACCTGGTTGCTGCTAGGCAGCAAAACAGAAGAGAGAGCCGATAGGCCGGAAACTTTTCTCACTATCGGCATTCTCGAACCCAATGTTAAGATGGTTTGGGAAAAATTGGGTTTCCGGTTATACTATAGTGTCGGCTCGCAAAACCATTGAAGCGGACATGCAGCCCTCGGCATCTTCATCTGAAACGTAGATGAGGTGCTATATTTCCCAAATGAATTTACAGCATTTTAAAGCGGCGACTGCACTTATCAGTCTTCGGATCAATAGCTGCAAGACATTTATATACCTCACACAAGAACCGTGGGTTGTTGGTGGGGTAGTCAGGGGCCTAAACTTCCTACATGCTGGCCTGTTGTATGCCAATGGAAGCGATCAACCCCGCTCCTGCATGGTAGTCTCAAAAGACTTCCAGGCTAATTTGGTTAACGACCTATGTGATGTCGACACCACATCGGCTAAGCTAACCATAAAAAGTCAACAGGGAGATAAAGAGATATTATTATGCTCTGCATATTTTCCTTATGACGCAGAAGACGTTTCCAGTGGAACATTCATCAAAGTTATCCAACATGCCAAAAGTAGAGGCATGGGGGTTATAACAGGATATGATGTAAACGCTCACCACATATGCTGGGGAAGTTCGAACATCAATGCAAGAGGATCGAGACTACTGGAGTATCTAGTAGGAACTGATTTGCAGATCCTTAATTTGGGTAATGAACCCACTTTCTTTAACGCGGTCAGGCGAGAGGTCATCGACATTACGGTGGCATCTCCTGACATCGCGGCTCTGATCGGAGAGTGGAGAGTATCAAACGATATCACACTCTCGAATCACAGGCGGATTGATTTCGTAATGGGCATGAATCCACCTCCACCCACTCCATTTCGGAATCCGCGGAAGACAGATTGGGTGATGTGTAATATAGAATTGAGCATACGAGTCACGACTCCTGGGAACCGCATCAAATCCATTGCTGGAATTGAGAAGACAACCGAGATTATCACAACTAGCATGAGAGAAGCTTTCGATGATAATTGTCCACTCAAGATGCCAAAGAAGGGTGAAACACCATGGTGGAACTCGGATTTGGCAAAACAGAGAAGAACGACAAGGATGCACCTCAAACATGCTCTGAAGTATGATTCATGCGCTAGCTGGAATTACTATAAAGAGGCATAAAAGGCTCTATAGAAGAGCATAATATTTGCTAAACGATCATCACGGAAACGCTTTTGCCAAGAGACTAACTCTTTTGAGGCAACCTCAAAGCTGAAGCGAATTCTGGTTAAAAAAAGTAGCCATAAACTGGGTTATTTACGTTTGCAGAACGGGAGGTACACAGAAGCGATGAAGAAACGGCAAGCCATTTGCTTGAAGTGCACTTCCCAAGCAGCATCTAAAATCTAATCTCGGGGCCGACAGAGGCATACAGCTCTCAACCGAGAGACTGGAATCTGGCATGCAAAGTAGTATCACTGGAGCGAGTAAAATAGGCATTTAACTCGTTCTATCGATACAAGTCTGCAGGTCTGGATGGCATCATTCCTGCGCTAGTAATAGAGGGAATAGATGTCCTGGGTCTACATTGTCGGAATATATATCGCGCAAGCCTATCACACGCTTATATTCCAATTAAATGGCGTGATGTGAAGGTGTTTTTCATTCCCAACCCAGGGAAACTCACCTACACAGACGCAAAAGTATTCGACCGATCAGTCTAACGTCCTTTCTACTAAAAGGACTAGAAATACTAGTAGATCGGTTCATAAGGGATACACACATTCCTAAGTGGTCACTTTACCATAGGCAAATCCACGGAGGCAGCACTCCATGGACTAACGGCAAAAATTGAAAAGACAATGTTCGAAAAAGTATACGCCTTAGGCGCATTCATGGACATCGAAGGTGCCTTCAATTATGCCTCATTCGCTGCAATTTGTGATGCGGTAAGGCAGCATGAAATCCAACCGCTGCTCATCAGTTGGATCCTTCTCATGGTAGAGTGGAGGAAAATCGACATATCGGTCGGCCAGAAGTCTATTGGCAGGATGTCTCAGGGGCCCACTGGGAGGGGTTCACTCTCCACTGTTATGGCTCCTGGTAATGGATACCCTGCTGTGGCTTCTGGCGGACAAAAAAGTCTTTGCGAAAGCATTTGCGGTTGATCTAGCTGTAATAATTACCGGCAAGTTTGCGGACACAATATGTGTCCGCTTGAATGTAACTCTGCATGAAATCCACAGTTGGTGCCTCCGCAATGGACTCACGGTGAACGCTAGGAAGACTGGACTAGTTGTGTTCCCTAGGAACGTCAAGTGGGGCAGCTATACGCTACCCACCTTAGTAGCACTCGAAGCTATCCTAAATTTATCCCCCACTCACTTGGAGGTGAAATGGAAAGCAGCCAATGACGCATATAGACTCGATACCATTGGGGCGTAGAAAGGCGGTCAATCACACGGTCATGCGTCTATTTCGAAATTCCTTGACAAACATCCGGTAGCCCTGATGCCGACCGATCATATGGTTTCCAGATTCGTCTTTGAAACGACATACACTGTTGTAATCACCAAAAGGGAAGAATGGTCGACAAATGGCCATGAGTCTTTTCAGATTAAAGACTTAATAATCTTCACCGACGGGTCAGTCACGAAGGGTGGATCGGGCGCAGGAGTGTTCTCGGAGTATCCGATTATAGAACTAGCCCGGCCCCTCGGAGAAATGACGACCATATTCCAGGCCATTTGCCATATGCCATTTCATTGGCAGCAGAAGAATGTCTGCGACAAAAATGGAGGGATCGCACCATTCGAATTTGTTCAGACAGTCGGGCGGCATTATCAGCACTAAATGGCAACGACATAACAAGCCAGTTGGTGTGGAGTTGTCATCAGGTGGTTCTGAAACTTGGCTGACTGAACGAAACATTCCTGATTTGGGTGCCGGGGCAATCTAACATCGCTGCTAATGAGCAGGCTGACAGACTGGCTCGCGAGGGTCTGGATCCACAATGGTGGGGCCAGAGCCAGCTCTTGGAATCCGACCATCTACTGTCAAGTCTACTCTGAAGGGTGAAATTGCAAGGATTCACGCAGCCGAGTGGATAAATTTGGATTCCTGCCGGCAGGCGAAAATCCTTGTGAAAGAAGAAGGAGTTATATGCTGGATGGTAATTGGAAAGTTTCCAGGCAAAATCAAAATCAGGCGATTGACAGAGTAAAGCGGCACAACCGATCGCGATGAACCGACCCCGCTTGTAAACTTGACTAAAGAAAAAGGAGACCTAGTTGACATAAAAGAACCTCCGTTTAAGTAGCCGTAATTTTTTAGGGGATATGTTTGCGCGTTTGGAGAGACTGGAACTTACCCTTTCATCATTCATACCCTCCACTTCCAGAAATTATCAACGGCGTAACAACCGGTATCCGGTCTAGGCCTGCCTTAATAAGGAACTCCAGACATCCCGGTTTTGCGCCGAGGTCCACCAATTCGATATCCCTAAAAGCTGTCTGGCGTCCTGACGCCCGCCATCGCTCCATCTTAGGCAGGGTCTGCTTCGTCTTCTTTTTCTTCCATAGATATTGCCCTTATAGACTTTCCGGGTTGGATCATCTTCATCCATATAGATTAATTGACACGCCTACCATAACCTATTGAGTCGGATTTTATCCACAACCGGACGGTCATGGTATCGCTCATAGATTTCATCGTTATGTAGGCTACGGAATCGTCCATTCTCATGTAGGGAGCGAGCGGAACAGTTTTTGTAAGCTGAAATAGGCTCTGTTGGCTGGCAAACCAGTGCGGTTTGATGTTGTCGGTTGGTTGGTTTTTGGTGCTGACGTTGCCACCATATACTTTGTATTGCCTTCATTGATGTGCAGCCCAAGATCTCGCGCCAATCGCCGCCTGCTCGATCTGAAGGCAGTTTGTACGTCTCGGGTCGTTCATCCCATGTTGTCGATACGGTCAGCATAGGCCAGTAATTGGGTGGACTTAAAGAGGATCTTACCTCTTGCATTTACCTCAGCATCACGGATCACTTCCTCGAGGGCCAGGTTAAAGAGGACGCATGATAGGGCATCCCCTTGTCGTAGACCGTTGTTGATGTCGAATGGTCTTGAGAGTGATCCTGCTGCTTTTGTCTGGCCTCGCATATTGGTCAGGGTCAGCTTATAGATGGTACTCAGCCTTATGAGGCAGATAATGCCTCTTTGCCAATTGTCAGGCTGATTCGCTGTCCCATATCTTGAGCATAAGTTGATGAGCTACTTGGTTTAACTGGTCGCCTCCATATTTAACCAATTCGGCTGTAATCCCATCGGCTTCTGACGACTTATGATTTTTTAGCCGATGAATTGCATTCGATAGAGCTAAATGGCGAAGCCGATCACGACGAGCCGACCCCGCTTGTGAACGGGACAAAGGCTGAAGAAAAAGAAGAAGAATTGCATGGACTGTTTCTCCAATACTTGGTGGTGGCAGTATCTGTCCGTCGTCTTTAGTTGGCGGGACCTCCAACTCGCCGATGTTCTGGTTGTTCAATAGCTCATCAAAGTACTCAACCCTTCGCTGCAATATGCCCATTCTGTCGGAAATCAGATCCTCTTTGTCTTGGCAGGATGAGCATTGAGGTGTATTAGGCTTCATCCTGCTGACTTGTTGGTAAAACTTGCGCGCATGGTGCGGTTGCTCCCTGTACTTTTATAGTTTACAGATTTGTTGGTTCTCCCAGGCTACCGTTTTTCGTCTGTGAACTCGCTTCTTCGCTATACGGAGTTCGTGATTAGTCTCTGCGCGTGACCTAGTTCTTTGAGAATGCAACATTACTCGGTATGCGGCATTCTTCCGCCCCGTTGCTAGCTTACATTCATTTGCTGATGCTTCATCTCCAGGTCCTCTGTTAACTGTGGCTAATGCGGCATCCATGTCCCTCTTATAGGTGTCGTGCAATTGAATAATCCGCAGTCCGTTTGTATTTTGGTGTAAGCTATGGGAGCCAGCGTATCGCCTGAATACGGTCTCCTTCCCTACTTGACTGTTAAAATCCCCAAGTATGATTTTGATATCATATCTGGGACAGGCTTCGAGGGTTCGTTCTACTGCCTCGTAGAAGGTGTCCTTCTCCGATTCTGCAGTCTTCTCTGTAGGGGCGTGATCGTTAATCAGGCTTATATTTCTAAATTTGGCTCGCAAGCGCAGAGTGTATAGCCGTTCGCTTATATTTTCAAAGCCGATAACAGCAGGTTTCATTTTTTGGCTGACTAAGAAACCTACTCCGAGCACATGGTTCACTATAATATATAGTGTAGCGACTCTTCTCCAGGAAACCGGCCCCTGTCCGACGCATCTCCTGTAACGCTGTTACATCAGCCTTATATTGGGACAGGGTATCGGCTAGCTGCTCAGCAGCTTCATCTCTGTACAGCGAGCACACGTTCCTTTAGAAAATGCGCAAATTATTATTCCGTTGTCGTTGCGTTGTGTAATTCGTCCAGTTCGAGGCTCCTGTTGTGGCTTCATAACAAGTTTCCCTGTAGGGTTGTCAGCCCTACCCAACCCCCAACGTGGAGGACCACTTGGTATAATTTGTCCCGTTTTTAGGCGCGGGGACTCGCCTTTCTCCTTCTCTTGATCTTCGTTAAGAAAAAGCTGCCAGCGGTCACGACGTGGAGGTGGAGATAGGATGTGGCAGTAGAGCTGTTGGTGTTGGTTCAGCAGGCATTTCCCAGGTTTTATGTTCCATCGTGGGTACCAATCCACGTGTCGCCCTGGGACCTATACTACCCTTTGACCACCAGAAATGAGGGTGAAAATTATCTTCCAGAAATGGGGGTGAAAATTCGACCTTTATCCATTTTATTAAAAACTTTCATAGTGCTTATTTTTGAATGGATTTCGATGGAATCCGAGCCTCTTGCATTGTCCCGAAGCAAGCGTGTATACGCATGCAATTTTTAAAACCACATATACACTCAAAAGCATATTCGTGTCTCTCCACCTTAGTTTTTAAAACCATAAAAAATTTAAATAATTGACGTCGATTCCACTTAATGCATTCAAGCATGACTGAGGGAGGACAACATTTCTCTCTGAAGGAGTATCTATGAAAATTGCTTTGAGATAAAACACATTTTGTACAGAATTTCAAGAATTTCATGAAAAGCTGATGGGAGATTGAAATTTCATGTTTTTCGCTTTGTAGGAGAATGTGAAAGCCAAGGAAAATGTAAATTTTGCAGTACTTTGGGTTTTTATTCAATTGAAAGTGGCAACCTGTTCAAAAGATTCTGATAAGCCGCCGCCCTCTCAAGTCTCAAGAGAGCTCTATTGCTTCTAAAAATACCAGGCAGAAGTGGAAAGGAAGATTTCTAAAAATATTTCCCATTATATAAATTTGAATATAAGAATCTGAAAGATTTGCCACAAAATACTAATCCAGTGAAAAAGATGGCTTTTAAATAGTCATTCGGTCCGCACCGTTTTTCTGCTTTGTTTACCACCTCCCTTTATTCTAATAGAGTGGAGACGACCCTCTGCCTTCCCCCAGACATATTACGACGCAAACATTTCCACTATCAACAGATCCCTCAACCCCTTCATCGCAATCCATTGTATAATGCAGGAGCTACTCGTGCAAACAAATGGTATAAAGTTTTCACTTTTCCCGGCTGAGATGCAGGAAACTTTCATTCTTTCTTTCTTTCTTTCGTTTGCGACTATTTCCATTTATTTTTTTGTTTGTTTTGAAACAGCAAGCAGTAACCGTGCACAAACTGAACTGCAATTTAGGACACGCTACTTCGTCTAAAGGAATGAAAGGACAAAGGAATTTGTTCTAAGTGTACGAGTATTTCGGTTCACCGGCTGAGCCCATCTATTGACTCCCTTAGCTCTCATTTTCAGGATGCGAATAGTTGGTAAGATTGCCAACAACCATCGATCCCACTCCTTTCGCCAAAAGGATCAGACTTTCGCAAACAAATATAAAAGTTTCCTTGATTGCAAAGGCAAAAGTTTGTCGAGATGTTTGTCGAGCAGTTGGAACCTGGGGGGTGAACTTTGAGCTTTAATTTTCAATCTGTTCGATACAAATTGGATACGAGTTAGTTGCTGATCGATTGTTCTTGAATTGTTCAGGTACAACAGAAACGTTGAGAATCTATTTTTTGAGAAAGTTGAGTTTTGATTGAAAAAAACGCTTCGAGCCTTGATTAGGAATTCAGTGTAGTCACGGTAATTTGTTCATATTTAAAGAATTTTTGCTACCATATTCTCACCCTAGAAAGATGAAATTCGACGGGAAGGTATCTCTAAATAAATTCCCCAAATTCTTTACTATACACGGGCAAAGCCGTCTCCAGGCATCAAAGCAACTATTCCCAGAAAAATGGAACTCAGTGCTTTGAAAATCGGAAGCAATTAGGAGGTTTACTTGTTGGTATCAGTGGCAATAAATTTGAACACCAATGGGGATGGGGCTGCTTCTTCGAAGTATTCGGTTAGGATTCCACCTTGTTCCATGATAATTAAGTGAAATAAAGTTAGGAACTGAAATATCTTTGCCCGAATGCCTTTCAAATCTCTAGACGGGATCATTATCAAATATCTTTAATTTCCCGGCCCCGCTGTGCTTTGACCTTTACAATAATTGGCCAAAATTGATGACAAACCCTCCCTTACATTTTGAAGAAATAAACTGAAGTGGGTTAAGAGAGCAAATCGTGAGCTGTAGAGATGCGTTCCCTATATTTGATGCAGCCTTACACCAACCCACCATCACACAAAAAACATCTCCATTTGTAGATTGGGATGCATGCTATGATGGTTAGAATATATTGGGCATGCATGGAAAATATGGCAAGGATAAACGAGTTGGAAACTGTAAACGGAAACTGTGGGAAAGGCTTCGTGGTTTTCTCATCAAAATATGCTATACTTGTAGCTGAGTATGCAGTCAGATGCTTTGGGATGTTGCGGATAGTAGTGTAGGTGTCTGATGAGGTTTATATGTCCTCCTGTAATAAACTTACAACCGAGTTCCCGGTGAATGATGAAAATATGGCAGTTGATTTCCGAAATAATTAATAGCTTTTTGGCAGATACAGGTTTAAGCTTTCCCTCCGGCTCCGCCGACGATTCCAAATCCATTTGAAAGGGAAGGAGAGAAGAATCACTATAGTCTGAAGGGGGTGTAACACCTTGGCGTTTCAAGAAGTAGTTGCGAGCCAACCCTACTCATATGGTGCTTCTATTAAGACGGGTCACGAAATTAATTATTAGGCCTACAAATAAGTTCTGTCGGTTTTCACAATAGATGGCGTAGCTTGTTTTTTATTCCATTGATCCGCATTTCCAAACATTCATCGGAAAGCTACTGTCAGTAGGCACAAACGTCAGTAGAAATTATTTAAATGAAGTGTAAACAACAATACTTTTTTCATCAACGAAAATGGCCAATTTTGTACCACATAATGTGTTTTTGCGGGGAGTTCATTATTTCAATATGAAGAAAAAAGCAACCGAAAGTCATCGCATTTTGGTGGAAGTTTATGGTGAACATGCTCTATCTGAGCGAACGTGTCAGAGGTGGTTTAGACGGTTTAAAAGTGGCAATTTTTACTTGGAAGACGAAGAGCGCGCCGGAGGGCCAACAATTTTTGAAGATGAAGAATTAGAGGCATTGCTCGACCAAGATCCATCGCAAACGCAAGAAGAACTTGGAAAAACACTTGGAGTCACTCAGCAAGGGATTTCCCACCGTTTAAAAGCAATGGGAATGATCCGACAGGTCGGAAATTGGGTTCCGTATGAACTGAAGCCAAGAGACGTCGAACGCCGTTTTTTCACGTGCGAACACTGCTCCAACGCCAAGAAAGGAAGGGTTCCCTGCATCGAATAGTTACTGGCGATGAAAAGTGGATCCATTACGATAATCCCAACCGGCGAGCAACGTGAGGATACCCCGACCATGCCTTATCATCGACGGCCAAAACGAATATTCATGGTGAGAAGATCATGCTTTGTATATGGTGACCCAGCTGGGTGTGGTATACTATGAGCTGCTAAAACCGAACGAAACGGTCACAGGCAAACTCTACCGACGCCAAATAATGCGTTTGAGCCGCGAACTCAAGAAAAAACGGCCGCAATACCAGCAAAGGCATGATAAAGTTATTTTGCAACATGACAACGCTCGTCCACATGTTGCACAGCCCGTTAAAACATATCTAGAGACGTTGAAATGGGAAGTCCTACCCCACCCGCTGTACTCTCCAGACATTGTTCCTTCTGATTACTATTTGTTGCGGTCGATGCAGCATGGCCTGGCTGATCAGCATTTCTCCAATTACGACGAACTCAAAAAATGGCTCGATGAGTGGATAGCGGCCAAGCCGGCCAATTTTTGGCGCGATGGTATCTATGAATTGCCTGAAAGATGGAAGAAAGTTATGGCTAACGATGGACAATACTTTGAACAATGAATATATAACCAATTTTTCACAATAAAGTTTCAAATTTAAGAAAAAAACCGACAGAACTTATTTGTAGACCTTATATATTTTCGGGTAAGACTTTTGCTTCCATCAACGATCCATTATCGCCTTAACGACGATATTGAGACGTATTTCAGGCAGAATTCAGGTACGACAGGCTAAACATGTCAAAGTTAAGCGGGATAAGATGGTGAGACTTTGAGAGAACACCTCTCCCTCATGGGAAACTGTGTTTTTGTACTCTGGCAAGTCTACCGGAAGTAAATTTGAGTACCGGGCATCCTCTTATCATGGGAAGAGGTATCAGACAGAATTTCAACTCTTAGATTCCCGTCCAGGATGAGGAACATCTCAATTCCTTCCTTCTCTTCTTCCTCTGGTGTTCTTCAAGGCTCTATACTTAGCCCGCTACTCCTCCTGTTTTTTGTCAATGACCTCGCCTCCGTCCTCCCCTGCCCGTATTTGCTTTATGCAAACGACCTTAACTTGTTTGCCTCTGTTTCATCTCCTTTGGACTGTGCTCTCTTATGGTCCAACCTTGACAATTTAATCCGTTGGTGTTCGGTCAACAAGCTGACACTGAATGTCAACAAATGCCGCTGGATGTGCTATTCGCTTAAACCTTCCTAAACATCCTTTTCCTATTCTCTCAATGGACAATCTCGTTCACTACTGACCTCCTTCAAAGACCTGGGTGTAATATTCGACGGCAAACTGCGTTTCAA
This sequence comes from Hermetia illucens, assembly GCF_905115235.1. Lineage (NCBI taxonomy): Eukaryota > Metazoa > Arthropoda > Insecta > Diptera > Stratiomyidae > Hermetia > Hermetia illucens. The sequence goes on from NC_051852.1 coordinate 118,021,908, forward strand.
TTCCTACTTTGTTGACATCATCAATAGAGCTTCCAAAATGTCTGGTTTTATCCTATGTTACCACAATCCAGCGCTCCTTAGCACTCATCAATTCCCTTGTCAGAAACATCCTTGAATATTGCTGAGTAGTCTGGTCCCTCCTCCGCATTTATGACTGCCGCGCTGTTGAAATTGTACAACGCAAATTCACCCGGACCCCCTTTTACAAAAAGAACCTTCCACGGGTTGATTAGCAGTTACGACTACGCACCCTCAATCGTCCCTCCCTGCAGAAACGCCGTGTCTTCCTTGATATGTCTACTCTTTACAAACTCTGCAATTGTCTGATGGACTGCTCCGCCAAGTCGGATATTACTTTCCGTATCGTCTCGTCTCATAACACATGTAGTGCGGATATTTTTGATATACCCTTCGCGAAGTTCGAGATTTACTTCCACTCTCCGATCCCGACGCTATGCCGCCCTACAGCTTGGGTCCTTTGACTCTATTTCCTTCTCTAGTTTTAAGCGTAAAATAAGCCATTCACTTGCTCCTGTAATGGCAGTGGTGACCGGGCTGTCATTCGGCAGTGGGAAAGCTATCGCCTTGATCGGACCGTAGACATATTGAACAGGCGTCTGTATAACATATAGGTCGCTATCGTAAGTGCTCTTTTCAAGGTTTTGTGTGTGGCCATAACATTTTATCTAGTGTTCCCTCCAAGTTCACCTTCCTCCCACGAACTTCAAACATGGCAAGAATACCAGCTCTGGTTCCTCCGGGATCAATCAGGGAAGGTATCCAATTTTAACCTATTCAGGTATTAGTTGTATCCACCATGGCTGGTGACAAACTGGATGAGATAATAATTGATCTCTTCATGTTTTCCACCCTATCAATTGGGGCTTAAAAATACATTAAAGGTCTTCCCTGCCTTTCGAAAGAGGGGACTAAAAGGAATTGAAATTTGGGGGTAGCAATCTGCAAATTTTGAAGCCTTATTGCTACCGAAATGTCAACTACGTCTCGGATAGGGACTGACTTCAAGACTGCGACCTTTGGCTATCGAAAGCGGACTATGATTGGTTTCTGGAATGTACGCACGGTCCTCGATAATGGTAGCCGTCCTCAGAACGCTCGCTTTCTCCAATTCGAGCGGGAATTCTAACAATATAAGCTCGACATTCTGGGCCGAACCTAAGTAGGATGGTGGGACTCTGGAACGTATTCCTGTCCCTTTTGACATACTAATGGCAATGTGCTTTCGTACTCAGCAAAACCAAGTGATAGCAGATGCGAATCCGGCTTGGTGTTGTTTCTGATAGTTGCCGCAATGCGCGCTCTATTGACCAGGAAGCCGGTTTCTGATACACTTCTAACTGCAAGATTCCTATCCAGGTTAAACAGCAATTAGACTCAGCTCAGGGGAGACTTCCTAAAGGTGACATTGTGATCACGATGGCTAATGTTAATACACCTGTGACGGGGAAACACAGTCTTGGTGACCTCAACGGTAACGGTGGGAGGTTCGGGGATTTCTGCAACTTCCACCACCTCATCGTTGGTGGCATATTGTTTGAGCACACAGTCTGCCATAAGGTCAGTTAGGTCTCAATTGACCGATGCGAGCAGCAGTAAATTTAGGAGTTATTTCTTCGATGTGCGTAACCAGAGAGGCGCTGACATCCACCTCGAAAGGGATCACGATCTGATAGTCACTTAGATTCGCTTGCGTGTTGCTTCTGCCATTTCTCGCAGCTGCGAACTACCAAATTCAATATCGAGCACTGCTGCTTGAAAGTGGGAGAGCTATCTTGTTGATCAGACGGCAGATATACTGAGTAATCAGCCTGAAGATATCGATGAGCATTGGACCGCTTTCAAACACTCTCTTTTCTTGGATGTTACGTAGGTCGTCGGCCATGTCAAGAAGGGCTTCATAAGATCAGGTAAGATCTGGCTGAATGTGGAATTGTGAAAGCCGATCAATGAAAGAAGGGACTTCAGGGGGTCATCCCGTGTGTCGGGTTGGAGAAATCGATTTTTTTTCTACATGAATTGTATCTATATCTAGTGGAGAATATGTCGGCAAAGGGATTTTCCGATATTCTGAGTCGTTCAGAAATTACAGTGTTAAACAGGTAAGGAGTTTGCAGCCGCGACTAGAGTACTCGATGAGAAAGAGCATCGAATCTTCTTTTACCTGTTAGTGTTTTACCTGAGCCTTATAAATTCGAACACAGTTATAAATATAAAAAGATGGAAAACCAATCAATTGTCTAAACTTATTTGCTGTTTAGAATAAAAAGGATAATCCAGTCTAGAGTGAGCACTGAAAGGCTTTCAAGCTATACTCAGTTATATTTTGTTGTATGTATTGTGCTGTTTGTGTGTTCAGTGATTTTTTTAAATGGATCGTACGAAGGGAGATCGGTTTAACGTTCAACGTCATGCTTGCTCTAAAAAACGAGTATTTCATGGGAATCGATACTTACATATCAGAGAAGAAAAAGGACTTCGCATCAACATCAGCAAAGAAACTTTTAGCAAGCATGAACATGGATGTTCCAATTGCGACAAGTTAAGACAAAGGAATGCGTAGGACATGTCGAGAAAAGAATGGGAACGCGGCTTAGAAATGCAAAGAAGAATCACAAAGGCATTGGTGGAAAAGGCGCTGGAAAATTTACTGATAATGTTATTAACGACCTGACTACGTTTTTAAGGTTTTGTGTGAAACAAAACCTTATTAGAATCCAGACGGTGTCTGTCTGTCCGTCTGTCCGTCTGTCTGTCTGTCTGTCTGTCTGTCTGTCTGTCTGTCTGTCACACCCAATTTATTCGGAAACGGCTGGACCAATTGTTACGAAACTTGGTGAGAGTATGTAATCTGGTGATCCCTTTACATGCAGTAAGTGGCGCCATCTTGTGTTAAGTTTAAGGGGGGGCTCCCCATACATGTGAATGGAGGGTGCAAATTTTTTTTTCACAGAATGTAGCCATTTGGGGTATCAAATGAAAGGTCTCAATTAGTACTTTTCGAAACTGGTGCAATATTTGATATTGGGTGAAACATGGACGAGTGAGCGCTCAAAATATGACCCCCAAAAAGTGTAACAGGTCTCGTTCTCAGAACCTATCCAACCGAAAAATCTGAAAAAAATCACAGTGGTGCATCTCTACGAAATCTAGGCCTCAAAATATATCCGGTTCCGACATCTGCACAAATAAAGTTAATAATAGTATATTTCCACATTTTAGAAATTTACCCGGCACCCCCCTCATGTTCATCCCAGAAGTACAAAATTTGGCATGCGTGTAATGAAGAACATAGTGCATAGTTTGGTCAAGTTTGAAGAATATCCAATTATTATTAACAAAGTTATAGGGGGTAAAACTTCACAATTTTTTGTGAATTTCGAGCACTCTACAACCTGCATGACGTCATCATCACATATCAATTCGTCAATACCACAACGAAATAAGTTCATATGAATTGGGTCTCAGAGAATTATTTTGTTTTAGTTTTTTTAGTTATTTGCCAGCCAGACATGTGTGCATGTAGGTATATAATATATGCGTGCTAATGAACTTTGCGGGTAGTGCCTAATTCAAATAGATATAAGAAGTAAATCGGAAATATGGGTACGATCAATTTATATACGTGCCTATATGTGTACAGTATTCGGAAATAGGCAGTTTGTTTGTTTAGGGCGAGCGTAATATCTATGGCTGTAATATGTACGTATGTCTCGTAGTTTGGAAAAATATGAAGGAGTATGTTGGATTTGTATAATAGCTATATACGGATAGAAAAATATGCGTTGAAATTTCTTACATAAGATGAACACAAAACCTTTATATCCGAAGCGCGAGCTTCCGGTATTCCGACTTGTTTGAGCAATAGTTTTGACACGCAAATTCGATAGAAGGAATGAAGCAAGAAATTTGGCCAACTTTCTTCCATAAATGTTCTACAGACGAAAATCCTCAGCATCAAAATTGTCCAGCAGGCGAGGACAGTTGCTTTAAATGACGCAAAGCGGAAGCTAAAGGAGAACTGGATAATTTCCACCACAAGAAAGCACCTTTGACTGAAGAAGTTCAAACAGTCATCAAACCAATCTACGAATATTTGTCACGAGATGATCTCTTGAACAGATGTTTAGGAGCAGAGACCCAGAATAACAATGAGTCGTTAAATGCATTGATCTGGACTTTCGCTCCTAAACACCTGTATTTTGGGGTCAAGGTCGTAGAAATAGGCACTTTTCTGGCTGTAATTATTTTCAATGAAGGATTCAATGGCATTCTCAAAATCCTAGTGACAATGGGATGTCAAGTTGGTCACATATGTCAGGTTTATGCCGACCGCCGTAATTAAGTGCGAATTTGGCGGTCCGAACGATGATCGACTGACCTCGCTAAAAGAGCCAGAATTGAAACCAGAGAGCAACAAACGGCCCTACAAGACTTTTTTGAAGAAACGGAGGGCACTCTCTATGAACCAGGTATAGTATATTAATGGTGAGTTAACATTTTACTGTTGGTAACCACATTTAAATTTTCAAATGCGTTTTTCTCGAAACTGCATCTTGAAAATCGGCTGCCACCATAGCTCAAAATCTATACAACCAAATTCTTTGAAATTTTCACGACTTCTTTAATACATATTTCTACGGTCCGCACACTAGGATAATTGCAATCGGACGGGTAGATTTTTTTTATTCATAAAAAAACACCAAAATTCAAAAAATTAAGTTTAAAAGCCCACCAAAAATTTACCTTTTCATATTTTCTAATTATCCTAGTTTGCGGACCGTGGAATATTGTCCATATTAAAATACCGTTTAGTTTTTTTCCCTCAGATGAAGACAGCGCCCTCCAGCGTGACAGCAGAAAAACACCTTTTTTTGGAGATGCATAAATTGACACGGATTCCAAAAACTAGCTACGATATCAAGCTGAAAAATTTATCACATATATTAGAGATATCAATAAACATATGGTGAAAAAATCACGTTCTTATCTTCATCCAGTCCTCCGAAATAATTTTTCAAAAAAAGGCAAAAAAAACGGCCTTCACACGGGATGACCCCCTTAAGGCTCTATTGACCGCTGCGAGACCCCAGATCGCAATGATTTCAGAAATGTTTACCGCTTCACGAAAGGGCTTGCATGTGGCCGCCAATCTATCGATGGTTCTGTGAAGGATGTCAGTGATCGACTTTTAATCTACGATGATGAACAACTGATAAGGTGGAAAGAACATTTCATTATGTATCATATCCGGTGAAATTCCAATTGGATTGTTGCGCCAACGATTATTGTAATTATTTCGATAGCGTGAAAAGGGAGTGTATTTGGAGTGCTCTACGCAGGACGGTATTCTGGGGAAACTAATAGTTATATCAGAGCGACACATAATGGTGGAAAATGTCACCTCTCCACCGAGGTAAAATCTAGAAAATTTTAAGCTCCAAAGTGGAGTCCGATAGAGTTGCAATCTGTAGTTTTTCTTGTTATTTTCGACGTTTTTCATGTTGCCTTGTCTAGAGGAAGTGGGATAATACATTGGAGTACGAAATCTTTCCTCAAACAGCTCGGCTATTGACCCCTATTTGCTAACTCATCGGGTCATTTACCTTGTTCAAATGGCTCTGGATTTGGAAAGAGTAAAGTAGTGGAGTGGGATTGAAGGTAAACACCAACAAAACTAAGGTTCTCAGTGTGACGGGCTATCGTACTCTTCCTATCTGCATTAGTGGGCAGAGCATCGAAGGCGTTGACCAACTTGTGTATCTAGGAAGAGTGGCTTCTGCTGACGGTGGCACTGAATTGGATGTTGGCCGAAGCACCAACAGCGCTAGATCCGCTGCCTTGTCTAAGATCTGGGAAAGGAGTTATTGCCAAAGCAAGATCAAGTTAAGACTGTTCTTTCTGTGTTACCATGTAGGGGTAGCACATGGCAAGCGAACTTCACTGTTACCCAAAAGCGCCAAGATCTTATCAATACCTGTCTGTGTCCTATGGTCGGAGTGCGCTGGCCTGATACTCTTACAAACGAAGAATTTGTTCGTACGCAATGTGATCGAAAGGCGGAGATGGCAGCGGATAGGTTACACTTTAAGAGGGCGACAATTGCATGGCTAGTTTTGGCTTGCAATGTTATCCACCCTCCCAAGTTGACCGACGAGTGGGTTGCCCAAAAGGCACTAATAGCAAGGTCCGCCGAAAAGGAGTGCAGGAGTCTCAGAAAATCGCTTAGGGGGGGGGGGGGTGTAGCTGAAGCGCACTTCGTGCAACCGCCAACGATGCGCACACCTGCGCGACATGCTACAGTCCACCAAATGGCAACCATATATATGCTATATTTGTGGATATATATAAGCCAACTATTAAAAAAAAACTGTACGTGTGCGCTAAACCGAGCAGTCCTGGGATCAAAAATAGTAGGAGGCAGCCTCTCCTTAGTTAGTAGGATTCGCCGTCAATTGGATGGACTTTAGGTCCAGGACTCATCTTTTGGGGTCAGGTATGCAATTTGCAATAGTCTTTATGCTATTATCATCCACTTCTAATTCAGTGGACTTAAACAAAAGCACGTTCCCGGTGTTGACGGGTATTTTTTCGCAGGACTAAATTGAAAAGAGCGGATTCAGTCCATTTTGTTGCAGGCTTGGGTCAGTTTTGAGGTTCAGGGCTGGTTAATTTCTGATCCTGACTTGGGATTAGGGATAGCATGATTAATTTTGTAAGTCAAAGATTTTTCTTACCGGACAATTGAAAAGTCCTAAGGAGGGTTAGACTTAGTTGAACCGGACCGAAGTGTAAGATAAAAGCAGATATTATTGAAGCCTGGTTGATGATGTCGACGCAGAGAGAATTGAAACGGACGTTGTCGTCGAAGGTTACACTTAGGTGTTGAAAAACTGTGGAAATGAAGCAGATGGAAAGAATAGCGAGATGATATGGGGAACAATTAAGGATGTCCAAACAAAAATATGGAAGCTATGGATGGACCCTCGAAGGAAGGCAGGAGACATCATCCGCATGTTGGGTGAACAGAACTCGGGGAATGGACTTCGGACACTGGAAGGTAAAGTTCATAAATGCCAGGCAGGATACATCTACAAACATGGAGGGTTTCAGCTTGGTATTCGAACTGGAAAGAGTTTGAATGTGCTCGGGGACAGCCATATGGTCCTCTACTTTTTCCTAAATAGATTGAGATTCAATCATATTAGGGAACTGTAGAGTATCATCCCGTTTTTAAGAGCGAAGAAAAATGATGGTCTTCAACTCACATAAGATAGAGAAAATTGCAGCCTCTTCGGTGCGCTTTTCAAGAATGGAGCTACGCCCGGAGGATAGTGCATGCAAGGGCGTAATTACAGAGTGAATTCTACCTGCTAGGAACTGCTCCTCTACCATTTACGGAACAGATGGAAGAAAGGGAAGCCAGAGACGTGAACGAAACTGACTCGATGCAGGATCATGTGATTGGACCCGTGCAAACCTGACACCACAAACCAGTGAAGGTGTTAAGTGGATAATAGGCGCACTGCGTAATGAGATGAGACCTTTCCTTGATGCGAACATGGGCACTGCGCCAAGTGCCGCTATTCTCAGAGAAATCAAACACAAGGGGATCGAGTCTCTGTATGGTGCGATGTGGCGGAAACTCCGTCCCAAGCTGACCACCGCATACACTTCTATTTTGCATTACACAGTTGAGTAAGTTTATGTTGATAAACATAAAGGTTGGTCAAATTAACCTGTAGCATGAAAAGGCCTCCTTCTATCCGTTGGCAGAGAGCTGACGGAGCTGCAGGACTTCCCCTACATTTTTCTCTGATGCAAGAGCCATGGGTTCGATTTAATAGAATCTCAGGCAGTGGAACTTTTATGAAGAAAGATCCAGAAGAACGGGAGCTTGTTAGGGACAACCATACTGATACAGTTCTGTTCCTAGTACCCACGTATTGTCATCGTACAATATCAGATTAATGGGGAGAGGAAAACATCTTAGTTGCTTCTGCTGATTTACCTTAGAAGAGAGTGTACTAAGGAATTTGGTAGCATATTCAGAATCAATTGGTCTCAAATTTTTAATAGGTTGCGATGCGAATGCTCAAACATATTTGTTGGGGAAGTAACAAATGTAATCCAAGAGAAGAGAGGCTATTTGATTTCATCACTCAGCTGGTCCCATGACTGCGGGTAGGATGCGCCCCTACGTTCGTGGGACCGAGAAAAAGTGAAGTAATTGACCTAACAATCTGTACTTCAAAAGTGTAAAAGTTAATCACAGACTGACGGGTGCTAGACCAAGTCTCACTGTCAGATAACCGATAGCTAGAATTCAGTCTGACTTTTGCTGGCGAACAGTTTGTAATACAAAGACGGTAGGCAGGAAAGGAAAGAATTGGAGAAAGTTCAATGAACTTAATGGCAATAAAGTGCAGCTATCTAGGCGACAAAGGACTCCTTTGGCGCTTGAAGCTGAATTGAAAACTGAGCATTGGACACTTTTGGAGGGCTATGAAGAGGCTTGTCCTTTTTTCGAGGTTAAAGCAGTAAAAAATTCAGGAATCAATCAGTCAGCTGTGCAGAGCTGGGGGGATGAGTCGGCCAAGTTGGACTCTCTTAGGAAACTTGATGGTACTTTCATGAGCACCCAACTGGAATCAGTATAGACCCTCTTGGAAGTACACCATCCGGGAGAACTGGTGAGTCCTTGAGTGTTTTACGTCGGTACCTGTCGTGGAGAGTTAATCCTACGGTCTTCTTAAGACACGGATTGATTTTGTGACCACAATCAGAGCCCCGCTGTGACAAGCAACAACGGTACCTTTCTATACCAAGTGAATGGCTTAGCGTTCACATTGGTGGAAGCAAGACCTGCCTAAATCTCTACCAAATTAAGGAGTGCGGCACCCGTGCTGAAACGCAACACCACGCCGAGGCCCGAAGATCTCTTCTCGCTTGAGCATAACCACAACCCCGATGAAGCTGCCACTAGGGGGCCAACCGCAAACAACCGAGCTATACCGACATACAACAGGAGTTCACCCGAAGTATGAGAGTCCAGGGACTATCCCCTTTCCCATGGTACCCAGGGGTATACCCCCTGGTAAGGTTTCGTGACTATTGTCACTTCAGATGAGTCCCCATGCGGACTCGAGTCTGATCGCCCTAAGTAAGCCTTGGAGTATTCGCCTACTGCATCACGGCCGGCAAGCCAATGCGATACAGCGTGTCCCGGTGCCACCACTTCGAGGTTCTCCTCGGCCACTTGGTTTTGGTTCAGTTGACAGGGTTGCCGCCCCTTCGACTCACCGCCACTTCTGAGCACTCCGGGAGAACTGGTGAGAGAAGTGGAAGGGGAGGAGTTGACGGATCTTGTAACCCTTTGAACATGTCAGTGTTGCAAGGTGAACTGGAACACTGCGAGAGCGGTTGTTACCAATGAAAAGGTGAGAGTTGCCCTACTATCCTTTGAACAATTCAGAGCACCTGTCATAGATAGCAGCTATCCCGTAATGTTAAAAGAAAAGTATGCAGCACTTAGAGCGATTGCTAAGAAATATTTGCCTAGAATGTTTTGCTTTGGTCTATGGGCCTATCTATTGACAGAAGATTAGGTAGTCTTCAAAACGAAGCCTGGCGAAGATGACTATGCTAATCCAAAGAACTTCAAACAAATCAGCCTGACCTCATTCTTGCGGAAAGGTTTGGAGAGACTGGTTTAGCGTCACATTTGTGGGAAGGCGTTTAAGTCACATTCACTTAATGAAAACCAACATGCCTACCAGCGTGGAAAGCCCTGCGAGTCTCTTCATTCTTTGGTTTCAAAGATAGAGGGTGCAACTGTGAAGGGTGAGTACGCTATGAAGGTTTTCGTGGACATTGAAGAGGCGTTTGACGGTGTGCATTTCCAAAAACTTTGTGATGCCGCCAGAAAGTGTGATGTTGATGATACTTTAAGTGGATCTACGCTAGGCTAACGCTGAAGTGGGTGCCGATCGCTATCAAACGGCAGCAGCAATGAAAGGCTGCCCCAAGATAGTGTACTATCGTCACTTCTATTGAGTATGCTAATTGACGCATTACTATGCCAACTGCAAAATTTGCCAATACACGCTCATGCTTATGTTTTTGAAGTGTCTACGTTTGCTGTTGAATGGGATCTTGGATCGGTGTGTAGTAACATATAACGTGCCGTTGATTTTGTAGACGGTTGGTGCTTCAGGTACGGACTTTCAGTTAATCTAAATAAAACTACAAGGACATTATTTACAAATAAAGGAGAAAATTGGATGGCCACCCTATGATGAAAGGTACAACCCTTCAACTCTCGGGAGAAGTGAAATATCTGGGAGTCATTCTAGATAAAAAGATAAGAAGTAACAAACATGTAGAAGTAAGTTGAAACGAGCTCTCGCAGCCTATGGGTTGTGCAAACGGACTTTTGTTTCGACATGGGAACTCATACCTCACGGAGTATTGACAGATTTACTGGTAGAACTAAATCCAGTTCTTACAATGGCTTCTCATTTTCGGGTCTCTCTACATCTGTGTGGTAGAAGATTTGGTGTTACCCTGAAAGGTTTAGAAAACTGGGAAGTCTTCTACACCGATGGATTAAAAAAAGAACAGGGCTTTGGAGCCGCAGTCTACCTCTCGAATAAAAACGAGAAGTCAGCTTTTCCTTTGGGACAATATGCAACGATTTTTCAAGCCGAAGCATATGCGATCCTAAGGGAGGCAAACAGGGTGATTGACGAGCGGTTGAATGGCAGGCTCATCGCAATCTGCAATGATAACCAGACTGCAGTTAGGGCGTTCAATAGCCTTTGGATCACCTCGCAGGTCGCTTAGGAATGCAAAAATCGTTTGAACTCTATATCTAGATTCAATATGGTGCAACTACTACTAATGAAATCTCGGACGCTTTAGCAAACGCAGTTTCAATCTCCACCATGCTAGGATCGGAACCAGCAATTGGGTATCAGTAGCATTGGCTAAGGCGGTCTTTTAAACTGGGAACAAGCCTCTCATAAAGACAGGTGAAAGAGCCTAACTGCTGCTAGACACATCAAACTTTTCTTTCCGAATCAAACATGCATACTGCAATGTTTATCCTGTCGAAAAGCAGGAAGACTTGCAGGAGTATTGTAGGCATTCTGACAGGCCGCAGTTCACTAACTGGACATATGTTTAGAATGGGAATTATTCAAGATGAAACATATTCCTCCTGTAAAGAGGAATCCACAGAGCATTTTCTATGTACATGCCCCGCCTATGGACTCATTAGGCACCATATCCTTGGTACCTCTGTGCTCCAGTTGCATTAATGAATCTCGGATATTCCATTGAGTATAATGAGTCACCGCGGTCTGAGTGCTCTGAGGCTATAGCTTGTCCCCCACCACAAACACACAAACACTGATATTGGTGTCAAGTTATTCGATGAGAAACTCAACCATGGATGGAGTAAGGACAGGAAAGGCGAACAAATCAGAACAGTCCAGATCTAGAAAAGTCGAAGAAGCGAGCTAGGAAATAAGGAGCTAAACATGAAGGCAAAATAACAGCAAGGTAAGTAACAGAGCAGTACTGATTGCGCAGAATTGGTAGCAGGCGAGCGAGATTGATAGAAATGGGGAAAGTTTGAGTAACATAACAGGAATCGCGAATGTTGGATCAAAACGGCATCGACATCTACCATGTATCACCTATGAGATTTCCTTATCGCCGAAATAAAAGAGCAGCGCAAATCCTTGAAATTAGCCAATCGTGTAACCCTATCCAAAAACAAAGGAAAGACTATTTTCTAAGCTCAAACCCGCCGAAGTTTCAAAGCGGCGATTTTCAGTCGTTATAATTCATACCCGACAGGAGTTCGTTTTAGATTTTTGAATTAATATATTTGGAGGGGCTGTTGGTCACGCTGCTTCGCAAGATAGAGGTGACACAGCGTCTGATAAGTTTGTCCCTTCCCTGTCGGAGGAGACGAACGAAAGTTGCGGCGAGCTAGTAGAAGTTGCTACATTTCCGTGGATCTTCTAGTGAACCAAGTTGAATAAAAGCGCAGAAAAATGGGCGAAGAAAGGACATAGCTTAGGAGGAGATCAGAGAGGATGTTGTCAGGAATGCTGAGAGCTTTATCCCAGCTAACAGGCTATTTCAGTTGAGTCATTTTAGAGCCAAATTCAAGTTGAATTTCTGGAAATTTAGCATAGTTGATTTGCGTTCAGTGTCGGAGTTGCACTAGTGGAGCTCCGCTTCGAATTCCAAATCTGAATGATCAGCATCGGTTCTGATACAGGGTGATGTACTATAAAATTGAAATAGGTAATATTCTGGTAGGGTGGAAAGGAAGAGATAGAAATGGAAATTGTCTCGAAGGAGTTCTTGGTGATATTGAATTGCAATGTCTTCGGTTCATCTAGGTCCTGGTATTGTATATAGCCTTAGTTCACTGGTGTTTGCAAAAACAAAGTGCTGGGACGAGAAAATTAACTAGCCTCGTCAATTTGGAAACTGCGGTGGCAACTTCAACATCAGTTTAAAGTCTACGTTGGTGTTCATACATGGTATTGTTTTGGGGAGAAAGCGCAAGTGTCAGTAAGTAATCGGCATATTTAGACGCTATTCCATGCTTGGTTATACTATGTATTCCAACGCCGAACAGAAGAAAAAGAATAGTGGAACCATTTTCGGATGCTGTAGTTTTTGGTAACCCTCCGTGTATGTATGGGTACAAAATGCACAAAGAGCAATTGTTGTCCTTTAACAAGCTCTTCGCAGAAAGTCCAAATTGATTTTGCACATTTCCTCAATCTTGTCCTTATCATTGAATTACTGTCGATGAAATCCATCCATTCAAATTTGTAACTTCGTAACAGACTCATCTTCCCTAATTGGACAATTCTCAGAATTAATTATTTGTTGCAAATGTCTCAATCAGAACTCTCTGGAGTCCTTTCAGTGTGAAACCAAATAGGCTTTGCCTACATTATTCAATATTGGTTCGACATGTTAATTAAGCAGGCAATGCAATCATATCGTTTTGCAGATACATGATTCCTCCATGGAAGCGTTCAGATCTGTTTGACAGCAAATTACCACAAATATCTGCTTCGATTCGGTTAAGGCCATAAATGATTCAGCTTGCAACGCTTTCGACTTGTCGTGTTTACATTCTACTTATAGGAAGCAGCTATTTGCTCGATTACATTTGACTTTTACGGATATAGAACTGTCGTTATTAATTTAACAGGACGATGTCTGCATAGCGATTCCAGTAATTGAGAAGTTTGAATGTTTATGCGTTGAACTTCGGAAGAATAAAATATGCAATGAAGTAAAGGACATTTTAGCATGGAACCATGTTAGCTTTAAAATGGAGACTCCAGACCCTACTTGCTCAATTAAAATTACACTCATAGGGCTTGTCCTGGCCCTATCTACCAACTTATAGCAAAATATCATTTCTTGCAAACTGATAGCATATATAGTATCTCTGCTGCTTCCTCGTGATAAGGATATCGAATTATGCCACTTGAGAGAATTCTTTTATATCTTTAAGATCCGAAGCTAGGGTCGTAGAGAGAAAATTCAGACCCGAAATGAAAATTATGTAAAAAAGTAGGTCGGGGTGGAGAATGTGTGGGCTCTTTATTGGCCCTTTTTTTCATTGAAAGCTTCATTCCAGATCCTCAAGAGAACTCTAGACCCAGGAAACCGGCCTTCTACCCCCTATTGTCTGGCGTGCCCGAAACTAACAAGTCTTTAGCCGGGAACCGTGATAGCAGACCTTGTCGGTTATTCCAAATTTCAAAGGTTTCGACAACTTGAACAGGAGTTGAATCTGGTTGTTGAGGACATTCCGCGATACATTATTTTCGTTATCAGGGTAAGGCATATGACTGCTTATAGACAGTATTAAGTGCACCACAAAAATAATATTTGAAATTAATAATAAAATGCTTGATAGTTTAATTTACTCCAGTGATCTCAGTACAAAGCTTCCAAAAACTGTTTCGCTCGAAATGTCTCACCATAGGGCCAAAGCTCTTACTGTACAAGAAAACAATCTTGCCAGTCCTCATGTATTCCTTGGAGACATCGGTTCTTAGCAAAAAAAAAAAACTGCGAATTCTTGGTCGCGTTTGAGAGCCCCCAAGAATTTTTGGCCCCTTACATGAGGATGGACGATTCCGTGGCCTACATAACGGCGAAACCTATGAGCGATACCATGACCGTCTGGTTGTGGATAAAATCCGGCTCAACAGGTCACGGTGGGCGGGTCACTTTATCCGTATGGCCCGGTAAGTCTATAAGGGCAATATCTATGGTAGGAAAAGAAGACGAGGCAGACCCTGCCTAAGATGGAGCGACGGCGTAGACCAGTACGTCAGACAACTTTTAGGGATCTCGAATTGCTGGACTTCGGCGCAAAACCGGGATGTTTGGAGTTCCTTATTAAGGTAGGCCTAGACCGGATACCGGTTGTTGTACCGCTGATTATTATAATTTATTTTTATGATTATTTGAGCATTACCTACATATGTCCCACCACGTGCATTGACTGAAGGTCTTAAAAACAATCAGAGAAATGTAATGTTTTCTTCAGATAATAATAATAACTCCGCCGAAGCCGGTCCCAAGCCCGGTTGTGAAAGGAGGAGGGATGGATAGCTGTACGCTCCCGCAGCGTCGTAGGTGAGGAAAGTGCAGGAACCTTGCAGTCTTGCAAATTACTCAGTAAGGAAGCTATCCCAAGACCTGGCAGCTAGGGATAAAATGCACCACCAATAATGAGAAGAAGAAGAAATTTAAGGTCCGGTACGGATAACCGGCGGGAGTCATCTGACTTGGTGACTGCGTCGGGCTCTCGTAATGGACAGCACGGCGTCGAAACCGCTAGTCGTGGGGCGGTTCGTCATCAGGGAACGTGTTCGACTTGAGGTCATCGGGGAAAATAGTGACCGAGAGTCGATGGGGGCAGGGGCGGCGGCATCAACAACACCACGTCGCACTGCAGGCAACAGGTTCAGTACTCGCCGAAGCACTATTCTCCACCGTCCAGCTGAAGTTACCGCTTTAGGTTCGGGACGAATTCCAAACAGCGTGTATAGAATTCTCGGATATGGATCCTTTGCATAGACCAGCAACTCCGGGGATTCTATCTCAAATCAATGATGAGATTGCATCTCGACTGTGTGCTGATATGTCGCTGCTGCAACTACAATCATTTGTGTATTGTGGTGCAGTTATGGCTATCAGATTGCACGGTCAGAAGATTCGCTTTCGTGTTATTAGTTTGAGTGACCATCCCCAGTGAGACACCCGTAGTTAAAATTCTGGACACACTAAAACAAAAACTTTCAGTCATATGCAGTCGATTGCGACGGTATGGCGAAAGTCATTCCAGATGTGTCCAGAATGCAACATACGCGAGGAACCAGCGGAGCTTTTTCAGATCTCTCAACGATTCCTAACAGACCCGCCCAGACAATACAGTTCTTGGTGACGGAAGCGAAAGAGTATTGGGGTGGACTTTGGGGGTTAGCCGCCCAGCATGCTGAGCATGCTGAGTGGATCACCGCCGAAGGCACCCGCCTTGCCAATACGTCTGGCATGAATTTTGCGGATGTTACCGAAGAGGAAGTTCGACGAGCCATAAATAGCTCGAAGAACTGGAGGGGTCCAGGTCTGGATCGGGTGCAGAATTTCTGGTATAAGAAATTTACCAGCACACACAGTCGGTTGGCACGCAGTATAAATGAGGTCATGAGTCGGCCGGAGGAATTTCCACCCTTCCTCACTGCGGGGATTACCTACCTTATCCCTGAGAAGGACACGGTGCAGGACCCCGCAGACACAAAACCGATTACTTGCTTACCAGCCCTCTACAAATTCATCACGTCCATTATTAGTGGAAGGATCAATGCGCACCTCGAGACCAACAACATTTTGTCCGAGGAGCAGAAGGGCTGCCGAGTTGGGTCAAGGGGTTGCAAACAGCAACTCATTATCGATTGGATAGTTGTAGGACAAGCAACTAGAGGCCAAAGAAACCTCTTTAGTTGCTATATCGATTATGCCAAGGCTTTTGATAGCGTCCCGCATACCTGGCTAATCGATGTCCTACATCTGTATCACATTGATCCGAAACTAATTAAGTTTTTGGCGACAGTCATGGAAGGGTAGCATACCACCTTATCAGTCCGTATATCTCAGAGTGCTAATACCTCAGAGCCCATCCGTATACGGAGGGGCATCTTCCAGGGGGATTCGTTGAGTCCCCTTTGGTTTTGTATGGCACTGAACCCCCTCTCATGGCTACTGAATGATGCTAGAGGGCATGGTTTTGCAATAAAATATGGCCTACGTGCTAAGTGCGAACTGACACACTTGATGTACTTAGATGATATCAAGCTGTATGCTGGGACTGACAACCATCTTAGAAGTCTGTTACGAATAATAAACATGTTCAGCCGTGATATTCGCATGGAGTTTGGATTAGACAAGTGTCGAATCCAAGCCATCCGCAAAGGTCATGACGAGCGGCATGCCGGACATAGCATTGGTGACCTCCACATCGAAGCTATGACGGAGATAGACTTCTACAAGTAGCAAGGAATAGTGCAAGGAACCCATGCTCGAGTGGGTGATCTGAAGGATGCTCTGCTGTCCGAATTTGCGACGGGTAAAGCTGGTGCTGAAATCGCATCTCTCGGGGAAGAATAAAATAAGCGCGTTGAATGTATTCGCTATTCCTTCACTTGCTTATTCATTCGGAATATTGCCGTGGACGACGACCTATCTGGAAAACGTCCAGCGGCGGATACGGACAACTATGTTCAAATTCCGAATGCATTATCTAAAGTCTGCCGTGTAACGGATGAACCTGCCTCGGGGGGCGTGGTTGACGTGGCGGCACAACATCATCGCCAAGTCGACTCGCTGCGCGCTTATTTTTACAGCAAAGAGCAGGCGAGTCCCTTGCATGTGGCTGTCTGTAAGGCAGACTGTGGATTGACTCCATTTAACTTGAAGGATCGATCTTTCAATCCTCTGAGTGGGGTGAAGTCGGACCAATAGCGGATCGATGAATGGAAGTCGAAGGCAATGCACGGTAGATACGTGAGTTGTATTTGGCAGCCATTTGTCGATTCGCGTTTGTCGAACAGATGGCTGTGTGCCGGAGGGCCCTTTGCTGAGACGGAGGGTTCATGTGTGCCATTCAGGACAGCGTGGTCGCCACTCAAGCTTTTAAAAACTCATCATGAAAGAACGGGTGGAGAAAAGATCAGTGCAGAATGTGTCGTTCGGCGTTAGAGACGTTGGACCATCTCATTTCTGGCTGTACTGTTATGGCACCGGTGCAATATATCACCAGGCATAATGCTGTATGTAAGGTTATCCATCAAAACCTTGCATACAAGCATGGGCTGATCACGGGGATATTCCCGGTTTACCGATATAAGCCGCAAGCAGTACTTGATAGTTCTGCTTACACCATGTATTGGGACCGGCAAGTTCTGACTGATCGCCATACCGCACACAACAAGCCTGACGTACTGTTAGTTGACAAGACGGGTCGCTGCGCGTATATTATTGATGTTGCTATCCCCCATAATAGCAACATTAAACGGAAATACGTAGAGAAGAAGGTGAACTATGAGCCATTGGCTCATGAAATCAAAGAAATTTGGCGTCTCGAGCGGGTGGTTGTAGTTCCCATAATATTGTCAGCTACAGGTATTGTACCTAAATCCCTCACGGCTTCCCTTGATGTCCTGGGACTTTCGCACAGTCTGGTTCAAACCATGCAGAAGTACACCATTCTGCATACGTGCTCGATGTTGCGGGGAGAACTCGACGGATTCTCCCACTGACCTACCACCGGCCACCACCACCACCGCTCCTTTAGTTTTTAAGTAGATAGGATCGTCCGAACCTAAATGCTTGGCAATTAGTGCTAGTATTAGGTATTAGGGCATCTCCCGAGATTGTGATAACTCGGATATAATAATAATAATAATCGTTGGCGCAACAATCCCATATTGGATCAGAGCCTTGAAGTGTGTTAGAGCACTTCATTCTAGACCGTAACGGTACACTACAGGATTACAGTACCCTGTAGGAGACAATGCGGTCAGCATTGCGCTCATTCGAGATTATTACCCTGATAATCAGGTACTCATTCACAGCTGAGTCGACTGGTATCCGACGTCATATCACGATTCAAATCTCACTGCTGTTTAAAAAGTGTTAGGTGTTTAAAAAGGAGTGTTTAAAAAGGGTTAGGTCTGGTCTCATAGAGAACAGAGCCCTGACATGGAGGAACTACCCTTGTTGCAGCTTGTTGCAAAAGTAGTTGAACTATCCGAGTTTATCAAGGACAAGCCCAATGTGCACCAAGCTATAACAAATATATTGAGAGCCATAAGGTCCTTTATAATAGGTCGCAGGAGGAAGAAAAAGCACTCAAGCGAAAGCTGAAGCATCGACCTGTTACCAGTCTGGGTAATCAGGAGGCGCCTAAGAGGAGAAAAGGTGCGCTAGTAGTTCCGAAGAACGGAGCTAAAAATACGGAAAGAAGGAAGCTTTTTCCCTAAGTGCGATCATCGGGAACCGAAGCGAAATCTAAGGGAATCGAAAATGGTGGATGATTTAAGGTCATTCACAAAAAGACGAAGAAGAAATCGGAAGTGCGTGTTAGCGCAGAGGCAGTTGTTATTTTCAGCACCGGCCATCTGCCGTATACGCACATACTAAAAAATGCAAAGCTTACCCCGACCTTAAAAATCTAGGCGGTTATGTCAGCAACATTCGAAGGACCTAGAAAAGCGACCTCATGTTTGAGCAAAACTGACAACTTCATCTCCAAGTTAAGAACTCACTTGTGGGAAAAAGCCACAGTAAAAGTTCAATCACCTGAGAATTACATACAGTGCGAGTATTTCGACGAAGTAACATCAGCGGGGGAATCTGCACTGCTCCGAAAGATTTTAAGTTGGAGGAACTGGGCGGTACTGGTAGAAGTCCAACGGTCACAATGCGACTATCAGTGGATAGAAGCAGAAAAAGTTCGAATCGGATGGGTTACCTGCGTCTGAGAGGGCGTATTTCATTAAATAGGTGTTTCAAGTGTCTCATGAAATTCAGCAGTGAAAATCAAGTTGGAAACCAGAAGCTCGGTGCTTCAGATATGAAAGGTTTTGTTGATATTTTGTGTAAGAATATATGAGTATACCATGATTCGTATTATACATAGCTCGCAGTATATCAACGTTGCATATATCCGATATTCAATTTAAAGTGGTACTGACATTTTATCTCGTGCCGAGTAGTAATTAATTATTAAAGGTACAAATTTCATCTACTATAACGTTGTTAATAATAATATGATTTCCACTAAACTTTCCATTATGATGCTCCCTACTAAAGTCTATAGCTCACCGCAAAACTATTCGAATCTAGGGTCAATTTAAGGAGGGTTCGCACTAAGTTTTCAAAATATAATAATACACTATTATTAACTTTATTCGAGCAGATATCGGGGAGTACTTTTGTTTATTTATTTGGGGCAAATTAATAAAAGAAATTAGTGAAGTTAGGAAAGGACTTTACTCAAACCCTCTAAACGGAAGTTTTGTTAATAATATTGGGGCCTACCATGATTTTTTCAGACTTTTTGATTGGGTAGAATGCCTCCTTCACGTAATTGGCGCTTTCGGGCCCTCGCAAAAATGTTAGAACTAATAATAATGAAAAGTACTAATCGGGGCTGATACCAAACATTGCAATTTTCAGTAAAAAAACGTTATGTCCATTCATTTAGGTATATGGGGACCCCCTAAGCTCAAGTTCAACTTGCAACAATGTAATGCACCACATATATGGGTTCACAATTCCCACTTTCTCACAAAATTTCGTGTCAATCGCTACAGTCGTTTCTGATAAAAGTGCGTGTGACAGACAAACGGACAGTAAATCGTTTTTAATAAGGTTTTGTTTTCAACGAAACTTTGAAAAGGAGGTTTTTTCAAATAAATATTAAACATTGCAGAGTCGCGCAGGATTTACTTGGGCAGGCCACTCACGAGTCTGAGATGGAAGTTGTCATTGTAAGTGAACCAAATAGGAACCGGACGAAGGTCTAAGATGATTGCCGGTGATTCTAATGCCCTGGAATGGGGAAGAATAGCACAAAGGCGCGAAACTTAATCGACGGTTTGGCCCAATTAGATATAGTTTTGGTCAACGAAAGTGAAGTAAGTAGTTTTCGGAAAGTATGATCGTAAACCTGACCTTCATTAGTCCTGCGCGTTGTATGTCCTGGCACGTTATCGAGGACTACACATTATCTTCGAACTAAGGAGACGGCCACATGGTAGGCAACTAACATACCTAAAGTCAAGACGGACATCAGATACGTCCGCAAAAGTATTGAATGAGGAAGTGTGGTTTGACAAACATTCTAAGGCAGGCAGCCTCACGGGAAAAGCTTTCCATGTCACAAAATGGATCTCCAAGGTATGTGATGCGTCAATGCCGAGAAGATGCGCATTCCCCAGTAGAAGACCCAACTATCGAACAGTGAACTGGCCGGTCTTTGATCAGTTTGTCATCGAGCCAACGAACGGCACAAAGGCTGGTAGGTAGGTGCGATCAGGTGCAAAAGCAGTATGCAAACTTTGAAGCCCGCAAAGATCTCAAGCTGGCTATCCAGTGGAGCAGAAGGAAATGCTTTAAGGAGCTCTGCTCCTAAAGCCTAGAGAAATGAAATGCCTTCCACTAGATGCATGGCTAATTTTTTATTCATACCCTTTGAGACATCTACAAAGACATGACCTTCGACCGTCTTGTACATGTCGCAATTGTTTGGATGCTAAATGTCCACGTCCGGTCGATTTTCCGCCCGAAATCACTGATCGAAAATTTCACAAGGATTATCCAACTGTAGAATTGCGATTAGTTTACATCAATTATAGGATTCAGCCATCATCGACAATTGGAAACATTTTGCGAATTGATTCAATACGTTTACTGATTATCTCTAAATTGGAGTTTGATATACGTCGACAGTTGAATTAGATGAACTCGTAGGACACGTGCTTAGTGCTGATGTATTCCTCTGAGTAACTTAATCCGCATTTTGTCCTATGGCGGTTCATGACTTTGCATTTCAGCCCTCGATACGGCGCGAGGGTGAAAGGCTAATTTCAAACATAATGAGAGACAATTGAAAACCATTCTCCAAACATTACGTGACTCGCATTACAATTTTCAACGAGAGTATCTGCAATTATTTGAGCGATTCGCGATGAATTACAAATAGGCGAAGTTCTGGAACTGGCTCAATTCCGATATTCGTTTAAACCACAAATTTCAAAGGTCCTGCAATGAAATTTAATGCTTGTCTTATCTATTTGCTGCTTGATTGGGGAATGCACATTTCATTGTAGTTGAAATGCGGCTTGATTGCAGCTGGATTGAGTACGAGTGTGGATAGGTTTTTGATTTCGGATAATCAATGGAAAATTATATCTGGGGAAACAGAGTGAAAAGCATTAATTTGGAAGCAAATCACATAAAGCTTCATTCTGCGCCTTCCGTCACTCCTATTGTGGCAATTTTGTTTCATGGACGTTATAAAAATCTATTCGCAAATATTCTAACAAGGAATTTGCAGGCAAATTGGAGGCATGGAAGTTAGATGTATACAAAGTAATTTTATAGCGTTGACGTTGCTGAAAGAGTCAATTTTGCTGAGAAGCACAACATAATAAGATCAAATGTTCATATGCAGATACGACTGAGTCATGTTAAAGAATCTTTTGAGTGACATTCTATGTTTGAATGTTCTGTAAGATCCTGTTAATGCAGTTTCTGAGGATGCAATTGTTTGACAGAGTGAGTATCTTAATATAGTTAGTGCACGTCTTTAGAGAAAAGTCCTTGACGATTCTGTGTAAAAACTGGCCTTTAAATGGGCAAAAGGTTTTTGCCAGAGGAAATCTTCCTCTTCACGCTAGTATACGCTAGTAGGGGCTAACTATCCATTTAATGTCGCGGAAAGTGATTTTAAGGAAAACCCTGTCAACTTATTGTGTGCACACCAAAGAGATAATATGTCGAGGTTTGATGCCGCAATGACCGCAGTCAATAGAGGACCTGGAGATGAAGCATCAACTAATGATCTTCACAACCACCTGAAGAACGTTATCATGGATACGGCCACAAATATATCATACTTGGCCCCAGCCGCAAAAGGAGTCGGAACGGCTGGTTTGACGATGAATGTAAGCTAGCAACGGAACGGAAGAATGCCGCATACCGAGTAATGTTGCATTCTCAAAGAACGCGGACACGCGCAGAGACTAATCACGAACTCCGTCGAGCGGAGAAGCGACTTCACAGACGAAAAAAGGAAGCCTGGGAGAACCAACAAGTCTGTGAATTAGAAAAGTACAGGGAGCAACCGCACCAGGCGCGCAAGTTTTACCAACAAGTCAGCAGGATGAAGCCTTATACACCTCGATGCTCATCCTGCCGAGACAAACAGGGAAATCTGATTTCCGACAGAATGGGCATATTAGAGCGATGGGTTGAGTACTTTGATGAGCTACTGAACAACCAGAACATCGGCGAGTTGGAGGTCCCGCCAACTGAAGACGACGGACAAATACTGCCACCACCAAGTTTAGGAGAAACAGTCCGTGCAATTCATCGGCTAAAAAATCATAAGTCGCCA
Source organism: Hermetia illucens (assembly GCF_905115235.1). Taxonomy (NCBI): domain Eukaryota; kingdom Metazoa; phylum Arthropoda; class Insecta; order Diptera; family Stratiomyidae; genus Hermetia; species Hermetia illucens. The sequence continues at coordinate 118,044,667 of NC_051852.1, forward strand.
GGAGCCGATGGAATTACAGCCGAATTGGTTAAATATGTAGGCGACCAGTTAAACCAAGTGGTTCATCAACTTGTGCTGAAGGTACGGGACAGCGAATCAATGCCTGACGATTGGCAACGAGGCATTGTCTGTCACCGTCTCATACATAAAAAGGGAGATATCACACAGTGCAGCAATTATAGAGGTATCACGTTGCTGAGTACCATCTATAAGATATTCTCCACTATCTTGCTAGGCCGGATAGCCCCATACGCCCAGAACATCATTGGCCCATACCAAAGAGGCTTCACTCCAGGCAAATCAGCAACAGATCAGATTTTCTCTCTGCGGCAGGCGATGGAAAAACTGTTGGAATATGGACAACAGTTGCACCATCTGTTCATCGACTTTAAAGCCGCCTATGATAGCATAGCCAGGGTAAAACTGTACACGGCCATGAGAGAATTCGGTATCCCGACGAAATTAATAAGACTGACTAGGCTGACCCTGACCAATGTGCGAGGCCAGATAAAAGCAGCAGGATCACTCTCAAGACCATTCGACATCAACAACGGTCTACGACAAGGGGATGCGCTATCATGCGTCCTCTTTAACCTGGCCCTAGAGAAAGTGATCCGTGATGCTGAGGTGAATGCAAGAGGTACGATCCTCTTCAAGTCCACCCAACTACTGCCCTATGCTGACGATATCGACATCATGGGAAGAACCACCCGAGACGTTCAAACTGCCTTCATCCAGATCGAGCACGCGGCGCGAGATCTTGGGCTGCACATCAATGAAGGCAAGACAAAATACATGGTGGCAACGTCAGCACCGAAGACGAATCAACCAACAACATCAAACCGCACTGGTCAAACACAAGCACGAACAAGAATAAGGATAGGGGAATACAACTTTGAGACCGTTGACAATTTCTTCTATCTAGGGTCGAAAATCACAACCGATAACAACTACGATGATGAAATCCGCGCACGGTTGTTGTCAGCCAACAGAGCCTACTTCAGCTTACAAAGACTGTTCCGCTCGAAACGTCTCACCATAGGGTCAAAGCTCTTACTGTACAAGACTATGATCTTGCCAGTCCTCATGTATTCCTCGGAAACTTGGGTTCTTAGCAAGAAAAATTGCGAACTCTTGGCCGGGTTCGAGAGAAGAATCCTCCGAAGAATTTTTGGCCCCCTACATGAGGATGGACGATTCCGATTCCGTAGCCTCCACAATGACGAAATCTATGAGCGATACCATGACCGTCCGGTTGTGAATAAAATCCGGCTCAATAGGTTACGGTGGGCGGGTCACTTAATCCGTATGGATGAAGATGATCCCACCCGGAAAGTCTATAAGGGCAATATCTATGGTAGGAAAAGAAGACGAGGCAGACCCTGCCTAAGATGGAGCGATGGCGTGGGCCAGGACGCCAGACAGCTTTTAGGGATATCGAATTGGTGGACCTCGGCGCAAAACCGGGATGTCTGGAGTTCCTTATTAAGGCAGGCCTAGACCGGATACCGGTTGTTGCGCCGTTGATGATGATGATGGAATTCCGTGGTAGATGTAGGAGTAGAAAGAGTTAAGGCGTAACTGCTGATGGAGTTACTTAGCCACTTAAATAAGACCTCAACCAGGAGGGAAAAAATGCTGAAAAGCTATAAAAGCAGCCCTTCTCTAGGAACAAGGCACCACCACCGGGCAAAGCTTGAGAAGTGCCGCGCAACGTATGGCACGACAAAAGGAATTGCGTTGTTCAGTAAAGCGGAAGTCGTCCCAAATAGGACCGACTTTACTATGGGATATCGCATCATGAATGAGCTTGGGTCACAAGGCGGTCAACGGTCCTGTGATGAAACTTAACTCATCGATGGTAACGAGTGATTAACGAGGTTAAACAAGTAATTCATCACGATCCTCAAATGTATAATATCTGATAGATGATAGGGCAAACTATTGCTTCATGCAGCTACAGACTATCCCCTCCACTCTACTTTTAGTCATACCTAAACATGGTTTTATTTAGCCCTATATTGGGTAACGTGAATGAACCATGTACAAGTGCCTTCGTAGTGCATTCCGTTCCGTCCAGGATTTTCCGAGAATATCGGACTTCTCCTCAACTGTTCTGCACCATATGTTTTCGGAGTGACCCACTCATAGCCAAGAGCGAAAAGAACTATTATCCTTTATTAATGTGTGACGGATGTATTCACTGTTACTTCCGCTTTCAGATTAATATCCTCAGGGGTATTTTTCCTGTACGCCCAAGAATTTGCTCGTTTGAAATTGTGTCAAGATAGAATATACTAATGACACTAGGTAGAAAAGTATTAACGAAGGGTTGGTGTTTTGTAGTAGTGTTATTTTATGCGCTGCTCCCGATTATCAGTATAGAGAAGGGAAGGAAAATAAGAGGATGCTAATTTATTCCAGGATAATTTTAGCTACCGCACTCAAGACGGGATTCCATTTTTCGGAATCTTGACAAGCATCTCCTTCTTTCGCTCACTGCGAATGATCTTAGATTCCTAAGATTTACGGATTAGTGGAAGGATGAGCTCTGCAGAGACAGTTAGAACTGCGGTGAATATTTCCACTAGGAGACTGTCAAGTACAACCGCCTTATCCCGCTTGAGCGCGTTGATGGCCGAGATCATTTTTTCTGTTTGGAAGACCAGTCCATATCCGCATGTTATGGCTACTATGTTCCCTCCAGCTCCTAAGCTGCTCGTCGTCGTAAATGAGATATTTGTAGATAAGTTGAAACCCAAATGGCCTTATGGCAGATTCTGTGTCCGAAGAATGTGTGAAGGAGTTAGCATTGTCGTTGTGGTTTCAAAACTCACGCTCGCCATCATAGTTTCTAGTTAGGTGTTATCAAAGACTATCTTGATATTCAGATTCATCCATCACGATCGTAATTGGCCCCTTAGCAAGTCTTTGCTGAACTACATTGAAATGTTGCCATGTTTTTGATCCCGAACCGGAATCTCTACCAGATACGAGTTCTCTGGAGAAGGGGGTTCTCCGGCGGATGCAGCAAACATTCATCCGACACCTGATTCACGCTTACTTGCGGCTGGTTTGCCATAATACATAGTCGTACTATCTTACCTCGTTTAACCCCTGAATGTTTAGTCTGTACCAATTATCATTCATTGACGTAAACAATAGGTCATAGTTGGAAGATCAGTCCGATTCTCTATCCTTTTTGGTGGGCATTCTGCGTTAAGCACAATTTCCAACCCACAGAACAATAGTGGCATTTCTACTGAAGTGTTCAGTATGTTGCTCCATTTTAAAACCAATTCTACAGTTCCAAACCATTCCATCAAATTTTCTGTCAATAGTATAGCCGTTTCTGAGGAATGTGCGTCTGCCGGACAGATACCCTGTCCTGGGTTGCCAGATCTTCCAGCGAATATGCACTTGTACGCATTTCGAGGTGTACGTGCGTGAGCATGTTTAGCGTAGGTTGGGTAGGTGGGAGGAATACGACGACTTGTGAACAAAAATAGTTAAGAGAACAATTGACCAATATGAAGGAAGAGAGCTTTTCGGAGTGGACAAGTACGTTCCCGGACGTGGATATCCCTTGATTGCAGTACGCTGGTGGTGTACATACACCGTGGAATCTAATACTACAAGCAGCTTAGGCGAGAAGGTGTTCAAACCCAATTCATAGATGGTTGCATTCAAAGGAGAACCATAGGCATCCCAGGCGGTAATAACACCGACTGCATCCAATTCAGGGTTTAGGCTCTCAGTCTTCTCCAATAACCGAGACGGTAAGAGACCTGGGTCAAAAGAGCTCCATAAACGTCCTGATATATGCGGAAAGAAGAATGCAGAGTATTCTGGAGAAAGAGGCTATTGAGCGGCAGTCTGACCCAGGAGAGTTATTCTTCATTTTGCTTGCTGCCAAAATCGTTGAGCTGTTGAAATTCATTAAAGATAAGCAAAATGTGCACCAGGCAATCAAGCATATGGTGGACGCCGCTAGGGCTCTAATCTGTAAGATAGAATCAAAGAAGAATCTTGAAATTACTCTTTCGACGGTAACGTAGTCAATACAGGTGACTTTGGCTCCGCTGAAAACAAAAGAATTCGGGAAAAGGAAGAGGAACAACCAGGAAAACAGCACGTTCTCCAAAAAATAAAATGGAGGAGGAAATATATTTAGGAAATATATGTAGGAGGAAATATATTTTCCATAACACTTTTGCCGCCAAGGGAGTCTGGGTTGAATCAAAAAAGGCTGAAAAGAAGAAGGGGAGAATAAGAGAGAGAGAGAGAGATCAGCCTTCAAAAGCATGAAATCGCAATAAGTACAATGTAAGGGCTTATACGAGTCACTTCTAAGCCAGAAATGTGTAGTAGTTTAAGCTCATGACTTATCACAAACCTCCATTGTAGGCTTATGACGTATGGAAGCACACATACGGCAAACAATCCGGCCACCGGCAGAAGTAGCGTACAAACTGCTCGGCCTCGGCAAGGTGAGTATTGGCTGAAGGTTTCTTCTATATCTTGTACGGACATCTGACGAGAGAATGTACAAGTGCACTTAAGGTTAGCTTGTCTGTCTGTTATCCACACTATCTTCGCCCGATAAATGCTACCACACTCTGGGAGGCTGTACGATTCCGATATGTTGCAGATCTGTATATGGTAAAACAAAAGCCTAATTGAGATCGGTTTACTGCCTGTCTCTCCTTTTTTCGGAGATGGAAATCTGCAAAAAACATACTACATATGTTGCATAGTACGGGATTCTTCCCCACTAAACCAGTCCCGAACTCCTGTCCTTTTTCGCACGGGACAAAGTATTACGCTGCGGGGTGGACATGGTTCTACTCCCTCCATTCACTCAGTGATTGCATTTTCAACCGTTCCTTCCGCATATGATGTTCCACAATAGTGGCCCCAGCAAAGAACCCTGCGGAACACCCTCAGAGGCAATGTGTTCCATGGGCCCATAGTCTGTGCCGTGTTAAAGTATTCTTACTTTTAGGTAGCTATCAACAAGCGCAATTAAGTAACTGGGTGAACCATTCAATGGGCCACAAAATAGGGAAATTCACACACGAATGCAAGAGGCCAGTTTAGTTAAGGTGACGACTTTTGCAGTAATATGTCTTGGAATATCTGTGAATACTACACAGTGTACGCCTATGCTAATCATCAGACAATTGTCCTTGATCTGAAGAACATGTCAAGTGGTTGAAGTCCTGTTTGTCTAAGTACGAGGAGAACGTCAGGTTGGTCTGCGAAATATAATTGACAAGCAAACATTTATAGAGCCGTGGTTAGACCAGGCACACCCTCGGAGGGCCTTCCAATTCTCAAGGGCATGTGACTGATAGATGTTTGGTGGAACAGGTGCTATCTGATCTTCGGTTGGTATATCATCGAAACAAACGAGCTGCCCAGAGAGCAATGGACTGACCAGCAGGTGAAGCAGTGTGTCTACAAGGAAGTTCGAAGAAACCTTAAACTAGATATACAGAAAAGCAAGAGAAACTGCTCCACACAGCTCTCCACAGAGGTACCCATAGGCCTTTAAGTTTCGATCTCATACTCATACGGGCAACATTAGTCTGCTGACATCTTTAGATGTAAGTGAACGAATGACGAGAGAGAATCGACGACAAAAGTATTAGAGATTTGTAGTGGACTGGGAGACAACAAAGCACCGGGTTCGATGGTATGCCAAATAAAGTCCTTAAATCGAGGCCGGACATATTTGTGGAGTTTTGGGAAAGACACCAGGTGGATGGGATCTTTGCCATGATTTGAAAACGTTGAAGGTTAGTGTTGTTGCCTAAATCTGGTGAACCATCCTGCAACAGATCTGTATGTGGAATACGCTGGAACGAATAATGGATAACATATTACTCTTGGCTATAGAGAGTTTAGGAGACTTAGCAGATCAAGAATTTGGCTATCTTACGGCCAGCCGAACGGTAAACGCGATCAAAATATTTATTGGCTTAGTTGAAAATGCAATGTATGGAAAGGGTATTGCTAGCAAGTATTGAGAAGTGAGAATTTGAACCTTATAAAGAGGTCTTCGGCAACGATTGATGTAACTAGTTACTTAACTGCATTTGTCAATAACTGTCTAATAGGAAGAAGGCTTTGGTAGCGTGCAGACATCAGAATCGGGGGCTATATTATTTTTTAAGGTGGTCCATAGGGCTCTGTCCTATAACCCCATTTGTGATGCATCATATTAACGATCCCCTCAACATTCAAATTACTAGCGAGGCCACAATAGTGGGTTACACCGATGACATTCCGATGATTGTTGTTGCAAAAGATTTCGTGAATGTGGAGTTATATTCCTACAAAGATATGGTTGAAAGATACATTCTTGCACTAACAGAGGCATTGCATATCACGAAGTGCCGAGTGCTCGCATCTTTTTGGGTAACCACTTCATTACTTCAAAACCAGCAATCAAACACTTTAGTGTGATGATAGATGCTAGGTTGAACTTTAAGAATGTACGTAACATGCTTGCATTAAGGCGGACTGACAAGGATAACGTCAAATGTTGGGGGTCTCAATACACCCGTAGTCTGCTTACATATAAGTGGAATAGTGGTATGTGAGGAATACGAGTGGGGAGAATAGAGATACGATTTCTGGAGAGTGGAGACCTAGTAAAAATCGACACCATTTGGACGAACATACGAGTATGTATGTAAGCGGCGTGCAATTCTTCATCGTAAGCTTACTGCAATTTAGGTCTACAGTAGAGCACTGGGTTTAAAAGTCATTATTGTAATGTTTTGACGGGACCCTTCCTACGTAAATGGTTCCTAGCAGTTGATGGAGGCTAATTCTAAGTACCTATATTTGACTGTGACTGTGCCTATTAGCATTGCGCCTATTAATTCAGTTTCAACTACTGTTGAATATCTTCTGGTAAGCTTTGTGACTTTTCCCATTTTCCCTTTCCTACACGTGGTCGCCTCCTGGGCGAACGGAAGTCGATACCAGGCTACCATATCTCCTGGACTGCCCGCTTCAGTTGTCATCAGCCTTAATGAAAACAATATGAAAAACTATTGTCAAGATCCATCCGTAATTCCATTGAACTAAAGAAATCAGTTGAGATGCGATTAACCTTACAACCGAGGAAACTCAATTAAAAGTTTTAATTGAAACTTGCAATGCTATTTATAAGCCGGCCAGCTGTCAGCTCCTATTGAATTCCGCTTTTCAAGAATCCTGTGATAAGAAGGAAACTAACGACGAGAATGGCGGAGGCAACGAACTATTCCACTGTGGTCCTCGTGCCCTGGGAAGGAAAAGGCTTTAATCCCTCAGTACCAGAGTAAATGAAACAATTTTCCAATTACTCGACATATTAACGAATTAAAAGTTTTTGTAGCGAAGTTCCACTAGTGCCAGCGAAAAGTATTATTTTATTAAAGAGGGTGAGATGAACATAAATTGAGAGGGAAGGTTCAGGTGAATGGATATGTAATTAGTTTTAAAACTTTGTCGGCATGCAGCGCAGGAGAAAGTTAGTTCGGTTCTGCTAGAGAAGCAAGACCTTCGGTAATGGGAAATAATGAAGAAACAGGACCTGCTTGACATGCACCGGAAGTCTCAGAGAAACATTATTTCGGGCTGTTTAATTATACTGTTCTATTAATACCCACCCGAAACATATGCTCCTATGTACATATCTGGAAAAGATAAAGCAAACTTCTTAGGTTTTATCAAAAATTCTCACGTCCGGCCTTCATTTATCCTTATATCAACTTCTTGGGCATGAAGTGTCTTGTCAGACCCCGCCACTTTCAATTCGTTACTCGTACGGGCATAGCATACAGAAACCGCACGTATCCGGAGAGAAATTTAACTTTTTATGTTTTGTAAGATGACTGGCAACCAGGATAACATCACACAAAATAACTAATGGCCAAACGGGGTGAATTGCAATTTATCCCCAAACCAAAAGGATTTACAGTTTGCTATGAAAAATTGTGTTCGATTGTAGTCGATATGAAAGGAGTACCAACTGCGCAATTTTTCAGGAGAGGTTGCATGAAGATAAACCTCAGCGCTTGAGGATGTGCTAAGGCCTGATAAGAGGGAGTGGAGAAAGGGCCGATTCGGCACGGAGCTTTCTAGGCGGCCCGGAATAAAGACTTCACAGAATTTATACTTCACAGAATGTATACTCCCCTTCATCGTGGCTCCGGATTTTATTTATTTATACAGTCCTGGCGGTGCTCAGAGATGGTAATGAGGAAGACGGGGCAGCAACCCTGTCGGCCATGGGGGTTGTGATTGCATTCAAGCGAACAGAGATCTTCGGACCTCAAACGTGGTGATGAGTTTTAACACGGGCACCATATCCCAAAATTCGGTAGAGATTTAGGTAGGTTTTGCATCCACCCAGGGGATCCCATGAGAAGATTAACTGAAATCCTGTTCATACAGCTTCCGAATAATCATGCTATTCAACTGCCGCTTCCTGGAGTATGCCGAATAAGAGAATTCATTTGTACAATTACATAGGCTGCAAAATGAGCCAACTTGTTCGAGGAATCGATAAGTCTGCCGGAGGTTTTACAATCGGATAAATGGTGAGTGTTAATTTGCATGCTCGCTAGCTTTACACAAATAGCCCTCGAATTACCCTTGTATATTACTCTCCTAGCTCGGGAAAATGAACCAAAAATTAAAAGCTTTAAAGGATAACTAGAGAGAAGAAAAAAGGGACTAGGAGATCAGGAGAGTAACAGAACAAGAGGGGAAAAGAAGAGGGATAGAGAGGAAAGGAAGGGTGGGGATTGTGAGGTTCCTTCTATAAAGGTATTTTCCCCTAAGACGTTGACCCAGTCGGGCATCTTTCTTACACATACACCTTCCAAAAGGCACAAACTGTGGTCAAATTTGAGGGTTGCTAGTCTGGCTTTGTAGACCTGCATTAACGAACCTTTCATGAACTTAAAACATTCTTACTAAATCAGGCTGTCGGAATTCCTCTGCTTCACCCTGGCTTATGTTCTCTAAGTCATTCGTTAATTAACACATGATAAGAGGCTCCGGTAGGGAATTATTTTTTATCTACTTTTTTCCGTTGAAAGATCAGATTACATTGGGAAAGTCTACTTACCATGATCATATTAAAACCCACCCACCCACTTCATGGGTGAACTTATTGTTTTAAAGTTTTGTGTGAAACGAAACCTAATTAGAATCGATTCAATGTCTGTCTGTCCATCTGTGTGTTTGTTTGTCACACCCGATTTATTTGGAAAGTGCTACGGGTATTGTTACGAAATTTGGTGAAAACATGTGGTCTGTGAATCCCTTTACATATAGCAAGTGGCGCCATTTTATGTTGAGTTTAAGCTATCTGGTGCCTGATGCGTCCATGTCCGGGGCATTTAAATAGAAAATGTTCCGTGGATTCCGCTTATTCATTACAGGGAGGATTCGTATCATATTGTACAATTATTATTTTGAACATATGTCCAGCCAGTGAATTATGGCCTATCAGAATGCCTACAAGACATCTACAAGTCTTCCTGCTATTCGAAAGGATAAATTTTGCGGTATGCATGTTAGATTCTGACAGAACATGTTTGGTGTGTCTAGCAGTATTTCGGCTCTGCTACCTGTCATTGTAGAAAACTTGTTCCCACTTGTGCATATAGTTTTAGCCAATGCTACTGAAGCTTTGATTGCTGGTTCCGGTCTCAGCATGGGGAGATTGAACCCTCTTTTGCTAAGATATCCGAAATTTCACCGCAGTGACCAAAGCACCTACACGGTATTCTATCGTGTTTAGAGATAGAGTTTAAACGGTTTATGCATTCCTGAACCATTGTCGAGGTAATCAAATGACTTTTCATTGCTTTCAGTGCAATCTAAGCGAATCATTCTATGAACTGCTCTTTTGGAGTGGTCTGATTAAATATATCCAAGGGTACAAATTAGGTCATGCATTTTTAGCTCCGCCGGATGTCGTGCACGTGGCACCGGTTATACTCAGACACATAGTTCTTTGCAGTGTGGCTAGTTTACGGTGAAAACTTTTTTGTCTCACCTTAAGCCACCGGTTCGGATATCTGAGTGGTTAGGGCACAAGGCTGCCGTGCGGAAGGTCGCGGTTCAAATCTCATTTTTAGCAGTGGAATTTGCATCATGATTTAACGTCGGATACCTGTCGACTCAGCTGTGAATGAGTACCTGAGTCAAATTAGGGTAATAATTTCGAGCGAGCGCAATGCTAACCACATTGTCTTCTACGGGGTACTGTAATTTCACGACCTTGTTCCAATTGGATTGTTGCGTCAATGATTATTATTAAGTCAGCACACTACGGATGTTTAAGCGAACATCTGCCTGATGATAGCAAAATATGTCCACATTGTCACATGAGGCCTGTGCCCATGTCGAGGCAAAGATCCCTCTGCATAGCCCATAAGCTAGCTTTGAGAGCTCGTTTCAACTCTACCTCGACATGTTTGTTGCAAAGAAGCTTTATATCTAGAGTGACTCTCAGATATTCCACTTCTTCAGAGGGGTGAAGGATTGTACTCCTCATCTTCTTATGTAAATAATACCATTATGGTTTTATTTGAATTACATGGGAATCCAGACACCAAATGTCAATCAAATCAACGGCACATTGTAGATTTCTACACACCATTCCGAGATCCCGATCAAAAGCAAGCAAAGCCATTTCACCAGCATAATGTTGAGCGTGTATTGGCAAATTTTTCAGTTTGCATAGTAGTGGGTCGATCAACAAACTCCTTTCCGTTGCTTACGTTCTTAAGTAGCAATCAAAACACTTCAGTACACAGCAATCTTTGCGTTAGTATAGCATACGTACAGCGCACAGTCAAACCCCTCTTCAATGTCCACGAACACATTCGTTGCGTATTCACCCTTCAGAGTTGTATCCTTTATCTTCAAAACCAAAGAATGAAGAGTAGAGTTACGGGACTTTGCACGCTGGTAAGCATGTTGATTTTCATTTAGGGGTGTGACCTATGCGCTTTCCCACAAATGTGACGCTGAACCAGTCTCTCCAAACCATTCAATAAGAACGATGTCAAGCTGGTCTGCCTAAAGTTCTTTGGATTTGAATAGTCATCATTCCCAGGCTTAGGTATAAAGGCACGTAGCCCGAAGCAAGAGATGCTAGAAAAATATTTCTTAGCCATCGCTCCAACTGCTCTATACCTTCCTTTAGCATTGCTGAATAGATATCATCTATGCCAGGTGCTTTGAAGTGTTCAAAGGGCATTATGGTGGCACTCATCTTTTCACCGCATTTGTAGTTTTCTAATTCACCCTGCAATATTTACGTGTTGAAGGGGTTGCCGGAACCGTCACCTCTCCTCTTCCACTTATCTCACTAGTTCCCCGGATGGTGTACTTCAAAGAGGGTCTGTATTGGTTCCAGTCTGGAATTCGTGGAAGTACCATCCGGTTTTCTAGGAAAGTCCAACTTGGCCCACTCATCTCTTTTAAGGATTCCGCCACCCCCCGCGAGCAGCAGCATTGTGGGAAAATGCTCCGAAAATGTTGCAGTTCGCTCTATATTGTATGAACACCACCATTGTTCTTCGCAATTAAAATTGAAATGACGGTCCAGTTTGAATACCAAGCTGGAACTCATCCACGTTTGGAGATTTGTCCTCCCTGGCATTCGTGAAGTTTATCTTCCAGTGTCTGAAGTGCACGCCCACACTCATCATGCGAATGATGTCCCCTGTCTTGCTTCGAGAGCCAGGTATCCAGCATGTTCTATCTTGCGCAGTTCAGTGTTTACAGCAGTGAATTTGGGTCGACCGCCAAAACTCAGAGCCGGATTACCTACTGGAGCCACTTTAAGACAATCACTTCCGGGGGATTGTAAATTATCCCCCCGAAATTTTGCCATGCTTGGAGGAAACTCCCAGGGCAGCGGTCAGAAATGAGGCTGTGGCTTATGCCTCTTCCTTCCCACCTTCGTGTTTGTATTGCTATTAGAGGGACTAGCTTCGTTGAAATCTCTCTCGCCGCGGGCTCTAATGCGGAGCACAATAAAGGATTGCCCACCACAGATGTGTTGGCCTTACGCTTCTTGCGCGCATTACCGCTGACAGACAACCGGGGTTAAAAGTTTGTCCCCTCCTTCCACCGAAAATTCTGATTTCTCTGGACATTACTGGTGCGGCAGCCACTTTATTTCCAAGATACTTTACCTTCTTCCACAGTGCTTTGCCTTGTCGCCAGTTTGGAGTCTTCCCAGCTTCACGGTGTCTGGGCCACTTGGCTCCATTTTCACATACCGATGTTGAACTAGTAGCGTCCACGTCACTAGCTTTCCTTTTTCTGGTAAGGGTGATGGAGAAGGTTCTGACAAACAGGATTCAGCGGTAGACGCTCCTCCGTAGTGGCTTAAGTTTCCTTTTGTCGAGCCTTCCTCTTCCGCTTATGGGTAAATTTAGGCTGTAGTATCGCGGAGGAGCTAGCTGTGGTCGTATTTCCAGTTTCTCTGAAGCTGATAGTTGCCCTACTTTCCTTTGAGGCTGGCCTTACGATTGGCGCTAAATGCAAACTTTTCATTGAGTAGGAAAGCATGCCTTCTACAGGTTTCTCCGTAGGGGGACATAAAGTTATTGAGGCCTCCAAAATTCACGCTCCAGCCGCCACCTGATTGAAGTCTCCAACTTTTTACCACTTAGAAAGTTAAAATCTTTAACTTCCTTATTCCAAACTACAGACTTCCTCACCACGACAAGGTGGTGTTTGAAGGGGAGCCGTTTATACCAGTTTTTCAGCAAGTTGTATCTTAAAGCAAGTGACTTGATTACATCTCGGAATTCTGCAAAATTGCTCCCGTTGGGATGCTCTTAAAGTCAATAGAAGAAATGAGGAATAAGCACAGATTTTATCGAAATATTTTTACTTTCCTACTTCCCCCATCAAAAGGCTTCATAATTATCTCATCTCCTTCTGCTATGATTGCGAGGTTCGCAGGGAAAGTTCTTTATGAGAGTTAATTCTTAGACAGGACATCGCATCTTGAGAAGATTGTATTTGGAAATGAGTCGAAGAAGAATCCATTGCAAATTCATTTATTTCCGTATATAACCAGGCCTGTAACTTTGGTTAACTGTCTCAGGATACATGTCTGGAAGCATAAGGGCTTTAGCTCGGATTATTTTGACAATTGTTGTTCGTGCCGCAATTCTTCTTGATATGGAAGTTTGTAACGTAGCTTTCGTTCAAATTGGGAGGGGCCAGTCTTTGTTGTTGCTTGATTATCTCTCAGATGTTTGCATGGCCCGCAAGGTCGTAAAGAATCGAACTAACTCATAGGCAGTCGCAAAATGCATTGCCATACAGAATTTCGACTTTGCACATTTTTCGTCAATTTTACCAAATTTTCGTTATCTGGTCAAGGTGCTGATGTCAGGTCGGTTCAACCATTTAGTCTGACGACTAAATTGTACTCTGTATCTTTCATGACGCCATCAGAGGAAATGGCAAAGATTAAAATTAAGTAGATTATGTGTTTGAAACAGGAGACTTTGAGCTGATGAGTGTGATGTGAAGTGCTGGGGGTGACTCGATTCGTATCTGCCGGCTTCCTATAGATCTCCAGATCTAATTTCCTTTGCTTTTTTCTCAAAAACTGGTTTAAGAAAGGCTACAATTATGTATTTGGATAGTCGGTTTCGATCACAGGGCAGAGGCGATCTCATCAGACACTGCTTCAGCGCCTTTACCCTGTGGAGCAACGTGATTGAAAACGGTTGCAGGTGGCATTCAGCTCTTTATTATTAAATTCAAAATCCGATAAGGGTATGAATTATATCGGTCGAAATCGGTCCTCTCTCTTTCTCTTCTTATTTTACCTCCAGGGTGAAGTCGATACTGAGATGCCGAGGAAGCTAAAAATATTTTTGGTTTGGTTTCTTCTGATGATTGCATAGATGTTGTCAAGATGCCTTTTCTGAAAGTTTGGTATTAGCCCGGCCAACTTCCTTTCTTTTCCAGGCTGGCCATGAAGATCTCGCTGACGAATGGGGAGAGGGAGTTTCCCATTGGAGTCTCTTTTAGTTGTTGATAATGTGTAGCCCTAAAAGTATAATAACTGTCCTCCATACAGGTTCTGACCAGTCTTATAATTTGCTTTACTTTACCTGTGGCGATGTAAAGTTTTAGAGGAATTTGAGGTTGACAGCGGACTTCACCAGAGTTGTATCTTGTCACCGATATTACTCCTTCCAGTGGGGTTTTTCATATTGCCCTGTCCGGAGGACCTAGCGAAGTTCAATGGGCGATGACATTTTTCCTCAAACGTCTCGACTAAATATCTGGCATCTCTTTGCTTTCTCACTTTTCTCACCTTGGCCAAATATTTTTGAAAGAAAGGCAAATTGAATTGGACTCAAGATAAATACCAACAAAGCCATATTCCTCAGCCTAAAGGGTCATCGCACTCTCCCTATCTGCACTAAAGGGTGGAGCATCGAAGGCGTCGATAAATTGGTACATCTACGAAACTTGGTCTCTGGCGCCGGTGGTCCCGAACTGGATGTCGTTCCACGCATAAACCGCTTTTGCTTTCTTGTCTAAAATCTGAAAATGAAGTGATCTCAACACCAAGTTTAAGTTGAAACACTTCTGGGATAGTGTCCTATCTGTGGCACGTAGGTGTGATAAATGGCAACTATATATACATATAAAACCGCAACAGTTTTTTAATTTTAAATTTCCAATATCTAACTTTGCTCAAGCACTCTAATTAGAGGATATTCAATACAATACTGGTAACTTTTCATAAAGGCAAGTGATGTATTAGACTTGAAACTACGCTAGTGACGTTGTATCTGTTGCGGTCAATGACATTGCAGACTTTCATGAGCTGATCGACTTGCTCTTAGCGGGTACTATTCGCAAGTCAATAAATATGAATCGCCAAAATAACGAATACTGGCCGCATTTGCAGTGTTTGCTGAGTCATCTTTTAAAAGGCGAAAACCTACAACACACTATTTACAGGATATCCATAATACCGAAGGAGTAGCAGACGCTATGTTACCATAACAATTCGTCAAAAAAAAAAAAACCAACTACATTGTAATGGCCATCTCAAGCGAAATAGACATCCATAGGTTAGCCAAGATGGTGTCAAGCGCCAAAGCAAGTTCGGAAAACTCAACATGCAGTCCCGAATTTCGGCGACCAAAGATGACCTACTCAGCCATTAAACTAGCGAATCGAAGGAGCGAAACACGTATCCTAATAGATACTAAGAGGTTAGATATTGTCTTCTATTTGTAGTTAAGTCTAAAATTGGTCTATCAATTTTAGACTTAACTTACTTACTTAGCTTACTCCAAACTACAATTTTATTTTATAGTGTATATATGTATTTCGGGAGCAACTTACCCCCTTCATCAGTACAAAGCTACTGAGAACAATTGCGATTGCAAAATCTACACACGGTCAAATTGGCATGCCAGACTCCAGATTCAAACACGTCTATATTGTATCGTTGGGCCAGTAACGTAATGAATAGAGTTCGTGCAACCCCGATAACTCGGCACGACAATTCCCTAAAACATCATTGTCAGTGTCAGGTTAGTTCTCTTGACCTGCGAGCTGGTTTCTGACGAACTTATAACTGCAAGATTCCAGTTCAGGGTAAGGGGCACCACAATTCTACAATACTACGCACCAACGGAGATGAGTAATTAAAGGCAGTTCAGGGGAAGCTCCCAAATGGTGACAATGTGATCATGATGGGTGATCAGAATGCGAAGGTGGGGTCTGGCAACATCTTACTCGGACATTTGATGGCGAAGCACGGTCTTGGCGATCTCAATGGTGGGAGGTTCATTTCTGCAACTCCCATTGCATCGTTGCATTATTCCATAAGGTCATAAGGTCAGTTGGGTTTCAATTATCCGACGCCGTACAAGCAATCAGATCGACTAATTCGCGATCAGTAGAAGTTCAGTATCGACCGCTTGAATGACCCAGCTTTGGCTGAACATTGGGCCGCCATCAAAAATGCTGTTTTGTTGGGTACTACACAGGTCGTCTGCCACTTCCCGAAGGGACGTCATAAGGGTAGGGGTAGGGGTTGGAGATTGACCACTGGCATGACGAAGACCGATCCCGAGCGAACCCTCGAGAAGTTCAGCATAGTTTACACCATGATATAAGAAAATTTGCTATTGCATTGGTCAGGGAAGCGGAAGACACCGCAGATCGTAATGATTTTATTACGCTGAGCCGCTGAGCCTGATGGTCCTCCCGCAGAGTTGCACTTTCAGTTATTGCAGCTCTGCAGGTTCACCTGCTCTTCATCGATTTTGGGAAAGTTTTCGATAGTGTGAACAGGAAGTGTATCTGAAGTGCTCTACGCAAGAGGAGCTTTTCGGAGAAACTAATAACTATTATCAGAGTGACATATGATGACGCAAAATGTCACGTCTTCATCAAGGTAAAATCTCGGAGGTTTTTAGCTTCAACAAAGAGGAGTTGAATTTTGTCACCGATATTATTTCTTTGTGTTACTCATAACGTTTTTCATGCTGCCTTGTCCGTTGGACGTGGAGGAATTCAATGGATGATTTCCGCAATACGTCGATTACGCTTATGACATCTGTTTGCTCTCTCACCGGGTCATGGATCTTGGCCCAATGGCTCTGGATTTGGAAAGAGAGGCGATCTGAAATAATAAAAAACTTGTTGCTTCTTTTTCGTTGGTGTGGATATTTATTCTTGCAAATACCGATATTTCGGGAACCACTTGTTCCCTTCATCAGTGCTAACAAGAAACAACAGGTTTTTTATTATTTCAGATAATTAATCATTGGAAACACCGCATAATTACACTCAGAAGAGAGGCAAGTAGAATTGGACTGAAGATAAACACCAACGAGACCAAGGTTTTCAGTCTGGCGGGTCTTCGCACTCTTCTTTTCCGCATTAACGGGCAGAGCATCGAAGGCATGGGCTAATTTGTATAGTTAGGACGTGCGGTTTCTGCTGACGATGGCACCGACTAGCTGCTGCCCGATGCATTAACAACTCTAGATCCGCTTTGGCTGCCCTGCCTTAAATCTGGAAATGCAGTTATCTCATCATTAAGATCAAGTGGAGACTGTTCTGTGTGTAGTGTAGTGTTCTTTCTGTGTTGCTGTATGGGAGTAGCATATGAAAAGTGAATTCCACTGTTACTACAATGCTCTAGGCTTTCGTCAGTATCTGTCAGTCCTGTCCGCGTCATATCATCGAAGTACGCTGGCGTGACACTATCTCAAGTGAAGAACTTGGTCCCTGCATTGCGAGCAATGCGATGCAGTGGAATCCACTCTCTCAAGATGGCCGATAAGTGGATTATTCTAAGGATCTGAATAGTAGAGGAGGAGTGCGAGCACCTCGGGAAGTCGTAGGGGGAGCTGAAGAGCATTTCAGACAAACTCGAGCGATGGCGTGTAGGTGTGGTTGACCCGCTTCACCAAGGGATGAATGGCAACCAAAGTCTTGTCTAAGTACTTTAAGATAATAAAAGTTGACTTCATTGACAAAGTCAATTGCCTCTAAATTACAGTGTTTGAAAATTTGGAGATCCATGCATGTATCTATTTTAAGGTTCTGCTTTGCGTAGGTTTTGTTCAGTTTATAGTTCGCCTGTGCATGCATCCCGACCACTAGACTCTTTTAATGGCTCCTCGGGGCTCATTTTCCTAGAGATTAATCCAGAAACTTTCTCGCTGGCCATGATTTACACTACGCTGAACAAGGGCAATATTTCAAAACAGCCTGTCCCTACAAGCTCTATTCATATCACAGCGTATGATGTCCTTGCTGCAGCAGCAGGAAAAACGTGTCGAGAAACTTTATTACACTTCCCCATGATACCGTCGTCCTCTTACACTATTATAGTCTCGGAAGGGCCAAGTGAATGGTGCTTGAAATGACATATGGTTTTACATGATAATTTCAGTATGCATGTGAGAGTGTGTGTTGCCAAAATACGACCCAGCCATTTTACTGGAAGAGGCACTTGGGCTCATTTCCGTCGCGTTAGATATGAAAAAACTTTACTGACCTTTATTGCTCCTTATATTCTTGACGTTTTTCAGTTTTGGCTTTGTTTCGGCTGAATAGTTGGCAAAGGTTTATGTGGTGGCGAACATAATCTGAAACTATTTATGATGCGGTAGGGTATTAGTTTTAGGGTTGTTTATGGACCGATTGAGATTGTTATTAAATTGAGGAAGTGACTCCTTTAATGCTCCCGAAATTCGGGTTAAGTTGGCATTTTGCCGCAGTGAAGTGACCTTTCTGGGCTTTATGGACAATTTATTGCAGGCTATCACGTTTCAACTGATTATGGATTAGGTTTTTGGCATTGTTGCAGTTTTTATGTCGCCGCGAATTTCCAGCAGATAAAGTATTGTGGGCTTA
This sequence comes from Hermetia illucens, assembly GCF_905115235.1. Taxonomy (NCBI): domain Eukaryota; kingdom Metazoa; phylum Arthropoda; class Insecta; order Diptera; family Stratiomyidae; genus Hermetia; species Hermetia illucens. Next base: position 118,063,120 of record NC_051852.1, read on the forward strand.
GTCGGATCTGGAAAAAGCACTTGTTGCATTTATCGATTAACTGGTTTAATTTGATTATATTCCTTTCGCTTGGTATTGACAAAACATACATGATATATAATTGTTAACCTATTTAGGAACCTCCCCTTGCTGACTTCTATAACCGCCGTTCAGTGCCTTCGAAATATATATTATACTATACTACTATGGGAGACAACAGTTGTCACTCAAAGGTAGGAGACTTCCTTAATTGTTGGACTTGGAACGTCGTAAGTTTTAGGGGACTTGCTTTAATGTCATTCCACATTTCCAACGTCATTCTTATATTCTGGTATTTTCAAAAGCGAATCGGTATTGACATCCGGAGCCGATGATGATTGATTGATGACAAGAACCAATATAAGAAGTGCTTGCTCAATCGAGTATTTAGCTCGGTTAGCGAAATAAAATGGGAGACACATCGCTCTCTTCATAATCGTCCTTAACTGGATGTTCAGGATGCGCTCCAGAGTATTTACCACGAAAGAGATAAGGGTGATTGTTTGGAAGTCTTCCACGAACTCATGTCATGCTTGCCCACTTTTGGTGTGGAAACCACGCACCACATTCCCAGCGAGGTGCCCTAGGAGTGCTCCGATCAGTGTTTATTGTACTTTTGAAAAAATTATAATATTTAATTTTGAGTCCTTTGATGGTTCAGCCTCCTTAGATCCAGGGCTCGTGTCATTCGATGATGTTTGAGCACTAGTCTCAGCAAAGTTCGGCAATCCCCGTCCGATCATAGAATTTCTTCTCTTCCAATAGTTTGTTTTCGGCGTCCACTGAATCTAGGTCACCGTCCGGTTTTGCAGCGTAGAGCACTGAATCCGAACCACTCTTTATAATCTTTATAATCCAGTAACTCCGGCAACTATCCATTTATTCGGAGTAGAAAAGATTGATTTTCCATCAATGACTCCTCCTCCCTTATCACTGGTCAATTATCGAATGGAATCCTGAGATTTTGAAAGCCCAAGGATTGTCCTTTTCGGTGCGGATGTTCGCAAGTCAGATACCAGCGGTTGGTCTTGCCCTTCCACGTCGCTGATCTTAGCGTCGTAGCCGAGAAAGACCTTGTAGCGTTAGCCCCTTTTGCTATGATATGGAACTCATGGACCCCCTGAGAGGAATCAAAGCAGGGGATACATCGCTCTGGCCCCATATGCTGTCCAGGAGATAACTGATAATCATTTCTGACAATCTGACTTCAACCCCAAAGGGTAGTATAGGTCCCAGGGCGAAATGTGGATTGGTACCTACGATGGAGCATAAAACCTGGGAAACGCCTGTTGAACCAACACCAACAGCTCTACTACCAAACCCTATCCCCACTTTCACGTGGTGACCGCTGCGAGCGCTTTCTTAACGGAAAGCTGCAGATGGAGAATGATGAAGGTGAGTCTCTGGTGCCTAAAAACGGGGCAAATTGTACCAACTGGTAATCCAGGTTGGGGGTTGGGTAGGGCTGGCAACCCTACACGGAAAACAACTTGTTACGAAGCCACAACAGGAGCCACGGACTGGACGGATTATACAACGACGAATCCGGCAATGATAACGGAATCACGATTTGCGCATTTTCTCATGGAACGTGCGCTCCCTGACAGAGATGAAGCTGCTAAGCAGCTAGCCGATACCCTGTCCCAATGTTGTCGAGGATACAGAAAGGGTTACGTGGTACTGTGACAACACGCTCGCCTATTGTGTGCTAGATACTGAGTTCGATCCTCCTACGCCCCGCTTTACACTTTTTTTCCCCTAATAAACTATACTGCTGCCGAATCTTTACAGAGTGCGCGTAATTTCATTCTCAATTGAACTTCATATTACTACTATCGATAAACTATTGTGACTACATTCCCGTGGCTTGTGTGTTTAATCACCACGCCAAATGCTTGGGTATTCCCTCTGCGTTTATAGATATTCGGGCTAAATTTTCTCCTAACGTTACCTATCGTTGTAACGCCTGCTGCGGTACCACGCTATCGGATGCAATTCAGCTGCTGCATCAACACACGGCGACTTTGGCGTCGATTCAACTTGCAGTTTCAAAAACGCTGACAATTCTGCCCCCGCAAGCTGCTGCTTTATCGAGCACCAGCGTAGCCTGAGCTCCTGAGATGCCGCTGACTGGCTCTGCTTATACCTCGCCGGCGACTACAGCCAACAAAACTGGCGTCATACCTAAGTCGCCCCGACTAATTCTAATTTTCTGCCTCAATCTGCCTCGCTCGATTCCAGTGTATCCATAAAAGATGGTATCAACCCGATGACGTCCGCTAGCCTACTGAAAAATCCACCATCCGAGGGACAAGTTCCCTACGCAATATCGGATGTGCTACGAAGTTCTGGCGTTTATCCTGCAGTCGCGATATTAGCATCACCGCACGCTTCCTCCTGTGTATCATCGACGCCCGCCACCGCTGAACCGCAGGCCTTTCCGACCTCATGTCGTCCGAGCGGCTCTAAGCTTCGTGAAAATTTCCGGCCCGCCCGTCTGCCTCGCCGAACTTGAATGATTCCAATAACTATACGCTATTTTATCAAAATGTAAGGGGTCTAAGGACCAAGCTGTCGGATTTCAAACTGTCTGCCTTAGCATTCCAACATCATGTCATCTGCAGTTCTGAAACCTGACTGGATGACAGGATTTTAGATTCTGAGCTCCTCGAAGGTTACTCTGTCTTTCCTTGTGACAGAGACTGCGTTGCGCTTGGCAAGACAACTGGCGGAGGTGCCCTAATAGCTGTTAAGTCCCCTCTCCGTGCCGAAATCATCTTTTTCTCCTCCTCCTTCTCCTACGATTCTGTTACCATACGTGTCCTTCCGCCAAATGTATGTCCCTTTATCATATCGTGTGTATATTTTCCCTGCCTAAGCCCTCCTTCTCTGTTAGAGGATTTCTTCGACAGATTATCAGAGGCCCTAACCGTTTTGTTTCCCTCACTTCCTTTCATCCTCTGTGGTGACTTTAATCTTCCTATGCTCTCCTAGCCCGTTACTCCTGGCCCTCCCTCCCTAATAACTCGATCTATCCTTGCCTTCCTCTATCCACTTTCATGTACACCTGTGGGGCCCTCCAACTTAACCTTTCTAGAAACCACTTAGATCGCACTCTTGACCTTGTCCTCTCTAACCTTCCTGTACGTTATCTTTCCCAATCCCTTCATGTTCCGTCTTACGTTGCCCCTGACGCACATCATCCTGCTCTCGAGTTTGATGTTCAGATATCCCGACTACACTCTCCTGTCGCTCGCAAGCCTACCAAGTTCAACTTTCGTAAGGCGAACTTCGAAGGTCTGAACTCAGCCCTGGGGTCAATCTACTGGGTTCCCCTGCTCTCTCCATTTACATGTGACCAAGCACTCAACACTTTCTATACCATTTTATCTGATCTTCTTCTTTGTTATGTTCCCTTCTCTCCTAAGTGCTTACGCTCTTACCCCATCTGGTTCACCACTGAAATTCACAAGAAACTACGTCAAAAACAGACTGCGAGAAAGAAGTTCCTGTCTTCTAAAAACGTTGCTGACTTAGTTTTTTTTTCAAATCCCTTCGTTCCTCGGTCAAATCCTTAATAGGTAAGTCAAGACACGAATATTTGTCCAGCGTGGAAGACTCACTAAAGCGTGGAAATCTGAAACTTTTCTGGTCCGACATTCGCGACTCCCGTTGCCCTGCCCAGTTATCCCCTCCGTCCATTAAATTCTCTGGCTTCTCAGCTAACTCCCCCCAACTATCTTGTGATTTACTCTGCCGCTACTTTTCGTCAGTCTATGTTCCTCCTCCTTCCTCCGAATCCGCCCCGCATCGCCTACCATTCCTCTTCTTACTCCTATCCTTGTCGAATACCTCATTGGCGAACTTGATGCCAAGGTCGGACCTGGCTACGATGGTCTTCCAAACCTCTTTTTGCTCAAAACTGCCAAGTCCATCTCCCTTCCCCTATCTCTTATTTTCAACAAGAGCCTTAAAGAGAATCAATTTGCCAGCTTGCGGAAAGAGGCTCTCATTATCCCCATTCAAAAAAGTGGCGATCGTTCGCTTGCCGAGAATTACCGTCCCATTTCCCTCCTCTAATCCTGTTCCAAAATCCTGGAAAGATATGTCAGCGACTGGTTGTCCGCCCACTTTGGCCAACACATAGTGAAAGAACAACACGGCTTCGTTAAACGTAGGTCCACTGCCTCCAACCTTGACTTTACCAATTTTGTCGCGAAATGTCTAAATTCACGGCAAGAAGTGCATACCATTTACACTGACTTGGCGAAAGCTTTGGACACTGTAAATCACAAGATACTTCTATCCAAACTCTCGTCCCTAAACGTTCCCAAACCACTTGTTTTATGGCTTGCCTCTTACCTTTCCAACCGATCCTGCCGCGTCTCTTTTGACGGCTCTACTTCCCGCTTCTTTCTCCCCCTCTTTTGGCGTCCCACAGGGGTCTATTCTGGGTCCTTCCTCGCCTCCTTACTTGTCCCTGTTTGTTCTATGCAGACGACCTTAAGCTGTTTTCCGCTATATTGTCGCCTATGGACTGTGTTTCCCTTCAGAATAACCTGGACACTCTGGTTCGTTGGTGCTCGACTAATGGTTTAGCGCTAAACGTCAGAAAGTGTCACTCTATGTGCTACTCCCTAAAATCCTCACCCACTTCTTTCTCCTACTCGCTTGACGGACATTCCTTATCCTGCTTAAATTCCACTCAAGACCTCGTAGTCACTTTCGACAATGAGCTCCGCTTTGACACCCATTGCCTCGATGTCATCAATCGAGCAGCAAAATTGTCAGGCTTTATTCTTCGCTCCTCCTCTGATTTTGACTCCATCCAACCCTCCTTATCTCTCTTCAATTCCCTCGTAAGGAATACCCTCGAGCATTGCTCCGTGATCTGGTCACCCTCCCGTAACTGTGATTGTTTTGCCCTTGAAAATGTGCAACGTAAATTCACCCGTTCCCTCTTCTTTAAGAAAAGCTTCCCTCGTGTGGACTACCTCTCCCGTCTCCGCTTTCTAAACCTTCCCTTCCTACAACAGCGTAGATCCTATCTGGATCTATGCACATTCTTTAAACTTTCCTCGGGTCTGATGGACTGCTCCGCCGCTGGCGAGATCACCTGCCGTCCTGCGTCTTATAACACACGTAACGCAGATAGTTTCAACGTGCCCTTCGCGGAGCTCGAAGTCTATTTTCATTCCCCGATTTCCAGGCTTTGCCGAAATTATAATGCAAATCAGCTTGGTCTTTTTAACTTCCCTACTTTAAGTAGTTTTAAACGTAGGATAAGTTTTTTGCCTTCTCCTCCTCCTCCTGAGGACAATAATTAATTGGAATTCTCTCTGTTTGTTGTCCGTTAATTAATTAAATAAATAAATAAATATAGGGCTGATGTAACAGCATTGCGGGAAATGCGTTCGACAGGGACCGGTTTCCTGGAGAATAGTCCCCTCACCATATTTTATAGCGGCCATCCATTAAACCATGTGCTCGGAGTAGGTTTCTTAGTCAGCCAAAAAATAAACTCTGCTGTTATCGGATTTGAAAACATAAGCGAACGGATATGCACTCTGCGCTTGCGAGGCAAGTTTAGAAATATAAGCCTCATAAACGTACACGCCCCCACAGAGGAGACTGCAGAGTCGGGGAAGGATACCTTCTACGAGGCAGTAGAACGAACCCTCGAAGCCTGTCCAAGATATGATATCAAAATCATACTTGCGGACACAGCCAAGTAGGGAAGGAGCCCGTATTCAGGCGATACGTTGGCTCCCATAGCTTACACGAAAAAACAAATGATAACGGACTGCGGATTATTCAATTAGCAGGGTTATACGAAATGGTTGTTGGAAGTACCAGCTTTGCGCGGAAAGCGGTCCACAAACATACGTGGGACTCTCCAGACAGGACCACTTTCAACCAAATTGACCACATGTTGATCGAACGCCGCCACCTCTCAGCCTTGATGAATGTCAGAACATATAGGGGGCCCAATATAGACTCGGATCACTATCTCGTTGGCATGGTGCTCCGACCTTGAATAACAACGCCACCCAGAATATCCTCTGATAATCAGGTTAGAGTTAACACTGAAGATATCCACAACACAGTCCTCCGCAACAGTTATAAGAGGGAAATGGATGCCGCAATAACCGCAGTCAACAGAGATCCTGAAGATGAAGCATCAATAAGTGATATGCACCTTCACTTGAAGAACGTTATCATAAATACGGCGACAAACATACTTGGCCCCAGCCGCAAAAGGAGGCAGAATGGCTGGTTTGGCGAGGAATATAGGCTAGCAACGGAACGGAAGAATGCCGCATACCGAGTAATGTTGAATTCTTAAAGAACGCGGGTACGCGCAGAGGCTTATCACAGACTCCGTCGAGCGGAGAAGCGACTTCACAGACGGAAAAAGGAAGCCTGGGAGAACCAACAGATCTATGAACTAAAAAGTACAGGAAGGAACCGCACCAGGCGCGCAAGTTTTACCAACAAGTAAGCAGGATGAAGGCTAATACACCTCGATGTTCATCCTGCCGAGGCAAAGAGAGAAATCTGATTTCCGACAGATGAACTACTGAACAACGAGAACATTGGCGAGTTGGAGGTCCCGCCAACTGAAGACGACGGACAAATACTGCCACCACCAAGCATAGAAGAAATAGTCCGTGTGTAGGGAAGCAGGATCGCCATGTAGGGATGAGAAGTCGACATCGTGAAATTATTCAGATAGTTAAAATAAGAAGAGCTACATAAGTTACTTTAGAATTATAACTTTATTAAAAATAAAAACCTTCTTTTGATTTCCTATCTCCGCAACAATCTGCGGAAGCTACAATCAGCAGCAGTCTGCCGTTGGTCTAAATGACACTGGAATTGCTCAGGAAAGATATCGCTGTATAGCAATTATCTATCCTTATGAAAAGCAAATAACCAAGTGTGTCGAGCCTCGGGGCTCTAGTTCTTTTTATACGATTCTTACTTACATTCTAACATATGTTAATTCCTTATTTTCTATGCACTAACCAATCAAATTCCTTTAATTACTTACTTGCAAATTTCTTGACCAATTGGGTCTGTACATAACAATATATGATTGTGACGTCATAACTTTCTCTTTCTTTCAAATTACCAATCTATAAACATATGGGTCATGCTGGTCATATGCCTGTATGCATTTCTTATGCATAGTCATGTAGCTATGTAGATGGGTAATGTATGCATGGTATGTTGTGACTCAAGTGGGTCTTATTTCATGTATTTTGTTCGGCGGTAGATACAAAGTGAACTCTAGTGACTTATGAGGAAATATAGGTCAGTTAATGACTGATTGTTATTGTTTATGTAACTTGAATATTTGTGTGAGGTCGGGTAAGTTATTTGTGTGAGGTCGGGTAAGGTTTCGTATTACTAATGAATTAAATGAATGATGAATGATATCACTACACGTGGAATGCATCGGCTTAAAAACCATAAGTTGCCAGGAGCCGATGGAATTACAGCCGAATTGATTAAATATGGAGGCGACCAATTACACCAAGTGGTTCATCAACTTGTGCTCAAGGTGTGGGACAGCGAATCAATGCCTGAAGACAGAGAAAGGGGCATTATCGGTCCCATACATAAAAAGGGAGATATCACACAGTGCATCAAGTAAAGTGGTATCACGTTGCTGAGTACCATATATAAGATATTCTCCTCTATCTTGCTAGGCCGGATAGTCCCATACGCCCAGAACATCATTGGCCTATACCAAAGAGTGTTCACTCCAGGCAAATCAGCAACAGATCACATTTTGTCTGATGGAATATGGACATCAGTTTCATCATCTGTTCATCGACTTTAAAGCCGGCTATGATAGCATAGCCTGGGTAAAACTGTACACGGCCATGAGAGAATTCGGTATCGCAACGAAATTGGTAAGACTGACTAGGCTGACCCTGACTAATGTGGGAGACCAGATAAAAGCAGCAAGATCACTTTCAAGACCAGTCGACATCAACAGCGGTCTACGACAAGGGGATGCCCTATCATGCGTCCAGTAATTTTCCCTATCTAGTGTCGAAAATCAGAACCGATAACAGGTACGATGATGAAATTCGCGTATAGTTGTTGTCAGCCAACAAAACCTATTTCAGCTTACAAAAAGTGCGCCGCTCGGAACGTCACTATAGAGACAAAACTCTTACTGTAGAAGACAATGATCTTGCTAGTCCTTATGTATTCCTCGGAGACTTGGGTTCTTACCAAGAAAAATTGCGAACTCTCAGCCGCGTTCGAGAGAAGAATCCTCCGAAGAATTTTTGGCCCCCTACATGAGGATGGACGATTCCGTCGGCTGCATAATGATGAAATCTATGAGTGATACCATGACCGTCCGGTTGTAGATAAAATCCGGCTCAATAGGTTACGGTGGGCGGGCCACTTAATCCGTATGGATGAGGATGATCCAGCCCGGAAAGTCTGTAGGGGAAATATCTCTGGTAGAAAAAGAAGACCAGGCAGACCCTGCCTGAGATGGAGCGATGGCGTGGGTCAGGACGCCAGACAACTTTTAGGGATATCGAATTGGTGGACCTCGGCGCAAAACCGTGATGTCTGGAGTTCCTTATTAAGGCAGGCCTAGACCGGATACCGGTTGTTGCGACGTTGATGATATTGACTTCAACCCCGGTCCGGGTGTTGTTTTATTCCTCTAAAATCGTCTAGTATTTAGCCAGATCCACTGATTCGGCATTCTTATCGGCCTTTGCTCTTTGGGGGACCATCGATGTCGTCGATTTCGGGGTAGGAGTACTGTGGCTGGTACCCATTACCTACAGTTCGACAAAGGTAATTTCCAAACAGGAAACCACTAGTTCGTCTGTCATCTTCTTTTTGTTTCCATATCTTGATCCCACGAGTGGGGAAAAACGGTTACCAGCGGTTACTGCACGGAGATCGAGAGAGGACATGCCGAATTATGTAACTTTAACCTGAAGTATAATCTAATCAAAAGCCAGCATGTGGTCGTCAGTCGCTGAAGTTAACTTTGACGAGCCTCCCCCTTTTCCGTATTAAGTGCAGACTTTCCAATGAAATGGAGGGCAAAAATTCTTTTGTCAGAGCAAATAAATTTGGTGAGACTCCAGAATCAGTGTTTCGGTCGAGACTGGAATGCGCTTGAATTTAAAGTTTGTGATTTTTTACCAATATTCGCAGCTTCCATAGCCACATTTGGACAATCTTAGCGAAGTAGCGAACTACTACAAATTGTCCCATCTTATCAAAGTGATGTATGAGAAAGTCATCTGCAGGTTGTAGTTCTCTATCTTGCAACAACGGCTCTAGAACTATGGTGCTACTAGTAAATACTGAGTCATTTCTATGACGATAATTAGTATTAACTAAGGGTCGTAGAAAAAAAAAACCGGTACCGAAGTCAAAAATATGCGGGTCTGGGATGAAAAATATCTGGGCCTCATATTATCCCTTTTTGTAATTGAAATATCTTTTCCGAGCCCCCGAGAAAACTTACCCTACTTTTCACTTCTCTCCCGCCAGGGCTGACTGTTACCGGTTCTGTCAATGGAGAAAAAGTCGAAAATAATTATCCTAAATTCATATTTTTGGATAATTTTGGGGAATCAGTCAGTTTGCATTGCAATTTTTCCAACTGCTACTGCTCTGCCATCCAGAGATATTCCTTTTCGTGTTACTGCAACCCTCAATACACAAGTTTGATTTCAACATGTATCAAAGGCGCCATTAGCAATTGTCAGTCTCACCCAATTCACATTTCCCCCCCCTTGTCACCCTTGTGGTCACCAGAAACGTGCTGATATCTATGGATGTTTTTCGCTAATATTCGAATGCATATAGTGTTCCCCATTTGCAATGCTGCATGCCTCACTGCTCCTGCCAGGACCATCCATAAAATCATAATTATCGCCTCATACGTGTCTGCGCTCTTTTATTACTCAATTGAATAATTCAAAATGCATTTAAGTAGCATCGGTGGAAGGTGCCACCTCCTAGGACTCACGTCACTGGAAACCAGTGAAACGACGAGTTTTCCTTGTGAAATTGTATCGGGGTAAGGACTCAGCTAAAGCAGTGAACGTAGCCACGTTTTCACCTGGAGCTTCATTTATTCAATTTCTTAAATCCACCACCACATTCGATGGGTACACGGAGGAACATACATATCAATGTACACATTCTACGGAGTATTGGAAGCTGCAAGCATTTTATAATATCACTTTTACATGAACGCTCCGGTACCTGGCGTTATGGATGCTACCGGTTCCGCCATATGTATCTAAGAAAGTACTGATTGGGAACGTGCGTATCTATGTAAGGATACGTTGTGTGCCTGTGGGTATCTACATACCTATACGAGGACTATCGTGTTCATCTATACAACCATCAAGGCAATCCTGGAAAAATTGAATTTCCTGCGGTTTCGACGTTGCTAGCGTTCCCATATCTTCACTTTCTGAAGTTTCCACGGAAGAACAACTGACGCGACTTTCGATATTTCGCCCCCGGAGGGGTATTTTCGATGGTTGGGAGCGGAAGTCGGCGTGTCTGCCAAGGAGCTGTGTGCAATTGAATTTCATCTTATTATCGTATTAGAAATCGAATCATTTGAGAAATCATTGAAGGTACATATCATTCCAGCAGGATACGTACTCTACGGCTTCCTCCTACACGTATCGGGTCTATGCTGGATGAGTATTTGTTGTAGATTTGTTTTTTTTCCTAGGTAATGCGAAAGCAATACGCGGATGAAATGTAAGGACTCCTGCTGGATTTCGATGAAATAATAAAATAAAGTTGATTTGGAAAATATGAGTTTGATCAGAAATGGTGAAATTCGGAATAGAGTGGGAGGAGGGTGGCCTGGCAACTTACTTTTCTGCTATTTTCGGCTTTAATAAATTCTAAATTGAGCGTGAAAGCAACATATGGCTTCCTTTATGGCGCAGCATGGAGGAAGTTTACCGCAAGACTCTTTTCCTAATTTTCCATTGGCTATGAAACTTATCCCTGAATTATATTCTCGTGTACTCGTGTATATAGTGCACTCTCCTACGCTGGATCCGCTTTACTAAGAAGCATTTCCTCTCGAAACCTAATTGATTAGATCCATCCTTTCAAACGGATGCTCCATAATTAACCATTTCTTTGCTTATCTCTTGCAAGTGCTCCTCAAGTTCATTAAGAGGATCAAGGGATTGCCGCGACTAAGCCAAGTGGGAACTTTGCCGAGCACTTTACAAATTGAAAATCGATTGAACCAACGGCATTATCAGATTATTTTCAAAATTGTCTGGAAAGTGTGTTTTCATTGTCATCTTTTTCGAAAACCCTCGTGTGCTGGCAGCTCGCGAATTTAACTCATTATCGGAAAAACGTTCCGGCCATTATCTGCGCCAAATGACAATAGCATGCGTTCGCGTATCGTTAAAGGGGTGTTTGGATATTAGGGGGTGGCTTTTGAGGTAGTACGAAGAGGCGGGTTTTGTAGTTCCTGCTTACGGATGACGTAGAAATTGTAGTTTCCATGATAAGGAAAGTTTGTTGGATTAGGCAGAAAAGATCCTGCTCAGTTAAGATAACAATTTCACGATAGAATTGAGGTAAATGGGAGAGGGAAGTGAGTTGTGTTGGTTTATATCCAAAGATAGGAACATATTTCGTGAAGACAGAAACCCCTTTACTATTCCGAACTCCGCTGATTTGGCTTTTTCTTTTCGTTGCACTACATACATATATTTTGAGCCTTGGTTCTTCTGGTACCAGTATCTTTTCTAGAGTTTCCTCACGATTCGTCCTTTCTTCAACGAATTTTGGGCATTGGCGGAATACATGCTCTGGATCCTATGGGAATCCATCGAGTTTGGAAAATCAGGTGAGGTGACTAGGTTAATATTGTACAGGTAGGGGCGACATCCTCAATGCCTCCTGAGAGACTGGGTGAGATTATTATTAATCGGAAACCATTCCTTGATGGTATGGGTCAGCTTGATAACTTCACGTTATTGGTGTGCGAACCCACTCATGGGATAAGGACATGTGAAGTTTTGAAAAATAGCGCGTGAGTAACTGGAGTGTTCAAAGGAGCCCCCCCCCCATTCATTATTCCCGAGCCAGGCTTGTATAGCGCCAAGTAAGCGCGTGTCGACAGACCACTTTAAAGGAGCCTCAGTCTTTACGGGAGGACTTTGACGGTAAATTTTTTCAAATTTCTTCTCTCTTTAGGTTTTAAGATAGCTTTCCGCTCTTGGTGGTTTCAAATCAGATCACGCTTGGCGAATGTGCTATAGAATGACTATGCACAGGCCGGATAGATAGGAGCAAAATACCTGCTCGTGGATAAAAACTGGATACTCAGAAATAAAACCAAACATGGAGGAGCAGAAAGGGAATAAACGTACGATGCAGGGCTTCGGAAACCCAGTACCGGTGAATTCGGGAGTAGGCAAGCGACATCTCAGCCATCGATATTCAACGACCGCATTACCTCAGTAGTGGGAATTTTGCATATTGTGCTTTCTAATACTACAAATGCGCGGGAGAACTAGAATGGACTCCATCCACAGACCCGTTCAGAAAAATCACAATTCTTCGCAGATCCCGGTCATATGGGCATAAGCCCACGTAATCGAAAGCGCTGTCCTCAGTAGGAAGTACATAGCATGACGATACGATGAGGTAAGATCCTTGACACCACATCGACCGTGTGATGTTAAATGCAGCGAGTAATCGGGAGCTGCCTTTATCTCATTGGGGAAAAAGGTAATGAAATTTTGTGCATTCATCAAGGAGCGCCGGAATAGTTACCAGAATAGAAGCGCGTACAGTCAAGTTTTAAGATAAAACAGGGTTAAAATTGTCGAGCGAAAACTGAGACACAAGTAAAGCCTGTTCAAAAAGCGAAGGAGGAGAAACCAAGGAAGAGGTTGTACGAACGGTTGAATGAATCCACAGGCCAGCAAACCCCGAAAAGAAAAAAGGGCTCAAATCCCAAAAAATGGCGCACGTGAGAAGATAACTGAAACTGCCGGTGAAAGGTCGTTGAAGCTGACATAATGGCTAGCATACTGAAGATCACTATAATCTTTAATGATATAGATCAGAACACTACAAAAGCAGGAGATTCGCGAGGTAGTTACGTCCTTGAGTGTTTAACGTGAGCACCTGTCTGCACGACTTAATCCCACGGTCTTCTTAAGACACGGATTGATTTTGTGGCCACAATCAGAGCTCCGCTGAGACAAGCAACAACGGTACCAGTCTATACCAAGTGCATGGCTTAGCATACTGGTGGGTGGAAGATACACCTAAATCTCTACCGAACTAAGGAATACGGCACCCGTGTTCAAACGCAGCACCACGCCGAGACCCGACGGTCTCTTTTCGCTTGAGCATAACCACAACCCCCATGAAACTCCCACTGGGTGGGCCAACCGCAAACAACCGAGCTGTACTCACATGAATTGGACAAAAGGCGCACTAGTTTGTGTTGGCTGCTGTGACGTGTTGACGAGGGATGTGGAAAACGCATTCAATTCAAAGGGGTGTTCGTTGTCATAGGTACCCCCGGGTATTTAGTGAATCTTGTCAAAAATCACCTTTGAGGAAAGGTTCTGTGGTACGGAGCGGGTGAGGACCCCAAAGAATACACTGTCGCGTTGTGAACAGTCATGTAAAATGGAGTGCCTGCCTTTTCAGAGGGGACTACAATTTCCAATTGTGCTTTGGTTCTTACAACAATAGCAAACCCCAGAAAAAAGAACGCTCTCAAAGTTGAAAACGATATATATGTATACGGTCATTTAAAAGGTGGCCGTTAAATACCGGAGAGCAATAATTGACGCCAAACTTGGGTTTAAAGAGCATCTAGAGTATGCATAACAAACAGCAACCAGTGCTATTGCGGCACTTGTAAAAATGTTGCCAAATATTGATGGAGAGTACTTCTAGCCAGAGTAGTACGAACTATTCTACTTTACTCGCCACCTGTATAATCAAGCCACTTGCAAATTCTCATAGATGGAAGCAGGTGAATTTTTTTTTCTGGTTGATGGCTTTAAGAGCTTGCAGTGCTTTTAGAACCATATCAAGTGAGGCAGTATGGTCAGTGGCGTATTGTACCATGCAAGACGTATGGAGCAAGGTTAGAGTCGAATGATCTCTAGCAAAGCAGATGGAGTTTCCTCTACAGTCGTAAATATGCAGCGGGACTTGTTGAAGAAGCAGCGGAAGGATGAGTTCCTAAGTCAAACCCACCTCGCAAAGTAATACCTGAATGGTGGTGGTGGGGTTGAGGCTGGAGATGCCGGGGGTGGTTATTAGTGGATGCAAATCCCACGAGGACCTGTTTTACTCCCTATGTTTGTTACGGATCTGGAGTCGACATTTCTTTCTAAGATTAGGATGACCTTTTGACCATGTCATTAAAATCTATCTAGCGCGTCGCACTCAAAGCCGCATGTAACCATAAACAGAGCCCTCACTTCCTTACATTCGTCGAAGCGTTTCTATTTTCTGCAGCCAGCCAGGTCTAACCATAAAAAGAAGAGATCCAACCATTTACTACGCTTAGGCCCAAAATGACTAGCTGATATTCTCCCTCAAGTTGGAGAATGTGAACGTTCCAGTGGCCTCGATACTGTTATCGAGAGATGCGCCCACCTCCCAGTAAGTAGGAGATTTGAAAACACTTTTGTGTTGTAATGGTATCCGTGAGATATGCACTGATGGTGGGGATGAATAGATGGGCCCTCTCACTGTGTAGAATTTTATGAGTGGGCAGTGTGTACTTTGTCTCAAACACTGTTATCAAAATAACCACTCGAGGACCGTTGTTCGGAATTTATTTTGTCCTGAATTCAGATTATATGCCTTACATGCCTTAAATCAGTGTCCCAGCGAGATTTCGGTTGGGTCGCGGATCAAGAAATTAGGGTCTAATATGGAGCCTTTTGAGACCCTAGCAAAAACAACGTAGTCTTTGGATCCATCATCGGTCTCCCCTCATAGATTTTGTGCTTACAAGTACCTATTGGCCATATCAATGTAATAGATGGAAACATCAATGGCCGCAAGATGCTACCATATGAGACTCTAATCTGCCAAATTAAACGCAGTTCTCATGTCTAGGAGTACCAACAAGCAACAGTGCAAGCAACATTTGCTCGTAAGGCCCTCAGCATGAATTACTTGTATGACTAGCCAATAACAAATTTGACTTTCCGTAATTCATCTTGTTGCTCTCAGAGGTGTTCATACCTCTCAACAAATGAAGGAAATCTAGTATTTTTGTAAAATTTATAAGAGTGCCAGCCGGGGGGAAAAAGGGGATAGTTATTACCCGAGTGGTCCATTCAAAAGAGAACGATGTGTATCGACTTGCAGAAAACCGACACGAACGCACACAGGATATCGAACACTTCTGTTGGGTTGATGACAAGAACCGTACATTGTTTACCGACTACCGAGCCGCAACGGATAGATGGCGAGAATATTTTCAGCAGATTTCAACTGAAGAATTCTTTCATCCTCCCCTTCCATAAGCATTGCGACACTTGGAGCAGTTCCACCTGTCGACGCACTTCACTCTGAGCTGACGGGAAGGAAGACGGGACGGCAACCCTGTCGTCTGAACCATAACCAAGTGGCCGAGGAAAACCTCCACGTGGTGGCACCGGGAACCGCTGTATCGCATTGGCTTGCCGGCCGTGATGCAGTAGGCGAATGCTCCAAGGCCTAGCAAGGGCGATCAGACCCGAGTCTGCACAGAGACTCATCTGAAGTGGCTTCGGTCACGAAATCTTACCAGGGGTATACTGGTACCATGGGAACCGAGGTAGCCCCTGGACTCTTATACTTCAGGAGAATTCTTGTCGTATCTGAGTACAGCTCGGTTAGTTCCGGTTGGCCCCCTTGTGGGAGTTTCATGGGGGCTGTGGTTGTGCTCGAGCGAGAAGAGACCTTCGGGCCTCGACGTGGTGTTGCGTATCAATACGGGTGCCGTACTCCATAGTTCGGTAGAGATTTAGATAATTCTTGCATCCACCAGTATGAATTCTAAGCCATGCACTTGGTATAGACTGGTACCGTTGCGCTTGACTCAGCGGGGCTCTGATTTTGGTCACAAAATCAATCTGTGCCTGAAGAGGGCCGTAGGATTAAGTATCAAGACAGGTACCTTCGTTAAACACCGAGGACTTCACTGTCGGCACACTTCAGTTGCGAGGAAGCAATAAAACAAATGAAATCGGCTTTGGAAAGCGAAAAGCTTGGACCCAATACTGTGGCTCAGTGAATTCTTTAATCGGATTATTTAGGAAGGTAGAACACTATCTGATTGGCAAGAAAGTACCACAGTTCTAATATGGAAAAAGAAGGGTGGTCCAGCAGAATGTTAAAATTACCGTCCCATTGGGTTACCTTTCCATACCATGAACATTTCTGAACGCATTCTTGACAACGGCATTTGCGACATCTTTGAGATAACTGTCAAACAAGCCGGATTTGTCAAGAATTGCGGAACCACTGCCGCAATACAGAGAAACAGCGTGAGAAGTATCGCCCTCTTTACATTGCGTTTCTGAATTTAGGGAAAGCGTTTGACCGTATGCCACACGAACTCATTTGGTGCCAGAAGAACTCGTGGCAGCAACTTGTTCAAAAATGGAATGATCGTCTCATGTAACACGGTCTCAGATTGAATCTGAACAAAACGGCCGATACCAATGAAACAGGCACAATCACTGTCAATGGCAGTGATCAGCCCAGAACTGAGTGATTTAAATATCTCCGGTTAATGCTATTAACCAATGGAGGACTCTGTTCTGAAATTGCTTCAAGCATTAGCGCAACCTGGATGATGTGGCGTTCCACAACTTGTGTTCTTTGTGATAGACGTGTTGCAGTGCCGTCCGCTCTCTTGGCCTGTATGGTTCTTAGTGTTGGCGGACTACAAAAGACAATGAAAGGCGTCTTGCAGTAATGGAGATGAAGATGTTGCGTTGGACTAGTTTCATAATATGCTTTAATCACATCTGAAATGAAGATATCCGCGATCGATATAGATGGCACCGATCGTGGGAAAATTGCGAGAGGGGCGTCTTCGATGGTATGACCACGTAATTCGCGCTAACGAGTAAGCGACCAAAAGCCAGGCCGAAAGGACGGTTAAAAGCGTCGCGATTGCGTCCAGATCAGGCTTGTACTAAAACAAAATACTATGGTACTCAGAGCTATCCCTTTGTGGTTACATCCTAATCCCCGTAGCATTGAAGCTCCGATACTATAGTTACACCTTTATCCGGCGTTAAATTACCACTTAGCTTCAGATTTCTCCTCCAGTTTCCCAAAGGATCTTCATTACTGAATTGGCCCACCATGGCAAAGTTGGTGATCTTCAGGGAGGGGGGGGATTTGGAAATTAATGACCACTTTAGCACCTACTACTCTTGAGAATCCCAGGAATCTTTGGAATCCTTTTTCTTAACTGCAGGTTTTGTGGGGGTTGTAAAATCACTCATCTCCAGGAAGATGTCTTAGACATTGCATTTTCATATCAAGTAAAGGTTATAAATTTTCCATTTATCGTGATGTAGTATCTTGCAATACATTTTCCACAATCGAGCAAATGTTCGCAATTTATTTTCGGTGGCATGAAAATTGCATCCGATTTTCCATGAAATTCACCAAGAATGGAACTCCAACTATTACAACGAAAGGTAATCTTCAATTCCAACCCTCGATGGTCTCTTGACAAAAGCGACTGCAAATGAGTCTATTCAATATCTCTGCAAAAAAGTCAATTTCGAATCAATGGGAAAAAATAATTTTCCTCGAGACGTTAGACGATGCGCCATTCTCTGTAGAAAAGGCCAAGCGTTAGTCGGAATTCGACTGCTATTTTGGGGTTTTTGGATGACAAAGTCAATTTTGGAATTGATAAAATGGATAATTTAAATAGGAAATGAATCCTAAGTTGTGGATTGGTCAATCGTGAAGAAAACGGTTTATTTCATTTTAGGTTTCAAAATTGTAAAGTGCAACCCCTGATATAATCGAATCATATCCTTGAAACTGTGGAAATGTCTTCCTTAATTGCTATTTAAAACGCAAATATGTGTAAAATTCACAATAAGTGAAAAGAAATTTTCATCTTGGCTTTCAAACTTTGAAAATTTTGATCAATTCTGAACCACTTTCTTATTGGGATACCATCCATTCGCCACCAAATTCATGTCCAATGCCCTCCTTTGTGAGGATTCGAATGTGTAGTGCTATATGACGACACATTCGTACGTAAATTGGTGACATTTAAATCGTCATCTGATACCAAGGAAAATCAATTTTCCACGAATCAGATATGTCCTTTGACTATTTTATGGGATTCTGTATTCGATCTAAATTTCTAAAATTCTCAGGAAAGCGTTAACAGTCAAGCAATGATTCATTTATATGAAATTAAAGCTTTCCCGATAAAATATGGAAATGAGATACATTTAAGTAGAATGTGGATGTAGGAATTTCAGCGCATGTTAATATAATTTGATTTAGATTCTTGATTTATTATAAATGTACAGAAGTAACAAATCCCTAATGCGATTCTAAACTACATTTTATATGATACCGTTATGGTAATATTCCATTTCGTAAATGAGAGATGAAAGCTTCAATAATTGCTTATTCAATTATTATATTAACTTCACTATCGAAATGTATGGAAGCATGTGTAGAATGGTCATCCGAAAGTAGCATTAGAATTATTCTGTTTATCCTGGTCTTTTTAAGGTTTTGTGTAAAACAGAACCTTATTAAAATCAGTTTACTGTCTGTCTGTTTTTTTTTTTTATTATGGATGCAGGTGGAAATCTTACAAAGACGACACTGCCGCGCTAGGTTCCAGCAGCGTGTGGGATTGTCATCCACTAAAACCACTTCCACTTTCTCCATCTTCCTTCCCCGCGGAACCGCCGCAAACCATTACTTCGCAGGGTGGACTGCGCTTTAAGCTACTAAGACTTCCATTCTTCGCGTTCTCCTCGCGCGCTCCGCTTTTCCAAGTTCCTCCTGTATACTTTTTATTGCGGAATTCACCATACACCTGTTTCCCTCCGTCTTCAAAATTTCCCCGACGATGTTCTGCACTCCTCCTCTCTGAGAAAAATCGTGGACAGTGGAACATAACACGCTCCGGGTCCTCAGGTATGCAACCACATTCAGGACGAAAGGGAGAATCATCCAGCATGAATTGGTGCAGATACTTCTTGTAACCACCATGTCCTGGCAGGAATTGAGTCAGATGGTAGTTAATCTCTTCGTGTCGTCGCTGGATCCACGCTTCAATACGGGGAATCAAAGTCTGGGACCAGCGACCCATCTGCGAATCATCCGACTGTTGCTGCCACTTCTCCAGGGACTTTCGCCTTGCCGCCTATCCTTTTCAGGGAGATTCATTTCCCTTTTCTCGTACAGGCAGCGTGTCTCACTTGCCAGAATGTCAATCGGGATCATTCCCGCAATAATACACGCTGCGTCACCTAATATCATTCTGAAGGCGCTGCACACCCTTAGCCACTAGCCACTAAGCGGTAAGTTATATTCACCCTCCTCCGATTACTCTTACACGCTAACGCTGCCTCCCAAACGGGTGCCGCGTATAATAGTGTGGAGCGAACCACTCCGGTCACAAGTAATCTGCGACTGTATTTTGGGCTTCCATTGTTAGGCATTATCCGCGCTAATGATACGCTGGGATTTTCCGCTCACAGGCATAGTCCAGGTGTCCCTTGAAATTGATCTTAGCGTCAATCATCACCCCCAGGTATTTGATAACCGGTTTCGAAGTGATGATGTGACCACCAACACGAATATTAACTATATTCCTTTCGCTGGTAATGAAGACCGCCTCCATCTTTTGTTCTGCAAGGTCAGGCTGGACCATCTCCAGCCACGTTTTTATGGCACTAATGGTTTCGTTAGTGTGCACTTCAATGTCTTCAGGTTGTTTCGCGACGACAACCACAGCTAGATCATCTGCGCAACCGATTATCGTGGCCTCCTTTGGCACGGGAAGGGCAAGTACCCCATTTTACATGACGTTCCACAGGAGAGGACCCAACACTGAGCCCTATGGTACTCCTGCAGTGACGGTATACTGCTTGGATCCCTCATTGGTATCGTACCGAAGGAACTACGGTCCCCCTTTTTAGCCAGTGAGCTTTTTATCCACTCCCTACTAGCGAAATTGAAAGCATTTTTGGTGTCCAACGTCACCACGGCACAATATTTTTTGGACGATATCGCGTCTCGAGCCAGCTTCAAAACAACGTCTACGGCGTCGATCGTTGTGTGGGCTTGTCGAAATCCAAATTGTCGCTCCGATAGTCCATCCTTATATTCAACGATAGGGAGCAGTCTATTGCAGATGGCCCTTTCGAGCATCTTCCTAACCGTGTCGATGAGGCAAATTGGTCGGTATGATGATGGGTGCCCTGGGTGCTTATTGGGCCTCGGAAGCAAAACTAATTTTTGCTTCTTCTACCGGTCGGGGAAAACTCCTTCTACCATATATATTTCAGATACGCTGATAAAGCCGTCGGGTCTGGTCTTAACAGCGCGTTTTAGCGCTCTATTGGGAACAGCGTCCAGACCGGGTGCTTTTTTATCATCATTTCTCTTGCAAACTCACGCAAGTTCCTCCTCAGTTATCGCAGATATGGTGCCGACGTCCAATGCATGCTTGAATTGTTTGCGCTCTCCTTCATCCGGGGGAAGAGCGCCATCACGATATCGAGCAGAAGATGCAGGCAAGCCAGTTTCATTTTTTTCATAACCATCCTATACGCTGTTTCTCAGGGGCTTTGGTCTGCCTTTTCGCAAAGTTCCTTCAAGCATTCTCGCTTGCTGATTCGTATAGCTTGCTTAAGCCTACCTCGAAGGTTCACATATACTTGCCGTTTCTCGTCGAAGTCCGGTCTTCCTCTAGATCGTTGGCAGATCCTTCTAACTCCAAAACGTGCATTCCGTAACTCCACGATCTCTTCATTCTACCAATAGTTTGAGCGCCGTTTTGCAAGGACTCGCCGCTTCAGCATGGCAGGGTCGCATGCTCTCATTATGCGTCCCATCATTTGGGCTACCTTTTGTGTAGTCGTACCATGAGAATTGTGGCCTCCCAATAGCATCTCTATGAATGTATTCTTTTTAAATTTTTTCACGGACCAACCCTGGTTGAAGGTTCCGCGGGAACGCACGTCGCCGCATGGCCCATATTCGATCTCGAGGAAAATTGCCTGGTGGTCGCTGTGAGTATAAAGCTCATTGACAAACCATGTCATTCTCCTCGCCAATGTGGTACTGATAGCTCAGTGGTTAGAGCACTAGGCTGTCGTACGGAAGGTCGCGGATCAAATCTCACTGGTGGCAGTGGAATTTGTATCGTGATTTGACGTCGGATACCAGTCGACTGAGCTGTGAATGAGTACCTGAATGAAATCAGGGTAATAATCTCGGGCGAGTGTAATGCTGACCACATTGCCTCCTATAGTGTACTGTAGTGTACTGTTACGGTCTTGAGTGAAGTGCTCTAACACACTTCAAAGCCCTGATCCAATATGGATTGTTGCACTAACGATTATTATTATTATTAATGTGGTATTCACATATGTCAGATCGACCCTGTCCCCACGAAAAGTGGAAACATTTCCCGTATTGGCAAGCACCAAGTTTAGCTCCGTGAAAGCCTTGAGCATGATACGGCCCCCTTGTTCGTAGTGCGACTGTCCCAATCCACGGCCCACCATCACTCTTTGAATGCTTTGATTTCCACAAGACCAAATGGTCCGAACTGCTTTTCTAAGGTGTCGCGGATATCCTCCTTGGTCGTGATTTCATCAATGTCCTTACATTGTATAACAATCTCCTAGTTTCTAGCTCGTACTAGTGGTTCTTCTCCTAATGACTTCTCCACCTTGCCAAGGAAATTTCTGTCCGATTCGGCTGACGTTTTCTCCAAGGTCCATCAGCTCAGGATTGGATTTGACCTTCCTGAAGATATCGGCATAAATCATATCCTTTTCTCGAGATGATAATTAATTCGGGCCGTAATCTTCTTTTAGTTGTCGCATTTTTCTTTTCGCCAATCTTGGTCCATGCTTCCTTGGGGTTTTACTTCCCTTGGGTCGATTGGTCGTGGTGAGTGAGGACTTATGGAGACTTACCTATAAGCTTGTCGCCCGGATAAACGGGGATCTGCGAAGGCCCTGCACATTAAGTACCGACCAGATAGACAGCATTGTATGGGGAGTATTCCCCAGACATCTCGTACGGGTTGATGTCAATAGCACGGAAAGCGTCGAGGATTGCCCCCTTTTCACAATGAGAGAGCTCGAAGAAGCAGTTTTCACTATGAAAACCAAGAAGGCGCCAGGTCCTGATGGCATTCCAACGGAAATTTACAAACTGGCGTTCCGCGCTCGGGGCGTTCAATGCTTGTTTGAAGGATGGTATTCTTTCTTTTCGCTGAAAGGTGACCAGACTCGCGCTGATCAGCAAGGGAAAGGGATACCTGGAGCTCTCGTCTGCATACCGACCGCTATGTATGCTTCACACGATAATTTACAAGTATGGAGAGAGTCTGTAATGATAGCTACCTTGTCCTCACCCATCCTGAAAGGCACCTTGATGGCCTGAAGCACGGCAAAAAAAAAACAACCAAAAATGTGAGACTCGTGTCCCATCCGGACCAACCACCACACAGGCGACCCAACACGCATGAACGGAGCACTACGTGCCACGACCAGAAAACCCCTAGACCTGAGGCTCTCCACCACCTCTACCAACCTGCCACATACAGTCGCTACTTGGGCTCTGCCACAGGTGGCCTCCAAATCATACGACAGGATAACCTGACTCCTATTTGAGGTTGTGGGAATAACATTGGAAATTACACTGCTGCGGAACGACCTATAGTTCTTTGGCTACCAGGAGGGGCCTTCTAAAATGGAAAGACGGCTCGTTGGTAAAAGCAATAGAGTGCTTCTGGTCAGCCCCTAGTATCTTCTCAGGATAATAATAATAATAATCTTTGGCGTAATAACCCATATTGGATCAGGGCTTGAAGTTTGTTACAGCAGTTCATTGAAGACCGTTTCGGTACACTACAGTCCACTGTAGGAGACAATGTGGTCAGCCTTGCCTTCACCCGAGATTATTGCCCTGATTGGACTCAACTGAGTCGACTGGTATCCGAAATCCAGTCAAAATCACAAACCTTTCTGCAGCAGTGAGATTTGAACCGCGGCCTTCCGCTACGACAGCCCAGTCTTCGAACGATGATATTGAGTTGAGCTTGTTTTCAAAATATTTTGGCCAATTCATAATGAAGGTACAGGCATACTCTATAATGGGCCTTACCTTAGATCTATAGAGATTAATGGCCGGGGTGTGAGATCCCAAGAAAAGCCAGTTGAAAAATTAATCGGCCTGCCCGCCTTTACGGTTTTAGGAACAATGGAGTTCTAGTGGTCTGACAAGGCAATGGATTTGATATGGGCGAGGGTAAGATTACTATTTTTAATGAATCTATTGAAGGATATAGATATAGAAATCAAAGCAGCAGCGGACAGCTATGTAGCTACCAATATAAACAAGAAAGGGAAGTGGTCCTATCAAGAAGCTTAGCAAAAAATTAAGCAATCAGTGAACACTAACACACTTTTTCCTTAATTTGTAATCTTTACTAAATTTACTTAAAGCTTAGTAAAAGAAAAGGCAACCATAAAATGAAGAAACAAATGACATTGTAATCAAGCAGATATCTGTATAAGGAATTCACGTTTTTTAGGACAATTTTTAATATATAAATATCAGTCTATTTTGATTTATTTTATTTTTATTTATGCTTTTTTTATTCTTTTTATTATATTTATTCTCTTTCCTTATTTCATATTATTTCTGTTATTCCTACTTTATTTTATTTCCTATTTTGTTATTATTCCGAGTTGTCCAATCCCGGTAGACGCCAGATTTTACTCGATATTAGTACTAAGTGCAATAATTTAGGCTCGGACGATCCTACCTACTTAAATTATAAAGGGGCGCTGGTGGTAAGTCAATGAGAGAATCCGTCGTGCACAGAATGGTATATTTCTGCATGGTTTGAACCAGAATGTGTGAGAGACCCAGGACATCGAGGGAAGCCGTAAGGGATTTAGGTACAATACCTGTAGCTGACAATATTATGGCAACTACCCGCTCGAGACGCCAAATTTCTTTGACTTCCCGAGCCAATGGCTCATAGTTTACCTTCTTCTCCACGTATTTTCATTCGATGTTGATGTTATGGGGGACAGCAACATGAATAATATGCGCGGAGCGACCAGTCTTGTCAACTAACAGTACCTACCGAACACTGGTCACTGGCCACTGGACCAAAACGCTGACGATGTCTATAGAGAAATGGGTTGGGGGAAAGACACGCTACACTGCACCTAATGCAGTTCCTTGCGGGATACGGTGGTTAAAGAAAATACACCGACCAGAGGAAATGTTTGATTCAGAGGCGAGTTGGCTCACAGTAGACGTCACGATTCAAGGGAAAATTCAGAAGTGGTATGAACCCGTGCATATATGTGGACACCAGTCAGAGTATACACAATTCGTGGGAGGAACCACACTTCTACCTCTTTCCAGTTGAGTACCTTATTTGCTGCTGGAACTGGCTTTACAGCAAGAGTAATTCTTTAGCTTTTCTTAACATATGACTCGCTTGCCTCCACAAGCTTCAAATGGTAAATCTGTATGTTAATGTATAATAATTAAAAATTCCGGCAGAATAACAAGATGTAGGTAAACCAAAGGAAAATAATAAATTAATAACAGAAAGAAAGAAATATAAAGAAGCATAAGAATAAAGTGTCGAAACCGCGCTACCATGATCAGAAGCAGAGCCCCGTCTGCTGAAATCTGCGTAGATAGTGGATAAAGTGGACTGAAAATATGAAACTTTTGATTATCTGCTCTTGCTACAGATAAAAATGTGACAAGCAGAACATCTTTGCGCTCCTCGACGCCCTACGTGTCTGTGCCAGCCGGAGACCAGTATCGCTTCATTACTCACAGCGACATAATCCCGGCCATCGGCAAAAGGAAGTCTTTCACTTGAGATCATGGTAGAAACTGGTGGCTAAGAGCTGATGGGGCAGAGGCGGCGACATCAACAAAACCACCCCGCACTGCGGGCTACAGTATCAATACTCCCCGAAGCGCTCTTTTTCACCGTCTGGCTGAAGTTCCGCTGAAGGGAGATGAAATCCAAAGAGCGTGTGCAGAAATTTCAGAAATGGATCCTTTGAATTGACCAGATATTCCAAGGATCTATGCATCTTCAGCAACTCCGAGAATTCTATTTCAAATCAATCATGAAATTGCATCTCGGCCGTGTACTGATATGTCCTCCTGTCTTGCCCCTTCAACTGCAATCACTTGCGCATTGTGATGCAATTCCGACTGTCCGATTGCACGGTCAGAAAAATCTGATTTCGCGTTATTGGTTTGAGCGACCGAAGAATTTACCACAGAAAATTCGTCTGGAGCTTCGGAGCGTTTCATTAAAGCAGGACACTGCTAGGTTGATTGAAATCAGCAGTAGCAATGCCAGCAGACCGGAGAAACCCAGCATGTTTAGTGGATCACCGTCGAAGACACGCGCTGCTCGGAAGTTTGACGAGCCATAAACTGGGTTCTGGTCTAGATCGAGTGCAGCATTTCTGGCATAAAAATTTACCAGTACATACAGTCTGCACATTCCATAAATCAGGTCATTATTCGGCCTGAGAAATTTCCACCATTCCTTACTGCGGAAATTACCTACCTTTTACCTAAAAACACGGTACAAGACCCGGCAGACAGAAGATTGATTAGTTGTTTACCAACCCTTTAAAAATTGTAACGTCCATTATTAGTGGAAGGTTCAATGCACACCTCGAGACCAACAATATTCTGTCCGAAGAGGGGAAGGGGTGCCGAGTCGAGTCAAGGGGTTCCAAAGAACAGCACATTATCAACTCGGCACGGCACTGAACCTCTTTCATGGCTACTGGGTGATGCTAAAGGGCAAATACGAGCTGACACAATTGATGTACTTAGGTCACGTCAAGTTGTATGCTGGTACTGACTGGGTATGTTACGAGTAGCAGACATGTTTAGTCGTAATATTGAGATGGGATTTGGATTAGACAAGTGTCGAATCCAAGCCATCCCCAAACGTCATCACGAGCCGCATGCCGGACATAGCGTTGGTGACCTCCACGTCCAAACCATGACCGAGACAGACTTCTACAAGTACATAGGAATTCTACAAGAAAACTATGCTCGAGGTGGTGTTTTGAAGGATGCTCTGCACGTTTGTGACCTTTGTGCTGAAATCGCAACGCTCGGGGAAGAATACAATAAGCACATTGAATGTGTTCGCTCTATCTTCATTGGCATATGTACTTGGAATATTGCCGTGGATGTAGATCGATCTGGAAAAAGTCCAGTGGCGGATACGGACTACTATGTCGAAATTCTGAATGCATAATCTAAGTTCTGCCATAAAGCGGATGAACCTGCCTAGGGACATCGGAGCTAGGGGTTTGGCTGACATTGTGGCACAACATCACTCCCAAGGCAACTCGCTACGTGTTTATTTCTACAGTAAAGAGCAATCGAGTCCGTTGCAGAACGCTAAGGTAGGTTGTGGGCTACTCCGCTGAGCACGTGAATTGTCTCTGACGGGCATTTGTCGAACAGATGGATGTGTGCTGGGGAGCTTTTTGCTGAAACGGAAGGATTCATGTGTGCCATTCAGGATAAAGAAAACTCATTCACAATTTCACTGGAAAAAACAAAAAATAATAAAAAACAAACGGACCTCATGTATACTCTATACTCCACTAATGAGGAGGTGGCAAAAATACAAATATATGTACATATATCTATTCAGGTCGTCCGAATTGTTTAGCAAATCACCGCTGTAATGTTTAATTTCTTTGTTTCCTTTTCTTACATAAAGTGTAATGAAAAAGAAGGATTGCCTCCTTTCGTTAGCATTACAGGTCCTCTCCGGTTAATGGTTTTCTGGAGTTGCTTGACTAGGATCTGAGGGTGCGATGGCCAGATTCGAATCCCGGCTATAGCCATGGATGTGTGTATTTGTCTAAACGAGATAATATAATGTGTCTCTTACGGCCTAGAGTGCTAAAACCATGGTTCCTTTATTTTATTGTTATGTACGAAGTAGTTAGTCAGTAAGATTTCGAGACATTTTACGAACCTGAGGAGCTAACCTTACAAAAGCACTTAAGGGGGTCATCCCGTGTGAAGGCCGCTTTTTTTGGCTTTCTTTAGATTTTTTTTGTGAAGAACTGGAGAAAGAAACAAATACGAATTTTTCACCATAGATTTACTAATATTCTGAGCGTGTATAGTAATTTTTTCAGCCCGATCGCATAGTTTGTTAATGAAATCCAGAGCAATTTATACACCCATCTCAAAAAAAAAGATGTTTTTCTGCTGCCACGCTAGATGGCGCTGCGATCATCTTAAAGAACTTAACTACAGTCCGAAAACTAGGATTATTAAAAAATATTAGACATTAAATTGTTGGTGCCTTTTTTTGAATTTTGGTGTTTTTTACGGCTTCTTCAATGAATAAAAAAAAACTACTGAATGAATCGCAATTATCCTAGTAGACCGTAGAAATATGTTCTGAATAAGCCGTGAAAATTTCAAAGAATTTCGTTGGATAGATTTGTATGGCCTTGGTTTCAATTCTTGTCCTTTTAGCGAAGTCATTGGAACGTGATTCGGACCGATAAATACGAGCTTTATTATGGTGATCGACATAAATCGACATAATTTCCGAATGACTCCGAATATCAAAAAATTACTTTGTCCCATTATTCGACACTATATCTAGATACAATTAATGCCAAAAAAAATTCGATTCCGCGGATCCGACACACGGGATGACTCCCTTAATTTAAAAACTGTTCAACGGTTTTCTGTGTTGTATTCAATCTTTTAGTTTTCCTTGTCATATGGAGGTACGAACTGTAATGCTCTGTGACTATTCATTCAAATTATTGAGATTACAATCAAGGGACCTTAGGATTGATGAGTTAGCATTGGAAAAGACGAGATACAAATCGAAAATCTAAGATAAAAACGATTCATTTGGAGGGGATGGTTGAGTTTTCGACAGCATTCAAATGTTCATTTTTTGGTTAATATTCCTTTTCTGTTCAGATTCACTTCTTCATAAGACATGTTTTCCCAGCAAGGCATCTTATTTTTTTTATTAGCAGCATTCATCCCTTACTCGTCCTTTGCTAATTTCAATGCTTTGAAATCTAAGTTTACTTCACAATTCTGCAACATCGGATATTGTTCACCCAAATCATCTCTTAGACCTATGTCAGTAAAGCTCAAATTTGAATGTACATAATCTAACCTATCGCAACCATTTCAGCAATTATTCAATTAATTATTGTCGATTTCCCCCTTGGGTATTGTTTCATTGACTTTTTTGTAATTAAATCTGCCAGTGTGTGACCACTTAGGCCAATTTATGTCAGCGTAACACAATACAGCAATTTGCGTGCCATTAAACAAATTGATGTTAACGGGGGCTTATCAATATCTCTGATAACATTAAGGACGTAATTGTGTATCCCTGGAATGGAGTTAATACATTTTATCAAAAGTAAAAGGTCAGAGTGCGATAAATTGAAAATATTTTCGGAAAATGCTTTTTAGTGTTTTTCTTTAATTCATAGTAAAAATAAAATGTCAGAATCCTTATCGATGTCAACTGAGTAAATAAGTTTATATTATAGTTTTTATAGCACTCGCTGGGGCTGTTTTTTCAGTTTTGTTGATTTGATATTTCTACTTTTCACTTTCCACCGGCGAAATTGGATCATTTTCTAAAAAGGAGCTGCTATTTAATCGATGTTGAGCTATATTGAACTTTCAATGGCGGAGGATCCATTTGATTTTATGCAGCATTTTAAATTTTCTCAATAAATAGCATCTTATATACGCTATCCCATTCCCAATTTTTAAAATTCAATCCGGACTTCACGTCATAAAACTTGACGTACTTTTGATTATTCATTTTAAATGATCAGTTTGATTTAACTTTAAATTTCTACCTAAATCCCGAGAACCCTAACATCTTATTAGCTAATTATATGATTATTATTTGATCTTTTCTCCTTGCTCATTTACCATCGCAATGCTATGTACTTTAGCTTGTTATCAAGCAAGCAGGTATTTTTCTACATAGCGGCTCATTGCCGGCAATGGATGACCTCTTGGATTGACGGCAATCGGAGAAACAAATGATAAGTGGCTTCACCTTTATACTGGGCAATCTTGCCCGTTGGAAGAGAGGTATTTTTGGGATGGGCGTAGAATCTAGGTGAGTTCAAGTCAACATCTTAACAAGGAAGAAGTAAATTTAGTTAAGACCGAATCCGTGCCGTTAACGGAAGTGTAATAAAATAAATATAGAGTAAATAAGAAGTTAAGTTAGTGAGGTCGTAAATTACTAAGTGATCATGAATAAGTCAGAAGCAACGAAGCTATTTGCCGGTGACGGCAGCCTGTTATGTCACAGAAATGGTAATAATATTTACTGTGCTTGAAAAAAAATTTATTGAATATCGGCTTAGGTGCTCCGGAAGAGCGGAGCGAAGCAAAGTTTTGAGGGCTAGTTTGAAAAATATATTGTACGGAGCGTCTGAAACTTCTACAGGGGCTAATAATGACGTCGTTCAATGAATACGGAACTGATAAACGTGATAAAGGTCTCGTAGCGAGGACTATCAAGTATTCAAGCATCAGCAAAAGAGTTGGAGCCTCAGCCGTGTGTAGAATAAATTAAAATGTGAGCCAGGGATTATGTCGAAATTCGGTGACCTGTGTTACAATCTATCGACTCTTACTGGCTACAAAGCATTTTCAATGTCACCGTAGTCACCGTGGCTGGCGTTATCTCAGCTGAATCCACGGGATTTCGAACGTCATCGTCTTTCGTGACGACTAAGTGACAATATTGGACATATAACGAACAAATAGCCTTCGGCGCATGAACCCAGTTAAGTCCTTGGGGTTTTAACGTAGGTACCTGTCGTGGAGACTTAATCCTACGGTCTTCTTAAGACACGGATTGATTTTGGGACCACAATCAGAGCCCCGCTGTGACAAGCAACAACGGTACCAGTCTATGCAAGTGCATGTCTTAGCATTCATACTGGTGGATGCAAGACCTACCTAAATCTCTACCGAACTAAGGAGTACGGCACCCGTGTTGGAGCGCAATACTACGCTGAGGCCCGAAGGTCTCTTCTCGCTTGAGCATCACCAACAACCCCCATGAAACTCCCACTAGGGGGTCATCACGGCCGGCAAGCCAATGCGATACAGCGTTTCCCGGTGCCACCACGTGGAGGTTCTCTTCGGCCACTTGGTTTTGGTTTAGCCGGCAGGGTTGCCGTCCCGCCTTCCTCCCCACTACCTCCGGCGCATGAACGCAGGGCAAAATATGCAGCGATAAAATTAAGGCAGTAAGCCGAGCCCACCTAGAGTTCATCACAGATATGCCGTCTAGTGATATACCAAGGAAGTACTCATACAGTTGCTCTTACCATATTGTTTTGGTTCTTTTTTCGATTGTTCAATATTGTTGGCTTTTTAAATACCTATTGAAATTCAGACCCTATATTGAAAAGTTGCCGCTTCTCTATTACATGAAGTATGGTGGTGAATTTTCTTCTTGTTTATGGGAGTGCACCGGATGACGGATACGTTGAGATTTTGTAAACAACGCGAGGAGAACCCATGAAGTCTATGCCGATCTCGATAAATTGAAACAAATTAAAAACATCGTATCACAACCATACAATACCAATTTCATTTGTTTTAAATGACAATCACAGTCTCAAAAGGCACCCAAAAAAAAAAGGAAATTGTTAAGTCATCTGCCATGCCAACGTACAGAACTAGAATTACGGCGATCATAGAAGAATGCTCATTGGTGGCGGTAATTAAGAAAGCCACGATGGAGCATAAAACCTGGGAAACTGCTGCTGAACCACCACCAACAGCTCTACTACCAAACCCTATCTTTACCTCCACGTGGTGATCGCTGGGAGTTCTTTCTTTATGAAAAACTGCAGACGGAGAAGGTTGAAAGCGAGTCTTCCGCGCCTAAAACGGTTGAAGGTTGGGTAGGGCTGACAACCCTACACAGAGAACCGATGTTACGAAGCCTCGAAAGGAGCCTCGGACGGCAACGACAACGTATTAACGATTTGCGCATTTCGTCATAGAACTGCTGAGCAGCTAGCCGATACCCTGCCACAATATAGGGCTGATGTAGCAGCATTACAGGAGATCTGTTAGGTAGGGGCCGGTTTTCTGAAGAAGTGTCGCTATACCATATATTAGAGTGGCCATTCAGTGAACCATGTGCTCGGAGTAGGTTTCTTAGTGAGCCAAAAAATGAAACCTGCTGTTATCGGCTTTGAAAACATAATCGAAAGGCTATGCACTCTACGTTTGCGAGGCAAGTTTAGAAATATAAGCCTCATAAACGTTCACGCCCCTACAGAGGAGACTGCAGAGTCCGAGAAGGATACCTTCTACGAGGCAGTTGAGCGGGCCCTCGAAGCCTGTCCCTCTATGATACCAAAATCATACTTGGGGATTTCAATAGTCAAGTTGGGATGGAGCCCGTATTCAGGCGATACGTCGGCTCCCATAGCTTATATAAGGATACGAATGATAATGGACTGCGTATTATTCAGTTAGCAGTATCGCACGAAATGGTTGTTGGAAGTACCCGGTTTGCGTGAAAAGCGGTCCACAAACACACATGGGTCTCTCAAGATGGGACCACTTTCAACCAAATTGACCACGTGCTGATTGAATGCCACCACCTCTCAGCCTTGATGAATGTCAGAACATATATGGAGGCCAAGATAGACTCGGACCACTATCTCGTTGGTATGGTGCTCCAAGCTCGAATTACGAATACTGAAGCCATCCACAACATAACCCTCCGCAACACCGATAAGAGGGAAATGGATGCCATAATAACCGCAGTCAACAGAGATCCTGGAGATGAAGCATCATCAAATGATCTTCACAATCACCTGGAGAACGTTATCATTGATACATCACAAACATACTTTGCCCCAGCGGCGAAAGGAGTCGAAACGGCTGGTTTGACGATGAATGTAAGCTAGCAACGGAATGGAAGAATGCCGCATACCGAGTAATGTTGC
Organism: Hermetia illucens; assembly: GCF_905115235.1. Classification (NCBI taxonomy): domain Eukaryota; kingdom Metazoa; phylum Arthropoda; class Insecta; order Diptera; family Stratiomyidae; genus Hermetia; species Hermetia illucens. The sequence continues at coordinate 118,095,492 of NC_051852.1, forward strand.
ATTCTCAAAGAACGCGGGCACGCGCAGAGACTTATCACGAACTCCGTCGAGCGGAGAAGCGACTTCACAGACGGAAAAAGGAAGCCTGGGAGAACCGACAAGTAAAGTAGAGAAGTACAGGGAGTAACCGCACCAGGCGCGGAAGTTTTACCAACAAGTCAGCAGGATGAAGCCTTATACTGGAGGCTCATTCTGCCGAGACAAATAGGGAAATCTGATTTCCGACAGAATGGGCGTATTGGAGTGATGGGTTGAGTGCTTTGATGAACTACTGAACTATCAGAACATCGGCGAGTTGCAGGTCCCGCCAACTGAAGACGACGGACAAGTACTGCCACCACCAAGTATACAGGAAACAGTCCGTGCAATTCATTGCCTTAAAATTATAAGTCGCCAGAAGCCAATGGAATTACAGCCGAATTGGTTAAATGTGGAAGCGACCGGCTACATCAAGTGGTTCATCAACTTGTACTCAAAGTGTGGGACCGCGAATCAATGCCTGACAACTGGCAAAGGGGCATTATCTGCCTCATACATAAAAAGGGAGATATCACACAGTGCAGTAATTATAGAGGTATCACATTGCTGAGTACCATCTATAAGACATTCTCCGCTATTTTGCTCGGCCGGACTGCCCTATTCGCCCAGAACATCATTGGCTCATACCAAAGAGGCTTTACTCGAGGCAAATCAGCAACAGGTCAGATTTTCTCTGTGCGGGAAGCGATGGAAAGACTGTTGGAATATGGATGTCAGTTCCACCATCTTTTCATCGACTTTAAAACCGCCTATGATAGCATAGCCAGAATGAAACTATACACGGCCATGAGAGAATTCAGTATCCCGACGAAATTGATAAGACTGACTAGGCTGACCTTGGCCAATGTGCGAGGCCAGATAAAAGCAGGAAGATCACCCTCAAGACCATTCGACATCAACAACGGTCTACGACAAGGGGTTGCCCTATCATGCGTCCTCTTTAACCTGGCCCTCGAGAAAGTGATCCGTGCTGCTGAGGTAAATGCAAGAGGTACGATCCTCTTTAAGTCCACCCAACTACTGGCCTATGCTGACGACATCGACATCATGAGAAGAACGTTCCGAGACGTACAAACTGCCTTCATCCAGATCGAGCAGGCGGCGCGAGATCTTGAGCTGCACATTAATGAAGGCGTGTTGCATGGTGGCAACATGAGCGCCAAAACCAAAAGAACGAACAACATCGAATGGCACTGGTCAAACGAAAACAATGAAGATACGACACTACGAATTTGAGACTGGGGTCGAAAATCACAACCGATAACAGCTATGACGATGCAATCCGCGCACGGTTGTTGGCAGCCAACAGAGCCTACTTCAGCTTACAAAAACTATTCCCCTCGAAACGTCTCACCATAGGGTCAAAGCTCTTACTATACAAAACTATGGTCTTGAAAGTCCTTACGTATGCGATGGCGTAGGTCAGGACGCCAGACAGCTTTTAGGGATATCGAAATTGGTTGACCTCGGCGCAAAACGGGGTTGTCTGGAGTTCCTTATTAAGGCAGGCCTAGACCGGATACCGGTTGTTGGGCCGTTGATGATGATGATCATCACTGTAATTGGAGGATATGAGATTTGAAACTGAAAATTTGAAGAGATAATATCCTGCTGTCTGTGGTAAGCCTTAATTGTGCCTTTAAAAACGTTCAGATGAATATTTTTTTAGTGGTAGAGGTCCTTCCGTAAAAGCAATGTCATGAAAGTTCTAATGCATCAAAAGGCAGTTAAAAACTGTTTATTGTGTTGTTGCGATTTTTTTAGCATATGCAACGATAATTATGTCCTTCAAAGGGTATTCCACTTTTCAACTTCTTAAATTCCATTCCTCTACCACATGTGGCTGCAGTTATATGTACATATATTTAAGATGGCCACATATGAACGAGATTGCACAAAGCACGAAATACTTTTGCTAATACGATACGTACATTTCCAGTGAAAGTTCTTGTTCTCCAGGACACTGGTAACTATTAAACTTTAGCTATTTCCCGCTCTCCTTGCCATCATTAGATAGTTGTCGCACTAAAAGCTGTTTTTTCTTCTTTTACTATTTTCCGCTGCTTCGTCGTTTGTAACATCCTTCCCACTTGGGAAAAGAAACTAAAAGGGTCGCATGGCAATCTCATGTAACTCAGTTTTGCCTTTTCTTTTCTCACTTTTTCATGAGCATCCATGCGGGGAAAGTTTAGGAAAAGTATCGAGTTCCATTGTTCGTGAGCTGGCAGCTAACAATAAGCAAACAGGTCAGAGTTGAATGTAACACATTTTGTTGACGTAGTGGCGAATTGTTTTTAGGTGACGATGGCCTTTATTGTGCTTTGGGTGTAAATGATCCTGGATTTTTAAATGCGTTCATATTCTGTGGGGTATTAGAGGTAGTATGAAGACGATGGGAGTACCCTTTTAATGGTATAGTTCTCTGGGTTTAGTTTTCAAATTGGTTGATTTTTATGTTCACTTTGTTTAGTACCCGTAAACTATGAGCATTATTTTCAACAGGACTTTGGTTTCAAATCTCGTCTATTACTTTATAATCATGTGAGAACCTTTGATTTGGATATTAGTATGCTCTGCGCTTTTACCGTCCTGGGTTTGTGATAAGACAAGCACTGCTGAGAGCCAATATATTATCACTCGCTTTGTGTTCAACACCTTATTTGGTGATGTGCGGGAAACTCAGGGAAGAAGAATGCATCGTTATAAAATTGATCGGCTTTTTTCCTTAATAGCATTGTTTTATATACATATATGTATATATACATCTTCAAAATGAATCCAGCTTGGTCTCCAATACCTCCTGTTTAGCTGCACTCTAGCTTGACTCTAGCTTGAACTAGGCCCGATCACACAGTCATGTGACTTAACGCAACTTATTTGGAAGTTGGAGATGGAGAATATTTTGAGCCCCTGGAACATTTTCTGAGAAGGGGTCTTTCATTCAAGGGTTAATTTTTCAGCCGCTACCGCTGCCTTCACAACAAACTCCAAAAATCAGACATTCTGCCCCAAATGCAAAAAGTTACTGAAAAGAATGTCCACCCCTCTGCTGCATGTCCGAGGGCGCCCGTTGAAACCAACATGAAACGATACCAGTCACTGCAAGCTTGAGAGACTCTCGCTTCCAAAAGTTTCCATGAGTCTTCATGTCAATTGGTGTCAATCAATCTAATCAATTGTCAATTGGTTGCCAACCAATCTAGCCCTGTTAATACGTCGGGCAACATCTAGTTCGGTGCTACCGTCGGCGGAATCGGCACTTCCTAGATGTACAAATTGATCAACGCCTTCGATGCTATATCCATTAATGTAGATAGGGAGAGTGCGATGACCCGTCAGACTGAGAACCTTAGCTTTGTTGGTGTTCATCTTAAGTCCGACTCTATTTACCTCACTTTCCAAATCCAGAGCCATTTGAATAAGGATAATGGCACCATGATAAAGCAAACAAATGTCACAAACATAGTAGAAGTGTTTGAGGAAATACAATATAGTCCATTAGACAACAAGAAGATATCATATCGGAGACAAGATGAAACACTGGTAGACTCTGATTTGCACCCCAAAATCAGCCGAAATTTTATTTCATCGAAAGCCATAATGTGGGACTTTAACCCAACCCACTAAAACCACCTCTTTTATCCGCTATGCCCACGGAACTATCTAGAGGCATTACATTGTGGGGCGGGTTAAAGCTTTACTAGCTTACTCCTACCGTGAGTATTGTTCTCTCCCTGCCGCTTTTTCATGAGCGCTCTAACCTTCGAAGCTCGTTCTGAATACAGCTTATGGTGCCACTAACTACATTCCACAAGGGTAAGGGTCTTCTCATGAGAAGCTAAGCTGTTCCCTCTCATTTGCGAATCTCGGACATACGAAGAGTATGCGCTCCGAGTCCCCATATTCGTTTAGACACTCACTCATAAGGGATAATTGTCATGCCCAAAATGATGTAAATCCCTACGTTATCCACCATGCCCAATTAGAAACTGGGTAAAGTGATAATGGACATATCCATGGCTAGGCATAATCCAAAGCTGAATATTTTGAATCAGTCTTTGCGTCCACTTCCCCTTGTGAGAATTATCCCAACGTTCTTGTCACACCCTGATTGAGCGCGCTCTCTTCTCGTCGTCGATCTTCGGCGTTATGGTCACTGCGCACTTTCCATTTGTATAGTGCTCGCATCTCCTTGGCTAAAATATCAACGGGCACCATTCCCACGACTATGAACGTTGCTTTGTCTGACGTTGTTCGGAATGCGCTAGCGCTTCTTAACGCACTTAGGCGATATACTCAAGATACTTTTCTTCTGTACACCTGAACATTAAAGCCTTTTGTCCAAACTGGTGCTGCATACAATAAAATGGATGAACAAACTCTAGTCAGCAACAGCCTACTAAGTACTAATGGGACTGCTTGGTACTAATGGGACAAATGTCTTTATGAAAAAAAATACACAAAACTTTTCATACCTGATGCGTCCAGCTTCCGGTTGCCCGACTTGTATTCTCCTACAATACTTGGAATGTTACTACTTATACGTGACAATTTTCATTTTCTTTCTTCTAAACTGCGAATTCTCGCTGAGTATTCGCGCAAATCCTCCCGTCCAACACCAAAATCTCGACTGCCTCAACTCTTCGGTACAACTCTTCCGCTGTTAATCGATTGGCCGGTCCCGCTAATTTTCGTTCCCGCTTCATGGCCTCCAACTTAAAAGTCCATGCTGAGCTCAGTGTCAACAACAACATCGCTACTGCGGAAGTGTGCAACAGGTTATTTCCCTCAAGTTTCCCGACTAAGTTTATCTAAGTTTATCATGGTAAATGTTGCTTGTGTGAGTATTCAAATTGTATCCACATACCTGAAAGTCATGAATTGGATACGAACTTCATCAAAATGGGGGCTGCTTTTTCCGGTGGTGGAGTTATCCTGGGTCTCTTCGATGTTGATACTCTGACCAACAGCATCGAGAATGTATTAAGCAATATCGGTTTATTTCACGTGATACTACTGCTTCGTAAAGAATTTTGATTTTTATGTTAGGTACAATTTACGAGAGACTGAAGAAGTTAAGTGGTCCAATGGGCAATGTCATTAGTGATGAATTATTGCAGAAAGAACTCATGGCGTCAAGTAGTTGGTTATATATAACCAGCAAACCGGTCACTGCTTTTCTAATTGGTAGCGGGCAAAGGGGTGATGTAAAAAACTTTCGACACCCTATTGCGATCAACTCTGGACGAAGAAAGGAAGGTCATCTTCTTCGACAATTACCTACCTTACAGTAAAGTAATTCAGTAAAGAAGATCCTCAAGGGAAATCCACAGCTAATCACAACGTAGAATCAAAGTGCGGCTATTGTGCGAGAGAATCCAAAAAACAATGAAGAAACAGCATACCGTCTGCTTGAGGTGCACTTTCCAGGCAGCAATCTAGCTCAGTGCCCACACCTGTAACTATTTCTCAACCGAGGAACTGGACTTTGGTATGCAAAAAGTGTCACTTGAGTAAATAAAATATTTTATGTAACTGGTTCCATAAATACAAGTCTGTTGGGCTCTGATATCATGCCTGTTATAGTAATAGAGGGACCTGGGTCTACATATTCGTAATATATATGTTGCTTCAGAGTTATCTTTGAGAAAACATACCCTATTCTAGAGACCAAAAAAATGGACTGCAACTGCCCATTAGCTTTCTGTAATTACAGACTCAGTAATCTTCGACAAATCGGAATCACCCGATATTGTTCAACACCCGGTTATGGAATCGGCCTGACCTATCGGAAAAAGAAAGACTATACTCTAGACAGAAATGGATGCTTTCTTATTATGACAAAAGTGGCGGGCTCGCAACATTTGAATCTATAACGATTATCTTGTGTAATCGGCAGTAAATAGAAACACCAAACCAAGCCAATAGACTTTCCGCCTTATTTTCACTAATGACGGAAATCACTTTTATGAGGCAATCTGACAAAACTCTCCAAGACCGCTTTTGAAAAGAAATTGTGCTTTCAAAATTATCAGTATTTTAAATTTCAATCAAATTCAAAAAAACTATTTCACACCAAACCTTAAAAACGGACGATAGAAGAAGAGACCACTACCTCCTTCTGGCCTTCAACCAGGAGACAGTAAGTACCGAGGGCACTACAGTCGGTACCGGCAGTAGCACCACTGCGCTAAAACCAACTGTTGCACTTCTCGTAGCGAGGCAACGGACGCACTAGTGGTTTCCAATTTAGAGTGCTCTGTCGTCGAGCTGGCTCTAGCGAGTGTTAGCTATAGTACTTCGAGCCCAAAATCTTCGACGTCAATCCGCAAAAGAAAGCGCTGACAAGGATGTCGGCCCCTGGAACCTCTTAGTGAAGCTCCACTAAAGTTCTGCTTAAGAGCCAGGAACCGAAAGCGATACATATTCTGAGCAAGATGGCGAAGAATAAGGAGGCCGGTGTTGCCGACGAGCGGACGAAAAGGACCTCGTTTAATTCTAGGCGATTGTTGGAGAGTGGCATGAAAAGGAACTCGTCAAATTCTAGGGGATTGTTGAAGGATATAATAGTAATCGTCTGGGAGACGAGCAGAAGCCCACCGCCGTCAAGACGAGGTAGAACAACAACACAAGCGGAGCAGAGTGTGCAAGGGCTTGGACGCCCAGCAGCTTTTACAAAAAGGTAAGCAGCAAAAGCCAGCGGACGAGCTGTGAACTGCGAAACCCTTCAGCGACGTAACCAGGAGGCACTTACGTGTGGCTTTGGCAAATGGCAATTCCGCTAAGGGCAAACTAGCGCCGGAGATATGGACCAGAGTTGCGGTCAGGCTGTCGGAGATGGTCATCAAGCATCTCCTAGACGACAAAGGTGAGCCCACGGGCTTTATCCTATACTTCGACCGCTCTCAAGTGGTCCGTGGGTTCCACGTTATAGCATACGAGGACCAATTCTCCAGGAACTTTCCCGGTTCGTTCGTAGCTAACATCTGCGATGTTTGGGAAGGCATTAAGCTGAAAGTCATTATCTAAGACTTCAATACACCAGGATTTCCATGACGATGGGATAGTTATCAAGGAGGATTAACTCCAGGTGAACAGTCAACCTTTTCTGCTCCCCAGTCAGGACTGCTAAAGTGAAACCGGACGATGAACTGAATTCAGTCAACGCAACTAACGAGCTGTTGGTGGAGATGAAGATCGACGGTCTGACGAGGACTCGCCGTAGAGGTCTCTAACCCTTTCAGAGAACCCAGGAGGATCGACTGGAAGAAGTTTGGCTACGCTGTTTTAAGAGCACACTCTAGAGTTCGCAAATTGGTAAGTTTGGTACGACAGACAAACTGGAGTAAAAGTCCGGGCACTGGCAAAGGCGTTCGAAGTAGCCTTTAAAATTTCGTGCCCTGCTAAATACAGCAGGAAGTGGAATGAAAATCTGTCCAGTCTCAGAGAAAGCGGAGGTAGCCTCAGTCTTAGAGACAGGAAGGGATCTTTAAAATCTGCTGTAGGCACAAATATTGGCAGCCGTATAATGACTGCCTAAAGAAGTACAAGTCCGCCATCAAAACTGCCAAGAGACAGGCTTGGTTGGGCTATTGTCAGAATATTGAATACACTCGTAAATCAGCGAGGCTCAGTAAGATTCTGTCCAAGTAACATTGGGGCCTTCTTAAAAAGTCAGAAGGTTCCTGGATCCTAAAGCCCAGGAACTTCCCCGCCAGGGAGGAGGACTGTGAATCAGAGCCTTGCTTGGAGGGTATAGAGTCTCAGCTGTGCGAGATTATCAAATTGGTAATAACCGAGAACAAAATCGGCTGGGCTATAAACAACTTCTCTGCATATGAACCTACGGGCCCAGAAGGTATAATACCAGTCATGTTACAAAAGCAACACGAAAGCGTATTGCCGTGTTTCGTGGACATTTTTCGGAGCTCTATCTCTTTGGGATAAGTACCACAGTATTGGAGGCGCGCATAAGTGCTCTTCATACCGAAAGCAGACAGGCGCGCCCTTGAGCCCGCGAAGGACTTTCGACCAATCAGTCTCTTTCGTGTTCAGGGCCCCTGAGTGCGTCTTGAATATCCACTTAAGGACGATTATGGTACTCTCTATAAGTCCCAGCACGCCTACTTCAAAGGCTAGGCAAAGACAGAAACCGGGTTTCACGAGGTGATTGGCACGGTTTAGCAGTCATTCCAGTACCAGTATTATATGTGTTAAGAACCAGAATAATTCATCTGAGTGAAATTATGCTGTGTTTCCGGCGATTAATTATTTGAAATAATAAGAAAAAAATATTTTTTTTTCGCTGGTGTAGATATATTTATTTTTGCAACAAGTCCTTGTTAGCACTGATGAAGGAACAAGTGTTTTCCGAAATATCGGTATTTGCAAAAATAAATATATCTACAAAAGCGAAAAAGAAAAAACAAGTTTTTTTTATTATTTCACAGGCTAATTCGGTACTCTGGTTAATGATGATAGATGAAATTTTACGATTATTGACAGGAGCGGGGTGAAGGTGGCGGTGGTGATAACTCGGCATCAGCATTATTAATGTAAGAGTACCAAAATTCTAATAGAAATGCGGACTAAGAAGGCTTGTATTGTCGCCTATGTCTTCAACAGGACCTATGCAAGGAAATGGGGTCTTCTGCCAGGGAAGGTTAGTTAGATCTACATAGCTGTGGTATGTCCCATCCATCTCATCTATCGTACGGCTTTATTGTACGATGCGAGGCCTAGAGTAAGAAGTATAACAGGACGAAACATAATAGGATTCAAAGACCCGTGTGTGCAGGTGCTACCGGGGCTCTGCAGTCCTGTCTGGCAGATGCAATCAATGTACTCTTACACCTCCTCACCCTAGACCACCATATTAAATACGTTCTAGCGAGCAGTGCTAGGGCGCTAGTAACATCCTAGACGAAGTATCTCTTAAATTCTGGGCATTCTCCACGGGCTACGCCACAGGCAAGTCAAACTTTACGAAAAACTTTGCTGTGGACTTTCCAACCAAGGCAAAATGGCAGACCGGCGTGTTGCAAAGCTATGCCGCAATATTCTTCATCGATGGATAAATTATCGTCTGTGGAGTTGGTGAGTTTTCCCGGATACACACTGTGTATGTGACTTGCACGATCTGCCAGGTTTCGCCGAGGTATTCCAAGCGGAAGTACTACCGGAAGACTGGAAACCTGTCGATGGCTGGGCTGTGATCCGAGCCCCAGTGGCGACATCGTCCAGGCTGCTGAACAGTCTGGGCGTCATAGGAACATAGAGGAGAACGCGGGGCTAATGAACTGGCCCGTCGGGGCATTGCTCTTGGCAGTATTAAGGCGGTCGATGGCCAAGTCTGTGTCCCGTTGGCGACTGTTAAGGGTGAAATCTACTCGCACTACTTAGTAGTCGTGAAGCTTAGAAGCCAAAAGTTCACCCCTTATGCCAATTCAAGGAGGATATGGCCCACAGATAACAAAACTAAATCGCGGGGCTGTTGTGCCAAATGCGGGTAAATGCATACAGGATTGGGGTAGTCTGAGCGGGGCATTGACCTATAGGAGATCATGCCGCCAGACTTGGAATACCGAACAGTTCCCATTGCCGAAACTGCGGGGAAGAGGGAAAACGCACAGACACTTCCTTTGCTACTATCCAGGCGGGTCAGGGGCGTCAGAATATTTACTGTCAAACTTGCCTGAAGAGCGGAGTTGTAAAAGTTCATACCGCTGAATGCGAAATTTGAATTGCTATATTTTATTGTCTCTTAAGAAGTGGGACATGAAATCCTTGGTAGGGACTTTAAATTACCACATGGAGAAAATTGAAGTGGTGATCTCTAAGAGGAGACGGCCTTGCACTTCATATGAAGCTGCCGGGCCTCCTCACACCTCAGCCCACGATTCCTCGGTAAAATTTTGTTCAATGAAGATTCTGTGCCCACTATCTTTCCTGGAAGGTGTTTTTAGATTTGTAAAAGACTGCGAATGCCGCAAACAGGTGAACCCGCGGTTTTAGGGGACATTCCAATGAGCCTAACACTTTCGAGCTGCTATTCAATCGCAAAACGTTCGGTTCTGAAGATGTTATTAAAGTTAGTGACGGGAGCTGGCACCGACTTAAATCCGCCTGCTATCCTATCGAAAACCCAGGAATAATGACGTTACCTGCTATCTCCCTTCTCCACCTTTTCTAAAATCTTTCTTGAATATTAATTTCAAATTTGAGTATTACTCCTTATCGAGTAAATTATTTCATTTATTAGTGTTTTGACCAAGTTGAGTCATATATTATTATAACAACTTCCCTCTCATCCTTGTTTAAACAATTTTTTCTTGTCCTGAAACGGCTTCTCAGTTTTCTCGCTATTTATATGCTGTGCACGACTTATCCCCATAAAAATTATCTTCTTTTCTATACGATTCTTCCTCGTTAATCAAAGACAACAAAACTTGGAAAACTCCCGTTGAGAATTCTTAGTTCAATGCTTACTCATGCAAGAAAAGTCAGAATCCTCGTATCCACTCAGCTCGACCAGATCTACCAGAACAATTATATTTCCATAAGATTTCATTTAACACTGAGAATCTCCATCAAGCACCACTTGCAATGCTACGCTCCCCTATGTGCAAAGGACGAGTTGAAAGGTATGCAGCATGTGTATCCTAGCGTCTGTTGGCTCTCAGCCTGGAAAAGTTTTAATTGATACAAATGCTCAAGGATAATGAGACCTGAACTGAATAGTAAGTGTATCTACTTTTAGTTAGGATGCAATGCCATGGGTTTACCGGTGGGATCTCTGAGTATTCAACTGGACTTAGTGCACGAGTTTGTGGGAATGTAAAGTGAAATGTTGGGTAAATATTAACACATTCAGTCGGTTATTTAGTGAAGGGGTTTCCATGGTGCATTTTTTTAGAGTTGTTAGATTGGTTAGAGATGGCGTCGGTATCTGCTATGGGAGCATCTTATGTGGGTGGTCTTTACTTTTTTCTAAAAACTCTACTTTCCTGACCTTGTCTAGCTTAAAAAGTAATGACTAATTAGGTCTCCGCATAGTGATCATGAAGAAGGCAACCTTTTCAAGTGGATTTAGTCACAAACCCCCTGAGAACCTAAATTTTCAGAGTTTTGGTGAATGTGCTTTCGGCTTAATTATTCGTGGCGAGTTATACCCATATGGGGGGCGAACTGTCTGCGTCCTCAGTCCGCGAACTCGGGACCTATTATTCTATTTAGGCTTCGCATCTTCTGTATAATCGTTGAATCTGATATGAATGCTGAGTCTATGCACAGTGTACACTGGAACGGCTGTCAAAGACAAGGGTCAGTGTCTATCCTAAAAGACCCATGGAGCTATACTGGGCTCCTGATAATCTTCCTTGAGAGGTATTCGAACTATTTTGGGATCTTTTTGTTAACTTTGTTGCATATGATGGGTCGAGAGTAACTAGCTTAATCTCGTAAACAATTAAATTATTAGTTGAATTGGTTTTTAGAGGGAAACTTACTTCACTCGAAGGTGTGAAGTGAAAAGTAATAATTGAGCCCCTTTATTTGCTATCCCAATACCCTGTTAGCTCAGGTTTAAGAATATACACAATGCATTCTCTACTTGATATAAAATGCGATATAAGGCGCAGAAATTTGTGTAAACAGACCCTTTAGCAGGAACTGATTTAACGGCTGCCTCCTTTGGTTAACTGTTTATTATTGTCTACCCAGGGTAACGGTATCGTAAGTCCCCAGATTGCTCGCTTTCTCAAAGTAGAGGTAGAACTCCTGCGATATAAGATGGACATTCTGGCCCTAAGTGATGGGACTTGGGAGAGTCGTAGTGGTAACGTACGGAAATCCGGTGTTGGGCTGCTGCAGACAACTATCGCTAAGCTCGCCTTCCAGACCCGAGAACCGGGTTTTGACAGGATCTTGGGTATTTCCAATATCAAGGAGAAGGATGCTTTCTGGCAGCAATTACATATGATATTCTGATCGTTATGGTGGTCTGAATGCCAACGTAGGCTCTGATAACATCTTGCTCAGGCATGGAATGGGTAGTCATTGTTTTGACAATCATAGCAACATTGAGAAATGTTCTCAGCGTTACCGGCTTGATTAACTGTCGATCGTGGATATCCTCATTTCGGATGTGATCAAAACGTGTCATGCCACTAGCCCAACGCAACATCTTCGTCTCCATTACCGCAAGACGCCATTCATGGTCTTTTATAGTCGACCAACACTCAGAACCATGGAGTGCGACAGGACGGCCGAGATTGCAGTTGTGGAACGCCACTTTCAGGTTGCGTTAGGGCGTGAAGAAATTTTATAACGCAGTTCACCATTGGCTGATAGCGTTGACCCAAGGTACTTAAATCGCTTAGTTCTGGGCAGATCACTGCCGCTGACAGTGATTGTGCTTGTTTCATAGAGATCGGTAGTCAAAATTTCAATTTTATTCAGATTCAGTCCGTGACTGTGTTACATGAGGCGATCATTCCATTTCTGGACAAGTTGTTCGAGATCAGTTTTGCTATTAAATGCTAGGAAAACATCATCTGCATAAAGCAGTGGCTGGACATTGGAGGCCCCGTGGGATGGTGTCCATAACCAGAAAAAAGAGGAGTGGTTTGAGGGCGCTTTCTTGATGAACACCAACAGAGACACGAAGCGATTTTGATACACCCGCCACACTTTGAACTTTACTTTTCGGATCGTGGTAGAGCAATTGAACACAGCGCACGAGTTATTCTGCACTAAGTGTTGTCGTAGAGTATACCAGATGAGTTTGTGTAGCACAACGTCAAACGCTTTCTCTAGATACAATGTAAAGAGGGTGATGTTTCTCACCGTGTTTCTCCATGAGTAACCGCGCTGTGTGTATTGCGTTAGTAGTTCCGCAATTCTTGACAAATCCGGCTTGATTCACGGTTATTTCAACGATTTCGCGAATACGGTTGTCAAGAATGCATTCAAAAATCTTCATGGTATTGGAAAGTAATCGGATCGGACGGTAATTTGAACATTCTGCTGGACTAACTTTCTTTTGCTATAGTAGACCTGTGGCACTTTCTTGCCAGTCGGATGGTGTTCTACTTTCCTGTATAACCCGATTAAAGAATTGACTGTGCTACAGTGTTGGGTCCAAGCTCTTCGCTTTCCAGAGCTCAGATGCGATGACGTCAGGTCCTGTTGCTTTCCCCGATTTCTCTGAATGTTGGTAAAAAGTAGTACTGATATCACCCTGAAAAAAATGATCGCGCACCTTTGGTTCCATGGTGCTGCTGGCTAAACTCGTGAAGAAATGGAGCGTCCTCCAAAATGTGACCTGCTGTGGCCCAAGAGTGGAGAAACTGTCTTCTCATTTTAGGTGACGTTCTCCATGCTTTCTTAACTGGAGGATGTGGATAGGTTTACTTTTTGATGGCATATTTCCGGAAACACCTTCACTAGACTGATGACATCCTCTTGTTCCGTTTTTGAGCTATGGAGCTCGGGCGAAAAGCACTGGGGTTGGAAAACATTGCAAACAACAAACTGAAGATTCCTAGTCTGGCTGATTATCGCACTTTTCTCTGGATTCTAAGCATATTGGCCGAAATGGGTATGGCTTGATTAAGGTTATCTAGGCTTACTTCTCGGAAAGGATACTTTGGTACTATATGGAGGAGAGACCTACAGAAGCAGTACACTGTAATTGTGGGGTTCCAAAGGACTCATCGTTAGGTCCTCTTTTATGCACATTATATGCAATGGGACCGTCCCGTGGCGAAGAAGGGTACAATAATTATTTGCTTGGCATCGTGGTGCAACCTGAAGATATTGAAGTATATAATAATGAAACTAGCATCCCGAAAAGGAATATAATTCCGGATTGGTTATCAAATGCCTGGGAAGAAATAATTGACTCAATAATCAGTTCAGAAGAACGCCTGGATTATACCTGTGAGAAGGTGACCAATATCAAGGTATTGCTAGTATGAGTGATCACTAATATTGGCGACCCGAGTAGCATTCGCAGATTACCGGAGCAGTTGGTTCTACACTATTATACGCAGTACCAGTCTGAGAGAAAACGATAGTTTGTAAGAACAAGCTTAGTTGCAGTGAAGATGTCCAACGCCTTCAGGACAATCTTAAGTGTGACAGTTTGTGTTGTTGTGGTAAAAGTCCCGATGGATATTATGGTGCACGCGTGTACGCGAGAAAAAAACGAATTCACCTGAAAAGAAAATAAAATACCCAAGAACGGCAAAGCAGGAGCCACTAAAGCACGGTGGGGTGGTTTGCAGATCGGTGGATGGACCCACACAGTAGTTTCCATACCGAGGTAATGATTTAGGGACGGCACCGTGAAATTAACTCTCCCCTGACACAATTTCTGGCAGTTCACGTTGGTTACAGGAAGCATATCTACCTATTCAGGTTGGATGACTTTCTCTTTTGTCGTAAATGTGGCTACACCCCTAAGGATTCAGAACATGTCATGTTCTACTGAATCCTTGAAGACTTCCTGAAGGTCAGCCTAAGACCGTGGAACATTGTAAGAGAAAAATTCAGACGACTACGGTTTTGTCCAGGGCAGAGGCTGCCTCTGAAGTGGTTCAAGGGTGTTGTTTGTTCGCTTACATTATTTAAACACTCCATGGGTGCAAATATATTACTTAACTAACCGCATACGCGTGTTTGCGAATTAATATAAACGAGCAATCAACATCCCTGCGCCAATGCAGCCAAGTTGCTGAGAGAACAAAGGTGATATCTGATGATTTGCCCTGGAAGAAACCATAGTCGGTTGAATTTTTTAAACCTTGAGTGGTTACCAAAGAAGAGGAGCTCAGGGACCAGAAAAATGGAAGAAACTCTCTACCATCCAGGTTATGGCTCCCTCCCTCCCTCCTCCTTCTTATTATAACAAAAATTGTTGGGCAAATTTTGAAATCTTGGCAATACCGATGCCGAGCGAATTCCCTGTTAACGAGGATTCAGGCAGATATTGGCAAAGCGGAGTGCGTGAGGAAGCCACTATGAGCAGAAGTTTTAATCGCTTAAAGTGTAGTCCCCGCGGAGTAGTGTTTTGAAGCAGTTCCACTAGAAAGGAAATAGGCGACAGTCGGGCGAGGGGTGTTAGCGACCACATCGCTGAAACCTTGCACGGTAATGCCTTTCTAAGATATAATCGCCAGCCATTAAAAAGGGGTAAAAAAGTACACGGCAGGATAGACTGACGTGGACCATAGGTCCCTAGGGCCAAGCTGTCTCTTTCTGAGAGTGATCTGTCTCTCTTTGAGGATGATATATAATTCTCCAGGACCCAAGCTTTTTGTTTAGCAATATAGTCAAGGACTATTGATAGCCACACCTTATATGAGGTGACCCTACTATTAACAAAACGCTCGATTACACACATAAAGGGAGGAGCAGAGTTGTCGACATGCGCTGGGGATGATATACCAGAAGCACATATGATGACAGTGGTTCTTCCTAAAGCTACAGCACACAGAAGGAAGATCGCATGGGCCTCCTAATTGCTCAGAATGAGGGTCTCTATACGCGATTATGGAGAGTCTTCAGAAGTAAGGTGTTTGGCAAAGGCTGACTCATAACGATCGAGGTGTATGACCGACACCTGGAGGTGATCAAATGTCGAAGTCGTCATATCAACTATCGACTTGACAACATACCCGTGCACGTGCACAGGGAAGAGCCAAGGAGGGCACTTCAAGGAGACACCGAGTGGTAAACCAACCGAGGTTCCCGAAGAAATCTTGGAGGTTACAGAGGCTGAAATGACTGGATTAAACAGGCAAATAGACCCGCAACCCAGGAGAAGCCGGACAACCTAGACCTAAATCTTCTTGGACTTACGAGGGAGCTCGACGTGCAAGAAAGCGCCATGTCGGAAGAGGACAGTGATAATCCAACAGTGGAAAAGAACTCCAAACAAGAAGGGAGCCAATGGCCAGCAATAAGATTGCCCAGGTAAACCTTCACCATGCATGCTCATCTGTAATAATTGCAAGGGCAAGTTCCGATGATAAAATTGGAAAAGTGCTGGCTCAGGAGCCCTGGGTGTACCGGGCAGATTCGCTTTCTGCAAGGAAGAAGCGTGCAGGTAATTTGCGAAAAACTTAGAACTTGCATCATTCTTAAAGGTAATGTAAAATATGTCTTTCAGATGATCCTGACGGGAGACCTTGTGGCTGTGCAAGTCTGACTGGAAGCCGGGGGGAGTACTTCAGAAGCGATCGTGACATCGGGCTACTTACCAGGAGACGATATCCGGATCTTACCGGAGGTAGTTGCTTGACTGGTAAAATACTGTGTGGGGAGGGCGCTACCATTTCTCCTCGGCTGCGATGCCAACAAACATCATAAAGTCTGGGGAAGCAACGACACCAACGGAAGAGGTGAGTACCTTTTTGAATTTATGCTCGGCAATAAGTGTGCCCGCGTAGCTGGGTGGTTGGAGCACAAGACTGTCGTACGGAAGGTCGCGGTTTAAATCTCACTAGTGACAGTGGGATTTGTATCGTGATTTGACATCGGATACCAGTCGACTCAGCTACGAATGAGTACTTGAGTCTAATTAGGTTAATAATCTCAAGCAAGCTCAATTTTAACCACATTACCTTCTACAGAGTACTGTAATCCTATAGTGTACCATTATGGTCGTGAATGAAGTGCTCTAACACACCTCAAGGCCCTGATCCATTTGGATTGTTGCGCCAACGATTATTATTATAACTAATAATAAGTTAGGGATATATAGCATAAGGAACAACCCAATATTCGTGATCTGCACTGGACGTAACTCTAGGAAATAATCCGAAGAGCGGGCTGGTTAAGAACTGAAGGATGTCGGATGAGACCTCTATGTTGGATCACAAAATATTTTGATTCGATATTGAGAGCAAATCCGAAATGAAAAGAATAATAAGGAGCCCGAGAAGAACGGATTGGGACTTCTATACAACGCACGCATGGCTCACCTACAAATGGGCGGTAATGTCTGGACCGAAATGGAACTGGAAACAGTGGTGAAAAACCTTTACAGAGTTGTCACTGACTTACATAAGGCCAACTGTGTAGCTAAGACAGTTAAGTCATCCACGGAAATACCCGGTGGAACAAGAACCTAGTCAGAATGAGAACAGAGGTCTGGAAACTCTTCAATCGGGCAAAGTGAACTGGAGACTGGTCGAGGTTCAAAAATGTACTGACTGCGTATAGCAACGCGATTAGAGAAGCAAAATGAAACATCTTCAGGGAATGCAGTGAAGGGATCGAATAAACCACAGAAGCAACCAAGCTATACAAGCTATAGCGAAAGATAGGGCAATATGTGCGCTCAGTCTGAAAAAGGAATATTGGACATTTACAGAGAGTGAAGAGGACAAAGTTCATCTGCTTCTCAGAACTCATTTCATGGGGTCATTTTGCCTGACACCCCGACAATAAACAAAAAATTAAGAAATTAAAACGCAAAATAGCGAAAACTAAGGTATGGTCATTAGCGGGAACCTTTAACCCACTGAAATCACCCGAAGTAGATGAAATCTTCCCAGCACTACTCCAGAGGCCTAGAAATCATCTTAGAGTTTCTTGTGAGGGTGATAAGGGGCAGCATACCTTAGGATATATACCAAGGGAATGGAGACGGGCAAAAGTAGTTTTTGTTTCGAGAGCGTGTGAAAAGGGTCCTTTTCGTCCTAAATCTTTCAGACCAATTTACCTCAAAATGGTGGATAATGTCATTGACAACTATATTAGAACTAACGTTCCAATCCGTAATCCCCTATATCAGTGTCAACGCGTTTACTGGACAGGACGGTCAAACGAAACTGCCCTGTTTCAGGTGGCGGATGTATTACAGGATGGCATACAAACGAAGGAAATGGCACTGTGTGCGTTTTTAGGAACGCAGGACCATTCGAGAACACATCGCACACGGATACAAGATGCCGTGATCCGCAAGGAAGTGCGAAACACCTTGGCTTTCTGAATGGTCAGAATGTTAGAAAGGAGGCAAATAGAAGTACCGATGGGTACAAATTGTTATGACTACTGCTCAAGATTGTCCACAGGGCGGGGTACTATCAGCGCTTATGTGGAGTATTGTTGTGGATGAACTCCTGGACGAGCTAACAAATACTAGCATTCAAGCCCAGGTTTTCACTGACGACATTGTTTTAATGTGTAGAGCAAATATGCGGATATCTTATATAAAAGAATCCAAACTAAAAACTAAAAATTACTAATACTTGATGCAGGAAGGCGGGGCTACATATCAATTCAGCCAAAACCACCATAGTACCGGATGCTGGGTCATTGGTCCAAGCAAAATGTACTTGGAGCCAATCGGTAAGAACGTTAGCATACTCCTGGAGCAAATATACGCCATAGAGAGATGTGCCACCTTTAACCTCCAAAGATACTACAGAGGGCTTACATTCTGATATGTATACTCTGGCCGACAGCCAAGTGGCAACCAAGGCACTTTGGTCCAACCAGATAAACTCTAAACTATCAGGGGGGTGCCTTGAGAGACTGAATACCCTCGGCTCGTACAATAAGCTCCGAATACTCGTGGTTCCAGGCCATGTTAGGTTGCAGGGTAACGCTCGAACTGGCCAAGAAGGGAGTAAGGACGCCTCTACATGGGCCTGAACCCTTCTGCGAGTTCATGGGAACTATATAGTGGGTGAACTTTGCAGGAATGGAACAGTCCTGGCTGGTTATGTGGGACACGAAGCCAAGCGCACAAAGGACTATTTAAACTTTACCAAGAGGAATTTCCGCTTCCGGGCAAGCTACGGACACTGCCTGCTGGTTCTGTGCGGATTGTGTCAAAACCGGTACTTGTGCAAAGTAGGTCGAGGCACCTTAACGCCAGATACCAAGTTGAAATACTTGGAATTAAGGATTATATTAAAACTCCTCACGATTATAGGCCTGCCGGATATATTATAGTTAATAGGTACACTATAACCAGAAAAGAGGCACATTTCTTTAAGGACGCAGTGCAACTTCCCTTAACAAAATGATAATACAATGGCCATTAAAAAAAGAAATAGATTGTATTGATTCAGATAGGTGATGCCCCTTCAATAATAAGATATAAAAATACCCGCAAAGGTAACTTCCTTCCCTCCTATCATCAAAAAATCACTGAATTACGCAAAATGGCATTATTCGATAAAAATATCTCGTTGCGAAAAATCCAAGGAATATAGTAATTCATCCACCTATCATTTTCATAATCCCCACATCACATATGTGAGTAAATGTTTCCCAACCCAACAGGATCCCTTCTAGACGTCATTCGTATAAATTTCGGATTTGATCCTAGCAGCGCGTGAAAACGTGTTCTCGTAAATATCCAACTTCCGGAAAATATGTTTCCTGAAATTTCGAGGTCTTTTCCGCTCACACCAGCCTGTGTGGCGCCGATAAAAGTACTAATTTCTAATTTATTGAACTGTACGTGTACGTAGCGTTTACCCCAAGTGAGTGTGTGTTGTTGCTGTAATAATAAATAATGATCAACTTACTTTCTGTTTGTAAATTGAATTTCTCCCTCCGGACGAGAGGGTGGGAGCTGGGGAGCAGGACTTGAAAAAAGGTAACAAGTCATTACTTAACTGATTTATGGCTATCCTTGAGCTTGTCTCGCACTGAACAAGGAAAATGTTCGCTTCCAGCTTTCATATATCATGATTTAAGGCATCTTCTAGCCTCAACGTATTTTTTCCTGATGGCGAAGGCTTCCTTGGATGTTTATGGATACAGTAAAACTTAAGTGATTTTGTACAACGTGAATGAGAGCAGCAATTGTCTTTAAGAAGTTCCCAACTGTTACAGCCACTTCTTCCCGGGAGTTAAACTGGAAAAATGAAAGCTGCAGCCACTGTATCGTGGATTCTACCCCATTACTTAACGCTGACGTCACATTATCTTTGTTCGCCGGTTTCTAAACGTCAATCCACTTTGTTCTTCTCGTTTGTCTTTCTCCTTGACATTTTCCTTACGATCCTAATGGCTGTTTTTAGAGGATCTTACGTAAAATGGGTATAAGGTCCTTCGTTTCCTTTTCGTGTTTTTCATTTTCTCCTTATCTCATGTTGAATCCCACACACACACTACAGTAGACAAATTGAAGACTGAAACATGAAAAAATAAAGGACATTCCGAATGGCATTATTGAATTCCCCCTAGAAGCCCAGTCGACTCTCGTCCTTAGCTGCTGATGTCAAAGGCGCGAGGATGAAAATATGAGTACAAAAGTTTTTATTTTACTGAGCTAGTATCCTTATGACATTTAAAGGATACCCTCGGTGCACCTCTGAGATGAAATTTCTTTAAATTGGGGTATTCTCACTTGCTCCACTATCCAACCACAAGGACATTTGGAGTTATTTTCGCCCATAATCCCGAGATACATATCTCCATCAAACTTTCATCTTTTAATCATCTTCTGCAATCAACTTCCGACGGTTTTCCTATCTGCTAACATCCCCCGCTGAAAATGAGATTTCAGCCCAGCTCAACTAGTTCCCGGCCTTAAAGCGATTCATGAAGAAATGAAAATGTCATGCCTCCACGACGAGGCAAAAAACAATGGTCCAGGAGAGCGGATCTCTTGAAATGCAAAATTATTCTGAAAAAGCTGATTGACTTAATTTGATAACACCCCGAAAATAATAAGGAACGTCCAACTTATTATCGCCGGGGACTATCTGGGCGGCTGAAATGGGTTCCTTGGGTATCGTTCCTGCTTATCGTTTCGTCACTTTAAAATCTTCACTTTCGCTGTTTTTAGTTATTAATTAGAGATGTCGAAAATATGCAGGGGATGAAATAATATTGGCCAAAATTTGAATTATGCTAATCTCCCGAGGGATTCAAGGCTGAATCCAATGAATTGTTCGGGGGTGATTGATGGAAGAACTGATTGTTCTGCTTGGAGGTTTAATGGATGTTGGGGAATGTAATGAATTTAATGATTGAAAATAAATTCACATAAGTTGATCCAGATGCGTACAATAAATGGTTCTCATCCCTTAATTTGCATTTGATCGATTGGAATCTTAGATTGCTGGAGAAATTCATCTTTTTCTTTCGAAATAAATTACTGTGATCCCTTTGGCGACTGCATAAATAAGGGATATTTATGTAGAGCCTGTCCAGTAATGAAAATGGATAACGGCAGGGTGGTAAAGTAGCCACCAGAGTAGCGGTCTAATTCGGCCATAGAGATTGGAATTATTTAAGCGCAGCCCGGATTTTAAAAATAGATTAGGTCTTAGGGCCTCTAATCACTCTTTTACCAACAGTTGGTTGATAGTCATACTATATGGTGTTTTAGTCCATTGAATTTAGCGCCTTCGTCTAACAAAAAAGGCCGAAGTGGAGGGAGCCATCAAGCGGGAATATCCGGAGATAACCCATGCCAATCCTCCGCTTTATGAATTTTTGAAGGCAGAAACTCGCTGTGGAGTTCGAATTGCCAAAATTGGAAGTATGTAGGGTACGAATGCGGTTAGCTCCCACCAAGTGTCACAAGTGCTTAGACTATGGGCACACGTTTACAACTTCCCCAGGATCTGAGAGGAGGAGGAGGACAGCATGCCGTCGATACGATCAGGTAGGTCACTAATCGAAGACCTACAAAGAAAACGAGAACTGCTTTTACTACCGCTGCCATCTGGTTTCGCGATGGCGTTAGACTACGGATTCGTGCCTAAGGCAGGGCGAAGAACTCGATTCAGTGTTTAAGGATAATATTTTCTAGCATTTATCTAACAACGAATGAGACAGTGCTGGACTTACGGCGTAAGCTTGATGTTCTGGAGGATACAGTTTTGGGCACGATGGGGCGAGTCTGGCAGGGGTGACTTCAATATTAGCTCGCTTGAATGGGTCTACGACAAGGGGATGCCCTATCATGCGTCCTCTTTAACCTGGCCCTCGAGAAAGTTATCCGTGATGCTGAGGTAAATGAAAGAGGTACGATCCTCTTCAAGTCCACCCAACTACTGGTCTATGCTGACGATATCGACATCATGGGAAGAACCACCCGAGACGTACAAACTGCCTTCATCCAGATCGAGCAGGCGGCGTTGTTCGAGATCTTGGGCTGCACATCAATGAAGGCAAGACAATATATATGGTGGCAACGTCAGCACCGAAGGCGAATCAACCAACAACATCAAACCGCACTGGTCAAACAGGAAGAATAAGGATAGGAGAATACAACTTTGAGACCGTTGATAATTTCTCCTATCTAGGGTCGAAAATCACAACCGATAACAGCTACGATGATGAAATCCGCGCACGGTTGTTGTCAGCCAACAGATCCTATTTCAGCTTACAAAAACTGTTCCGCTCGAAACGTCTCACCATAGGGTCAAAGCTCTTACTGTACAAGACTATGATCTTGCCAGTCCTCATGTATTCCTCGGAAACTTGGGTTCTTAGTAAGAAAAATTGCGAACTCTTAGCCTCGTTCAAGAGAAGAATCCTCCGAAGAATTTTTGGCCCCCTACATGAGGATGGACGATTCCGTAGCATACACAATGATGAAATCTATGAGTGATACCATGACCGTCCGGTTGTGGATAAAATCCGGCTCAATAGGTTACGGTGGACGGGTCACTTAATCCGTATGGATGAGGATGATCCCACCCGGAAAGTCTATAAGAGCAATATCTATGGTAGAAAAACAAGACGATGTAGACCCTACCTAAGATGGAGCGATGGCGTGGGTCAGGACGCCAGACAGCTTTTAGGGATATCGAATTGGTGGACCTCGGCGCAAAACCGGGATGTCTGGAGTTCCTTATTAAGGCAGGCCTAAACCCGATACCGGTTCATGTCTCATATAGACTTCAAGGAGAACGGATTTTGGAAATGGCGTCGAAGACCAGACTCGCAGTTTTAAACACTGGATCCATCCCAACTCCCAGGAAGCAACCTTGACCTAGCCTTTAAGTCAGAATTCCTGGCGTTGTGGCAGACGGCCAATTCTGGGAAATTTATCGGCAAATGATACATACGAACATCGCGTTCGAAGTGATTGGCGGCAGTACTCTCCTTGCGCCTGGAACATCAAGTGACTAATCGAAGCTCCTGGAAAAGGCACAATCGCGTCGCAGGGTGCTTTCGGTGGGGGTAGTCTTGCAGCTGAAATTGACGAAAATAGTTATGAATCTCATAACGATGGCCTGCAAATCTTCCCGCCGTGATAAGGCTTCTATGTTCTGGTAAACAGTGAAAAATGTTGACCTGCGGATGTAGTGTCATAGGCACAACGTTTATATGCTTAGGAGAAGGCATGCAAGGCAATGGTATACCACATGTAATTGGGGATCATCGAGCTCGATTAAAATTGGCAACCGGAAAATCAAGGTTCTGCCTGCATATTTAGATGCACCGTATTGTACGGGCATTATTCCTTTGACATATTATACGGGTTGATTGTAACAGTGAGGAAGGCATCGAGAACTGGTCGCTTTTCACCATGAAATAACACAAAAAAGCAGTCCTCATTATGCAAAAAAGCTGCCAGGTATCTGATAGTATCCCAGCCGAAGAATATAAACTGGTACTCCATTATTGGCCAAATCTTTTGTTCGGCACATTTAAAGCTTGTCTGAAGATTTGTATATTTCGTCGTCTAGAAAACAGACCCTGGATTGCCATTTGCATAGTGACAGCTGCGAATGCTTGACACGGTCGGCGAAGTCTTCGAAAAGGTCATCAAGAGTAGACTCGCGGAATCAATACGTCTGGGGGGGGGGGGACTTATCACCAAGGCATTCGGTTTTAAAGCAGGCAGATCCACGGAGGATGATATTACGGACTCTGGTTCATCGAGCTGAAGCACCCCTCAAAGGGTAGTGAGTCTCGTCGAAAATTCATTCCACGTACAAAGTTATCTCTTGTCGATATTGGAAAATTACCTGAGAGAATGCTCCTTGCTGAATAAGACGCTAAAAGGCCTGAAGAAGATGAAGATAACATGGGGTAACACAGGGATCCATCCTAGGACCGGGACTCTAGATCATTTCCTACGATAGTCAGCTAAGACTCGACATGTCCAAAGCGTCGCACCTAGTCGTTTATACAGGTGTTTTGCGGCACTCGTTGCCCGACCCACTATTGAATAGGCTCCAATCTTACGCTGGCAAAACCCAAGTAATAATCTTGACCAGAAAGAGAATCCCGACTCTCCGAATCAATCTCCCTCATATCGATTTGTAAGTTCACTATAGAATCAAAACCAACGGTTACCTTAAGTTAACGCTCCATCCGAGAATGAGCTTCTTCGTGCAAATCGAAGCAATAGGCTACAAGGCTGCAGTTGGAGTGTCGGCCTTAAATCGACATATGGCGAACACTGGGCTTTCTAGTGGACACGTCTTTTTATGGGAGCATCGCAATCCGTTTTGCTCTGCAGCGCGGAAGTATGTACTGATGCCATTGTCAAGAAGGTGCATCGTAAGCGCCGTGCCTAAGTGCAGAGGCGGGGAGCTCTGGGCGAGACAGACCTTTCACACTGTATCAGAACCGACTGTAATGGTAATGATTTTTGCCCGCTTTGCTAAGGAACTTAAAGCCATACACATGCGAGAGGGAGAAGATTCAAGACGAGCGGTTGGTCGTGAAGAACTGCAACTAAACTATCTAAGTCAAATCAAAAGCATGACGGGAATGATTATTTTATTACTGAATTTCTTCTTCTATCTCCTTGCGAATTGAGGTTAAGAATACACTTAAAGTCTTTCCTGCTTGTCGTAAGAAGCGACTAGAAGGGATAGAGATTTATTGGCTAGCAACCCGAAAATTTTGAAACTTTATTGCTACCGAAACGTCAAGAACGCTTAAAGCTGAAGATCATTGGCTATCAAAAAGTGACTATGGTTAGTACCTGAAATGTTCGCACGCTTCTCGAGGACGGTAGCAAGGGTCCTAAGAATGTTCGCTTTTTCCAACTCGAGCGAGAATCCCAATGATGCATGTCAAATTCAGGGTCTAAGCGAAGTAAGATGGTTGGTTTCTGGAGAGTATTCCCGCCTCTTCTGTTCACTTATGGCAAAGCGATTTTATACTCTGGAAAGCTAAGTGGTTGCAGACGCGATGTTTCTGACGGTTTGCACAGGGCGCAATCTCTTCACTTGGGAGCCGGTTTCTGACAGACTTTTGACTGCGAGATTTTGGCCATTGGTCAAATGAAGACTCTTCAGGCGTAACTCGCAGGCTCAACTGGACGTAGATGGTAGACTTAAGGGTGACATTGTGATCGTGATGGGTGACCTGGATGCCAAAATTGCTCTGACAACACCTCGCTCAGATAAGTGAAGGGGAAACGCGGTCTCTGTAACGTAATGGTGGGAGGTTCGCGGATTTCTGTAGCTTCTACCGCTTTGATATTGGTGACACATTGTTTGAGCACAGAGTCTGCCTAAGGCGAGTTTGGACTCAACTGACCGACCCCATACGAGCAATCAGATCAACCACTTCGCGGTCAGTAGTAGATTTAGGAATTGTTTCCTCGATCGACCTAGAAACGGATCAGCATCTAATGGTCGGTTATGTTTGTTTGCGTGCTGCGTCTGCCACTTCTCGCAGGGTTGGGGAACTGCGATCAGCCAACTTCAGCATCGTCCACTTGTATGACCCAGCTATCCCTCGACAGTTGAAGAGTTATCTTCCTGATCAGAGAGCAGATATACTAACTAACCCGCCTGAGAATATTGACGAGTATTGGGCTGGCACCAAAAACGCTCTTTTCTCGGATGGCACACAGATCGTCGGCCACGTCCTCAAAGGGGGTCATAACCTCACTGCGAAATCGTGGAAGCTGATCGATGAGCGGAAGGGGTTGAAGGCTCTATTGATCGCTGCGAGTGATGGCGTGGTGTCCGGCGTGACAAGAGAGAATTTGTAAGTGCAGTGCTCAAGAAAGTTGCTGATACCGCGGAAGGCAAGGATTTCAGAAGCTTGTACCCCACCACGAAAGAGTTTGCATGTGCTCGTAAATCACACGATGGTCCTATGAAAGAAGTCAAAGGTTGACTACTTCTCCCTCAAAGCGAGCAAGTGAAGACGGAGAAAGATCAATTGACTACGGTTGTTAACTATATCATATCCGGTGAGGTTCCTCCTCGGCTAGTCGTCGTTGCATGCGGTTACAGATTGTTCTTCCAAGCAGAAAAGCAATCAATTCGGCCATCAATGCACTTGCATGGAGAAAAGCCGCTGGGCTTGACGGTGTCCAAGCAGGTTTATTTGTCGCTGCACCTGCATTACTGCAGATCTGCTACTTAAACTCGTATGGGAATATTGGAAATCCGAGATATTTCCCAGCGAGTTTAAGAAGGGGATGATCGTTAAGATTCCAAAGAAGGGCACCTACTTTGAGTGTAACAATTGTAGGGTTATCTGCGTGCTTCCTGCCATCGAAAAAATAATGGCTAAAATAATCCTGGAACACATCAGAGAACATCTGGAAAACTTGAACGATACAGAGCAGGCTGGTTTTTGCTCCAGATCCTGGCACCGATATATTTCTTCTTTTTAACAGCGGCGTTCTTCATGCTGCTTTGTCTGAAAAATGTGGAGAAATTCAATATTCTCTCACCGGGTCAGGGACCTTGGTCAAATGGCTCTAGATTTGGAAAGAAAAGAAAGTAGAATTGCACTGAAGACGAACACCAACAAAACCAAGGTTCTCCTTTTCTCATTCTCCCGTAATAATGGTATCGAAGGTGTTGATCAATTTCTACGCCTAGGAAGCGTGGTTTCCTATAATGGAACCGATCTGGGTGTCTTTCACATCACTAGATCCATTTTCACTGCTCAATCTAAAATTTTTAATGCAGTTATCTGAACACCAAGATCAAGTTGAGGCTGTTCTGTACTAGAGTTCTTTCTGTGTTGTAATATGGGAGTAAAACATGGAAAGTGAACCTTCCTGTTACTCCAAAGCTATAAGGCTTTCTCAACACCTGTCCGTGTCGTACTATTGGACTACGTCGGCTTGACACTCTCTCAAACGAAGAACTTGGGCAGTGCACAGGCCTGTCAACTGTAGACGATGTGATCGAAAGACGGTAGTTGCAGTGGATTGGTCATACATTAAGGAGGGGCGGCAATTGCATTGTGGGCCACGCAGTGGAATTCTCTCTTCCAAGATAGCCGACGGGTACATGGTTCCAAGGGCACTTGGCGCAGGACAGTAGAGGAGGAATGTGGGCGTCTCGGAGAGTTGTGTAGGGAGCTGAACAGCATTTTAGGAGCGATGGCGCGTCCGTGTCATTGATGCGCTATACCCCACCTAGGGATAAATGGCAATCATATAATTTCTAAGCGGATATGGAGACTTTCACCCTTACTGGCACAAGATTGTTAAGGAATGATCTCCTGATTATGTGTTTTGCAATGGACTGGTAGACAACGCCGATCACAGCTTTTCTCTCGCGGAAGGTGGGTCGGGATTAGTCAGGAAATTTAGGCTGGCAAAAGAGAACTCTACAGACAGCGTTGTCAGAGAGATGCTGAGAAGCACTGGGAGATGAAGTTGTATTGCGCGTTACGGTCAGGTTCTTCTTGTTGTGAAAGACGATTAAGCTCGACCGGTGGAGGCACCGGACTAGCAATTTCGTCTCCTACCTGCGCACGTCCGGGAAGTAATTTCCTGATTTGACGGTTTCTTAAGCCGCGAAAAAGACGTAATGTCTCAGACGATTCCAGGCTAGTTTCCTGACGACAGGAAGGTGTTTGGCTGGTAGTCCAAAGGCGTGTCATTTCGGGAGTCCAACACTCTTTGTGTAAAGGTGCACTACCCCCCAGAAAATGAAATTCTTCGGGTTCGTTTAGGTTCCGTAGGAATTTCGTTAGTGGATGTGATGCTACCCTTTATACCAGTAAAAATTGGATGTCTGAAAGGAAAAGCTTGCTGTATCTAGTGGCTTCGAGGCTACTGTACTTGTCCCTATTGAAAACTAAACCTATGAACCTATGAGTTGCTTTCATTGCAGTGCTTTGAATATATAGGTATGCCCAAGGATGTCGTGCTCATGAAGCCAATAACGCCCGTAGATATAGTTTTTTTTGTAGTAAAGCTAGTTTACAGAGAAAATGCGTTTGTTTCACCTTCATCAACCGCCCTATGGATGAATAAAAGAACATCAACCTGGTAATAGTAATGTATATACCCATTACCACATAAGGCCTTTTGCTGGTCGTCGTCCGGGAGCTATTGTGAAAAAAATATCCAATCTTATCTCGCTCCTACACGCCTTTAACGGGACAAAATTAGCAGCCTTCCCAATAGATAATGAATCGCGGCATAGAAGCCCGCCCTCTAACACCGGTTTCAGTCGACGAAGCAAGTGACTTGTCAAAAAAACTTCAACTATTTTCTAGCCCAACCGTACGTGATGTCTCCAGTGTCCCTAAATTCCCCTCTGTTTCTCGCTTTCGCCAAATCACCGCTCCAAAAAGAAAAAACAATCTTCCTTGCACTTCAATAAGCCTCTAATTTCCTCGTTTAAATTTTATCCTTGTGATCACTTTCTGTATCTTGGGTACTCTTTCAGTTTCCATCATATTCCCATTCTGAGAAAGTAGATTCCTGGAATGACCGATTTCCAACACTCGTTACCTATCACAAACTCCACCCCATTATGACATACTTTCATCAAACTTTTCGCTCGACATTTTTCAGCCTTTTATCAATTTGATATCGAATCGCTCCTTCCGAACACCTAACTTTAACAGAACTTGATAAATTATCTCTTCCTTCCGTGAAACTTTCTTCATAAGTGAGAATGTTTATAAATAAATTCCTACAACTGACAGAGATGTATTTCCTATACATGTGCACACACAGGTTCACGCTCACATTAACACCCAACCCGTCAAAAGTGATGCTTAGTGAATTTTTCTAATGAAGCCAAGAAAATCTGAAGGGAATCGAGTCTATCTACGGCAACCTCACGGAATACAATAACAATTTATTGCCGGTAGACGTCACTGGATGGTATCAGGCGGAAAGTTTCGAGGAGTTAACTTCAGAAAAAGTTGGAAGCAAACAATCTTTGTTATATTAGGGTGCGTATTCCATATCCTTTTCATGCTGTTTTGACTCCCTGTTTTGTCTTGCTGTCTTTCATCTAAGGTGCTAGAAAAATTGTCAGGAAATTGTTTTTGAAGAAAGGAAATTGTAAGGGAGTATTCGATACGAAAATAGATTTGTAGGGTTTTAGGCGGATTCCGTCAGGATTGTCCCTAGTGCCCGTTGTGAGAAATCTATAGGGGTAGCTCAGTCTGGAAACGATGAAGCCGATTAAGATATTTCAAAAAGTAGTTCAGGAAAACACCAGTATCTTGATGCTTTATAATCTCTACGTGGCTGATAGAAGTTCTACAGCGGGTTTCAGTCAGTTTCAACTAAAAAATTGTAGTAAACTATTATTAACTTTATTTGAACAGAGGATATGGAGGGTATTTTGAAGCCTGGGGGCAGCTTCGCGATTCTTTTAGGTTTTTGCAACTGATGTTAAAACTAAGAGTGGTGTCAGAAAGGTCTAATTGAGACCTTTGATCTGATATCCGATACCCTGATGGTTTGGTGTCGTCGTATAGGATTCATCCATCGCCTTGATAATCTTAGCTGACAATGGAGACTTAGAAATTACAGGGCGAGACTTTCATCATGGCATTCAAGTTCAACAGCATCCCAGATACTGAACTCTACCATGCAAAATATTGACACTCCACTCAGTTAAATGGGCATTCAACTCTTCCATAGATACAAATCTGTAGTCTTAGATGACACCACTCCTGATTGGTAATATAGATATCCTAGATACATGGTATGACAGGCAACCTATATATATTCACAAACCGCGAAAACCCACCTACAGTGGCGCAAAACGCTACCGACTGATCAGTCTATATTTTTATTAAAAGGAAGCTAAAGACTGATCGACAAGTAGATGTACATATACATTCCCAAATGGCTACTTCTTTGCAGGCACTATCCATACCAGTTAGGCAAACCCCCGGAGACAATATCCCATGAGATTACAGAAAACTTTAAGGATATTTTGCCATGACTGTTGGAGAAAGCAAATATACTTTTGAAAGCATTTGCAAATTATCTAGATGTGGTAATCAGCGGTAAGTTGATACTGGGTATGCCCGTGATGTACCAGTAACGTTGAGAAGACTGGATTAGTGATGTTCCCTTTGAACGGTAAATGCAGCACTTACACACTACTCATATATGGGGGGTGCAAATCTTGCTATCTAGACTATGAGTAACACTAAATAAAGGGGCAATATCATGCTTTGGTGTTATAGGATTGTATTATGTAAATCCTGAAGACTTCTACCACAGCTTGGTACAATTGTTGTGAGAATTTGAAAATTCCTGAGCAAGCGATAGGTGGACAACTAGTTGGCTCTCCAGCCTGGGGATCATATGAATTCTATGATTTGTCTTTGAGAGGAAATACTGGTTCAAAACCATCAAAAACGAATAATATGTGACCATAAGTTCTTGGGACGTAATAATCTTCACTGACGAATCAGTCATGGAAAGGAGATCGGTCTCAAGGTTGTTTGGTTGGGATAATCATTGCCATTTTATTGGCGCAATAATCCAATTCGATTTGGCCCTTCAAACGTATTAGAACACTTCAATGGTGACTGTAATGGTATCCAACAGGTATACAGTATACTTTATGAGGTGTCAATTTTGTATCCAATTTCTAATCGCAATACAAATCCCTCCGGCACCAGAGAAATTTGAGCCGTGATTTTCTTCTACGAAAACCAGTGTGAGCATGAGCAAGAGACGACTATTGCACTTCATATGTTTTTTAGATCTCAGACGAAACTGCCTTCTAATGGATTTCTTCTACAAACAATCCGCTGACTCTCCTTCTCAGGAACATGTTCTCAAAGTCACAAAAGCTTATACACTGGCAGGTATGGAAATATATATACAGACGTTTCAGGGGACAATATAATGACCTTAACATATGAGGTCTGAGTCCACCTAACTGTAGCTTTCAAAGATCTTTACATAATTTAATGTGCTCATAGTTTTGTTTTGCTTAGCAACTAAGCATTTTAATTTCAAGAGTATAATATATATATGGTTTTCACTTACTCCTTGGTGGGATATAGCCCTTGAACCACACCCACGCGTTATTGTCCACGTTTACCTGAAATGCCCTGCGGCATCTACTGTTCTGCGTCAAGTGCCCTTGAGACGACCCAGTCGTCAGCCATCTCAGGATAGTGGGTCCCACTGCACGGCGTAGCCGGCAATGCAGTTGTCACCCCTGCTTAATGTGGGAACTAAGTACTGCCACTTCCGCCTTCCGATCACAGTACGAACAAGTGGCAGGCCTGTGCGCCGAACAAGTTCTTCGTTTGAGATAGCGTCAGGCCAACATACTCCAATGATACGACGCAAACAGATATTGACGAAGGCTGGGAGCTTTTAAGTGACACTGAAATTCCCTTTCGCTGACGGTGGCAGAAAGTACGATTCTTAGATATACAAATGGATGACGCCTTCGATGCTCTGCCCATTATTCCAGATTGGACCTCTGACGGAGGTTCCTGATCTTGTTTTTGCTCGTTTTTATCGTCTAACTCTACTTGCCTCTCTTTCCAACTCGAGAGCCATTTGCTCAAGGTCCATGAACAGGTGAGAAAGCGAACAGATGTTATCAGCGCAATCGAGTTCGTGGGAAGATGTTATAGTCCCTTGAACACCTCCATGTTCTCCTAACAAGGCAGTATGGAGAATGTTACCGATAAGAACAAAAAATATCGGTGATAGGATAGAACCCTGGAGGATTCCGCTTTGGACCTTCAAATCCTCTGAGATTTCATCTCGATACAGCACGTGATATTTTGCACCACCATATATCGCTCTGATAATAGCTTCTAGTTTCACGGGAATGCTCCTCCTCCGTAAAGTGCTCCAGATACTCTCCTTGATCCCGCTACGAAAGCTTTCTCAAAATCGCACTGTTCCAAAATGATTGGTAGGGTGTTGATGTGGTCAATGCAGGAGGATACGAATTGGAAACCAGCCTACTCTCTGTCGATCAAACTTCCGAGATGTTCCCTGATGCGATCCAGGATTATTTTGGCTATTATCTTTCCGACGGCAGGGAGCACGTAGATAGCCCTACAACTGTTATATTCAATAAGGGCGCCCTTCATTGGAATCTAAACTATCATCTCCTTTCTCCATTCTCTTGGAAAGGTTTCGGATTATCAAGGTTTGCCTACAAGCGGAAGTAGCAGATCTGCAGTAACTGCAGGTTCGGCGATAAATAGCTCCACAGGAAAACTATCAAGCCCGGAGGCTTTACTCTGTTTGAGGACATTGATGTCCGAAATTATTTTTCTTCTGTTTGGACGAACAGTCCGTATCCGTATGCTATGGTGACTAGCCATTTCATTCACACTAAGTGGGACTTCATCGGGTGTGTTACGGTTAAGAAGTGTTCTTTCCACCTCTTCAGTATAAATATCGGAGTTTGTCACGCCCACCATCGCTTGCAGTGATCAATAGAGTGTTCAACCTCTTCCGTCCATTGATTCCGATTCGCGCCACTTGGCTTTCCAGAGTACAAAAGCATATTGCCACAAGAGAAAGAGGAGTGCTCTCCAGATTCCCGAAATTTTACTTCACTCAGGTTCAAAATGTCCACCTTATATCCGAAATTTCCGTTAAAGTTCGAGAAATCGGGCATTTTGAGGACCCCTCATAGTCCGTTTTCGATAGTCAAAAGTTATAGCCGTAAAGCAATAAAGTTTCAAAATTTTCAGGTTTGTTAGCCCACAAATTTCTATCCCTTTTAATTGCCTCTTACGACAAGCAGAGAATACTTCGAGTGTATTCTTAAGCCCTAAGTCGCAGGCAGAGTACGGTTATGCTGATTAAAGTTTCATAGTCAAGCAAGCCCTCATACGACCACCTCGCAGAAACAGTCCCCGAACCGTTCAAGAATATGCGAGACCAGGTGGGGAGCGATGAAGCGATGGTGGTTTGTGCGCTTCGGAGCTATAGGACCGGGGTAATCGAATCAGGTGGAGAATTAACCAAAAACTGCACTGAAAAAGGTGCTAAGAAAACCCAAGGTCAAGGTGGAGCTGCACACCCCGGCACCATCAATTGCAATTAAAA
Organism: Hermetia illucens; assembly: GCF_905115235.1. Classification (NCBI taxonomy): domain Eukaryota; kingdom Metazoa; phylum Arthropoda; class Insecta; order Diptera; family Stratiomyidae; genus Hermetia; species Hermetia illucens. The sequence continues at coordinate 118,128,754 of NC_051852.1, forward strand.
ATTTTACCCTGCTGCCCCGGCTAACAAAGGAGGAAATTTTACCTAGATTAGTAGTGAGACCAAGGCACGGATTTATAAAACAGAAGGTAGAAGAAGAGATACTGGTTGAAGTAGTCCTTCAGAGGAGAGACTGATAACATCCTGCCAGGAGACAGTGGCCAAGCAAGTAAAGCGAACGAGGTGGCAGATGGACTAGCCATTTTCAACCTAGAAACTGTAGATTGCTCAAAAGTGAGTATCAGAAGGCAATCCATCTTTTGAATAAAATTGCGTCATCAACAAATCAAAGGTTCTCAGTCTGCACTAAGGGACAGAGCATCGAAGGCGTCAATCATTTTGTGTAGGCAGTAAGCGTCGTTTCTAACAGTGTTAGATCCGTTAAGTTGTGCCAACATCAAAATCATTTTGAGGCCGTTCGGTGCTAACGTTCTTTCTGTGTTGACACATGGGAGTATCACATCGAAAGTGATCCCCACTATCACTTGAAAGCCTTCGTCTTTACCTGTGACATATCGTTGGAGTTCACTACTGATATTACTTTATTTCAAACGAACAACTTTGTGAGTTCACCGACCTGTCATCCGTACGCGATGTAACTGCAAGGCTTGAAACTTCAAACACGTTGTTCCATAAAGAGTGTTTTTCAAGTTGACGTTAAAAAAATACCTTTTTAATCGTTGTACATCATCAAAGCATTGGTGGCTAGGCCATGCATTCGAACCCACTGTTTGAAGATGACCGACGAGTGGGTCGACTAAAGGGCATTTAGTGGAGAACAATAAAAGCGCAGGGCAGGCCTCCCGGGAAGTTTTGGAGGGAGCTGATGCGATCGTAGTGAGGCGAAATCAACGCCTACAATCGCTGCCGATCTCATCGTGCTCGACATCAGGGGGCGATGAGAGCAGAGTTCACGGAGCACGCATTGCGAAGCTCTCCCTAAGTGGTCCGTGGGTATCATCTCATAGCAAGCGAGGGAGAGTTCTCCCGGAATTTTTTCTGCTGCTTCTGCTGCTTAGATCAGCGTTGCCTAGAAGGGCGCAAAATTATCCTATACTATAAGATTCCAAGGAAACCTGTTGCCCCCACGTAATTTTCGAAAAACTCCATGAATAAGGACAAACCCACTAAATCCCCACGCCTTCAAAACGCCAGGAGCCCCATGGATGGCTGGCGAACCCCAGACGAACAATTAGGCTTTTGTACTCCGCACAATGCCACCAAAAAGCAGCGGAAAGAAATGATAGTCGACGGTTGAACGTGGGTGGTCCTCCCACTTAAGCAAACTCTTCTAACCTGTGGATCTTCCCTGAGAGGAATACATCGATATCGCACTAATATAGAAGCTCTGGATCGGAGTAGGCTGCATCATCAACTACATACTAGATGCACTGATTGGGGTGGGGTTAACACTCACGAAGAATAGCCTCCGCACTTTTCTGTTCAGGCGGGGACGGAGAACGTAGATATCTCTTCGGCTTACCTGGCCCACGATCGATTGGCACCCCTGGGAGAATTACAATTTCAGACATCTAGCATCGTATCGAGGAAAGTCAGTGTATTCGTAGGCTGCAATGCCAGGGCGAGGCACAGGTTTTGGGGCAGTTCGGAAACCAACGAAAGAATTTTATTATCAAGACGGACTTATCGGTGTATAATAGGAACAGCTCACCAACCTTCCGCTTCTTCAGCTCCGTGGATTGTGGCGGTTGGTAAGATGCCGTGGAAATCACCCTACTAGTTGAAAATGGGACTTTCTGGATAGTAAACTGGAAGTTGTATGATCAATAATGTGGATGCTAATCAATCTGAATCAACTATATTGGTTTAATACGTTTAAGTTATTGTAACAAAACTTCCCTTGTAACATTGCGACGAGGTACGAATTAAAGTCATAGATCTGGGTTCTGCGATTCCCTTTGAAATCGCTTTTATAGTCTCCAACTCGGTAAAATACAGTGCAGGATATTGCCAAAGCTGGAGTTTTTAACATCTGGTACAACCGTATATACAGGCAGCCATACAGGGACTATCAAAGGAGGTAAAAGTCGACCATGAGGACCGACACGAAGTGGTTCTGGCTGGAGTGTTGTCGGAACATCGAAAGTGCCGGCAATCTTGCGAGACTCACTTTACGGGACCCAAGGGCCCATCAATTTTGGAAAAATTGCAGAACACATGAAGGGAATTTTCTGGCAAGACTCTGGAGCTGCTAGCCCAGAGGCACAGAAATCCGCTCGGAGGCTACGCAGTCCAACCCGCTTGAAAATATCGAATCGGTAATAACCGAAGGTGAAATCAGCCGTCGCAGATGACATAGCGCCAACCATGTTCTAGAAACAACAAAAGGGGTTGGACGGTGGCTTACAGAGTTTTATCGAAGCAGTATTTAGTTCGTGTAAGTACCGCACATCTGGAGGCGTGAATGTGTGGTTTCCATTCCGAAACTGAGCAAACGTAGCGATGGGCTCGCGAAGGACTTTATGTCAAACACCCTCACCTCTAACGTATTGAAAAACTTAGACCACATCCTGAACATCCACTTAAGGATGATTGTAGATAGATCATCCTTCTACAAACCTGCAAAGGCCCATCCACAGAAATTGCTCTTTACGATGTAATTAGTACGGTTGATCGGTGGTTATTCAACGAATAGAAAACCTAACCTGATTTTCTCGACATAGAGGGAGCATTTAAAAAAATGAATACCAGAGGACAGGGAGGACCATACTAGGAAACAAGATAGTCTAGATCGCTTTGGGAGGTGGATATTTCTCTTTACGAGGTAATCAGTACGATTAAGCGGTCGTTACATACCAAGCAATCTATTTTAGCTGCCTTCCTGGATGTCGATTAGCACGTAGTAACCAAGCTACCACCGAGGCCCTAACCAGGTTAGGTTTGAAGAATAGTATATATGTTAAGAACCAGGATAATTCATTCTGATTTGGGGAGTAGCCACTTGACTAGAGCTGTGCGCTTTGGGGTAACTCAAAGTGGTGCCAGCTCTTCGGTGCTTTGGTTGCTAGTAATGGATGAAAATCTACGGATATTGGGCAAGATTGGAGTGAAAGTTGTGACGTATGCCGTCGGTTAGATGATATTAAGGTGAAGGGGACTTCCCTTCCTTATATTGAGATTGTGGGGGGGTGGGGGGGGGGGTTGTTAAAGATGCAAATAGTCTGCAAATGCAGACTCGGCATAAATCTAACCACACGCTGATGCTATTTGCAACGAAGATAAAATATTCGAATTCCTCCTCTACGCAAAACGGGCAAAGATTATCACTTAAGTTAAATTGGGGACCAAACATAGGTTTGCGGGTTAAAAATTCTCCTTCCCTTTCATGTCTGCACAAAGATCATCTTGAAGAAGGGGGTACGGTGGGTCGTACTGAGCAGGAAATACAGTAGGACCAAGCTTTATATGATCCAAAGACCTGAATCGTGAAGTGCGATTGTTGCTCTTCACTTTTGCCCAGCAGATGCTCTTTATATTTTCTTATGTCTCCTCCACATTGCCTTCATATTACGTACAGTGCATCGTGCGCTATTGTTAGACTCCATGCATGTTTGGTAGTGAGGTCCTACAGTCACAGTAATATCTTAGACGAAGTCTCACGAGAACTCTGAAAATTCGTGTAAAATTACTCGACATGCAAACTGAGCTTCATGAGGAATTTTCGAAAATCGCGGGAAATCTGGCGCCCTCGCCAACGCCATTACTCCATCTCAGGCAGGGTGTGCCTCGTCTTCTTTTTCTACCATAGATATTGCCCTTATAGACTTTCCGGGTGGGATCATCCTCATCCATACGGATTAAGTGACCCGCCCACCGTAATCCAGTCAGCCGGATTTTATCCACTTCCTGACGGTCATGGTATCGTTCATAGGTTTCGTCGTTATGTTGGCTCTGGAATCGTCCATCCTCATGTATGTAGGGGGCCAAAAATTCTTCAGAGGATTCTTCTCTCGATCGCGGCCAAGAGTTCGCAGTTTTTTTGCTAAGAACCCAAGTCTCCTAGGAATATATAAGGACTGGCAAGATCATAGTCTTGTACAGTAAGAGCTTTGACCCTATGGTGAGACGTTTCGAGCGGAACAGTTTTTATAAGCTGAAATTGGCTCTGTTGGCTGCCAACAACCTTACGCGCATTTCATCGTCGTAGCTGTTATTGGATCTGGTTCGACCCTAGATAGGAGAAATTATCAACGGTCTCGAAGCTGTAGTCTCCTATCTTTATTCTTCCCGTTTAACCAGTGCGGTTTGATGTCGCTGGTTTGATGGTTTTTGGTGCTGATGTTGCCACTATATATTTTGTCTTGCCTTCATTGATGTGCAGCCCAAGATCTCGCCTCAACAGCCGCCTGCTCAATCTGGATGAAGGCAATTTGTACGTCTTGGGTCGTTCTTCCCTTGATATCGATATCGTCAGCATAGGTCAGTAGTTGGGTGGACTTTAACAGTATCGTACATCTTACATTTATCTCAGTATAACGGATCATTTTCTCCAGGCCAGGTTAAAGAGGACGCATGATAGCGCATCCCCTTGTCGTAGACCGTTATTGATGTTGAATGATCTTGAGAGTGATCCAGCTGCTTTTATCTGTCCTCGAACAATGGTCAGGGTCAGCCTAGTCAGTCTTATCAATTTTGTCGGGATACCGAATTCTTCCATGGCCGTGTGCAGTTTTACCCTGGCTATGCAATCATAGGTGGCATTAAAGTCAACGAAACGAAAGAAAGAAAAGTGCAACTTATGTCCACATTCCAACAGTTTTTCCATCACTTGCCGCAGAGAAAATTTGATCTGTTGCTGGATTGATGCCTCTTTCGTATGGGCCAATGATGCTGTGGGCATATGGGGCTATCCGGCATGATAGCGGAGAATATCTTATAGATGGTACTCAGTAATGCGATATCTCTATAATTGCTGGACTATCTGATATCTCCCTTTTTATGTATGAGGCAGATAATGGCTCTTTGCCAGCCGTCAGGCATTGATTCGCTGTCGCACACCTTGAGTACAAGTTTATGAACCAGTTGATGTAATTGGTCGCCTCCATATTTAATCAATTCGGCTGTAATTCCATCGGCTGTTGGCGGCTTATGATTCTTAAGCCGATAAATTGCACGGACGGTTTCCATGCATGGTGGTGGCAGTATTTGTCCATCGGCTTCAGTTGGCGAGACCCTCAACTCGCCGATGTTCTGGTTGTTCAGTAGTACATCAAAGTACTCAACCCATCTCTTGTCTCGGCAAGAAGAGCGTCGAGGTGTATAAGGCTTCTTCCTGCTGACCTGTTGATAAAACTTGCGCGCCTGCACTTATCGGGTTCACAGACCTGTTGGTTCTCCCAGGCTTCCTTTTTTCGTCTGTGCAGTGGCTTCTCCGCTCGCAGGAGTTCGTGATAAGTCTCCGCACGTGCCCGCGTCCTTTGAGAATTCAACATTACTCGGTATGTGTCATTCTTCCGTTCCGTTGCTAGCTTACATTCTTCATCAAACCGGCGTTGCGACCTTTCTTGCAGCTGCGGCCAAGCATATTTGTGGTCATATTTATGATAACGTTCTCCAGGTGATTGTGAAGATAATTCGTTGATGCTTCTTTTCCAGGTCCTCTGTTGACTGCGGTTATTGTGGCATCCATTTCCCTCTTACAGGTGTTGCGGGGGACTGTGTTGTGGATCGTTTCAGTGTTAACTCTCACTTCATTGTCAGAGAAGATTCTGGGTGATGTTGTTATTCGAGATAGAGATCCGAGTGTATATTGGCCCCCCTATATGTTCTCACATTCATCATGGCTGAGAGGTGGTAGCGTTCGATTAGCGCGTGGTTAATTTGGTTGAAAGTGATCCCAGCCGAAGAAGCTCACGTTTGTTTGTGGACTGCTTTCCGCGCAAACCAAGTACTTCCAACAACCATTTCATATGACACTGTTAACTGAATAATCCGCAGTCCGTTATCATTTGTATTTTGATGAAAGCTGTGGGAGCTAACGTATCGCCTGAATATCCAAGTATGATTTTGATATCATATCTGGTGGTTCTACTGCCTCGTAGAAAGTATCCTCGTAGAAAGTATCCTTCTCCGACTCTGTAGTCTCCTCTGTAGGGGCGTGAACGTTAATGGGGCTTATATTTATAAACTTGCCTCGGAAGCGCAGAGTGCATAGCCGTTCGCTTATGTTTTCAAAGCCAATAACAGCAGATTTCATTTTTTGTCTAATAAACCTTCTCCGAGCACATGGTTTACTGGATGGCCACAATAATATTGTATATGGTGTAGGACTCTTCTCCAGGAAACCGGTCCCTGTCCAACGCATCTCCTCCGAAACACTGTTACATCAGTTCTATATTGGGACAGGGTATCGGCTACCTGCTCGGCAGCTTCATCTATATATACAGGGAGCGCACGCTTCATGAGAAAATGCGCAAATTGGTATTCCGTTGTCGTTGCCGGGCTCGTCGTTCTGTTGTCAATCCAGTCCGAGGCTTCTGCTGTGGCTTTGTAGCAAGTTGTTTTCCGTGTAGAGCTGATAGAATTTGTCCCGCTTCTAGGCGAGGGAGACTCGCCTTCATCCTTCTCCGTCTCAAGCTTTTCGCTAAGAAAGAGCTCCCAGCGGTCACCAAGTGGAGGTGGAGATAGGGTTTGGTAGTAGAGCTGTTGGTGTTGGTTCAGCAGGCGTGTCCCGGGTTGTATGCTCCATTGTTTCCCAGGTTTTATGCTCCACGTTTCGCCCTGGGACCTATACTACCCTTTGACCACCACCATCTACTTTGGTCAAGAGAAAAATCGAGTCTTTGGATTCGTAATGAGGGCACCAGAAGCGGTTTGAAGATGACTTTGACTCTGCATTATTAGAATCGTGTTATTTAATAAATAAGGACCCCAGACAATGCAGGGATACTCACCTACGAGTAGATTGTTAATTGTTCACAGATGATTGCTCGACTCATAACGACGAGCTAAGTGGTATGAAATCCTTCCTGTTTCATTTTTCTTAGACTTAGACACTTTCATAGGCAACCCAACTCTTTCTATATGTATGACTACCAAGAAATTGTAGCCCACCATAATTAATAAAATCGTCGGGGTGGGGGGGATGGGAACAAGTTCATCGTGCCTAAATGTTTACATGAAGTACTGCCGAAATATCCATGTATTATGCAGTATGAAAAGGATTCTTTCCCTGATTCGAACCGCTGATAAAACCAAAAAGTAACTTTCGCACATAAATCTCTTTCCAGGAAAACAACTTTTTTTTCCATTCGTTACCCATCGCTGTCCTTTTGCTGTCAAAATATTCCGTAAAAAGTGGATAACACTAAAAAGGCAAAAGAGATAATAAGAAGTAAATCCCAAACGATTCCCTCCTACTCCACCCCGTAAAGAAGGTTATGACCCAGGCGCAATCCAAGATTCCATTATGAATTCATTCTTGTGTTTCATGTGGAGTCGCCCTCATGAATTATTTAAGTCGTTTGAAGCATAAACGAATCGAAAGTGGATAAGAAGAGGCTCCTGCTCAACCGATAAAACTGTAAACTGTGACAATGTTTGTAAATAGCCCAGTTGGAAAATTGTTAGGTAACTATTCAAGGACAATGGAAATTATTTGTTCCCTATTTGCTGAAATGATTCTGTTCGTTCACAAAGGGGGGTTCTTTTTAAAGGAAGCTTCTATGCATCACTCTTTTCGGATCCCGGGTAAGGGGAAAATCACATCATTGCCCAAATGATCCTGGAGAAGCATAGTTGTCCTCGAGGTTATGATAAACCAAATTTAAATGGGAAAACGGGGGGGAAAACCATTCCAAAATATCCAACGAAAGCTAGGCCTGATTGAGTGCTGCCAATTTTGAAGTTAGCACAGATGAGAGCTAATTGAAATTTTTATCGAATAAGAAAAACGCTCCACCATCTAATACTAGCTCTTATATTTCCATTTCCCATTGGAGGAAAAACAGGACGAAAAGTGGCAGTAAAAAGTCTGACTCCTCTCTATGTATGTATGATTTACTATGTTTCTGAAAAGTCTCAGCAATTCGATTTATTGGATATTGGGCATTTTCGGCGGCTACCATGTAGAATATTTATGAGGTGCACGACTACCGACTTGGGAGAGAAAGATTGTTTGAACAGAATACCTTAAGCTGGAGGAACCAGGGCATTGATACTTTCTTATGTGGTTTTATTGTCTCAGATGTTTAGAATGGCAAATAGGAAGATTGAGAACCGAAGCGCACCCCTGGGTAATTTAAAATGTGTTTTTGCTTCACTTGAGGAGATTGAATGTGCCCTCTTTAATCCAAAACTGAATATTTAAGAACAAAAAGATCTTTGAATTTTTTATGATGGTTTAAGTGGAAGGATTTAATGTTGGAAAAAATGAAGCAAACGTGGAATGAACGTTGGTTAGGGAAATGACTTTCTTGCAATTTTTCGGATAATTTGGTGACAGTCTGCATCTTATATGTGTATTAATAGTGATTCCAGTGCTCAGTCTTCTTCTAATTAAAAGAAATCTCTTCCTGTCTCACTGAAAATAATTGATCCAAATTGCATTTCCATCAAAGGAGCTGAGATTTCAATTCAAAAATGAAAAAGTGGGATAGCTATGGTTCAAGTAGATGATGAAACTTCTGAAAATTAGTTTGAGCTTTCTTTGTGCAACAAAATTCACAAAACGCCTCCTTAGCTCTTGTGTTTGGCTTAATTAAGGATGCCAATAAGTTAATCTTACTTTAGATTGGCAAACTTCAAAGAGTACACAATCAATATCAAGCATTACCTCTGTAGTAGGGTAACAGACTATGCTGACCTCCACAGCAAGCAGAAGCCTTGGACCCAGTTATTCATTACCGAGGACCTGTAATTTGAATCGTCTCTAATTTCTACAAAGTGCCTTGCGACACAGGAGGGGGATACAATCTGATGATAAATTTATTGCGGTTTCATCCAGGGCGTAAGACTCAATCTAGCTTCTGTACGGTCCAATGGCAGTTATTGTTGTATTTGCTGCGCTACAATTAAGCTCTAACTTTAGCTCCCCCACCACGATATTGTTATGTTGGTGTCATCTTACTGGATATGCCAATTGATATGTGCAACACCCTACTGCGGTACAAGAGCAGGGTGTACGGGAGATTACTTCTTGTATTTTCCTCCACCCGCTATATTCTTTCCAGATTAGTTGCTTATTCTGGTTCCCTTGCTGCCTAACTATGTTCTTCACTATTCAAACTTGAACATTTTTCAAAGTAGATTCCTACTACTACAAAGAAATATTCGCTCTAAGTTCGGTGCTCCAACCCCTACACCTTCTGCTATCTTTTACTTGCTTGGGGATCCTGCTCTGCTTGTTGGCTAGCTTCTTGACTGCTTGCGTGCTCCTTAACCAAGTAGACCTTCTGATCTTCCTACTACCTCGCGGTGAACGGAAAACCAGGAAAAATTGGGACCAGATCCCTAGTTTTTGGGTCCTCCTTCGTGCCGACATTAGCCGGCAAATCGGCAACATTCTACTCACAGCCCTCTATGTGTGTTGCGAATCTCCTCGGACAAGCTCGTCTTCGTGACCATCAAGATATTGGGGTGTTTCACCATCGCCTTGGACAAGAGCATTCCTTCACCAACCTGAATAGGGAGGACTGTAGGAAACCTCTCCTTTGTCAGCGTGACGACTTTGGCTTTCTCCAGGGCTAGGGAGAATCCACGTTCAGCCATCCATCTGCTAACTCACCGCATTAACATTCCTCGCGCGCTCTGAGCTTGTTCAACTGTGCATTCGGCAACCACTGCCGCAACAACATGCGCTTATTCAACTGCATGCGTTTCATCAGGCATCTAGTATTAGGTGTTCCAAAAGTCTGGGCCAAAGATAAATCCCTGAGCCGGCCCGATATGCCGTGCGTTTAGCACTGTTCTTTCTGGGTCTTGTAAAGCAGGTGGCGGCCCTTTAAATATTCCCTTAGTATCCACAAAAGGTAGCTTACAATATGAAAAAGGTTTTCCAGGGGCTCAAGCATGTGGCATAACCTCGCAGAATTGAAGACGTTTCTTACGTCACAAGGAGCACCCTTCGTCGGCAGTGGCCACTTCGTCAATCGTACCAATTGTGGATCGCCCCATTATTAAATCATATTAAGTTGATGAGTAGTCTCCCACAGCACGTATTGAATCGGGCAGTTTTGGTTTGACGAACTGCCCAAGCAGCTTCTTCGTTGTATCCTGAGAGGACGATAAGCTGACCACGCCTCGGGGTTGCCTTTGCCCTTGCTAATCAGCACAAGCTTCGTAACTTTCCAGCAGGAGGGAAAAATTTAATATTATTAATATTAAATTAGCGTACGAGAAAGTACCTAAGGTTTTCACATCCTATTTTCATGGTGCTTTCATGGTATACGGTGATCCATGGACATAAAGTTTTTTAGTAACCAACTTAAACCTGAGCTTCCATGGCTAACTGTGAACATTAGTTTCTGCCAACAGCATGCTTTCTGCCTGTAGATTTCGTGGTTGAGTTCCTTTTTCGTTCTCTTATATTCTGCGGATCTATGGATTACCTGACCTTGACCTTTTACACGCAGTATGTAGGCAAGTTCCCGTGACGGAGCCTGCTTTTGGGCGTCGATGAATTAAAAGCTACTGTTGTAGGGCTCAGTGTTGAATGTACTAATGAGTCAGTCGCAGTTCTTTTTCCTTGGTCTGGGGTTTGAACCTCGTTTGCACCTCTTAAGAGAACTTTGACAAATTTCCCAAAGTCTATTTTCTCGATTTTCCACCCCGGTAGGTATTTGCGTCAAAAGATTGAGATGAGCTGTTTGTTTGGAGTAGCGCTCACTGGCCGTGAAATTTTCTAGCACACTTCACCTCCATAGCAAAGGTAACGTCAAAGGCAGCACTCTCGAAGCAAAAGGTTTGGAATGTTGGAGTGCTATTAATATTTAGGGCAACAAGTTCTGCCCTGGTGGCCATCTCCAAAGTCTGCGGGCTTTGAGAACCTGATTCAGACATGGTCCAGTTAAGGGCTCCAGTATTAAAGTTTCCTTCGCATAAAATTCTGCCTTCCGTATTTCGAATCTCATCCTCCAACGCACCAAACCTATTCCGAAAAACAGATGAGGTAAGCGCTGAAAGAAATTACTTCAGTACAACGAGCCCAAAAGAAGACACTTCCTCAACTATGAGCCCACACTCGTAAGTTAATCGCATCTCGGATGCATGCTGGATATGTCGGCATACCACAACGGTGAGTTCCTATCCCGGTACTACCCGAAGACAAGCAGCGAGTAGCTCTTCTTTCTTGCACCATCTGCAACATTAGGTCATGAGCTGTTGCACTTCTATGTATGTTGTTTTGCAGAACGTGGATCATGGTGGTTGGCTTTTCACTTTTTGTAATTCTTCTTTGAAGACCTAATATCGTCCGTAACCGGAAGCAGGAGCCACACCTTCTGTCCGCAGACCGCAGCCTTTGTAAAGAACACATCATTTTGCTAGCTTGTAAGTTTTTGCTTGGTGCCTGGTTTCGCCACAATTGAAACAGAAAGCCTTTCTGTCCTGCCCGCTTGCAAATCCCTGCTACATGTATGTCCGTAGGTCCCTCACTTAAAACTGTAGGTTAGAACTCCTTTTCGCCTTATCCTGCAAATGATCCATTCGATCATTATTTTCGTGCAATGAAATGGTTGGCTCGCTGTCTTCTCAGGGAAAGTGACAATGGTCAAGTTTCCTCCTGTGGAGTTGACAGATAGAACTCCCACCATGCGGTTGCTCACATCTTTGCATATGCACATGATTTCTATATTCTATTCTATTCTGGTTATAAGTCTACTCCAGAATCTTCTGGTTTGGCATTGTTATGGATTACCGCGAAATACCTCCCTTCGTTCGAGAGAGAACGGCCTCTGGCCATGTTTGACTCCTTCCTTTTAGGGTTTCGTATGAAACAAAACCTTATTCGAATGGATACGGTGTCTGCCTGTCTATCCGTTCGTCCGTCTGTCTGTCACACCCGATTTATTCTGAAACTGCTAAACCGATTGTCACGAAACTTGGTGAGAACATGTGGTCTGTTGTTCCCTTTACATACAGTAAGTGGCGCCATTTTGTGTTAATAAATGAGGCTCCCCATACATGTGAATGGAGGGTGCAACGTTTTTTTTCACAGAATGTGACTATGTGGGGTATCAAATTGAAGGACTCAATTAGTACTTTTCGAAACTGGTCCCATATTTGATATCGGGTGAAGTGTAGGCCGCAAAATATACCCCGTTTCGATATCTGCACAAATAAAGTTAATAATAGTATATTGTCACTTGGCACTTGCATAAGGGATAACACAAGGCATAACTTTGGGAAGTTTGAAGAAAATCAAGCTATTATTAACAAAGTTATAGAAGGTGAAACTTTTACAGTTTAATTGTTAATTTCGTGCATTCTAAAACGTGTATGACGTCATCATAACATATCAATTTGTCAAAATCACAACAAAATGAGCTGTTGTAAATGGGAGGTCGCAGGGTAACATTTCGTTTTAGTTTTTTAATCATTTATGTACAAATATCAATTACTCCAAACAGATATATGTACGTATTTAGATGTTATGTATATATAAATGAAGCTTTGGGGCCTTATTCAGATTAAACAAGCATATTTCATATGTACGTATGTATGCTTTTGTGCACGAAGTAAATCGGTATTCCGACTTGCTTTTGTCGGGTGGGATGGGGACACCACATTTTGTGCAACTGGAGCTGCTCCAGCGGGGCTTTTTTGCTCAGTTTCAGTTCCCGGTGTTGCAGAAGTTTTGCTCGTCCAGGAGTTCCTCTATCTCCATTATGTGATTTTTGATATCCATGGAGATGTTCTGCTGGACGATCGTAGGGGCCTTCATCTTCCGTTGGATGAGATACATTCTATCTGATGAGATGAATTGCATTTCTAGCTGGTTGGAGTGTTTGGCGCTCTCTTTTTCGATAAAGCGGTGTCACGCAACTCGGAGCTTTCCATCTTTTCTCGTAGGGCTTTCCGATAAATTCGAAACGGTCTCTCCTTTTTGGTCGCCAGAACTCTTATCCTCTGCGATATCACTCTTTTTTCGATATTAATCGCCTTCTTGGCCAGGACAGTGATCGTTTCCAGTTTTTCAGTAGGTGACTGTCGTAACTTTGTGTTTCTAGCAAATAAATTTACAGTGGAATTTTAACTGCCAGAAGCGTGGACGCGGTATACTGCCGCTCCTTCCAAAAATTTCGGCTACTGTCGGTTGGGTCGTTATGTTGTTGTTGTTGTCATGGATGTCGTCACGGCATATTCGGGTCCCAACTGCAAGTCCCTATCTTCGCTAAAAAGTGCAGTCACCTTCAATGATCCCCATTGACAAAAATCCTTATGGGAGTTTGTGTTCAGAACTGGGGTCAGGCGCCAGTATGGAGTCCATTTCAATTTAACCGGCTGTGCCAACTTAATGGTATCACAGCTTTAAACGTACTTGCACCCTTGCCAAAATTATTATCGGGGCCTCCGCCCTGTAATATTAACCTGGAAGGCGTTTTCACGAGACGCAGCTCTGGTGTAGTAAGGTAGCAGAATATTACAGTTGCTAGCTCATGTGCAACCTTTTCCAAATCGTTTGTCCGCACCAGGTCGTCGTTGTCATCGTTGCTCGAGTTAGTTTACCACCGCATTCATGACTGATTATCTGTGGCTACCAACTAGGAGGTATACATCGACTTGATGTGAAGATAACATCCAACCCTAAAAAAGACAAAGTGGTAGTACCTGCCTGTGATGAAGCGATGACGGAGGCCAGAACTTTAGACTTCTCTTAGGAATATCGACATCGACGCAAAAGCGGGATGCTTGTAGTTTTCTGTCAACACCCGCTATCGCCCTGTTCATGATAATGATAACTTTTTTAATAATAGTAAAATTCCCATTGAAATTTCCCAATATGTATTACTTCCTATATTTGGCTTTATGTTTCTAAGTGATTTTACAACGCTAGGATGAATTTTAGGGAGGGAGTTTAGTTTTGTTTGTGGCGGGAGGGTAGCTGCAGTTCCGAGCACTCAGGTCTTTTGTTAGCCCCATTGTAATACCACCGGAAACCGCCTATTCTAAGGCTATTACGAATCTGAAAACATTTCCCAGAGGCATAGTGCCGCAACTTCTTTGTTGAAGAAAATTTTACCGGGGTGTCAACGTCTGAGATCTGAGGAGGACTGGCAACTGCATATGAATGCAGGTCCATCTCTTCCTCTTCTTCACATTGGCCGCAGATTGCCGAGACCACCATCCAATTTTTTTGGCATTTTAAAGAGCTGTGTCGCCTTAAACGCCCTACAAGGTTTTCATGTCCCAATTTTTAAAGATAACAAAAACAGCCCCGGGTTCCTTCCTTGCAATTTCCTCCTTCAGAGTGCACTTGACTGTCGATGGCCGGATGCCTAAAGCTGGTTCTGATTCCACCATTGTGAATCCAGGTTCTTGATGAGCCAGTCTGTCAGCTTCTGTGAGCATAAGAAATGTTTCATTCAGTCAACCAAGTTTCAGCAGGCTTGATATGTCGCGGCTGTTTACCATTAATGACGATGCCTAGCGATCGGAACAGATTCGAATGGTACGCCCCCCCCCTCCCCCACTTTTATCGCAAACACTCTTCAACCACCAATGAAATGACACAGAATGCAAGAATATGGTCATAATTTTTTCGAAAGGTCGGGCCAGTTTCTAGTCGAATTTTCTAAGGAAACCTCTGCAGCCAACGACGGTGGAGACTACTAGGTCTGTAATCCCAAAAGATTCGTGGCCACTTATCGACCATTCTTTCTTGGTGGTGATGGTAATTATAACAGAGTACATCCTTTTAAAGAGGAATCTGGAAACCATATGATTGCCGGTATCAGAGCCATTTTCAGTTGACCAAGGAATTTCTAGATGATCGGATGACCGCAAGATTGCCGACCTTTCCACGTGCCGTTGGAATCGAGTCTATATGTGTTGTTGGTTACTTTCCGCTTCACCGCCAAATAAATGGCTGACTACATTTCAGATAACTTGTGTATCGCAGTCGAGCAATCAGCAGGATTCCTGATATTCATCATCATCAACGGCGCAACAACCGGTATCCTGTCTAGGCCCGCCTGCCTTAATAAGGAACTCCAGTCACCCCGGTTTTGCGCCGAGGTCCACCAATTCGATTTCCCTAAAAGCTGTCTGGCGTCCTGAATTACGCCATCGGTCCATCTTAGACAGGGTCTGCCTCGTCTTCTTTTTCTACCATAGATATCGTCCTTATAGACTTTCCGGGCTGGATTATCCTCATCCATACGCCCACCGTAACCTATTGAGCCAGATTTTATCCACAACTTAACGGTCATGGTATCGATTATAGATTTCGTCGTTATATAGGCTACGGAATCATCCATCCTCATGTAGGGGGCCAAAAATTCTTCGGAGGATTCTTCTCTTGAACGCGGCCAAGAGTTCGCAGTTTTTCTTGCTAAGAGCCCAAGTTTCCGAGGAATACATTAGGACTGGCAAGATCATTGTCTCGTACAGTATGAGCTTTGACTCTCTGGTGAGACATTTCGAGCTGAACAGTTTTTGTAAGCTGAAATAGGCTCTGTTTTCTACCAACAACCGTGCGTGCATTTGTTATCAGTTGTGATTTTCGACCCTAGATAGGAGAAATTATCAACGGTCTCAAAGTTGTAGTCTCCTATCTTTATTCTTCCCGTTTAACCAGTGCGATTTGATGTTGTTGGTTGGTTGATTTTCGGTGCTGATATTGCCATCATACACTTTGTTTTGCCTTCATTGATGTGCAGCCCAAGATATCGCCTCAATCGCCGCCTGCTCGATCTGGATGAAGGCAATTTGGACGTCTCGGGTGGTTCTTCCCATGATGTCGATATCGTCAGCATAGGCCAGTAGTTGGGTGGACTTAAAGAGGATCGTACCTCTTGCATCTACCTCAGCATCATGGATCACTTTCCCGAGGGCCAGGATAAAAAAGACGCATGATAGGGCATCCCCTTGTCGTAGACCGTTGTTGATGTCGACTGGTCTCGAGAGTGATCCTGCTGCTTTTATCTGGTCTCGCACATTGGTCAGGGTCAGTCTAGTCAGTCTTATCAATTTCGTTGGGATACCGAATTCTCTCGTGGCCGTGTACAGTTTTACCCTGGCTATGCTATCATAGGCGGCTTTAAAGTCGATGAATAGATGGTGTAACTGATGTCCATATTCCAACTGTTTTTCCATCGTTTGGCCCAGAGAAGAAATCTGATCTGTTGCTAATTTGCCTGGAGTGAAGCCTCTTTGGTATGGGCCAATTATGGTCTGAGTGTATGGGGCTATCCGGCCTAGCAAGATAGCGGGGAATATCTTATAGATGGTAGCCAGCAATGTTATGACTCTATGATTGCTGCACTGTGTGATATCTACCTTTTTAGGTATGAGACAGATAATGCCTCTTTGCCAGTCGTCAGGCATTGATTCGCGGTGCCACACCTTGAGCACAAGTTGGTGAACCACTTGGTGTAATTGGTCACCTCCAAATTTAACCAATTTGACTGTAATTCCATCGGCTCCTGGCGACTTAAGCCGATGAATTGCACGGCCTGTTTTTTCTATACTTGGTGGTGGCAGTATTTGTCCGTCGTCTTCAGTTGGCGGGACTTCCAACTCGCCGATATTCTGGTTGTTCAGTAGTTCATTAAAGTACTCAACCCATCGCTCCAATACGCCTATTCTGGCGGAAATCAGATTTCCAGATATTGCTCCTGGGTATGCTGCTTTCACTTTAGCTTGGAGTCGAAATATATTTCTAAATGCTTCACTGTTTGTACCAGCTGGACTTGCGCCCCCGATGCTGTCCGACCAGTACGTAGATCTTTGTCAATTCTGGCATGTGGAAGATTCAACTGATTAACAGCGGATCCATGCTGTCACAATTATGCTGCGATTTGTGATGCGAATGAAACATAATTTCAGGCACCTTTGATGTTCCTGAATGCGTCTAAGGCATATACTTTTCCGGACGTCTTTTCAGTTTCTGCTCTGAGTTCATAGAATACTTTCTCCGTGGATTTGCTTTTCTGGTGGACGTGTTGTCTATAGTGAAGTTGGCACCTAGGAATCTATTTTTCCTTTATGAACCGGTTTGCTAGTCTTTCTAGTCGTTTTAGTAGAAAGGAGTTAGACTGATCGGTCGGAAACCTTTTACGTCGATATAGGTGGGGCTCTGGTTTAGGGATAAATGTTATCTTCACATAACCGCAGTTAATTGGAATATAAGCGTTTGCTAGGCATGCCTGGTATATATTCCGAATATGTAGACTCCATTCCCCATTTATTCCTTCTGTAACTAGGAGGGAGGAATCTGCATAAGATTTATTTTGAGGTCTAGATTTTATAAAGATGCATCTTCATGACTCTGTGACTTCTTTCGGAACTGTGACATTCTTCGGAACCCATCTTTCCAATGAGGCTCACAACTAAGTCACCCTCAAATTTCGTACTGTTGAAAGGTAGGGTGATTTTAAGCTCCCCATAATTTCTAAAAGGATCTAACGTAAGTTGCGACAAATTGGTCTCTACCATATAACCCTTAAACCCTTAACAGAACGGTTTATGAAAGAAAGGACTACCTAAGATAACAAGTTTTTTATTTTTTATACGCGAATGCTTAGCAGGGGTTAAACATTTATTCCTACAGAACCTTTACTTATCACAGTGAAACACAAGTGACTTCGCTTTTCCTTTCAAATTCAGTTCGCCCGATAAAAGTGCTGATGCAATATTGAATTTGCAAATAAATTGCATTGGACGTTCATGGCAAACTGCGTTGCATATAATGCAATACTTCCCGAGTTAGATCCTGCTTACCATACGAAAGGGTTTGAATTTAAATGAAGTTGAATGGAATTAATATTAATTGGATGATGAAAGCATATTGAAGGATTTAGTCGATGTGTCCCCATACGACTCGTGTAAAATTTATTCATAATCCTGATCCCCTTTACGAGGACGATGATGACGTAACTTAGCAATGCAACGACGTTACCTGCTGGACTGAATTTAGGTTGTTCTGTCGTGGGTCGTTATTTTCCGGAAGTTCAAGCAAATTCAATTGGAAAGCTTTGAGTCTACAGATATAAAGAAATATATCGACATGTATGGCTGGAATCAGAATCTGGACTAGAGATAATAGATTGACAAATGAACACGCAGCCATTTCGGTCATTGCACCCTCATAGAAAATACATTTTGACTTAATATATCCTTGTTTGTTGATGGTTTAATGTCCTCCCAAGAAATCATAACAGCAATGGCAAAAAAATCAGGCTTCATGCAAAGGTCATTCAACTTAATCAGTCAAAAATCTGAACCCTTCAAGAGGGTAATGTACCACGAACTTCTTATCCTTACTTTGCACATACTATCATATTTTATTCTAAAAATAATTCCGTAAATGTTGTTGTTGAGCGTAATATTTCCACAACAGAATGCGAAGTGAAAGCATGAACACTTGGGTAAGTCTTTCAAGCGCCATATTCCACATTGACTAAATTTCGAATTTGAAACAACCCCGCAGGTGTCTTTCCTTCCTTTTCTTTTTGAATGAAACCTTGTGCGTCATGTCTTCCTCCCGCTCTCCTTGAACTAACTAATGTGGTGATTATTATATCATGTAAATGTTGGCAGCTAGCTGTTAGGCCATTGTGTTTGCGTCACTACGAGCCTCATCCGCTATTCAAGCAAAAAAGGATAATAACGTCATAACCGGTTTGAAGGCTTTGGTGGGAATATTAAATCAGAGGTTGAGGAATTCATTCTCTTTGTGATGCTCCACTGACAGGTAAATTTGTGCATATTTGATGAAGTCATAAGGGTTGACAGCACACTCGTTTGAGTCAATGATTTCTGAAATATTTGCGTATGACGAAAGAAGTCAATAATCAATTAGTCCAACACAGGCACACAGTTGGAGATGGTTCAAAGTATGACTTGTACAGAGGCGATTCTCAACCCCCTTTGACAAGGTGGGAAACAGGAATCTGGACGCTTCAGGTATAAAAGGCTGATCCTGCTTACGGCGCCCTTGGGAACATCGACGTGCTACCAGGAGCAGATGTGTACAATTCCTTATTACTACATGGATTTAAGAAAGGGTCTCCATTCGCGATAAACACCAAAATTGGATGGTTACTGCTTGGGACAACACTTGTGATAAACACAAGCATAGGGATAATATCCATGATTAGCACCGAAGAAAGTACGCAGCAGCTGCTGAGAAAATTCAACGAGATTGAGGAGCAACCGCCAAAAGCACTTTGCAGTCAAGACGAGCAAATCGCTGCCACCTGGTATACGAATAGAACTAAACAGGATTCAATGGGGAAGTATGTTCTGCGACTCCCATTCAAAGAGGAAGCGCAACCAGCTCTCAAGCGGCGAGATTCAGCTGCGAATGATGAGTTATGCCAACAATACACGGCATTCATGAAGAAGTACCTCAGGTTGAGTCATATGAGGTTCCCGAGGAGGATATCCGTTCGATACGCAAAGAGCACAACGACTAAGCTTAGAGTAGTGTTCAACGCATCACAAACGACCCCCACGGGCAAATCGCTCAACGATCTGGTAGGTTGGACACACATTGCAGACGAACATTATCCACGTTCTAATGAAATGGCGAACGTTCCAGTATGTGATCGCCGCAGACATTGAGAAGATGTATCGACAAATCGGTATCTACGAGAAGGATCAAGATTTTCAACCCATTTTATGGAGAAATCATCCGTCCGAAACACTAAAACATTACAAATTAACAACTGCGACTTATGAAAAAGATAGTGCCTGTTACGAACGCTTGAATTTTCCTAAAACATATCAAGTGTTGGAAGAAGGCTTTTATGTTCACGATCTTTCGTCCGGTGATGCCACCATCGAAGGAGTTAGTCAGCAGCAACAGAACCTTATAACGAGTCCATCCAGTGACCTCTAGATATTAATACTATAATCATCATCAACGGTGCAACAACTGGTATCCGGTCTAGGCCTGCCTTAATAAGGAACTCCAGACATCCCGATTTTGCGCCAAGATCCACCAATTCGATATCTCTACAAGCTGTCTGATGTCCTGACCTACGCCATCGCTCCATCTTAGGCAGGGTCTGCCTCGTTTTCCTTTCCTACCCTTACAGACTTTCCGGGCTGGATCATCCTTATCCATACGGATTAGTTTTACCCTGGCTATGATATCATAGACGGCTTTAAAGTCGATGAATAGATGGTGCAACTGGTGTCCATATTCCAACAGTTTTTCCATCGCTTCCTTTTTATGTATGAGACAAATAATGCCCCGTTGCCAATCGTCAAAAGTCGATGAACCACTTGGTGTAACTGGTTGCCTCCATATTTAACCAATTCGGCTGTAATTCCATCGGCTCTTGGCGACTTATGATTTTTTAGCCTATGAATTGCACGGACTGTTTCTCCTATACTTGGTGGTTGCAGTATTTGTCCGTCGTCTTCAGTTGGCTGGACCTCCAACTCGCCGATGTTCTGGTTGTTCAGTAGCTCATCAAAGTACTGAACCCATCGCTCCAATATGCCCATTCTGCCCACTTGTTGGTAAAACTTCCGCACCTGGTGCGGATGCTCGCAGTACTTTTCGAGTTCATAGACTTATTGGTTCCCCCAAGTTTCTTTTTTCCGTCTGTGAAGTCGCTTCTCCGCTCACCGGAGTTCGCGATAAGTCTCCGCGGGTGCCCACGTTATTTGAGAATGTAACATTACTCGGTATGCGGAATTCTTCCGTTTCGTTGCTAGCTTACATTCATCGTCAAACCAGCGGTTCCGACTTTTTTTTGCGGCTGGGGCCAAGTATGTTTGTGGCCTTATCAATGATAACGTTCTTCTGGTGATTGTGAAGATCATTTGTTGATGCTTCATCTCCAGGTCCTCTGTTGACTGCGGCTATTTCGGCATCCATTTCCCTCTTATAGGTGTTGCGGAGGGCTGTGTTGTGGATGGCTTCAGTGTTAACTCTCACCTGATTGTCAGAGGGGATTCTGGGTGGTGTTGTTATTCGAGCTCGAAACACCATGCCAACGAGATAGTAATTCGAGTCTATATTGGCCCCCCTTTATGTTCTGACATTCAACAAGGCTGAGAGGTGGCGGCGTTCGATCAACACGTTGTCAATTTTTTTGAAAGTGGTCCCATCTGGAGAGACCCATGTATGTTTGTGGACCGCTTTCCGCGCAAACCAGGTACTTCCAACAACCATTTCGTGTGACACTGCTAATTGAATAATCCGCAGTCCGTTATCGTTTGTATTTTGGTGTTCGCTTATATTTTCAAAGCCGATAACAGTAGGTTTCATCTTTTGGCTGACTAAGAAACCTACTCCGAGCGCATGGTTTACTGGATGGCCGCTATAATATATGGTGTAGCGGCTCTCCTCCAGGAAACCGGTCTCTGTCCAACGCAACTCCTGTAACGCTGTTACATCAGCTCTATATTGGAACAGGGTTTCGGCTGGCTGCTCAGGAGCTTCTTCTCTATACAGGGAGCGCATGTTGCATGAGAAAATGCGCAAAATGTCGTTGTGTAATCCGTCCAGTCCGAGGCTCCTGTTATGGCTTCGTAACAAGTTATTTTCCGTGTAGGGTTGTCAGCCCTACCCAACCCCCAACCTGGAGGATCAGTTGGTACAATTTGTCCCCCTTTTTTAGGGGCGGAAGACTCGCCTTCATCCTTCTCCGTCTGCAGTTTTCCGTTAAGAAAGAGCTCCCAGCAGTCACCACGTGGACGAGACAAGGTTTGGTAGTAGAGCTGTTGGTGTTGGTTCGGCAGGCATTTCCCAGGTTTTATGCTCCATCGTGGGTACCAATCCACGTTTCGCCCTGGGACCTATACTACCCTTTGACCACCATTAATACTACTAATACTATGGAGGATATAAAAACATTAAGTCTACGAAGGCATCTGTTTAAGGACACATTCACCTTCAAAGTAAATTGAACCCCAAAATTCGAAGGGAAAATGACGAAGGGACAATTGCTACCAATTTCTCGATAAGAACTGGGTGGAGCAGCTTTAATTGGCCGAACTTATGAAACCTACATTGGAGGCACACAGATGTTCCCACATCAAACTCTACTATTGGACAGATTCCACCATTGTTCTCCAGTGGATTCAAAAACTTAAATGCTTGTTTTTGAAAAACATTTATCGCTAATCGAGTCAGCCTAATTCATTGGAATTCTGATGCCGCTCAATCCAATTACTATATGTAACTTTTAAGACCAATCCAGCTGATATCGCATCTCGTGGAACCTTTTCTCAGATTTTAATCGGAAATAGCCTAGGAAAGGACCAGAAGATTGCAATAAATGGTCAAAAACAACCGTGTAGAGCCATAGCCAACAAGGAAATCCGTAATGACAAATCGTGCTTGGTGACTAAGAACATTCATCGAGAATTCGATTTCACGGTGAAGTTTTCATCTTTCACCAAACTCGTCAGAGCAATTTCATGGTACAAACGTTGGGCTAGGACCGGCGCATGTACAAATGAATTGCGGGAAACTGAAAAGGTATGTGTGCGAACAGTGCAACATAACGCGTTTTCCGAGGAAACTAAGCTGCTCGAAGACAAGAAACCATTTCCCAAACTCAGTCCGATGATAAGATTAAACTCATTTGTAGATTCAGAGCATTTGCTCAGGGTCGGAAGAGAAGAAGTTCGCTCGGCTTAACAGCTGGATGTATCAGTCCCCTGACAATTGCTCTGTCGCTCTAATCCGCAACGGTCATCGTGAAGACATCCATATCCCCGGAGTGGGCATAATGGAAATATGTCCTAGTTGCGTCCTACTACTCTCACGACAAGTGCTCTAGTCACCAACAACGTCCATGTTCAGGTAACATGCGCTAAATCCACCCAACTGCTACTCAATACCACAGAAGACGTTGCAGAGGTTCACCTCAACTCGGAGCCGATTCTTAAACTTGATAATTCCTTCAGCTGAGTTCTACTTGATGAGCAAGCAGTGTGGCAATCGCAGATGAATCCGTACACTTGTGGGAAGCTAAGGAAACACATAGCACGCCTTGGAACCAGCACAGTATTGGTTTTTTGGATGGGTTCGGGACGACATTCGACTACGTGTTCTTGCCGAAGGCCGGGAGAACGGGTTTGTCTGGATCCGGTGTTTAGGGATACCGTTTTTTAGCGTTTACCTGACGCCAAATGAGACGATGCCGGACTTTCGGCGGCGACTTGATGCTCTGGAGAACGCCGTTTCGAGCACGGAGGGACGAATCCTGGTAGGCGGTGATTTGAATGTCAGAACTCTTGAATGGGGTATGCCTCAGTCAGGCTCCAGAGGAAAACTTATTCTGGAAATGGCGGCGAGAATCGGGCTCGTAATTTTAAACACCAAATCCACGCCAACCTTTCGGTGCCCAGGCTATGAAGGAAGCATTCCTGACATCACTTTTGCGTCGGAATGTCTGGCATCATCGATGGATGGGTGGCGAGTCCTAGAAGACTTCTCGACAAGTGATCACCAGTACCTCGCGTTCGAAGTGGTTGACGCTACTTGCCGGCGAGCACCAACACGACGCTCCCCCTGCCTGTGGAATGTTACGAGGGTGAACACCGGGAAGTTCGCCAACGAGGAGGCATATGCCATTAATTCACAGTATTTATCAGCAAAAAGGAGACTCCGCAGCGCTATAAATAAAAGCAAAGCTCGCGGCTAGCACAACCTTGTTAATGAGGTCCCGTGGGGACTTGGCGATAAGCTTATCACCCGGAAAATCGGGGCTCTACGGAGGCCCTGCATACTAACCACCATGAAAGGACCGCATTGTGCGGGCATTGTTCCCCAGACACCCTGTACGGGTTGATGTAAATAGTTCGAAAAGCGTCAAGGATTGCCCCCTTCTCGCAATGAGAGAGCTCGAAGAAGCGGTTCTCACTGTGAAAAACACGAAGGCGTCAGGGACTGATGGCATCCCGGCGGAAGTTTAGAAACTGGTGTTCCGCCAACGGCCAGAATTGCTGCTTAAAGTGTTGCTTGATGGAGGGTATTTTTCCTTGTCGCTGGAAAGTGGCCAGACTCGCGTTGATCAGTAAGGGTAAAGGAGACCCGGAGCTGAGATTCCCTGAAGCGATTCACGCTGCCGGGGACTTATCCGAAAGGCAGTTCGAGTTCACAACAGGGAGATCTACAGTGGATGCTGTTACAGAAGTCGTAGATGCGGTTTTTCGAGCCGGGACACACAGCCGCCGATCTCGACGGATAGTGCTCCTCATAACGCTTGATGTCAGAAATGCCCTCAATTCCGTAAGATGGACAGATATGCTAGGCACACTAGTAAACTCATGTCATGTGCCAAGCTATCTCTTGCGGATATTGAGAGGTTATCTGAAAGACCGCTCCCTGCTCTATGAGACGCTAGAGGGCCAAAGGAGGATGAAAATCAAGTCGGGAGTAGCGCAGGGTTCCATTCTAGGGCCGGACCTCTGGATCGCTTCCTACGATAATCAGCTGAGACTCGATATGCCCGAAGAGTCGCGCCTGGTCGGTTATGCAGACGACGTTGCGGCACATGTTGCAGGACGCACTGTTGAAGAAGTGGAAAGCAGATTTGGCATATTGATGCGACGGGTAACTTCTCACGATTTCAGCCTTGCGCTGGAAAAAAACCGAAGTAGTCAGCTAGAAGGGGAATCCCGACCCAGCGTCCTATATCGATCGGCGAGTTGACTATAGAGTCAAAAACAGCGGTTAAATACTTTGGTTTAATGCTCCACTCGAAGATGGGCTTCTTCGAGCAAATCAAAGCAGCAGCGGACAGGGCTCCAGCTAGAGTCGCGGTTTTGAGTCGGCTAATGGCGAATGTGGGGGCCCTATATCAACTAGGACACGTCTTCTTATGGGAGCAACATAGTCGGTTCTGCTCTATGGTGCGGAGGTATGGGATGATGCCCCTGACAAGGAGGTGCATCGTAAACGTCTTGTTCAAGTGCAGAGGCGGGGAGCTTTGTGAGTGGCGTCTGCTTATCGTACTGTCTCCGAACCGGCTGTGATGGTGATCGAATTAGACCCGCGGTTGAACCGAACGAAGGGTGACATTGATTACTTCCTTACCCAACTTCTAAGTTCCTTAAATGCAAGAGGGGCCTTCCGAAACGAAGAGGCGGCTCATCCGTCAAAGCAAAAATCTGGTACAATGGAGTGGTTCTGGTCAACTCCAAGCATCTTCTCGGGATACAAGCAGATATTGAGTTAAGCTTGGTTTCGAAATATTTGGCGGATTTATTGTGGACATAGTGGTATACTCTATAATAGGCCTTACTACAGGTCTATAGAGCTTGATGGGCTTACGTGGTGTGAGACAAAAAAAAAAACCAGCTGAAAAATTATTCGACCTGCCAACCTTTACGGTTTTAGGAATAATAGAGTTCAAGTGTTCTCTGACCGAACACGTCCTCGTTATCTCTCTATCTAAAAAGGTAATAGATTTGATATGGGCATGGGTAAGATTATTAGTTTTAATGCGCAGAGGTGTTACCCTGCTTTTCCTGAAGGTTATAGATAGGGATTTGGTTATGTTAATTGGTAGACCCAATCTTCGGGATTCGTCAACAAACACATTTGCCTGCTTTTGCAAACATTTGGAAGTCGGCAACCAATCGTCTCCAGTGGCCAAAATGAGAAAATCGACCGCATATTGGAAGATTTAAATGCCGTCAGCATTTATTATGCGACGATGTTGTACAGAGATTAAACAACATTGGACTTAATCTGCATCATTGGGGAACCCTATTTCTAACCTGCACGCTGTCCAGCCCTAGTTATAGGTGTCGATTGGACATTATACTTGACACCCATAAAACAATTTCAGCAGGAAAACGAAAATGTAATATTATGTCGATAAGGATAGCCAAATCAACCGTCTCATAGGCGTTCTTCGCATGCAGCTCCACAGCTAACACCTGCTGGCCTTTACCTTTGGCTATGGAAATGTGCAAAAGGATATCATTGAAATAAGCAGACGCAGTTTTGCCTGCCGAATAAGAATAACAGTTGGCAGGCTGGACTTTGGATGAGGACAGGGAAAGTGAGGCAAAATTTGTCACTTTTGTGCAAGTTCATCGTATTCTAAGGGAATATTCTGACAAACTACATGCATAAACGCAACGAGCTAAGTACAAATGGCCGGTCACAAATATACTTACATAAGTAATGCACATAACTTTTCATACCTGAAGCGTTCAGCTTTCGGTTTCCCAACTGGTTTTCTCACTACAAAGTGGCCGACTATTTTCTGTGGCATCGCCAAAACTATCGATACCAGCTTAAGGTACTTTTCAGGTAGTAAGGGCGAGATCGAGGATGGTTACGACACTTATGAACTTGTCCAAACATTTAGTTAGCGCTATAGTGTGAATTGCGAGCTCTTGGGCTTTCGTGGCTTTAGCAGGGCTCCCAGAGCCGACGGAGAAGGGGTATCAGCTGCAAAACTGGTTGAGCTCGTGAGCATAATCAGGAATTCCATTGAGATCACATAACGCGACATCGTTGGCTGAAAGAATTCTAAGAAGGTTGTTTCTTAATAAGGTCAACTTACACACTTCGTCCGAAATTGTCTAGGCCTACAGACTACACTTTCCAGGAGCCTTTTGCGTGCGTATTTCGCTTCAGGAGAAGGATTAAGGTACAGCTCCTTGCAATTAGGCCCTGAAACCGCCTATTCAATGGCCTCTGGCCTGTGCCGTTCGCTGGCTTTTGCGAATCTAACACCATTCTCCAGAGGCAAACAGTGCGTAGATTCTGAGATCTGCAGCTGCATATGAAGTTGCACGGTCATCTCCTCCACCTCCTCACATTGGCTGCATATAGCCGAAACCACCACCCCAATTTTTCTCCAAAGTGTAAAGAAGTTGAGTGCTCGATTGGTACCAGCAACTTTGTATCACGTCCATATGTGTTGACATACTATTATTCGTAATCAATTCGGTATCGCGCACCAGCACTATTGCAGGATGCGTGAGAAAGTGGAAATTTGGTAAAAAGTGTGTGGATGTGATAGAAAGTTGCTGATAATAATAACATACATGTACCACATGCTTGTACGGGGAAATTGCTGATAGTGCCAGATTGTTGTGTCGCCAAATCTATGAGCCAGATTGGGCTGTATGATAATGGGTCTGCCGGTAAATTCCCACAGGCAGACAGACACAGACACTCCATACTCCATAGCATACAACGAAGGAAGTTTACAAATCATTGGAAAAAATAGAAATTATTCACATTCCTTCCGAACTCTCTGCCAACACTGTCCTTTTAAATGATACAAAGGGGACCATATTTTCCCAAAATTTTAACCAAATTTCCTATTCAGGACCAAGAACCGGATGCGGGCAATCCGCCTCAGACGGGAGGCAAAAAGATGAGCGCCAGGAGGCACAAACCTGACAGATTTCCTTTTCCATCGAATTTCGAGTGCGAACGTTTCAGGAAACTTCGTCGAATTTGCATGTCATCACCAACAGGTAGTAAATCGTAATAAAGTTGGTGAAGACAAGTGTGTGCCGGGCTCTCCTAATCAGGCGAAATTGGCACTCACCTGCCCGTACTCGCCGGAAAATGCCATCAGGACCAAACCGAATATGATGTCAGGCAAGTAACTCGCTCGGGAATGACGTCAGGCTCTTTGCACATATTGAGTAAAACGTGAAAGAACCGCGAAATATTATTAGGAGTTTATTGAGTTAGTGGGGAGTGGATCTGCATACTAAAATCGAACAATCAAAGGAAAGATTGGCTGCGAGTCGACTCATCGCCAAACAATTAAATTTCACGTCCTGAATGGCTGCCTTTCCCCGCGGCGGAGTCTTTAGTCTGAGCCATTTCCACCCATCACGAAAACTATCTTTCATCGCTTGAGTGCAGGGAACAGCAAATAGAAGGAATCACATCAAATGCGAGCCATTAATCTTCGGGGAAAGTGATTGAAACCACATCGCGCGAAAGTTTTCAAACAAACGTAGATTTATCTGCTCAGTTGCACTTGCGTTTGATTGTTTGATCTTTAATGGTTTTTCTGCTTCTGACATTTATGAGATTATTCTTTTATGGAGTGTTTATTTTTAAATAGTTTTTAAGAGAATTTGGATTGGAACGAATCGAAGAAAATGGAAATTATCTCATACATTTCAAAATTCGATTTGAGCTTGCCATGTTTTCTCGAAGAGTTTTCGACAAAGTTGTAGTTCTTTTCATGGTAATTGTTAATTAAAACACATGACTGACCCGCCTTTCGTGCTATTCAATATTGGATTTGTTTAATTTCGTATCTAGAACCATTCACTCATGATCGGCCTCATAATTTTGGCACTTTGCTGCACATTTGTTTTCTTTCTCAACAAACTTGGCAAGCGTTTTCGCTCAAAGCTTCCACTTATCTTGTCAATATCAAAGCGATATAAATTAGTATTCTAGGATTGAATTATTTTGCAGCAAAAAAGTTTAAGTAGCTAACATCATCACCCCAAATAATGCTATTCATCTTATTCCAGCGGACACCACAACTTTAGCGATAGGTGTATAATCTATCTAAGAAAACTGTACCCAGGAGGAGCAGCTTCAGCGGCAAAAGTGCACCATATCTCATTGCACC
Organism: Hermetia illucens; assembly: GCF_905115235.1. Taxonomy (NCBI): domain Eukaryota; kingdom Metazoa; phylum Arthropoda; class Insecta; order Diptera; family Stratiomyidae; genus Hermetia; species Hermetia illucens. Next base: position 118,157,472 of record NC_051852.1, read on the forward strand.
GGGTAGGGACGAGGTAGGTGGGTCGCATTGGTGTGCCGATGTCGCCTAGATGGTTTTCTTGAGTGTATTTCTTCACAATATCCCAGCAAGAAACGGATACTCAATTTCCCCAAAAATATGGTAATATACTATTATTAACTTAATTTGAACGGATATCGATATGGAGAGTATTTATTTTATATAGAGGCAGCTTCATGATTTTTTTCAGATTTTTCGGTTGAGTAGTTTCTGAGAATGGGTCTGTTAAAGAAATCATCACTTTCCACCCCTCGCCCCATGTCTGGGGGTCCACAGGTCCCACCTTCTCACCAAATTTCGTATCAATCGGTATAGCTGTTTCTGAAAAAAGTGCCTGTGACAGACAGACAGACAGACAGACGGCTTTTTATTTCGCCGTGCACGTTGTGTCAGAGACCTACAAACTCCATCAGGTTCAAAATCATCTCCCCTAACTTTGCAAAAGCGTCTTTTTCCTGGCCATTTACAGCATTAACACCGATTGCTGCCGAGTTTTTCGTAACACTTGTAGTTGGTGTGCGGTATAATATCCAATCTCCTCCACTTTTCCCTGTCGGCGATCTCAATACTCTAGCGCTGCGCCTGAAAGGATCGTTAGTGTTTTTAAACGGCTCCTATTTAGCACATTCGCTAGTGGATTGCACACCTGCTTCCGCGATGTCCTTCCGCAAAGGGGAACACATATCTCCTTCGTGCTGCATATCCTGATCCATCCTCTAATTATCTTTAGAATTTTAAATTTAAATTAAATAAAAAGCCAAGTGCGTGCTATCAGTTCGATGTACGACGAGCTACACTGCTTTCAGAAAAAAAAGGTTACAGTGGAAGTAGCAACACAATCGTCCTCAAAATCAACCCACCTGATAGGAACTCGGACTAGCGCTAGCAGTGGATCGCCTTCGTAAAAAAAATAGCAGAACCCCGCAAACGGCACAGCGACGCTAATATCCCCAGAGCGGACTCCAAAGCGCAAGAAAGGCAAAGTACAGCAAGTGCAATCAACAAACTTTCCCGGTGAAAGTTCGCCTAACCATCAGGAGATACGGGTCAGTGACTCTACTTGGAGTAAAGTAGAGCGAAAAAGTAGGCCACAAAAGAGGTCACGGCCCGATGCGCTTATAATAAAATCAACAAGCGACCTGACATATGCAGAAATCTTACGGAAAGTAAAAACAGATAGTTCCCTTTTGGACTTGGGTGAACACGTGAACCGTATAAGACGCACGCAGAAATGCGATTTGCTCCTTGAGCTTAGACCAGGGGAGAGTAAGTCCCACGATTTACACAAGAAGATCGAGTCATCACTGGGCAAAGTAGCTGAGGTAAAGGTGAGCCAGAACTCAATGCTAATTGAATGCAAGGACCTGGATGAGATCACCACAAAAGCGGAGATCTGCGAGACCTTAAAGAATCAACTTGGGCTAAATTCGATCCTTGAGTCCAATGTGATAAGGCTCCGAAAAGCATATGGTGGTACTCAGACGGCCACAATAGCCATTCGAAGCAGCAAAAAACGCTGTTACTGTTGGCAAAATACGCGTTGGCTGGGTCAGCTGTCGACTGCGAGAACAAAGAAGTGTTTCAAATGCCTGGAATTTGGACACATCTCGAGAAACTGTTCCAGCAAGTACGATAGATCTAAGTTGGGCCGAAGATGTGGAGAAGAAGGGCATATTGCCAAAGAGTGCAATGCGAATCCTAAATGCCTGCTATGCAGAGAAACATAGGAGGGTAACGTCGATCATGCCACAGGCAGTTACCGATGTCCGGCGTTTAAAAAGGCGATTTCAGCTTTTCGCAAATGAAATTCCTACAGCTGAATTTAAACCATTGTCAGGCAGCTCAGGAGCTACTTTCTCAAAACGTGCTGGAGCATGAAATTGACGTTGCCATTATATGCGAATATTACAAATACTTCCACAGTGGTGTCTTTGTATCAAACAAAAACGGCAAAGCGGCAATCTGGACTTGCGGAAACCGAGCGATCGAAAATACGAGCAATGGGATAGAAGACGGATTCACACGAGCTACGGTAGGCGGCATTCATGTATTCAGCTGTTACGCTGCGCCGAGCCTCAAGCTAGATGAATTCGCATTGATGATGGAAAAATTAGCTTCCGAAGCAAGCCGCCACAACCCAATAATAATAGCTGGCGATTTTAATGCTTGGGCAGAAGATTGGGGAAGTTGCGAAACAAATGGTAGAGGCCGCGTATTGCTCCAAGTATTTTCACGTCTGAACGTTATTCTGGCAAATACTGGCGGCGTTAATACTTTTCGGAGACGGGATATGGGATCGGTAATAGATCTCACCTTTGTTAGCGATTCATTATCTAAGGACCTCCAATGGCAGGTGAGCGAGGAATATACGCACAGTGACCATCAGGCTATCATCTTCCAGATGGAGCGTACGACAGGAGGAAAGCGAATCAAGAACACTGCAGTATCGGGTTGCACATCCAAAAAACTTGATGAAGAAATGTTCGAGGAAATACTTCTGCAGGAAGCGATGCCGGTGGGAAATGCACGAGAAAAGGTGGCGCAGGTCCTTGAAAAGTTACAAAAAGCTTGTGACGCTTCCATGCCTCGCCGCACGTTACTCAAAAAACGAATGCCCAACTTCTGATGGAATGCCGAAATCGATGGACTTCGTAAAGTTTGCCTTAAAGCCAGAAGACACAACCAACGCAGAAGAAACCGGTCTGAGTCTGAAGAGTTGGACAACCACTATAAGAGAGCGAGGAAAGAATTGCAAGCAGCCATCTCTAGAAGTAAAACTGAACACTTCAAGAGGTTATGCAAGGAAGCGGACTTCGACCAATGTCCAATGTGCATACAAGGCAGTTATGGCAACAATCAAGGGAAAGCGCTCACCGCCGATCAACAACTCTGATTTGCTGTGGGAAATCATTAGCACTCTCTTCCCATACGTTTCAAGTGAGTCGAACCTACCTATTGTCCAGGTAGATCCCAGTGAAATTCCCGAGGTAACCACGAAAGAAGTCCTGGAAGCCGCGAAGAAGATTGCCGAAAATAAAGCTCCAGGTTTAGACGGCATTCCGAATAAAGCACTGACAGTGGCCGTCGAGACAGTTCCAAGGTGGTTCTCTGAAACATTTACAACGTGTCTCATAGATGGGATGGGAAGTCAAATAAACCATTCGGTGATCCTTCGCCTTATAGACCTATATGCCTGCTGAACGGCATCGGCAAACTTTTCGAACGGGTCATCTTCAATAGGCTTGTACCAATCACAGAACGGGAGGGTGATCTCTCAGACAGGCAGTTCGGATTCCGAAAGGCAAGATCTACTGTGAATGCCATCAGCACGGTGACGGAAGTTAGGTAGTTACTCTCGACGTGAAGAATGCCTTTAATACGGCAAAGTGGAGCAAAATAATTGCGGCTTTAGCCAAATTGGGCGCTCCTAAATATCTGGTGCACATAGTCATGGAATTTCTCCGGGAGAGTGTTACGATTCGGACGATGGACCTAAGATGTATACAACAACCTGCGGGGTCCCACAAGGATCAGTCCTCGGTCCTCCCCTGTGGATAATAATATTTCGAAGAATGGAAGCTCTTAAATTTGTCAAAAGGAAAAGAATACAAGCTTTTATAGACTTGAATCGTCGACTTCCCATCCACGATGATAAACAACTGAAGCGGTAGAAAGAACACTTCACTGCGGTTCTTTACCGTATTACCTCCGGTAAAGTTCCTCCACTTGTGGGTGAAATGGCCAGTCACCGTAGTATGGGGATGCAGACTATTCCTCCAGGCAAGGGAGAAATCAATTGGAGAATACATGAGGACTGGCAAAATCATTGTACAGTAAGAGTTTTGACCCTATGGTGAGATGCGTTCGAGCGGAACAGTTTTTGTAAGCCGAAGATGAAAACAATGCATTGTAACTCTCCAAGTGGTAAAAAGTCACCAGATTCATCTACCCCCACTAAGAAATCTGTGAAATGCAAGCTCTCCATTTCAATAGAACACCTGCAACTGGTGTCTACGCGAGGTCAGCTAGAAAGGATAGCACAGCAATTTCCTTAATGAAAGGAACTTGAAACCTGCCGGCCTGCGGTTGACATTGTTTCTTAACTCTTCCAAAAAATGGGAGAGGAAGGCTCGGCAGAAGAAAACTTCAGCCGCACAGGAGAAGGGACTACAGACTTGCCTTCTCCTCCGCCTCTACCAAGAAAAACGGAAGAAAGGCAACCTTTTGATGTGGACACGACTGGTATAATTCCGGTATGTGGAAACAGATCCATGCAGCCCGGACACCATGAACCGTGGAGGGCTCCTAGTCAACGACAACGGAAGGCAATGCGAATAAAGGCAAAGTTCCTTGACGATATCCACAGAAATCGGACACAAGAAAGCGGAACTGTCGGCGGAAGGTGAGGGCAAGCTGTTAACCCCAGTGAGATCCACACTGCACGCAGCAGACTTTTCAGCTGGCGGCGGTTTTCATATTACACTACAGTTATGTCTACAAACATTAGAGTTAGTCAAATTAACATGTAGCATGCAAAAGCCTCTTCCTATCTACTGGCAGCAAGGCTGGCAAAGTTGCAGAACTGTCTTATATATTTCTGGTTCAAGAGCCATGGGTTCGTTTTAACAAAATATGTGGTATTGGATCAGTAAAGAATCAGTAAAGGAGACTAGGATTTTCTCCGATGAGAGATCTCCTCGTAATTGTCTGCGTTCTGATGTCAAAATTGTTAGAGGCGACCATGCCGAGACCATCCTGTTCCCAGGACCTTGTTGCGGTCAACTTACAATACCAGTTTAATGGTAAGAGGAGAAAATTCATAGTCACCTCTACTTACTTACCCTACAATTCTTTGTGCCCTCCGCCGACGCAAGAACTATGGGGTCTGGTAGTCTATGCAGAATCAAGTGGCCTTGATATCTTAATAGGTTGTGATGTGAACGCTCAGCACATTTGTTGGGGCAGGAGGAAATGCAATCCTGGAGGAGTGAAGTTATTTAATTTTATCACTTCTGAAAACCGCAAGCGTAGGGTGTAATTGACCTAACATTGTGCACTTCAAAGTTGTTAAAATTGATTAGAGACGGCGAGTGCTAGATGAAGCCTCACGCTCAGATTACCGCTACTTATAGTAGAATTTAGTGTAACTATTGCAGGCGAATCTTCTGATATGCGAAGACGGCACCCTAGAAAAACGGATTGGACAGAGGTCATTGAACTCTTGGCGACAAAATATGGCTCTCTAGGCGAATAAGGAATGCTCTGGCGATAGAAGATCAATTGGAACCTCTCAGTCGCACACTTTTAGAATCCTATGAAGAGGCTTGTCCTATTTCCCAAGGCCAAAGCGGTGAAACGGTACAATGGTGGAACCGAGAAATGCAAACACTCAGGAAATCAACCAGATGACTTCTAAATCGTGTTTGCAAAAGCAACAAGGACGATCACTGGTTAAACTTGCAGAAGTCACAGGAAGGAGGATATAGAGCACTTAAAGCCACTTTTAACAAATATTTTTTGAGGATGTCTTGCTCTGGGGTACCTGCCCTCCTCCTGGCAGAAGGCAAAGCTAGTCTTTATACTTGAGCCTGGGAGAGATGAATATTCAAAATCAAAGAACTTCAAGCAAATCAGCTTAACATCATTTGTGCTGGAATGTCTGGAGAGAATGGTTGAGCGTCATATTCGCGAGAAGGCGCTAAGGTCGTATCCACTAAATGAAAACCATCATTTTTACCAACGTGGAAAGTCCTGTGAATCTGCTCTTCATTCTTTGGTTGGTGAAAGGCGAGTACGGGATGGAGGCTTTCGTGGACATTCAAGGGGCGTTTGACTGCGCGCTCTTCCAAAAGCTCTGTGATGCCACCAGAGCGCATGGTGTTGATGAAACTTTAGTTAAGTGGGTTTACGCTATGCTAACGCAGAGATTGCGGTGTGCTGAAATGGGTGTTGATCACGACCTTACAACAGAATCGACCAAAGGCTGATTTCAAACAGGTGCGCTATCACCACTTCTATGGAGTATGCTGATTGACGTAGTACTATGCGAACTGCAAAATCTGCCAATGCACGTTCAAGCTTATTCGAATGATGTGGCTTTGCTGGTTGTTTGGCGAGATCTCGAAACCATGTGTAAAAATAGACAACGTATTGTTGATTTGATGACAGTTGGTGCTTCAAGCATGCATGGGGGGGGGGGGAGTTATGGGGAGAACTGAATCCAGTTTTAGCAATGCCTTCTGATTCTCGGATCTCCATACATCTGTTTGGTAAAAGGTATGATGCTATCTTGAAACGAACAGGAAACTGGGGTGAAACAGAAGAATGCGTATCAGGATATACTGACGTCGCAAACACCGATGGATCAAAAACAGAGCCACGTCCTGAAGCAGGAGTCTACCTTTCGAATATAAACGAGAAGTGAACTTTTGCCTTGGGACAATATTCAATGATCTTCCAGGCTGAAGTATCGGTGATCCTAAAGGCAACAACCTGGATGATTGGTGTACGGTTGAAGCACATCGCACATCGCAATCTGTAGCGATAGTCAACTTGCATTAAGGGCTTTGAGCAGCCTATGATAACTTCAAAAATCATTCAGGAATGTGGAAATCGATTGAATTATGTTTCCAGATTCAGTACGGTGGAGCTATCCTGGGTATCCGGCCATTGTGGTGTGGAGGGTAATGAAATCTCGGATGCTTTAGCAAAAGTGGGTTCAGTTTCCTACCTGTCTAAAGTGGAAGCAGCAATTGGGGTGTAAGTAGCATTGGCTAATCAAAAACTGGGAACAAGTTTCGCATAATGACTGGTGAATGAGCCTCAATGCTGCTAAACGCACCAAAGTTTTCCCGTTATAACTAAACAAACATAAAACAAAATTTATCCTGTCGAAAAGCAGGAAGACTTGCAGAAGTATTGTAGGCATTCTCATAGAGCATAATTCACTAGCTGGACATATGTTCAGAATAGGAATTCTGCAAGATGATATGTGTCCTTCCTGTAATGAGGAAGCGGAATCCACGGAGCAAGCTCTATGTGAGTGTCTCGCCTATGGGCGCGTCAGACTTCAGATTTTTGGTGTTGATGTGCTACAACTGCAGCCGGTAACATCCACTAGCGGAAATCCTGGGGTACATACACGAATCTGGGGTATTTCGTAAGATGGGGGAATCGAGTACAATGGATGACTGGAGTCTGAGTGCACAGAGGCTTTGCCTCTCCGTCACCTTAAACATACACACGCATGACGCCCATTGTTCTTACCTTGACCAATTCTTCTGCGCTTTTAATATGGAGTCACATACTAAGTTTGGGGCAGCGTCTGATGAGTTGCCTCTGAACTGGACGAAACGGTTAGTAATCTATCTAATTTAAAAGTTTAAATACCTAATTTTCTAAACAGCTTCAGCATTAGATATCATGGTGCCCATGCTACCCACCTTCTAGGATTATAGTCGGAATTTTAGTCAAGCTGGCGGTCGAAAAAGAGATCGACCATAAATTAGCTATTGGCCTTCGATTTACTGGAAGGTGAAGCTCGTAACCATGGTCAGTCATTTCGTCCACATCCGTCATGGCCAGTCTGCTGCTAACATCATTGATGATCCCTGGTGCGGCGTACATACCAAAAAATTCCTTCAATTAGCAGTTCATTTTGGTTCTACTTGACTAGATAAGGAATTCAAACATATAAAACCTGGAAATTTTGAACTACTTCAAAGTGAAGCATCAGCGCGTCTAACAACTTTAAATTTGCTTCCTTTATCCCCATTACAGTACCCAGAAATCTGGATTGTCAGTGGAGTGGAAAGGTTAATGGCTTTGTGTGAAGACATCCTCCTAATATAATCAGCTTGATTGCGTGTTTTATCCTCTTAGCTTCCGTCGTATTATTCCGCTTTTGCAGTCCTCATTTAAAGTTCCAATATGTATTAACTTCCCAAATTTGTTCCAGGAAAAGCACTCACAAAAGCCACCCTGCCATCTGTCGTGTTGATTTCAAAGATATTGTCTCAGGTTTAAAATCAAATTTCCACACTCACATCGTCGATTTCCTGAAATCATTTTCCTCATTTAATTTTCCGCTTTTTTCATCCCCATCCCGTGCTAAATTGAAATCACATGAAATCATTTGACACTGTCACGACAATGCGAGCCGAAGAAACGAAAAACCACCAGCAAATTACATTCCTCGGGAAAAGTTGAGTACAATCATTTACACTAGTGGTGAGTATGCGGATACGGGCACAATGGGGGTGGAATTCCCGGAATGAGTACGTACGCAAGTGAAGTCAGTGTACCGTTCAAATTGCGAATTTTTGTCGGCCCAGTATTTCGCATCATTTACTTCGCTCGACACAATGCTCCTGGAGTCCTCAAGTATGAATGGAAGAAACGAAAATATTTTTGTAATGTACGAGGAGTCGGGATCCATTGTAGCGTTTTTCCTTCTCGGAAATTATTCGCACATTACGGTGCTTAAGGTGACACCGAGCGTGAACGTGCTTTGTTCCGATGCTGTTTGTCCTTCGAGGAAAATTGAGCTGCCAACCTTTCTATGGCGAGAGTGTTTCGTTTGACATAGCATTGAGTTTCACTTGATTTGAAGGATATCCAGAGAGAATTCTGTGAATTTTATATTTGGGGCTTAGAACATTGGATTATTGAAGCGAACAATATATTCTCCTTAGCGGATGCCAAAGTTCCAGGACAAGCAGTTGTATTTTCTTTCAATGGTCGTTTGCGGTCTCCTTGATTCAGCGAATTCAATTCATCTATACCAAGAGTAGTTGCAGGTGTCGCTTTCTTCCAGCCGAGAATAACATCGAAATTATATGGGAGAATTGTCTACGCTAGTTAAAGTAACTTATTCCTATGCATGTCATAACTACCGATGGTAGCTTACCGGAGGAAGCATTATCTCCTACAACATAAAAACCTTAAGAAAATGCAAAAAAATACAGGATTTCTCTATCATTTCCACCATCCGGCAACACATCCTCTAACAAAGACCGTGAGACAGAAAACACAGAGATATAGACCTGAACATGACAGATCCAATACTGAAGCCCCAAAACAATATTCTACCTGCTTCGAAGGATAAAGAATTTCTTGGATGATTATTTCGATAAATCAAATCGCGAAGAAGATTTTGGCAATAATAGGCACTTCTACATCTGATTGAGGGTTTTCTTCTTCCTTCATCGACATTCCTCAATCAATGAGAACCCGAGAACAGAACAATAGTAAAGACAGAGTCACGATATTCGCTAAAGGTTTAAGCGCACAAGATAAAAATATAATGATTGAATGCTTGGGGCGATATTTTCCATTAAATGTGTTCTTGAACCTCAACTGTGGCTGACATGGGTGCTACAGAATTCAGTGGCATTCTTTACGAAAAGGTTAATGGAATTCTACAATGAGGCTTCCAAGGAACCGCCAACTAAGTGTTCTAAGCATTGAGGAAATATCTATGACCACTGTATAACCAGACATTCTTTCGGATATTAGATCCTACTTTCTATTTCTACTTTCTTATTCTACAATACGCTTGGCTGAACTGATTTCTTAATTAGAGAGAGGTCGCAAAGAAAATTAGTTCTTGTTTTACCTCGCTGATAGCTAATATAAACTGCTGCTATGCGCATATTCAACCATTTGGGTTGACGCATCTGTTGACGGATAGACGGAGAAATGAACAGATGGACAGATGGAAGAAAAGTACCTAAGCACATATTTACTCATCTATAAGTAGTCCCAAATCCGCCAACCAAGGTTGCATCTGATGGGACTGGCAGTTCCTCATAGGTCCGTCTGTCTCCTTTTCCGCCTATACGTCATTTGCTGATGGATAGACGGACAGACGCACATGCGGTTAACGATCAAGTGCGTGTCATTAGGGCTGCATTCCTAGAAGTATGGGATGCACTAAGGATGTACAAAGAAGGATGAAAACCAGCAGAAACTGCAGTGGTGAAATTACCGCAAAGAAGCTCCAGTAGGGTAGCAACCACCCCGTCCTGAATGACACACGTGGATTCCTCCACACAGCCATCTGTTCGACAAATGGCTACCAAAGACAATTCTCGTATTTACTGTGGATTGCCTTCGAATTCCATTAAACGATCCGCTCTTGATCCACATTCACCCCCAGTAAGAGGATTAAAAGATCGATCCTTCAAGTTAAGTGGAGTCAGCCCACAGTCTGCCTTACAAACAGCCGCATGCAAGAGACTCGCCTGCTCTTTCCTGTAAAAATAAGCACTTAAGTAGTCGACGTGGCGATGATGTTGTGACGTCACGTCAACGACGCCCTTACCTCCGATGTCTCAGAGTCATTCGCTTCACAACAGAGTTTGGATGATGAAATCGAAATTTGGATATAGTAGTTTTCCATTTTCCAGATCGGAATTCGTCCACGGCAATATTCCGAATGCATAAGCCAGCTGAGGGATAGCGAATACATTCATTGCGCTTTTTTTATTCTCCCCCGAGAGATGCGATTTCAGCCCCAACTTTATATGTCGCAGGAATTCGGACACTAGAGCATCTTTCGGATCAGTTTCTTGCAAAATTTCTGTGTACTTGTCGTCTGTCTCGGTCATAGCTTCGATGTGGAGGTCACACAAACACTATGTCCGACATGCAGCTCCTAATGACGTTTGTGGATGACTTGTCAAATGAAAATCCCATCCCAATGTGAAGGCTAAAGATGTCTGCTACTCACAACAGACTTCTAAGGTGTTTATCAGTACCTGCACACAACTTGACGTCATCTGAGTACATCAAGTGTCTCAGTTCGCGCTTAGCAAGTAGGCCATACTTTATTGGAAAACCATGCCCTCTAGCATCATTTAGTAGCTCAGTGCCATGCAAAACCAAAGGGCACCCAAAGAATCCCTCTGAAAGCTGCCTCTCCGTATATGGATAGGCTTTGAGGTATTGGGACCCTCAGATGAAGGCACTAATAAGGTAGTGCGCCACCTTCCATGACTATCGCCAAAAACTTTATAGTTTGGGATCAATACGATATAGATGTAGGACATCGATTAGCCAGGTATGCGGGACGCTGTTAAAACTCAAGAGGTTTCTTTGGTCTCTATTTGCTTGTCCTACGATTAATAGACAAGGAGTAGCTTCCTTCAAACGACAATTTTTGGTTTTAAATGTAAATATATATTTCGGGATGGCATACGCCCTCCATCAACACAATGTCCTACGACTACCGAGATAATGAGTTGCTCTTTGCAACCCCTTGAACCGACCCGGCAGCCCTTCTGCTCTTGCGACAGCATGTTGTTGGTCCAACAAAAATTCTCTTTTTTCGGGTGTCAGCCACGTCTGAATGGGTATCATTAGATCTGACTGACTGTCAAGTCATGGAAGTGGATCGATGACCGGAAAGGGTTGAAGACTCCGCTGACCGCTGCGAGTGATGGCGGACGTGATGCGCTCGAACTCTAATTCCGCTGCGAGTGATGGCGGACGTGACGTCCTCGAACTCTAATTCTGAGGGAAGTCCCGAGAAATTCAGCGCAATTTACGCCGTGACAAGAGAGAATTAGCTGTTGCGCTGGTGAGGGAGCGACAGATGCCGCGGATCGCAATGATTTCTAAATTGTATACCGCATCACGAAAGAGCTTGCATGTCACAAATCTTTTGATGGTCCTGTGAAGAACGTGAACGGTCACCTTGTCATTCACGATGATGATCAACTGAAGAGGTGGAAGAATACTCCACCACAGTTCTTAACTGTGTTACATCCGGTGAAGTTCGTCTTCTTATGGATTAAATGGCTAGTCACCTCAATATGCGGATACTGACTGTTCCTCCAAGGGAAAGAGAAATCATTTGGACCATCAATGCACTCCAATGGAATAGAGCCGTTGGGCTTCACCTTCTTCCCGGATAGTAATTTATCGCTGCACTCAGTTACTGTAGATATGCTGTTTCCACACTGTGTAAATTTTGGGAATCCAAAACTTTGAGTGTGACAATTGGAGGGGTATCTGCGTGCTCCATGCCATCGAAAATATAATAGCTAAAATAATCCTGGAACGCATCAAAAAACATCTAGAAAGCTTGATCGACAGCTTGTTTCCGCTCTGGATCCTTCTGCATTGACAACATCAACACCCTACGTATCATTTTAGAACAGTGCGCGGAGAATGCTTTCGATAGTGGTATCAGGGAGTATATCTGGCGTGCTCTACGTAGGAGAGGAATTCCGGAGAAACTAATAGCTATTTTCAGCGAAATATGATGACGCAAAATGTCACGTGCTGCACCGAGGTAAAATCTTGGAGGTTTTTGAGTTGCAAAGCGGAGTCCGCAGGGTTGCATTCTGTCACCATTATTATTTCTTCTTGTTATCGATGGCGTTCTTTATGTTGTCTTGTCCGGAGGACGTTGAGGAATTCAATGGACCATGACATTTTTCCTCAAACATATCGACTATACTGATGACATCTATTTGCGCTCTCACCGGTCATGGACCTTCGCCAAATGGTTCTGGATTTGGGAACAGAGGAAGTAGAGTTGGCTTGAACATAAACACCAACAATACCAAGGTTTTCAGTTTGGCGGGTCATCGCACTCTCCATATCTGCATTAATGGACACAGCATCGAAAGAGTCGATCAATTTGTATATTTATGAAGCTTATTTCTGCCGACGGCGGCACGTTGAGATTGTTTTGTGCTAGTGTTCTTTCCTTGTTGCTATATGGGAGTAGCATATGGAAAGTGAACTTCATTATTATTCAACAGGTCCTAACTTTCGTCAATACCTGTTTGCGTCATATCATCCGAGTACGTTGACCTGTCATTATTTCAAACGAACAACTTGGTCGGCGCATAGGCTTGGCAATGACTAGGTCGTACATTGAGGAAGGGCGACAATTGCATTGTGGACTATGCCACGCAGTGGAGCCCTCTCTTCTAAGATGATTGACGAGTGGGTCGCCCCAAGGGCACTTGGCCTAGAACAGTAGAGGGAGAAGTCGTTAGGGGTGCTGAAGGGCATTTCAGGTAACTGCTATACCCCCACCAAGTGATGAAAGACAACCATATATAAACATCTTCGAGAAGCCAATGATAAACTGTCTTTGATAGTCATAGGTTGCATGCGTATTCATGCTGACCCCAGTGTAGACGTTGTAGACGTTTCGTCAGCACTAATTTTCGCAGAATACTTTGAGTGTACTTTAAACACTAGGTCAAAGGTCACAACTTATGCAGATAGGACGCTAGAATATACCTGGAGTGGCTTTCTTTACGTTTTCTTTATCTAATCTAAATTTTTACAAAAACCATCTTATCGTTGCTAGTCCTGTTGACATATATTGGACAAACCAGTGAAATCCCGCAATAAGAAATCTTCGAGGTGAGGTAGTCGAATCCTCGAATCTACTTCTTACTATAAATCATCCAAGTGCAGTTGAAGCGAATTACGAACGCACTCTATGCTTCTTTTCAATTTATGTTACTTGCGCTACAAACTTTCTTCCCCTTCTTCTCCGCTGAATCGCGAAAAGATGACTTTCTTTACTGCATACTGTATACCCTCTGGATTGTGTACGTACCTGTGTACTTAAATGAAGGACTGTATGTGCACACATTAAGTTACTTTGTGCAGTTTCAATCAAAGGGAATATAAAAAGTTTGGATTTCAGCACGCTCTCCATAGATTTGTGCTGCAATAAAACCCAGCTGGGTACCGGGGCTGCGGAAGCCTTACGCTACTCATATGAAACTTTCTGACAATGGCATGCTACCGTACGTACTTCCTTTTGCAGTCAACCTGCAGATGAACTTAAGAAATACATTTCAAGAAAAATCGCATGAAGAAAGTTACATAATAAAAGATTTATAGGACCAGCAAGCATCAGAAGCAACACTCGCATGACGGCTCAGATGTTAGCCATTTATCCCCAGGATTTCCACTTCTCTCAATGTTCCGTCTTTGTTGAAACTCTTATCAGAGAAATTGAATTTGTTTATCCTGAAGAATGGATAGTAAGACGTTAAGACGTGGAAATGCTCATAGTAGCAGAGGAGGACAGGGAAACCGATACATAATCCATGAGTGGAGTTACCTATGATTCGGACCCAGAAAAGTTTTTTAGTTCATTCTTTTCGTTTCACAAATAGACCGTTATAGAAGTGCCGTCTTACCGTCTTGAAATAGATGAATAAGGTCCACTAGTTATACTTTCCTCTTCCAGAAGAAACGTCGGTATGTAAGTCACCCTCTCAAGGTCACAGCATATTTCTCAGGAACAAGTTTCAAACAATAGCTCCTAAGAGCGTGCATGTTGCGTACTTGTAGGTGGGAAACGAAGTTCTCCGGCCCCTATTTGTTTGGAATTGTTCGCAGAACAGAATCCTGCTGAGAACCAGGTTTTTCCCCAGCTTCCACGTCGAAATCATGTAAATAGCATAACGAGTGCTTTGTGATTCCGGCGAGAGCACGTTCAACGGAAAAATACGTATTGCGCTGCCAAGGTACTGAATATTTGATCTCAGCACTTTTCAATTTCAATCATACCAATCTGGAACTGCTACGGACGGAATACACATTCCCCATTGAACGTATACAAATCGAGTTTGGCAAGTTTGCAAATACAATTTCACATTTTCATCCAGCAAATGGGTCATACATGAAAGCATTTCTGGGTTTAGTCGTGTAAATAATGTACCTCAGGGCCCTTGAACGAGTACGTGTGATTCTGGCCCCTTCACTATTTGATTCCCATTTTATTTACAAAAATTTGCCACATGCACTCTATCGGGTTTCAGGAAATCCTATCTATATTCGAGCAACTGAAAGGATGTAGGTAAAATATCAACGAGTTGATGAACTATTGGCAGAAACATTTCTAGTATAATTTGCTTCAAAAATGGTTTGCACTCTGTCGTTTGTCGTTGCCCAGGAAAAGTTCTGAGTCATCAATAAAAGTACATAAATCAAATTGTACAATCCAATCAGTCCAGTCGTAATCAATCTTCGAAGGGCATGACTTAACACATGCATCGAACCAAATTGTTACCGACAATATTTTCCGCAGATCGAATTACGTAACTGGTAAATGCTATTCGTAATTTAAAATGTGTGAGGGGTGGAATTGCATGATCTTCATATTTAGTTATCTGCAAAGCTCGATACCCATTGGATTCACCGGGGAAAGCCACCCATTAACCATCATCATCATTAACGGCGCAACAATCGGTATCCGGTCTAGGTCTGCCTTAATAACGAACGCCAGATATCTTGGTTTTACGCCGAGGTCCACCAACTCGATAACCCTAAAAGCTGTCTAGCGTCCTGACCTACGCCTTCGCTCCATCTCAGGCGTGGTTTGCCTTGAATTCTCTTTCTACCGTAGATATTGCCCTTATAGACTTTTCGGGCTGGATCATCCTCATCCATACGGATTAAGTGACCCGTCCACCGCAACCTATTGAGCCGGATTTTATCCACATCCAGACGGTCATGGTATCACTCATAAATTTTGTCGTTATGTAGGCTACGGAATCGTCCATCCCCATGTAGGGGGCCAAAAATTCTTCAGAGAATTCTTTTCTCGGACGCGGACAATATTTCTTGCTAAGAATCCAAGTCTCCGAGGAATGCATGAGGACTGGGAAGATCATTGTTTTTTACAGTAAGAGCTTGGATCCTATGGTAAAATGTTTCGAACAGAACAGTTTTTGGAAGCTCAAATAGGGCTTTTTACATTGCATTTCTAGAGCTGAAAAAAGCGTCTGACAGTGTATCACACGAACTCATCTGGTATGCTCTATGACAACACTAACGTCGAGCGCCCTATGCACTGCTTTATGATGATGATGCTTCCTAGCGTCCAAAAGCAACTTTTTTAAAATTGGAATAACCGCCTCACGCAGCAGGTCTCAGATTGAATCTGAATAAAACTGAGATTTTGACAACCGATCCCAATGGAACAGGCACAATCACTGTCAGCGGCAGTAACCTGCCCAGAACTGAGCGATTTAAATATCTCAGGTCAATACTATCAGCCAATGGAGAACTGCGTTATGAAATTGGCGTTCCACAACTGGTGTTCGTAGTATCAACAAACGTCTCAAAATTTACCGCAATGTCGTCCGTCATGTCACTATATATGGTTCTGAGTGTTGGCCGAATATAAAAGACAATGAACGGCGTCGAAGATGTTGCGTTGGACTACTGGCATGATACATTTTGATCACATCCGAATTGAGGATATCCGCGATCGATATGGGGTTGCACCGATCGTGAAAAAACTGCGAGGGAGACGTTTTCGATGGTATGGTCATGTAATTCGCGCTAATAAGAATTCACTGGCGAGATTGGTCTGAACATCGAACTGGATGGTAAGCGGCGAAAATGCCGGCCGGCCCGGGATTTGATAAGATAAAATTGACGAAACCGATCCCGACGAGCTGACCCCGCTGGTGAACGGGCAAAGGCTGAAGAAAAAGAAGAAAGAAATAGACTCTGTTGGCTACCAACAACCGCGCGTGGTTGGCAGGAGGCGGAGGAGGGGGAAAGTTATCCCAAAAACCTAAAAACCTGGCGAACCCCCTACGCTAGCCAAATTGTACTAACTGACCTTCCAGGTTGGGGGTTGGGTAAGGCTGACAATCATCATTATTTAGAAATATAAGCCTCATAAATGTTCACGCACCTACAGAGGAGACGGCAGAGTCGGAGAAGTATACCTTCTACGAGGCAGTTGAGCGAACACTCGCAACCTGTCCCTCTATGATATCAAAATCATACTGTCAAGTAGGGACATAGCTTATATAAGGATACCAATGATAACGGACTGAATCAGCAGTGTTACACGAAATGATTGTTGGAAGCGGTCCACAAGCAAACGTGGGCCTCTCCAGACGGGACCACTTTCAATCAAATTATCCACGTGGTGATCGAACGCCCCCACTTCTAAGCTTTGATGAAAGCCTGAACATATAAGGGGGCCAATATAGACTCTGATCCCTATTTTTTGGCATAGTGATCCGGACTCAAATAACAACACCACCTAGAACCCCACTCTGACAATCCAGTGGGAGTTAATACTGAAATCATCCACTGCACAGCCCTCCGTAACACCAGTAAGGGGGAAATGGATACCGCAATAACAGCAGCTAACTGGGAGATGAAGCATCAACAAATGATCTTCACAACCGCTTGAAGAGATTTAGAGGTCCCAGTGGCAAAAACAATCGCAACGGATGGTTTGACGATGAGTGTAAGCTAGCAACGGAACGAAAGAATGCTGCATACCGAGTAATGTCGCATTCTCAAAGAACGCGGGCACGCGTAACGAACCATATCGAGTGCAGAAGCGACTTCACAGACGGAAAAGGAAAGTCTGGGAGAACCACCAAGTCTGGGAGCTTGAAAAGTCCTGGGAGCAACCGCACCAGGCGTAGACGTTTTAGCAACAAGTCAGCAAAAGAAAGCTCTGTACACATCGATGTTCATCCTGTCGAGGCAAAGAGGGAAATCTGATTTCCGACAGAATGGGCATATTAGAACGATGGGTTGAATATTTTGATGGACTGTTGAACAACAAGAACATAGCTGAGTTGAAGTTCCGCCAACTGAAGACGATGGACAAATGCAACCACCACCAAGCATAGCAGAAACAGTCCATACAAGCGACTCAACACGAAAGTGTTGCATGGGGAACAGAGACACAGCGAAACCGGTTGTTACCAATAAAAAGGCGAGAGGGGCTATACTAGATTTTGAAGACATCAAAGCATCTGAAATGGGTATAAATCAACTTCTAAGAAATATTTTTCGAGGATGTCTTGCTCTTTATCACGTGCTTTCCTCTTAGCAGAAGGTTAAGATGGTCTTCCTACCTAACCCTAGAAAAGATGAGTATTTAAATCCAGACAAATAAGCTTAAAATCAATTTCGGTTGTTAATGCTGGTTGAGTGTCACATTCGTGAGAAGGTGTTAAGGTTTCCCTCTTTGAATTCCAAGATAGGGGACACAATGGAGGCAGGGACTTCCGCTAAATCCAGATAAAATCAAAAAGAAACGGAACGGTTTTTACCTTTGAGTGATTAAGAGTACAACCTTCCAACTCTCCGAGAAAGTGAAAAATCTGGGGGTTATTCTCGACAAGAAGCTTGTTTGGAGCATGTTGAAAAGATGAAACGAGTACTCACAGCTTATAAGCTGGGTAGGCGGACGTTTGCCCTGACTTGGAGACTTAGGCCTCAGGCAGTAATGCGGATACATGTTGTTGCCCTTGGACCGAGGTCCGGTTATGCATCCGCAGTGTAGTTGGTTCAGGTAAAGGAAAAGAGTTCTAGCTGTAAACTAGCAACACTGTGCTTCTAGGAATCACTGATGCCATAAGCACGACATTCGGCGCAGCTCCACCATCATCAACGGCGCAACAACCAGTATCCGGTCTAGGTCTGCGTTCATAAAGAACTCCATATATCTTGGTTTTGGGCCGAAGTGCACCAATTTGATATTCCTAAAAGCTGTCTGACGTCCTGGCTTAAGTCATCGCTCGATCTCAGGCAGGGTCTGCCTGGATCATCTCCACCTATACGGATTATATGACCCGCCGAATTTTATCCATGATTCGGGTCTGACCCCCTATATGTTTTGACATTCATCAAGGCTGAGAGCTCTGAATGTATTACCCAATTTGCTGAACAAATCATTGGAAGAGTTATTGGGAAGACTGAATCCAGTTCATCTATTTAGTAGAAGATTTGAAGTTGTTTTGAAGCGAAGAGAAAATTGATGCAAATCAGAAGAATGCGTGGCGGGATATATTGTGGTCTTTTGCGCAGATGGTTCAAAAATAGAACAGGGTTCTGGAGCAGTAGTCTACCTTTCGGATAAAAACAAGTGATTGGATTTTCCCTTTTGACAATATGCGACGGTCTTTCAGCTGCATTAAGGGCGTTAAGTATCTCTTTGATCATTTTACATATCGTTCAGGAAACAAAACGGATTTCACTATATTTCTAGATTTAACACGGTGAAACTACTCTGGGTACCCGGTCATTGTAGTGTAGAGGAGAGTGAAATTTCGAATGCTTTAGCAAAAGATGGTCTAATTTCCCCTATGACGGGACCGAAACCAGCAATTGGAATGTACGAGGCATTGGCCAATGCTGCTATCAAAAACTGGGAACACTGTAGTGACCGCGGCTGCGCGAGGGAGCGGAATCTCATTCGGCTCTTTCTTAATTAATTTGCTTAAATAATGCATTTAATAATATGCAATTACCATAATGTTCGCCGCAGATTGCACATTATTGAATGCATTCGGGCGAATTAATCTTGGCAGAGGCGAATGATTGCCGCATATGCACGCGCATGCGCATGTTGCCGCAACATTAACTAGACAGAGTTCAAGGCAATGTAGCAGCAAGTGGAACGGTGCTGGGAAAAAAAGGTAGGAGGACCGTTTTTTTTTTTGGAGAGGAAGAAGTCGGAAGTGAAGATTTTCGCGAGAAAAAGAAAATAATTCGACCAAGAAAACTGACACCACATTGTGCTAAACCATAATTCATGTGTATTTTAAACGAAAGATTCCGAGAAGAAGTTCAAATCGTCGACAAGAGTAACAAATGATAAATGCACAGTGATTTAAAGCAAAAAGGAGAAGCCGAAGACCAGAAAGGCTGTTTTTTTTGTGAACTGTTGGCAGGGACATGTGGTGCGGACCCACGCATCGGAATAGACACGTTGATTTGGTGGTAATGAAGCGTGACGGATCAAAGTGCTCACAGGACCCCCCCCCCCCCACATTCCCGAGCCTGGCTAGCACAGAGGCATGCAAGAACGTGTCGAGCGAGAACTTTGATGGAGCTTCAATCTTTGCGGGCGGACCTTCACGGTCAACTTAACCAATTTTGTTTTAGGTTTCTGGGATAGCTCTGCCCTCTAGGTCGTTGTCGGCTACGTAGTATGATCGCTCTGATCATTCTACCCATTTTTACTTCATTATGAATGGCGCCCAACGGGGGGCCCAACGTTTCCTGGATTTAGGCCTAATTTCTTATTTGCAGGTTTTCTGAATCAAGTGGAAGATAGCCTATTCCGGCTCACAACTTCGCTTGGTGGTGTCGAATAGAAAATCAATTGATTCTAAACATTGTTCCCGGCTAAGCTCCACGTACACTTGCCTTCAGATTTCTAGTTTCTAGTTTCTCTACGACGGGGAGCAACTCGATTATTGTTTCTTCATGACCAAACACTGTGTGCGGAAGTTTTCTACACACAGATCAAACAATTTATGAGGTTGGGATGGAATTTTGGTCATTCTAGAGTTTTGCGGGGGATTTATTAAAGGAGTCGACAATTTAGAGAGAGAGAAGTCCTCGTAATTAATTTTTCTTTTCTTATCGCGGATGTGTGATTAATTGGTTCGATTTAAATTATTATATTAATTAATTTTTTTTATTTCCTTTCCTTTACCTTTTTTTTGGTTTTTTTTCTTCATTTCTTCTTTTCGCTTGATTCGATCATTCTACTCTTTTTTATATATACTTCGTTTCTTTTTCCAATTTATTGCTTCTTTTCGCTTCGTTTCGTTTTTTTTAACTTCCTTTTGGTGGGTTCCAATTTTATTTTATTTTTTATTTTTATTAACGACATGCCACATCGACGGCCTCGCGACCTTTATCGCCTTCCTTCCACGCTACCTCCAGGTCAGTGGAGCTCTGCTGGACCTGGACCTGCCAGCACACCGTGATGACTGACGGTGGCATGAGGCGGTGAGGAGAGATCCTGTGGGTTGGTTTGATCCTTCCATGCGGGATGCTAGGGCGACGGATGCTTCACGAGTTGAAGGATTGGTTCGCGAGCAATTTGTTGCGCTTCGAGACTCGAACCTGAAGACGCACTCAGTGTATCAGGCAGCTCCACATCAGCCTGCTTCAACTCGTGCAGTGCATTTTGAAGACAGACGTGACTATGGACAGAATAAAGACAATTTTTACATACATGACCATAGACGTGACGTTGGTTTTTACGGACTTGACGACAGGTCCGGATCCGAGAACTTCCACCGACATGACGACAGACCCGGACTCGACTATACGTACGATGACGATGGATGCCCGGCACGACCCCCCCCCCCACATTCCCGAGCCTGGCTAGCACAGAGGCGTGTAAGAACGTGTCGAGCGAGCACTTTGATGGAGCTTCAATCTTTGCGGGCGGACCTTCACGGTCAACTTAGCCAATTTTTTTAGGTTTCTGGGATAGCTCTGCCCTCTAGGTCGTTGTCGGCCCCTTAGGATGATCGCTCTGATCATTCTACCCACCTAATTCATTACAACACGCTTCCCATAATAGCAGGTGGTAGAGCATTAATTCGGCCAAATACTTTTCCTGTCAGAACCAAACAAACATACGACAAAGTTTCAAAGTTTATTCTGTCGAAAAGCAGAAAGACTTGCAGGAGTATTGTGAGCATTCTGACTGGCTGTAATTCACTAGCTGGGCATATGTTCAGGATAGGAATTCTTCAAAATGATACGTGTCCACCCTGTAATGAGGAAACAGGATTTACGGAACATGCTCTATGTGAATGTCACATATCTGAATGTATCGGGCTTCAGATCGTTAGTGCTGATGTGTTCCAACTGCAAAGGATGACACGAATCCAAGATATTCCGTTAGATGGAGGAATCAAATAAAATAGACCATTAGGGCCTGAGTGCTCAGAGCCTTTGCCTCCCCCACCTCATATACATATACACAGACCCCCCTTCTTCCTACCAGAATCTGTCCTCCAGATTACCAACCTTGCGTCGGAAGTCTGGTATCGTCCCATGAACGGTAAAAGTTATCCTGAAGCGCCGAATCTAGACAAAGCGTTCCATTCACCTACCTAGTAAGCCGACATGCTAGGAGCAGTCTTTGTTAAAAGAGCACGGATTAGCACTAGATTAGGTTGGACCTGCGCAGCAAATTGCGCCCAAGTGATAAGTAGCTGCACTCGGTCGTCTTCGTGGCTATACAGCTCATTTCGGGCCTTGGGGTTGTCCTTCTTGCAACCATATGGAGCGATCGACCGCGTGCTTCTATTTTGAAATCCGAGCTCTGGGTTCTGATTTTCTATCGTTGAGTTCAGAGATAACCAACCGCTGAAGCCTTCCGAGTTAAGGTTAAATCTTTCGACTGGATATTAACCACGTTAATGACCCATCTATCGGCACAGTAGTTACATTTTGGTTTATTTCCTATTTACCTTCAGATATCTCTTTACTTTCGAATTGGAGTCCTATCTTTCGCATTCCCCCTCCGATTTTGCTTCCCAAGATGGGAAGTTCTCCAATAATTTTCCAGGGAAAGGGGTAGAAGAAAAGGAGTTAGTAGTATTGTTGTTAATTTTTGTACATACATTTCTTTAGGGGTCGTCCCTTTTTACGGTTTTAACAAATTCCCCTTATTGGGAAACTTTTACTAATGTTGACAGCAAAATGTTTATGAACAAAAGATTGTCATAGCAAAATTTTCACTATTTCTACAATGAAGAAACGAAGGAG
The DNA here is from genome assembly GCF_905115235.1 of Hermetia illucens. Lineage (NCBI taxonomy): Eukaryota > Metazoa > Arthropoda > Insecta > Diptera > Stratiomyidae > Hermetia > Hermetia illucens. The sequence goes on from NC_051852.1 coordinate 118,180,041, forward strand.
AGGTGACGAGGGTGAGCTATCAATTCCAGATATTATATAGTCAGGACAGGTGCACGAATTTCAATAAACCAATAATGCCAATGATATGAAGAACTATTGCACGGTACAATAGCAAGATCTCTTTGAAAGTTCCTTAGAGGAAGCTACTGAGTTTGGATTGCACGACGATGTCTTCTGGGAAAAACGGTAAGTGAGAGAGCATAACTAAAATCCAATATTCCCTTGTTATTGAGTCGGAAAGCAGAGTCCCGGAATGACGACAATGTACATGAGCAACTTGTACATTTTCGTTTCATTTTAAAAATTCCTGAACGCTCCGAGACTCCTCCAATACCCAGGAGCGGAAAGCTACTCTTCAGTATAAGCGCACATACGTGTCTGCATCACATAAAAGTACATCCACACGTATGCATGTGGATTTCCTCTAGTGCTCAAAATTCTCCGGCGTTCATATCCTTTCTGTGAATTTTGCAATGTGTCCGCCTGGTATCGAAGCTTCACGGTTCACTGAGTTCTACAACGGCATGAAAAATTCAATACACACCGCCCGATATGCAGCGAAAAATGCAAACTGACACAGATGCATTAGCGCTCGACACCGGGATAACTACCTCCTTGGAGTATCCTCGGGAAATGTGCCGTGGAAATTGGAAAAACGTTACGTTCATGTCAAACATGTTATATTATATATTTAACGGAATGAATTGCGAGGAGTTGGACGTTTGTATCCTTTTTTCAAGGCTGCTGCCTGTCCTGGGGATTCTCGCTGAGCTGAGAATAGTGAAATTGGCTTTTAGTGGCTACAACTCCGTAAATGGCTTGGAAATTTTGTCATTTTTATAAAGGGTGAAAACCACTCAAGGTTATTGCTGGGTTGCTCATTTTGTTATGGTGAATACGATGCTGACGAAGTTATATTCGAACCTGATGGATCAGAATGTAGTTGACGTTGGCCAACTGAGTTTGGAAAATAAATTCAATTATTGATTCGTATGACTTCGAACAAGGGGTTAACACTTCTTTTCAATCGATATTGACAGTTGAGTTAAAATCATCAAAGGATACGAGATGACGCACCAAATGTGGAGAATAGTGTTTTCGTTATGTTATCTTAAATTCAAACATTTTATCGAGCAGAAGAATTTACAGGTAGTTGGCTGTTTATTAATAAGAGAGCATTCGCTTCCTTATTACCTATACCGATGTTATCTGGGGCAACATTCTAAGAAATTAGATGCGTATAATCTGCTTGTGATTAGAACCTAAGGCAAAATTTTCTGTAATTTTTAATTTGAATCTAAGGGAGACTTACGTGGGCGTTTAAGGACAGGTTTTTTTGGTGGGTAGTTTCTAAGAATGGCCCGCTAATTGACGTGACCCATTTACGACCCCCTCGCTCACTGAACTGGCGGTAAAACCATGACCTGGTTTGGAAAGTACGTTTCATTTGATACCCCACATATATTCGGTGAAAAAACACTTTACAACCATTATGCATGTAACTTCCACATGGAACGATGTACTCACAGTTTCCACCTTCGCACCTAATCGGTTAATCGGTGCTACTCCAAGAAAAATGCGCGTGGCAGACAGACAGATAAACAGACAGACAATAAACCGATTTTAATAAGGTTTTGTTTTAAAGATACAGACGACGACTTTCAAGACAATTTCGATAATAGTTTGGAAATACTGTGGGATTCTCTGCCACTAAATGATACCTAAATAATACTTCGCAACTTCAATAAAACAAAAGGTAAGGTCTATTTTAACATCGACAACCCTGCTATCGAATTCTACCTCCACATCCACGTGGTGATCACTGGGTGTTTTGCGAGCAAAAAAGTAGACGAAGGAGGATGAAGACGAGCTTTCCGCGCCTTGAAACGGAAGAAACTATCCAGATCGAACCTCCTGGTAGGGGGTTGAATGAAGTACGGCCGTAGTTAAACCAACCCAGATCACCCAATGCGTGACGAAAGTATTCGATACTACGATGCCCAGAAGGCGACTGTTCCCCTGTAGGCAGCCCAACTACTGGTGGAATAACAAAAAGCAAGTTTGCGAGCCGCTTGTTTCCGGGCAAGCATGCTTTACCAGAGACTCTGAGGAAAACCCGGTAGCGAAGATCGAGAGGAGTCGCATAGAGAACTGCGTGTCCGCCAACCGGGGCCGAATTAAAAGCGCATGGACTGACATAGGTGTCCCTGGGTGTTTGGCATGTTTGGTGGAAAATTATCTCTCAAAGAGGACTCTTTGGCACGGGGAAGATGAGGCTCCCAAAGAGCACATCGTTACAGGGCGGGTACCACAGGGCTCAGTACTGGGTCCCTTGCTGTGAAATGTCATATATAATGAAGTCCTTATGCATAATGAACTGCTTGTGCTTCCCCTTCCAGAAGAGGCTATGCTTGTAGGCTTTGCCGATGACCTGGCCATAGTTGTTGCAGCAGAGCACCCACGGAATGTGGAGGTTTACGCGCAGAGGCGGTGAGAGCGTTAAAGATCTTGCTGCTCTTAATAACGAACCGTAGGAAAAAAACACCGTCAAGTTGGAAGTCGGTGGGTATATGGTCGTCTTTAAGCCGGCGATCAAGTACCTGGGGGTGATAGTTAATGCGAAACTGAGCTTTAGGCACCAGAGTATTCATGTTAAAAGGCAGCTGGCGCCGCCACGGCACCTGCAAGAATGTTGCCGAATGTTTGTGGGCCGTAACAGATTGCTTTCAGCTGGAGTGGTGCGATCCATTCTATAATACTTTACCCGTCACATATGTGGGCGGAGGTGCTCGCAAACTATCAAAGACGGAATCAGGGGTGTTCGGTTTACCCGCTGATGGCATTGAGGGTTTGCAGTGCCTTCAGAACCACATCAGATCAGGTAGCGTCCAGTCGACATTCTGGGAAATGAAATGAGTACGGTATACCATGCAAGACATATATTGAGGGACACACGGAACTTAGGAATGCGGCAAGGTTGGAGTCGTATGATCTCTGGGAACGCAGATGGGACGAGTCTTCGAAGCGTCGGTGGACGCGCAGGTTTATTCCCAACATTAGGGTATGGCTTGGGCGAAAACATGGAGAAACGAACTACCACTTTACCCAGTTCTTTCGGTTTGGGCTGGATAATTCGCCGAATTGTCCGGCATGTAGTGGCACACCAGAAGATGCAGAGCATGTCATGTTTCACTGCCCAAGGTTCGGTAGCGCCTTCCTCCTGCTGTACGTCACAAGTCGTTCACTTGTTCCGATAGAATCCTCGTGTCGTCTCGTGGGAAGTAACTGGATGACACGACTGTCTGTTACGCTGATGCAGCTTTTACATCATGGAGGGTTACCTACGCTTGTTGCTGCCAATTGAGACTCCATTAACGCTTTGAGCTCTTTTCCAATGTCGAAGTATCGTCCTCTTTCTACGACATAGTATTTGAATGTGACTCGCTGTCCGCCTCAGTAGATGCAAGTCGAGGTCGTCCAGCTCCTCCTCAATGGATAGCAGGTCCACTTCCCTGTTCGATCCAATCTTTTTGACTTCTTTGATCGCCGCGATTCCTTCGGGGATCTGAGTGGACTTTTCACCCAAAATGTTCTCGGTTTCTATTTGTAAACATGCATCGGGATGTTACCAAATCTATGATTGATGCGGCATTGATGGTTTTAATTGTCTTCAGAGGTGAGTGAGAGTATTACTTTTGAGGGCTATCTACAACCAAGTATGAAGATTCTCATTTTGGATGACTAGGAAGTTCAAATTTCCTTCATCTTCCTCGCAATGGGTTTAGAAAGGTAAACTGTTTATCCATGCGAAGATTTTAGATGATTTCCTTCTCTTAACGAGTGAGTTTTTACTGTGGAAATAATTTTGGTTGTAAGACCAGTCGAATACCCTTCATTGCACTAGGACAGCTGGCAGCGGGCCTCCCGGCTCGACCTTCATCGCTGACTTGCTAGAGATTTCATCTTAATTTGATTTATTAGATAGATCTACCCTGAGTCCTGTTGAGGCTTCTTCTAAATGCAGGCCTTCTTTTCAGGTCGACTTTCATTCTGTCATCTAACATGCCAACCCCACGCAGGCTTTTTTTGTTCCTCATCAAAGATGGTTATAGTCATCGCAGTAGCATACTGTTAAGATTATCTCCCCTGCCTGGCCCCTTCTTGGGTATAACCATCTGATTATCAGTATTGCGGATATGTGCCTCCGTCTGATTGACCAGTTTATGCTCGGTATGGGTATGGTTATTTTCGTTATTTTTCTTTATATGTTTATTGGTTTCATACAATTGGTTTCCACTAGTATGCGGATTAATAGGTCCGCGTGTCATAGTCCCCCGTACCACAATAAAGTCAATCTTATATATGGTGACAATCAGGTATCGGTAAAGCTTCGTTCAAATAGAGTCTAATCTTGTTGTACGAGAGGCTTGGTTCCTAGATATTACCCCCCCCCCCCCCCCCCCCCCCCCCCGGAGAGCGACAGGTTGGCTCCCAAGGACCTAACCTATACTTTCTTTATCAATAAAGATTTATGTAAAACCAAACCTTCTTAAAATCATTGTCATTCATTGTCAGTCTGTCTGCCAGAAGCACTTTTCCTAGAAACGGTTTTACCGATTGACACGAAATTTGGTGGCAAGTTGAGAACTGTGATGGCTATGAATTTCATCGTTTAATATTGATATTAAAGGAGGGGTTTCCACGAATGCAAAGTCATGCTATCAAAGGTCTCGGTTTGTTTTTATATCTGAAGTATAGCGTACCTGAGGAGTTACTGGTAACCCTGCTCGAAATACTGCGGTCCCAGAATACTTTTCTAGTGATTTAATGATCTAAGTTACGAACATGTGTGTCGAAAAGGATCTGTTTTATTTTTAAATGAACGTCAACGAGAAAGAAAATCAGGGAATAAACCGTGTTACTATGATGGCCCAGATACAGCCAATATGTTGTGCATAGTTCACGATATTTTCTTTTGGCATGAGAACAAGTCGACATGCCAACTGGTTTCCTGCAGTGGCACTGATGGGGCGCCTCGTGATGAGGTTCCGGTATCTGTAGACTTTAGGTTCGTTCAAAGTCAGTTATTTTTTTTATCAATATAAGTTACTCAATTTAACTGCTACGGACTGAAATTCCTGACTCTATTTTCCTCACAGTCACCTAAAATGTAATTTTCCTCCTTTCCACCCTGATGGCATCATATTTCACCACATAAAACTTTCAGCATTACAGCAAGCTCTAATAGACACTGCAATATTGCAAACTACCCCATTCACCATGACCCACATAAAAGCCAATGAGAAACAAGCCAGGACAACACCTGTACCAAGAAACATGGCCACAATATCCCTGACTTCACATTTCTGACCACATTCACTATCTCTAGATGTTCACCCCTACCCCTGGGCACTTTACACTGTGCAAGGATAACACGAACGTATAACCTAATCGTCGGACACTCTAAGCTCGTATTAAATATTTATTTGCCTTTATCAGGGTTTTATTGTCCATTCGAAGGATGCCAATTTAAATCGCAAATGTACAATATCACAGCTGACCTTGTTGGGGTGATTCTTTTCGAAATAGATCGGGAGTCCTTGCAAGACAATCAAAGGAAGCATGTGAATATGAAAAGTCTTCTTCTAAACCTTTGCAAACTGAAAGAATGTCGATATTAGAGACATTTGAAAGTGGAAGATTTTATTGACCTTATTCCTTCGCCGTCTGTGGAATGCATCAGTAAAGTTGCAATGTTGGCACCTTAGAATGGAATGGAAAACGAGAAGAAATATATCTTTTTCTGCAAGATTTATACTTTGTAGAGGATATATTTCAAGGAAGAGATGATTGATATTATATCGTATTTATTGTGCTCAAAACAATTTGATAGAAGAATGGAAGAATCACAAGACCCTAATACTGAGAAATAAATGCCAGCTTATCTTGGATAATTTAGTTTCTAGCCCCGCATTTTTTATTAGTCTATCTAACATTAAGCTCAGAAGTAGATGGAGTACAAATTCATTTGGAAGTTTGAAAAACACCTATTTTTAGAAAATGTGACGCACTTACCACGTCAGTGTAGTTGCCTCAGCCGTTCCTATTCATTTGTTAATGTCATTGCCACGAACCTATTTTCGACTACAGAGTAGGGTTCTAGTCCATGCAATGGCGATCGCTGCCTCATTGCCTTCTGACCCAACATGGCCTGGAACGCAGAGTATCCAGACCACTAATTGTGCAAGACGAGCGTATTCAGTCTCTCAAGGTACTCCTATAGGGAATAGGACTTTATCTGGTTGGACCTAAGTGCTGCTTGGCTATCGGCCAGAATAACAATGTTCTGTGCCCACAGTTCCTTTGGAGGTTAAAAGAGGCACATCTGTCTACTTCGCATGCTTGGTTCAAAGTACGTTTTCCCTGATGTGAGGGATCTGTCTACTTACAGATCCGGAATCCGGTAATCAAATGCTCATTTAAGCCGTATGTCAGAGCTTCGCTCTCCCAGTCTGCGCTGTTACTTCAAAGTGTTTCAAACTTCTCATTGAAATAAAACCTGGTTGTTCTATTATCCATTAGTATCAGTAATTCCGAGTATCGCCTAAAAAAGTATAAATTTTCCTTTGATTTAGGCAGCTCCAACCTCAGTGACACTCCAGGGTATTCTGAAGTTAATCCCTGAAGGACCTCCAAGGATGCCATCGGACATGTTTTCATTGCCCTACTGATGCACACGCAAGCCAGTCTTTGGAATTTGTATAACTCCCTGGTTTGTGGGCTGAGTTCAGTTCTATCTGCTTAGATTAGCTCCCATTGTCAATCAGTGGCCTCACTATTGCAGTATATATCCAAAGTATTATCTCCGGGTGCCATTTTTTCCCTGATATGGATTTCCAAGTCAGCAGAGCCCCCGTAGCTTTTCGGCAAATGTTTCCAACATGCATCTTCTAGAGTAATTTTAGGTCTAGTATAATTGTCAATTATTTGACATCTGTTTCTCGTTTCGCCTCAATTCCGTGTAAGCTTACGGCTGTCAGGTGATCAAGCTTACGTTTCTTAGTGAATGGTACCATCACTAAGCCATCAGGCTTTGACTGGATCGATGCACAGCCGAAGGCATGGCTGCACCAAGCACTAATGGCCCCGCAGTCCAGTTTGGATTCTATCACACACGGTATCCCCATATCTGCCTCTACAGATATGTGAATAATGTCGCCTGCATGACCCTGGACTTGTATTCCACTTTTTGTTATATTTTCTAGGAGTTCATTCATTACCATATTTCACATAAGTGGAGATAGAACCACGCAGCACCTTGAGGAATATTCATGTCAATAGAATTGGTCCCTGTCGGTACTTCTATAAGTCTACTCTCTAACGTTCTGTCCATCTAGAAACCCAGGGCGTTTCCCACTCCATTGTGAATCAGGGCATTTTATATCTCTGTGTGCGACGTGTTATCGAATGATGCTTCTATGTCCAAAAAAGCACACCGAACAATTTCGATTGACCGTCCAGCCCCGTAAGCGTATTGACTCTCTGTAGTTGCCTATGAGCTTCTCCTCCGTTTCGAGGAGGAACGATGTCAGGCAGATTGGCCTGAAAAATTAGGTTGAAAACGATCCTTTTTATATGACCTCCCTGCCCTTGGCATATATCCCAAAGCTAGGCGGCCCCTTATTACCCTTAGAATAGACTTTAAGAGTTTAAGGCTGCAAGATGCCATTTACTTAGGGTGATTTCAGTGATTTAAAGATTCCCACTGCCTGCCTTATCCTGCTAGTTTCCAGTTCTCCTTTCTGAACCTTTTGCCCGTTGTTGGGGTGTAAGATAAAATGTTATCGTCTTCTGCTGCAGATATACCCTGTCTACGTCAGTCACGGTAAATGTCCTATCTTCCTTCTGCAGACAGATAGAAGATATTCCCAGGCTTTGTCTATAGCTTTATATAGCCTGGTGATTTGTTCGATTCCTTCACAAAATTCCCTGAAACTGTTCCGTTTTGCTTTCTTGATCGCGTTACTATACGCAGATAGTGCATTTTTGTACCTCGGCCAGTGTCCGGCTCATTTTGCCCGGTTGAACAGTTTTCGTATCTCTGTTCCCATTCCAGCTAGATTTCTGTTCCACCGGGGTGCATCTCTTGATTACTTGACTATCCTAGCCGGACAGCTGCTCTCATATGCGTCAATGTCGACTTTGTTAAAGTCTTCCAGCACTGTTCTTAGTTCCAGTTCGTTCCTGATATCACCGCCCATTTGTAGCTGAGTCATGTCGTTGCTCAGGTGCGTTGCATAGGAGTCCCAATCCGTTCACCTGCAATTTCTTATTGTTACATTTATCTCGGGGTTGTCTGCAATGATGAATCAGATTATTCCGACATAGAGGACTCATCCGCCACCATCTATGTCTTAACCAGTCCGTTCATCAGGGTATTCGCTTCAGTCATGTCTAGTAACTTTTTTCTAGTGCTGGTCAAGAATGTTGGAGTGTTCGCTATGTTATATATTTCTAGCTTATTGTTAAGAATAAATTCAAGAAGTACTGAGTTGTTCGAATGGAGTTGCTGCTTCCCCAAACTTCGTGCTGGAAGTTAGCATTGCAGTCGAGGAGAAGTGAAGATTTCACAAGTCTAGCGACTAGATTCGGTCGTCTGTTGGGAAGCAGCTCGATGCCATGACTACCTCCAGAGTTCACCTTCCGCTTCCAGTGAGACTTGGATAGAAACAAGGTCTTCGGTCAACAACTCTGAAAAATATATATATATTTTAAATTACGTTCAAGAATGATACAATTTTTTAGTTTTTCACCCCAGAAGTCTAAGAAGACCCAGATGAAGGTCGTCCAGGTTATCCTCTTCACTGAGCCGTAGGTTTACTTCCCTTCTTGATCGAGTTCTTTCAGCCTCTATGGTTTCTTCGAGAACCTCGGTAGGTTTTCCACGCGCTGTCTCCTCCAAAGTCTTTTTCCTCGGCTTTTCCCAATGCACATGTATAAGTATGATACCAAATCTATAGTTAACATGGCAACTTTGACGTTTGATTGCCTCCGGGAATCGGTCTTAAGTTTATCTTTGCCCTCCACCTTCTGAAGACCCTCCATAATCGCGTATCAAAATCACCGTTCTGAGCAATTAGGATGCCCATAAGATCCTCCATTTCTAGCGCTGTGGCTTTCGAAAGAAATACCATCACCATGAGTGCTCCTGGTACAACGTCTCCAGCAAATATCAAAAATTCTACTCCTTGGTAGCCAAGCAAATTAGCGACTATAGCCTTAAGCCATTCCACAGTGTCTTCCGTTGTGCACTCCGCTAGTATATTATCTGGTCGCATATCCATTTACACACAGGCTTCGCACTCCATCTCTTGCGCATTTTCTTGACTACAAAATCTTTCATAGTCTCCTGCTCCTGAGGAATGAGCAATGCTTTTAGCAGTAAGACCAGTTGATGACGTTTTCCATGCTGCTTTGTCCGGAGGACGTGGAGGAATTCAATGGACACTGACACTTTTTATTAAACACCTCGACTACACTGACGACATCTGTTTGGTCTCTCATCGTTCTTACCGAATAATGGATCCTGGCCAAATGACCCTGGATTGGGAAAGATAGGCAAGTAAAGTTTGGCTGAAGATAACCACTAAAAAACCAAGGTTCTTAGTCTGACGAGTCATCGTGTTACATCATTCGAGTACGCTGACCTGACACTACCTCAAACCAACAACTTGGTCGGTGCACAGGCTTGGCACTCATACATAATGTAATCGATAGACGGAAGTGGCTGTGGATAGGTCATACATTTAGGAGGGGCGACAACTGCATTACGGGCTACGCCATGCGCTGGAATCCTCTTTCCCACAATTTCCAACGAGCGGATCGCCACAAAAGCATTTGGCGCACAACAGTAGAGGACGAGTGCGGCTATCTCGAGAAGTTGTGGGGGGAACTGAAGGGCGTTTCAGGTAATCATGAGCAATGGAGCGTAGGTGTGGTTGACTTGCTGTACGCCACCAAGGGGTGAAGGGTAACCATAAAAATCTCTGTAACAAATATCCGACTTAAAAAGGAGGAAGAAAGATTCACAACAATCTGAATACTACCTTTGAACTTGAACTTTAGTATCGCTTGTGCGTAAGGAGAGGAATAGGCTCAGCCCTTGGGCACTTGGACCGTCGCGGTCCATTATACTCAATGCCCCATCTAATGAAATATACGCAAATTACCCAATTACCTTGTAATTTTCGTTAGTTGATGTGATCCTATTTTCTGCAAATGGAATATATTAGGACTAAAAATTTGCATTTGATACATTAGTCAATACTTGAATGGCCATATTGCCGAAAGTATTTCTGGACAGAATAATTACTCGTGAAGGCCAGAAAATAGTTGAAGACTTCATCGCCATGGAGATGTGCGAGGCTTGAAAGAAAGAGTTCGTGTTCTCCGCTCTACACTATCGGCCAGGTCTTATACTGGTTTAGTGTGCTACATAGTACACTATAGTCCCTTCTAACTGAAGCCAGATTGAATGGAACGGAACTGTCTACATGTGCTGGGGATGATATAGCAGGAGCATATATGGTGACAGTCTACCTTCCCAAAGCCGCGGCGATTTAAAGGGGAATTAAAAACATGGATCTCTACAGGCGATTATGGAGAGTTTCAAGGAGCAAGAAGGACAAAGACAAACTCTTCACAATTGTGGAAAATGACCATTCTCTGGAGGCAAATAAATATTGTAACCGCCGTATACTTCGGAAGACACATCGGCGGAAAATCCTACTAAGTCCCCCGAAGGAATCGGGGAGACTATACGAAATCATCCTTTCCTACTCCTGCTTCATTTACGATTCTATCACCGTACGAGTCATTCTTCTCTGTACGAAGATTATTTCCACAGATTACCATTAATTGTTTGTTTCCCCTCAGTTTTTTTCGTCCTCTGTGGCGACTTTAATCCTCCTACGCCCTCGTACCATACTACTCTCGGTCTTCCTCTCCTTCATAATAACTGTACCCATCCTTCCCTTCCCTTTTTTTCTTTCATGAACACCTGTCCCGGCCTTCAATTTAACCTTTCTAGAAGCCACTCAGATCGCACTCTTAATCTTGTTCTCTCTAACTTTCCTGTGGGTTGCTTTTCTTAATCCCCTCATGGCCCCTCTTCCTTCTCCTGACGCCCGTCATCCCGCTCTCAAGTTTGATGCTCAGATATCACGACCCCGCTGTCGCCCGCAAGTCTTCGAAGTTTCACTTTGGTAACGCAAATTTCGACGGTCTGACGAGTAGAGGTCGCCCGCGCACCCCAGCGAACTCTGTTTTTTAGAGTCGTGTTAATAGTGCAAGGGGTGATACATTTCGTGGCTAGATCCGCAAACCTATGGTGGTACCAGCACACGTCGGAGTTCAATGTGTACCGCGGCGCGTCGCTACCCGAACGCCCATCTCTCGAGGCGGCCAGAGAACGAGTTTGAGACCGCTCTCTCGAACGCAAAGGATATACCGCCGGCGTCAGTGTACCCACATTGTTCACAAGCGTGGCTAATTGCTTCTGGAGTTCCTTCACGTCGCGAACTCGCGAGACACCACCTCGATCACGGAAACGCACGCACTTCGTGTACCTTGTCCTCAAGAGGACCCACGTCGGTACGCACAAGGATAGCCTGCATGACCTCCGATAATCACTGAAGCCACATGGAGCTCCGCACCGACCTTTCCCTTACCTGGGGTTGCGGTTGTCAAGCGTTAAATCTGTCAGTAAGTGATCTTAACAGCTTCACTTATCGACAGGCGCCTGATAAGCTGGTCCTCTAGCCGCGCGTAAGAACACTCACTCAGCACGTAGTCGACGAGTGCGACGGATTCCGTATCCAGGCCGACTAACGCGTGATTGAATTTAGTGGCATCCGTCGTAATTCTCCCCAACCGCAAATTGCACCTCCAATTTGAGAAACCAGTCCTCCAGGTTTCGCCGCCGAAATGGAGGCACACTAACAGAAACGGCGGTTAGGGCGGCAGAAGGGCTCGCGAAATCCTTTCTCCATTACTAGCGGAGCAACACCACAAGAACTTGAAGGAGAGAGGTGAAGAAAACCTAGACCGCGAAAGAAAGGAGCGGCGCCGACTCGACCGGTGAAACGACCCTATACAGTGGAATTCCTGAAGACAATCCTTTGTAGCAATTATTGATTCTCGACGCTCAGCAGTGTTGAAAGTATCGGTTGGAAGCCAATTGATCAGTGCCAAATGGGAGATGAACGGGAGAAGAGAGCGAGCCCTCCGCCAGCAGTTACAGTAGGAGCCATGCAATCACTTTCTTAACGAAAAGCTGCAGACGAAGAAGGATGAAGGCGCTTTTGCCACGGTTAAAAACGGGACAAATTGTACCAACCAGTTTCTAGTTTGAATGGATGGAGCTAGAAAGCATTTAGCTGATACCCTGTCTCATTATAAGGCTAATGTAACAGCGTTGCAAAAGATGCATTGGACAGGGATCGCTTTGATTGAGAAGAGCCATTACACCATATATTATAGTGGCCATCCAGTAAACCATGTGGTCGGAGTAAGTTTCTTAGTCAGCCAAAAAATGAAACCTGTTGTTATCGACTTTGAAAATATAAGCGAAAGGCTATGCATTCTGCGTTTACAAGGCAAAGTTAGAAACATAATCCTCATCAACGTTCACGTCCCTACAGAGGAGACTGCAGAGTCGGAGAAGTATACCTTCCACGATGCAGTAGAACGAACTCTCGAAGCCTGTCCCAGAATAGATATAAAAATCATATTTCGGGATTTTAACAGACGAGTAGGGACGGAGCCCGTATTCAAGCGATGCGTTGGCTCTTATAGCTTACATCAAAATACAATGGTGGCGGATTATTCAATTAGCAGTGCTACACGAAATGGTTGTTAGAAGTGCCTGGTTTGCCCGGAAAGCGGTCCACAAACAAACGTGGGCCTCTCCAGGCGGGACCACTTTCACGTGCTGATTGAACGCCGCCACCTCTCAGCGTTGATGAATGCCAGAATATATAGGGGAACCAATATAGACTCGGACTACTGTCTCGTTGGAAAGGTGCTCCGAGCTTGAATAACAACATCGTCCAGAATTCACTCTGACATTTAGGTGAGAGTTTACACTGAAGCCATCCTATAAGGGGAAAATGGATGTCGCAATAACCACAGTCAACAGAGATGAAGCATCAACAAATGATTTTCACAATCACCTGAAGAACGTTATCATAAATACGGTCACAAATATACTTGGCCCCAGCCGCAAAACGAATCAGAACGGCTGGTTCGACGACGAATATAAACTAGCAACGGAGCATAAGAATGCTGCAAACCGGGTAATGTTGCATTCTCAAAAAACGCGGCCACGCGCGGTGACTTATCACGAACTCCGGCGACCGGGGAAGCGACCCACAGACGGAAAAGGCAAGCCTAGGAGAACCAATAAGTCTGTGAGCTCGAAAATACAGAGAGCAACTGCACCAGTAGTGGAAGTTTTACCAACAAGTCAGCAAAATGAAGCCTTATACACCTCAATCCTCAACCTGCCGAGACAAAGAGGATAATCTGATTTCCAACAGAATGAGCATATTGGAGCGATGGGTCGAGTACTTTGATGAACTACTGAACAACCGCGAGTTGGAGGTCGCACCAACTGAAGACGGCGGACAAATACTGCGACCACCAAGTATAGAAGAAACAGTGCACGTACTGTTTCTTCATCGGCTTAAAACCCATAAGTCGCCTGGGGTGTTGGCTGAGGTGAACGTCCTAGCATTTTTCCGGAGCATGTTAAATGGCATAATCGTCTTTATCAACGACAATAAATGCTAATTGTTTGTCGGCATGTCGCAGAAGCTGTTACTAAGAGAGAAGAAATGGGATTTGGCATAACATCTTTTGCTTTTATTTTACAGAGGATACTACCAAGTATCTTGCCTTAAACCTTCTTCCTTTATCTGTGACCAACTTTAGATATAAATAGCACACCCTCATGACATACCAATATATTGCATCAACGATTACTGAAAAGGCCCAAGTTAACCCACCTTGCATAGTGGCCATTGAAGTTAAGCGTTCTAACACTTCTTCATTCTTAGTTGGGGGTCGTGTGAACATTTTATATTCATTTTGTAATGTCTTTGAATTATTTTTGAAATAGAAGTAAACCGTCGTATACCGCAATAATCCTATATTAAAAAAGACAAAGTCTAAAGTCAGTTCAAAAAAGAAGAAAGGCAGAACTTCTCACTTTCGATTTGTTAGACAATTAAGCAGCTTTTCGTATCGAAAACCTAGTGCAGTTGTCACTTCTGCACATACCTAAAATATAAACTTATCTTAGACCTTCCAATTTTCAGCAGCACATCATTTATTGCACGAACCATGAATTTCGCACAAAGGAAAGCTGATTTTTATGAAATTTGACTTTAATTGTTGCAGTCCGTAAAGTAATTTACGTTGAATATGAATGACAGCTGTTCACTTTTATGACCTAGCAATTACCCTTACCAAGCAATTTCAAAACCACCACTTTCATTGAAAAGCTTCCAACTGTTCCATGTCAATTCGCAAACTCTTCATCAACAATATCATTGCAAAAGCTACTTCGGAAGGAAAAGGGGTAAGCTTCGGGGATTAAAGGATTAAAGTGAACATCATTCCACATTTAAACGTTTTTTAATTAGCGTTTACGTACTGACAACCTAAAATTAAATTCAGACAATAAACAAAGTTGATGAAAAGTAAGCTTTCATAATTTAATGAAAATAAATGAATTCTGTCAACTACGGAATGAAAAAACAGAAAACGTGTTCAAAGGATATTTGCGCTGTCATTTTAATTAAATTTTAAATTTCTCTAAGTATATATCTTGAAAAATTAACACTTGCAGAGTCATTCTCAGGGTGTATGTACATTGTCAAGGTTGGAAAAAACAGTAAAAATGAAGGCTAACATATGAAACGGAAAATCTCCACGACAATGCTAATGGCGTAAGGCAGCCAGTTCTTTTCGATTCGATGGTTTCACTTGCTTAAGTGTTGTGTTTTATCCTGAAAATGGCTTGGGAATACAAAATAATGTGTTTCAAGTGTTACATGTGAATTTGCACATTATCTTTCGTAAGAAGTTTTCGAGGATGAGATCTCAGAAGCGTTGAGAGATTTCTAAGAATTTTGATTTCCACCAAGCTTAAGACTGGGAAGACCAGGATTCAAATTAACCAACGTCATCATCAAACAAAGCAAAGGCTGACAAAATTAAAAGGTTAATTTTGCTTGCTATTTATCGCAATTCTACTAATCGGGGAAAGGGAAACCTTTAACATACTGAGTGTTTGAAGTAAACTGCTGAAAGTCCTTTGACCAAGTGTCCATTACATTGCGAAAACCATTTTATTTCTGGACCTTGAAAAGCCGTTTGACCCGTGATCCACACAAACTCGTCTGGAATGCTTTGAGGCAACACCTTGTGCCAGAGGAACTCCTCTTTGTTCCAGTCGCGGACACGGAACATCCAACGTTCATCGCCGCAGACACTGCTCAATGCGGATAATGTTTTCCTGGCGTCTTTCAACAAAACCTCGAGCAACCTGACTTCGATCGATGACAGCGACCTGCCCAGAACTAAATGTTGTAAATGTATCTGATCAATGCTATCGGCCAATAGTGAACTGCTTTATGAAGCAATTTCACGCATCGTTATCGATTATTCGAGAAACGTTTTAAATCGCAATTTTACCACAGTATCTTCCGCCCTATTGCAATCTATGATCAGCACCACACTGGTGGACTGCCAAGGACAATGAATGACGCCTCGCGGTAATGAATGCAAAGATGTTGCATTGAATGGGTGGGGTAACACACTATGATCACCTTCGAAATGAGGGCATCCGGAACCAAGATCATTTGCACCGATCGTATTTGATATCAAGGACAGGTAATTCACGCTGATGAGAACTCACTTGCTAAGATTGGTCTGGGTGCCAAAGTGAATAGAAAACGACCAAAAAGCCGACCGATACGCTAGATGGTAATTTGAGAGCATCACGACTCCATCCAAATTGGGCCTGTTACCGAGCAAAGAGGCAGCATCGATCGAGACTCGGCCGAGTACAGCCGCTATACACATACGTAATATATCACTTTTTTCACCCACATAAAGCCGCTGGCCAATTGATTCTTCATATATTATGTCGCTTGGCGAACGCATGCTCATATCGTCACTCCACGGGGGGTAGCTTCCTCTAAACTACAATTTTTAGTTTTAAATGTAAATATATAGTTCAGGAGCGATCTTCATCAATACACAGCTAGGTGAAGGATCGAATCGCTGAAAAGCCATGCCAGGAAGGAAGTGGGTGAATTCCATAAGTCAGCAAAGTGTTTCTGCACCACACATTTCGATATTGCCGGCCCTTTGGAGTCGTACGATTGATTATTCGGTCTACGCGTTGGCCTCAGGCAATACCTCTGAAGGGCATTACAGCATAGTCATATACTAGACTAGAATGGATTCCACGCTTTTGTGTTCCAGCCGTTATCATCACCGACCAGAGAATGTAATTCGAATCTACTCTCTTCTCGAGCTCATCCAGGGTGAGGAGCAGGCGTTCAGTTTGGATGTCGGTGGCAAGCCCCAGACGGCCGTCTTAGACAGGGTGAAGCCTTTCTTCCAGGAAACAGGGGGTACCGTAAGGAAGCATGTACGTTTGGTGACTGCCAGTTATAGCAAGTTCTCTCGCCGAAACCCTCGGATTCAGTTGGAGTATTGAGGCAGAGCGATGTGCGTCGATGGTCGAAAGGAGAGCCGGCAGTCAAGTTTCAGTAGAAAAGCATCAATAGTTAGCCATGAGAAAAGTGACAATTTTTTAATCATTTTTCGCAATTATAACAGCGCTTTACTCGAATGTTCTAACACACATCTACAAAAGATAGTTCTAATTTTTAACAAATTCAAATTGTTTGTACATCAGAAAGTTGATAAAAAGTTATTAACACATAGTCTCCGTCTTTGTGAAAATATCCGTTGACGTGTGTGTTTATAAGTTAAGAGAACTTCACACCCTTAGCATTTAATGAGCTTCTCTAAGCTTTACCTTTTGTCGTTCTTGCCATTGGTTGAGACTTAATAATTGCAAAGTTTCTTCTGAACGGACCGATTTCTTCATTCTAGGCAAAAACTGCCCCATTAATTCTCTAAAAAGAAGTGCATCTGCAGATACTTACCTATCAGTCGGTATGTCAATCTGCCTGCCGGTTTATCTGCCTGTTTCTGCCAATCTGTTCTTTTTTCTGGAGGTGAAAAGCTTCAAAGCAGACTGGCACATATTTTGCCAGCGTATCAAATTTTTACCTGTTAAAACCGTCTGTAACCCTTGGCCTCCTCCTTGTGGAATCACAGTTAAATATTATGTGGGAGAAGAGAGCATAATTCTAGCTACTTCCCTACTCGTCCAGCGACTGCTAACGCAACTTCGTCTTTCTGCCACCCCTGGCGTATACTGGACTAATGATTCAGATCCTAGAACCCCTGCACTTTTCTTTCTCCCCTGACATTGAAAGAAGGGTTGATCCATCCTTATGGCATACCATCGTAGTGGGGGCAATTAGGTAAATTGTGGGTCCATTGACCCTCTTTCGCTCGTTTTCATGGTTGTACGAAACTGCGTAACTATTCCTCCTTTTGGGGTGAATTTTTTGCAACAAATATAGTCAGTTCGGAATCAAACAAAAGGTCTCAATTAGTGCTTTTCAATCAAGTTCTGAGATTTGATGCGAAAGGGGGCAGTACGAAGGCTGGAAAGTGACCATTTCCCTCAAGTAACCATTCTTAGCGACAATCGAAAAATCTGAAAAAAGGTCATGAAACTACCTCTATCCGATGTCTAGGGTCTGAAATACCCTCCAGACTGACATCTACTTAAATAAAGTTACAATAATTTTAAGTACTTGGGTGCAAATTCCACTTATCTTCATACTAGAATCATGAAATTTTGTGGTAGGCATAATGTACCAACTTTGGCGAAAATCACACTATTCCTAACAAAGTTAAAATAAGTCCAAGTAAGATACAAATACGAAAACCAAAGAACGAACAACATCGAATCGCACTTGTCAAATGAAAACAATAAAGATAGGAGACAACAACTTTGAGACCGTTGAAAATCTCTCCTATCTAGGGTCACAAATCACAACCGACAACAGCTATGACGGTGAAATCCGCGTAGTCCATTTCAGCTTAGAAAAACTGTTTCGCTTGAAACGTCTCACCATAGGGTTAAAGCTTTTACTGTACAGGACAATAATCTTGCCAGTCTTTGTGTATTCCTCGGAAACCTCGGTTTTTAGTTAAATAACCTGCGAACTCATTCGAGAGAAGAATGCTCCGAAGAATTTTTGGCCCCCTACATGAGGGTGGACGGTTCCGCAGCGTACAGAACGACGAAATCTATGAGCGATACCACGACGGTCAGGTTTTGGTTAATAATACTGATTTAGTTAACTCAATGTTATTTCACATTATAGCCAACACTATTATACAAATTCTAGTTAATTTTTACAAATAATTAAAATTACAACTTCTATACATACATAAATCTTTTTTTTGTAATATCCTCTTTTCTCTCTGACAGCTGACGGAAGACTCACCATTTTTTCTTGTCATTCCGCCGCCTACTAATGGCACTCTTCTACCGCCTGCTCTCCATTCCTGTGGCGAGTTCTAAACTGAGTGGAGAGCGCCGGTGGTGTCATCCGACCGCTCGTATTCGCAACATTCGAAATAAATTTTCGAATGCCTCGAATCCCACCGCGCCATAAGGTTGTGGATAAAATCCGGCTCATCAGGTTACGGTGGGCGGGTCACTTAATCTATATGGACGAGGATGATCCAGCCCGGAAAGTCCATAAGGGCAATATCTATGGTAGAAAAAGAAGACGGGGCAGACCTTGCATGAGATGGAGTGATGGCGTAGGTCAGGACGCCAGACAACTTTTAGGGATATCGAATTTGTGGGCCTCGGCGCAAAAGCGGGGTGTTTGGAGTTTCTTGTTAAGGTAGGCCTAGACCGGATACGGTTCTTGTGCCGATGAAGATACAAATGAGACAAATGTCCACTCAGCTTTTGGTTTTCCACTTGTTTAATTTTATTCATCAATGACATGTTGTAGCCCATAAAACATTATCACAAATTGATAGCAGTTTTCCTGAAACTTTTTGTTCCTGGGCTGCCTGAGTCACCAAGCGGTATTCACGAGAGTGTACACCATTCAAAATACTAGGAGAACCACGTAATTTCCAGCTGTTTCCATGAAGTGACTCGCTCATACTGAAAGAAACTAATGAGTGACGTTGCTTTGTCAAGAAAACGGTGATGGAGCGGTAACAGAGAGGAGGGGAGCAAAAGGGAATTCCAATGAATTTCGCCTCTGAGATCAAAGAAAGGAAAGGTATCTGTCAGTGCCACCCATCTTAAATCAGAAACAGCGGTCCACACTAACGGTATACTAAAAGGTAGATATGACTTTTTGTATCTGTTGGTGTGGGACCATCTTTCATTGTATTTGCAAAATAACATCACAGTTGCACAAAATAGTAGTCATTTAATAATTTTATTGTAGAACAAAGACACGTTATTGACAGTATAATGTGAAAAATATGCAATGAATTATAATTAACCGACGTCATTGTGTTCATTTGAAATGGGCACCAGGCGGACCACGATGTGGTGGCCCGTGGTGTGGAGGCCCGTGATGCGGTGGTCCATGATGGGGAGGTCTGTGATGCGGTCGTGGAGGGCTATGGTGACCTAGGGAAAAAAAAGTATCTATGAATGATATCTGGACCAATTCCCCTAACTGTCATAATTTTCTGAATCCAGTCACAAATTTAGTGGATCCATTTTTGATTTTCTTTTATATACTTGAAATGACAATGTTGAAAACTGAAATCGAATACTTATGATTCAATGTTTCATGTCATTATCGAAGAGACAGTTAAGGGTACACAATATTCAATTGAATAGTAACTTACCTGGCCTATGGGAAGCAGCAATTCCGCCAATGATCCCCCCAACGACGGCACCTACAATCGGGGCCACCGGGGTGGGCTGGGGTTTAATAATAACAGTTGGAGGCACATATGTAAATGCTTCTTTCCCCACATACTGAATAGTGGTGCCTGCCCCTACGTGGATATGCGTAACCCTTTCGAAAGGAATTCGATGAAGAAATTCACAGAAATGGTTGCCGTCGATATAAATCGAATAGCGTCCTGGCTCCACTCGGATGTCGACTTCATAATATTGCCCTGGCCGGATTGGACAGCCACCAATCCGTTCTTCAGCTCCCCAAGTGTAATTATGGAAGTGATTGCGAACCACTGTGAACTCCAGCGGGCGAATGCTCAGATGTAAGGCTGCATTATCCTGCATGTGACGGGGACCACATTGTAAGTCAATATTGAATCGATCAGCTACATGCGGCATAAGACCCCTGATCAATAGTCTAGCTCCGACGTATAGACCACCGGGGATGTGTCCCAGAAATGGAGCCGGCTTAAAGTGAAAAAGGATAAGAATAAAATGTCAAAAATTATGAGAATAAAATGTTCAATTATAAAATCCGGAATCCAGAAAGAAGTCTCACTTCCGATGTTCTTGATTAGAAAAGTCTAGTTTCGCAACTTAAATCATATTAGCTTTGATGGCGACTTGATCAACAATAAATCGGCACTTATGGAAGTTAGCAAGTTATAAGGCTCGGCAATTACTCCTAAGTTACATTGTAGATGGCATCCTTATTGGATGCTCACTATTTGACTCACTAATTTTGCTAGATTCACTAAATTCAACAAAATATGACAGTTTCTATCCCAACAATATAACCACCAGAGGAACTCACAGGATTATAAGCAGGCAAGGATGCCATTTCGACTCTCTTAAATTAGCTTTAATATTATGCTGTTAACGTCACGTAATGAAAACGAAACTAAATTAATACTGAACAATGTAGTTCGAATCGATCTATCACAATTTGTCGAAAATTATCTTATCTGAGAATTAAACGGACTGTAACCGATATCCGATAGCGAATCATTGGAAAAAGATTGCATTGCAGAAAATATTCGATAATAACAAGCGTTTGGAAATATTTAGTAGATATGTTACTGTAAAGAATGAAATGGAAAAATTTATGAAAAGAAAGTATCTATTTTGATACTTTCCTTTGCGAGTTTTCTTGAAAATAACAGTTATTCGGTTTCGATGCAAAGTGTAGACCTGTTCGACGATAATGCTGGTAATATCAAATAATTTCATGACTTATTATATTTCCATCGCTCAACTGTTCAGGAAATACATACAGGACCTTTTTTAGAGCAAAAAATATCACAGTTCCTATCTATTACCGAGACGTGCCCAATAATTCTTCTGCATCATATTTATACTAGGAAAATGAAGACACTAGATGAGGACAGAGGAATAAAATAGCTTTTGTACTATTTGCGGTCAAGAAATGAATTACAGAATAAACTGATGCTCTCTGGGAACCAACTTACCGGTCTCCGTAGGCAGATATGTTGCTCTCAGGAGCTAAGTCGTTAGTGCTTGGTCATAACTACTCCCTACACGAAGTGGTCCTACTTTTAACAAAATGCTGTTGATCTAAACCTCCAAACGTCCCCATTTGATAGTTTGCAATCGAGGATATCAGAATGCAATCGTCCTATGCTCATTCGACTTATAACTAACTGGTTTCATATCGCATGTGAAGTTGACCATTAAGTCGAGGTAAGTCTTTGCAGTATCGATAGGCAGGTAATAACATCCAAGAAGGGAGAAGTTGGGAAATCAGAGAGTAATCAGAAGCAATGCGAAGTGCATGCCTGATCCTGATCAAAAATCACAAGTGCCGCCAAATCCTGCTGCATATGCACAAGCAAGTATGAAAGGAGAACACTATAGAGGGTACATCCGGTCCAAGATCTCTGAAGGAATAATGGAGGTTGGAAGTGGAAAGAGCAGGACTGAGTAAAGAAATGGACCTGCTGACGAATGGGAAAGTTAGGATATCTAGGCTTGAACCTACAAGCAAATGCCATGAGGAAGGACGAGGACAATGTTCCGAAATGTATGCTCCAAGCATTGAGAGCAAATGGCCAGCACTAAGATAGCCCAACAATACGCCCACCATGCAAAAGCTGAATCTGCATTAATTGCAATTGCTCAATTTCCACGGATGACATTGCAATAGTGTTGGGTTGAGAAATCTGGATGTAAAGAGGGCAGATTTGTGGTCTACAAAAAAGAGGAACGCAACCAATTTGGAATTCTACTTGTCAAAAACCAACAGCTTGCACAAATCTTAAATCAAAATTACATTTGGAGTCCCCGTGCATGTTCAAGTTGCAATGATGACCGACAAGAGAGCTGGTGACATTAGACTACTTCCTACGAGATGATACCTCCATCCCAACGAAACAAGTTGTTAGGTTAGTGAAGTACTGCGGATCGAAGGCGCAACTATTCCTTTAAGACTCTGATGTCAACACCAAAACGAGGACTACGGAAGCAATTATATCAATCGAAGTGGTGTCTATCGTCTTAATTTTTTTCTCAGCAATATACGACGTAGGAGACATGCCAACATTCATTGCTAGAAGCAGGCAAGAGCTCCTAACCATAACCCTAGGCAATATCCTTATTAATGGACAATATTAAGGAATCACAGGTGGACAGATTGAGAAACTGTAAGGTTTTTAAAAGAGCCATCATCGACGCATATGAGCCAGCTTTCCAGTTAAGACAGCCATTTCATCAAAGTTTGTACCTTGATGGAACAGGCGGAACTTATCCGGAATAGGAACAGAGGTTCGGAAGCTTTTCAATCGAGCTAAACAAACCAGGGACCGACCGAAGTATAAAAACGCATTGAAGACGTATAGCGAAAAGATTAGGAAACGAAAATGAACTAGCTTCAGAAAATTTCTATAACGTGAATGAACAAACCGCAGAACCATCCAAGCTAATATATGATTGTAGCTGAGGATATGATGAGAGGATATAGGTCATTTACCAAAAGCAAGGAGGAAGGGGGCATTTAATTCTCAAAAGTAATCTCTCTATTCCAAGAAGGGAAACAGTAAAATGTTATGTGCTAACTCAGCAGTAGACAAAAGAAGGAAGACCAAAAAAATGGAGGATACCGAAAGAGATCGGAAGCTAGAGCAAGATGGGCAGTGCGAACTTTTAAACCAGTAAAATCATCCGTAGTGGGCAGTATGCTACCAGCGCTAATTCTAAGGGGCCTAGAAATCATTTTAGGATCTCCCGTCGGGCTTGGTTGTGCTAATATTGGGTATAATAATTGATCAGCTCCAGGAAGAGCTAATAAATACTGGAACAGTGATCCAAGGTTACCCTAGCGGTATAATGTTCATCTGTAGTGCTAAGTATGAGGGCATCAGTGACACAGTGGAAGAAAGCAAATGGAACTGAGAACTACTAGTAGCTGGTAACTACTGTGAGGAGATCAATTAAAGCGGTGATGCACCGTTTTCATGCCACAGACCATGAGTGCTGTGCGAAGAATAAGACGACTCAAGTCATCATACCCAGCCGGTAATATTTACGAAAGTAAGCCCCAACTTAGAATCAAGGATCATGCGGTGAGGAATTCTCCGACAGTTTCTTCCTTCTCGACACATATCTGGCCCAAAAGGTCTCTTAATTGGGTCTTATTGTATGGGGGCACCTTCCTTGAGGCGCAGGTGGTGAGACTTCACCATGTGAAATCAGCGGCTGCCAATAGTGCAGTAGAATCCACCCTTGACAATTGTGCGGACCGAATGACTGTCAAGGACGGAGCCCAGCTAGATAGTTGAAGGGATCACTTCTGGGTACAGACTGATTATGTTACCCCTAGGACTCAGATCGGCAACACATCATTGGTTTCCACTTTGCTCTAGTTAGAAAGCCACACCAAAAAATCCTGTATAAGCTCGGTTTACGTGTAGCATAGTTCTCTGATATTGACCAGAGTTCCAGATGTACTCGTACTTGTCTTTGATGTTACTATGATCTTATAACTTTAAAGGCGAACATCTGAGTTCACGGAATCTGACAGCACTGTGTGACTAGCGTGTTTAATATGGAGGTCGATGGCAACGGAGTGCAGAAATACATTACGGCCAATTTCTAAAAGGACTACAAAGCCCAAGTAGCACCTTACCATTCTTTGGGTCCTGTTGTATTTCTGGCTCTGGACTGGCAGCGGGACAACAGAAACGCACGCCAAAATGAGACAAATCACGGTTGTTTACTTCCAAAAAATCATCCTGGTTCGGAGAGCTCAATTGCTCGCGAAGGTGTTCTTGCAAATGTAGAAGGCTTTATAGTCCCTCTTAATCCTATGTTTTAGGTTTAAACTTCAATTTAAGGAAAGATCCAGGGTTATTGCCAGAGTAAAGTACATTGGATGAAGGTAACAATTTTTCCGTATTTATTCGTGGAAGGTGAAGTGCGGATATCCTTTCCTTGGTGGCAGGAGCATCAGCTTCGGTTGGGTTGGTTAATACCGAGTCCGAATCATGCAGTCCACATGCAAATCCTTTCAAATCTATAATCTCAATCATAACTGAGGAAAATATCCCTCACATTAATATCACCAAGTCGTTGGCATACACCATTACATTCACCCACAGTATCTTTAGAATTTCATTCAGCGCTAACGATGAGAGCATCGGAGAGACGGAGCCAGCCTGGGATATCCCTCTAGTCACAGCTTTGCTCAAGTGAATACCACCGCTGAGCAGATTGGATTATGCTAGTTCTTAACATGGGAAATATGCGTTGCGTAATATACATCTCTAATTTTATTCTGATTAGAGCTTTTTTGATGGATTTAGTACTCATATTGTAGAACGCTCCACCTTATTATAATACCTTCAATTGTTACTACCTTCTGGCTGAAAGGAAAACAGCTCGTCTTCCAAAGATGCACCTGGCATTAACACCTCGTTTTCTTTTGTCTCGAATTTGAGTCCATGTTTTAGTCACATGAAAAATCCGCGAAAAATGTCCTTCCTGGCCAGCCTGCTACCAGGTCTCAATTGAAGTAAGTGTCGGTACTGACTCTTTGCTGTAAAAATAAGCGCGTAGCGAGTCGATTTAGCGATGACGTTGTGCCGCCACGTCAACCATGCCCCTGCATCCGATGTCACGAGGCAGGTTCATCCACATGCATGCATTCATCCGGAATTTGGACATAGCTGTCCGTATCCGCCGTTGGGCTTTTTCCAAAGTTCCTGCACTTTCCTCACCTACCCCCCCCCCCCCCCCCGCAACCCCAAAACAATCACAGAAAGCCGACCTGTTGCCAGAAGCCGAAACGACTGAATATCAAGGTGAAAACCTACGAAAGAAAATCGAAGCGTTACTATGTGATACCGGGGCGGTCAAAATGAGTGAGGTTTCGGTGATAATCGAGTGCAAGGACCTAAATAAAGTCACCACAAAGACCAAGATCTGCGAAGCTTTGCAGTCTCAATTATGGTTAGAATCCGTTAGCGAAACTAATGTGTTACGACTTAGGAGGACGTACGATGACACAAAAAACACGTCGTTAAGTTTTCCTATCAAATGAACAACAAAGGCGGTAGGGGTGGGTAGATGCCTTCCGAAGAAGAGTTGCTGGTATAATTCAGAAGTCGAGGAATGTCGGAAAAAACGGCCTAAGCACCAGGAAGTACTCCCAGCGCAGAAGAAACTCACCTGAGTTCGAGGAATTACACGTGCAATACTAAAACGCGAGGAGAAGAGCAACTATCGAACATTACAAGCAAATGGGTGCTGGAACACACCCTGATCAATCGGATGGTGTATGCAGGTCGGTGATATCATAAAAAGCAAAACTGTAGAATGTAAAAGGCAAAACTGTAGAATGTAAAAGGCAAAACTGTAGAATATGGTGAACACTTCTTATATAAACCGGTATGTCTGGTCAATACCATTGGCAAACTATTTTAGCGAATGATATGCTTCCAACTACAGAAATGGAAAGAGGTCTTTCTGACAAGCACTATATCGACACAACCAATATGATGAAAAAATCATGGAGATCCTTGTCAAACTACTAGCGACATGCTGCCCAATTTCTACTGGGGAGCAGACTTACAGCACATAAAAAATAAGTAGTTTTAATCGGCAGGAGGAGGAATGAAACAACAGTAAATATGCTGCAATTGAAGAATCTTCCATTGCTAGAGAATACTACCGAACACTGGTGGGTCAAGTAAAAGCCGAAGTCTCCTTCTTTAAGAGTAGCTAGCGCTGTGCTACTCTACGAACCTCTGGTATGGGCCAATGTGGGCGAAAATAAGTCAAACTATAGAGAACTAGGTATGGCGTATTGGCTAAGTATAGACCGGACATGTTGTGCTTATCGACCAACATGTGCAGAAGTAACATAAATATTAGCAGAGAAGCTTACCATAGACATCTGATAAAACCTATGCAGTCAGCGAGTCTAGCCCATTTTGGCATGGCAAAAGAGGTAGGACGAGTAACGAATTGGTCGTTGGATATACCGCATCATTTCCGACATTGAAGGATAGATTGGACGAAATCACGGGGTGTTAATTCAAGAGCTAACACAATTCATGAGTGGACATGGAGGTTACCGTGCATACTTACATAGATTGGGGCAAGCAAATCACCCTATTCTCCAGGATGTTTAAAAAAATGGAGAATGTTGTGCTTCATTGTCCAAGGTTTACTGCGCCCCGGATAAGATTGGAGGCTTTCGAAGATAGTCGCTTAACGCCAGAATAAATTGTGGAGTTCACGCTGGAATCGAAAAAGGTTTGGGAAATCTTCATGAACAGTTTAGGCAGGAAGGAGAAACAAGGAAAGGAGGAAACCACAATGAGCCGCAGTGAACTGATCCATTCACTCGGCGCAATGCTTTAGAACAGTCCCGCAAGAAGGAGATGGTAATAGTAAGTAAGAGTCTTACATAACAGCGAGAATCAGCAGTAGGTTTCGAACCTTTCCACTTTCTAATGATGAAGACCAAAAAACTGACAATTTTAATAAGGTTTTGTTGTTTGTGACGAGTTTATTTTTTTGTGAGAAAGAGATTATGTGTCGTTTTAATAAACAAAACTTTTATTCCGTAACTAAATATTAGAAGTAAAGGATTATCTAGGATTGTTACTATAATAGAATACTTATATACGCATAAATATATATAGAGCTTAGATACTGATACCATACATTATCTTATAAATTACGGGCAATATTCAATAAAGAATATTAGCTTACTAAACAGAGGAATAATTTCCTTATCAATTTGCTGACGTAACTACCAATGCCTGTGGTGATGATGATGATGATGATGTGGCCCCCAGTGATGATGACCTACCGAATAAAAATCAGTTGTACCTTTTTAAAATATCTACATTTAAGAATTTCTATTACCTGGTCTAGCAATGGAAGCTGCAGCAGCTCCTATCAATCCACCAACAACGGCAGCCCCTATGGCTGGCCTCCGTGGAGGAGAAGGAGCTACTACAACAGTAGGGGGCGATACAACAACTGGTGGACAAGGTGGTGGTGGTGGAGGGTAAACCCCTTGGGGATAGCCCTCTTGTCCAACATAGTAGAGATTAGTATCCCCTGCGATACGAATGTGGGAAATCCTTTGGATAGGGATCCGATGTTGGAAGCTACAGAAATGATTTCCATTAATCCGCACATTGAACCTATCATATTCGACGTGGATTTCCATTTCGTAGGGCTGGCCTCGGACGATGGGACATGACCCGAAGCGCTCTTCATTACACCAATTGTAGTACTGGAAGCTGTTGCGGACGATAGCATATTCCAAAGGTCGTACGCTTATATGAAACGCGATATCATCTTGCATTACTTGACTTCCGCACTGGAAATCGACATTAAATCTGTCACCAGAGTATGGCATTAGCCCTCTGATGACGAGTCTGGTCCCGACATTGACACCGCCTGGGATGTAAGATAGAAACGGCACGCACTAATGAAACAAAGAAACAATTATCATTTCGAAGTCAATTACAAATGATTAACACCTAATTTAAGCACAACACACTTATGTTTCGAGGAATGAAACCAGGAAGCAGGAGGACACACTTACAGGACTATAAGCTGGTAGGGAACACATTCTGCTAATTCCGATCGGTCACAAGTTTCACACTGTATTGATCTGGGTGGTATCTGAGGAACTGTAAGCACTTGTGTCAATTTTCCATTATATAAAAGCCATCGTCGCAATTTGATGCAGAAGTTATCTTATCGCAACGGTTTACAGCTCTCAACCTGAAGTCGATAAAGATACAAGCAGGGAGCACTTGCCGTAGTAATCGAAACAAATACTCCCCAACTAATGATAAAATTAGCCCAATTAGTCATAGATTTTTAACCAATACTTCTTCGACTATCAACCACTGATTGAGTTATCTTTTGGAAAATACTTTTCTGAAATCCAGTGAAAGGCTTATAATAAGGCCAAGAAGGGGATTTTAACGAGGGCTGACGTCACTCGAAAGGGTGAAATTATTGCAAATAAATTTTTAGTTTGTAATCATTATTTTCATGAATCACCCAAATTAGGTTTTTAAGAAGCAGATTGAGTGTTTTTTCGGAAGATATTACTGATTAATCAGGTTTCTGGTATTGTCAAATGATAATTTTCTTAAAATTTTTTATTTTGTTGTAAATAGGGGTTACAAGTATTAAGTATGACTGCAGATGGTATAATGTGAACAAAGTAGAGCAGATTTTTAAAATTGTTTTATTTAGAAAAGAAAAGGGTTCAAAACTGGTCTACGTAACCTTAATATAACTTACAAACTCAAAATCAAACTCAAAATATTTGTTCATTATTCCCTTTTATTGTTGTCAATTATATGGAATATAGCTCTCTTGGACACAACCTATCCCTACTTCCGGCGCCAAGCCACTTGCGATATTTTTTTAAAGTTTTGTGTAAAACAAAACCTTATTAAAATCGATTCACTGTCTGTTTGGCTGTCTGTTACAAGCACTTTTCTCCAAAATGGCTAAACGGATCCGAACGAAATTTGGTGGACAGATGAGAACTATGAAACAACTACCACGTATACAGTTGGTGATATAACTTTAGTTTGAGTTTAAAGAGGGGCTCCCCATACATGCAAGGGGGGATTTAAAAATCTTTTCCATCGGATGTAGTCGTCTCGATTAGTACTTTACGAGACTGATATTAGTTTTGGCGTAAAAGTGAGCGAGTAAGGAATCAAAATATACACACTTAAAGTGAGATAAGGCTCATTTTCGGAAACTACCCAAACCAAAAAGCCGAACAAAAATCAAGAAAGTACGCTTAGATGAAATGCAGGTCTAAAAAAAGTGTCCCATGCCCATAGCTGCTCAAATAAATTTACTAATAGTATGTTACCAACTTTTAGAAATTTACTGAAAACCCCCCTTAAGTTCATCCTAAGAGTAGTAAATATGCACCGGCATAGAGGACAGCCTCGTAAATACACATGCCAAGCCTTATGGAAATCCAACTATTAGTGTCAAAGTGGTAGCAATTCATACTTATCAATTTCGTGCGAATTTACCGCATCCTAAGCCATACAAACAAGATGCTGACTTCATAATTAACAAGAATAATTGACATTTGAATGAAATATTAAAATTCCATTCATGAAGAATCTACTTCTCCCCACCCTTTTTAAGGTTTTGTGTAAACACAAAACCTTATTAAAATCGGTTTACCGTCTGTCTGTCTGTCTGTCTGTCTGTCTGTCTGTCCGTCTGTCTGTCTGTCTGTCTGTCTGTCTGTCTGTCTGTCTTTCTGTCCGTCACACGCATTTTTCTCGGAGACGGTTATAGCAATTGACACCAAATTTGGTAGAAAGGTGGGAACTGTGAACGCTCATACATACAGTGAGTTACATCTTTTTACGTTGAATTTAAGGGGGGGTCCCCATACATGCAAAAGGGGGGTGTAAAATTTTTTTTCATCAAATATAGTCATGTGGGGTATCAAATTAAAGGTCTCGATTAGTACTTTTCGAAGCCGGTCTTAGTTTTGACATTTCTTAAAAATGTGGGGAGTGCGGGGGGTTGAAAGTGATCATTTCTTTAAGGGGGCCATTCTCAGCAACTACCAAACCCAAAAATCTGAAAAAAATCAGGAGGCTGCCACTATATGGTGCCTTGGCTCCGAAATACCTTTCATACCGATATCTGTTCAAAGAAAGTTAATAATAGTATATTACTATAATTTTTTGTAATCGGCTGGAAACCCCCCTTAAATTCATCCTAGCGGTATGAAATTCTGCAGTGATGTAGGCTATAATATAGAGCATGATCATACGAAGTTTGATGGAAATTGCACTATTACTAACAAATTTATAACACATCGAAGTTGTTGCTTCTTTGAAAATTGAAGGCTATCAATGTCAATATCACCCGAAGGTGGACATATGCTTATATTACGTGCTACGTACTAAGAAATACACAAAACCTTTCGTACCTGAAGCGTCCAGCTTCCGGTTTCCCGACTTGTTTACATCTGTTGCAGGTCAAATTCTTCGCTTTTGCTAATAATACTAAACTCTGCTCTGTGACACGGAGTTGTCATGCACTCGTCCCTCCTTACATCTTCTTTGTTTTCTTCAGCCTTTGTACCGTCCACAAACGGAGACAGCTCGTCAAATACCTGATCTGGATGTAATCGTAAGGCTTTCGCAATTTTTCCACGATCGGTGCAACTCTATAACGATCGCGGATATCCTCATTTCGGATGTGATCAAAACTTGGCACGCCACTAATCTAACGCAACATCTTCGTCTCCATTAGCGCAAGACGCTATTCATTGTCTTTTATATCATAGTTGTCCAACACTCCATAGAGAGCGACACGACGGACGACACTGCGGTAAATTTTAGATTTGAGACGTTCGTTGATACGTCGATCACAAAGAACACCATTTGTGGAACGCCACTTCATCCGGGTGGCGTTAATTCGTGAAGCAATTTCATAACGCTGTTCTCCATTGGCTGATAGCGCTGACCCGAGGTATTTAAATCGCTGAGTTCTGGGCAGATCACCGCCGCTGACAGTGATTGCCTGGTTCATCGGGATCGGTCGTCAAAAATCCAGTTTTGTTTAGATTTAATCTGAGACCGTGTTGCATGAGGCGGTCATTCCATTTTTGGACAAGTTGCTCGAGATCATTTTTGCTATCAGATGCTAGGAAAATATCATCTGCCTAAAGCAGTGTATAGGGTGCTCGACGTTGG
Source organism: Hermetia illucens (assembly GCF_905115235.1). Classification (NCBI taxonomy): domain Eukaryota; kingdom Metazoa; phylum Arthropoda; class Insecta; order Diptera; family Stratiomyidae; genus Hermetia; species Hermetia illucens. The sequence goes on from NC_051852.1 coordinate 118,211,388, forward strand.
ATATCCCGTGTGACGGTGTTTATAGCAAAAACAAAGAGGGGTGGTGAGAGGGCGCTTGTTTGATGAACGCCAACAGAGACACGAAGGGGTTTTGATACACCCGCCATAATTCTAACTTTACTTTTAGGATCCTGGTAGAGCAATTGAACCCAGCGCACGAGTTCTTCTGGCACTACGTGTTGTCGTAAAGCATACCAGATGAGTTCGTGTGGCACACGGTCAAACGCTTTCTCTAGATCCAGAAATGCAATGTAAAGAGGGCGATGCTTCTCACGGCGGGGCGGGCCAATGCGTTTCTCACGCTGTTTTATCGGTGGCCTAATTCGCAGGACGGCAGTCAACAGCCGATGTTGAGGTGCGATGGTCTCCTAGGGAACGACTTTGCAATAAGTGACAGTAGTAAAATGTTAGAGTCTTATGAGAATATAGCCGATTGCATTTTACTGCTCTCACTATAATATGTAGGAAGATGAGACAATCGTTTGATGAACCATGTATTTATAAGTACAAGGTCATGGGTGCCCGCAAAATCGATTATACGCACGCCACCCTCATTGCGCGCTCTGAACCCTATTCGCCCATGGCACCTGTAGCTGTAACATTTGACGCAACGACAAACCAGGTATCAGTTCGGTGCCACTTAATCGACCCGCTGGCAGTTCTAATCCGCATAATCTAGTGCAAGCCAGCCAAGGTGCGCTTCATTACCTTAATTTAGGTGAGAACATCGGTCTTAAAGGAGGGGTCAAGCTCTCTTGCTACGCCTTTACGGTGACTAACAGTTTCATGGACAACACGCTGCGAATGCCTAGGGTTTTCAGATCCTTAACAATATCCTGTGCGAAGCATATGTGATTCAAACTACAAATTATTAGTGTAAATCTTTGGAGATTGTGGTCTGCATTACTCTGAAACTATTGATGGGTTGAACTATAGCAATAAGAAGAATTCTGGAAGTCATCTCTTTCCTCCGAGTTACCTGTGGTGGTTGTTGTTGATGTTTGCGTGGCACTGGATATGTTATTTGTTATCAAGTTTGGCTGTAGATGTGATACAAGAGTCCGTTTCTGCGGGGTTTGGTTTGATTTAATTGTTGTCTGATGGAATCGTCGACTGTAGACTACTGATCAAATCCTCCAGAGATTTGTTAGCTTAATTTCTGAGGTACACAAAGGGGAGATTTATAGCGCACATCCATGTTTGACCCTACAAATAGCTCTGCTCGCGATATTGGTACAACGACAACCACCATAAAATTCCTACAAAGCACCAACTACAAATAACCGAGCAAAGAACATATGCCCCAGGAATATATGATCTCAATGTGTCACCCCGGTTCCCTTGATATCAGGTAACCTTTGGTGAGGCTGTGTAACAAGCGTCGCTTCAGATAAGTCTCACTGTAGACTTGGGTCTAACCGCCCTCTTCGAATACCTGGGTACGTCTAATATAGTCAAGAAGTTCGGAGAAGGCTTAAGATGATATTGTGATCTCAGGTTCAATATCGACAGCTTATATGATCCAGCTCTTGCTCTATAGTAAGTAGCCCATCTAAGAATATCGATAAGCCCACGCCCCCAAAATAGCCGACTTGTAGGTCGCCCCAAAAGCACGGAAGGGACGGAAGCCTTTGGGGCGTTTGGAGAAGTTAATAGACTCTCTTGACGTTAAAAATTCGATTGAAGATTCTGAATCGTTACCAGTGAAAGAGCAAAAGCTTCTATACTATCTTTGAGCGTTTGAAAGCAACAGGCATGAAAGGCATCTAGCCGGTGATGTTAAAGGAGGATATAATTCATCTAGAGCGACATCAAGAAATATAATACTTTTCTGGCGAGTTTTGTTCTATATTAGATGCCTACCTCTTGGCGGAAGGTTATGGTAGTCCTCATACCAAAATCTGGAAGGATTGATGTTTCCTACCCAAAGGACTTGAGAAAAACTAACTTTAAATGGTTTTCGATGAAATGTCCAGATAGATCAGTTGATTTACGGCACTTCGGCAGCGGTCACTAAATAAAGCCAGCGTGGAAACTCCTATGAGTCTGTACAACGTTTTATGTATTCAAAGATAGAAACCAATTCTGAATCAATAGAATGCGATAGAGGTGTCCATAGATATTGAAGATTTTTTAAACGGCGTAAGAGGTTTGTGATGCTGCCAGAGAACATAGCATTGATGATACTTTAGTCAAGTGGATCTGTACTGTGCTAACGCAGAGATTTCCGTATACTGGGCAGGTGCGATTCACTACCTGACGACAAACGTGACGAAAGGCTGCCCCTAGGAGGTGTGCTCTGGTCACATTTTTCGAGTATATGTTAATTGACTCAACGACAACAAGAGCATGTGTCGATGAAGGTGACGTGGTGGCTATTCATGAAACCTCGGAATCCTTTTGTGGGAATATACTCATGCTATCGATTTTATTGACAGTTCGACAGGTGCGGACTGCCAGTAAGAATAATAATCGTTGGCGTAACAATTCAATTGGATCAGGGCCTTGAAGTGCACTTCATTCAAGATCGTAATGGTGTACTACAGGATTACAATACCCTATAGGAGGCATTTCGCCCGCCCGAGATTATTCCTGTGATCTGACTCAGGTACAGATTCACAGCTAAATGGAGTGGTATTCGACGTCAAATCACGATACAAATCCCACTGCCACCAGCGAAATTTGAACCGCGACGTTCCATACGACAGCATTGTGCTCTAACCACTCAACTACAAAAAGGCCTTTCTAAGATGAGAGAAATAAACCTTTAACTTTCTGAAGTTCAAGTATATGAGAAACAGCCGATGTTAAGGATACAGACTATTGAACGAAATATTAGAAAAACTAAATCTAATTCTTGCGGTGACTTCTGATTCTCTGAAATCTAGTAGAAAATCTAAAATTTTCTTTAAGCGCAGAGAAAATTGAATTCTATGTGCTGCTTAGAATTGAGTTTTGCACCCATCATCACTCTCAAGTATTTGATGGCCGGCTTGGAAGTGATGATACGATTTCCAATTCTAATGCAGCCGTAATTTCTCATGAGGCGCTGATGAGGACCAATTCCGTCTTTTCTTCCACGAGTGCCAGTTCAGCACTCTCTAACCAAGCCTTAACAACATTGATTGCTTCGCTTGAGTATAACTCAGCAGCTTCGAGATGCTTTGCGACCACAACCAGCGCTCTATCGTCGGCGTAACCCATTACCGTGGCCTCCTCCGGTACCGAAAAGTTAAGTACATCATTGTACATGATATTCCGCAGTAGTAGGTCCAGTACGATACCCTGTGGTATAGCCGCAGAAACAACTTACTCCTTGGGTCCTTCATCAGTGTTATATCAGAGCGCCTGGTTTCGGAAATAGCTATCATCAATAGAGATCGGCAGAACAAACAATCGTCGCCAGAAACTTTCGTATAATGAATGCATTCTTTACGTCCGGCACCACCATTACCTAATATTTGGTGGTACTACCTTTTCTGTGAATTGCATTTTCCGACAAGCCCAGTAACTAATTTGATAGTATTAATGGTTGATCGCGCTTTACGGAACACATTCTGCCTATCTGAAAGGCCATCTTGGTTTTCGACAACGGGGAGTAACATATTGTAATCTATACGCTCCATCGTTTGAACATATGAAACTATAGAAGAATGGTTGACTTGGAAGTTTACCAGCCTTAAGCAGCTTCTACCGCTTCGATGACGCAAGAAAGATCCCCTCAGACATGCATGCTTGGAAGAACTCTGAACATGTCTTCGGTATTTCGCGTAAAGCCAAGGGTTTACTGTTGCCTATTCTACCACAGATCTCCAACAACTCATACTCATCTGCGAGCAGAGCTTCTTAAAACATTTATTCTTGCTTTAGCGGTTGGTTAGGTTCCGGTACTTGCAGGCACCTTTTGCCCCCATTCGTCTGGCTCGGAAGCAAGTCGAACGAACCTTGACCAGTTCAATATTCACCGGTGGTTGTGTCTTCTACTGGGAAATGGGCATCTCCTAGTCATCGATGTGTCACATGCCTTGCCTTTATATGGAGAGCTCTATCCGTGAAGGGGCTTGCTTTGTTAGGTTGGTCTAATCATACGTCCATATATATTTACTCAGTCATTGCTTTTGCAGACCATTCTTATGGTCTTATAGATTTTAGCTTTTAGTGTGCGGGTCCTCTGCGTAGTTCAAAGATTATTGTCTGGTGGTCGCTGTATGTGAAGCCCGCGCTTACTTTCGCTTACTTGCCAGGACATATGATGCGCCAGTAGAGGACTGACGAATGTCAGATTGGACCGGACCCCCTTTTCGGATATCATCTTCGTTGTCCAGAACGACATCTAACTAGGTGAATGCTTTTTATAAGCTGCGACCCTTTACATTAGTCTCTTTGCTTCCCCACTCGACAGTCCACGCATTAAAGGCACCGGCTGTTATCCTTGGATTTCATCTCCTTGCGCCAACGACAGATTGTCCAACAGATCTTTAAATTCACAGACACAGGGCTCGGTAAGACTTAGTAGCTATACACGAAAACATCACTTATTTTTGCCCAAACAAAGCCACCAGCCGCCTAACTCATGGTGTATTGTGTAGCTCGGGGAATGCACGTTCGTGTCGCTTCTCCACTAGACGAATCTGCTATCCATACACTAGCGTCAAAGTTTCTGCATGGCTCACTTATAGTGGCAATCTCCATTTCAGACTCGTAAGTGGTCTACGGAAACAAATCCTGTGCCATCCTCCAATGATTGAGGTTTATTTATATTAATCTCATTTTTCCATTGCAATTAACGACTTCATAAATTTCGAGCATTTACCACTTCCGGCAATACGCCGGTAATCCCATCCCTCCCTCTTTCGCAGAAAATGTATTTGGAATCCCTACTGCACTTCGTGGCAAACATCCCATCTAATTTGAACTTTTCCTGCAGCCAACAACTTCTCCGCTGCCTCCACTGCCAGTCTCATTATCGCTTTTTGAGTATGGATGGATTCCTCTAACTTGAATTGTGGTTTCAAAATATTACTGATTTCTTCTCTGTATGCCACCCCGTCGAGATCCTTGCGCTGTATACGAATTGCATGTTCTTAGGAACGTACGGAAACCACGGAAGCCCCTTTTTCAGTATATTCGCATACAATGGATTTTCTTTGCAGGAGACTACAATTGCTTTTGAGCGAAACCTTTTGTTTCTTCTTCCTTTTTTGATTTGCGACCTTCGCGCATCCAAACTTTTTGTTTCCCTCGCTTCGTTATCCGAAATTCCCACTCCTTATAATTTCCCTCTTCCGAATTTTTAGTTCCATTTTTTGGAATAATCAGAATACGTTTTTCCCTTCAGGTATCTGTTGACTCCCTAAAGGTTCCCCCATTTTGTCTTGCACTCGATGATCTTGCGATTTGGTGTCATTTGGGTCGCGTGTGATGTTGTTGCAGGTTTCGGCTTTTCCTTAGGTTTTATTTCTTTTTCTGCGACCTTCTATAAAGCACGCTGATGGCTCTCACAATGTTCTTAATGGCTTAGCAGACGGCATGCATGTCCGCGATGAATTCGAGTAACTTAACTTAGCTTAGCTGCAAGTGTCATGAAAAGCAGTTTTTCTGGATAAGAACTCTGTTCTCAGTGAGTCTTGGCCAGATTACTCTTTTTACAGACTCCTTCACCGTTGTCATTTACCCAACTTCACTTTGTTTTATATTTTGGCGTCTTTGGCATTGGAGGGGATTTTAAAATAGATAAGTTTGTCTTGAATGTGTATACTTTCTGGTCCTGGAGTGCCTTTTTAGTAGATGTGGTGGGCATCGTAATTGTTTCCTTTGGCCAACAATCCTCCTTTCAGCCTATCATTCTTCACCTTTGTTATTGGTGTTCTTGGTAATGTTGCCCTGACCGGGCTGTCCATCACTGAAGCAATACGGCCGAAATTTCCGAGAAAATAAACTATCCGTTATGATCGGTATTTACAATGCGACTAAGGACCTGATTGGGCGTGTTCATCGCGATCTCATTCCCGAAAGCTCTCCCGTCGATGTAGAAATCACAGGTGGAAGGGCAACATCAAGTCCGCGCCCCGGACCTTCAGCCGAGCTTAATGATGCTCAAGGGGAGTCGGAGGACGCGACAAATCAACCGGAAAACTTGTTCTCTAGAGAATGGTTCCCCAGGGTTCGCGATGAATTGAACATGCCTTTTAGTGACATACTGTTGCCGGCAAGAGGCTTCGGGTTAAGAAGCTCCGAGACCGAAGGCATTCCTTATTGGAATCGCGGCCATAGACCTCGTCCTTGTCCACCAGTCCCTGATATTCCTTCGTTTGATGGGGACCTTCGTCACTTTGAGTCTTTCCGCAGTATTTTTCAATCAGTCTATAATGGATCTGATATTGGGCGAGCTGAAAGGCTAATGATGCTGCAGAGCAAATTAAAAGGTGATGCGAGGAGAGTCGTAGAGCACTTAGGAGTGCATGGGGAAAACTACGAGAAGGCCTGGGAACTTCTGGAACGACGCTTCAATAATCCTTGCGAGGAGAGTCGTAGAGCACTTAGGAGTGCATGGGGAAAACTACGAGAAGGCCTGGGAACTTCTGGAACGACGCTTCAATAATCCTTGGGCGCTGGTAGAAAAGGAGATCCAGGTCCTCATAGATCTTCCCCAGATAGTATTACAAGACCCCAGTACCATTGGAAGGGCACTTGACACAATGCGCTCAGTGGTTCAAAACCTGCGGAAGGCTGGGTTCAATTGTGATCAAGGTGTACCTTTCATACCTTTTATCCTCACCCGTAAAATGGATGTCTCCACCCGACGGGAATTTGAGTCATTGCTTAAGCAGCCAAAACTTCCCGTAACAATTGATGATATTGATCTATTTCTGGAAAATATTATAGATACATAGTTATGTCTCCCAGTTGGGAGGGGTTGGGCGGACTCGCGAAGGTTCAAGTAGAAGAACATTCCGTTGCTAAGAAGGCAAAGACCTTAGGGGGAAAAATAAAGCGTTTTCCGTGCTACATTTGTATGGAAGATCATTGGTGTTAAAATTTCCACGGTTAATAAACAGCAAGGACAAAGGGGATCTGCTCTGGCATTATGGTATATGTGTCTTCTGTGCCTCCCACAAGTACAAAAAAGGTACGGAATGTCAAAGGCGTATGTTTTTGAAATGCGGGGTTTGTCATGGGCAGCATGAAACAGTATTGCATCCCGGCAAAGATCGATCGGGCGGGTCATACATGCAAGGGAGTAAACTCTACAAAACTTGCCCATTCCGAAGCTATATTGCCCACAGCTGTAATAAAGGTAAAGGCAAAGGATGGAAGTGTAATTTCAGTTCGGTGCTTGGTGGACCAAGGTAGCCAGAGCAGTTATATCACTGAGGAGTTAGTTCAAAGGCTGCGACTAACTAAGAAGAGAACCAATGTGGAAGTATCCGGAGTGGAAGGAGTATCCGCAGGAAGAGTGTCTTCAATTGTCGGGTTGACTCTTAGTTTAGGGGATGGTTCAAACTTGGAAACGAAGGCGTTGGTAGTCAAGCGAGTTATCAAAGGGGGTCTTCCCCGTCCACCTAGGGGAATTAGTTCATTGCTCCCAGGGAAGAGGCTGGCAGATCCGGTTACAGATCACGTTTCGCATGTTCCGGTTCTTCTAGGTTCCAATGTCCTTACTCAATTACTTTTGGAAGGAGTGGAAGTTGTGGAAGGATTTTTAGCGCAAAATACTCGACTTGGATGGGTAGTAACTGGTTCTGCAGCATTGCCTGCTTCTAAAGTTACGGCCTCGTATATCTCCTTGGAGGAACTTGAGCAAAACCTAAGGTCTTTTTGGGACATGCCCATTGACAAAAATGAGAGGGTTGAATTGGATGAAGAGCGATGTAAACATCTAATTCCAATCACGGTCGGTATGTTGTACCAACCCCGTGGCGTCAGGAGGATATTCAGTTGGGAAACTCGTTTAGCAAGGCAGTTCAGTATTTTCTCGGCCAGGAGAAACGGTGGTTAAAGAACGCCGAACTCAAAACGAAATCGGACGAGTTCATGTCAGAATATCGGGACTTGGGCCATATGGAAGAGGTCCCTACTGAACTCCGAGGTGATACTAGTGGAGACGTTTATTACATACCATACCTGAGTGTGATTCGCAAGGATGCTACCACATCGAAGCTCAGGAATGTTTTTAACGCCTCCAGTCCGACGTCGAATGGCGTTAGTCTCAATCAAGCAATTCTTCCTGGGCCAAAGTTGCAAACCCACATCTTTGACATTGTTACCCGTAGCCGGAAATTTGAGTTTGTTTTCTCCAGTGATATTACTAAAAAGTATCGCCAGATTTTGCTAAGACCAGAGGACCAGTTAAGACAGAATCTTATGGAGATCTAACCCGAAGGAACCTATTCAGGAGTATTTTCTGAAAAATAAATCTGCTGTTAAACACAATTGGTCCGTCGAGCCGGATAGGATGCCAAACTAGGATCCTTCACGTAAGTATCTACAAATAAATTATAATTTGAAATAATTTTCATGAAATTTTTTGTGCAATTGTGTTGTTAATGAAATTTAAGTGCGTAGTTTACAAACTTGTTAGTGTATAGTACATCGATAAAATTATCGATGCTTTGTTTGTGCTGGAGTAACATAGGAACGTTCAGACCAAAGGAAAGGTCCTTGTAGTGTTAAGTCTCCTACGTTTCCAGTGCACCATTTTCTTGTTACGTGGTCGCGTTCAGACCAAAGGATAGGTCCTTACAATGTTGCGCTTCCCACGTATTCAGTGCCCCGTTCAGAGTATTGCCATTGCGGAATGGTAATCACTAATTATTGTTGTTACGGCGCTCAAATTAAGAGCTCAAAATTATTATCGTTGAGGCGCTCAAATTTAGGGCGCAAAGTTATTGTTGTTGCGGCGCCCAAATTAAGGGCGCAAAATTGTTATTGTTGAGGCGCTCAAATTTAGGGCGCAACAGTTATTATCGTTGCGGCGCTCGAGTTAAGGGCGCAAAATTATTGTTGTTGCGGCGCTCAAATTAAGGGCGCAAAGTTATACTATCGCGCGGAGCTCGGCATTATCGCGATCTTCAAATTTAGCCAGAATGGAGATTCAGGCTATTATTGATGCCCAGCAGGAAAGGGTCGCAAAACTTGAAAGTGTGAGGGAGTCCCTAGTCAAAATCCGGCTCCACGCGCCAATTCTTTGGGAGTCATCTAATGGGGCGCAGATTGCACCCATGTCCAGCCCAGTATTAAACTCGGCGCGCTTAATTCTTGGGAGCGATGGAGTCCTGGCCCTTTATCCCTCGCTGTCGAGTAAAGCTCGATTGGTAAGATCTTACCAATTGCTTTGGAAGTTCCAGCGGTTTCAATAAATGAACAAACACTCCTCTCTTCTTTCACTAACACTTTATTGATCTTTTAATACTATACTAATTTTCCTTTTATTACACCAACTTTCTAACTATTCTAGATTCTCGATCGCTCGTTTAATCTCGATTACTCCATTACTCCGTAGACTCCTAAAACTGCTAAAAAACAACTCTAATAAACTCCGAACTCCGATAAAACTCAATAAAAAAACTTCGAACTCCGATAAAAACCCGAACTCCGATAAAAACTCAATAAAACTCCCATCCATTTCCGCCTCGCTGCAGTTTAAATACCCTCGCCAAGTGCATTCGCAGCAGCCCGCAACTTACATTATTGCTCAGGTCAAGAAGCTTTGTTTGTAAGTTCCGATCAAACAAAAAACAGTATACACAACAGTCAGCCGATGGGCGATGTCGTCAGAATATACTCATGTGCTATGGTGCTGGTGACGACATAGCTCAGTAGCAAGCCGGAACACGGAATCGCTTGCAAGTTGCACATTAGCACATGGACAAGGTCGCTATTGTTTGTTGTGAAATTTGACCATTCAGCAACGTACGCTGACCTTGCAGCAATCACTGCCGGTGCTTGCTGACGATGCTGATGCGGACTTAGGCGATCGATAGCTTGTGGGAAATCGCTCAAACAGATACCGACGGCCGAGATCCCGCTTGTTCAGCCCCATAAACTGCCGGTATCGAGGTTCCCAGCCCCTGCACCGTCGCTTTACACATTCTCTCTGCTTTCATGTTGGTTTTATGTTCTGGATATCCTTTCTGTAATCATGTTCATTCACGAGCCAAAGATGAACAAACGCTTTGCCATGTACAATCTGAAAAAACTACATAAACACAAATTTACACATCAATAGGTATGTCCCCATCTGCCACGTGGTGTCACATTTGATGGGAGATCTGCCAACCTCTTTTAGGTAGCCGAGCATCCTTGAGGGCATGATCAGTTTTAAAATCCCCTCCTAAACCGTTCAGTAATGTAGAATTGGTTAAAATTTTATATCGACATTTTGGATACGGTGCAACGACTTTAAGTGCATGGTCACTGTGACGCATCAGGAATCATTTCTGGTATTAAAAACGACTCCGGATTTTTTTAGATGAAAGCGTCAAGCGCGATGGTCTGGTCCGAGTGCTCACTATTGAGCCTGTCCCTCACCTTACAGAATCGATGATTTATTAACATTTTTGTGTGGCGAAAAAGTTTATTTCATAAATTTAATCCTCTGTTTTAATTTCCAAAATATATACGGAGATATCCTGGCTTTGGATAAATGCTTAAAATTTATACAAGGCTCTTAAAGGTTGCCTCCAATAGATGTTATCTATTCTACTTTTGATTTTGATTATATTTACAATATGACCATGTGACCTTCTAAAGAAAGCTTCCTGAGCTGAGGTTCAGTCAAACAGTCCGATCGATTTCATCTCCGTCATGAAAGAAATGGGTTAGAATTCCAGGCAGATCAATAAACACCGAAAAATTCTCAAAAAAATTTCAATGCCCAACATAATAGAGTTTAGTGTCTCCAGAAATATGGATATATGAAATTCGATGTATCGGAATTCGATGCATGTATTCGCAAAAGTCGCTGCCATTTACACGAATGGTGAATCCGTTAAATCCAGCTACTATTTCAATATCACAGGGCAAGCCAGGCATTATTGGGCAACCACCGTATCGCTCTTCAGGACCCCATTTCATATGCTTGAAAATATTCCGGACAACAGCTTGCTGTTGAGGCCACACGCCTAGGCGAAGTGCGATATCATCTTGACCACAAACGGGACCACATTGCAAATCAATGGTGAAGTTATTCGAACTTTGATGAATGACGCCTCGAACCACTAGTTTAGATTCGGCATGTATACCACCAGGAATGAGGGACGAAAACGGAACACTCTGGAATACAGAAGAAAAACTAGAATTAAGGCTGGGAACTTATTTGATTGTCCACTCCACATGACACGAATGATTTAGGTTCAAAATTCACTCTTATATCCAATTTCAGAATCTGAACTTACTGGACGATCTGCGAGAATAGAATACATTTTCACCTGAGCTCGAATTACCGTCGGACGGAATCTAGTTTATGATGGCTCAAGAATTCCTCTACTAAAAGGTATACTCAGAAGTAATCTTATCGGAGGTGGATAGTGCATAACACTTGAAAACCACGCCACTTATCACATTTCGTAGGGTATGTATCAAGTGGAAATAGCTAGCTGTTGCACATCTGAATAAAAATAAATAAGTTTTTCTACTCAAAGCCAGATATCTTCAAAGGAAGAAAATCCTTCACAATGTAGTTAACAAATATTAAGGAGACCATTTTTAATTATGTGGAAAAAAACCCGCTTCGATCGCAGGGTAAAGTCTCCTCTAACTAGCATCCATCAATCCCCTTTTTCGATTTCCACACTTAACACTTAACAAGTCGGGAAACCAGAAGCTGGACGCCTTAGGTATGAAACGTTTTGTTTATTTCTTATATATAAATATTTGAGGAAATATTTGGTCCATTTGTACCTAGTACGTAATGTATATGCGTGTATTATTACAGAATATTCACTTCATCGTGATGCTGACATTTGAAGTCTTAAAATTTGCACTAAATCGACGATTTTGACCAACTACAACCATGCAAGTAATAATGCGATTTCCACCAAACTTGGTAGTTAAGTTTAATTTAGTTTAGTGGGGAGAGCCGCAGCTCCAAGTACTCAGACCTTTATTAGGCCCATTGCACTATCCCCGGAGATCACCTATTCATTGGCCTCTCGCCGACGGCGTTCGCAGGATTTCGCGAATCTGAGGGCACTGGTCAGAGATAGAGAATGCGCAGACTCTTCACTGAACCAAACCAAGGTATCTTCGCCTGAGGTCTGAGTAGGCCGGCAGCTGCATACGAAGTGCAGGGCCGTCTCTTCTTCCTCCTCAGATTCGCTGCATATGGCCGAGACTACTACTCCGACTTTTCTATGTCACAGTTTAAAGGGCAGTATCCCGTTAGAATCCCTACTAAGGCTATCATGTCCCACTTCTTAAGGGACAACAAAAATGACGCACTAGCGGCCCCGGGTTCCTTCTAAATTTTCCCATGTGGCAGAAGTTCAAATTTCTCCATTCGGCTGTGTGAATCCTTGCCATTTCCCTCTTCAGAGTAGACTTGACAGAAGATGACCGGATGCCAAAAGCTGATTCTGGCACCACCATTGTAGATTCAGAACTTTTGCGAGTCATTCTGTCAGCTTCCTCATTACCAGCGATATTTGAGTGCCCTGGCATCAGGAACGTTTCATTCAGTCAGCCAATTTTCAGCAGCACCTGATGAAAACTTCACACCAACTGGGTTGATATGTAGTTGCTCTCTAGTGCTGATAATGCTGCCCGACTATTGGAGCAGATTCGAATGATGCGACCGCTCCATTTTTACCGCAAACATTCTTCTGCTGCCAATAAAATGGCGATACATCGGGCCAGTTCCATAATCGGATTTCCCGAGAACATCCTTGTACCCGATCCGTTTTCCATGACTGACCCGTCGATGAAGATTATTAAGTCTGTAATCCTAAAAGATTCGTGGCCATTTGTCGACCATTCTTCTCTTTTGGTGTTTACGAGGGAGTAGGTCTTTTCGAAGGCGAATCTGGAAACCGAATGATCAACGGGGATCAGAGCCATCCGATTTTTGCCACGGAATTTCCAGATGGACTCATGACCGTATGATTGGCTGCTTTTCCACTCTCCAATAGTGTCAAGCCTACGTGCGTCGTTAGCTGATTTTCATGGATGGATGGATGGTAAATTTAAAATAGCTTGGCCACCGCTGGCGTACTACTCATTCCTACGTAATACTTAGGTAACAGAGCCTCTGAATTACGGATGTATACACCCAATGAATCTGTTTTGGTGAAAGTCCCCAGGTCTTATCTTACCGCAGTCCTACAGCACCAGAGCAATCTGCATGATTTTTGGTGTTGTTCCTGGATATGGTGCTTCCAACTTAACTTGAAGCTGAGATGTATGCCAAAATATTTGACTTTTTGTATCATCATGAGTCCATTATGGAGGCACCAACTGTGGATTACATACAGTGTTGCATTCAGACGGGTGCATAATGTGCCCGAAAACTTGCTGATAATTATTACGGCTAGATCATCGGCAAATGCTTGTGTGAAGACCTTTGTGGCCTTCAGGAGCCAAAGCAACGTGTCCGCAACCAGGAGCGATAACTGAAGAGAGCGAGCTCCTCCCTGTGGGCAACCCCTAAGACACCCTGCCTCAATATGTGGATCTCTCTTCACTCTAGTATGTGAAGGATCCAACTGATTAACAGCAGATCGATGCCATGCTGTCTTTCCGGGTTACAAATCGCCTCGAATGAGGCATAATTGAATGCGCCTTCAATGTTCATAAATGCGTCTTAACCATATCTTTTATCAGACATTGCCTTTTCAGTTTTTGCAGTTAGTTCATGGAATGCTATCCCCATGAATTGGCCTTTCTGCTGGCATGTTGCCTAGAATGAAGTGTCCACTTAGGGATATATGTATCCCTTATCAACCGATTACTAATCTGTCCAGTCCCTTTAGCAGAAAGGAAGTTACACTAATCAGTCGGAAGTTTTTTGCGTTTGTGTAGGTACATTTTCTTGGTTTGGGAAAAAATATCACCTTCAGATTTCGCCAGCTGGTTGGAATATAAGCGCGTGCTAGACAAACGGAATATATTCCGACGGTGTAGTCCTAGGGCATCCATGCCCTCTATTACTGCAGCAGGACTAATGCCATCCGGACCTGCAGACTTGTATCTGTCTAACGAGTTAAATGCCCATTTCACTCGTTCCAGTGAGACTACTTTCCACCCCACAGTCCAATCTTCCGGTTGAGGGCTATATGTTTCTGTCGGCTCCGAGATGAGATTTTGCCTGAGAAGTACACTTCAAGCAAATAGTATATCGTTTCCTCATTTGCTTTCTGTGTACCTCCTGTAAACATAAATAACCCAATTCCTGGCTACGTTCTTTGACAAGGATCCGCTTTAGCTTTGAGGTTGCCTTAAGATAGTTGGTCTCTTCGCAAAAGCGTCTGCATGATGATGCTTTGGTCGACCTTATGCTCTTCGTTAGAAAGTTCTGAGCCTTTGTGTACCGAATCCAACAAGCGACTGAATCAGACTTTAGAGCTCGGTTGAGGAGCACTCTTATTGTTCTCCTCTGCCTAGGAAATCCGAGTGGCACCATGGCGTTTTACCTTTCCTTGGCATCGAAAGCTTCTCTCATGCTGGTAGCGATCATCTGGGTTGTTTTCTGGATTGCAGCAATGGCTTTGATGCGTCTCCCAGGGATCGTACCTCAGGCGCTCAGTTTTCTTTTATCTGCCTAGCATGGATTCCGAAATAGAGTGGTTGGAGGTAGATCCTTACCAATTACCCAATCTAAGCGCCAGTGTTCCGAGAGCCTGATATCGTTTGATACTTTCCACTCTCCGACAAGAGCCGCAATGTCAAGGGATGCCACCATGATGTCAATGACCTCTGCCTGACCACGTTGAAGAAAGTGGGTTCATTACCCAAATTGAGTATCTGCAATTCGGTTCCTACCGGATACTTAAGTAGTCTCGATCCTCTCCCGTCGATATTGGAACTTCCTCAGCATATATGGTAAGCGTTAAAATCACAATCTGCTACTATTCCCACGGCTTTACTTTTGGCATATTGGTTAGCTCTGATGAATGTTTAACTAGAAACTTCGTCTACATTATAAGGGAAATAAGCAGAGCACCATGGTCAATTTGATCGTTGCGGTGTCGTCACCACTTAGGTTGTTAAGCAAGATAGCTTGCAAGTCTTTTGAAACCACCATACAGGAGGTCATCACAACCGATAACAGCTGCGATGATGAAATTCGCGCATGGTTGTTGGCAGCCAACAGAGCCTATTTCAGCTTACAAAAACTATTTCAGTCGAAAAGTCTCACCATAGAGTCAAAGCTCTTACTGTACAAGACAATGATCTCGCCAGTCCTCATGTATTCCTTGGAGACTTCGGTTTTTAGCAAGAAGAATTGCAAACTCTTGACCGCGTTCGAGAGAAAAATCCTCTGAAGAATTTTTGGCCCCTTACATGAGGATGGACGATTCCGTAGCCTTCATAACGACGAAATCTATAAGCGATACCATGACCGTCTGGTTGTGGATAAAATCCGGCTCACGGTGGGTTGGTCACTTAATCCGTATGGGCGAGGATGATCCCACCCGGAATGTCTTTAAGGGCAATATCTATGATAGAAAAAGAAGACGAGGCAGACCCTGCCTGAGATGGAACGATGGCGTAGTTCAGGACGCCAGACAGCTTTTAGGGAGCAAAACTGGGATGTCCGGAGTTCCTTATTATGGCAAGCCTAGACCGGATACCGGGTACCGGTTGTTGCGTGGTTGATGTTGATACAGGAGCGGGGTCTTTCACTTCCGTTGACATACAACAAGTCAGTTTAACAGTTTAAGCCCCTAATTTCCCCACCAACAACCCATGGTTCTTGTATGTGGTATATACATGTCTTGCAGTTATTGATCCGACGACTGCACTAGTCGCGGCAATGCTGCAAATTTATCTGAGAGATGTGGCATCTCATCTGCGCTTTTTATAAAGATACTGTGGGCTGCACGTCCCTTCGATGGTTTTAGGAGCTGACACTTGTAATGCGATGGTCCCAAGCCCGCAGTAGAGCCGGCAACCCGTTTGTTCCCAAATCTTCTTAATATCCGAGTCAGAAACGTCGGTATTGATTAAAGTTCCCGGCGTATGGGTTCTTCCCCCTGCCTTGCTCCAGGTAGAGATGTTGGGGTTCTGATCTCCTGAAATTACCTCCTCTTTTGAAAGCCAAAGAAAGCACTTTCTAAACGATGGTAGCTCGGAAAACCTCTTCAGGGTCAGTCGCGCTCCCTCCCACACATCGTTGAAGGATGAGCAGCACTCTCTAAGCCGTTCGTTTGTGCTTTCGTCGGCAAAGTTTATCCGTAGCATCTTACGGTATATACCTACCGACTCAAAGCGTAGTGTAATCCCTTATAAGCATGCAGTCCTTACAGCTTGGAGGGGTTTCCTCCTTAGCTACAAAAACTGCTCTGTATTGTAACCGGAAGGATCAGTGTCGTCATGCAAGACCCATCCATCGGCTACGATAGCGTTGGCTGCAAATGAAGACTAAGCCTTTCCCAGTCGAGCCTCCTTTTGCAGCCATTTGAGCCGAAGATTTGGGATCGTCAGAAGGCCGGTTTGCCCTTAGCCGCAGACGATCCTTTCCCTTCAACATTGGCACAACTGTACCGTAAATCGAGCCCTCAAAGAAGCCAGTACGATATTCAAAGATATAACTAAATTAAGAATGCCAAATCCATCATTACCACGCATCAGATGCCAGCCCAAGATACATAAGGAAGGACACGAAATTCGTGAGATAATCGCCGACTCCAATTCACCAACTTTCAAAATTGCAAAATGGTTAGTCCAAGAATTTTCAGCCCTGGGAAACACATTGAGCAAACATGCAATAAGGAACACGAGTGAACCCACCAGCAAGCTATAAGAAGCAGGGCACATAAACACAAACGAAATGATGGTATCATTCGATGTTAAATCCTTGTTCCCAAACACACCGATCAAACCAGCTATTCACCAACTAGAAGTTTGGCTGAATAAATTGAACAACACAATAGATTGGAGGGCCAAAGTGAGACAATACACTAAATTGGCATCACTATGTATGGGTGAAAATTATTTCACATTTCGTGAGAAATTCTATAAAACCACAGCAGGAGTCTCCATGGGCAACCCAATGTCACCACTGGTGACGGGAAAGTTTATGGCATACGTGGAATCAATCATCGAAGAAAAGGAGATAATGCCAAGGATTTGGTTCACATATGTTGATGATATATTTGCCATAGTTGAAAAGGACAAGGTCGACAACACGTTAACAGAAATCAATAGGATACACCCGAAGATCCAATTAACAATAGAAAAGGAAGAACATGAATCTCTACCATTTTTGGACCTACGAGTAACAAACAATATCGGAAAACTCGAATTCGAGATATACAGGAAACCAACGGCAACCCAAAGAACGATACCAGCAACTTCGGCTCATACCGCAACACAAAAAATGGCTGCCTACAATTCAATGGTACACCGTCTCTAAACATACCCTTAAACAAGGATGGCTTCCATAAAGAAAGAATGTTCATACTTGATACAGCAATCAAGAATGGTTACACGGTCGAAATTATCGAAAAACTGATTAAGAGAAAGCAAGACCAGATATGGAAGCCGAGCAAGAAAGCACTAATTACGTGTTCGGACCAAGCGGGAAGGTTTTTAAAAACACACGATTTATTATTCACTATAAAACTTTATTTCACACACAAAATTTAACTAAATGTAAGTAATCCGAATGAATTTTAGAGACTGGTCACCGGAGGTTACGTTCCACCTATATTTATTATACATAATTTGCTGATCTTGCGTCTGGACTTTGGAATGAAGTATTTGCTGATGTGCATTTTGTGTTTCCCACGTTTTCAAGAAATTGTCTAATGTTGCACATTGCGGTTTCATATTCTAATGGGTCAGATGCAGACGGATACGTAACTTCCCCCTCCCTTCTCTTTGAATTCTCCTGAATTCGATTTTCTACTTGAACTTTACAAACTTTACTATTTCGTTTAAGGTAAGCAAATATTCCAAAAATTGCAAATACAATTACAAAAACAAAACCAATATTAATACCATATGTGATTTTTCTATGAACTTGGAGTTCTTCAATTTTATGTATGTTTTCAGCATTATATAATATAATATCATCCAAAGTAAGTTTATCTGTGAAATTTTGATTTATTTGATTGGTTGGGTAGAAAAAACGGTCTTGACTTTTCTCTTTTATGTTAGAAAAATAGTGATCGAGAATTTTAACTTGACAATTACTGAAATGTAATAATTGATTTCCGGACAAAATTAATTTTCTTGAATCACAATTTTGAATTATTTCCAATTGTTTGGCATTCTTAATTAGAATCGTTTCTGTATCTAATTCTAATATTTCTGTATTTAAATTTTTTATAAGATTACAATTTTGCTTGTACATACAATGTTTACTTATACTAAGTTCGTTCAAGTATTTAAGTTTTTCATATTTGTATACAGAATTGTTAAGACTAAATACAATTTCGTTTGGGTAATCTATTTCCTTATTTTGGTCATTTGGTACAGGTATAACCATTTTCAATTGGACTGTTATATATTCTTTTGGTATTTTAATTGCAAATAATAACAAATTGTTTTCTGATTTGGCTACTCCAACTTTAACGTAAGCTAATTTATTTAAATTAATTTCATATTTTTGGATTTCTTCGTCAGTGAGGATACCTGGATGCAATAAACCGTACCTAGTGGAGGCAATGTTATCTTGAATATGTTCGATTCTACTTTTGATTATCTGAATTTTAAACATTTGATCATAAAAATGGTTATTTGCCATTGAAAGGTTATTAATTCTATTCAAAATAATTTCCCGGTCTCTTTTAACTATTTCTTTGAGCTGTTTAAACGTTTCACTATAGTTTTTATTAATTTCAACTTGCTGATTAATTGTACTGATTAAGTTATGGGTATTTAAATCAAGTGTCTTTAGGTGATCGTCGATGTCTTGTCTGTCTTGTGCGTCCATTGTTCCAAATAGCCATTTTTGGGTATTTCCTACTAAATTAATAAGTCCACGTTTATGTCTCGTTTCCTGAGGTATAAGGGTTCTAACTTTGTTTGTCAAATGTCTGAGTTCTGTGAGTATTAAGTCCTTATGTTGTCCGTCTAAATTTTCTGCGTTCGTCCTAAAGTCAGTTATCAGGTCCAAAATTTCGGTGGTGTTGATAACGTGAAGTATTATGTTTGTTTTGGAGACGATGTCAGTTTTGTCTAGTTGAATTTCTGCAAACCCTGTCTGCTCTTTAATTTCGTGAATATTCAATAATCCTTTCGCTGGATTAATCCAACTGAATAGTATCAGTAATGCCATGATAATCTGCAGGTTTGTGGTATTATTAGTATAATGATTATTGGGACTACTTAAGACTAATTTTTAGGAGAAGATAAAAACTTATAATAATAGTTTTCCTTCGGTAATCTCTAAGATCATTCTTTTTCTTAGGTCTGGAATGTTATTTTGTGAAAAGGTTATTTCGCTATTCCTTGCGATGTACTCTGCAATCATGCAGCTGAATACCCCACAATCACTGCTATTTGATTGGCGAGGACAATCTACTACATTTTCTTTAATAAATGGAGGTGAATCTAATGGTAGTTTTCTTTTATCTAGGGATTCTTCTTTCATATATTCTTCCAAGGAATCTAAAAGTTGAGAATTTGGTGATCCCAAGGAGTCATAATACTTAATTGTTTTGTTATTTAAGTTTATGATCGCCATACACCAATGAATGTTATTTACATGAACAGGTACTAATATGATATCATATGCGAAGATATCAACATTTCGAGTCCATCTACGAACTGCATTATAGCCGGAATTTAAAAGGCGTGGAGCAAAAAATGTGTCCATCACATAGATTTTTGGGAGATTTTTAGAACTTTGTTGTTCGTTGCGTTCTGCTATTAATTTTAGATACATGTTAATTATATTGTCATTAAGCCATGACTGATCTATAAGTGTCCTAAGATCTCGTCGACTTATGTCTATTTTAAATTTGGATTTAATAATTTCGTCTAGAGGACCTTCGTTTAATATTTTTTCGATTATTTCCTTTTGGGTATCAGTGATAATAAAATGTTCATCCTTGGAGTAGTCTGCAAATTTGGGTTTTCGTTTAATATTAGTTGGATGGACATTCTCTAAGTTCGCTTTTCTGTATTTAGGTAGGTGTTTCTGTCGGACTGCTTTATAGTTCTTTATGAATCCTTCAGTCCTGGTTTCATTATAATTTTCTCTATTTTTGTTAAGCTTACTTATGTATTTCTTTTTACACTTGTTTATATTTTCTTTTATCTTTTCAACGTCTACTTTTCCACTTTGAACTTCTCGGGGAATACACTTTATAGTAGAATGGAACCTATGGTTATAATTTCTAATTGCCTTCTGCAATACTTGTTTAGGTGAGAATTTTCTCTTCCTTAGAGTCATAATTCTGAACTTTTCCGCAATAGTGTTATGCACTCTTTCTACGTCAGCTATACCCGTGTGGCTATGAGCTTTCGTAAGATGTAGTTTTACACCTTCCGTCTGTAGAAATTCCTTTACTTGGATAGCATTAAATTCATTTCCTGCGATTATTTTTTCTGGCTTGCCTATTTTAGCAAAATGTTCTTCTAAAACTTCAATAATGGTTGTATGGTTTCGGTCGGGCAAGTAATAGGCTGAAGCAAATTTGGAAAATATGTCAATGGCAGTAAGGAAACAGCATTTCATTATAAAGTAAAGATCCACGTGAATAATTTGGTTGATTTCTGTGGGTGTTTCGGTAAAGCAAAATTTAGGTTTGATTGGATTGCGGTCATATTTGACTTCCTGACATACATCGCATTGATTTATGACAATTTGAACCAATTCGGCTAACTTTGGATAAAAAATTTTATTTTTCAAACTGTTAAAAGTTTCTTGAATACCTGAATGTACACTTTCTCTAACGTGATACAAAGAAATTTGTTTCACTGCTTCTACTTCAGTTTTTATATCTTGTGCTCGATATGAACACCGGATGAATGTAATTTGAGGATCGTTAGAGTACATTTCTCTAAGTTTCTCTTGTACTATATTGTATTTTGTGTCTGGAAGTTCTGAAAAGATTGCTGTAATTCCTTTTTTAATATATCGTCTGAAAAGTTCACCTAGGTTTCCGAAATCGTGTTCAGCTATATAAATAATTCGCCTTTTGTGAATAATTTCTATTTCCTGTGTTTTGTTGTTGGTTAAAATTAGTTGCGTTTTATATTTATTGACGATCTCTTCCTTAATAGGAATATGATCGAGAAGCTCTTCCTCAGCAGAATGTATTGTAGCCATTGTAACGTCTTCTTCTTCATTAACAAGAACTTGTAAATCTGAATAGGAATTAGTGCGAATGTCGCTGTGTGAAGCATTTTCACGTTCCTCCTCTGTTTGATTAATTCTACTTAAAAAATCTGCTACGTGATTTTCCTTTCCCTTCATATATTCAATTTCATATTGATATTCACCTAACTTTAATAACCAGCGTTGATGCCGAGGTGAGAGGTCTTTGCCTTTATACTTAGCATTCAGATATTTGATTGGCTGGTGGTCAGTGTAAATTTTGAATTTATTTCCGTAGAGGTATGGTCGGAAATAATTTACGGACCACATAATGGCGAGAAATTCCTTATCGGTTGCGGAATAATTTCTCTCGTGAACATTTAATGTCCTTGAGGCAAATGAAATTGGATGGCCGTTTTGGGATAAAACAGCACCTATCGCATAATTAGATGCATCGGTAGTGAGTTGAAAAGGCTTAGTAAAGTCTGCAAATCGCAAGATGGGATGAGGACTAATAAGGATCTTAAGTTTTTCAAATGCGTCTATGAAGTTTGGATCATTGGGATTGACTTTTATGCCTTTTTGCAGATATTTCGTCATTGGTTGGGCTACTTTCGCATAGTCTTTTATAAACTTTCGATAATAGCCCGTTAAACCCAAAAATTGTTTTATTTGTTTTTCATTCTTAGGGATTTTTATGTTTTCGATGACGCTTATTTTTTCTGGATTAGGTTTTAATCCTTCCTTAGTGATTACATGTCCTAAAAAAGTTGTCTCTTTTTGCATGAAATTGCACTTATCGATTTGCACTTTTAATTGGTGTGCATTCAAAACTTTGAATATATCAGATAGAGATTTCATGTGCTCTTGCAATGAAGTACTGAAAATAAGGATGTCATCAAGGTAAACAACGCATGTCTTATTAATGTAGTCTCTAAGAATGTCATTCATCAGTCTTTGGAATGTCGCTGGGGCATTTTTAAGACCGAACGGCATCCTTATAAACTCATAAAGACCATGCGGGGTTACAAAGGCTGTTTTTGGCCTATCCTCTTTCTTAACGAGGATTTGATGATATCCTTTAGCAAGGTCAATAGTGGAAAAATATTGGGACCTTCCAAGTTTATCTAGAATAGAATCTATATTTGGTAAGGGGTACTTATCGTCCACCGTTACATCATTGAGTTTCCTATAGTCGATTACTATTCGGAACTTTTTTTGTCCTGAATTGTCAGCCTTTTTCGGTACGACAATCAGTGGACTCGAATATTTCGAATTGCTCTTTTGGATGATTCCTTGTTCTTCCATTTGAGCTATTTGTTTTCTCACTTCCTGCTCATGGCAAGGTGGGAAACGATACAACTTGGAATTAATTTGTTGGTCCGTGGTAGTTTTTATTTCATGAACTATACTTGTAGTACTGGTCAATTTATCACCTTCTTTATAAAAAACTTGTTCAAATCGTTTGACCAGTTTCATTACTTCCCTTCTTTCTTCATTATTCAAGTGATCTAATTTCAGATGTTTTATGTAATCATCTTGGGTTTGTTCTAATACGCAAACTTGTTTGAATTGATATGGGTTATTGATAAAAGGAATTATCTTGCCGTTGAGTGTTACTCTTTTTCGCTCTATATCTATCAGAGTATTCAGATTATCTAGCAGATCGATGCCTATTATGAACTGATACTTTCTATTTGAAAGGTCACGAACTTTCCATCTAATCCGTGCCTGTGGGGGGGATTCAAACTCTTCTGGAGCTGGAGTGTGAATTTCGAAATAGATTGTGTCTTTACCGGTAATGATAGTGAAATGAATAGGTTTGATTTTGATTTTCTGGAAACTATTTATTCGTTCATCTACTATACTGAACGAGGATCCAGTATCTATAAGAGCTAAATATTTCGTGTTTTTTATTGTGATTTGAATCATAGGTAGTTCATCCGAGGCTAGTTGTAAAAAAAATTTTCCTCTTCCTTTGAACTAACTAGGTTTGACTCAGGTTGTTCTCTGGGTCCATTTTCACTTCTATGGGAATTTCTATTTTCGTTGTTTTGACTAGTGGATTCGACATTATCGATTTCCATAGGAGTTACCTCCTGCTGTTGCCTACTACGGCCTGAATTCATCCTAGAATTACCTGAACTCCGTCTGAATTGTCTTGATCTATTAGGGTACTCTTCACGATTATGATTGTTATCATTGGGATTACTATTATTATTATAGTTGTTTTGAGTTTCCGATTGAGGATTATTTCTTCTGTCCTGGGTATAGTCGTTAGAGTAGTTGCGTCTATTGTAATTTGTCGTAGTGTATTGTGTCTGTTGTCTTGTTTGTTGGGAATCACCTTGATTTTGAAATGAATGATAACGTTTAGGAGAGAAACCTTTCGAGTCAGATGGGGACTGTCTATTTTTATCTTTTATGGCATCCACGTTTCTCGCTGAGTTAATATTTTTAATTTTTCGAAACTCTGGCCTAATGCAGGAGTTTTCGTATCTTCTCATTTGCATGATTTTTATTATTTCTGATATATCGGACAATTCATAAATTTTGTCTAATAGGACGCCCTGTGTCATTTCTTTACATATATTGACCAATAGGGAATTAACATTACTTAAGTCTATGTACAAATCATTTTTATAAAATAAAATAAGCTCATCGGCTTTATTTTTAATTTTTTGAATTTCTATCGCTAAATCACTTACGGTGTTAATCCTTAAACTGTTAATTTTCCTGTAGATATCCGCTGGTTCCATGTCTGGTTTGAAGCGAAGTTTTAAATTGGACTTGATCAGCTCCCAATCATCTGGTGCGGGAATATTAATAATAGCATCCTTTGCTGCTCCTTGTATTTTTTCAAAATATATCTGTCTGGTTGCTGCTTTTCTGATCTCCTCGTCGTTTATAGAGTTCAGATAATATTCGGTGCTACTGATGAAGGCATTCAACGAAACTTCGTTTGTCCCTGTAAAGCCTGTCATACACCTAATTTCCTTCGGAATTTTGTCTCGCGGATCTCTAGAAATTTGCTGCATGGTTATTTGTTGGAGTACCGTTGCCAGCTGACCAAATTGTAAATTCGTATTTTGGTTCGCGGTTAGTTCCTGAACTGCAGCTGCTAATTGGGCTAATTCGACTTCTCTTTCTTGTAGTCGTTGATGTAATTGTGCCAGTTGCTGTTCCATATTTTCTGGAAATGCAAACTTTCTATTCAAGGAAAAATACTTATCTCGCTGGAGTTTTCGGTCGTTCATTCGATGCACTTAATTGCAATTTTATGCACTGTTTCTGTTTTTTATTTTGTGCTTCTTTTTGGCACTTTATACACTTTATATGCACTATATACACTTATATATTTTATTTGGTTTTATTAAATCAGTATATCCTTCGCGGCTTCTACTGATTGGTAATATTATTATATTGGTATGTAGAATGGCTAGTCTTCTCGACAATACCGCCTTTGAAAATTTGTTATGTTTTAAATGGGCAAGATCTCGGGCAGCCTCACCCGTGTTTCAAGCAACTATTTTGGCCTCAGTTTTCTGCTCTTGCTAATTTGTTTTTAAATTGACCGAATACCTTCGCGGTAATATCGACTTAGTTTTTTTTTTGTTAAGTTTTAATTTGTTAGTCTGGGTTAGGGCCAGCCTCAGCCACTAATTTAAGAAACCTTAAGGCTTAACTTGTTCCCCAGAAAAACTTTATTTAATTAATGCAAATGAACTCGGAATTTTCCTTCGCGGCTTTCTTCCAGAGTTTTTCGTTTGCATTTATCACAAGTTTAACCGACTGCGCCAATTACGTGTTCGGACCAAGCGGGAAGGTTTTTAAAAACACACGATTTATTATTCACTATAAAACTTTATTTCACACACAAAATTTAACTAAATGTAAGTAATCCGAATGAATTTTAGAGACTGGTCACCGGAGGTTACGTTCCACCTATATTTATTATACATAATTTGCTGATCTTGCGTCTGGACTTTGGAATGAAGTATTTGCTGATGTGCATTTTGTGTTTCCCACGTTTTCAAGAAATTGTCTAATGTTGCACATTGCGGTTTCATATTCTAATGGGTCAGATGCAGACGGATACGTAACTCACTCTAGCTGATACAAAATGGGCGAGCATACCATTATCCAAAGACTTTTATAGAATAAAATCCTTCCTAGGAAAATACAATATAAAAGTGGTCGCATCAAGCAGAGACGCAACCCTTAAAAGACAATTAGGGAGCGAAAAGGACCCATTAACGGAAGAGGAAAAAAGTGGGATTTACAAAATCAGCTGTAATGATTGCGAGATGGTATACATTGGCCAAACAAAACGCCTCATCACGACTAGGTTTCAAAAACACTTAAAGGAAGTAGAGGAGGGAGAAAGACGAGGAGCCAACACGATGCGTTCTTCGGATGCGATGCACGTCATTGAGGAGGGTAATTTTGTGACGAGACCTTGGACGCATGGGAGAGCTTGGAAATATTATGAAAGGATACGGCAAAATTGATGAACACAGATGGATGGAATTGTGCGTCGAGGCTAATTAAAAAACTCGCACCCCCCACTAACTGTTGATAATTGACGGCCATCAACCCAAAAGTTATAAGACCATCCCTACCTGCATGTGGACCTTTTTACGTTTTTCTCTTTACCTTTTAGAATGTGTACCCACATACGGATCTTTAACTTTTAAACAACTTTTTATAATATGTCTCTACACGCTTACCCGGCTTGGTGACCTCGAGGATTGCAGAGGCCGCTTTATGGATCTTGCCTTTCATTTGGTTCTACGATTCTTCCACATCGTTTCTTCTTTTTTCTCACCAAATTGCCACCATTTAATGCGCCGCGGATTAGTGCGTTCCTCACGCTGTTTTATCGGTGCCTTAATTCGCAGGACGACAATCAATGGCCGATTTTGAGGTGCTATAGCCTCATAGGGAACGGCTTTGCATGTAAAATGTCGACGTCTTATGAGAATATAGTCGATTTGCGACCGTCGGGTTTCTTGTAGGGCGCAGATATGAATGCGCCTTTTCCGAAGGGCTCTTGCGAGTTCCTAGGTCTTTCCAGTCAGGGTACCAACATTTAGCGTACAGACACGTATTTGTTTTGTTCGTTTTGTTCGGACTAACTTGCTTACGTCCTGACGCCGTCCATGCGTCAAGAACCCTTGCCCATTTCTCGATAGGATCGGGGCCCGTCCTACCGCGTCGACTGAGGTGGACACCCTAGCATTTCTCCGAGGCTTGTGACTTATGTATACGGTATCTGAATGCAATAGACCACTACCGTAAGGTGCGCTCTCTTGACTTTCAGAGCTGAATTCTGACTTACTGATTGATTGCAAGATTGCAATCCAAGTTAAGAAACATCATAATTTCGGAAAGTATTCTATGAGCAATTATCCTCAGTTTAGGAGAGATTTACTAAAGTTGACATTGTGATCGTGATGGGTGATGTAAACCATGGTGAAAACTGACTGCAACTTGTTCGAGCATGTGATGGGGAGACATGATCCTGGTGACCGTAACAACCCCGATAAAACGTTTGTGGGCTTCTGCAACCTTTACCGCTTCGTCATTGCAGATAGCTCGCCGAGTGCAAGACGATACAAGATTACGTGGGTTCCAACTAAATGGCCAAGCGATATCGTGATCAGCAGTATATTTCAGAGTTAAGGACCGGACACCAGATTCCCGTTTACTAGCACTTAGCTTTCCAGAGTACAAAAGAAGATCACAGGTCAAAAAAAAAGTTTCGAAATTTGTAGGTTCCAAGCTCACAAATTTCTATCCCGTTTAGTCGCCTCTTATGACAATCAGGGAAGACTTTGGCTGTATTCTTAAGCCTGAACTCACTAGGATGGCTGAAGTTCACCATATCGTCTGGATAAACATTTCCTGTGCGCTCCACATTTGCTTCTGCAAGCAATTGATGCATTGATAAACAATTTTCTTCCGTTGTCGATATGTGATATTGATTAGATTAATATATTTTTATTCTTATACCGTCCTTATCGTAGAAAAACCTGTGGTGTGCAATAGTTAGTTTTCATCTGATACATATCCTATAAATGTAATAATAAGTGTTGTATTTTCAAGTGCTATCCATTGACTAACTGCGATAAGATTATTTCTGAGTAAACTTCTCAGTATAAAAGTGATCAACGACACTCTTAAATAACCATAGACTTGGCTTATTCCGTTGGTAACGCGAGTTTCCGTGAAAATGTATTCCATTCCCGCCCATCATCCTGTAAGTTCAGTTTTTAAAATGTACTATGTTTCCTTCATTTCAAATTTGATTGGAAGCAGTCCATAAGCGTAAATCCTGTATATAAATCATTCGGGCTCGGTATGTTTCCAGCTTTAACTCTCGTTTTTCTTTTTCGCATTCCAGAGTGTTCCCTTCTCATCCCACGTTCCTGGGGGCATACACGCCGGATCCAGACTAGTGATTCGCGGCGCCATGCATCACAGCGCTGATAGGTTCACCATTGACTTTCAATGTGGTCCCATTTGGGGCCAGGATGATAGTGCGTTTCACATAAGCGTGCGACCTCAACAAGGAGCTGTTGTGCGGAATACTTTAGAAAATAAGAACTGGGGTCCTGAAGAGCGATACGGAGGCTGTCCAATAGTGCCGGGTCATCCCTACGAAATCGAAATAGTAGCTGGATTCCACAGATTCAATGTTCGCATAAATGGCAGCCATTTTTGCGAATACAATCACCGGATACCGATGCATAGGATTTCATATATTCTTATTTCTGGTGACACAACGCTCCAATATGTTGGACATTGAACTTTTATTTGTTTTTACAACTTCATTTATTATTGTATCTTCCACTTATTACAGAACTAATGGTATATATTCGAATCTTATTGACTAAAAAGAAACAAATTCCTCCTTAGCGTGTGCAAGTTTTTTATTATCAAAAGGGACAATTCTAAAGTGAAGGCTAGATTAATTTTGATGTGCCAATGAGAATTATTTAACAATTTTCTATAAGAAATATTTGGGTGATTTTGTAGTTTTTCTTGAAGTTAGTTTGAAAAGTTTGAAAAATTATTTCATTATCTACGAGATGAGTATTCATAGGGTTCAAGCACTGGACTGCAAAATAGAC
Source organism: Hermetia illucens (assembly GCF_905115235.1). Classification (NCBI taxonomy): domain Eukaryota; kingdom Metazoa; phylum Arthropoda; class Insecta; order Diptera; family Stratiomyidae; genus Hermetia; species Hermetia illucens. Next base: position 118,239,951 of record NC_051852.1, read on the forward strand.
TGATACAGAATATAACCTTGTTGACCCCATCCTGCCTCTATCTGTGGGTTGGAACCTCAAACCCGAGCCCAAGAGACGGGAAATCGTTATTACCTATACTAATGCGGTAAAGAGCGGAGCAAATACTCACTCGTGAGGAGTAGAAAATAATTCAGGACCTCATTGTCATAGAGAAGTGTGAGCGATGGAACAAGGAGCACGTGTTGACCGGCATAAGCTTTCGACCAGGTCTTATAATGGTAAACTGCTTGACGGAGGACACTGCGAAATGATTTAGGACTTTAATCCCTAAACTGGCAGATGAAAGGGAGTGGAGCTGCCGACATATGGTAGGAATGATATACCAGGGGCACAAAAGGTGACAATCTACCTTCCGAAAGCTGTAGTGATGAAAACGTACAAACTTCGACGCTTTCTCATTACCCAAAACATGGATCCCACATACAGTTATGGCGAGTTTTTAGAAGCAAGAAGGAGGGCAAAGTCAAACTTCTCACGGTCGGAGTAGACGGCCGATCCCTGAAGGCAATTAAACGTCGTAACTACCTCACAAATTACAGATTTAGTAGCGTACCCGTGCACGCGTCCAAGGAGAAACCGAGATCCCCAAACGAATCGCGGAAGCCACAGAGACTGAAAAGGCAGGACCGAGCGGGGAAGGGCACCTACTGCCCCAGAAAATTATCATTAAAGAAAAGCTCCACGCTCTAACGGAGCCAATAGCCGACATTAAAATAGCCCAGCTAAACCACCACCATGCAAATGCTGCATCTGCAATAATTGTAAGGGCAAGTTCCGAGGATAACAAGCTGTGAAATCGGAAGCTGGATGCTTCAGATATAAAAGGTTTTGTGTATTTCTTTTATAAAAACCATTTGTGTTCCATTAGTAGGTAACACATAATATATGCATATATTATGTAAGAATATCCACTTTCGCGTTATAGATACATTCAAAGTGTTGAATTTGACTGAAGCGAAAACTTTCACTTATTATAACTTTATTAATAATAGTGTGATTTCCACCAAACTTAGTACGCTCATGTTCTATAATAGAGCCTACATTGCCTCATGATTCTAGGATAAACTTGAGGGGGGTTTTATAGTCAATTACTAAAAATTATAGTAATATACTACTATTATTAACTTTATTTGAACCGATATCGGTATGGATAGGTATTTCGAAGCCTAGATACCACATAGTGGCAGCCTCCACGTTCCGTTAAACAAATTATCACTTTCAACTCCCGCACTCGCCACTTTTCCTATTTGTTGGGGACCCCCACTTAAATTTGACATAGAATGATGTAACTCACTATGTGCGTGAGCGTGCACAGTTCCCACCTTTCCAATCACTATAACCGTTCCCGTGAAAAATCGGTGTGACAAACAAACAGACATCCAGACAGACAGTAAACCGATAATGTTTTACACAAAGCCTTAAAAATGGAATAATGCTGGTTCAAGAACCCTGGGTGTACCGGGGGCAGGTTGTGTGTGTGTGTTCGATATGGGGAAGAGGCAAAGCCTCTGAGCACTCAGACTCTAATGGTCTATTGTAATCGATTCCTCCGTCTAACGGAATATCCCGAATTCGTTTATGTATCGCAGGATTTCCGTTAGTGTCAGTACCAAAAATTTGATGTCTGATGCGTCCATAGGCGAGGCACTCACATAGAAAGTATTCCGTAGATTCCACTTCCTCATTACAGGAAGGACACGGGAAAATTCCATTTCTGAGACAAATGTCCAGCTAGTGAATTATGGCTAGTCAGAATGCTCACAACACTTCCGCAAGTCTTCATGCTTTTTGACAGGATAAATTTTGTCGTATGTTTGTTTGGTACTGACAGCATGTGGTGTGTTTAACAGCATTAAGGCTCATGGGGTAAGTTGAACTCCCTTTTGCTAAAGTATTCGGAATTCATTTCCCTCTACACCACAATGACCAGTTACCCAGACTAGTTCCAACAGAGTCCAATCGACTTCTACATTATTCAACAATTTTTGAAGTAATTAAAGGGCTGCTCAACGCCTTCAATGCAGCGCTATCGCTAAAAATTATCATACGCTTGCCATTCAACCGCTCATCAATCATCCAGGTTGCCGCTCTTAGGATCGCATACACTCCAGCCTGAAAGACCGTTGTATATTGCCCCAAGGGAAAAGCCCACTTCAAACATTAAGAAAACCAACCAAAGCTCCTTTTCCACGACTAACAGTCGTGACTGGGTCTTATCTATAAACATTGGGGGAAGCCAACCTCCGCGCAACAGGTTACTTACATAGAAAGTGTTCCCCGGATTCCGCTTCCAAACTCATGTCATCCTGTAATATTCCCCTTATAAACACATATCACGCTATTGAGTTGTAGCCAGTTATACTTCTGCATTTCTTCCTGTTTGTGGGCAAGACAAACTTTACGGAAAATTGAATTTTCCTCGGATAGCTAAGTGGTTAGAGCACAAGGCTGTCGTACGGAGGGTCGCGGTTCTAATCTCGCTGGTGACAGTGGGATTTGTATCGTGATTTGACTTCGTGAATGAGTACCTAAGTCAAATCAGAGTAATAATCTCGGGCGAGCGCAATGCTGACCACATTGCCTCCTACAGTCTACTATAGTGTACCGTTACGATCTTGAATGAAGTGCTCTAACACACTTCAAGGCCCTGAACCAATATGGATTATTATTATTATTGAGAAATGGTTGAAACCCCGACAAAATTTTCTATACCTTAGTGGCAAATGAAGGTAGAACAAACTTTGCACTTGTCGTTCAATAGCTCGTCTATCACCAAAGTGACCTCTTCTAGGATCGAATATATTTCAGGCTGAGAGATGTATATTATCTCGATCTGGAACTTTTGACGATTAAAGAGTCTTTAGTTGGCTGGGGAACTGCAGCATTACTGCCAAAAGGTTCATTCAACTTTATTCTATCCACTTTTATTTGGATTTTGTTTAGTATGACGGTCTTTTCGTCCACATTAGTAGAACTGCATTACAATTAATGGTGAACTGGCAGTGAGAGTTCGTTTTCACCCGCCAGTTTCCATCTCTGAAGTGTAAATTGTGAGATCAATTACTTCACTCACCCTTGGCCCGGTCCGACGTTCATAGTGATAAAGTCAGCTGGAGTGGTAAAATCAAATAACCTTCCTTCCCTAGAATTGCTCGCTGGTCGATTACTTACCTTTCCTTGATAAGGAAGGAAAATCCTCGAGGGAAGCAAAAGTGACGTCGGCAGCTAAGCGGCAATCAAAAGCTTAAACCAAGGTGTGACTACTGTACCGAGGGCTAACCTTAATACCATTGCCGCGTGGAAAGGCTAATCATACGCTCATACGTCCATTTGGAAATACTTTGGCAAACTCGAACTGGTTCTTATACTTGCCAATCATGTGATTTCCAGATTCATCTTTAAAAAGACATATTCCATATTCCATATTCCAAAAAAGAAGCGTGGTCGATAAATGACCATGAGTCTTTTTGAATTACTAACCAAATAATCTTCACCGCCGAGCCAGTCATGATCATGATGTTCTCCGGGAATCCGATTATGGAACTGGCCCGGCTGTGGAAAAATGGCGACCAAATTTCATTGATAGCTGAAGAATATTTGCGACAAAAATGGCAGGGTTGATTTCGCTGTCAGACAACAGCCTGACATAGTCTTGATTTCAGAAACCCACCTCAATCCGAGGCATTCGATAACATTCAAGGATTTCGAATTCGTGAGGAACGATAGACGAAATTGTGATGGGGGAGGTGGTACCGGAATACTTGTGGGTCGCCATTATCGTTTCAGGCATATTAATAGGCCTGAATTTGAAACCTTTGAGTGTATCGAAGTCTCATGTATTCTTTTTTCACTGCCTAGAGGAGGGAATTTATACATTCTGTCAGTCTATGCAGTGGGAAACAACCGAGCCAAGTTCAAGGAGGAATTTCATTCTCTGTTTACGATACTCGAACTGAATAGGCTAAGCATACCTCGTGGCTAAACGCCACAAACAATCCCAGAGGGGTATTCCTCAAATCTTGGATAGAGCAATACCAGATAGAGTATAAATGCGAATTATATGGGTCAGAGAGTCCAACCTGGCCGATGGCAAATTCCTATCTGGATTTGTGCATTGCTGACGCGCGCTTGAACTTTAATTTTAGGAATCCTCAACGGAAACTACAGACTCTTCCTTACGATAGCGATCATAACGCTATTCTTATTGAAGTTCTGTTTGATGGACGAAGAGTTCGCCTTCTGCCGATGGACAGTGGCGTCCACAGGCTGAACTTTAAACAAACAAATTGGAAGAAATTCCAAGAGAGGTTTATTCGGGGATATCGAGAGGAATGCCCACCTCTTGATGGGAAAAACGATAGTACAATTGCACCAGGTGACAGGAACTTGAGCAACGAGGAAATACTTCAGTATCTTCTCAAGCTGGAGAACTTGACGCTGGAAACAATTGAACAAGTCGTCCCTAAGATTAAACCTCGCAATAATATGGAAGGATATGAAACTGCAGCCATAAAACGGTTGAAAAAAGTGAAAAGCCTTCTGCTCACTCGCGTCAACAAAATCTATCGAATATATGGGGACTATCATCATCCCATATTGGTTGAGTTCAAATCACTTCTAAAGATCGCGCGGGATCTTATCCCTCAACATTACGTAAATGAAGTGAACTTCCAATGGCGGGAGAAGTTAAAGGGTATTTCACCGAGCGATCCAGATTCCATGTTTAGTAAGAAAAATACGTTATTCCGGAAGAAGTCACGAATAACTGTGCCGAGAATTAAAGTCGGTGGCAGCGAGATACAACACCTTATTGACTCAGGTATAGACACGAATAGTGTAACTGCTGATGCGCAAGGCAATTACATTGTGATGGATGATGCTCTGAAACTCGAACTTATAGGGGAACGCTTTGAATCGGTGCATCGGCCCAGAACGGACTTAGAACCAACGCGACTTTCGGAAATTGTAGAACGAGATGTCCACAATTTCAAATATAGCCTGAACGGCACCACAGTTCTCCAATTTAGCTCTGCGTTGCAGGCTGATCTCATACCGAGTGATAATCTGCTTGATTACTTTGTCTCATGTGTAGACTTAACTTCCATATTCAGAAGAGTAAACAGTAAGAGATCATCCGGTATGGATGGCATTCCCAACGTGGTCCTCAGGCATTTACCAGACATTGCCATTCGTAATTATTGCATTTTGTTCAATAATTTATTGAACAATTCCTTCTTTCCAGGACAATGGAAGAAAGCCCGAGTATTCCCGATTTTAAAGAGAGGGAAGGATTCATCCAGCCCTCAAAGCTACCGCCCAATCAGTTTGCTGCCTAACATCAGCAAGGTGTTTGAGGTTTTGGTATTGAAAGCCTTGAACGGGCATATAAAGAAGAAGGAATTATTGCCGAACGCGCAATTCGGATTTCGATCTGGACATTCGACAATACATGCAATAACGAAGGTAACGTCTGATATTTGCTGGCGGATTAACAATGGTGAGTGCGTAGGCGCTTGCCTTATAGACATGGAGAAAGCCTTTGATACCGTCTGGTTGGATGGACTGATTTTCAGGCTCCTGAAGAATGAGTTTCCCAGTCACCTCGTAACGATGATGTGTAGTATGCTGTATGGCAAGTGCTTTGTCATTACGGACGGAAATCTCACTACTAACAGAGAATTTCATGTTCTGAATGGATTACAGCAAGGGACAGTGACTGCGCCTACACTTTTTGCGGTATTTGCCGACGAATTGCTCAATTCTTTCGATTTTAATAAATCTCCTAAAAGGTCGTTGGTTGCCTTTGCTGACGATCTGATAGCCTACACGGCGCACAAGAAGGTAACTGAGGTGCAAGTTGAACTTCAGAAGATGTTCGCTGATATTAAGTTCTTCACGAACAGTTGGCGGATGAAAATCAATGCGCAAAAGTGTGAAACGATTCTGTTTCGAAATTCCTTGGCGTATGCCAGTAGGAACTTGAAAAGGAATTGGAGAGATTTCCACATTGTCGCGAACGAGGATAGTTCTGAGCGCATTCCTCATAAGAAGTGCGTTAGATACCTGGGTGTGCGTCTTGACGAGCGTCTCCAATTTAATGAGCACGTTAAAGTCGCGCTAGAGAGCGCTCGCAAGGCATTCATGTCTCTCCGAAGACTCTTTTATGCTCCACATCTTAGCCGGAAGGTTAAGATTATTTGTTATCTTACTTTGGTTAGACCGGTGCTCACCTACGGGTGTGCTATCTGGTTTAATTTGAGTGCTAGCCAAATGGAGAAAATAAGGATCTTTGAAAGGAAATGTCTGCGTGCTTGCACGGGGCTTAATAGGACTACTTCGTCAAACTATGAGCACTACATAACTAATGAAGTGATGTATGCAGCTGCTGCTGTGCCAAGAATCGACACAGTTATCGTCAGATTGATTCGGAATCATATAGTGCGATCTGCTTCGCATGGTGAGAACCCTTGGGTTTCGCAGCCGTTCTCCCCAAATGATGGGTATTTCGAGAAAACTCTCACGACAGGCTTCATTCCTCCCGAAGCGTTCGTGTATCTTGACAGGAATGGTCTAATTCTTGATTCTGCCGGTGATCCGGTTATGTATCATATACATAGACGGGCCACCGACAAAAGGATAGAATACCCCCCGAATTTGACAGTGGGGCTCCGTGATTCGACTGGAGATACTCCAGAGCGAGAGCAATTGACATTAAGCGGGATGAAAAAGAGAAATCTTGGTACTGGTGGCTGCGGGATGCCGGTTAGCGGTGGCCGTGCTCAGTCCTGCCATTTGTTTCTTGGTGGGGCTTTGTAAATATGTATACATTGAACGGGTGCTGATTTTGTCTCCAGTTGTAACTTATAAATACATACGTTATTATTCTTTGTTTTTTTTGTATGGATGTTATTGTAAAAAAAAGAAAAAATGTATAATATAAAATATATAATTATGATAGTTTTAAGAACAATAATTTAAGTTAAAAGTATCTTTTGAAGCAATCAAATATTTATTATTACTTTTATATTTCTTTATTTGCCACTAAGGCCAAGTGAATTCTGTCGGGTTTTTGACCATTTCCCGACAACTTATTGTAAAATTAGATTTTCATTTCTTACTGTTTCTCTTCTCTGTCTGTAAATCGTTATTCAAAAATTTTGAGAGCCCACAGTGGCCATTAGATTTAAGTTATTTTTGTTATTTTAAAAGACTGTTTTTTTATTGTTCATTTTTCCAATCTATTTACTATTGTTAACTATTTCTTAAAAATAAAAACGAAAAAAAAAAAAAACTATTCGAATTTATTCCGGCAGTCGATTGGGGCGCCAGAACACTTCAATATCGCTGTAAATGAGGAAATTATCAAACTGGCTCGCTTGGGGTTTGAGGAGGAGGAGAAGGCACTGCACTTCATCCCGACCTCCTTACATCTCAGACGATGATAACTAGGTACGTTTTTTCTTCGGCGAAGGATCTTCAAAAGCATGCGAAAGCCTGAGGCGGAAGTTTATTAAATAGGCGATTTCGGGGGTAATATAAAGGGCCTAACAAAAAGCTTTTAGCTACAACTTCCCGTACTAAACTGAATTAAAACCTCTAAACTGAACTGAAACAAGACATGGCTGCTGTGTCTACACTCCATGAGTTGCCACTGTTGTAAGGACACGCTGCCCCTGCCCCTTTTTCCATAAACGCCGAGGAAAAGTTCCAGTCTCTTACCGGAAAGTTCGGTATTTCGTCTGGCCCTGGTCAATCTAGTCAACCAAGGCAGGTTGCTAGCTTTTTGGCGTTCGTGCCCCGAGTTCTGCGCTTTTAAAGTAGAGTCGCCATTTTAAATCCATAAGGCGCCATCAAACTCGTGGTCGCTCCCTTGTAGTTTGATCTACGCGCGGGTTACTGCTGGTAATCACGTCAGCTACGGATCCCACGCTGCGGACAGCCTTGCAGTTTCGCGGTTCGACTTCCCTCCACTGGACAACGGAAAAACTGAGCCCGCCTCTTTCGGATCACAGCACAAAAATCTCGCTTCTTGATGAACTCCGGTTCTTCCCTCAACATTTTTCCAAAGTGGTTTGTCGTCAAGCCCCTTCCGAAACAAGCTCTCGTCCTGCAGGCAGCTAACAGCACGCCTTTTACCACTTAGGGCACTCGACAGCTATCCTTGGAACTTCGACTATGCCGACCCCATGAATGGCTTTTCGTCATCGCCGACGTTCAGACGCTATCTTCCAAGCACACGCATTCACTCATCATCGCCTGATAACTGATTTCCGCATTCGGCGTCTTTTGGAGAACAAAACATGTTCATCTACAGGTTGCACGCTCGCCGTGTTCTAAGGATCCACTCGATCAGCGCTCAGTCGACTTTAAAAATCACAAATGGTGCTGGCGGCGTGACCAACAAACAGCTGCTAGTCAAACATTTTAAAACTGCTGGGGCTGTACTGGCGATTTACTGGTACACCAGCAAATCATCACCACCTGACAGCCAATCTTCTCACAGCCTCACCGCGGCAAAGAGAATTCGATGTCATCGAATCAATTAGCTACTCCCTAACCCATGGTTCCCAAGGAAGGCGGTGCTTGGCGCGTCAAAGGTGACTATCGTTAGCTCAACGCGTGTATGCGGCCTGACCGCTACCCACTATCAACAATCGCGGATTTACTTCAGGACGCCAGCGACACAGTCTTCTTTATCATCGATCTGCAGTGAGCATTTTACCAAATCCCCATCGCCTCTTAAGGCATATGCAAGACTGCGGTTGGTTCGAGTTTTGGGCATGCCACTCGGTCTCCGGAATGCAGTTCAAACGATGCAATATAGCCTAGGTTATTTGCTCGGGAAGCTGCCGTTCGCTCGTGTCTACCAAGACGATTTTCTAGTGTTCTCGAGCACAATTATCGACATCTCTAGCAGCAGTTCGACCTACTCTATGCTTCAAAGCTCCAGCCCAACTGAAGTAAATGTGAGGTTGGCCTACGAGACGTTATTTTAGCCGCTTATCATCTTAGCGAGAAAGATTTACGGCCACAAGCGCCAAAAACAGAAGTCAATCCGGGGTTCCTCAGGCCAATGAACTCTTTACAACTTAGACCCTTGCTTGGAATACTGAAGCCACTGAGCTGGAATGAGCTTGGAATACTGAAGCCACTGAGCTCCAAGTGTCGCTTCATGAACTTCTCAAAGGTTGTTCTATGAAGGAAGCAGCATTAAATTGGACACTTGAGGCTGCATTTGAACACTGCAACCACAGTATATTTGTAGCCGCCAATTCCGCAGGATCATTGCCGTTGGGGCAACATTATACTAACAGCTACCTGATGGAGTTTGGATACCGCTGGGATTTTTTTCCAGACAGCTATTGTAGACTGAACGACGGTTCTCTATCTACGATCGCGAGCTTCTAGCAGTCCTTGCAGCTGTAACATTTTTTAAGCATGTCTAGGAGGGTCGTCAACTTGTGATTCAATTTAATTATCGCTAAGCTTGTTCAATTCGTAGGAGCTCACCATATCCACACAAAGCCGTACCACTCTCAGGGGAATGGTATGGTTGAGCACTTGCGCTGGACACGTAAGGGTACGCTTAGGTACGATCCGGAGACACCTTTGTTCCTGGCACTTCCAGCAGCACTGCTCGGCATGCATACCATCTACAAGAAAGACCTTCAGGCTTCAGAAGCCGAGATGGTATTCGGCTGTGCATGCCGGGTGAATTCTTCGTTCCACAGGGTATTTCTTCAAGCAGTACACACGATTTCATCGTTAACTTACTCAACTCGCCAAGTGCTATCTGCCAAGCATGCAACCCAGCATCCATTTGAGTTTAAGAGCCTCGCCACTGGTAACTATACGTCTTCCGCCGCGTTGATACCACTAAGAAGCCCCTGAAAAAGGCGTACCCTGGTCCACACCGTACCATAAAGAGAGTCGACTACCGCACCTTCGTCATAGACGTTAGCGGGGTTGCTAATCTATGGATCATGTAAAGCCAGCGTATTTAGAGCAGGCCCACCACCAACCACGACAATTGTCTTTTCAGCACCCGTCAGCTCAACCTTCGGGGCTATCCTATGATCACTCGCTTGAATCGCCACACTAAGAACAACCGGATTTGGTGACCGAGCCAACTCCACAAGGGCTGCGTTTTGTTCGCGTGAACCAGATATACGACGATTTCAGCCCAATATATGGACTAAGAAGAAAGTTATAATTTCACTCCCTTCACCAGACGCGGGAGAGAGTGACTGTGGCGCCCCATTGCAGCCCACACCGTGAAACAGATTCCCGCTCCTAGCCAAAAGCCTCACGGCGAAAACGCACTTTCCTTTTTCCTTTTCTTTCTAATTTTCCAAATTAACAGGTAGATTCGAGAGGATTACTCAGGTTGTTTGAGTATGACGTAATCTGTTCAAATCCCAGATAGCCTTGCCTAGCAAAATTTTGTTGACAATTTTGAGAGTCCTAAAAATCTTCTACCGAAACTCTCCAGAACATCTCTGAAACTGTTTGAAGTGACTCTCCTTACTTAAGAAATAATATCTCCCAATTGTATCTTCGCTTTACTAATCCAACCTTATAGATTTGAAGCTAATTCGGGGATTAGATAAAAATCAGTTTTTGTTCGCTTTGTCTATTTATACCACCAGATAATCCTCAAGACTTACGCCTAAATCCTGGGTATTTCTCATTTTAAGGATAAATCTCCAATACAAGGTCGACTACGGCAGAAATCAAAGTACCAACTCCAACCGTCTAGACGTGTTCATATTGCTACACATTGCGGGATACGTTTCAAATCACCACCACTTATAGCCAAGAGAAAGGCAATGCCAGTCCTTTATGACCTGGGAAAGGTGCATTAACTTCATTCGTGGGATATTTCGCCATATTTATAAACCAAACACACTACGAGTAAATAAGCACATTAGGTGGATTCTACCTCTCGGAACGCACCTACCCGACAAATGGGGAAACCAATCAATAAGATGTCTATCAACGTAATTCAACTTTGAAGAGAGGGTTTGGGGGGGGGGAGCAATTAGGAATGGTAACAGAAACACAGTATTTAAGCTTAGCCTATATTTTTTCTTTATTAATTTCCACTATTCCATATATTTTAAGAACTATTTATTTACAATACTTTGATCGCAATTTTAACTACTTCTGACTTTGGTGCACAACTAAATTGTTTACTACAAAACTTATAGCATAACCGGCTCTATTTGATGGTCCTTCCGCAACAACTGGGACATTCAGCATCTGTGATGTGGTCCATGGTGTCCATGTCCGTGATGAGGTCCAAAACGGTGATGCGGTGGACAACCGCGGGGTCCGAAGTGGTGCCACCCAAAGTGGAATGGTCCAAAATGTGGCTTTTCAAAATGATGGGGACCGTGACGGTGTGGACTGTGTTGAGGTGAAGGGCTCCGCCCAGGACTACAGCATCGCTTATGATGACGATGTGAATCCCGACCATGTGGGCCATGCTGGGGTGGCCATGAGAAATTCATTCCAGTGAAGTAAGGGTGGGGCCCATGTGGAATACCATGGTGAGATGGTCCATGGTGGTGTGGACCATGATGCGGCCCATGGTGTTTTCCGTGATGTGGTCCATGGTGTGAACAATGATGATGCTCATGATGTCGGCCGTGATGAGGTCCTTGGTGTGGCTCATGACCCTGACAACGACGCGATTCTCTTCGTGGTCCTTGACAATCACATTGTTCCCCAGTACTCTCCTCAGCGTCACCCATGCTCCTGATTTCAACCATTGTTATCGTCTGTGCTCCAAATTCTTTCAGCGACTGAGCTTCTCGTGATTCAGCGTGAGATTTTATACTCGCCGGCGAGCACTTATAAATCACTCAAATAGAAGATAACAACATGCTTCGTTGCTTCCAAATAATGAGTCATCATAGTGAATTAACTTTCGTGGTGCAATAGTATAAGGAAGTCGCAAAGGAACCTGAAATCGGGAAAATAGTATTGCATATATTGTCTGTGATCCGGGAATAGTCAGGAGTAGTACAACTACTATTAATCACTGGCGCAAACAAGAAAGGAGGAGTTATTTTTACCTAGGATCAAGCACTTTAAGCAACATTCGTGGTTAGAACCTTCTGACAGTTAATATTCAACACATTATACCACAAACTCCCCTAAGATATCTACAGGATATACAGCATTTTGGCGATCAACGAGTAGTATAGGTATCAGGGCGAAACGTGGATTGTACTAGCCATGGACTATAAGGCCTTCGAAACCCCTGCTAAACCATCACCAACAGTTCTATTACCAACCCTTACCTCCGTCTCCATTCTGTACCAACTGGTCCTCCAGGTTGGGGTTGGGTAGGGGGAAAATCCTACGCCGATAACCAAAATTACGCGCCTTGTACAGAGCGAACCCTGCCCAGCAGCCAGTAGACACTCTGTCTCAATACAGGGTTAGTGTAACAGCGTTAGAAGAGATGCCCCGGACATGAACCTGTTTCCTGGAAAAGAGCCACTATAAATAAATGTTATAATGGCCATCTGGTAAACTGTGTGCTCGGAATGGGTTTCCTAGTCAGTCAAAAAATTGAACGTGCTGTTATCGGCTTTGAAATATACGTGAACAGCTATATACTCAACGTTTTTGAGGCCGATTTGGAAATATAACCCTTATTAACGTTCAGATTTTAATAGCCATGGGGTAGTGGAGCTCGTATTCAGGCAAAATGTTGGCTCCCATGGGTTAGATAAAACTACCAACTCCACACGGGACTACTTGCTAAATGAACATCGTCGCCTCTATAATTTGCCGAATGAGTATAGACTCGGATCACTATCCCGTTGACCCGAGTGACAATGTTACCTCGAACCCCTTCTGAGAATCAAGTAACAGTCGACACTGAAGCCATCCATAACACCTTAACACCTATAAGGTGAAATAAATTCGCAGTAAGTGCACCTAAAAGAGGTCCTGGAAATGAAGCACACACACCCCCTGAAGAACATTATCATTCAAGCGGCCACAAATATACTTGGCTTCATTCGCAAAAAATTTGGAAGGACTTGTTCGAAGATGAATGTAAGCAAGCAACGGAATGAAAAAAATGGTTCATACCGGACAATATTGCACCCTCAAAGAACGTGGTCACGCACAGAGACCTATCATAAACTTTATCGAACCCCATGGGCATATTGAAGTAATCGATTGAGTAGTGAGTAATGAAGACAAACGAAATATTGAGGTCCGCCCAATTAAAGACGACGGATAAATCCTACCACTAATAATAATAATAATAATAATCGTTGGCGTTGGGTTGAGTTAGAGCACTTCATTCAAGATCGTAACGATACACTACAGTAGACTGTAGGAGGCAGTGAGGTCAGCATTGCGCTCGCCCGACATTATTACCCTGATTTGACTCAGGTACTCATTCACAGCTAAGTCGACTGGTATCCGACGTCAAATCATGATACAAATCCCTTTGCACCAGCGAGATTTGAACCGCGACCTTCCGTACGACAGCCTTGTGCTCTAACCACTCAGCTATCTTACCACTACCAAGCGAAAAAATAAATCTTTAGTCGCCAGGAGCCGATCGAATTACAGCCGAACTGATTAAATATGAAGGCGACCAAATATATCAAGCGGTTGATCAACTGATCAACTGATGGTATTGGACAGTGAATCAATGCATTATTGATCTCATACATGAAAAGGGAAATATCACACAGTGCAGTACAATTGGAGAGGTAGCACGTTGATCAGAGCCATCTATAGGATATTCTCCGCAATCTTTCTATCCCAGCTAGCCCTATCGTCCAGAACAACGCCGCCTGTGATAGCAAATAAAACTGTGCACCGCCATGAGAGAATTTGGTATCCCAGACTGATTGACCTTGACCAATGTACGAGGCCAAATACTAGCAGCAAGAACACTCTCGAGACCATTCAACATCAACAACGGCCTTAGACAGTGGGATGCCCCGTAGTGCATATTTCTAATCTGGCCCTGGAAAAGGGGGTCCGTAATGCTGATGTAAGTGCGAGAGATAGCATCCTCTTCAAGTCCATCCAACTACTGGCAAATGCTGACGATATTCAAATTATCTGAAGAACAACCTGAGATGTATAATTTACTTTTAGCCAGCTCGAGCAGGTGGCAATTAGCGCGTGATCTTGGGTCGCATATTAATGATGGCCAGACGAAGTATAGGGAGGCAGCATCAGGACCAGAAATCAAAGAAACCTAAGAATAACACCACGCTGGTGAATTAAGAGCAATAATGATTGTAGACTACAATTTTGGGACCGTTGATAATGTCTCTTATTTAGGGTTGAAAATTACAACCGATAAGAGCGGTGAAATCCGCACACGATTGTTGTTAGCGAACAGAGCGAAACGCCTCATCATAAAGCTAAAGCTCTTACTATACAAGGCCTTATGATTTCCTCGGTAACTTGGGCTCTTAGCAAAAAAATTACGAAGTCTTAGCCGCGTTGGAGAGAAGATTCCTTCAAAGAATGTTTGGCCCTTACAAGTGAACGAACGATTCTGTAGCCTATATAACGACGAAATCTATGAGCGATACCATGACCGTCTATGGTGAGCGGGTCACTTAATCCACATGGATGAGGATGATCCAGCCCGAAAGGTCTATAGGAGCGATATCTATGTTAGAAAAATAAGACGGGGCACAGCCTGCCACAAATGAACCGATTCCGTAAGCTAGGACAGCAAACAGCTTTTGAAGATATCGGATTGGTGAAGCTCGCGGAAAACCAGGATGTCTTCTGCCTTCGCCAGCGGGCACTGCTAACATCAGCGATTCCAACGCGAATACTACATCCATAGTGCTTGCCTTTCAGCCTAGACGTTAAATGGCCCAAAGTAAAGTGCCATTCAGAATTCATGGCAGCGATATCTGGGTCAACGGACAAGAACCAGTTGAATAACATGATAGCCTTTGAGTTGTTTGTTTAGTGTCCTCTTGAGAGATGATTCGCATTTAGTTCCCCCTTAGTGGTATATGAGCCCTATTCATTCCTCTGAAAAGTATCGGGTGCCTATAAGGATTTTAGAAGGTGGTTCTTAAGAAAAGAAAAGTTAATTTAGCGTTGATAACAACGGAAGGTTCATCAGGTCAAATCAGAGGCATGCAACGCATAATAATTTTTTGTATGTACCCCGGCGACAAAATTAGCGCAATTTTTTTAATGAAACGACCTCATGTAGTTGATTTAACGGATCTTCAATGATTATTACATCGTTCTTTGTGAAATTTAAGGAGGGTCTCCATACAAGCTAAAGTGGGGAGAATTTTTTTCACCAGATGATTGGTGGACGGTATCAAATGAAAGTACTTTTCAAAACTGCTCACAGTTTTAACCTTCAATTTACAAAGGGGCGGGCTGGAAAGCGGATATTTTTTTCACGAACCCATTCTCAGAATCTATTCAATCAAAAAATCTAAAAGAAATCACAAAACTGCTACTATACGGACTCAGCCTCAGCAATACCCTTCATACCGATATCTGTTCAAATAAAGTTAATAATAGTACGTTCGTATTATTACCATTTTTAAGGTTTGTGTAAAATAAAACCTTATTAAAATCGGTTTACTGTCTGTCACATGCATTTCTCTTGGAGACGGTTGTAGCAATTGACACCAAATTTGGTGGAAAAGTGAGAACTGTCATCGATCGCGCATACGGTGAGTTACATCATTCTACGTCGAATTTATGGGGGGTCCCCATACATGGAAAAGCTGTATATTCTATTTTCAATAAATATAGACATGTAGGGTAACAGTTTTAGTTTTGACATTTGTTGGAAGGATGGGGAGTCCGGGGGTTCAAAGTGATCGTTTCTTTAACTTGTTTAATCTCTTAGATACTACCCAACCGAAAAATCTGGAAAAATCAAGAGGCTGCCACTATATGGTACCAAAATTATATATAGAGCATGATCCTACCAGTGTGGTGGAAATCGCACTATTACTAACAAACTTACATATAATAGATCAAAGTTGTCGATGTTTTGCAAATTCAAGACGTTGAATGCCAATATCACCACATTAAGTGGATAATTTCACATAATATATGCATATATTACGTGCTACGTAGTAATGGGACAAATGCACACTCAAATGTTTTCATAAAAGAAATACACAAAACCTTTCATATCTGCAGCGTCCAGCTGCGGTTTCCCGACTTGTTAGGAATATAATATGTAATATTTTTGAGAGAAAAGAAAATGCAATTATTTGAAATTTGTAGTTTTATAACTTTACATGCTTAATCCTTGTTGATATTAGCAAATGGAAATTCTGAGGGTAGCGTCTTATAATACCTCTATATCATACTGAATTTGTTGTTGGTCCGAGATCGGGTTCTCTTCGATGTCGGCAATCAGTGGATACTTTAAAAAACTCCGTTCTACTGATAACGCCCTGGTATGGATGTAAGAGTATTTTCTTTGGATCATCGTTACGAATGACTTGTTGTTTTCAGGTCTTTCAATATGAAGATCCTTTTGCTGTCATGTTGACTCAAATTGACTGCACATAATATTTGGAAACGCTATATCAACTCGTTGGCGAAATTAGACATGTTCACCTGCTCATTGTCGGACTGTATGTCGAAAAATTTGCCTGGGGGGGGTAATGGCAGACCATACACCATTTCTGCTGCAGTTGTACCGAGGTCTTCCTTCCAAGTACTACGAACGCCTGGTAGCACTACAGGCAATGCTTCTGTTCAGCGGCTATTGCTGCTTCTGTCCAGCGGCTTGCTGCTTTCAGCTGACCGGCAAATCGCTCGACCATGCCATTAACTCCCGGATGGTATGCCGTAACTCTGATATGGGTTCCACCGATCAGGTTCTTGAAACAACCTCGATTCAAACTGTCTTCCTTGATCTGTCGTGATCCGAAGTGTTATGCTGAACCTGGAGATCATCCATCCAAGGAGCGCTCTGGCAACTGCGATCGCTTCTTTGTCAGGAATTGGTGCTACTTCCGGCCGACGTGAGAAAAGATCTACCATGGTTAGGCAGTACCCTTATTGCGAGGGCGTAATAAGGCATAACGATAACATCCAGATGCTCGAATCTAGATTATGGTGGCGCGAAAATCCCAACTAGTGCAATCACATGACTTTTCATCGTTGGCAATTATTGTAACCACACCATAGCTGGCCCTGTGATTCCTTGTAGCATTTTGAGCTCTTCGTTCGCGGACTGAAACACTGCAAGCTTTACGTAATCGATATTTGATTGCAATGCGCGGTAATGCGTCCGCGACAACGTTCTCGCAACCAGATACATGCTGTATATTGGCCGTAAACTGCCCAATATATAGATGGCGAAATTACTGTGGTGAGCACTCTTTATTTTTGTAGAAAGCCAAGGTTAGCGGCTTGTGCTCTGGAGAGATGGTGAACTCCCTTTCCTTAGCCATATGACGAAAGTGTTTTATCGCTAGGTACATAACCAGTAGTACCCGGTCGTACGCTCCGAATTTACGTTCCACTAGTCCGAGCTTTCTTGAGAAAAGCCAATGATTGCCGGCAACAATTAATCCACTGTTGGTGGACTGCAATAATCGAGAAGTCAAATGCATAGCGGAAAATGTCCAAAGATGTGACAGATTTTGAATGTGCAAGGAGCGTCTTGAATGAACTGCTCTAACACACTTCAACGCCCTGATCCAATATAGATTGTTGAGTCAACGATTATTATTATTATTTTCCGAGTTGTCACAATCTCGGCAGATGCAGGATTTTACCTACCACTAAGTGCCAAGCATTTAGGCTCACACGATCTACGTACTTAAAAGCTAAAAGGGTGCTAGCAGTGGTGGCCAGTTGTAGGTCAATGAGAGAATCTGTCGAGAACTTCCCGCAACATCAAGCACGTATGCAAAATGGTGTATTTCTGCATGGTTTGAACCAGACTGTGTGCGAGGGATTTAGGTACAATACCTGTAGCTGACAATATTATGGGAACTACAACCGCCCGCTCGTGACGCCAAATTTCTTTGATTTCTCGAGTCAGTGGCTCATAATTAATCTTCTTCTCCACGTATTTTCCGTTCAATGGTGCTATTATAGGGGACAGCATTGTCAATAACATACCCGTATTGCCAACTAACAGCACTTCAGGCTTGTTGTGTAGCGATTAGTTAGAACTTGCCGGTCCCAGAACATGCTGTAAGCAGAATTATCAAATACTGCTTGCAGCTCATATCGGCAAACCAGACATGTTCCCGTGATCAATCCATGCTTGTATGCAAGGTTTTGATGGATCGCCTTACATACAGCATTATGCCTGGTGATATATTGCCCCGGTGCCTTAACAGTGCACCCAGAAATGAGATGGTCCAACATCTCTAACGCTACACCACACATTCTGCACCGGTCGTTCTCCACCCGTTCTTTCATTATGAGCTATTTATAAGCTCGTGTGGTAACCACGCCATTCTGACTGGCACACATGAATCCCTCCGTCTCAGCAAAGAGCTCCTCAGCATACATCCATTTTTTTCTTAACACGTTCAATTTATTTTGTTTGATTTTGTTACAGGTAGTTTATGACTAAAATTTATACTAGACTTATCTCTAACAGCTTAACTTTACCTAGAAATTAACATTTTGCTTAATACTAGACTTAATTTACGGTGGTATTAATTTATCCTATGGCTAATGCTATAGAGGGGAAAGTCAGGAAAAACCTCTCTTATGTTGTTGTTTGTTCGTTGGATAATTGTGTTGCATGAATGGATGGAGGAAGGATACATATAGGGGAAGGTGGTGTTATTGGGCGGTGGAGTAGACGAGGCCAGGGCGATGTCGATCGTATGGGCGGTTGAATATGATCATCTTCCCGCCGCGATAACTGCTGTTTTGGGAGGAAAGGGTTAGGAGGTCTGAAGGGAGGGGATGGTGGCGGTATGTGGGGTTAGTGTTATGGTTGCGTATGTGAGAGTAAAACTGGATGAGGTTGTTTTCATGGGCTTGACATTTGATGAGGAATTTGGTTAGTGAGGTAAGGAAGATCTGGTCTATGCGGGAGCACTTTACCTCGTCGTAGACAGCTTGGTTGGACTGGATATTGGACTGGCAAAGGGAGAGGCGGAAGAACCTCCTTTCGCGTACCCGAAGGCGCTCCATTTGAGCTGAGGAGACGTCACACCGTGCAACGAATCCATATGTAATTAAGGGACGGATTAGCTGCTTATAGCAGTAGAGTTTCACTTTAGGGAGGATGGCGGAGTCTTTCTTAAGGATGGGCCATAGGGTTTTTAGTCCTGTTAGGGTCTTTGAAATGATGAAATTTACCTGGGGTATGGGTGATTGGCGGGTATTGAGGGTTATTCCCAGGTATTTAGTGGATTTGACGGAGGGAATGGTAGAAGGTCCGATCTTGATAGTGAGGTTGCGGGTGTCGGCCAGCATCTTGCGGGTAAGGGCGGCTCTACCGCGGAAGACGATGGCTTCGCATTTGCAGGGGTTGAGTAGGAGTTTCCAGGATTGGAGGAATTTGTTGAGGGTTTGGATTGAGGTATTGATGCGGTTTTGGGCGGATTTTATTCTCCGGGAGGAGGTGTAGAGGATCAAGTCGTCAGCGTATTGGATGGTTTTGACTGCTTGGGGGAGTTGGTAGGGTGCTGGAGTGGGATATCGGCGGTGTATAGGGAGAAGAGGGTTGCTGACAGAACTGAGCCTTGGGGGATGCCTGCGGGAGGACTGTAAGGGTCGGACAGGGTATCGTGGATACGGACTAAGGATTGGCGATCAGACAGGTAGTTAAGGATGAGTTTGCATAATTGTGGGTGGAATTTGAAAGTGTGGGAGAGTTTGTAGGTGAGGCCGTCGTGCCAGACCGCGTCGAAGGCTTTCTGGATATCGAGGAGGCAAGCTGTGGTGGGGATGTTGTTGTTTAGTTGGGATAGGATGTCGGTTTTGAGGACTAGGAGGGCATGTGAGGTGCCGTGGCCGCGCCTGTTGGCAAACTGGAAGGGGGGGATAATGGCGTGGTCGGTGATGTGTTGGAGAATGATATCGTGGATGACGTGTTCGAAAATTTTCGATGTCACGTTGAGGAGGGAGATGGGGCGGTAGCTGCCCGGGGAAGCTGAAGGCTGGTCCTTTTTTAGGATTGGGACGATGTGGGCTCGTTTCCATGGGGTGGGAAAGTGTGCAGAGAGGAGGCATTGATTGAAGAGTTGGGCGAGAAAGGGGCTTAGGGTTTTGGCGCATTTTTTGATGATGATGATGGGGATGTGGTCGGGTCCGGTAGATTTTTTATTATTTCGGGAGAGGATAATGGATTCAACTGTTTGGGGTGTGACGGCTTGTGGTGTGGATGGCTGGCGTGGTAGTGATGTTGGGTATGTGTTGGCGCACCGCTGTTTCTGTGGGTGGGTCGGACAAATGTTGGGTGGTGTGGTGGGCGGCTAGAAAGCTGTTAGCAATCAGGTCGGCGTGGGCTTTGGGTGAGGTGTTGTGTGGGAGGACGCTGGCTGAGCGGGGTTTGGCTAGTCGGGGGCAGGTACCCCGGAGTTTATTGCATGTTCGCTGATTAAGCGAGATGTTCGCATGCTTTACCGCGTAGTGATCAGCGTATAGCGTCTGGATCTGGGATTGGATGCGTTGTGTGAGGGAGTGGATTTGTGACTTGAGGAAGTTAAATTGAGGAGCGTACCTGTGCCTGTGGAGTTGGCGTCGTAGGGTTGATTTTTGTTTGATGAGGTCTAGGATGTGTGGTGGCAGGGTGATTAGGCCCTGGTAGTTTAGTGGTCTGAGAGGGATGGTTTCGTCGCAAGCCTTTTGTGTGGATTCCGTGAGCTTTTCCACGGCTGAATCGATTTCGGTAGGAGACGGATTGGACGGGAGGCGGATGGTCGAGAGTTTGTCGGCTAGGTTGTAGTTGAGGCGTTGCCAGTTAGTGGCAGCGTAGTTGGGAAGGAATTTAGGCTGGGATTTGGGGAGGCGGTCGGTGATATTGAAGTGGAGAACCACTCCGTCATGGTCGCTCAAGCCGGGGATGGTGGGGAGGTCTTGGGGGGAGGTAGGCGTGCTGGGGTGTACGAGAAGGTGGTTGCTTACCAGGAAGAGGTCGATGAAGGAGTGGGTATTTTGCCTGTGGTAGGTGGGTTGGTTGGAGGGGAGGAGGGTGAGCTGTAGAGGGTGGGAGTGTTGTGAGTACCAGTTGGCTAACCTATTGCCATTGGCATTTATAGTGGTGTTATACCAGGTGTTATGCTTGGCATTTAGGTCGCCCCCTAGTACAAGGGAGAAACGCTTGTTTCGGCTGACTGGGAGGGCTTTGAGGTGTTGTGTAAGGTTGGAGATGTCAGCGGGATTGAGGGTTTGGTCGGGGCAGTAGAGGCCACCTAGGAATGTGATGGAGGAAGGTGTGGCGATGGAGACAATGGTTAGCTCCATGGATGGGGCAATAGTGTTCGGGATGTAGACCCGTTGAGCGTCTAGGGGATTTGCCACTAGTATGGCTGTGCCTCCGCCTGGGCGGTCAACACGGTCGGAGCGGAAGGTGGTATAGTTGGGGATGTGCAGCTTATGCCTTGGGTGCAGTTTGGATTCAGTGAGGAGGAGTAGGTTAGGTTTGTGGACGGACAAGAAATTAGTTAGATCGTGACGTTTTTGTCGCCTGACCACCGAACTTACGTTCAGTAATACCACTTTAGTGGACATTACTGGGGGACACTTGGCAGAGGAAGGAGAGGAAAGCGAGTCTCTTCTCCATCGGCGAGGAAAGGGAGTTGTATGTGGGGAGGAATGAGGTGAGTTGGGAGGCTAGTTGGGTGGTGGAGGTGTTGAAGAGGGAGTGGATCTCGGAGTCGAGGTCAAAGGTGGGGACTGGGCGCGAGGCGTTCCTGGCCATTGCAGCGTAAGAGAGTGGTGGGGACGTAGGGTTGTACGGGGCGGGGACCTGAACGGGTTTTGGTTGGGGACCGGGTTTGGTTGGTGGAGCAGGGTTATGCTTTGTGGGGGGTGATTGTTGTGTTTGGCGGGCGCGGGCTTGCACGAACATCGGGCAGTTGCGATAACTAGCCGGATGAGTATTGGCTCCGCAGTTGATGCAGGATGGATTTTCTTCCTGCTTCTTTGGGCATTGTCGAGGCCCGTGAGGGGTGTTGCATTTAACGCAACGGTAAGCCAGATTGCAATTTGACGCTGCATGCCCAATGCGCTGACAGTTCCGGCATTGGGTGATTTCGTGTAGCTGGACGGCTTCGAACTTCACGATGCAGTGAAACATCGCCCTGGCTTTCGTGAGAGTGGCCTGCTGGAATTTAGGGGAAAACGTTACAAGGAAGAGGTGGAGGGGTTTCGCGTTTCGTCGGGAGGAGCTAGTCTCGTGTTGACGAACGCTGATGGCTTCGGAGATGCCAAGGCGGTGTAGCTCCTTGAGGATTTCATCGGGAGAGTATGTAAAATCTAGTCCTCGGAGGACTAGGTTGATTGGTTTGAGGTGTGACGGAGTATACGTGAAGAAGGGGTGGTTTCCTTCTTTAAGTAGGTTTTTTTGCAGAATCGTAATCTGCCTGGGAGGTGGCGAGGACGTGGGTTGAGCGTATTGATGTTTTTTTAAGGGATATATTGTTGGGGATTGTGGACAGAATTTTGTTAGTGATATCTTTAGTGGTTGTGGGGTCAGCGCGGATAATTAGCGGCGGGAATTTTTCCTGGCTTACCCTTGGTGGGGTGGATTTGGCTGGTTGAGCGGCTTGCTGCGTGGTTGTGGTGGTTGTTATCGGGGTGTGGGTGGTTGGTTGTTGTAGCTGTCGGGCTGGATGTTCGGTGACATTCGTTGTTGTTGTCGTTAGATGGGGTGAGGGTGTAGATGCTATTGCTGAGGCTATTTTTTGTTGTGGCTTCGGCGTGGGAATTTCCATTTCTGCCATCGACCGTTCTTCTTGGTTCTCATGAATTGATGTAGTTGCTGTGTTGGGTTGCTGAGATGACTTGTTGAGGGCGATGGTAGATTCCACTAATGAAGAGCTGAACAGCGCAGAGAGCCGGTCTTACCGGCTTGTCATCTCCTTCAGGGAGGTTCTCAGTTCTTGGACCTGTCTCCGCAGCGCGGCGACATCGTCTTGATCGTCGTCTGACGTTTCGCGAGCCATGTCCGACTCGCTATCTTCTCGGGCGGGTTCCCGACTGGCTTCGGGACTTGATGGAGCCTCGCTTTCGCTGTCCCCAAGGGGGTGAATCCTC
Source organism: Hermetia illucens (assembly GCF_905115235.1). Classification (NCBI taxonomy): domain Eukaryota; kingdom Metazoa; phylum Arthropoda; class Insecta; order Diptera; family Stratiomyidae; genus Hermetia; species Hermetia illucens. The sequence goes on from NC_051852.1 coordinate 118,263,207, forward strand.
TTGGGCTCAGGATCCATCCCCTGGGGCGACAGTGACCTGTCCTCAACCGGGCGCTTTGACATAGCGCCTCGCCGTTGAATGTTTGATCGAAAACACTACGGTCGCGATTGTGTTTCGTTTTGTTTTTCACTCCGCACTTTGGATTTTTCACTCGGCACTTTCGTGAGCACACGTCCGATCGTCTCGGACGCTTGAGACTGACTGAGCATACATCCATCTGCTCGGCAAATGCAAATCGATAAATGGCCACCAAAATCAATTCTCCTGTTAACCGTGCATTGCCTTCGACTTCCATTCATCGATCCGCTCTTGGTCCGACTTATCATTATTATGAGCGAAAAGAAGCGTCGTCTGTTCGAGTGCGGTTTTGAGAGCTTCAAAAGCTGCGGTAGAGTTGATTTGTGAATTTCTTTTAATTTTGCCGCGAAGAATCTCATTGAGTGCTGCCTGTACTGCTTTGGGTATAGACCTTCTGTAAAAATTTAACATACTCTAGAATGCTCTAAGTTGCTTGACGTTGGTTCGTTGCGGGTATAATTAGATCGCTTTGACTTTAATTGGCAAGGGACCTCTTCTGTGAGACAAAGCATCCTAAGAAACTGCTTTCGTGTTGACCAAAAACGCATTTGCTTGGATTCAGGACTACTCCTTATTGTTTCAATCTTTGGAATAGACTTCTTAAGTGGCTGACGTGCTTTTCATGTGAACATGAAGCGACTAATATGTCATCAAGGCATAGCAGAAATCTAAACCTCTCAAAGCCTCGTTGATGAATCGTTGGAACGTTTACGTTGCATTCCGCAGGTCAATTGTTAGCAAACTGTTCAACGCCGAATTTTGTTGGATTGACGGTCTTTGGTATATCTTCTTCGGCTACTGGGATCTGGTTAAATGCTCTTACCAGGTCTACTATTGAAAAGACAGTTTTACAATAGAGCATTTAGGCGAATTTTGGACCTTCCGAACTAAGTACACGTCGGCGGAAGTCCGGGTGTTTAGTATGCGATAACCTCCGCACGTTCTCTACTCGTTATTTTTTTTAGGCACCATATGTGTGTCGTGTTTAAAGCAACTGGTGGTGCTGGCATTGTGATTATATGATGCGTAGTTCGGCGACACGCCATTTTTCCAATTCCGTCCGGGTGGGTTAATTCCGGAAACTCATGTAGGATATCATCGTAAGAGGTTCTTCCAACAATTGTTGTGATGGTCGGGATTGTACATTCTGCCATATATCCTTGGCTTGGTAGCACTGATGACGGGAACAAGTGGTTCCCGAAATATCGGTATTTGCAAGAATAGATATCCACACCAACGAAAAAGAAACAACAAGTTTTTTATTATTTCAGGTGAGGTGAGTTGTTGAATCTCCAAGACAACCGTGCTGAAGATCAGGAGGAAGTTCGTAATGTCCTACTTCAAGTATCGGTTTAAAAGCGTCCGTTGTAAAAAATCTCCATGGGAAATCCCGTCGAAGGCCGAGGTTGACTGTGGGGTTAGCAATTCCGTATATGGCAAGCCGGAATTGTCCCTGTCTACATGGTCCTTGGAATATATCGGTACTTGTATCTATGAGAAAAAGTGTTCCCGTATTTTTATCGAATATAAACAGGTGGCATGAAGATGATGAAAGGGGGCCGTTTGCCACCTTTAACAGCTCCTGACGGCATTTCCCGAAGTCCAGCACTAAATCTTTAGGGATACCAGCATAATCGAGAATGATAGGGTCGAAGTTTACGTCCGAACGGGTTCTCGAGTTGAGATTCCTGTTTGACCGTGTATAGCTCCGTTCGCAGCTCTGCAGGCTGACTTGACAATTGCTGGATAAGCTTCGTTAAATTGGTTTTCGCTGCTGAAGGCGAGGATGTTGTTTCCACAACACTTGACGAAAGTGTGGCGTAGACCTTGTAAGCTATGTCGGCTGCAATTTGTAATGGCTGATCATCCATCATCGCCATAATCGGTTGAAAAGCAAATAGCAGGCATCTTAACGATAGACTTCTCATCAGCGGCTCCGGAACTGTAGCACCGCCGAGACATTGCAAACGGCGGAGGAACTGGGAGGGTTCCTCGTCACCAATATATGTGTCCTCCATGAGCTGTCTCATATTTTCCTCCTGGCTGGCACAGAACTGCTTTATTGATTCCCCGCGCCAGCGATTATATGAGCTGTCTATCACGGACTGTGTTATTATGCTGCGGACTTCGGTGGCATATTGCGGTGACAGCACCGCTATGACTTGCGAATATTGTTGTTGTGGGTTTTTTATGTTATACCTCACAAAGTTTGCCTCCACAATTTTAAACCTTTCCTCAGGGTTGGGGGGATTGAAGTCTGGAAAACTTGGTACATAGTTTACCGCGGTCGGAGTCTTGAGTAAATCACTTCGGTTGAAAAGAAAGGTAATTAGAAAGTTCTTATTACAGACAAGTGTCTGGAAGTAATTCACACCGCCAAAACACAATGAATCCTTAACAGTGGTTTGGGCACATCTCATTTTCCTCCAATCGTTCAATATCCAAGATTCATGGTTTTTAGCCTGTTAGCGCCTGGCAGAACGCAATTTTCTGGATTGTAAGTGCAGGTCTTCTAGATTTTATTTAAACTCACATCGTTTCGCCTTCTTTGATTTATTCTAGCCGGCATGGTTAATCCAAGGTGCACAAATTTTAATGCAGAAATAAATCGATCTGCTAAACATTAACAATTGAGATAACCCCGGATATAGACATCCAGTTAGGTGTCCATTTTGGTATTATTCTTTCGGAAATCAATCCACTGATAAAGATAGATAGATATATTATTGCGAATAATGTGTTACAATGTTGTTCTTTTTTTTTTTTTTAACAAAGCTTAAAATTCAGAGTCCAGTTGTGGCGCTGCAGTATCCGCAGCATTCTTCCCCATTACATATGGTACCTAAGCCTAATGACGAATGGCGCCCCTGTGGGCGAATTGCCGCATCTTTTCGATCTTGAACTTAGCTAAGGCTTACCACCAAATCCCAGTAGCTCCTGAAAACATTCCAAAGACGGCAATATGCACACCCTTTGGACTTTTCGAGTTCACCCGAATGACTTTCGGATTGTGCAATGCGGCGCAAACCTTTCAAAGGTTCATTCACTCAGTCCTGCGAAACCTCGATTTATGTTTCGTATATTTGGATGATGTTTTGGTCGCTTCTTCCACTGAGTCTGAGCACTTAGCCCATCTCGAGTGCATTTTTCAACGTCTCCTTCAGGCCGGGTTAGTCCTAAACGTTGACAAATGCAAATTCCTTCAAAAACAGGTGAGATTCCTCGGCCACTCCATTTCCCCTGAAGGAATACAGCCCGACCCAGACAAGGTGGAAGCAATTACAAGCTTCCCGCGTCAGAAGACAGTGAGGGAGTTGAGGAGGTTCTTGGGCATGCTAAACTTCTACCGTCGTTTCCTGCCCAAGGCCGCCCATCTCCAGCCCGTTTTGAACGCGTACTTGTCTGGCCCCAAAACAAAAGACACACGAGAGATTGTGTTGTCTGAAGAGGCTGTCTGCGCGTTCGATAAATCCCGACACCAACTGGCTGATGCTACACTTTTGGCATTTCCTCTGCAAGATGCACCCCTAGCCGTTTTTGTTGATGCCTCTGACATCGCAGTAGGTGCTGCCCTTCACCAAAACGTGGATCAAGTTTGGCAGCCGTTGAGCTTCTTCTCGAAACAGTTGAATCCCGCCCAACGGAACTACAGTACCTACGATCGCGAATTGCTCGCCGCGTACTTGTCCATCAAATACTTCCGTTTCTCCCTAGACGGCAGGCCGTTCACAGTGTTCACGGACCATAAGCCTCTCACGTATGCTTTGAAACAAAAGCCCGACAAAGCGTCCCCTCGCCAGCTTCGACACCTGAGCTTCATAAGCCGGTTTACGTCAGACATCCAGCACGTGTCCGGCAAGGAAAACATAGTTGCTGACGCATTGTCTCGTGTCTCCGAGGTTAACATCCCCGCCTCAGTCGATTTCTCGGCTATTGCCAAGGCGCAGGAGGATGACGCAGCACTTCAGAGCCTCAAGTCCAACCCCAAATACAAATTTCGGGAGTTGCCCATCTTCGGCTCAAACCTCTCGCTCTGCTGCGAAGACTCGGAAAAGGGACCTCGGCCATACATTCCGGCCACATTTCGCAAGGAAGTGTTCCACGCAGTTCACGACTTGGCGCACCCCGGCATCAGGACAACAAACCGGTTAGTCACCGGCAAATACTTCTGGCCCTCCATGAACAAGGATATCAATTCCTGGGCCAGAGAGTGCATCGCGTGCCAAAAGTGTAAAGTCTCCAGGCATGTAAGGAAAGAAGTGGGCTCATTCCCCCGCACTACCAAGCGTTTCCACACGATACACCTCGACATAATAGGGCCTTGGCGAGACTCGCACGATTACAAGTATTGCCTCACAATCATCGACAGGTTCACGCAGTGGCCTGAGGCAATACCTCTGAAAGACATTACGGCACAATCTTGTGCCGAAGCCCTCTGTCGAGAGTGGATACCTCGCTTTGGCGTCCCTGCAGTGGTCATCACTGACCAGGGAATGCAATTTGAATCCACTCTTTTCTCGAAGTTAGGCAAACTCCTGGGTTTTAAACGCCAGCGGACTACTGCATACCACCCGCAATCCAATCGGATGCTAGAACGTTGGCACCGGACGCTGAAAGCCGCCATTATCGCACGCGACGATCCGTCCTGGACTCAAGTCTTGCCTCTCATCCTACTCGGCCTACGTACAACCCGCCGAGAGGAATTTGCTGCCAGCCCCGCGGAGCTGGTATACGGGGAGAACCCAAGACTCCCAAGCGATCCGGTCTTCGACAAGAGATCGGGTCTCACGGAGTCGGGGTTGGTGCGTCTGCTGAGGGACAATCTCCGACGCATCAAAGCGCCACCACCCACTCGACACTCGCCCACACCTGCCTGTTCGCCCAAGGAACTGGACACATGCACGCACGTTCTGATCAGGACGGATGCCGTCCGGAAGCCGCTGCAGCCTCCATATGAGGGCCCGTACCGCGTTCTCGAGAGGGGAGAACATTTCTTCCAGCTCGAGATCGGTGGACACAGAAGGGCGGTCTCTTTGTCCAGACTGAAACCCGTGTGCGCCCCTAAGCAGCGTCGAGTCCGCTTTGTGGATTAACGGGGAATGGAGTTCCGGGATCGGTCGCCGAAACCCCCTAGGTTTCGTGTGGGGGCGGAGTGATGTGGCGCGGCAGGATCTGCAGCATTCGAAATTTATTTCAAATGTTGCGGACGCGGACGGGTAGATGGCGCGGAACTCTCCACTCACTTTAGAACTCGCCACTCATTTAGAACTCGCCACGGGAGTGGAGAATTAGCGGTGAGAAAGTGCCGTTGGTTGGGACAGAAAGGACCGCATGGAAATAAGCCGGTCTTCTGTCTCCAACCGCGGCGAGTAACACTCACTTAAATCAAAGTTTGAAACGTTGTATTAATTTTTATATTGTTTTATGGTTTTTAATTCTATTTTATAACCACACTCGTGAATTAAAGTTATTCGATCTATTAGAGAAGTTATTTCCTCTCTTTTCCTAGTAGAATCTATCTTGGTGCTTGAGAAATAGCTGAGTAATTCATGTTTTTGAATAGACCAACTTCAATGGAAAACTAAATTATTAATAACTGAAAGTGGTTTGCGAATGTTTCTATTTTGTATATTTTTACAATCCAAATTATCTAATGTGGTATAAGTTTCGTGCTCTTTTCCAATAAAGAACAATTAAGAAACTAAACAGTTAAACTAACTTTACATCTTACGATTGCAAGTGTTGCAGGCGCGCAATTTGTACTTCATATCATTATGCATAATTTAGAGGAAAATGGCAATTAAAAACCTCTTGAACTTTAAGTAAAACTAAAACTTATTCTAACTTAACCTATTTAAACTTTATAAGCTAATTTTTTACATTAGAGAATTTATTAACGGATTATCTACAAGTGAAGTCCCACTATAGAAATTCTTTTTTCAATACACTAATTATTGAATCAATTAAGTCAACTTCAGCTAAAGAGTGCAATGCTTTCGTGATGAAGAATTTGGAACGATTTAAGATTATTTTCAGCACCTTATTTTGTGCAATTTGAAGTTTTGTGATTTAGTACAAGTAGCGAAAATTGGAACTGCATAGGACATTACAGGCTGGAAAATCATCATTAAAAATTAACAGCTTATTACCTATGCTTAGTTGAGGCTTTCTGTTAATTAGTGGGTACAGAACTATAATCAGACTATTAACCCTATTTACCGTCTGAGTAATGTGACCTTTATAAATTAAAGATTTGTCGAACGTAAACTCCAAATACTTAAGCTGCTTAGTCCACTTTACTTTACATCCATTTATGGATAAATCTGATGTAGGTATATAAGGAATAGATCTACGTTTAGTAGAAAATATGGCTTGAGTTTTTTGTTCGTTAATTTTAATTTTCTATTTTTTAAAATATTCTGCATGTTCCACTGTTATTTTGATTTCAGAATAGAGAGTGTCTGCTGTACAAATTGCAGTATCGTCCGCAAATATTGCAATTTGTACACCGTCTGTCTGAGGAAAATCATGCGTGTATATAAGATACAATAGTGAGGCCAGAACTGACCCTTGTGGAACTCCTGCCCTAAATTCTGGGGCTCCGAAAGGTTATTATTGGTTGGTTATGGAGGCGACTAGTTACACCAAGTGGTTCATAAACTTGTGCTCAAGGTATGGGACAGCGACTCAATACCTGACGAATGGCAACGAGGCATTATCTGTCTCATACTCAACAAGGGAGATATCATACAGTGCAGCAATTATAGAGGTATCACGTTGCTGAGTACCATCTATAAGATATTCTCCACTATCTTGCTAGGCCGGATAGCCCCATACGCCCAGAACATCAATGGCCCATACCAAACAGGCTTCACTCCAGGCAAATCAGCAACAGATCAGATTTTCCCTCTGCGGCAAACGATGGAAAAACTGTTGGAATATGGACAACAGTTGCACCATCCTTTCATCAACTTTAGAGCTGCCTATGATAGCATAGCCAGGGTAAAACTGTACACGGCCATGAGAGAATTCGGTATCCCGACGAAATTAATAAGACTGACTAGGCTGAACCTGACCAATGTGCGAGGCCGGATAAAAGCAGCAAGATCACTCTCAAGAACATTCGACATCAACAACGGTCTACGACAAGGGGATGTACTATCATGCGTCCTCTTTAACCTGGCCCTCGAGAAAGTGATCCGTGATGCTGAGGTAAATGCAAGAGGTACGATCCTCTTCAAGTCCACCCAACTACTGGCCTATGCTGACGATATCGACATCATGGGAAGAACCACCCGAAACGTACAAACTGCCTTCATCCAGATCGAGCAGGCGGCAATTGGCGCGAGATCTTGGGCTGCACATCAATGAAGGCAAGACAAAATATATGGTGACAACGTCAGCACCGAAGACGAATCAACCAACAACATCAAACCGCACTGGTCAAACACAAACACGAAGAAGAATAAGGATAGGAGAATACAACTTTGAGACCGTTGACAATTTCTCCTATCTAGGGTCGAAAATCACAACCGATAACAACTACGATGATGAAATCCGCGCACGGTTGTTGTCAGCCAACAGATAAACGAAACGTCTCACCATAGGGTCAAAGCTCTTACTGTACAAGACTATGATCTTGCCAGTCCTCATGTATTCCTCGGAAACTTGGGTTCTTAACAAGAAAAATTGCGAACTCTTGGCCGCGTTCGAGAGAAGAATCCTCCGAAGAATTTTTGGCCCCCTACATGAGGATGGACGATTCCGTAGCCTACACAATGACGAAATCTATGAGCGATACCATGACAGTCCTGTCATGTGGATAAAATCCGGCTCAATAGGTTAAGGGTCACTTAATCCGCATGGATGAGGATGATCCCACCCGGAAAGTCTATAAGGGCAATATCTATGGTAGAAAAAGAAGATGAGGCAGACCCTGCCTAAGATGGAGCGACGGCGTAGGTCAGGACGCCAGACAGCTTTTAGGGATATCGAATTGGTGAACCTCGGCGCAAAACCAGGATGTCTGGAGTTCCTTATTAAGGCGGGCCTAGACCGGATACCGGTTGTTGCGCCGTTGATGATGATGAAAGGTTATTATAAACGTGCACTTTAAATGATCTGCCACTAAGGAAACTATTCACCAGATTAATAAGTTAAGCCGAAAAGATCGCGTTTATGAGCTTGTAGAGTAAACCATTGTGCCAAACTCTATCAAAAGCTTTTTCTATATCTAAGGGCACTAAGGCCATAGATTGTTTTGCACTCAAAGCTAATTCAACAGCATTCTTTACACGCATTAACTGGTGGTTTGTTGAATGCCTTTTCCTAAATCAAAATTACTCGCCCGGTATAATTTTTTGACATTCCACGTGGACAGAAAGATGTTGTTTGATGATCTTCTCAAACACTTTTGCAAGATTGATCAGAAAACTTATAGGTCTATAACTACTAGCTACATGAGCAGGTTTTTGTGGCTTCAAAATCGGGATAATTTTTGCAGATTTCCAGACAGTTGGATAATAGCCACATTTGATGCATGCCTTGAAAGACGATTGCTTTCCTTGACAACTTCATTAGGCAAATGGGGGGATATTATCAGAGCCCGTGGATAACTTCGGCTTTGACGATTTGATTATATCCCATATAATCGTCGGTTTAATCGTTGGGAAGCTTTCGGACATGGAAAGTGTGTTCCACTCTCTAATTGTCCGTTCAACCTCGATTTCTGTTGCTGCATCATGCAGTTCCTTATTTTCGTCAAAGTTTTTAGCGGATATACTTGCTAAATGATTCGCCTTCTCTTTCTTAGTTATATAAACTTAGCCACAATCTTCTAAATATGTTTATTTTTGTTTTTTAAAATCTGAACAATGTTCCAAAATGGTTTGTCTCCTTTTTTAAGTTTGCTCAACATATTATTCCACTGATTGTTCCTAACAATGATGAGTAACTCTTGAATCAGTGAGTTTATTTGCTTCCATCTAAATTTTGGATTGGCATTACTGTATCTATAGGCGTTTCTAAGCGCAATGAGTTTTTTCAATTCAGGAGGAAAGGAAATGTGAATGATTTTTTTAACACGTGTTTTCGGAACACTACGATTAATAGCCTTATGTATCAAGTTTTCAAAAGACCTGAAATAATTGTCAATTATATCGTTGGATGCAATATCTGATTTGGAAACTTACGCGAGGTCAATATCAGTATTTAGACTGTTTTGAAACCTTGGTCAGTCAGCCATCTTGAAATTATAAAAGAATTGTTTGGCTAATAACTCTGGAGAACTATATAACTTAAAGATAACTGGCAAATGATCAGAGTTTAGCTCGCCAACTACATCTAGTGCAGAACAGATATTCTGGACCTTACACAGTACCACATCTAGATTTGATGCCGAAGCTTTTTTGTTAAATGGGGCGTAAGCTGGTTCATCCACGAAAATCATTGAGACAGGGTGAGTTTGGATGCATTTATATAGAATTCCCACCTGGAAAATAAGCTGCAATGATATTCAAATCTGTGCCCCACTGAAGTTTAACCTTTACTCCAATAGATTCAATAGCTGTTGTTCTTAGGTTAGGCAATAATGCATGTTTAATATTTCTCCGTACAAAAATTGCAACACCACCACCCTTAAATTGCTTTCTACCTTTTCTATGTACAAAAAAATTTGGATCCGTAAAAGCACTGTCACTCTTTAACCAAGTTTCCGAAGCTAATGCAATATAAATATTGCTCGACGATAAAAACTCAAAAAATTCAGTTTTCTTATTTGCTAAACTTCTAGCGTTCCATATCAAACATCTCGAAAATTTGTTAATTGTAATAAAACGATTGGTAGAGGGTCTAAGCTTCAAAATGGTATATAGGGTGGGGGATCTGGGAGCCGGAAAAATTTCCGAAATTTCGACGAATCTTGGGGAAAACTTTAAACGCTTATATCTCCGTTAATATTGAGAATTTTGCAAAAAGGAGCTTAATTTGTGATCACTACTTCTAGTAGATGGTGTGAGCTGATACATAGGTTGGGGGTCTGGTACCAGATAAATTTCCGAAATTTCGACAAATCTTGGGGAAAACTTTACACGCTTATAATATAATAATCGTTGGCGCAACAATCCATATTGGATCAGGACCTTGAAGTGTGTTAAAGCACTTCATTCAAGATCGGAACGGTACACTACGGTATACTGTAGGAGGCAATGTGGTCAGCATTGCGCTTGCCCGAGATTATTACCCTGATTTGACTCAGGTACTCATTCACAGCTGAGTCGACTGGTATCCGACGTCAAATCACGATATAAATCCCACTGCCGCCAGTGAGATTTGAATCGCGACCTTCCGTAAGTTAGTCTTGTGCTCTTACCACTCAGCCATCCGCACACTTATATCTCCGTTAATATTGAGAATTTCGCAAAAAGGAGCTTAATTTGTGATCACTACTTCTGGTAAAGGGTCTGAGCTTCAAAATGGTATATAGAATGGGGGGTCTGGGTCTCACGAATAGTCTCACGTTGTAGCTCTGTGAAAGTTATTGGCGGTACTTTAATTTTTTTTTGGTGCTTGTTCCTTTTCGGGAATTGAGGGGTCAATAACCTCATCAGCCAAAACTGAAAAACGATTTTGTGATGACACTCCATCACTTTTAGCCATTTTTTGCATTTTTAACATGTCTTTGATGAGCCCTTTTTCCGGGGAATCCTCCCGGGACCGTTTTATCCCACTCGCTACTATTGGCACTATTAAACTTCACTTGTCCTTTATTTAAATGTCAGTTCTAGCAACAAAACGCCTCGAATAAGATTATTTAATAACACTGGAATTTAAAGCTCACTTTAAAACTCAATTCTGATGTATTCACACGCGCTATCAGACATCAAATCATGTTCCACTGATAAAAGATTTACTTTCACACGCTTTAAAAAGCCACAATTTTTCACCTTTATATCTTTTATGATAATCATTTCTTGATTGGTTGTTCCATCTAATCTTTGAATTTTTAACAGTTGCGACCTCACGCAATGATTAATAACCAATTATACACTTAATTAACAGTCGAATTACTATAAATTATTGGTGAAAAGTATCATAATAAATACATGAAATTAATTCTTTGAGATTGGAATTTGACTGCTTGAGTTTCATTTTAGAGGAACATTTTGCCGAAAATAAGAAAATCGTGCTAGTATTGTCGTCGAGTGGATGTCTGCAGCCCAACACTGAGTTCATCTGTAGTTTCAAGGTTTTCCTACGCATATCATATTGGCCTTAGCTTCACCAACGACACAATTATTGGCATCACATCATAATTTTGACTTATATCAAAGAAATCGTTTGACTTGATAAGAGGCAAATAAAGCAAAAAATACTTTTTTTTAATAAATTTGCAGATTTATCTTAGTTTTCTCGAACTAGGCAATAGTTTCACTGGACGCCATTACACTCCCGATTTCACATCACTCTAGCCAAAATAAATTTCACAATCAGCCGGCTAGTGTCGTGGATCCGAGGCTTTTTATAGAAGCAGCAATAATACCAGATTCCACCTGTGAACCGATGGCTAGAAAAATTAGAAGCTTTGATAGACTTGTTTGTGGCTGGAAGCATCTGTTTTCGTTTGTCGCTAGAGAAAATCTAAGCAGGTAATCGAATATGTACGTACACAGAAATTAGATAGTTTTCCATAATCAACAATAGCATTCAGGCAGCAGGTTCGTGCCAACAAACGTTTGTCGACATCAGCAACGTTCGTAAACGTATTACTTAGAATGGGTTTTGGGCGGTAATCGAGATGTACATATGTTTGTATGAGGGGAAGTAAACAAAGTTACTTTGGTTCCAAAACGATATCAGCACATTCGGGGAGAAATATGGACTTGGACGCATTAGCACTATCTGTAATCTGTGCCACTGTACGTGCGGGCATATGTACGTACAACTTAGTATTGAAAAGCGCGCTTAGAAGCGATTTTCAAGTGCATTTAATTTTATCTACTTGGAGACTCACTCTATCTACAATATGTATGTTACTGATGGAACAATAAATTTCCCAGTCTTTTACATATGTAAGTATCTATGCTTGTATTATAAATAATGTATTTTGAGAGCTTCTAGTAACTGACCTCTACAATCTTTCTTATGTTAACTTTCGCTTATTGAAGTCTTGAGACTTGGATCGCGACGTTATATAACACTTTTCCAATTTATTATTCTAATTTGTTTCACGTACATTAGTTCAATCGCATTATCGGACAAAGGGTGATTCATGTTTTGAACATGTTTTTGTATTTATTTCTAATTTTTTAAGGTTTTGTGTAAAAAAAACCTTATTAAAATCGATTCACTGTCTGTCACACGCACTTTTCTCCAAAACGGCTAAACCGATCCGAATGAAATTTGGTGGACAAATGGGAACTATGAAATCCCACGCATATAGCGAGTGACATAAATTTGGGTGGAGTTTGAAGAGGGGGCTCTCCATACACGCAAAGGGGGGATTTAAAAAATGTTTCACCGGATATAGTCGTGTAGGGAAACAAATGAAAGGTGTCGATTCGTACTTTTCAAATCGTTTTGTGAATTGCAAAGTACATGAGTAAGGAGTCATATGTAGGCACTTAAAGTGAGACAGGAATCGGTTTCGGAAACTACCCAACTCAAAAATCAGGAAAGTGCGCTTAGATGAAATCGAGGCATCAAAACATGTTCAATTCCGATATCTGCTCAAATAAACTTACTAATAGTATATTACCAAGGTTTGAAAATTGACTAAAAGCCCCCTTATATTCATCTTAGGACTTTCGCACCAGCATAGAGGACAATATTTCGTATGTACGTGGCAAATTTCATGGAAATCTGGCCAAAGTTATAGCAACTTTTTTTATGAATTTTGGTGTTTTTTCACGACTTCTTCACTGAATAAAAAAAACGACTGAATCAATCGCAATTATCCTAGTTTGCGGACCATAGAAATATATCCTAAATAAGTCGTGAAAATTTCAAAGAGTTTTGTTCGATAGATTTTGGGCTATGGTGGCAGCCGGTTTTCAACATGTAGTTTCGAGAAAAACCCATTTAAAAAGTAGAATGCGATTTTTAGCCATGAAACCTCAACTGGCCATCAATCTACTATACTTAATCCATGAACCTTAGGTTTCTTCAAGAAACACATGTACGGCCTCGGCTTCAATTCTTGTCCTTTTAGCGAAGTCATTCGAAGTTATTCGGACCAATAAATTCGAGCTTTATTACGGCGATCGACATAAATCTGGCATGTGACTTATCACGTGTTTAACACTATAATTTTCGAACGACTCCGAATATCAAAAAATTACTTTGCCTATATATTCTACAGTATATCTAGATGGAATTGATGCCAAATAAAAAAATTCGAATCCGCGGATCCGACACACGTGATGACCCCCTTAAACCATATAAATAAGATGCTGACGTCATAATTAACGAGAATAATTGACATTCGAGTGAAATATTAAAATTCCATTGTGTGAAATAAAACCTTATTAGAATCGATTCGGTGTCTGTCTGTCACACCCGATTTATTTCGGAAATGGCTTGACCGATTGTCATGAAAATTGGTAAGAGTGTGTGATCTGTTGTTCCGTTTACATACAGAAAGTGGCGCCATTTTATTTTAAGTTTGTCCATTTAAATGAGGGTAGAAACTTTTTTCCAATAAATGTGGCCATGTGGGGTATCAAATGAAAGGGCTCAACTAGTACTTTTCAAAACTGGTTCCATATTTGATATTGGGTAAAAAATAGGGGGGTAATGGTTCAAAATATGACAATCAAAAAGTGTAACAGGTTTCGTTCTCAGAACCTACCCAACCGCAAAATCTGAAAAAATCACAGTGGTGCATCTCCACGAAATCTAGGCCTCAAAATACATCCGATTCCGATATCTGCACAAATAAAGTTAATAATGGTATATTTCCATAATTTAGAAATTTACCCGGCAACCCCTCTTATTTTCATCCTAGAAGTACAAAATTTGGCATTGGTGTAATAAAGAACATAATGCACAATTTCGTCAAGTTTGAACAAAATACAATAATTATTAACAAAGTTATAGGGGGTGAAACTTTGCCATTTTTGGGAATTTCGTGCATTCTACAACCTGTATGACGTCATCATCACATCACATCATATATCAATTCATCAATACCACAACGAAATGAGTTCTTAGGAAAGGGGTCGGAAAGAATTATTTTGTTTTACTTTTTTAGTCATTTGTATATGAATATCAATTACTCAAAACATACATGTGTGTGTATGTATATAGTACTGCGTGCTAATGAAGTTGCATTTGTCTAATTCTAATAGATATATTTAGACATTAAACCAACCGTATTTAATATACGTAATATATATGTGCATATATATGCTTTTGTGCACGAAGTAAATCGCAAATATGGGTAGGAGTTTACATACGTGCATATATATGTACAGTATTCGGCGGCCAAAGGCTAGTATAGGTCCCCGGGTGAAACGTGGATTGCTACGCACGATAGAGCATAAAACCTGGGAAACGCCTGCTGAACCAACACCAACAGCTCTACTACCAAACCCTATCTCCACCTCCCCGTGGTGATCGCTGGGAGTTCTTTCTTTATGAAAAACTGCAGACGGAGGCGAATCTTGCGCGCCTAAAAACGGTTCGGGGTTGGGTAGGGCTGACAACCCTACACCGAAAAACGATGTTACGAAGCCACGAAAGAAGCCTCGGACGGGATGGATCTTACAACCACGAACCCGACAACGACAACGGATTAACGATTTGCACATTTTCTCATGGAACGTGCCCTCCCCGTGCAGACCGAATGCTGCTGAGTACCTAACGGATATCCTGTCCCAATATATCACTGATGTAACAGCGTGGCAAGAGATGCGATGGACAGGGACTGGATTCCTGGAGAAGAGCCGCTACATCATATATTATAGCGGCCATTTAGTAAAGCATGTGCTCGGAGTAGGTTTCTTAGTCAGCAAAAAAATGAAACCTGCTGTGATCGGCTTTGAAAATATAAGCGCACGGCTATGCACTCTGCGTTGGCGAGGCAAGTTTAGAAATATAAGCCTCATAAACGTCGACGCCCCTACAGAGGAGACTGCAAAGTCGGAGAAGAATACCTTCTACGAGGCGTAGAACGAACCCTGGAAGCCTATCCCAGATATGATATCAAAATTATACTTGGGGATTTTAACAGCCAAGTAGGGAATTAGCCCGTATTCAGGCGATACGTTGGCTCCCATAGCTTACACGAAAATACAAATAATAACGGACTGCGGATTATTCAAATGGCAGTGTCACACGAAATGGTTGTTGGAAGTGCCCAGTTTGCGCTGAAAGCGGTTCACTTTCAACCAAATTGACCACGTACTGATGGAACGCCGCCACCTCTCAGCCTTGATGAATGTCAAGACATACAGGGGGCCAATATATAGTCGGACCACTATCCCGTTGGCATGATGCTCCGAGCTCGAATTACAACACCACCTATAATCCCCTTTGACAATTGACAATTAGTGAACAGAGGTCCTGGAAATGAAGCATCAACAAATGATCTTCACAACCACCTGAAAAACGGTATCATTGACACGGCCACAAACATACTTGGCCCCAGCCGCAAAAAAGTCGGAACGGCTGGTTTGGCGATGAATGTAAGCTAACAACGGAACGGAAGAATACCGCATGCCGAGTAATGTTGCATTTTCAAAGAACGCAGGCACAGGCAGAGACTTATCACGAACTCCGCCGAGGAGAAGCGACTTCACAGACGGAAAAAGGAAGCCTGGGAGAACCAACAAGTCTGAGAACTAGAAGAGTACAGGGAGCAAGGGCATCAGGCGCGGAAGTTTTACCGACAAATCAGCAGGACGAAGCCTTATACACCACGATGCTCACCCTGCCGAAACAAAGAGGGAAATCTGGTTTCAGACAGAATGGGCATATTGGAGTGATGGGTTGAGTACTTTGATGAGCTACTGAACAACCAGAACATCAGCGAGTTGGAGGTCCCGGTTAAAAATGGAGGTGACCAGTTACACCAAGTGGTTCATCAACTTGTGCTCAAGGTATGGGACAACGAATCAATGCCTGACGACTGCAGAAAGGCATTGTCTGTTTCATATATAAAAAGAGGCTTCACTCCAGGCAATTCAGCAGCAGATCAGATTTTCTCTCTGCGGCAAGCGATGTAAAAACTGTTAGAATATGGACAACAGTTGCACCATCTATTCATTGACTTTAAAGCCGCCTATGACTAAAACTGTACACGGCCATGAGAGAATTCGGTATCCCGATATTGATAAGGGTGACTAGGCTGACCCTGACCAATGTGCGAGGTCAGATAAAAGCAGCAAGATCACTCTCAAGACCATTCGACATAGACAACGGTCTACGACAAGAGGATGCCCTATCATGCGTCCCCTTTAACCTGGCCCTCGAGAAAGTGATCCGTGATGCTGAGGTAAATGCAAGAGGTACGATCCTCTTTAAGTCCACCCAACTACTGACCTATACTGACGATATCGACATCATGGAAAGAACCACCCGAGACGTGCAAACTGCCTTCATCCAGATCGAGCAGGCGGCGCTATATCTTGGGCTGTACATCAGTGAAGGCGAAACAAAATATATGGTGGCAACGTCTGCACTGAGAACCAACCAACCAACAACATCAAACCACACTGGTCAAACAGGAAGAATAAAGATAGGAGAATACAACTTTGAGATCGTTGACAATTTCTCCTATCTATGGTCGAAAATCACAACCGATAACAGCTACGTGCACGGTTGTTGTCAGCCAACAGAACCTATTTCAGCTTACAAAAACTGTTCCGCTCGAATCGTCTCAGCATAGGTGCAAAGCTTTTACTGTACAAGACAATGGTCTTGCCAGTCCTCATGTATTCCTCAGAGATTTGGGTTCTTAGCAAGAAGAATTGCGAACTTTTGGCCGCGTTCGAGAGAAGAATCCTGCGAAGAATTTTTGGCCCCCTACATGAGGATGGACGATTCCGTAGCCTACACAACGATCTATGAGCGAGACCATGACCGTCAGGATGTGGATAAAGTCCGGCTCAATAGGTTACGGTGGGCGGGTCACTCAATCCGTATGGATGAGGATGATTCCACCCGAAAAGTCTATAAGGGCAATATCTATGGTAGAAAAAGAAGACGAGACAGACCCTGCCTAAGATGGAGGGTTGACGTAGGTCAGGACGCCTGGCAGCTTTTAGGGATATGGAATTGATGGACCTCGACGCAAAACCGGGATGTCTGGAGTTCCTTATTAAGGCAGGCCTAGATCGGATACCGGTTGTTGCGCCGTTGATGATGAACCGAAGAACGTAATTTTAGGATCAATCCTTGCTTATGAGCACATTTTTTTCACGAATTTCAATTCGGAACAAACTATCACCGAGTCAAATCAATGCAATTGTAACTAATTGTACTATTTTGTTATTCTGTGCAACTTTGATACAATTTTACGTTTAAAATATACGTGGGGTTCCCCGAAGTATATATGTACGAATACTTTTTTTGGTAGTAAAGCGTTGCCGGGTTGCATTTCCGCTAACAAAACGTATCAAAAATATAGAAAACATTTAGATAAATCGGTAGTGTAGGATGATGACCATCAATTATTTTATTCATTTTTCAAATTAACTTTAAAATTGAACATTAAAGTGTACGAATAGTTATTCTGGCAAATGCTCATACATTACGGTGTCCGGATTTTAATTGTGCTCACTGTACGTACATAGAAATTAGATAGTTTTCTATAATCAACAATAACATTCAGGCAGACACCTTTGTGTCAACAAACGTTTGCCGACATCAGAAACGTTTGTAAACGTTTTGCTTAGAATGGGTTTTGGCCGGTAATCCATATGTACATGCATATGCATGTATGAACGAAATTAAACAAAGATACTTTGGTTCCAAAAATATATATCATAGAAAAGTTCAGCGGAAAATATGAACGTATGAGCACTATCTATAATCTGTCTCATATATATTATATTCGGACATATGTACCATTTAGTAGAAAGTGCGGAGATGGAGATGGAGATTCACTGTATCTAATATGCAGTACGCAGTAAAATCTGTATCTAGCAAACGCTCGAATAACAGATTTGCCAGTCTGTTACATACATACATGTACATATTTTTAGAACTTTACTAACTGACCTCTGTTAAGTTTCACTTAATGCCTTTTTGTACGACTTGAGCTGTTATTCTAATATGATGTGTGTACGCATAATAGGTACGTACTTCTGTACTTCAAAGAAAAGATTCTCTAATGTGCTAAATTGATATGCGTAAACGACTTTTAATAAACACATATTTCATAACAATGAGTAATTGAGATATGGACTAGTAAATAAACAATTTGAATTGGTAGCAATAGTAGGCGTTTTTGGATAGAACATTTAAAGGATATGACAATCTGTAGGGAAGTAAATATAATATGATATTATAGTATGTATATAGATCAAAATCTGATTTACTCTTGAAAAAAAATTATTAAAATAATGATAAAATGGACCAACAAAGGTATCACACGGATGTACATATGTTAACGTTAATTGCAAACGGGCAATTTGAAAAATTTCGTTTCCTACTTATATTTAAAAGACTCTTTTATTCTAATTGTAATTTAACAGTGGCCACTCCACATGATTGCGGTGTCATTAGTAATCACGAAATAATTGGAGCAGGTGAACGATAGAAACGATAAACTGGTAAGTTCGGAATGAATATATGACTGCCTCGAATTCCAATTTGATACATATTTTTTAGATTTCTTGGTGTTATGTATCAAAGTATATCAGAAGTTTATTTAGCTTAGAATGATCATTTGGCGGCCACTGTTTTGAAATCATCTTATGAGTATATAGCAGCTGATAAAAGCGTTCGTCACTAATTCACAAACGTTTTCAGCTTCAAATAAATCACATTCACAGGCCTTTCCAGAGAGACGGAGAGGGGGTAATTAGGTCCGGCCTGGACTTTCTGGAGGCCTGCAGTTTTCTAAGTGGCCCAATATAGCGAAGCACTATAAAATTAACTGAGGGAGTATTAAGTGATCCGAAATGGTTTTTATCCCTGGTTTCGGCTCCCCTTCTAGTGCTTTGTGTTATTTAATTACCACAATCTAACAAGAATTTGAACGTATTGTGTAATTCAACAAAAGTCGTACTCAAGTTACAATTCGGGTATTTCGTCACAAGAGCATCCATACGGTAGTATTCTCGTTTCAAGGTTAAATGGAAAGCATTTGTTCACCACCGCATTAACCCGACTGTTGATCTGTTTTTGGCGTGTGGAAAGTAAAAAGCCTGGGAAAGGAACCTCTGGACCCAGCCATGATGATTTAATGCTCAGAGAAGCAGAAAGCAGTCTAAATAACCATACGAGTTAACAGTGGTCGAAAGCGCGGTTCAAATTATTTCAAAACCAAAAGATAATTGACGAAATTTGTAAAGGTTGAATTTTTGAAGTTAATCGAGAGAGGAAGTGCCTCCTCTTCAAACCTGATGAACACTTGCGTCGATCACCCCCCTTAAAAAGTTATAGTATGGTCTGGTTTTTGATAACACCATGGTGAAGTTTAAACTTAAAAAATATTTTGGGAGTCGTCCTCCCTTAAAAAGTTATAGGGCTCCAAAATGGGGGTATTCTCATGTCAAAAAGATAGGGGTTAATATTTAAATTCATCCTCGCAGGCGGAAAGGAGGGTATGAAGGGGGAAACGGGAGATCTTCTCTCTTAAACGCCGTTGGAAAATCGCGGCAGTCACGCCATCAGAAAGGCAGCGCGTTTTAAATGCTTGATGTGCCAGCGACACCCCTGAGGGTATACAAGAGGAAGATCCTTCCTTTCTAACCCTGTTGAAGAATTTCGACGATCATATCCCGTTATCACTATCATCAGTAACCATCCAATAGCTGGTATCGGGTGTAGTCCTGCGTTAGTAAGAAACTCACATTCATTAAGTCGATATTATTGAAAGCTTTCTGACATCCTGGCTGAAGCTATCGCTCCAAGTATATATCAAGGCCTTTCATTTGATGCCCCACATGGCTATATTTGGTGAAAAAGAATGTATCCTTTCCTTTCCCTTCCATGCATGCCCCCCTTTACATTCGAATGATGTAACCTACTGTATGCGTAAGCGACAGACAGACAGGCAGACAGTAAACCGATTTTGCACAAAACCTTAAAAAGTACTATTTGCGAGTGCATTCAAAGCCATTTTTTTCGGAAATGACAATTAAAAAAATGTCTGCCGAAAACTGACGACAGCAATGGAATGAAAAATATTTCTTTCATAAAAACATTTGAGTGTGCATTTGTCCCATTAGTACTTAGCACCTAAGATATGCATATATTATCTGGGAATACCTACATTCAGTCTTGAATTTGCAAAGAAGCGACAAATTTGATCTATTATAACTTTGTTACTAATAGTGCGGTTTCCACCAAATTTGATAGAATCATGCTCTATGTCATAGCCTACACTGCTGCTAGGATGAACTTAAGGGGGTTCTGCAGTCAATTACTAAAAATTATGGTAATATAACTATAGTAATATAACTAAAAATTAATAATAATAATTAGTAATAAATTGTATTTGAACAGATAATAATATGGAGGGTTTTCGTAGCCTAGGCACCATACAGTGGCATACAGATCTGAGAATGGGTGAGTTACAGAAATTATCACTTTCGACCTCCCGCATTCCCCACCTTTCCAATAAATGCCAAGACTAACTCTGAAAATACTAACCAAGACCCTTCATTTGAAACTCCACATGACTATATTTGATGAAAAAGATGTACACTCTCTTTTTGCATGTATGGGAACCCCCCCTCCCCTAAACTCGATGTAGAGTTATGTAACTCAATGTATGTGAGAGTACTCATAGTTCCCACCTTTCTAACAAATTTGGTGTGAATCGCTATAACCGTCTCCGAGAAAAATGCGTGTGACTCACAGATAGATAGACAGACGGACAGATGGATAGGCAGACAGAGGGACAGCTGGATAGGCAGACAGACGGACAGATAGATAGGCAGACAGACGGACAGACAGACAATAAGCCGATTTTAATAAAGTTTTGTTTTACACAAAACCTTAAAAATGAGGTTTTTTGTCCTTAACTGCATACATTTCTTACGGCGGTGTCCGGATTTCAATTACGCTCATTGTACAGAAATGCATTTTCCCTAATCAACAATAGCATTCAGGCAGACACCTCTGTGCCAACAAACGTTTGTCGACATCAAAAACGCTTGTAAACGTAATATGTACTTAGAATGGCTTTAGGTCGCTAATCGGTTTGCATTACCACACCATCCGCCATCCCGGAATACCAGAAAGCGAACTGGAAGCTCATTAACCGTTTCGTTAAGTCCAGGTTTGATCCACTATTGCTCCCATGCAACAGCATGGTATCTAACGACGCCATCAACCGAACAGTTCTCCAGCAAATTGAAATAATTCATCGGGTATGAACTCAACTACCGCAACCTTATCTCTCACCCGAATAATATCCTCAACGATATCAAATTCAAAAAGACCCTTCGGCGGAGACTATTTAGAAATATATATTCTCTCACTTCAGTGATGAAATCTGCAACCTTGACCCGTCAATCTGCCAACGAATTTTGACCTTATATATCGATTACCCCACAAACGTCTCTCCCACATCCAATTGAATACTGGCACGCCCAGGGAAATCAGAAAAACTTGTCCTCGCCTGGGCAGAACAACCCAACAAACTCCAATCCTACCCCAAACCATTTCCCTACCTGAAAAGGCTAACATCTTAGCAAAACACTTTCTGCAAGCACACCATTGCACATCCGCGGCTAGGTTTTCGAAACCGAAGCCAACAATCCCATCTTTTGACCGTATCAAACTACACAAAACCATGGTTACGAGGTCGATCGTAGCCTCGAAAAATAAGAAATTGGTAGGTCCTGACGAAATTTCCTGAAAAAATGTGTTCCAAGCATTTCCACGTTCCTTGCCTCAATTTTCAATCACTACTTCCCCAACGCCCACTTTCCCACTGAGTGGAGGACTGCTCATATAACTCTCATCCCCCCCAAAAAAAATCCCCTCATAATCTCGATAACTACAGGCCTATCTCCATCCTTTTGTCCTCCGCCAAGATTTTAGAGCGGACTATTAAGTCCATTGTCATGGTCAAAGGGTAGGATAGTTCTCATTGCGAAACGTGGATTGGTACCCACGATGTAACATAAAGTCTGGGAAACGCCTGCTGAACCAAAATTAATAGCTCTGCTATCAAATCCTATCTCCACCAGACGGAGAAGGATGAAGGCGAGTTTTCTGCGCCTAAAAACGGGAAAAATTTTACCAACTGATCCTCCAGGCTGGGGGTTGGGTAGGGCTTACAACTATATTAAATTAGCAGTATCGCACAAAATGGTTGTTGGCAGCACATAGTCGCGCCGAAAGCGGTCCAAAAACATACGTGGGCTTCTCCAAACGGGACCACTTTCAAACAAATTAACCACGATCTGGTTGAACGCCGCCACCTCTCAGCCTTGATGAATGTCAGAACATATTGGGGGTCAATATAGATTTGGACCACTATCTCGTTGGCATAGTGCTCCGAGCTCGAACTACGATACCACCCACAATCCTCTCTGACAATCAGGTGAGAGTCAATACTGGAGCCACTCCACCGGCTTAAAAATCATAAGTCGTCAGGAGCCGATGGAATTACAGCCCAATTTGTTAAATATGGAGGCTATCAAGTGATTCATCAACTAATGCTCAAGGTGTGGGACAGCAAATCAATACCTGAAGACTGGTAAAGAGTCATTATCTGTCTCATACATAAAAAGGGGGATACCACGCAGTGCAGCAATTATAGAGGTATCACGTAGTACTATCTTGCTAAGCCGGATAGCCCCATACCCCCAGAACATCATAGGCCCATATCAAAGAGGCTTCACTCCAGGCAAACTAACAACAGATCAGATTTTCTCTCTACGGGAAGCGATGGAAAAATCAATTATCTAATTTTTTTTCTATTTGTTTTAAACGGGGCTTATTGTATGTTATTCATTTCGGCTAGTCTTTTATAGTTTAACAGGACCTTAAATTGTAGATCTATACATTATTTAAGAGACCAGGGATGAAATTGGAAGATGGCCATCAGTTGCACCATCTGTTCATCGACTTTAAAGCCGCCTATGACAGCATATCAAGGGTAAAACTGTGCACGGCCATCAGAGAATTCGCTATCCCGCCGAAATTAATAAGACTGACTAGGCTGAACCTGACCAATGTGCGAGGTCAGATAAAAGCAGCAATATCACTCTCGAGACCATTCAACATCAATAACGGTCAAAGACAAGGGGATGCCCTATCATGCGTCCTCTTTCACCTGGCCCTCGAGAAAGTGATCCGTGATGCTGAGGTAAGTACGAGAGGCATGATTATCTTTAAGTTCATCCAACTACTGGCCTATGCTGACGATATCGACATCATGGGAAGAAGGACCCGAGACATACAAACTGCCTTTGTCCTGATCGAGCAGGGGGCGCGAGATCTTGGGCTGCACATCAATGAAGGCAAGACGAAAGATATGATGTCAACGTCAGTCCCAGAAACCAACCACCCGGCAACTTCAAATCGCACTGATCAAACGGGAAGAACAAATATAGGAGACTACAACTTTGAGACAGTTTCTCCTATTTAGGGTCAAAACCGATAACAGCTACAACGATGAAATCCGCGTACGGTTGTTGTCAGCTAACAGAGCCTACTTCAGCTTACGAAGACTGCTCCACTCGAAAAGTCTCATCATAGGGCCAAAGCTCTTACTGTACCAAATAATGATCTTGCCAGTCCTCAAGTATTCCTCGGAAACTTGGGTTCTTAACAAGAAAAATTGCGAACTGTTGGTCGCATTCGGGAGAAGAATCCTCCGAAGAACTTTTGGCCCTCTACATGAGGATGGACGATTCCGTAGCCTACATAACGACCAAATTTATGAGCGATGAGAGGAGAAGTACAATTAATCATTTTAAAAAACCAAACTTTTTGGATATAAGTCTATGTCGGGATTTGCATTAGGAAATTGGGAGAGTGTTTTGGGGAAGCTTTAGACTTTTGAAAATGAAGAAATGATGCATATTAGCAAATGCAGTCCCTCATCAGTTTTTCACTAGTAAAGGCGAATAAAATGTAGCACTTGCGGTACGCGAAGTCAAATTTCGGGAAATAAGTGCCAGCCTTATATTCTGAAGATCGGTGATATTTTTCAAAGTCGCCTGTTTGGAAAACTCCATTATCTGAGATTTATACCTCAGTATATTAGGTTAACGGAAATTTTCTATACATTCGCAGATGGGGCTTCCTCTGATTAACTAAATGCATTCTGTGGTGGAATGCAAAGATGGAATCTGGCATCACCTTGCTCAGACATGTGATTAGAGACTCATGTTTTAACAGACGAAGAATTCCTACAATAGTCCACTAGCGAATATGGTGCACATGGCCTCTTTCCTTAAGCATTACTCAGATAATCAGAGGAACTGGTGGCGAACGTAGTGTGTACGTGCTCTGCTAATGGGTAAAATTTTGAAAAGTGCAGCGTAATTTACACCGTCTGATTACTGTTCACTCCTTTAAAGGATATAGGCTGTCCACCTAGCCGTCTCGTTGTTATTGCCATTTTTTCACATGTTATGTTTTTAATGAGGCTGTTCTTCAGTTTGATTGCCATGAAACGTCATACCGAGCGAACGGTAAGCTTGCAAGCAAAAAGAAAAACGCAAACAAAAGGCTGAAGTATAACTGCGTATGTACCAGTGAAACAGAATTTTATGATCAGATCCATTCAAAACATTAACAAGGAGCCCTCTGGGGTCGCAAATTTTTATACGGTTTGGTAAAAACGTTAATGGGTGGCTTCTCAATTACCAGGACGAGCAGGTCAAGAGGTGAAGGAACGCTTCCACCATTGTTCGCAACCAGATAACATCCTGTAAAATTCCACCTTCAACGAAAAGGCTACACACTGCAACATGCGAATCTGAACTGTTCTCCGAGCAGAAGTGAAATCCCCTCTGTCATCAACGCGCTCAGGCGAAAAAAAGTTACATGTCCTGTCCAAGGAATTCGTCATTCTTCAACTCCGGGAGAGCTGTTACTTCTATAATAATTGAAGGAGTATTTTCGTCTTCCCAATCCTTGGAAAGAAAATAAGCAAAATATTCTTTAAGCATACCAAAGAATGCCTCCGAGGATTGATCGACAGAGAGCTATATTTACCGTTGGAGTGCGATCATACCTCATATATATTTGACCAAGTTTCCTTACTACCAGTATTGCTACATTTTCTGTTAATCTGTACGATCCTTCTATTTTAAGTATATCTGAGAGATCTTTTGTCCCAATTCCATTGTGTACTTTCGATTCGTCGGTAAAAGAAAAGTACACAAACTTGGTCCAATTATATCCCCAGTTCAATTCAGATCACCACACATCGGAACCATAGATGAGGACCAGTAGTATAACTACTGATCACAGGGACACGAGTTTGAAACCCGGAACGTGCCATCTTTTTTAAGACCTGGCGCTCTTGGAGTACTCATTGAACAAGCCTTGGTGACTCGGAAAACGAAATCATTTTCCAGCTTTGAAGCTTTTGACTTGACTTCCAAATAGATGGGGGAACTCAGTGCACATGCATGTTACACGCTGTTTGGTTTACGAAATTGAAACACGCTTAGCTTAACCGGGAAAAACTAGTTAAAAACTTCAGGAGGCCAAGAACTTACACCATACTGTAAGGTCTTGAAGAAGAAAAATATTATTAAATAATAACAAAGGAATTATATTTAATTTAATATGAAAGCCAATTCCGGGGTTTTCGTTGAAAAATACAAAAATTGTAATCAAAATCTTTATCAAAATATGCGCCAGGAAATGCTTTTCAACGCGAATATTAATCAGCTGGGAATTATTAATTATTCTCTTAAAAATAACAAATAGGAAAAAGGCAAATGCATACCTAACTACTTACTCTCAATATTAACCGACTTTTGATCGCAAAAAACTGTCTTATCGCAGTTGCGCGTATGCAATGTATGTTAGTGCCTTAAAAACTTATAATTACATTTACTGGATATATGTCAGAAGCAGGCCTTACTTAATCCAGGCGATAAAGATGACAAAAATATAAACGAATAAAGATATTTAATCAAAGTTGCATATCGGCAATTGGAAGAAAATTATTTACGCATATATACTTTTACGCAAGCTGAATTCTGTAGTACATCAAGAAGTAAGCAATTATTGCTTTTTTAACTCCCTCTCTCTCTTCTTTAACTCTGAACCATTTGACATATTAAGTCAAGCCAGGCTTATTTAACGTAAGAGTGGGTCAGGGAATCTCAGTTATCCTACAGTCATTCCTATCCAGCTCCCTCTCTTTCGCCTTGAGAGCAAATGCAGTCTCAGCCTCTTGTAAGACATGCTAAAGGTGAGAACTAAGGGTAGATTCCTGAGACGCCCCGATGTGCCCCATTCTACGCTATTATTCCCGGGTTTCGCAGGGCAGGCCACACTCTTTTTAATGGTCCCTCAATGGTCGTAAGAGGCAGTCTGACATATGGAAACGATTTTTCGACAGTTTAATTATGCCGCATTACGGAGAATAGAAGGCGTTTCTTAGATCAAGCATCACAAGGAGCATCACTCGCCGTCACAGCCGCTTGTGTGTGTCAGCTTGCTTTCCCATTTGAACCAGCATCTCAATCGCATCAATTGTAGATTGCTCTGCTCTAAAACTATATTGTTTTTGTGATAGCAGTTAGTCAATCTTGGCTTGATGATTTTCGAGGTTTGTCCCCTTGAGAGATTTTTGAAAAATTAGCTAACGTCGATTGAGATTTGGTAGATATTTGCTGAACGTCAGAAGAATGAGGGGAACTGTTCGTTACTTCGAAGGGGTTATACTGATGATCGCTAACCGTGGAATATTCCAGTACCCTCTTCCATCGCACCACGGACACTAAGAACACCATTGCAAAGGTCATACCACGAATAGTTCTCACGCAACCAGGGTATCGGACTATTGTAGTGCTACTGATATTTAGGACAGTAGATCCCGTCCTATCCTCAAAATTTGTGTATCCCGAGAATGTGATTAAGCCATAAACCATTCGAGGGCTCTGGCGTAAAAGTCTCTTGCAACTAGAACTTTTTCGTTCATGTTGCACCGATGTACCAATGAAATCTCTATTTAGATTAGAATTATATGTCTTGCCTACTCTTTTCTTAGAGGCCGAACAGCTGATTTTAGGGGAGTTAATATAAAACAAAACTGTCCGTTAGTGCGAGTCAATCGCTGTTAATATGCCTGGTAATCGGGCAATATCAAGTCTATGCCATTATCAACAAAAAGAAGACTCCCAATATAAATTAGTCAACGCTTTCAATCCTTCGTCCGTAAATGCGGACAGGAAGAGTGCGATGACTAGTGTTTATCTTCAGTCCGATCCTATTTGCCTTGGGTTTGCCGATAACAAGAAGGTAGTACCGTCATCGTATAACTCTTCCCACTACTTATTAGTTTGGTGATGCCTCTCCTTCGCAAACATTCTAGATACACTTTTTATTGACGTTTTTGAAACCTTTTCGAACTGGTAGTATAAACTCCACCCACTGTTCTACAATGATCCGAAGGTTGTAATGTGTTCGATGCAGGAGGATCCAGAGCGAAAACAAACCTGTTATCTGTGGTCCAAACTTACGAGATGTTCTGTAATGCGTTCCGGGAATATTTTATATATTCTCTTCGCGGTGGTAAATAGTACTCAAATACTCTTCAAATTGCCTGCCTTCAGGTTGGTGCCCTTTTTTCGGGAACTTTACACTTTTTAAGCTACCCCGTACTGAAATCATCAATACTCACGACAGCTTTGTGGCTCACGAAGTAACAAATTCTCTTTTGTCGTGGATGACACCACTTTGTTCTTCCCGAAATACGCCAATGACGGAGCGCAAGTGAAGTACAGTCGTCCAGCTCGCACCGCAATAAGAGTCTTTAGTTCCTTACGCTCATCTCCCATTGCAGGGCAATAAGAACCTCCAGTTGCATACAGTCGTCGATCGCCTACAATCGCCAAAGAGAAATGCATTTGGGATGGTGACTGTCTGTCTATTAATATACTTCGGTAGCTTGTTCAGATATCAGTCCTTGGGTCAGACGGTCAATTTCCTTACAGCCGGACTACAAATCCAAAAGCGAACCGTATTGATCTTCGTGCGTCGAAGCTCTCTGCCCTTGACAGTAGATGCTGTTACGTCCTTGATGGTTTTACGTGATAAGTTAACCCCACGAGCTTCTTAAGACATGATTTGATTTTGTAAGCACAATTAAGGACATTTATCTGAATCTCTTCAAGGACAGTTATTTGAATCTCGGTAGCGTTTTCTCTCAAATTTTCTAGACTTTTCTAAGGTTCCAAGGTTGTCGTTCGGTTTGCATGAAGCAAGAGCTCAAGATTTTCCCGTTGAATGGTATAGCCTTTTTCGATTATACGCGCTGCGACTGATGATCTTTTGTTTCCAAACACTACTTACCGCTTCTTTGATATGTCCATTAAATCTAGTCGTTGTCAGGCGTTTAGTCTGTCCTATGTATGTCTTATTACAACCGCTGTACGTTATTCGGTAGATCCCGCTCCTTCCCTTCGCTGCCAAAGGATCCTTGACGCTTCCCAGTAAATTCTGCATGGTGGACGATTGACTCGTACCTACGACTCGCGGCTGAAACTGAATAGTGTTGTATAGGCATGCCTGTTGTGTTACTCGATTTTCTTTACGATCAGCTTCTCGATAGGCTGAGCACTACACCTATTCTTAATAGCGGTGTCAATAATATGCCGTCGTTCCTTATTGAAGCCGTATTCCGAAAGTGGGTATGTGATCAGTCGGTGAATTTTCCAAAGTTTGGGGAAAATGCATGGTGTGAATTGACTCTTTCACTAACGTGTTGGGAAAAAAAGTCTTCACGTCGAACGACACCATCAACTCGCCCTCATCCATCCTCTCAATGCGTTGCAGCCTCTGTGTTAGTTCATAGGAGTTAGCGACTGAGTACTTACTATTTGTTGTTCCAAGGGTCTGACACTCATTGGTCAACCACTCGGCAATGTTGTATGTCGAGTCGGCAATGATTTCTCGCATTTCTTCCATTGTGGATTTTCGGTTGACATCTGATCCTTGGAAGTGCAGGATCAGACATTTGGAGTCTTCCAATGTTCGGGAATACCGTACTAGCTCCTTTCAACGCTCGATCGACCCTTTTGATAGATTCGGGAAGCGGGGTGTTCATAAATTCCAAGAAGTTTCCACTCTCTAGTTTCCAAAAACATTATATCGAAAAGGTTTGAACGTTGAAGGAAGCTAATGCGGTATTACCGAACAACGAGCAAGCCAAAGTGGGCACAGCGTTTCCCGGTGGCATCTCGTGGAGGTTCTCCTCGGCCACTTGCTGCTCTGCCACTGAACTGCACATTCAGGTTTTAGATAAGGCTGCTAAGGCAGATCTAATGCTATTAATGCGTCGCATAACATCCAGTTCGGAGCCCTTGCTGCAAGAAACCGCTGATGTACAAATTGATTGACGGTTTCGATGCTCTGCTCAAAAATGCAGATAGGAAGAGCACATTGACCCGTCAGACTGAGAAGTCTAACTCTACTCTGCCTCTCTGGCATGACTCAGTGAGAGGTTAAAAAGATATCGTCAGGTTAGTCGAGGTGTTTGAGGAAAGATTGAACATGCTCCTGACAAGGCAGAGAACGCTACCGATAACAAGAAGAGATAATATTAAATGCCGTTATAATAATAGCTACTATTAGGAAGCGGAAACCAGCCTGCTTTCTGTCGATTAAATTTTAGAGGTATTCCAGTATGGGCCTTCGTATTATCTTTTCGACGGCAGGAAGCATGCAGATATTCCTCCGATTGGCACACTTAAAACGCAGTGATAAACAACTCTGCGAGAAAACCGTCAAGCCCAGCGGCTTTACACTATTTGAGTGCATTGATGGTCAAGTTGATTTCTATTCTGCTGCAGGAACAGCCTGTATCCAAATATTACGATAGCCAGTCATTTCATCCAAAAGAAACGATACTCTCCCGGATCAGAAACTAATCCTCCTTAACCTGGACTGGAATCTTGCAATCAGAGTCCTGTCTGAGGTCGACTGGTAGGTCAAGATAGCGCACCCCTGTGGTCGCCGTCAGAAACAACTCGACACCGGACATGCTGCTGCTAGGGTACAAATGCAAATTGCTATAACTGCGCCAACAAGGAGTCCCACCATCTTACTTTGCTTAGGTCCATAATGCCCAGCTTATATGGTTGCTCGAGTTGAAAGCGTGAGCATTCTGTGAACACTCAATAGAATTGGGGAGAAGCGAGTGCACATTCCAAAAGCCAATCATATTTCGCTTTCTACAGCCAAAAGTCTTCGGTGTGAGGTCATAACAAAGTTTCAATATCTGATAGTTACTGGTTTCAGTCCGTTTTGGTCGCCTTTGGCGACAAGCTGGAAAGACTTTGAGTGTATTCTTAAGTTCCAATTCAAAAGACAATTTGGCTTACGTCAAAAAACATAACGTTTCTGACGGTGGCTCTCCTTAAATTAACATTCGTCGGCTAGCTGATCAGATATCCATCATCCGGTCAGTTACGTCCAGCTGGTTTTACTTGAGTACCCGCCGTGTCGGCTTAACAATACGGTATTCTTAAGACACAGATTAATTATATCGCCGCAATCAAAGCCGTGTCACAGTGCGGCCAGGTACCAATAGTGTAGACTGGTGGAAGGCTTGGCATGTATACTGATGGATGCAAGACTTTCCTAAATCTCAACCGAACTAAGGAGTGCGGGAGCCGTGTAGTAAACGCAACTCTACGCTTGGGGCCCAAAGGTCTCTATCCGCTTGCTTGTAACCACAACTTCCGTAACACTCTCACCAGGGGGCCAAACGGAATTCTCCTGAGACATATGAACTCCGGCCAGAAAGTCAATGCGCGCCAACACAGCTTTTCCCGATGCTATCACGAGGAGTTTCGCCAAGACCACGTGGTGTTGATTCAGTCGGCAGAGTTCGGCCAGCAAAAAATCTCCGCTTATGACCCGAGTGCTGCTGTATCCTCAATCGATGCTTCCCCTCTCTCAGATCCTTAGAAAGCCAATCCACAACTCACCACAAGTGGCGCCCAACGTGGGGTTATAAATTCGTCAAGTTTTATAGCAGACCCACTTCGACGGCCAACTTCGTTTTGGTGTGTCAGATAAATACAATAGAACTTTATACCTAGTTTAGCCCCGTGTTTCTTTTTTAAGTCCTCCCGAGATCCCTTTTCATATTTCAGGCTTTTGTGTAGTCCCCGCAAACCGAACCAAGCGCAACTGAAATTTTTGATGATGATAAATGAACCATTGTTTTCAGGTCGTTTGCTGTCGTGTTGAATTCCATTGATTGCCGTAAAATTTGAATACGCTGAAAACGGAATCCGCCATGTTTGCATTTTGTCACCGATATTCTTCAGGTAATCGGTAGCGCTTTTCATACTACCCTATCGCAGGACGTGGAGGAGTTCTATGGACTATGACATCTTTCCTCAAACACGTCGACATCTATTTGCTCTCTAACCGGTTTATGGACTTAAGCCGAATAGCTCTGGATTAGGAAAGAGGGGCAAGTCGAGTTGGACCCAAGGTTCTCAGTTTGACGGGTAATTGCGCTGTCGCTATCTGCATTAATCGGCAAAGTTTTGAAGACCTTGATCAATTTGTACATATGTATATCTAGGAAGTGTGGATTCTGCTAAAGGTAGCACTGAACTGGATGTTTCCCACCATGTTGACAGCACTAGATCCGCTTCCGCTGCCTTGTCTAAACAAGTCGGAATACAGGAAGCTCGCGCTTCGGGTATAAAGGTTTTGTGTTCATCTTATGTAAGAAATTTCAACGCACATTTTTACATCCGTATATAGCTACAAATCTAACATAATCCTTCATATTTTTCCAAACTACGAGACATACGTACATATTACAGCCATAGATATTACGCTCACCCTAAACAAACAAACTGCCTATTTCCGCACGTATATCAATTGATCGTACCCATATTTCCGATTTACTTCTTACATCTATTTGAATTGGGCACTACCGGCAAAGTTCATTAGCACGCATATATTATATACCTACATACACACATGTTTGGTTGACAAATAACTAAAAAACTAAAACTAAATAATTCTCTGCGACCCCATTCATAAGAACTCATTTCGTTGTGGTATTGACGAATTGATATGTAATGATGATGTCGTGTAGGTTGTAGAGTGCACGAAATTCACGAGAAATTGTAAAGTTTCACCCCCTATAACTTTGTTAATAATAATTGGATTTTCTGCAAACTTGACCAAAGTGTGCATTATGTTCTTCGTTACACGCATTTTTGTACTTCTGGGATGAACATAAGGGGGGTCCCGGGTAAATTTCTAAAATGTGGAAATATACTATTATTAATTTTATTTGTGCAGATATCAGAACCGGATATATTTTGAGGCCTAGATTTCGTAGAGATGCACCACTGTGATTTTTTTTCGGATTTTCCGATTGGATAGATTCTGAGAACGAGACCTGTTACACTTTTTGGGGGTCATATTTTGGGCTAAGTACTAACTGAGACCTTTCATTTGATATCCCACATGGCTACATTCTGTGAAAAAAATTTGCACCCTCCATTCACATGTATGGGGAACCCTCCTTAGACTTATCACAAGATGGCACCACTTACTGCATGTAAAGATTACATACTCTCATCAATTTTCGTGACAATCGGTCTACCCGTTTCCGAATAAATCGGGTTCGACAGACTGACAGACAGACAGACAGTGACAATGTGTGGAGTGGCCAGATCTCCCATCAGGCATCAGGAGCTGGCGGATAGGGGCATACCTATTGATGTGTAAATATGTGTTCATGCACTTTTCTTTTCTGACTGTGTATGGGCTAGTGTTTGCTCATCTCTGGTGCGCGGACCAAAATGGCTATGGGAAGGATACCCAGAATAAAACACCACCATGGAAGACGAGAGAAGTAGTAAATTTACGGTGAAGGGGCTCGGAACCCCAGTACTGGGGAGTGAGCAAGCGGGCTCCCGGTCGTCGATATCCCTCGACCGCAGTGTCTCGGTGGTGGACAACTTGGCCACCTTGGCATATAATGTTACAAGTGATTTGAATCTGCAGAAGGAAGTGTTCAAGCGAAGTACGACCTTACCGAGAACACCAGTGTCAAGAACAACCAAGAATGAACTGAAGACGGATCGTTGGACGACAAAAACTGTGACAACGGCCACCGCATATGTTCAAGATGCGCGACAACAGGAGGTGCTCCAGGAACATGAAAAGAATCCATTCAAAAGAAGCTCATCGACTTTGAGATCTCCACCAATGCTAAAGACGATGAAGGATAAAGTACAGGCAGGATCAATAACCGCCAAAAGTGAAACAGCATATAAAAGGAGAACCCTGTCGGGGCTTACAGGGAGCGGACTCCCGATCCGGAGGAATTACCCTTTATCCAGCTTGGGGCAAAGATAGTTGAGCTGTCCGAGTTCATCAAGGACAAGCACAATGTGCACCAAGCCATAAAGAATATGTTGAGGGCTATTAGAGTCCTCTATAATAGATCGCAGATGGAGGAAAATAATACTAAGGATACGCCGAACCCCGCTGTACCAACAGTGACACCTAACCGTACTACCATCGAAACACGGGGAAATAAAGGTGTACGGGAAAAAGAGGGGATCCTTTAAATAATCAGCAGGCGCCTAAGAGGAAAAAAGGCGGACAGGAAACTCTGAAAACCAGCACTAATAGCTCTGAAGGAGGAAAGCGTACAGCGAATGTAGGAAAGTCGACCAGCGCTGTGAAGCCCAAGACGAACGGAAACGATGGATGGACTAAGGTTACGAGCAAAAAAGCGAAAGGAAAAGCAAAAGTGCGAACCCGTCCAGATGCGATTGTTATCTCCAGTAAGGGCAATCTGCCCTACGCGGAGATACTCAGAAAGCTCAAAGCGGATCCAGAGTTAAAAGATCCGAGCAGAAATGTGAATCGAATCCGCAGAACCCAGAAAGGGGATCTCATGTTCGAGCGGAAAAGATCCTGCGTGGGCAAGGCTGATGACTTTCGCACTCGGGTGAAGGACTCACTTGGGGAGAAATTTGTACTGCTCTGAAGGAGCAATTCAAGTTGGAAGAATTTGCCCAGGAGTCTGTTGTGAGTTTACGAAAAGCCTATGGCGGTACTCAAACGGCCACAATACGAGTACCAGCGCAGACAGCACAGAAGTTGGTGGCGGCCGGAAAAGTACGAATTGGATGGGTTGTCTGCCGTTTAAGAGAACAGACTTCATTAAAGAGGTGCTTTAAACGTCTCATGTTTGGGCACTTCACCAAGATATGTACCAGCAGCCTTGATCGACCCGATCAATGCAGAAGGTGTGGGGAGAAGGGCCATATTGCCAGGGAGTGCAATATGGACCCCAAATGTTTATTGTGCGAGGTGAAAGAGGGACAAGATAACCGGCATATTGCTGGAAGTAGTAAATGCCCCGAATTTAGGAAGGCGCTCACTGCAATAAGAAAATGAGGTTTATTCAAATAAACCTGAATCATTGCAGGGTCGCTCAGGATTTACTTGAGCAGACCACATTCGAATCTGAGATGAAAATTGCCATCATAAGTGAGCCGTACAGAAACCGTCACGGTGGCGTATGGGTCATAGATTCGACTGGTGGAGCGGCGATATGGGCTTGTGGTCGACAGGCCATACAATCTCCTGCAAGTAAGGCAGCCAGTGGCTTTGTGTGGGCGAAAATAAGTGGTGTATATGTATAGAGCTGCTACGCCCGACCAAGTTTAACGCTGTCTGAATTCGAGCAAATGCTTGATAATCTTGTTCTCGACGCAAGGGGACGAAGTCCAAAGGTGATTGCTGGTGATTTCAATGCTTGGGCCCTAGAGTGGGGTAGCAGATAATCAAATGTTAGGGGGCGCAGTTTAATGGAGGCTTTCGCGCAGATGGAAATGGCTTTGGCTAACGAAGGCACTGTAAACACCTTCCAGAAAGGGGGGTCAGGCTCAGTTGTAGACCTGACTTTTGTCAGCCCTTCGCTGGCGCGTGGTATGTCCTGGTGCGTCAGCGAACGCTACACCCACAACGATCACCAGGCAATCTTCTTTGAGATATGTGCTGGGCCTCAGGGCAAAGAGCTATCATGCCCGAAACCGAAAAAGATTTCAGGCTTTTCTGCAAAATCTTTGGATGAGAAGACCTTTATAGAGGTGTGGTTAGATCAACCTGATAAAGCAGGCACCTCAGCGCATCGCCAAAGCATGTGACGCGTCCATGCCTAGGAGATGCTCATTCCCTCGTAGAAGACCAAACTACTGGTGGAATGATGAACTGACCTGTCTTCGATCGGCGTGCCACCGAACCAGAAGAGCGGCTCAGAGGGCGGTAGGTAGAGTCGATCAGGGGCAGAAAGAGAGTGCCTACAAGGCAGCCCGCAAAACCCTCAAGCTCGCCATCCAGCGAAGCAGGAGAAAATGCTTTAAGGAGCTCTGCTCAGAAGCGGACGTAAACCCTTGGGGGAGAGCTTATGGAATCATGATGGGACGGTTCAGAGGCCGTTCATCTCCGCGGATCACATGTCCCACCCGCTTGCAGAAAGTCATCCAGGGGTTATTCCCCCAGCAAGAGGAGAACACCGACACATTCCAACCACCTCTGAATGTGACGGCAATCGCGCCAGTCACCAGAGACGAGCTGCTGAAAATCTGCGCAGAATAGGAGACAATAAAGCGCCGGGCCTGGACGGAGTACCGAATAAGGCCCTTAAGCTTGCCGTGAAATCCAGGCCGGACATGTTCGCTGAGTTGTTCGAAGCGTGCATGTCCGAGGGAATATTTCCAACGGCATGGAAGCAACAGAAGTTGGTACTTCTGCCTAAGCCTAGTAAACCTCCAGGTGAATCATCGTCATACCGACCCATATGCCTTTTGGACACAGTGGGGAAAATGTTAGAGCGGGTAATCTATTACAGATTACTCCCGGTTGTTGAGAGCCAAGGCAGTCTTTCAAATCGGCAGTATGGGTTCCTAAAAGCCAAATCAACCATTGATGCCATCAAATTGGTTACTGGTTTGGCCGAAGATGCAATCCACGGAAAGGGTAGTACCAGCAAATATTGCGTGGTAGTAACCCTGGACGTGAAAAATGCATTCAATTCAGCCAATTGGAATCTAATACGGAAATCCCTAGCGAAGGTTCGTATTCCCGCCTATCTCGCCGCTATTGTCGATAGTTACTTAACTGAAAGGGAGAGGAGACTCTAGGATAGGTGCTGGTACCAGAAAATCTGGTGCCGAAAATGCTAGAGAATTGGGATGCCGTCAACTCCATGATCGCATCTATTCAAGATAAATTGCGAAAGGCAGAGGAAAGGAGAAAAGCGCGGTCACGTGCGCGGCGTATAGAATAAATGGGATTAAGCTAGAGTGAGCTGACTCCACTCCGTGATGTAATATCTTATGGTGGTTTCGCGGGGAAGGGACGGAGTCGGGGGTGGTTTTAGTGGGTAAAAATTCCACACGCTGGTGTGTCCAGACCACTGTCTTTTGAAGATTTCCACCTCCTCAAAAAAAAAGAAGAAAGACAGACAGACGGACAGACAGACGGACAGACAGACACCGTCTCGATTCTAATAAGGTTTTGTTTGACACAAAACCTCAAAAATAGAAATGCAGCTTTCTCAACAACAAGATCAGGTTGACATTATTCTGTGCTAGTGCTCTTTCTGTGGATAGATGAGAAGAGCATATGGAAAGTGACCACGCCTGTCACTCGAAAATCCCAAGCCTACGTTAATATCTGTTTGCAAAGTACCATCACCATGTGATCGAAAAGCGAAGGTTGCGGTGGACAGGTAGCTCATTAAAGGGGTGACAATCGCATTGCTGTCTTGCCATGCAGTGGAACCCACTCTCCTAAGATGGTCGACGATTGGATGGACACAAAAGCACTTGGTGCAGATCAGTAGAAGAGGAGGGCGGGTGTCTTTGGAGGTCTTGGGGAGAACATTACCTTATGGCGCGAACGATGGCGAGTAGGTGTGGTTGACGGTCTACACTTTGCAAGGGGTGAATTGCACCCATATAAGGAGAAGAGGGTTCAACTCCTCCCTTGATTGGACCGAGATCAGCAATTGGAGTGTCAGTAGCATTGGCTAATATCACTATGGAAAACTGAAAACTAGCTTATTATAAGAACGGGTGCCAGAGCCTAAATATTGCTAGACACACCAAACTATTCCTGTCAGAACCACAGAAACATATTTCACAGTCTATCTTGCCGATAAGTAGGAAGACGTAGAACAATAGTAAGCATCCACTTGCGGGGTATGTTTAAAATAGGATTCATCTTCTTGGTGGTGGTGTGTTTCAGCTGCAGTAGGTACCCATTTCGTCAATTGTCTGGTATCCGTAATCCCAGCTTGCGAACGAATTTCTGATATTGTGGTAAATGGCGACAATGTCTTCTCTTGAACCTCTTGAACCTCGAGCACGCCTATTCGTTGCGATGTTGTATCTGAATAAATTTAAACAAACGATTTTGCTGATAAAATTGTTTATTTTGTATGTTTTCAAACGTATTTCACTTTCCAAAGCGGACATATCCTGTCTTTCAATGAATTCGAAAAATCGGGTCAATTGGTTTTCATTTTAGATTTGATCATGTATTCACAGTTATTCATTTACATTAATTTAGAGGAAGCTCCCCGAACTGAGATTTTAACTCAGTCAATGATCGGATTGACATAGAGGATCAGGGTCTAATTCAGAAGGGAAAACACTCAAAATTATCAATACAATTTTAGTATCCGACATAATGGAGGGTCGTGTTTCCAGCAATAAGAATATATGAAATCCTCTCCATAGGAATCCGATGAGTGAAGTCGAAAAAGTGCTCCCCGTTTATGCGAACACTAAACTTTTTGCTGTGAACTTCTATTTCAATATCGTAAGGCCGACCTGCTACAAACGGAAAACTGGAAGTTCGCTCTTCGCGACCCCATTCATCATTCTCAAAGGTATTTCGCACAATTCCCTCTCCAGGACGCATACTCATGTGAAATGCACCATCATCCTTTTCCGCAACAGGACCACATTGAAAGTCAATGGTGAACCTCTCAGCATCGTTAAGCATGGCTCCTCGAATCCATACTCTGGATCCGGGAACTAATCTATGAGGAATTTGAGATGCAAAGGGAACATCCTAGAATACAGAAGAAAAGAAAAAAAATAGTCACAAATTTATTTGGTATTTCAAATCAATGAAATCAGAAAGGAAGAAAAACCAATCAGATTTCGAAAGGGGAACTTACTAGTTTCTTACTGAAAGAGGAATGCATTTTCACCGGGACTCACTTTACCAAGGACGAAGTCACGTCTGCGATCGTTCAAAAGTGGCACACCATTTTTATACTGAGATCAGGGTTGGGTGTATTTGTTATCGTGATTACGAATGCTGGAAATATTCGTAAAAATGATTTTCTGCCAAAATATATCGTTTGATGCAATTCCTCATATACCGAATGATGCATGGATTATTAAATGTAATATGCTGCAATCTACAAGCGGAAATATAAAAACTGTTACATGCGTATTTACAAATCAACAGGGAAATTCCGCGAGCCAAATTCCAGTCATATGCAAATACAAAAGGGTCTACCCTCGTGACTTTAAGGTTTTGTGTAATCCCCGTTAAGGATCCAATAGTCTTTGAGACGACCCAGATTAGATATCTCGCCTTCTTTCTTTCTGCAGTTGACCGCAGGATACACTAACACTAACTATAGCCTGTGGGAGCCAATATACAGGTTTCCGGGGATCAATATATAACTTCCCGGGAATGAAATCTTTCATCCATCACCCTATCGATAGTGCGGATCATCACCAGCATAAATAACGCTATCAAGGTAGACAAAGTCAAAGAGCCAAATTGAAACTCTTAGCTTTGTTGGCGTTTATTTGGCCAAAGTCATTGAAAAGGTGGGAGAATAAGTGTAGTCAAGGAATTTGAGAAGACATGTCATGGTCCACTGAAATCTTTCACGTCCACGAAGAAACATAAGTGGTGGAATCAGTGACAAAATGCAACCCTGACGGACTGCGCTTTGAACTTCTAATTGTTCGGATGCGGTGCATGATATTTTGCTCCCTTATATGTTGTTCTGGTAATAGTTATCAGTTTATCAGTGTAGCCCCTCCTACATAGAACAATCCAGATACAGTCAATGCTGACGCTGCTGATAATTTTCTCTATGCGCACACTCCTCCACAATGAATTGCCTCCCTCCTCTCACTTGGCTAATGCTGCAAGTTGTTCTATGATTTAATTTCGGTTGGAGTTAGGAGTATATATTTCCTGTTGTTGAAAACAAAGCCAGATTTGCCACCATTAATCGGGTATTTAGCTCTATTTCCAGGTTTCTCCTCGAGCTTTCAACTCTTGGGCTGCACCTGCACACGTAGGTGTAATCGTCGGCTGTGTTCCTCACTAATGCTGAGCTGATAGTCGCTGAGCTGCATCCCGCCCAATAAGTCCGGTTTAAAGCTCAGCTATCGAAAGTGTTTAATATATATTTTGATATGATATGATTCCATCTAGCAGAATTGAACCCGTACTTGATTCCGAGCGTTACCAATGCGCAGTATTTCCCCTCGTCAAAAGTTTTCCTGGCTAGCTCAGTAGCGACTTTGCCAGCGTGTGGGACTTTCACCCAATAAAATCACCCCTTAACTCCCCGGGGAACAACCACAAAATATTTTATCAAGGAATGGGCATAGCTTTAACCTCTGCCTTCGCCCATCAATTGCATTCACAACCGCTCCTTTCTTGCGTCCCCTGCTTCTCTGGCTAGTCAACTGCATTTCAGTTCTCCTGACACACAAGCATTTTCCCAATTAGACCCTCCGGTGCCTCCACGTCTCCGCTAGACTCTTCTTTTCTACTACGAATCTAGGACAATAGAAGAAAACATGCTTCGGATCCTCCGGAATACAAATTTAAACCTTTAGAAGTATTTACGGTATCCGCTATGTCCCATGAGAAACCGCGTGAGATCACAGTTAGTTTATATTACCATGGAATCCATCTGTGGCTCCATCCACCCTTTTCCGCCTATTCTTAACGTTGTTGCCACCTGTTTAAATAGTCCTCCCTATTGGTGTATGCACGTGTCAATCAAAGGAAGAATCGGGTCCATCATAGTTGCGCGTTACCGTGTAAGCTGCTGCATCTAGATGGTTCTAAGGTCGCTCATCTTTTGGTCATTGCATGTGGTATGCAGTGCAGTCGCCCAAATTTCCACTGTCTGGAACATCGTGCGCCCCCATCATCCTTCCTAGGGCCATGCTAACATTGGACGCCTTCATCCAAACATGTTGTAAGTATAAAATTCAGCCTCGCATCTGTCATCACTCCAAGCTATTTGATTGCTGGTTTTGAAGTGATGATATGCTTCCCCATTCTGATACTAGCAGTGATTTCCTTACGCCGCCTCGTGTGTGATCCTATTTTATCCTCCGCGAGTAGAAAACCTGTATCTTTCAGCCACTTCTTTATAGCAATGAATTGGTTGGATGAACAGAATTCTACATGGGCGAGATGTCATCGGTGTAACCAATTGGGACATTGAGAACATTATTATGCGTGATGTTCCACAATGGCGGTCTCAGAACAGAGCTTTATGGAACACCCGCCGAGGCAATGTATTTTCTGGGTCAATCGCCTGTGTCTTACAAGAGCTTTCTACCTGCCGAAAAGTGTAGTTAAGTAACTGCCAGATACCTACTTATAAGGTTCTAACTGGCTGAGTTAAACGCACTTTGCTCGCCAAGGGTAATCACTGCACGATACTTGCTACAGTCGTAGCATCAGCAACGTTTTTCCGTATTGTCAAATAGACATATTGTAGTATAGGTCTGTAGGAAGATGGTTCACCAAGAGGCTCGGCAGGTTTAGGCAACAACACATTAGTGTTTTTTTTTTCCATGTTTCGGAAAATATCCCATCCAGGAAGTGTGCTTCAAACCATTCGACGGATATGTCTCGCCTCGAATTAAGAGCTAGATTAAGGGCTTTGTTTGGTGTACCGCGAAACCCGGTGCTTCGGTTTCTCCCAGTCTACGCAAATCTCCAGCACTTCTTTCGTCGCCACTGGGGGTATTACAGACACATCCTAAGGTGTCTGCAGACTGTAACCGCTCGTG
This sequence comes from Hermetia illucens, assembly GCF_905115235.1. Lineage (NCBI taxonomy): Eukaryota > Metazoa > Arthropoda > Insecta > Diptera > Stratiomyidae > Hermetia > Hermetia illucens. The sequence continues at coordinate 118,304,738 of NC_051852.1, forward strand.
CTCTCCTGAGAAAACAAACCGTAATCAATTTTCATGTAATTTGTGGAGCTGTCTGACTTTTGAAGCTTCCAATTACAGCCCTGTAGGCGCTTATCCGTGGGTCTATATCTGCCTCTGCGTTGAGTTGCTTGAAGCAGTCCCTCTCGCTTCGCTGTAAAGCTAGCTTCGATTTTCTTCAAGCTTTCTTGTAAAGATGCTATTTCACTTCTTGATCAACCCTACCCATTGTTTTCTGGGTCGCTCGTCTGCCCCGATAACACGCCCACCGAAGAACAAACAATTCACTATTACACCAGAAGTTAGACCTTCTACTGGGGAAAGTGTAACGTCGCCGTCGCGATCATTCCGTGATATGCGCTTTTGTTATGAGTATTTTAGGGAGAAGGAGGAAGAGGGAACTGTAACATTAGATGCCACAGTGGCCAAACTATCTACCACCGAGGCACTGTAGTCGAGGGATATCGGTGACCGGGAGCGTTTTCCTTCCACCTACCCGACCTGCTTATGCACGCACACCTCTGAATGCGTATGTTACAAGTTCGTATTCATACGGATTCGCCGAGCATTCCCTTATCCGCACGAAGGGTCGCACCTGATAGGGGTACTGGCAAGACCTCCCACCCTGATGATAAGCATTTATAATGATCTGTATTAATTCCGCCGAGGAGCAAAATGCCCAAAAAGAAAAAGTCACACATGAAAGCCAGATTTCACTCCACCGTGCAAATATAAAGGAAAAATTATCTTGGATAATAGTGTTTCCTTCTCATTCCTTAGTGGGGAATACAGACTGTGCTTCATTCTCATTATCCTCATAATTAAGGGTGTGAAAGTGATAAGGCTGTGAAGGTGATAAGCGGACACCATCATCATCAACGGCGCAACAACCGATGTCCGGTCTAGGCCTGCCTTAATAAGGAACTCCAGACATCCCGGTTTCGCGCCGAGGTCCACCAGTTCGATATCTCCAAAAGCTGTCTGGCGTCCTGGCCTACGCCATTGCTCCATCTTAGGCAGGGTCTGCCCCGTCTTCTTTTTCTACCTTAGATATTGCCTTTATAGACTTTCGGGGCTGGATCATCCTCATCCATACGGATTAAGTAACCCGCCCACCGTAACCTATTGAGCCGGATTTTATCCACAACCGGACGGTCATGGTATCACTCATAGATTTCGTCATTGTGTAGGCTACGGAATCGTCCATCCTCATGTAGGGGACCAAAAATTCTTCGGAGGATTCTTCTCTCGAACGAGGCCAAGAATTCGCAATTTTTCTTGCTAAGAACCCAAGTTTCCGAGGAATACATGAGGACTGGCAAGATTATAGTCTTGTACAGTAAGAGCTTCGACCCTATGGTGAGACGTTTCGAGCGGAACAGTCTTTGTAAGCTGAAATAGGCTCTGTTGGCTGACAACTACCGTGCGCGGATTTCATCATCGTAGCTGTTATCGGTTGTGATTTTCGACCCTAGATAGGAGAAATTGTCAACGGTCTCAAAGTTGTATTCTTCTATCCTTATTTTTCTTCGTGTTTGACCAGTGCGGTTTGATGTTGTTGGTCGATTCGTCTTCGGTGCTGACGTTGCCACCATATATTTTGACTTGCCTTCATTGATGTGCAGCCCAAGATCTTGCACCGCCTGCTCGATCTGGATGAAGGCAGTTTGTACGTCTCGGGTGGTTCTTCCCATGATGTCGATATCGTTAGCATAGGCCAGTAGTTGGGTGGACTTGAAGAGGATCGTACCTCTTGCATTTACCTCAGCATCACGGATCACTTTCTCGAGGGCCAGGTTAAAGAGGACGCATGAGAGCGCATCCCCTTGTGGTAGACCGTTGTTGATGTCGAATGGTCTTGAAAGTGATTCTGCTGCTTTTATCTGACCTCGCACATTGGTCAGGGTCAGCCTAGTCAGTCTTATTAATTTCGTCGGGATAGCGAATTCTCTCATGGCCGTGTACAGTTTTACCCTCGCTATGCTATCATAGGCGGCTTTAAAGTCGATGAACAGATGGTGCAACTGTTGTCCATATTCCAACAGTTTTTCCATTGCTTGCCGCACAGAGAAAATCTGATCTGTTGGTGATTTGCTTGGAGTGAAGCCTTTTTGGTATGGGCCAATGATGTTCTGGGCGTATGGGGCTATCCGACCTAGCAAGATAGTGGTGATATCTCCCTTTTTATGTATGAGACAGATAATGCCTCGTTGCCAATCGTCAGGCATTGATTCGCTGTCCCATACCTTGAGCACAAGTTGATGAACCACTTGGTGTAACTGGTCGGCTCCATCGGCTCCTGGCGACTTATGATTTTTTAGTCGATGAATTGCACGGACTGTTTCTCCTAAACTTGGTGGTGGCAGTATTTGTCCGTCGTCTTCAGTTGGCGGGACCTCCAACTCGCCGATGTTCTGGTTGTTCAGTAGTTCATTAAAGTACTCAACCCATCGCTTCAATATGCCCATTCTGTCGGAAATCAGATTTCCCTCTTTGTCTCGGCAGGATGAGCATCGAGGTGTATAAGTCTTCATCCTGCTGACATGTTAGTAAAACTTGCACACCTGGTGCGGTTGCTCCCTGTACTTTTCTGGTTCACAGACTTGTTGGTTCTCCCAGGCTTCCTTTTTCCGTCTGTGAAGTCGTTTCTCCGCTCGACGGAGTTCGTGATAAGTCTCCGCGCGTGCCCGCGTTCTTTGAGAATCCAACATTACTCGGTATGCGGCATTCTTCCGTTCCGTTGCTAGCTTACATTCATCGTCAAACCAGCCGTTCCGACTCCTTTTGCGGCTGGAGCCAAGTATGCTTGTGGCCGTATCCATGATAGCGTTCTTCAGGTGAAGAAGGTGTGAAGAACATGATATTCCCAAATTTAGGGGAAATCGCATTATTATTGACAAAGTTATAGTTGCTCAAAATTGTCTCTTCCGTGTAAATTTACTGCAGCCCATATACATCAAATATCAATATCACATTAAAGGGAAAAGTCTGACGTCCGGAATGCACTTGAATACTCTCGCAAAAGAAATACACATCTTTTAAGTTAAAATAAAGCGGAAAAAACCTTCTTTTAAAAATAAATTGGTCAAGGCGTCTTGGGTTTTCCGAACCCAACAGCATTGCAGGAGATGCGCTGAACAGGGACCGCTCTCCTGGAGAAGAGTTACAACACTATATATAGAGGCCATCCAGTAAGCCATGCGCTCGAAGTAGGTTTCTTAGCCAAAAAACGAAACCTGCTGTTATAAGCGAACAGCTATGCACTCTGTGCTTCCGAGGCAAGTTTAGAAATATAAGCCTCATTAACGTCCACGCACCTACAGAGAGGACTGTAGAGTCGCAGAAGGATACGAGGTAGTAGAACGTACTCTCAAAGCCTGTCCCAGATATGTTATCAAAATTATACTTGGGAATTTTACCAGCTAATTAAGGATGGAGCCCATATTCAGGCTTACATCAAAATACAAATGATAATGGACTGCTGATTATTCAATTAGCAGTATCACACGAAATGGTTGCAGGAAGTACCTGATTTGCACGGAAAGCTGTCCACAAACAAACGTGGGCCTCTCCGGACGGGACTACTTTCAACCAAATTGACTACGCGCTGATTGAACGCCGACCCCTTTCAGGCTTGATGAATATTAGAACATATAGGGGGACCAATATAGACTCGGATCACTATCTCGTTGGCATGGTGCTGCGAGCTTGAATAATAACACCACCCAGAATCTCCTCTAACAATCAGGTGAGAGTTAACACTGAAGCAACCCACAACACAGCCCTCTGCATCACCTATAAGGGGGAAATGGACGCCGCAATAATCGCAGTAAACAGAGATCCTGGAAATGAAGCATTAACATATGATCTTCAAAATCACCTGAAGAACGTTATCATAAATATGGTCACAAATATACTTTTCTCCAGACGCAAAAAGAGTCGGAACGGCTGGTTTGACAACGAATGTAAGCTAGCAAGGGAACGTTGCATTCTCAAAGAACGCAGGCACGCGCGGAGACCTATCACGAACTCCAGTGGGCTGAGAAGCGACTTCACAGACGGAAAAAGGAAGCCTGGGAAAACCAACAAGTCTGTGAACTCGAAAATTACAGGAGCTCCTTCAGCTCCATCAGCCCGTTTTTCATCCCTTTGATAAGCCTTTACTCTTCAGGCTTTGTAAAAATAGTCTTTTGCGCTCCCACTAGGCTTATATCCGAAATCATCTGATCAGTTTCAGTAGTTCCCGCTGTGCTTCTTTCCGCAACAACAGCCCTAGGCGCCTTAAATATGATAATTTTTAACTCCATATATTTATTATCAATTGGATAGCACTGAATTCTCGCTGTTTACTAGTTTGGGCCGAAGTAATCGTTTCTACTAAGTTTCTGAAGGTCAAATTGCTACCTTGAGGAACTTGAGGGGCTGCAGTTTTAGGAAGAGTATTCCTAGCTGCTTGGGTGAGAAATACGCTTGGCTGGGCCAAGTTTTGCGAAGCTCGGGGAGCTGCAGGTCTAGGAAGAGTGTTCCTGGCTGCTTGAGCGTAAGATACGCCTAGTTGGGCCAAGCTTTGTGACATCTGAGTCTGTTTGGTTCTCATGACATCAGCAATTTTTTTTGCTCTGCAAGCTTTACTTCTGGCAACCATGTTCTTGTATGCCGGGCATCCGCGGTAATTGGCAGAATGGAGCAATTGAGGGCGATGTGCTCGAAGTTTCGGCAATTGTAGCACTGTAGGCAGGCTTGAGTTTCTCAAACGTTTTGTTTTTTGTTTTTCGTGGGGAATATAATTCACCTTAAATGCTTCATTGAGCTCTTGAGAGGGTTCGAAGGTAGCCATAAACATGGGTCTGGTTATGGAGGAGCTTGTCGGCTCGGGTGACCAGGTTGAACACGCTTTTGACCGCTTGCACGCTTGTAGATACTCTTCATTGAGCTTTCGCGTTATGTCAGCCGGGTCTGTCTCTCTGTGGAGACCGCGGATTATTAAGGGCTGAGTCCTTAATGTTGGTGGGGTGCCAGTTGTCGCATGTAGCCCGTTTTCTTTAATAAGGTGGAAGATCGCCGCATTCGTCTTCTGCTGCTTTCAACCTTTTTTCTTTTCGAATTCACAGCAACTGAGGTGCATTAATTTTGTACTCAGTGATGAGCAGATTTTTTTCTTTTTTTGGGCGGGTAGTTGGGAGTCAGGGTGCCTGCGGGTTTACCGGAGGGGCAGTTACACGACTAACACTGACTTGATAAAGTCCTTGTTCTTTTCTTCATCCACTGCATGAAGTTGAATTCGTCGCCTTCTTCTTCTTCGATTAATACTTTGAGGCACATCTCTCCTCCATCTTGTTGTTGTTCTCGTTCCTGCTCCTGTTGTTCTTGCTGTTGTTGTTGATGTTGATGTTTATGTTGCTGACATTCTCCCTTCGTGAGATGCCAAGCGCTCTTCCAACTGCTTGATGATGCTGTGCTGGCGGTCCAGTTGGAGGAGTGTCACATTAACGTCTTTCAGTTCTGAAGGGCTTCCTTCTTCCTCTGACGATAACTCCTTGTACCTTGGCGGACATCATGCCCCCAAGCCCGTAACTGGTGTTGCAACCAGATTTGAAAGTGAAAAGAAAATTTCTTCTTTAATTGGTCCTTTCTTTAAATTACCTTGTTGAACGTGATTGTGGTGGTGGCAGTAGCTATCCGTCGTCTTTAATTGACGGGACCTTCAACTCGCCGATGTTCTGGTCGTTCATTAGTTCATCAAAGTACTCAACCCATCACTCCAATATACTCATTCTGTCGGAATTCAGATTTCCCTCTTTGTCTCGGCAGGATGAACATCGAGGTTTGTAAGGCTTCATCCTGTTGGCTTGTTGGTATAACTTGCGCGTCTGGTGCGGTTGCTCCCTGTAATTTTTTATTTCAGAGACCTGTTGGTTTTCCAAAGCTTCCTATTTCCGTATGTGAAGTCGCTTCTCCGCTCGACGGAGTTCGTGATAAGTCTCCGCGCGTGCCCGCGTCCTTTGAGAATGCAGCATTACTCGGTATGCGGCATTACTTTTTGCGGCTGGGGCTAAATATCTTTGTAGCCGAATTTATGATAACGTTCTTCAGGCGATTAAGAAGATCATTTATTGATGCTTCATCTCCAGGATCTCTGTTGACTGCGATTATTGCAGCATCCGTTTCCCTCTTATAAGTGTTGCGGAGGGCTGTGTTGTGAATGGCTTTAGCATTAACTCTCACCTGATCGTCAGTGGGGGTTCTGGGCGGTGTGGTTATTCGAGCTCGGAGCACCATTCCAACGGGATAGTGACCCGAGTCTATATTGGGTCCCGTATATGTCCTGACAATCATCAAGGCTGAGAAGTGGCAGTATTCGATCAACACGTGGTCAATTTGGTTGAAAGTGGTCCCATCTGGAGAGGCCCATGTATGTTTGTGGACAGCTTTCCGCCAAAACAAGTACTTCCAACAACCGTTCCATGTGATACTGCTAATTGAATAATTTGATGTAAGATCACAACGTATCACCTGAATACGGGCTCCGTCCCTACTTGCCTGTTATAATCCCCAAGTATGATTGTGATAACATATCTGGGACAGGCTTCGAGAGTTCGTCCTACTACCTCGTATCCTTCTCCGACTCTGCAGTCCTCTCTGTAGGTGCGTGAACGTTAATGAGGCTTATATTTCTAAATTTGCCTCGCAAACAAGATTGCTTAACCGTTCGCTTATGTTTTCAAAGCCAGTAACAGCGGATTTTATTTTTTGTCTGACTAAGGAACCTACACCGAGCACATGGTTTACTGGATGGCCACTATAATATATGGTGTAGCGGCCCTTCCCAAGGAAACTGGTCCCTGTCCAACGCATTTCCTGCAACGGTGTTACAAGAGCCCTATATTGGAGCAGGGTATCGGCTAGCTGCTTGACAGCTCCATCTATGTACATAGAATGCACATTCCGTGAGAAAATGCGCAAATCGTTATTCCATTGTCGTTGCCGGGTTCGTTCTTGTGTTATCAGTCCAGTCCGAGGCACCTGTTGTGACTTCGTAACAAGCTATTTTCCTACGAATTTACAGGCGAGTGTGCGAGACTAAAACTAACGCTCAACCTCGAAAAATCAAAGGTTCAAATCGCAAGAACACCCAATTCATTCGCCTTTGCCTTGGCGAGTGAACCCCTTCTCAGTACCGCGCATATCTATTTTGCTTAACAATATTGTTTGACAAGTTCGTCAAATTGTCAGTGTCCAACTTTGGTTCAAACGTCAGTCAACTCATAGAATAAAAGTCGATTACAATCGGTTTACTGTCTGTCTGTCTTTTTTTATCTTTTATTTTTTTATGGATGGAAGCGGAAATCTTGCAAAGACACCGCCACGCCAAGTTGTACCAATGTGTAGGTTAAGCGACCAAGCATTCCGCTCTTCGCACTCTCCTTGCGCGCTCCGGATCCTTTTGATTGCGGAATTCGTCACGCACCAATTTGCCTCCAACTTCAGCATTTTTACATCGATGCTTTGAAGGTTTGTGCTGGTTTTCTGAAAGTCTTCCAGGTTCTCCTTCTCTGAGCAAAATCGTTGACAGTAGAGCATTACATGCTCGCGGTCCTCGGATGTTCAACCACGTTCATCATCATCCAAGCTGAGTTGGTAAAGAGAGTCCCTGTAACCACCGTACCCTGACAGGAATTGAGTCAGGTGGTAGTTAATTTTGCCATGTCGTCGCTGAATTCACTCCTCAATATCAGGAATCAGAGTGTCGGTCCACCGACTCCTCTGCGAGTTATCCGACCGTTTTTGCTACTTTTCCAGCGACTCCCGCCTTGCCGCCTTTTAGTAGTCTGTATCTGTATATTCATTCTGCTGTTCGCATACAGGAAGCATAGTTCATTTGCCTTAATGCCCGTCGGGAACATTCCCGCAATGAGATACGTTGCCTGAAGATGCTGCACACCTTCAATGCGACTAAGCGGTAAGTGATTTTTGTCTCCCATTGATTGTTTCGAGCGACTTCACAGACGGAAAAAGGAAGCCTGGGAGAACCAACAAGTCTGCGAACTAGAAAAGTACAGGGAGCAACCGCACCAGGCGCGGAAGTTTTACCAACAAGTCAGCAGGATGAAGCCTTATACACCTCGATGCTCATCCTGCCGAGACAAAGAGGGAAATCTGATTTCCGACAGAGTGGGCATATTAGAGCGATGGGTTGAGTACTTTGATGAGCTACTGAACAACCAGAACATCGGCGAGTTGGAGGTCCCGCCAACTGAAGACGACGGACAAATACTGCCACCACCAAGTTTAGGAGAAACAGTCCGTGCAATTCATCGGCTAAAAAATCACAAGTCGCCAGGAGCCGATGGAATTACAGCCGAATTGGTTAAATATGGAGGCGACCAGTTACACCAAGTGGTTCACCAACTTGTGCTCAAGGTATGGGACAGCGAATCAATGCCTGACGATTGGCAGCGAGGCATAATCTGTCTCATACATAAAAAGGGAGATATCACACAGTGCAGCAATTATAGAGGTATCACTTTGCTGAGTACCATCTATAAGATATTCTCCACTATCTTGCTAGGCCGGATAGCCCCATACGCCCAGAACATCATTGGCCCATACCAAAGAGGCTTCACTCCAGGCAAATCAGCAACAGATCAGATTTTCTCTCTGCGGCAAGCGATGGAAAAACTGTTGGAATATGGACAACAGTTGCACCATCTGTTCATCGACTTTAAAGCCGCCTATGATAGCATAGCCAGGGTAAAACTGTACACGGCCATGAGAGAATTCGGTATCCCGACGAAATTAATAAGACTGACTAGGCTGACCCTGACCAATGTGCGAGGCCAGATAAAAGCAGCAGGATCACTCTCAAGACCATTCGACATCAACAACGGTCTACGACAAGGGGATGCGCTATCATGCGTCCTCTTTAACGTGGCCCTCGAGAAGGTGATCCGCGATGCTGAGGTGAATGCAAGAGGTACGATCCTCTTCAAGTCCACCCAACTACTGGCCTATGCTGACGATATCGACATCATGGGAAGAACCACCCGAGACGTGCAAACTGCCTTCATCCAGATCGAGCAGGCGGCGCGAGATCTTGGGCTGCACATCAATGAAGGCAAGACAAAATACATGGTGGCAACGTCAGCACCGAAGACGAATCAACCAACAACATCAAACCGCACTGGTCAAACACAAGCACGAACAAGAATAAGGATAGGGGAATACAACTTTGAGACCGTTGACAATTTCTCCTATCTAGGGTCGAAAATCACAACCGATAACAAGTACGATGATGAAATCCGCGCACGGTAGTTGTCAGCCAACAGAGCCTACTTCAGCTTACAAAGACTGTTCCGCTCGAAACGTCTCACCATAGGGTCAAAGCTCTTACTGTACAAGACTATGATCTTGCCAGTCCTCATGTATTCCTCGGAAACTTGGGTTCTTAGCAAGAAAAATTGCAAACTCTTGGCCGCGTTCGAGAGAAGAATCCTCCGAAGAATTTTTGGCCCCCTACATGAGGATGGACGATTCCGTAGCCTACACAATGACGAAATCTATGAGCGATACCATGACCGTCCGGTTGTGGATAAAATCCGGCTCAATAGGTTACGGTGGGCGGGTCACTTAATCCGTATGGATGAAGATGATCCCACCCGGAAAGTCTATAAAGGCAATATCTATGGTAGGAAAAGAAGACGAGGCAGACCCTGCCTAAGATGGAGCGATGGCGTGGGCCAGGACGCCAGACAGCTTTTAAGGATATAGAATTGGTGGACCTCGGCGCAAAACCGGGATGTCTGGAGTTCCTTATTAAGGCAGGCCTAGACCGGATACCGGTTGTTGCGCCGTTGATGATGATTGATTGTTTTCACATGATAGAGCTTCCTCCCGGGTCAATCATCACCCCCCCCGCCCCCCCCCCCGGTATTTGATAATCAGCTTTGAAGTGATAATGTGATCACCAACATGAATACTAAACGTATTCCTTTTCCTATTCTTAAAGTTGTCATTCAAGACCGCCTCTGTCTTTTGTTCCGCAAGGTCCAGCTGAATCATCTCTAGCCATACTTTAATGGAACCGATGGTTTTGCTAGCATACGTTTCAACACGTTAAGGTAGTTTCGCGATGACAACCACGGTCTCTGTAGAACTGATTATCGTGGTTTCCTTCGGTATGGGAAGGACGGGGACTCCATTGTACATCACGTTCCACAGAAGAGGACCCAACACTAAGCGGTGTGGTACTCCGGCTATAACGGTATATTCCCCCATCCACAACGTACCAAAATGTCTTCTCTATTCTATGATCGGGAGAAGTCTATTGTACATGACCCCTTCGAATATCTTTCTTACCGCGCCGATAATGCAAATCGGGTGGTATGATGATCTTGCTCGCTTATTGGGCTTTGGTAGCAAGACTAGTTTTTGCCACTTCCTCCGATCGGGGAAAATACCTTCTACCAAGCATGCCCCAAATACGCTGATAAATCAGTCGGGTTTGGTCTTCACACCGAGTTTAAGGATTTCATTGAGAATAGCATCCAGGTTTAATTCCACCGATTTTACGGCCAATCTTCGCAAGTTCCTCCTCGGCTATTGCAGGTATGGTAAAGATGTGTTGTGGTGTTCGCCTTTTTATCTTCTTCAAAACTGTCCTGTACGCTATTCTACAGGGTTTTGGTCTGCCTCCACTCAAGTTCCTACAAGCATTTTCGGATGCTAATCCGTATAGCTTGCTTAAGTCTATCACGAAGAGTCGCGTATGCACTCTTCCCGTTTCTCTTCAAAGTCTAGAGTTCTTGTAGATTGTTGGCAGATCCTTTTTGCTCGGAGGTATAGAAGCCGCAACTCTGCGATTTTTTGGTTCCACCAATAGTATGAACGTATATTGGTGAAGATTAGCCGCCATTTGGGCTTCTTTTCATGAAGCCACACAACCGGAATTATGGCCATCCAATGGCATCCCTAAGAACGCATCCTTTTCAACTTTTTCATGAACCAGCCCTGGTTCGTAGCTCCGCAGGTACGCAGATCGTGCCATGGTCCACTTTCGCTCACTGACAAGCCAGATCATTTTCCTCGCCAAAGTGATACTCACATATATGTCATAACGACTATTGAGCCCGAGCCAATCCCTCGAAAAAAAGTTATATTTCCGTAGACTTGGTGCTTTCAAACAACGAAGTCTACGCAAAAGCCACAGCTGAGGCGTTATAATATTCGGGGGTTTCCACTTCATGCATCGTGTTTGATGGAAGATGCTAACTGTATATGTAAATACCACCTTTTTTTCCTGACGAATCCAACTTCCGGAAACTCCATCACTTCTTGGATGGCTTGATTTCCACACGCTTTCATGGTTACATCTGTAGCCGGGGCACCATCTCTATTGTCGCGATAAGGCTCGCTGATGATGCTCACTTTGACCCCTTCTCAAAGGTCATTTCTTCATTGCACCCACATGCCAAAAGGAGGTGTAATGTCTAGCTTCCGATATTTTGATTTGTTTGTAACTGGGAGGAGCAAGCCTGTCGAGAGAAAGTGGAATGGAGTGGATTTTTTTCGTGGCTCCGAAATACAATTTTCAACGGAAAAAGGGCTAATAGGGGTTGCGCAGTCCCGTTTTTCTGCATATTTTCACCCCGTTTTGGAGTTTCTGTTTTCAACCCTGGGGTATCTAAGATGAATTGTTCTAAATTCTAAAAAAAATCTTTTGAAACTGTTCCAATTTAGATTTGATTATGTCTTTGTAGTTTTTATTTTTTATGTGATCTTTTATTGGATCAATGTGATATTCACCGTAGAAGAAAGGGCACCAAAATTTACCATCAACATTTTAATATCCAACATAATGAAGTGTCGTGTCTCCAACAATAAGAATATATGAAATCATATCCAAAGGTATCCGATGAATATAGTCGAAAAAGTGCTCTCCATTTATGCGAACACTAAACTTTTCGTTGTGAACTTCTATTTCAATATCGTAAGGTTGCCCTGGTACAAATGGAAAACTGGAAGTTCGCTCTTCGGGACCCCATTCATAATTCTGAAAAGTATTTCGCACAACTCCCTCCCCAGGTCGCATACTTATGTGAAACGCACTATCATCCTTTTCCGCCACAGGACCGCATTGAAAATCAATAGTGAACTTTTTAGCACAGTGATGCATGGCTCCTCGAATCCATATTCTGGTTCCGGGAAATAACCCACCAGGAATTTGAGATGTAAAGGGAACATCCTAGAATGCAGAAGAAAAGTAAGAATAAAAGATGCAAATTTTTTTGGTATTTCAATTCAATGAACTCAGAAGAAGGAAGAAAGCAAATCAGATTTCAAAAAAGGAACTTACTAGATTTTGGCCGAAACAGGAACACATTTTCAGCGGGACTCACTTTGTCAGGGACTAAGTCACGTCTGCGATCGTTCAAAAATGGCACGTCATTTTTATACTGAGAGCGGGGTTGGATGTATTTGTTATCGTGATTTTGAGTGCTGGATATATTCGCAAAGATTTTCTATGCCATTTCAAAATTTATTGCATTACGATTATATAAATATAATATAATAACACCCACAAGTGTGATTGGAAATGCTTCTGCATTCGTACTTACAGCCCAGCAGGAAAATCTCTAATCGATTCCGATCGAAGCATAATGGATGCACTTTCCAGCCCTATGCGTCAACAAGAGCGTGTTCCTAGAAGCACATGCCCGTACGACATTAAAGCTTTGGGTGAAACGTAACCCTATCGAAATTGGTATACCACCCCACCCACCCACACCCAACTTATTCGAAAATGGCGACACTTAGTAATGCGCAATTAAATATAGATGTTGGATCTAAAATTATACCTTCATTTTATGTTGATGTTCAGCCAAGCCTAGATGAAGAAGGAGGGTTTCAGGCAGCGTGTCAACAACAAACTACTGAGATAAGGGAGGTTAAGTCCTGGTGGTTTTCTGAAGACACGGATTGATTTTGTGACCACCATCAGACCATCGTTGTGGCAAGCAATAACGGTATCAGTCTATAATGAGTGTATGGCTCAGCATTCATACTGTTGAATGCATAAATCTCTACCGAACTAAGGAGTATGGCACCCGACTTGAAACGCACTTCCACTTTGAGGCCCTGAGGTCGCCTCCGCTTAGACGTAATCAGGATCCCACGAAAGTTCCGCTTAGGGGGTCAACTGCGAGAACCCACTTCTGATGAGGGAGTGGTGGCCTTGGAGAGATCAGGGAAGATGTTTAATTATGAAACGTGTAAAGACTGGAGTTACTTCACTGTGTTAAATTCCCCTTGGTGATAGGTCCGCGGTATGCTGATTAAGAAAACGCAGTCAAACTGCTCACAAAAAAAAAATATATATCAGCTAGTAACCCTCGGGAAAATACTAATGCACCCCCTGAAGCGATGGAGCCGGATGCTTTCTTGATGCATGGAACGGACATAAGCATCGCCAATTCAGTGCCTCAACGCTTAATATTGGAACTCTCATTGCCAGGATGCACAACTTACAAACAATTTTCAGATGAGGTACAAAAATGTTTTATCTTATAGTGGGAACAGTCAAACGTAAATCCAATATACTCGCATAATACGCGGTCTTTTTCTGGTCGTCACTGACAAGAAAGCCGTTCTCTTTGGGACAATCGCATCACAAAATTGGCTATTGATTGCAGTGCTTGGAATTAATCCTGTGGGAACAAACTATGAACGCACTTATTTACTGCGGATTAAAGAGTGAAGATATTGCAAGAAAAGTGACAAAGAATTCGCCAAATCCGGTAAGGGGTTAATTAACAAGGATACTTGGTTTTAAAATGCTGATATCCAAATGAATGCCAGTGAGAAGACACGTCTCCATTATAAAATTCAAAACATAAAACCTAACAGAAAACAAAAAGCAGAATTAAATTACAATTGCGACTATCCAGGGTAGGATATCAAAAGCGGCGACCTTCAGCTCATTGACGGGGAACCTAAATTTAGACTCAGATTCTCAACTACTTCAAGTGGGAACTATTCTAAATCGGACCCAGCTTGAAATGGACAAGTTGAAGCACGCCCCTTCTGGCAGCACTCCTAACCCCACGCTCCAACTGGCGGCATGTGTTGAGTCTAAGTTTTGCCTACGGTAAGCATCTGTCCGCGGCAGAAAACAGCCTGCAGGCAAATCTCGAAGAGCAAACCGCCTCCTGGCAAACCTCAACTCCTGGGTTGTACCAAGGTTGAGGTTAAAGATGCGTCTGGGGTATTTGCGGCTAAAGGCAAATCGAAGCAGCAGCGGTCCCCTGACGATTCTAACTCTTCAGCCCAGAAGGCAGCAAAGAGGCTAACAATCATTAAGTCTTCATTTACAGCCAAGATCACCAAATCATTGGAGGGGTCCCATATGATGACACCAATGCTTTCGGTTATGATAATGAGCAATGTGAACAATTTAGGAGAGAACTTCAAATAGCTGTAAGGGCTGTATTCTCGCAAAACATTAAGCTTCGCTTCTAGTCGGTGTATACCCTAGAATATTACGGCTTAACTTTGCCAACTAAAGTAGGGACGAGTGGCTTATCCATTAATGCTCCTTCCTCAACGATGAAGAAAGTCCCTGAGCTACCATTGTTCAAAAAGTGCTTTCTCCGGCTTCTGCTAGAGGAACGTACCAATTCACCATGGTTTTGGAACAACTTGATGGCCAAAATAACCTCAACATCTCCACCTGGATGCTTCAAGGGGAAGAGCTTGCCTTACTATCAGTGTTCGTGAACCGTATGCTAAGAAGGTTCAAGAGGAAATAGATTGCCAGCTCTACCAAGGGCTTGAAACCGTCACACTACAAGCTTGAACATTGAAGGCTATAATGCTACCCATGGCATCTTCATTTGAAGCAAATATGAGGTGCAACATTTCTCATTACTACTCAAATAAAGCTTCAATGGCTTCAGTCGTCGGATCAATAGCCGCACGACATTTATATACCTCATATTATCGATAGTTCATGCGGAATTTAAGAACCCACATTTCCGACATGCTAACACGTTGTATGCTAATAGAAGTTGTAGTAGGCTAATTTGGTTAACTACCTATGAGGTACCGACACCACAACAGCCATACTACGGAATGAAAGACTTACCCAAATATCTACCGAACTTAGGAGTATGATACCCGAGCTGTAAGCGCTTGGACATAACTACAACCCCCCTAAACTCCTACTAGCAAGGCAAGAGAACACATGGCCCAGGAGTTATCCTCAAACATATGAACCCAGAGAACTATCCACGTTTTCATGGGAGCAGATAACTTCTGGTGAGGTTTCGTGGCCGAGGCCAATGAGTTTCCGTGCAGATTGGGGTTTTATTACCCTAATTAGGCCTTGGGGCATTCACCATCATGACCACTAAGTCGACGGGAATACAGCATTTTCCGGCGCCACCACGTAAAGTGCCTTCCTCGCCACTTAGTTTTGATTCGCTTGACAGGATTGCGGCCCCGTCTTCTTCCTGGAACATTCGTCGGAACAATCCAATATGTCAAAAGTAAAGTCATTGGGCTAATAGAAAGGTGTGACATTAATCACCATCGCTCGGTATAAGTAAACAGACCCACTCTTTTTTGCAACCACAAAGCTGAAGCGGATTCTTGTCAAAGAACGAAGCTGGGTTATCTACGTTTACAAAGCGGAAGGTACAAAGAAGGCGCACTTCCCACGCAGCATCCAAAATCTCAGGCCGAAAACGCTAAAACAGTCCAGTATTGGCAGGGGACAGGGGACAGAAATCCTGAAAATTGCTACGATGCTGCAGGACTGCAATAGGTAAGACCTGGGAACTTTCATCACAAAAGACTCATTGAATGTATACATCCATATTAACCTCCGTTTTGATGTATGCATGCATCATTTGGGGATCGAGACTGAACTTTCCTAACAATAGCAGATTTAAAGAGGAGGAGGTGAACCGAAAGCATCTAACGACGCAAACAGGCTACAACTACCAATCATATGGTCATGTGTAGATCTGGAAATTCCTTAGCAAACTTCAGGAGGTCCTGATGCCTACCGGTCATATATTATAGTTTCCAGATTCATCTTTGAAAAGACATACTCCGTCGTTGTCAGTAAATGAAGAATGGTAGATAGAGCGTAAGGGTGCTCTTTTGAAGATCGATTATTAAACTGACCTGAACCTTTGGAAAGACGGCTCGTGACAAAAATGATGGGGTTTTACCATTCGAATCTCTAACGAAATTCAGGCAGTATCAGTTGGTGCGGGGTGGCCGTCAGTTGCTGCTGAAATTTTGTCGACCTAATGAAACATTCCTAACGCGGGTGCCAGGGTACTTTAACATCGCTGATTATGAGAAAACTAACAGACTGGCTCGCTAAGGGTCTTGATCCACAATGTGGGGTCCAGAGCCAGTTTTTGGCGTCCAGCCATTCGCTGTCAACTCTACTCTGAAGAGTGATTATAAGCATTCATGCGGCCGAATAGAGAAATTTGAACTACTGTGCGCAGGCGGAAACGCCGGGACTACCAGAGGAGTACTTTTCTTGCCCCTTAATAAATAGGACATGAAAACCCTAGTGGCATTTTTAACGGGACACTGCCCCTTAATTACCGGAGAAAATTGGAGTGGTACTGTTGGCTATATGCAGCCAATGTGAGAAGGAGGAGGAAGAGACGGCCCTGCAATTCGAATGCAGCTGCTCGGGTTCTTCAGATTTCAAACGAAAATACCCCCAAAAAGGTTTTCTTCAACGAAGAATATGTTTACTTTCTGGCGCTGGAAAATGTTCTCAGATTCGATGAACTCCAGGAGGCATTCCACAAGCGATTTACGTGGATAGTGCAATAGCCCTAAAGGGCCATACTGTTATGGCCAGCTTTAAAGGCGATGAAAATATGATGCAACTGATGTCCATATTCCAACATTCCAACAGAGAGAAAATCTGATCTGTCGTTGATTTGCCTGTATTAGCGACAAGTTGACACGTTGTTTACCGACCAATGAGAGTCAGATGTTGGGAACAATTGAGCAGGTAAAACCGGTAACTGCGCTTTTCTGACTTCTTCTACTTTTCGCAGTTTACCTGAATTGTTGCGTTCATCATCCCAATCCTCATGACATGCTATTATTCTCCGGAAAAATTGTTCGGTGATAGCACTTGAGCATTTTAATTTCATCTAGATTTCTCGTTTCTTTCATGAATCTTGGGCAGTGGGAGAATATGTGCCCTGGGTCCTGCTGGAACCTATCGCATTTTGGACAGTCAGGGCAGGATATCAATTAAACCCTGTATTGGTACTAGCGGTATTTTTCGTGATCGGTGAGAAACTGGGTGATAATAATTGATCTCCCCATGCTTTCTCCCCAGTCACCCCTCAATGCCAGGGATCAACCTTCATGTCCAGCGACCGCTTTTGAGTGATCCCATCGCTGTTGCCAACTAGTTATAGATGTCTCCCATTAGGTTTTTTTTCATATATGTTCGCCATTTCGTTTTCAAAAACTGGGAACAAGCTTCCCATAATGACGGGTGGCAGAGCCTAAATGCTGCTCGACTTACCAAAGTTTATCCTGTCGAAAATCAGGAAGACTTGCAGGTGTATTGTGGACATTCTGACAGGCCATAATTCACTAGCTGGGCATATATTCAGAATAGGAATTACCGAAGATGTCCCTTCTGTAATGAGGAAGCTGAATCCACGGAGCATTTCCTATGTGAATGCCCCGCTTATGAACGCATCAGGCATCAGATCTTTGGTGCCGATGTTCTCCAATTGCGATACGTTAACGAATCCGGAATATTCCGTTAGACGGGGGTGGCGAATACAATGGGCCAACACGGCCTGAGTGCTCAGAAGCTGTAGCTTCTCCCTCACCATACACACACACACACACTCGCCATCTCGTCTTCCAATTTGTCAACTGGTACCACTCCCAAGATGACGAAGGCCGTATTATCTGAGATGGTCCTGAACATTCCTTCAGGGCTGCTCTTCTCTACACCCCACTCGGTTTATGGGCGTTACGTACAGCATTCAGCGCCTTCCCAAAACTAGAACTGCACATGGTGAGATGGAAATCATCACCCTGGCTATAGGCAGCCTGCAAGTATGCCGCGGCACTTCTACTTCACCATTCTTGCTAGAGTCGTAGAGGTGGTGGAAGTCTTTTCGGAAGTATATGCGATGTAGCTACGTGCAGCTTCCATACTGTAGCAAATATTTATTTACACATATATGTTTCGAACGACTCAACAAACACTTCTGTTTAGAATTCATGGCGTGCTTAAGGGCCCTATTCGGTATTCCATCCAGGCATGGAGCTATCAGCCCGATTCTGCTGCAGATCTCCAAAAGCCCATGCATAGTTGCTGCAGGAAATGCCTTCAGATTCAGAGATTTGTGCAAAGTGATAGAGCTCTTCTTGATGGGAAAAAATTCACTTGATTTTCAACAGTCCTGAGTCTTCCCGCAAGCTTGAAATTTTTGTGGGCTTCCTTACATCATCATCACCCCCAAAGGCGCAAGAACCGGTATCGAGAGGCCTGCCATAGTAAGGAACTTCAGTCATCCGGGATTTGCGCTGTAGTTCGCGAATTCGTATCGCTACAAACTGTCCAGTGTCCTGCTCGACGGCTGATCGTAAGGTGGTCACTTTACTATTCCACTAGCAGTTGCGTCTTCTACTAGAGAATCCTTCTCGGTATGGATATGGTGTTCCACTAACCCTGTCGTTTCCTCCATATTGCAAAGAAAAATATCTGGTATTCACTGTGAGTGTAGTCCTCGCTCAGGTTCTAAGACATACCATGCCAGAGTGTTAGACTGCCAAAGGTCAAGACCTTTAATGAACTTCTGCTATTCGGGTTCGCACTTATTGAGATCACCGGCAACCGCTTTTGCGTCGTGAATAAGATTGGCTAGCAAGTCTTCAAACTCAGACAATGTGGAACTGGGTGGGGCGTAGGAACTGTACGCGTACATGCTGCTTATTTTCGTCCACGCAATGCTACTGATTGGCTGATTCATAGGACATTGTTTAGCTTGGTAACCACATGCCCTTATTGCCGGTCAACAGTTGAATCCGTGACTCAGACGCCTTCGTTATGGATTCTTTATGGTTCACTTATGATCGCAATTTCTGTGTCAGAATTCTGGATGCTCCGTTTAAGCAAATGCTGAGCGACCCTGCAGTGACTGACGTTTGCTTGCTTTTATTGCCTTCAACGTCTTCTTACATTCCGAGCATTTACCACTTCGAACAGGATGTTTGTTATCCCGTAATCCTTTTCTTCATATAGTTGGTTTTTGGTCTCCCTATCGCACTCTTTGGCAATATCGTCTTTTTTCCAACAACCTTTCCTTCGATTGGACTGCTGTGCTTTCGTGAGGTGCTCAAATATAAGGCACGGATCTTGCTGACAGTTTCACCTAGATGTTTGTATCTCTGCTTAGTCGGCCAGCGACTTTCTTCCCACTCATTATTTTTTGTCTTCGTTAGTGGTGTTTTTGGTAAACTCTGGCTTCCCTTGAATACATTCTTCTTCACCTCTAAATTGCTTACAGTATTAGGTGCCGCGGTGGCCAACTTATCCGCTACCGAGGTATTGCGGTCGAGGGATATCGACGGCCGGGAGCCCGCTAGCTACCGGTACTCGGATTCCGAGCCTCTGCTTGGTTTTGTGTTCTGGGTATCTTTCCCATAACTACTTCGGTCTACGCAGCGAGATGAGCAAACACGTGTCCACGCACAGTCAGAAAAGAGAAAGAATACTAAACAAAGAGCTATGCGTAGCTTTTACTTCTTGCATAAAGTCGTTCGTAACCCTGCCCCCTGTCTAAGCGCGAAAATGATTCTATGGATGTTCACCGCCGTGCTTCATATGATCCTCACTTATGGTTTGGTCCTCCAGAGCAAATACATTTGGTCGTGCAGCGCTGTCAGACCCAGAATTTAAAATACTAGACAGCGAGGATCTTCGTGGACAATGTGCAACAAAGAGGACTTAGGGCATTTTCAATGGATTATGCTTACAGGACCACAATAGTCAATAGGCGTTGCCGAAATTGCAGTGACAGAGGTAACAGCCCACACTTTTTTATCCAGTTAAACACAGACATTGCGTATTTGGCAAACCGATCTTTGGTGAATTTTTAAATGTATGCTCAGAGACGTGAACCCCAAGTACTGTAACATCCAAAGTGGGGGTGTAAATATGTTTGTTTCGAAACTGCAAGAATCAAATATGTCCCAGAAAGTAAATGTAAATTAACCGAATTACTAAACTCTGAAACGCAGAAATAATCACATCACAACTTTGAACAAATACAATGTTTATCATCACATTTGTTGAACATGTGTCAGAGACAGACATTACACATTAAGTTATTGTAATTCACATTGTAAAAACATAAAAAACTCAAGCTATTTAATCAAAGTTGCATATCAACAATTGCGAAAAAATCATTTACCCATGTATTATACATGCAAGTAAACATACGTTTTAGAGCGAAATTCCACAGGGCTTGGAAGCTTACTTACACCTACTATAACTGGTTTTAAGATTTTGTGTAAAACAAAACCTTATTAACCCGACCTGACTGTCTGTCTGTATTTTTTTTCCGGCGGTGGAAATTTTCCAAAGACACTGGTACACATGTTACAGCGTGTGGGATTTTTACCCACTAAAACCACCCCCTAACTCCTGTCCTCTTACCTGCGGAACCACCACAAAGTATTTTGTCGTGGTGTGGACATGGCTCTAGCCTCTCCCTTCGCCCATCGACTATATTCGTAATCTCGCCTTTCTCGCCTCATCTGCCTCTCTCAACCTCTCCTGGAATGCAAGCATTTTTCCAATTATATTTTCCGGTGCTAGCGTTCCTCCCGATGTCTCCTCTAGGCCCTTCCTTTCCTCAGGGAATTTAGGATAATGGAAGAAAACATACTCCGGGTCCTCTGGAATACCGTCGCAGTTTAAACCTATAGAGGTATTTACGGTAACCGCAATGTCCCGTGAGCAACTGCATCGGATCATAGTTTATCTCACCATCTGTATGTCCATCGACCCTTTTCCACCTGTTCCCACTGTTGCTCCACCTGCTTAAGGATTCTTCCCTTTCGGCGGTTTTCCGTTGCCGATCAGAGGAAGAGTCGGGTCCATCATAGATACGTGCCACCTCATCGGCCAAAATGTCTATCGCATCATTCAGGCTACTGCATACAGCGCTTCGTCCGAGATGGTTCTGTAACCACACCACACTCTTAGGGAGGTCTTTCTATACACCACGCTGATCTTTTGAGTATTGCATGCGGTATGCAATGCAGTTGACCAAATTGCCGTTGCGTAAAGCAGTATAGTGCCCTCCTTCAAATTTTTCTCATCTTGCCGCAATTTGTATAGAACCCTGGTGGCTCTCATCATATGTTTCATTGCACGTTGTGTTTATCTTTGATCAACTCTGACAACGCAACAATTTTCGCTCCAAGCAAAATGAGAGATGTTTCTTCCAGGTCGGACTTCTTTTCCAAAGCCTTAAGTTTTCTTGCCGAACATTTTCTGGCGTCAACGAGATTGGATATTGCGGAGTTCTTATAATCGTTGAGCTTCTCCTAAACGGATCCGGCTCTCCATACTGAAGAGCCTCTCCTAACTGTTTACGTTCAGATGCGGTTCGTGTCGCTGCGGCTATTAACGACCAACATTGTACCTTGGGCACACCTTTCTGCCCGTTTACTATGGGTGTTTTAGGGAGCGATGTGCTCGGTTTAAACACCTCCTTGTCCAAGCTTTCCATCATCGAGGCACTGCAGTCAAGGGATATCGACGACCGGGGCCTGCTTGTCCACTACCAAAAGCCGCTGAGTTCCGAGCTTCTTCACCGTAGGCTTGTATACATTCTTTTCGTCCACATTGGTTTATTATTCTGGGTAACCTTCCCATAGCCATTTTTATTCATGGGTGGGCGTTTTTCTCCCACCTACCCACCTGCACATAAACCTGCCCATGTACGTATACCATCAAAAGCGTACAAGTACATATTCATACGCATACGCCGAGCATTCCCTTGTTCCCACGAAGGAACGCGTCTGATAGGAGTTCTGTCAATTTCTCACAGGTCTGTCTGTCTGTCCATCACACGCATTTTTCTCGAAGAGGGTTGTAGCGATTGACACCAAATTTGGTGGAAAAGTGGGAACTGTGAACGCGTGCAGCGTGCAGTAAGTTACATCATTTTACGTCGAATTTAAGGAGGGCCACCATATATGCAAAAGGGGAGTGTAAGTTTTTTTTTTTACCAAATATAATTATGTGGGGAATCGAATGAAAGGTCTCGATCAGTACTTTCCGAAGCTGGTCTTAGTTGTGACATTTGGTGGAAAGGTAGGGAGTGCGGGGGGTAGAAATTGATCATCTCTAATATTTGATAACCAACTTCGTTTCAATTCCCACTTTTTGGACATCATCAACAGAGCTTCAAAAATGTCTAGTTTTATCCTATGTTCCTCCTCCGACTTTACCTTAATTCAGCTCTCCGCAACACTCTTCAACTTCCTTGTCAGAAACATTCTTGCATATTGCCGTGTAATCTAATCCTCATTTCGCATTCATGACTGTCGAGCTCTTGAAGGAACCTTCCAGGAGTTGACTATCCGTCACGGTTCCACACCCTCAATTTCCCTCCCCTGTGGGTGGTTTCTTGATATGTATATACTTTTCAAATTCTGGGATTGCCTGATTGACTGCCCTGGCAACTCTAATATTACTTTTAGCCCCGCCTCTGATAATACACGTAGTGCGGACATTTTTGAAGTACCCTTCGCAGAGCGCGACATCTACCTTCACTCCCCGATTATGAGGCTATGCCGGTTCTACAACGCCTTAGAGCTTGGGTACTTTGAGTCTGTCTCCATCTTTAGCTTTAAGCGTAAGGTAAGCCATTTAGTTGCTCCTCCCCCTGAGTACAATATGTAACAAAGAATTTTATTTCTGTATGTTGTCTTATTTAAATAAATTAAAAATTAAATTAACTGTCGGCCATCTTAGCAGGGTGGCTTGCACTGCATAGAGTAGCCAGCAATGTAATTATTCGCCCTTCTAGAAGTGTGACCCATCCCCTGACACTTCCACCTTCCGATTATAGTACGTTTGAGTGCCAGGCCTATGCGCCAATAAAGTTCTTCGTTTGGGATGACATCAGGTCAACGTATTCCGATGATAGGAGGCAGACAGGTATTGACGAAAGCTTGGAGCTTTTGAGTAACAGTAGAATTTAGGGTAGGGTGCTAAGCCCATATGGAAACATAGAAAGAACACTAGTACAGAACAGTCTCAATTTGATCTTAGTGTTGAGATGACGTCAGTCCCAGGGCAACGAAAGCGGATCTGACGCTGTTAATGCAGCGGGAAATATCTAGTTCTTTGCCAACTTCGGTGGGAACCACGTTTCCTCAATGTAGAAATTAATTGATTCCTTCGACGCTCTGCCACAGATAGGGAGAGTGCTCTAACCCGTCAGACTGAGAACCTTGGTTTTGTTGGTGTTTACCTTCAGTCTAAGTGTATTTGCCTCTTTTTCCAAATCCCGAGCTACTTTACCAAGGTCTATGACCCAATGGGAGGGTAAATAGAGTGTTAGAAGAAAGACGTCATCGTCCATTAACCAACATGTCACTTAGGAATGATTGCAACCACGAGAAAACAGTTCATATGGAAAGCTTGGAATTTTTTGAGAAGTATAGAATGGTCGGCGGGATCAAATGCTTTGGAAAAGTCGGCATAGGCTGTATGGTCATCTTTTTTTGTCGTTCGGAGATTTTGCCGCAAAGTAAGTAACCTCAAGAAAATTAGCAACAGTTGAGCGCTTCGATTGGAATCCACACTGTTTCTTCACAATAAAGTGTTCAAAATGTTGATAGATATTGGACGGTAGTTTTCCGCTAGTGTAACATTACCTTTTTTGTGCAAAGGGATGATACGAACCTGCTCCAACCTGTCTATGTCTTATTAAAAATGATAGAAGGGGAAAGGATATCTGAGGCTTACATTTTTTAAGAAAAGGTCACTGCCGCAATTAACATCGGAACTTCAAATACGAAATTCGGGGGAGTGGAGGATTTAAAATAAGAAGATAAGAAGTGGGGCGAAGGAGAAGAAGGATAAATTGAAGAGAAGTGATTTCGGAGAAGCTACACCCAGATTCGGGAGAATTGGCAGTCAAATTGGAGCAGTAGCAACCAGAGGAGCAAGCGTGGAAGGACAAATGCGGGTGTGTGACCAGAATGATCTGGATCCTCAGTGTTCAAGTGACTCATCAATCTTTGCTAAAGATTGCGAGTGTGCTTTCTTAATAAACTTTGCGATGGTTGTGCGACAAAACGATGAACTTGGAAGTGAACTTCAAGAGATGGATGGTTGGGATTGATTTTAAGAAAAGCCGAGTCATACAACAAATGGAAACGATTGTGTTCAATATTGGTAAAAACCAGGTCAAGGATTCGTTTGTCCCAATTGCGGTGGACATTGAATTTGGTAGCGAAGCAAGGGCTCAGAGACGCGAAGAGAGGTAAGTATGAGGGAGAACTGGACACTTGGGAGAACTAGGTCATTCAATGAATGGAAGATTGGGAGTCCTCGTTAAAAATGAAGGGTACATTAGGATATTTGATTAGCAAAGTAAGATCGAATTGGTGGATAGACCGCCGTTGATGATGATGAAAGTAAGACAATGTATCATGAATGTCTTTCACAGAGGAAGCTGGGTATGAACATTGCAAGTTCATACAGGCTGTTTCGAAACGGAAGCAGTTCGATGTAATTAATAAGCACAATAACAGATGGGCGCTTAGCAAAGAGCAACGACAGGAATATGCTGTTCAGCGGCGATTCTAAAAATCTTGATCCCAGCAAAGAACCACGAAGCCTTAAAATAGCTTTCTATAAACTGTATTAGAGTGGAAGCACGTCTCAATTACGCAGATGACATCATGCATTGCCGAAGCTGCGGATAAACGAAACGCTGTTGCGCTGCTGCAAACCCATCTGAATTCATATTTGAACGAGCTTTGTCGAAACTTAATCAAGTGAAAACTAGCCTTTAATTCTCAAAAGTGTCAACCGATTGTCTCCCGTAGAGATAGGGTGAGCATGACTCCGAAACTGTCTTCTGATGATAAGAACCTATCCCTGAATATCAATTCAATTCCCACGCCTACCTAGGCATCATCACGTTTAACTTATCCAACATTCTCCACGTTAACAATGTACCTCATCTTATTATATTCTATATTTCGATTCAATAAACCCATCCCACAAGAGGTTAACAATTTTTTTGCTACGAATAGTTAATAAGAACGACTAAAGAGTAGCTCTTTATCCCAGTCGCCACTCCGAGCAAATTGGCTTAAGTCGTGCCTAATCCCAAATCCCCTTAAGATTCCAAACCCTATCCTATCTCTTTTCGTCTTCCCCCTCAACCGCCAGTTCAGATGGAGCTTTTTCTGCAATCTTTCCTCCAGATGGAGCGAATCAAGTACGGGTACAATCAACGTAATTGAATTTTATTAGACCAACTTCTTGGTTAGGTGCTTAAGTTTCTTAGGGTAAATAAATTTCCCAATTGTGATATACATTATTTGTTAATAAAACCGTTGTTTAAGTTTTAGGTGATCATTGTAGGTCAGCTGAAATCTAACGCACCTTGGGTGAACAATTCAGGAGCAGGAGGAAGCAGGGATCATTCTCAGGGAATATGCTAACAACTCCACCGTAACCGGTCCTAACTTCGCTGGCGAAAGTTTCCCTCTGTAGGTCACCGCAGCGTCTCCGAGTGAAGAGAGTTAAGGCACTTGCCTTGCCGATAAATCACTGACGGAGCCATCACCACCCCTGTCAGTTAGATATAAAATTCAAATCCGGTGGATTTGAGAAGGAGGAATGAGAAGAAGGAGAAATTTGAGATCCTGTTCGGATAACCCCTTTACTGAACCCTGTTGCATCAGGGATTCATAGAGTGCTTTCCGCAATATGCGTACGTGTGTGTGTTAGTAACACAATCCCGACTGTTATCAGGTAGCATGTTTGGCTAGAGGTCGTTAGGGAAACTGGTGCCCAAGATTTGACAAAGGCATGACATTGTTAGCTAAATAATCTTCAATGAGGCACTCGTAGTTGAAATTTACCAAAGGCACTCCAGAGACAGTGCATCTTTCGGTAACGAAAACAAAAGACTTTTGGAGTGCACTTTGGGGACCCGCCTAGCATGCTAAGTAGATTACCACTGAAGGCATCGGCCATGCCACTTTGATCTGGATCGGGTGCAGGACTTCTGGTACAAAAAGTTCTCGTTTATACGTCGGTTAGCACATAGTATAAATCAGGCCACTAGTCGCCCGCAAGAATTTTCAAGTTTCCTCCTTGATTACCAATTTTATGCGTAAGTAGAACGCGTTTACCACCTACAAACTCATAACGTCCATTATTAGTGGAATGATCAATGCGCACCTTGAGACCAATAAAATTCTGTCTGAGGAGCAGAAAGGCTGCCGAGTTGAATCAAAGGGTTGCAGAGAGCAACCCATCATTCACTCGGATAAGCAACTCGAGGTCAAAGAATCTTTTCAGCTGCTATATCGTTTATGCCAAGACTTTTGATAGCGTCCGCCACACCCGGCTAATCGATATTCTATATCTGTACCGCATTAATCTGAAACTAATCAAGTTTTCGGCTACAGTCACCGAAGGAGGGCATTCTACCTTATGTTTAGCTGTAATATTTGTGGAATTCGGATTAGGCAAGTGTCGAATCCAAGCCATCTGCCAAGGTCATCGCAAGCTGCATGCCATACATAGCATTGATGGCCTTCACATCCAAGCTATGACCCAGACAGACTTTTACAGATACCTAAGAATTCTGCAGGGAACCAATGTTCAAGTTGGTGATCTGAAGAATGCTCTACTGGCCGAACTTCTGCGACGTGTGAGGCTGGTATCACATTTCTCGGGGAAAGATCAAATAAGCGCACTGAAAATGTTCATTATCCCATCACTGTTTTATGCATTCGGAATGCTGTGAATGAAGGTTAGTCTGGAAAACGTCCAGCGGCGGATTCGGATTACTACGTTCGAGTTCCGAATGCCTCACTCAACTTCTGCCGCAGAGCAGATGAACCTACCCATGGTTGACGTGGCGACACAGCACACCGCCAAGTCGACTCGCTACGTGCTTAGTTATACAGCAAAGACCAGGCGAGCACCTTGCATGCAGCTGTTTGTGAATCAGATCTAGCAGTGACCCAACTTAACTTGAAGGATCGATCTGTCAATTCTTTGAGTGGGGTGAAGTCACACCAAGAGCGGATCGATGCATGGAAGTCAAAGGCAGGCCAGGCTATTTATCGATTTGCATTTGTCGAACAGATGACTGCGTGCTGGGGAGTTCTTTGCTGAGACAGAGGGATTTATGTGGGCCATTCAGGATTAGTGTGGTCGCCCCCGAGTTTATAACAAGCTGATTATGCAAGAGGGTCGGAAAAATGACCAGTGCAGAATGTGTGTTTCAACGTTGGGGAGGATTGACCATCTCATTCCTGGCTGCACTGTTACGGCGCCGGTGCAATGCGTGATCAGCCATAATGCCATATGTAAGGTGACTCATCCAACCATGAGTACAACCATGGGCTGATGTCGGGAGCACGTCAGGTTTACGGATATGATCCGCAGGCAGTACCGGCAATTTCCAACTGATCGCCACATACAGCGCAACAAACCGGACGTGCTGTTAGTTGACAAGACGAGTCGCTGCGCGTTGCTATCCTCTATAACAACACCATTGAACGGAAATGCTTTTTATCTTACTATTTATTCTTTCTATCTACTTTAAAGTATTTCTACTTGGCATCAGATATTAAGTATTCCCTCAGGTGCCTCAACCTACTTTGCGCAACCGCCACAAACTGTCCTAAAACATGTGTAGAGTTTCATTACTTTTCTCACAGAATTAACAGAAAATGTCGCAGATATCCCTAGCTTCCCGAGGGGATAGTTTAGTCTGCAGTGACCAGTGAGTATTCCACTAAGACCCCGAGGCTCTTCTTGGTGAGACTTAAATAACTTTCCGAGCGCTTGGGTGCGTATCCTCCATTAGCACCTAGACTGTTCTATTTCAGGTAAGTTCGCCCAATACAGCTTCCTCAGCCGTTCTTCTTAATTTTTCAATGTCGCAGCCATGACCGCGCGGAATGGCCTCGGCACGTATAGCGGCGTCACTCGTCCTTTCCTGGCCACCTCGTCCGCTATCCTAGTGTCTTCTAACTCAATGTGGCCTGAAACTCAGGGTAACCAGGCCTTATTGAACAAGCCGAGCGTATTCAGTCTGTGTAGAATTGAACTTGGTAGGATCTAAGTGCCTTAGTAGCCGCTTGGCTGTCGGTTTTGCCCCTCTGGTTCATTTTGAGATTGAAGGAGGCATATCTATATATAACGTATATTTCCGCCTTGAAAATGCTAGCATGCTTGCCCATTGGCTCAAAGTACGTTTTCCTTGGACCAATGGCCTCGGCGCCTGTTCCCTCTGTCGAAAGGGATCCGTCGGTGTATCAATTAATCAGTTGCTGATTCAACTCAAATGTCAGTGCCACGCTCTCTTAGTGTGTTCTGTTGCTCCAATGTATTTCAAACTTCTTATCGAATTGAAGCCTCATTGTAATGTTAACACTTCGTATTAGTAATTCGGAATGTCACCAAGAAAGGACACCAATTTTCCTCCGAATTAGGCAGCTCTCCGCCTCATTGGCACTCCCGGTCATTCTGCAGATAATCCTTCTTGCTTGTATTTGTATGATGCAGATGCAGAATGTCTAATCCCAGAAGAAACTCTAGGAATACTGTTAGACATGTCCCCATTGCCTTATTGGTGCATACGTCACCCAGTCTTTGAAGTTTTTGTAACTCCCTGGCTTTTGGTAGTTTTTTCTGGCAAAATTACGGTCCATAGGTAGCCATTGATCTTACTATTGTGCTGTATATCTAGCGCAGTATTTTCAGGGCGCAACCTAATTTTTTCAACTTATTGATGACCGTGCTGGAGCAAACGTATTTCCCTAGGTGACGCTATAATAGTGTGTAAGTTTTATCACAATTATGTCCTTCATTGGGAGTTTAATTTAAAATTTTCTGGAATGTCCCCATCGCCGTTGAAGTTTTTAACCAGCCTTGGTGTTCTATATATTAGTGTACCCACCTCTTACGCATCCAAGGTGGAGTTAACTCCATTTCTCATTCTAATTAGTTTGGTGTTTATTTGACGCTCTGTTTGGCTGTCCATTTTGATAGCCTCCCACATATGTATGTACCTGTTGGTGCGTGAAACTTTTCGTATGAAACTAATTTATCTTCGGTGTCTCTATTTTAACCCATTTGTAAGTAAGACCGACTTTTACTTTTACGGAAATCAAAATACGCGTGAAAATTCATTTAAATTTTTTCCGGGTTTTCTTTGTTTTTCCTTAAAATACACTTACATATCTAAATTAAAACTAGATTCTGATGTTTTTCCTCTGAACATTTGAAGTTCTAAGAAGATTTTTCACATCACGTTGCAGCAACAGCTCCTGCGTCGAGACTGAGGATTTAAAACAGGCCCCCGGTAAGGACAATAAGAAGGCGCTAAATGTCCCTGTTGACTGTCCTGTGGAGGTCGATGATATGGCATATTAAATGGACAATTTCGTTCCTCTGGAGATGAGTAATTTTGAGGCTCCCGGTCCCGATCTTGATTGTTGTCTGGATCTTTATGAGACCTCCGGTGCATTCTATGGTCCAATCTATGATCGACAGAAATTAAAAAAGATAAACTAGGTCCATATGGTTAAGTCATTGCCGTCAATGCCGCGAAATTTACTAAAATAAGCACAAATTGATTGAAAATTTGATGTGTTTGGGATAAAACTATAAAATTATCGGAAATTTCTTTGACAGTACATGTTTGTTTCCATGACTTTGACATTGGATGCATTGTCAATTGATATCATACTTAATAGAAATAAGTTAGTAATCATTCCTTGAGAAGATTTGATTAATTGAAGTAAATCTTATCTTATGACTATTCAATGCAATTGGTTGCATCCACACTATTTAGAATTGCCGAGGATCAACAATATAGGAATTGGCAGAGTTTGAGTACAACTTTCCTCTAATGTTTAGATACACAGGCTCCTCCTTGAGATAACTTTCCTTAGATGGTTACGAATCTCTTCAGGTCTCAAACCTAGCTCCGCAACAGCAATCTTAATAAGTGCTTTCATGTAGATAAGATAAGCACTGGGTTACTGGCTGAACATACCTAAGGGAGAAACTTCTTTGCTGCGGAGGGGAAACAGTAAACTTGGCATCATCTTCATTAGATTGGTGAAAAGTACCAGGACAATATACCACGCTATCACTTTTTTTGCGCGGGCTAGTTTCGACCTAATCGCTTATTATCGACCATTATTAGTCTCGCCCTTAAGCCTTTACAGCAGCATCTGAGAGTCTATTAAGCTGATGTTTGAAACGAGCACTCACTGCATTACCTCGGAAGTATGCTAAAGTAATTGGAGTTGACTTAAAAAAAGGGACATTGAGATGCGAATTACAACAATATACATCATCTCTAAAAATCAATAGAAAGCAGTTGAAATAGAACTACAGGATGCATTGTAGCAAAAAAGGTAGATGTCTCTTCCAAACTTAGCTCACACTCGAACTTTAAATTATTCCCAACAAAAACCAGTGAAAAGGCGAACGAACTAGTGAATTGAGAGTTAACCAATGAAATGGGATCGAAAAGAAAGAGATTACCTTCCTGAGTTGCCTAAGGGATGTGTTCTAACCTAATATTCAGCTAATAAACTGTCAACTGCCACTTCTTTTGCAGCCTGGTCGGAATATTCTTTAAGTTAAGGTTGCATAATTCTCGCACGACCTGTTCGTCGTGGCCGTTGGAAACAAAGCTAACAAGACACCAAGACAGTTTTCCCAAAATAGTCGTGGGGTCAATACATGCATTCCAATTTAAAAGCAAATAAACTGAGCAGGGATGAAAAAGAAATGACAATGCCAAGCGTGTCATCGGAGGACCAGCTACTGGCGCCCAACCAGGAAACAGTGGCCATCGATAACAGTACAGTCGGTGCCAGCAGTAGCATCGCTGCGCAGAATCCAACAAAGGGACATCTGGGAGCGAGGAGACATACGGACTAGCATTTTCCACTGGGCGTACCAAGTACTAGCTAGAGTACTAATAACTCGAAAGCGTCGACATCAGGAGTTCTTTGAAAAACAAGAACTGCTAAGAATGCCAACTATCGGTAGCCAGCGAGGGAGCTGACGTCTACTGGAATTCAGCTCAAGAGCCGACTTTCGGGATGGTAAGGAGCTCGTTAAATACCAGGCGATTGTCCAAGAATGAAATTACAAACGCCTGGGTGTGCATTCAATCTCAAGTTGAGGTTTAACATCAGAACAAGCGCAGTAGAGTGAGCAAGGGTCCGGACGCAAACAATGAAATAGCAACGGCCACCGACTAGCACGAACAGCGAAACTCTTTAGCAAAGTAGCCAAGGGTGACATACGTGTGGCGCTTGCAGATAATAATTGCGCTAGCGGTAAGCTGATGCGATGAATGTGGACCAGTGTTGAGGGCAAGCCGTCGGAAATAGTCATCGGGCAGGAGATGCTCGATGACTATTTCCGACACGGTAGAACAGCGGAGACGCATCCTCTGCTTTGATTCCTTCCAGATAGTCCGTGGCCTACAAAGCAGCAGCTTGTGGAGACCAATTCTCTAGGGAATATGTCTGTTCGTGATTAAGATCAGCAATGCTTGAGAAACTTTAAAATCGATCTCATACGACGAGATTCCCAATAGACTGCATGCTCGCCTTTGATTGTCGAAGACCTACATGGATAAGGACCAGTTCGTCCAATTCGTGCGTCTTCAAAACTCCAGGATCCCCATGGACTACTGAGTGGTAATGAAAGACGATGACCCCTACGTAAATAACAAACCTTTTCTGCTCCGCATAAATGGAAAGTGTACGCATAGTTGAAACAGTTCCGTTCCACTAGACCAGAAGAGGATTTGGATACTATCGACGCCGCCAACGAGCTAAAATCGACGCTTTGATAGGGATTGACAAATCCCATACGCAAGCAAATTATGCTGAGGGCAGCGTAAATAAATCTGTGGCATTCAAAATGATGTTCTTTCTTCTTGAGGAAGGACCCCTGGATCACAGGAAACCGAACCAAAGGGTGCCAAAGCAATTATTATAATTGATCATACAGCAAAATGGACGCTGATCAGGACGAATCCAGATAATTTGTCCTCACCAGGAAGAACTTTTTCTGTCTTCAGACCTAAGTTCCAGCGACTTAACAGCGGTCGAACTGAAATATACGGGAGCAGAGAACGTGCGAATCTCCGGCTCGTGTAGCTCACGACCAATTACCACCAGAAAATCTCCTACATTCGATGTTCACGATCGCAGTAAGAAACGCAAAGTTGTTGATAGGGTGCGACGTCAATGCAAGGTATAAACCTTGGGGTTGCTTTGAAATTAAAGGAAGGGTCTTCCTTCGGCTTTATCATTAAACCAAACCTATTGATGTGTAACATTGGCAAGATGCCAACCTTCCATTTCTCAAGACAGAATTGTGATGGTTCCGGGGAAGTCCTTGCCATCACAATACAAACCGACAATGGGACTTTCGGGCTAGAGAACTAGAAAGTGGCTGACCGGAGATCCTTCCCATACCACATTTGAATAGTATTCAGTCTAAATTTCTTTGTTGGGCCTCTATCCCTTTCAGAGACCCTAAGAGGATTGACTGGAGGAAATTTGATCAAGTTATCAAGAACGAACTTTCCGATGACCTCAGTCAAAGGTAAGGACTCTGCAAAAGTCACTCGAGAGCGCAGCAAGAAGTCATTGTCACCGTGGTGGAATGAAGATCTGTCCAACATCAGGAAACTGATCAGTAGGATTTTTTTTTCAATGGCTGGCACAGGCACAAATATTGTTTGAAGACGTACTGGTCGCGGCTTTTAACATTGCATATTGAAGTGCTAGCGAATCTGCGAAACTCAGTGAGTTTTTTGCCAAGCAAAATAATAGCCGACAACAATTATATTTGGACTTAGGATTGTTCAATTCTTAAACAGAATAGGACTCCATCCTTTCTTAAACTGTCGGATGGCTTCTGCACGGAATAACTTGTAGCGCCCCGGAACTGCTAACTCAAACGTACTTCTTCACCAGCAAGAAGGACCGTGTGTCAAGGTCTCGTTTGGAAAGTTTGGAGTCCCAGTCGTGTGAGGTTATCAGATCGGTAAATACCGAAGATAAAATCCGCAGCTTCTTCGCATATAATTCTCCGGGCGTAGATGGCATAATGCTAGTGATGTTACAGAAATGCAAGGAACAGGTGTGTGGTGGATAGTAGAGATTTACCAAATTAACTTAGAGACCCACGCACCTGGTTATCTTACTGAAAGCAGCTAGATGCGGCCATGAATCCGCGAAATAATTTCAACCAATTTATAACAAGTCTTTCAAATTGGCAATCCTAGAGCATTTCCTGGACATCCGTTAAAGAACGCCCTTCTCCAAGTTTCAGCACGCCTTCCTCAAAGGCAAATCCACAGAAACCGTTCTTCAGTTCCCGCGACTAAAAACAAAGATTGGTTCTTCCCCAATGTAATGTATATGGGTGGGATTCTAAGCTAAATTGGATACTGAACAGAGAAGCAAGAGTTAAGATGGCTTGTGCGAAAGGATGTTTGCAAAACAGCGAGGTCTTCGAGGATGGTACCCTGGATACACAGTTTAGTTTTCCCTATCCTAACGTTCGGTTTTATTGACATGTCGACATGCGCTTATCAAGGAGGATAATAAAATGAAGTTTAATGGGATTTAAGTAACTGCGCGTGTTGCAACCGGGGCTCTGCCATCCTTCTCGGCAGATGCTCTTCATGTGTTCCTCCACCTCCTCAGCTAAGCCACCACATTGAAAACGCGGTAGTGTGAAGTGCTGTAAGACTAGGTGAGTCCGGATGTTGGATAGCTAAGCACTACGGCCATAATAACATCATAAAAGAAGTACCTGCTCTAGGAATTCGCAACATATTACAATAGAAATTTTACTGTGAACTTAAGGGCCTCCCTCCTCTGGGTTCCCGGTAATATGAGCTTAGAGGGGAATGGGGGGGCTAGCGAGCTCATCAAGCAATGCCCTACATTTGCCAGTCCTTTGGTAGATAGCTTCCGCTGGTAACCTTCAGGAGTGAAATTAACTCGCACTATTTAACAGCCGCTGACTTCAGGTACTCTACAATTGGCATTCCCGAAGCTGCGGAGAAGAAGCATTTATTTTTTGATTGCTTGCCTTTAACCAGGCTGCCGCCACTAGGTAAGCCATTCTTTGGAGACCGGGTTTTTAATTTCAGGATAGAAGCATCAATATCCTGCATGAATTCTACGGGCTGCCTCTTAAGATCTAAGCGGGTTGGACTCTGCTCGTTTTGCTCTCCCCACAGCAGTCATAGTCATTCGAGTTTGTGGGGTGATATCAGCGAACCACAGCGCTAATTGGGCACGTCGCACTGACCACTGATACCTACTTACTTATCACTTTCTGCTCCTGAAGGAGGGTTCAAGCCAGTTTGTTTTTAACTCTCTCAAATGGCTAGAGTGATAGGGGGGTTATCTGATTGCGGTAAAATTATGAATGATTCCTCTAAGTATAAGTCTCACACATCATATAGTGGTCTACCATGACTTGATAACTTCCCATAAGTTGAAAATTATTGCAAATAACAGACATGCTGGTATTCCGCAAGCGGTTGTGGTCTCGGGTATACAGCGAATGTGAGGAGGAGGGGAAGACAGCGTTGCACTACACATGAAGCTGCCCCACCTCTTTATATCTCAGAGAAGGATACCTTGGCGAGGTCTTCTAGAATGAAAAATCTGAGCATTCTCTGCTTCTGGACGCTATTCTTAGACCCACAAAAGCTTGTAAATGCCGCAGACGAGAGGCCATTGAATAAATGTGTGTCTCGATGAGAAAACAGGCATCATCACTGTAATTGAAGTATTTGAGGAAGGATGACATGATCCACGCTATCCAGCCAAGGCAGCATGAAGAACATTACGGATATCGAAAAAAAAATTTTTGAGGACAAGATGCAACATTAGTGGACTTCGCTTACGACTTCTAATTCCTCTAAGGTTGTAGTTCGGTTCTAGTTCGAGGCTATTGTCGCACTTTGGGGAATCATATATCGCTTCGATAACACCTATCTGTTCCTTCGGAATAGCTCTCTTGTGTAGAGCATTGCAGATATACTCCCTGTTCACGTTGTCGAAAATTTTCTCAAAGACGATGGACGTTGAGCGGTGATCTAAACTCAGCAAACTACTTCAGAATGATCGGGAAAGTATTATCGTTCTCGGTGCCCCAGGATATTGAGCCTGTCAAACAAGTTTTCGAAGTGTTTTTGACGCGATGCAAGGTGACGGAAAAAGCATGCGAACATTTCTCTTTTTGAGCCATTGAAGACGAAGGATCTCAGATTCTTAGTATTGACGAATGGTTGCAATTAACAAGTCCTCAGCGGCTTCATGAGCTGCACGGAAAAAATAAGGGCGACCTCCATTTCAGTGCATTGATGCAAGAGATAATTTTGTTCCTCTTTGGACGAACAGTCCGCATCTACATGCTACGAAGCTTCCTCATATCATCCACAAGCGATGGAACTTCGCTGGATGTTATAGGATTTAAATTCGAAGTGAAATAATTCTTCCATTCCTTAGGTGCTCATTAATATGGAAGAATAGCCTCCAGGAAAATCGATAGGTTTTCAACCAACTCAAAGCTCTCTTGTCCGGTGTATGGTGGCGAGATTTTTATTGTTTGCCACAGTTTCTGCCTTCTTCACAAACACAGTATTAAGTTGGTGCGGACTTAGGACCCCATCATTCTCAAAACGAATATTTCAGCTCTGGCCAAGCTCTGGTCAATAAGGCGGATTTACGCTCAATATAATTCGTAATTCACTGCGAACAGATGTAATAGCAACATGTTAAGGAATGTAGACAACTATCAGATGATGTTCCCTTTCACGGACGATATCAGTACCTCTTTTGTTACATAGATTCAAAGGGCAGGTTAGAATTCCATTACTGATAGCGGTATAGTCGGGCTGATTAGACTTTTGTAAAGGGTCAGTTGAGACCCAGCTGACCTTGTGGCAGAACTTTTGGTTGAAGTGGCGAAAGTTGAAAGAAGTCTACAAACTTTTTATTGTTCACCGGTCACTAAAACCACGCCTCTCCATCACATGCCCGAGCAAAGTGCTGTCAGAGTCCACCTTGGCATTCTGACGAACCATCATAATGTCACTCTTTCGAACTTCATTTATTTGCTCAGCACCCTGCCTTCTAATTCGACAATTTCCGTAGCGCTGCCCAATTACGATGCTCCTTATCCTCAATCGAAACCTCGCACTTATCCCACACCAAAATAGTCTCGCTTTTTCAAGATGTCAAATTGCAACCCTGCAAAATGCAATCCTTGCTTGGTATTGAGCTAAGACCCCTTTTAACATAGCGCGAGAATTATCTGTCTCAAAACAATATGTATACAAATGATTGCAACATTGGTGAACGGCAAATCTAGTTCGTAGTTGCGACGACCATTATTTAACCATATTCTAAAAAAGATGATACCAAAATTGCGAACATACCCTGCTAGACTCCATGGTATGAAGTCAGAAAGTCGACTAGAAAAAAGTATTGAAGAGAGGTAGGCTCACTCTATGTACCTTCGTTTTCTATCGGATATCTGTCACTAACCAGACGGCCGAAATTAAAAACAAAATATTATTGGACGGGATAGTCCCTCATTATAGCCTCCCTTTTTCAACTCTGCGCTGGCCTCCTTCATTTATCTGACCCCACGCAGAAGAATAAATGTTGTCTTCCACCATTTTTCTCAGTTTAATAGAATAATTAAAGACGCAACAATCCCATGTAAACCTAGGTTGTGTTTGTGTACTTCATTTCAGAACCCCGATGGTACACTAAGGGGCAATGTAACCATCGCTATGCTAACTGGTTTGGGCTCAGAATGCTAAATTCGCGACGGCTAGGTATAGCACGCGTTGTAGTCCGCCGTTTCTAACCGAAAACTCCTTCCTCGTTGCAAGAGAGAAAAGATAAGTAATCGCAGTCGCGGCCGAGTTACGAAAAGTATGGTCATTCACATAAATATAGGGAGAACCAACTTTCATAAGCTTAGGTGGCACAACTTTTCAAGTTCTAGCCAACAAGCTTCGTATTTCACAGCACTCTAGCAAAACCTAAAGCTGCAAACAGAACACTGATGAAGGTCAGGGCAAGACAGTTCCCAGCATCTGAAAGCACCTTCGTTGACATTTGGGAGCAATCCTTGTGAAGTCCACACTTTCACTTCAATACAAAACTACCCACCTTCACTGAAATAACCAGACTTTCATGGTACGGTATTCAGAAGGACCCGAAACTCTATTCTGTGAACCAGGATGTGAATCAACGCAACTCACTCACGTCGTGAGGAAAGTGTGCAACCCAAAACTCAGAAGGTGAAGTCAATTGTACGTGGGGTCTAGACGAGAACAAACATAAGAGGTTAGAATTTTTTGTACCCAAAACATTCAAAATAAGGAATCGGAATTGGCTGTCTTCCACAGGTTCACTATTGTAAACTCTAACGAATTTTGTCATCCACGATTGGGCGCGACAACCTTTGTTACACATACAATTATGTAGATCAAACTTGCATTTGGTAAAGGTTGAATTTTTAACCCCATCCCGGAAGAGGTGAAAAGTTTATAGAGGAGGAGGGGGAGAGAAGAGGTTCCCCTTTTTAAACCAGTTTAAAACTCGTGGCGGTAGTTGCCTTTAAGAAGTTATGGAACTTCAAAGAGGGCATGGAGGAGGACGGAGAAGGTCCTCCCTACCTAGAACCGTTGAAGAATTGTAGCGGTCATCCCCCGTTGAAAGGCTATGACGTCCTTAAACTGGGCTATTTTTGTATCGTTAAGAAGCTTATCAGTAAGACAATCATTGTCGCGATTGGCAGCGATAGAGGGGTTTGAGAGAGAAGATCTTCCGCTACTCCCTTGACATTCTCTTTTTCGCCTGTGGGTGGGGTTCGAAGCTAAACGCCATCGTTCTGATATGAAAATAGCATCAATTCGGGGAACTATAAACGGGGACGCCCACCACGATTATTTAACGAAGTTAGAGAGGA
This sequence comes from Hermetia illucens, assembly GCF_905115235.1. Lineage (NCBI taxonomy): Eukaryota > Metazoa > Arthropoda > Insecta > Diptera > Stratiomyidae > Hermetia > Hermetia illucens. Next base: position 118,343,082 of record NC_051852.1, read on the forward strand.
GGGAACTTCGCCTTCCTATTGCATACCCTGCCTACGCTCTCTTCTTCACTGGGTAGGGTTCACAATTGAAACTTAACCATATAACTTTTTAAAGGGATTGGCCGCCACGAGTTTCTATCAGGTTTCAAGTGAGGAGAACTTCGCTCTCTCCACATAAACTCTCCCGTCTCTTTGGGGATGGGGTTGAAAATTCAATCTCTACCTTGTGTTTTTCATATGAAATAACTGCGGGCTAAGGCGTCGTAGATTATTAGCATTTTTTCAACGTGGAACTGCTGCTGCATCAAACCATCACCAGTTGGCGCTGTTGGTGTCGGATAATGAAGTATAAAGACTCGTACATTTAATCAACGAGTCATTTCAGTTTTGACCATCGTTGTGATAACAGTTAATAAAAAGGAAAAAAGGATGGAAAAAAGCCAAGAACGTATACTTTTTCTACATGAGTTCAAGTTCGGTCACAAAGCAGCGGAGGCGAGCAGGAATATAAACAGCGCATTTGGAGCTAATACGGTAAGCGAACGAACCACACGGTGGTGGTTCTAAAACTTTCGGTCAGGCCAGCAAAACCTTCAAAGTGAGCCACGTGGACTCCAGGACCATCGATTGACAACGACTAGCTGCATTTGCTAGTCGAATCCGACACACGTCAGTCTGTGAGAGACATTGCAGAGAAACTGGACGTACACTATTCGACAGTTTCCCGGCACTTGGCACAACTTGGAAAGATGAAGAAGCTCGACAAATGGGTTCCGCATGCCCTTACGGAGCAAAATATGGCGCTTCGAATGGCAATTTGCTGTTCTTTACTCCCCGCAATAGAAGCGATCCCTTTTTGCGCAGAATTGTGACATGTGATGAAAAGTGGATATTATACGACAATCGTCGCCGATCAGCACAATGGCTAAATGCTGATGAGTCACCGAAGCATACGCCGAAACCGAGCCTCCTTCCGAAGAAGGTGATGGTGACTGTTTGGTGGGATACAGCTGGAGTTATCCACTATTCTTTTTTGGCACCTGGAGAAACAATAAATGCACAGAAATACTGTGCCCAACTCGACGAAATGCACCAAAAATTGAGTATTCAACGGCCGAGATTAGTCAACAGAGATGGTGTGATACTCCCTCACGACAATGCACGACCTCATGTATCCAGAACAACGGTTCAAAAGTTGAACGAATTGCAGGATGAAACTCTGCTTCATCCACCAAATTGACCGGACCTTTCGCCAATTGGCTACCACTTTTTTAAGCATTTAGATCATTTTTTGGCGGAAATCCAATTTAGGAATGAAGAGACCATCGACGAGTTTATCAACTCCCGAAAATTAGATTTCTACGAAACTGACATACATGCGAGTGTATCTTGCTGGGAGAAGTGTTTTGAATCGACTGGCACCTATTTTGATTAATTAAATAAATCGGCTAAGATGGGCCGTGGGAACTTTTAAACCACTGAAATCTCCCGGAGTAGACGGCAGTTTCCCAGCACTTATCCAGAGAGGCCTAGGAATTATCTTAGAGTCACTTCTGAGGGTGGTAAAGCAGAGTATAGCACTGGGATACATACCAAGAGCATGGGGACGGGTAAAAGTGGTCTTTATTCCGAAAACGGGTAAAAAGGATTCTTTTCACCCTAAATCTTTCAGACCAATTTGCCTAACATTGTTCGTACGGTGGAGAAGGTCATAGACAACTATATTAGAACTAACGTTCTAAAATGTAATCCCCTCCATAACTGTCTGCACGTTTACCAGGCAGAATGGTCAACTGAAACTGCTCTGTATCAGCTGACAGAGGTACTACGGGATGCCATAGAAACAAAAGAAATTGCACTGTGCAGGTTTTTGGACATACGGCTTAAACCAGCAACTGATTACTTGGTACACTGACGGATCCCTCATAGCAGAGGGAGCGGGTGCTCATTGGTCCAAGGAAAATGTACTTTGAGCGGAACATATGCCATAGACAAATATATGCCATAGACAAATGTGCCTTCTTAAATCTGGAAAGAAACTATAGGGGGCAGAACACAGCTATTCTCACCGATAGCCAAGCAGCGATCAAGGCACTTAGGTCCAACCAGGTGAACTCTAAACTGGTATGAGAGCGCCTTGAGAGACTGAATACACTCGGCTCGTCCAACAAGGTCTGGATACTTTGGGTTCCAGGCCATGCTGGTTTGGAAGGCAACGAGGCAGCGGACGAAGCCTTCTGTGGAATCGGAAACGGTTTCATGGCTATGAATCTAAGAAATGAAGAGGAACGGTTGAGGGAACTATACTGGCCGGGCCTACCAAGGATGGAGCAGTCCAGGGTGCTTATGGGGGTGTACGAACCCATACCCACAAAGGATTGCTTAAACCTTAGGAGGAGGAGGACGAAACCTCTATACACGTCCTGGGACAGTGTTTAGCACTTGTGCAAAGTAGGTCGAGGCATCTGGGAGAACACTTACTACCAGATGCAAGGCTTAAAGATCTAGAACTAGGGAAGATAGTAAAGTTTCTAACGGTTATAGGCCTGCTTGAGATACTATGATCCATAGGTACACTATAACCAGTAAAAGGGGCACAATAGTTTTTCCAGGACGCGGTGCGACTTCCCTTAACAGAATAATAATAATAATAATGATTTTTTAGAGCCCAAAAACCTTGTCTTAGCCATGAAATATCTACATCTCAGTATATGTTTACTGCCAAAAGCGTAACCAAATAGTCTTCTCAGAGTTAACCAACAAAACAAATTTTCGAATGTATACATTTATTTCAAACAATATCCGTAATTCAAAAGGTTAGAAATCTGCAACTGCTACACTTTCTTCACTTTTCACTCGCATGAAATCCTTTCGGTTCACATATTATTCACTGTACCACACAACAATAGCAAGAACATCCTCGAGGTCTATGAGGGCCGGGACGATGTGGTCCATGAGGTGGTCCTGGATGAGGGTGTGGATCGTAATGGGGTCCATGATGGGGTCCATGGTAGAGCCCGTGGAAATCTCCGTTGTATATACCCATATTGCCGATTGATTGCAAAACACTAAAGGCAATTACAGAGCGATTGGTTTTTGTTCAATGGGATTAATTGCAATCTCCCATAAAAATTATCTTATCAATGCTGAATAGATAATGTACACGAGTATTATGTTGCTTGGATAAGCGGCGTTAAAACAGGAAGAATTCATAAGCACCCAATTGCGATGAAATCGTCAGTATCTCCTAAGTGGGTTTTGATTTATTTTAAGACTATCACGAAGTTAAACTCTATTCAGACATGGAATTACGGCTTTAGTGTCGCGTCTCACCCTACTTTGGACTTTGTTCAGAAAGGACGAAAGGCCAACGGAGGAACATCGTCCTTACTTTTAAAATAAGGCTGGGGAAACATTCCATCAATCAAAGAAAATAAACTAGACAAAGTACTCCGTGATAGACTGGATTTAGATTTCAAATTTCTTTAAGATTTTATCCTGAAGAAGAAAGTGGTCTAGATACTCTAATTGCTGATTCTTCTGGGTTTTTATGTCAAATCGGTAGATACCGATTGGAGTCTAAATCCGAATTAGAGTTTTTAAAAAAAACTTAAGCCTCTCTTTACCACCAAACCTATGAGACGAAGTGGCTTCACTCAGTTCACACAATCAACAGCGAACAAGACTTTATCTCAAATCTGCAGTTAGTGACTTAACCCACAAAACCTCGCTGTATATATAGTTAGAAAATATGCAGAACTGCTTCTTCCAAACCTTGAAGTAACCTACTCATTGAAATGCTTACGGTCACCTAAAACCAATGCGTGATATAAAACTCTTGCAAGTCACAGTGTCCTGCCCTTGCACCAGCCATTTGAAGCCTCAGCTGCTCGAAGTTATTCACGCCTCAACAACTTCTCACATAGAACTAGGTCTTATGTTGAGCTTTTTCTTCACGCTATTTGGGGCATAGTGCGTCAACCACTCCTAGGCGCCTGCGCCACTTAGCGCTTTGGTAAACCACTCGTTGGCTATCCAATTATAATGAGATCCCTCGTACTACATAACCCTAAAGACAGTCATTACTCTTTCTCAATGTATAACCTACCCATGGGCATGAGACCCATACGCCCACGAAGTCCTTCACTTGTTATTGTCCAGAATGGGCCAGAATATCCTGATAACATGAGGAAGACATGAAAGCTTTGAGTTGTCTAGTAAAAATATTGACCACTTTTCATGTAGTACCCGCATAAAGAAGCACGAAACGAACTTAACTTGTTATTGGTGTGATAATATTTGCTTTTCCATATTTTGGACGAAAACCAACCACCCAACAATATCAAACCGCACTGGTAAAACAGGACGAATAAAGATAGGAGAATACAACTTCGAGACCGTTGATAATTTCTCTTATCTAAGGTCGAAAATCACAAGCGATAACAGCTACGATGATGAAATCCGCGCACGGTTGTCAGCCAACAGAACCTATTTCAGCTTACAAAAACTGTTCCGCTCGGAACGCCTCACCATAGGGTCAAAGCTCTTACTGTACAAGACTATGATCTTGCCAGTCCTCATGTATTCCTCGGAGACTTGAGTTCTTAGCAAAAAAACTGCGAACTCTTGGCCGCGTTCGAGAGAAGAATCCTCCGAAGAATTTTTGGCCCCCTATATGAGAATGGACGATTCCGTAGCCTACATAACGACGAAATCTATAAACGATACCATGATCGTCAGGTTGTGGATAAAATCCGGTTCAATAGGTTACGTTGGGCGGGTCACTTAAGGATAATCCCACCCGGAAAGTCTATAAAGGCAATACCTATGGTAGAAAAAAAAGACGAGGCAGACCGTGCCTAAGATGGAACGATGGCAGAGGTCAAGACGCCAAATAGCTTTTTGGGATATCGAATTGGTGGACCTCGGCGCAAAATCGGGATGTCTGGAGTTCTTTATTAAGGCAGGGCTAGACCGGATACCTGTTGTTGCGCCGTTGATGATGATGATATTTTGGACAAAACAGTGCAAAGGAAGTTAGTGCTGTTAATACGCCGGTATCCAAATATACAATCGCAATACTTTCAGTGCATTTTTCAACCGGAAGAGGACTAATACTTGGTATATTTCTAATATAGTATTTTTAGAAAATGGCCCACGTAGAACTCAATACTTCATTTGAATAATTGGACAAACCGACAAATCGCTTCATCATAATCATTATCACAAGATTTCGTGCCATCCGTTCGATCTAGACGAAGGGAGTTTGTACATTCCGGGTTGTTCTTCTTTTAATGTTCATATAGTGAGAATAGACCAGTAGTTGGGTAGTGGCTCTCGCATTCAAATCAACATTATGGATCACTTTTTCCAGGGCCAGGTCAGCGCATCTTCTAAGTCGCTGCTGATGAAGAAACGTTTCGCTTGTGATCCTCTTAGTCAGTCTTATCAATTTGGTCGGGACGCTAAATTCTCTTACCGCTGTGTATATGTTCACCCTGCATATGTTATCATAGGAGGTCTTAAAGTCGATGAAGGGATGATGCACCAGTTTTTACATCGGCTGCCGAACAGAAAAAAATTGATTTGAGGTTGATTTACCAGCAGCGAATCCTCTTTAGTATGGGTCGATGATGTTCTGGGCGTATAGGGTCATACGCAAGATAGCAAAGAATATCTTAAAAATGGTACGCACCAGCGTGATCCCTCTATAATTATTGTACTGGGTGGTATGTATGGGACATATTGGCAGCTGCCAAATATGAGGCATTCATTCGCTGTCCCACACCCTGAGCATCACGGTTAAATCTAGTTGGTCACCTTCATACTAAACCAGTTTGGCTGTGCGACACGATTTTTAAACCAAAATATTACAGAGGTTGTTTCTTCCATGGTTGGTGGTGCGAGTATTTTTCCTTCGTCTTCAGTTAGCGGGATCTCCAATGCGCCGATATTTTAGTTGCTGAACCATTCAACTTAGCGCTCCAGTATGTTCATACTGTCGCAAATCAGATTTCTATCTTTATTGCGGCAGGATGAATATCGAAGAGCATAAGGCTTCATCCTGCGGACTTGTTGGTAAAACTTGCCCGTCTGGTGGGGTTGCTCCCTTTGCTTTTTGAGTTGACAGACTTGTTCGTTCTTCCAGGTTTCTTTTTTTTTTTTATGAAGTCTCTACTCGACGAAGTTCGTGATAGGTCTCTGCGCACGTGATAGGTCTCTGCGCATGTCCGTATTCTTTGAAAGTACAACATTGCTCGGTATGTGGTATTCTTTCATTGCATTGTTAGCTAACATTCATCGTCCAACCAGTCGTTCCCACTTTTTCGGCGATTGGGGCCAAGTGTGTCTTTGGCCATATCAATAATAACGTTCTTCGGATGGTTATAAAAATCATTTGACGATGCTTCATTTCCAGGACTTCTGTTGACTACGATTATTGTGGAATCTATTTCCCGCTGATTGGTGTTCCGAAGGACTCTATTATAGATGACTTCAGAGTTCACTCTCACCTGCTTGTCAGAGGGAATTCGAGGTATTGTTGTTATCCTAGCTCGGAGCACCATCCCAACGAGTATAAATAAGCTCCCCTATATGTTCGCATCTTCATCAAGGTTAAGAAGTGGATTGTTCAGTGAGTTGGTATACGGAAGGTCGCAGTTCAAATCTCACTGGTGGAAGTGGGATTTTTATCGTAACTTAATGTCGGATACCAGTCGACACAGCTGTGAATGAGAACCTGAGTCAAAACAGGCTAATAATCTCGGACGAGCGCAATGCTGACCACATTGTTTCTTAGAGGATACTGTAATCTTGTAGTGTACCGTTGCGGTCTTAAATGAAGTGCTCTAACACTCTGATCCAATTGGATTGCCTTATTAAGAGGTAGCGTCGTGCGATTAATACGTGATTCATTTGGTTGAAAATGGTTCCGTCTGAAAAGGCCCATATATATTTGTGGACCAATTTCCGTGCAAAGCAGGTAGTTCAAACAATAATTTCGTGCGACACGCTAGTTGGATAATCTGCAGTCCATTGCCATTGGTCATTTTTTGTAAGCTTTAGGAGCCGGCGTGTCGCCTGAATACGGGCTCAAGTACGATATCATACCTGGAATAGGCTTCGATGTACTTTTCTACTACTCTCTCCGACTCTCCAGTCTCTTTTGTATGGGCATGTACGTTATAAAGGCTTATATTTCGAAATTTGCCTAGGAAATGCTGGGTGCGTAACAGTTCGCATATGCCTTCGAAGCCGATTACACCGGATTCAATTCTTCGGGTGACAAGGAAACCTACTCCGAGCCCATGGCTTACAGGATTTCCACTATAATATGTAGGATAGTGGCTCTTTTCCAGAAAACCGGATCCTGCCTAAAGCATCTCTTGTGACGCCGTTACATCAGCTTATATTGGGGCTGGGTCAGCCTTTCCCGCACTGGAAACCCCCCTTCCAAGAGAAAATGCGTAAATCGTTAATTAATTTTCGTAGCCCGGTTCGGCGTTGTGTAGTCAATCCAGACCGGTGCTTCATTCGCGGCCCTGTAACTTCCGTTTTCCCTGAATCTAACCCCTAACCTCAATCAGGTTCAGTTGGTAAAATTTGTCCGATTTTTAGCCGCGAGGCACTAGCCTTTTTCCTTCTCTGTCTGCAGTTTTTCATTAAGAAATAACTCCCAGCAATCACCGCGTGATGGTGACAATATAGTTTGGTAGTAATACACGTTTCGCTCTGGGATCCATACTACTTTTTAACCACTGAACTTCGCTTAGGACTTTAAATTCTTCAAAAATGTTCCCTCTGATAATAGCTATTTGATTCTCTACAATACATCTCCTGCATTGAACATTCCTGATACACTTCTTGTCAAGACATTCCAAGTGAAATGTTTTAATGTGATTTGTACAGGAAGATCAAGAGGGTTGACTAACGTACTTCCATTTCGAGGTGTGCTCCGGAATGACTTCAACTAGTAAACTCTGCAGGTGACTTTACCTTGTTTTAGCGAGATGATGGTAGAGATAATTTTGTTTGCGTTTGGAGGTGCAGTGCGTATCCGTATATTACGTTACATTAATGCTTTCAGGAGCCCATCGGAAGGCTTTCAACCACCGGGACCTAAGTATATGGTAGTGGAATCGTCGTTATTTGAGGCAGAATCTACTTTAGTCACCAGTACAATCATAAAAGGGCATCACGCTCAGTCCCGTTCACAGCCATCAACAGAGCTGTCACCTTATGTTTTTCGATCCGCTGCCAGCTCTCTACCCTTTCTTTTGAGACGTGGTCGACAGTTTCATCCGCACCAGAGATGCTTTTCATGGCAGTCTCACTAATCAAAACAAGTTTCTCCACGGCTGGAAGACAGTCGGACCGGAAAGGCAGCCCCTATTGAATTTACAGGACTTTTCTGCAGAAGTGTCACACAAGTGACCTTAATCGACCAAATTATGGTTTCTATCAAGGCATGTGAGCACTCCTAACTTCTAAATCTACCACTGATCGCGGTGCAGTCGATCTGACTAGATGCTCCAACAGTGGGTGTGTGTCTGTGTTCGTGATGGGGGAGAAGTTACAGCCTGTGAGCACCCAGGCCGTGACGGCCCCTTGTGCTTGACTCCCCCTTCCCGGATTCGTTATTGTATCGCAGGATGTCCGTTAGCGGATGTGATGCTACCCATTGCAACTGAAGACCATTGGCACCAAAGATCCGATGTCTGATGCTTCAATAGGCGCGGCATTCACATAGAAAATGGTCCGTGGTTTCCGCCTAATCATTACAAGAGGGACACGTGTCCTCTTGAATAACTCCTATTCTGAACATATGTCCAGCAAGTGAATTATGGCCTGTCAGAATGGCTACAATGCTCCTGCAAGTCCTCCCGCTTTCCGGCAAGATGAACTTTCTGCATTCCTGAACGATTTTCGAGTTGATCAACCGACTACTCAACACCCTCAATGCAGCCTGACTATCACCGCAGCTTGCGATACGCTTGCCCTTCAAACGCTCATCAATCATCCAGTTTGCCGGCCTTAGGATAGTATATACTTCGGCTTGAAAAACCGTTGTATATTGTTCCAAAGAAAAAACCCAGTCCTCGTTTTTGTTCCATCCAGGGGCTGTCAATTAAGAAATGCATTTAGAGCAGCTCCGGATGGCGTGCTCATGGCACCGCTAATACCCAGATTCACAGTTCCTTGCAATGCGGCAATGATAGCAGCGTATCTACATTACCACATGAGGCCTGAGTCCCATTGTCAAGCCAAAGGTCCGTCTACACAGCGCACAGGCTGTGCGAGCTTGTTTCAACTTTACCTCTACATGTTGGTTTCAAAGAAGCTTTATATTTAGAGTGACTTCTAGATATTTAACTTCTTCGGAAAGTTGAAGGGTTGTACCCCTCATCTCTGGGAGGGAAAATGTGTTCAGTTTTCTCCTTTTTGTACATTATGATTCTATTTGGATTAACTGAAAGTTCATGCCTGAGGGCACCAATTGTCAATCAAATCATCGGCATATTGTATATTTCTACACACCGCTCCAAAATCCCGATCGACATCAAGCACAGCTACGTCATCAGCATAAGCTTGAGAATGTACTAGCAAATTTTGGAGTTCGCACAGTAGTGAGTCGATCAGCATACTCCACAGAAATCGCAATAGTACACTTCCTTAGGGGCAGCCAACCATTGCTTATGCTGTTAGATAGCAATCAACACCCATTTCAGCACACTGAAATCTCTACGTTAGCATAGCTTAGATCCACTTAATTAAAGTCTCATCAATACCACACGCTCTGACGGCATCAAAAAGTTTTTCGAAAGGTGCATAATCAAACGTCTCTACATCCTTTATCTTTGTAACCAAAGAATGAAGAGCAGACTCACAAGACTTTCCACGCTGGAAAGCATGTGGGTGCGATCTAACGTCTTCTCACGAACGTGACGCTCAACCAATCTCTCCAAATCTTTCAGCAAGAATGAAGTCAAGCTGATCTGTCTGAAGTTCTTTGGATTAGATTACCTTAACCTTTTTTTCCAATGGGTAGGCATATAGCCCACAGCAAGACATTCCTGAAAAATATTTCTTAGCAATCGCAGTAAATGCTCCATACCTTCCTTTAGCATTGCTGGATAGATGCCACCCATGCCAGGTGCTTTGAAGTATTCAAAGGACAGTATGGCAACTCAAGATTTTCATTGTTAACAACCACTTTCGCAGTATCCCAGTTCACCTTGCAATATTTGCATATTGAAGCGGTTGCAAGAACCATCAACTCTCCCCCATTCACTTCTCTCACCATGTCTGGCGGATGGTGTACATCCAAGAGGGTTTGTACTAATTGCAGTCTGGAGGTCGTGAAAGTATCATCGGGTTTTCTAAGAGAGTCCAACTTGACCGATTCATCCCTTTCATGGACTCGGCACTGCCTTGAAGTCTGTCTTCTTTTCGCCTTTCAGTTCGACACAGTACACTCTAAATGACTCTCGTTTCGAACATTTAACGCTTTGAGTTCCGGAAGTTTAACCAGTCTTCGATCGAACAGTGTGGTGACGATTATATATAAATTTGTAAGGTTTCTACCGTTGTTGTTACAATCAGCAAGATTATGCCTCCCTCATAACATGTCAGCGCAAGACGTTTTTAGAACTCTCCATAATCGCAATCACCTTTAGAAAGGCTCTTCTGAAGTACATTTAATTGCTCTTACAAAACTTTTTTCTCCGTTGGTATAACTACAGCTTATTTATGCTCAGTCAAACGGGATTGCGACTTCTGCTCCTTTTCTTACTAGGCTGTCCGGAGCACGAGTACCAAGGTACACTGCCACAAGAAGTAGAAGAGCTCTCGCCAAAGACTCACCATGGCTGAAAAATCACCAACTTAATAGCCAACGCGCTGGTTAGTGTACCTCAGAGATCGCTGTGTTGTGCTCCACTGTTATTCAATTTATGTATCTACGCAGTCTCAGTCCATCAAGTTTTAATATTAGCTCGTCTGGTCAAGTGGGATCGAAAAATTCTCAGATGACTATCTAGAGTATGATCCCATCGTTGCTTCGATCGGCCTTTTACTTACCTATTTATTTCCCAACCGCTTTCATACCCAGGTCAACCTTGGCTACTGATCGAAGACCTTTGCCGCAATCGATGCAACTTAATGTCGATGTCGGATGTGATCACAGAGTGTTATGCCACTCATCCAAAATAATATCTTCGCGTCCATTACCGCGAGGCGTGGTTCATTCCGGTTGAAAGTCGGCCAGAACTCAAAACACCAGAGAGTAACAGGGTGGACGACACTGCCATAGGTTCTGCATTGGAGACCTTTGTTGATGCCTCAAGCAAGAGGAACGCTAATTGTGGAGTGCTACTTTACCCGAGCTACTTAAATTGGTCAGCTCTGGGCAGTACTTGTTTCGTTGGGGCCAATCGTTAAAAATTCTGTTTTGTTTAGATTCAGTCTCAGACCATGCTGCATGAGGTGATCATTTCCCTTTTGAACAAATTGCTCGGGATCAGTGAAGTAAGTACGTTCACATTTAAATACCCTCCCGGAAAAAACAGCGGTCAACCTTTATACTAGAAATATTTTACTTTACAAACTTGCTTTTGACTCGTTAGAAATCTACCCTAATATTCTTCAATTTGCTGTGGGGGGGGGGGGGACTAATGATTGGCTGTTTTATGTGGCATCACCCCTCCCAACTTGAGGACCCTGAAAGTCCTTATCCAGCAACCAGTTAAATAATACATGCTGCTCTTGCCGGTAACAAGCGATTGATGGCTTATCTACGGCACGGATTTGTTCTATCAAGACGTCTTTGGTGAGTTTGCATCCAAACAAATGAGAGAGAATGAAAACGAATCACGGACGCTGTGATAACAATCTTTTTATAGAAGGAGCCACTTCAGCAAGTATTTACGGCTGCGACGCGGTTCGACAAACATAAAGCCCAACAAGAGTGACCGTTCCAGACAATTGAAGCAAGATTAGCTGGTATTCACGAGTTACCGCGGGCCCTTTAAACTGATTTAGTTATCTAGAGATCGTATCTTGACTTTTACTTTAACTGTTATTGTTATAAATAGTCTGTATAATTAAAAATATAGTTAAACCCATAATAAAGGAGGCAGATCTAAATTTGGAAGGATCTAAATGGTTCTGATTCTAGAAGCAAAGTTACATTTATGATGAAAGTGAAGGTGAAGGTGAAGGTAAAATAACAATCTTTTTTCTAGAAGTACAATATAATTTTATAAATTAAAGTATAATGTTCCATACCTATCAATGATTAATAAATTTGCACAAATGATATTCCAGTTTACTGTACTACGCAACAATAACAACGACAATCACTATTTTTTGGTCTGCGAGGAGGTCCATAAGGTCCGGGCGGTGGTCCACGGGGAGGTCCAGGAGGTGGTCCGCACGGTGGTCCACACGGTGGTCCATAAGGGGGTCCTTGTGGCGGTCCATATGGGGGTCCGTAAAAATTACCAAAATCTCCTTGATTTTTAACGATCATTCTCGTAGCTTTCTTGAGTTAAAACTAGATGCAACTACTCAGCGATTTGCATTTTAACCTGTGAAATATGTTTTTGTGTGTTGGGTATGGAATGCTTAATGAGCGAGTTTATCTTATCGACACTAAATTTAGTTTATAGATAGCCAAAATCGAGTCAAATTCTTTATCCAAACGGTAGAATTCGCAAGTGTATGATCAATTTATAAATTAAATTTATCGTTGGTATCTATTTGATAAATCAAGTGAAGTGATTTGTTCGAAGTACTGACCCACTGAATTAAATGTCTGCTGCTTTTCACGGAAAACTTCATAGGGATTCCAGCTACGAAATTTATATCTTAGCCCTGTTTTGAACATTCCCCCAATCCACCAGAGAAGGGTCCACCTTCAAATAAACTCACTTTGCAGTTACCTCGTTTCAGATAAATTTATTAATCCTCGACGCATAAATTGCAGACTCGCAAAGAAAAGTAGAGCCTAAGCTAAAAATCATGATACGAGAAGATTTCTTGGAAGAAATGCGAAGTATTTGTGTAGTCTCCTCTCCTTTCATGGAGCACAGAAGATTTCCTACATTGCATTAGTCCGGTGGGAAATTTACTTAAACATATGGCTAGCAGGCGTCATTCACTTCTTTTGCTATAGTCAAACAGTTCAATTTCCAAGACCTACATTGTCAGCTTCAACTAGTCATATGTTGGCAAACGGATGGTGGCCACTCAACTACCAGCAGAACTAGCTACGAAATTCTGGTATGGAAATTCTACACCGGGTGAGTCGCCATGTGCGGGCGCTTTTCTATGGCACATATAAGTCCTGTCAATCGATCGAATCAACGCCAAACTTCAAGGGATGATCCCACCCTGCCTAAGATGGAGCGATGGCGTAGGTCAGGACGCCAGACAGCTTTTAGGGATATCGAATTGGTGGACCTCGGCACAAAACCGGGATGTCTGGAGTTCCTTATTAAGGCAGGCCTAGACCGGATACCGGTTGTTGCGCCGTTGATGATGATAATGAATGTAAAGCCGACCAGGATTAACTCTCGTGAACCACCTAGAATCAGAGGATATAGCAAATCCGTAGAGACCTCGAGTTCAGCTGCCTTAACGATTAGAGAACGAGCCTTGGAGGATCTTAGGTTCGGGGTAGGAGGATTAGCTGATGTCAAATGGACTTGCACTATAGGATGGATGTCCGACATCAATTGACTCAGTTGTGAATGAGTACCTTCGTCAAATCTGGGGCGAACTCCCTATACTTTCAAGACCAAAAAGCTGACGACTACCAGCCCCTACCAAACCAATGGCCGGAAGAAGAGGGGTGTCATCCAACCATCACAGAATCATTAAGAAATTGAAAGAGAAACCCGTTTTCTACTTATCAGCAGACAAAGGAAACGCGGTGGTCATCATGGACAAAGAAGCATACGACCACTCAGTACGGGAATATTATCAGGCAGCACCCTCTGCCAGACTTCGTTAATAGAGTAGAAAAGGCTCTGGCAGAATGCAAAGCCATCATAAAGAAAGCCTCCGAACTGAGAATGCCTAACCAATCTCTGCCTAACCAATCTCTGGCTCCCCAAAATACTCAAAAAAGGCAAAAAAGTCAGAGAGATAATAGCAGCAGCGAATTTACCGACCCAAAAGTAGCTCCTGGAAGAAGTTAAAAGGTTAAGGCTAGTAATAGGAAAACGAGCAGTGGAAAATAGTAAGGAGCAGGAGCAGGTACCTTTCGACGAAACAGCGCCGTTTCGCAGCGTGCCGATAAAGGAAGCCGAATACTCAACCGAATGGAGGTAGAAGGCTAAACTGTATACTCACATGAATGACCAAGTCCCACTTCATATTGAGAAATCATTTTTTTTTAAAGCAACCTTCGGTGCAGCAATGGGCAACCCCTTCTCACCGCTGCTACGCAACGTATTTATGGAAACTCTAGAGATTGAACTCGAGGAGACTGTCACACTCCCAGGATTCTGAATCAGGTCTGTGGGCGATGTGCTGGCAATCATCAAAGCGGAAGAAACAGGAACAATCCTCGAGAAAATCAACAGGGAGGCATCCGCACACATCTAATTCACCATGGAGATTGAAAAGGATGGGGAGATACCTTTACTGGATTTAAAAATAATCCGAGATGAAGCATTCGGAATTCGACATTTATAGGAAACGGACTCAAACACAACGAACCATTGCATACTCCTCAAACCACGATTTCCAGCACCAGATGGCGGCATATAACTTTACGATCCACTTGATGCTCACAACCCTGCTCAACGAGGAGCGCAGAAAAAACGGAATCGAACTATATTCTAAGCCAAGAAACATGGGTACAACAGGAGCCTCATCGTAAATCGGATCCAAAAGAAATTATGCCATTCCACAAGACAACAACTTTCGACGTTCCCTTAGGAGCCAAACACAGAACCAAAGCATTGAGCTACATTAATCTATTCTGATCTGACGTAGAACATCAAAAGGCAACTGCATAAACGTGCATTCCTGGTTACTTCAACCAATAGACCATACTAACTAAGGCTAGCATACAATTGGTTAAGGATAAATAAGTCGAGAAACCGGAAGCTGGACGCTTCAGGTATGAAACGCTTTCTGTATTTCTTTCATAAAAACATTTGAGTGTGTAATATATGTATCATCATCAACGGTGCATGGGGAGTAACGCAGCCTCATGGAAGTAACGCAGTCCGTTCTTCTCTATGGTGCGGAGGTATGGGCTGATGCCCTTTGACATGGAGGTGCATCGTTAACGCCTCGCTCAAGTGCAGAGGCGGGGAGCTTTGCGAGAAGTGGTTGCCCGTGAAGAACGTCAACGCACCCTTAGCGAGTGGCAACTTTCTTGGCAAAATGAGCCAAGGGGCAAGTGGACTGCGCGGCTCACGGACAAATTAGACCTATGGTTGAACAGAAAGCACGGTGAGATTGATTACTTCCTTACCCAACTTCTAAGTGGGCATGGAGGTTTTCAGTCTTACCTGCACAGGATTGGGAAGGCGCGATCTCCTCATTGTGTGTTCTGCAATGGAGTGACGGATGACACTGAACACACTTTTTTCTCTTGCGAGAGGTGGGACGACTTTCGTTAGCAGCTTTATGCAGACACAGGGGAGCTCTCTCGAGGCAACATTGTCAGAGAGATGCTGAAGAGCGCTAGCAGCTGGAATCGTATTGCGCATTATGTTCGGGCTCTCCTTACTACGAAGAAGATTGAACTCGACCGGCGGAGTGAAGGGTAGGTGAATGCGTAAACACAGCGGGAATGCGTAAACGCATTCACCTACCCTACTCGCAAAAAAAAATTCTACGGCGCAACAACCGGTATTCGGTATAGACCTGCTTTAATAAGGAACTCTAGACATCCCGTTTTGCGCCGAGGTCCACCAATTCGATACCCCTAAAAGCTGTCTGGCGTCCTGACCTACGCTATCGCTCCATCTTAGGCAGGGTCTGCCTTGTCTTCTTTTTCTACCTTAGATATTGTCCTTTCCGGGTTGAATTATCCTCATCCATACGGATTAAGTGACCAGTCCACCGCAACCTGCTGAGCCGGATTTTATCCACAACCAGACGGTCGTGGTATCGCTCATAGATTTCGTGTTTATATAGATACTAATCTAGACCTTTCATTTGATATCCTACGTGACTATATTTGGGGACCCCCTTAAATCCGACGTAAAAGGGTGGAACTCACTGCACGCGTGAGCGTTCGCAGTTCCCACCTTTCCACCAAATTTGGTGTCAATCGCTATAGCCGTCCCTGAGAAAAATGCGTGTAACAGACAGACAGACAGACAAACAGTGTACCGATTTATTTTACACAAAACCTTAAAAGGAGTGTACTAAAAAAGGAAGAAAAGAATGAATAAATAAGGGGAGGATTATTATTGTTGCGAGGTGGAGTAGACAAAGTCAGAGCGATGTATGTTACGTTACGGTAAACGCGACGTTGGGAGTGTAGGTTTAAGATATCGGAGGGGAGGATATGAGTTTTAAATAGGAGGTCGAAAGAGCTAATGTAAGGGGAAATGGAAGGCTATTCTCGTGGGTCAGAAATTTTATAAGGTATTTGATGAGGAATATGTCTAAATGCAACGAATTGAATTCGTTGGAGCGTGGATGGGAAGCACCTAGAGATATTTGGAGAAATTTCCTTTTGTCAGCTCGTAGGCGCTCCATTTGATGAGAGGTTAAGTCGCACCAGCTTAAAAAACCGTACAACACTAATGGGCGAATAAGTTGTTTATAGAGCTTCACGTCAGGACGAACTGAGGAATTAAATTTTAGGAGGGACCATAGGGATTTGGGACCACTTGTAGTATTGGCGAGGATGGAGTTAACATTGGGAATAGGAGAGAGGTGCAAGGTCAGATGGATGCTGAGGTATTTTGTGGAAGTAACAGTGGGTGTTGGATTTGAGCCTATTTTAATGAGGAGGCCAGAGATATCGCAGTTCATATTTAAAGTGATTTTTGCACTGCCTCGGAAAATTATGGCTTGACATTTCGATGGATTCAGGATTAATTTCTAGGAGTTGAAGCAGCAGTTGAGTGTTTGAATGGAACGGTTTAATCGGGATTGGGCAGCACAGATATTTTTGGACGTGGTGTAGAGGATTAAATCATCGGCATATTGGATGGTTTTAACAGAGTTAGAGATTATTGAAGGATGATGAAGTGGAATGTCAGTTGTACAAAGAGGGAAAAGAGTTGCCAAGAGGACCGAACCTCGTGGAATGCTTGCAGAGGGACAGTAAGGATCAGATAGGGAGTCGAGGACTCAGACCTGGGATTGGCGATTGGAGAGGAAGTTGAAGATAAACCGGCACAGGTGAGGGTGAAATTTGTAAGAGCGGGATAGTTTGTAAATCAGTCTTTCGTACCATACGGAATTGAAGGCCTTTGTAACTCTAAGAGACAGGGAGTGGTGGGGAGATTTTTGTTAAAGCTTTTGTATAGGTCAGATTTAAGGATGAGGGAATAGGAAGTATAATGGCCTTTCCTGTTTGCAAACTGGAAATTATGAATGGTATCATGATTGCAGATGTGAGCAGGTATCAGGTTATGTATGACAGTTTCTAGGATTCTGGAAAGGGAATTTAGAAGGCAAATTGGCTGGTTGCTATTGGGATTGCTTGCGGGTTCTTGTTTCTTGCGGATTGGTATGATGTGTACTTGTTTTCATGGGGTGGGGAAATGTGCTGTAAAAAAGCAGTGATTAAAAAGTAATGAAAGAAGGAGACTTAGGGTTTTAGCACACTTCTTAAGGATTATGATTTAGGATTTGATCAGGACATGCGGCCTTTTTGTTATTGCAGGATAGGATTATGGATTCGCTGGATTCTTGAGAAAAGGCTGGGATAGAGGCTCAAAATGGGGAGCGAGGCCTGGAGGAAGTATTGGTGTGTCCATGAGGTTTTGTCGTTAGGCAGGATAAGTGTTGGATGACTGCAATTGGTGGGTGGGTGTGAGCGGTGTGATGGGCTGTAAGGAATCCTTTCGCAATTTGGTCTGCATGGTCTTTCGGGGATGTGTAGTGGGGAAGTGAGGAGGGGTTTTTCGTTTAGCGAGGAGGAGACTAGTCTATAAGGACAATATCTATCGCAGAAAAAGAAGACGAGGCCTGAGATGTAGGTCAGGACGCCAGACAGCTTTTAGGGATATCGAATTAGTGAACCTCGCCGCAAAACGGGGGTGTCTGGAGTTCCTTATTAAGGCAGGCTTAGACCAGATTGGGATTGGATTTGGCTTTGGATAGTTTGGGTTAGTGAGTTGACAAGTGACTTTAGGAAATTGAATCCGGGATTATATCTATTGCAATGGAGTTGGCGGCAGAGTGTGGTTTCTTGTATGATTAGGTTGAGAATTTGAGTGGGGAGGATGATTAGATTGTTGTAGTTTAAGGGACGGAGTGGGATGGTTTGGTGACACACCCGCTAAGTGATTTTGGTGATTCTTCTCAATTGGTCCGGTCCCACATCAACTGGATGCGGACTTAGGACTCCCGAAATCCTCAACCAAAGCATAATTAATAATAATAATCGTTGGCGCAATAATCCATATTGGGTCAGGACCTTGAAGTGTGTTAGAGCACTTCATTCAATACCGTAATGGTACACTACAGTACACTGTGGAGGCAATGTGGTCAGCATTGCGCTCGCCTGAATCGACTGGTATTCGACGTCAAATCATGATACGAATCCCACTGTAACTAGTGAGGTTTGAAACGCGGCCTTGTGCTCTAACCACTCAGCTATCCGGACACAATAATGGAAAATATCTTTCAAACTAATCTTTCACTTAATTAAATTCAAATTGAACCTTTGCCTCATCGATTATTATGACATTTCGGCGATAACATATTTGGCAGATGGGCGACGTTATTGACATGGGGTTACTAAGTGATGTAGGAATTTATAAAATATTCTGAAGCTGGCTTTGTGCGAGTGAAAATATGAAGAAGGTACGAATGTTGCTTGTTCTTTCAAGTTTCACAAAGAGGTCGAGGACATGGTAAAGAGGCCCCCGTTGGTTGAAAATAGGTGGAAATCTAAGGCCGTGGACAGCAACCTTAATTTGTATGCAACAGAATTTAACTGATGAATGATAGGAGGTATTGTCACCTGGTTGTCTTTGGACAGCTGGATATTATATAAGCTAGCGAATACGATATGAATACTTATCGAAAATAATGGGTTGGTTTGGACATACCTGGCGAACTCTTTCTTCCACTTCGGGAACACACACACAGTGCTATTATCTAAAGTGATAAAACTCTCGGTTAATCACGGTCTTAAAAGATTTATATTCCAGTTGCGATCTACAGGGAAATGCTGGAAGGCGTAATTTACAACAGTTAATTTCCAGTCGCTGGACATCTGGGAGGCTTATCAAACCCGCGCAACTTCAATAGAACCTGCTTGATTGCCTGGAAATGCAACATCCGGAACTTGCAGTGCTAAAAAGCACTCATCCTTGGCATGCCAAATGTCTTCCATTGTTCTAAAGTGAATATAATGAGCAAGTGTTGGGCAACAATTAGTGCACCCAGTTTATCTGGCTGCATTTATCGATGGCTGACTGACAAAAAGGAGGCATTGTTATTATATAGTTGTTGTGGGTTCAAGGAGTACGTTGTCACTGTAGAAGTGAGGGAATATCACGTATATTGATGTTGTTAAGGTTCCAGTTGTCAAAGAAACGACGGCGGTAGTGATTATGGCCACAAGATACATTACACCTGCTCAGTTGCATTTATCCGAAGCATAAAAGAATAGTTAGAGAATAATAAACTGGCATTCGCAAAGAATAAAGTGAAGTAGTATCCCCAAGACGGGGAACATGTTTTCTTTTATTGTCCTAGAAGAATCAAATGAAAGGATCTGGAGAGAAATTGGGTGAGACCGATGAGCTAAGAGGGAAATGCTTACTAAACAGATTAACTATGGCCCTGGCCAAACGGGAAGAATAAAGATAAGGGAGACTACAACTTTGAGACCGTTGAAAATTTCTTCTATCTAAGGTTGAAAATCGACGAAATCCGCGGAAGGTTGTTAGTAGCCAACAGAGCCTATTTCAGCTTATAAAAACTGTTCTGCTCAAAACGTTTCACCAGAGGGTGAAAGCTCTTACTGTTCAAGATAATAATCTTGCCAGTCTTCATGTATTTCTCGGAGACTTGGGTTCTTAGCAAAAAAAATTGCGAACTCTTGGCCGCATTCGAGAGAAGAATCCTTCGAAGAATTTTTGGCCCCCTGGTCCATCCTTATGGACGATTCCGTAGACTACATAACGACGACATCTATGAGCGATACCATGAGGGTCAGGCTCCGGCTCAATAGGTTACGTTGGGCGGGTCACTTAATCCTTATGGATGAGGATGATCCAGTCCGAAAATGCCAGACCTGTGCGCTGACCAAGTTCTTCGCTTAAGATAGCGTCAGGCCAGCGTACTCCAATAATATGACGCAGACAAGTGTTCACGAATGCTTGGAGTTTTCGGGAGACAGTGGGGTTCACCTTTCATGTGCAACTCTCATATAGCAACACAGAAAGAACAGTAGCACGGAGCAATCACAATGCGGTCTTGGTGTTCAGTTAGCTGCATTTCCAGATTTTAAACAGGTCAATGAAAGCGGATTAAGCGCTGTTAATGTGTCGGGCAAAATATCCGTCGCCAACGTCCGCAGAAACCACGCTGCCTGGTTATACAAACTGATCGACCCCTTTGATGCTATGTCCATTAGTGCAGATACGGATACTGCGTTGACCCGTC
Organism: Hermetia illucens; assembly: GCF_905115235.1. Classification (NCBI taxonomy): domain Eukaryota; kingdom Metazoa; phylum Arthropoda; class Insecta; order Diptera; family Stratiomyidae; genus Hermetia; species Hermetia illucens. The sequence continues at coordinate 118,363,884 of NC_051852.1, forward strand.
TGATTGAGAACCTTGGCTTTGTTGGTGTTTACCTTCAGTCGACTTGTACCTGTTCCTCTTTCCAAATTCGGCAATTTAGCCAAAATCCATGGCCTGGTGAGAGAACAAACTGTCGTCAACGTAGTCGTGTTAGAACAAAATTTCATCATCCATTGAATTCCTCCAGGTCCTCCGGACAGAGCAGCAAGAAGAACGTGACCGATAACAAGAACAAATAGTCTCGGCGAAACGATTGAATCGTGACTGATAATGGCTATTCGTTTCTCTGAAATGCCCCTCCAGATGCACTCCATGTTCACGCTATCAAAAGCTTGTCGAAACCAATGAAGAGCAGATGCAGGAAGATCTAAACTCCACGTGGTGTTCCGGAATAATCCGTAGGTAGTAGGTAGTCGGTTGATGTGGTCAATTTAGGAGGATCCGAACCGGAACCACACCTACTCTCTGTCGATAAAGCTTTTGAGATGATCTTTGGTGCGCTTCATTATTATTGTAGTCATTATATTTGCAACTGCAGGTAGCTCGCAGATACCCCTCCAATTGTCACACTCGGAACGGGTGACTAACCATTTCATCCACAAGCTAAGGAACCTCACCAGATGTGATGCGATTAAGAACCGTGGTGAAATCTTTTTTCCACTTTTTTAACAATGTTTAACAATGGTTTTCGTGTAATTGCTCGTAGAGAGTATCCTTCTCCACTATATCTGAAGTTTTCATTGGTGCATAGCATTGTACAATTGTTATGCTTATTAACCTGGCTATTACATTCCGAAATCTCACAGGTCATAGGAAATTCAGTGAGACTGTTCTATGTTACTCTTCATGTGTCTAGACTTTGATGTTGGGAATTCGTCTGCTAGAACCCGTTGGAAATCCGTCTTTCGATTTTTGTCACCTGTTCAACGATTCCTATTACACTTTTCCGGACATACGTTTTGAGCACTCACTCCCCTATTTTACCTTCAACTCAGATATAAGAGTAGATTCGAAAAGTACTAATCGATAACCCTCATGACCATACTCCGTGTATGTGTAATGTACACCCTTTTTCATATGTATGGAAAGCCTCCCCTTAAGCTCAACGCCAACATTTTAAGCTGCCTTCTAGATAACAAATTTGAAAAAGATGAAAGATTAATGATGAAAGCCTCAGTCTCTTCTAAATCGGAAGTTTCTTATGCACTGGAATACAATGTTTCGTGGTCTTCTTAATTTGGAGTGGATTCTCCCAATTTATATCCTACTAGAAACCGGCTGCTAGCTCATGCGGACACGGTTTTGCAGATACCACTAAGATGATTCCACGGCGTATAAGGCACATAAACGCAATGCATATTCGAATAGTCCATCCGAGGTGTAGATAATGATTTAGTAGCCACAAATTAGTTCCGAAATTTGCTCAACCCACTGCTTGGGGACTACAGTCAACGATATCAGCTATCCACTATCGCACTGATCCATCCAACCACTCTTTTGTTTCTCTCACTCCTTGCGTGAGCAGAAACTAAAGTAATCGTAGAACACAGATAACGAAATGGGGAGTCTTTCTCTTGCAATGGGTAACTCCGCGCTCCATTTATAGATGCAAAGTTATTAAAGGTAGGTACGGAAGCTTCATTTAAACTTGAATGTTTGCTTTAGAGAAAATAAACTTTCGAAACTAACTACCACGTGCATCCATGGTTTAAACTATCGAATCCATTAACCGGAGGCTTAGCTGCACGTAATAACCACTACATGAACTATCACGATATCATACTCTTCGTTCTTTATTCCTTATTTTAACGTAATCAAGCGAATTATTTAAAGCAACACACAGCAGTCACAGGAGCAGCGTCCAGGTCGGGGAGGACCGTAATGGGGCCCAGGATATGGTCCATAATATGCTCCAAACTGTGGCCCATAATGTGGTGGTCCATAGTCCATGGTGAGGCGGTCCATAGTGAGGCGGCCCATAGTGAGGTGGTCCAAAATGGGGCTGCCCATGGTGAGGCGGTCCATGGTGAGGTGGCCCATGATGGGGTGGCCCATGATGAGGTCCATGATAGTGACCGTAGTGCTCCCCGCTGTATATACCCATACCGTTGATTAATTGGAATGTACTGAAGCCAATTATACCGGTCAAATTATCTTATCAAAATTCGAAAGTTCAATAGATAAAGAACAAATTATAAACAACGTAAATGGTAATTCCATTCCATCCTACTTTGATTCATTCTAATTATTCCATCAAAGCTAACGAAATGTAAACTTGCCTATAAGTACATATCTATTCATAATAAGTCATAAATCCTATATGGCCTTTGTATTTGCAGATTTTAAGCAAGAATTTGTATCTGCGTTAAAGTTTACCAGATAGAAAATCTGGGCCCATTGTTCAGTATAAGAATTTAGAGACTGAGAGCGTACCACAAATTGCATTATTTGGTGCTTAACAGTACCCATAAAATTGAGACGCTCTTTTTAAGGTTTTGTCTAAAAGAAAACCTTATTAATATCGATTCAATGTCTGTCTGTCTGTTTGTCACACCCGATTTACTCGTGAACGGTACAACCAATTGCAACGAAATTTTGTGAGAAGATGTGGTCTATGAATTCCTTTCCTGTGAATTTGTGTTGGGTTTGAGGGGGCTCCACGTGTGGGGTATCAAATGAAAGGGCTCCATTAATACTTTTCGAAGCTGATATTGACTGAAAAATAGGGGAATGAGGGCTTAAAATGTCTGGCCCTAAAAGTGTAATAGGTCTCATTTTTAGAACCTATCCAGCCGAAAAATCTGGGAAAAATCACAATGGTGCATCTATACGAAATCTAGGCTTCAAAATACATCCTATTCCGATATTTGCTCAAATAAAATTAATTATAACGTATTACTATATTTTAGAAATTTACCCGAAAACCCCCCTTAATTTTATCCAAGAAGTACCAGATTTAGCATTGGTATAAGGGGTATTATATAAGGGATAATAAAAGACTAACTTCGGGAATGAATGAAATGCAAATATTATTAACAAAGTTATAGAAGATCAAATTGTTGTATTTCGCGTGAATTTATTGGACTCTCAAAAGTATATGAGTCATCATCATGCAAATTAAATTTATATCAAAGAAGGGTCCATGGGCACATTTAAATTTTCCTATTTTAGCGTTTTTTAGCTATTTGTACATATATCATTCATTAAGCTTGCAGGTAGTGTCTAATAGGATAGACATTTGTGAACGTTAGTACCATTGGTATTTACTTATGCTTTTGTGCACGGAGTAAAGTAGAAATATCTGAAGATGCGTAAAGGCGGAACTATAATGGGCATATCGTATTGTCAAAATTTCAACGAACGTAAATTAGAGATCTGTCAAAATTCATCCTCGCCCATAATGGCAATGACTCGTTTGAATACTAGCCATTTTGAGTTGACGTTTCGAACATGTCACTTATCACTTGCTTACACTACATCGCAAAAACAAATTTTGCATGACATTTCCTATTACATCTGTTTGACATTTCTTGTGCTAAATTCGGTTGTTACGGAATTTTCTGTGCTCGCGGGAAGTTTAGCGAAACAATCGGAGGAGAGCATCCAACATGGACCGTCACATTCAATTCTCATTGAGCGATTTCAATTAAGTCATCGCATATGCTAATTATAGTTCCGGCTTTAGATCAATTGGGATGGGCAAAGTTTGTTTTTTCAGGATTAAGACTTTTTTTTTGTCTATCTGGAGCTTAGCAATTAAGGAAGGAATATTTTGCATTTTAGCTATGTACGAATGGAAAACTATACATAGAAGTTCACAAAACTTTTTACCTGAAACTCCCAGCTTTGTTTAGCTTGTTTAGTTTCCAAGTTGAAATATTGATGTGATACAAAGACCCGGAAAAGAAGGATAATATATTTTATAAAATACACTCAATTAGGAGCAACATGTATACCTCTAGAAAACGTGTAATCTGATCTACTAAATGAAAGCCTTGTAGTAGCGGGGAAAACCAAACCAAGGTAGCATCCTCACTAGGACAATCAACACTATGGGGCTTTGGAACTGACGTTGCCAAGGCACCCGAGGCTTTCCCACTACTTTCTAACATTACGTACTGTTCATCCTTCAAAGGCCTCTGCGGTGAAATGGGTGGACGGTAGGGTCATAGTTGACTGGAACCTTCACAGTATCCTCAGGGTAATGTATTCTACTCATGGGAGATTTATTTGATAGTTATGAAGTCTGAAACCCGAGATAAGGTATCGTTTCTTCTTGGTAAGTACACGACGTAGGTTGGTAATCAGATATATAGCAGGTAACTCGGTAGGTGTTTTTCGTTTTTCAACAGATGACACTGCTGCTGAGGGAATTTTAGTTTTATTGCCAGGGAAAAAATAAATAAATAACGATCAAATGCTTGCTGCAAAACCTGACCTTGTGGTACTATAGGGAGCTACGGTACGACGAACTTCATGACTTCAATACTCATAAAATTCAAATAACTAACCGAGACCCAATACAACAAACCAATTGGTGCATCAGATGGAAGCAGTGAAAAACACCTAAGATGAGCGTACTTATAAAGTAATATAAGCAGAACTTAACCGTAACTTGGCATGAAGAGCACAACGAACAATGATCCATGATCAGAGTGTAGGGACCAGCAAGAAAACATCAGAGTTTGAAATATCAAATGTCGTTGTGAAGGAGGAAAATGGTATCTGTGCTATCTGAAGAAGCTCAGAACCGAAAAAGGCCCCAGGAAGAATCAGCATAGACTTTCTAAGCGTCGAGAAAATAAACTGATTATGAGACAGGAGATACGGGACTTTCAGTGCAAGGTTTCGAAAACAGATCAATTTGACATACGGGAAAGCCCAAGAGGGAAGAAGGAAATCTGTAGCGCCCGTGGCTTAGTGATAGGAGCAGTATTCCATTCGCCTTTTCCGAGGCCAATTTGACCATATAATGCATAATGTGTAACAGTCTGTTTATCCTCTCAGTTTTTCTACATCTTTAGTTGTCCCAATTATCACTCTTTAGTTCCCAATTCTAATCTTGTCCATCATTTAAACAATACTTAACACTTCAACTACTTTTTTTTTTTATATTTTAAACAATCCAATAACTGGTCCCTTTCTCTTAAACTTAATAGTTCAATTTCATTTAAACCGTTTCCACTTCTATTTTTCATAAAATTCTCCTTATCCATGCGGATCTTCGGCAACCAGATGTGAGCGACCGGTCTCTTGAGAATCTTCTTCGTAGAGGATGACTATGAGCTTTGCGCCTTCCAGGCGTCGCTGATTTTAACGACGCCCAAGTCGAGAAAGTCACTGGAGAATTGGTCCTCAGAAGCTATAACGGGGAACCCGCGGATTACCTGAGAGGAATCAAAGCAGTGTGTTTGCTTTTGGCGTCCAGGAGATGCTCAACGACCTTTTCCGACAGCTTGGTCTCAACATTGGTCCACACCTCCACCGCTAGTTCGTCGCTGGCGGATGGTAATTCCGACACACGTAAGTGGGTCCTGACCACGTCGCTTAAAGGTTTCGTAGTTTGTGGCTCGTCGGCTGGCTTTTGCTGTGTACTTTTTTCCAGATGTTACTTAGTGTACGAGCTCTTTCTCACTCTGCTCCGCTTGTGTTCTTGTTTGGCCTCGTACTGAGATCGATTGCTTTGGAGAACGGTGGGATTCGCCTTCTGCTTGTCTACTAGGCGTTTGCTGTTGTATTGCTCAACAATCGTCTGGTATTTAGCGAGGTCCTCTTCATCCGGCTGAGCGACAGTAACGCCCTCTTTACTCTTAGGACAGCAGGACATCAGCGGTTCTTTGCTTCTTAGCCGGTTTCCGGTGACCGACGTTCTTGTCGGTTTTTACTTTTGAGGGATACTCCGGTGTCGACGGTTTCAGGTTAGGAGTACTATGTGTGGTCCTCGCTACACCCATCTTGGCGGCATTGGATCCCAGGCTGGAAACCACTAGTCCGTCTACCGCCTCGCTCCAGGCGATCCAGGCGCTATGACTGGCAACGAGTGTGCTGCTTTAGACGGCCACTGTCTCCTGGCTGCATGCCAGCAGCTCGTCCTCCTGTGATGTGCCTGCATCACGACCTCTTCTTCTATCATCGGCTTATTTTTTTTTTCCGGAAGAATCTCCACCCTGGGTAGCCCGGCCACCAGAGTGAGGGTCTTATTTGAAATTGAAGGTGCCCAAGGTATTCTGAGTTCGCTTACTAAAGACCAAGCTCCCCATTGGCCACGCAGCTCTCGGCATATGCTGTTCCAGCTTGGCATTATTTATTAGTGCCTTCTCCAGTGCAGACAGGAGGGAGGATGGCTATTGCTTCGACTCATCCCCCGCCAGATCCACTTGCCTCTAACACGTGACTAGCAGACAAGCAGATCATGGTCAGTTGGATGAGTTTAATCCCAGCCCGGCCCGGTTTGAGATTAAGAAAGTGAAGGACACAATCGTACGATCGAGACAGTTGGACATTATCTATCACTGAAAGGCATAGAGGCCTTCTAAGCCAAATATGCAACTGAAACTTTCACGCGGGTGGCGTGCATTCAACCAATCGTTATGCTTGATAAGATTGCGGGAAGCTGAATTACTAAGTATACCTCTATCTGCTTTAATGAGTATCACTATTCTTAGCAGAGTTAGAAATAGGTAGGTTTTTGCCAAACTTCTACACATAGTGTACATCGTCGTTTTAAATCACTGCATGGCTGCAAATACTCTTAATAGACACTTTCTTATAGGTGCGAAGATAGAATTCTGTTTCCTCTGAAGAAAATGAAATACCGAGACGAATTGTCACTTACATTTATTTTAAACAGAAATTAGATAATTAGATTTACATTCACTTAACAAAACACTTCGACCACTTTGTTCGCTCGATTCATTATGAGTTCCTTATTATTCTATTCCACCATATTGAAACCAACTACCTATTGCACTACACAGAAACGGCAACAATGGCAGCAACAACATCTAGGTCCGTGATGATACCCATGATGAGGTGGTCCGTGATGAGGAGGTCCGTGATGGGGTGGTCCATGGTGAGGTGGTCCGTGATGAGGCGGTCCATGGTGAGGTGGGCCGTGATGTGGTGGCCCATGATGAGGTGGCCCATGATGAGGTGGCCCATGATGAGGTGGCCCATGATAGTGGCCGTAATGATCTCCGCTGGATATACCCATGTCGTTGATTGATTAGAAAGTACTGAAGCCAATTACAAAGCGATTGGCTTTTATCTAGCGCTGTTAATCATAATCTATGCCAAATTATCTTATCATAGTTTGGAAGTTCTATAGATAAGGAGCGTATGCGTTATGCTTTTCGAATGAGTAATGCAGGGAAAGGTACAAATTATGTTCACGTAAACCTTATGATATTGGTGCGTTCTCTAAGAGACTTGAGTCATTACAAAAATTCTCGAAAGACTGGTTCGAAAATGGTCACTTAAATAAGCGATGCCATACTATCCTTCCAATTTCCAGATTTTGATCCTCGCACGTAGAATTCAGAAGTTTAGTTTTTAGAACGAGAAATCTGTACTGAAGTTTGCACATGACAAACGGTTAATACATCAGCACACAAGTTTAGATACGGAAATTCAAAGAAAGTGGTTCGCTATTTCATATCTTCTTTAGGAGCGATATTCTAACTTGACCACAAAGTTTCAACAATATTTTCGACTGTAATGAATTGAAGCCAGCGATCCTCGAAACATTTTTTATACTCCGTGTTTTGGTTGTCCATCACATTTATCTTGGATTTTAGGCCTATCCTGTAGACCCATTTGTCTACAACAGGCAAGATTTTCGATCGGATAATCTATATCCGGGTATATCCAATAATAGAAGGTAGCGATTATTTATCAAATAAACAGTTTGGTTTGTGGAAGGCTCGGTCAGCAGTTCATACTACCAAAGTGGTTTTTTAGCTAGCCAGAAAAGCCTTAGCCAGTAGGAGGTCAAAAATTATTCCAAGGATTCTTCTCTCGAACGCGGCCAAGAGTTCGCAATTTTCTTGTTAAGAACTCAAATCTCCGAGGAAAAGATGAGGATTAGCAAGATCATTGCTTTGTACAGTCGCTTTGGCCTTATGGTGACATATTTCGAATAACGGTGCACTACAGAACACTGTAGGAGGCAATGTGGTCAGCATTGCGCTCGCTCGAGATTATTACCCTGATTTGACTCAGGTACTCATTCATAGCTGAGTCGACTGGTATCCGACGTCAAATCACGATACAAATTCCACTGCCACCAGTGAGATTTGAACCGCGACCTTCCGCACGACAGCCTTGTGCTCTAACCACTCAGCTATCCGGACACAGATTTCCTTTTTGCGTTTGTGAAATCACTTCTCCGCTCGACGGAGTTCACGATGGGTCCCCGCGCGTGCCCGTATTTTCAGCGAATGCAGCATTACTCGGTAGGCGTCATTCTTCCGTTCCGGCGCTAGCTTACATTTATCGTTGAGATAACATTCTTTAGGTTCAACGCTTCAGTTGATTGCGGTTAGTGCAGGATCTATTTCCCCATTATAGGTGTTACGGAGGGCTGTGCTGTGGATGGCTTCAGTATAAGCTCGCAGCTGATTGGGGGAGTTGCAGGCGGTGTTATTGTTTGAACCCAGAGCACAATCCTAATGAAATAGTGATCAGTGTGTGTCTGACATTCGTCAAGGTTGAAAGGATGCGGCGTTCAATCAGCACGTGGTCAATTTGGTTGAAAGTAGTCTCGTCTGGAGAGTCCCACGGATGTTTGTGGACCGCTTTCCACGCAAACCAGGTACTTCCAACAACAATTTCGTGTGACACTGCTAATTGAATAATGCGTAGTCCATTATCATTGGTATCCTTATGTAAGCTACAGGAGCCAACGTCTCGGCTGAATACTCCGTCTCTACTTGACTGTTGAAATCTCCAAGTATGATTTTGGTATCATACTTGGGACAGGCTTTGAGGGTCTGCTCAACTGCCTCGTAGACTCCGACTCTGCAGTTTCGTCTGTAGGGGCGTGAACGTTTAAGGCTTATATTTCTAAATTTGCAGAGTGCCTAGCCTTTCGCTTATATTATTTATCAAAGCTGATAAAGCAGGTTTCATTTTTTGGCTGACTAAGAAACTTACTCTGAGCACAGGATTTACTGGATTTCCGCTATAATATATGGTGATGGGGTCTCTTCTCCAGGGAACCGGTCCCTACCCAGTGATATCCGATCTGTGCAAATAGTCGACGTTCCATGAGAAAATGCGCAAATCGTTCATTGTAACTTTGGTTTACTGTATAGGGTTGTGAGTTCTGACCAATTTGTCCTATTTTTAGGCCCGAGAGACTCGCCTTTATCCTTCTCCGTCTGTAGCTTTTTGTAAATAAAAAACTCCTGGCGGTCCCTGAGACCAGTACCTAGTGTAGGCAAGAGCGATAAAAATCGTAGAAAATCAACTAAAAACAAAAAATACAGAAAAACAGACACAGAGGCATTGAATCATTTTAATAAGATTTTTATTGACACAAAACCTTGAAATGGAGCTCCGCGTACAGTAAATATCAGACTCGGCTAGGTTTTACCTCTCGGAACAATCTACTGGTTGCTACTGGCGGGTGCATGACCTTATACTCATTTACGCAGACTGGTAAGCATACCTAGAAAAAAGATTGACCTGCTACGACGTCATCCAGAATCAATGTGTAGCTTTCATATGCCACAAACATTTTTGAAGCAAACATACTATCTTCCTCATCACGCTGCACACAAAGAGGATAGTGTCACTCCAAAGCTTAAATTCGTCTGGAATGCGCATTCAAGCAACATCGTCCGGAGTATCTCTTAATGATTAGACACTCGTTAGACAAAGTATTGAGAATGACATCTCTCGTATACTGAAGAAATGGAGTCGATACTTGATGGCAGCTGCATCACGAGAGATAGTGTTGCCCAGAAGTATATAGACCTTTTAAGGAAGACTTCTACGATTAAGGAAGTACATTGCAAACTCAAAAGGAAGACCTCATCAAGGCTCTACAAACAATAGAGTGCAAATTACGAAAAAGGGAGCAGATCACAGCCGTTTGCTGGGATCCGTTCCAATGCCCAATAGAGGAGCGATAAGGTACTTGATACCTTGATGAGGACCATGTGGAGACGCTAGGATTACGATGGCATCCAGCAAATGTTTGCTTCCTTTTCAAGATCAAATTAAAGGAAATACCGGATACTGTGCCCTAGAAACGACACCTACTCTGCAAGATAGCTAAGTTATTCGACCCAGTGAGTTGGCTGCAACCTTATATTATTGGAGGAAAGATTGTATTTCGGTTTCAAAAAATAAACTGAGATGAGCAGTTTCAGACGAATTTGGCATGAAATGTGAAGGTTTCCGTTTACAGTTATCCGTCATTCAGAAAGTTCATATTCCAAGGTGGTAGCACTATACTAATCTAGTATCCATTCAAGCCCATGGATTTTGTGACTCCTCGACACGAAGCTTCCATTTCTGATACATAAGGACTGTGGCTAATTTAGTCATAAAACATCACGACCATCTGATATTGCAAGGTACTTCTCATTTCTAAGGTTTTGTGGAAAACAAAACTTATTAAAATCGGTTCACCGTCTATTTGTCTCCCGGTCCCGTCGGTCTGTTACAGCCAAACCGAGTCAACCACTGATGAGAATAATAACATGATCAAGCTAGTTAAGGTAAACACACAAGGACCTGACCAATTACGAGTCCATGGTGAAATTGTAGAGAGATGAAGACCGGCATGGCGTACATTGTCGCGCTTCTATGCTTATCGACAAAAACGGTGTATCCTGAACTTGCTTGCGACTTAGAAATGAAGACTTGTAGCAGCAATTCCAAAATTCTTAGGAAATTATAACGCCACCAATTTTGTAGGAGATAATAAACTATTGCGTGAGGCTGCCAGAGGGGGAGTTGGAAACTCAAGGAAATCTTGCTGCCATCAGCATCGGAATTGGAGTTGGAAATTTATTCCCTCCGGAATTCCGCATTTAGAAGGAATTTGGGAGGCAGCAGTAAAAAGTATAAAACGTCACTTAATTGATGTTCGCGGCGCACACCTCATAAATATTAAGGAAATGCATTAGCACCTACTCAGTTTAATTTCATGGACCAAGTAAAGTCAACAGGAGTAATAACAATTTCACGATTAGTGGCGCTTGAAGCTATCTCAAATCAATCACTGACCAGGATCTAGGTCTCTCGACCACCAAGAATCTTAGTAGGTAGTGATAGCCACCCCTGTACCAAGAGACTACTAAAAAAATGCTATGGATCTAGACTGAAGAGTCGAGAAGCACCTTCCCCAATCAAGGACATTATGCTAAACGTGCCCATTTGATAGTGTTCAGTCGAGTATAACTGACTGTTTTCGATCGGAGTCTCACTGACACCTGGTCACCTCAGTAAGTACCGTACTACGGGTGGCTACGGCATGGCGGACTTCCTAATTCCCATACTTATGGGATTCAAATAAGCACACCTGTCATAAACAAGATTATATTAAAAAATCAAATAACAAACAAGCGAGACCCTGCTCAACACACATATTGTCCCATTAGGCGGAGGCATACCTCCGTAACACTGAGAGCCAGGTGACCACATCCAAGAAGCGAGAAGTTGGGAAACTACGCAGTGGAGTGAAAGGCAATATTGGTCTATTCCGAAGACCGCAAGCAACAAAGATCCCTGTTCAAAAAGTAAGAACGAGCAAGAGTATGTCTGAGGCCAGTATATATCTTCAACAAAAAGGCAGGCCTCAGCGGTATAGGTGCTATATGGCATCTTTACTATCTGAAGAAAGGTCTGAACTCAGAACAGGCTCTCAAGAATACCCAGGGCAGAGCCAAGCTTTTCGCAGCGAAGCCAAGAAAACGGGGCAAAGCGGAGATCAGCGTGCAAGAAGGGAACGCTCTCAAGAAACCCAAACTGGAGCCCAAGATAAGCGGCATCCTCGGGGAGGTCAGGGGTGAAGGTAGGAGCCAGGACACCCACCGTTCACGGTATAGAGCATTCGACTGGCCATACTACCGAAAAAATTTTCGTGAGGAACAGGAAATAATTGAGGACCTCATCGTCATGTAGATGTCTAAGAGGGATGGAATAAGGAGCTCGTGGTCAGCAGTATGTGCTTTCGACGATGTCTTACACTTATAGACTGCACGCTGAAGACAACGGTACATTGGCTGAGGACTATAGTCATCAAATTACCCCAATGGAAGAAAACCAAATTGTCTGGGCTAAATGATGACGGTCTACATTGCCAAAGCCACACTGATTGAGACGGGATAACTTCTTTGCCTCCTCATTACTCAAAATCTCGATCTCCAACCACGGTTATGAAGAGTATTTACATAGAAGTAAGGAGGAAGGCAAAGGTAAAAGACTCCTCACGATCCTTGGAGGCAATTAAACGTCGTAATTGTCTTATAAATTAGAAATTTAGTAACATACTTTTGTACGTGCATATTGGTGAACACATGAAGGATACTTCGGAGGACACATACGGTGAAAAGCCTACGGAGGACTTCAAAGGAATCGCGAATGCCACAGAAGCTGAAAGGGTTGCACCGGGCACCGAAGTGGATTTTCACCGAGGAGAAGAAGCTAAACGGGCTAAACTTTCCAGGGCTGAATTCGGACAGTGATCCATAAGGAAGTGCTATGTGGCAGGAGGAGGATAATACTTCGACTTTGGAGAAGAGCTCCAAGTACTAACAGAGCTGAAATAGTTCATATAAACTCCCAGCATTCAAAAACTGCATCAGCAGTATTCGCACGGGCAATTTCGAAGGATAATATTGGAATAGTGCTAGCTTAGGAACCCTAGGTGTACGAAGTGTACATTCTCGGTTCGCAAGCAGGAAGCATATAGGTAATTTGGGATTCCTTTTGGGAAAAATCAAGGGCCTGAATCATTCTCACACAAAACTTAAAATTTATATGGCTGTGAGAGTTTGTAACGGAAACCTTGTGGCTCTCCAAGTCTCCCTGGAAACGGGGGGAAGAACCCAAGAGGCAATTGTCAGATCGGAAGGTTTCTTAGGTGTCGACAAAAGGATGGCACCGGATTTAACCGTTTCACTGGCGAAGTTCTGCGAGAGGAAACGTTATCACCTCTCCTCGGTTGCGTTGCCAATGCCATGAGATCCTTGGAAAGCAGCGAAATTGTCGGATGGGCGCTCTACGTTGGATCAAAGAATAATCAGATTCGACATTGAAGGCAATTCGGAAGTAGAAAAAATAATATGGAATCTCGGGAGAAATACTAGAACTCCTACACAGGACACCAGAGTGTCAACATAGTTCATCCGCCGTTGAGCGGTGATTACGAGAAAAATGGAGTTAGAAATAGTGTTGGAAGACCTCAACAGAGTCATCATTGGCGCATATGAGGCCAGCTATTCGACTAAGACAGCCACATCAAGAAATCGCTTCCCCGGTTCCCACTCCACAGCGGAAGGCAATAGCATCCTCCCCGGCACTCCAACAAGATTAAAGGGGGAAAAGGAATATTTGGAAACTAACGAAACAGGTACATTCGAGGGTTAGAGTAAGATGGGTAGTGGAAACCTTCAAACCACTGAAACCACTCGGAGTAGATGACAGTAGACGTTTACCGGACAGGACGGTCAACCGGAACTGTTTTGTATTTTCACAAGGATGTACTACGGGATGACATGGAAAGAAAATAAATAGCACTGTGTGAGCTGTTGGACATCGAAGCACCGTTTGCTAACACATCGATCAGAAAGGTATAAAATGTCCTTGATGCGCTCTTATGAGACCCTGACCGGGGATGTAACTTTAGCAGGTTGACTCGTTTAACACCACAACCACCTCGAGTTAAACTCCGCCATTGAACGCACTCGAAGCATACCTGGATCAATGCTCAAGTTCGAGGCATGCGGTCGCTATAGACTCTTCTTAAGCCGATGTCATCGTCCGTTCAATTCCTTTGGGGATTTGTTGGATTCGGAGCGCACTCCAAGCTCTAACAGCTTATACCGTCCGCCGGATGAGCCGTCCTCCAATAACTGGAGTTCGTTGTGGCATGCGCTCAGTGCCTGGCGGATCTCTTACGGCAAAGAGAGCAGATGTCGGGGTAATTAGCCCAAGGAAAGTGTACTTTAAACCAATGGGCAAGCTTGAAAATATTCGTCGTGGATAAATGCGCCTCCTACAACCTACAAAGGAACTATAGGAGGCAGATGCTTTAATAGACTGAACAAGCTCAGTTCGCTGAATAATCCGACTGACCCAGCAGAAGAGCTGGCCAGGAAGGGAGAAGCGAAGCCGCTTTACGAGCCAGAGCCATTCCGTGGAATCGAAAATGGGTTCATGGCAACTGCATTGAAAAATGAAGAAGTACCGCTGAGAGAACTGTTCTGAACGAACTTAGCAGGAATAGAACAGTCCAGTTGCTTATGGTGGATAGGCAGCCAAGCGTCACAAAAATTGTTTAAATTATATCACGAGGAGCCTCATAGTAAAGATCCTCACTGGTCACTACAGGCTAAACTATCACCTGGGGAAGTTAGGGATATCTACGGGGGTTGTCTGTTAATTCTGTCGGGAAAGTGATGAAACTTCGCACATGTGCTGGAACAATGTCCGACGCTTGTGCAAAGTAGGTTGAGAGCCTTGGTGAATACTTAATAGCAGGTGCCAGGTTGAAACACTTCGAAGTAGGTAAATTAATAATTAATAATGTCAGAATAAACGACATACTACCCATAGCTTAGAAATACAATATACCCAGTGGAGGGACAGAATACAATGCAGTGCGACGTGCCTATTATTGTTATAGGGAGAGACTGCTTTCAAAATGTTCCCTGGAAAGAAGAAGTAAGTACTGTATGCATGTCGAAAGGTCCAAATCTTGTTCTAAGGCGGGGTCTAATCACCAGTGAAACTTGAAAACCAAAAAACCCGGAAATAAATTCTTTAGAAATGTATTTCGAAAGGATGGAGACTAAACGAAGACATGAAAAGAATATTCTATTCCTATTAGTGACTGATTATACATTTTTAATTTATTAAACGGACACAAATAAAATATTTTTATTATTGCACTACGCAGCAATAACAGTAACAATCACTACTTGGTGGTTTATGAGGAGGTCCATGAGGTCCAGGGGGTGCTCCATGGTGGGGTCCAGCAGGCCCAGCGGCGGATGACACACGAGGCGGCACATAGGGAGGAGGGGATCCATTCGGTCCATAAAAGTGACCAAATTCCTCTTCAGTTTTGGCGACCATGTTTGCTGCTTTGTTGGCTTAAAACTAGAAACACCAACTGACCAATTTGTTTTTAACGAGGGAAATTTGGTTACGTGTATGGTCTGGTATGTCAGGTAATTAAGTTTATCTAATCGAGACTAAAGTTAATTTTGAGATAGTCAATATTTGTACCAAAATGTCTATCGAAACAAGAGAATTCACAACTGAGTGAGAAATTTATAAATCGTTCTTATCGTTGATATTTTGATAATTTGAGAGGGGGATTTTTTCGAGGTATTGATTCATGAAAATGGTTCGATTGCTCTAAAGAAAAAGGCGGATAAAATGTTTGCTATTTTCTAGTCAAAATGCCTCCGATTTGTCCCATACTCTGTAAACGTTTAAAATGTGAACCCATCCCGAATCCTTATCTACATAAAATCACTTCCAATTGAAGTGTGATATTTCCATGTGAATTCCTCCTACTAAACTCATGTTTTATTCCCAACTTCCCCTAGTTTCCTAACAAGACATGAAAAGAGTCCACTTGCAAATGAACCCTCTTTGCAACGACCTCATTCCAACTAAATTTATTTGGTCTCCACCGTACAAACTGGCTGCATTGGCAAATGTCTTGAGAGGGATGTCGAACAATATCCACGAAATCCCTACAAATATTGAACGAAAAGCAAACAGAATGGAAGTGGGTACCCTACAGCGAGCAGAAGGATACCAAGAGAGTTCTTGGAAGAAAAACATAGGAAACGGCATAGAGTTGTCGGTCAGTGGCAATTCTTGTAGATTTTCGACCTTGGTACTTTGGACTTTTCTCGGTCCATTAGGTTAAGAGGATTTGTTTTCAGGATTTCACAATTTCCTATCCATGATTTTCAATTGTATTGACCTTGGTATATTCCGGACCTTACCTTTTCGCCCCGCTAAATTGTGGCGAAGGAGCCGGAATAGAATTAACAATTGTCCTTTTATCAGGGATTCTGGGGATTATAATGATGGAAAGGACTCGAATTGGCTTTCGTTAGTCTGCCAAATGAAAATTCAAGGCTGGTATCAAAATTGTTAAGTAGCAGATCAAGCCTCTAAGTGCAAGTATCTTCAACAAAGTACCGAAGTAAAAGTTGTTGTTGAGGAGTGCGGCTTATAGACGACCATCGTCGACCATTTTACCCCACTTACCTATGGTGAGATGTTTACAACTCCTTACTAACTTGTAAATTAATATGCATTACCTTTCTCCTTTGCAAAATCCTGCTGAATGTATCATGTAAAGCACGTTCCATATCCGATGTTTTTGGAAGGACACCTGAGAAGATACGGTACCCACGGTATTATAGAATTTAATATTGCAAACTGTTATGCAGGAAACTTTCCTCAGCAAATTGTATAGCTAAAGGCCTGCAAGCAAGGACGCCAGTAGGAAGAGCCTCGTCCAATTAGTCGAACATGTAATTCGATGTTAGGACAAAATTTGTCGTTCCGAAATCTTGATAGCTACTCATTTTGCTAATAATACTCAATGTCCTCTCGAGTTTCCAATTAAGTTTCAATTAAGTGCATGATAACAATATTCAAATTTTGCTATTAATATCATCTTCCGACATTATTTTCATGGAGGAATATATTTACGCAATGCTACTTACCTTGTCACAATGGGAAGATTGAATAAGGTTTATGTACACATGCAAGTCTGGAAGAAGATCGTCATCTTTAAGGTAATCTATATTTTTATTTTCTATCTCTGGGAATATATTAAAGGTTGTTTTTTTCTGGTGCTAAAAATTGGTTGTGCATAAGAGAGATAACCCCAGGGAAGTCTATCGATCTCGTGCCTTGGGTTCGAATCTTGGTTGTGTCGTGGATCGTGGTATTTGTCCCATTTCTGTGAGTAAATAAACCCTGCGTAGAGACCTCATGCTCATAAATGAGTGAGCAGGGGACATTCAAAGATTCTGAGGAAACTGGTATATGGACAAATAATATGTTCATCGTAGCACCAAAAAGGACACAAATTGGGTACGGACACATAGGGTAAAGTCCTTGGATGCCAATGATCCTTGTTTATTTACGCAAGAAGTCGACTCAACACTCCCAGCTGGTAGCCTCGGATAGCCGGTAATCCTGGAGGTGAACTAACGTGACCGACGATGACGGCACTTCGACATGACATGATTTGGTAGACGATTCGGAATAGGTTCCATTTGAGCTGACACAAATGTGGCATCGACAAACAATTTTTGACAGCGAAAATTGTTTCTTGGTGTCAGTTGGAGTTCGAGACAGTTCAAGCAAGAGTAAGAGGTGACTCCTCTCTATTCAATTTAAGTTAATAATTAAGTAATAAAGATAAACAAGTCGGGAAACCGGAAGCTGGGCGCTTCAGGTATGAGAGGTTTTGTTTGCTTCTTCTGTGAGTATATTTGAGTGTAGAACTATCCCATTTGTACCTATGGTAGCCCGTTACGTATATGCATTTAGCATATCAGATTTAGTAATTCGGGTTGTAAATTTACACGGTAAAGACAACTTTGACTTTGAGCAGATATCAATATCGAGAGTATTTTGAAGCCTGGGCACCATATAGAGGCAGCTTCACACATTTTTCCAGATTTTTCGGTCGGGTAGTTTCTGAGAATCGGTCCATTAAAGAAATCATCACTTTACACCCTATCTTTCTAACAAATCTTAAAACTAAGACCGGCTTCGAAAAGTACCAATTGAGACCTTTAATTTGATACCCCACATGACTATATTTGATGAAAAAAAATTTTTCACCCCTCTTTTACATGCATGGGGGCCCCCCTAAATCTCAACGTAGAAGGATGTAACTCAGTGCATGTCTGGGCGTCCACAGTTCCCAACTTCTCCCCAAATTTTGTATTAATCGGTGTAGCCGTTTCTGAGAAAAGTGCGTGTGACAGACAGACATCCTGACAGGTGAGCCAACCTCCTACAGACCTATCTGTCTTTTGGACACTGTGGACAAAATCCTAGAGCGAGTAATCTATAATAGATTACTCCCGGTAGTTGACAGTTAGGGAGGTCTCTCAGATCGGGAGTATGGGTTCCGGGGGGGGGGGGGGCGAGTACAATGGGCCAACACGGCCTGAGTGCTCAGAAGCTGTACCTTCTCCCCCATCATACACACATGGGTTCCGTAAAGCCAGATCAACCATTGATGCCATCAAAATGGTTACTGGCTTGGCCGAAGATGCAATCCACGGAAAGGGCAGTACTAGCAAATATTGCATAGTGGTACCCCTGGATATGAGAAATGCATTCAATTCGGTCAATTCGAACCTAATACGGGAATCTCTGGCGAAGATTGGTATTCCCGCTTATCTTGCAGCGATTTTTAACAGTTATTTACAAGAACGGAGGCTTTGATATGACATCGATGACGGACCCCAGGAGTACGTGGTCTCCGCGGGTGTCCCACAGGGCTCCGTACTGGGCCCACTGCTGTGGAACACCATGTACAACGATGTTCTTAATCTTCCCCTTCTGGAGGAAGCCACGGTGGTGGGCTACGCCGATGAAATAGCGCTGGTTGTGGTCGCAAAGCATCTCGAAGATGCTGAGTTATACTCATGCGAAGCGATCAGTGCTGTTAAGGGTTGGCTAGAGAGTTCTGGTCTGACACTTGCGGAGGAAAAACGGAAGCGGTCCTCATCATCAAGTGCCGTAAAATAAATTTTGCCCGTATTCAAATTGGGAATCATATCATCACTTCTATGCCCGCCATCAAATACGTGCAGTAATTTTATGACAAAGCATCCACTGCCGGTGTGGCCCTGGCAAGAATGATGCCGAACGTGGGAGGGCCACGGAATGCTTCCAGGTTACTTATAGCTAGGGTAGTGAGTTCGATCCTGCTCTATGCAGCTCCAGTTTGAGGAAAGTCATTGCAGGTTACATTTATCGCTAACAAACTGAGTTCAGTCTACAGAAGCACTGCCCTAAGGGTCTGCTCGGCATTCAGGACTGTCTCAGATAATGCAGCATTCGTCATCTCTGGAATGATGCCCATTGACATCTTGGCAAATAAGATGACGAATATATTATACAGGGTGCGGCAGCATAACTTCCTTTTTTCAAAACTCAATAAAAACTATTGTATGCATCGGAAAATATTTACTTATTTTTTATAATGTAGGTACATGTCTAAAGTTTTTACTTATATTGTTTTGAAGACAAATCTGTTAGGTGACGTCCCCCATTCTCCATACATTGCGTAAACCGATTTCTGACGTTTGTCATGACTGTTGTTAGCATAGCAGGTGTTATGTTGGCAATTTCTTCTTGGATGTTGGTCTTCAAATCTTGTAGGGTTCTTGGACGGTTCACATAAACACGGGATTTCAAAAAACCCCATAGAAAAAAATCACAAGGGGACAGATCGGGAGAGCGTGCCGGCCATTCCAAATCGACTCTAGTTGAGATAAAGCGCCCTGGAAAGTGTTCCCTCAAAACAGCCATCGATGCTCTTGAAGTGTGTGCTGTTGCATCGTCTTGTTGGAACCAAGTGTCCCCCAAATCCAAATTTTCTAGCCGTGAGAAAAAAAAATTCTGAAGCATGTTTACATACCGGTCCGAATTCACTGTCACTGTAACCTCATTTTCCTCAAAAAACCAGGGACCAATAATTCCAGCTGAGGAAATTGCACACTACACTATGACTTTGGGTGAATGCAAAGGCTTTTAATGCAATTCTCGAGGGTTGGTGTCAGCCCAGTAGCGCATGTTTTGTTTGTTAACCGACCCACACAAATGAAAATGGGCTTCATCGCTAGAAAACACAATAGCACCCTCGGGAACGACATCAAGAAGAAGCTCACAGGCGTTCATCCGAGAATTGAAGTCACGTTCTGAAAGTTCCTGCACTATCGCCATCTTATAAGGATGAAAATGAAGATCATCACGAAGAATTCTTTTCACAGAACGATTGGATAGTTCAAGGGCAGATGCGTGTTTGCGCGCAGAACGCCGTGGCGATCGCAACATTGACGCTATCACTGCTTCAATGTTCTCAGGTGATCTAACGGGCCGAGGGACTCCAGTTCTTCCTTTTGTCGCACTTGCAGTTTGTCTGAATGTAGTGACCCATGTAACAATTGATATGCGGTCTGGGACGGGAGCCAACGGGGCTAAATTAAAGCGATTCCGAAATGCACGCTGTGTTGCAATAACCGAACACCCGCTTGAAAAGTAAACCTCAACGGCAAAGGCACGCTCCTCACTATTCCAACGCATGATGACAACTGAACCGTGTCGGGACAAAACTTTACAGTATCCCCTCTTGAACGAGACCACTAGCGCTCCGCTATGATATCAACTAACTGAGTGGCGCGCATTTTAAAAAAGGAAGTTATACTGCCAGTATAATGCGAAGTCTATCTCTCCTTTATCGCAGACGAAGAACGCCGAAAGGGATAGATCTCTAAATAGACGAAGTGCCTTGAAAACGCTGGAGAAAGGGTCGGTGGACGCACAGGCTCATTCCTGCCATCAAGGAGTGGTTGGAGAGACGGCACGGTGAGATTAATTATAATCTTGCTCAGTTTCTCATGGGGCATGGAGAATATCGCCAGTACCTGTTCAGGTTTAAACTAGATACCTCACCCGATTGTCCAAACTACGATGGAGTCCCAGAGGACCCAGAGCATGTATTCTTCCACTGTCCAAAGTTTGTGGAGGAAAGGAAGAACCTAGAAGAGGCCCTAGGGGAGGTGCTCGTATCAGAGAATCTGGTGCGAAGAATTTTAACATGTCAGGAAGACCGGGATGCGATCAACTCCGTGGTCACAGCTATCCAAGAAAAGTGCGGTTGCGTACGCCGCGCAGAGACGAAAGGGGACCAACAATTTAAACTATTAAATGGTTAATCAAATTATATTAAAAGGACAATAGAGCGTTTAAATCGCATTTGGTGACCCCGAAACCGAAAAGTTTGATAGACGGAACCATAAAGTTGTAATAGCCGGGAATTACCTTCAGATACAACCGTATTGACAATAAAAACGAATGATTTTCTTATTCGGGATAAAATAAAATCAGATAAAAAGTATCTGACAAAAATAAAAGGAAAGCAGTTTTTCAACTATCTTTTCCTTTCGTTCGACTTTTGATTTATTTCGTTTCAACTTAAAAACGAAATACTTCGCTTACTCAAAAACTTTATTAGAGAGAAAATCAACTACATGTCCCTTGCAAAAGCACGCTGAAAGTGGGAAATGTGGTATTCCATTGAGCATCGGCGAATATGCAGGACTACAATCACCCAAGTCAGCTGAAAATACTCTCACTGGACGAGCCACATGCGCCATTGTCTAATTCGGGTTAATAAGGCTCCGGAACTTGAATCAGGAAGCTTGCTTAGATCGAGACCTAAATTTCAGTAGCGCCTATATTCAGAAGAAGAAACAGCTAAAGAACAATTCAAACGAGTGGCTCAAGGAAGAAAAACAAAAGTCTCAGATCCCATTACTTGTGTGACAGAAAGCGGTTCATTTCCGATGGCTGCGGCTGCTTAATAGGTGGCGAACGCGAATATCGAAAGTGCCGGCTAGTCGCATTGCCAGAATATTCCGTGAACGTCGTTGCAATTCTTACTCGCGCCAGCGAACCCGTCCCCCCGTATCCGGGCAGACTCGGGAAGCCGGTGCCCCAGGAAATCCAGCGCGACCATCTATCAACATTCGCAGCAGAATATGCCAAAGGACAATTAATAGCAGTAGCAGTGCTCCGCAGCAGCAGGCGAGAAGGCAGTTGAGCTTGTCTTCGATGTCCTCAAGGACTACTCATATAGGCAATTAAAAGAGCATCTCGCCTGTCAGTTGGGTCGTGACAAAGTCGGCACCGAGCTGCAACAATCTTTGTGGTTGCAGAGACTTCCGGAGAGCACGCAGGCCATCCTAGCATGTGCAGATTTGGGGTCTCTGGATACGTTAACTGGCATCGAGGGCAAAATTCATGAAGTCCACGTGCGACCCATGGTTGGTGAGGTGTCTTGCGACAACCCAAGCCAAGTGGCTCAGCTGCAGCAGATGGCGACAGCATTAAATGCCACCGTCTCTGAATCGGCAGCGGCCGACGGTGCTTTGCGTTCGGGGAGTAGAACTAGATCAGGGTCTAGATCCGCCTCACGAAATACGGGATCGGTTAGTTAGATGTTGGGACCTTTGGCAAGTAACGGGACATGCTGGTACCACCGTAGGTACGCTGAAAAGAGTAGAAAATGTACTTGTTGGAGCTCTTGCGACTGCTACCCGAAATGCAACACCACGTCGTCTCACAATCTACGAGCCGGCGCAACTACCTGGTCGGTGCAGGCGCTGAAGTTTTGATTCTTCCCGTATCTCAGCATAATAATTTAATACCGCAATCATTCAAACTCACGGTAGCAAATTTTTCGTTGATCCGCACGTCTGGCTAGAGGCAGATAGTCTTGAGCTTAGGGCTTTGACAAGCACTTCATAGTCGCAGACATCAGTATATCCATCTTAAGTGCAGATTTCTTGTGCCACTATGGTTTGCTGCCCAACAGCACTAAAGAGTGTGGTCTCTCTTAGCCCGTTAAGCATAATGTTCAGTACCACATCAATACTACTGGCTCCCCATTTTTCTCTAAGGTGCGTCACTTTCCACCGCAGATACTCGCAGTTGCGCGAAAAGAGGTCGAAGAACTTCTTAAGGAGGGTATTTCTAGACCTTCAGACTGCTGTTGGACTTCGCAAGCCCGTAAATCGAATGACGAATGGAGACCATGTAGCGACTACAGACGTCTGAATGCTCAGACAATTTCAAACTGCTATCCCTTAACACTCATCCACGACTTTGCGCACAACCTCGCTAACTGACACGTTCTCTCAACCTTAGACTCAGTGAAGGCATACCACCAGATCCATGTAGCTTCTGAAGACATTCAGAAAACAGCAATATGCACACCTTTCGGACTTTTCGAGTTCATTAGAGTGACTTTTGGACTCACTCTGTCTTGCGAAGCCTCCACTTCTGTTTCGTATATTTGGATCATGTTCTGATCACGTCTTCCTCTGAGTCTAGGCATTTAGAGCACCTTGAGGGTATTTTTCAACATCTCCTTCAGGCCGGTCTAGTATTCAACGTTGAAACGTGCAAACTTCGATAATCGCAGGTAAGATTTCTCAGCCAACAAATTATCCCTGCAGATATCCTACCAGACCCAGTCACAGTGTAGGTGATTTCGAGCTTCCCGCTTCCAAAAACTGTTAAGGATCTAAGAAAGTTTCGAAGCATGTTAAACTTCTATCGTTGTTTCTTGCCCAAAGCCGCCCACTATCAATCGATCTTTAACGCCTCCTTGTCTGGGCTGAAAACCAAGGACTACCGTCTGATAGTGTAGTTTCCAGAGGCATTCGAGATCACCAAATAACAACTGGTGGATACTACATTTCTGACGCCTCTTCTGCAAGTTGCACTCTCAGCCGTATTTGTCGGTGCCTCAGACATTGCGTAGGTGCTACTTTTCACCAAAAAGTGAATCAAATCTGGCAGCCGTTGAGCCTCTTCTCCCAACAGCTCAACTCCGCTAAACAGAAATACAGCATCTATGATCATGAGTTACTCGCCACGTACCCCGCCATCAAATATTTCTGGTATACTCGTGAAGGTAGGTGTTCACTTTGTTCATGGACCATAAGCCACTTACTTCGCATTTCTTCAGAGCTTGAGGACCAACTCCAAATACATATTTAGGGAGTTTCCTATCAGACCTATTGTATTTCACGCCGTTCACGATTTGGCGCACCCAGGCATTCGGACAACGAATCGGTTGGTCACCACGAAGTATTTCTGGCCATCCACGAACACGGACAATAACTTTTGGGCCAGGCAGTTCATCACATGCCAAAAGGGCAGAACTACAAAGCATATGAGGAAAGTGGTAGGAGTGGTTCTCCGCTCCACTAAGCGTTTCCACACAATCCACCCTGACATCATTGACCCTTTGCGAGACTCGCACGGTTTCAGGTATTGCCTCCATAATCACCGATCAGGGAATGCAGTTTGAGTCTTACCTTTTCTCAGAATTGGGAAAACTTCTCGGCTTTAAACGACAACCACCTACCACTTACAATCCAATGGGATGCTCAAAATGTGGCATAGAACGCTGAAGGCCGCTATAATGGCCAAGACGACCTTGGTTTGTCGCAGGTCCTGCCTCCGAAAAGCCAATCGAGAAGAATTTCCTGCAAGTCCCGCGGAGTTGGTATACGGGAGATGTCCTAAATAGGACAGATGCTCCTCGGAAGCAGCTACAGCCACTTTATGAGGGCCTCTTCGAAGTCCTCAACCAAGGCGTACATTATCATAGCCTCAATGTCGGGGCACGGTCAAAGATATGGTCGTAAGCCATTCGATGGTTCTGCGATGAACGTTAACGGTCGACTTATTCATTCATAATGACGAACAATTTACTCTAATGGAGTAACTTCGTCGGAATCTATGGTCTTCCTATAGAGTAATTTATCGCTGCACCTGCAGTTTCTGTAGATTTGTTACTTCCAGTGGTACGGAAATGCAGAGAATACGAGACTTTTCTCAGGGAGTGCAAAAGGGGATGATCGTTAAGATTCGAAAGATGGTATCCCGTATTTGCGTGTAAAAAAATCCCGGAACGCAATAAACGACACTTCAAAAGCTCCATCAACGGAGAGCAGGCTGGTTTCCGCTCCGAATCCTCCTGCATTGACCACATCAATATCCTATGGATATTGTAACAGTGCGAGTTAGTTTAGATCTTTGCGATCTTTCGAGAAAGCTTTCGATAGTGTGAATAGGGAGTGTAGTGGAAGTGGGGGGGGCATTCCGGGGAAAGTAATAAAATAAAAATTGTCAGAAGGATGGTGACGAAAATGCCACATGTTGCTGCGAAAATCTCATGTTTCTTCTTGTTATAGATGACGTTCTTCTTGGTACCTTATTAATAGGACGTGGAGAACTTCAATGTACTGTCAAATCTATTTGCTTTCTCATTGAGCCATGAAGCTTGGCCTTGACTTCTCGAAAGAGGGGCAAATATAATTCAGGTAAAGATAAACACCACCAAAACCAAGCTTTTCAGTCCGGCGGATGTTTGTACTCTCCCTATCTGGATTTATGGACAGAGCATGAAAGGAGTTGACAGTTCTTATATTAGGAACCGTGGTTTTTAGTGACGGTGGAACCATACTGGAAGGCGGTCGACGAATTAACAGCGCTAAATCTGCTTCCGCTGCCTTGTATGAAATCTGGGACTGTACTTATCTCATTACCAAAATCAGAGGCTCCAATCCTTCGTGCACTTTATTATTGGAGTACGTTGGTATGGTACGATTTTAAACAAAGAGCTTGATCGGATTACAGGTCTGTCGCCCGTGAGCCGTGTGATCAGACCGAACAAGTGTCGATGAATAAGTTACACATTAAGAAAGCGCGATAGCTCTATTGCTGACTACGCCATGCAATGAACCCATCCTAACGACATTGCCGGGGAGTGTGCCGCACCGAAAGCAAAGCAGCGTGCGGGCTTCTCAGGAAGTCCTGGGAGAAGTTGAAGCACCTTCCAGTGGGCCGGGTACGATGACGCACTGATGTGGTTAACGCGCTATACATCATCAAGGGGTGCGTAGCAAATGTATATAGTATGCCAACACCGGGCTGACGCTTTTCCGAAATACAATATTTCAGATCAGCAGCAGCAGGAGCAGTGCTCTCACCCAACCTCACTTAACCTTCGTATTCTGGCTGTCCTAGCCGCCGTTGCTAAGAAGCGTGCGCACATTCTAAAAGGCAATTCGTATCCATGTGCGATAGACAAAGACCGTAACCAATAAGGCTATCTTTCCCCTCGGACACCACCTTGTCGTGGTGGGGGAGCCTGCAGAAGTTTACTACTATACTAAGGATATAAAGTCTCCAAGTGGTAAGAAGTCACAGACTTCGAATCTACCCGTGACCATGAGCAATCATGTCGCGGCCGAAGTGCGGATTTTGGAGGCCTCACCACATTCATACCCCCCTATCTTTCAGTGGAGATTTCAACTCAGTGGAGAGCTTGCATTTAGTGCCTACAGCGAAGTTAGCCAGAAATGAAAGTACAGTAACTCTCAACTTGGGAGAAACTGGAAATCCCACTACGGCCGGCCGGCGGTACTACAGCCCAAATCCACCCGCAAACGGACGAGGAAGGCTCGGCAGAAGAGAACTTCGGCCACTAAGGAGGGGGACTACAGGCTGAATTCTGCCTGTCAGAACCTTCTCCTTCACTTTTTAACGGGAAGAGCGGAAGAACGGGAAGCTGGTGATGTGGACGCTACTGGTTTCACACCAGTATGTGCAAATGAATCCGAGCGGCCCGGACATCGTGAACCAGGAAAGGCCGACAGCAGAAGAGAGCACTGCGAATGAACATGAAGCACCTTGGGAATGAGGACATGGCTGTACCACTTGGTGCGGTAACGTCTAGAGGAATCGGACGCAAGGTGATCAAATCAGCGAGAGAGGTCCCAATCAAACTGGTTCCTCCCATAGGAATACGAACACGAAGGCGGGAAGGAACAGAACGTATGCGCAAGCAGCAGCCTCTCTTTTGATTGCTGCCGTGGGAGTTTCCTCCAAAGATGGCAAAATTTCAGAGGAACAATTTACCATCCTTCGGCAATGCCCACGGAAAAAAATGCTGGAGGCTGAAACGAAGCCACGATTTAACAATCAACTCTCCGAAGAAGTGAAATATCTGGGAGTTACTCTAGATAAAAAACTTCTATGGAACAAACATGTTGAGGTAAGGATGAAATGAGCTTTCACAGCTTATGGGCTATGCAGACGGACCTTTGCTTCGACCTGGGGACTCAGGCCTCATGTGGTAATGTGTATATACGTTGGCATCATTAGGCCGATGTAGTGTGGTGGGTTAAGGTAAGATAAAAAGGTTTTCACCTTAAACTAGCCACACTGCAAAGAACTGTGGGTATCACTGGTAACATGAGCACGACATCCGGCCCAGCTCTGAATCAACTACTCAATTTGCAGCCCCTGGATATATTTATTCAAAGCACTGCGCGTACAGCTCATAGACTAATTCGATTAGATTTATGGGGAATCAACGGATGTGGGGGCACAGAGCATTGGAAGAGTTACTCGGAGGATTGAATCTAGTTCTTACAATGCCTTCCGATTCTCGTGTTTCCATACATCTGTTTGGTAGAAGATATGAAGTTACCCTGAAGCGTAGAGAGAACTGGGAAGTCCCAGAGGAGTGCGTGGCAGGATATACGGAGGTCTTCTACACCGATGGCTCAAAAACAGAAGAGGGTTCTGGAGCCGGAGCCTACCTCTCGAATAAAAACGAGAAATGGGCTTTTCCTTTGGGACAATATTCAACGGTTTTTCAAGCTGAAGTTTATGCGATTCTAAGGGAGGCAAACTGCGTGATTGACGAGTGGTTGAAGGGCAGGCGCATCGCGATCTGCAGTGATAGCCAAGCTGCATTGAGGACGTTCAGTAGTCCTTTGATCACCTTGAAAATCGTTCAGGAATACAAAAACCGTTTGAACTCTATCTCTAGATTCAATACGGTGGAACTACTCTGGGTACCTGGTCACTGTGGCGTAGAGGGAAATGAAATCTCAGATGCTTTAGCGAAAGAGGGGTCAATCTCCCCTATGCCGGGACCGGAACCAGCAATTGGAGTATCAGTAGCATTGGCTAAGTCTGTTTTCAAAAACTGGGAAGAAGCTTCCCACAATGACAGGTGGCAGAGCCTAAATTCTGCTCGACACACCCAACTTTTCTTGCCAGAACCAAACATGCATACCGCAAAGTTTATCCTGTCGAAAAGCAGGAGGACTTGCAGATGTATTGTGGGCATTCTGGCAGGCCATAATTCACTAGCTGGGCATATGTTCTGAATAGGAATTACTCGGGCGTGGATAGCGTTTCATTACTAAGTTTACTAGATCTCTTCCATTTAGTCATCGTTTACTATAAATTGGGAGTTCTTTGAGTAAGTTCTTAATAATAGCGATCTTTGGCGCGATAATCCAATGGGATCTGTAGTACGCAATGTGGTCAGCGTTGTGCTCGCCCGTGATTATGACCTTGATTTGACTCAGGTATTCGTTCAAAGTGGACTCGACGGGTATGCGGCATTCAGTCACGAAACTAATTCCCCCGCCACCAGTGAGATATAAATCTTTACCTTGCGCTACGACAGCCAAGCATATAGAATAAGATTTATTTGTTAGTTGGCCAAATAAATTGAAGCTTCCCCATTTTCTTTTCTTTCTGTTGTCAATTCCGCTTCCTTCCTTGGAATCTTCAATAGGTTAACCAATTCCTTCGTCAGTTTTTCAAAACTTTTCCGCACTAAGCTGGTCAGTGCAAATTTCCCTTCTTTTCCTCAAATTCTTTACAATAGAAAGATACATTCAAAAATTGTTTATCAATTTCCTGGAATTTCAGACCCTCCCAAACGTATATGGCCTTTTAGCTTTCTCCTCTCTAAATCGATGGGAATGTGTTTCAGTCCCCACGAGTTTTCGAATTTTTTGGTCTTCTCTTAGCGTTTGATAATATCTTTTTTAATATTCTATTTCGGAGGTCAGTATTCAGTGATGACTCACCAGCAGGTCTCAAATCTATCACCATCTAATCTTAACAACGTTGTTAGTCATTAAACGGAGTATTTCCGCAATCTTTGGTTGGATTATGGTAAGGGAGTTTACGGAATATTATTCACACCCAAAACACAACATATTGATAAATTTCTGCTAAAAATAAAACATTATCAGTGAATCACCTGCTACACCTTGTTCAGATTAGGATAAGCTCTTTATGTTTTCGCTTTACATGCAGAAGATAAGATTGTTTTTGGCAATTTTGTTTGTCCATTCTCAGCTTGTTCCTCATTCTATTCATTGAAATCCAAGAATGAATTCTGGGTTTTCACAGTGAAAGAAGGCAATCCGTTCAAATTTCCCCTAAAATGGTGGATTGTTTCAATTTTTGAATGAAATTTAAGCGTTGCATTTGCGACATTATTACTTTTATCTACTGTACCCCCGATATCAATTCCAGACTGATAAAAGTGATAAAGAATGTCAGAAAGTATGATCGATGCATCTGTTTACTGGCATAAAAGTTGGCTTCTTTGATCTAATTTTCTATTAGCAGTTCTTTGGTGTCTTTGGAATAACAAGTGTTGCAATGTTCTCCCTGCCGGCATACAACCCCGTAAGTTTTGCAATTTTGTGGAAACCATTAATCACGATTCGGAAGAAATATTCGTATTAAGTCAGGATGTGTCGACTATCCTCATTGAAATTCTTCGCTTTTACTACTTTCCACTTTTGCAGTGAAAAACAGGCGTGTCTGACTATTGTGGTTATAGTAAAACAGATTTTGTCAAACTATATGTGGTACAAGCTGCGTATATTTTCATCATTTAATAATGTTCCCAAGTGAGGATGTCCTTCTCATAGACTTAGTTAAAATAAGTTATCTCTCACGGATGTGATTCATAACCCAACATTGATATTATCACTTATTTTCCTTTCCGAACAGAGTGTGCCATTTATGGCCTTCATTCCAGGAGGCCTTGCACATGGATCCCGGGTGAGGATACGTGGAGTGATGCCAAATGCAGCAGATCGATTCACGGTGGATCTACAATGCGGGGATACATATATGCAACATGACATTGCACTCCACTTGAGCGTACGGCCGACCGAGGGAGTCCTTGTCAGAAATAGCTACGAGTTCAATGCATGGGGCGCTGAGGAGAGAATCAGGGCTTGCCCTATATATTTTGCGCAACCCTTCGATTTGGAAATTCACATCGAGTACACCCGATATTCGATTAAGGTCAATGGGCAGCACTATTGCGACTTTAATCATCGATTCTCGTTATCACGCGTGACCCATATAAGAATTGGCGGTGACACGATTTTATATTACGTGGGAACAGAGGGTGCACACCATGGCGAATACGTTCCACCACCGTTTGCTGAAACTTACCCACCACCACCAGGTAATTTTGGAATAGGAGATGAAATGTTCTAACCGTAGTGCAGATGGTTATTTTGCAGGATATCCACCACCGCCACATCATCACCATCATCACCACCACCGTCCACCGTACGAATATTATGATTGAAGCCCAACGTCATTTAATTACGTAATTGCCATTTCACGAGGGAAACTACAATACAATACTATATTTAAGCAATTACTTAAAATTAACAATTATCATACGTGTAAAATCATAAAAGATAAGTTTTTTACATCAAAATATCTTTCGTTTTATGATGAGTCGTCACGTACTCCTAATACCAACGTATTTGTTCATTTTTAAAATGCCTAAACATACTTTTGCGAAAGTATGTCGAACTAGTTTTGACACTTGCACCATCATAGATCCTTGTCAGGGACGTAAAGGAGAAAGTTTCAATTTAGAGTAAACTACGTTCACCGCACTCGAACTCTACTAATGAGCTCTTAGAATAAGCGTTAATCTCACAAGAAATTATTGTGTATTTCCATTATTTAGTTTCGTTTTCGCCGATATTTAGATAAGAAAAGGGGTGTGGAATCCAAATGCTCAATAAGAAAAAATGAAACTAGCTAATATGCCCGACTTATCCCCGAGGTACTAGCGTCAGGTATTACCTTAAACAGAGGATTCAGGCTTAGACAAACACATCAGGGTTGGTTGCCCACTACACTTTCCGCACTCAACTTACTTCTTGTAGCTTCTTTTGCATCATGCAATGACTGAGACCCAGTTCTCCTTTCTCCCTCTCCCTCCGTTCGTCGGTGATACGACCAAGTTCATGATATTTCTTCTTCGTTCCCCAGTTAATCTTGGACATTGTAACGTTACGTAGTTCAATTTTTTGGGGGTAGGGATGCATTTGGGACAGCCGGGAAATTCATTCAAATAGGAGCAATTCCCTCTCTTTCTCTCATAAATATAATACGCCTTACTCTTTCAAAGTTCAATGAAAGCCCCACCTGCAACGATGCAGATTACTATACTCAATTCTGTTTTAAATGCACTATATACTCTCCGCAAAAATAGATGGTATACCGACCCCAGTTTTCCCTAGTTCACGGGTTTAGTGACTTCCCCGCCTCGGTGCCAGAATGTAATGGACAGAACGATGCCGAAACCGCTAGTCTTGGGGCAGTTCGTCGTCTAGGCCCCACGACGACCAGGAGCATTGCTCCGCCTGCTGCAGCTGTTTCGCCACAATCTGTGGCGACCACTTCAGCAGGTTCGCGTAGGTTATTACTCGCAGCGAAACAATCCCGGCCATCATTAGAGAACGTGTAAGACCTAAGATCATCGTGGAAGCTGGTAACCAAGAGTCGATTGGGGCAGAGGCGGCGGCACCAACAACACCACACCGCACTACAGGCAACAGTTTCAGTACTCGCCGAAGTACTCTTCTCCACCGTTCGACTGAGGTTTCCGCTGAGGTTCGGGACGAATTCCAAAGAGTGTGTATAGAACTCTCCGAAATGGAGTCTTTGAATATACCAGGTATTCCCAGGCTCTATGCATCCCCAGCGAATCCGAGAATTCTATCTCAAATTAATGATGAGATTGCATCTCGACTGTGCGCTGATATGTCGTTGCTGCAACTACAATCAGAGTTGCACGATCAGAAGATTCGCTTTCGCGTTATTGGTTTGAGTAACCAAAGAGATCCACTATGGAAAATTCGTCTGGAACCTTGGCGGGACTCACTAAGGCAGGATACCGCTAGGCTGATTCAAATCAGTACTGGCAATACTAGTAGACAGGTGAGAAATTAAGTGCAGAGGGTTTACAGAAACTATGCCATCCCCAGTAAAACACCCGTACTTGGAATTCCGGACACACTAAAGTAGAAATTTTCTGTCGTATGCAGTCGGTTACGACAGTTTGGTGAAAGCTATTCCAGACGTGTTCAGAATGCAACATTCGCGAGGAACCAGTGGAGCTTTTTCAGATCTCTCAATAAGACCCAACAGAGCGCCCGGACAGTACAGTTTGCGGTAACGGAAGCGAAAGAATATTGGGGTGGACTTTGGGGGTTGCCCGCCTAGCATGTTGAGCATGCTGAGTGGATTAGCGCCGAAGGCACCCGCCATGGCACAACGTCTGGGATGAATTTTAAGGATGTTACCGAAGCGGAAGCACGGTGAGTCAAAAACAGCTCGAAGAACTTGAGGAACTCAGGTCTGGGCCGGGTACAGAATTTCTGGTATAAGAAATTTACCAGCGTACATAGTCAGTTGGTACACAGCATAAATCAAGCCATGAGTCGGCCGGAGGAATTTCCACCCTTCATCATTACGGGGATTAACTACTTTATCTCAAAGAAGGACATGATGCAGGACCCCGCAGACAAAAGACCGATTACTTGCTTACCAACCCCCTAAAAATTCATAACGGCCATTATTGTGTTTTCACGTGTAATGCGCACCTCGAGACCAACAACGTTCTGTCAGGAGCAGAAGTGCCCAGTCAGGCCAAGGGGTTGGAAAGAGCAACTCATTATCGACTCGGTAGTTATAGGACAAGCAAGTAGATACCAAAGAAACCTCTTTAATTGCTATATCGATTATTCCAGGGCTTTCGATAGCGTTCCGCATACCTGGCTAATCGAAACTAATAAATTTTTTGGCGACAGTTATGGATCAGTGCGTACGTATGAGGGTGCTTATGCCTCAGAGCCCATCCGTATTCGAAGGGCATCTTTCAAGAGGATTCGTTGAGTCCCCTTTGATTTTGTATGGCACTGAACCCCCTTTCATGGCTACTGAATGATGCAAGATGGCATGGTTTTGCAATAGAGTATGGCCCACGTGCTAAGTGCGAAGTAACACACTTGATGTACTTAGATGACATTAAATTGTATGCTGGTACTGACGACCATCTTAAAAGTCTGTTGGGAATAGTTGACATGTTCAGCCGTGATATTCGGATGGAGTTTGGATTAGACAAGCGTTGAATCCAAGAATCTATCGGGGAAGAATAGGATAGTCGCATTGAATTTATACGCTGTCCCTTCACTGACTTATGCATTCGAAATATTGCCGTGGACGAAGATCTATCTAGAAAAATTCCGAATATATCATCCAAACTCTACCGTGAAGCGGATGAACCAGCCTCGTGACATCGGAGGTAGGGGTGTGGTTGACGTGGCGGCACAACATCATCACCAAGTCGATTCGCTGCACGCTTATTTTTACAGCAAAGAGCAGATGAGTCCCTTGCATGTGGCTGTCTGTAAGGTAGACTGTGGACTGGCTCCACTTAACTTGAAGGATCAATCTTTGAATCCTCTGAGTGGGGTGAAGTCGGACCAGAGCGAATCGATGAATGGAAGTCGAAGGCAATGCACGGTAAATACGTGAGTTGTCTTTGGCAGCTATTTATAGATTTGCATTTGCCGAAGAGATGGCTGATCAGGCACTCGATAAAGCCAAATGGCGAAACCGATCACGACGGGCCGACCCCGCTTGTGGGTGGAACAAAGGCTGAAGAAAAAAGAAGAACAGATGGCTGTGTGCCGAAGGCTCTTTGCTGTTACGGAGGGATTCATGACGGCGTAGCCGCCTACCCGAGCTTATATAAAGCTGTGCACCACCAGGTACAATGCTGTATGTAAAGTCACGGGAATATGTCCGGTTTACCGATATGAGCCACTTGATAGTACTTGATAGTTCTGCTTACATCATGTACCGGGACCGGCGAGTTCTAGTGATCGCCACATATCGCACAGCAAGCCAGACGTACTATTAGTTGACGAGACAGATCACTCCGTGTATATTATTGACGTTACTATTCCCCATAATAGCAACATTGAACGAAAATACGTGGAGAAGAATGTAAACTATGAACCACTTGCTCGAGAAATCAAAGAAATTTGGCATCTCGAGCGGGTGGTTGTGGTTCCCATAATATTGTTGTGGTTCCCATATATTGTGAGCACCATTTCGAATGCGATGTATTCATGATCGTTTGCCGAGAAGTCTTCCAGTATTCTTTCTCCCCTTCATCGACAGCACCCGTGAAGCATCGTCGCTATTCCCAGGATCTTCTGTCACCCCAACCAGAACGCAGAACGCACAGAACTGTATTATCTGTTAAGTCGAGATGCTTTAGGGCTGAGATCTTGTTTTATCTTCTCAGCGAACTGCGCAAGCAACTCGTGAGTGCACCTTGATTTGTAAGTTGGGAATTATGTTAGTTGCATCTAGCCCTTTCTAGTTTCGTCCTGTAAAGAAGACACCGTCCCAAGCAATATGTGCAACACCATTTGCGTCATAACTCTTGCAGGGAACATAACTCTCCTTTTTGTTAAAAGTCTTTGTTTTGTCACATACTTGATAGCATCTGCCAAATACCCGGCAGGTTGAAGGTGTGTGCCCTGTCACACTTGGGGTTAGTTGCCTGAATTCGTACCCTACATACTATCCTGATTTCCATTTTTGCCGCTATTAAGAGATTTTTTAGCGTCTACTGACCGCCCCACGGATTTCTCAAACGTAACCTTCTCGTTATGAAAGACGATTCTGCTACATTGCCTTTAAACATGATCCTATAGCGGATCTTATTAAAAACTTTCGCAACTCCTCACAGGATGGACACGTATCATCTTGGATAACTGCTATTCTGAGCATATGCCCAGCTAATGAATTATGGCCAATCAGAATGCCCACAATTCTTCTGCAAGTTTTCCTGCTTTTCGACAGGATAAACTTTGCAATATGTTTGTATGCCGTTCCCCTTTTGGTATGAGCCTGGGCTCAGTATAAATTAGTAACGCTATGCTAGTCATGGCGGGGCTCTGATTATGGCACCTAAATCAATCCGTCTCCAAAGAGTACCATGGGTTGATGGCTACACGCAGGTACTCACGTTAAGCCCCCAGGACTTTCATCCCTAACATAGTCATTACAGGCTCTCAGCGAACATTAATTAGTTGCTGATTACTGGCTTCTGTTAAAGGCGATAGCTTATCAATTAACAGCTAACGTTACTTGAAATAAGGAATAATCCTTCCGGTTCTATGTTTTCCTGGTGTTATTTATCTGTCTGCACTATTAAATTAAATTGTTATCTCTTCCTATACTACCTCAGGAAGCAGGCATTGGACACCAACCTGCCTTTTTAGAAAAGTGCTTTTGGATTGTCCAACTTATGAATCTTAGAAACATAATATTCATTCAAATTCCGGCTTTTCTCAACTCTTTAATAAGAAACGTGTTCACAAGCTGTTTAGGTTCTTTTCAACCCTCCAATTATCCTAACAATGTGTAACGTCTAATTGGATCAAAAATATTACCTTTTCTGCCATTTAGTGAATCGAAATTCTCTAAAAGGAAATACACCATGTCCAATACATACACCCGAATAATAAGAATAATTGAAAGCTTTCTGCGTATTCTTGTCCGGGTACGAGCATATCGAAATAAAATTTAAATCCAAAATCTTTTCATTGGAAAAGTCCTGTTTGCCATTCATTCCACTTTCCTTTCTTTCCGGAATTCAATGCGGGCTCCTTGCGCCATTCCGCATGTGTAACTCTTTTTCTGAAGATACATTCAATTTCCTAATCTAAGTATAAAGTGATTAGCTTCTGCTGTCGCATTCATGTGAAGAAAACGCCTTAATCATATCGACATTTTCAGAGCCTTGCCTCTCCGACGAAGTACCCAATTCCTGCTGCCTTTTTTCAGATCCTGTTGACATCATACGAGGATGAATGGTGCAAATTGTGATGCTAACTCTCACCATGTGAGGCAATGAATTCGGCTTTCATGTGTTAATTGCGCGATCCTTGAGCTGCAGCTTTTTATTGGACTCAGGATTGGGATATGCTGAGGCACTGCTGGTGGCGCCGACATTTCGCCTAATTCATTTGGCTCCATAATTAAGAAATTATTTTAGGACATAAACCCTAGCGGAACGATATGGTCAAACGTGTGTAGCACACGTCGTTCGGCCTTAGCATTCCCGGATGAAGCGAGGCACGTGTACTTGCTAATTCCTGCCTTATCACTGCGGGGATTTGTGTGAAAAGAGATGTGAAGTTTGGATGACTTCCATTAAAAGGAAAAACAGCTTCAATAAGTTACAAGGCTCATGCGGACTTGCGGATTTAAAAAAAATTCAATTCAATCCATCATCAGAAATATCGACCCACGAAAACATCCTTGCTCACGAGCCAGGATAATTCCCCAGATTTTGCTTTCTGCCTAAACATTAACTGATTCCTCTGAATTTCGGTCCTTTTTCCCATAAAGCTAGGCACATATGAAAAACACGCATCAAGGGTGAAATCTTTTGTGTAGTTTTGGATTTCGGTATTTCGCATCTCGAATGTGCTTGATTGAAACATTAAATACCCTAACTAGGAAGGATAAAAGTTAGTTTAATCGGGCAAGGTCCCGAATGGGAGGCATTTATCAGGGACATTAAGACAAAGCGGATTTCGGAATTGTTGCAAAAAAGGGAAATTGGGGTGCGGGTTGTGTTAAGTAGTCAATTAATTGACGCTAAGCTCCGACATCTTCAGCAATTGTAGTGGATCAAGAGTGGATGACGTCTTTCTTAAGCCGATCAAAATCTAATTTGTATCGAAGGGAAAAGAAAGTTAAACTTAAAGACCATAAAATAAATGAAACTAATTAAAACCAGATCCTGAACATAAATGGGCTGAGAATATCTTTCTTTTGAATTGAAATATTTGTAAATGATTGACGTGAGTTTATTCTTTGGCTTACTTTTTGTTAATGAGTTTGTACAGAAAGGAATCGATAACAGGCTTAGAATTTAATTTGTTAAGTTTTTAATGGTAATAAGTCTTTCTGAGATTGATCCCTAAGAGGAGTTATGCTAAAAAAGTGCAAGATATCGCACTTCTAGCCAATATTGAAAATTAGAACCGCCTGAAAAAGTACCAATTGAGTCCTTTGATTGATATGCCACATAAATATATGAAGGCTTAGTAGAAAATTCAATAACAAATAAGGTCACCCACTGAATTTAAAGGGTTTACACACTTCATCATTCCAGCAAATTTCATGAAAATTAAGTAAATTGAGTGTGATAAGCAAGAAGATGCAAAGAGGGGTGACCAGGTCTCTCATCAGGTGTTATTCCAGGAGCACACCTATTAATGTCCATGTGTTCCAAAATTGCTTCAAATTAAAACAATTTCGTCAACGTAACCTGTACTCCAGTATTTCTTACCTCTCCTAGTAACTCATCAACTACCATGTCCCACATTAATGGTAATAATACCCCACCTTGTGGACAACCTTGAGTAGTGTTAATTACAGAGCATTTGTACACATCGATTCTTTTGTTGGTCTACTCTCTAATATTCTACCCATCCAGAAGACCAGATTGTTTCCCAATCCCTGGGTGATTAGGGCATCTTGCCTCTGTGTGCGATATGTTATCAAACGCTCCTTCTGTGACATCTCATACTACTTCAGTCAACTGATATAGGGCAGTTTCGGTTGACCGTCCTGTCCAGTAAGCGTGTTGACGGTGATGTTAGGAATTGCGCAATAAAACGATAGTTTACAATTGTCTAAGACTTTCTTCACGGTTTTGGATACGAACGATGTTAGTCTGAAAAATTGAATGTGAGCCTTTTTACCCCGCTTTCGGAATAAAGGCCGCTTCACTCGGTATACATGCCATTAGTATATATCTCAAGACTATGCTGCGCTTTATCAGGATTAGAAGATTCTACGATCGTTTCATAGAAGTAATGCTGGAGTAATGCTGGAAAAATGCCATCTACTTCGAGTGATTTCAGTGGGTTTCGCAAAGTTCCCACTGCACACTTTATACTAGCTTGCGAACATAACCCTTTTGTTAGTTTTCAATTCATCCTTTGCCCTTGTGCACGTTTTACGGTTGTTAGACAGAAGGGTATTGCCTTCTTCCGTAGGGTAGGATCCCCCTCAATCGCGCAAAATGTCCCACCTTCTTTCTTCAGAGAGACAGAGGATATTGCCATGTCTTTGGCTATACCTTGGCATAGTCTGGATGTTTCTGTGGTTTGTTCTATCCTCCACAGAATTCCACAGAAGCTTTTTAGTTTCGCTTCCCTTATCTCGTTTCTATACGTCGTTAGGGCTCTTTTGTAGCTTTGCGAGTCTCTGGTCTGTTTCGCCTGGTTGAAGATTCTT
Organism: Hermetia illucens; assembly: GCF_905115235.1. Taxonomy (NCBI): domain Eukaryota; kingdom Metazoa; phylum Arthropoda; class Insecta; order Diptera; family Stratiomyidae; genus Hermetia; species Hermetia illucens. The sequence goes on from NC_051852.1 coordinate 118,402,374, forward strand.
CAACCTCTCTTCTCATTCTGACTATGTTCCTGTTCCTCCAGGGTACGTTCCCTGATTACCTGACTGTCTTAGGACAGAGGAATCTCGAATTACCTGCATGCTTCCCCCTTGCAGATTACGAATCTGCCTCCGACACAACCAGGGTTCCTGGACCAGCGCTATTCCAATATTAGTCTTATAACTTGTCCTTGTAATTACTGTAGATGCAGCTTTTGCATGGTGGAGGTTTACTTTGGGCTATTTTAATACTGACCATTGGCTCCATTAGTGCTTGGAGCTCTTTTCAAATATCACCGCATTAGCACACTTAACCTCTGATCGCTGCGAGATTTCCGCTTTCTTATGAACAGGTTTAAGTTTTTGGGGGCATTTTCTTCTTACAGCTGATTTCCGCTGCTCCATTGCCTGGGAACTGATTCTCAAAGCTTAGGTCTGTCCTGAGCTTTGTTAAGGGCCTCCTCTGGTTTCAGGGCTTCGTTCAGATAGCGCAGATACCATTTAGCACCTACGTCACTGAAGCCTGTTTCCTTCCTGACATTTGATTGCACTGCTTGGCCCCCCAGTTTCTCCATTATTGAGTTTAGTCACCTGATTCTCAGTATTGCAGAGATTTGCTTCCACCTGATAGGCCAGTTTGTGTGCAGTGGGAGTCCTGCTTGTTTGTTGTTTTTAATATTTTTTTTATGACAGGTGTACTTATTTGAATCCTACGAGCATGGGAGTTAGGAGATTCGCCGTGAGAACTTACTTGCATGAAAAATATGTTTGGTGTACTGGAGAAACCGCTGATAAATCCAATGCAAATGCATTTGGTTCAGATGTTTTTATTTAAATACTCGCAGTCTCCAGACGCAGAGAACTTATCCATACTATTACGAGGCATTGATGGAAGTTCAGCAAAAAGTTGAAGAGCCAGAGCGATCAGGGTGTAATTGCAAGCCCTCCCCATAAAATGACCCTAAAATAATGATTTCGTGAGGGAAATCTGAATAGGCCAGAATTTTCCTGGGTATTTACCTGGGGCCCCTCTAATCCGGGCATCTCTCAAAGCTAATCGAGTTAAAGCGAAGTACCTTTAAAATGTTTCTTATATAGCTGCGGTATCTACGTTCAGCGGAGTTACCCTTGTTATAATTTTTTCGATACCCTTATATATGTGGCCGACTAGAAAATTTCTATCCTTCTAGTTCTTTTGGATAGAATACTCAGATTCTTCCGGAGTTTTATTGTACAAGCTTTTTAAAATCATGAACAATGTGGTGTGCTGAATATCTAAATCAAAAAGTCTACGCACCAGCAGCTTCCTAGAATTTATTAGCGGGGGCTTTTGGAAGTAGGCGGATTGGCCCACGTCCCATCTGTCGATGTGCCTCGTTGAGAGAAGCAAAAAATTTCGACTTCACCTAATATGTGTAGCGTCCACGCCACAAAAGTATACAACAAATAAAATGTATCAAAACTACATTAAACATAAAATACGAACACTGTACACACCAAAAAATAAATCTAATTATCGCCATATTTATTCATAGACTGGTTTCTCAAAAGCAATCATTTTATTTTTATCGAACTTCCTCATACAACATATGCATACACTTCCTAATCTATTGTTTTACGGGAACTTGCTCGAGACATATTTAAACAATATTATACACCGGGTTCTTATTTTACATTTTTCTCCAAACACATGCTTCAGCATCCATGAATAACAGACACTTACAATACACATGAAATTGAACTGTATAAAGGGACTTAGAAATGTTAAAATTAGTTCAGTTTTACTACTACACCGAGATCGAGCACATCAATTCGTCGAGCGCGCCAAGTTCCTAATTTGATATCTCGCTATTATTCTCACACTCTGTAAAATCCCGATCCTGTTATCATTTTTATAATAAAGTTAAACTCGTGTGCTTATAGTCTTAATATAAGTTCCATTGAGTAGTTCTTATAGCATAAAAGTGTAGAATTTTACTTATTTACCGTACCATACCTCCCAAATATGCATAAGAAAAATGCAAGAAGACGAGCCACGAAGATAAATATGACAATCACTAAAATTATGCAAGAAATAGCAAAAGTAAGTCGAAAATCGGAATGAAATTGACCCTTTAAAATAGGCGATAATTTTCAATACCACTGTACGATTTTACACCCTCCTTAACCTTAAAGCAAAACTTTGACAGCTCAATCAAAGCACTTGCCGAAAACATCAAGTTGACCGAGCTGCTCTGCTCAGGAAATTAAGTAGCTCTCCAGGCGTGAACCCGTTTGAGGCGCTTATAAAATTGTTTTGCGATGATTCAAAAGTCGCTCATGCTCACAGATCATCTGCCTTCCTCCCTTTCTGAAAATTGTCCATAGTTGATCCCCCAGCAAGAAATGGGCACCTACGCCTTGCACAGATCTCCAAATCCCCTTCGTTGAGGTTGTCAAACCGTGCATGTCCAGTGGAAAACCCTCCTGGCGGGGTCTCTTTCTGCAGGCTCATATGTTTCTTCGATACTTTGGGGCATTTTTGTGACGGTAATCTATTCACTACTGATGTCATCGTATTTGTTGCTGGTTTAGCAAAAAACACTATTAATGGAAAGGGTGCTTCGGAGGCCTTGGTATGACACCGACGGTCAACTCTATGAGTATGCTATCTCCACAGGTATGTCAAACGGTTCTGTACTGGGTTTACTGCTATGGAACATCATATATCATACAAAGATGACCTTAATATTCCGGTTCCGGAGGAAGCACTGGTGACGAGCTACGCCGACGATATAGCGGTGGGGGCAACACAGCAGCATCCATAAGATCCTTATGCAAAACAATCAGTCATGTTAAGGCTTGGACTGAATCACGCGAGGGAAAAAATAGAAGCGGTCTGGCCTGCATTTCTAAGGACCATAAGCGAAATTGCGCTCAGAATTGACAATCATATTATTACTTGCAGGCCAGCCATACAATACTTGAGAGTGATGCCAGATACGAAGCTCAATTTTAAGCAACATGGTTCTGGCGAGAATAATGCCAAATATAGGAAGACCAGAATATATTAGATGCATGAGAATAATAATAATAATAATAATCGTTGGCGCAACAATCCATATTGGATCTGGGCCTTGAAGTGTGTTAGAGCACTTCATTCAAGACCGTAACGGTACACTAGGAGGCAATGTGGTCAGCATTGCGCTCGCCCGAGATTATTACCCTGATTTGACTCAGGTACTCATTCACAGCTGAGTCGACTGGTATCCGACGTCAAATCACGATGCAAATTCCACTGCCACCAGTGAGATTTGAACCGCGACCTTCCGTATGACAACCTAGTGCTCTAACCACTGAGCTATCCGGACACGCATGCATGAGAATGACAGTTCGAATTGTCGATAGATGGAAATACCTTTGTAACCGGTTTGAATCTTACATGTATCAATACTGTATCCCAAAGGCCTATCTGTCAGTTATCTAACGCAGTCGACTTTATTGCTACATCGTGTCAACAAATGTGTTTGTGCCGAAATTGTCAAGTTTTGCATCTGTAAAAAGTTATTTGCAGTTAGTGTTTGTGTGATTATTTATTATTATAATATTATTTTAACAGTTCGTATGTGCCAAAAATATTTTAAATCGTTCAAAGATGGTGACTTCAATCAACAAGACAAAGACCATGGACGACCGAAGAAGAAGTCTGAAGATGCCAAATTGCACGAATTGGATGCAGACTCCTGTAATGAACGACGAAAAGTGGATATACCATAACAATCTGAAGCGCAAATCATGGGTTTTGGAGTGGTGTATTTGGAGGGACCAGAAAGGAGTGATCCACTAAGAGGTCTTGAAACCTAGTCAAACGGTGACGGCAGGCCTTTAATAATAATAATAATAATGGCATAACAATCCATATTGGATCAGGGCCTTGAAGTGTGTTAGAGCACTTCATTCAAGACCGTAACGGTACACTACAGAGCACTGTAGGAGGCAATGTGGTCAGCATTACGCTCGCCCGAGATTATTACCCTGATTTGACTCAGGTACTCATTCACAGCTGAGTCGACTGGTATCCGACGTCAAACCACGATATAAATCCCTCTGTCACCAGCGAGATTTGAACCGCGACCTTCCGTACGACAGCCTTGTGCTCTAACCACTCAGCTATCCGGACACATATTTTGTTAAATAAAAAAGCAAATGCATTCATTTCGTACAAAAAACCGAACAGTCATTTTCACACACCTAATACTTGCAGGCTACTTATTGCAAGGAATCTTACTTTACGCTCTATACAGTCTCAATTTCAAGAAAAAATTCATATCTCTTTTAACGACATAAACTGGATGCTATGAGCAAAAAGATAGCTCTAAAGGTGAGTTCTGCCTCGGAGACCACTTAGAATGATGCAGCACTCGTCATCACGGAAATGATGCCGAGATGACAAGCATACGCAACATGAAGTCCACCTCTCCTCTAACAAAAACGGAGATCTCCGAAAGGAAGAGATCTATATAAATCGACGACAAGAGTATTGGGGATGCTCAAGTAACGCTTAGTTGACACATAAAGGAGTTAGTGGAGAGATTGCATAGGGAAGCTGATTATAATTTGACCCAGTTTCTCACGTGGCGTGGGGAATAGCGTCACTATCTCAACACGTTAGACATTTCACCTGACTGATACAATGGAGTCCCAGAGGGCAGAGGGTCCATATTTTTTCAATGCCCATGAGCGAGAGAAAAAACCTAAAGGGGATTCTAAGTATGGCACTGATGTCGGAAAATTTAATACGGAAAACATTAACATACCAGGAAAATTAGGATTGGATCAACTCTATCCTCTGTAAGCTCCGAAAAGCAGTGGAGACAAACAAGTCATACTGGGTTGCATGTGTATGTCGACTATTGACTTTTTCTGGGCAAAAATAAGGCCAAATCTCATTTTGAGGGATTTTGAGCAATCGGCCAGGCACTTAATGAATGGGCTCTCGACTGAAAAAGTTGAGTAGCAAACGCGACTGAGCGCAGTTTATTAGGGGTTCTTGTTCAGTCTAGCATAATATTTGTCAATGAGAAGCATCCTTCAATATTATGGCCTGAAGATACCAAGGTAAGGTGGGAACCCCAAAAGTCGTTTCTTCTGAAAATCTGAGAAAGAAGAAATATCAATTGATAATGTGCCTGGTTCTTGATAGCAGCATTCGGGTCATGAATTTTTCGGCTCCACGTGCGCGGTGGTTTTGCTTCTGGCAATATTCTATGGTGGTACTTAACATAAGGTTCCAGTACAGAACTATGCATCAGATTGAATGGCAGGCTTTGCAGCTGACACCGTGCGCTAGTCGATGGTAAAATTTCGCAATTTTCTAGGTTTTCTTTTGTTCGTGTTTAACCTTGGTCAACTCGAATGGCCTTTTGGCCGTCTATTATAATCTCCATAAGTCATACAGTTATAGCTTATAATATCCATAATGGGTCAAATTTTTAGTCATTGTCTCCCCTGCCTCAGATTTTCAGGAGGCGAGGCTTCCCAGACAACCTTGACATCATCAGACCACAATAATGGAGAGTGTCAGTTTCGCGAAACTAGGAAGGTACGTCCGCAAGAAGAACGCCTTGATGACGGAGCTTGAGCTATGAAATGCGTTATTTTGAAGATAGGAGCCGAACCGTGTTCGGAAAAGCACAACCTCAGTCTTCTTGCGCATTTTCAGTTTACACCAAAATCATAATTCTGATTTCCTCAAATGTTCTGCACAATCACTTCGTCTACTGATTCACCAGAGTAATCGAGGGGTTCTATCAGTCTACGCTCGGCTGTACCAATTGCGTAGATCGTAAACCGTACTAGCCGGAAAGTAGAGAAATTGGCTCTGCGGACGAAATCTTAGCCCACGACATAGCAATTTTAGTTTAGTCTTCCGTTGCGAAATTTTGTCGCCGATCGGCTCCTGCAGTACGACCTCGCATCAACTTTAGGAAGCATTACAAGGAAGCTCCTAGGAGGCAACAATAGTCTATACACGATCCGTTATGATAGACTTAAGCGATAGTATCTGGCATTCTTGTGGTGAGTTTTCATGCTCCAGCTCATTATATCCAAATGAGGTGTGCTTCGAATCTGTTGTGAATTTCGTAAAGGTTATTGTATCCGGACCTTTCGATGTGCTCATAAAAGTTGCGTCCATTGTCAAATTCGTTCGTTACATGCACCGCACGTGTTCGGGCAAGCAAATATTCCGAGACTTGATACACAGTGAGCGTGTATGAGCTTGACAATTGAAATGCAACCAATCTAGCTTGCACCAATCTATCTCGTACCAATCCTCCCATCTTTGAAGCGATATATGTGTCAATCGCCCTTACATTCTGTGTGAAAGGTACAACTCAACCCTAGGAGTCTTTCCTCGTGTCCTAAAGCCACCCTCAGTCAGCGGTCGCAAATTCTATCCAACCACGCCGGGAGACTTAATAAACTATCTCTCAAAGGATAAAGAGCATTCGGCCTAAAGGACATGGAGCCCTACGTTGGGCGCTATTTGAAATTACTTAAAGAAATTTAAATAGCTGAAAGTTCCTAGTTGGCCCTGTAAGAACACACTCAAAGTATTCCCAGCTTGTGATAAGAGTCGACAAAAAGGGATAGACATTTGTTAGCTAGCAACCTGCAAATTTTACTGCCATTGAAGCGTCAAAAACGTCTCGGATAGGGACTGACCTTACGGAAATCACCTTTGGCTATCGAAAACGGACTATGATCGGTTTTATTAATGTGCGCACGCTCCTCGATAACGGTGGCGCGGGTCCTCGTTTTCTCCGAGTTTATTTCAGCGAGATAAACTGAATATTCTGGGTCTAAGCGAAATAAGATGGTGAGACTATGGAGAGTAATCCTCTTCCTCTTGCAATAATGCACTTTTGTATTCTGGAAAGTCAAGTGGTGGCTAACGCGAATCCGTTGTCGGTTTGCTTCAGACATCTACTGCAAGGCGTGCTCTCTTGACCTGGGAGCTGGTTTTGGACAGACTACTAACTGCAAGATTTCGGTCCAACTTAAGGAGCATCATAATTGTACAATTCTCGGTTGCCGCACAGGTCGTCGGCTACGTCCCGAAGGGGCGTCATTTAATCTAGCTGATCTGAATCGTAGAAGCGGATCGATGAATGGAAGGGGTTGCAGACTCTATTGACTGTTGCCAGTTATAGTGAGCAAAACGGACTGAAACTACGAAATCGAGTGAAAATGCGAAAAACTTAACGTAGTGTACACCGTGGCAAGAGTGAATTTGCTGAAACGGAAGAAGTCGCAGATCGCACAGATTACAGAACTGAACCACGAAAGAGCTTGTATGTCGTTGCAAATCTTTCGATGGTCTTCTGAAGGACGTCAACAGTCGACTTCTCGTTCGCGATGATGGGCAACTAAAGAAATGGAATCAACACTTTACCGCTCCTCCAAGCAGAAGAGAAATCATTTTTGCCATCAATGCACTCAAATGGAGTAAAGCTGCTGCGCTTGACGGTCTCCCCGCAAAGTTATTTATCATTGCACCTGCAGTTACTGAAAATCTGCTGCTTCCACTCGTACGGATTTCGCGGGAATGCGAGGCCTTTCCCAGAGAGTGGAAGAAGGGGATGAACGTCAAGATGCCTAAGAAGAGGATCCGTTTGGAGTGTGACAATTGGAGGGGTATTTGCGTCGTCCCTGCCATCGCAAAGATAATAGCTAAAGTAACCCTGGAATGCATCAAAGAACATCTCGAAAACTTGATCAACAGAGAGCAGGATGGTTTCTACTCCGATCCTCCTGCATTGACCACATAAGGATCCTGCGGTTTATTTTCAAACAGTTCGCGGAATTTGCGTCTTCGCTGCATCGGCTCACCATCGATTTCGAGAAAGCGGTCGATAGCAGGGGCATTCTCGATAAACTCTCAGCTATTATCAGAGTGACATATAATAACGCAAAATGTCACGTGTCGCAACTTGGCAAAATCTCTGAGAATTTTGAGATCGAAAGTCGAGTCCGCCACGGCTGCATCCTGTCGTCGTATTATTTCTTCTTGTCATTCTTGATGCTGCCTTGTCCGGAGGACATGGAGGAATTCAATGGACAATGACATCTTTCCTCAAGCACCTTATCTACATTGATGATATCTGTTTGCTTTCTGGCCGAGTTATGGACCTTGGCTAAATGGGTCTGGATTTGGAAAGAGAGGCAAGTGGAATTTAACTGAAGATAAACACCAACGAAATCAAAGTTCTCAGCCTGATGGGTCATCGCACTCTTCCTATCCGCATTAATGGACAGAAAATCGAAAGCGTCGTCAATCTGTACATCTAGGAAGCGTGGTTTCCGAAGATGTTGATGGATGTTGCCCGACGAATTAAAACACTAACTAAAATTGCTAGATTCGCTTTCGCTGCCCTATCTAAAATCTGAAAATCCAGTTATCGCAACACCGAGATTGAATTGAGACTGTTCCGTGCTAGTGCTCTTTTTGTGCTGCTACGTTGGATTAGAACATGGAAAGTGAATTTTACTGTTACCCACGTCAGATAACCGTGAACGATGGCCTGTAGGTGTGGGGAACGCGCTATACCCTACCAAGGGGTGAATGACAACCATATATATAGAAAAGTTCCTTGCGATAATGTAAGTATAAACTTTAAAGGAACGTTATCTTTGGCAATCTGCCTAATTTACGTTACAATTGCGGGTAATATCTCATAGTACACAGGCGAGAATTATACCCTCAGTGACCATTATACAATCATTTGTTACCAATAAAGGAGCCACAGGACATGAGGCCCGCACGTTCCGAACCGCAAAAAGCATTAGATTGGTTTGTGAAAACAGTGGTTGAACAATTCATGGATGGCTAGACGTCGAGCATCCCAACGTGTCTCTATAACACTATGCATTGTGGGAGATACACATTCCTGAACTGAGCTATTGGTTGATCAGTGAATTGACAACTTTCGGAAGGAAAGAAAAGTGCACTGAAGTTAACTATTAAGTGAAGCAAGAAGGAATTTTTCAAGGAACTCTAATCGGAGGGGGGCCTAAATTCTTCCGGAAGCGTATATATATTATGATAGGAGGGCTCCGAGGTCATCAATCTTGGTAGATCACGTCTTAATTTTCTGGAAATTTTTTATTAACAAGCCGGGAAACCGGAAGCTGGACGCTTCAGGTACGAAAGGTTTTGTGTATTTCTTAGTACGTAGCACGTAATATACCCATATATTATGTGAGAGCATCCACTTTCCGGTGATATTGACTATGAAGTCTTCAATTTTCAAAGAAGCAACAAATTTGAGGTATTATAACTTTGTTAGTAATAGTGCGATTTCCACCAAACTTGGTAAGATCATGCTCTATATTATTGCCTATATCACTACAAAATTTCATGGTACCAGGATGAACTTAAGAGGGTTTCTAACCAATTACGAAAAATTGTAGTAATATACTATTATTAACTTTATTTAAACAGATATCGGCATGGAAGGTATTTCGGAGCCCAGGCACCATATATTGGCACCCTCCTGACTTTTTTCAGATTTTTCGGTTCAGTAGTTTCTGAGAATGGCCCCCTTAAAGAAGTGATCACTTTCAACCCCCCGCGCTCCCCACCCTTCCAACGAATGTCAAAACTAAGATCGGCTTTGAAAAGTACTAATCGAGACCTTTAATTTGATACCCCACATGACTATATTTGATGAAAAAAAATTTTACACCTCCCTTCTGCATGTATGGGGACCCCCCCTTAAAGTCGACGTAAAAGGATGTAATTCACTGTATGCGTGAGCGTTCACAGTTCCCACCTTTCTACTAAATTTGGTGTCAATCGCTATAAGCGTCTCCGAGAAAAATGCGTGTGACGGACAGACAGACAGACAGACAGACAGACGGACAGACAGACAGACAGACAGACAGACAGTAAACCGATTTTAATAAGCTTTTGTGTTTACAGAAAACCTTAAAAAGGTGAGTGATGCTGGCGACTTTCAAAAACATCTAGACCAGCAGATAGATAGTTCTGGGCTCCATTTTTGCGGAATATCATAAGTATATATTGATAGACTTAACCTTCCGGTAACCAAGGATTGGGCGACCAGTATTTACACCAACGACGTAACACTGCGGTTGTAATGTATGCTGAATTACATTCATCGGAAGTAATCAGTGCAGGTAAGGCTTGCTTAGTTGAGTAGAAAAGCAGAGGCAGTCCTCAAAGCAAAATGCCGAATGGGAAGTTATCACCTGCAAGCCGCCCATTAACATATCGCTAACAAAGCATTTAGCATAACTATGGTTATGGCAAGAATAATGCCAAACAGAAGAGCCCTAAAGCGCGCTTGCATCAAGGTTGGAAAATCCGTCTTGCTCAATACAATACGAGTAAGGGGAGGACACTACATAGGTCATAGTGAGTGCGGTCTATGAAGGGGAATTTATAAACAAATGATCTACCTTCGGGATCATCTCGGGAATGGCGTCGATTGATATCCTGCTTCAATTTAACCCGCCAGAAAGGCAGAGAAAGTTCTAGGTAGAAATCCTTTGACATGGAAATACCACGGTTTCCAAGACGAAGTCAAGTAGTCAAAGCTTCGAGCTAATGTCATTTCGCCTGACACCAAAACAACGAACAAAAGGGGAAAAAAGGAGAACTGGAAACTAGCAAAAGAAGTGTGCTCGGAATCTAGAACCTTTAAACAACTCCTATGCCGAGTAGGAGGATGGTCCGCTGAAGCTGACGGATATATTACGGGATACCATAGAAACATAGGAAATAGTAAATATGAGGATACCCTATGTGATGGAATCCAAACTAGACTAAAGGTTACTAGTGTCTGGCGCATTTTCAAGACGGTCGGGAGTACTAGCGTGGCGGCCAGGTGCCTAAATCGAAAGAAGATTGTAATCATTCTAGGCGGTATCCCGAATTATTAATACCGAGGGAGAATATGACAGCAGGGCTTCACTTCGATAAGACACTTGAAACACGTCGGACTAACAGGGAAAACATACGACATACGACTTAATCCAGCAACTGATTACTTGGTACATCCCCTCAGCGAAGGGAGTGGATGCCGGGGTTATCAGTCCAAGAGAAATGTACTTGGAATCAATGGGTAAGGATAGTAGTATATTCCAGGAAATATACGCCATAGACAGAGGTGCCTCCTAATTCCGCCATGCTATGAGCATAGTATGCTGGTCCCAAGCCCAGGTAAAGAAGGAGGGTTTGAGCAAGCGTACTTTGTACTATCCTCAGTAAAACAAAAATAAAATGCTCAGGTTAGGGGAAAAAATAAAGAAAGTATAGTTGGAGTTATTCTACTACGCTAAATCCCACATGATCTCTTTGTGACAGGTACGCGACAGGCCGACCAAGTAAATGCATCCAGTGTCGTTAGAAATAACATGATTGGACCAGGTAACAAACCTCGGAAAAATGGTAGGGCGTCCACCTCAGTCGACGCGGCAGGGCGGGCCCCGGTCACGCCAAGAAATGGGCAAGGGTTTTTAACGTATGGACGGCGTCAGAACGTAAGTAAGTTTGTCCGAGCAAAACAAATAAGTGCCTCTTCGCTAAATATTAGCATCCTAACTGGAAAGACCGAGAAACCCTTCGTCCCTACCGCAAAGATGCCCAATGAGATTCCATGCCTCTTTGCCGCTAGATTTGCTCCTCCGGTATACAGTCTTCTTACCCTGCAGGGTGATACTTGCAATCTTTCTGCCTGGTGCGGCCGGAACACATTAACAACCTTGACAAGATGTTCCCCTGATAAGGTATGCGCTGGAAGGCATTGAAGGATTCGTTTGTGAAATGTCTTAAACCAGTGAGTTAATATGCGCTAGTTGTTGGTCTACGGATGGCGAATATTTCACCTGTATATAAGTCATGTGATGGATCTCATCTATGCTCGTGGCATTTATGGACGTCTACAATCGGCTAGTTTATTTATGAGCCGGAGGGTGCAGCTTTGGCTTAATATTCCTTGTGTTATTCAACCTGGGAATAGATGAATTCTCAATGAGATATTTCAAAAAGCCTTTGGATATGCACGAAGTTCAGTATGCTGGGTGTATGCCCATATTACTTCGAGGAGATGTGCACACGTTCCACGTGCTGGAACAAACCTTATAGTTTAATAACTACCCAACTTCGGGCAAAATGAAATAAATTTTCTAATTTAGACAAACGGACTCTTCTTCCTTCACTATCCATTTTCAGATTTTAAATTCGAGTAATAAAACTCTAATAAAATGCTGGCAAAAAATCGGGATAAATCAAGGAAATATCAAAAGCATGAGTTTCATACGAAGCGACATAAATCGCACAATTTGGCAACTATCAGAACATAAATAACAAAATAGTAACCACATCGACGACAATCTGTCCTCACTAGACAGCACGGAGCGTCATGCTATCGCTTCATAAACTACCCCCAGATAAAATATGAAAAGTTTATGGAAGAAACAGATGTTTTCCATCAAATTCTTCGCAAGGACTCTTTATTGTCATCGCCACGAGTACGAATGTCTCTGCATTTGTTGCAGCTCGTTATGGCTGCAGTTCTGCACTGAGGAAATAAATTAATGCAACTGTTCTTGGGATACTTTTGATGTTGAATGCAGATGCGATAGCAATGAAGTTGTAAAATCCTTGCTGACAATGTTTCATGATGGAGATGCTGACAAGGCGGCGATATCGTAATCGGTTTATCATTGCCCAGGATACTGTTGCTGGGGATTTATTGCGTAGTGTTTATGGAGCTGCTTTTCTTTATGAAATCCGGCCATATTAGAACCGTTTAATCGCGCTAAGGAAACGAAGATAGTATTCAATAAAAGGAGGATTTATTGTTGCTGTTGCGGAATTTGTTGCACGGAGCGATCAGATTTAATGGCCATAGAGTTCAAAGTGGAACAATTGGGGAGCTTTGTAATAAAGTCCCCTTCAACGACAATTCGTGCTAAATTCATTAAAAGCTACACGTGGGGAATATACTAGAACCTTAAAATAGAATTAGAATACCAACTGTTGAACTTGATGGGACTTACACACGTACCAGCAGGTAAAATTACGGTGAACGTAGGTTATGTTATTATAGGGAGAACTTCAAATTGACAAAATGGAAAATGGATGAATTGGTTACATATCGGCAAAGCGTTTCGAAACATTTCAAATCGATAGTTAGGAACAAAGTATTCGACAGTACAGTAAAAGTGAATAGGTATAGCAGGGTCCTTTGTGGACCTTTGGCATTTTGACAGGCCTGGTGACAAAAAGATATTAATTGCTATTAGATGGATTTGTGACCAAATATTATTTTCAATAAAAAGAAAAGGGGGGGGGGGGGATTGGTTCCCAAAATAGAGTAGAAATTTGCTTCAACTTTTTCTTTCTGTTGATTCACTGGCCAATAAACATCCTGTGAGGTGAAGTTGAAGTTTCGGTATCAGAAAAGTTCCAAAATTTGCAGGGCCTATAAATTTCAATTCGGCTAGTTCGGCAAGGAGCAGGCTCCGGATCCTTCTGCATTGACCACAAAAACATTTTATGCATTATTTTGGACCGTGCGCTGAATTTAACCCTCACTTCATCTGTTTTTCATCGATTTGGCGAAAGTTTTCAGAGAAACTAATAGCAATTATCAGAGCGAAAAATGTCATGTGCTGCAATGAGGCAAAATCTCAGAGTACTTTGAGGTTTAAAGCGGAGTTCGTGAAAGTCGCATCTTTTCACCCATAATATTTCTTCTTGTTATCAATAACGTTATTTGTGCTGCTTGGTTCAGAGGCCGTGAAGTAGTTCAATGGACTATGACAACTTTGCTCAAACACGTCGATTACGCTGATGCTCTCCCACCGGATCGTGGGCATTGGCCAAATCGCTCTAGATTTGAAGAGATAGGCAGGTAGAGTTGGACTGAAGATAAACACAACCAGAATGAAGATTCTTGGTCGGACGGGTCATCGCACTCTCCCTACCTGTATTAACGGGCATCGAAGAAGCATCTAGGAAACGTGGTTTCTGCACTCTGCGTCACGGAACTGGTTGTCGCTCGACTCGTTAAGGACGCTAAATCCAGTTTCGCTGGTTTGTCTAAAATCTGGAAATGCAGTTATCCCAACACCGACTTCAAGTTGATACTGTTCTATGCTATTGTGCTTTCTATATTGTTATAATATATGGGAGTAGCATATTCAAAGTGACTCCCCTGTTGGTCAAACACTTCAAGCCATCGTTAAGATGTCCCTACTACGTATCATTGGAGTACACTGGCCTGATGTTATTATAAACGAAGAACTTGGTTGGTGTGCAGGCATGGCACTCATATACACTGTGATCGGAAAACGGAAGTGCCAGTGGATAGGTTACACATTAAACATGAGCGACAATTATATTGGTGGCTACGATACCAAGTGAATCCACACTCCCAAGATAGCCGACGGGTAGCTCGCCCAAAAGGCACTTGACGAAGACCAGTAGGGGAGGAATGTTGGTATCATGTGAAATCCAGAGAGAACTTAACAAATATACCTATATACATATATATAAACATCATCATCATCAACAGCGCAACAACCGGTATTCGGTCTAGACCTGCCTTAACAAGGAACTCCAGTCATTGCGTAGGCTACGGAATCGTCCATCCTCGCCTGTAGGGGGCCAAAAATTCTTCGGAAGATTCGTCTCTCGAACGCGGCTAAGAGTTCGCAATTTTTCTTCCTAAAAAAGTTTTCGAGGAATACATGAGGACTGGCAAGATCATTGTCTTGTACAGTAAGAGCTTTGACAAAATGGTGACACGTTTCGAGAGTAAGCTGAAATAGGCTCTATTGGCTGACAACAACAGTGCGCAGATTTCATCATCGTAGCTGTTATCGGTTGTGATTTTCGACCCTAGATAGGAGAAATTATCAACGCCTCAAAGTTGTATTCTCCTATCTTTATTCTTCCCGTTTGACCAGTGCGGTTAGATGTTGTTGGTTGGTTGGTTTTCGGTGCTGACGTTGCCATCATATATTTTGTCTTGCCTTCATTGATGTGCAGCCCAAGATCTCGCGCCGCCTGCTCGATCTGGATGAAGGCAGTTTGTATGTCTCGGGTGGTTCTTCCCATGATGTCGATATCGTCAGCATAGGCCAGTAGTTGGGTGGACTTGAAGAGGATCGTACCTCTTGCATTCACCTCAGCATCACGGATCACTTTCTCGAGGGCCAGGTTAAAGAGGACGCATGATAGCGCGTCCCCTTGTCGTAGACCGTTGTTGATGACGAATGGTCTTGAGAGTGATCCTGCTGCTTTTATCTGGACTCGCACATTAGTCAGGGTCAGCCTAGTCAGTCTTATTAATTTCGTCGGGATACCGAATTCTCTCATGGCCGTGCACAGTTTTACCCTGGCTATGCTATCATAGGCGGCTTTAAAGTCGATGAACAGATGGTGCAACTGTTGTCCATATTCCAACAGTTTTTCCATCACTTGCCGCAGAGAGAAAATCTGATCTGTTGCTGATTTACCTGGAGTGAAGCCTCTTTGGTATGGGCCAATGATGTTCTGGGCGTGTGGGGCTATCCGGCCTAGCAAGATAGCGGAGAATATAATAATACTCAGCAACGTGACATCTCTATAATTGCTGCACTGTGTGATATCTTCCTTCTAATGTATGAGACAGATAATGCCCAGTTGCAAGTCGTCAGGCATTGATTCGCTGTCCCATACATTGAGCACAAATTGATGAACCACTTGGTGAAACTGGTTGCCTCCATATTTAACCAATTCGGCTGTAATTCGATCGGCTCCTGGCGACTTATGATTTTTTAGCCGATGAATTGCACGGACTGTTTCTCCTAAACTTGGTGGTGGCAGTATTTGTCCGTCCTATTCAGTTGGCGGGACCTCCAATTCGCCGATGTTCTGGTTGTTCAGTAGTTCATTAAAGTATTCAACCCATCGCTCTTATATGTCCATTCTGTCAAAAATCAGATTTCCCTCTTTGTCTCGGCAGGATGAGCATCGAGGTGTATAAGGTTTCATCCTGCCGACTTGTTGGTAAAACTTAGGCGCCTGTTCCGGTTGCTCGCTGTAGTTTTCGAGTTCACAGACCTGTTCTCCCAGGTTTCCTTTTTCCGTCCGTGAAGTCGCTTCTCCGCTTGCCGGAGTTCGTGATAAGTCCCTGCGCGTGCGCGCGTTCTTTGCGAATACAACATTACTCCTTTGCTAACCTACATTCATCGTCAAAACAGCCGTTCCGACTCTTTTTGCAGCTGGGTCGTATTTATGATAGCGTTCTTCAGGTGATTGTGAAAATCATTTGTTAATACTTCATCTTCAGGATCTCTTCCCTCTTATAGGTGTTGCGGGGGACTGTGTTATGGATAGCTTCAGTGTTAACTCTCACTTGATTGTCACAGGGGATTCTGAGCGGTGTTGTTATTCGAACTCGGACTACCATGCCAACGAGATAATGATCCGAGTCTATATTGACCCCCCTATATGTTCTGACATCCATCAAGGCTGAGAGGTGGCGGTGTTCGATCAGCACGTGGTCAATTTGGTTGAAAGTGGTCTCGTCTGCAGAGGCCCACATTTGTTTGTGGACCGCTTTCCGCGCAAACCAGCCATTTCGTGTGACACTGCTAATTGAATAATCCGCAGTCCGTTATTATTCGTAGCAAGTTTTTTTCCATGTAGGGTGTGTAGGTGTGCCCTACCCAACCCCCAACCTGGAGGACCAGTTGGCACAATTTGTCCCGTTTTTAGGCGCGAGAGACTCGCCTTCATCCTTCTCCGTCTGCAGCTTTTCGTTAAGAAAGAGCTCCCAGCGGTTACCACGTGGAGGTGGAGATAGGGTTTGGCAGTAGAGTTGTTGGTGTTGGTTCAGCAGGTATTTCCCAGGTTTTATGCTCCATCGTGGGTACGAATACACGTTTCGCCCTGGTATCTATATATATAAACATATATATAAACAAAGGAAGATTCGTCAACTATGCCACGCACTGGCACACGCATGTGTAGAGTTTGCAACAAAAAAAGTTTTCTATTCTTTCTATTCCTCCTGCTCAGACTTAATTCACACCTCATCACACGCGTCCACACGCATCCTGAAGAGAATCAAATGCGGGTGTAAGTACATCTATTTCGTGATGGTAATTTATAAGCGCTGCTTCCATTAGTTGTGTAGAGTCTATCAGCAGCGTATCTCTGCTGTACACCAAGGTCACTTTTAGTTGTTCTTGTCCTTGTTGGAAAGCTTTGTTTTAGTTTGCTTCAGAAATTTACTTGCTCTAATTGTTTTTCTTTTGTCTCTAGTCCACGCAGTAATGCGCATTTACCGGGAAAATAGATTTATTCATTCGATTGGTACAGACGGTTAAAATTCTTCAAAATAATCTCCTCTTGCAGCGATACACCTGCGGAGACGATTCTGCCACACCTGGAAATCATCCTGAAACTCCTCGACTGGAGTGCCTCTCAGGAACATTGTTCTCCATCGACACCTAGTGCTTTCCCATCAGCTCTTTTTTCAGTCGGGGGAACCAAAAAAGTCACATGGAGTCAAGTCAGGGCTGTATGGAGGGTGGGGCACCATGGAGGCCTTGTTCTGGGTCAGGAAGTTTGTAATGACGAAGATCGGGTGGCTGTGGGCATTGTCGTGGTGGAGGTTGAAAAAGTCTTTGATGTCAGGCCTGACACGTGCGATCTATCGTTTCAGTCCTTGCGATACAAACTCAAAATTGACTATTCCTTTGACGTCGAAGAAGACAATCAATATTGTTTTGATGCGAGACTTGCTCATGCGCACTTTTTTCTTTTAGAAGAAGATTGTGAGTGTACCTTCCGTATTGGGATCTCTAACTGCATCCCCCCTTAGAGGCCTCTTAAAGCATTTGATAAGTTTCCGTGGCATTCTCCCAAGCCACACACAAAACTGGATTGCAAATCGCTGTTTCAGTGAGCGTTCCATTCAGCAGTGACACAATTGAAAAATACACTTAGGGCAAAGACACGTCCTAACACTGCTGCTGCTCGAAATAAACTAAGGCAAGGCGCATTTGAAAGGGCAGAATCTCCTCCATAATCTCCGACTGGTCTGATTGCGCTACGATGTGTAGTTGCGTCACAATAAAACAATACCCATAACTATCATAATACACCCTGTATTCAATTTAGGACGTTGCCTACCCATTACTCAATTAAGGAGTGAACAGGAACCACTACTGCACTGAAGAAGTTTCGACCGCTTAGACAATTAAATGCACCTTCGACAACTTCCTGGTTCTGTACGACTCTCGACAGTCTTCCAAAATGCTGGAAGATAGTTTTATCTTCTATTTAATGTAAACAGCAGATTTGAACTGGTATAGCCTGCCAGACGGCTTTGCTTGTTGGTATCCCATCATCATCATCATCAACGGCGCAACAACCGGTCTAAGTCTGCCTTAATAAGGAACTCCAGACATCCCAGTTGTGCGCCGATGTTCACCAACTCGATATTACTAAGAGCTGTCTTACGTGCGGACCAGCCCCATTGCTCCATCTCAGGCAAGGTCTGCTTGGCCTTCTTTTTGTACCATAGATATTGCCCTTATAGACTTTCCGGGTTGGATCATCCTCATCCATACGGATTAAGTGACCCGCCCACCGTAACCTATTGAGTCGGATTTTATCCACAACTAGACCGTCATGGTATCGCTCATAGACTTCGTCGTTATGAAGACGACAGAATCGTCCATCCTCATGTAGGGGGCCAAAAATTCTTCGGAGAATTCTTCTCTCGAACGTGGCCAAGAGTTCGCAATTTTTCTTGCTAAGAACCCAAGTCTTCGAGGAATACATGAGGACAGGCAAGATCATTGTCTTGTACAGTAAGAGCTTTGACCTGTGTTGAGACGTTTCGAGCGGAACAGTTTTTGTAAGCTGAAATAGGCTCTGTTTGCTGCCAACAACCGTGCGCGGATTTCATCATCGTAGCTGTTATCTATTGTGATTTTCGACCCCAGATAGGAGAAATTATCAACGATATCCGATTAGACATTTCAATCCCAGGCGGGCGTTCCGGAAACCATGCTCTCTTCGCATTCACAACACGGCAGGGGAGGAATTTCTTTCTTCCCTTCAACACGATTGCTAGAAAAAACCGAAAGCCCGTATTAAAGAGACAACTCACGCAGTAATGCCCAAACAGGCTTTCCGTCCACCATAGTGCCCGTCAAGCTGTGACATCATTTCTCTTTGCATATCTAGAACCTTCCTCGAGGTTCATCGCTATACTCACCTGCGAACCACCTCCAGGTTCTTTCTCCAAGTACCTTAGCAGCTCCTTATAAGACGAACTCTGACTGAAGAATTACCAGGAAAAGCCTTAGATTCAAAATGTATGGGACGAAATTTAAAAATTAGCGAGATTTGTTTATAAGTTTTTCTCAAAGAAATGACTATAGTTTTGTTGGATTTTACAGCGAATGGTTAGGCATAATAAAAACTGACGTGTGGTACAATTTCTTGCGCTCCATTCAAGTCTTATCAAAATCAAGTCACTCGGAGAGGAATGCGAGTCTAAGCCAAATTTGTCCTGCTTTGAAATCATCTTCGCAATAAAGCAAATTTCATCCCCGGGCTAATCGAAATACTTCCCCCTTATAAAAACTTCCGGACAATCCCATTGAAGCACTTCAAATTTAAAGCACATCCCACTCTCATCCCCAAACGTATTATCCCCTAAATTCTAAATGTAACAAAATTGAACAGAATTCATCGTTTCACCGCTGGAGCAGTTATCTTGAAAACACAATTTTTTTGAAGTCGCGGCAAACAATAGAGCGTTCAACAAAAACATCCCGTAAATGTGTTATTCATGGTGGATTAAGCACTTGACGCGTCCCCACTCGTCATACAGCGTTTATTGTCCCAACTATCTTATAAAAGATACATTTTTCAATATGCGCGCTGAAAGTCTCGGAACAATATCAAACGCGCCGAAAATAATCCCCGAACACATAAAAAGGACTTTTTGTATAGAAAAGATGGGCAAAGAGCACAAGACCAGCATCAGGACATTTTCGTATTTGGGTACTCTCTGCAGGGTACTTGGCAAGTTACTTTCTGGAATTCTATATGAAAATGAGTTTTTTTCTTGGCCAAAGTTGCCATGGTTTTGGGGGTGTAATGTTGTTTTCAGCGGTCCAGGAGGGAGGGATTAGGTTTAGTAGAAAGGCAGGGATAAAATTGAAAATATTGTCGCATTGTAGTTGGGAAGGAAAGCGAATTTGGTTCCTTTTCCAGTGGTTTCATCGTCGTCCATCGTAAATATTTTTTCAAGTACGATGTCAAAAGGTCATGATCGAGAAGACCCAAATATTCCACAAAAACTCTAGGCCTTTCGGGTAGTATTCACGCCCTGCAAAGTCACAAACAATCATAATTCCGTTCGGTGCTAAATTTCCCCTTTAAGCTGACCTATTTTCTTCTCAACTAAAAACGATTCCAAACATCTTAACCTAAACCCGACACCATCCCAACCGCAGCAAGTACAGTGAAATTGTTCCGGGGAACACAGAAATTGGTGCACATTCTTTCCATTCGTTACACCTAACAACGCGTAGAGGCTCCCTTCACCTTTGATTCCTTCGAAGCCAAATTGAAAAAGACACTTTTAGGCCTGAATGTGGAATACAAAGTCAACACTCTCCCCCGTCACTACTCCGATCTCTTTGGTCCATAAACAATATCGCATCCGCACAGGAGACGGGGAATAGAAACAAGGGAAGCATAGTCAAGGACGTAAGGTATGTTATTCACTCCTTGGGAAATTGTGTCTGTTGTTTTCGCTATTTGGTTTGGAAAACTTGCCCGGGGACTCGAATGACGCAGAGTCAGCGTTGGATTTCACTAAAAGTGGAAAAGTTCAAAATGTGTGCGGATAGGTTCGTACATTTACGTCACCTTCAACGGAATTTCGTTTTATTATTTATTTATTTCTGCTGTCACACTACCATTTTTCTCCCTTTTGTAGACATAACCGTGAACTTCGGCTTTCGAGAGGCTCTCAGTTCTATTTAAAATGGGAAGAGGTGATGATAGACGTCACGTTTTGGTTGATGAAACTGCGTTTAATGAGGGAGAATTCGGAGAAATATTTAAAAAGTTAGTTAGCATGTATTTTATTTAATTAGAGGGTAATGGAACGGCTTGGATCATTTTGTTCTAGAGATTCTACCTCTAAAAAGAACGTCAAATCTTGAAATAATTATTAGGTTGTTGCACATGAAATGGCCGATTTGGTACTAAAATTTGAAACGACTGTAAAGCTTACAAAAATTTATTTAATTAATCAAAATAGGTGCCAGTCGATTCAAAACACTTCTCTCAGCGAGATACACTCGCATGTATGCCAGTTTCGTAGAAGTCCAATTTTCAGGTGTTGATAAACTCGTCGAAGGCAATTTTGATGGCTTCTTCATTGCTAAATTGTTTTTCCGTCAAAAAATGATCCAAATGCTTAAAAAAGTGGTAGCCGATTGGTGAAAGGACCGGTGAATATGGTGGATGAGGCAGAGTCTCATACTGCAATTCGTTCCACTTTTGAACCGTTTTTCTGGATACATGGGGTCGTGCATTGTCGTAGAGGAGTATCACACCATCTTTGTTAATTAATCTCGGCCGTTGAGTACTCAACTTTTGGTGCATTTCCTCAAGTTGGGCACATTATTTCTGTGTATTTATAGTTTCTCCAGGTGCCAAGAAAGAATAGTGGACAACTCCAGCTGTAGACCACCAAATAGTCACCAATACCTTCTTCGGATGGAGGCTCGGTTTCGGCATATGCTTCGGTGGCTCATCAGCATCTAGCCTGTGTGCTGATCGGCGATGATTGCCGTATAATATCCACTTTTCATCACATGTCACTATTCTGTGCAAAAAGGATCGCTTCTGTTGCGGCAGAGTGAAGAACTGCAAATTTCCATTTGAAGCGCCATGGTTTGCTCCGTAAGGGCATACGCCCAGTTTCTCTGCAATGTCTCCCACAGACTGGCGGGTGTCGGATTCGACTAACAAATGCAGCTCGTCGTTGTCAATCGATGGTTCTGGATGTCCACGTGGCTCACTTTGAAGGTTTACGTCGCCTGATCGGAATTTTTCGAACCACCGCCAGCTCCGAATGCGCTGTTAATGTTCCTGGTCGCCTCCGCTGCTTTATGACCAAGTTTGAACTCATACAGAAAAAGTAGACGTTCTTGCCTGTTTTCCATCCTTTTTCCCTTTTTATTTACTGTTATCACAACGATGGTCAAAACTGAAATGACTCCTTGATTAAATGTAGGAATATTTATACTTCATTATCGGATACCAGCAGCGCCAACTGCTGATGGTTTGATACAGCCAAATCGCAAAATCCCAACTAACTTCACTTGATTGTCAAATCGTTCATTTCATATGCAACAACCTAATAAAAGGGGTCGAATGCAGGATAGACTGATGCGGGATACAGCCATTTGGGAGCCAGAAGCCAAGCCTCTCGTAAACCAAAACCATTAGTGGGTGCTGATTGCCACACCCTGTGCAAGGTGACCCTACCATTAACAAAACGCTACAGATCTAGACTGAGGAGTCGAGAAACACCTCTCCAAATCTTGAGTGTTATGCGAACCATGCCCATTAGATAGTATAAAGTCAGAGGTGCTTATGCAAAGTTGGGAAGCCAAGCATTAGAGACAATGTCCACATTGACCTAATAGACCGCTATGTTTGAGGTCAGAATATCAGACGTCAGAAAAGAGACAGATCTAAATGCTGTCTGCGAAATCTGAACGAAGGCCTAAAATCGGATGAGTCGTCAAGACGGCTTAGGATGGACCTAAGCGCGTAGTATCAGAACCAAGAAAGCGGCGAGCAAGCAAGATCAGCCCGAGAAAGAAGATTGCTTCCAAAAAACCTGAGCCCAAGGGTGGTGGAATATCGGGATGGTCGGCGGTGAAGGTAGGAGCCAAGACACCCACCATTAGTTATTTTAAGGCAGTAAAGAGCATTCGACAGATTATACTGCCGTAAATATTTTGAGAAAAAATACTCACTCGGGAGCACCAGGAAATAATTGACGACCTCATCGTCATGGAAAAATTCAAAATCTAAGGATAAGGAACTCATGCTTACCGATATGTACTTTCGACCAGGTCTGGTTGTCTGCCGGACAGAGGACACAACGAATTGGCTTAGGAGTACAGTCACTAAGTTGACGCAATAGCAGTGAACGGAACATATCATGCGTAGCGGAGTCTCAGAAATTCTAAGTTGATAAATTTAGAGACAGGAAAATAACGGCTGCATACACTACAAAGCTATCCGACTACTTCAATAGTTCATCGCTAGCCGAACTCGACGTCGAAAAAACGTGATCAAAGCTAAAAGGTGGAATTAAAACATTAACCACAACGATATGAAAAATAAAAATATACGAGCTGCATACGACGATTTCGTACTAGGCTACAGGCCGCAGACAAGTCTCTATAAGGATGACCAAGCGAGTGGAAACGCCAACGAAAAGTACAATTTTGCCGAACCCGGAAGTTACAAAGAACACATCAGTCCTTCTATTAAAGAGAGGAAAGCAGCCCTGCGCGACCAAACACTGAACAAGGCCCCGGGATACGACGGCATTCCAGCTGAAGTATTATAGAGGGGAGGAAATTGCCTGGATAATCTCCTCCATAAACTTATATTAAAAATTTGGACAAATGAAAAATTACCCGACGACTGGCGCAAGAGCGGCATTTGTCCTATACGCAACAAAGGAGACAAATTTATCTGTGGTAACTTCAGAGACATTTCATTATTGTGCATGTCCTACAAGAGCCTAATGAAAATCACCAAAGCAAGCTTAGAGCCACATTCAGGCAAATTAATTGGTGAATACTAATGTGGTTTTCGAAAAAGACGATCCACGATGGACCAAATGTTTACAGTCAAACAAATACTGGAAACTGCTACGAGTTCAGTATGGATATGCATCAGCTCTTCGCCAACTTCCTTCAAGCGTAGAATACCATCAAACAAGAAGTATTATGTCGTATCATGCGCGGGTTCCGCCCACCTGTAAAAGTGGTACGGATGACCGAACAAAGCTTCGAAACGAACTGTGGATTAAATCAAGGAGATTAACTCGCCCCCATGCTTTTTAACATAGCCCTTGAATATGTTATCTGCAAACTGAAGTTAGGTACCACGGGAATATTGCTCTACAAATCTTCGAAAATAGTGAGATTCGCTGATGACATAAACATCATGGCACGTTCAATTCCAGATGCCGAGGAAGTATTCCTACAACTAAATTAAGTAGCGGAAGAGGTCGGCCTAAGTACTCTTCTTCTTTTTCTTCAGCTTTTGTCCCGTTCACAAGCGGCCCTAGGTTGCCGTGATCGGTTTCGCCATTTAGCTCTATCAAAGGCCTGATCTGGATACAGTTGCGAGGCTTTTAAATCTCCATCCAGTGTATCAAGTCACCGTTGTTTCGGCAGGCCTTTTGGTCGTTTACCATCGACTTCGATGTTCAGAACAATCTCGTTAGCGCGAATTATGCGACCATATCATCGAAGACGCTTCTCTCACAATTTTTCCACGATCGCTGTAACCCCGTATCGATCGTGGATATCCTCATTTCGGATGTGATCAAAACTTGTCACGCCAATAGTCCAACGCAACATCTTCGTTTCTCTTAGAATAAGACGCCGTTCATTGTCTTTTATAGTCGACCCAAAGGTCAGAACCATAGAGCGTGATAGGATAGACGACATTGCGGTAAATTTTAGATTTGAGACGTTCGTTCATACGTCAATCACAAAGAACACCAGTTGTGGAACGCCACTTCATCCAGATTGCGTTTAGGCGTGAAGCAATTTCATAGCGCAGTTCTCCATGGCAGCATTCATCCGATATATTTAAATCGCTCAGTTCTGGGCAGGTCACTGCCGTTAACAGTAATTGTGCCCCTTTCATGGGGATCGGTCGTCAAAAATTCAGTTTTATTTAGAGTCAGTCTGAGATCATGTTACATGAGGTGATTATTACATGGTTACTATTAGACGCTACGAAAACATCATCTGCATAAAGCAGTGTATAGGGCGCGGGACGTTGGATGTCCTGTGTGACGGTGTCCATAACAAGAACAAAGAGGAATGGTGGATGAACACCAACAGAGACACCAAGGGGTTTTAATACACCCGCCACGTTTCGAACTTTACTTTTCGGACGGTGGTAGAGCAATTGAACCCAGCGCATGAGTTCTTCTGATACTAAGTGCTGTCGTAGAGCATACCAGATGAGTTCATGTGGCAGACAGTCAAACGCTTTCTCTAGATCCAGCGATGTAATATAAAGAGGGTGATGCTTCTCACGGTGTTTAGCCATGAATAACCATGAATAAGCGTGTATTGCGTCAGTAATTCCGCAGTTTTTGACCAATCCGGCTTGATCCACTGTCATTTCAACAATTTCGCGAATATGGTTGTTAAGAATGCCTAAGTATTAATGAAAAAAAAACATAACTCATGACCCAATATAAAAGGCAGATGCCAATACGACAAATTTGACCATGCAAACCTACACCATGCAAACCCTGCATTTGCAATAATTGCAAGGACGTTCCACGGATAACATTGGAATAGTGCTTGTTCAAGAGCTCTGGGTGTACAGGAGACAGATTTGACGTTCATTTTGCGAAAAAACAAAAGTTTACATAACTTTTAAGAGAAACATAAAATATATAAGTTTGCCTCAGCTCCTAACTGGAAACCTCGCGGTTGTCGAAGTCTCAATGAAAACAGAGGGAAGAACTCGAGAGGAATCCATTGCATCGAGATACTTCGCAGGAGACGAACCCGGAATTATGTATTAGCTTGGTAAAGTTCTGCGAGACAAAAGCAATACCACTTTTTCTCGGCTGCAATTTCAAAGCAGCGGAATCAATCAATACCTTTTTGAATTCATCCTTAGTAATAAGGTACGCACTCACGTTCGTAGCCAGCACCTGGCAAAAGGTACTAGACATAACCCGATGGAACACTCTGATGTCGGGCTTGGTCAAGAATTAGAGGGTGTCAATTGAGCACTGTATGTTGTAACACAGAATAATCGGATTCGACATTGAGAGTAACTCAGAAGTAGATAAAATAGTGAGGAATTTCAAGAGAAGAGGCTGGGACTCCTACACAAGATACCTGAGTGCAATGCGGTGACATTAGGATTACATCAGAGCTGGAAACCGTGATGAATGCCTTCAACAGAGTCGTCATTGACCCATATGAGGCCAAATATCCGGCTAGGACAGATAAATAATCAAGAGATGAATCATATTGGTGCAGGGTCCTGGCCAGAATGAGAACGGAGATACGAAATCTCTTCAACCAGGCGAAAAACAAACGGAAGTACAAAAGCGTGCTTACGACGTACAGCACGCCATATGGGCAGCAAAACGGAACAGCTTCAGAGAATTCTTTGAAGGGATGCAACAAACTTTGGAAGCATTTAGGCTATGCAAAGCTGGAGCCAAAGACAAGGCGATATTTTCTGTTTGTCTGAGGAAGGAAGATGGCACATTTCTAACAGGTTAGATATTGTTTTCTATTTGTAGTCAAGTCTGAAATTGATAGACCAGTAGCTTACTAAAAACTACAATTTTTATTTTACAGTGTTGATATATATTTCGGAAGCAAATTACCTTAGGGGATAAGTTGCTCCCGAAAAACAACTTTTCTGATATCGTTCATACTTAAAACGCTGTAGAAGGTCATAGACAACTATATTCGAACTAACGTTATAATATGCAAGTCTTACATCCATGTCAAGTCACTTACTAGGCAGGACGGTCAACCGATCATATCATATCGCACAGAGAATAACGTCCTGATCCAGAATGGAGTGGAAAATACACTGACTTTCTGGATAGACATAATGTACCGACAGATACAAACTCTATTGCTATGAACACTACTCGAGGTTGTCAATAAGGTGGGGTATTATCACTATTAATGTGGAGAACAGTAGGTGATTAACTTTTGGGAGAGCTAATGAGCACTGAAATACAGGTCCAGGGTTACACTGATGACATTGTTGAAATTTGTAAGGGCAAATATGAGGATACCCTATGTAACAAAAACTAAACTATACTGCGGATCGCTAGTAACTGATGCAGAAAGGTAGATTTGCGCATAACTCCACCCAAGGCCAATATTGTACCATTTACTGGGAAGCGCCAGCTTGATCATCTGAGAGTTAGATTAGATTAGATTAAACGGCATGAAGATGAAACGAGTAGCAGAGGTAAAATATTTTGGAATACCACTAGACCACCAACTACTCTGGAAGACATGTTGAAAACGTATGACGGAAAGCTACAAGCAAGGATGACGGAGCCGGGAAAAAATGGGGATGCACGTTGCAAATGCTGCACTGCATAATAAGACCAATCATTGACTAGGGGTCGTTAATCTGAGCAAACAGAACGGAGCTCAGCACAACAGCCAGAGAGTTACACAAACTTCCAGGTGAATTCCAAACTGGTATAGGAATGCCCTACCAGATTGAACACGCTCGGCTCGCTCAATAAGGCCTCGATACTCTGGGTTCCAAGTCGCTTTGAGTTAGAAGGCAATGAGCCCGCGGGCGCGCTGACCAAGGAAAGGGGAGTGACGCCGCTATAAGTGTCAGCGTCATCTGGTGGAATTGGAAATGAATTCATGGCTATGACATTGAAAAATAAATTGGAACGGCTTAAGGAACCGTATTGAGCGAACCTATCAGCAGGTGCTCATGCAGGGATATGAATCCAATATTATTTAAACCTCACCAGGAAGAGGATTATAATGGGAATATTCACTGATCCCTGCAAACTGCTGGGGAAGCTAGGCAAATCTACGGACACTGTTTGTGGATTCTATGAGGAGAGTGATGAAACCTCTACTTATATTCTGGGACAGTGTCCGGCAATTATTCAGAGTAGGTTGAGAGAATACTTAATACCAGATTCCAGGTTGAAATACTTGAAAGTAAGGTACATAATAAGGTTCCTGTCAGTTATAGACTTGACCGACATATTATAGTTTATACTATTACCAGTAAAGAAGCCCAACATTTCCTTGAGGAGCGGTCCGACATTCTTTCACAATATTATATTTTCATATTCCAATAAAGGCGATTATAACAAATATTAATGTGTCACCAATTAAAATGCATATAGCTTGGAAATAAACCTCCCCCTTTGCATAATTTCAGTCCAATATGATCCCTCCACCTGCATGGAAAATACAAATTAATGATGGCAATTATTCTGTGAATCAACATCCATTTCACAGCTGTCCAAAGATGGCTTTTCATGGAAGATCTACTTTATATGCACGAACCCTGACAATCCCCCAATTGGGTAAAATACGTGTAACTCTTGAAACATACATGCTGATGATAACGTGTGACACTACCGTCCTGGAAGCTTAATGGGCTCCATTCGACTTCAGTTTTGCATATATCAACAGACGCATAGGTAGCGAGAAAAATGTTAAATGAGATGTATGGATTTCGGTTTAATTTGCTGCTAATGGAGGTGTATCCCCACAAGTCATTTCGGAATTCTGATTAAAGTATAATGGGATACAGTAAATTCCCGGAAAATGATGGAACCTTCGTTGGTGAAATCAGTCCTCCTGGAACGGAGCTTTAAATTTTGAAATGGATTTTTTTATACGTGGAAGGACAAGCTCTACTTTAAGACTGTGTATCCACAGATCGGTGGAAGGAAAACATAAACTCCTAGGAATTTACCTGAATAATAGTTTTTAGTGTTTGCATATATATATATATATATACGCGTAGAGATTCAAAAAGAATCGTATCATTTTTTCACAGAAGAGCGACTATCAACCAAAGGTAGCTTCCAGGAAATAAAGTCTGATTATAGAAAAATACTGTTCCAATCACATTGGTAAGGTCATGCAGTAAACTGTAGCAAGGACTCTGCAAACCAACATATCGCTCTCCATGGGTTCATCAGGAGCCAAGTCTCTCGCCTGCCAAGATCGTCGGTATGAGGTAACGATCACACTCTGTACGAAAGTATGCTATTATTAACGAAACGTACGTATCTGGACTGAAGTAACGAAAAACATCTCTCCTAATCCAGGGTGTTGTGCCAACCATGCCCATTGGCCTGTTTGCAAAGTTGACTGACTGTATTCGAACAGGATCCAACTGATACCTTTTTGTCTCACTGAGTAAACTTGAACTTACCATGGTACTGGAGGCCGTGATACGTAGGGCCTCTTTACATTAATAAAAATAAATAGAATCCCATCCGGCAAGCGAACTGCTGCATCCGGTGCCGTAATTTTTTCGCAACACAAGTTACAATACAAGGAGATCTTGAAAAATTAAACGGTTCAACAAGGATTAAGCGGTTCAACAAGGATCCATGATCAGGCAGCAGTAATCACCAACAGTACGTCGAAAGTTATTTTATCAGACCTCCAAAAAAAGGGGATGAAGGAGTGAGTGAGGGAATGAACCTCCTCCAAAGATGAGGAGGAGCGGATCCTTGAAGGCTCAAGGCGGACAGAAAATAACAGGAAAGCGGCAAATCAGAGGAAGAGGAGGAGATAGCCTAGTTAAAGTCCCACCATGTAAGAGCTTATTGTTGTTTACTACTACAATAAAGGTGCCCAAAACACGAATATGGAATCAATCTATGGATTGGAACTCGCCAAGTTGTAAAAACTAACAGACTTTCAATCCACCCGCGCGTCCGAGGCTCGGTTTTAACAGGCCTTACCGAATTCTCTCTCTCTCTTCTCCTCCTACAAATCCGACTACATTAGCCTGTCCCCAGTACTACTGCCTAAGGCAATCCGTAAGCCACTAAGGAGGGGGACTACAGGCTAAGTCATAGTTGTCTAAACCGTCTCTTTTATCCTTACCAGGAAAAGTACAAGAAGATTAAGCTGGTTACGTGGACGTTACTGGCCTAACGACGGAATATGAAAATGGAGCCTAGCGGCCCCAACATCGTGAACCGGGAAAGACTGTCA
This sequence comes from Hermetia illucens, assembly GCF_905115235.1. NCBI lineage: Eukaryota > Metazoa > Arthropoda > Insecta > Diptera > Stratiomyidae > Hermetia > Hermetia illucens. Next base: position 118,432,452 of record NC_051852.1, read on the forward strand.
GCCAATGGCAAAGGAGTTCACTGTGGAAGCTCTTTGATAACGAAGACATGGCTGCATCTCCAGTTGCAGTAATGTCCAGAAATGTCGGACCCGAGGAAACAACATCTTCGATCAAAGGTAATTGAACAAACGAACTGGTAACCTCGATGAAACACACTCTGGACGCGGCAGATTCTTTAGTTAGCGCGCGGAAAACGTAAGACGAACACATCTGTGCTGCGTACTGGTTTCTTGTTCTTGCCACTGCGGCCTTCATCCGTTTTTCCGGTGGGGACTTGGACCGCTTTGCCGGGAGATAATAAAATCAGCGAATTAGATCTCAACGAAGCTAATCCTTCCCATAGAAAAACGAAAACTGAGGCGGGAAGAAAGAAGGCGAATGCGCAAGCTGCAGTTTAATCTCTGACCACCGACGTCGGAGGTTCCTGCAAAAATGACAAAATGTCAGAGGGATAGATTACCATTTCCCGTGAAAAAATATGTTGAGCTTTGAACCATCAAGCTTTTTGCGATAGAAGACCCAATTCTGAGTGCTGCCTTGCCTCCAGCAAGTGAGGGCTTGAGTACTGGCGGTCGGCCCAAATTTACCATTGTGAATACCGGGTTATACAGAACGGATGGATACCTACCCGAAAAGGGGCAGGAGATATCATTCACATTCTAGGTGAACAGAATCTGGGCATAGCTTTCGGATATTGGACGGTAAAATTCATCTGCAAGCGTGGAGGCTTTCTGCATGGTATTCGAGCTGGATCAAAAGAATCTGAGGTGACAGGGATCAGGCACCATATAGTGCTCCAGTTGTTCTTGGAAATATTGAAATTCAATCACACATCAGAAAACTGTGTAGCGTCATCTTCGTTTTAAGAATGAAGACCGATGATGGACTTAGATTCATACAAATAATTCGTGCAGCATCTTCGATGCGGTACTCCACAATGGAACTACATGTGAGGAATTATGCATACTGTGGTGGGACCCCATATGGAGGCTCGGACTGATGAGGATGAGGATAACTTCCCCTCTGCCATTAACGCAACCAGCGGCAGAAAAGGAACCTTGAGATGTGAACGGAGCTGGCTAGATGCCATGTATGTGCTAACAGGACACCGAGAACCAGAGTAGACGTAAAATGGAAAACAGAAAAAGTCTCTTCGCAACGAGATGATATCCATTACGGATGAGGTTATGGGCATGTGTGTGGGAGAGATCGTTTACGTATCTCAGGGTTTCCGTTAGTGGATGCGACATCAGCACCAAATATCTGATGTCCGATGCACTCACATTTAAAATGTTTGCTTGATCTCGCTTTCTCATTACACGATGACATGTATCAACTTCGAGAATTTTTATTTTGAAGATATGCCCAGCCAGCGAATTATGGCCAATCAGAATGCCAACAATAGTTTTGCACCTTTCCCTAATTTTCGGCAGATAATCTTTGCAGTATATTTGTTCGGTTCTGACAGAAATACTTTAATATATCTAGCAGCATTACGGTCCTGCCGCCTGTCATTATCGGCAGCTTGTTGCCAAGTTTCGACACCTGCATCAGCCGCTGCTACAGACACTCTAATCGCCGGTTCCGGTCATGGCAAGGAAGAAAATGAACCTTCTTTTGTAAGGCATCCATGATTTCATTTCTTTCTATACCACGACGACCAAGTACCCAGAGTAGCTCCACCGTATTGAATCTAGAAATAAAATTGAAAGGGTTGTATATTCCTGAACAGTTTCTCAAGTGATCAATATATATAGGTTGACAATCACTACAGATTACGATGTGCCTAAAGTTCAACCGCTCGTCAATCACCCACGTTGCTCCCTTTTGTTTCGAAGGAAGACTGGTCTAGAGCCATCGGTGTAGAAGGCTGTCGTGTATCCCGCCACGTATTCTTGTGGGGCTTTCAGTTTTCTTTGCGTTTCAGAATAATTCTATATCTCATAATAGACGGATGCTTAGGGACCCTGGAATCAGAAGGTATTCTAAAAACTGAATTCAGTTCACCGAATAACCCTTCCAATGCTTTGTACTCTCTCACTTCCGTTGTTTCCCCATAAATCTAATATTTTGAAGTTGCGTCGGATATTGTGCTCATGGTACCGTTGATGCCCAGATACACAGTTCCTTGTGGAGTGGCTAGTTTACTGCGAAAACTTTTTATCTCACCTTAACCCACCACACTGCGGATGCATAAGCGAACATCGGCCTAATGATAGGAAAATTTTCCACCATCCATGTCGAGGCGAAGGTTCGTCTGCACAGCCCTCAAGCTGCAAGAACTCGTGTCAGTTTTGTCTCTGCATGTTTGCTCCAACGAAGTTTCTTTTCTGGAATAACCCCTAGATATTTAACTTCTGCGGAGAGTTGAAGGGTTGTGCCCATCATCTGTGGAAAGCTGAGACCATTGTGTTACTTCCCTTTTGTAAATAATACTATTGTGATTTTATTTGCATTTACTGAATGTCCACGCCTGAGGCACAAACTGCCAATCAAATCAAAGGCTCGTTGCGTATTTCTACACACTGTCCGTAGCGGTCAACATGCACTTTAGCACGCAGCAATCTCTGCGACATGATGTTCTCTGCCGGCATCACAAAAGGTGCACAATCAAACGCCCCTTCAATGTCCACGAATACTCACCCCAAAGAGTGAAGAGCGGAGTCATAGGACTTTGCAAGGTGGTAAGAGTGTTGGTTTTCATTAAGTGGGTGCGACCTTAGCGCATTCTTGCGAATGTGATGCTCAATCAGTCTCTCTAGACTTTTCAGCGAGAATTATGTTAAACAGATTTGCCTGAAGTTCTTTGGATTTGAATAGTCATATTTCCTAGGCTGATATGAAGACTATCTGCCAAGAGGTAAGTAAGTAACGCAGAGCATGGAATCCATGATAGGTGCTTTGAAGTGTTCAAAGGACAGTATAGCAACTCTCACTTTTTGAGTTGAAGGGCTTGCAGAAACTACCAACTCTCTCCCTTCCACTTCTGTCACCTGTCCCCTGATCTTGCACTTCCGAGAGAGCCTTTATGTGTGTACTGGAACCATGCACCTTGAGATCTCTTTCGTAAATTGTAGCAGAACATTTAGATGTTGCTACTTCGAAAATTTTTTGAAGTTTTTTCCATGGTTGTATAATTGTTCTGCTTTACGCTTTAGGTTTGATGGAACCTTTGGGTTGAATCCGTACACGCACTCCACCGGAGTCAGTTTAATGCTGTCGTGTGCACTGCTCTTATAGACAAATGTCGCAGGGCTCTGATACTGATCCCATTCCTTAGGGTTTTCATCTACTACGCTGCGCAAGTATTCCACCAGAGATCAACGTGTTCTCTCCAATGCATTTCCATGCCTGATCTGTTACTAGCTGCTACTAATTGCTCAAAGAAAACCCGGGCAACTGTTTCCGCCCCCCGTTTCGAATTGCATAGTAGTCCATCAGTTTTGAAAGATTCGCTTGAAAAGTCCCTGATTTTGATTCCTAGTAGTTTTCAGTAGACCCACTGTATCCATATATACTTTATCAAAAGGTCTCTCTGTGATGTCCGCTATTACCATTTTCCTATGTACTTCCTTATATCTACACATTAGAGGTGAAATTTGCGCTGATTTAATAGTATTAAATGCCAGCTCGCCCTTTTCTGTCCATGTAAACTTACCATCCTTGCGGAGCAAGTTTGTAAGTGCTCGGACAGTTTTTGAGAAGTCTGCAATGAGCTTTCGGTAATAGTTGGCCAATCTTAGAAACGACGGGACGTGTTTTACTTTCGCGGGCCGTGGGAAGCCTCTAACACTTGCTACTAACCTGGATTTGGTCTTGATCCTCCTTTTAAGCAAACACGTCCAAGGTACAGTGCTTCTTTGCGGGAATTTACATTTCTCAGGCCGCAATTTCAAGTCACTTTCTCTCGATCTGTCAAATTCAGTTCGTAACTTACGATTGTGGTCTTGCAGGTTTTTGCCATAAATTACTATGCTATTTAGATACAGGAAATATTGTTGGCCCTGTACTCCAGTAAGGACGTAATTCATTAGTATTGGGAAAGTTGCTGGTGTCTCTTTTAAACCAGACGGCATACGTTTAAACTCGTAATACCCGCAACCCGTACGGTCTTACGGTCTTGGCTGACCGTTCGGGTGCACTAATACATGATGGTATCCGCTAGTTAAGTCCATTCTTGAGAAATACCATAAATATCCGAACCTGTCCACTGTGGCCTCTATTCGAGAATGGGAAAAGGATTCTCTTATGGTCCTCTCATTTAGTTTACGAACATCGACCAAAACTCTCCATTTATTTTCTTCACTAGGCCCGGATTTTTCCTGAACCATCAATAGTGGTGAATTCCAAGGACCTTACTTGGTTGGACTAGTCATAGGTGACCGACTTGCTAATATACCTGCGGCATTTGAACCGGATAGCGCAAGGCTGTCGTACGGAAGGTCGCGGTTCAAATATCACTGGTGGCAGTGTACAATTACGCTCTTGGATAAAGTGCTCTAACACATATCCAACAGGCTATTTCCTGTCCTCGAGCTAGTGAGTAAATTATCAGAGCGTCAGTATCGAAATTGGAGAGCCCCAGTAGTTGGGATAGCAATGATGGCGTAGAAGAGAAATCGGACGCTATTCTAGTCATCGAATCATGTTAAATTCCTGATAATACGCTCATCATACTGCGGGAATTCATGACAAGCTGAAATGTGGGTAGGCGGAAAGCAAACATTTCAAGATCAAAGGGAGATCAGAGCGATAATGGAACAATAGGTGAATTCAACAATAGTTGTGAGTTTGCTACCTACACGGGACCTTTTACATAGCATATGCCTAATATGATTTTTGGATACGATGGGAATAACTAACAGTTGGAGGCTGCTAATATTGATACAGCTTGATCTCATACCCAGTTTTAATCCAAGCAAGTGGTAGTAGATATCGCAGTAGCCGCTTTGGAATGTAGCGGTCAGGCTCGATGTGAGAATGATGATGAGCTTGATACAAAACCGTTGCTCATCAGAATGAATGCGCAATGTTACGGTAAGGACATAGTGGCGAGATCGGTTGAGGCGTAAATTACTACCCTCTTTCAGTCGGAGCGTTTAGGGGTCCGTTGCAGAGCACCACGTAGAAGAAGGAAGGCCTCCACCAGTAGGAGCAAAAGCCGTTGTTTTAACCGATGATATTATCGTGCTTGTAATACGAAAGTACATCTATGTCATTGAGAAAGCAGCGAACGAACCAATCTGAAAGATGGCTTGAAAATAGTGGACTAGTACTCCTGGATCACAAAACAGAAGTCAAAAAATGGGTGCAATGCTTGACAAAGGATTCAAATTTAAAGTGGATATGGAATAAGTTGAGAAAGGTATCGCTGTTTGAGGTTTGCTACCAAATATCGGTGGACCAAAATATGCCAGCAGATTGTCGCTTTGCCGGGTCATTAAGTTGGCTTGTGAATGCCGCTCATGTATGGGTTGCGACATTAGCGACCCAGGAAATCAGGAGACGCCTGCTCATGTCACACAGGATATGTGCCCCGAAAATGATTAACCGGTTTTTTGTCGGTAGATTTCTCGGAAGAAATGTCGTAAATCTACACCTTAAACGATATAAAAAATTTGAAGAATGAAGAAAAGGCAACATCAAGGATCAAATGGCAGAGCGGATGGACGCAGGGCCGACAAGCACAAAAGCTGGGTAAATAGTGTAATCGGAAGATTCAGGACGTAAGCAAGTTAGTCCGCACACAACGAACAAAACAAATACGTGTCTGCACGCTAAATGTTGGTACCCTAACTGGAAAGACCGAGGAACTCGCAAGAGCCCTTCGGAAAAGGTGCATTGACATCTGCGCTCTGCAAGAAACCCGATGGTCTGGTTCCAAAAGCTGCGACATTGAACGCGAACGCGGTAAAAATGGCTAAAAACTTCTCTATTTTGGTAACCCTCACACTCAATATGGTGTTGGCATCGCCATCTCAGAGGGTTTCCGTGATGCCATTAAAGAAGTCGAACGATTTGATGATCGGCTGATGAAGCTCACCATTATATCAGCTGATCGCACTATTTACTTCTTCACCGCGTATGCACCACAGACAGGCCGACCTGATGCTGAGAAAGATGCCTTCTGGCAACTTCTCGATGAAAAGACTTGTCACGTGCCTGCTGACGATTACATAATCATTGCCGGCGACCTTAATGGTCATGTGGGTGAAAAGGCAGACGGTAACAGGTGCCATGGGGGAAAGGGGTTCGGAGCGCGCAACGAAGGTGGCGAGCGTATAATTGATTTTGCGGACACCCATGACCTTGTACTTATGAATACATGGTTCATCAAACGATTGTCTCATTTTCCCACATTTTATAGTGGGAACAATAAAACGCAAATCGACTATATTCTCATAAGACGTCAACATTTTACCACTGTCACTGATTGCAAAGTCGTTCCCTATGAGACCATCGCACCTCAACATCGGCCGTTGATTGCTGTCCTGCGAATTAAGCCACCGATAAAACAGCGTGAGGAACGCACTGGCCCGCCGCGCATTAAATGGTGGCGATTTGGTGAGAAGAATGAAGAAACGGTCTCACTCATACGATTGCCAACCATTACGAATGTGGAAGAATCATGGAACCAAATGAAAGACACGATCCACAAAGCGGCCTCTGCAATCCTTGGGGTCACCAGGCCGGGTAAGCGGTACATCAAACGAGATACTTGGCTTTGGAATGATGATGTTGAAATGAAGGTCCGTGAAAAGAAACGCCTCTACCACAAATTTCTCGACGATAAAACGCCTGCTAATTGGCAAATTAATAAGAATGCCAACCGGGAAGCAAAGAAAGCGGTTGCTGTCACCCGAGCGAACCATTTCAAAAATCTTTACGATAAACTGGACACTCGGGATGGCGAGAGAGATCTGTATCGACTTGCCAAAAGCCGTGATGAATGCACACAGGATATCGGACACTTCTGTTGTGTTAATGACAAGAACGGTACTTTGCTTACCAACCGTCGAGCCGCAACGGATAGATGGCGAGAATACTTCGAGCAGATTTCAACTGAAGAATTTGCTCATCCTCCACTTCCACAATCATTGCCGACATTTGGAGCAGTTCCACCAGTCAGCGCAACTGAAGTCGAGGAGGCAATAAAACAAATGAAATCGGGGAAAGCAACAGGACCTGACGACATCGCATCTGAGCTCTGGAAAGCGAAGAGCTGGGACCCAACACTGTGGCTCAGTGAATTCTTTAACCGGGTTATTCAGGAAGGAAGAACACCATCTGACTCGCAAGAAAGTACCACTGTTCCAATATGGAAAAAGAAAGGTAGCCCAGCAGAATTTTCAAATTACCGTCCGATCCGGTTACTTTCCCATACCATGAAGATTTTTGAACGCATTCTTGACAACCGTATTCGCGAAATCGTTGAAATAACCGTGAATCAAGCCGGATTTGTCAAGAACTGCGGAACTACTGACGCAATACACGCTGCGCGGTTACTCATGGAGAAACACCGTGAGAAGCATCGCCCTCTTTACATTGCCTTTCTGGATCTAGAGAAAGCGTTTGACCGTGTACCACACGAACTCATCTGGTATGCTTTACGACAACACTTCGTGCCAGAAGAACTCGTGCGCTGGGTTCAATTGCTCTACCACGATCCGAAAAGTAAAGTTCGAAGTATGGCGGGTGTACCAAAACCGCTTCGTGTCTCTGTTGGAGTTCATCAAGGAAGTGCCCTCTCACCACTCCTCTTTGTCCTTGTTATGGACACCGTCACACGGGATATCCAACGTCCAGCGCCCTACACACTGCTTTATGCAGATGATGTTTTCCTAGCATCTGATAGCAAAAATGATCTCGAGCAACTTGTCCAAAAATGGAATGATCGCCTCATGCAACACGGTCTCAGATTGAATTTAAACCAAACTGAATTTTTGACGACCGATCCCCATGAAACAGGCACAATCACTGTCAGCGGCAGTGATCTGCCCAGAACTGAGCGATTTAAATACCTCGGGTCAACGCTATCAGCCAATGGAGAGCTGCGTTATGAAATTGCTTCACGCATTAACGCAACCTGGATGAAGTGGCGTTCCACAACTGGTGTTCTTTGTGATCGACGTATCAACGAACATCTCAAATCTAAAATTTACCGCAATGTCGTCCGTCTAGTCGCTCTCTATGGTTCTGAGTGTTGGCCGACCATAAAAGACAATGAACGGCGTCTCGCGGTAATGGAGACGAAGATGCTACGTTGGACTAGTGGCGTCACACGTTTAGATCACATCCGAAATGAGGATATCCGCGATCGTTATGGCGTTGCACCGATCGTGGAAAAGTTGCGAGAGAGGCGTCTTCGATGGTATGGTCACGCAATTCGTGCAAACGAGAATTCACTTGCAAAGATTGGTCTGAACATCGAAATCGATGGTAAACGACCAAAAGGCAGATCTAAGCAACGGTGTCTTGATACGCTGGATGGGGATTTGAAAGCCACGAGATTGCACCCAGATCAGGCATTCGATAGAGCCAAATGGCGAAGCCGATCACGACGAGCCGACCCCGCTTGTGAACGGGACAAAGGCTGAAGAAAAAGAAGAAGAAGAAGAAGATTGTCTGACCATGGGGGCTACTGCAAATATGGAACCTACAAAAGTTCAGTCAGCATGTCTAACTTCCAGACTAGGAGGAAGATGCAGAGCATATAATATTCTGTTTCACTCGACTGGCGGCGTATAGGATCAATATTCTGAACGTGCACCTCTTAATGAAGGATAGATGACAGAAAGCAATGACATTTCACTTACCAAGGTGGACCAGTGATCTTTACTAGTATCCTGGACTGGGCTGTCTATAGCGATACAATATTGGATGTGCACGCTAAATTTCATAGCTGAATTCCACAAGTCCAGATTGGGATAATGAAGGCTTTGCGAAGGAGGCTTTTATACTCAGATTCTAGCTTAGAGCTCGTATTTATAAGCCAACATATGTTTTTTAAAGTTTTGTGTAAAACAAAACTTTATTAAAATCGTACTTTATTAAATTAGTACTTTTCAATGCACAAGGGGAACGTGAGAAATAGTCATTCCTTTCAGGCTCCATTCTCAGAACCCACCCAACCGAAAAATTTGGAAAAGGTCACGAAGTTGCCTTTATATGGTGCTAGGTTTCAAAATATCCTCCATACTGATATCTTTTTAAATAAAGCTAATAATAGTACATTACTCTAATTTTTAGTAGTTTACTGCAAAACCATCCTAAAGTTTATGATCATGAAATAAACGCTGAAAACGTCTCACCATAGGGCCAAAGCTCTTACTGTACAAGACAATGATCTTGCCAGTCCTCATGTATTCCTCGGAAACTTGGGTTCTTAGCAAGAAAAATTGCCAACTCTTGGCTGTGTTCGAGAGAAGGATCCTCCGAAGAATTTTTGGCCCCCTACATGAGGATGGACGATTTCGTAACCTACATAACGACGAAATCTATGAGCGATACCATGACCGTCCGGTTGTGGATAAAATCCGGCTCAATAGGTTACGGTGGGCGGGCCACTTAATCAGAATGGATGAGGATGATCCAGCCCGGGAAGTCTATAAGGGCAATATCTATGGTAAAAACAGAAGACGAGGCAAACCCTGCCTGAGATGGAGAGGTGGCGTAGATCAGGACGCCAGACAGCTTTTAGAGATATCGAATTGGTGGATCTCGGCAGGCCAAGACCGGATACCGGTTGTTGCGCCGTTGATGATGATGATAATATAAGGAATACACAAAATTTTTTCTACCTGAAGCGTCCAGATTCAGGTTTCGAGACTAGTTTCTTTTCTGCTTTATTTACAGTACTTTTATCTAGATGTGTTTTCTCCATGTTAGTCATCTACCCAGGTGCATACCGAAATACCATACTTTGTCTGATTCTTTTAGGGGATCATTCACCATCCATTGAGACCTTATTATAGTTTTGTTTCAGTGTGAAAGTGATGTGGCAGCAGGTGGTTACTCAACACTCTCGGATGTGTAGCAGATTTATGGATCTGTAAAACGCAATCTGGTCCGATCCTTTCTACGTTCAGGAGTTTTGTTATTTTTAAAATCTTCCAACTAGCGAGACGTAGAGTTGTGTTGAATATATGCAACGTGTATGGCTGATTGCGATGATGTCACGTCCTGGACTTTTTTTCGGTCGACTCACTCTTCAAGATTCAGCTTGAATTTCAAATGTATCTTTGGCGTAACCATAAATGCTTGCGGAAGTCTAAACTCCTTCTGCGGCAAATGGGAAAGAAGCACCTTTTCCAGGTGTTTTGCAAATTCCTCTCTCTTTTCGGAAGCATTTACTGCCTAGCTGCCATCTTCGGATTGCCTTATGACTGACACTGAACATTCTTTTAATAGCATTCCCAATGAGAGAGTCTGTTGATGTCTGATGTTTGTGTCAATTATGTCCGAGATTTTTCGTCAATTTGCTAGCCAATAAGCAGGTTCCCCAAATGGAACGACGGCGAATCTGTCTGCCTTAGGGAGTAATCAACCTATATCCCCAGAACAGAAGAGATCTGTTCCACAGAGTGTTGAAAAGATCTGTATGCAACATTTCCAGCTTTGAGGTGAGGATTCTAGAAAGCTAACAAAATTCATGCCATGCAAGGGTATACCTTTGCAGCTATAATCTGCATAGGGGCCATTAGGAGTGGTATTTTTTCAGGATCGACTTCTATTACTATAGAGGGCCGGAGTATTTCATTGTTGCTTATAATATTATACGCTGACCTGATTTGGAATTTTTCGGTTTAAAATGGTCTTAGGGCTTTTTTAGTTGGCATATGTAATACTTTCTGTATTCTTTAGCAAGGCTGACTGTCTTCGTAAATCTGTAGCTTTGTTTCGTTGATGAAGCCTCTAATGAATGACATGACATGACATTCTAAGTATATATGGTATTTTTGTGTGGACTAATTTACACGAACAAGGCAATTTACCATACTTTGTTAGTTACATTAAGATTTCCACCAAACTTTCCGGTATAATACTCTATACTACGATCGGTACTATCAGTGGTTAAAAGTTAATTTATAATCTGATCCCCACATGGTTACTTTGGTAGAAAAAAATGCACAACTCGCAATCGCAGGACTCAGTTGGAACTCTTCCAGATAATTTCGGAACAAATAAATGCAACCGCTTTCAAATAAATAGACAGTTAAGCAAACAGACAGATGGGCAGATACACAAACGAAAAGCGAACCGATTATGAGGTATTGTTTTCCGTAAGACTTTTATGGGGATCCCCCTTCGATTCTACGTAAAAGGATGTAATTCAATATATGCGTGAGCATTCACAGTTCCCACCTTTCTATCGAATTTGGTGTCAATCCCTACAACCGTCTGGCGAATAGGAGCATACCTAATGATGTGTAAATATGTGTTCATGCACTTTTCTTTTCTGACTGGAGAAGGAGGTGTTCAAACGAAGCACAACTCTGCCAAGAACACCAATTGCAAAGGCAAAGAATTGTGGGCTAAAACCCTGGCCAAAAAGGCATTTTCGACACCCATCGGATTTGATCAAGCGGTACTTCAGCAGCAGCAAATAGATCCATTCAGGAGAGGCTCATCAATTTTACGATCCCCTACAATAACGAAGTCCGCAAAAGAGAAAGATCATGAGAGCTCAGCAATTGAAAAATGTGAAGGAGTCAGTAAAAGGAGTAATCTGGGCAAGACTTACCGAGAACAGAGCCCTAACCCAGAAGAACTACCTTTTATGCAGCTTGGGGCTAAAATACTTGACCTTTCCGAATTCATCAAGGACAAGCACAACGTGCACCAAGCCATTAAGAACACGGTGAGAGCCATCAGGGTCATTTACAATAGGTCGCAGGAAGAATTAAGAAATCCTAAGGAAAAGCTGGACATCCCAGCCCCAACAGTCTCACAGGCGACCCAAGTGACACCAAAGCACAAGGTCATCAATCTTTGATCAAGTAGGCGATAAACAAAACTAAAATTTCAGAAAGATGCTGAAAGTAGGAATGTCGGCCAGCGAAGCGAAGCCGGAGGAAAATAAGAACGGTGGTTGGACTAAGGTCGTGAACAATAAAAGATACAAGGAACCAAAGGCGCGAATTCGCCCGGAGGCAATTGTAATCTCCAGTAGAGGACATCTAACGTATGCCAAGATACTGAAGAAGGTGAAATCTCACCCCGACCTAAAAGACCTAGGCGGAAATGTCAGCAAAGTCCGTGTGTGTTGTGTTTACACAAAACCTTAAAAAGTGCTCATGTCCCGTTTGTAAACTGCGTAAAATGTAAAATTATGTAATTCAGGTTTAGCCAGCAACGGGCAGGAAACAAAATTTTGGAGTGAGAATTGATGCAAAGCTCCGTTTCAAGTAATGAAGCATCAACTGCGAGGATAATGCCGGGGGACGAAATACACCCATAGATTTATAGCGGATAACTTGGATGGTCAGCTCCAACTTGCTCTATGCAACCCTGTTTGTTGAAGAACACTCACTTCTTACGTAATATTTATTGACTTTTTGAATTTCTAAATCCCCAATTTATGGCATCGTCCAACTATTAATTTTCAAAAGTTTCCTGGGGATTCCGCTTGGAAGGGTTCATTGCAGGCTAACAAGTCTCTGCCGATGTAACCCATTGCATCCCTTAAGGAAGAAGCAACCGAACATCTTTATCGATCTTCTGGCCTTTTAGGAAGGGTTGAAAGTTCGGAAACTTTTATAGTTGATTTTAACTCTATGAATTTTCTGTCCCTCAGGCATTATTGAAAAGGGCGAAGTTTCTAGCCGATACTAGTAACAATTGACAGTTTCATTACATCAGCTTTCCGAAAAGTTTTTTTCCCACTTTCCTTCAAAGTTTGTATTGAGTTATTAAGTCAGTTAGTTACATTCTTCCCCGTCATTTTCGTGAATTTACTACTTTAAACTTCATCACTTCAAAGCCTCTTCTTAAAATAAATACGAAAACTTAAAACTGAATTAATTTCACCCTAACTATCCACAAAATCCCTTTTCTATCTTCCATTTAAAAATTATTTAATATGATTCGCCCGCATGTCCTTTCCAATTACAATGGAAAGCTATTATGGGAGAAAACATTTTCAGATGAACACGGACGAGAGGACATTACACTGTCTTTATGTTTTACTACGACAACTATTTGAAAATGCTGTCCTTAAGTTACCTAACCAAATCCTTAAACATTGTCCGCCGGTATAAAAGCGATTCTGTCTCGTATCCCCATCAAGGATTTATAAACACAGCCCGAGGTGGAAGTCCAAAACGAACAACGAACTGGAACCACTTGGTAAATAAATCCAATCTAATAACTTCCGTCCTCTTTGTAATAGAAAGGATCGCATATGAGATGTAAATGGCGTCTAAGGATGCTCGGGCAAGAGTTGGCGTTCACGGGTTTTATGCATGAAAACACATCATCAATATCCGGTATCTTTAAAACACTGTAAACAGATATTGTATGGAAGTTTTACGCTTGGGGTTATTATTAAGGAAGCTCCGATTTCGCGCTACCCCTTTAACAGGCAATCTTTGAAACTTAATTCTCCTATTTAGTAACGGGACTTTTTTGCTAAAAATTTCATATTCCATAGCTTTAGCATGAATTGTTGAATATCTGCGGAATCCTAACAAGAGAATAAAATGCAGGATTTGAAAGCGTTAAGTAAATACTAAAGCTGCTACCAGCGAAAGCTACTCCGGGGTGGGGGTTCTCTCAGAGGCAGCACGATTTCGGGCCCGGTAAGCCGACTCTGGTAGTATTTGAAGATGCAGTAGCTAGCCTAGGGCATACAGCTGTAGATATCGACATCATGGGACAAACGACCCGAGATATACAGTCTACCTTCACCCAGATCGAGCAGGCAGCGATTGAGGCGAAATCTTGAGCTGCACATTAATGAAGGCAAGACGAAGTACATGGTGGCAACGTCAGTGCCAAAACCAAAAGAATGAACATCAAATCGCACTGGTCACATGAAAACAATGAAAATAGGAGACTACAACTTTGAGACTGTTGAAAATTTCTCCCATTTAGGGTCGAAAATCACAACCGATAACAGCTATGACGATGAAATCCGCAGGGTCAAAGCTCTTACTGTACAAGACTATGATCTTGCCAGTTCTCATGTATTCTTCGGAGACATGGGTTCTTTAGCAAAAAAAAAAAACTGCGAACTCTTGACTGCGTTCGAGAGAAGAATCATCCAAATAATTGTTGGCCCCTTACATGAGGGTGGTCCATTCCATAGCCTACATAATGACGAAATCTATGAGCGATACCATGACCGTCAAGTTGTGGATAAAATCCGGCTCAATAGGTTATGGTGGGCGGGTCACTTAATTCGTATGGATGAGGATGATCCAGGCCGGAAAGTCTATAAGGGCAATATCTATGATAGAAACGGGTGTTTGGAGTTTCTTTTTAGGGCAGGCCTAGACCGGATACCACTTACACTCTTGAAGGCCCAATTTTGCATAAGTTTTAATGAATTCGCCAGGGACCAGCATACAGATTGAATTCTCGCCTGAAACTAAACCAGCGTCAAGCATTACGCAATCACAGAGATTTCATTGCACTTTAATTCACCACGAGGGTCGAGTTATACAACTATCTAAAGACTCTTTCGTTCGCAGTTATTGGGCCAGCTGAAGTCATTAAATCAAATATCTTCTTGCCTCTGGGGTTGCATTTGCTACTTTCCCGACTACTATTGCGACGAAATTAACGCGCCTTTAGGTCTTTAGCGGTTTCTCGCGTGGAGTAGTAAGTCTCAGATTAATGGTTTCTCATCAAGCATCCAGCCTTCCTTCTTTGAAATCAGGGGACGAACTGAGGATTAGCTGTGACAATCAGCAAAGCGTTTACCAATAACCTCCTTATTGTCAGCAACATTGCAATCATTCTTTCTTTTCTATAAAGCTTAGAAAAGAATTAACATTCATTTAAATTTATTACAGTGTTAAAGCCCATATTTCCAGTCTCTCTTTCTAGCGGGAAAACCAATCACTTGCGAAACTTTCAAGATATCATCGAGATATCGGGAAACTTTTTCGATGCCAGTGATGCTGTGAGCTTCGAAACCGTTGGCTAGCCCGAGCTTTGTTCTTTGGGTGACACGCGAGATTGGTTACCTTCGCAGCTTCTCATCTCCGCGGATCTTCTACCCAATTTAAGTTTCAACTGCCAGTGTTCCACTGTGTTCCTTCTTTTTCTTTAGACTTTGTCCCGTTCAAAAGCAGGGCTGACAAGTCCAATGCAACATTTTCGTCCCCATTGCCGCGGGATGCCGTTCACTGTCTTTTTTAGTCGGCTAACACTCAGAACCATAGATAGCAACAGGACGGGCGATATTACGGTAAATTTTAGATTTGAACCGTTCCTTGATACGTTGACCACAAAGTATACCAGTTGTTGAACGCCACTTCATCCAGGATGCGTTAATGCTTGAAGCAATTTCATAACGCAGTTGTCCATTGGCTGATAGCATTGACCCGAGATATCTAAATCACTCAGTTCTGGACAGGCCACTACCATTGACAATGCTTGTTTCATGGGGATGGGTCGTCAAAAGTTCTGTTTTATTTAGTTTCAATCTTGGATCGTGTTGCATGTGGCGATCATGTTTTTTTTACAAGTTTCTGGAGATAATTTTTGCTACGAGATGCCAGGAAAACATCATCTGGATAAAGCAGCCGTGTTGAGTGTGTTAGCTACCAAAGTAGAGAAGTTTATATCCATTTCCACCGCATTCACACATACCATTGGGTTTCTTGTAGAACGCGAATATCAATGCGGCTTTTCCGAAGGGCTCTTTCGAGTAGACTGAGGGACTCGCAAGAACCAGTGAAAATGCCAATAAGTAGCGTGCAAATACGTATCTATTTTCATCATCATGGTAGAACTACAGCCCGACGTCGGACCCCAGCCGCCTGGATCGTTGTCTTCAAATTATCTGGCGTCCTCCAATTTTTGAACCCCAGTAGTTGCTTGGTATCCGTATATATTGTGCCGTCCAAGGGTGCTCTCGGCTATAACCCTTTAGGCATGCGATCGTCGCTCATTGGACCCCTTCAAGCTCATCGTACAGTTCATACAACTCGTGCTTGTACCAGATGCGCCATCCATCACGGTCGACGAAGCCAGTCCGTCGTCCTGCTTTAAACCAGTACGTGTTTCAAAATGCTGACCTGTGAGATGCAGTTGGTCATAGTTATCCTCGTCAGTTATACTAATTTGGCTGGTATACCAAATTGCAGCATTATATTGCACAATACTCTACGATCTTTGCTGTTGTATATGTGCTTGAAGTCGATAAAGATTTGGTACACGTCAACGTTTTATTCCTAGCAATTTAGCGGGATTAGTTTAACGGTAAAAGGCTGGAAGAACAGTCTAGTGAAATGCCTCTGTAGTTTTCACAATGCAATCTTTTGTGGATAGGACAAATGATGCTCTTGCGCCAGTCGTCGGAGATCTCCTCGTTCTCCCAGATTCGCACAGTAGTTGCTGTATCACCTTTAGTAGGCCCATTCCACCGGATTTTAACTGCTTAGCTGGAATTTGGTCCACGTGCTTTGCATAGAAGCGACAGGTGCCAGATTCAAAAGCTCTTCCAAGTAGAACGCCCAGCGTTTGTTGATGCTGTCGCCATCGCTGATGATGTTCCCATTGTTGTCCTTGCAGAGGCTAGTCCTGGGTGGATAACCTTTCTTAATTGTATTCGCTAATCTATATGTTTGTCTGATATTTCTATTAGCTAGGCTTCATTAATGTTTAACAACTGCTTGTCAAAATATTTCCGTTTCTTCTTGACCGTTGCTCCCTTTCATATATTGTCTGTAGGGTTTGTTCTCCAGGTCGAGTGATATTCTGCGTTCATCGTCAAACTTGCCAATTCGAGTTCGCCGGGATTTGTATCTCGCGACCTTCTCTACGATTTCCTTGATGGTGTCTTTAAGTTCTCCCCAGAACCTGTGTACATCTGTGTTGCTGATGTTGTGTAGCATAGGTGATAGCTTTTCCTCCAGGGCGGCTGTATGTGCATCGCTCAGAAGTTTATCAGCCGAAGATTTTGGTAAGCTGATTGCCAATTGGTGGATTGAGGAGATTCTGCACCGACACGTTGCCTTCATCAAGGTTGTACATCCAATACACTGGACGCTCATCTTTTACGAATTTGGTTGACGGCATATGCGTCTGATGATTTCCATGTCTGTCTGTAAATGCGCCGGTGCGGGAAACATGTGGAAATTATGAAAAGATTTCTACTGCTGTCGAAGTCAATTAATCGTTGACCATTATGATTGCATTCCTCATGAAGGCTATCTCCTCCAGTGGTTTCCAATGCCAGGTTTCGTTTCCAATTTTCGCATTAAAATCATCCAACAGTATTTTGCCATCGTTCGTTGGCAGTGACTCAAACAGTATCTCCAGGCGTGCATGAAACTATTCTTTCACTGCGTCTACCTTGACTTCAGTCGCAGCGTCCACTTTAATGAACCAGAAGTTGAAAAAATGAGTCCTGATGAGAATCGCACCAAACCTTTCGTTGGTAGGTTTGAAGACGTTGACGTGCGGTTTGAGCTATTTCATCATCATCCACGGCGCAACAACCGGTATTCGGTCTAGGCCTGCCTTAATAACGAACTCCAGACATCCCGGTTTTACGCCGAGGTCCATTAATTCGATATTTCTAAAAGCTATCTGGCGTCCTAACATACGCCATCGCCCCATCTCAGGCAGGGTCTGCCTCGTCTTCGTTTTCTACCATAGATATTGCCCTTATAGACTTTTCGGACAGGATCATCATCATCCATATGGATTAAGTGACCCGCCCAACGTAACCTATTGAGTCGGATTTCATCCACAACCTGACGGTCATGGTATCGCTGATAGATTTCGTTGCTATGCAGGTTACAGAGTCGTCCATTCTCATGTAGGATTCTTCTTTCGGACGTGGCCAAGAGTTCGCAATTTTTCTTGCTAAGAATTCAAGTCTCCGAGGAATATATGAGGACTGGCAAGATTATTATCTTGTACAGTAAGAGCTTTGACCCTCTGGTGAGACGTTTCGAGCGGAACAGTTTTTGCAAGCTGAAATAGGCTCTGTTGGCAGCCAACAACCGTGTGCGGATTTCATTGTCATAGCTGTTATCGGTTGTGATTTTCGACACTAGATAGGAGAAATTATCAACAACAAAGTTGTAGTCTCCTATCTTTATTCTTCCTGTTTGACCAGTGCGGTTTGATATTGTTGGTTCGTTGGCTTTCGGTGCTATTTGCTCACTATAAACGCAACTCCGAACTCCTTTAAAAATTGTATGCGAATTCATATCGCCAATTTCGCTACCAATCCAATTTGTTTCTTGAACTACAAATATGTTCAATTTGTAAATCCCGACCTGTTGAAGGAGGGCGTCGACGACATCTTTTTTGTTCAGAGAGCGTACATTCCAGGATCCGAGAAAATACTCCGTTAGACGTTTGCTCGGTTGTCGTCGTTGATCCGTCCAATCCGAGGCAAGTGTTCCAGATTTCTTGACATGACAGTATTTTTTGCATGGATCATTTGTTAGCCTATTGCTAAACCCTATCCAAATGTGGCCTCAGTAATAGCTGCTTCAGGTGATTCGAAATGAACCAAAGTTCACACAATTATGTTGCAGGTGTGGCTGCGTAGTTCGTGCAACCTTACTCACCTCTTTTTTCAACCGTGGCTTGTATTTGTTTTGCTCGGATTAATTTACTTAGATCCTGACGCTGTCCATGCGAATTAATCGAGGAAAGGAACAGTCTAGGGTGCTCCTGGGAAAATACAAACCTCACCAAAAAGAGCTGTAGAATCATATCTTCAAATTTCTTCCTTCGAAGCTGTCCTTAGAAAGGAGACAACAACTTTGGCATTCGGTACCAGGTTGATTACCATGGTCAATCAAAATCAGAGTTTTTAATTCATCACGCTTTTTAAATTGTGAGCTTCTTATCCGCTCTGCGTAACAATGACCGGGTATGTAGTATAACTCCCTTTGTTAAGGAATCGCAGAGAATCCCTGTTTGTCTCAGAAAGCGAGTACAATAACCTGCCACGCAGAACTTGAAACTTAGTACTTTTTCGGTGTTGGTAGCTTCCAAACTATCGTCGACACAAAATTTGGTAGAAAATTTTGAGTTGTCAACCCTTATGCACGCAACGAATATAGCTATATGGGATATCAAATGAAAAGTCTCGACTAATGTTTTCCGAAGCATGTATATATTGGTTGTAAAGGGGAGGAGTGCGAGAGTCCGGAGAGGGTTAATGATTTTAAGGACCCGTTCTTGGAACCTACCCAGCCGAAAAATATAAAAAAAATAGAGTAGTCCATGTGTTTATGTGTCTAGGCAGTTATATAGATTTTGATTGGAAGCAGAATACTGAAAAGTTTGGTGGAAATCCTATTATTATTACTATTAAAAAATTTTGGTTGGTCAAAGCTATCTCGTTCACGTACTCCATAAAGATAAAATGCCAGTCTTCTTTTTCTTCAGCCTTTGTCCCGTTCACAAGCGGGGTCGGCTCGTCGTGATCGGCTTCGCCATTTGGCTCTATCGAATGCCTGATCTGGGTGC
The DNA here is from genome assembly GCF_905115235.1 of Hermetia illucens. NCBI lineage: Eukaryota > Metazoa > Arthropoda > Insecta > Diptera > Stratiomyidae > Hermetia > Hermetia illucens. The sequence goes on from NC_051852.1 coordinate 118,452,121, forward strand.
AATCTCGAGGCTTTCAAATCCCCATCCAGCGTATCAAGCCACCGTTGCTTAGGTCTGCCTTTTGGTCGTTTACCATCGACTTCGATGTTCAGACCAATTTTTGCAAGTGAATTCTTGTTTGCACGAATTGCGTGACCATACCATCGAAGACGCCTCTCTCGCAACTTCCACGATCGGTGCAACCCCATAACGATCGCGGATATCCTCATTTCGGATGTGATCTAAACGTGTGACGCCACTAGTCCAACGTAGCATCTTCGTCTCCATTACCGCGAGACGCCGTTCATTGTCTTTTATGGTCGGCCAACACTCAGAACCATAGAGAGCGACTAGACGGACGACATTGCGGTAAATTTTAGATTTGAGACGTTCGTTGATACGTCGATCACAAAGGACACCAGTTGTGGAACGCCACTTCATCCAGGTTGCGTTAATGCGTGAAGCAATTTCATAACGCAGCTCTCCATTGGCTGATAGCGTTGACCCGACGTATTTAAATCGCTCAGTTCTGGGCAGATCACTGCCGCTGACAGTGATTGTGCCTGTTTCATGGGGATCGGTCGTCAAAAATTCAGTTTGGTTTAAATTTAATCTGAGACCGTGTTGCATGAGGCGATCATTCCATTTTTGAATAAGTTGCTCGAGATCATTGTTGCTATCAGATGCTAGGAAAGCATCATCTGCATAAAGCAGTGTGTAGGGCGCTGGACGTTGGATATCCCGTTTGACGGTGTCCATAACAAGGACAAAGAGGAGTGGTGAGATGAACACCAGCAGAGACACGAAGGGGTTTTGATACACCCGCCATACTTCGAACTTTACTTTTCGGATCGTGGTAGAGCAATTGAACCCAGCGCGCGAGTTCTTCTGGCACGAAGTGTTGTCGTAAAGCATACCAGATGAGTTCGTGTGGTACACGGTCAAACGCTTTCTCTAGATCCAGAAAGGCAATGTAAAGAGGGCGATGCTTCTCACGGTGTTTCTCCATGAGTAACCGCGCAGCGTGTATTGCGTCAGTAGTTCCGCAGTTCTTGACAAATCCGGCTTGATTCACTGTTATTTCAATGATTTCGCGAATACGGTTGTGAAGAATGCGTTCAAAAATCTTCATGGTATGGGAAAGTAACCGGATCGGACGGTAATTTAGACATTCTGCTGGACTACCTTTCTTTTTCCATATTGGAACAGTGGTACTTTCTTGCCAGTCAGATGGTGTTCTTCCTTCCTGAATAACCCGGTTAAAGAATTCACTGAGCCACAGTGTTGGGTCCCAGCTCTTCGCTTTCCAGAGCTCAGATGCGATGTCGTCAGGTCCTGTTGCTTTCCCCGATTTCATTTGTTTTATTGCCTCCTCGACTTCAGTTGCGCTGACTGGTGGAACTGCTCCAAATGTCGGCAATGATTGTGGAAGTGGAGGATGAGCAAATTCTTCAGTTGAAATCTGCTCGAAGTATTCTCGCCATCTATCTGTTGCAGCTCGACGGTTGGTAAGCAAAGTACCGTTCTTGTCATTAACACGACAGAAGTGTTCGATATCCTGTATGCGTTGATCACGGCTTTTAGCAAGTCGATACAGACCTCTCTCGCCATCCCGAGTGTCCAGTTTATCGTAAAGATTTTTGAAATGGTTCGCTCGGGTGACAGCGACTGCTTTCTTTGCTTCCCGGTTGGCATTCTTATAAATTTGCCAATTAGCAGGCGTTTTATCGTCGAGAAATTTGTGGTAGAGGCGTTTCTTTTCACGTACCTTCATTTCAACATCATCATTCCAAAGCCAAGTATCTCGGTTGATGTACCGCTTACCCGGCTTGGTGACTCCGAGGGTGCCACCTTCATTGCGCGCTCCGAACCGCGTATCCACATGGCACCTGTTACCGTCTGCCTTTTCACCCACATGACCATTAAGGTCGCCGGCAATGATTATGTTATCGTCAGCAGACACGTGACAAGTCTTTTCATCGAGAAATTGCCAGAAGGCATCTTTCTCGGCATCAGGTGGACCTGTCTGTGGTGCATATACGGTGAAGAAGTGAATAGTGCGATCAGCTGATATAATGGTATCAGCCGATCATCAAATCGTTCGACTTCTTTAATGGCATCACCGAAACCCTCTGAGATGGCAATGCCAACACCATATTGAGTGTGTGGGTTACCAAAATAGAGAAGTTTTTAGCCATTTTTACCGCGTTCGCAGCTTTTGGCACCAGACCATCGGGTTTCTTGCAGAGTGCAGATGTCAATGCACCTTTTCCGAAGGGCTCTTGCGAGTTCCTCCGTCTTTCCAGTTAGGATACCAACATTTAGCGTGCAGACACGTATTTGTTTTGTTCGTTGTGTGCAGACTAACTTGCTTACGTCCTGACGCCGTCCATGCGTCAAGAACCCTTGCCCATTTCTCGACAGGACCGGGGCTCGTCCTGCCGCGTCGACTAAGGTGGACGCCCTAGCATTTCTCCGAGGCTTGTGACTCGGAGAACTGCTAGGGCGACCGATCATCATGTTTGTAACGACATTCTATGCATTTGCTTGGTCGACCTGTCGTGGGGCCTGTCACCAAGAGATATCAGGTAGGATTTAGCATAGTAGGATAACTCCAACTATACTCTATTTATCTCTTTCCTTGATCTCAGCATTTTTTTTTTTTACTGAGGATAGCTGCTAAGCAGCTAAGCTTAGAGCCATGCATTTTTTGCATTAATGTCTCTAAGCTGTATAATATGAGGAATAAATGAAGAAAATATTATGTTTTCACAGTATCTGAAATTTTGCACTATTATGATGCTCAGATCTCGATCCTAGCTACATTCTGCTGGCGGAAAGTTGAAAGTTGGAATGAGGATGTTTTAACCCCACGCAATAAAATTTAGGTTAAGGAAACACAAAAATCAATAATCCTGGCGGCAGATTCATGTCAAGTGTGTATTATTTACACGAAACTCGTCCTTGAAATCATTTTGATAATTGTCTCCCCATTCCAGACCTTCCATACTATCTTTGATATTACCGCGTTTCCTTGCAAAACTTCTTAAATTCACATACATGCATATATATATTAGAGTATCTGAGATCCTCTGCATTTCTATACGAGTGTAAACCACATTAGAGCTGATGTACGGCAACTCAGTATGTGTGCAAAGGACATGGTTGGAGTGGATTAAAGTGATTTGAAGTTGCTCCTCGAAAGTGCGATGCCTGTTTGAGGGTCTTTTACATTTCCGCTCGTGTGCAGAGACGGCATCATACTCAGGTTCCAGTTGAGGAAATGAAATCAGACATGAGGTTATCGTGTTATGATGAGTGTTTGCAATTTTCGGATGAAGCATGGAGAGAAGTTATGCAACTACAATGTGTTCAGTGGTTTTTCATGGGGTCTGGATACAGCTTACTTGCCATAGTACAACTTGTCCCTGGCAAATTTCGTTCCTGTGGTGAATATGTTAAATTGGATTCACACGCACGAATGCGTTTTACTGGAGGTAAGTCAATTCTGCAGAAGCATGAATGCATAACTTAGTTTAGTGTTGAAAGTAGTCGAAAAACGATAAATCTGAAGAAAGTTGAAGTTCTTTTGATTTTGCGATATTTTTTAAATGTTTCAGTTGTGTAGCTTCTGAGCATGGGCCCGTGGAAGGAATGTCCGCTTTCCAATCCCCGTATATGAGAACTGAGGGTTCGATACCCACCTGACTGTATTTGGACAAAAAATATTTACATCCTCGTTCGCTTCGTTCGGTAATTTCGTACCATTAGGAGAAATCGTTTTAGAGAAAGATGAGTGTGACGGACAGACAGACAATAAACGGATTTTAATCAGATTTTGTTTTTCACAAAACATTAAAGACGGTATATTGGCTATGCAGAGGGTATTGCCAGAATATACTTCAATATCGGTAGAAACTTTAATATGGTTAAGATGTACTCAGAGCGAGGGTAATATCTGTGATATAATAATTGTCATTGTATATATAGTTGCGTTTCACCCCTTGGAGGAGTTCCCCCCACGAATTCCCGCGCCAAGTTCTCATGGGAGGACCCACGTAGCTAGCAACGCAATTGTCGCCCCTCCTTAATGTGATCTATTCACTGCCAGTTCCGTCTCCCCATCACATCGCATACAAATGTCAGGAAATGTGAGTGAGATAATGTCAGAAAATCGTATTCCGATGATATCCCGTTGACAGTTATTGACGAAAGCTTGGAGATTTTGAGTAACAGAGGAGTTCACTTTCCATGTGCTTCTCCCACAACAATAGGGAAAGAACACTAGCACAAAACAATCTCAACTTGATCTTAGTGTTGAGGTAACTGCATGTCCAGGATTTCAGATAGGGCAGCAAAAGCGAATATAGCGCTGCTAATGCGTCGGACAACATCTAGTTCGGTGCCAACTTCGGCAGAAACGACGCTTTCTAGATATACAAATTGATCGACGCTTTCGATGCTCTGTCCATTAAAGCATTTAGGTGGAGTGCCATGACCCGTCAGATTGAAAACATTGATTTTGTTGCTATTTATATTCAGTTCACCTCTACTTGCCTCCCCTGCCAAACCCATAGCCATTTAGCCAAATTCCATGACCCGGTGAGAGAGTAGCCGAGGTGTTTAAGGAAAGATGTCATCGTTCATTGAATTCCTCCTACCAAATTTGATCTCCAACTTCAGATTGTGATCGCTAGGATTTCTTTCTTAATAGAAAACTGAAGACGAAAGAGGATGAAAACGAGCTCCTAAAAACTGGTAAACTGTGGCAATTAGTCTTTCAGTTTGGTTAGAAAGGGCTGACAATCCTATTTACAAAAGCTGACTTTTACAAAACTATGAAAAAAGCCACGGACTGATCAAGCAATACAACAACGGATCTAGCAAAGAAAAAGGATAAACGACTTGGATATGTTGGCTCTTATAGTTTATAAAGAATTAGCAGTGTCTTCATTGTTGGAAGTAGCTGGTTTGCGAGGAAAGCGGTTCATAAACATGGTTCGATGATAAATTTAAGCTAGCAAGGGAATGGAAAAAATGTGGCTTACCGAGCAATGCTGCACTCTTACGAGCAGAGGGCTACCACAAACTTCGCCGAGTGGAGGAGCGACATCACAGAAAGAAAAAGGAAGTCTGAAAGAACCAACAAGTCGGTAAACTAGAGAAGTACAGGGATCCAGGCGCCAGTTTTACCAGTAGGTCAGCAGGATGAAGCCTTATACACCTCCATGCTCATCCTGCCAAGCCAAAGAGGGAAATCTGATTTCCGACGGAATAGGCTTATTGGAGTGATGGGCTGAGTACTTTAATAAACTGCTCAGAAACCAAAATATTGGTGAGTTGGAAGTCCCGCCAATTGAAGACGCTCAACAACTGCTATTACCAAGCATGGAAGAAACAGTCCGAACAATCCAACGGCTTAAAGATCATAAGTCGCCAGGAGCCAATGGAATTACAGCCGAACTGCTTGAATATGGAGGCTACCTACTACACCAAGTTATTCATGAACTTGTAATCAAATTATGGGACAGCGAATTAATGCCTAACGATTGGCAACGATGCATTATCTGTCTCATACATAAAGAGAGAGATATCAGTCAGTGCAGCAATTATAGACATATTACATTGCTAAGCACCATCTATAAGATATTCTCCACTATCTTTAAACAAAATTTCCGTTCAGAGCGTTTGAATAAAGCTGTTGATATAAAAGAAAATCCAACAACCGCTTCCTTTTACTTTACTCAAATTATTTATTCAAAGGCAAATATGCATTTTTCGGCGACTATTTGTCGCCTTTTTCAGTACTTAGGTTTGGATCCGCTAGCTTGCTAGGCCGGACAGCTCCATACGCCCAGAACATGATTGGCTACTCCATGCTAATCAGGAACGGACCAGATTTGTTCGCTGCGGTAAGCGAAGGAAAAATTGCTTAAATATGTTGCACCATCTTTTTATCGATTTTAAGGTCACCGATGATAGCATAGCCAGCGTAAAACTGTACACAGCCATGAGAGAATTCGGCATCCCAACGAAACTGAAAAGACTGCCTAGGCTAACCGTGACAATGTTCAAAGCCAGATAAAAGCAGAAGGATCACTTTCGAGACCATTCAACAACGGTCTGAGACAAGGGAATGCCCCATCATGCGTCCCATTAGCCCCTGGACAAAGGGATCCGCGATGCAGATGTTAATGCAAGAGCTACAATCCTGTTTAAGTCAACCCACCTACTGGCTTATGCTGATGATAATGACATTATAGGAAAATCAACTCGAGACGTAAAAATTACCTTCATCCAGATCGAGCAGGAGTTGGGATACACGTGAATGTAGTAAGACAAAGTACATGGTGGCAAAAACAAAAGATCCAATGACATCGAATTGCGCGGGCCAAATAAGAACAATAAAAATAGGAGACTATAACTTTGAAACCGCTGATCATTTCTCCTACCTAGGACCGAAAATCATTACCTATAACAGCTATGACGATGAAATCCGCGTACGGTTGTTGACAATCAACAGAGCCTATTTCCGGTTATAAAAATTTTTCCGCATGAAACGTCTCACCATCGGGAAAAAGCTTTTACTGTACAAGACGATAATCTTATCAGCCCTCATGTATTCCTTGGCGAATGGGGTTAAGAAGGAAAATTTCAAACTCTTACCGCGTTGGAGAACGAATCCTCCGAAGAATTTTTGGCCCCTTACATGAGGATGGATGACTCCGTAGCCTAAATAAATAATGACGAAATTTATGAACCACGGCCGCCTGGTTGTGGGTAAAATCCGGCTCAACAGATTGCATTGGGTGTGTCACTTAATTCATATGAGTAAGGATGATCCTGTCTAGAAAGACTTTAAGGACAATATCTATTGTAGAAAGAAAAGACGATGTAAACCCTGCCTGAGATGGAGCGATGGCGTAGGCAAGGATGCCAGACAGTTCTCCGGGATAACAGATTAATGAACCTCGGAGCAAAACTCTGATGTCTGCAATTTCTTACAAAGGCAGACCTAAACTGCATACCGGTTACTGCGCCGTTGGGAAGGGAAGGGAAGTGGGTTGACATTCAAATCTACTTTCGTATATAAGGAAGGAAAACTTAAAAAGAAAAATGTATGCCCTGATTACCGCTAAAAATAAAATCACCAACCAGAGAATAACGCGAGCCACAACAATTGCTCTCTCTCTCTTCATTATTTGAAGACCAGCTGATCCAGCTTATCAGCAGGTCTCGCTCCCGCTTGTTCCTCAGCCTTGAACTTCAGAATTCGATTCGGCGCACTAAGAAGAACCACGCTCAATTTCATTGTATTATGCGGCATTCAGTACCAGCAAGGACCAATCAAGCCTGCATCCAACTAATATGGGCGAGATATGAGGATCAACCAACCACCATGAGGAAGATGTTGGAGAGGGTGACATACAACAGGCTGCTCCCGTTTATCGAGCTTGCGGGTGGTCTTTCAGAGCGGCAATATGGGTTCCGGCGAGCCCGTTTTAGGGTCGATGCAGTAGCAAAGGTCGTGGAATTGGCTCGAAATGCAATGGCCATGGGCAAATGCTGTGCTCTGGTGACGCTGGACGTCAAAAATGCTTTTAACTCAGCCAATTGGGGCTAGATTAAAGACGCTTTGGCCAAACTGGGTGTTCCTAGCCACTTGCGCGAGAGAAAGCAGCAAACGCTAGCTCATCCCTTGCAAGGATGATGCCTTACGTGGGGAGGATGGCCGAAGTATAATCGCAGGCTACTCGTGGGAGTGGTGAGGTCGATCCAGCTATACGCGGCCCCTGTCTGGGCGGGAGCGTTGAACCACGCTGTAAACCGGAGAAAGATAAGTTCGGCATACCGGCCAATTGCACTAAGGGTGTGCACCGCGTTTAGCACGGGGTCGACGGAGGCAGTGTGTGTCATCGCGGGAATGATCTTCTAGCGAGCGAGGCACACTGGCTCTACGAAAAAGGGAAGGCAAATCCAGCTAAGGTGAATGTGGATTTCCGAAAAGTCATCAGTAGAGAATTGTGTGGCAACTGGCAACAGCGGTCCAATAACATAACTCCGATAAGGCCGGTGGATCTATAAATTGACCCCGTGTATCGAGAAATGGGTCGACCGAAAGCACGGAGAATTGAACTACCATCGGACAGTTCCTTAGGGCCACGGTGGCTATCGCTTCGAGTTGGACGAGTCTCCCAATTTTCCTGAATGCGGTGCTACACCCGAGGACACTGAGCACGTTATGCTCCACTGTTCGTTCTTTCGAACAGCCGCGCTTTTGAGTTGCACACATAAAAAGGTGCAGTCTGTCATTTCTACATACGACATCGATAATGTGCTTCTCGCTCCCGGCAGCTCGACCACTATATGTCTTGGGCCGGTCCGCTAAGGCAAATAGCCTTTAATTGTGCGCTAACAAGGAATATAACATTGCAAGATAAAGTAGTAGAAAAAGTGTCAATCACGATTTCATGTTCACCCTTAATAATGGTTTTGTTATTTACCTTACATCAGGATTTAATTCAATTCCTTACTTTTATTTATTATAGGATTTTCAGTTTGAAAAGTTTTAGGTCAACATTTTGAAGTGATATTAATATTCAGGGGACATTAATTGTCAATGGTATGTTCCTTCTTAAAATCTACATTGTTGATAACTTTTAGTTGCTTACACTATGGAAACGCCTACTTCCTTTTATTTCCCCTTTTATGCACCTCCGACTGCGTCATCTACAAGGCCGCACATTTCGATTTGCCCATGGAGTTTTTACGATGAAATTAAAGTTTATATTTGTTTAACGATGAAATGCACAAAATTAAACAAAATGTTTGTTTAAGTGCAAAAAATATGTATTAAAAAAGTAATCAAATTAATTAGTAATTAAGAAAGAAATCATTTTGTTGAGCTTGTATCTTTGCGAGAAAAACAAATTTCAGCCAAATTAAGAGTCATGGTCATGATCAAAAGATAAATATGTTTGGATTTATGAAAAAGTCTGGATTCTTAGTCTTCTGAGCGGATGTAGAAAAAATTCCCAAAAATGTCTTTTGAAGTTTATGTTCAGCAATAAATCTTCGATTGCAGTCTTTGGTCAAATAAAAAGCTTAATATCGTATTCATTTTCATAAATGTCGTACTTACTTGCATTACCTTCCGCTGCATCTGAAAAATTGGAACCATTGAAACACTGCCCTCTTCACTCTCAAAACATTCATAGGATCTTTTGTTTATTCCTTGATAGTTTGCACTTTTATTCAAAACAATAATAATAGACAGTTTGTCGTCTTCTTGGAAGAAATTGTTTGCACAGCTTTTAAAAACATCATTTTTTCGCATTTTGAATTCCTCTGGATTGGATTTTGTTAATAGAAAGTTCATACCAAATGACGTACACATACACATTGCAGTACTCGGAGTTTACTTTTAGAATTTGTTTATATTTTGCTTTTTACATTTGGTGGTTGGTTTTTCTAATGGAAATCTAAGTAATTTGATTTTATGATGTTGTCTTAAAGCTAGTTGAAACGTTCAGTTAATTTTCACTTTAGTGTCTGATTAGGTCAACAAATATACAAAGTTTAGGTTTTGTTTTTTTAATATTTTTTTTGTCTTGTTATTTCAAACGAGATTTGTTAGTCTTAAATTAAATTTTTTTTCTGAATTTTTATTACATTCTTGATGATTTTCCACTGACTCGCCTAAATTTTCTTTGGTGTGGTACACGTCGTTTGTTTTTTTACATAAATTTACAATTCTAAAAATAGTTGACATTCAGTAAGTTTGATTCGATTATTGATGTTTTTGTCTAATTGAATTTGCTCAGTCATTCTCGCTAAATTTACATACTTACATGCATACACCCGTATTGTGGTAGTACTATTATAAAATAAACACATTGACTAATATGTCACTTGGTTTCCTCCTCCCTTAAGGGAATCTGTGTCGACAGGAACAACATTTTGGGCTCAAGAATATTTTTCCTGTCAAAAGCGGTTCTGTTTCGTTCTAGATTGTTACTATTGTTGTCTTTCGATGCATAATTTGGAACTAACTAACTTAAAACAAATGCGGGAAGTTAGAGTTATATTCAATAGGTTCTAATATCGCTTTATTTGATAATACTAATTAGCTACTTAACAGAAAAATAATGCCTATTTTTTTTATATAATTTACATAACAGCTTTTAGGAGACAAACATTCGGATTGCGGTCATAGAAGGTTGGATTTGATGGATATATTTGTTCATGAAATTGAAATATGAACCTCCCCAAAAATTAAAATCAGGACTATAGTAGATATTAACTTGATGTTTACTTAGTGGTAAATGTACGTACCGACAGAAATATATACATGTGCATTTCATTCAATCAACGCTGGCAATCAATGCTTTGCAACCTCAAACCTTTCTGGTCCCACATTTGCAACTCTCGCTGTCCTGCCCAGCTATGCCCTCCGTCCATTAATTTCTCTGGCTCCTCGGTTAACTTCCTCCGAACTATCTTCTGATTTACTCTGTCGTTACTTTTACTCAGTCTATGTCCTGCAGGGCCTACCATTCCCCTTCGTACCTCTCCCCTTGTAGAGTACCTCAGTGGCGAACTTGATGCCAATGTCGGACCTAGCTACGATCGTCTTTCAAACGTCTTTTTGCTCAAAACTGGTAAGCCCATCTCCCATCCCCTATTTGTTATTTTCAACAATAGCTTCAAAGGGAATCATTTTCCCCGCTTGTGGAAAGAGGCTCTCATCATCCCCATTCACAAAAGTGGCGATCGTACGCTTGCCGCGAATTACCGTCCCATTTCCCTCCTCTCCTCCTGTTCCGAAATCTTGGACTGGTTGTCCGCCCACTTTGGCCACCACATAGTGAAAGAACAAGATGGCTTTGCTAAGCGTAGGTCCACTGTTTCTAACCTTCTTGACTTTACCAACTTTGTCGCAAAATGTCTAAATTCACGGCAAGAAGTACATACCATTTACACTGATTTCGCTAAAGCCTTCGACACTGTAAATCGTGAGATATTTCTATCCAAACTATTGTCTCTAAGCGTTCCCATACCATTTGTTTTATGGCTTGCCTCTTACCTTTCCAACCGATCCTGCCGCTTCTCTTTTGACGGCTGCACAATGCAAGCCTTCCCACTCCTCCTCCCCCTTCTCTACCGTCCCACAAGGATCTATTCTGGACCCTTTGTTGTCCTCCTCAATTGTCCCTGTTTGCACTATGCAGACGACCTTAAGCTGTTTTCCACTATATCGTCGCCTATGGACTGTGTTTCCTTCCCTTCAATCTAACCTAGACACTCTGTTTCGTTGGTGCTCGACTAATGATTTAGCGCTATACATCAGAAAGTGTCATTCTATGTGCTACTCTCTAAAATCGTCACCCACTTCCTTCTCCTGCTCTCTTAACGGACATTCCTTATCCTGCTTAAATTCCACTCGACACCTTGGAGACACTTTTGAGAATAAGCTCCGCTTTGACACCCATTGCCTCGCAATTACCAATCGAGCAGCAAATTTGTCAGGCTTTATACTTCGCTTCTCCCCTGATTTTGATTCCACCCAACCTTCATTATAATAATAATAATCGTTGGCGCAACAAACCATATTGGATCAGGGCCTTCAAGTCTGCTAGAGCACTTCTTTCAAGACCATTCATTAGCTCTCTTTAATTCTGTCGTGAGGAATACTCTCGAATACTGCTCCGGAATCTGGTCACCTTCCCGTAATAGTGATTGCCTTGCCCTTGAAAATATGCAACATAATTTGACCCGTTCCTGCGCTGCTTGCTTCGTGTGGACTACCCCTCCCGCCTCCGATTTCTGAACCTCCTCTTCCAACAACAGCGTAAATCCTATCCTATCCTTCGCATAGCTCGCAGTCTACTTCCATTCCCTAATTCCTAGGCTTTGCCGAAATTACAATGCGCAATATCTTGGTACTTTTAACTTCTCTATTTTAAGTAGTTTTAAGCATAGGATAAGTTTGTGCTCTAACACACTTCAAGGCCCTGATCCAACATTGATTGTTGCGCCAACGATTATTATTATTATTATAAGATTATTGGTTTCTCCCCCTCCTAAGGACAATAAGTAATTGTAGTTTACTCTGTTTGTTGACCGTTAAATAAATACATAGTTAAATTAGTCTAAGTAGCACACCAAACTAAACACAAACCACCTGGGCCAAAACTAGAAATCAAATCCAATACACTAAACCGGTAGGCGGACATATGGTATAACTATCATGGCTACTATACTCTTTATAGAAACACAATTTTCAGAATTTCGCAAATTCTTGGGATTGAATATAAATGAAAATTCTCAGAAAGTCTTGAGTTTCCTAATTCCGTACGTCAAACTAACAAGTGTCTCCCAAATTATGCTTCTAGGATTAACAAATTCCCTACCTCCTTCACAAGCGGATATCAAAACTGATATTTACTTCTGAAAGTATTTATTGGCTATATTTAGTGAAAAAACGTTTTGCATTTGAATACCAGCACTGATGTACCTGATACCGAAGAAACTCAACCCGAACACCTGGACGCGCCGTCATCGTCATCAGATAAAAATGCTCCGCTTTCAGGGCTGGGTTAGTTTAGAGAGAAGAATAAGTATAAGTGGTATCAATCACCTCCAAACAGATCATCAGTTAGACCGCCACGACACAATACTGTTGCCCGAGTTCCCACATCCAATTTGACCGAAAATGATGGAAAGGATCCTTATTCTTTATGGAAACAATATATAAATGACGAGATATTATCGGAGATTGCTGAGGACCAATGAGAAGCTAGCTTGAGTTCCTAGCTTTTATTGGACTTTTGATGGTCCCGGATGATATATTTTTGAAGCGTAATGTCTAAACACATATTTTTGTGTTTGCTTCACTGTCTTCGTTTTGACAATACACTTGACAGAGGACAGAGAAAAGAGACTAATAAATTGACATCGAATATTTTCAACAAATTCGTATCAAATTATCAGAGAGTATATAAGTCAATATGCTACAGTTGTTGAAATGCCAGTTCCATTTAGAGGGCGATCGCTTTTGATGTTATGTATGCCAAAGAAACCCGCTAACGATGGGCTTAAACTAAGGTGGTTATGTGATGCAGAAAACAAGTATTTTTACAATTGTTATGTGTATTGTGGAAAAGTTTCAGATGGAGAAACAATATCAGAAAAAAAATCCCTCACAGTTCTTGCCTGCTAAAGTGAGACCAGAAGAATCAAGCTTATATGGTTTTAGAAAAGACCCAACATTATTGACTCACGTTGCCAAAAAGCCGAAAAGCAATCATTTTGGCTTCATCAATGCATCACAATGAAAGAACAGACATGGCTTCAGGGAAGCCAAAAATTATAAAGTTTTATAATTCTACGAAAAGTGAGACAGAGACATCTGAAAATAACGTTGAAAAAGTCAAAACTCGAAAGACTTGTCTTTCATATCATCCTAAACTGAAAAGAAAATCGACGGATAGATGCTATTCGTGTAAAAACACCTTTGTTTACACTGCGCGAAACAAGTGTGGCCTGACTGCGTTTAGAATTTAAGGTGTAGTTCGACTGTGGACTTTTTCGTTATCAGAAGGTTTATGTACCTAATATACTTTTGCTTTCTAAAAGATATATTAGTCTTAAGTAAGAAATACTAATTTTTGTTATTCTTAGAAGAGTATTCTTTGTGTTTTGATTTTTTATACCTATTAGTCTGAGTTTTCCCCAAAATTCAAGCAAAATAGTATTATAGTCTTATATTTAAAAAGTTAATAAAATTGATTTGATATACTTTATTTTTCTTAAAACCCTTGCTTATTCATTATAAATCAAAAACAGATATTTAAATCATCAGTTTCTTTATAAAACACTACATAATCTACGCGGCTTCTTAGGCCTCACGTCGGTACTAATGGGTGGGAAGTGTTTGCCCGGCCCACAGTCAAGCCATCCAAGCTATTCAGATGGATGAACTTTACTGACCACACTGATTTTATTATAAATTAGATGTTAATCCCAACGAGATGCTTTTCCGTTCAACAAGGATTTCCTACCGATGTCAAAAGGAAGTACTTGCAACACTACTCTGAATTCCGAGTTACTCGGCAAATATCGACTCAAAATGAAATGAAATTCTGCTTTCTTTCTTATTACATTCACTCATAGAAAAATTGCCGAATTCTTATTCCATAATCTTGTAGTTATTTTGGTGCACATTCGGAGCCTAAAAACAGCATACGAAACCGAATTTCTCCATTTCACCCGCAAATTCCGGGATGTTTTCCTTAACGAATGCTCCGGTTGACCTTTGAAATGTCTCTCCTTCCTTCGGTCATGTCTCTCAGTCGCCCACGAGAGAAAACAGCTTTGGACATACTTTCCCCAAAGAATAGCGCGAAATTTTAATTGCACCCACAAATGGAATAATTTCAGGCGGCGACATGCGTTCAGCTGTTTCACAGCAATACATAAATAAATTAACGTTTCGCAACTGCCTAAGTCGATTCGCTAGGAAAAATGCATTTGCTAGCACGTCTGAAAATTACGGTTGTTTCAATAATGACGAAAAAGGCTTAATGTCAGGTGGAATTTAAAGAAAAGAGGTTTTAATGTTGCAACTTCTAAAGAGAAAAAAAAACACCTTTTACAAGCGAATATTTCAAAAAGTGTAATGCTTTTATGTGATATAGAGTCAGAGCAGGAGTTCGAAATTTTGGAAAGAATAATGGAGGCGCTTGATACGAGGAAAATTAAAAATGCTCCATTCAAGTAAATTGAAGCTTTTCATTAACTTGTTGCAATGAAATGATCTGTAACCTACAAGACCACGGGCACTGCAAATTTCGTACTTTCCTATGTAGAAACTAACGGATTTAAATAATTGGTATTAAGTATAACATATAAGTACCGAATCAGTAGAGAAAAAAAGAATCATCTTATCAGTGTTTAGCCTAATTCTTGTATCTAGACTTTTTGTGGAGATTTTATAGGACATACAAAGTAGTGAGATACTTCGTAATTCTCAAATATTATCTTCTCACCTTTTTTGTGGATAGTGCCTAGCAAGCTTTTCGACCAGTCTAAGGGAATCTATTTGTGGTTCCAGATGGAGAGAAACAAATTATGAATCCCCCGTTCATTTTTTGACATTTGACCGCTGCCTCTATTTCTTCTTATGTTGGCAGTTCAATGTTCAAATAACGTTTGACCATAATTCTTGTGAGTTCTGGTCATCAAATTAGACTGCCATCTGTCACGCGATTCACTTTCGTTCCCGCCTCGGACTCTTCAATACTTCATTGGCTTATTTTGTGTTGTTGTTTTCTACTCTTTTTATTAGCAGTTCGTCGAAGCTTTTCGTAATTTTCTCTCTTCGTCCTTGCACTTCCATCTATGTGTTGTCTAAAGGACTCATTTTTCTTGTCAAGAGCTTCCTGGCATTCATCGTCAAGCAAATCATCTCTCCGGCGCCAGGATTCATATTCAACCACTTCTTCTTCTGCTGTTGGTTTGATAGCGTATTTTAGATATATTTATACATGTTAACAGTTTTCCCTTATCCACAGAAATAATAAAGAGAAGCGAAGAAAAATGAAAGGAATAGCGACTCTTCGCTAGGTATGTCTCCAGTGCAACCAATACAGTGCTATCAGATGTCTACCGCATTTAGATAATTGAAGTGAAAACGAAATTTTTAATATGAGCCAGATTACCTCTGAACAAGAGTTGGTAGCGATAATAATCCCCGATTTATTTCTCACGTATTGCATTATCCTTGAAGGATCAGGGCTTCATCTCTAATATCACCATTTGACGTATTCTTCCATCCATCATCTTTACGCAAGGTTCAGTATTTATCACTTGGTCTACTCCATCTTTTTTTGAGTTCAATGCTAATAGCGCATTGAAACAGATCCTCTATCGAATTTAGCCCCAACTGACGATTTTTTCAGTTACTTGTTGCACAGTCAAATGATTTTGGAGAAGAATTTTTAACCAGGAAGTCTCTTGATCTGATAGAGATAGATGGTTTTTCATCTTTGAGTCCCTTTATTTTGCTTGTAATGAACCTTTAAAGATCCAATTTAATAGGTTCGAACGTTATTTAAATTTTTCCAAAACAGAATAGTTAAAATTATTGGTCCAGTTAAAATGTATGTACCATGGATGGGGCAGGTATCGTTCGATCAATATTTACTATTGGAAAACTACAAATATGGGATAAAATTGTATCAGTTGAAGGAAATAGATGTCCTGATCCTTAAGTTATCCTGGATAACTTATGCAGTCGATAATTTTTTTTTTATATTCAACAGGTTTTCATGGTGTATCATGTTCCGGTACCATTTCAGTTTCACTATTATTGATGATCTGTGTGACCCCATTCGAAACCATACTATCACCAGAGTATTGACCACAATGGCGAACAGCTGAAGAGGTGGAAAGAACACTTCACTACAGTTCTTGACCGTATTACATCCGGTGAGATTCCACGTTTTGTGTAGGGAATGGCGAGTCATCATCAGTGTGGATTCGGACTGTTCTTCCAAGCAGGAGGGAAATCATTTCGGCCAACAATCTGCTCAAATCGACGAGAACATATGGAACTGTTCCCATCTGTTGGTCGGTAACAGGTGACATTCCTTTCAATCACATGATCGAATGCTAATCATCCCCATATACTCAGAACGCGTGGTGCACCAACTGCACTATCGACAATTTAATACAAACCTGAGGGGACCCACCAAAGGCAAGTGCTCTTCAAGATTATTCCAGATAAGTAACCAGTAAGGAAATTAGGGTTGGAGTTTAACCAGATCTCCTTTTTGCTGAAGGATAACTGTGGAAACATGATTTGTAGTAGGAGCATAAGCCAGTTTAAAACTCTCCTTAGTTCAAGCAAGGTTTGAATCAGCTAAATCTGATGTATTCAACATTTCCTCCACCTTTTGGAACAACAAACAAAAAAACATCAGATAGAATAGAAGGCAACTTCAAACACGTTCGAAAGAAGAATAACTTTTATTAGCCAGCGTTTTTGGTGTGCAGATACTGTATTTCGAGCCTTCTTCAGTTGCTTACATTCTCAGATATAAGAGTAGAAGGAAGTATATTTATTTTATGTAGAATTTAGGTTTGGAATTTAGGTTCTTTACCTCTTACATGAATTCTTAATTCTCATGCGATTATGATATGCTTAACCACTGCACAGTTTATGTTTTTGAACTTTTTCGCTCTATGCGATTCCCTTAATGTGTTCAAAAGCACGGGAGTGGACCACTTTTCTAAATCCTCCTCTGTTGTCTTTTTCTATTTTGGGCGCTTGATGGACTGTATATCGTTTTCTTGTTGCTGTCACTTGAAACCTCTATTTGTAACATTCAGCTTACACCAGCACCTGATTACCCGGTACACTTACGAATCCCTTACAGCTGAGGGAGCAAGCACCGAGATCATTGATTCTAGGAAGACGTACTTTAAACCAATAGTTAAGCAGGTTAGCATGTTCCAGGCGGAAATGTACACTAGATGGCACATCGACCTCGAAAGGAACTGTAAGGGGCAGAACCTTGCTATCCTAATCGGCAGCGAAACGGCTGTTAAGGTTAGTTAGGGAACGCCTTAACAGATTGAACAGAACGCAAAGAGGCAGTGGGTGATTTGGCCAGCAAAATATCATGGATGCCACTAGGCACATGCCAGAACCCTTCTGTAGAGTTGGAAATGGGTTAATGTTTACTACGCTAAAAAACGACGAAGAATGGTGGAGAAAACTGTACTATGCGAAATTAGCCATAATGGAAAAATCCATCGTGGGGGATAGGAATCCAAGCGCTCGAAAGATTGTTTAATCCAAGAGAAACCTCCGGATCATAGTGGGGACACTTATAGTAGCCTAAATTATCATCTCGAGAAGCTAGGGATATCTCTAGACACTGTCTGTAGGTTCTGTGTGCTGCAATGCCCGGAACTTGCGCAAAGTAAATTGAGTCACCTGGGAGATTACCAAATTCCTGGTTGATACACTTGGAAGTAGGATTGTAGGCTTGAATAGCATACTACAGTTAATTGGTATACTATAACCATTAAGCGGACACAATAGTACTTTGCAACTTTCCTTGACAATAGTATTATCGCTATGAAAACCATTCTTTGCAGTTTTCTTCCTTCTATTTCTTTTCCTTGTTTATTGGCGGTGCCACCATTATATGATAACAGTTTTGGTGAATTTGTATGGAAAGGTTTATTGGGTACTTGTCAGCTTTTTGTGAATGTGATATTCGATCATTCCATCTTTTCCGATTATTTTTGGGTCCACGATGCATGCCCTGTCAAAAAATTCGCCCATTTTCTTCACTCTGACAATCATTAGCACATCATTTAGCTACTTTACCATAATTTTGGGGAGTGTACCTGCCTCTGCGGTTTGATTCTCGAGATTTTCCATGAATATTTCACACAGTATCCACGAGAGTGGACTGCTATTGCTGCTCTGGTCGCGGTTTATAGAACTTATTCCTTAACAACAACATCGCTTCTACGTCGAACGCCACCATCCTTTCGCCTTCTTACAACCTTCCAGAATTTTTCACTGGGGTTGACTAGCCTTTTCGCAATTTTTTGGGTAGGGAAGTTTGCCACTGATTGATATGATCTGGGGTGATATCTAATTAGTATTCTTAGATGTAAAGCTTACATTCATTGTGGATTTTCCCCCCACTCTTTGCAGAGTCTGAGGGGGGGGCCATATTTTGTAAAAATTGTCTTCTTCTAACTTTATTTAATTTGGTTGTCTTATCCACCTTTATTCAGTCTTTTGTAGGATGTTGACGCTTTTTCCTAGCTGGTCAGCTTAAGTCTACTTGCAAGCATCCATTTTGTGGTTTTAGTATTTACTCCTCGCTTGTATATTTGTGATGATATCTTAGTTCATTTCTTTAATCCAAAAACAGATGAAACGTCCTTTTTTTGAGAAATTTTTCTCAATTTATTCGAGGTGATTATTTTTTTGTGTAATCAGACCCCACATCTTCAAAGAAATAATCTCTGGCAAAGCTGGAGCGAAATACTCCGGCTCAGTGAGTTCTTAAACCACGTTGTTGGGAAGAATTAGAGTAGAATTTGATTAGCAAAGCAGCCCGTCCTCGGCGAACGCATTAAGGACACCCTTGAGATTACCGTGGACCAAGCCGATTTTGTCGAATACTATAGCACTACTGACGCAACTTTCACCGTGTGACTGCTCATAAAAGAAGTAGTGTGGGTCACTATCAGTATTGTCTTATCAGATCTCGAAAAGACGTTTATTTATGGCGTACATTAATGATAATTCGCTTCCAAAAATTAACCTTAAATGGCTCATAATCCAAGCAAAAAAGATTTGAAATTGACTCTATCTGGATTAATCTTATGACCAAGAGAAGTGGCGACTAAAGAGAAGCATTACAAGAGTGATGAAAACTATACCGCTTGCGGCACTTAAGTTTACCCTCGAATTACCTTCTCTTCATCTAGGCATACTACACCTTGGAAAGTAACCAATATTATAGCCATATACTAAAAATCGTTTCGTTTACTTCAGAACAGTTTGATGTGGGGTGCATGATTTTCAGGTAATAACTAATTGGTAAGTAAGAGAAAAATATTATAGTCCCGAACGGAAACAAGTCTTATAGTAGTAGTTTTCTCCAAAATGGCTTAATGGTTAATGGTTTTTTGAACAATCTGGAAATAGAATGTGTCAATCTCTTGACATCTGGAGTAAAACTCCTTCGGTCGCAAGATTCGACTTTCTCTAATGAAGAAATGGGGATAGCTATGATTCGAAACACATATTGGGTGTGTCCGGATGGCCCAAGTGCCTAGAGCACTGGGCTGTCGGAATATCGCGGTTCAAATCCCACTGATGGGAGAGGGATTTGCTATCGAGACTGGGTGTCAGATACTAGCCGTAAATGAGTATCTGAATTAAAATAAGGGTAATAATCTCGGGCGAGCACAATGCTGACCACATTGCCTCCTACAGTGTACTGTAGTGTACCGTTCTGATCTTGAATGAAGTGTTCTAACACACTTCAAGGCCCTCACCCAATATGAATTGTTGCGCCAATCATTATTATTATATTGGGCAAGGTTTCATAGCTGCGCCGTTCGCAAGCTTTTGCAAATGTAAATCCGTCTTCCAAAGATCGAGGGTGGAAAGATTTCCTGTGAGAGAAGAGGATTCCAAAGTGTACTCACCAGAGTTTTGGAGAAACTGTGTATCTGCAGAATAAATTAGCTGCAAATAACATAGTCGAGACCTCCACCCTCACTTTTGAACTGTACCGGTTAGAGTTGTAACTAGGATTTTCTGGGTCTTGTCAAAGATCATAAACAAAGATCTTTGACAAAGGATTCCGTCTGTCTAAATGGCATCGAATTCCATCAGTCAGGTGCTCAAATCCTTGAGTCCTCTTCATTCAAAGCTGTTCAAATGTGGACGTCTTGATTCACGAAAGCGGCTCGGGGTCCACCATTGTGAATCTTTAATATCCTAGACTTATTGCCTTGTAGCGACATCGGAGAACATTCTGTTGATTGAGTTTTAACAGTCCCCAGGGGCAATCTAATACTAACTGGTTTGATATGGTGGTGAGAAGACAAGATAATGGTCGGAACAGACTCGGTTGTTGCACCACTGCCAGTCTTGAAGCAAAGATTTTTTTATTGCACATAAAAAGGCGAATATCTATCTAAAAAGGTGAGTAACTAGTTAGCGAAGCTTATACTCTACTACCAAGTGTTGTTCGCTGTGGTTAAAGCCCAGGATTTGTTTATTACAATACTACAGCAGCGGAGCAGTGGCCAGGAATTGTGATGTTGTTCTTGGATATGAAATCGAGGAAACATTAGTTTGGGATCGAAATATTTGATTGTTCGCAGTAAATATATTTGTATCTCTAACAAATTGAGTGGCATTTAGCTACTTAATAATGAATGATCTTGTCGGCGAATTTTAAGATAGATACTACTTGTTCTTCGCGCCATGGTAAGATGTTTGTCATCAGGAGTTGTAGGAGGGTCAAGAAAAAACCTCCTTGTGGACAAACCTAGAACATCGATCCTAAATTGACTTCCTTCTGACCACAATAGAAATCCTTCTCTCCTCCAGCATGTAAAAAAGGCAACTGAGTATTCAGGATGTCCTGTACAAGGATAGTAGAAAGTCAAAAACAACCACCCAAAGTTAATTTATTTGAGCATTGACACCGCATCCAGTTGATATCGACCCGGGCCAATTGGGAAGCACCCTCCACTACACACTCCACATTTGTAGAGTAGTTTGGGTCTGAATATATAAGGCGGATTTCATACAATTCGCAATTAGGTCATGACTGCGATTATACATAAAGTAGCGATTACCACCTGTAGCCACTTTCGGTCACGCTGCTCCGAGAGCAGATGTGAAGCAGCGTCTGATGAGTTGCCTCTGCCCTGGACGAAACCGTCAGTCACTTTTTTGACACAAAAAGGTTACAGAAAATACAAAGTTCAATAGTTAATAAGTTTCACGATAGCATTGTAAGGGTCCTACACAAACCTCACTTTTTCAGTTCGAATGAACCTCATACTTAAACTACCCTTTTCTACGCGGCGCTGTGCTTTGCTGTACTTACAACGGCACTAGTGGTAGATCTCAGCCTTCAAGTGCTAAACATTCAACTTTCATAATCCGAATCTTTCCATCCCCTCCGTCAGTTTCAAAACTAAAAAGTTTTGTGGAATGAGTGTCTGCTGGTTTAGCTATAATGACAAAATCCGACAAAGTAGTCGATGCCCCAAAAGACGGAGACGACCGAGAGTGGAGAGCTATCCCAAAACCCAAGCAGAATAAGGAGTATCCCCCAAATTCTATTACTTTAGGATACCAGGGTGTTAACAAAGAACGCGTTTCATGATAAAAGGCGGTCAAAATGTGATTTTCTTCGGTTTTACTTTTCCAAGTTGCACGAGTGCTGATTTTTTTTAGGTTCGGGCGATGTCCATTGTTTTTTTTATTTTGAAGGGTGCAGTAAGGACGCAGTCATCGGTTAAGTCAAGTTTTTGTAAAATGGCACGTGAGGGACTGAAGCCTGGCTAACATAGACTTCAGGTTGAGTTTCAATAGTTGCGTGGGAACTTTGAGGGTCAACTTTGCCGTTTCTTTTCTTTTTGTTTTCAGATAGGTCGTTTTTCCTTGGTCCCCTCCGGCCACCCAGGATGGTCTTTTGATTATCAACCAATCACACTACTCATTATAAAACCTGCTTTTAATCCATTCCTTTGTCTAATGTAAGGCATCCACCTATTATCTGTAGTCTTTGTTGTTGGTTTTGCTCATTCGAACTTTTAGTAAGACTGTATTTCAGTTTCATTATCATCACAATTATGTACCAGTGCTAGCTCACAGAAGCGAGACAAGCACAAAGCCAAATACAAACATCCTCTGCATATTGAAGTACAAAATTCCACCAAAACTAAATTTTTTGTTGCTAATTATTATAATCATTTTATCGTCCACTAAACCTCTCCACATCCTCCGGACAAGGCAGAACATCGCTGATAAGAAGAAGAAATAATATCGGTAAAAATATGCAACCCTTATTTTCTCTGCTTTGGACCTCAAGTCCCTCTAGGATTTTACTAGGATGCAGCATGTGACAATACTAAGCTCGACAATAAACTCGACCATATATTGTTTTTTATTAGGGTTATCCAAGATCTTGGAGATCTTGTTATCACCCAGTTTTACTCCTGTATAATCTGGTACTGACTAAAATAATTATTCTGATGTTTCTGGCTTTACTAGAAGTAAATGCGAAAAGATGTCTTTGACAACAGTGGATAGATTTTGACGGCCCTTGTGATTCTAATATGTTCCTCAATGATTTCTACCCTTTCTTGTGCTCAGATAGTTGCTCTTAAGTGAAGAGTTGCTCTATTAGTAGATGATTCTCGTTTGACTGTTCGAGTAAGTGTGGCAAGCGATGGTATAATAGCTTCTTTTGGATGAACTAGTGTATGCTATTTGGATTATATCATTTAATCGTCTCCACTTTTTTTCTTGGGTAGGATGGATAGTATCAGAAAGGTCGAATACACCGGTTTGACTCCCCTATTCAGTAGGAAGAGTTTTCTCAAGTCGCCATTATATAGCGCCAATAACTTCGTGTCCTTGGAAGAGCCTAAGTTAAACGTAGAATTTTCAGCGATATTATTTTTTTCTGCTACAGGCACTTATATTACTTCGTAGATAATTGTGCCGTACGGTCGAGCGAAGGAGTTATTGTCCAACCTACTGTTTCACCAATTACTGTATGGAGACCGTCTATTATTCTTTATATGTTAGCGGGTACTGTACCGTGTTATTGGTCTTGCAGGTTATTGCTGAACTAAATGACATTAAGACCTTACGTAGTGAGAGAACGTAGAGGATAATTGTTGGTTAAGCAATGGGAAAAGCAGAACACCCTGG
Source organism: Hermetia illucens (assembly GCF_905115235.1). Lineage (NCBI taxonomy): Eukaryota > Metazoa > Arthropoda > Insecta > Diptera > Stratiomyidae > Hermetia > Hermetia illucens. The sequence continues at coordinate 118,475,606 of NC_051852.1, forward strand.
AGATTTGAATGAATGATTCCCCATTATATCACTGTCAGTCAAAATTCCTAAAGAGTGCTTTTTCATAAGAACGAATATGAAACAAAAACAAAGTAAAAGGGATAGTCGCCGAACAAAAAGTAGCCTTTACTTAAGTAAATATAAAAGTACAGAAGTAATACTTAAGAAAAGCTACTTACATGATGAATTTCTAGCACCGTTTGTGAGGAGGATAAAACCATTTATGGTTCGCTATAATATATGCTAAAGGGTTCAGGGTTGACACCCGGGACACCCTTATCGATAACATTGTCAAATTATGCAAACATATGGTATTTATCCATTCAGCGGATTACTCTGAGGCCTTGCAAATCACACGTCATACTGAGTTGCACAAACCAAGCACCAGAAGACAAATCCTACTCGAAACCCTTGGAAATTTTCATATCTTATTGGCTAATGTTCGAAAAGTCACCATCTAAATTCGATCCTCTTTGGTCAGAAGATGCTCCAATAATCTAAGAATTATAATGCTACTATGTGAAGACGATGTTTGCTTCTCAGCAACAAACGTGGGAGGAGGAAATTGAGATGTTAAGGTCTTTACGTAAACAAGCGAGAAGACTTCTTAAAAGGGCAAGAAATCCACCAGATTAACAAAGCTAGTGCAGGAATATCGGTTTCCCTGCAAAGGTAAACGGAAATGCTGGAGAAAAGTGTGCCTTGAGGCGAAAGCCTTGGATTAATCCCTAAAATACCACTAAGAGCAAGGTATGTGGCTAAAACTCACTTGGTCAGTCTACAAATCTTGGTGCAAATAGTTACTACCCCTTTCTGCAGCAGACCTACGGAAAATCTTCGAGATGCCTCCCCAAACGTATTGGAAACGCTGGTCGTTCAAAATGGTAGATTCGCCCAGCAGGCACAGAATTCAGTGCACTTTACGAAAATTAGATATTGCTAGCTACTTAACTCACAGAGAATCGCCTTTTACGGAGCTTTCTTTGGTTCAAGACTATTGAAAGGCCAAATGAGTGCATCATTTCAAATTGACACTCATAATATAAGATGAAGTGTTTGACCTCGAACCTCCTCCTGCCACCGTTTTTGGTGTTGTGAGAAAATCTGGTAATAAAATCATGCGAAATGGTTTTATGTAAGAGAAACTATGTATGCCATCATATCATCGTTAGAAATAGTCGAACTGGATTTCGGTTACGAATGGACGAAGGAAGCTCTTACAACCGTGACAACATTGTTAATACCAGGATTGCTGCCATTGTCCAAAAATCGACCAATAAGTACACATAAATGATGGTCGGCACTAGGTTGCGTTTTGGATTTGGATTAAACCTTTGAAAAAACAACCAGGGATAGTTGATTTTTAGCAGGGATGATCTCTAATATTATGTTCTTGTTGTTTTTTTGTACCGTATTTGACTTTAATACTCAGTATCTGATGTGAATGTGGGCTTTCAGAAATCTGCTAGGGAGAACAATACAGAAAATGACAGAAGGTTTAACTCTGAGAAAGCCTGCCAGACCTATGCACGAATACTGGGAATAGTAAAGAGCTCAAAGAGGTAAATAATCAACAATTGGTCGCTGGACGCGGTGGTTATAGGAAGTATTGGCATCACTTTCTATTGAATGAGCTTTTCGACTGTCCAGGATGCACTATTGCACCTGAAGTCTCAAAAATAGGTGGCATTTCATTCTTCGCGTTTCATAAAGGAGAAAAGGAGGTTGATGAACGTAATGAGTGTTGGCATAGGAATTCGGACCTTAGTTGACGAGACATTAAATTCAGAAAAGTCTTAAGGACGACTGCGCTTCGGAGCGAGACCAAGGCTAAAGCAGAAGAAGTGGGAACATAAGACCAATTCCAAACACTATAGTGCGGGAAACGAAGCGGATTGCATACACGGGTATACTCAGGAAGGAGGCCGTAAAAAAGTTTCTAGAACAGTAAATAAATTAATAAATTCATCCATGTCAAAGAATCACTGTTTCTTTTGCATATCATTGGTAAACCTTACTGGGCTATCCCACGTGATAAACCTAACGAATGAGGTCAAATATTTAGGTATGACAGTCGATACTGCGCTTCGAAAAGGCATGTTGTAACCAAGAAGGAAGAGTTAAATGGCAGATTGAGACAGATGTGCTTGCTGTTGAGGAGGAGCTCCCAGCTCACCATCGACAACAAGCTGCTAATTCACAAGCAGACCCTATAGTCCCTATGGTAATAGAATACACAGCTCTGGGGCTGTGTTAAGGCAACTTGAAAAGATATAGAAGCGTTTCAAAAAAATGCTTAGAAGTACAGTAGACGCTCCTCGCTTCATTCGTAATGAGGATCTGCATAGGGACCTGAGAAAATAACGAAGTCTACAAAGTGACAGATATTTCAGGTCTGAGGAAACAATCAAAAATAGTAAAGCCTAATGACTTACTAACATAAACAACTTTCCTGCAGACATCAGCTTTTGAGGAAGAGGCAGTTTCTCAACAAAGCCAACCAAGGTGCTGGGATTGACCACAGGATCGTCTCCCTGTAAATGTGAAACCCATATTGGCAAAGGAAGCTGCTAGATGGGTAAATCTCAGTAGTAGCTGGGCGACAGGTAGTTTTAGTGGGTATAAATCACACACTCTCAGAGCACATGAACTCTAGAGTTAACCTTTTGAAGATTTCCACCTCTTGAAGAGGACCAGTGCAATTAGCATATCAACCGAAGATCTACGGTCACCCTAAAGTGGTGGAAGCAAATTTAATAGCCGTTCTCACAATATGATTAATGGGATGAAAGTCCTTTGCAATGTGGTACTCTGAGCCATAATAATGTCATCTTGAAATAATTGATGGCATTTCTTCTGCCTGAACTTTACTTCATATGATATATGTCAACTGTTAACTTTCACAGAGGTTTTCGTCTCCTACAATAGGATAGAATAGGATATCTTCACAACCCCTTTTCCAATTGTTAGTTTTTTTACACTTGATATTCAGTAAGACAGTGTTTCAACTTCGTTATTACCACATGTAATGCCATGTAAAGGATAAACTTTCAGCAGCCGGACAACATAAGAGAGAATAAATATCCATGACCATTCAGGATTCGAATTCGAAGTAATGAAATCGAAAGGCTGGCGCTCAGCAAGCTCGTCTTTATGACCTTAAAATCTCTAACAGTTTAAGAATCCTTTGTAACATTTACTATAAAATGTTACAAATTTCTGATTGGATGATTCAAATGCATTGTCAATTTTGAAGAGAAGTTAAAGCAATTTTTCAGGGGTTTTAACGCAGAAGGAGAGAGAGTCTGCGCAATTTCGGGTTAGCCTACTTACGGCCTTGGAGGCGACGATCAGATATTTACTACTTTTAAGTTGAATGATGTACGTTGGCTTAACATTTAAGTAGCTTGAATAGTCAAGCTCTTTTAGATCCCATACTAAAAATATTAGATCCAACCAGCCTGCTGTTCAATATTACAATAAAGTGAGTTTTTTTACAGGACGGGGGAAGACAATGCGGAATTATAAATCGTCTGTTGCGTAATCGGCAGATATTTCAAGGTGCAAACGGCGTTCGCAGTTTCAAAGTGCCTCGAAGTAACTGCTATGGGCTTACAAAATTGAAACATCAGTCGAACTCTCCTACATGAACCACTGGCCACTGAAACAAAAAGAAAACACTCAAAAGCAAAGAGAGGACAGACGAAAGTAGTTTCAAAACAAATCCACGACTGGCTCATTAATTGAAATTATTTTCACAAACGCGTTTAATCAACATTTGACACCACTAAGCCACAGCTATTCAAACCACAATTCCATATCTATTTAGTTCAAGATCCACGACGGTAAAATGGCTGACTCCCTTTATCTATAGTTTAGGCGACGAATGTTGATTTTACCGGTACAGTTTAGATTTATCTTTGAGCTTTCCCAATACTGCCAGTTGTACAGGATTAAGTGTGTGATTAAGAAACTTCAACAAAGTCTCATTGGAAATGAGAAAGTGAACTACATGATTGCCCAGCACTCTACAGAAGAATGAACGAGGAACATGTAGAAGGCGAAAACTACTGATGGTGATTAATATTTTAAGAAAAGCCAACCCTGATGAGTCCAATTCATTCTTCTAGTTATTTTCATGTGTGGGTTCGCCCAGGACTAGGTTATACAGGATATGTCATTGAAGAGGATTATTTGCTTCCCGAGAAATATCACTAGAATACTGGCACATGGTCGTCAGATTCGTTGTTATTAGGTTCTCCTGATTGAAGAAATGAGTTAAATGTAGATATTTATGTCATTTTAAAATTTTTAATCATCACGTTTTATATTTAACTACTAACTACTATTTTACTAAACCGAAATATTGAAAAATAAGGTTCCAATAATGGAAATAAATTAAGTCATGATATTCTAACTTACCAATTTCCAATCTGTAAGCTGATGATCCTCCCGGATATAGTCCAAATCTAATCCCTTATGACGCCATCCGTTGTTTGTCAGATACCAATAACAATAAATAAGGCTACAAATTTATATAATATTTTTACAATAATATAAACAACTTTAAACATGAGTCGAAGTGCTAATAACAGTTCGTCCTTAAACATAAAATCCATTATGTTACCACGCTAAGAAAACATAATATAAAATTCCAGATTACAATACTTTGAACTTTCTTTGCCGAAATATCTATTTAGAGAACATCCGCACTCTTAAAATTGTTACATAATCATCTATTCAGTTTATGTACAACTACTTACAGCTACAATAAGATAAATTTTCTAAATTCCTTGTTAGTTCCTCTATGTACAAAACTATCTTAATTGTTATCTCTAGTTTATTCTGCATCTTGAAGATATACTTTTTGTGGTTTTTACTATTTTTTTAAATTTTCTCAGTTTATGGCTTGGTTCGGTATTACAAGAAATAGCACCATTAGAAGGATTAACTTAGTTACAACTTAAGATTCTTTCTCTGACCACTTGAACTACGATATAATGGCGTTCGCTTGTGTTTTTTCTCGATCGGAGACTTTTATATAAATTTTTCTTTTGATAGGTTTGCATTTCTAGTCTAATTTATTTAATTTTTACAACTACCCTTACTCCTTACATTGTGTTGTTGTGTTTCGCTAGAACTATGTTTGAATGATTGCTTATGCACATGCGCTCATTTTTCACTTTGTCGTTATTTTTAGCGTAAAAATGGTAGACATGATAATATAAATAAAATGGAAAATTGTCCAAATGCGAATTTACTCCCAATTTATGCATTTCCCTAAATTTTCAAATTGGATGCAAGAAGCATGCGAAAATCAAATGCTTGTCTCTGTTCTGTTTTCATGTGAAATTGGTTGTGAATAGTTTTGGAAATTTTCTGAGGACCTGATCGTATTTAGTGAATTTTGAGAACTAATCGAGTTTGGAATTATATTTATCACCACTTTTATGAAGGAAACATCAACAGAGGCATCTGAGTTTGATACGTTTCGGAAATTTTTATGGGAAGCAGGCGAGAAAGCAGATAATGCGAGTGTCAAGCGGATGATGTGGCAATTTGGAAATTCAAATGTATTTATATTGGCATGTCTACAACATAAAAGTAAAATTGGATGATGGCGGTGTTTTTCCGAATGACTTGTTTCATATCAAATTTGAATTATTTCATGCGGAAAATAGTTAAAAAGATAAAGTACTGTATGTTGCTGTAGTGGGCGTAAAATGCAATTATGTATTTATTTATTTACAATGAATATAGATATGTAGAATATACGATGTGCAGATAACTATGTAAGTGAGGCTTCCTTGTGCAAACTGTTTTATCGTAACACATATTATATTTATATTTCCGATTTTCTCCTATTTTTCACGAAAAAGGATATCCTCATACATCTAATCGGTTCTACTTATCGGTGATAGGCAGAAATTCGAATAAAGGACTTTGTTAGAAATGGTCTCTGTATTCCGCACAAGCTACTGGCGAGTTGCATGAGGACGCTAGCGGACATTGACATGGTGAAAGCATGTGAAATTGTAGATAGATTTCTTGGTTCTTGGTTTTGCTACTCAAATATGTGCGATGCCTTTCCAAGTTTGTCTTCACTGAATGCTGTACTAACAGAGGCATGAGGGGAGTATACACTAGGTCATGGATCTTTGCTTGTTGATTGTGGCATTCCGGCGTTCCGAGTTTAAGCTCCTCGTACACCGTCGAAGTGTTATTTTTTTTAGTACAGTCCTGGTTTTTCGTCCATTTTCTATTTTTTTCGCGAATTCCTCAATCCATCCTGGAGCAATCCCACTGCACTAGGCAGTAAAATATAAAAAGTTTTGTACATGACGTGACGATGGAATTTTGAAAGGAACCACACCCATCTTCTCAAGTCTGGCAAACATAGAGGCATGCAATCACTGGGAGACCACTCAGCGGAGCTGGACTTATGGTAGATGTCGGTGGCTTTGCACGGTCAACTTCCATCACTTTTTCTGTTTTTTTTACAACTCTTTCCTTGCTATTGGTCATAGTCAATGTGGATGAGCAGTTTAGTCATTCCCAACTTTCATAGTCATTACAAATATCACTTAAATTGGGGCCCTGCATTCGTCGGGTTTTACGCGAGTGCATCTGCTGAAGATAGCGCATGACAACTCCAAACTGTGTTCTAATTTGCTAAATAAGGATGACATTCGCCTTTTCTTTTTTGACGTTCAGGCTTCAGGTATATTTTGCAATATTTCCATGGTATTTCGTTGCCACATTTCTATCCCATCTAGAAAAGTAGCATCCTAACCACCGTAGTATACCATTAAAATTTGACAGTCTTGAGTTCGCTCTGGAATATATAGCCGAAGTTTCTGCAAATACAACTATACACACCCTTAACGTTTTCCCCATCCAGACTTCTTGGAAATGCTCTTAATTCCTTTTTTGATTAGGCTATTTTCTGTCATTTTTCTTTAATTGTTCATCGTCATTCTGCCCGCAGAAAGTCCTCTTATGGTCTTTTCGTTATGAAATCCATTTTATCCAAATTCTTATGAGCAAATTCTATAAATTTGTTGGGTTGGGGAGGCATTTAGTCCGTGTTAAGACAAAAGAAGTTCTAAAAGTTTTCGTCCATTCTTGGTAGGAAAATAAATTTTGGAACTATTTCCTGTATTGCTTTGTTTATCTTTCGTTTTAGTTAAAATTGGGAAGTTTTCATTTCTTTGCGGATGATTACTCCGTTGTGAATTGCTCGAAAACTCTTCCATCAAATGCTGAAGATTATCCCTTTTGAGATTGTTCAGTCGGTGCATGGGCAAACATCCAGCAGGAAGAAGATTAGTGAGTAGATTCAAAAAAAAAATCCTCAATGTAACGGGCGGAGGAGCGGGGTAGTCTTCGGGCATGGACAAATTTTTGCGGTTGGAAAATAATTAAGCTCTCCCAATTGAGGAAAGACCTTAAAAGTGCAGTCGCAACCGTTACATTCTGTATGATAGGGACAAAAAAATAAGAAAGATAATCTACTCGGCGTACCAGACGTCTGAAAACCTAAAGGATAGAAAAAAATAAAGATAAGACGAAAGGGAGCAGGCGCATTATTGAGATTTGTATAGGATATCGAAGGGCTAAACACCTCTTAATGCAGAAAGCAGGACTACTAAGATGGTAGCCAAAGTTGCGGGAGCAAAAGTGTCGGCATAATTGCATGGTAGGGAGAGTCACAAAAAAGTAAGTGGAGGTTGAATTTGTATATAAAATATATAGACGAAATTTTTTGAAAGATCGAAAGGCTAGATGATAGGTTCGAGCGTAAAGCAGCGCCGACCTTTTGGATTGCAGGAATAGGTATTGAGTACAACGAACCTTTTCAGCCAGCAGTTCGAACTGTTGGTAGCTAAGTTTGGGGGTTTCTTATCAGCTTTTTCTTGAGGTGTGTTTCAGACTCTTGAATTTGTCTGCTCTCGTTTGCTCTGGTGACTGTGACGGATCATGCATCATGCAGAGAATGTGGGTCAGAATGCTATATATTCAAGGTGTGCAAAGCGCTCCTTAAATGTATGCTTCACAAGAGAAAGAGCGCATCACATCGCAAACCATTGACAGCAACACATGATAAAATTCTAAGTTTTTTCTGAGTATAATTAAAAAGGAGGAATAAAACACTGCAGAAGGGACAAACTAATTCCCGAAATATGGTATTTGTTTTAAAAGGAAACTTTTTCTTTCGTTTTTCAAGTAAAAGACTGTCGTCCTAATAGTCAAGCCAAGTCAGTCAAGCGAAGTGGATGGTCTGACTGGCTGGGAAATCCTACAATCATGACAATTAACAAAAAACAGATCTCCAAATCAGAGAACTTTTTGCAGGAGGGGTACTCCAGCGCATTTACGGAAAGCTGATAGGAGATCATTATCTGCGAAAAAGACCACATAGAAAACAATACTTGCGGGGTGAGTCTATCTTAGCCTGTAAAATTTTTGGTGGAATGTAGAGATCACGGAATAAGGGGTTGCATTCTCTCAAGCTCAGGATTTCTGTACCACACAAGGTGCGCTTTAAATCCTTGGAGGACAGTGTATAGGATTTTACAAAAAAATTGAAGGAAAGTTTATATTTTACTAGACCCATCCTATGGTCAGCAGTGAGAGATTAGTATTGAGGTTATCTTGAGGCGCGATATCTTCCAGTAAGTATTGTGCCATCATATCATGGGTCGTCAAAAATGTCAAATCAACTAGCTACAAATGAATTAAGGACTCATCGGCTAAAACGGAAGTACTTAGCGACTTAATCAAATTTTTGACTAAACTTCGAAATCATATTTTGAATAATACGGATGGAGGATCTTAGGAGTACATCGTGACGTAGAAACCCTACAGTTGCAAGTGACAGGTCCTCTTTTGTTAAACGTGATGCATAAATAAGATTCTGGTGGTAGCGCCAGGAAGCCAACGTATTACAGTTGACTTGACTGTGATTGTTGTCCTAAGATAGTTTCAAGATATTAGAATATGCATGAGTGAGCCATTAGTTTTTTCAAACTGCGACATTAAGCCATTATCTGTCATAATAATAGCCAAATGGCGACAAATCCCAGGGCAATCCAAAGGGCCTTTCTTGCTCGTGGCGCTCCAGACTGCCATTATTACTTAGGGTACGGTGGAGAAATAAACTTCGAGGAGCACCTACATTATGTCTGGGAGGAGGCTCTAATGACTAGCGCATTGTCAGTACGAATAAAAATTGAAAAGATACTCTTCAAATAAAGCCTAGAATTACTTATAGTCAAGGTTGTGGATCCTTTCACCTGAAACCGCTTAGTAGCGCTAAGGTTGAGAACATAAGAACATAACGCTATGCTTTCAGTTAAAGGGTGAGTAGCGGTTTCAGGACAACCACTGCCAAAGCAGCGTATTTTACTCCAAAAATGGTTGCTGTGCACACACACAGACTTTTTGCTATATAAATTCAGAACATCCAGAACAGGTCAACCACACCTATGCGTCATCACTCGCGGTTACCTGAGATGCGCTTCAGCTCCTCTCACGACTTCCTGGGGCATTCGCACTCCTCTTCTACTGTTCTGCACCAAGTGCGCTTGAGACGACCACTGCCATTCCCGTCTTCTAATCACAGGCCTGCATGTCGACCAACTTCTTCCTTTGAGATAGTGTCAAGCCAGCGGACGTCCAATGAAATTATTGAAAAGATGCTAAAATGTCCGCAGTGAACTCCACTAAGGTAAAGCTCAGCAAATCACTCTGGGAAGACGCAAAAAGCGAAAAAATGTCTCTTGGAACGCGATATTCTTTGGGAATTTGCTTTGTGATAGCTATACGTGGAAAGAGGAAGGAAAGTGGGGTAGAAGATGTTTCTAGCAGGTGCGAACTCTTTATTCCGCAGCAAGCTGGCAATACTATTCAGGGAAATCTACCTGCGACAAAACATGCATTCTGTAAACTGATTTGCAGCAGCTTTTAAAAAGGCCGATACAGGGTTTTATAACCGGAAACACCAGCTCTGATGGCTTTTGCAGGAGTTAGGTGTTCCCTAGAAAAAGTAATTTGCCAACGGTCTAACCAACAGAGACGAGGCTTCTTTCATGAATGCTTCCTATATATGCAATGATGCTACCCCAAGGCGAGTGCGGTAACTTAAAGCTAAGAATTAATTTGTGCACTTTGAATACCGAAAATCAAGCGCCCATATCTTCGCATTAACTATCACTGAGTTTACAATACTTATTTCACCCTTCTTCCTTCTTCACGAAATGTAATACCATTGAGAATTTTAGGAATCACCTCAAATTCTCTCTCCGTAGTCAGGCATTGAAATTAAAGATCCCTCGCAACTGTGCCAACCATTTGGCCAGGCGGATGAAGCGAGAAATTCGCCTGTTTCCACATCTCTAGTAGCCGCAGTAATTAGCCTACTTCGATAGTCAATAGCCATATTTTTTTAAAAATTTTCACAAATCGAGAGTCATAAGCTTGATGACAGCTTAATACTCTTAATACTCATGACCTCATAACTACCGAGAGCATGTCGGCCTGATTCACTTTAATTCTACCAATCGCATTTGGAATAAAGGGAGCTATAATTTGTTTACAGACTAACGTGGCACTGATATTTGTTTCTGGCTTTGTGCTTGTTCTGTTGCTGTTCGCTTATTATTTGTACAACCCTAAGTGGGGAAGACAATTTCATTAAAAATGGAATGTTAAAAAAAATAATTCGAATAATAATACCTTAATATATACAAAGGGTAAAGATTAAGTTCACGGGAAATTAAATCGCAAACCATATAATCTTATAGTCTCTTCGGATACGGATGTATCTGGGAACTGTAATTGGCCATCTCGATTCGCGCTTTAACAGGTGAATTAGTGTGACAAAAGTCACTTTAGACCCGGGTTTGATCATAAGACCATCTGGAACCCCTCCGAATTTCAACCATTCAAGTTCAAAAACAACTAAGGAATGTAATATTCATTGGCATGCGTAAACCCGCCCTTTGCTGGCTAGTCCGAGAGGATGCATTGAGTCCTTCTTAGTTCGCTTAATCAGTCGAAATTAAGGAAAATTATGTTTGTTAAATCCGCCTTTGAACTGGTGTGTGTCGCCACAAATCAATATGGGTTTTGGCAAGTTGTGAAATCTATTCTGCCACTTTTGCCTGCCTACACGGGAAGTCAAATTAAACATAAATATGCCGCAAATAAAGAAAATTAAAATAAGTAAAAACAAAACGAATAAAATAAAATTCAACAAATATAATGCAATTAAATCAAGCGTAAGCCTTTCTTAAGATCTCTCATCGACAGAGTGATTTCTTGTCAACCACCCACCAATGTTTGTAGACATTTAAAAAGCAACGATCACAAAACAATGGAAGACGCAAAGACTTGGCATGTACCTTCACTGGTTGGAACCTTCCAAATTTGCTTTTACAAATGTATGCCTGGGATTACTCTCTACCCCAATTTTGAAACCCACTCAATAACACCCAATTTCTCTCAACGTCTGGAGCGCCACTATTGAAAACAATTATATTTCAACTCAAACTTACGATGCCCAAACGCACATATTTGAAAAAAATTACTTTTTCTTTCTCTCTTCTCTCAGATAAATGCAAATAAGAGCTACAATTTTTATCTCCTCAACTGGTGAACTGATCTCCTAATAGAGCAAATTGCTGCTCTTTCCGGTCGCCATTTGCAGACCGCTTACGTCAAGTCATTTCTCATGTAAATTGCCTTTAACTGTTTGTCTAATAAACCGGCCATACAGTTGACTACAATAACAGCAATGGCACAGCACCAATAACAAAAGAAAAGATGGCAAAAATTCCAATATAAGAATCGATTGTTGCTCGAAATTAGTACGTTCGATCGCTAAGTAGATGTTGAATTCAGGACCACTCTTTTCTCGATCAAAAGAGATCATTAAAATAAATTACTTCCAGGGGACGTTCAAGATTAGTAGATTACGTGAATGCAAAAAGTTTATCAAGTTTTATGAGTAGGAGGGGTAAAGGAGCTGGCTTGCTGCACCATGGATATCCTTTGTAGTCTGCACGTACTGTACTTTTGGCACGGACAGAAAACTTGGCCAAACATTCCGTTGGCTTGGTCCAGAAGGATTGTGGTCTTATTTGTGTCTAACTCGTCCCTCCTTTGCTCGAGTCTTCAGCGCGGTGGGTAGTAAACATGCATTCCAACTGTAATGAAATCACTGCTGATTTCGAACTCATCAAACAAGCGTAACGGGCGTTTAAATGTCTCTCTGACTCCAGAATCACCTAAATAATCCCAGCCACAGAATTATTTATTGACCTCAAAAAAATGCATCTAGTCCTGCATAAGAATAGAGTAGCACTGGGTTTCTCATTTGCTTGGAACTGAAAGAAGAAGGAATAAGAATATAATGTTTTCTGAAGCCCTGGTCTTGAAGAAGCAGGTTTAGTAACGCAAGGCCCACTCCATGTGACCCTAAAAAAAGATAGAACAACAATCAATCCAGCAGAGGAGGCCAAGAATAATATGAAGTCTGATGAGCTATTCAATAAAATAGCTTGGCCATGCGGGATGAGATGTTATGATCAAGATTCATATAAGGATGACTTGATTCACTGAGATACTGACCTAAAGAGTCCGATCCACTAGAAGCTCCATACGTGAGAATTAGTCCGCAATTAAGGAAGCCTCTTACTTAATTTTTCAGTTTTCACATTTCAAAATTTTAGGTTGAGGAATACAAAAAGCTACTGTAAGATAATTCATGAAGGTATACCATCTGATTCACTAAAAAGATGTTGGGAATACTTCATGCAGATTTATCGGCTGATCTGAAACAGAATGCAATCTATATCTACCAAAAAAGGCTGAAAAGTCGTAACTTTATGAAAGAGTGAGAAAAAATGCTACAAAAATGTACTTAATTAAAATTTGATATGAAACAGGTCATGAATCAATGAATTATTCATCGAATATGCTACCCGGCGTTCGCAAGTCGCATTATTACACTACTACCGTTTTCGTCCTTAAAAGGGACTTCGCAAGTGAGATGATTGTTGTGTCTCTAGGTGTTAATCGATTCAAAATGAAAGCGTCTGTAGAGTAAAGGATGGTGAATGAGTGATAAGCTGTCTTGATGAATATTTATCGATTGTGTTTCACATTTTATTCATTGAAAATTTAAAATTTACTCATCTCAAGCTCATCACTTTTGCTTTCCTGCTAACGACGCACACAACGCGTACGCCTTCGTATGCTGTTGCGTCGTCCGCAAAGGATCCGCTTGAACGCATGTCGAAATTCCGGACTAAAAATTGTATAAATGATCGGATTAAGCGTTGAATTGAAGTAACCGAGCCAGAGGGACAGGCTCATGGCAAGTGGTGATATTTCGCATTGACAAGTGGGCAATAAAATGGCTAATATAAAAAATGGCAGCCAACAGCATACGAACGCCCCGGTTATGATGGCGAGCGTTTTGGCAGCTTTGCGTTCACGTTTCGAATCTACAGACGTTTGGGTTTTCTTACGCGTGATGGTTGGTCGAAAGTTTGGTGTTGTCCCCGTTGTACCGTATGTAGAAATATCCGCGGTGGGGGGATCGTTTTCGACACGATCAACCCCATTCCCGTAGCTACCCTTCTCGGGACTGGTGTGTGTTGATGAGATGTTGGTGAAAGCGGTTGTAGTCTCGCTGATTGTCGGTAGTGGTCTCCCAATCACAGTAACAACGGCCGCCGCAATACCTCCCGATCCTCCTGCTGCTGTCGCTATCAGGCCGCCTCCGGATGATGGTGGAGTTGCAGTCACCTTCCATCGGAAACCAATGGCCGTTAGTGCCAAACAGGAAGACTTTGCCAGGGGTTCAGGATGGGTCTGAGCAGCCTAAGGGGTACGTATACTATGTACGCACAACGTTGCAGGGTGTCAGGTGAATTGGGGAAGGAGAGGCAAATTGGTGGCAAATTGTGCAGGACTGGGAAGAGGGAAGATCATATTGAACGGATTCTCATGAAACTTTCAGTACTTTTCAGAAATAGGAGCTTAAGACAGATGATCATAAAAGTTCGTTCAATATGGTCTTAGTTTATTTGTTCAATAAAGCAGTGCCTTGAAACCACGAGACATACGTAGGACATTCAGACTAGTTATCAGAAAACAATAAGACTCTTATGCATCGAAAGCCTTGCACACTATGCAAAAGTGAGTTCAGATTCAGTGCTTATCACAAATACTACACACAATAAAGTATACACATACAAGAAAGTTATCGAAAATAAAAAAATATTAAAATAGGATTATTTTTTACATGCAATAAAGCTTTAAAACGTATATGTTGCGTATATATATATTGGTATCCTGAATTTAATTAAAAGATACTTTAGAATTGTTTGGGTTAGAAGGTGGTTCATCAGCCAAGATTTAAATAGTATTAAACAGATTGAGAATATTAGTTCCTATATTGGTTGTTCCTATATGGTGAAAAAACAAATACCGTATTTCGGGAACCAACAAAAATAACATCCATGAATAGAGAAAAAGATGACAATGCAGAGAAGAGACTCCCAACAGAGAAAATTGTAATAATTTGCGCCCTGAATGACTCTCAAAGTGTCTGGAATTGTCTTCTGTTTGAGAATTTTACATTTCATATTAAAGAGTACTGCCTTAGGATAAAAGTGGAATTGCCGCAGCGGGGTTAGTCGAATCCGTAAGAATGCATTTATAGGATAGGGGACAGATATTGTAACAAATAGAGATCATTAATACTCCAATAGGTAGTAATATAGAAGAGAGAGAGAGAGAGAGTTTCTTTGTAGATCTTGCCTATCGCAGACCTACAGCATCCGCTGGATTTCTGATACCTGCCCCACTAAGTGTTCCTAGCAGGCATAATAAGTCCTGTCTTCCTAGTGTTCACGGTGAGTCCATTTTAGAGCCACTGGATTATCTGAGTTGATAAGTCGCATGCTGTGTTCGCAAACTGCCCGATAATTTGCTCTGTCCAAGAGCCATAGTAATGTTTCCATTACGAGTAGCCATAACAGACGGGAGAGGAACTCTCCTTGTAGGCAACCCTAAGGTATTCTGCTTCAATATGTCAATGTCAATGTTGCTCCACTCCTGCATGTGCCGATCGACTCTAATGCTATCTTGTCGCTTCATAAATCACAGCGAATGAGGCATAATTGAGGCACATTCGGTATCTATGGATGGGCCTAAGCAGTATTATTTTTCAAACATCGCCTTCTGAATTTTTGCAGTGGTGTAATAGAGTGCGGTCTCCGTGAATTTGCTTTTTTGGTAGGCATGCTACCTATAGAGGTTGACCACCCAGAAATATAAGTACCTCTTACGATCCAGTCGTCTAGTTTCACTAGCCCTTTTCCGCTTGATTCCCAGAATAACTCTTTTATTGAAATAACCCCTTTCTAATCCCTTCTTTACTTCAGCTGATGCCAAAGCTACAGCCTCCTTCGAAGAGTTCTACTTGAAGCTGTTAATGTGGTACCCTACATAACTACATTCAGTGGAAAACCTAACATCCATATTTTGCATTTATTTTATGGGGACTCCCGTAGCTCCAACAAACAACTGCTGTGTGCATGCCCGTTCACAGTTTCAACCAAGTTTCTGAGAAAAGGAGGGGGGGGGGAGCAGTAAATAAATCGCTTTTATGGTCAGGCAACAATTCACATATTGTCAAAAGAACTCGAAATTGCTACAGTTACCATCTGTCATATGATGTCATATGTCATAAACTCCTATGTGAGGCCATTGCTGTCTGTTTCAGGTAATATACTTCAACTCATCCTACGATTTCCCTAGGGATTTGCACTTTTCTCCTTTTCTACGCCATGTAGGGAAGACGACGAGGAGTTTGAATGAAGAGCGTCACTGATAAACAGGAAGGAAAAGTATTATTGACAAGATGGATTTCTACTGGACTCTGCGCCCTCCATTTCGATGCAAAACGTCAGATTTTGGACCATCATGTGTCACTTTGATAATCGCTAGCAGCTTTTCTCCTGTTCACGCTGCCAAAAACCTGTTCGAAATCAGTGAAAGTTAGGGATGTAAATTTCGCACATTGCTTCACAATAATCTCAAGGATGTTAATGTGGTCAATGCAGAAGTATCCAGAACGATAGCTAGCCTACACTCTGACGATCAAACTTTGGAGGTCTAACTCGATGTGTTGTAGGGTATTTTTAGCTGATATCGTCCTAACAGGGGGAAGTACGTAAATACGTCTCAAGTTACCTCATTAAGTAGGATGGTTCTTTTCGGAATCTTCACGATCATTGTCTCATTGGAAAACATTTTAGATTCCCAGGATTTACGGAAGAGTAAGGTAGCAAGGGTAGAGGAGAGGCGGGGCCAATTGAATGCGCCTATGTTACACAGGCTTGCCGTATCATTTTGTAGATGATACGGATGTAGCTCAAGTATATCACGCTCATTTGCACTCACAAAGTTTTTATCGCTAGCTAAAGTGCCTGGGGATTATCACGGTACCTACATGAATATTGAACAAAAGACAGGGCTCCGTTCCTGGGAAATCACTCGACACCCACGTAAGTAATACACGTTAGGAGGAATTTTGGGCAGGGAATCGGAACGCTTTCCGAGAATACTATGGTGGAAATCTACTGACCAAGAGACCAGATCTGAACATAGCCGTTGAAGATCTATTCAAATTATAAAGACTTGTTTGACTTAGTATCCCAGAACCTGGTCAAAGTTTGATTCTTTTTCAAATCCACATATTAGTAAAGTTTAAGATGGCGATCTTGAAGTGCTCTGGAAACTAAATCCGCCGAACACCAAGGAAAATGAAAAAATTGACATTCTTTCTAAGTGGTACCCCAAATTGTCACGATCTAGGCAGATGCCGGATTTTACCTAATATTAGGACTAATTGTCAAACATTTAGGCTAGGACGATCCTATCTATTTCAGAATATAGAGGGCTCTTGTGGTGGTGATCGATGGTAGTTTAATGGAAGAAGACGTCGTCCTTTGCAAAATAGTATACTTCTGCATGGTTTGAACCAAACTGTGTGAGACTCCCAGGACATCAAAGGAACCCGTGAGAAATTTAGGTACAATACCTGTAGCTAACAATATTAAAGGAACTACAGCCACCTTCTTGAGAAACCAAATTTTTTTGATTAACGAGCCAGTGGATCATAATCCACCTTTTTTACCACGTATTTCCTTTCAATGTTGTTATTATGGGAGATAGCAACATCAATAATATATGAAGCTCCCCGCCTTCTAATCTAACAGCACGTCAGGCTTGTTGTGTGGTGTATAGCGATCACCCGTCCCGCGTTCGGTAAACAAGACATGTCCCCGTGATCAGACTATGTTTGAATGCCTTTCACCGGTGCCATAACAGCAAGAAATAAAATGGTCTAACGTCTCTAGCGCCGAACCACATATTCTGCATTGCTCATTCTCTACCCGCTCTTTCATAACGAGATCTCTATAAGCTTAAGTAGCAGCCTCATTGCCCTGAATAATAATAATCGTTGGCACGACAATTTAATTGGATCAGGGTCTTGAAGTGTGTTTGGGCACGTACACTCCATTCAAGACTGTAGCGGTACACTACAGGATTATAGTGCCTTATAGGAGGCAATGTGGTCAGCATTACGCTCGCCCGAGATTATTACCCTGATTTAACTCATCTACTCATTCCCAACTGAGTCGACTGCTATCCGACGTCAAATCACGATACAAATCCCACTACCACCAGCGAGATTTGAACCGCGACCTTCCGTCGTGTGCTCTAACGACTCAGCTATCTGAATAGCATATATAAATCTCTCCGTGTCAGCAAAGAGCTTCCCAGCAAACAGCCATCTGTTCGACAAATGCAAAGTGACAACTAGCCACCAAAGGCAATTCACGTCATTGATATGCTCCTGCTCTGAATCCATCCAACTCAAAGGATTGAAAAATCGATCATTCAAGTTAAGTAGGGTCAGCCCACAATTTGCTTCACAAACACCCACATGCAAGGGATTCGCCTGCTCCTTGCTGAAACAATAAACGCTTAACGTATCTTACGTTAGCCACGTCCTGCCTCCGATGTTACGAGGCAGGTTTATCCATTTCGTAGGGGAATTCGAGTGATGCATTCGGAATTTGAGTATACATAGTAGTATATATCCGCCGCTGGATAATTTTCAGATCGGTCTTCGTTCACGGCATTATTCCGAATGCAGAAGTTAGTGAAGCCAGTTTCTCATGTCGCAGGAATTCGGACAACAGAGATCAGGTCACCAACTCGAGCGTGGGTTCCTTGCAGAATTCTTTGTATGAGTCGGTCACCAGTGCTATGTCCGGCATGTGGGCCGTGATGACTTGTGAATGGCTTGAATTCGACACTTCTCTAATATAAATTCTAAATATTATGGCTAAACATGTCGACTGCTTCTGATTGTGAGTGGGCTCTCAGGTGTTGGTATCCTCAGATGAACGCGTTGTCAAGGTGGTATGCCACCCTTCCACGATAGTCGTCCAAAGCATTATTACTTAGATATCAATACGATACAGGACATATATGGATACAGGAGATTTAGGACAGTGATTAACCAGGATTGCAGGAAGCTGCCAAAAGCCTTGGCATAAAAGATGTAGCAACTAAAGATATTTCTTTGATTTCCTTGGCCTTTAGTTCTCTGTCCTACAATTATCGAGACGATAATGAGTTACTCTTTGTAAACACTTGATCCAACTCGGTAGGTCTTTTCCTCCTAGGACAGAATGTTATTGGTCTCGAGGTATGCATTGACTCTTTCTCAAATAATAGACTTGTCAAGGGTTAGACAGCAAATAATCGGATAATAAAGAGATTCATTTCGTCAGTCCCCTTCATCCGCCACTTACGCGAATCTGCTGAAGTGGTCGCTCCAGATTGTGACGAAACAACTGGTGCAGGCGGAGCCATGCTCCTGGTGATCGTGGGGCTTAGACGTCGAACCAACCCAAGATTAGCGGTTTGGACACCGTGATGTCCATTACCGGAGCCCGACTCAATTACCAAATCAGACGACTCCCGCCGATTATTCACAACGGAGTTTAAAGTTTTCTCACGGTGGCATATAGCTATTTAGACTGAAGCTATCCATCCCTCTTTCATTCACAACCGAGCTTGGAACCGACTACGGCGTTGTGATAGCGAAATTTCATTTTTGCAAGCGATTTGGAGCACGAATGCGCAGTAGAAGAGGTTATAGAGTGTATCTGAATATAACAGAGCGGTTGCAGGTGTCATTGGCCCAAAGAAAAAAATTTCGAGCGCATGCGGTTAGATCTAATGTAGCAAGACAATTCGTTTCACCAAACTGGCATGCAAATGCCTTCACTTGCTGGATACTCTCCCCTTGAATAATAGTGTCTTCATATTGCAGGGTAACATACGAACTAGCAAAGAAGGGGATAGAATGGCTTTACGGAAGCAATATTGAGGGAATTATCCTGTTGACACTGTATATGAGAACATATGAACCGAAGTAGTCACACTGGGAGGTGGAGTTAAGAACTATCGCATGGATTATTTTTTTTTAGATAATGGTAGTACCTCAATATCAGTTCCCGATTTCGAAATGAGAGCAGATAGGAATACTGAAAACTGCAATTTGAAATGTTCTTCAAATATCGTTAAGACTCTGTGAAAAACCTGATTTCCCATCAGCTATTTAGCGGGACCCAGTTCTGCATAGACATATTTGCTAACATTTTTCCAGAAGTGGTATCCACCTTAGGATATAGGCAGCAGAATTCTTATCCTGCTCATAACCACAGGAACTGATACTTTAAGTGATGGAGGAGGACCTAGGCAGTCGGGTCTTGAGACCGACACAGTGATACTTAAAAGTAACCTGATTATACTCAGCGGAAGAGTGGATCAAGTCAGTTTACAGGACGAATCGTAGAAAGGACAATATAGTGATGATGAGGATTTGAAAGGATCATATCTTGGTGGATAATACTAACAAATAGCTGATGTTCATGGTTATTCTATAACAATTGCAAACGTTGCTGCTTATCAAAGGGAGGCTGAAAGGATATTAAGATTAACTATTGACAAATTAGAAAGGAAGAGCAAAGAGCAAAGTGTTTTACGAAGTCGACCCAGGAAATAATCTTTCATTAAAGAAACCACAGGGGTAGGATGAAATAAATAGGATCCAGCTCCAGCACTAAGTGTTCAAGCATTGTGGGAAGCATTTACATTCAAGATTTACGTTCTTTGAAGGCATTCACAGTTTTTGTCAATCCAGAAAATGGCAATAATGCGTATAATTTCTGGATTTACTTCAATCGAAATACAATAAAGAGAAGGATAAAGTATGCGTTGCGATAATATTTCAAGTAAACACGAAATCAACTTTCAGTGAGAGGTCTCTTATTCCTTTTCCCCCTAGTTCGCTAGTCTAATAACCCCGCACATCTCGTCTGAATGAATGATAATAAAGTTTGTAATTTATCTTTTTGAAAACCTAAATTAGACTCATCTAAACGTCTAGCATTTTTACCAAATAAACTTCGGCTCTGAAGTATGAAATCAGGAATACTAACTACGTTAAGTATTGCAATTAAAGTGCTTCTATCCACTCCTAGAGTCCTAATTATCCAAGTTATGGAAGGAATACTTATTTTGAGATCTCAGTTCCTGGAAACCATTGCAAATATACGGATAGTGCCTTCCTTACTGGAGCGCGAGTAATACTTGAGTCTAGGACCATTCAAACTGCAGAAGTACAGGTAAACGTAGCAGACAGCATTCGAAGTTCCATTCCAAAATCATTTATTGTACTAAAATTGGATTAATCATAGAATGCTATTTATCCTTAGTTGAGCCATTTCCATATAATTTGCATATCTTCTTCAAAGTTTCTGGGATCACTCAATGTACTTCAGGTCGAGTGAATGGTTTACATCTCGTCCATTATACATTTAGCATTTAGACCTGACCTCGAACTATGTAAACATGGCATGACATCCAGACCAGATGGGAATCATCCAACTGCAATCCTTTGTTATTGTAGGATTTAAACGTATTTATTCTGCATAATGGGGATGCTAAGGACATTTGTAAAGCGATGGGAATTACTCCATACCAGACACAAAACAGACAATCATTGAATTATGAAACATGGATATCCATGGATGCCTTTGCCAATGCAATATTACTGGGTCTTCTTTGGGTATGCCAAGTTTTGAATTCAATCGTATTGTTGTCTACAATCTAAACACATTTAAATTCTGGAATATAATTTCTTATGAAAATATGATTTGGATCTTCAGTCAATGTGTTGGAATGGAATGCTTTGTAACACATATTTTTCAGATTCAATTTGAATAAAAGTCATCATTATGACATGCTCGGATTCTAATAAACCCTGAAGAGAGTTTCGGTCGTATTGTGTCCCTAAAATTGGTATCCTATGCTAAGGAGATTCCTCAGTAAGACCGTGAATTTCTGTTTCCAAGATATTTACTTTTTCAAGATAACAGGGGTGGGCTGGGGATTTTAGAAGGATTCTTCCTTAAAGGACTAGTTTCACCACTTAAAAATGGAATGGGTTCACCACTTTCAGTTTGATGCATTGCTCTTTGCTTAGCGCACACTTGGCTTTAAAAGAGTGGATGACAACCAAAACCTCTGCCGTCCCAAAAGAAGCACAGTTCTACTCCGAGGCCAACAATATGTATTATCAAGAGGAGGGGGTGAAACTCCCATGAGGGGAAAAAGGAAAGAACAAGTCGGAAACCGGAAGCTCAGCGCTTCGAGTATGAAAGGTTTTGTTGATTTTTTATGTAGAGTTTATATGCGTTGAATATATCCGATATTCAATTCGATGTGGTTCTGACAGATGTATATCGTGGGGAGTAGTAATTTGACACGAAAGAAGCAAATTTGACCTGTTTTGTTACTAATGTTAGGATTTCCTTCTATATTACAGGAACATTTTTCAGATATGGGTTGAACTTAAGGGAGGTTCGCAGCAAATTTTCAAAATATAATAACATATTATTACGAACTTTATTTGAGCAGGTGCAGTGGAGTATTTTGTAGCCTAGATATGACACAATGTGCATGAACTTCCATATTTTTTTCAGATATTTCGGAGGAGTAGTTTCTGGGAACGGGTCCTTGAAGTAATTGACCCTTTATGTCAAAAGTACTAATTCGGACATTTGATTTGATACCTCGCATAGCTATATTCGCTGCAAAAAAAAATTTTGCACCACCGTGGAATCTTTGGAAAACTTTAAATGCTCGTATTCCCCTTAATATTGACACTTTCGAGAAAAAGGGCTTAATTCGTGATGGGTTGTATGGAGGATAATTAGACCTTTCAAATAGTATAGAAGTTGGGGGCCCAGGTGCCGGGAAAATGGCTTGAAATTGGAGGAGTCTTTTGCAAACTTTAAACCCACGTATTTCTCTTAATGTTGAGAATATCGAAAATAGGAGCTTAATTCGTAATCACTTGTATAGGGGCGAATAAGACCTTTAAAATGGTATACAGGTTGGGGGATCTATGTGCCGGGGCAATGGGCGGAAATTGGAGGGACCTTTTGAAAAACTTTAAACGCTCATATCTCCCTTAATATTGAGAATTTCGAGAATAGGAGTTCAGTTCGTGATGACTTGTATAGGAGAGAATTAGACCTTTCAAATGGAATATAGGTTGCCTGGCGTTCAAGTAGGTGATTTCAGCTTTTCATAAATGAAGTTCCTATAGCTGAATTTAAAGGATACAGAAAGAATGTGACCCTTCCATGCCACGTCGCATTGTACTCAAGAAGCGAATGCCCAACTGCTGGTGGAATGCCGGATTGAAGAACTTCTGAAAATTGACCTTAAAACCGATAGAGAAGGACGAAGAAAGAACTGCGAACAACCATCTCTAGAGTACAAGCGAATACTTCAAGAGGTTATGCAAGATAGCGAACTTCGACCAATTGGGAGGTGCATACAAAGCAGTCTTGGCAACAACCAAAAATAAATGCTTACCTCAGATCACGAACTCTGATTTGTTGCAGGATATCAGTAACAATCTCTTCTTCTCTTTCCACCCACTATTCATAAAAATTCCCGAGGTAGCCACAGAAGAAGTCGTGGAAACCGCGAAGAAAATTTTCGAAAATAAAGTCCCAGGCTTATGAACCACCCAGTTAAGTTCTGGTAGGGACTGTTAAAACAGAAGTTTGTGCTAATCCTGGTGCCAAATAAGTCTTTGGGCGATCCTTCATCTTATAGGCCTATATGCCTATTAAACGGCAACGCTATACTCTTCAAATCGGTCAATTGCAATTGACTTGCATTGATGATAAATAGCGAGGGTGCTCTCTCAGATAGGGAGTTTGGATTGTAAAAGGCGAGATTTACTGTCAATGCGGTCGGTAGTTACTCTCGATGTGGGAAACCTCTTTAATTCTATTAGGTGGGGCAAAATCATTACTGCTTCAGTCAAATTAGACACATTCAAGTACCTGGTACGCATAGGCATAGAATTCCTCCTGAAGAGGCTATCTGATGATGGACCTAAAACGTACAAAACAACTTGCGTTAAAGATAGGAAAGAGTGTACCGGAAAAATTGGCATATACAAGATATTATATCTTGCCCAGACTGTGTAAGGCAGACATAAAGGAAGCAGAATCCGTAAGGAAGAGGAGCAACCACATAAGGTTCGCGATTGTCTTTAGATAATGTCGATATATTGAAAGGAGTAAACGATGACTCGGGGAAACTAGACCCATTCAAACGCTTCCGAATTCCAAAAATGCCTTTCAAAAAAAAAGCGAAACATGGGCAACAACTTTTTCACTTTGGTTGAACTTTTAGGAATGGGGTCCCAGAAATACGTATTTGTATATTATATTCGACATTACTATTAGGCGATAATGGAAACTATCTTCCAAATCAATCTTTTGCTTAGATATTCGTTATCAAGCCCGCGTTGAGTATGCCGAATAATAGATCCGATTTACACAGTATTGATTTCCTGTAATTTATGAATAGACACTCTCCACTCGATTACGGAAAAGAGAGGGTGGTTTTCTCTCCTCTTAATTGTGCATTTAGTAACTCTCCTTTTATCTACGTTTGGAAAAAATCTACCTAGGTTGACCTTTCCAGGAGCACCTTGGAGACAGTGTGCTGATGTTCATTGGCTATTCTATTAGGACTTTTCATTAAAACTTACTGGCCACTAATAACTTTGATGGGAAATTTCGTTGAAACCAATTCGCGAACACACTTGCCCTCCATGAAACCATATTGAGACATATGGCATTTGAGAACACAGCTTTTGCAATGTCTTCTAACAAAGATCTACTCTCTTGCATTTCAAACTCCATCTTTCAGGACCTAAATTCTACCCCACAAAGCAGATGAGGCGATTTGGCTAAGCACTTGTGTTACCATTAACGAGGTTGTACAGGAAAATCCAGACTATGCCATAAAGGCATGTTCTAACAACCGATAGTGAATGGACTCGTCTGGCATGCAGTAACCACTAAAAAACGACATGCAATTTAATAGATTTTGCCTAACGGATCAATGGAGAGCTATTTGAGTAGGTAATATTGTGAAGTTGGGTGAGGCAATATTCGCACTGCTGGGTTGTTTCACATGACCAGAAGCTGATAGCCTGATGGAATGCGGGCGACCAGTAATGTGAATTAAAAAAAAAATGGTGCTTTACTTAGGGCACCAGACAAGCGCCTAATCGGTGGAGGGTAGTCAGGAAGGCAGGGCATTTGTTGGAGTTATTATATATAGATGAATGCGAACGAAGCAGTTCTTTAAGTTGAAAATAACGCGAAGGATGATCAGTGGCAGATACTTACACGTGAATAGCATTCGCGAAGTGATTTTCAGTTGAACAGTGAAAAGTGAAAAGTTTGGCAGAAAGAAATAACAATAAATTTGTCGGAAAACAAGGAAAACTCCATCTGGGAGCTGTTATAATTAATTTGATTTCGTTCAGCGAATTGTTATGCGGAAAATATATTGGACTTGAGCTCGCGAATCATTACTTTTCGTTATTTAATTTCGATTTTTCTATACGTCAACGTGTCTTTTAGCGGTTGAAATCTGATCGCCGCCCCTTGAAGATCTGATTTAGAACAGCTAAAGTGTTTCTTGATAGCGCCCGTTTCTCTTGGAATAGCAAAAAAATGGTAAAAGCAGCTAGAGTTACCTAATCTGAAGATTTGATGCGATCCGGCCAAAGGTTAAGTGCCAAGTAATTAAGCTCACGCGTTCTTACCTACCAACCTAATATATTCAATGGATTTGGTGGTGGTGACTAAGAGAAACACGTTTGCAGAATGGTGTACTTCTGCATGGTTTGAAGCAGACTATCTGACATCTAGGGACGCCGTGAGGGATTTAAGTACAATTCCAGTAACTGACAATATTGTGGGAATATCCATAACACTTTCAAGACGCCAAATTTCTTTGATTCCCCGAGCCAATGCTTCATAGTTTACCTTCTTCTCCGCATATTTTCGTTCAATATTGCTATCTTGGGATAACAGCATCACAATTCATGCAGAGTGACCCGTCTTTTCCACTAATAGCACGTCAGGCAGAACTACTGCCTGCGGTTCATACCGGCAAACTGGACACATTCCCGTGATTAGCCTATGCTGGTATGCAAGGTGCTGATGAATTACCTCACATAGAGTATTATGCTGCCCTTGTATTGCCCCGGCACCACTGTTGAGATGATTAATGGTCTCGGAGTTCTGCACTGGTCGTCCTACGTCTCAGCAAAGAGCTCTCGCGTAAATAGCCGTTTGTTCCACAAATGGAGGCAATTCACGTGTTTGCGGTGCATTTCCTTTAACTTTCATTACCTGGTCTGACTTCACCCGACTCAGCATGTTAAAAGATGGAGTCAAGGTCGCAATCTGCCTCACAAACAACTACACACAAGGGACTTGCCTAACTTTCCACAACCAGTCCAAACGCTCGTGGTATCGCTCATAGATTTCGTCGGTATGTAAGCTACGGAATAGTTCATCCTCATTTAGGGGACCAAAAATTCTTCGGAGGATTCTTTTCTCGAACGCGGCGAACACATCGCAGTTTTTACTTCTTTGTTATATATGTGATAAATACATAAGATACCGACTGGTGAGAGAGACGCCACCAAAAGCTTGGTTCTAGTCGACTAACCTAAGAGTTTATCTTTGTAACCCTTTGATCCAACTCGGTAAACCTTCTGCTTCTCGGACAGAATATTATTGATCGCAAAGCGCACATTAGCCCTTATCATAATATTGAAAATTATGAGTTTCCCTACAATGAGGAAGGATTGAAATCCTTCCAGCTGACAACTGACCTCATTTATGCCGCAAAATTCTGAACCCAATCCAGGCCAGGAACTCTCAAGTTCATCGAACTGCCTCTTTAGTAATATCTACGAAATTCATTTCCGGAATAGTCGGATCGCAGCTGCCTTCGGATGTAATCCGAGCTTTTCGGCATCACGTTAGCCGTCGACCCATTTGTGGCGTTTAGATAATGCCATGCGATATACCCGTCGATAATTAAAAGTTTGAGTGCCATCACATTGCACGAAGGGCACATGAAATTTGGTTAATGCTATGATATGATTTTAGGCTACACAAAAAGGCCACCTCCCACATGTCTGGACCTTAAACACGCCTCGGCGCCTAGTTCGTTAGAGTTCCAGTTCGGTGCTAGCGGACTTCGTCAACTTCACCGCTCTGATGTGGTGGTTCATCATGGTTATCGCTGGTTGTGACTTTGGCCAAGTCAAGTCAAGTCATTACAAAATATAATTTATTAAGTTGACAATAAGGATCAATAATATCCTATATTAAGTCATTGTGGGCTTTCATTCTCCACACAGATGATGCGAGAATGTGAAAGCGAATGCTTGCCATAAGGTTATGTCATCATTTCAGGACCAGCTGTGAATCTGAATCGTGTAATCTGCATATTTGAAGCTCACTTTCATAAAATAATTTCGCTTTGAGGACGATATTGGTATCAGTTTTGTAATTCATACAAGTCGACTTGAGTAGAGACTTTGTGACTCCGCTATGAAGTCTACAGGTTTGCTCAGCTGTTCATTGTAGCCATTCAAATCGCTTCAATGTAAAGCATACAGGTTTATCTTAATAACCCCTTTTGACAATCTTTTTAAATAACATTTACTACTTCAGCTTTGACTATACTAGAAATATAATAGAAATCGAAACTACAATGCTCCAGAGAGCTAATACACTCCTCCTTCACTGCATATCTGATAATACCGTAATAGTAATAGAGTAGGTTTATTTGTGTCATTAAGTGATTAGTTTGGCCATTTATTATCTACGTAAATGTACCGACCCCCTTCCAGTAAATTATCTAAATAGAACATTTAGGAATTGACGACAGCAAAACCACATTACATAACCTTGCGCCCCCTCTCTTATAATCGATATTGAATCGAATGCAAATAGACGCAATAGAAAAGAATTAACTATTTCGGAAAGTCTTATGAAAATATCACATAATTCAACCAAATATGCTGCCATTGCATTCAGTTCTACACAATTATGCTTTTCCACCCCACTGGCCTTGACCATAATAGTCTGTTTAATGCCATCCCCATAGAGCATATAATGTATATATCCCCTGTTCACCCATTTGTCGAATATATGTATGGTACTAATACAGTCTCCTCTATCTTATTGTTAGTTTTTCCTATTTCATTTTCCATGGAACTCTGCTTCAGCTTCATTATCACCGCACTTAATGCTGTGCAAGTGATAAGCCTCCAGCAGCGGGACCAATACAGAAACAAACATAAACATTGGTGACGCAACCAGGATTCGAACCCGGGGCACGAGATCGAGAGGCAAGTATTCAACCCATACTGTCATCGTGGAATACACCTTTCTGATAATCACAAAAAAGCCATAGATTAAAAGATGGAATCACTTCCACAAACATCCCCTACATTCCGGCTTAGTTCATTGTTATCAGAATCCGAGCATAATGAACACGTGTAGCAACTTTGACTGATTCGTGGGGGCTGAAAAAGCCTATCATGATTTGCTGAACCGTCTAATTTATCATTGTACTATTTCCATCGACGTTTTTTTGTTTGTATTTCGACTGTTAAGTAGGCAGAACTCGGTATGTCAGGATGTGCTACAATAGATGGAGCAAATCGATGTCAAATGCTAATTTGACTGGAATGTTCTTTATTATGAATTGGGTCTATTGATTTCCCGTGGGAAACAATTTCAGTATTTGGGGATTATTAGGGATTTGCTTCGATTCAATTGACAATTTCTGAATATGCAGATTCAAATTGTAAATTTTTGTTGAGGAATGAATTGAATTGAATTCGATCCGAATATAATTATCACAGTTCTTCCCTTATTTTGATGATATACTAACGAAAATAAGTCGGAAATAGGAAGCTTAGCATTTGGTAACAAAGGTTCTATGGTTTTCTACGCAAAATATTTATTTACCGTTGCGGTTTTCTGCTAATCGTGTATCGCATCAACCAAACCTACGTGTCATCATTATCGAATCGCCAATACATGTTTCAGCTCGCTTCAAGTCTTTCCGAGAAGCTTGCTCCCTTACTATTTCGAGTCTCTTAGTTTTGTGGCCGTTCCTAAATATACGACCTATCCACTGTCACTTCTGCCTTCCCGTTAATATATCTATGAATAACCTGCCTGCGTGCCGTCGATGTTTTTCATTCGAAATTGGAACAGGCCAGAATATCCAGCTGATTCGACATAGGCAAGCGTTGACGATGCATATGACACAGAAAGGACGTTAGCACAGAACAACCTCAACCTTTTGGCCAAAGTCCATGGCTCGGTGAAAAAGCAAACAGATGTAACCAGCCTAGCCGAGGGGTTTGAGGAAAGATGTCACGTTCCACCGAAGCTATTCACATTTTCCAAGGCACCATGAAGGATATCACCGAAAATAAAACAGGATACAATACTGGCGGACTTTGCTGCCAACTTCAAATTCCTGTCTCTTGGGTGGATTAAGCTTTGCTTGATACGTACGTTCTAACCTTATATTAGTTACTAAATACCCAAATGTCACGTTCGAAAGCAAGCGATGATTAGATGGTGATACCCTTCGAGGCCGATCAAGAAGACAATTGCTCAGTTTACCACTGATCGTCAAGCTTAGCACTCGGACGAAATGCCACCTATAACGAGCAACTGCAAAAATCCACAAAACTTTCACTATTATCGCAACGGCCCCAAGACCATGTTTTCCTATCAGTCATCGATCACGAAAGGTTCCTTCTTCTTTGAAGCGAAAGTCTCCGTTAGTTTATTAAAATGTTCGTCATTATGCGACGGAATTAGGGAGAAAGTAGTATGTCCAAAACTACCACTAACTAATAACGCACGCCTTGCGGTTACCTTAGGCGGCATTGCAACACAAGACTCACGTTTGCCTTCGCCACGATTTCCAGATTAGCATTATGATGCAAGTGGAAAAGGAGGGCTTTTCAGAGCTCCACCATGTAACCTCACTTAACCCCAGAATATCCAACCTGTACCGTTAGAAATCTCACTCGAACTGGAGGAACCCCGCTTTCTGGGGCTCTCGATGCCGTTGTCATCGGAACAAAAAGGCATTGTGCTACCATGGCGTTTTGCCGTTACAACTTCCGTATTGCAAACAACCTTGTGCATCTCTCTGATCGGGATTGCCCTTTTTTGGAAAATCTATATTGCAAGCACGACAGAAAACTGCCTTGACGCAAAAACAAACATATATGGCTGCTCTTCACCCGGTTTGGGGGGTAAAGTGCCTCAACCACACCTATACGCCATCGTTTGCGTTTACTTGAAATGTCCCTAAGCTCCCCCCAAACTTCCTGAGACGCAGCCTTCCTTCTCTACTATTCTGCTCCAAGTGTTCATGGGTCACTCTTTGGTCATCTTGGGAGAGTGGATTCCACTGCCTGAGATAATCAGTAATGCAATTGTCGCCCTCTTTAATGTATTACCTATCCACTATCACTTCCACTTTCCGATCAAATTGCGCACGATTGCCGGACCTGTGGCCTGGGAATACGTTAAGAAACTCTGAACACGCGTGGCTCACTCAATAGTCTGGAAACTCATGGTTTCAGGCCATGTTGGGTTACAAGACAATGAGGCAGCGAACTAACTGGTCGGGAGCGGAAGAATGGCCGCTTTTGCTCGAAGGATGGTTTATAACTCAACAAGAAGAGCCTTCAGATCATAGTGGGAATAATTATTGGTCATTGTCTGCTGAGCCACTTACCACCTGGAGAAGTTGGGGATATCTATGGACAATCTCTGCAGATTCTGTGCGGAGAATGACGAAACCTCCTCACATGTGTGCTGCACTTGTGCAAAGTTGGTTGAGGTACCTAGGAGAATACGTGATGCCAGATGCCAAGTTGAAATACTTGGAAATGGGGAATATGCCAAAATTCCTGTCGATTGTTAGCTTGCTTAACAAACTATAGTTAATAGGCATACTGTATCCAATAAAAGGGGCACAACAGTTCTTCTAGGACGCAGAGCAGCTTCTCCTATGTAGTCGATGTTTATTATTTTTGGGGCAGAAGCCTCCAACCATTATAATTAAGGATACCAGTTCTGCGGAGAGTAAAGGGCCAGTGGTGGAAGAAATAGCCACTTAATGGACTTCATATTCAGTATTCAGGTAAGAGCTAAGCTAGTTAATATAAAAATAAACAACAACTCGGAATGGATCGCATAACAATGATCCGCAGGGTTTCTCCGGCAGCAAAAAGGCCTGTGTGCGCAATGCAAGCTATGTTCAACTCCTTTCTGGCCTCGTTAGGCCTGGATAGAATTGAGTTAGTCATACACGTATCCGCACAGAGATTTACTATGCACAAAAAGGCGAAAAATTGCCTACAATTGCTTCTTTAGGCCACGGCTCTTATATTCCCTGCGCTGTGAAACTCCCCATAGGGCTCAACCTTTTTCGGAAAATCTATGTTGTAAGCACAACAGAAAATTACCTTTACGCAGGAACAGAGTAACACCATTTACCAACACCCAAAGAAGTTTTTAACTTCTAGAAATCAATTCATATTTTGCTTAAGGGATTATATCTATTTGGAGCCCGAAGATCAAGATTTTTCTGGGAGCAAATTTTTACATTACAGTTCATAATCAAAATACCAATCGATTAAGCCTCTCTTTAGAAGTGAAGAAAAAAACTTATTAGTGATAATTTTTCCAAAATTGTGGCTATAGGTCCGTACGAACATAAAAAGATTTCTTGTAAGTCCTCCTCCTCCGCAAGAAATAAAACTTGGATTATTATCTGAAAGTATATTCACGGATTTCACTTGTAGAACCACATCTTGTCTGTACAGCGCTTTTCTGATTGCAGCAATCCTGCGTGGAGTCCCTTTCCCGAATTGAAAAATTAATATTTAAGGATTTGAATACGGTTTTCTCTTAGAAGTTAGTCCAGAGTAACCAATATTTTAAGCCAAAAATAAAAATAAAAAAAAATATAGAAAATATAGAAAAGAACTAACTCCGCCGAAGCTGATCCCAAGCCCGGCGGTCTAACGTCTAGGCACCGCGATGACTAGAAGCATTGCTCCGCCTGTTGCACCTGTTTCGTCACAATCTTTGGCGATCACTTCAACAGGTTCGCGTAGGCAGCGGATGAAGTGGACTGAAGAAATGAACCTCTACATGATCCGTTCCTACTACGAAATAACGGCGGGGGTGGGTACAACATCTTACCGCCCCTTGTTGCACCAGAGGTTCGTCGAGCGTTTCCCGCAATTCGCGCACGTGACTGTGCAGCGAGTCGCAGACCAGTACCACTTTATTACTCGGAGCGACACAATCCCGGCCACCATCAGCGAGTGTGTTCGGCTTGAGGTCATCGCGGAAACTGGTGAACGAGAGTCCATGGGGGGCAGAGGCGGCGGTATCAACAACACCACGCCGCGCTGCAGGTAACAGTTTCAGTACTCGCCGAAGCACTCCACTCCACCGTCCAGTTGAGGTTTCCGAAGAGGTTCCAAAGAACGTATGTAGAATCCTCGGATATGGATTCTTTGCATAGACCAAGTATTCCCAGGCTCTATGCATCTCCAGGAACTCCAAGAATTCTATGTAAAATCAATGATGAGATTGCATCCCGACTGTGAGCTGATATGAGCACCAGCGCCCCTTTAGTTTTTAAGCAGGTAGGATCGTCCGAGCCCAAATGCTTGGCACTTAGTACTAGTATTGGGT
Organism: Hermetia illucens; assembly: GCF_905115235.1. Classification (NCBI taxonomy): domain Eukaryota; kingdom Metazoa; phylum Arthropoda; class Insecta; order Diptera; family Stratiomyidae; genus Hermetia; species Hermetia illucens. The sequence continues at coordinate 118,507,927 of NC_051852.1, forward strand.
AAAATCTGGCATCTGCCGAAATTGTGACAGTCGTTGGCGCAACAATCCAATTGGATCAGGTTCGGGACGAATTTCAAAGAGCGTGTATAGAAATCCCGGATATGGGTCCTTTGCATAGACTAGGTATTCCCAGGCTCTATGCAACTCCAGCAACTCCGGGAATTCTATCTCAAATCAATGATGAGATTGCATCTCGACTGTGTGGTGATATGCCGCTGCTGCAACTACAATCATTTGTGTATTGTGGTGCTGTCAGTTTGCATGGTCAGAAGATTCGCTTTCACGTTATTGGTTTGAGTGACCAAAGAGATCCACCATGGAAAATTCGTCCGGAACTTCGACGGAACTCATTAAGGCAAGGCATTGCTAGACTGATTCACATCAACACTGGCACTGCCAGCCAACGGGTGAGAAATAATGTGCATTATGTCATCCCCAGTGAGACACCCGTAGTTGAAATACTGGACACACTAAAGCAGAAACTTTCTTTCATATGCAGTCGGTTACGACGGTATGGTGAAAGTCATTTTAGACGTGTCCAGAATGCAACATATGCGAGGAACCAGCTGAGCTTTTTCAGATCTCACGAATCCCAACAGAGCGTCCAGACAGTGAAGTTTTCGGTAACGGCAGTGAAAAAATACTGGGATGGACTTTGGAGGTTAGCCGCCTAGCATGGTGAGCATATTGAGTAGATCACCGCCGAAGGCACCAGCCATGCCAATACGCCTGACATGAATTTTGCGGATGTTACTGAAGAGGAAGATAAACGAGCGATACACAGCTCGAAGAACTGGAGGGGGCCAGGTTTGGATCTGGTGGGGAATTTCTGGTATAAGAAATTTACCAGTGTGCACAGTCAGTTAGCACGCAATATAAATTAGGTCATGAGTCGGCTGGAGGAATTTCCATACTTCCTCACTGCGGGGACTGCCTACTTTTTCCTTAAGAACGACACGGTATAGGACCCCGCACACACGAGACCGATTACTTACCAACCTTCTACGGTCAATGCCCGTCTCGAGACCAACAACATTCACTCCGAGGAACAGAACGGCAACCGAGTATTGTAAAGAGGTTTCAAAAAGCAGCTCATTAACGGCTCTGTAGCTGTAGGACAGGCAACTAGAGGCCAAAGAAGCCTCTTTAGTTGCTATATCGATTATGCCAAGGATTTCGATAGTGTTCCGCATACCTGGCTAATCGATGTCCAGCATCTGTATCGCATTGATCCGAAACTAATAAAGTTTTTGGTGACAGTCATGGAAGGGTGGCATCCACCCAATCAGTGCGTGCATCTGAGGGTGCTAATACCTCCGAGCCTCATTGTGTCCCCTGTGATTTTTGTTCGGCACTGAACCTTCTTTCATGGCTACTGAATGATACTAGAGGGCATGGTTTTGCAATTAAATATGGCCTACGGGCTAAGTTCGAACTGACACACCTGATGTACTTAGATGACATCAAGCTGGATGCTGGTACTGACGACCATCTTAGAAGGTTAGAATGAATGGGATGTTAGGATGGTGGAGTTAGTGACAGAAAATTTGGTCATTTGAGATTATGTTAATTTTTGCGGATGTGAGAAGACAATAAAGAGATAGGTCGTTGGCATGACGCGGGGGATATTAACATATTTTCAGTACGCCCACTGCATCCACTAATAGTGAAGTTCAGGAAATGTTCCTTCCAAGGGCCGGAGTTTTCATAATACTGGGTTGGGGAAAAAGAAATGTCGTATTTTGTCAATAGATGACGACACTTAAATATATTTCGTGTTGTACTTATCGCATCGGGTCATTCTATACGGCGATTTGAAGACGACAATCTGTGCTACAAGTGCCTCCATGACAGTGTTTTGATCGTACGCTTCAGTCTCAAGTTATAGTGCGTCAAATATGGAGTACAACAAGCAAGAAATTCGCCATATTTTACGTTTTTACTACCTCAGAGGTAAAAATGCAACGAAGGCGGTCGAAAAAGTTTGTGAAGTTAATGGGCTTGATTTTGTAACCATTCACACATCACGGCGTTGGTTCGAACGATTTTGCTGTGGTGTACTGGATGTCGAAGATACACCACGTACAGGTAGGCCAAACGTCGTGCAAACCGGTAAAATCATCGAAATCATACGAGTAGGCATGTGAGCATTTGCTCAATAAAACCGTTTGGAATCATTTGCAGAATATTAGATTCCAAAAAAAACTGGATGTTTGGGTGCCACACGATTTGACGCAAAAAATCTCTTGGACCGAATCAACACCTGCAATGCACTGATGAAACGGAACGAATTTGACCCATTTTTGAAGCGGATTGTAACTGGTGATGAAAGGTGAATCACGTACGAAAACTTCAAGCGAAAAAGATCGTGGTCGAAGCGCGGCGAGCTGGCCCAAATCATCGCCAAGCCCGGATTGACGGCCAGAAAGGTTTTTCTGAGCGTTTGGTGGGATTGTAAGGGAATCATCCACTATGAGCTGCTCAACTATGGCCACACCCTCAATTCGGTCCTCTACTGTGAGCAACTCGACCCTCTGAAACAGGCGATTGACCAGAAGGGGCCAGAATTGGTCAATAGGAATGGTGTTGTGTTCCACCAGGACAACGCTCGGCCTCACACATTTTTGATGACCCGCCAGAAGCTGCGGGAGCTCGGATCGTACCCACCTTATAGTCCGGACCTGGCACCAAGTGATTACCATCTTTTCCAGTCCATGCAAAACGCTCTTGGTGCTACTAAGTTGGTTTCAAAACAGGCTTGCGAAAACTGGCTTATTTCTTGCAAATAAGGAGGGGGGGTTTTATAAGGGGCAATTATGAAATTGCTTTCTAAATGGTAACAAGTTTGCCAACAAAATAGCACATATTTGATTTAAATCCGCTAATTCTAAGTATGTTAAATAAGGCGTCAAATTTCGATCACAAATACGAAATTTCTTTTTCTCCAACTCAATATAAATGAAAGAAAGAGTTTCCTGTTTTGGTTACCAAAATATATTCCATAAGTTAACTCTGAAGATTTCTGAAGAAAATGACAGGTTCTAACGTACAATGATTGGATGTATGGTTCTTTTACCGTCACAGCGGCAAAGCTAGTAGCTGAAATGGGTTTTAAATATGCGAAGGATATCTCGCAAATTTAGTTGTTAAGACGATTGTCACTTGGATTCTTGACAGAGTTTACATCTCTTGATCTTTTATTGCTTGCGCTGCTTAATCTAGCTGCTTTGCTTTGTTTAACGAAATAAATTCCGAAAAATGAAGTATGAAGCAAGGATTCGTATGAACGTTTATACCGGCTTAATTTAGTTTTGAACTAAAGAAATTTAAATTTAATTAAAGAAAATACACAAATTTCTAGCACTACATGCACAAAGTCAACCAGTTACAACAACTTATCATGCTTTTCTGAATGAGGGAATGCCAGTCAAAATGAAAAAGTTCGCAATCGTCGCAATCGGGGTCAACTGCTACTGAAATAACATATATTTCGCACATGGAAAATGAACTGCCTTTTTGAACGCGTATTTCAAATTGTGAAAATTTATTATCCGCAAGCACGTAGCAATGGAACTTGTGCAATCATAATTTCCAGTTGAAACAATGCCAAGCAAGACAATATAATTGAATCACTGCTTTGTTCCCAAACTAAATGCTTTGTAAAGAAAGTCATGTACAGCTGACCCCGAGAAGTCCTCTTTGTCAATGCCATGATTTAGGGACATTTCCCGAATACAAATGTTATGTGAAAGGACGTGTCCGTAATTGCAGGAGACACATTAAAGCTAATTTTCGCAAACAAAGAGAGTGGTTGCATAGGAGACGTCCCTAAACAATAGCCAAGAGTCCTTTCACTTTTTTCATTGTGACTGCTTCCAGGATGACGGCAAAAACCACACAAACTAGCTGCAACGGGCAGGACAAAGAAAGCACTAATTCACTGCACTAAGCTGTAGTAGTATTCGTAGAACTCGTACTTACAAATGCTTTTGGCATTAAATGAACTATGGATTTACCCTGCATATGTAATAGAAATGCCTTTATGTAGTTAGGATCGTTTACGGTTCTTTATTTTAGGTTATCTACTACCAAATAAGAGCAAACAACAGAAACTCCTTGATCTACTTGGCTGAGTGGTGCTCTCAAATTTTGTATGTTTTTGAAGCGACAAGGACTCTTTTGGTTTGCTGGAAGTGTTCTGTGACGTAGTTGCTTCGTTCGGTGTCGAATGGATTGCACTTACAGTTGTGGACTAGTTTTCACATCCAACAGGAATGTCCTTTAGTATTGTCGATTATGGGGTAACATGCAAATACTCTGTCCTGATTAAAAGTTGGAGGATTTCTGAAGAGAAAACTGATCCACAACCATGAAGGCCACGTAAAGACATTGCAGTAAAGGCATTCGTAAGAATGTGCGTGTGGCAAAAATTAGGAGAAGCAGATAAGGAAGGAGCAAAGTAACAGCTCAACTGTAAACTCATCTTCAAGTCTATCCCAAGGACAAACTCGCAGCATAACTAAGCCAAAAAGAGTCAAGAGAAAGTATCTAGTTTTGTAGAAAATAGTAAAGCACAACGTAAGGAAAGTTTAAATTTGTGGTACGGAACAGGATAGGCAGTCAGCTAGGTAGCAAAATTAAGCAAAATCGAGTATGTGTCGCTATTCTGTATTCTAATTCAACACAAGCACACCTCATCTTTTATCTCAACTTCATTCCACAGTACACACATCCCACATACATACAAAACAAAATACCACACCCATAACACAATGCACGTCTCAAAAAGGAAACTTCCTTGTCTGGAACAAAAAACAACTTGAAAATGCTTCAATATCAATTAATTACCTGCTGTCTTCGTCGAATTCTCTTACGTGCCGTCTGAAATATTCGCCAGTAGAGGACCAGTATAACCAGCAGTGGAACGTAGAAACTAGATGCCGTCGCAAATATCTGATATCCTATATCTTGCGATACAATACATTGGAAGTCCTTCGATACACGTTCGTCCCATTTGGAATCTTTCCATCCTAATAATGGCGCTATCGAAACGAGACAGGATAAGGCCCAGATTACAAGTATCATCACGCCGATACGGCGTGCTGTCCTCTGGTGGATATAGTCGATATTCGTTACAGCCCAATATCTATAAAGAGAATTAAGGAAATTGCTATATTTGTATAATCATCTTCGGGGTTCGTCATGCAAGATATTAGAGTGGATAATACGTCAATAACTGAGTAAATTGGCCGAAATTGAGGGAATTCAATCATGTCCCGAGCAATTATTTGGTAATTTAGTCCGGGGTAGGGTTGGGGTCTATCTATTATTTCGTCCTTGTCATTATTTCCTACATGTCATCATTGATCCATATTTCTTGACGAGAAATGTCGGTCACTGTGTGAAAAATTGAATTCCAAGCATTATCCAAGGAGGAATGCTTGCAGTCTCTAATATTGCGTGTCGGCATCCATCCAACAAACATGCCTCACATTGTTGCAAAAATCGTCGCATTCCTGTTGTACATTTGCTGCATTCAGATCGCACATATGCTGCAGTGGTGTTTCTTCGTCTGCTTGGATTTTTTGCTTCGCGAGGATTTATATCCATCAAAGAACGTACTTTATCTTTTCCCATAACTTCTAGTTCAGCTGAGTAGCGAAATAAAGTTGGAATGTGAAACATAATGTCCATGTACGAGTGACACACATAAATTTGCTTCTTATTTTTGACAAACTTCCCTAGCTCAAATGATCCTTTCTACAATAGTCAAAAAGTTTTATTATTTTTATTACTATATATTCGAAAGAATCAAAAAGCAGTCTCCGGAAAATGGAAGAATTTATTTCGTGAATTTTGAAGTATGTTGCAAACGTTCCTGAATTCAGGATTTAATAAACATTGAATTCATTTTCCCACTAATTGGTCGGTAACATTACAACCATCGTCTCAGGAAAGCAAACTTATTTGATTTTTCAATTTAGTGGGTCAAAGCTTGACTTCCTTTAGAAATATTTTCTTGCGTTTCGATGTTGCTAGGGTAAGTAAATGCCTTTACAAACAAAGAATTGGACTGTCGCAACGGTACGCCATTGGACTACCAACTAAACACTCCCCACCGTCAGAGAGCTAGCCTGGAACAGTTTGGCACCTTTCTTCGGGCTAGCCCCCGAATGCAGGCGAATTCCTTTCACCAACGAGAGAGGAGAAGAGAAATGGAACTATTTCTCCAAAAAAAACCTACACGATCGGTAAGGTCGAGCTCTAAGAACCCGAACGTAATGCGCAACACCACTCCACCTATGCTGAGGAAAAATCCCTTCAATTTAACTAAAGTGGTTAACGAACCCCATCTAACTTTACACAAGACAAAAAAGATGTGATGGGTGTCGTCCGCAACCCCAATGCAAAACACACAATCAGGAGATCATGTCCTCCTAACCTTGTGCAGTTAAGGCTGAAAATCTTCATATCCGCCTTGGAGCTGGGCAAGGGATTAGTCAGTTTCACCACGCTTCCGATTCAGTCATGTGCCTAACTTGCCAATGAGTAGCGCAGTTTGTTTGCCACTTGTCTCGTTTTACTAAGAGAGTTGAAAATCATTTAGTGTACGTTGCCGTTCTTCATGAGCAACCACCTTGCTTGTGCATGTACATGGCTTTACGCGCCTCATGAAGGGTAATGGGAATCACTCCCGCTATCACCATCGAAAGACGTCAGTCTCAAAGCTCTCCGTTCTTACGATATATATCCTTGCCAAAGGCGTCTTCCTATACCAATGCGGTCTAGAGCAGAATGGACTATAATTATCAGAGGACGTTGCCTGCTAGAAATACGGCCCGCCTGGTTTGTCATTAACCGAATGCGGAAAAGTCTCCAGCAGTACGTATCGCTTTAGCGAGTTTGCTTCTGATGAGTTTTGGAGCACTTTCGAATCGTACTTGATATATGAGGAATAGTGCCCGTACAATGCAGACCCTCCGTTCAGCCTTAAGTGAAGTGAGAGGGTTAGTTTGTAACCGAGTCTCTACGGGTCCCCATTCACCTTTTCGACCAGGTCCTACCAGTAGCGAGCTTTACTAATGCTTGTTGCGCTGCGAAGCCTCCTTTTGGTTGATCTGTGCTCTGCCATTGTGGTACATGCCCCTCCGATGTGTCAAGCGGCGGAGTTTGTGGCACTCCTTCCAGCAACCTGCAGTTTCCGCCGCGTTCACCAATACATAGAGGGCTTGATATACTTGATATCTTGATCTTGATATCCTCCTGGGCATGGAAGCTCCGCAGGCCGTCGTTATCTGGTTCATAACTGAACTTACGAGACAGTGTCAGCTGCAGAGTAACGACTTACAGGAGTGCTTTCCACCCTCTGTTGCAAGAACTTCAGCAAATCTTCTGGTGTTCAATGTCGTGACGGCAACACCAGTAATTAGGACGCGAATGTTACATCAGGATGGGGTGGATCGGGTGTTTAAAACTACGAGTCGGGGTGAGGCATGCTCTATTCAAATACCGTAACATTAAAGTCACCTTTGACCAGGATTCGCCCCTCTGTGCTAAAATAGTATTCGCCAGAGCATCAAGCGATTTGGGCAAGAGTCCTAAAGTGGGTGTCATCCCAAACTCAGATGGTTGCAGAGCCTAATATTGGGTTGGGAAAAAGAAATGTCGTATTTGTGATAAAAATATGACGCTTCATTTAACATACTTAGAATTACCCCATTTAAATCAAATATGCGCCATTTTGTTCGCAAACTAAGAAGGCAACTTCATTATCCCCCCCTTATAGAACCCTCCCTCCTTATTTGCAAAAAACCCAGACAGTCAGATTTCGCAAGCTCCTTTTGAGGCCAACTTGGTAGCACCAAGAGCGTTTTGCATGGACCGGAAGAGATGGTAATCACTTGATGCCAGGTCCTGACTATACGATGGGTGCGATCGGACATCCCATTCGAGCTCCCGTAGCCCCTGGCGGGTCATCAAAGCTGTGTGAGGCCGCGCGCTGTCCTGATGGAACACAACACCATTCCTATTGACCAATCCTGGCCGCTTCTGGTCAATCCCCTGCTTCAAACGGCCGAGATGCTCACAGTAGAGAAGCAAATGGAGGGTCTAGCTATAGTTGAGAAGCTCATAGTCGATGATTCCCTTCCAATCCCACCAAACACACAGCAAAACCTTCCTGGCCGTCAATCCGGGCTTGGCAATGGTTTGGGCCGGCTCGTCGCGCGTCGAATACGAACTTTTTCGCTTGAGGTTGTCGTACGCGATCCACTTTTCATCACCAGCCACCATCCACTTAAAAAATGGGTCGAATTTGTTCCGTTTCAGCATGCATCGCAGGCGTTCATTCAGTCCAAGAGATTTTTTTGCATCAACTCGTGGGGCACCCAAATATCCGGCTTTTTGTGGAATCCAATCTTCTGCAAATGGTTCCAAACGGTTTTATGGTCTATAGCCAGTTCCTGGCCAATCGAGCGAATGCTCACATGCCGGTCCACTTGGATGATTTCGACGATTTTATCGGTTTCTACGACGATTGGCCTACCAGTACGGGGTGTACCTTCGACATCCACTACACCAGAACCAAATCGATCGAACCAACGCTGTGCTGTACGAATCGTTACAGTATCGGGCCCATAAACTTTACAAATTTTTTCGCCCGCCTTCTTTGAATTTTTACCTCTGAGGTAGTAAAAACGTAAAATATGACGAATTTCTTGCTTAATGGACTCCATCTTTGACGCGCTATAACTTGAGACTGAAATGTACGATCACAACACTGTCAAAGAGACACTTGTAGCACATATTATCTTCTTCAAATTGCCGTATAGTATGACCCGATGCGATAAGTACAACACAAGATATGTTTAAGTGTCGTCATCTATTGACAAAATACCACATTTCTTTTTCCCCAACCGAATATATCGGGCTGCAAATCAGCTTTGTATCAGCTTTGATCTGCGCGACAAACTGCGCTTGCAACTTGCGAGTGGTTCTACCCCGTTGCATATTGATCTTTAGGATATGGATGTTAACCCCGTCTTGGCTATTTCCATTTGTGCTCTGAAGACTGGGCACCGCCCCAAGCCCGCACTATGCGAAACGCACACATTACACACATCACGGTCCGCTTTATGGTCTACCTAGCCTCATCGCATATTGCTCGACATCTTCCACCAAAGCAAGTTTTTGGCCTCGGGAGTTCGTAGATGTGATATCAATCTCGGCATTGGCTACCTCTTCTTCCTCTTCTATTTCGGTCTTTTGTGCGAGCTAGTCAAGATTTCAGATTTTTAGATAAAATGTGGGCTCTGGGCTAGAAATCAAAGGTTTACCCTCACTTCCTCTCTTTGATCGCTTCATACAACGGACCTTTATTTGTCGTCTTCGGTCTTAATTCGACCATGACTCTACATCCTTCGTTTTTCGAATAGAAGACACTTCTGCTCCACTACCTTCAGGATTGATCCAATAATGTTTTTCGTTGAGGGCTTTTGCAAAGGTCTTCCCTTCCTTCGGCTTAATAAGCAGAGCTGGTTTTGTCCTCTTTCGCCTTTCCTCTTTTTATTTTGGTGCTCTACGTTTTAAGGAGTGATAGCCTATTTTTTACGCATTTGCTGACGTTTTCCTGGAGGAACTTTGCAGACTGCATGTGCTTCACAACTGCCGCGCATTTCTTGATAAGCCTTTCTTCTTAGGTTTTCGCAATAATTATTGATTGCGCTCCAACCGAGAGCAATGCGCAGCCTAGTTTTTCTTTATTTCCACTGTTTCCTCAGTTAAAGCTTTTACCAGTTGGTATTTTGAGAAATAGAATAACGTATGGAACATAGAGGATCCGTCGCTACCAGGAGTACGTCCAAGAACAATGCAGCCTTGAATCCGCTCGAGAGTGTACCCCTAAAAGTTAGGCCTCTCTCTCCCGACACGTTTAATCGGAAGCTATAGCTGTTGCAATCAGAGTATTACCAACACCTACATCTTTCTCTACACAAAAAAGGAGCCTCCATAAAATGGTGCATCGTAACACACAAATTTCAGACAAAGTAGCCTTGGGTACGCTGACCGTTTTTCGGCAAGCTGTTTCCAACGAAACCACCTCTATACATTACGGACAAATCGCATCCACTGGATTTTGTCAAAACTGAATTCTCCACAATATGTACAGTCGAGGGCAAATGGAAGTGGCCTTCTAATTATGCCAATCTGTCAATCCCACTAGCAAACAAAGAAGACTAGACCGATAACAGGCAAGGCTTGATTTGTAGCCAGGTCTATTAAAGTCGAAAGATGGATTTAGTATAACCATAGCCATGAGGGTATGACAGGCAGTGGAGCTGACAATTCCAGAGAAAACCACAATTAGTGGCGAGAACCACATACCTTCAAGTCGATAGGTCCAGACTATAAAATGCTGGTAGCATTAATTAGACATTAGAAATTAAACCAGACAATACTGCTTTTGTTAATGATTTTTGAGAGGCTGCGCAACTAACACTGAGCTTATTTAAAGAGTGATTTCCTTACTTCCAGATAAGATGCCGCCTGGCGCTAAAATTCTGAACAACTTAGAATAGATCAGCCTCAACCAATCTAAGTTTAATTTTGCAGTGTTTCTAGTGATTAAATTATTAGAAATAATTAAGACATTCCGTTTCTACTTCCTAGTAATATTTATTAAGCTTGCAAATTCTGATATTTCGGGAGCCAGTAAGCCAAGACTTATTAGCACTGATGAAGGTAATAAGTGGTTCCCGAAGTATCGGTATTTGCAAGCTTAATAAATATTACAGTACTAGCAAATCAATATTTATGGTAGTGACCTAGGATATGAGAAATGCATTCAATTCGGCCAATTGGAACCTAATACGAGAATCTCTGACGAAGATTGGTATTCCCGGTTATCTTGGAGCTATTGTCAACAGCTATTTACAAAAACGGAGGCTTTGGTATGACACTGATGATGTAGTCCAGGAGTACGTTATCTTTGCGGGTGTCTCCCAGGGCTCTGTACTAAGCCCACTGCTGTGGAACATAATGTACAACGATGTACTTAATGTTCCTTTCCGGAGGAAGCTACAGTGGTACGACGCCGACGATATAGCGCTGGTTGTGGACGCAAAGCATCTCGAAGATGCTGAGTTATACTCATGCGAAGCGATCAGTGCTATTAAGGGTTGACTAGAAAGCTCTGGTCTGACACTTGCGGAGGAAAAAACGGAAGCGGTCCTCATCACCAATCATATCATAACTTCTAAGCCTGACAAAGCATCCACTGCAAGTGTGGTCCAGACGACGATGATGTCGAACGTGGGAGGGCCACGGAATGCTTCCAGGTTGCCTATAGCCAGGGTAGTGAGTTCGATCCTGCTCTATGCAGCTCCAGTTTGGGGAAGGGCATTGCAGGTTATATTCAACGCTAACAAACTGAGTTCAGTCTACAGAAGAACAGCCCTAAGGGTGTGCTCCGCATTCAGAACTGTCTCAGAGGATACAGCATTCGTCATCTCTGAAATGATGCCCGTTGACATTTTGACAGATGAGATGAAGGATATATATAATGCGAAGTCTATCTCTCCTTTATCGCAGACGAAAAACACCGAAAGGGAGAGATATCTCAATAGATGGCAAGAGTGGGGAATGGGTCGGTGGACAGCCTGTGTGTCCACATCCCTGCCATCAAGGAGTGGTTGGGTGGTGGTGGGATTAAATATAATATTACTCAGTTTCTCACGGGGTATGGAGGATATCGCCAGTACCTGTTCAGGTTTAAACAAGATACCTCACCCGATTATTCAAATTGCGATTTGTTTTGCAAACAAAACCTTAAAAAATCCGAAAATTTTTTCTTTCTATGGGGTGCTAACGAAAAATTCATAATTTGCGATTGCCATCTGGAGGAGACTTTTTGACATTACAGCTTTTCCATTAAAATCCAGCAAGTGGGGTGTGAAAACTTAATTCAAAATGCAGAGATTATTCAGGATGATCGACCAATTTTCGTTCATGGCTTGCTGAAACTTTGTTGGTGTCTCATTAGAAATGAATGGTTCCCCAATCTTTCGTCCTGAATTTCTGTGCCACTTGTTCTTCTAACGAGATTTATATCTAAAGTGGTATTGCATTTATAAACAGAGAAGTTGTTGCTAAGTTAAATGGTGTTTGATTTAGTATTATTCCTATTTCTGGGAATTCCTAGCATTACTTTGTATAGGGCCAATTCCTAGTGTGCTATGGAGAATTGTATCTCCAACTACCCGATTTGATGAATCACATGTCTTAACTATATACATGAAGTCTGCCCTTGTGGAGATTTTAGCAAATTTGTGCAGTTTCTTGTTGCAAGAATTTTCGAAATATAATAGGAAGCAAATAACAGATAAGGGAAAGGGGGTGTTTGCCCCCACAAATGGGGAATAATTTCCATTCAGCATTATGTGGCCGCTCGTGCATATTTTATTTCGTTACTTACCTATCTAATGCTATTGCAACTAAATGTAAAATGGATGCGGTACAACATAACACATCGCATGATGTCCACATGTCACACAGCTCTGGTCCCAATTTCCACTCTTTTGAAACCTCATACACCGCACTTAGCGGCATCACCAAACATGCAACTAATAAATCCGCTACAGCTAACGATAATATTAAGTAGTTGGCAACACTTTGTAGATTGCGCTCAAGGAGTATGGCTGCTATCACAAAAACGTTTCCTGAAAATAAAGGAAAGAAAAGAAAATAAGTATACTATATACGCTGATAAAATTATGGAAGAATGTTCGCAAATGGGACTAAGTCTAAATAGAACCCTTTCAGAAACCACACTACAACGCACGTTTTAGGAGTAATAAGTTGACTTGGAGGCTTACGTAGGAAATTTCATGAAGAAACGATTCTACATACATAGCTCCAAGGAATCATCGTTTACCGTTCTTATAGTTTTTTGTATGCTTCCTGGAAATCAGGTGCAGCATTTGAGTGCGACACCTATTGACTGACTTTGCTAATGAAGTAACTGATTGTTATTCAAGATAGAATCAGCCAGTTTGGCCTTTCTTATGAAGGACCTCCGCTGTATCAATAAGTCCAGAGAATATGCAAAAACCATAGAAGTATGATTTACCTTGATGATTATGAATAAACAATTTTTCGCATGCACATTTACTGGCATCTTCCCCCAGAATTCCTTCCGTGGAAAAAACTAAGGTGCAACAACCGGCATCCGGTCTAGGGCTAAAAGACTCCAGACATCCCGGTTTTGCGCCGAGGTCCACCAATTCGATATCCCTAAACGCTGTCTGGCGTCCTGACCTACGCCATAGGTCCATCTCAGGCAGGGTCTGCCTCGTCTTCTTTTTCTACCATAGATATTGCCCTTATAGACTTCCCGGGCTAGATCATCCTTGTCCATACGGAGTAAGTGACCAACCCACCGTAACCTATTGCGCCGGATTTAATCCACAACCAGACGGTCATGGTATCGCTCATAGATTTCGTCGTTATATAGGAAGGGCGATTACGGGACTCAATTTGAGGCGCATCACCCGGATGATTACAAATAGCATGAGAGACAGTTTGGAAGAAAACTGTTCATTCAAGACGCCAAAGAAGGGTAAAATACCGTAGTGGAACTCGGATATGGCAAAACAAATAGGAACGACAAAGGTGTCTGGAATCGGTATAAAGAAGCACATAAAGCCCTAAAGAGAAGCATAAGATCGACTAAGCGTTCATCATGGAGACAGTTTTACGAAGAGGCTAACTCTCTTATGGCAACCTCAAAGCTGAAACTGGATATTTACGTTTATAGAGCGGGAGGTCTACAGAAAGCGATGAACAAATGGCAAACCGTTTACTTGGAGTGCATTTCCTAGGCAGCATCCCAAATTTCATCTCAGGGAAATGAAGGAGTAGATGCCCTGAGTATACATATTCGGAATATATACCGTGCATACCTAGCACCTTTGAAGAATGTTCTCAGATTCTCTAAAGCGTCGAACACCGTAGACGGGAAGCCGTTGCATAGGCGATTTATAGGGATAGAACAATTGACCTAACAAAGGCTAATAAAGGTTTCCTGAAATGCATGTGTGCGCCTAAAGCAACTTAAAATAAACTTGTCATTAAAAAGCGCTAATGATTATTATAGAATATCAAATCCATTGCCGCTTCTATATTTTAATCCTCTAATATTAACATTATTCCATCGTCCTACCGAGTTATAGCACAAGCGGGAGAGGCTGGAATTATTTCACTACTAATTTCTTGGCTGCGGTAGAGACCGTAGACTGTAGAGATCCATCGCGAATAGTTGATAATAGCAGCCCTCCGAAGCAAAGATTACCCTGAAGACGCTGAACCGTTTCCTCTGAAACGTCCCAACTATGTCTACCAAAGCATCCCCGCTACCGGGACGCTTTGGCAACAGCACGCTACTGAAAGGTGCTCTATTCTCCAATCAAGCCTTCATATCCAGGATAGCTTTTTTGCGTCCCCCGACGAGAATCCAGAACAAAACCAGCTTATCTGCAATGTTTCTCTAGTGTGTAAAGCTGTGGAAGAGACTTATCCGAGTAAATCGCTTCATTCGAGGTAAAGTATCCCCACAATCTCGATGCTACCGCCCACCTTTTCTTCTGCCCGTAGGGGTAGACGACCGACACTTTACAGGTGGTGGCAGGTGCTCGGCATATAGGGGGAAGTGAAGCGTAAAGCTAAATTCGGTTGATACAAATCAACCTAAATCATTTTGAGGCAGCTCAAGACTTGCTCTCGCAAACCATTCGAGAGTCGAATGTGGACGTGACGGTAATATGTAAACCGTACTGAAATAACGTTAGTGCTACGTGGGGGAAAGATTCATTGGGAAACGCAGCGACGTGGGCATGCGAACGGTAAGCCATTCAAGAAACACTGGCATTTCCGGTAGTCGTGGGGTTTAGACTGGGGGAGTCGAGTGACGAATACCAGGGGCGGAGATGGACATCGTACTAGCCAACGCTGGGTGCGTGCCCACCTTCCGACGCGGACGACTAGGTTCAATCTTCGATATGACTTACCTCAGTACCTCGTTGTTGAGAGGGAGCGGAGGGGTCTGGCGGGTGAGTCAACACTACACCCACAGTGACCATCAGGACACCTTTCTTGACATCAGGAACGGGGGAAACGATAGCCGAGTGGGCATCAAAAACAGAATAACCGGCTTTAGAAGGAGATTACGACCTGAAGGGAATGGCGCTGGAAAAAGTGAGCCAGTTATGTCAACGGATTACTGAGACCGGCGACTCAACAATTCCACGATGCAAGTTGCATCACAGTAGGAAACCAAACTACTGGTGGAACAAAGAAATCGTGCTGTTGAGAGCATCGTGTCTGCGAGCAAGGAAGCTTTGCCAAAGGAATAAAGGGAAGCGACAGCATTGGCAGTCGGAGAAGGAATACCGCGATTTTCGTAGTAGCCTTAAGAAGACTACACGGGAAAGTAAGCGGAATGGATACAAGCAGCTGTGCCTTGAGGCAAGTACGAATCTATGGGGCGATGCTTACAAGATTCGTGGACAAAAATCACCCCAAGTGACGTGTCCGCCACTCTTGTTCAAAATAATCGCAATCCTTTTCCCAAAACAAGAAAATGGAGCTGATCTAATGGTTTAACAGAACATCTTCTCAATTCCCGGGGTGGCCGGAGAGGAAGTACGAGAGATATGTGGACAATAAAGCTCTGGAATTGGACGGGGTTCAGAACAAAGCTCTGAAGTTGGCTGCTAAAATCAGAGCCACATGGTTCATGCGTACATTTGAATCACGCATGTTGAAGGAGTGTTTCCCGCTCTGTAGAAGAGGCAGAGATTGGTTCTGCTACCAAAGCCCCAAAAACCACCTGGCGCAACTTTATCATACCGATCTTTTAGACACTATGGGGAAGATGTTGGAGAGAGTGATATTCAACAGGCTGCTTCCGTTCGTCGAGCTAGCGGCTGGTCTATTGGAGTGGCAGTATGGGTTTCGTAGAGCACGGTCCACGGTTGACGCAATTGCGCGGTGGTAACGCTAGATGTCTGGAATGCTTTTAACTCAGCCAACTAGGGTTGGATTAAGAGCATCTAGGCTCAACTGGGTGTCGCTGGTTACTTAGCTCGGATAATCGAGCGTTACCTCCCAGAGAGGCTTCTTTAGTACGAAACGGACGGCGGGCCGAAAGAATATGTTGTGACAGCAGATGTTCCCCAAGGCTTCTTGCTTCTTTTCTTTTTTTGGGAGTAGATTCCAACTGCCAGCGCTCTTCAGCATCTCTCTGACAATGTTGGAGAGAGCTCCCCTGTGTCTGCATAAAGCTACTAACGAAAGTCGTCCCACCTCTCGCAAGAGAAAAAAGTGTGTTCAGCGTCGACCGCCACTCCATTGCAGAACACACAATCAAAAGATCGCGCCTTCCCGATCTTGTGCAAGTAAGACTGAAAACCTCCATGCCCACTTAGAAGTTGGGTAAGGAAGTAATCAATTTCACCGTGCGTTCTGTTCAATCACGGGTCTAATTTGTCGATGAGCGGCGCAGTCCATCTGCCCCTTGGCTCATTTTGCCAAGAAAGTTGCCACGCAGTAAGGGTGCGTTGGCGTTCTTCACGGGCAACCACCTCTCTTACCAGTCGCATCAATATGCCAAGTCTGCTTTGCGCCTGATCTACAGTGCGTTCGGCAACAAGTGCCGCAACGTCGTCTGCATAACTGACGAGGCGCGTCTCTTCGGGCATATAGAGTCTAAGCAGACTATCGTAGGAAGCATTCCAGAGGTCCGGCCCTAGGATGGATCCCTGTGCTTCGTACTGGAGCCACTGCTATTTTTTTTTTTTTTTTTTTTTTTTTTTTTATGGATGGAGGTGGAAATCTTAGAAAGACGCTGCTGCGCCAGGTTGCAGCAGTGTGTGGGATTCACACCCACTAAAACCACCCCCACTCTTCCGCCCCTCCCCGCGGGACCACCGTGAAGTATTACTTCGCGGGGGAGGCTCTGGTTCGCTATACCAGCTCGTCCATGTCACGTCTCCGTCGCGCCGCCTTCCGAGCTCGATCCAACTCCAGGAGTTTTGCCTGCACCACGGCTACTGCCTCATTTACCGCCATCCAGTTTTCCTCCGACTTCAACATCTCTTCCACCAGGTTGGAGGGCTCGATGTCCGCCCCTAAGATGCTGTTCAACCTCCTTTTCTGCTGTAGAAATCTGGGACAATAGAACATAACGTGCTCCGGGTCCTCGAGTGTAGTACCGCATTCAGGACAGTTGGGAGACTCGTCCAACTCGAAGCGATGCAAGTACTTCCTATAGCCACCGTGTCCCGTAAGGAACTGTGTCAGGTGGTAATTCAATTCTCCGTGCTTTCGGTTGACCCATTTCTCGATGCACGGGATCAATGTATGGGTCCACCTGCCCTTGTCGGAGTTATCCCATCGTTGTTGCCACTTGCCACACAACTCTCTCCTGATGGCTTTTCGGAAATCCGCATTCACCTCGGCTGGATTTGCCTTCCGTTTTTCGTAGAGCCAGTGTGCCTCGCTCGCTAGAAGATCTATAGGGATCATTCCTGCGATAACACACACTGCCTCCGTCGACGCCGTCCTAAATGCGCTGCACACCCTTAGCGCAATTGGCCGGTATGCCGAACATATCTTCCTCCGGTTGACCGCGTGGTTCAACGCTCCCGCCCAGACAGGGGCCGCGTATAGCAGGATCGACCTCACCACTCCCGCGATGAGTAGCCTGCGACTATACTTCGGCCCTCCCACGTTAGGCATCATCCTTGCAAGGGATGAGCTGGCATTTGCTGCCTTTTCTCGCGCATAATCCAAGTGTGCCTTGAAACTCAGCTTGGCATCGATCATCACCCCCAGGTATTTGACAACCGATTTTGAGACGACCTCACGATTACCAACCTGGATGGTAACCGTGTTGTTCTTCCTACGGTTGGTAATGAGGACCGCCTCCGTCTTTTCGTCCGCCAGGTCCAGCTTGGCCATTCGTAACCATGACTTGATGGTATGAATGGCTTCATTTGCATAAAGCTCCACGTCCTCGGGATGCTTTGCAATTGCAATTACCGCCAAGTCGTCCGCAAAACCAATCAGCGTTGTCTCCTCCGGCACGCGAAGGCCAAGCACTCCGTCGTACATTATGTTCCACAGCAGCGGTCCCAATACAGAACCTTGAGGCACACCTGCTGTCACAATGTACTCCTTCGGCCCGTCGTCCGTCTCGTACCAGAGAAGTCTATCCGAAAAGTAACTCTCGATGAGCCGAGCCAAGTAGCTAGGAACACCCAGTTTGGCCAAAACGCCCTTAATCAAGCCCCAGTTGGCTGAGTTAAAAGCATTTTTGACGTCCAGCGTCACCAGAGCACAGCATTTGCCCATGGCCATCGCATTTCGAGCCAATTCCACGACCTTTGCTACTGCATCGACCGTAGAACGGGCTCGCCGAAACCCATATTGCCGCTCTGAAAGACCACCCGCAAGCTCGATGAACGGGAGCAGCCTGTTGTATATCACCCTCTCCAACATCTTCCCCATGGTGTCTAAGAGACAAATAGGGCGATATGAAGAGGGCACGCCGGGTGGTTTTCGAGGCTTCGGTAGCAAGACCAGTTTCTGCCTCTTCCACTGGGCGGGAAACACTCCTTCCGCCATGCACGATTCGAATGTGCTTGCGAACCACCTTGGTCTGGCCTTGACCGCCACCTTCAGAGCCCTGTTCGGAATTCCGTCCAATCCCGGAGCCTTGCTGTCCCCAATACGTCTGCAGATTTCCCAAAGTTCCTCTTCGGTAACATCAGGGATCGAGAAGACGTCCTGCTGAGCTGCCAGTTGGGGTTCTCTTTCGTCCTGCTCCTGCTGCGGGAAAAGAGTTGCAATTATTTGCAACAAGAGCCGTGGGCATGTCACCTGAGGTGATTTTCGCCCGCGGATCTTCTTCATTACAATTTGGTAGGCTGTACCCCACGGATTCGTATTAGCCTCCATGCAGAGCTTCTGGTAGCATTCCCGCTTGCTTCTCCGAATGGCCTTCTTAAGGTTGCTTCGCAGATCCCTGTATTCTTCCTCACGCTCCTGGTGCTCCGGCCTTCCTCTTGTCCTGTGGGAAAGTCTCCTCGCTCGGAGACAAGAGGATCTCAAGGAGCCACTGCTATGGAGCATAATGTATGACGGAGTGCTTCTTCTTCTAGCGAATGAGGCACACTGTCTCTATGGGAGAAGGAGGGTGAATCCGGCCGAAGTGACTGCAGGCTTCCTAAAAACCACTAGGACGAAGTTGTGCAGGAGATGCCAGCAACGATGGGATAATTCCGAAAAAGGCCGCTGGATCCATACACTGATCCCGTATATTGAGAGATGGGTCGAGCGTAAGCATGGAGAATTAAATTACCATGGATACAGGAAGTGCTTGCATTGCTTTGGATTGGATGAGCCCCCAGACTGTCCCGAAGGCGCCACTACTCCCGAGAACCGGGAGCATGTTATGTTCCACTGTCCGAGATTCGCGAATGAAAGAGGGAGGTTTAACGACGCCCTCAACGAAGTTATCGGACCCATTAATTTCGTGGAGGAGATGGTGAAGTGCGACGGACGCGTGACTTCGTTGTGCTGGTGTAAACCAGAGCCCTTCCTGCGAAGTAATACTTCACGGTGGTCCCACGGGGATATGGGCGGAGAAGTGGGGGTGGTTTTAGTGGGTGAGAACTCCACACACCGCTGCAACCTGGCACAACAGCGTCTTTTTAAGATTTCCACCTCCACCCATAAAAAAAAGACCAGTTACTATACCACCTAGTTTCTGCTACAGAGATCATCTGTGCTTCTTTAGACTAGATGATTGTTTGAATTGTCCCAGTTGTAGTGGCATATCGGAGGTTTCAGAGCATATGACGTTTTGTTGCCAAAAGTTCACGATCGACAGAAGGAATTTGAATCAGAAGTTGAAATTAACCGGGAGTTCGCAAAGTAAAGTTGCGCTGTTGCCCACGTTTAAGGAGAACTGTCTTGCTATTGTCATCGCAATACCCTGGAGCTGACATGCCGATTTTGCCACCTCCATATACAAGCCAAAGAAGAATCCACGCGTACATTTATCATGTAAGATTCAAGGAAGTTGACAAAGAAAGCTTTCAATTCCGAGTTAGAATACCCAACAAATCCTACCCTCTACAGCTAATGGTATTCAAAAGGGGCTGGCAACTTAAAGTCATTGTCGCATTGAAGCCCCATAAATGTGGTAAAGTAACGTCGGAAGGACCACATCTAGATAAAATTCTGAATATATTGAAATGATGGAAGTTTCGTCACGCTTTTGATTTTTTAATAGCTACTTGCTAAGGAAACGTTTTTCTTTCAAACGCTTATCATTGGCAGGAACAGGCGAAACTTTATTCTTCCCTCTTAATTCGTATGCAAGTTCAACGTCACAAACGGAATGTCAAAGCACAGAATCTTACCTTCTTCATTCACTTCACTCTACGAATAGACTTCCTATGAGCTATCGGATCTACACGGGCAAACGAACTTTCAAAGTAAAGTTCCTTGGCAGGATACGATTCCTGCCGGCGTTGTCGACGTGCTCTTTGCATTTATTTCACTTGAATCTATTCCTGAAATTGCCGGGTAACAAAATTTTAATTAAATTTACAGCTGGTATGGCTTCCAGTCGCCAAGGTTTGTTCTTCAACATAGTTCCAAAGTGCCATACAAAATTCCTTTTCACATTTGTCTTTGTAATGTCTGGGAGGCAAACATGCAGACTTCCACTGACCCTGACTTTGCCTTATTCTCCATTCAGCGGTCTCCAGGCGTAACTTTTTGATGTCGTAAATGTGGCTACCGAATGAAGGAAGAAGAGGCTGATAACTTCAAATGTAGGGTAGTCTGCAGAGATGTCCTCTTTGAGAATTCCTTTATTATGTAGAGAAAACCACGGAGGGTTTTGCTGGGAAATGCACTCAAGGACTCAAAACCACAACGAACTGCTTCCTGATTGAGGAAGGACGGAACTTGAACTTTGAGTTAGGGGCTGGAACGTTCTGAGGATAATTATGAAATTTTCTTCATCCGTCGGAAAATTAACTGAAAGAGTTTTGATAATGTAGGAACAAAGGATGGCTGCCTCTTTTTCAACGTTTTGTTATTCTTGCCGATAATCCTACTTTATTCTCCAGAATCACAATCCTCCAAGTTAAGCGTTCGCAACTACATTGGGTCAGAATATGAGAGTTAAGTAGTACATAGTCACAATGTGTCCTGAGAAGGCTCCTTTTAGTTTAAGCGTTATATTTAATCAGCTGCTCCTATCTCATGGTTTCATTTACTTCCATTATCGTCGAATAAAATTCAGGAAGGGGATTTAGAAGGTCTTTTCGGTAAATTTCAATTAAATCCATGACTCAGTTTTAAATTCACAGCAACCATTAAAACCACTGCAAATTTCCATACCCGAAGACACTGCAATGTGTAGATGGAATGCATTTGCATTTCCCGCAACCCAGACATTTGGTTAATGTCTCGGAAATTACGTTTAAATAAAATCAGGGAGCCCTGCTTGCTGTTGCCTGTGCTCAACAATTTCACAGGATTATGGTTATGATAGTTATGACTATGAAGTACTCGTGGAAGTGGCACGAATAAGAAAAATAGGACGGAGCACTTTGTATTCATATTGTTCTGAAAATGCCAGGCATGCTTCGCATGGAGGAAGCCAAATAATTAATGCAACAAAAGTTGTTGAAAGGGAAATAATATCCTTTATAAATGCCCATGACGGCCCTAATTTGATAATGAATATTTAATGAGAAAATATAGCTTATAGTGGGATACTTTCAGGTTTATCTGGATCCAGTAAAGTTCCTGAATGCACTTTTCGGCCTCTGGGCCCTAATTTAACGAACTTAAATTGGGAGTGCGGAAAGGGGTATAGATAACATTGTGTGTACCATATAGCTTCGTGAGCCTGGGAATTCATGTTATTTCTTTAATGCTTCATCATTCAGTATGGCTTTCGCAACGAATGGTATTTTAAATAGGCTGCGAAATCCATATCGGCAATAATGTTATTCGAAAAAATTGTTTTTAGCTTGAATAATAAGCCAGGAGCTTATCGCGATATAAAAATATTCTGCCCCCGCAAGCTGCTGCTTCATCGAGCAACAGTGTAGCCTCAGCTCCTGAGATGCCGCTGATTGGCTCTGCTTACACCTCACCGGCGACTGCAGCCAACAAAACTGGCGCCATACCTAAGTCGCCCCGGTCGACCAATTCTCTGCCTCTATCTGCTACGCACTCTTCCAGTACGTCCATAAAAGGTTGTATCAACCTAATGACGCCCGCTAGCCAACTGATAAATCGTCCTCCTTCCGAGGGACAGGCTCTCTACGCAGCATCGGATGCGCTACGAACTTTTGGCGTTTATCATACAGTCGCTGCATTAGCACCACCGCACGCTTCCTCATGTGTATCATCGACGCCCGCCACTGCTGAACCGCAGGCTTTTCCGACCTCATGTCGCCCGAGCGGCCCCCAATTGAACGAAGCCTCGCTACCGAAACAGCTGTTTGTGTCAAGGCTAGCTACTCCACTACGCCCGACGAAATTCTGGCCTATATCAAAAGCAAAACCAACTCAACTTTGTCACCTCTTTCCTGTGTGAAGCTGACGAAGGATGGCTCTTCTAACCGAGTGATAACTTCTTTCAAAATGACATATCCCCACGACTTCGATACTATCGTTCAATCTTCTTTTTGGCCACAGGGGTCTTCGTCAAGCCTTATCAGAGGTCTAAGCTTCGTGAAAATTTCCCGCCCGCCTCCCTGCCTCGTACGTGTCCATCCACTAAAAGTGTGTCCCTTTATCATATCGTGTGTATATTTGCCCTGCCTAAGCCCGCCTTTTCTGTATGTGGATTTCTTCGACAGATTATCCCTAATATCCCTAATAGTTTTGTTTCCCTCACTTCCTTTCATCCTCTGTGGTGACTTTAATGTTTCTATGCTCTCCTGGCCCATTACTCCTGGCCTTCCCTTCCCTTCAGACATCCTGATGTTTACCTGCATTTGCTTTCTTCGTTTGATAATCAAAATTACTTCGGTGTTTCGGTGCAAGTGTCAGATTAGACTCTTCGATCCATGATCTGATTTCATAGATTTTCTGGTTGGTGAGGACCTCCATACCCTTAACCTGTTGTGTCACGATAGTCACTCCGATGTCGTCTGCAAAGCGAATGACTGTCACCTCTTTAAGTTGTAAATTCTATCATGCATTATTATCCAGAAGGGAAGACCGACGCCCAATATTTGTGAAACCTCGCAGGTTGTTTCATACGTGTTAGGTCCATCGTCCGAACTGTTACCTATAACCTCTCCCAGAGGAGCTATATGACTGTGCGCACCACGAATATGCGAGCACCTAATTTCTAAAGCTCCAATTATTTTGTTCAATTTTGCAGTATTCAAGGCATTCTTTACATCGAGAGTAATTACCGTCCGCCTGTCACACGCACTTTCCGCAAAAATAGTTACGCCTTTTGTCATGAAATTTAATGGAAAAGGGGGTACTGTGAATCCTCGCGAGTCCGAAAGGAGGCCAATTTCTTATAGGACCCGCTCTTAGAAACCAATCAAAAAATCCGAAAAATATTATGGCCGTACATGCACATAGCATCTACGCTTCAGAATGGCTTCTGCAGCGATATCAGTTCAAATGAAGTTGATAACAATATCTAGTTATATTTTGGAAATGGATGGATTGAGATTTTAAATGAAATGAAACATAATTACTAACAACCTCGGTGGAATTCCTGCTATTATTAACAAAGTTGCACTAAGTCAAAGTTGCCTCTTTCCAGCCAAATTACTACTTTCTGGGAGAAAAAATGACCACATGAAATGAATATCGGGTGGGGTCTACGTATCTATATACTCTACGCGCTATAAATGCAACCAACCCAAATATACTTACATAGAAGACCAACAAAACGTTTAGTACCTGAAGCGCCAAGTTCCTGGTTCCCGACTTATTTACAGTCCCTTTCAAAAATTTCGATCTTTTAATCATCATCATCAACGGCGCAACAACCGTCTCTTTGGGTCTAGGCCTGCCTTAATAAGGAACTCCAGACATCCCGGTTTTGCGCCGAGGTCCACCAATTCGATATCCCTAAAAGCTGTCTGGCGTCCTGACCTATGCCATCACTCCATCTTAGGCAGGGTCTACCTCGTTTTCTTTTTTTACCATAGATATTGCCCGTGTAGACTTTCCGGGCTGGATCATCCTCATCCATACGGATTAAGTGACCCGCCCACCGTAACCTGTTGAGCCGGATTTTATCCACAACCTGACGGTTGATGAGGATGATGAAGAACCCAAGTCTCCGAGGAATACATGAGGACTGGCAAGATCATTGTCTTGTACAGTAAGAGCTTTGACCCTATTGTGACTCGCAGAACAGGTTTTGTAAGCTGAAATAGGCTGACAACAACCGTGCGCGAATTTTACTATCGTAGCTGTTATCGGTTGTGATTTTCAACCATAGATAGGAGAAATTATCGACGGTCACAAAGTTGTATTCTCCTATCTTTATCCTTCCCGTTTGACCAGTGCGGTTTGATGTTGTTGGTTGGTTGGTTTTCGGTGCTGACCTTGCCACCATATATTTTGTTTTGCCTTTATTGATGTGCAGCCCAAGATCTCGCGCCAATCGCGCCTACTCGATCTGGATGAAGGCAGTTTGTACGCCTCGGGTGGTTCTTCCCATACTGATACTGAATTCTCTCATGGCCGTGTACAGTTTTACCCTATGCTATCATAGGCGGCTTTAAAGTCGATGAACAGATCGTGCAACTGTTGTCCATATTCCAACAGTTTTTCCATCGCTTGCCGCACCGAGAAAATCTCACCTGTTACTGATTTCCCAGGAGTCAAGCCTCTTTGGTATGGGCCAATGATGTTCTGGGCGTATGGGGCTATCCGGCCTAGCAAGATAGCGGAGAATATCTTATAGATGGTATTCAGCAACGTGATACCTCTATAATTGCTGCACTGTGTGATATCTCCCTTTTTATGTATGAGACAGATAATACCTCGTTGCCAATCGCCATGCATTAATTCGCTGTCCCATACCTTGAGCACAAGTTGATGAACCACTTGGTGTAACTGGCTGGCTGGCAATTCGGCTGTAATTCCATCGGCTACTGGCGACTTATGATTTTTAAGCCGAAGAATTGCACGGACTGTTTCTTCTATACTTGGTGGTGGCAATATTTGT
Source organism: Hermetia illucens (assembly GCF_905115235.1). Lineage (NCBI taxonomy): Eukaryota > Metazoa > Arthropoda > Insecta > Diptera > Stratiomyidae > Hermetia > Hermetia illucens. Next base: position 118,533,224 of record NC_051852.1, read on the forward strand.
ACATAATCTTCGGTTGGCGGGACCTCCAACTCGCCAATATTCTGGTTATGCAGTAGCTTATCAAAGTACTCAACCCATCGCTCCAATATGCCCATTCTGTCGGAAATCAGATTTCCCTCTTTGTCTCGGCAGGATGAGCATCGAGGTGTATAAGGCTTCATCCTGCTGACTTGTTGGTAAAACTTGCGCGCCCGGTGCGGTTGCCCCCTGTACTTTTCTAGTTCATAGACTTGTTGGTTCTCCCAGGCTTCCTTTTTCCGTCTGTGAAGTTGCTTCTCCGCACGACGGAGTTCGTGATAAGTCTCTGCGCGTGCCCGCATCCTTTGAGAATGCAGCATTACTTGGTATGCAGCATTCTTCCGTTCCGTAGCTAGTTTACATTCATCGTCAAACCAGCCGTTCCGACTCCTTTTGCAGCTGGGGCCAAGTATGTTTTCGGCCGTATCAATGATAACGTTCTTGAGGTAGTTGTGCAGATCATTCGTTGATGCTTCATTTCCAGGTCCTCTGTTGACTGCGGTTATTGCAGCATCCATTTCCATCTTACAGGTATTGCGGAGGGCTGTGTTGTGGATGACTTCAGTGTTAACTCTCTCCTGATTGTCAGAGGGGATTCTAGCTGGTAGATAGAGATAGTGATCCGAGTCTATATTGGTCCCCTATATGTTCAGACATTCATCAAGGCTGAGAGGTGGCGGCGTTCGATCAGCACGTGGTCAATTTGGTTGAAAGTGGTCCCGTCTGGAGAGGCCCATGTATGTTTGCCGGCCGCTTTCCGCGCAAACCAGGTACTGCCAACAACCATTTCGTGTGACACTGCTAATTGAATAATCCGCAGTCCGTTATCATTTGTTTTTTCGTGTAAGCTATGGGAGCCAACGTATCGCCTGAATACAGGCTCCTTCCCTACTTCGCTGTTAAAATATGATTTTGATATCGTATCTGGGACAGGCTTCGAGGGTTCGTTCTATGTTCGTTCTCATTCTCTCTAAGTTATCCTTCTTCGACTCTGCAGTCTCCTCTGTAGGGGCGTGAATGTTAGTGAGGCTTATATTTCTAAATTTGCCTCGCAAGCGCAGAGGGCATAGCCGTTCGCTTATGTTTTCAAAGCCGATAACATCAAGTTTAAATTTTTGGCTGACTAAGAAACCTACTCCGAGCACATGGTTTACTGGATGGCCACTATAATATATGGTGTAGTAGCTCTTCTCCAGGAAACCGGTCCCTGTCCAACGCATCTCCTGTAACCCTGTTACACCAGCCCTATATTGGGCCAGGGAGTGGCTAGCTGCTGGGCAGCTTCATCTTTGCACAGGGAGTGCACGTTCCATGAGAAAATGCGCAAATGCCGTTTTTCATTGCCGGGTCCGAGGCTCCTGTTGTGGCTTCGTAACTTCGGTTTTCCAAGTAGGGTTGTCAGTCCTACCGAACCCCCAACTCGGAGAACCAGTTGGTACAATTTATCCCGTTTTTATCCGCGGAAGACTCGCCTTCATCTTTAGATTAAGTCTTTATTACTCTATCCGATGCAATACCATTTGATCAAGCAAAAGAGAAAAAGATATTACAGACAGACCAAATGTGGCATGTTTATGATGAAGTAAAACTCTTTATAAGCAACCCTACAAAGGTGTCAATGATCTGCCACGAATGAACGTCGCAGGAATATCAAATAGCAAAACGCGATTGTAGCGGATCTTCACGGTTTACTCGTGGCGCCTATCACAAATTATATGTCGTTCCTTGGAACGGTTGGCCAAACCAATTTGCATAGATATGTATATTTTTAGTTGGAACAGGATAAATCCATGAATGATGGCGGATTATTTAGGTTGTAAAACAGGAAGATGCTCTCCAGCACTGAATTTCAAACTCTTCTACATCATAATTTAGCCCACGCCGATGGGCTCAAGTTACTTACTCCTGCTCATCCTCTTGTTGAAAATGTTTTCAGCCAATCTATTTTAGTCAGTTCGCAGCATTAGCATTTCATTCCTAAATACCATTAAATGTCTTTTAATGTTCTGCTCATTCACAACTTCCTGAATTACACTTCCCAACGTGTCGGTAGAATTATAGTATCTGCTTGAAGAAAGCTTTGATATTAAATTTATATTCTAATTGCCTTGGAAAGTTCAGAGGTTGCGAGCAATCTTAATTTTTCACCCGTTGGAGACATGTGATGAATACATTATCCTTTCTAATTGCCAATTGCTTTATTTTCCCATAATACCACCATAAATTTTCCATGGATTATAAATGAGGCTGTCGTGTGCTTTGCTTCCATTTCTCATATCATTAGTCGTTGACAAGCAATTTGCTCTAAATTAAGGCCATCATTATTTCCCAAAAAATTTCAGTTCCAAATTAGCCAATTAGATGAAATTATTCTCATTGAATCACGCTGGCGGTGCGTGAGTTCCTTTTTACAGGATGAGCAACATATACAGCCTGAACCCTATATGAATACAGAGCAGTACATTGAGGTATTGTGATGCTCATATATCCTTAAATCAATGTTCCGTAAATATTCCCATTAAATTTTGGAATATGATCCTGAATTCTTGTGAATCAAATGAGCTTACCGAAGAAAACAGGGAGCATAGTAAATAAACAAATTGTCTACTTTGTTTGGGTATCCTTAATATTGATGGTACCTTTAAATTTTGCAATTTGAGTAATGCGAAAGCAATGCATGAGTCAAAATAGGACCCTACGCTCCAGCTTATTTGACATAAAGGATTCAAAAAAATGCAGGGAAAATATATTTTTCTCACAATTAGTCTACCTATATGGGTACACTGGATGCATATGTGACCCTAACTTCACCCGAGCTGCTGACAGTCTCAAATTTTGTTCAAAATACCTTTTCTGACTGAATAATCCCCCAGATTATTAAAATAGCGCCCGACGAGGGGTCCAAAATAATTTACTTTAGCAAAGGATTTTGTTTTGGGTTTCCAAATAAAGAGATCGGACAAGAAGAGAAGGATATTTTTGGTGAATATCTACTCAATTCCACCCCAATAAAAGGACCAAACAATAGAAAAGCGAAGAAATCCATCAGCTTTAAAATGGTAAAGCAGAAGCATCGGTCTATTCCTAGTACACGCTTCTTAACACCTGTCTTCGGATACCGACACACGACTGGCAAATAGTGCAACTGAGAACACTATTTCTTCTCATCTCATCCACCAAAGCAGGGTAAATAATTCCTTCGCCCTTTATTGTGAAATAATGATAATTTAGCAAGATATGATACCCTAAAATTCTAGTGAATTTACTAGATTCATTACACCATTTGTTCAGCATTCACTGATTGTTGCCATGGTTCAAAAGAGCTCATACAGGGTTATTACGCCTGTATCTTCAGGTGGGCCATCTGAAGACCTAATATCATATTTTCCCTTGGTATAATTAGGTACTTGATTGAAAATGACTTTTCAGGAAGGACACTTTACTTCGGGCTAGAAAGTATACTATCATAGTGGTGTCATTATAAAGCTTCGGTTACAGTGCTGGATAATTCTATTTATAAGGAAGTACTAGTTCTACCGTTCTTGGAGGCAGTTATAATTAGTCGTTTTTCTGATGACTTGGTTTTATTCTCCACCAAAAAACACTCAGAGTAATGAGGAAGTTTCAATGATAGAGATGGGGAAGACCTTGGCAGATGGGAGGCCGAAAGCGATCAACATGACTAATCACAGGAAGGAAACTCTGACTGCAGGTACCGTTTAGCGTCAAGCTAAGCATTAAGGGGCGTCTATATTATGGTTGGCAATACAGGCCACCAAAGTTACAACCGCTGAACATCGGTATGCCGAAAGATAGCCAAAGTGCTCAATATTGAAAATGAATACAGTGGTGGTGCGGTGAGGAATGATACCAAATGATACAGAAGACATGTGTTAACAGTACCGAAGAAGCCCTGTGAGTCGGGACTTAAGAACACACTCCAATCCTTCCCTGCTTCTTGTAAGAGGCAACTAAAGGAGATAGAAATTGATGGGTTAGCAACCTGAAAATTTTGAAACTTTATTGTTACCGTAACGTCCACAACGCCTCGACTTCACCACGAAGACCTTTAACTATCGAAAACGGAAGAAATCAACGCAGTTCAGGTTTTCTAAAGTGATGGGTGATTTGCCAAGAAGAGATTTGACACCTTTTTCGATGGGGAGCATGGTCCTGACGACCGTGGCGATAATCATTACTTCTTAAACTTGCATCATCTCGTTATTAGGGGTACATTGTTCTAGCATAGTGCCTGCCATAGAGTCAGTTGGGTTTGAACTGATCTACACCGTGTTTGTAATCAGATCGGCCACTTCACGATCAGCAGTACATTTAGAAGTTCTCTACTGAATATACGTAACAAGAAAGGCGCTGGCACCGGCCTTGGAGCGGGTCACCATCTGATGGTCGCTCACGTTAGTCAGCGTATTGCGTCCGCTACTTGTCTTAGGGTTGAAGAGCTGTGACTCCCTAAATTCAACATCGACCGTTTGTATGATCCAACTATCGCTTCTTGGTCAAAGGGTAGTATAGGTCCAAGGGTGAAACGTGGATTGGTACCCACGATGGAGCATGAAACCTGGGAAATGCCTGCTGAACTAATACCAATACCTGAACTACCCAACCCTATCTCCACCTCCACGTGGTGACCGCTGGGAGCTCTTTCTTAACGAAAAGCTGCAGACAGAGAAGGATGAAGGCGAGTCTCCCGCGCCTAAAAACGGGACAAATTGTACCAACTGGTCCTCCAGGTTGGGGGTCGGGTAGGGCTGAAAACCCTACACGGAGAACAACTTGATACGAAGCCACAACAGGAGCCTCGAACTGGACGGATTATACAACGACGAACCTGGCAACGACAACGGAATAACGGTTTGCGTATTTCCTCATGGAACGTGCGCTTCCCGTACAGAGACGAAACTGGTGAGCAGCTAGCCGATACCCTGTCCCAATACAGGGCTGATGTAACAGTGTTACAGGAGATGCGTTGGACAGGGATCGGCTTCCTGGAGAAGAGCTACTACACCATATATTATAGTGACCATCCAATAAACCATGTGCTCGGAGTAGGTTTTTTAGTCAGCCAAAAAATGAAACCTGTTGTTATCGGCTTTGAAAACATAAGCGAATGGTTATGCACTCTGCGCTTGCGAGGCAAATTTATAAATATAAGCCTCATTAACGTTCACGCCACTACAGAGGAGACTGCAGAGTCGGAGAAGGATACCTTCTACGAGGCAGTAAAACGAACCCTCGAAGCCTGTCCCAGATATGATATCAAAATCATACTTGGGGATTTTAACAGCCAAGTAGGGAAGGAGCCCATATTCAGGCGATACGTTGGTTCCCACAGCTTACACCAAAATACAAATGATAACGGACTGCGGATTATTCAATTAGCAGGATCACACGAAATGGTTGTTGGAAGTACCTGGTTTGCGCGAAAAGCGGTCCACAAACATACGTGGCAGTCTCCAGACGGGACCACTTTCAACCAAATTGACCAAGTGTTGATTGAACATCGCCACCTCTCAGCCTTGGTGAATGTCAGAACATATAGGGGGGCCAATTTAGACTCGGATCACTACCTCGTTGGAATGGTGCTCCGAGCTCGAATAACAACACCACCAAGAATCCCCTCAGACAATCAGGTGATAGTTAACACTGAAGCCATCCATAACACAGCCCTCCGCGACATCTATAATAGGGAAGTGGATGCCGCAACAACCGCAGTCAACAGAGGACGTGGAGATGAAGCATCCACAAATCATCTTCACAATCACCTGAAGAACGTTATCATGGATACGGTCACAAACATACTTGGCCCCAGCCACAAAAGGAGTCGGAACGGCTGGTTTGACGATGAATGTAAGCTAGCAACGGAACGGAAGAATTCCGCATACCGAGTAATATTGCATGGCCAAGAACCCGCGCACGTGAACTCCGTCGAGCGAAGAAGCGAATTCACAGACGGAAAAAGAAAGCCTGAGAGAACAGACAGGTCTGTGAACTCGAAAAGTACAGGGAACAACCGCACCAGCCGCGGAATTTTTACCAACAAGTCAGCAGGTTACACCTCCATGCTCATCCTGCCGAGACAAAGAAGGAAATCTGATTTCCGACAGAATGGGCATATTGGAGCGATGGGTTGAGTACTTTGATGAGCTACTGAACAACCAGAACATCGTCGAGTTGGAGGTCCCGCTAACTGAAGACAGCGGACAAATACTGCCACCACCAAGTTTAGGAGAAATAGTCCTTGCAATTCATCGGCTAAAAAATCATTAGTTGCCAGGAGCCGTTGAAATTACAGCCGAATTGGTTAAATATGGAGGCGACCAGTTACACCAAGTGGTTCATCAACTTGTGCTCAAGGTATGGGACAGCGAATCGATGCCTGACGATTGGAAACGAGGCATTATCTGTCTCATATATAAAAAGGGAGATATCACACAGTGCAGCAATTGTAGAGGTATCACGTTGCTGAGTACCATCTGTAAGAAATTCTCGCCCTATACGCCCAGAACATCATTGGCCCACACTAAAGAGGCTTCTATCCAGGCAAATCAGCAACAGATCAGATTTTCTCTCTGCGACAAGCGATGGAAAAACTGTTGGAATATGGACAACAGTTGCACCATCTGTTCATCGACTTTAAAGCCGCCCATGATAGCATAGCCAGGATAAAACTGTGCACGGCCATAAGAGAATTCTGTATCCCGACGAAAGTGATAGGACTGACTAGGTTGACCCTGACCAATGTGCGAGGCCAGATAAAAGCAGGAGGATCACTCTCAAAACCATTCGACATCAACAACGGTCTACGACAAGGGGTTGCCCTATAATGCATCCTCTTTAACCTGGCCTTCGAGAAAGTCATCCGTGATGCTGAGGTAAATGCAAGAGGTACGATCCTCTTTAAGTCCACCCTACTACTGCCCTATGCTGACGATATCGACATCATCCGAACCATCCGAGACGTACAAACTGCCTTCATCTAAATCGAGCAGGCGGCGCGAGATCTTGGGCTGCACATCAACAAAGGCAAGACAAAATATATGGTGGCAACGTCAGCACCGAAAACCAACCAACCAACAACATCAAACCGCACTGGTCAAACGGGAAGAATAAAGATAGGGGACGACAACCTTGAGACCATTGATAATTTTTCCTATCTAGGGTCGAAAATCACAACCGATAACAGCTATGATGATGAAATCCGCGGACGGTTGTTTTCAGGCAACAGAGCCTATTTCAGCTTACAAAGCTGTTCCGATCGAAACATCTCACCATAGGAGCAAAGCTCTTACTGTACAAGGCAATGGTCTTGCCAGTCCTCATGTATTCCTCGGAGACTTGGGTTCTTAGCAAGAAAAATAGCGAACTCTTGGGCGCGTTCGAGAGAAGAATCCTCCGAAGAATTTTTGACCCCCTACATGAGAATGGACGACTCCGTAGCCTAGATAACGACGAAATCTGTGAGCAATACCATTATCGTTAGGTTGCGGATAAAATTCGGGTCAATAAGTTACGGTGGGCAGGTCACTTAATCCGTATGGATGAGGGTGATCCAGTCAGCTTTTAGGGATATGGAATTGGTGGACCTCGGCGCAAAACCGGGATATCTGGAATTCCTTACTAAGGCAGGCCTAAACCGGATACCGGTTGTTGCGAAGTTGAGGATGATGATGATATGTCTATTCTTGAAGACATCACATGTACATTCGTCCTAGTTTCTGTTTCAGGTGTATCTGATCAGTTGGCAACCTTTTCTTAATTTTTTTTTTAATCTTTCTGCTCATCAGAATCCTTCTCGGTATACGCCGATAATTCCTTCTGAAGCAGATTTGAGTCTAATCTTCTTTCAATAAGTGATAAAACTTTTTTTATTAATAGGCGCAGGATTTTTCCTCTAATCTGGCCATGGACATAATTCATCCTACACCCGAGCGAACGCCAAGACTGTGAGACGCAACGCGTTTTTGCAAAGGAAATACAAACTATTTGCCGAACGTTTTTAAGTGGCATCGTATGTATTTCACGGTGATGACAAACGGGGCTTAAGATAACCATGATTTCATTTAAGAGGATAATTCCACAGAGAACTTTGAGAAAAACATTGTTTTTCAAAATTTCAAGTCCTGTTGGCGGAGGTATGGTCGTTGAAAAGAAGAATCTGTTCCCTCAACGACCTGTATTCAAAGCTTTAAACGCATTTTTCTACAAATGACTTTTTTGAAGTCGATGACCAAAGTTTATTGAAAACTACTGAACTGATCTTTTTGAAACTTGGCAGATTTATTCAATACATGAAAATGGGGTAGGTAATCTTTCGATTTTTTTCTTTCTCTAAAAAATGGAGGCTTTCTAGCCAAAAAACGACCCTTTATTTCGTGATAAATCATACCGTTAAGTTTCGACCGAAATGTATTTTTTTTTTTAAAAAAACTTTCACCAAACACTAGTCTAGACTCTTATTTAATTAAATCCATTGACACACACAATTTTGGTCACAGCAAAACATAAAAATTAGTATTGTGTGTGATATTTTTCAACAAAAAAAGTGCTGGAGAGTGTCCAATCTTTGCACTTTACGACGATATAATGACTGTTTGAAAAAGTGTCGTGAGTTTCTGAAAAAAAATTCATGAAAATGATCTATTTGTTGCGCTACAAGTGGAGGGAAGGGAATTTTTTATCTATTATATCTAAATCTACAATTTGCATATTCTATCAAGTTGATATTTACTCTATTAGTACAATTTATAGGATTTAATTTCAGTGATATGTCTCCCAAAAGCACTATATCTCGTTGTTGCCTAGGGACTGCACGAGAACATTTTCCAATTTCATTGGAAAAATGTCTCTTCCCTTCACAGCTCTTTCCTATCTCCGACAACAATCACCCTAGGTTACCTCTGAAGCCTCTATCAAAACGGTAGTCAACACTCTGTGGCACACACTTCATTAAAAACCGATTGAACACAAATGACACGATAATATCGTAATCTGAGTGGCAGCCATCTGTTTCGTTTACATAAAATTTCGATTTGCCCAACGTTCGCAACATTGAAATCTGCACTGAACGGGAACAAACATACTGAAATGTTGCACAGGAGTCGATAATAATGGAAGGTGAAAAACAGGGAATTCAGGCTGATAGCAATTGGCATGTGAATGTATTCACTCGAAAAGTGATTGCAATTATTTTATTGCGAACAATGCAAGCGTGGAAGGTCAAATAACACACGAAAAACTGCGTGTCAGCAACAATTTGGACCTAAAAGCATATCCGTACAGGGACATCCTAGCGAGAAAATAAATTGCACAACATTTGAATTAAGCATGAATTGCTGGCTCAGCAAACTTTGCCATGCATGGTAATGTGTGTTCTTATATTTACATATGTATCTCGATACGGTAATAGTGGTACTCTAATTAAGTATTCTCATCTAAATTCGCTTTAGAGAATTCAGCGTTACCGATTTAATTATTTGAAAGGGTTTAGATAATTATTCATTGCAGATGAGATGATGCAACGATTTTTTTTGTATTCATACCATAGATGCGACACAATGTACTGTTGTGTAAGTTGCAATATGCATCCACTGTTGAGGGGTCCTACGTTAAAGACAGGCGAAGAGCTCTCTGTTTATTACTAACATGGGTATGTAGACTCGCGCACCAGCGAAAGCCATACAAACGTCAAATGCGATCTGCTTGCTCTCCCCCAAATGGCTGTAGATTTGAAAGGATGAACACCAACAATACCAAGCTTCTCACCCTGAAGGGTCACCGTACTCTCCATATCTGCATTAATGGCCGAAGCATTGAAAGCCTCGATTAATTTGTATACCTAGAAAGCGTGGTTTCTGTCGATCGGCGGTATCTCCAAAGTAAATATTGCCCACGCATTAAGTACGCTAGATCGCCTCCGCTGCACTGTCTAAAATCTGAAAATGAGGTTATCTCAACATCAATATGAAGTTGAGACTGTTCTGTGCACACTTTCTGTGTTGCTATTTGTTAGTAGCACATGGAAAGTGAATTCCGCTGTTACCCAAAAGCTCGAAGCATTCGTCAACACCTGTCTGTATCGTTTCAGCGGAGGGCGCTTGCCTGACACTATCTCAAACGAAGCAAACCGAAAACCGCGCGTAAACAGTTGCTCTCATATGAACCATTATACCCGAAGCGCCCAGCTTACTGTACCCCAACTTGTTTTGAGATTTAAGGAGTAGGTAGTCTCTGAGAATGGGCCTTTGATTTATAACAGTAGCTTTTCACCGTCGTTCCCCTACCTTTACAACCAATTCCAAAAATGTCGCATTGTAAACTACCAATCAAGAATAATTGAGGTCCCCCTAAACTCAACCTAACACAATGCTACCATCGCCTGCATGGGAATTCACTAAGAAATAATAAATTTCGAATGTTGTTAACCCTGCTTTGCCACATCAGTCCGCCCCAGATGAAACTTTGATGTTTCAGCGCCCGACCCGGAACTGCGTCCTTCATCATTCTGCGAAGCGAACGCGACGTTGTTTTGGGGTGCACACGGGTTTCAGCCTAGATAAGGAGACCGCCTTTTTGCGTCCTCCGATCTCGAGCTGGAAGAAATGCTCTAGCCGCTCGAGAACACGAAACGACTTCCGGACAGCATCTGTCCTAACCAGGACGTGCTTGCACGTGTCCAGTTCCTTGGGCGAACAGCCAGGTGCGGACGAGTGTCGGGTAGGAGGTGTGGCGTTGATGCGTCGAAGATTGTTTTTCAGGGACACTAAAGCGAGGGATCCACTCTCGACAGAGGGCTTCGGTACAAGATTGCGCCGTAATGTCCTTCAGAGGTATTGCCTCAGGCCACCGCGTAAACCTGTCGATGACTGTGAGGCAATAGTTGAAACCGTGCGAGTCTCACAAAGGGCCTACGATGTCGAGGTGTATGGTGTGGAACCGCTTGGTAGTGCGGGGGAATGAGCCCACTTCTTCCCTTACATGCCTGGTGACTTTACACTTTTGGCATGGGATGCACTCTCTGGCCCGAGAATTGACATCCCTATTCATCGAGGGCCAGAAGTACTTTTCGGTGACTAGCTGATTTGTTGTCCTGATGCCTGGATGTGATGGTATGGCCGAGGTCCCTTTTGCGAGTCTTCGCAGCAGAGAAAGAGGTTCGAGCCGAAGATGGGCAAATCCCGAAATTTGAATTTAGGGTTGGATTTGAAGCTCAGAAGTACTGCGTCATCCTCCTGCGCCTTGGCAATAGCCGAGATGTCGAGTGCGGCGGGGATGTTAACCTCGGAGACACGAGACAAAGCGTCAGCAACTCTCTTGTCCTTGCCGGGCACGTGCTGGATGTCTGACGTAAACTGGCTTATAAAGTTAAACTTATAAAGTTGTCGAAGATGACGAGGGGACGTTTTGTCGGGCTTTTGTTTCAAAGCACATGTGAGAGGCTTATGGTCCGTAAACAGTGTGTCTAGAGAAAAAGCTCGACGGCTGCCAGACTTGATCCACCTTTTGATGAAGAGCAGCACCTACTGCGATGTCAGAGGCATCAACAACATCTTGCAGAGGAAATGCCAAGAGTGTAGCGTTGGCCAGTTATTGACGGGAATTTTCAAACGCGCGGACAACCTCTTCAGACCACACATTCACTCGTGTGTCTTTTGTTTTGGGGCCAAACAAGTACGCGTTCAAAACGGGCTGGTTTGGGCGGCCGTGGGCAGGAAACGACGATAGAAGTTTAGCATGCCCAAGAACCTCCTCAACTCCTTCACTGTTTTCGGACGCGGAAGCTTGTAATTACTTGCACCTTGTTTGGGTCGGACTGTATTCCTTCAGGGGAAATGGAGTGGCCGAGGAATCTTACCTGTGTTTGAAGGAAATTGCATTTCTCAATGGTTAGGCCGGGCAGCCTCAAGGAGACGTTGAAAAATGGACTCGAGATGGGCTAGGTGCTCAGACTCAGTGGAAGAAGCGACCAAAACATCATCCAAATATACGAAACAGAAATCGAGGCTTCGTAGGACCGAGTGAATGAAGCTTTGAAAGGTTTGCGCCGCATTGCACAACCCGAAAGTCATCCGGGTTAACTTCAAAAGTCCAAAGGGTGTGCATATTGCCATCTTTGGTATGTCTTCTGGGGCTACAGGGATTTGATGATATGCCTTGGCTAAATTCAAGGTCGAAAAGATGCAGCAATTTTCGAGATGATGGGCAAAGTCGTGAATGAGCGGAATTGGATATCAGTCTGGAACAGTCTGTGCATTCAACCTTCATCTCCACATGGACGCCATTCGCCGTTTGGCTCAGGAATCATATGTAGTGGACCAACAGCTGTTTGAACGTCTGCAAATACCCTGTTGAATAAGTTGCTCAAATTCTTTCCGCGCAATAGCCAGTTTCTGGGGTGGTAGAGGACGCACTTTTGAGAAGATCGGGGAACCAGTGGTGTTAATGTGGTGCTGCATATTGTGCTTCACTGGTTTTGAGAGACTACATTCGGTAGTAATCCGGCTGAACCTTTGGAGAAGTCCCCCAACACGAGAGTCGGTAATGTCCTCTAAAAGTATTGAAAGATTGTTACTTGGGTGAGATACCATTTGTCCCGACGAATTAAGGTTGCTTGTGGAATCTATAAGAGACTTGTTTTGCAAGTCCACCAGCAGCCCATAGTGACGCAAGAAGTCTGCGCCTAATATGGGGAAGCTGACATACGCCACGATGAATCGCCACGGGAACGTCCTATACAAACCACGTCCACTTGCCTATATCCATAGGTGTTGATTCGGGAGGAATTTGCTGCCGTCAGTTCCAACGGTTGAGGAAATAGCCGATGGCGCCGGGGTACGGAAAGAACCGAAACCTCCGCACCAGTATCTACGAGGTAGTTGCGCCTGCTGAGCGGATCAAAAATTGTTAGGCGACGTGGCAATGCGTTCTGGGTGGCCGTCGCCAGGACCCCCCGGGACCTAGTTTCTTTAAGTAGAACTGAATTTACACGGGAGCGTACATCTAATAGCTTTATCGGCGAATCTACAATGGTACCAACAAATGCTTCGGTCTGTAGGTTATCCTGGCGACCTGCTACCCGATCGTCCTTTTCGAGCAGAAGACCGGGAGCGAACTCGCGACCTGTCGCCCGAACAATGAGCATCCAGCGTCGCCCGCATTTCAGCCATACTGATCACTAACACGGTCACCTCGTGCTTCAGCTCGCCTACTTCGTTCGTCCCATGCATCTTGTCGGCCGCCGCCGCCAGTGCCTCCAAAGAAGCGTAGATCAACTCGGTCTTCAGCAGTGTTTCGGAGGCCGATTTCACAATGTCGGCTAGCAGGAGATAGACTCCTCATCCAGACCTACAATAGCGTGGTTAAATTTGGTCGCATCCGCCGTTATTCCGGACATCTGGAACTACGCTTCCAAATGGACAAACCACAGCTCCGGATTTCTTCGCAAAAATGGAGGGACGCGCACTGCGAGGGCGGTCACCTGAGGGTCCGATGGGCCTGCCGCGTCTTTATTGTCGAACGACATATCCAAAGCTAATTTTCCGACGCGAGTGGTTGTCGAAGCCGCGGTGATACCGAATTCTTTAAGGCCTTACTTTGACCGCGGCAGGCGCATTCATAAATTGCGATCGTACATTAGAACTATAAGGGAGCGTTTGATAAGTTACGCCCCCCCTACAGACGAAACAGTAAGTCGTCGTTGTCTTTTTTAAAAAAACTTGATTGCTAAGCCCAAAAGGAGTACATGAACTAAAAAAAAGAGAGAGCAAATTCTTTTCTAGTTGGTCCAGTCCGAGATCAAGTAGATGCGAACTTAGGATTCCTCAATCTTCTAAAAAACTTAGTTAACTGGATACATGCCTTCATCAGAATCGACGATACACAAAAGCCATGCAAACAACCATACGAAGGATCTTACAAGGTACTGAAATGCAGATCCGTTTTTAATTCATACGTAAATCGAATTCCAAAAGCAGTTGGGATAGTACGAATAAAGCAAGCTTGCTGTGAAAATATGTTAACAGAAACAATGCAACCCAAGCTGTCATCTTCTAGCGACACATTTGCGTTGCTAACAAGCAAGGCAACCAGTATCAGTGTGTACCTTAATTCCAAGAAAATACAAAATGAAGCAAAAATAACTAATATTCCCTCCTCAAGTATAGGTAGTTCGTTAATAAAAATATATAATTTCTCCATTGCTAATCTCGGCTTTTCTATACAGATACTTCAGACTTGTCAGGATATGAGACCAATAATTTTAAGCTAACCTCACATGACCTCGATGCGTATTAAGAAACATGTTTGCAACGCATATTCTTCTGGAAAACTATCTTTCTTGTTTTATGAATATGTATACCGTTAATTGTAAATTACCACCAGCCTTATTACCTTTCATAAAGTGAGCTTGGTTTCATCGCTTGCAGAAACTAGGACAAACTTTTGGAGACTTCAAAGGAAAATTTATAATGTTTAAATTGTGTTGCTGTATTCAACAACGACCAGCTTCAAACCAAAAGTAAAACTATCTACGGTCCTTCTGCTATACCTAGGCTGCAACAAGCACACTCAGTAAATGTAAATATGACAGTTATTACTTTTAGGAAGCACTACAGTTTTGCTTAGTCCCCATATTTGGTGCCTTAACTGTTTAACCCACTTCCATGAATTGATTTTGCTATTGAAATATGGTTACTGTTATTGCCACATCTACGCTCCATTTACTGATGACGAGATGACGAGATAATGTTTCGGACCCTAAGATTGCTGTGAATTAATTTAATTCACTTTGTTATAGGGGCTGCTACCTCCCTTGTGCCAACGATCTATGCGCCACCATTTTGAACCTTCTGGCTGTCTTCGAATTGCTTCAATATCAGAACATATTGCTATTGAGACATCGAAGTTACTTTCCGAGGAGCTCTGGTTCTACGTAGCTACAAGTGAATACATATTCTTAACGTTTGCAATTTCTTATGCCATTAAGGCACTAGTAACACCCTACATTGGGCGCCATTTTTCACAAACTAACTGAACCATTATATTATATTATATGAGTTGGCTGACTCAGTCAGTAAAGCATAAGATTCTTAATATCAGGGTTGTAGGTTTGGGTCTCATATTGAGCGCCATCTGTAATAATTCAATAAGTCGTTAGACACATACTATCCTTCCATAGTTCGAAACAACACAAATATACATTAAACATGAACTAACTTTCCTCCCTCGGCCATTATTTCACGCTATTTACTACGAGAGATTTCATCTTAATGACCTAAAGTACGAAGGCAATTCGCAATATATAGTGACCCAGTTACTTCATCAACCGTGAATTGGCAGCATCACATTATTCCTTAATAGCTCATCAATAAATGTAATTCTGGCCCCAGTTGAAGGGGAGGAAACCATAAAATTACCGGTTGATTCAGAGTTATGAGATATGAGCTACATTCTGCAAATTAATTTTCTAATTGAACTGTCATAAATGCAGTTATTTATGAAGAGATATAGTTGAATGTATCGTGATTTTCTCAGAGGAATCACATCAATAACTACTCAACCGAAGAAATTGAAAAGCATTAATGTGTCCGCAGGGAAGACTCTTAGGAATGGGACAAGAAAAGTTAGTAATATGGTAAGTAGAGCAAGGCTGCATAATATACACAATTCTCATGACACCATTTATTATTTTAATTTAATCCCGAAATCAGTTTTAGACAAGTTTACTGATAAAAAGTAGAGGACACTCCACAGACTAAGGCCAGTATTGCTATGCGGCGTTAGCGAAAAAAATTCAACGACTTCATTGCGCACCTTTCCTTATATAGGCATTTTCTAGCTCATATTTGAAAGCATGTGATGCGGCGCTGGCAAGGCATTTTCCCAAACAAGAAATGTTCATAAAACCAGGGGAGAAGCCTTTGGATTTGACTAAGTCAACTGCCACGAATCTGAAACAAAAACTCCACTTCAAACTCGAACTAATAGACCCCTCAGGCAAAATGTCAATTGAGGGGATCACAAGCTAGCAAATCTGCGCTACTTTATTTATCTAGTACTTAACATTAGTCGCCGCAAAGATTACCAGATTAAATAGTTCTTTGCAAGAATAAACTGAAGAAATGGAGTGAGAATAGAGAGAGTATTTTACGAAGAAGAATAGAATAAGCCTGGAAAAGTTAAGAATGGGGTATTCAGTGACCTGCCCAGAAATAAGCAATTAAAATATTTCTGGTCAACCCTATCAGCCAATGGAAAACTACATTATGAAATTACCTCACGCATTAGCGTAACGTGGATAAAGTGGCGTTCCACAAATAGTGTTCTTTGCGATCGACATATCCAGTCCGCTCAGTCACCCTCTATGATTCTGAGTGTTGGCCAACTATAAAAGACAATGATCGGCGCCTCGCGGTAAGGAGGCGAAGATGCTAATTGGATTAGTGACGTAACACATCCGATATCCGCGATCGATATGGAGTTGCACTGATGGTGAAAAAATTGCAAGGGAGGCATCTTTGATGGTTTACGTAATTCGCGGTAACGAGAATTAATTTGCCAAGATTGATCTGAACATTGAGGTCAATAGTAGGCAGCCAATAGGCCGGTCGAAATAACAGTGCCTCGATACGCTGGATGGTGATTTGCGTTTAATAGAATAACAGGGTGGAGCCGATCATGATGACCCCGCACGTAAACGAGACAAAGGCTAAAGAAAAGAAATACAACGCTGAGCTCTCTGGCCTGTATAAAGAATAATCTGCATTCGACTGGATACGAGCCATGAATAAACAAATGCAGAGGATCCAGTCGCGTATGAAAATGCAGAGTCTAAAAAATGGCGAACAGCAGATGGCTTTTGAGTTTCTAAGAGACCTGAAAACACTGGATGAAAATGATCTTCGAAGCCAAGGCAACTTGAATGAAAAACAAGATGCCTCAGTAGATTTGATTTTATTTTTATTTTCGTTATCGGACAACCATGGAAAACCATTTTAAATTTGCCTATTAGTCCTCCATCTTATTTATTTATTTGTTTGACCGACAACAAACAGAGTAAACTCCAATTACTTATTGTTGTTATGGAGAAACCAAAAATCTTATCCTACCTTTAAAACTACTTAAAGTAGAGAAGTTAAAAAGACCAACCTGTTGTCCGTTGTAATTTCGGTAAAGTCTAGGAATCGGGGAATGGAAGTAGAATTCGAGCTCTCCGAAGGGTCCGTTGAAAATGCCTATGTTACGTGTGTTATAAGACGCAGGACGGCAGGTGATGTCATTAGCGACGGAGCAGTCCGTCAGACCCGAGGAAAGTTTAAACAAGTCGGGAAACCGGTAACTAGACGCTCCAGGTATGAAAGGTTTTTGTGTATTTCTTTTATAAAGGCATTTGAGTGTGAATTTGTCCCATTAGTACATAAGACGTAATATACGCATATGTTATGTGAGAAAATTCACTTTCTGATGATATTGACATTAAAAATGTGAATTTCCAAACAAGTGACAACTTTGACCTTTGCTAGTAATAGTGTGATTTTCACCAAATTTGGTAGGATCATGCTCCATGCTCTATGCTATAGCATACACTACTGCGAACTTACCGCATGATTCTAGGAGGAACTTAAGGGGGGGGGGGTTTCCTGCCAATTACTAAAAATTATAGTAATGTACTATTATTAACTTTATTTGAACAGGTATAGGTTTGGAGAATATCTTGGGGCCTATTCACCATATAGTGGGAGCCTCTCGACTTTTTTAAGATTTTTCGATTAAGCAGTTTCTAAGAATGGGTCCGTTGAAATAATGATCACTTTCGACACCCGCACTCACCATCTTTCCAACAAGTATCAAAACTAAGACTGGCTTCGAAAAGTACTAACCGAGACCTTTCATTTGATACGCCACATGACTATATTTGATGAAAAAAAAATTTACACCCCCGTTTTGCAAATAACTTACTATATGCGTGAGCGGTCACAGTTCCCACCTTCTACCAAATTTGGTATCAATCGCTACAACCGTCTCCGAGAAAAATGCATGTGACGGGCAGACAGACAGACAGACAGACAGTAAACCGTTTTTAATAAGGTTTTGTGTTTACACAAAACTTTAAAAATGTGCATAAATCCAGATATGGTTTACGTTGTTGTAGGAAGAGGAGGTTCAGAAAGCGGAGGCGGCGGGGTAGTCCACACGAGGGAAGCTTTTCTTAGAGAAGAGGAAACGGGTGAATTTACGTTGCACATTTTCAACGGCAAGACGATCACAATTACGGGAAGGTGACCATATCACGAAGCAGTACTCGAGAGTATTCCTCACGAGGTAATTGAAGAGAGCTAAGGAGGGTTGGATGGAGTCAAAATCAGAGGAGGAGTGAAGTATAAAGCGCGACAATTTTGCTGCTCAATTGGTAACCTCGACGGTGTAGAAGCGGAGCTTACTGTCGAAAGTGACTCCGAGGTGTTAAGTGAAATTTAAGCAGTTAGTAAGAAGTGGGTGAGGATTTTAGGTAGCGCTAAATCATTAGTCGAGCACGGACGAAACAGAGTGTCTAGGTTAGTTTGAAGGAAAACACGGTCCATAGGCGATGATATAGTGAAAAATAGCTTAAGGTTGGCTGCATAGAGCAAACAGGGACAATTAAGGAGGGGAGAAGGTCGTTGATAAAAAATAAAAATGATAAAGGGCTCAAAATATATCCCTGTGGGACGCCAAAGGAGGGGGAGAAGGAGCTGGAAGTGCAGCCGTTGAAAGAAACGCGACAGGATCATTTAGAAAGGTAATACGCAAGCCATAAAACAAGTGGTTTGGGAACGCTTAGAGACTAGAGTTTGGATAGAAGTATCTTGTGATTTACAGTGTCGAAGGCTTTAGAGAAATCAGTGAGAAAAGTTGGTAAAGTCAAGCAAGTTGCAGCCAGTCGACCAACGTAATTTGGCCACCACATAGTGAAAGAAGAACAAGACTTTGTGTGTTGCTTTTTCGCTATGTGGTGGCCAAAGTACTAACCACCTCCAAAAACTAGAGTTTTTTAATAATTTTGAATACAATTTAGTATGTTATCGTGGGTGTATGAAATCTTAGCGAGATTCTGGAATTATAATGCTACATTTGAAACAGCCAACTTCGTTCTGACCACATATTTTCATCAAACTTCCCAATATTGGACCCTATGTTATGGTTTATAGTGATGTAAAACATAATACATTTCGATGAAGAGAGAGGGTTTCTCAAGGATTTTCGAAATGTTGCGATATGCCATAATTAACTTTATTTTGAAGCCTGCCTTTTATACAAAACACCATCACGCTTTAGTTGCCTTTAATTTTGCACTCTTTAAGGGGGCCATTATCATCTGAAGTGGCTGGCAGCTACCTATTACCCCGGATTCTACTTATCGAATTACTTATCCGCACTTACTATACTAAAGTGCAAGCTTTTATTTGACTTATTTGCTATAGTGAGGAAAGTTTGGCTTTTAAAAGCTATTCAGAACAGGAGATATGATCGTTTAGAGAACGCTCGCCAAGATGGAAGAAATTTTTACAAAGTAATATATAATGTATAACCAGATTGCAATTGTAATTGAAATACTAAGTTATCGCAGTGGTAGCGGACGCCAATCCGATGTCGAGTTCTTTTCGACGGCTACCGCAAGGTAGGCTTTCTTCGCCTGCAAGTCGATTTCTGACCGGATTTTGACTGCAAAATTCCGATCCAGGTTAAGGGGCATCACAATTCAACAGTGCTGTATACTAACAAGAACTTTTGATATAGTGAAGAAGGATGCTTTCAATGAGCAATTACATGCAGTTTAGGGGACCTTCCTAAAGGTTACATTGTGATTGTGATGGATGATCTCAATGTCAAGGTGGGTTCTGACAACCCCCTCCTGAGACATTTGATTCGGAAGCACGGTCTTGGCGACGGCCACGATAATGATAGGAAGTTTAAGTATTTCTGCAGCTTCCACCGCTTCGTCGTTGGTGGTATATGGCTCGAGCACGGAGTATGCTATAAAGTCAGTTAGGTCTCAACTGACCAACACCGTACGAGCAATCAGATTGACCACTTTGCAATCAGCTGTAAATTTAGGAGTTGTCTTCTGAATGTGCGTAACAAGGGAATCGAAACGGATCACCATCTGATAGTCGCTAACCATCGCTTACATGTTGCCTCCGTCACTTCTAACGGGGTTGGTTGTAAAGCTACAACCCTCTCCCCTTCAGCATCGACTGTTTGCATGTATGACTATGTCATTGGGATGGATCGCTCCAAAAACATTTAGTACTAAACATTAAAGGCGACTACAGGCGTCTTGGGAAGTTCTGGGGGAGTTGAGGCGCATTTCAGCGAACTGCGAACCATGATGTGTAGGTGTGGTTGATGTGCTATACCCCACAACGGGTGAATAGCAACCATATTATTTTTAATATCAAGGAATCTTTAAAACTCATGGGTCTCAGGACCACACGCTATTGTTTCGCACGTATTGTTCATTTTCGCCGGATATGATGTACCTATTCTTCTTCCTCCCCTTTAAGTTGTGCATCTGCCGTTATTTCGATGAAAATTTCGCAGATGTAGGTATACTAACCCATTGTTGTCTTAATGTTAGGGATTAGCTCCCAATAAAATGGGCATTGCGCGTCAACCACGGCAATGCCCCATTATCAACCGCTCAATGACATACATGGACAAAGTCATTGGTATCTTGGATATTCATCTCCCATTCCCCTTAGAAATCTTGGTATCGTTGGTGTTTATCATCGGTAAGTGCTCAAGGTCAACGATTTGGTAGAAAAATAACCAAAGATCATCAGCGTAGTCTAGGTGTTTAGGAAAAAAGTTACAATCGATTGAAATCCTCCACGTCCTCCGGACAAGGCAACTTGGAAAACGTAACCGATAATAAGAAATTTGAATATCGGGAACAGAATGCAACCTTCTCGGACTCTGCTGTGGACTTCCAATACTTCAGAAATTATGCCTTGGTGCAAGACGTAACATTTTGCACCATAATACCATATGTTGCTCCGATAATAACTACTAGTTTCTTCAGAAATGGTCCGAAAAGTCTTGATGTGGTCAGTGCAAAAAGATTGGGAACAAAACCAGCCTGCCCATTGTCGATCAAGGTTTCGAGGTTTTCTTAGCTAGCCTTCACAAGACGTGGAACATAAGTGGACGTTTTTCGATTGAGAACCATGTTAAAACATTGCTTCCACCCCTTAAGTTACTTCAAAGTCATCGTCGACCGTTAACGCCCGTTACATGTACATGTACATGTATTACAGGACCATCAAAAAAACGACTACCTGAAAGCTTTTTTGCTTTGCGGTATACGCTAGGAAGATCAGTATTATTTTTGGCCGCTTATGTCCCCCTTGCCAGCGATAACAATAACAAGTTCCATTTTGTCACGGCGCGGACTACGTTCGTAGTGGCAGAAAGAGCCATCATTTCCCACCCTTGTCGATTTGGCGACGTTCATTCTCGGTCAGTTGAAAACCAAGTGACCTCATCGCAGAGTTGAAACTCAAGCAGTATCCTAGTAATGATTAACCGATGGAGGTTACGAAAAACTGCAAACATCTCATCATTGTTATTACACCCCTGGGCCGTATTTCTCACCTTGGCATACAAATGACATCACGATTACAATTTCGTATCTAGAAAATTTCTCCCGGGCCGCATTGAGCTGCTCTTTCTCTTCTAAATCTGAACTCTCCGTTGATATTGATGTACTATTTGGATGTTTTTAATTCATGGATCGGAAGTTCACAATCAATGCTCTGTATGAAACCGGTTCCTGGACATAAGGGCACGCATAGCGGATACTGTAAGTATTAATCCGACATGGTATCATGTTTGCTTCGAGCAGGCTAGACTGCTCTCGGGAGCCCCATCATCTTGCCTCGCTTAATTCCAAAATATGCAATCTACCCCGCTGAAATTACAACAACTGAGCATTCTTGGGACCCCTCGATACCATCGTCGACGAGCTTTCCCAGATTTCAGAACAACGCCATAATTCGATCACGAAAACAAAAGAGATTAGTCCGACTTCCAAGGATGGTATCCGTTTCCGAAGCGTTAGAAAATCCGAGAATTACAGGTTGCTAGCCTGCAAACTTCTATCTCTTTCAGTTGTCTTTCACGGCAAGCCAGGAATGATTTGAGTGACTTCCAAACCCCCGTGCCCACAGGCGAGGTAAAAGGTGTCCTGGAATTCACACTTAGTAATAGCAGTAGTAGAAGGTTATGCATGAAAAAGTATACCACATACATAAACATGCAAATGCTTTCTTAAAATACATCACCAGATCCAGACCGGCGATGCTGAGGTCCTTAGATTCCTTAACTTATCTTTGCAGCTTCACGGTCAGTGACGGATGGTGATTCTCTTTTTTTTGAAGCATTAGATGACCAAAAGCTAGGCTTGCATCTGACATCTGAAACTTGTGTTTGTGGCCCTTTTCTACCTGCGGCATTAAATAACATAGAAATCGCTAGATTCTTGACATAAAGTCATAACCAGTTACAGCTAATCTTTGATTCTATTTATCCTTATTGCTGTGTTTTACTCTTTGAGTACAATTTCATTTATATTCGAGCCAACATCTAGTTTTTACCCGTCTATAAGTGATCGGAGGAATGAAAATACCACAGTCCTTTCAATATAATAAAACTTTTGATAGCTTCTAACAGCAGCTAGGGAGAAGTCTCAACGATATTCTGTAAGATGTGAGGTTTTTGAATGTTTGACTGTCACTTCCCTGACTTTCGTATTAAATTCCTATAAAATCAGAAGAACATGGAGACCATGAAATTTTCGCCATTCAACCTCAGCAATCTCTCTTCCTGCTCCATTCTATCTACATCTTCCAAGAATGAAAACTAACTTTCAGGACATTCCCTGCTTTTCAAGGTCTACGCTCTTGTTGTTGATAAATTCCAAACTTTCATCCAATGTCTCCAAATTATAGACCTGTCAAAATATTCTCCCAGAAAAAAGACCCCATTTACTGCAAAAAAAACAATTACCCTTATACCACCGCAAGGAAGTTGACATCATATTTACTTGAGAAAAACTCTTCTAAATTTCAGCTTGCTCCCCTCCTAAGATAACCTGCAGCCACCAACTCGAAAAGTGGAACAATTTACTCTTTAAAATATCGACCGCCTGGGAATATTGGGAAAACCACCTAACGTGCTTCCCCCGACTACCATTTCGGCGAGTTCCTTGAGTTCGTTTCGGAGCTGGCTCCAATGAACCGGAACACATTTCATACGAATATAATTTGAACACATTGTTCGATCCGCGTTCGTTGTACTTTTTAGGAAGCAGAGCAGGCCATACTTTACTGAAGGTTATTACGGCGGAAAAAGCAAGGAGAAAGTTTAAAACAACTTTCACATAATACGAGAACATGACATTGGAAAAATGCAAACCTGCCCGCTTTCAGCTGGAAGGAGGCGTAATGAATATAGACAGATCCTTCCAATGTTTTCGAAGGTAAACAATTTGGGGATTGTTCAAAAAAGGAATCTGTGCTCACACGATTCTGAAATTCGGGGTGGAAAGCAAATAAATGTTATCTTCAAGTTAACTTGGGCTTACCGTGCTCACGCATTCATTCTATGGAAATTGTTTGTGAGGTATACACCGTAAGGCGGAAGGCAATTTAACGGGTGGGCCAAAGAACAAAGAAAGCACAAGGGAGGGCAAGATGTTTACCCATGGTCTTCTTCCCTTTATGTGGAAAGAAAATGTATTCCATGAGGAAAAACGCTTAGTTTATGCAAATGTTGACACTTTCGTGAATTCAAGCAAATTGAAATTCTCGGTAAAGGGAGATTATCCACTGAACTTAACACTATTCCTGGCAATAGAAGTGACGGAATAAATATTTAGGAAGCCAGTGGAAGTCAATTTCCATCAAACCTCTCTCAAGGTGGACTTCGTATCCTGGATAATCCACTGAATCCAATCCTGTTCGTATAGAGTGTCAAACTTAACATTTAGATATCTCGCACCAAATGATTCTGATTCTTCGAGTTACTTATGATAAGATTGATATTGGTAAATTGGGCTCCCAATGGAGAAGCACAATGAAAGCAGGTAATAGAATCCCTTAAGTAAATTATTCCGAGAAATAGGACATTCAACCTTTAATGATTATATATTGTGAGGATGCATAAGTTTTTTCGACCTTTTTCAGCTAAACGAGCTTGGAACCGAGGAATTATTAGTGGCGTTGGTGAAGGAGATAAGTTAACTGTTGCTGAACTGACGAGAGAAGTTGCACACCGCGATACTATGGAAAAATAATCCGATTCCTGGGTGTTGTTATGAAATTCAATTCCTTTTTCATCAGTTATCCCGCCTGAACAATTACGCTTGACAGCTGTATAGAAAAAATCAAAGGATTTTCTTTTCTATTTGTTCACTAGGATGAGAAGTGGGTCTTTTACAAAAATGTTAAACGCCGCAGAATCATTTGACAAAAGAGCAAAACACCGTCATCGACATCGAGCGCGGCACTTCATCCTCAAGTCGGATGCCAAAAGTTCAGGGCTTTACGTATAAATGACTTTGTGTATTTTAAATGTAGGAATATCTTACTGTATAACTATTTTATTGGTACGTACCTAGTAGGTTATAGTGTATACAAATCGAACGGCACACTTTACTTAAACAACGATATCCTATGATATCTAAAAACAACACGCGAAAAAAATTATTTTGTTTTACCATAGTCAGATTTCCACAATGCTTTGCAGTACCGTGTTCTATGTATCTACTTTGCAATAAGTGAAAACAAAGCTTTCTCATGTCACCCACCTAGAAATGAGTCATACCCTAGAATGCTTAACCTCAATCAGCATTAGTTGGGCTCGGCTCATTGGAGCATTTGCAGAAATTGCAATGGATTTTGATATTATATCATAAAACAATACACACGCATCACCCTGTTTTTTTTTCAGATTTTTGGCTTTCTTAATTTCATAAAATGGGTTCTGTTTCACTTTAAGCGAATACATTTTTACACCTTACTTGCGCATTTTACGCGCTATAAGTTGGGACTTAAAAATATCCCCAAAGTCTTCCAGTTCAAGAGGCGATAAAAGGGATAGAAATTAGCGAGCTAGCAACCTGCAAATGTTGAAACTTTACTGCTACCGAAACATCAAAAGCGTTCGGAACATGGACTGACTTCACGCCAAAGAACTTTGACTGGGTGAACACGGCCGTGGGAAGTTTGATGATTTCTGCAGCTCCCACAGTTTCGTCATTGGTATCACATTGTACAAGCACAGTGTCTGCCATAAGGTGAGTTGGGGTCAGAGGGAAGCTGACATTACCTTTATATGCCGTTCGGAATTGGGGGAGCCATCTTGCTAATCAGAAGGGAGATGCCCTGAGTAATAAGAGTGGAGATATTGATAGGCATTAGATCACCATTAGAAACGCACTTCTCTTGGGTGCTTTTCGGTTGCCACGTCTCGAAGAAGCCCGACAAGATCTGGCTGGCTGAGAAATCGTAAAAGCGGATCGATAAACGGAAGTAGTTGGAGCCTATATGGCGTACTGAACTCCGATATCGAGCAAAATTCCGGAAAGTTCAACATAGTAGGCGCCGTCATAAAAGGGAAAAGGGAATTTTCAGTTGCGTTGTGTATTCCGCACCATGTAAGAGCTTGTATGTGATCGCAAATCTTTCAGTTATCCTGTGGAGGACGTCAACGGTCGACTTGTCATCAATCGGAGAGATAGAAAGAACACTTCACCACCGTTCTAAACCATATCACATCCAGCGAGATTTCCTGAAATTTCGGCCATCAACACACTCAAACGGAGTAAAGTCCGTTGACTTGACGGTCTCCTCGTAGAATTATTTATCGCTGCACCTGCAGTTTATGCAAATCTGCTACAGAAATACTGGGAATCCGAGACCTTTCCCAGAAAATGGAAGAAGGAGCTGATCTTTAAAATCCGAAAGAAAAGCTCCCGTTTCGAGTGTGACAATTGGAGGGATATATGGATGAAGAACGCATCAAGGAACAATTCAAAAATTTGAGAGAGAGAGGGAGCAGAGTTGTTTCCGCTTTGGATCCTGATACATTGACCACATCCACACACCTACCTATCATTTTGGAACAGTGTGCGGAGTTTCATCAAGTATATTTGGCGTACTCTGCCTGTCAGGGTCATTCCAGAGAAACTAGCTGTTATCAGTGCGACGTATAATGGCGCAGTATGTCACGTGCTATACCGAGGTAAAAGTTCAGAGGTATTGGGAATCAAAGACGGGGTCCGCCAAGGTTGCATCATGTCACCGATATCATTTTTTCCTGTTATCTGTGACCGTCTTTATGCTACCTTGTCCGAAGGATCATAGTCATCCTCAAACACCTTGACTATGCTGTTGACATCTGTTTATTCTCTCACCGACTCATTGACCTCTGGAATGAGAAAGAGAGGCACGTAGAGTTGGATTGAAGATGAACACGGACAAAATGTAGTTTCTGGGCCTGATGGTTCACCGCACTTTTCCTATCTGCATTAACGAAAAGAGAATTGAAAGCATCGTTCAGTATCTAACGGCGTATTAGTCGACATATCAACTGCGTCAAATCCGCTATCGTTGCTTGTCTAAAATCTGGAAGTTGAGTTATCTTAACATCAAGATTAAGCTGTGCTAATGTTCTTTCTGTGTCACCACATGGGAATAGCATATGAAGGAGACACTCACTGTTATTCAAAAGCTCCAAGCCCTTGTGAACACTTGTCTGTGACGTCTCAGCTGGATTCACTTGCCTGATACTATTGCGAGCAGAGAAGTTTGTCAGTGCCCAGACCTGTTACCTATAGGCGATGTTAGTGGCAGCGAATAGGGGACATACAAGAAACCCAATTGATGATTTTGTCATGCAATGGAACCACTCTCCGAAGATAGAGCGGGACGTTTCAAAATCACTTACCGCAAAACAGAGGACGACAAGTCCTTGAAGAAATTGAAGCGCACTTCAGTCAAGCGTGTGCAATTATGCGTAGGTACGCTTGACGTCTCACCACGAGGTAAATAGCAATCATATGTATATATATATATTAAAAAAATAGAATAATCAACAGAACAGATGCGTTAAGACATCAATATCTTGCCGCTCCAAGAACCGAAATAGTTTGGATGCCCAACAAACGACTTGGGATAGCACATTGTCCTTACAAGTGGGAATCACTCGCCAAGTAGAGAGCTTTGGAGTGACATTCTTCATTCATACCTCTTTTAATACCTCACCAGATGGCTTCAGGATCGAACGGTCTAGAAATCTTTTCTCAGTGAAATAGATGTGTGGGAAATGCTGAAGGCTTGACATCGATGTGCATCAGATTTTTGTAAGCGTGGGATTACGATGGTAAAGATGGCAACAGGCTGCGATAAAATACTCGGCTTTGAGGTCCGATCGAAACTGGAACAAAAGGCAAAAATGATCATGGACAATACAAAATCCCAAATAAAGACCAAGGAAAGTCGAAGTAATGGGACGTTCTCGCTCCCACTTTCTCCAATATTGGTTAGCAGCATGTTATCTGCAGAATTTCCATCAATACGAAAGAACACTACTTTCCCAAATCTGGAATCGCAGCAAAGGATGGTAGATTAAGGCTTAATGAGGCTAAAATAAAATCACGCTAAAACATAACAACTGGGGAATCCAACCTCCTAAGTGCAGACATATTTCTTGGAGCACATTTGAGAAAGAATATCGAGGAAGGCAACGAACTTTCGAGATGAAAAAGTCCTCAGTCCTCTTGCCGGAAGCTCGGGTTTTGTTGATATTTTTTGTAAGAATATTTGAGTACACGATGTTTTCATTTATGCATAATTCGTAGTGAATATCCGTTAAATATATCCGATATGCAATTCGATGTGGTACGGACATTTTGTCTGTTAGGGAGCACCCATTTAACCCAAAAGAGGTAGAGAGGTAGAGAAGTAGGATTTCCACCAAACTCTGCAATACGATGCTTCATATTAAGGCCTATCCAATTATATGGGTCTAAGGTGAACTTGAGTGACCACTTTATTTAAGTGAACCCCTCACTCCACCGTTTCGCAACTGGTTTCAAAATTAATACTTGATTCGGAAAGTACTAATCATGCCCTTTCATTTAGTACCCCGCATGACAACATTCGGTGACAAAAATTTTACAGCCCCCTTTCCACGTTCGTAGGGGTCCGCCTTTAATTCAACGTAGAATGATGTAACTCATTACATGGGACGTTTACAATTGCTACATTTCCACCAAATTTCATGTCAACAAGTATAACCATTTCTGATAAAAGTGCGTATGACAGACAGCGGAGTTGAAAGATCTTATATCAGGTGCGTCACTTCGTGCAGATAAGGAAATGCTCGGTGGATGCGTATGAACATGCAAAGTACGTATTTGGAGGTGGGCTTGCATAGGAATGTTTATGCGGAGATCGTGAGGGATGAATACCTACCCGTGGATAAGAGTAGCTATGGCCCAAAACAAGGAACCAATAAGGAGGAAGAAAGAATAAAAAAATATTCAGTGCTGTGGCTCAAACCCCAGTATTGGCGGCATTTGGGAGTGGGCAAGTTGGCTCCCGGCCCTCGATATCTCTCGACGGAAGTTCCTCGGTGGGGGATTACTTGGCCACCGCTACAGGGAATCCTACAAGTAGCCTAGAGAAAGAGGCATTTAAAAGGAAGTCATTCATCAGCTAATAGTGGGGTGACTACACCTGGTCGGGAGATGTCACGAGAGCAAGTGCCTGATCCATTTAGGAGAAGCTCGACGATTCTGCGACCTTACCCGAAGTGAACTTTCGTGAAGGAAGGAAATCATGAAAAATTCCGGAATGCTAATAAATACGGAAATGCAGCGGTTCTTTTGGATCCTTGCAGGACGCGAAAAGCCGAAAAGACCTTTGACCGTTAAAAGGGAAAGCCATCAAAGTGACCGAAATCGTGTTAAGACCGGCGCAGGCTCGAAACGACCCAAGGGAAGTAAAGTCCCAAAGGGGAACCAAGGAAGCATGGACCAAGGTTAGCGGAAAGAGCTAATAAAAAGCTGATGCTGGAGGTGGAGAAGTCTCCCGATAAAACGGCTGGAAATTTCCTCGGCAATGTGGGGAAATCCTTAGGGGAAAAGGCACAAGTACGGGCCAAAATGCAAGAGATTTTGATACAATGGAAAGACATTGATGAAACCACGACGAAGGAGGATATCTGCGAGGCACTAGAAAAACAGTTCGAATAACTTGATTTGCAAGATTCCGCAATCAGAGGGCTCAGGAAGGCATACGGAACCACGCACACGGCAACTGTAAGCCTACCAGCTGAAGCGCCGTACATAAATGCTGGCGGCTGAAATAGTAAAAATATATTGGTCGTTTGCCGACTTGGGCAACAGGTGTCCATCAAGTGCTGCCTTGAATTTGGCCACATAGCGACGAAATGCGCTGGTGACTGTAACACGTCAAAAAGGTGCAGAGAATGTTGCGGTGAAGGTCATACATTCAAGGAGTGCCAGATTGACCCTGAATGCATGCTTTGCAGGGGGAAAAAAGACTGCCGGCACGTTGCAGACAGCAACAGATGCCTAGCGTATAGCGGAGCATTGGATCCAGTATAGAAATGAGGTTGATACAAATCATGAACCACAACGAGTCTGTGCAAGACTTACTCTCACGGACCATCATGAGAATGAAATCCCTTATCACAACGATGAGTGGTGTCTGGGCTGCAGATTTAACCGGCAAAGCTGCATATGGGCGTGTGGAAATCAAGACATCCAAGAAGTAAGTCAAATCAGGGTTGCCTCCTGTAAGTACCTGTAATCCTGTAGTGTACCGTTGCGGTCTCGAATGAAGTGCTCTAACACACTTCAAGGCCCTGATGCAATTGAATTGTTGCGCCAACAATTGTTATTATTATTATCTACATATAGTTACTATGCTCCACCAAGGGCGAGGATGGCATAATTCGAGGAAATTATAGATATGCTAGTCTCGGATGCTAAAAGTCGAAACCCCAGAATCATAGCGGGCGATTTCAATGCGCGGACTGTGGAATGGGGGAGTCAAATTATGAAAACCAGGGACCGTATTTTGCTCGAAACTTTTATCAGTGAGCATTATAGTCATAGCGACCACCAGGCAATTTTTCTCCAGATCGAATATGGGCCATACGAAGCTGGAAATCAGGGCTAAGTCTTGAAAAAAGCAGAGAATGCATTCATAGAGATGCTTTCGGGAGCCCACAATCCCGGTGCTGCGACTTCAGAACAGGTAGAACAAATGATGCGACGTATAATAAGAGCATGCCAGTTCTCACAAATAGGCGGTCAAATGATTGCTGAAACAGAGAGATCGAGCTGGAAGGATCTGCCAACGATCTAGAGAAAGGCCAGACTTTCACGAGAAACGGCATGTATACGCGAACCTTCTAGATAGGCTTAAGCAGGCTATAAAGACCAGCAACCGAGAACTCTTCGAGAAACTTTGCGCAGAGGTAGACCAAACCCTTGGGGAACAGCTTACAGGATGGTTACGAAGAAGAAGTTGAGAGGGCGAACCCCATAACTGATTTGGCCGCATCATCTGCTCGACATCATGATGGCGCTCTTCCCTTCCCCAGATAAAGTGAAGCGCAAAAAGCAGGAAGAACTTGCAGAGATTTTCCAGAGAATCGGTGATAATAAAGCTCCCGGTTTGGATGCTGCTACCAATAGAGCTCCTAAACTCGCTATCAAGACCAGACTCGACTCGGTGGAAAAGGAAAAAACTAGCTTTGCTTCCAAAGTCCAATAAGCAACCGAGACATCCATGATCATATGGCCCGATTTGCCTTATCGGCACAGTAGGAGGAGATAGAATATACAGACAGCCTATATTTCAATTTCGGATTTCAACAAGCTCACTCGATCGGCGCCGTAAATGTGGTTTTACAGCTGGATCGAGATGCGATCTTGTCTGGTAAATATCGTGACGTGCTGACGTTAGACATAAAAAACGCGTTCAATCCAGCCAACTGGGAGTGAATAAAAAGCTCATTGGCTAAAACAGATGTCCCAAGTTATTTAACTAAGCTCGTCGAAAGTTACCTCCCGGAAAGGACACTTTTGTACGATACGAGAATGTGTGTGCGTGTGTGTATGGTGGGGGAGAAGCTACAGCTTCAGAGCACTCAGGCCGTGTTGGCCCATTGTACTCGCCTCCCCCGTCTAACGGAATATTCCGGATTTGTTCACGTATCGCAGGATTTCCGTTAGTGGATGTGATGCTACCCGTCGCAATTGGAGAACATCGGCACCAAAGATCTGATGCTAGATGCGTCCATAGGCGGGGCATTCATATAGGAAATGCTCCGTGGATTCCGCTTCCTCATTACAGGAGGGACACGTATCATCTTCGGTAATTCCCATTCTGAACATATGCCCAGCTAGTGAATTATGGCCTATCAGAATGCCCACAATACACCTGCAAGTCCTCCTGCTCTTCGACAGGATAAACTTTGCGGTACGTATGTTGGGTTCTGGCAGGAAAAGTTTGGTGTGTCGAGCAGCATTTAGGCTCTGCCACCTGTCATTATGGGAAACTTGTTCCCAGTTTTTGAAAACAGATTTAGCCAATGCCACTGATACCCCAATTGCTGGCTCCGGTCCCGGCATAGGGGAGATTGACCCCTCTTTCGTTAAAGCGTCTCAGATTTCATTTCCCTCTATGAATGCGAGAATGACTCCAATGGATATTAGGACCAGTTTGGCACGCACTCTGGGCGAGAAAAGGAGAATGAATCCACTAGAAAAGGATGCAGGATACCGAAAGGCTTCAAGACGGGAGTCGTTAGAAAACTAGTAATAACGCTGAAGCCACACTTTTATTGCCTGCATTGAGAAGTGGATTCAGCGATTACACGGCGAGATTAACTACCACCTGACCGAATTTCTGTCAGGGCATGTTGGTTACAAGAAATATCTGCGCCAATTCAGTTTGGATGATTCTCCCTTTTGACCTGAATGCGGTTGCACACCTGAGGACCTGCAGCATGTCATGTTTTACAGCTCAGAGAAAAGCAGCTTAAACAGCATAAACCCTCAGAACATTGTTGGTGAAATGCTGAATTCGGAGCGAAACTGGTGTATGATGAACTCCGATATTACGATAGATACTATTTGGAATGTTGAAGTAATGAGTAGCTTGGTGCTGACATCATTCACTTTGGTTACATTTAAATTTTTCCACTCTCCTCATCATCTCATTCTACCGACAATATTTTGATAGTAAAACAGGTAAGGAAAATGTTCATACTCCAATTCATTCAGGCTAATGGCCAGTTGAACCTAAAAACACAGTATCAAATGTTGCATAAGACACCAAAGTTAGTGGTTTGGATATAATATCTATTGAAAAACTGCAAAAGTAAATATGAGATATTATTGTAAATTTTGAGTGACGTGAATAGTGAGGGAACCATTTTATCTTGATTCAATATTTCTTTCGAGTTTTCATAGTTGTAGAGACTCCGGTTTCAGTGATTATCGATTCATTTTCATGTTTTTTGCTCTCACTACCATCAAAAACTAATTACAATTACTCCCCAATTTAATTATTTGATTAACAAGTCTAATAGCTCCATAAAAGGTTTGACGGAATTTGGTCAGACGTGAGGGCTTTCAAGTCTTTGCAGTCTAAACTACTTTAGTGTAAATCCACTTTGTGTACATCATCCATTTAAGGACCGAAAGATGAGACATGACACAATTAAATTTGCTTTGCAAGTCACGCACAACAGCTCTTGCTTTTCATGCTCTAAACCATTTATTTATCCAAGTTACATGGAAGAGAAGAAAGGACGTGACGGTGACGGGTCTGTGGTTATACCAGACTGACTACAAGGAAGAAAGGGTTGTTGCAGTTTTCTCCTTTACCGAGCACAGCATCTTTGATGGAGCCAATTTTCTATCGAGAAAGTCACACTATTTCACTTCAATATCTTGCAAAGTGCTGGGGATGAAATTTCATGGAGCTAAGGAATTTACTGAAGTCGTTAGAGGTAATGCGATTTATCAGGTTTTGTAGTAAGAAATGCGCACAGACGTAAGAATAAGCCGCGCTAACAAAGAGCCTGTATTGTGGGACTGTGTCTTCACCGAATTAATGTACAAGAAGCCAATTATACAAAGTGAAGGGTTTCTCCCTTAAAAG
Source organism: Hermetia illucens (assembly GCF_905115235.1). Taxonomy (NCBI): domain Eukaryota; kingdom Metazoa; phylum Arthropoda; class Insecta; order Diptera; family Stratiomyidae; genus Hermetia; species Hermetia illucens. The sequence goes on from NC_051852.1 coordinate 118,566,505, forward strand.
GTTCAATTACTGGTTTGGGGTGAGTTAAATGTTTCAATTTATGACTCGCTTCAGCGGAAGGAGTCCGCTTCTCTATGCTTGGGAATGAAAGAGAAAGCAATTTCAAGGAATTCCTGATTGCCGTCTGTTTGTAATGCTAAATCGCCTGAATGTTCACTTCCTTAATACCAAAATAAGCTTGATTGAATTGATTGAATTCAAAGGAAAATCCCTTAAAATTTCCATATCCTGTAGTACAGCTAATATTTATTCAACAATTTTTCACTGAAAAAGCTACAAAAGCGACAAATGAACCTTCATCATTTCTTGGAATGTTTCCGAACGAGCTATCGATTTGCAGCATCGTTGACCCAGTTATTTCATCTGCCTGCACTCGCACCATTCAACGCACATCCCATTCCTTGTTCCTTCTCCCGCACAATACCATTATGTGCGTTGGATTATCCATAAAACATTCACAGAGCATATAAAAGGATCATCAACTGAACAACATGCCAAAGGACATAGAGTTGTTGTTCCTTTTCTCTGTTTCAAATTTATTCTTCCTTCTGCGTCGCCATTTTCACGGAATACGCACAGTTGCAGGAAAGGCAGATACCGTTTATTATTTCAACAACGGAAAATGTGCTGAAACTGAAGGATATGCTTGTTTTGAGAGCGTTGAAATGTTTTTACGGATTTCATGGTGCAGAAGAGTATATCAAAACATCGAGTGTAATTGGATAGACGATATCCAACTGCAAACAATACTCGAATCTACATGATTAGAAAAGATTAATTAATTTTTCAGATGGAATGGAAGCAAAATGGTGCAAAATATACAGCTTTGACGAACGGAAGGATGGTATAGTTTGGAAAAATTGAGTTATTCATAGCATTATCAATGAAAAACATTGATGTATTCACTGTGCAGTCGAAAAACACTTGACTAATCCATGATTTACCAAACTTTGACATGGCATATAGATATATATGTACATGGGCATAAATACGCAAGGGTTTGGGTAACGCAGGAAAGGAGAAAAACAGCATTGAGGGGCATTGCAAATTGGACTTCGGATGAGCTTTATCTGACCTAATTGCCGTTCAAGTAGAATTTTGAAGGTCTACTTATAACCTTTGAGGTATTTTTTTTTGTGCGTACATGGAGGTGGAAAATCTTAGAAAGACACGTCCGCACCAGCTCCGCCGCCGGAACGCTGGGACTACAGCGGGCGCGTGTGGGATTCACACCCACTAAAAACCACCCCCGGTCTCTTCAGCCCCAGCCCCGTGGGACCAACATTAAGGTATTACTTCGCGGTGTAGGTTTGCTCTTAGGCACTCATCCTTCTCCTATTTGCAGCTTTCCTCCTTCTTTGTTCCTTCAGCAACTCCTCCTGCATTTGGATGATTGCGAAGCCAACCGCAAGCCACTTCTCCTTGGACTCCAGCATCTCAGTAACTAAGCTCTCCGGGGTCCCGCTCCTGCCCAGCACCTGGTTTAAACTCCTTCTCTCCATCGCAAATCGTGGGCAATGAAACATCACATGCTCTGGATCCTCCGGTATGCCATCGCATCTGGGACAGTTCGGAGAATCATCCAACCCAAAGCGGTGCAGATACTGCCTGTAGGATCCACCGTGTCCCGTGAGGAACTGGGTAATGTGGTAGTTGGTCTCCCCATGTTTTCGCTCCACACCCTAATGTTGGGAATGAGCCTGTGCGTCCACCGACCTTTCGCAGACTCGTCCCATCTGACGCGTAAAAGACCTGGCCCGGTGCTGTGCCAGAATTGCCAATAATTTGGTTACACCAAGCTATAAAAATACAATACTATAAAAATAGCAACGAAAACAATTAATTCAACGCGCTGAAACAAATGCCACCCCCGCCAGCACATGTGTAGTTGAAGGCCTTAAAAACATATATCAACAAGATATGAACTATGAAGCGAAATACTAGCACCCCAATCTGGAAGGACTTCTTCTTGCACTGACTCAAACGATGAATCAGTTTATGGTCTCGATGCAAAATATGATGCAGGGAATGATGCGTAATCGGAGCCAAATGTTACAGGTCCTTCTCAGAAGCAACGAACCAGCTCAAAATATGTCACTGGAATGCAAGCGGGGTCAGCCAACATAAACTAGAAATATGTCACTTCCTGTTTGACAAAGAAATCGCTATAACGCTCATATTGCCGAATTGATGGATACTGCTTCTACGGCACTAGGCATCCGAAAGCAAAAGCACACGGCTGTTCCGAAATATTTATCAGCAGCATTAAGCATCATCCCCTAGGAGATTACTGCAAAGACTATTTCGATGCAACTTCAATCCGATTACTAGGAGGGACGAGAGGCGAGATAACCATCACCTCGATCTGTCGTCGTCCAAAGTTTAAACTGACATCTCAGATATTCGAAGAATTTTCGAACATATTGGAGAACATATTTCTTGCCGGATTTTATTGCTAAGTACACCCATTGGGGATCCAGACCGAACACTCCCAGGGAAGACACATGTGGGAGGTGCTAGCCCGAGACACAAGATTTGATATTATCTCATCGGGGCAGCCCACTAATTGGCCAGTGAAAAATCCCGGTCCTGATTGACTTTAGCGTTACTAAAAATGTGAGGCGGGAGTTGATAAGGAGCAAACCGTGATATGAATTATTTTCAGACCAGTTGCCCGCCACTGTAACACTTGCAGGAGTACCTCCTATAACGAGCGATAGAATTAGGAAATTAGCAACCAAATTGGCAAGCTGGTTGAATTTTCGTAAGCATATAAGCATTCATGTGCAAATCAACACTCCTTTAAAAATCATAGGCGAAGTAAACAAAGCCCTGTCAAAATTCAACAAAATCATGCACGCCACATATCGACAATCTTCCAAAAAATATCATACCGCATAACATACCACAGCTGGTCCTAGTAAAGTGAAAGTTGAGAAGATAATGCCAGGATCACAGATCTTCAGACCGAAAAAAACAATTCAGGGAGTAAGTCGATCGCTTTACGCAGACCTTAAGAATCAACGACAACCGGAGTTACAAAGTTACTTACGAGCTACAAAAAAATTTAAAAGATCTGCTAAATGCAAACCGCCACTGAGGTCAGCGGTGAACCCAAAGAAAGCTCCAGGATACGACCTAATCAAGGGGAAAATGTTGAAGGAACCTTCACTTATCGCAACCACTCCGGTCTCGCCCATTTCCCCGATGCCAAGAAGGTTTCAAAAGTTACAATGATTCCTAAATGTGAGAAGGACCAAACGCAGGGTGCAACATACAGGCCTATAAACCTGCTACTCAACTTCTCAAAGGTGTTTGAAAAACTACTACTTTCAAAAATATTACCACGTCTAGTGGAAAACAAAGTAATTCATCAGCACCGGTTTGACTGGCTTTTGAGAGAAGCATGCTATCGAACAAGTTCGCAAGATCACCTTTGAGATGAGGATTCATTTGAGCATAGAGAGTATTGCTCAACGGTCTTAGACAAAGTGTGTGTATGTGTTTTCAAAATAAAGAAGTTGCTTCCAGTAAAATTTCATTGAATTTTGGAATATTTTCTTTGGGAGCGCAAATTCATGGCGAAATACAAAAGCTTCTAGTGAGTATAACATCCAAGTTGGAGTCCCCCAAGGCAATGACACTTTACCTCATCTATGCCTCGGATCTACCAACACATCCCAATCTGGTAACTTCAAAGTTTGCGGATGATACTGCCACTTTGAGTACTCCAATCCAATCCTCAGGTTGCATCAAGAAACTGACAAATCAACTAAGATGAATTGAAAAGGGGCTTACAAAATGGAAAATTCGCGTAAGTAAAATCAGGTGCTGTCACGTCACTTTCACCCTGAACCTGTATTGGCTTTAACCTGGGACTCAACTACTCCACAAAGCCGTCACAACGCCAATATGGACATATGGAATTCAGCTGTGGGGTTCAGCGTACAAATCTAACATCGAGTTGCTACAGAGAGCCCAGTGCAGGGTACTACGGAAGATCACCGGTGCTTCTTGGTATAAGACAAACGAAAACATCCACAGGGACCTTCAAATTGTGACAGTGAGGAAGGAGATCTCATTCCAGGTGACGAAGTGCTAAGAAAGGTTAGCTTCCCAACCTAACCCCTAAGTCAGGAGACTCCTACAACAGCCTAGTGTCAGTCGATTGAAAAAAATGAATATTCTAGAATGTAAGAAAAGACTAGCAAAACGTCGTTTATGTAGACTAATCTGCAATCTCACTTTGAGAATAATAGCTCTGTGGGAATACCGGGATCTGAACGCTTGGAGTGTAAAAGTTTTGTGTTCGTTTCGCGTGAGTAATTTGCTATGTAAGTTTCTCCATTCGTACGTCCCTAAATATTCAAAATATTCATTGCTATACGTAGTCCTAAACTCTAACTACGCTTTTCAAATGAATTCTTCTTGTATAATGAAAATCAATGACATGTATGACGTCTTAGAGTTCAATAATTCTAGGTAAAATACAATATTTTGAATGAATGAATGTTAATAACGGTTGGATTCCTCCCAAACTTTCCAAAATTGTATATAATATAATATTAGACCACGGTAGGTCTAAAATAAATCTAAGGGGTTTTCGGGTAAATTTCTAGTGCTAATATGCTATTATTATCTTTATTGAGCTCATATCGGAATCAGATGTATTTTGAGGCCTAGATTGTGTATCGGTTTTTGGTAAGATACGCATCTTTCACACTACACATTTTGAGCCTTCTCTCCCCTATATTTTACCCACTATCAGAAATAAGATCAGTTTCTGAAAGTACTCACCGAATCCTTTCACTTGCTGCTCCACGCGACCTTAATCTATGAAAACAATTTTTAAACTTCCTTTCAGTAGCCGCCGCTTAAACCCGCTTCAGCATGATGCGACTCAGTGGATATAAAGAGATTCACAGTCCACATCTTCTCATCAAATTTCGTAAGAGTAGATTCAACCGTTTCTGAGTAAATTGGCTGTTCAACCTTAGGAAGGAAAATTTCCCGACCAAAGCATTGGTGAACGTTGGGGTAAAACGAGCCGACAGCCCAATGGATCCATTCCCACCTTAAACCCCCGTTGAAAGAAGAAAGGAGCGTAGCGAAACCGAGAGGATAACTCGAAAATGAAACCACCAAGCAGCGTTGGTAATAACAGCAAAATATTACATGTCCTATGATGATATTCCACGCAGGATTAAGGAAGACTCTACGTTGAACAATCTCAGTGACAGTGTTACACGAACTAGGCGAACACACAAAGGAGGCTTATTGAAACGAAAAATAAAGGTCATGGCGATCTAGAAAACAACATCGAGACTTTACTCGACGTGCAAGCGATCGTCCGGGTAAGTTGGCCGATAATTATAATAGAGTGCACCGACCTGGACAACCAACAAGGAGGAAATTTGCGCAACGTGCTCAGAGATAATTTGAAAGAAACGAATGACAAGTGTCTAAGGTCAGCGTACAGTGGAACGCAGGCAGCGGCCCTACCCATGTCCATGTCAGCAGCTACAAAAGCACCGTCTGCGGGTAGAGCCCGTTTCAAAGGGGTCGTGCGCAGGCTACGAGGGCAAACAAGACATTCATCACCGCATTCTATCAAGATGGTTGTGAAAACTTTGAAGGATTGTGAACCGGCCCTCGAAATATTGCGACGCTCAGAGTGTCAAACTCTTATTTTCAAACATCTACTACCAGCTAAGGGGACTGTCTTGGGTGTGCCCTCGTACCCTCGTGTGATGGCTGCAACGGTTTACAATAAGTTTTCGTCAGAACGTAAATGCAGATTTTATGCTTCCCAGGGGTGTGGACCGTTGACTAGCCATGACAAAATGGTGGAGGCGATTTCAATTTGGGAGCGGCCTTCCGTAGCAAACAAAACAATCCGGTCTCTCCAAGCCCCTTTCGATTGTCGAGGACCAGGTCGTTGTAGGTTCTCCCGGTACACCATATCAGCAGGGCTGGTAACAAATTCTTCGCGGCGGCCGTACGAAGGCCAACCAGAATAAAACGTAAGACCTCTCGCCAGGAAGGTTCGTCGCGCGCCATAATGATTGCCCGATAGCAACGTTCTAGCATTCCATTGGACTTCGACAAGTATGCGGTTTTTAAGTATTTAAACTTGTGTTTGGAGTTTCGCTGCAGGCTCTGGAGCACTGCGTCATCCTTCTGTGCTACAGCAATTGCCGAAAAATTAACTGCGGCTAGGATGTTGATCACGGAGAGCCGAGACAAAACGTCAGCGCCTAAATTCTCTTTACCGAACAGATGTTCAAAGTCCGATGTAAACTAGCTGATGTAGGCTAAATTGGTGAGAGGACACTTCGTCGGGAAAAAGTGAGAGGCTTATGGGCTGTGAATACTGTAAACGGGAAAAATGGAAGTATTTGATGCTGAAATATGCCGCTAGTAATTAACAACCATAGCTGCTGTAATTCCAATGAGCAGATTCAACCACTCTGAGGGGAAACCAAACGGTTGCCACTTTTGTTTCACCATCTGGTGAAGAGCAACGCCTTCTACAATGTCTGAGACATCAAAGAACAAGGCTAGGGGTACATCTTATTGAGGGAGCTTCAACATTGTAGCATGTACTACCTGTGTGTGTGTGTTTGAGGTGGGGGAGAAGCAAAGCCTCTGAGCACTCAGACCTTAGTGGTTTATTGTACTCGATGTACCAGCTGTTGTTTAGTTGTTTTAAACGCTCGGATGGCTTCTGGAGACAACACAACTTTCCGCAATTCTTTGTTTTTATGACCAAATAGGAAGGCCTTAAGTATGCTCTCATGGTGAGCGGCTTAGGGAACCGTCGTTTTCGGTAGAAGCTTACCATACCTAAGAACCTTCTAACGCCTTTCACACTCTTTGGCAGTGAAAAGCCCTCGACTGCTTACACCTTGTCTGAGTCGGGTGATATACCAGCAGGGATAATGGAATGATCTAGAAATTTCACCTGTTGCTAGAGAAATCTGCACTTTTCAACGTTATGAATTAGGTCATTGTTAAGGAGGTGTTGGAAAATTTGCACACTCGAAATTTGCCAAATGTTCGGACTCGTGGTGGGGTGGAAGATGCGACCAGAATGTGATTCAAGTAGATAAAGCAGATGTCCAGTTTTCGTAGTACAGAGTGAATGAATCTCTGAAAGGTTTGTTCCCCATTGTGCAGTAAAGAGTTATCTGTGTGAACTCGAACAACCCGAAAGATGTGCAACTTGCGGTCTTTGAAATATCTTCGAGTTCTACAAGGATTTGGAGGGCCTACGCGAAAAATAAGGTCGAAAAAACACGAGAATTTCCTGAGTAATGAGCAAAGTCTTGGATGAGTGGAATAAAATGGCGGCCTGGAATCATTTGGCAACAATGTGGCTTGGGAACCAAATGAAGTGTAGATGACCAACAGCAAGCATCCTTGAATATTGCTTTGTAGTCTGGTCCCCCTTTCGCATCCGTGACTGTCGCGCTCTTGAAGTTGCACAACGCAAATTTACCCTGAGCTTCTTTTACAAAAAGGATCTTCCACGGGTGTTATTGTAGCGTTCAACGGGCTGCGATATACTACAATCGGTAGAAATGTTGTGGGTGTGCGCGAATGCTTAGGTTGACAACGTCCTTAAAAATGATGGAAAGAGTGCTAATATTAAATGACAATCGAAGTGTGTGGGGTCTGTCAAGGATCTATGCTGCATATTTTCCAGCAGCCCATAATGACACAGAAAGTCTGCTCCTAATATTGGGACACTGATGTCAGCTATAATGAAGCGGCCCGAAAAGGTCCCATTCAAGCCAAGGCTCACGTCTACTTGCCTGCAGGCCTAAATAGCGATAGATTTGGAGTTTGCTGCCAATAATTTCAGCTACTGAGAACAAAAGCATTTTGGACCTGGGGACACAGAGAACGAAGACCAGGTAGGCCGCTCCCTTTTCGGCTGTCAGCACGCGTTGCCCCACCATACCATGACAAACATGTAATTAATAGATATTGATTGTTATTAGTATTGTTGGTTTGATCTAGAAATGTTTGCAGTATTTGGGTGAATGATTCGCTGAATACCCAGAAATAGTTTAAGATGTAAAAATGTGAATTTCAATAATAGTTCTGCGACTCACCTATAACAGTAGCCAAAATGATGATTCCTAGGATAATTGCTGTTGATAACACGACAAGCAAATGAAGTGTTGTTTCGATTTCTGGAGTCCCACTCTCCGTACAATTCCCGGTTCCATTCTGGAAAAATGCAATCACGCTGCCATTCGTCGCTGACTTCGTACAACAACCACTCAAAACACTACAATTCCACAATTCGGATAGGAACTCATCACCAACGATTCCACCAATTCCACCACTAAACACTCCACCGCTGCTAATCGTTACGTCCGATAGGTCATCGGTGAAATTGCTGGTGGTCGACGATGGCGACACCGAAGATATTGAAAAATTACCAAAATAATCTGCACTAGACCCGTATGAATTGCTTGTGTCATATTCTAAAAACGTGGAAAATGTGGAAAATGCCGAAGACAATGGCAGCGATGCCGTGGAATTCTGCTGGATGGTTTGTACTTGTTGGTGATTGATCGATACAGAGAGCGTTGATGGATCAGTCGTTGATGTCGCGAAGAATGATGAATGGGCTGGTGGAGGGTGGTGAGCAGCAGGCGTTAAAAGTATCGAGGAAGCAGGCGTGGATGTGGGTGGTGATCCGCCTTCTGATAGTTTTCGAAGAGTATTTACAGTTTTGTTGATAATGGTGAATGGTGTGCTGGCGACCGTTGACGAAAACCCCGCCACCACGGAGTCCGTACGCTGCGTGATTTTATCTACGACTTCGGTGGTTGGTATCGTTGGATGGATGCCTGTCACGGCGGTACTCGTGAAATTCCTGATGCTCTTTAAAGTAGGCAACGCAGTGGTTGTAGTGGTCGGTGAAGTCGTTGTCGATTGGTCGTTCCACAGCCATGACCACCACGACCACAGAAGTTTATCCATCTCTTCTAAACATTTATCGATGAATGCTGAATGCACTTACACTCATTTCCACTAAAAGCATTCAAACGTTGGAAAGTTGCAAAACATTTTCCCATTTCCACGCCACGTTTATTTCGCATTGTTTCCCTGTGTTGCAGGAATTCCAATTATGGATATTGTTTCGTGCAATTATCCTTGCTGCTGGCCTACTATCCGTGCCGGGTGTGTATTCGCTTCGCTTCGGGTGGAACTGAAAGTACAACAGTGGAAAGTATTCATTAGCCTTTTGGGGGTTTCTGGCTGTTTTAATGTTTTTGTTTCAAAAAGTTTGCTCTCGTTTGTGCTGCTGTTATTGTTTCCACTTTTCGCACGAACCTCGTGAATTTTTAAAATTGTTTAAATAAAATGTTTTTTGTATGTAGTTTCAGTTTACGTAATAGTCATCAGTAGAACAAGTGTAAATAGCGCTTGTTAAATTGAAACGCAAATGGGGGCAGATCCTTGCGAACAGGACATAGTTAGTTTCTAGTTTATGCAATAACAACATTTCTAGCGCAATTCAAGAGCCAGAGGATATGATAAAAGAAAAATGTAAAGAGCACTTTATAACGTGTTTTCTAACTTCGCTGTAAAGATATGTTGCTACAGGAAAACAATAAGTCACGACTACGGTATAATGTCAAAATTGGAAGGAAACCAAGCCTTACTGCAAACTACTTAATTTCTACGAGGTCTCTACGAGAGTCTCAAAGAACGGACAGAGCTCCAGTACCAAAAACAGTAGCAATTGTGGCGGGGCGCATACTGAAATACCTAAAACTAAAAGCATTTCCTCCCCGCCATATAAATAGTCAATTATCAGTTATGCTAAGGTTACGAGATCTGCTCCAGAAAAACATCCAGGGGGCAAAGCCACTCTATAATTTCTTTTGGAGTATGAAGGTGAAATGCATTAACGCACAAAGAGCCGGGCTACTGCCTCAGACAGACTACAGGCTAAAACAACCCCTGAAGCGTCTGGAACTCTGACTCGGAACCGTTTCATACATTACCTCGGACCAGACCTATTCAGTATAAGAACAAAATTACGTTAAGACTATAATGTGCCACTCGGCTCCTCATGTGCTCGCTCAGCAGCACCCTTCCATTGAAAGGTGATAGCGATGGTGCTCCCTCCTTCTGCAGAAGAAAAAGGTATGGCAGGCATCATCCACCACGTCTTTGCAATAAATGCAGGTGGGGAATCATGATTTGCCGATTGTGTCCAGATAAGATTGAAAATACCCAAATCCGCTGAGCTCCTGCGTTAGGTAATAATAAACCTCACCGTGCTTTCGATTGGATCACAGTCACACGTCTTTTATGAGATGCGCGGTCCATCTACCTCTCGATTCTCTTTGCCAAGATTGTTGCTATGCACACAGAGTACCAGCTCTCTCTCTCTCACAGGAGACAGCTTCCTTATTTCCGTCGCCTTTTCTAAGGTTTATAAACCTTCGCTCATGGAGAGCGACCGGAGTAACTCCCGCTATCGCCATTACAGTTGGCTCCGAAACGGTACGATAGGCGTACACAATTTGCAGAGCAAGAGTGGAATATTCATAACGTCGAGAATCAGACATTTATCATCTAATGGAGCGCTTCGAGAGTACTAGGCAATAGGTACTGGACATATTAACTCTAAGAAATACTTTGATAAATGGGTTGGCTAAGAATTGGGGTGTATTGGATGAGCCTTTTATGTGGAATCACTGAATAGTTATATTATACATTGAGGGCAACTTCTAAATAAAAAGGATACTTAAGAATCCCAGGAGAGTGGATTGCGACCATATACAAGGCACTTGAGCAACAACGTGGCTCAACCGCAAAAGAATAATGATATCAGGATCGCAAACAGTGTTGGAAGACCCCAACAAAGTCGTTATTGACATCAAAGAATGGTGAAACAGAAAACTTGTCAGAATGAGAACAGGGGTCGGAAAACTCTTGCACCGGGCAAATCGCGCCGGAGACTAGCCGAGGTATAAAAATGCACTGACTGCGTATAGCAACGCGACCAGAAAAGCAAAATGGAGCAGCTTCAGGGAATTTGTTTGAATATACTATGCATACGAATTTCAGCTAAATATCTTTTGATTTGCGGACTCCCTTTTCTTACTCTTCTTTGACCCCGCAAAATTCTTTTATTAAGAGCATACTCCAATAGAATGGCTTGAAGATGACAAGGCTGGGAGGGAACTTTCAAAGCCGCACCTCTCAATACAGGCAAGGTCGATAAAGCATCGCGGCACTCGAATCCGCAGTTTTATCGCTACACGCGCGTAGTCAAGCCGTTATTTCCATTTCTTTTCATTTTTCAGATTTTGATCTTTAGATAGGCTTGTGCGAATTGCCATGTTTGTGAATTTTCAGGATCCGACGCTGACCCATGCATCGAATAAAAGGAAACATTTTTGTATAATGACCCGTGATTGACAGACGTGCTCAAAGGCCCCCTCCCCCACATTCCTGAGCCTGGCTAAGACAGACACATGCAAGCACATGTCGACGGAACGCTTCGCTGGAGCTTCAATATTTGCTGTCAATTTCGCCATCGCAGGTCAGCATGGTTTTCTGACCATCTCCTATACCATCTTGTTATTACAACTTATGGCCAAAACTCCACCTGCGGTGTTGTCCGCTACTACTTCAATTTGCTCGGAAAAGCTTATCTGTGAGTTGAGCGTCAAATTACCTTCGATTCGTTGGTTTTGATGCCATAATCAACTCACCGAACGGCCGAGCTGGGCTTATTTTTTCGGTCAAGTCTGCTTTGTGCTTGTTCGATATGGCGTCCGGCAACTATTGGGTCGACATTATCTGTATAACCGATCAGATGCGACTCTTCCGTTTAAGAGGTCCACCCTAGGATGAGTTCCAGTACTACAAAGTGATTTCCATTCTCCTCAGGCCCTCCAACGTCGCATAGAGTAGGGTCTTTTAGATAATTCCTCAACATCCACAAGAGATAAGCCAGCACATAGAATAAATTTTCTAATGTGGCTAACATATCTGCAATCTGACAAAATCCAAGAAATTTCAAACATGGAGAGTTAAGGAGCACTACATGTCGCAACCAATGCTGAGTGCCACAGCTCGATGAATAACATCTACAATCTCCATGACGGTATCTACTAGATCTCCCTGCTCGAAAACTGAACTGTCGTGGGATTTACCCGGGCGGCTCGTGTCACTTTGGAGAGTCTAATGTGCCTTTCGAACATTTTTCGCCTGTTATCATGTCCGCGGCTTTGCGATAGACAACATTTTCTTTGCTTTGTCCAGGGATAATCTGACGGGATAATTCATTTAATAATATGCAATATTCCATCGGCTTTCTCCCGTCTTAACACCCCTTAGTTTTCCTAGTTTACCCCTTTGAATTTACCAATTTTCATCCCCTACATTCCAATTTTAACATTTAACTTTTAAAATTAGTAATTTAATTTATTTTGCAAGAAACCTAACAGCTGGTCACTTTCCCCTAGCTCCAAGAATTTATTTACATTTGAACAATTCCAAATTTGGTTTTAATTTCTCAAAAACTAATATTGAACGGCAAAAATGTACATTCACCTCATTTACTAGTAACTAATTTTGAAACGGTGTTGTTGTTGGCCAACTGGAAACTAGCAAAAGAGGAAGCAAGGGTGAAGTGGGTGATGGGAACTTTTAAACCACTAAAATCACGGGGAGTAGATGGCGTCTTGCCAGTATTATTACTATCTAAGAATCTCTTCTAATGGTGGTAAAAGTCAGCATAGGCTTGGGATAGCAGCATATTCTGCTATTGAAACAGTATCTACGCCTTGTATATGGGCTTACGACGGCCACGACATTCGAATTTCAAACATTCTAGATAATGGTATCGATGATGGACCCTCGCTCTATCCAACAGTTTGGATATAAATGAGGTTACAGGAGGGACTCTGGAGTATTACTCTCCCACTTATGGTATGTGATGTTGCACTCTGAAAACCCTGAAAGAAGCAATCGAGAATTCAAAAACCAAAAAAAGACTAAAGGTTTCGTCCCGGGCAAAGGCTTGATATCCTAAGTCCACATCCACATGATGTTGGACCGGGCCAAATGGGGAGCAATTTACTCCCAAGTTTTTTGGTCCATGGAGTTTGGGGCGTAGCCCCCAAGTATGCAAAACCCAAAAAAAAGGAACTAACGGTTTCGTTCAGGGCAGAGGCAGCTCTTCAGACGCTGCCTCACCTCTACCCATTTGGTCCGGTCCAACATCATGTGGATGTGAACTTAGGATCCCCCATATCCTAAACAATTAATCGTCAGTGTCACCCCTGTGAACGAGTTTTTGACAGGATATTGACTGCGAGATTCCGGTTCGAAATGAAGAACCCTTGAATAGTATAGCGTTATCTCCAAACGGACCTTTCCGATCGAAAATAGAGGATGATTTCAACAGCAATTGAATGTAATCCAGGAAAGACTTCCAAGAGGCAATATTACAATCGCGATGGGCGACCTGAATGCCAACGTGGGCTCTGAGAACACTTTGCTCCAGCTTGTAATGGAAGAGCACGGTGTTGGCAGCTTCCAGCTCCTCGTCATTAGCGGCATATTTTTTGAGTAGAGAGTTTGCCAGAAGTGGCAGAGTACCAGCAATCCACTCGACTCCGCTTGTGTACTGATTCTGAGGCTTATGGCAAAGTTAGAAAGCTTCCCTAACCTTTCCGGCAAGCTATGCAAAAACTGCTGGAATATAGCCATCAGTTGCATCATCTTTTCATCGACTTCAAGGCCGCCCATGATAGCATAGCCAGGGTAATACTGTACATGGCTATGAGAGAATTCGGTATCCCGTCGGAATTGATAGGACTGACTAGGCTAACCCTGACAATTATGCGAGGCCAGTTAAAAGTAGCACGGTCACTCTCGAGATCTTTTAACATCAACAACGATCTAAAACAAGGGGGTGCCCTATGATGCTCCCTCTTTAACCTGGCCCTGAAAGATAATAATATAAAAAGATAGGAGAATATAGATAATAAAGATAAAGATAGGAGAATACAACTTTGAGACCGTTGAAAATGTTGCCTATCTAGGGTCGAAAATCAAAACCGATAACAGCTACGATGATGAAATCCGCGCACGGTTGTTGGCAGCCAACAGAGGCTATTTCAGCTTCCGCTCGAAACGTCTCACCACAAGGTCAATGCTCTTACTGTACAAGACTATGATCTTGCCAGTCCTCATGTATTCCTCGGAGACTTGGGTTCTTAGCAAGAAGAATTGTGAACTCTTGGTCGTATTCGAGAGAAGAATCCTCTGAAGAATTTTTGGTGCCCTACATGAGGATGGACGATTGCGTGGCCTACATAACGACGAAATCTATGAGCGATACCATGATCGTCTGGTTGTGGATAAAATCAGGCTTAACAGCTTGCGGTTGGCGGGTCACTTAATAGGCATGGATGTGGACGATCCAGCCCGGAAAGTCTATAAGGGCAATATCGACGAGGCAGACCCTGCCTGAGATGGAGCGATGGTATAGGTCAGGACGCCAGACAGCTTGTAGGGCAGCGCATAACCGGGATGTCACAAGTTCCTTATTAAGGCAAGCCTGGACCGGATACCGATTGTTTCGCCATTGATGATGATGATCCGGGCCAAATTCAGGTGGATGTGTCAATTAAAGTGCGTATATGACTATGGGTACGTTATAAAGTAGAAAAGGGTGACAACTTCATTGCTAGGCATTCCATGGACTGGATAGACGGCCGGCGTGTGAGTTGTTCATGAAATACATGGCACAGAACAGTGGAGGAGTGTAAAGTTGGAAGGTTTCATCAAAAGCAGCAACGATGCCGCTTATTCAAGGTCGACATGGTACTTTCTAATGAGGGACAATGATAATTATATGCAGTCAGCGACGAAAAAATGCCGGAGGCATATTCATTTGTTTATTTACCGTAATACCAAATTCCAAAGGGTTTACTATTAATAACTATAAAGATTAAAATAATTTAGTTGAAATATTAACTAGATTATCAATCAATCCATTAAGGCCGATATCAAACCTGGTTCTGAAAGGAAGGATAGCTTCAATTGGAATTTTGCCACCTCAGCGTTCCTAGGACAGAGGAACAAATTTCGTGGTCTCGCAGATTACTCATTGAAGATGCTACCAATGTACCTGGCAATGAGGTATAAAATGCACATTCATTAAATAAGGAGAAGGGGGAATTTAAGGTCTGATGTGAAGAATAGGGTATGGGGGCTTCTCTAATGAACAGCACGGCGTCTGAGCTGGTGATCGTGGGGGAGGGGGAGGTTCTACGTCTAGCCACCATGATGGCCAGGGGCATGGCTCCGCCTGCTGCAGCTGTTTCGACCCGATCTGTAGCAGTCATTTCAGCAAGTCTGCGTAGGCAAGGGATGAAGTAGACTAAGGAATTTAGGCTCTTTATCACCCTCTCCTACTACAGGGTGCGGCAGCATAACTTCCTTTTTTCAAAACTCAATAAAAACTATTGTATGAGTTGAAAAATATTTATTTATTTTTTATAATGTAGGTACATTTCTAAAGTTTTTATTTACATTGTTTTGAAGATCAAATCTGTTAGGTGACGTCCCCCTTCTCCATACATTGCGTAAACCGATTTCTGGCGTTTGTCATGACTTTTGTTAGCATAGCAGGTGTTATGTTGGCAATTTCTTCTTGGATGTTGGTCTTCAAATCTTGTAGGCTTCTTGGACGGTTCACATAAATACGGGATTTCAGAAAACCCCATAGAAAAAAATCACAAGGGGACAGATCGGGAGAGCATGCCAGCCATTCCAAATCGCCTCTAATTGAGATAAGGCGCTCTGGAAAGTATTCCCTCAAAACAGCCATCGATGCTCTTGAAGTGTGTGCTGTTGCACCGTCTTGTTGGGACCAAGTGTCCCCCAAATCCAAATTTTCTAGCCGTGAGAAAAAAAAATTCTGTACCATGTTTACATGCCGGTCCGAATTCACTGTAACTGTAACCTCATTTTCCTCAAAAAACCAGAGACCAATAATTCCAGCTGAGGAAATTGCACATCATACTTTGACTTTGGGTGAATGCAAAGGCTTTTGATGCAATTCTCGAGGGTTGGTGTCAGCCCAGTATCGCATGTTTTGTTTGTTAACCGACCCACACAAATGAAAATGGGCTTCATCGCTAAAAAAAAACAATAGCACCCTCGAGAACGACATCAAGAAGAAGCTCACACGCGTTCATTCGAGAATTGAAGTCACGTTCTGAAAGTTCCTGCACTATCGCCATCTTATAGGGATGAAAATGAAGATCAACACGAAGAATTCTTCTCACAGAACGATCGGATAGTCCAAAGGCAGATGCGTGTTTGCGCGCGGAACGCCGTGGCGATCGCAACATTGACGCTCTCACTGCTTCAATGTTCTCAGGTGATCTAACGGGCCGAGGGACTCCAATTCTTCCTTTTGTCGCACTTGCAGTTTGTCTGAATGTAGTGATCCATGTAACAATTGATTTGCGGTCTGGGACGGGAGCCAACGGGACTAAATTAAAGCGATTCCGAAATGCACGCTGTGTTGCAATAACCGAACATCCGCATGATGGCGGCTGAACCGTGTCAGGGCAAAACTTTACAGTATCCCCTCTTGAACGAGACCGCTAGCGCTCCGCTATGACATCAACTAATTGAGTGGCGCCCATTTTAAAAAAGGAAGTTATGCTGTCGCGCCCTGTATGAAATTATAATGAGCGAGTCAGGACAACATCTACACCAACGGCCCGTTTACTGTTTCCCAATAAGCACATGTGACTGTGTAGGGAGTTGTAGAGCAGGACCGATTTATAACTCGCAGCGACAAAATTCCTGCCTTCATCATCAAACGTATACAACTTTAATTCCAAAGAGGGCCAATAGAAGTTTTGGATTCTTTGCATAGGCTAGGCATCCCAAGTCTCCATGCGTCTCCAGCAACTCCGATGATTCTATGTCAAATTAATGTTGATATTGCGTCTCGGCTAGGTACTGATATGTCCGAACTACAACTTCAGTCACGTGTGTATTGTGATGCAGTTACAGCTGCCAGGTTGCACGTTAAGAGAAGGAATCTGCCATGAAAAACTCGCAATGCCAACAGATGGATGATGAATAAAGTGAAGACAGCTTACTGGAGCTATGCGATTCTCAGTGAGACATCCGTAGCTAAAATTCTGGATGCAATGAAGCGGAAACTTTATGTCGAATGCAGTCGGTTACTTCAGTTGTGTTCAGAATGCGGCGTACGCGGGAACCAAAGAAACTTTTTCAAATCGCTCAGCAATTTCCAACAGAGTATCCAAAATAGTGCTGTTTACGGTGATAGAAGCAAAAGAATATTGGGGTGGACTTTAAGGGTTACCCGCCCGTATGCTGAATGGATTACTGCTGAAGTCACCCGCCATGCCGTCACCTCGGGGACAAACTTTGCGGACATTACTGAAGAGGGTTTCGTCGAGACATAAACAGTTCGGAGAAGTCGGGTGTTAAATTTACACCACGAGAAGCTTACCAGAATACACCGTCGTTTACCACATAGCACAAAACAGGTCACTAGCCGACCCGAGGAATTTACACCCATTCTCATGGCAAGTATAACCTGTATTGCGAAAAGACTGTTTACTTTCTTGCTAATATTTAGCAAATCCATAGTGTTCATTATTAGTGGGAGGATCAGTGCGCAGTAAAAAAACTGCCGAGATGAATCAAAGGATTGCAAAGAGCAACTACCGAATAATGGGTAGTTTCAGGAGGGGCCAAAGAAATCTCCTTATATTGATCACGACGAGGCCTTTATAATCGATGTCCTACATCTGCGTCGCATAAATTGGAAACTATTCTAGCAACGTTTTTGACAAGATTAATGCAAGGGTGGCCCCTCACATTGTCTGTCCGTTCATCAAAGAGTATCAGTCTCTCTGAGCCAAGAGGGGGAGGATTCAATAAGTTCTCTGAATGATGCTATGGGTATGGACTACCTACGTGTTTAATGCGAGCTGATGACATAGAGTTGTATTGTGGTACTGATGGTCATCTTCATCATCATTCATCATCAGTGAACAATTATTGAAAAGGAAGCATTTAATCAGCTGAGCTCTGAGAACGACCGAAAAATAACACCTCGAAAATTAAGCGTTATTGCAAGCAATTAGTACGTAGATGGGAGATCGTTGAAAATATTTTATTTACACTTTTCGGTAAATTGCAAACAATAACGCTAGCTATCACCTACATTTTAACGTTATTATTTTATATTCAATCAGCTACCTATTACTAAATAGCTTTTTCCGTTGAACAAAAACAAAAGGTATAGCTCCCGCGTGGGTTGGACACTTTCGAGTAGTCGGCATGGGAAAAACCTTGCAGCATAGGAAATGTGGGGCAAAATTATTTCATTTATGACGTAAATTAGGTTGAAAGAAATAGAGTCTAGAACTATCTAACAATCTGAAAACCTATTTTGGAGCCTGAATAGACTATTTCTAAAAATTCAACATTGGCATTTCTCAGGAATCCACGTTCAACGCGACAAACCAGAGTAGCACGAGATACCTAATGGCAATCCAGAGTTCACTATTGTCAACCACTTTGGTAGAACTGTACTTACTATATGTATAGGCTGAAGGGTCAATAATTTACAGCTTTGCTTTCATGGCAGATAATACATTAGTCCACTCTCAATAATCGTTTGGCCATCTCCTAGCATCCTACTTTATTGCACTTATTTTAAACTGTTTGAAAATTCCGATATATATATATATTTGACGGCCCCTCAAATTCCCTTAGCGGACCTCATAAATACCCCACCCACCTATAAAAACAAATTAGGCTAGTTTATGGCTGTATGGTATTCAATGGTGGCTCCAATGATAGTTTTATGGAAAATAACAAAAACTCCCCTAATCGATCGGCCACCAAATAAATTGTATTTATAGAGTCCAAGCCACCCCTGTGGTAATAGATATTCCAATAACAAGCAAATTAAGATAACGAATCAAAAAATCAACATAAATAATTTCTGAAATTAGCTCTAATTTCAGGTGCGTTTGAATCACAACCAACCTTTTATTATCCTTCAACCTTTCAAGTAATAAAATAATTGAGAGAAAAAAATTTATTTGCTTTTCTGTTATTATCCATAACTTCTCTTGCTCGCCAAATGCCGCTAATTAGGCCTCATTTTAATTACCGTCCTAAACGCAACTCAATAGACAAACTTTCTAGACAGCTAGATACCCCAATAAACGCCAGGATATAATACGCTCCGCTATAAAGCACGCCGCCGGCGGGTTCTCAAACTGAGTATTGAATTCAAAACAGCAAACGACTTTCATCCCGACTGCTCATTCAGGTTCCCCATATCATATGGTAAGGGGAAAGGGCATTCAAATAAACGCCTGAACTTAGGACTGAAAACGGCTCCGCCATTCTCATGTCTGGTAATGAACGCATCCACAGTCCAGTCAGGATATTTACCTTCCATTAGGCTTAGATACATATGCTTAGTTTATGGGCATGAAATCGAAATTTATGGCTCCATAAAGTTCAAAACACCCAACCCCATAGCCCACCTGTATCATCGATGTTACTCACATGCGTATCCTTACCTGCAAGTCTACATGTATCTAGATAAGTATGTAAACCTATATGCATGGAATAACTTCAGGCTCCACCGAGCCCAAATAATTCGTTTGCTTTTACAACATCAGGTGAAGTTAATAAAATCAGTTCGTTTCGCTTTGCACGCTCACGAACATTCATTAGACAGGACATCACAAGAAGGATACATAGTCATTTGCATAATTTGAAATTCGCACAAAAGCAGACAAGTAATGAGAAAATTTGCAAATTCGCTCAAATTCCAGAGAACAATGTAACTAGGACGACTCGAGGAGGAGGTGAAGCTAATGTGACATATCTGAGAAAGGAATTAACTGGAAGAGGCGATATTTCGAGACTCATACTAGATGAACTGCTTCTGCTAATTTTCTTTCGGCGGAATGTTGAAAAGATAAAAAAGTTCACCACAGCAGTGGGAGAACAATCTGCGTTTCGTTGAATGTCGCATTCAATTCATCCTCGCAATTCCAACCTACTCCAGAGTTAATAACATTTATTGTTCCAGACTCTGCAAAGTTCAGTGGAATGACCGAGCTGGATATTGTCTCCGATTCACGATAGCTTTTTGCTCGCTGATTCTTAAATAGATTGGGGTGACTGTGCGGTCTGCATATTGTGATAGTACTAACTGAAACTATGAGCCAAATAATTTGAAGTCTCAATTCTTTCTAGAAAATTTCTATAAACTGCATTTTCTGCGCGATGCATGTTGTATAAGGGAAGAGAGGGAGTCGACGCCCAGCACGTTGTAGGTGGTAGCAGATGTCCCGCATATAGGAGGGAACTGAATCGCAAAACTAACTGAGGTTGATACAAACCTCACCCACTGCGGGGCAGTTCAAAACCTGCCACAAACTATTCGTGAGTCGAATGAGGCAATCTGCGGACCATACCAAAACTACCGTAGCGTTACGTGGATAATGGACACGTCTGACAAAGCCTCCAATTGGGCATGTTGAATACAAGCAATATATACAATGGGAGCTAATTTTGTAGGGACCAAAATCAACGGATTTGACATCTACAGCTGGTAAACTTCTCCTTGTGCAACAATAGCACAATATGTGGGATGCTTGAGAGTCTGGTGTTCGACGCTAGAGAGAACAGCCCTGAAATATTTGCCAGCGTGAGATTTATATTGGGGAAGCCGAGTGGCAAACACCGGGAGCCAAATCTTCATCGATAGCTTGCGCAACTGCACATTCTACTGGCCAACATTGGTTATACATATATCCACTTTCTGAGCTAGAGTGTTAGGTTCGATCGTTGACCTGGCATACTTTAGTATCTCATTGGCAAGAGAGATAGTCTGCGGTGTAACACTAAACCCCTAGCAAGCGACACTAAACCTCTAGTAAGCGAAAATCGAAAGCACAATAGAAGTGGGAGGAAGAAGAGGAGGAGGAGAAAAGGAGGAGGAGAAGAGGAGACATTTCTTCCGATGCTGGAAGAAATCACAAAACGACGAGATGACGCTAGAGTGGGTGAGTCAGTTGTGCCAACGTATAACTGAGACATGTAATGCTACAATGCCGGGGCCGCGTTTCCACTGCAATAGGAAACCAAACTTTTGGTGGAATCGGGAAATTCCGACGACAGAAGACAAGATTCAAGTGGTTCATAAGCATATTTGAATCGTACATGGTGCTTCCCGTTTAGGGAAAGGACCAGAAGTGGTTTCTATTATCGAAGCCCCAAAACCCACCTGTCGTGCCCGCTTCATATCATCCTACCTGCTGTTAGACACTATGATCAAAGATGTTGGAGAGGACTATATATAACAGCATGTTTCCGCTCATTTAATTAGCGGGTAGTCTATCGGGATAGCAGTATGAGTTTCGGTGAGCCCGATGTATGCTCGATGCAATAGCACCGTCATGACTTTTTCTCTGGGACGAAGCTGGCCGCATGACGAACCGATAGAAAACATCGTGATAGCTGATGGTCCCTAAGTTTCTGTATTGACGCCCCTTCTGTAGAACATGTATGATAGCGTGCTTGACCTTGGCGTGCCAAGAGAGGGAACGTTGATTCGTTCTGTAGACAACCTGACGATCGTCGTAGTTGAGGAGTACCCCCAAGGCGTGAAACTTTATGAAAGTGTAGTATAATTCCCAAAACGATCGTGAGCCCATACACTGGCTCAGTGTATCGAAAGATAGGTCGACGCAATTTCATACAGGACAGGATTACTTCCAGTATTTGAATTTCTTCGTATTGAACGAGTCTCCTGGTTGTCTCGAATGATATGCGTCACCCAAAAATTCGATACATATTATGTTTCAATGTCCGAATTCGCGGATGAAAAAAGGAGGTCAAACAAATCTGTCAGCATACTTATCAGGGCTCATATTTTCGATAGGAAAGGTTTAGGTTGAAGGTAATTTGGAGTGTTATAAACGCAACAATAATCGCAATACAAATAAATTTCGGTAACTAGATGGTCCCTGCTAGCCCGATGGACGGGTGAACACCAGGGCCCGTCCCGCGATATAATACTTCACAGTGGCCCCCGGAGTTGTGGAAGGAAAAGCGGGACGAATTCAGTGGTGGAGAATCTGACACATTGCTGCAACGTAGCGCAGTAATGCCATTTTAAAATTTCATCCACCACCCTCCGACAGTGTGAATGATTTTAACAGAAATATACACCTCAACTCCCCCCATTAAGCATCAAATAAAATCATTGCCTCAATAAATACAACCATTTTCGAGAAAAGTGCTTATGGCAGACAAACAAGGAGATAGATTCTACTTGGACTGGAAGGTGAAGGGAAAAAGGCTTCAAAACGAATTGCGACCGGCTCCAGTGACTATTACAGCAAAGAGGGAGATCTCATACATCAAAATTTAGGCGGACCGTTAGTCTGTCAATCAACCAACAACATCAAACCACACTAGTCAAACGGGAAAAATAAAGATAGGAGACGACGACTTTGAGACCGTTGATAATTTCTCCTATTTAGGGTCGAAAATCATAACCGATAACAGCTGCGAAGATGAAATTCGCGCACGATTTTTGACAGCCAACAGAGCCTGTTTCAGCTTACACAAACTTAGGTTCTTAACAAGAAAAATTGCAAACTCTTGGCCGCGTTCGAGAGAGGAATCTTCCGAAGAATTTTTTGGCCCCCTACATGAGTATGGACGATTGCGTAGCCTACATAACGATGAAATTTATGAGCGATACCATGACCGTCAGGTTGTGGATAAAATCCGGCTCAATAGGTTACGATGGGCGGGTCACTTAATCCGTATGGATGATTGGATGAGGATAATCCAGCTTGGAAAGTCTATAAGGGCAATATCTATGGTAGAAAAACAAAACGAGGCAGACCCTGCCTGAGATGGAGCGTTAGCGTAGGTCAGGACGCCAGACAGCTTTTAGGGATATCGAATTGGTGGACCTCGGCGCAAAACCGGGATGTCTGGAATTCCTAATTAAGGCAAGCCCAGACCGGATACCGGTTGTTGCGCCGTTGATGATGACGATGATGACGTTAGCCTGTGGTCAAAGGGTAGTATAGGTCCCAGGGCGAAACGTGGATTGGTACCCACGATGAAGCATAAAACCTGGGAAACGCCTGCTGAATCAACACCAACAGTTCTACTAACAAATCCTAATTCCACCTCCACGTGGTGACCGCTGAAAGTTCTCTCTACATGAAAAACTGCAGGCGAAGGAGGATGAAGGCGCGCCTAAGAACGGGACAGATTGTACCAACTGATCCTCCAAATTGGGGGTTGGGTAGGGCTGACAACCCTACACAGAAAACAACTTCTTATGAAGCCACTACAGGAGCCTCGGACTGGATGAATTTTACAATGATAAACCCGGCAACGAAAAAGGAATAACAACTTGTGCATTTTCTCATGGAACGTGCCTTCCCTGTATAAAAAATGGAGCTGCTGAGCAGCTAGCCGATACCACAATATGGGGCTGATGTAGCAGCATAACAGGAGATTTGTTAAGCAGGGACCGGTTTTCTGGAGAAGAGTCGCTGTACCATATATTAGAGTGGCCATTCAGTAAACCATGTGCTCGGAGTAGGTTTCTTAGTCAGCCAAAAATTGAAACCGGCTTTGAAAACATAAGCAAACGGCTATGCACTCTGCGCTTCCGAGGCAAATTTAGAAACATAAGTCTCATTAAAGTTCACGCCCCTGCAGAGGAGACTGCAGAGTCGGAGGAGGATATCTTCTACGAGACAGCAGAACGAACCTTCGGAGCCTGTCTCAGATATGATATCATACTTGGTGATTTTGACAACCAAGTAGGAAAGGAGCCCGTATTCAGGCGATACGTTGGCTCCCATAGCTTACATCAAAATACAAATTCATTCAATTAGCAGTGTTACATGAAATGGTTGTGGGAAGTATCTGGTTTGCGCGGAAAGCCGTCCACAAACGAACGTGGGCCTCTCCAGGCCGAACTACTTTCAACCAAATTGACCACGTGCTAATCGAACGTCGCCACCGCTCAGACTTGATGAATGTCAGAACATATGGGGGGGGCCAATAAGACTCGGATCACTATCTCGTTGGCATGGTGCTCAGCTCATATAACAACACCACCCAAAATCCCCTCTGACAATCAGGTGAGAGTTAACACTGAAGCTATCCACAAGACAGCCCTCCGCAACAGCTATAAGAGGGAAATGGATGGCGCAACAACCGCAGTCAACAGAGATCCTGAAGAAGAAGCATCAACAAATGCTCTTCACAATCACCTAAAGAACGTTATCATACATACGGCCACAAACATACTTGGCCCCAGCCGTAAAAGGAGCCGGGACGGCTGATTTGACAATGACTGTAAGCTAGCAACGGAACGGAAGAATGCCGCATACCTAGTAATGTTGCATTCTCAAAGAGCGTGAGCACGCGCGGAGACTTACCACAAGGGCGGACGAGAAAAGGAAGCCTGGGAAAACCAAAAGGTCTGTGAACTCGTAAAGTAAAGGGAGCAACCACACCAGACGCGCAACTTTTACCAACAAATCAGCAGACGAAGCCTTATACACCTCGATGCTTATCTAGTCGGGACAAAGAGGGAAATATAATTTGCGACAGAATGGGTATAATAAAGCGACCAAAGAGGCTTCACTCCAGGCAAATCAGCAACAGATCAGATTTTTTCTGTGCGGCAACCGATGGAAAAACTGTTGGAATATGGACAACAGTTGCACTATCTATTCATCGACTTTAAAGCCGCCTATGATAGCATAGCCAGGGTAAAACTGTACACGACATGAGAGAATTCGATATCCTGACGAAATTGATAAGACTGACTAGGCTGACAATGAAAAATGTGCGAGGCCAGTTAAAAGCGGCAGGATCACTCTCAAGACCATTCGACATCAACAACGGTCTACGACAAGGGGATGCCCTATCATGCGTCCTCTTTAACCTGGCCCTCGAGAAAGTGATCCGTCATGCTGAGGTAAATGCAAGAGGTACGATCCTCTTTCAGTCCACCCAACTACTGGCCTAAGCTGACAATATCGACACCATGGGAAGAACCACCCGAAACGTACAAACTGCCTTCATCCAGATCGAGCAGGCGGCAATTGAGGCGAGATTTGGGGTTGCGTATCAATGAAGGCAAGATAAAATATATGGTGACAACGTCAGCACCAAAAACCAACCAACCAACAACATCAAATCGCACTGGTCAAACGGAAAGAATTAAGATAGATAAGCTTGAGACCATGGACAATTTCTTCTATTTAGGGTCAAAGGTTAGAATCGATAATAGCTGCGACGATGAAATCCCCGCACGGTTGTTGGCAGCCAACAGAGCTTATTTCAGCTTACAAAAACTGTTCCGCTCGAAACATCTCACTGTACATGGGAATGATCTTGCCAGTCCTCATATATTCCTCGGAGACTTGCAAGTTGTTAGCCGCGTTCCAGAGGAGAATCCTGGCAAAAATAATGCCGAACATCGGAGGGCCACGGTATACTTGTATGCTATTTATTGCCAAGGTGGTGAGCTCGATCGTGCTTTATGCCGTCTCTACTTGGGGAGAGGCATTTCCCATAGATTTATTCCCATGTAATGCTCACAAACTGATGGTGGTCTATAGAATGACATCCCTAAGGGTGTGTTCTGCCTTCAGAACCGTCTCAGATGAGTCTGTACTCGTTACCTTGGGGATGATTTCAATTGACATCTTGGCGGATGAGATGACGAGTATGTACAATCTGACGTCAGTGTGTCCTTTTTCGCAGCAAAGAACGCCGAAAGGGAGAGATCTGTAAATAGATGGCAGAAGCGTTGGGATTGGGGTTTAAATGTAATTAAAGCGTTCTTTTGCAAGAATTCTTTGTATCTCGTTTATCCCAAATCCTCACCTAATGTTATCTGGTATCTTCTTTCAATCATTATTTTAAGAATAAAAGTTTAACTTAAAAAAATATTTCTGCTTTCAGGCGCCAGGACTCTTTTGTGGGGCTTTTGTTAAAAAGAAATTCCCAGGACTCAACAAATTTAAAAATTGGTATCGTACTTATGTACAACGATGGGAAATTAATAGCTTTGATATTTTCGATTTTGAAATTTTAAGAATTTCAATTTCTTTCCTTGCTGAGTCCGCGAATATAATTTCATAGGTCCCAATGAGTGCTGAAGTAGCTTTGTAGAAAGAATTCGCTGGAAATCCGTGGTGGATGCTGTGTACCGACTGCTTCTGCAGTTTACACAGGAGGTGTCTTCCTTGCCTTCCGAGGGAGTATCCTATAGTTGAAGGTTAGAGTGATAAAGTGTGAAATGCTGAAGAATCGCTTTGCTACTGCTGTGCAGTCCCATAATAGAATCGTCACAGTAGGTCTTTACAATTTGGCGGGTGATTTTCCCCAACCCTTAGCTCAAGAATCTCAATAACTTGGAAACTTGATTGAGGAAAGGTCACTAACCTGCCATAATATTTCTTAATTTCTATTTTAAATTGATTGTCCTCAGCGTACGCAACATGATAATAAATCACGTTTCATAAATGGAAGGGACATACACGCGTATCCACTTTTTGGTTTTATCAAAGTGTCAAGACAACAAATGGTTTTCTCTCACATCTCCCAGCCCCTTCCCTAAGATCTAGCCAAAGAAAGCAAGCCAGATTACGGTCTCCACACATGTCAAGTCTTCACAATCCCCACAATAAATCACATT
Organism: Hermetia illucens; assembly: GCF_905115235.1. NCBI lineage: Eukaryota > Metazoa > Arthropoda > Insecta > Diptera > Stratiomyidae > Hermetia > Hermetia illucens. The sequence goes on from NC_051852.1 coordinate 118,593,341, forward strand.
TAAATTTAACTTTATATTGTAGACACGAAGCAATTGTAAAAGAATGTAATGGAATGAAAAAATGGAAGCTATTCTCGAGACGACCATATTTTACTCCTTGTAAGGCACAAGTCGGCCGACTTTCCATTTACATTCACTACTTTCCAGCAGGAGAAATTACCTGGGTCGTAAATTCAATTTAGTAAGAAATATATGCAACAATTTTTTGTCGGGACAATAGGTTGTGTGTGGCCATTAGTATCAGTCACTCTAATTTCCATCTGGTCAATTCATTATTCACTTCACTGCAGCTGACGCTGTAAATATTCCCACAGTTTGCAAGTTAGGTCAGATTTCTCTGTCATGGGGTGGTAATCCTTGCTGTATAGTAACATTGTTTAAGCAAGGAGGATGCACGTAGCATGTGTGTAATTATACATAATGACTCGCTAAGTGTGAGTGGTATCCAATTATTCAAATTATCATAGATTCATATTATAGCCTTCCTGGAGAAATACTGGGCTTTCTCCCTGGACTAATTGCTGCATTTTCGATTTAATCATCCCTTGCTCAAGGGCTGTAATGGAAAACGGCGTGCCCATTTGTGTTGTAGTGTTTTATAATTAAAACATGTACTCATATTAATTGGATAATTGTTTCCCACAGTGGAAACATGAAATGATTTCGTCTTTCATGATGAATAGCTGGAATTAAAGAGAGAAAGGGGCGGCATTTCGAAATATGCTTTAAACAAGAAACGTTTTCGTTTTATTTTCATATCCTCATTACATCCTTTTATTCAGAGCACAATGAGGACTGATTACAATGGAATAAAATGGGAAAACGGTTTAAAACCAAAAGGCTGGAGCGGGTTGAAAGTGGCTTCGAGAGGCTCCATAAATCTGTGCATGAGTATCTTCGTAAATGCAAGCTGCAAACACAAGTGGATAAGAAGCACCAGCAGATACTTTGATAGCAAAATTGAAATAAATCGAATGCAATTGGGAAAGCACCCTTAGAGACTTTACCATTGTTCTGAAGAAAAATTCGAACTATAGAACAAAGTCAACAAGGGCGTATTACTATATGGATAAGCCGATTGGCAAAGCTGACGTTGGATGACAAATCGCTCCAGCCCTTGAATCTTCATTATGATCAAATTTTTAACAGTCCTGACAATAGTAATGCCCGCGGTTTGATGTCCAAAATTTTATTCGCCTTGTCTAGTATATTTTATAATTCGCAATATTTCTTTATTAAGGTTTTGTGTGAAACATGCTCGTGTTAACATTCGTGTTTCTCTCGCGCTCATTCTTCCTGCCTAAGTTTCTTAACAATGGCTGCAATCATCTTTTCGAATTTGGTTCATATCCCCTTTGCTTTCACCATATGTTCCATTATATTTTCGGGTGTAAAGTGCTCCCCGGTTGTAGCTTCCAATACAGCCCTCTGAGCTGCGAATCTTGGGCAATGAAATAAAACGTGTTCTGCGTCCTCTGCAATATTCGGGCATTTTGGACAATGTGGCGAATAATTATGCCAAATCGAAATCGTGGGGTCGCTCGATCAATTTCCGGATATCCCATATGATTCTGTGAATCCAACGGCTTTTTTCTGACTTTTCCCCTGCCATTCCGCGAGGAGATTCTCCGGTAAGATACGTTCGATCGTAAATTCCTTCGCCAGGATCATTCCTGCTATCAAACAGGCTGCTTCATTGGATATTGTCCTGTAAGCGCAACATACTGGGAGTGCACTTATGCGATACGAAACTCTAATCTTTCCCTTATTTTTTTATATTTTTCAGTGCATCTGCCTACACAGTAGAATCGAACTGACCATCCTCGAATACGGAGTCGAGGGCGTGGCCTTATGCCAACTATATTTGGTAACATTCTCGCAATAAGCGCCCCGATGTTATGTATCTTAGTTGAGGGTGCACATTCTATCTGAAGTTTAGCGCAGGCTTGGAATGAATTGTTTGCGTTCCTACTTTGATCTTCATGGAAGTGCACTTTCTCCGCTTGGTAATAAGTACTACTTTCATCTTATGCACTGCGAGCTGTAGACTAGCACTTTCTAACCAGGATTTAATCTCATAGACTGCTTTATTTGCAAAGCTCGACTTCTACGAGGGGACATGCAACAACCGTCACACCGATGTCCTCCGCGAAACCAATGGAGATCACACCAGTAGGAAAGTCTAGTGTAAGTACTCCGTTAGCATAATAATTCGCAAGGGCGGCCTCAGGACGGACCCTTGTGGAACTCCGCATGTCGTTTGGTATAATTTCATTCCTTCATCTGATTCACAGCATAGAAACCTATCGGTTAGGAAGTCGACAATGATACAAACCAGGTACTTCGGCACGCCTAAGTTGATTAAGGACTCGAGTATCTTGCCCTATCCCGCGGAATTGAATGCATTCTTCACATCGAGTGTGATCACGGCAAAACGTTTGTCCTTATCAAGTCTTAGCTGTGTTAGCCACCACAACAACTGCATCCGTTGTAAACCGCCCCTTTCGAAAACCGCACTGATTTTCAGAAAGACCACCATCCTTTTCAGCAATTGGAAGTAATCTGTTATAGATTGTTCGTTCGAATCGTTTGGCAGTATTATTTGGAAGGCATATCGGACTGTAGCACGAAGCTTCACCCAAAAGTTTGTTTGGCTTGGAGACTAGTATTAGTTTCTGCTTCTTTCCATTGTGTAGGAAATGCTCCTTCTTTAAGGCATTTGGTGAATGCCTAATCAAACATATTTGGCGCTATTTTCATTGCTGCCTTGATGGTTTTATTGAGGATGCTATCCAAGCCAGTAGTTAGAGTTGCGTTTCCGAGAGTATGCTCGTCTTGGTATGGAAGCGTCACATGTTCGGTTTATCTGTTGGGACAGCTACGATGCTTTTTCTATGGCTGTTCCAGTAAGCTCGGTGTTCCACTGCAATACCTCCAGAAATGTATCCTCATCAAGTCCTCTTGATGGCTAGCCTGGTTTCTTCAGGTTAGGATTTATTGTTCTGCGTCCTTTACCAGTAGTGATATATATCGCCTGGTGGTGGCTGTGCGTGTATTCTTCCCTAACATGTGTAGACGCTTGACTAGTAAATCACTTACGAAAGTAAGATCTATAACGGGGCCTTGCTCTCCACACTTAAAGGTGTTTATGCTTCCGATTTTAGCCAGGGTGACGTTTAGGCAAAAGAAAAGAGAGTAGGATTCTTCTGACTTTCCCACTCTATTGCCCAAGCGTTGAATTCGCCAGCAATAATTTTGGGGTTGCAATCTTTGGCGTCCCTCGCCTCTACCATGTTGCAATACTCTGGTATTGCCATATTTGGAGCGGCATAACAGCTGTAAATCGAGAGGTCATCGATCTTAAAAATCTTACAAAATCGTGTTCGCGGTGCTTCATTGCTTGCTAAGGCTCGATTATCGCAAGACCACACCACAGCCTTTCCACTTATGTATGTTTCCCAAACGCCGTGATGGAGGCTTTTGTATTGTTCGCAGACAATAGTAACATCGATTTTCTCTTCATACACTTTCTGTCCTGGCAGGTTCTGGGCGGCTTAACAGTGATTTAGATTCAGCCGGATGACTCTCATTTACGTATGGTGCTTAAAGCAATCCTGTAGGCTGGACACCTGGAACAACCCGTTATGTGGTTGCAATGACGATTTTTGGTTTCCCTGCATAGAAGGCAGTGAGGGTTGTTACTGCAGTTCTTCACCAAAAGATTTTCCCCTCCACATCCTCGACACAGTTTAGATCTATCAGTGGTGCTAATGCAATCCTTCGCCATATGTCCAAATCCGAGGCATTTGAAACACAAATTTCCTCCTTGATAGTGACCTCCTCAAGATGTTTACACTCCATCGTAAGCATTAGCCGACTTACGCGGACGGTCGCTTGTTTTCCAAGTGAAGTCTTTATATTCTTCTGTAGGTCAACCTTCGTTTTGTGCTCGCCTAATTTGTGTTACCATACATTGTCGCTAAGCTCCTTCAACGTAGGATCAGCCTTCACCATTCGTAAAATATCAGCATAGGATATATCCTGTTTTGTTGTTATTACCAACGCTTCTTCATGGTTTCGTTTTGTAATAATTTTCCCTGCTTCACCTCGAACAGACAGAGAAACGTATGTTCGACACACGCATTTTTCCCGGAAACGGTTGTAGCAATTCGCACCAAATTTCGAGAAAAGGTGGGAACTGTGAACGCTCACGCATATAATAAGTTACATAATTTTACATCGAATTTAAGGGGGTGTTCCCATATATGCATCAAATATATTCATCTGGTTTATCGAATGAAAGTAGTATTATTCGTACTTTCCGAAGCCCGTCTTAGTTTTGACATTTGTTGGAAAGGTGGGGAGTGCGAGGGGTCGCAAGTGATCATTTTTTAAACGGACCCCTTCTCAGAAACTACCAAACACAAAAATCTGAAAAAAATAAAAAGGCTGTCACTATATGCTGCCTACGCTCCGAAATATATTTCATACCCATATCTATTCAAATTAAGTTAATAATAGTAGATTACTATAATTTTTAGTAATTGACTGCAAGCCCCCTTAAGTTCATTCTAGCACCACGAAATTTTGCTACAATGTAGGGTATAACATACAGCATGCTTTTACCAAGTTTTTCCAACCACCAAGTCGTATTATTACTAACAAAATTATGATGGTTCAAAGATTTCGATTCTTTGCAAATGCAAGACTGCATGTGCATCTCACATAAACTATGCATATATTACGTGCTACGTACTAATGGTTTAAATGTAAACTCAAATATAAAAGAAATACACGAAACCTTTCATACCACAAGCGTCCAGCTTCCGGTTTCCCAACTTATTGTATTCTTGATGAAGCTGCCCGTATCCAAATTGGTTTCTATTTCGCTGACTGCCCCTTCTGCTTTGTGGCATTCTCTCTTCAGAGTTCTATCAAAAGTTCGAAACTCGCTTCTGGGATACAGTACACCTTGGCATGGCCGTCACTTTTCGCCGATCTATAAAGCTTCATCTTCCGCGTTTCCTTCAAGCGCTGTATTTTACTGCAGAACTTCTTCGAAAATCTACTCATTAAACTTATTGGCTGCCCATCTTTCAGCTGTCATCAGGGACCACCCCATTCGAGAATCATGTACGATTTCACTGATGTACTACTGGAGATCCCTAGCTAACACATCCCAATCAAATGTGACATCTATTATGGACCCTACTTCTCTCTTTCGGAGGGTTCACGCATCCAGTGTTCGCAGCTATAAGATTCAGACGAGAAATAGCTTCGAGTAATATACGTTCTCTTGCGTTTGTTTCTCGGCTGCCCCATTCCTCAGCCCATGCGTTAAAATCGTCAATTACTATCTTAGGGCTATGGTCCTTTGCATCCACTACTAGCATCTCCACCAAAGAATGGAACTCCGTCCTTGTAATGCGTGGTTCCGCATCATCATCATCATCAACGGCGCAACAACCGGTATCCGATCTAGGCCTGCCTTTATAAGGAACTCCAGATATTCCGGTTTTGCGCCGAGGTCCACCGATTCGATATCCCTAAAAGCTGTCTGACGTGGTTCCGCATAGCAACAGAACAACAGATTTCCGCCTATTTTTGCTCCAATGGAGCCACTCTCGAGAAATTTCGTGGTTCCTTCTATGGCTCGATTTCCGTATGTCCATATCGCTGCTTTTCCGCTCTTATCTGCGACTTTGCTAAACCCGACATGTACTGCTGCCTGTGATGTGGGCGTTGTCAATATCATTTATTTGCCTGCAGAACAGACAATTGGGTTTGGGGTCTGTCTGTCTGTCACACCTGATTTATTCGGAAATGGCTGAACCGATTGTGACGAAATTTGGTGAAAACGTGTGATATATTAATCCCTTTACATATAGCTAGTTGTGCTATTTTGTGGGTAGTTTAAGGGGGGCTCCCTATACATGCGAAAGAGGAGTGTAAATTTTTTTTCTCAGAATATGGCTATGCGGGGTATCAAATGAAAGGACTTAATTAGTACTTTTCGAAACTTATTCTATATTTTATTTCGGGTGAAATTTGGGGGCGTGAGAGCTTAAAATATGACTCTCAAAAAGTGTAACAGGTTTGTTTGTTTGTTTAGCGTGAGCATAATATCTATGTCTGTAATATGCACTTATATATTGTAGTTTGAAAAAATCTGAAGCAATATTTTCGGTTTCTAGCCATGTATGAATAGAAAAAGCCGCTTCGCCAGCTTCCGGTATTCCCACTTGTTTTCTAATGTGATATACCCCTTACCTTTTAGAATATACTTCTTTAAATTCGTTAAATTTCCTAATACCCATCCCGACCATTGCTTATATATATGCTTCCAAAAATGAGATAGTCCAGCGTCTCTATAATAGAACCAAAAATTCTGACCTAGTCGTTGTCCACTGGCTCTTTCATTATGAGCTTTTTATAAGCTTGGGTGGTAATTATACCATCGTGAATGTCACACATAAATCCCTAGGTTTCAGTAAAGAGCTTCTCAATGTACAGCCATCTGCTTGGCAAGTGCAGATCGGCAAATGGCTTTTAGAGGCAACTCACGTCTATACCGTGCCCTGTAGCATCTTTCAGTAACCATGAAAGGAGGTTCAGTGCCATACAGAACCAGAGAGGATTTAACGAAGCCCACTGAAAGAAGCGCAACAACCCCTTACCCATATCGAATCATCAATTAAAGACTTCGGGTACCTTTAATGGATTACATTATAAGTAGGCTGCTCTTCAGAGAAAACTTCATCATCAGGGCGTACTAGGGTCTTCCGACAGTGAAATCCAAATCAAAGGTTCAGAGCTAGTAGTGCTGGTGGTAATACAAACTGGTAAGCCAGTGCAGAGACAAACTGAACAGTCCGGGTGGTTCTCTAAAAGACCCCCCGCTGGATTTTCAGACAGAGAAATATGGAGGGAACTAGGCAGGCGGCAAACTGGTCATAAAGGATATCTTGAGTGCCCCCATCAACTAACAACATTAGTTGCCATCTGTTGATTTTAGATGCACACAATCACTGTCTGCGCTATGTCGAGAAAGATTGGATCCTTCCGCTGTAAAACCCAGTCATGAGACTTTCTAGGTCAGATACCTTTTCCGCATTTGCTAGATTATCTAAGAGGGAATATATATGTATCGAATACTGCATGGCAAGCAAATGTTACCAGCTAGAAATGTGTTAACTATAGAGAAGTATAGCCAAAAATGGCCAAGAAAGGGATGAAGAAAAAGAGAAAAACCGACGCCCGATACTATTACGGTTTAAAAGAGCCAAAAAAAGTCAAAAATTAAGAGAACTCAAAATAGCGATCCATCCAGATGAAACCATCTGTGAGGCTCTGAGCGGGCTTGCGGGGTTTGGAAGTTATCGTACTATCATCGAATGCAAAGATATCGAAAAGATTAACACCGACATAGTTGAGCGAATTCGCTTTCAATTTGAAATGTGGGTAACATTGCTCCTACGGAAAATATCCTTCGAAAAAGCACACAGTGTTTTTGCCTGCAGCACTTGTTCTACCTGGACGATCCGCATATACGAATACGCAACGCCTCCTGCTAGATAGTATGAATACTCCCATATTAAAAGTATTGAAGAATTCTTTTATATTTGACACGCCTTGTCCTGGACACATTATCTGCTAGATATTTTTAAATACTTTCGTCTGTGTTGTGCTGGACACGCTTCATTCAGAATGCGAAACGCCTGCTGCTGTGATGTGAATTCTCTTTTAAATTATTTAGGCAAGAATTCTTTTGGTTCTGATACGCAAGATACTGGATACGCTAGCTGCTGGATAGTATAAATAGAGCTTTAGAGGCGCAGAGTAACAAATATGCTAACGCCAGAGCACATAGACTTCTCGGAACACTTACATCTTTAGAAATAGAACCAGGAAATAAAAGTACTTAGAGCAAAATGGCCCTAAACCAGAAGAAACTTTCAACGATCCAAAAGAAGACTGAACTTTTAGCAGCTGCTTTTAAACAATTGAGGTACGATCAGCGGAAAGGGATCAAAGGAATCGGAAGCCCTTCAAAAATCTCTATCTTTTGGACGAATCTGACGAATTATTTTGCTCAAAATATGCAAAAGTAAACAAGCAAACTATTGTTCACACGAGACTAGATACAGTTGTATCTGTCACGCTTCGATGAAAAGATGTCCCTAAAAGTGGGACGAATAACTTTTGGTTTCGCCGCCAAGGGAACAAATGAGATCCTTTAATCTTCCACCGAATGTGCTTTCTGGATACCATCGGGAAGACCAAAAAAGTGTCCGGACAGCTGAGTGGTTAGAGCACAATGCTGTCATACGGAAGGTCGCGGTTCAAATTTCACTGCTGGCAGTGGGGGGGTGCTAGGATACCAGTTGAGGGTGGGCGACCGCAATACTGACCACATTGCCTGCCACTGTACTGTAATTCTGTAGTGTGCTGTTACGGTCTTAAATGAAGTGTTCTAACACATTTCATGGTCCAGATCCAACATGGATTGTTGCGCGGATGATTATTATATTATTACTATTATCGGAAAGACCGCTGCCTGAGCAGCGAGGACAAGCTAGGCCTGTCTCAGCAGTAAAAGTAATTGATTTCGCAAACGACATTGTCGTGATTGTTGTGGCAATCCACAGAGCGAATGAACCAATAAGGATAATCAAAGTCGAAAGACCCTAGAATATATCAAAATGCACTTTGGAAGCCATACCACATGATGCAAGAATTTAATCAAATACTTAGGAGTAATGTCTCGAGCCGACCCCGCTTGTGAACGGGACAAAGGCTGAAGAAAAAGAAGAAGACTTAGGGGTAATGTCTGATAGTAGAGTAAAATCAAAAATGCACGTCGAATCCGTAGAAAAAAAAAGCGTCACTGTTGCAGTAAGCGCTTTCGCGAGTGTTACAAAATACCCGTAGACGCAAAAATATTTGGGAAGTGTCTCTAACTCAAGTGATCTGCTCGGCCCTGCTTTTCTGTATGGGCTTCGGCATTCACGGACCAACGAAATCAGAAGAAGCCTGTCACGGTCATACAATATATGTACCCTGAGGTCAGCGGTTTGTGGTGCAAGTCTTTCGGAGATTCGTAGTATTCATCACGAGGCTAGTATGTGGAACTTGAAGTGAGCTTGCAAGAAATACCAAGAACCATGAGAAAGATTGAAACTTTATAGAATCCTTACATTACAAAAGAAGTATAAAATTTTATTACTATCACGGACAAAGAAATATATTCAGAACGGAAACATTTTTCCCGGAACTTGCAAAAGGAGACTACTATTTAAGTGACAACGGGTTAACCACTTTTAATATTAACCATATTGATTCCACCCACTCTCTGAAATACTTAGATATCAGATACATTCAGACCACCGACAAGAATGAAGAAACAGTGTAATGAATATACGAGGAGTCAACTTATAAGCTAAGACACTGCTTCTTTGTTGACGAATAGGCTGCAATACAACCTACTGTAACAGGTTATTTGCATAATTTCAAAACAGACAAACGTCCACTCATAAAACTGTGACACAGTGTAGCAATCGCCATATCTTCCGGTGAAAATAACTTATTCTTAAATGGTTTGTGGATAAAGATAATTTTTTCCAGTCTCACGACCTCATAGCAACTGTGAAATATTACTGGCAATCTCCCAATTTTTAAACATTTGACACAATATAGATCACATCAAATGGTCTCTAAAAGGCAAACAGATGTCCTTCAGTGAAAATACGGTGGATTGACACCATTAATTCCCAGAGCCAGGTGTCATTTGACTCTGACTATACTTTCATGGTAACATGCAGATAACGAACATTGCCAGCATGTAGCCAACCGAAAAACAGGACACAAATGCTCTTCCAAATAACTACGAAATGGACTATCATCTCCTAGCAAGTGTCAACGATAAAAACGACAACTTATGAAGTCCTGCTTTCTCATTCGGAAAAAGCTTGCCTTCGATCCGAAAACATCGATAAGCGCTAAATGATTGTACCCAACAGATGCGGAGTCTGAAGGACTAAAAATGCTTGTTACCCGTGGATCGAGACTGCCGACTGCCAGACGAGGAGAGAAGAGAGTAGAAAAAGGATCCTTTTTCTGGGCTTTTTGTGAGAAGTGGCAGTAGCATTTTTTCGGTTCACTGCTAACGACATTCGCACATTTTGTTTGTACTGAAGTGCTATTCGATCATATAAGCGTAACGATGGAAATTAGCTGCAGAAGATTGAAAGATTTTACGCCGTTCTCTAAAATTTGAAGGACTAAATCGTCGACCCTATTGGAAGCCATTTAGATTTTTTGCATGTTTCTAGGATTGGCCCATGGAATGTGAGGCAAAAACCAACCCTTACATTCAGATACACTTTTCGTATCTAAAACACTATTTGAATATTTCCAAGGGTTCGAAGCCTCTCCAACTAAGAGATACTCAAGATCCTGAGTATGCATACGATTCGTCCCAGCTTCTTATGCAATCCTAAAACTGATAGTTCAAAAAATATTTAGGATGTTTCAAGGAAACGGACTTGTAATAAGGGAGCTCCTGTTGTCAACAAATTCCATCCTTTCATTAAAAATCTGAGGAGCATTAATGAGAAATTGCTTCCGCGACACACTTCAAATACTGCGAACCCTTTTTAAAGCTTGAAATACGTATCCGAAAAACGAGGTCAATTGCAAATTGAAAATGTAAATATTTTCCATTCTAATTGGAAACGGTAACAGAGAAATTTTCATTTGAATCGATTCAATCGTCGACCCGAGTAAGCTACGTAATAGATATCCTTTTCAATTTGATAGTATAACCACCTTTTCCCTGTTTTCAAAGGAGTTCCCAGAGTAAAATCAATCACATGAATAAATTCAAACGTTGGGAAGTTCAATTTGTCCTGGATAGAGTCCCCTATCAATATTTGAAGAGCACTTGAGGAGGACGACCCCGACTTAGTATTTTTAGTCACGGATATAGCTCTTGAAAAGAGAATTTAAAATAGTACGGGACCAGATGTATCCTTTCATAAGGTATTTTTAGCCGGCATTCTCCGGTCTTGTGGTGGAATATTAGTTTCATCGATAACACCGACATCATCAATAAATCATTCAAATGTTGTGGTGGACGGTTCCGTCTTTCGCATGCGATAGGTCTTTGAAACTAGTTAGCTATGCACGAGTGGGAGGAGCATATTTAACGCTTGCAGCAAAATCCTTCTGCATGAATTCCGTGTTAATCACTTAACTCTAACATTCCGGAGGTTCTCTCCACCTTCCTCGCATTTCCTGAAATTTAATCTCAGAATTCTCAACAACTTTAATATTCACTTATGAAGTAGTTCAATTTTTCAACCCTCCACTAAGTCCTTGAGAATTGTGCATACACTTTAGCCTTTTCCCACAACATTGCAGACGACGACGAAGGATGCACAGCAAAAAGTTTACCGCGAAAAAAACGGAAAGAAGTAACCTTTCCAGGTGGTCGTGTTCGTGAATAGTTTTGAAATTAAAATGAAGGTGGTATGTACTGGCAGCTGAATCTAACCGACCCACAGGACGATGGTCTAGGGACAGCGACTGAGCTTGCCATTTGGCTAATGAAAAATAAACGTTACTTAACCCACAAAAGGGATGTGAATGCAAACTCTCCCGGGGCTATCTTATTATAAATATCAACCAGCAAAACACCGTCTGGCTGGAGAAATAGCAGGATAGGGTTTCATGGAAAGGTTATCCCGTATCCTATTCTGTGTGTTCAGGTCTTTTTGTAGATCCTTCGTTACTTGCTCTGTTCGTGTTGCATTTACGTAGCTAGTGTTATTCCTATTACAGTGGATTTTTCTTTTATTATGCAGAGCGATTTGAATCTGATTTGCGGAGAGCATATAAATTTTCTCTTTTGTTTTACAAGTAATTTTCAACATGCAAAATGGGTACCATAGAAAATTTAAAGCGCACGCCATTGTTGGTTCTTTTAAATGAAGTAGAAGAAAAACAAAGAACGTTGCCGGGTAGCATTCGGAACTTATTTGCATACAAACACTGAAACACCACCTCTACCCCAATATTTTCCTGCTAAAATACGTTTGCAAAAATAATTGTATTTAATCAACGAAATCTTTGCAGTCTTCATTACCGGCTACGAACGTAGCGAATTCCCTGGGTTACGCAGCACTAAGAAACTGGCGAAAATTTATTTCAAGTTCAAATGAGAAACAAGTCGGGAAACCGGAAGCTTGACGCTTCAGGTATAAAAGGTTTTGTGTTTCCCTTTATGAGGAGCATAACGTAGTTCTCCATTGGCTTATAGCATTGACCCGAGATATTGAAATCGTTCAGTTCTGGGCAGGTTACTGCCATTGCCAGAACTGAGCGATTTAAATATCTCGTGTCAATGCTATCTGCCAATGGAGCTTGCGTAATGAAATTATTTCACACATTAACGCAATCTGGATGAAATGGCATTCCCCAACTGGTGTTCTTTGTGATCGACGTATCAGCGCACGTCCCAAATCTAAAATTTACTGCAATGTCGTCCGTCCGCCGCTCTCTATAGTTCTGAGTATTGGCCGACTATAAAGGCCAATGAACGGCGTCTTGCGGTAATGGGGACGAAGATGTTGCATTGCACTGGTGGCGTGACACGTTTTGATTACGTCTGAAATAAGAATATCCGCGATCGAAAGGGTTTGCACCGATCGTGGAAACACTGCAAGAGAGGCGTTTTCGATGGTGTGGTGACGTAATTCACACTAACGAGAAGTCAACAAACAGTATTGGTCAGAACATCGAAAGCAATGGTAAGCAACGAAAAAGCCGGCCAAAACAATGGTGGCTTGATACGTTGGATGGGGATTTAAAGGTCTCAAGATTACATCCTAATCAGGCATTTGATAAAATAAAATGACGCAACCGATCACCACAGGCCGACCCCGCTTGTGAACTAATGGCTGAACAAAAAGTAAAAGATGTGAGGAACGACGAGTGCACGACAGGTCCGTGTAATATAGCTAAAAATTCCATTGCCCTCTATTTTCTAGAAAGCGATTTAAATAAATCATTTGATGCAAAGCCCTGTGTTGATAATGGTCAACCTCATACGCCCCACACCCTGAGTTTAATATTATTAGCAAATGCCAACGATTTAACCAACATCAAATATAAACAAGTCGGGAAACCGGAAGCTATTCTCTTCAGGTATGAAAGGTTTTGTGTATTTCCTTTATGAAGAGATTTGGGTGTGCATTTGTCCCATTAGCATATAGCACGTAAAATATGCATATATTATGTGAAAATAGCCACTTTCAAGTGATATTGACATTCACAGTCTTGAATTTGCAGAGGAGCGCAGATTTGACCTAGTATAACTTTGTTAGTAATAGTGCGATTTTCACCAAATTTGGCAAGATCATGATCATTATGTTAGCCTACATTTTTGCAAAATTTTGTGATTCTATGGGGAACTTAAGGGGAGTTTTCCTGTCAATTACTAAAAATTATAGTAATATACTATTATTAACTTTATTTGAAAAGGTATCGATATGGAGGGTATTTCGGAGCCTAGGCACCATATAGTGGCAGCCCCCTGATTTTTTCCAGATTTTTCGGTTGGGTAGTTCCTGAGAATGGGTTTGTTAAAAAAATTACCACTTTCAATCCCCCGCACTCCCTACCTTTTCCGCAAAAGTCAAAACTAATACCGGCTTCGAGAAGTACTAACCGAGACCTTTAATTTGACACCCCACATGACTATATTTGATGAAAAAAAAATTTATACCCCCCTTTTGCATGTATGGGAACCCGCGCTTAAATTCGTCGTAATAGGATGTAACTCGCTGTATGCGTGAGCGTTCACAGTTCCCACCTTTCTACCAAATTTGGTATCAGTCGCTATAACCGTCTCCGAGAAAAATGCGTGTGACGGACAGACAAACAGACAGACAGACAGACAGACAGACGGACAGACAGACAGACAGTAAACCGATTTTAATAAGGTTTTGTTTTACAAACAAAACCTTAAAAAATGAGGGTATAGTCGCCATAGCAGGGTAGGGTGAAGAATACCTTCGTTTGTTAGGGAGCAGATGGAGTTAAAATTTAAATCAGCTACCCACGCTTAGATCGATACATTCTCACTAGCTAGTTCTAATTAGTGAAAGTTTTCTTCAGTTTCCGTAATCTTTGATTAAGATGGCAGAATGTAAGAGGGATGGGGTTCCATAAGATAACATATTTGAAATAATAAAAAGAAAGAGAATGTGAGTATACAAAAATTTAATTGGAAAATATGAGAGAGCCGGTTTGACACTTTTCAACTGACTCACTCTCTCGCTCCAGCGTCTTTTCGACCTCCAGTGACGGGCACCAAGTACGTCTTTGGTTATCTACCGGGATTTATGACAACCTCTCTCCTGATCTAGAAGTCATCCCAAGGGTAAGGATGAGTACGCAAAACGTTGTGGTCTATTGTACTCAATGCTCGCCTTTTAGAATTTCCCAGATTCGCAAACTTTTCATTAATGGATATCACGGATCGGCTGGTACCAAATAGCCTCCGGTCCGTAGCTCCCATTGCAGACCGTCTTCTTCGAGTACGTGGGGACGATACTCCGCCACCATTTGATTGTAACTAGCCCGGTGCACCGAACAGCAACTAGACCATCCAACCGCCAACTACTGCTCTCCGTACAATACAACACATAAGACGTCACAAGGTATTACTTAAGCAAAGCGTACAGAACTGGTGACTGTCCACCATCATACTGTCGATAAAAACGTGTCGGGAAACTCCTTCCGTCGCCGGAAAGCAGCATTAGCATCAAAGCGCATCACTGGTAACAATATATATATACATATGTGGTTATCATTCACCCCTTGGTGGCGCATAGCGCATCAACCACGCCTACCCACCATCGTTCGCGGTTACCTGAAATGCCCTTCAGGTGCAACCACAACTTCCCGAGGCATTTGCACTCTTCCTCTAGTGTCCTGCACCATGTGCCCTTGGGACAACCTACTGGCCGGCTATGATGGGAGAGTGGATTCCACTGCAGGACATAACCCGCAATGCAATTTTCGTCCCTCCTTAATGTGTGACCTATATACTACCACTTCCGTCTTCCAATCACAGCGCGTACGAGTGCGAAGTCAGTGCGCCGATCAGGTTCTTCGGTTAAGATAATGTCGGGCCAGCGTACTCGACGTAGACGGGTATTGGCAAAAGCTTGGGGCTTTTGAGTAACAGTGGAATTCATTTTTCATGTGCCACTCCCACATAGCAACACAGAAAAAATATTGGCAAAGAACTGTCTCAACTTGATCTTCGTATTGAAATAACTGCATTTCCAAATTTTAGACAGGGCAGCGAAAGCGAATCCAGCGCTTTTAATACGTTGGGAAACATCCAGTTCGGTGCCACTGTCGGCGCTTCCTAGATATACAAATTGTTTAATGGGTTCGATGCTCTACCCATTGACGCAGATAGGGAGAGTTCGATGACTCGTCAGACTGAGAACTTTGGTTTTGTTGGTGTTTATCTTCAGCCCAACTCTACATACCTCTCTTTCGAAATCCAGGGCCATTTGGTCAAGGTCCACGACCCGGTATGAAATCAAACAGATGTCTCCAACGTAGTCGAGGTGTTTGGGGAAAGGTATCATCGTCCATTTAATTCCTCCACGCCTTCCAGACAAATCAGCATGAAGAATGTCTTCGACAACACCAAGAAATAATATGGCGGCAGGATGCAACCGAACTCCGCTTTGGACCTTAAAATCCCTCAAGATTTTGCCTCAATGCAGCGCCTGACATTTTACGCCATTATAGGTCGCTCTGCTTATAGATATTAGTTTCTACGGAATGCCCCTGCTGCGTAAAACATCCCAGATACACTCCTTGTTCACGCTATCAAAAGCTTTCTGGAAATCGATGAAGAGCAGGTTCAACGAAGATCTAAACTCCGTGCACTGTTCCAAAAGTAACCAGTCGCTCTCTGTCGATCACTTCCGAGTTGTCAAACTCAAAACGGATCGCTGTCTTTGAAATCTTTACGATCATCTCTTCTTGCACTCTCTGGGAAAGGATTCGTATCCCTTAAAGTAGAATCAGTAAATCTACAGTGGCTGCAGGTGCAGCCCTAATTAGCTCTGCATTGATGGCCGAAATGGTCTCTCTCCTGCTTAGGGGAATACTCCGCATGGACATGTTATGGTGACTAGCCATTCAATTCATAAGAGAATATGACATGGTAAAGAACCGTGGTGAAGTCATCTCTTCATCTCTTCAGTTGTCCGTCGCCGCGGATGACAAGCCGCCCATTGACGTCGTTCCCGGGACCTTCGGAAGATTTGCGACCACATGCAAGTTCTTTCGTGATGGGGTATATACTTTAGAAATCATTGCGATCTGCGGTATGTTCTAATACCCTAACCAGCGCAATAGCAAATTCTGTCTTGTCACAGCGTATACTACCCCGAACTTTTGGGATTTCGCTCGGTATCGGAGTTCGAGGGCATCTTACCCACAACTACTAGCAGCGGTCAACAGAGCCTTCATCCTCTTCCGTTCACTGATACGCTTCTACGATTCAGATCATATGATGCCCCTTGGCCGATGACCTGTGTAGCTCCGAGAAAAGAGCATTTTTAATGGCAGCTACTTATCGATATTCTTATGTGGATTATATATAAATCTGCAGTCCGATCTGCAAAATAACTCTTCCAATGAGCGTCTGCTGGGTCAAACAAGCGCTCGATGTTGAACTTAAGCGATCGCAGCTCTCCAACTCTGTGCCCACAATGACGAGTCTGTAGTTGCAGAAATCCACGAACCTCCCACTAGCATAATCACGGCCACCAAGACCCTTTTTCACCATCAAATGTCAGAGCTGATCCCACCTTGGCATTGAGATCACCCATCACCATCTCAATGTCATCTTTCGGAAGCTTCCTCAATACTGCGCCTAATTTCTCGTAGAAAGTATCCTTCTATACTAGATCGGAAGTCTCTGTTGATGCATAGCATTGTACAATTATGATGCTCCTTAGTCCGGACCGGATGTTGCAGTTAAAAGTCTGCCAGAAACCGGCTCCCAAGTCAAGAGAGCGCGTCTTGCGGTAGAAGTCAGAAGCAACCCGACACTGGATTCGCTTCTGCTACCACTTGGCTTTCCACAATATAAAAGCACGTTGCCATAAGTGTGACAAAATAGAGAGGAGTACCCTCCAGAGTCCCACCTTCTTACTTAGGTCCGGAATATCCAGTTTATATACCTGGAACTCCCGCTCAAATTAGAGAAAGCAAGCGCTCTGGGGACCATCGCTATTGTTGTCGAGGAGCGTGCGGACATTCCAGAAAATAATCATTGCCTGTTCTCGATAACCAAACGACGTAGCAATGAAATCAGTCCCTATTAGAGGCATGCAAATTTGCACTTTGCTAGCCCACAAATGTCTAATCTTTTTTACCCTCTCGGTCGCCTTTTATGACAAGCAGGGAAGACGTTGGGTGTATTCTTAAGTCCCAATCTACCAGCAAACAGTGGACTAACCAAAATTATAAATCACTGCATGCAATCCCATGTCGTCTAAATTGCGGATGTCACAGTAAGCTGGACAGAAACAGATGACATGAAAATAGTCATCTGAATTTTCCCTACACAGAACAACAACCCTGACTGGAGGCAAAGTTTCGCGAAAAGGGAAACTCATTCACGCCAAGAGGATGCCCATATCAAGCCACGATGCAATTTTTTCTGCTAGAAACGCATTTCAATACTTATATGTGAACGGCGGTCCTAGTCCCTCCACTTGATCTCTACTAACTCCACTTTGATCTTGTAGGATGTGGCACGCCGAACGAGGACGAGAACGAACAACCAATATTATTTACAAGGTGTCTGTCGAAACCGTGCGACATACAGGAAGTCATGCTAACAAGCGTAGAGCACTTTACTGCCCTACACAGTCATTGCAAAATCATAAAACAATGGGCAGCAACATTGCGACAGTTTTCTCCATTGAGACCGGTACACCGACTTTAAGAAACGACTCAGTATCCTATTGGTCGAGCTCAAGTGGACTGTTGCCTTTAACAAGAATGAGAAGATCGTCCGAGTAAATAACGCATTTAGTCACCGAACTGAGCTCATTTACCGGTTCGCCTGTCATCAAGTTCCATATAAACGAACCCCACCTGGATCCCAGTGGTCAATCACGCTTCATATTACCTTCGCACGCTCACTGATAAGTATAGATGACTAATTTAGGTTGTCAAATTCGCTTTTAAAAACTACAAAGACTTAAAGAACGTATTTGTCAACATAACGAACAACAACATTTTTCACATGCATGCATGACCTGCCAACTGGCAGCCGTTCTGCTAGTTCGATATCAGATGGGATATTTTCACCCTCAATCGTTGGACCATAATCCTCGCTAGGATTTATGACCCATGATTACTCATACTCTTCTCTGGTGACTTCAGGAACACAATAACCCTGGGAGTCCTCCCAAATGCAGGAATATAACGCTTCCATAAACTATATTCATAAAGACACTGAACAATAAAAGGGATGTTTCGCCAGACGACCTTGAGCATCTCGCCAGCCGTTCTATCCCAGGCAGGTGTCTTTCGATACCTGAGCGTCACCTCGCTCTCTCTGAAGAGGAGGAATTTTGTCCCCATCTCCAGCGCAATCGCCAGGAAACGGTGAATCCCGGAAACGCCATGTCAGTATAGGCTCTCAGTTCACCTTAACGCAAGCAATGTTTCACTTTGCATATCTGGTAGACAGTTTCCCCCTTTCGTCACCGACGAAATGCCTCAAGTCTTTTCCTTTCGACTGCCTCAACCTCTTGTAAGGCGATACACCCCGCCTGTGAACAAGCCTAAATTGATGGTTTAAAACCAATATCTGTAGTTTGGAGAAAGCTATCCGTTGTCTATTAATCTAAATTGATCGTTATCAACAAAGCAGTTACTAATATTCGTATACCAAAGACTCGGCGCAGGCAGGGAATCAATACTTGCTTTTACACCCCTATTAAACAGTACGGACTTCAATAGAAGTATGATCACTAACACGGCATCCATCCAACAATCTCGATGACTGGACAACCGACAGGAGCTCTCAAACGTACAAACATTTAAGGGAACATTCAAACAACAGAACGAATCATGCTTCAACATAGCTTCAGCTCTGCCCTGGATAGAGGATGGGCTAGATGTGCGCTGGGCAACGTGGTTTGCCACATTGGGGAGTGCGACCTTAGCACCTTTTAGCGAATGTGGAGCTCAGTCAGTCCCTCCGAACATTTCACCGAGAATTATGTTAAGCTGATCTGCTAGAATTTCTTTGGATTTTAATAGTCATCCTTTCCAGTCTTCGGTATGGAGTCAAACTTAAGTACCTAGCTCCGAGCAAGCCATTTTAAAAGAATATTTCTGAAATCGCACTTGGTACTCCATAGTCGCTTTTAGCATAGCTGGAAAGATGCCAAATATATTACTGCCAATAAATTAGCAAATATGGTCGCTAATTTTCGGAGAGGTCGAATCAGTTCTACAATGAGCTTTTGCGAAAACACCTCTAAATCCAGTCAGTCTCTCATGACTGACCTTTCAGTTAAGATTATTATTATATGTGTAATCTTAAAAGACTGGTGGCCATTTACCGATCATTCTTATCTTTCGGTGATTCCGGCAAAGTATGTCTTTTCAAAGTCAAATTTAAAAATCGTATGGTCGGCAGGCACTGACGTAAGGCGTTATGATTGGTCGCCTTTCAGCACGCCAGGCATCAAGCCTATATGTGACGCTGGCTAGTTTGCGTTTCACTTTCGAACGCAGGGAGCAGGCGTAGATTCGGGACAGACAGAGTGCCGCTCCTGTAACACTTAGGCAACCAAACCTTTAAATTTGCACCAGTAGCTCCCCGCAGTTAGCAAAGTTCAGCCTGGTCACCAGGCGATGCATACATTCAAATGCGCCATGATGATCGTTTAGTCGATCTTACGCTTTTCTTTAGACCTTTCTGCCTTTCCTTGTCCTTCTCCTATGTTTTGTCAAATCCGAGTTCAACCGTGCTGTTTTTACCTTCTTCGGCGTCCTGAGGGGCAACTCTCTCCCCTCATGCTAGCTGCAGCAATGGACTTGATACGTCTCCTAGGGATCTTAATTCGGGAAGTCAGTCCTATTTTGTACCTCGCCCAATTTGTCCTGCGTGGATTCCGAAATAAAGTGTTTGGAGGTGGATCCATGCCCATTGAGAAATCAATGCACTTGTGAAGCGAGAACGTGATATCGTCTGATACTCTCCACTCTACGTTAAGGCGCGGAGATGCCACCGCGAGATCGATTACTTCTCTCTTGGCCACATTGAAGAAAGTGTATGCATTATCCAAATTGAGGATCTGCAGTTCGGTTTCTTCTAGATACTGCAGTAGTCTTGGTCCTCTCGCTTTGATGTTGGAATTATCCAGGATGTATGGTGGGCGTTAACATCGTATCTTTTTATTACTTCCATGCCAAAGCCAAAGGAATATTGGTTAGCTGATGAATTTTCTACTGGGAGCTTCGTCTACGTCATCGCCGAGATAAGGACAGCACCATATAATTTCTGTTCTTCCCATTGACTTTTTATGATTTGTTTAAAAAATTGTGGTGTCGCCTTTGAGACCACTAGTCGCCACAGTACAATTCTGTAAATTTAATTAGCCCGGTTGTTCCCGAACTATCTTTATATCCGGGTAGTATTTAATAGTAAGCGAAGTTCCCGGCCTATCGACTCTCTCTTCTGCTTTGCTGACCAGCAGCATCCTGGTGGAGGTGTTGAAGTTATTTTGGGCATCAAGTTGTTATAGGATCTCAACACCATCACACTTCTCTTTTGAAAGCTAAAGAAAGTACCCTCCCGCATCGTTGAGGGAGGAGTAGTACTGTTTGCGCCACTCCTTGGAGCTTTCGTCCGTTCAACATACAAAAAAATTAAGAGAAGTAGAGTACAAATGCCCTCTTTGACTGTTTCGCCCAAAATTATGAATGGCTTCCAGAAATACATATAATTGCTTTGAAGCAGATTCGAATGTCAGAATGTCAGCGGTAAATTTATCCGGCAGACATGGTTTGCAGCAAAAGGAGCTAAGAACTCCTTTGCGAAATTACCCAGATGATTTATTATGAATTGTTCTGTGAATCATGTATGGACATACCCTATGTAAGTCGAATAAATCTCACCTAACTGGTACTTCGATTCATAGAGCACCAAAGAGGTAGTTCCTGCAGAGTATATTCATAATTCTGCAGGCACCCGCCAATTACAAAATCCTTTATTAGAATTTATTCTATATGAGGTTCGCTTTACCCTTCCCTCATCATCAAAATGTAGACCGCTTTAATCAAAGTTCTTCCTCTAACCCCAACTGTGACACCGACAGTTTCTCCAACAAAATCATATTAATATCCATCTCGACACACCATTGTCAGCATACTCTTTCAATACGCACCGATATTTGTTCAAAATTTCAAAATAGAAACTGTCCACATTCCCCGAAACTGCCTAATTTTATCTTACCTTCAACCTACATTCAGAATTAAATCTGTCATTACCATTTGATCAATTACAAACTATAAACAGTCTGCTGAAGCCGAGTGGCGTAAACAGCTCCTCTAGGCTGGCACAAGCGAGTGAAGCGAAACTAAACAGGCAGACGTTGTTGGCAGGAATTTTAATCACCATCACCATCTTGCAATGCTTGTGACATTTCACCGAAGGCATATTGCAGCAGTTGGGAGTGAGACCATCCGAGAGAAGTATGCCTGCACGGTTGACAGGAGCGATTAATTCACTTTTCAGAGGGTTATACCCTGACGTCCCCCTTTATTAAATTTCCAATAATAACGTTGCCGAGCTGCCATTTCGCTGTTAGCACGAATATGACTAGTGTAAACACTTGCAAGAGGCGTGTTGACTTTTGCTAACATGTAGGATGGCTACAACATGCGAAATGCCAAAGGGTGCCTGAATCGAATCTCGCCAGAAACTCAGAGATCTATTCACGTCAGATATGAGTTCATGCAGGCCAAGTATGTCGCAGCTCTCACGAGTCAAGAATTTTGCAAAATGCTATTAATCATCATGGAAGCAAGATAATGTACCGATAAAGGTTCAGCCAGTCCAAATGCAGGATATATTCAGCACTAAGCAGAATGACTGACTAAGGAATGCGAATGTTTACTCCAGTGGAGTCCATGTGGATCATCGGATTTCGCTATGCAAGGCGACCTGGTGCTGACATCATATTTAGAATAGATAACTGATAGGGTCAGCTGCCCTGTATACAGTCTTGTGTTTGCCAAGCAACATTTCAGTTAAGGTTTCCTTTTCTGCAGCGGGGACAATTGAGGGGTCTATTTCCAGAAGTTATATGATCCAAAAGTCTTTTTTCCCAGAAAAAAATATATTCCCAACAGATGTCACTGATGAATCTAAAGTAGACTAAGGCCAATTTCACTCTGAAGAGAGAATCGTACGAAAAAAGTTTTTATACCATTCGATGCGAATTACAATGGACTATGCTTGACTCATTTTCAACAATTTCGGAACATGTGACCTTAGCCACTACATCCCTCAGTAAGTTATGCATATGAAAAAGGACATTTAGAACCAACCGGTCTAGGCGCTAGTTCCATAACAGCCACCAAGAGATACTTTACAGCAGCGTTGTCCTGTTTCCTCTGTCTATATCTTCGAAAAAAGCTAATCGAAGCTAATGCTAATTTTTCTCGACAGACTAATGAGGTTCGGACCACTTGATACTAACTGAATGTGTCCTCAGACGAATAACACGTTAATTATTTCATTATTATACCACAATACACTAGTAAAGTTAAGCAAGGAAGCCTGCCAAGTTGAGTTTTTCAAACGATGGAGCAAACAAACAGCAAACTTGCTACAACAAATTTTAATTTTTATCAACAAGTGTGAATATGGGAGTAGATACTTTGGTTCGGTTAAATACAGACATATCCTTGTATTGGACTCGCCTGTTTTTTTCCATACTTTTTTACACTTCTCATATTGATAAATTATTCAATAAATTTTGTGGTGTCCCATTCGTCCGATGTTCCGGCTTGCCTTTCGCCATGTGTAACGAATTAAGTGTTTCACATATCACATATCATCATCATCAACGGCGCAACAACCGCATTCCGGTCTAGGCCTGCCTTAATAAGGAACTCCAGGCATCCCGGTTTTGCGCCGAGATTCAGCAATTCGATATCCCTAAAAGCTGTTTGGCGTCCTGGCCTACGCCATCGCTCCATCTTAGGCAGGGTCTGCCTCGTCTTCTTTTTCTACCATAGATATTGCCCTTATAGACTTTTCGGGCTGGATCATCCTCATCCATATGGATTAAGTGACCCATACGTACGTCTCGGGTGGTTCTTCCCACATATCAAGTGACCTAATTCTTTAGAAATAACTACTTTTACCTAAAACGACAAAAGTTTGTATTTGCTCATAAAACGTTGTCCACTTTCCAAATTCGATAATTAATTGATATGTGTGCCCCCTGAGTACCCTAATGATACTATTGCACACAAACCCTTGGCTGATTCTTTGTAAACTTATTTACATTCTCGGCAGTCCACTAACAAACACCCTCTCCTTCTTGAGCCTGTTAGTCTTTGTAGAATCTGATTTCTGTTTGAGGAATTAATCCGGAGATACCACCAAAGAGATATATGGTCAAAGAGTAGCACAGGCTCCAGGGCGGAGCATGAAACCCCCCACGATGAAGCATAAAACCTAGGAAACACCTGCTGAACCAACAAAAACATCTGTACTAACAAACGCTATCTCCATCTCCACGTGGCGATCGCTGGGAGTCCTTTCTTCATGAAAAACGTTGGACGGAGCAGGATGAAGATGAGTCATCCGCGTCTAAAAACAGGACAAATTGTACTAACTAGTCCTCCAGGTTCGAGGTTGAGTAGGGCAAACAACCCAACACAAAAAATCGAAGTTTAGAAGCCACGGAACTAGTCCTCGACAGGATGGATTTTACAACGACGAACCCGGCAACGAAAACGGAATGTCGATTTGCGGATTTTCTCATGCAACGTGCGCTCTATGTACAGATCGAATGTTGTAATGTCAGATCATAAACGGAGCGAATATACACTATCACTATTACTTTGGCATGGTGCTCCGAGGTCGAGTTACAACACCGCCTACAATCCCCTCTAACAATCAGGTGAGAGTAAATACTCAAGCCAGTACAACACAGCCCCCAGTAACACCTATAAGAGGGAAATAGATTCCGCAATAAACGCATGTGACACATTTCCTGGAGATGAATCATCAACAGATAGTCTTCGCAACCAACCAACCGCAAACATCCTTGGCCCCAACCCCAAAAGGAGCCGGAACGGCTGGTTCGATGATGAATTTAAGCTAATAGACCAGAAGAATGCTGCTTACCGAGTAATGTTGCATTCTCGAAGGATGCAGCATCGCGCAGAGAATTATCACGAACACCCGGCGAGCGAAAAAGCGACTCTACAGACAGAAAAAGAAAACCTGAGAGAACCAACAGGTCTGTGAACTCGAAAAGAAGAGGGAGCAACTGAACCAGGTGCGCAAGTTCTACCAACGAGTCAGCAGGATGAAGCCTTACACACCGCGATGCTCATCCTGCCGAGACAAAGAGGGAAATCTGATTTCCGACAGAATGGGCATATTGGAGCGATTGGTTGAGTATTTTGATGAATTGCTCAACAATCTAAATATTGGCGAGTTGGAGGTCCCGCCAACTGAAGCTGACGGACAAATACTGCCACCAACAAGTATAGAAGAAACAGTCCATGCAATTCATCGACCTAAAAATCGTAAGTTGCCAGGAGCTGATGGAATTACAGCCGAATCGGTTAAATATAGAGGTAACCAATTACGGCAAGTGGTTCATTACATCAACTTGTGCTCAAGGTGTCGGACAGCGAATCAATGCCCGACGACTGGCAAAGAGGCATTATCTGTCTCATACATAAAAAGGGCGATATAACGCAATGCAGCAATTATCGAGGTATCACGTTGCTGAGTACCATCTATAAGATACTCTCCGCTGTCTTGCTAAGCCAGAGAGCCCCATACGCCCGGAACATCATTGACTCATATTAAAGATGCTTCACTCCAGGCAAATCAGCAACAGATCAGATTTTCTCTTTCCGGCAAGCGATGCAGATGTTATGCAGAAGGCACCATCGACGACGATGTTGACATCATGGGAAGAACAACCCGAGATATACAGTCTACCTTCATCCAAGCCGAGCAGGCGGCGCGAGATCTTGGGTTGCAAATTAATGGAGGAAAGCCGAAGTACATGGTAAAACTTCAGCGCCAAAAACCGAAAGAACGAACAACATCAAAGCGCACTAGTCAAACGAAAGCAAAAACATAGGAGACTATAACTTTGATACCGCTGAAAATTCCTCCTATCTAGGGTCGAAAATCACAATCGATAACAGCTCTGACGATGTAATTCGCATATGCTGGTTGGCAACAGACCCTATTTCAGTTTGCAAAAGCTGTTTAGCTCGAAACGTCTCTCAGGGTCAAAGCTCTTACTGTACAAGTCAATGATCTTCCCAGTCCTCATGTATTCCTCGGAGACCTGGGATCTTAACAAGAAAATTCGCGAACTCTTCGCCGGGTTAGAGAGAACAATCTTCCGAAGAATTTTTGGCTCCCTACATAAGGATGGTCGATTTCGTAATCTGCATAACGACGAAATCTATGAGCGGTAACACGACCGTCTAGTTGTGGATAAAATCCGGCTCAACAATTTGCGTTGGGCGGGTCACATTATCCGTATGGATGAGGATGATCCAGCTCGGAAAGGCTATAAGGGCAACATCTAAGGCAAATAGAGCTTGTCAGTATGGAAAAGAAGGGAGCCATCCAACAAAAAATTGCAAGACCCGTGAACAATTCAAGAACAATATAAATGAGGCCACTATCAAAGGGGAGACCTTCCTAAACTGTGTCGTCACTAGCAAGAAATTATCAGAGAAAGAGGTAAATTTCTCGGCCTAATCTGCGATAAGAAGCTGCGGAAGCCAAGCTATGGAAAATGCGAAAAAACGTCCAGAAGCCAAGATAGGAGAATTTATATCAACAGCTGTTACGCAGCACCGAGCCTCACGTTAGAGCAATTCTCGTCAGTGCTTCAGTAACTATCCTTGAATGTAAACCGCTTTAATCCCAAATGCTAACCTGTGACTTCAAGCAGAAGGTTGGGGAAGCAGAGAAACCAACGGAAGAGTACGACTATTGCTGGGGACATTCTCGCGCTTAAAAGGGGTCCCTGTCAATTGTGGGGTGTCAACATATTTTCAAGGGGGAGAGGTGGGTTGGAATTTCAAGTAAATGTGTACCGAAGCTGACTCTGATTCTTGGAGTGGCGAATATAGATCGGTGGTGCCATCAATAAAAGCAACCGCTTCCAATACCCTCACACCCCTTCCCCCGTATTACTGACCCAGCCTGTTGCAGAATACAGTGAACAGTTTGTCCGCAGAAGATGTGGACTCTTGCTGTAGTGCAAACAAACCCCAACCAAGTTCCTGATGTGGTAGATGAGTAAGTTTTAGAGGCAAGAAAGAAATTCATTGCAAATAAGACCCCAGGGCTGAATAGAATCCCTAATATTGCCCTGAAAACAGCTTGAAGGACAGCTCCAGGTATGATTATCCAAATTAGTCGCAATTGCAAACAATTCGGATTTCGCAAGGCGAAATTAATTGTTAACGCATTCAGCATGGTAGCTGGCTTGACTCAGGGTAAAATAAAAGAAAGAAAATGCTACACAGTAGTGACCCTCGATTGCAAAATAAGAAAAATTCATCCAGAGACAGAGGTAACAGACCCCGAAATACAATGTACGCATTGTTCCAGAATTTCCTCTAGGGAGAAGGCTTTACTGCGATTCGGATGATGGACTAAAATATTCTCGACAAATTACGGGGTGCTTCAAGGTGGTGTCCTAGGTCCTTTACTCTGGCTAGTTACATATGATGAAGTGTTGACGCTACGCTTTCCTAGCAACTTGGCGACCATAGGCTTCGAAGAGGACATCGGGATAACAGTAGTTGTAAAACGCCTAGACAAGATCAAGACCTACGCAAATGATGATAGGTGATCGACTCCTGGTTGAAGAATTCCCTCCTATCACTTACTAAACATAAAACAGTAGAAGAAACGAATGGATATAACCATGAAAATTAAAGTTGGCAAACAAGCAATTTACTCATTTACCTAATTCTCGAGGGTAATGATTGAAAGAAGACTCAACTCCAAAAAACATAAGTGTGAATTAACTAAAGCATCTTCCGTCGTTGTAACGATCTCCAGGATACTACCGAACATTGGCGGGGCAAGACAAAGTTGACGCCTTTTCCTTTCAAGGACAGTTAGTTCCGTGTTACTCTACTCTCAGTTCCATCTTGAACAACTGTTCTGGAAAACAAATTAGATTGTAGAAAACTGGGAATGGCTTATCGACTAAGTGCACTCCAGGTATGCAGTGCTTATTGGACAACATCAGGGGAAGCAGCACATCTACTAGCTTGCAATGCTCTGATAGACTTTTGGTGTGTAGATGGGGAGTCCAGCGAATTTCGAATACGAAGATGATACGAAATCTTGGTATAGGAAATACACGACACTTACATCCCAATCGTCAAAGAAACTACTTACCGCAGGGTGATCATGAACTCTCTTCTATCCATATACCTCATATCAGCAAGGTACTGAGCCGTGCAACCGGTGCTTTGAGATCCCTCAAATACAACATTCCCACGCTTCAGAAGGTTAACCTTCTTTGTTGCGAACTGCTTATCTAGCCCCTCCTCACTTCGGCTTTATTTTCAAGTAGAACATGTGCCCATCCCAATCGAATGACTCCGATGCACTGCTCGACACCACGTCTCCTGTCAAACTACCCGCCGTCCTAGCTCGTTATGTCCTGGAATTCCTCACCAAGAGTTAATCTCATCCTAACCAACTAATTACTCAAGGTATGCAAATCGAGACCGTTGACTCTTCTTCTGTTTACTCAATTGTTGTTACACTGCAATCCCAAAACCGAGTTTTTGATTCCCAAGGAAGAGTAGTCTCCTACACGGGTAACTACTCCCAATTCCAATTTTACAAACCCGCACGCATCCCCGCTTCTAGTCTACTTATCTCTCCTAACGCGATGTATATCTGCGGCCACTAAATTGATATGTATCAGTCAACTCCGGGGAGTCTTTGATACACCTGAATTCAACAAAAGAGCCCACAAATAAAGAAAAAAGGTGAAAATACTATAATCCTACGTCACGACACCTCCCGATTCCTCATTATTATCATTCGCAACCTAAAATTACCAAGCAGGCACAAAGTCATTCAAACTTCAGGATTAATTTGTCCAAAATCCAATGCGGACTAATCCAATCAACAGTCACCGCCTCAACCCTCAACTTTACGTCGTTCCTTCGCGTATCTTTGTTTTATCGTATCATATTCATCACTTTCATCTGCATTTTATAAATGGCCGCTCCCCGTCTGCCAGGACTTTAATGTTTATATAAAAAGCTCCGTGACTAGGATGGATCATGAAAGAAGATGAAATTAGATATAGAATATATTGTTCGGAACAATAGGGATTAAGGTGGAACTGTGGGAACCTGCAGCGAGCTCCATTCTCCCGTAATAACCAACAAGAATAGCATAAGGGTGGGAAAATTAAATTTCATAGAGGGCACTCCACATGGGTGAGGCGAAATACCACATGACAATAACGGTTACCCTTACTCTCTTGGCAGATATTAATTACCAGTACTAATTTGCAATTTCGCTATCGTCTACACCCAGGTACTCTTACATCTAGGGAGAGGGTGAAACGTAGCCGGTCGGCTGTTAAGGTTATTATCAAATAAAGCCCTAGAGACGAGTAATTACGGTTATTAAGATTAGATTGAGGATTCTATCTGTTGGGTCATAGATGGCAAGATATTGTGGTTATTAAATAAATTGAATGGTTATCGTTCGGGGCTTCATTATCGGTGCGGGTTTGGGGGATATGCTCAGCAAACATCGAGGCGTGCTATTAATTTAACTTCTACCCGCAATGTTGATCAAATATGTCTTTTAATGTATCTGCCCTAAGAAAACACGCGGCATCGATGTATGCTTTTCGGTAGCTATTAAATGAACCAAAAAGGAATTCCAGGTAAACTTTTAGAAGTAATAATACAGATGGATCAACAAGGATTTCGAAAGATATCAGATATCAGATAGGCTTTGAAAATTTGATAGAAAAAGAAGAAAAAATCCTAGAAACATTCAATGATTCATGCTGATTTCAAATCATATCGGACCATGAAATACTACTTCAGAAGCTTAGATTCTTTCTAGGTCTCCTGCTATATCCTTAAACTATTCTCCATATTCCCAGAGCAGTGAATTCCCTGTTACCTATTATTCAGCACAAGGCAATCTACTTCCCAAAATGGATGATATTGCTAACAACCGTCTCATGAGCCATCATTGGTTTATGGCCTCGTTCCTACCAGTTAACTTGCAATAAACGGGGTTGGTTCTGTATCTCGCTAACCTTGAGTCTAGTCCCACTAACTGTACTTGGATAATAGGTTTGTGAGCGACCTGGACACATTTCTTTAGATACAGCTTACTATTGGAAGATTTCCCAAAATTAACAAAAAGGATTTGGAAATAAATTGTGGTAGTCAAAGACTACAATTCGCAAATTATTAATATGATCAGGGCAACGGTGCCAGAAAACAAGCCTCCCTTCTGTTAACCATACTTCATACATTCGAAAATTACTTCAGATATTATCAATACAGTAATAATTCTCACCGTAAAGCATTTTTCCTTCCCTTTATGACCATCCCTTTATTCCACCGCTTGCAAAATGTTTCAGGTCCCAATAATTCGGAAACAGAAGAACACAGATGAGCTACAGGAAACCACGGAATCATTTTGCTGCAGGTCACCTCATGCTCTTGTCTCTTTCAGCTTAATAATGGCTGATGTGATTTCCTCTTTATAAAAGGGTGCAATTTGTATCCGTCTATATCAGTGACCAACCATTTCATCCGCACAGAATAGACTTCCGCCGAATGGAAAACGGTTTATATTTAGGAAGTGCTTCATTTACCTTTGAAGTTGCTCAGAATTATTAATTTTTGCAGTCAATTCTGCTATCACGTCCAGCTTTTTGGATAAACAAGGACATTTTACGGGAAAAAAACAGACTTTATCTCCCATTAAATAAAATTAATTAATTAAATAAAAGAAAAATGAATTTTTGACTTTTAAAATGAATATTTTATCTAATCCGAAGTTAATTGCAGAAATGTTACAAAAGGTTCAAAAACAAGACTCAGATCCAAGCAAGATCTGAACTTTGTAGTCTTTTGCTGCTATGGTATTATCAGACCAGTCAGGCAGGAGAACGAAAAGTTTAGTGTTCCCTACGGATGACCGGTCGAAGTAATCTGACTCGGTGACTAGGTCGGGTTCTCCTAATGGGCAGCACGACGTCAAAGTGGCTAGTAGTTAGGTGGTTCGCCTTCAGGTCAACCACTTCTGAGCAAACCG
Source organism: Hermetia illucens (assembly GCF_905115235.1). Taxonomy (NCBI): domain Eukaryota; kingdom Metazoa; phylum Arthropoda; class Insecta; order Diptera; family Stratiomyidae; genus Hermetia; species Hermetia illucens. The sequence goes on from NC_051852.1 coordinate 118,624,017, forward strand.
CTTTCGGGCAAAACGCCTACGAGCCACAGCCCACTGTTTGTGTTAGTATTGAAGGGAAAGGATCGTGCGCGGCATCTGCGGCTAAGCTCAAACGAACGCCTAAGCGCTCTTCTGACAATCCTAACTGCAAAGAGGACCAAGTCTTCTTCAGATTATCGAAGCCGATGGGTGGGTCTTGTATGACTACATCAAACTATCCAGCTTCGATACCGAGCAGAGCGAACAGCTTGGAAGGAAACTCCTCCTCGCTGTAAGGACTACATCCTCGCCAGGGACTAAGGAACGGTTTAAGTTAGTAGGTATATATCGCGAAATGTTACGCACAAACTTTCCCGGCGAAAGCATGAATGAGACTCAGATAGCACTATTCCTTCTTCAACGATGTGTAAGAGTGTGCCCAACTGACTCTGAAGAGAGTTTCCAAGCTTCCATTGTCTGAAACTGCTTTATCTGGTTTCTGGAAAAGGAACGCAATGGTGCTGAGGCCCTGGAACAACTTGGTGTCCAGAATAACATCTCCACCTGGATACTGTTAACAAACCAAAGAAAAGAGAAATTTCCTCACTATCGGCGTTCCTGAACCCGATATTAGAAAATTTCGACAACAAGTAGGCTGCCGGCTCTACTACGCGCTTCTGACCATCACATTATTGGTGACGGCTCTTAAAACCATTGGAGGGGTTGTACAGCCCACGGCATCTTCATCTGAATCGTAGATGAGGTGCCACATTTCTCAAATAAATAAGCAACATTGTAAGGCAGCCACTACACTTATCAGTTGTCGGCTGAATAGCTGCAAGACATCTATCTACCAAATACAAAAACCATGGGTTGTCGATGGCAATGTCAAGGGATTAAAATTCCGATATGCCGAATTGCTGTAAGTCAACGGAAGTGATAGACCTCCGCAATGGTGATTAAAAAAGACCTCCAAGCAATCTTGGATACCGACCTATGTGATGACGACACCACAATAGCTAAACTGACCACAAACAAGTCAACAGTTAAATAAGAAGATTCTATGGTACTCTGCTTTTCCTTATGACGTAAGCGAAGTTCCCAGTGGAACATTTATCAGAGCTAACAAATATGGCAAAAGTAAAGGCATGGGAATAGTTCAACATCACGGTGGTATCCCTAGACATTGCGTCTTGGTCGGAGAGTGGAGATTATCATTATATTATATTCCTAATAGGCATGGCCTCCAACCACTACATTTCAGAATCTACGTAAAACAGATTGGGCAACGTACAAAATAGAACTGAGCGTCCGAGTTACGATCCCTGGGGGGCGCATCAAATCCATTGCTGGAATTGAGAAAACACCCCAGATGATCACAACTAGCACAAGAGAAGGGTAAAATACCATTGTGGAACTCGGATTCGGCAAAATATAGGAGAACGCCAAGAGCTCAGAAAGTTCTAAAGAAAAGAATAAGGTCGACTAAACGATCATCATGGAGACTCTTTCGCAAAATAACTACCTCCCTTTAGGAACCCCAAAGCTGAAGCGAATCCTAGTCAATGAACGTACTCAGTAGCTGAGTTATTTGCTTTAGCAGAGCGATAAGTGCACAGAATTCGACCTCAAGGTAGACAGGTTCATACAGTCCTCAACCGTAAGATTGGGCTCTCGCATGTAAAGTAGTATGGAACAATTGAAATCGGCATTTGACTCTTCACGTCTGGGATATATACCGTGCTTGTTTGAAGAAGCCGTTTTCCCCATATGAAGTTTAATATGCTCCTGTCTCTAAGTTGTCCTGCATTCCTAATTATTTAATTGCTGAAGTAAGGTTTTCCACGGTGCTCCGAGGATCCCGATCTCCCTTCCTGAGTGGAGTTGCATGAAGTTCAATTTCAGGAAGTTTCTTTCATGACCGTTTGAGAATATATCATGGATATGGACGACTTGTTGTTGTTTACTAGAACAATGATGAACTATGACGCGAAACTAAGACTCATTTCTATTTATTTGAAATTTATACTTAAAATTAAATCACTACAAATTAGTTTAATGTACATTACTATTATCACTTTGGTGGCTCGGAGAACAGAACTAAAGTGTTCATGAGAAAGTTTAGAAATGTCATCGTTGACATTTGTCATCCCAGTCCGTCAGCTTTTTCTGCGGCCTCAATGGCGGCTAAGGCGAATACATAATGGTGCCTAAGTTCGCGCCTCACATGTGCTGCTACATTTGCCTTATATTACAATTACCTGGCATAATGTGACCATGATAATTATACCCAAACCAGAAAAACGCACCTACATGGGCGCAAAAAGTTTCCAACTGACCAGTCTAAAAGAACTGGAAAGTGAGTTCATTGGGGTTTAGCACTTTTGCAGTCACTCCTTCTTGTCGGCGAGTGAAAAGCACTTTAAGGTCTCAAATGGTACAAGAGGTTAGCCTGTATCCACTGTGAATCGACAAGAAGCGCACCGTGAGCTAAATGAAATTCAAAGGCGCTTTCCGTACTGCTATCATTAGATGATCTCGAGAATGACGAGTGCTGGAGCCGACTAGGAAAATATTTTAAGAAAACAGATTTCGATGGAATAAAAAATGAAAGAAGACAAAACTGTTTTCACAATCAACAATCATTCGACCACGGTCGGAACAAGAAGCAAGTGGAAATGCAACCCGCCGGCCTCATTGCGTCGATGGAGGTGTTTCAACACCGACAATGCAGTCGGTGGTTTTTGCCTCCAATGTGCTACGCAAAGGATACATATATCCGTAGATTTACTGTAGGCAACATGCCTACCGGAAAGGTAAATCTACGTAGATTGCATCCCAGGAGCTCACGGCAAAATTTGAAAAGGTGATACGCCTAAGGCACATCTATGGACATCGAAGCATTCATATATGCCTCATTCGCGGTAATTTGCGACGCCGCAAGAAATCGATCTGCAGTTAATCAGTTATATTCTCTACATGCTAGAGTGCAGGAAAACCGACATGTTGATCAGAAGAAGCCTATTAAAGTAGGATGCCGTAGGCGTTGCCCACTCTGTTATGGCTCTTAGTTATGGACACCGTGCTATGGCTCCTCGAAGACACAAAGATTTTCGCACAGGCATTTGTGGACGATCTAGCCGCAGTAACTATCGGCAAGTTTGCGGGCTCATAATCTGACGGTTGGAATGCAACTCTGAATGTAATCGACAGTTTGTGCCACTGTAATGGACTCACGATGAATGCAAAGAAAGCTGGACTAGTGATGTTTACTGGGAACGTCAGGTGGTGGCCGAGTCTGAACTAACAGCAGGAAGCTGCTAACACAGATTCAGTGGTTTGGTTGTCCAAGTATTATTGGAGCAACAAGTAGTACGCCGACCACTGTATTCGAAGCTACACTAAATCTACGCACATTCACTTGGAGCCGAAACAGAAAGTAGTCGACGACGCACTGATATCTACCGATTATACGGTCTCCAAATTCTTCTTTGAAACGACATACTCTGTCGTAATCCTAGAGCTAATAACCTTCACCGGAGGGTTAGTCATGGAAGATGAATTGGGCGCAGAGGTGTTCTCATGAAATTCGATTATGCAGCTGGCCCGACCCGGAAAAATAAAGACCTTATCCAGGCGTAGATATATGCCATTTCATTGGCGGCAGAAAACAAGCTTGCGACAAAAACGGTAGCCGCGTACCATTCAAATCTGTTCCAGCAACAGCATATGAACCCGCTTGGAGTGGAGTTTCCACCAGTTGCTGCTGAAATTTTAGAATTATCTTCCATAACTGCTGTATGGATAGATATGGTTTCACTGTTTAATATAGTCCATTGCCGCTTGCATTTAACAAGCGGGTTCCTAGAGGATATCAAGTAGTATGCCAATACTAATTAGCGTCTTAGAAGTCTGATTGGCATAGTTGATATGTTCAGCCATAATATTCGAAAAGATAATCTTTTTACCAATTGGATAGCAGATATCTAGAAGCAGCAATGTTAATCGGAGAGGCCTTCTGCAATTCATCTTCAATAACAAATTAAAAATTCATAACGTTGGGAACACTCCAACATTCGTGACCACCAGACAAGAGGTACTAGACATAATTCCGGAGAACACTGTGATGACCGGCTTCGATGAGCCTTCTATATCGGATCACAGAATAATCAGATTCGACATTGAAGGCAACTCGAGAGTAGATAGAATAATAAGGAATCACAGGAGAGCAGGTTGGGACTCCTACACAATACGCATGAGTGACAACATGGCCCATCTACAGGTGAGCGATGACATCAGGAGTGAAATAGAGCTTGAAACAGTGGTGAAAGGCCTCAACAAGGTCGTCATTGACGCATATGAGGCCAGCTGTCCGGCCAAGATAGTCAACTCATCAAGGAACATACTTTGGTGAAACAGAACTTTGCCGGAAAGGAGGTGCGAAATTCTTCAACAGGGCAAAAAAAAATCCGGGACTGACAGACCTATAAAAGACCGCTGACGACGTAAACAGCTTCAGGGAATTCTGTGAAAGGATAGAACAAACCGCAGAAGCGTCCAGGCTATATAAAGTTAAAGCCAAAGAAAAGGCAATATCTTCTGTCTGTCTTAAGAAGGAAGATGGCACGTTTACTGCCAATGGGGAGGACAGGGTACATCCACTTCTCCAAACCTATCTCCCGGAGTCCTACCCCAAGGCGGAATGCGATAACATTCTGTCTGACACCCCAACAACTAAAAGAAGGGGAAGAAAGGAGAACTGGAAACTAGCGAAACAGGTATGCTCGGAAGCTACAGTAAGATGGGCAATAAAAATCTTTAAACCGCTGAAATTACCCGGAGTAGATGGCATTTCCATTGCACTACTCTAGAGAGACCTTTAAATACTCCTAGGATCTCTTTTAAGAGTGAGTGGTACGGGGTAGCATAGTCCTGGAGTATATAAAACTGGCAAGAGTTTTCTTCTTTCTGAAAGCGGCTAAAAAGGCTCCTTTCTTTCAGAGTAATCAACCTGACATTGTTCGTACTTGAAGATGTGGAGAAGATTGTAGTCGACTGTGTTTGAACTAACGTTCTAATGGGTAGTTGGTAGTCCACCAGCGTGCTGTTGCGGGAGTCCAACACTCTGTGCGTAAACGCATTCACCTACCCTACTCCCAAAAAAAAAAAAAAAAAAAAAAAAAAAAATGGGTAACCCCCAACATTCGTGTCAGTACGCTTACCAAGCAGGACGATCAACCGAAACTACCCTGTATCAGCTAACGGATGTATTAAGGGATGTCATAGAAATAAAAGAAATAGCACTATGTTCATTTTTGGACATCGAACGAGAGTTCAATAACACATCGCAGAGATACGAGATGCTTTAATATGCAAGAAAGTGGGAAACAGTGGCTTTCGGGATGGGCAGAATGCTAGAGAGTGGGCAAATAGAAATACCGATAGCTACGAGTTCTATTGCCAGTAACATTACTCAAGGTTGTCCACAAGGTGGGGTATTATCACCATTAATGTGGAGCATGGTAGTTGATGAACTCCTACGAGAGATAATATAGTGTTTGGGGGGTGAGGATATCCTATGATATCCTATGTGACAGAATTCCAACCAGACTGCAAATCACTGGTAACTGGTGCAGAAAGGCGGGGCTGCGCATCAACTCAGCCAAGGCCAACATAGTATCATTCACTAAGAAACGAAAGGTTGATCTCTTAAGCGTCATTAGGCTACATGGGATGGGGGTGAAACTAGTAACAGAAGTCAAATATTTAGGAATCACTATAGGCCAAAAACTACTTTGGAACACATATGTCAGAAAGCCACTAGGGCTCTGATGATTTGCAGGTCCATAGCAGGGCGAAAATGGGGATGCATCCTAAAAATATTCCACTGAGTATGCACTACAATAGTAATACGAATGATTACCTATGGGGCAGATATAACGAAACTTATCACAACAGCCAAAGAGTTACAGCAACCTCAAAGACAACCTTGCGTGCGTATCAAGGGGGCAGTGAAAATCTGCCCAACTGTGGATGTGTAAATAAGAGGAAAATTGATATTCTTTCTAGGCGGCATTCCGAATTATAGATACCAGCAGATAACATGACAACGAGGTTCCACATCGAAGTTTGAACGAAGGGACTAACAGCTGGGGGAGCATGATATTAACATACGACTTAAACTAGCAACTGATTGCCTGGCGCATTGACAGATGTCTTACGGCACGGGGAACAGGCGCTGGGGTCATTGGTCCAAGGTAAGCGTACTTAAAACTAACGGGTAAGGATGCAAGCATATCTCAGGCGGAAATATAAACCATAGACAGATATGCTTTCTTCAACCTCGAAAGGAACTACAGGGACAGAACATTGCTGTTCCAACCGAGAACCAAGCAGCTATTAAGGCATTAGGTAAATGTTAAATTGGTATGGGAATACAAAGGCCGTATGAGAATACAAATTGGTATGAGAACACACTCGGCTGAATACTTGGGTTCCAAGCCATATTAGGTTAAAAGGCAATGAGGCAGCGGACAATCTGGCCAAGAAAGGAGCAGCAACGCCGCTATACGGGACAGAGCCATTCTGTACAGTCCTAAATGGGTTCATGGCGACGGCATCGAAAAATCAAGAGGAAAGGCTGAGGGAACTTTACTGGGAGAACTAATCAGGAATGTAACAGTCCGGGATGCTCATGGGTAGGTTCAAACCCAAGCGTTCGAAAAATTATTTAAACTTCATCAAGAAGCGCAATCCAATCTTGGATCACGGTGGGAACACTCACTGAAGGAAGCTAGCTGTCTGTAGATTCTGTGTGAAGGGTGCTGAAACCTCCATATTCTTTGGACAGTGTTCGGGGCTTGTGCAGAGTAGGTTCAGGCACCTGGGAGAATATGTTATACTAGATACCAGGTTGAAACGCTTGGAAGTAGGAAACATATATATACTAGAGTTTATAGGTATTCTATAACCAGTAAAGGCGCGCAATAGTTCTTTTAGGACGCAGTGCGACTTCCCTTGACAATATTATTATATCCTGAGTGTTCGCCCCCTACATATAATTCATAATACGCCATGGATATGAATTCATATTAAAAACCACCTATTAACTTCAGGCCTAAGCCGACCTTCCAAACTAGGTGTACAATTCACGTTATAACGTCACTTTCAAATGTTCAGAACATTGGAACTGACGACTTCCTGCCCCTTCTAGTCGATGATAACCGACTTAAGAATTAAAGTAAGAGTTATCTTAGAAAGCTGATTTTCACAAAATTATAACCACCACGGTCCTTTCGCGAACAGTGACATTTGAAATTCTGAAAAATGTCAACCATTTACATGTATAACAACTAAATGCGATTACCGCAGCACTTAAATCTCACATAGTTTATACCGAAAAACTTCATAAAAATAGCGTTTGGAGCATTTTTATTTGCAAATAGAAATAAAAGCACAAATATTAATGCACTTACCACATACGTACATAACTTTATAACTTCGACAATTTCCTTGAGGGTAATATGGAACTAGCGTCTAGGTACTCGTATCTGTAACAATAAAAAACATAAGATTTAAAGTATCTTTATGGTTTTGAATTTATATATATATATATGGTCAAACGGGAAGAATAAAGATACAGAACTTCGAGACCGTTGATAATTTCCCCTATCTAGGGTCGAAAAACACAACCGATAACAGCTACGATGATGAAATCCGCGCGCGGTTGTTGTCAGCCAACAATACCTATTTCAGCTTACAAAAACTTTTCCGCGCGAAACGTCTCACCATAGGATCAAAGCTCTCCTCATGTATTCCTCGGAGACTTGGGTTCTTAGTAAGAAGAATTGCGAACTCTGACCGCGTTGGAGAGAAGAATCCTCAGAAGAATTTTTGGCCCTCTACATGAGGATGGACGATTCCGTAGCCTACATATCGACGAAATCTATGAGCGATACCATGATCGTCAGATCGTGGATAAAATCCGGCTCAATAGGTTACAGTGGGCGGATCACTTAATCCGTATGGATGAGTATGATCCAACCCAGAAAGTCTATAAGGACAATATCTATGGTAGAAAAAGAAGACGAAGCAGACCCTGCCTAAGATGGAGCGATGGCGTAGGCCAGGACGCCAGACAGATTTTAGGGATATCGAATTGGTGGACCTCGGCGCAAAACCGGGATGTCTGGAGTTCCTTATTAAGGCAGGCCTAGGCCGGGTACCGGTTGTTGCGCTGGCAAACTATAGTAGTATTCTCAGAATTTACTGGTCATGTAAAATCTATTGTGGTTGAATAAGCTAGCATTGGCTCGTGCTAGTGCGAGTAGAATTGTTCTAACAAAGACTCTGTAGATGACAAAAGTCAGGCCAGAAAAGTATAGGGACAACCGTCCAAAATCAAGAAACTGAGAGTATGGTTGCCAATGTCTCACTAGTCCCCAGTCAGTCGATAGGCCGATAAAACATGAGAATAATCTTAGGATATATGGTTTTAAAAATATTTGTTTTTTGGTGTTTCACACATATAACGGAATTCTGCAGCATGCCAAAATTGCATTTCGAACGCATTCGTTAGCAATTTCTCCAAACACAGTCGGGTCTGAGTATAATCAAAGCTAATTGAACTGAACTTACAACTAAGTAAGAAATTCTTCCAAAAAATATCCTTACGATATTTTGCTCATTACGTATTGAGATCGTCAAAGAAAATATTGTATCTTTCAAATAACTTTAACTTCTATGAAACCGCATTTTAGATACGACCAAAACTGCACATTCTTTCGACTGTCGCAAGACCTAATGATCATTATGACATTAGAGAACGATAGTGTCTGCATCCTGTCTTCCGCTTGCTTGATATCGGATTTCGTTTTGCCAAACTCCATGGCATTCACCACTGAGACAAAATTCTTCTTCTTCAACATATTGCCTGATTTCCTATGAGAGCTACGGTTCACCATCCCCAGAGGTACGTCATCATCATTCTTCTAAGAAACATAATAATGTCAATCTTGAATAACAAAAAGGAGAACTTCCACTCAGACCCCAATCTCCTAAGTCGTCCTTCCCTCTCCTATGTTGTCTTAATGCATAAAGCCTGGATTTTATTAGAAATGAAATCTCATCAAATTGAAATTTCTCAGAATTATATCAATAAAATCCTGAAAAGTAATACGAATGTAAACCCATATTTGATGACAATTTCATGGGAAATGGGGAGCATGCAAAAAAATTAAATTCCAGGACGTCACTCTCCCGTCCTGTGATTTTGGTGTAGCATCCTTCCTTCATGTACGGAAAATCGAAAAGGTAAATCCTTTTGCTCAAATAAAATAATGAAAAATCCCAATAAATGTTTTCCAATAAATAGACAGGGATTATTTCATGTGAATTCATTGGTATCGTATTGCAGATGGAAACTACAGAGCAATTGAAATGGATAGATTAAAGCATGTAAATAATATCCTGTGACTTGGACACGAATGTTTGCATGTATCCTGCAGCTATTGTGTTTGAATTGTCGATTGGAATATCTCAATGACTTGGGGCTGATAGAGATTAGCTTTGAATTGGGAATAGATCTCTGGATAAATATATTTAGAAGACAAATAATTACGATGAGCAGATATGCAAGAAAACGACTGCACTTTCGAATATGGGGAATATTGATCCGAAATATGGACAAATATTTGAATTTTGAAAGCAAGTATTTTTGCAAAAGCTCATAGAAGTCAATGAAAGGCAACCACTTCAAAGGAAAGCAACGAGAAAATAGATACTTTCTTTAGCAGTTAGTTCAATTCATTTTTCAATATGTCCTGTATGAGAAGTAGCTTCAGGACTGAAATAAGAAAAAGATATCAACAAACACAAGTTGATGATGAAGAAGCTGAGGCTTTAAGTTTCGGGTTAAGACAGCCGACCTGTTCAGGAGGACATCCACATAAAAACGCTGGGATCGCGGTAGTACCAGCCAGGGACTCATTCAAGATGCAGCTTGGACCTTGGAAACCTTGACAACAAACAATTTCTCTCAGAATTTTCTAAGTTATTTGATCCAGTGGGTCTGCCACAACTGTGCGTTGTGTTCGTTAAAACTGTCATATGGGAGGTATACCTCAAGGGAATTAAATGAAACTATCTTATATAAAGAAACGATCCAGCAGTACATGCTTTGCCGACATCGAGAATGAAAACAAGATGGACGTTTCGCAAAGATTCTGGTCCTTCACCAGATTCATATATGCGATTGCTAACTGCCGAATATGGACAAGAAAATCCACCAGCACCCTCTTCGCTTATAGGGAACTAAGGAAACCCGTCTTCGGTTAGCTAAACAGAAGCATCAAACGTTTTTAGAACAGCTATCAATTGCTGAAGTCAAGTTATCTGCTCAGACTGGCCCCAGTTTTGGATTTGGAACACTTGCTAAGAGTGGACGGGTGGATTCAGCAAAGTATAGTATCCTCAGGGTGAAAAAAAACCAGATAATTGTATCTCGCGGGCACTTTGTGAATCTGATCATCAGGTCCAATCATCATCTCACTTTATGTGACGGATATCAACTAGTCCAGAAAATGCTGTAAATGATAGCTTTAGTCTAAACACAAGACGAACTCTGCAGCTAATGAGTCAACTACCATGCAAACATATTCCACCCACGAACCGGAATTAACTACACTAGAGTCATCACGATCAAAAGAGGAGCGATAGAGATACGAAGATAGCGACAACCGACAAGGCAGTATGAAGCATATCACCGAAAGCAAGAAGAAATAATATTGGCGACAGCATGTAACCCTGGTGGGCTTCCCCTTAAGATTTTACCTCAATGTTGATGTAATGTATGCAGGAGGATTCGTAGCGGAAACCTACCCGTTCTGTGTTGATCGAGCTTTCAACCCTTCAAGCTTTTAACCCCTTGCGTTCATCGATCTGCTTCCACGATTCCGCAGTCAGCCAGATCTTATGATGCGAGTATTTGCTCATAGAAAGCATTCTTCTCCACTGTCAGAAGTCTTCGCTGGTGCATAGCATTTAACAATTGGGATGCTTCTTAGCCAGATCCGAAATTTTGAAGTCCGAAATCCCCCATCACCGGCCGCCAAGTCAATAGAGCGTGTCTTGCGGTAGCCTTGAGACATGACACGACACCGGATTCGCGCCTGCTACCAAGTGAAGCAAGAGAGAGAGGGGTACTCTCCAGATTCCCAAAATCTTACTTCGCTTAGGCCCAAGTTGAGTTGGAAACACCGAGCATTCTCGTGAACCGCGCTACCATTGTCGAAGAGTGCGCACATTCTAGGAACCAGTCGTAGTCCGTTTTCGATTGCAAAAGGTGTAGGCCTGTGGTCAGTCTATCTCAGGCGTTGTTGACGTAAACTATCAAAATTCTTGGCTTGCTAGTCAACAAATTTCTATACCTTTTAGTCCCCTCTTATGACCAGCGGTGAAGGTTTTTGAGTGTATTCTTAAGCCCCACTCATAGGACAATTAACATCCCGGAAAAAATTATCCTCCCGGGAAATCCTTATTTTGGGGGATCTGGGAAGCCACCATAAAGTATTTGATACCAAACTTAACGAAAAAAGCCGGAGTGTATCTACTGAACGCCCAAATCGAAGCCGATCATTGGACCCAGAAGCGCTGACCTGAACGACCTCGATTGTCTAACGCCTCAGCATTTCCTTACTGGGGTAAATCTTTTCGAACTAAACGAATGGGGCTCAATGGAGAACGTGAAAAAATAGTGATAATTCGTGCAAAAATTTAAACATCAATTTTGGCGGTAATGGAACATAGAGTTTCCAATTCGGTTACAACAGAAAGCTAAGCGGTCCTGCGAAACACAAACATTGAAAATAAACAACCTAATCGGCAACTTTCCATAAATCCACTAGCCTTTAGGACGAAATCGGGCGGCTCATCTAGGAAAAAATGATTTAACTCGAGTTGTAACAATAACAACAGAGGGAAAGGTTGTGAAGTGAACCTTCACGAAAGTTAGGTGCGCTGCCGAGTAGCAACAATTAACAGAATTCCAACTAACTCTCCAACAGCGGATATTACCTTTACATATCATTGTTACGCTTGCTGCAATACCCCGCTCTTGAATGCCATTCAACGGCTGCATCAACACACTCTTCTTTAGGGGCGACTTAACACGCAGTCAGAACCTTACAACCTACCGTCTCAACCTGTTGCTTCATTCAACACCAGCGTAGTCTCGGTTTCTGAGACGCCCCTGCTTGGTTCTGTAGATAACCTGCCAGTGACTAACAATAATGGTGCCATACCCTAACCCGCCGAAGCGGTACTTCCTGCAGCCTAATCGATGCCCACCACCACTGAATCGCAGGCCACACCTGCCGTCATCCCGATTTGATGTCGCTATATCAACGGCCCCCTGGTAAACGTTCCCTCACCACCGAAACAAATACTCGTGTCGACGCTAGCTTATTCCATCACTTCAGACGATATTCTCATCTACGTCAGAAGCAAGGCCAATTTAGCTCTATCATCTCTCTGATACTGACGAAGAATGGCTCTCCCGACCAAGTAATAGCTTCCTTTAAAATTATATATCCCCGCAGCTTTGACGCTATCGCCCAATTTTCCTTCTGGCCGGAAGGCTCGAGTGTTGAGAAAATTTCCGGCCCGCCCGTTTGCCTCGTCGACCTTGAATGATTTTCCAAATTGACGACTTTTAACAAAATGTAAGGGGTCTAAGAACCAAGCACTCAAGTTCCACATTATGTTACTAATCATTCCAACATCACGTCATCTGCATTACCGAAATCTGGTTTGATAACACGATTTTAGATTCCGAACTACTCGAACGTTACTATGTCCTTCGTTATGATAAAGACTACGCTGAACTTGCCAGATCAATCGGCAGAGGTGCCAGGAAAGCTATTGAGTCCACTTTCCTTCTCGAAACCATCTTTTCCTCCTCCTCCTACAAATCTGTCGCCGCCTGAATCATTCCGCGGAACGTATATCTATCATATCCCTTATATACTTTCCACCTCAGCCCCGTTCTTGTACCAAGGCTTCTTCGAAAAATTATCAGTAGTCCTAACTTTTTGTTCCTTTTGCCTCCTTTCATACTCATTGGCGACTTTAACCTGATTATACTCCCTTGTCATACTTTGCTTTTCCCAGTCCCCTGACCTGCTCTTGAGTTTGATGCAAGTTTAACTTTTGTAAGGCGAATTTCGAAGGCCTGAATTCAGCTCTAGCGATAATCAGCTGGGCTTCCACTTCTCTCCATTCACATGCGACCAAGTACTCAGCACCTTCTATACCATTCTACCGAAACCCCTTCCTTGTTACGTCCACCCCTCTGCTAAGTCCTTGCGCTTTTACCCTCTAGTTCACCACTGAAGCCCACAAAAAATTATGCCATAAACTTACTGCTAGGAAAAAGTTCCTATCCTCTGGAATCCATGTCCACTTCTTTTTCAACAAAATTCTTCATTGCTAGGCAAAATCTCTAAAACAAGTCCAGAACAGAATATCTGGCCACCGTTGAAGCCTCACTGGAGCGCCGAAACCTCAAACCATTTTGAGTGCGTGTGACAGACAGGCAGACAGCCACACATTGAACGGATTTTAAGGCTTCATTGAACTGGTTTAAGGTTTCCTTTTGCAAATAAAACCTTAAAAAGTGCAGAGAAAACCAAGTTTATAATGTATAAAACTTTAACTCGGCTTATCCTGTGTAACGGAAGCGGGATGCGGATAATAAACCAGGTCGCAAGTAAAAAAGTAACCCCCCGGCCTTGTCTTTAGGCGAATCTTAATCCTAATGCCAAAGCACGTGGCAGATGAGATACAATAGTGGGTTGTATTTGTTATACGGGCGCCGTCCATTAAGTTTCGAAGGCTCCAGTTGGCAGGCCATGCAGATGGACGGCACAAGACCCCCAAGAACCTACTAAACAGCAAGGTTGAAAGGAAAAGACCACCAGGAATATCCAAAAACAGAAAGGAAGTCTCAGCCGATAATGGTGATTACACGTTGCTCCTTTTCGGAAATTTAAACATGCGCCATTGGATTGCAGCGCCGTAAAAGAAGAAGATTGAGAAACTACCATGATGTTATCACGAAAACTAGCACTAGGAAATTACGCGTTATTCTAAATTTTCAGACACCAAAGCATTAGAAGAATTATTATTGAAATGACTTACGATTTAAGGCGCATTGATAACACTAAGTTTAAGGGGACATAAAAAAATATAGGAAGAATCAAATCAATGCTATGCATACAGGCTCTCAACGAATTGTCTGGCGGACATTATCAGACACTACCGAAAGAAAACGTGTACATTTGGAACAACAAGTGCTTCCTTTTGTGGAATTCCGACCTTCAAATAACAAGCGAATAATGAAAAAGGAGCTCTTGGAAGACCAGTTGGATCAATCAAGACGTGTAATGGTAGAGACACGAAAACTTCAGAAACATATTTAGCAGTCAGTGTTTGGCCTTAGGAGTGCATTCACCCATCTGTATCATTACATAACTTACATCTACTATCTTTCAATTTCCAGCCAAAGTACATGTGGCCATATTTCAGAAAAGAATTGGTCACCCAAAATTAAACCACTCGATGGGGTTTCTCTCATTTCCTGACGTCTTCCTAGAATAGAAAGGCCCTTTTTGTCTTCTCAATTCCATTGATTCTTTAAAATGTCCTATAATTTCTCCTAATGGCCCCCCCATTCCGAAGTTCTGTGAGTTTAATTTCAAGTAGAGTACAACACAGCCTCCCCCAGTCCAAAATAAAAGCATGTAAACACATAATGCAGACGTCATGACCAGTCAGTCAGTTTCAAACCGAGATGTCAAAGTTCACATAAAGTTTTCCCAAAGGAAATTCAATTCAACCCAGCCGGCCTAGTGCGCCATTCGTCCTGCCAAAAATTTTCATTTTGAGTCCGTGTACAATTTCATTATGTGAAATGACAGACTTAATTTGGACAAGACTTATATTTCCATTTCCAACGGACGAACAGGACAATAGTCATGAGGTGAACATGAAACTTTGTATCACAATGAAACCTTCCTCGTCCCGTGGCAAACGGGCTGAAGCATGGTCTAAGGTATTTCAATTACAAGCCGGGCAGTAGTCAGACTGGAGTGGGAGATATTCCTGTGTTCATTTTGAAGGAAATGGAAAAAATGTTTGATGGGTACACAAAGAATGTCACATTATTATTGCCAAACTATTGTAGTCAGAATGCTGCGTCCTTCTTTTTACTTATTCCAGAGGCAACGCAGGTTTTATATTTCATGTACTGTGGAATACCAATCCCGCTACTCAGTGTATCTACATACCACACATAAATCATGCATGCAACGCTCGTACACACATCCCTTTTTATAGTACTCGTAAATTGAGGGGCGTGGAGGCTTTAGTGTGTTACAAAAGGGAAATCCATTACGCCCCCATGATTTGTAATCCTTTGTCAAGTCGAGTTTCTTTGTGTCGCATAAAGTTTTGAAAGCAGAAACTTTAAATGTTCTTGGTCTACATAAAATATTTACGTTCATATTTACTCTTACGCAATACTACAACCGATGAGAGTATGGTAGTATGAAGTCTTGAGGTCCTTTTCCTTTTTTGAATAAAGTTTATTTCAAATGCAAAAAAAAATATAACGAACAGTCATATTCAGAGGATACATAGTAATTCAATCTTTACAAACTAATCAACTGTACAAGGATGTGAATATTCAGTCCGCATAAAAATGAACTTCGCATAACAATGAACAAGAGGTAACAAGAACTTAGTTGGAGATGCCATTGAGATGCTCATATGTTTAATACCCAGTCCTAGAACCTTTCCTAGTGGAAAGGATGCAAATTGACAAGGCCATGGCAGCACTATTTCCTATGTTAAAAATATGAACAGCTGTCATACGTGCAAGCGAAGTGGGACAGCTCTCGGCGGGAGGTTATCAGTTGTAACAATGCAAACTGATTGCTTAGGTAAAATTAATATTCTTATTCCACATATCATCCAGCACATGTATTTCCTCCGTCATAGAACATTGAAACAAGACCTTAAACGGTTGGATTGGAAAAAAATGCAAATATGCTGATGCTTGTCTTGGACAGTAACCTATACATACATACGTACTTTTGCACAATGTAAATAAGATTGTTTTAAATACTTGTATCTGTTTCCAAAACAGATCGTACTATCTCTGGAACTGAAAGTGATAATTGCAACAAGACTGCCCACAGCATAATTAACTCCCTTCGCGCTGTTCGAAATTTTATCATCATCATCAACGGCGCAACAACCGGTATCTGGTCTGGGCCTGCCTTAATAAGGAACTCCAGACATCCCGGTTTTGCGCCTTGGTCCACAAATTCGATATCTCTAAAAGTTGCCTGGCGTCCTGACCTACGCCATCGCTCCACCTTAGGCAGGGTTTGCCTCGTCTTCTTTTTCTACCATAGATATTGCCCTTATAGACTTTCCGGGTGGGATCATCCTCATCCATACGGATTAAGTGACCCGCCCACAGTAACCTATTGAGCCGGATTTTATCCACAATCTGACGGTCATAGTATCGCTATAGATTTCATCGTAATGTAGGCTACGGAATCGTCCATCCTCATGTAGGGAGCCAAATATTCTTGGAAGGATTTTTCTCTCGCGGCCAAAGGTTCGCACTTCTTCTTGCTAAGAACCCAAGTCTCCGAGAAATACATGAGGACTGGTAAGACCATTGTCTTGTACAGTAAGAGCTTTGACCCTATGGTGAGACGTTTCGAGCGGAACAGTTTTTATAAGGTGAAATAGGCTCTGTTGGCTGACAACAACCGTCCGCGGATTTCATCATCGTAGATATTATCGGTTGTGAATTTTGACCCTAGATAGGAGAAGTTATCAACGGTCTCAAAGTTGTATTCTCCTGTATTTATTCTTCCCGTTTGACCAGTGCGGTTTGATGCTCGAAATTTTATGGTGGAGAAAAATCATTGCGCGTCTTCGACCGTCAAGACTAATTACGGTAGAAAAATTCGCCATATAAGGTCTGGTGGCAGTGTCCTATATGTGATGGGAGAACACACTAAGCGCCATCGAGACACCAAGCCATTGACCACAGCAGCCAGGAGCCAGTTAGCTACCTTGTTCATACCCCAAGGATTCACAATGCCATTCCGTGTCCGTTTGCCGCTTGATTCGCTCTTCCTGTATTCTTGGTTAATTGGCTATTATTGTCTTTATGCCTTTATTGGTAAAGTCAAAGAAATCCAAACCTAATTTTTACAAGTCTTTTTTGACAAGATTTTCTTTAAGTCAAATAAGGGAGTCGGTAAATGCAAGAATCATGTTTAATGTGAAAACAATACAAACCATAAAAAAAACTTGACTGGAAAAGGACGTCATACACCTTTTATTACAATAATGCAGTTTGATAAACCAACAGAGACTCACTAACCCCATGGTAACGTTTTATATGGCTTGCAACTCTAAATGATATTTTTGCGAAGCACCTCAGTTAGTTATTTAACGAATAGATAATATTGGGGGGTATTCAGCCTCTAACAATAGTGTGACATACACCAAATTACTGATAATGCTTCCAGCATCAGCAGAGAAATTCGATATATGGCTTTCCAAGAGGCAAGACTCACGTCTAGCAAAACTGATAGCGCGTGGTGATAGCCACACCCTGAATGATATAACTCTACTATTAACAAAATGCTACGGATCTGTCATCATCACAAATGTCCCAATCTAGCTTAAGGAGGGGTGGGAGAGGTCAGCTCAGGAGAATGCTTTCGAAAATATGAACTCGAAAACAAAAAAGGGGAAACTCCGGGTAGTTCGGGGAAGAAGATAGGATCCTGGCGACTCGACGTTGGCTATGGTAGCGCGGTGACATCATTTTCGAAACAAAAATTCACTGGTCAGCAGCAGAAAATCCTTATAGTTGGGCAGGATATCAGCAAAAATATTGTAACCAAAGGTTTATTGGATAATGATGTTCCCTTTGATAACACAGATTACGAATCAGCGGAACGCTGACCACATTGCCTCCTAGTACATCGTTATCGTCTTGAATGAGCACGCTTCAAGGAATAGATCCAACTGGCTAATTGGCTTGAATTGAATTGTTCCGCTAACGATTATTATTAGTGTTCAATGGTAAAGCATTAACCAAGCATAACGCGGACAGAGATTCAAAACGGTTCGATCGGGAAAACAAACCATGGACTGTTTCTACGCCAAGTGCCTTTTGGGGTGACCAGCTCGTTGCCCACCTCTTTTATGTGTGATCTATCCATTGTTACTTCTAGTTTTCGATCACATCGCTCACTGGTGTTCTTCTTTTGAAATTGTAACAAACCTGCGTACTCCGTCATGGTGGAGGTCCACGAAGGCTTAGAATTTCTGAGTGTGAATGAGTGCCACTTGCCACGCGCTACGTGGGAATATAGCAACATAGAAAGAACATCTGCACAGACCAGTCTCAACTTGACCTTCAAGTTAAAATAAATACATTTCCGGATTTTAGATAAGGCAGCGAAGTCGCATTTACCGTTGCTAATGTCTCGAACGGCATCAACTTCGGTGGCACCATCCTACACAAACTAAGCTTCTTAAATAAACAAACTGATTCACGCCTCCGGTCCTCTCCCAATTAATGCAGACAGGCGACTGTGATGGCCCATCAGAACCTTAGTTTTTTTGGTGTTCAACTCCAATCCAACTATACTGACTTCTCTTTCCACATCCAAATGTATTTGGCCAAGATTCATGACCCGGTGAGAAGGCAAAAAGATAGCATCATAGTAGTCGGGATATTTGAAGAAAGATATCATTGTCTATTGAAGTCCATCACATCCTCCGAACAACCAGCTTGAAGAATATCACCCATAACAAGAAGAAATAATATTGGTGACAACATTCAACCCTGGCGAACGTCGCACTGGACCTAAAACTTTCCTGAAATTCTACCTTGTTGCAGCACGTGACATTTTGCGCCCCCATATGTAGCTCTGATAATAGCTATCAATTTTTCCGAAATACCCCTCCTGCTTAGAGCACGCAAGACACACTCCCAGCTCACGCTGTCGATAGCTTGAGGGTTCCACGCACTGTTCCACTGTTTGGTCCGCAAGGTGGTGATGTGGTCAATACAGGGGAATGGAGAGCGAAAACCAAGCTGCTTTCTGTCAATCAAGCTTTCGAGGTATTCCAAGACCATTTTACCTACTATTTGTGACACTCAAAACGTGTTCTTCTCTTGAAATTTTAAAGATCGTCCCCTTCTTCTACCCTCTGGGAAAGGGCGCGGATTTTCAGAATTTCTGCACAAGTGCAGGAGCAGCGATTAGTAACTCTGCGGGAGACCGTCAAACCAGGAACAGTCTATATATGCATGTTAGGGTGACTACCCATTTCATTCACAAGAGGAGCAAACGCAACGGAAGTGATACGCTTAAAAACTGTGCTGGAATGTTCAGTTGCTCTTTATCGTCGATGAGGGGTCGATCAGTAACGTCTTTCACAAGACCATCGAAGAATTCGTTACCAATCCACGACTCCACCGTTAGCCAGATCTGGCAACGCTCCTTCGGGATGTAACCGACAACCTGCATAGCACCCGAAAAGGAACATTTTTGATGGCCATGCCCATCAATATTCTCAGGCGAATTATTCGGTATATCTGCCGTCCCATCAGCAAGATAGCTCTGTCGAGGTGTTGTCAAAATCCACCTTGACATTCAGATCACCCGTCGCGATCACAATGTCAGCTTTAGGAAGCCTATCCTCAACTGCGTATAATCGTTCGTTGATGTATGGCACTATACAATTGTGACGCTGGATCATAGTAGTTAACGAAATTTTAAAATAGCAAATACTGAAATAATGCTCCAGAGTCACAATAATGACATAGTATTAATCTGTAAATATCAAGACACCATATGGAACGAAATTCAAATGGGATTAAGCATTGCTAGTAACTGAAGGAGTGTGGGACTGGCGTGGCCCTGGGGTAATGAGAACTTATCCGAAAGAATCCCAATATTTCCTTTTTATATACAGATGGGAGGGAAAGCCGCCTAAATCGAAAACATGCAGATGTTCTTTTTATGCGGTTCTGATACCGAGAGATTAGAAGGCATTGGAGTAACAGGGCGGACTGGGGTAGCGCTGTAGTAACATACTACTTCCTC
Source organism: Hermetia illucens (assembly GCF_905115235.1). Lineage (NCBI taxonomy): Eukaryota > Metazoa > Arthropoda > Insecta > Diptera > Stratiomyidae > Hermetia > Hermetia illucens. The sequence goes on from NC_051852.1 coordinate 118,644,185, forward strand.
GGGGAACTGCTTACCTGGTATACCGATCACGTAGTTCGAACAAATGGGTGAACAACCCAGTATATTTCACACTGAAATATACACTATAGATGGGTATGCTAAGTCTAACCACCAGAAGATTGAGGTCTTAACTCTCAGCCAGTTGCCTATCAAGATACTCAGGTCCGACCAGAGAGACTCTACACTGGTATCACTCAGCGTGAATGGTCAACGAAAACTGAATATGAGAAATGGTCCCAATAGCCAGAACAGAATATGAATGACCAGCTGATTCACGATAAATAAACGGCTCTGGTTCGGTAGATAGTTAGAGAGCGGATCCTTGCTGTCTAATCAAAGTTTAATTTCTAATTTGCGATCATGTGAGTTACTTGAGAAAATCGAAATTGGGGAAGTTTTGCAGAAGAAGCAGCAACATCAGAACTTTTGATCGTTACACTGAGAACGTATTTTTTTTCAAAAACGTGCCACCTTAGAACTGTCCACTCAATAATCTCAGGAATAAGTTGACCGCCACCGAACTCAAAAGGAAATTTCCTTCTAGAATGAAAAGTATTTAGACCCATATCGGGATTGATTGCGATTGAAATCCCAATGTCATATTCAATTTTTTTTATGATGAAGCATATTTAGAGTTCGAGACCGGACATACACCGCGACTTGATGAGACTAAGCCAGTCTCAGACTGTTCATATTAGCGTTATTTTCGGTACGGTGATAATAGTTCTTCACGGGATCCGAGCATTTTACGTAGAACAAAATAATAAGAAGTGTCCTTTCCACATTCATTTCGTTCGAATACGAAGGGACTTTTTGGTGTCTACACCAAGAAGTCCTTAGGACAATTGATCTAAGTACGCACCCTTTACCTAGAGAAACAGTGATTTTCCAGAACTGATGTTCACTTCCGTCTAGATTCCTGCCTCTTTGTGCCAGATTTCCACTCGTTGATCGATAGAAGTACCTGTTTAAAGAAGAAAACGTGGTCCTCCTCCAAAATCCCAGTCGGATTCTAATAAGATAAGATAGGCCGTAAGATGTCTGCAACAAATCCATTCAATACAATTCTTGTCCGAAACTTTAAGATGGTTTGTCGCCAATTGCCCCTGCTTAACAATCACATCTTTCAATTAGAAAGTCCCAGTACTCCATTTGCGCCAATCGAGTCCTCTTCTTAATTCCTGTGTTTCGCCGGCAATCGGTTGCTTAGACTTCGCTTTCAAATCAACCTCATCAGGAATATCTTGAATCGGAATCTGGATCCTGTCCTCTCCGACTAGCTCAAGATTTTCTAATCGCAATCTTCCAGTGCATTCCCTTCTATCTAAATCAGCTCTTAAACTAGATATATAAACCATTTAAATTAATTCGCATGTTGTGCGCAAACCTGTTAAATTGAACGTCTAGAAAGCTGGTTTTTGTGGCGTTAACCTTTCTAGAGTTTACCATCCATGGGCAGCCATGTCCCAATCTAATCTTCTAGGAAAAATTTCAAACGAAATTTCGAATATATATTTTGTTTTTAACCTTCTATAACTTTGTTATTAGTAATAAGATCTCCACCAAATTTTCCAGTATAGTACTATATTATAGCATATGTTGTTACATTCTACTGCTAAGATGATTTTAAGTGGAGCTCTGCTGTAAATCTTTTAAACAATTGGCATTATTGTTAATTTTATTCAGACCTAGACGACGTATAACGATATCAGGACGATTTTTTTAGTCAGGAAGTTTCCAAGAGCAAGTCCTTTTTCACCTAGAGTGCCGACTGACCTCTTGTTCTTCTATTTTGCAACCGATAGCAAAACTAACACCTGTTTGTGTAAGAATTCACGGTTTACGAATGTAGACCTCCATCCATTACTTCCCAAAACACATGCACTACCCCTTTACTGTACTGCTGGATATATTACTGTCACTTGTCGGCCATTTTGGGGTAGTTAATTGCAACTGCAAGTGGCAGGCATCGAATCGATTGTAGAAAGGTTTCATTTCCTAATATTTATAAAAATGACAAAAACACACTAGCATCCAGATATTATAAAAGTCGATCAAATTGGCCATTCTGAGTGCGTTTACAAAAATCCTGGCAACATAAGCCCCCACTCCTTCGGCCAAATTCGAATTTTCGGTAATAGTAGTTGTAAAGTTCTAATAACAGGGCAGCGAAGGATTCGAGCAATTAAAAGGGATCGCCCAGACTTATCCCTATGGATTTTGAACAATGCATCCTATGCCAGTTGGTTAAGAGGCTTTATGCCCAGTTGGTTGACCAGCACCATTATATAATAAAAGCCAAAGATTCAAATTTATTTGGAACCTTTGCCATCCGATCCAATTCGCTAGGTAGAGTTGATTTAGGGATAATTTAAGTCAATGATCCTAAATAATGTCAATACTTTTACGAAGCCTCTTAGGGCGTATCACTGATACAAAAATTCCCCGCAATCTACTGAATGATGAAAAAACTGAATTGAGGATGAGTGCCTTACTAGTTTCAAGATGCGATTATTGAACTAAGAAGAAAAGATAAGGATCCTAAAAAATTTTAAAAATCGACGTCGAAGAAGTAGGGGCTCAAAGCGAGGAAACATTTAGGGTTGCTTTGGAACCCCTATCCTGAAAACTTTCATCAATTCAATTCAAGCGTCAATAATGATAGTTAATTGAGTCCCCTATCCCATTTCTTTCTGAACAAGTAGGCAAAGAGAATGGAAAGTACATAATAGGATTTGTTATAACAAAAAGTAAAAAGGTTGCTTTCATTTCAAATTTATGGGTATTACGACCAATTTCCAGGGAAACTTAAATGTAGAGTGCGGCTGACAAATGTCAGTATATTATGATATTTCAAAGTATCCACCAATTTCCACACCAATACATTCCAGTAATCGTTTACCCCTCCTTCTTCTGTTCCATTCTCTTCGTACACGCATATATGGTAGCCGAACCGTAATATCTTCACCCATAACGATATTTGATTGATGGATAATCCTCCAATAAATAATAAAAGTAAATATTCTGCAAATACTCAGTATACATCATTTCCGTCGTAAAAAAAAGTTTATTTGAAATATTTCAGCCACTCGGAACCCCAGATATGATAAAACCCACATTTATCGCGGTATGAAAACTGTGGATAATAAAATTTAATAAATATCCCACGCGAAACCGCTTTTATGTTATTAAAAATTTATGAAATTAGTGAAGCGGCAAACCATATCCTGATGAAAATCGTATTGATTCATTAACAGTAGATTTATTGCTCATGCATTTTTGACGAGCGCAGGGACATGTATGTACGAATGTCAATAAATATTATGCGTTCCAATTTCAGGATTGGCCGTAGGCAGAGTCACCATTGCGAGGACTTTTAAATGTCGAGAAATCATTTAAAAGTTTTCAATTATTGGCGAGTTCTAGTGGAAGTAACACAGCAAATGGTTTCTGTATTTGCTGGGACTCCATTTGAAGAAGTTATTGATTGATTGACGTTGGGTCAAGAGTCGCAATCGAAATAATAGGTTGCGGGAAGGAAGAAGACATTTCTGTAGATGCAAGAAGGGCGATATTTTCAGCTTTGTGATACCACATTCATTTCCCACTCGCACACTCTTACTTTTATTGACAAGAAAAACATGGCAGCAGTCTTTGCGATGAAGTGGCCTTAATATTAGATCATATAGACTTCATTAAGTTACCACCAACTTTTGCTTAGGGAATGTTAAATGTGCTTCAATTAAAGCATCTTTTATCCCCCTTATGAATTCTAATGATTCGGTCACTTTTAATTGCGCAGTGGTATTGTCAAGCTTGTTACCTCCAGGGCGAGCTAGATGCACTGACGGTCTCTCAAATACCTATAAGTTACTATCCCATCAATCAAACCCACTTATGGCTGTCTCTAGATTGTATCTGCGTACTGTCACAAACAATTCTTACAGCGCGGACCTGCCCCACAAAGCTGACTCAATTGCCAGGTATAAATCTTGATTGGATTTAGCTGACCGCTTCAGGAAGGTTTTGTGTATTTCTTATAAAAAACATTTGAGGGGGAAAGAGACACTTTTCCCATTAGTTCCTAGCGCGTAATGCATGTGCAGCCTCAGGAATAGAGCAACAATTTTTACTTCAAATAACTTTGTTAGTAATAGTGCAATTTCCACAAAACTTGGTGCGATCATGCTTTATATTAAAGCCTGTATTGTTGGAAAATTTAATGATGAACTAGGATGAACTTAAACAGGGTTTTGTAGTCAATTAGAAATTATAGTGATATACTGTTACTAACTTTATTTGAATAGATATTGGTATGTAGGATACTTTGAAGTCTAGGCACTATATAGTGGCAGCTTTATGATTGTGAAGAAGTCTGGAAACTGCGAAGAAAATTGCCTAAAATGAAGCCGTAGACTTATACGGTATTCCAAATAAAGCTCCGGTAGGTAAAAGGTGATTCACTGAAACATGTACGACATGCCCCAAAGAAGAGAAAATTGGAGGAAACAGAAGCTTGTGCTAATCCCTAAGCCAAAAAAAACTTCTGGATGGTCCTTTATCTTATAGGACTATATGTCTATTAAACGATCATAGAAAGGGTGGTCGTTGTATTTCAGATGGGCAGTTCGGATTCCGAAAGGCAAGATTTGCTGTTAATACGATCGGTATAGTGACGAAAACTGCTGAGAAAGTAACGAAGGCTAATAAATCTTGCCCGATAGTCCCTCTTAATGTGCAAAATGCCTTCAATACAGCAAAATGCGGTTCCGAATACTTAGTGCATATCGTTACAGAATTCCTCGGGGAGAGGCTATTGTTTTACGATTGGGATTATTGACCTTAGAAGTATAGAACAACAACCTTCGAAGTATAGATTCCGCAAGAATCAATCCTCGGTCCTCCCATGCGGATAATAATGTATGACAGAATTTTGAAGATCAGAATTGGCGAACACAGCATACGTTCGCAACCATCTGTTAATTCAATGTTAATAATATGTACTGCCATCATGTACCTTGCCTCTCCCCCAAAGTGCAGCAGTACATTTGAAGTTTAGCTTCTCTAGCTTATATACTTGTACAATCATCCCCCAGTCCCATCTGGGTTTTACTCCTTACTGTCACTGCTCCTAGGCCGCCTTAAAAGAAGAACCTTACTTAAAAAATATTACTTTATTAATCTTTTCTATTAGGTAAAACCATAACCTTTGGTTGCATATAGATTGGTACAAGCTGCAGCTTAGGGCCAAAATCTAAATATGCAATGATCTAGAACCCCCGGCTCAACGCTTGGACGAAAGCGCTGCAACTATCCTCGGTTCAGGCACAACTGGAGTTGAGACGCATTTCCAAATATAGAGTCTTCGACATGAAGCCAGCAGCACTCTATTCTAAAGACGGTCAGAATTAGCTTGAAGCAAACTAAAGATCAACATGTTTAGCCTCGAAACTAAGACAGGAACTCCTCCTATCATCGACTCGACTTTTATTCCAATTATGTGTTTGTTAGCTAGCATCCATAATTTCCGAATCAGCAATTGAAAATCAAATGTTCAAACATCAACCTTCGGTAGCAATAAAAAAAACAAGTCCGGAAACCGGAAACTTGACCCTTCAGGTATAAAAGGTTTTGTGTTTCCCTTTGTGAGGAGCATAACGCAGTTCTCCATTGGCTGATAGCATTGACACGAGATGTTTAAATAATTTAATTTGACCCCAGGTATTTAAATTATTTAAATATCTGCTGTCAATGCAGTCAGCCAATGGAGAACTGCGTAATGAAATTGCTTCACGCATTTACCCTATCTGAATGAAGTGGTGTTCCATAACTGGTGCTCTTTGTTATCGACGTATCAACGAACGTCTCAAATCTAAAATTTATCGCAATGTCGTCCGTCCAGTCGTTCTCAATGGTTCTGAGTGTTGGTCAACTATAAAAGACAATGAATGGCGTCTTGCGGAAATGGGGACGAAGATGTTGCGTTGGACTAGTGGCGTGAAAAATTTTGATCACATCCAAAATGAGGATATCCGCGATCGATATGAAGTTGCACCCATCGTGGGAAAACTACGAGAGAGGCCGGCCAAAAAAACGGTGTGATGTGCTGGATGGGGATTTAAAAGCCCGTGATTACATCCACATCAGGCATTTGATGACTAAAGTGACGAAACCGATCACGACGAGCAACCCCGCTTGTGAACGATACAAAAGCAGTGCTAGAGGCTGAGATTTCACATAAGTGTTTTACACAAAACCCTAAAGGGCTGAGGAGAAGTAGATTCCTCATAAATGTGACTTTAATATTTCACGCAAATGTCAATTATTCTCGTTAAATATGACGTCAGCATCTTATTTGAATGGCTTTAGAAGCAGCAAATTTCAAACTGAAATTTGGCGTGTGTATGCAAGATATTGTTCTCTATCCTGCTGCAATTTGGTATTCCTAGGATGAACTTAAGGGGGTTTTTGAGTCAGTAAGTTTGTTTGAGCAGATATTGAAATGACACATATTTTGAGACCTAGTATTGATCTACGTTCACCATCCTGATGTTTTTCGGATTTTTGGGTTTAAGTGTGTACATTTTGACTCCTTACTCACGCACTTTACAATTCATGTTGAAACTAATATCAGTTTCGGGAAATACTAAGCGCGGCCTTTCATTTGATACCCCACACGACTACATCCGATGCAAAAATGTTTTAGCGAATGAGGGCCGAGGCCTCTATAACCCATCGTATGCAATCGGTGAGTCCTGTACCTGTCGTCGGCAATTAGCACGAAATAAAGCTATTTTGGAGTGAAAAAAGGATCGGATGATTCACCTAAAAGACGCTGTACTTATAGGATTATTCCAGATGTCTCAAAATAGATCAGATAGCAGCACATGCCCGGTGTTTGAAAAAGCGATCAACACTATGCGCAAATGAGATTCTTACAACTAAATTTGAACCATTGCCTGCTCTTCCAGACGGTAATTGAAAGCCGCCATTATCTGCGAACAATGCAAAGACCTACACAGTGGAGTTTATGTTGCGAAAGAGAGCGGTATAGAAATGAGCCGAGTATCTTCAGTGACACGTCTGTGAAAGTTATCCACGCAGTGACCATGATGTCAAAATTTTCAAAATCATGCACAAAAATAAATGGGTCCCGGAGGACAGCTGTAAAACGGGCCGTCAGCAGGTTTGACGAGGAAATTTTCAAAGAGCTGCAAAACATAATGCTAGAAGGAAACGCAAATGATCGACAAAAAGCATGTGACGCGTCCATGCGAAATGGTATACTGTGTCCCAGAAACGAGAACCGAACTTCTGTTGGAACTCTGAAATCGAGGAATGCGACAAGACCTACCTCAAGATCAACAGAAATCGATCTGGTTAGGAGCAGCTACATGGACAATACAACGTGACTCGGAAAAAATTGCATATGGCTATAGTAAAAAGCAAACACTTGTAGTGTCTGCCTAACTAAGCTGATTCGGACTTGTGGGGCGTCTACGAAACAATGATGTACAAAATCAGAGGCAAACACTCTCCATCGATTACTTACCCTAACTTGCTAGACGAGATAGTGACGAATCCCTTTTCACAAAATGTGAATACCGCTAGCCTTCCTATTGTTCAAGTGGATGGAGGAAGAGGTCCTGGAAGCAGCAAAGAAAATAGCGGAAAATAAAGCTTCTGGCTTGTATAGTACACAATACGCTTCCTGAAGTATTTACTACATATCTTAAAAAAGGAGCATCCACCACAGAGTGGAAAAAGCAGAGGCTGAATCTCATTCTCATGCCGAACAAAGATTTTCTTGAATCTTACACAACCCTGCAACATAAAAATCGACGTTCCTAAATTATACCAAAAAATATGTGGAGTTCAACAAGGTTGCGTCCTAAGACCAATGTTATGGAAAATTATGAATAACGGAGTGCTGACTTTAGATCTCCCTACCGGAGTGGCCATCATCCGATCCCCGGACGACATTGGGATGACATCTGTTGCACGCCCCCGTGAGTTACGACAATAAAATAGATTACGATATTAAGTCCTGGCTGGACAACGCATGCCTATTGATGGCAGAGCATAAGACGAAGGTAGCACTTGTCACCAAGCAAACAATAAGTACGTGTATGAAGATCAAAGTTAGGACATAGATAATACATTCCCAGTCTGCGTTCCAATATTTAGGTGCAGCAACTAGCGCGTATAGCACCAAAACACTGCTGAAGAGATTGCTAACGACCATAGGTGGCCCAAGGCCGAGCCGTCGCTTCCTTGTTTCAAGGGCAGTCAGCTGGTTCCTGCTATATGTAGCCCCAGTGTGGGCAGATGAACTGAAAAAAAAGTAAATAAACGAAAAATGGGAGCCGCATATCGCTCAACTGCACTCCGAACAAGGAACAAAGAGCTGGGATCCAGAACTTCTTCAATGGAGTTATTGAGGAGGGTAGAACACTATCTAACTGGCAAGAAAGTACCACAGTTCCAGTATTGAAGAAAAAAATAAAATCTAGAAAAATGTTCAAAGAACCGTCCCATCCGGTTGCTCTCCCATTCTTGACATACCAAGTTTCAAAACGAATGAAAATTCCCTCCTTCCCGATAACTACCGACCTATCTACTTTTGTTCGATATCAGGCTGAATCTTCGGTTGGACTATCATCAACCAATGTTGCAGTGGAAAGTAGGCTATCCCATACTCACAGTTCGTTAACCGAGCATCGGTGAATCATGTAGTCAATATTTGAGTCAGTATCGTTAAACGATTGGAACATGTTACTCGAAGACTTTAACGCTGGGAGGAGGTCAAACAAATAGCGAGCAAATAACAACCAACAACCATTTTTGATCAAACTGTTTCTCTGAGCAGAGATGACGTAGCGTCGGTGTACTGTCCTTCTCTGGACGAAATTATTAGTAGTCCTTTTTTCATAAAACTTAGAAGCAGATTAAAAACAGTTGAAACAAAAACAAATAGTGCTACATCTTAAGCTCTAAACTTTCCAAAAACTTTCTCACAAAACCCAACCAACTGTCATTACCCAGCCATCTGTCGGGCATATGCCAGATAAATTAATAAAATAATGTGCCATTTTGTCTTTTGAAGCCTGCCAGGACCTCCAAAAACTTTAAAACTTGGGATAATACCATTTAGTTGATACCACACTATGTACTACGCCATTTAACCCACTTAAACAGCAAAACTTCTTAAACAATCCCAAAGGGACCGACAAACAAATTATCGGAAAAGTTAATGAACTAAAAAATATTGTCGCGCTCCGTTTCGCGGAATTAAATTCGCTTCTGACGTACGAGATGAAATTTCAAGCTAGAACCAAGTTATTACTCCCCAAGGTTAACTGGTACACAAATCTGGGAATAAAGATACCAACAGGATAAGTGTCATGGTTCCGCCAAGCGATTTTCATACATTTAGGATTACGTCATATTTTATTAAGACCTTTAATTCCCTCCATCAGCAACCGTCGACGTACGCTTTCAATACCCAAACCCTTTCGAGCATCCAAGCCACGTACATTAAAATATTTTCCATCTTAAGGTACCACCCACACCTCGTACCTAGTCCACGTGAAATTGAAGACTTTTCAAAAGCGCTCAACAGCTGCTAGTGATGATTATCGATTATATCCGTTACGCTCCTCAAATTTCCACGCGGCGCCAAGCTCGAAACTTGCTTCGCTGAAAATTGATACGTTTTCTGGCTGACCCTTTCCAAATCCTCCAGTTTTCTTATTTTGTCGTTTAGCAGCGTGGTGCCGGGTCGTCAGACGTGCTCGCATAATCTCATCCCCCGTGTCAGCCTTCCACAGCCGCCCGTCTTCTGTTCATTTATTAGACTCGTTAAAATCAAGGTGCCATGTTTTCTCCCATCATGATATTAAATATTTCAAAACGTTGGGTTACAGAGCGTTAATTAATTTCTACACAACGCTAAACACTCACCCCCAGGCATTCGCCTTCCCCATTTAGGTTCTGGTTGCTTTGTTCCTTCATCATAAATTTCATCCGTTCCTAAATATATATACAAAGGTTGGATTGAAAGCAGCTCAACCTAGCCCCGGGTGGAATGAGAAAGCCAACCCCAAGAGGAATGGATCCGTGAAATGTGCGATTTATTAAGAATTTTTCTCACCACTAGAATGGTGCTTAGCGCTGGATGGACATGTAGCAATATCAAGGCAGACACAGGAGAAGGAAAGCAGAAAGTGCCTTTATCAAGTGTTTTAATTTGTGTAGGCACCTTCAGGAATCGCGGTAGAATTACAAAGCAGGTCGTGTTTCGCGAAAAGGAGGAAGAAAGCCATCAACGAGTAGTGTTCGTGTAACAATGTGTTCAGTGAAGTCATAGCCCCAAGAGCTTTTAAATATTCCGAAATCCGAAATACAGGCGAAAAGCAATCTGTTATCTTTTCATCAAAAGAGGGGCAATCATCCGTTTATGTAACCTACCCTCTAGCTGAGCGAATGGCTCATCCACCAATCAAGCAAATTTGTTGGCCATGCCCGTAGCATTTCCTGATTACTAAATGACTATTCATCCCCAGCTGTATTCAACTTTCATGGCTAGTGCTTGAAGCAGCACATGGAATTTCGGTTCTAGACAGCGACAGGTGGATTCTCCAGAGAAAGATATTGAAATATAATATTTCAGGTAATTGCTGGGAGCTGGCGAATGATAACTTCGAATGAGAAGTTGTGATGAAGATTTGAGATCTAAGACGAAATTTGAATAAAACAAGCATATTGCAAGGATAAGTTGTCCCAAGTTTAAGATGGTCATGCTATAGGTAACTGCTAGAAGCAAGCTTAAGATTCAGTGTGAGCTTACTGCCAAAGAAGTATTCAAGGAAAATTTTCTTTCGTAGCAGCCGAGAGAAGTCGGATTGCATCTTTTTACATTTAAACGGATGCTTCGAACCAAGAAGCTTCTGCTGCGTGAACCTTGAATGAGTTAAATGAAACAACAAGGTGGGGATAAGGTTGACGTGAAGCTCCTGAAGTCTATGTGAATTCAGCGACTGTCTAGGGGTAGGCAGGTTGTACTTACGTGTGCCAACGACAGCTCCCGGAAGGTGTTGGCCGCCACGATCGATAAAATGCACGAAGTGCACACGCAACCTCAGATCGCGGAAGTATCGGTCTAAATCGCCCAGATGGTTAAAATACGAAAGCAAATGGCGTGGGCTGGTTACACCGCACGTTTTCAAACAGAATCACTAAATGCGCCAGCCTATGCATGTGATACAGCGATGGCTTCCCGAAGCGTAGCTACACATCGCGCATAGTACGTGCAATTTTTGGGTGAACACAGGCGCAGAAGCCTCAGTCCTACAGATCGCCAGACTCAACAAATAGTTTCCGCAACTACTACAATTACCGACCATAAGCATGACAGAGTCAAGCAATTAAACGTGATTCTGGGCTTCCACCTTTTCATGGTGCTTAATTTTAACGGATATTACCGTCCCCATATTAGGTGGGGTACTGCTGAACATAGCATAGGTCTCCCCCCCCTGCTGAACATAGCATAGGACCCACAAACTCTCTTAGGTTGCCGGGGAATATTTCAACCTGTTCGAACAAAAACACCTCCTCCATTATTTTTGGCAATCTTACACATCCTGCATTCGAGCACTTCTCCAAAAATGCCCAAACTCTTACAGCTCCCAAAGGTATTCCAAAAACAGGAATTTGCACACTTTCCGAACTCTTCCTTACACTGACAACTTTTCGCCTGTTCAATGCGGCACAAATTTTCCAGAAATTCATTCACTTTGCACTACGGAACTTGCATTTCTGTTTCGTCAACTTCGATTACGTTTTGGTCGCCTCCTCCTCTGAGATTCAACATTTCGTACAACTCGAGTGCATTTTTTAACACTTCCTTGGCAACGGCCTAGTTTTCAATGTTGTAGAAACCAAATTTTGTCAACCGAAGGTGAAATTTCGAAACCATTTCATCATCTCTAATGGTGTACACCAACTGACCTAGGTATGATGCAAGCAATCGCGACCTTTTCTTTGACTAAAGCGGTGAAACGCCTCAAAAGGTTCTTGGACATGATCAACCACTGACATCGTTTCCTTCCCAAAGCCACTTACCACCATTCCTTGATTAATGACTTCTTGTCTGGACCTAAAATGAAATCACGGGAGTTTTTGTGATCTTCAAAAGCCATCCAGGCGTTTTAAACCACCAAGCAACAACTATTAGACGCAAGACTTTTCGCATTCCCTCATCGCATTTTCGCATTCCCTTATCAAGGTGCACCCCTAATAGTGTTCGTCGATGGCTCAAACGTCGCAGTAAGTGGTGTTCTCCACAAGACGGTGAATCAAAGTAAACCGTTGAGTTACTTCTCGAAGTAGTTGAATTCCGCTCAACAAAAATACGGCACTTGCTTTACGGGCAATCGCTGTGCCCAGAAGGATGACGCATTTCTCCAGAGCCTGCGGTCGGACTACAAACAGACATTCAATTAATTCCCTGTGTTGGGTTTGCCTTCTTCTATCTGCTGCGAAATCTTCGAAAAGGTGTCTAGCCCATATATTCTACCCGCTTTGCGTAAAGGAGTATTTCGTTCAGTGCACGACCTTGCATCTAACAATCGAGCAATGAAGCGGTTAGTCGAGGCCCTCTGTCAAGAATGAATTCTACGCTTTCGTATTCCAGACGTAATAATCAAAGACCGAGGAATACCGTTTGAATCAACTCTCTCCTCGGAGCTCAGAATGCTCTTCGGTTTCGAACGTCATTGGACTATTGAATACCATCCACACTGCAATAGGATAGTAGAAATTTGGCATTGGACGCTGAAGGCCACTATTATGGCACGCGATGATCAGTCCGAGTGGCAGGTTTTGCCCTTCGTTTTGCTTGGCCTGCGTACCACCACCCGCGAAGAGTTTCGAGCTGCCAGCCCTACTGATCTGGTATACCGGGAGAACGTGTAACTCTTCGGCGACCTGATGTTCGATAGGAGAAACAGTCTTCAAGAGATTGGACAATTTTGGCTGCTACGGGAGCTCACCTGTGCCATAACGTTATTACCAACCAGTAGTCAATACCTCTGGAGACCTCGATATCTGTATACACGTTCTGGTCAGAACTGATGCTATCCAAAATCCACCCCCTATAAGGTCATCAAACTTAAAGAACACTCTTCCACATTGGACGTTGGAGGAGATGGCTGAAATCTTCCTTCATGGGCAGACACTACTGGTAGAAAGAGGGAGTCTGCCAGACGGCCGCTGCCGCCGAGTTAACACGTCGTTGGTTTCTTCGCCGAAACCCCTTGGTTTCAACTGGGAACGGGGTTCTGTGGTGGAGCAAAATTCGAGATTTTTTAACTAAGTAATCGGATCCAAGCAGATGAGAACGCAACGTTTTTGCATTGTTAATTAAAAATTAAAATTATTATTATTAAATAATCTTCCGAAGAATAGATATCGGCAGCATCACCAAATTCATAATTTCCATAAAGAAATACACGGAATTTATACTCTTCAATTCAATGGAGGGTCTAGCTTTAGTGGCTATAGTTCAGGCAGCCAAAACGGAGGACATAGATTACCCATCCCTCCAAGGGAAATTGATCTCAAACAATTGAGGGTAATGTCCATGAATGTCAAGAAGGATAAATCCACAAGTATGTATGTCAGGTTTTAGTTTAATGTTCGAACTATACCAAAAATGTCTGAAGGTGCTCAAGAACAGACCCCACTCTTTGCTGGAATTCAAACCGCTAATAAGACCCTATGCACTAAATGAATTAGCTCGTTTTTGGGATTGAAACCTCGCCTTTGGCATGAGAGCCGAGAGTTATCCTTGATAAAACCAAGGACTGCTCTTAATGTCTACATAACTGCATCGAAGATCTATAGAAAGGGAACTTGGTCCAACTTAAGTGAGATTTCAAGAGAGATCAAGGCTAGGTACAACTTCGGAAAAGAGAAGCAATCTTCCCATTTCCATGCTGCAACTCCACTATCATATTTTGGAATTTTTTCGAAAGACGTCAATTTAATAACAGATCAGTTCAAACAATATCCACTAGGGGCACCATTGTACCCTCTGAGCAAGACTTTGGCTAAAATATTTCAATACAGACTGAAAACGGTGATAATCTTTAACACAGGCATCGCAGAGAGAAGAAGTCCACCATATGGAGAATTTGATGCAGTTCAGGAGGTAAGGGTTCACGGCAGAAGAAAATTAAAATCGCATTATCCAGAGTTGATATATAATACCCTGCCTTGAAGTGTGTTAGAGCACTTCATTGAAGACCGTAACGGTGCACTACAGGATTACAGTACCCTGTAGGAGGCAATGTGGTCGGCATTACGCTCGCCCGAGATTATTACCCTGATTTTGACTCAGGTCTTCACAGCTGAGTCGACTGGTATCCGACGTCAAATCACAATAGAAATTCCACTGACACCAATGAGATTTGAACCGCGACCATCCGTACGACAGCTTTGTGCTCTAACCACTCAGCTATCCGGACACTAAGGAAGGAATAGTAACGATCACTAAATCCAACATTTTCGAACTTTGCATTGGACTTTTTTCAGAAATTTTACCTCGCGCTATCATACGTCGTCCTGATAATAATAATTGGTTTCTCTGAAATGTCCTTCCTTTGGAGAGTATTTCAGATGTACCCCGTATAGAGTAACCATACAAATACCCCTCTAATATGAGTAGCCTTTCTAAGAATTCTGGCAATCGTACCTTTCCTCCAGATGGAGATTTACAGAAAAGTGCAAGCAGCAACTTTGTAGAAACTGCAAGGGCTGCGGCTAGTAGTTTCGAAAAACGGAACTTAAATTACTGAAGGGAGAAATCAGGTCTCCAAATGTGTAAGTGAACGAAAATCCTGGATGGACCAAGATTGTTCATAAGAAACCGAAGATGAAAGCAATATTGCGAATTCGCCCAAGAACAATTGTGTTCTCCTGCAATTTGTCCTAAGCGGAAGTATTGAAAAAGGTCAAAGCGGACCTCGACCTATAAGATTTGGGTGGAAATGTCCGCAAGATTCGAAGAAAGTAGAAGTATCGTTGAAATGATAAAAAAACAGCTCACGAAATACTGATGGCTTTTGAACCCAAGTTAAAAACTCACTTGGAGGAAATGTCACTGTACCGACATAAAAACATAAAGTTTGTATACAGTGCAAGGATCTTGATGAAGTGATATCCAAAGGAGAAATTTGGACTGCCTTGAAAGAACAGTTTAAATTCGAAGAACTTGCCGAAGAGCCAACTCTCAGTTTCCGAAAAGCCTTAGGTAATTTTCAAACGGTCATATTGCGACTACTGAAGGCAGCGGAGAAGCTAGCTGCGGTGCGTCCGATCGACCCAGAAGATATGGGGGAAAAGGCTATATTACCACACGTTCCCCAAATGCTTATTGTGCGAAGGAAAGGAGAAACGGAGTAACCGGGAGCGCTAAATGCGCGGAATTTAGGAAGGCGCTGACTATAATGACAAAATTAGGTTTATTTCAATGAATCTCAATAATTGCAAGATCAGTGAGTATTCACTCGAGAAGACCATCCACGAATCTAGAAATGATCATCATTAACGAACCCTACGGAAGCCGTCGAGGTGGAGAGTGATATGGGCCACAAAATGTACTGCGAGTCGGACAGCACTGGCTTTGCGTGCGCGCAAAGCAGGGTCTGTCCAAATTCGAAGAAATTGTTGGAAATCAAGTTTTCAATGTGAGGGGCGACATGGTTTGTCCTGTTGCGTTAGCAAGGGCTACACCAATAGCGAACCATCACTCTTCGAGAGAATAAAGCTCCTGGTCTGGATGGCATAGCAAATGGGGCCCTTCAGCATACCGTGAAATCCAGACCGGACAAGTTCGTTGAGATATTCAAAGCATGCATGTCTGAGGGTACATCTCCAGCGTCATATAAGCGGTAAAAGCTTGTACTACTGCCTAAGACTGGTGAAACTCCAGGTGTGTCAATATCTTACAAACCTATATGTCTTTTGGATACTGTAGGAAAAATACTAGAGCTAGAGTCAAGTAGACTTCTCAGATCAACAGTATGGGTTCCGTGAAGCCAGATCAGCCAGAAGATACATTTCACGGAAAAAGTATTACTAGCAAATACTAGCGACCCTGGACGTGAGAAATGCATTGAATTCAGCCAGTACCAACAGAATACCGGAATCTCGGGCGAAAAATGGTACTCCCGGCTATCTCAAAGCTATCCTCAGCAGCTATTTACAACAACGGAGGCTCTGCAATATCAGTGTGATATTAGCGCTGGCTGCGTAGGTGTTCCACAAAGGTCAGTGCTGGCTCTACTGCTGTGGAACATGGTGATTGGCTACGCCGACGATATAGCACTGATTGTCGTCGCAAAGCATCTCGAAGATGCTGAGTTATATTCAGGCGATAGTATATGCGGAGCCTAGTTATAAGCAACACATACAGTATGCTTGCGACAAAGCTTCCACTAAAAGTACGGCCCTTACAAGGATGGCGCTGATCGTAGAAGGGACACGGTATGCTTCCAAGTTGTTAATAACTAGGATAGTGACCTCGACCCAGCTCCACTTTGGGTAACGGCATTGCAGATTATATTTAACGTCAACAAACAGAATAAAAAGGACAGCCCTAATGGTGTGCTCTGTCATCAAGACTGTCAAAAGCTAGACCAAGCTAGAGGGAACTCACTCCGCCCCGTGATGTAATACCCTATGGTGGTTCCACGGGATGAATATCTCCACCTCCTCACAAAAGGAAAAACAGGTAGACGGTAGTACGGACAGATAGACATAAAGATAGACAGTAAACTAATTTTAATAAGGTTTTGCTTCAACAAAAAAAAGTTGACATAGGAGACCTTTGAAAGAACTCAGTAGAAAGCGAAGATTTCCTGGCCATGCAGTAAGAGAGGCAGCGATTATACTGCTAATTACCGTTTGGAATCGAACCGACTTTCATGATACCCTCGAGGAGCGAGTCGACCTGAAATAGGCAGGTCAAATAAGAGGATACAATTTTTGAGAGTGATTGTGTCGTAGGTGCTTCTGGCTCATTGTATTCCACCAAGAGGTTTAACAGGTATAACTAGAGGAGATACAGCAAAAATACTTATACATGTACAAAATATACACAAGTTAGCATAGTTGCATATCAAATGAAAATCATATGTAAACATTCAATGGTTAAATATAAGGAGCCAACTCTCAAATTCTTAATGACCCATTTCAAGGAGAAAACATGGCAAGTAAAATAATCATGAACAAAATGTACATTAACACTACAAATCGCAATTGTTCTTACGATACACTTCCGGGAATACTCGTAAAGAGCTTTATCGTCTAATATTTACTATCCGCGCTCCACTTCCTGTTTTATAGTTAAGACCTCGTAAACTCAACGTACGAACCTTGGCCCGCTTAAAATCTCGCCGATAATTATTACATTGGATATTGTTTTAATGAACTCTCAGCAATAACTTCTTCAGGATTACTCATAAAAATTATTATCTCAATTTTATTACTGTTCCACCACCCTTCCGGAAGGACTTTCTTGATTGATATACATTGTCAGTTTTGTAGGATTCTAATTACTTCATTTCCAGTCCAGACGTCTTTATGGACTGAATCTCCAAGGACAGAAGACAACAATGTGCAGCGGCAACACCACCGACACACTGTTGAGCATTTGATCCGGGGGTGTCAGTTGGAATGGTAGCCATTTAGATGGTTTACGGCAAATTGCCTATTTAAATTCCTTCAATTTTCATGTTTCCACCCCATTTCCGTGTGACTTTGAGTCAATTTTCTTAAGGAAACACTTTACAATATCGGGCACTTGTGCCACTTGTGCATATCATCCACTTTGTATCGCGTGCTACTTCGGAATAAGGTCCTTCTGTTATCGCTGTTTTATCTCAGTTTAATAGCAGCTTTCATACCTTGACCAATTTTATGGTGACATTAGGGTTCTTGTATTGTATGGGGAAAACCGTGGGTTTTTCTTGGTAAACAACAAGACTACTTAGCTTGCTTTGGGAATTTTCGAGCCAATGTTGATTTTGAGGTGGAGAATGAAGGACGACATCCAGTGGTGTTCGTCACTTATGAAGAAAAACAACAGAGAACATGGCACACGAATTTTCCATGGAAAGTGGCCAATAAGTATCTCCTTAATATTAGGCCAATTTTAACGGCTAAGCTATGAGCTAACAATCTAGCTCTCGTAATTTTAGTAATTGTTCTCGGAAAGTAGACTTAGCGTTGAACAAATAAACCGACAAAAGGCAAACAGTGTAATTATTTCCAACCACTTTCGCTCCATTGGGACGGAAATGCAAATATTTATATCTAATAATTGCACAAATATTTGATTTCAATTCAAGCGGAATCAACGTTACCCAGTGGCTTGGAAATCCGCATAATATCAGCCTCAGTTTTTCCGAGTAAAATGATTATTTTAGAAATAATTCCAGAGTTCCATTCTGTTTGCATTGTGTGGCCAATATTAATTCCAAGATACAATTGCAACTCGGAGCCCAGTTTAATTGATTTTAGGCCAAGTTCACTGATAAGATTGTAATTATCATGTACCAGCGTAAATTCATATTGACAAAACCAGGCAAACATATGGTATTTGTCTATAAATGTTTCGTTCGCAAACAAATTAGCGGAATTTATGTTGTTGTAAGTTATAACAAGACGAGATATTATTGTATTAACGTGTTAAAAACCCTTTTTGAGTCCTTTAGGAATTGAAAGTTTTACCCCAACAAAAGGACGTTTCACTTAATTATCTCGTTCTAAGAAAAGTTTAGCAGAGTGTTAATCTCGATTTTCAGAGAGTTTTTGAGATAACTCTCTCCCGTAAAAGTATTGAAGATAGTCTCGTGGGAGTTTTCCTGAGCTGACAAGACTTTCAATATCATAGATACCAAGTGAGCGTTTCTCATATGAACTGACATATCGCTTCGTATATTTGCTCCACATGTTTCACCTCCAGTCACCTTGTCAATAATGAGAAAGTCCCTGGAGCTTTTCAAAAGATTTCAGATAAACAATTGGAACATTTGCAGATTATTGACATATTAAACTTTCCCTCTAGGTGTTTTCTTATATTTATTTTCAGGATTCAGGAAATGACATTTCTGGAGGTATTGCTATGTGCCAAAGGAAGCTGGTCGTGCAAATAATAAGGAAGGAGGTTTTTCTAAATCTGATCTCCATCAGTACAGCCAATTAATGGTGATGCCATTATTGGTTATTAGCAACATACAACAACTTATGTTGCACACACACACTACTCATACAAAAAATAAGAAAATACAAACTCAACACTGTGAAAATATACATATAGTATTATACATATATCTCTAGTACTTGCATTTATTATTTAATACGTTACCAAACACTGTTCGAGCCCTCCATATTGGGTTGCCATTCACCCCTTGGTGGGGTATAGCGTATAACCCGCAATACAATAGTCGCCCCTCCTTAATGTGTGACCTATCCACTGCCTCTTCCGTCTTCCGGTAACAGTAAGTACGAGTGGCAGGCCTGTGATTAAAAGAAAAAATCATATCGGTGGCAGAATGCAACCCTGGCGGACTCTGCTTTGGACCTCCGAGATTTTGCCTCGGCGTAGCACGTGTTATTTTCCGGCATCACATGTCGCTCTGCTTATAGTTATTAGTTTCTCCAGAATGCCCATCCTTCGTAGAACACTCTAGATACATTCCCTATTCACACTTTTTCGCAATCGATGAAGAGCAAATGCTGCGATGGTCTAAATTCCGTAGGGTGTTGATTTGGTCGATGCAGGAGGATCTACAGTGAAAACCAGCCTACTCTGGGTCCATCAATCTTTCGAGATATTCTTTGAGGCTCTCGAGAACACAGCTACCGTTTGAAACCGGAATGACCTTATGGGAGGCTCTAGGCTCGAACAATGAGCCACCAATGGCGAGGTGGTGGAAGCCGCGGAAATCGACGAATCTCCCACCGCTACCATTGCGATCGCCTAAATTGTGCTTCACCATCATATGTTCGAGCAAGGTGTTGTCAGATTCCACCTTGGCATTCAGATTACCCATTACGATTACGTCAGATTACCCATTACGATTACGTCAACTTTAGGAAGCCTCCCCTGAACTGCGTTTAATTGCTCTTTAATCTATGTCGACTATATGGGAAGTCCGTTAGTGTATAGTATTGTACAATTGTGATTCTCCTTAACCTGGACCGAAATATTGCAGTTATGTCTGTCAGAAACCGACTCCCAGTTCATGAAAGTGCACCTTGCGGTAGCCACCAGAAGTAACCCTACACCGGATTCGATTCCGCTATCACTTGGCTTTCCAGAGCCCACAAGCACAAGAGAGAGAGAGGGGGGGGGGGTCCCTCCATTTTACCTCGCCTCAGCCCAGAATGTTCCGTTTATATCGCTGGAATTTCCACTCCAGTTCTAGAAAGCAAGCATTCTGAGGACCCTCGTTACTGTTGTCGAATAACGTGCTCACATTCCGTTTTGGATAACCAAAACTTGTTGTCGTTAGGTCAATGCCTGCTGCTGTTTCGGTAGTAATAAAGTTTTAAAATTTGCAGGTTGCTAGTCCGCAATACATGCTGCGCGGTTACCCATGGAGAAACACAGGGAGAAGCATTGCCCTGTTTGCATTGCATTTCTGCATCTGGAGAAAGCGTTTCACCGTGTGCCATACGAACTCATCTGGTATGCTCTACGACAACACTTAGTGCCAGAAGAACTCGTGCGCTGGGTTCAATTGCTGCATCTCGATCCGAAAAGCTAAATTCGAAGTGTGTGTTTCCAAGGAAGCGCCCTCTTACTACTCGTCTGTGTGCTTGTAATGGACACTGTCCAAAATCCTACGTCCTATACACTGCTTTATGTAGATGATGTTTTCTTAGCGTCTATTAGCAAAAATGGTCTCGAGCAACTTTTCCAAAAATGGAATGATCGCCTCATGCACCACGATCTCAGACTGAATTTGAATAAAACTGAATTTTTAACGACCGATCCCCATGAAACAAGCAGAGTCATTGTCAGCGGCAGTAATCTGCCCACAACTGAGCAATCTATATATCTCGGGCAAATACTATCAGCATGGAATTAACGCAACCCGGATGAAATGACGTTCCATAACTGATGTCCTTTGTGATCGACGTATAAACGAACATCTCAAATCCAAAATTTACCGCAAAATCTTCCGTCCTGCCGCTCTCTATCGTTCTGAGTGTTGACCGGTTATGAAAGATAATAAACGGCGTCTTGCGGTAACGGAGACGAAGATATTGTGTTACTGGCGTGATACGTTTTGATCACACCCGAAATGAGGGTATTCGCGGTCGATATGGGGTTGCACCGATAGTAGAGTAACTGTGAGAGAGAGAGGCGTCTTCGACGGTCACATAATTCATGCCAACGAGAACTCACTTGCGAAGATTGGTCTGAGCATCGAAGTCAATGATAAGCAACCAAAAGGCCGGCCGAAATAACGATGGCTTGATACGACAGATCGGGATTTAATAGCCTCGCGATTGCATCCAGATCAAGCATTTGATGGAACCAAATGGCGAAACTGATCAGGACGAGCCAACTTTACTTGTGAATGGAACAAAGGCTGCAAAAAAAGAAGAATCAATAAGATTTTGACCAAAAGTAACCTATCACAAGGTGTGCGCGGTGAGTACTGAGAATGCTCATAGCAAACCGTTAACAGAAGCGTCGAATGTTGCCATTAGTTTTTCCATTCTTTCGGGCGTCGAAACAATAAAACAATCACTCGAATAGTATGACCCAACTTCCCAAAGCCAAAAAACTTAATTTGAAGGCAAAGGCTATTGTTGGTCGACTGTATGTCACCTGGAACAACAGTCAACTCAAAAACGCAACTCAAAAATTAGATCCAAATTATGAAACTACTCCATAACAATGCTGTACCTCACGTCACATCCGATGAATGATGGACCGATGGATATGTCAGTATCTGGTCGGACTTGAATAGAAGCCCCCTGGTGCTGACGGTGTGCCCAATGCCAGTTTCGGTGATTTATCAAATTGTAGCATTATTTTATACAGTTCTGAGTAACTAATGCTGTCGCTAACCTGCTTTTAGTCTATGAATATTTGGACGAAGGCAGCTTTATACTCCCAGCATTTCTGTAAAATCTGCTTTGTCGTTAATATTTCAACAGATCTGCGGCGCCGTCCTAAAAGGGCTCCAATCAGGTTTTCAGTGTAAGATTTGAACCTCTTTTCCAAAATTTCGGGGTTTAGTGGAGTAACAGAAATCAATGAACCGTGTGTACAGATACTATTAAGGCTCTGTATTCCTGCCCAACAGATGCCCTCAATGTCCTCCTAAACCCTCTGGACGTCCACATTAAATACGCTGTGGCGTACAGTGTCGTCAGGCTTTTTTCGTGGACTTTTCAATCAGGAAGAGTGGAAGACCGGTGACGTATAGCAAGATTACGACGCAGCAATTTCACGGATAGACAAAGATGGTTGTGGAGTCGAACTGTCATCCAATATTAGCCGGTGTATTACAGACGGTAGTATTGGCAGTACGGGAAACCTGTTAATGACCTGTTAATGACTTTTTGCGCCAAACGCATGGGTCTGCATGGAGCATCGGCTTAAAAGGGACCGTATTGCCGGATTCGGTATGACAAAGTTGTGGGGAGAAGGAAGAAACTTTTAGCCGCTTCATTTGCGAGTGTCTCTCACTAAAGCCAGACCAATTCTTTGGAGACTTCAAAGAGATCCCTAGTTGCACGGTGTAGGATTTGCTGTCTGCCCTTGCTCTTCCCACTAAAATCAAGGTTTTAGAAGTATACTGTACCAAAACGGTTCCTTCGAATGGCTTCGCAGCCATCTCCTGTTTACGATTATTAAAAACAGAACGATTTGCGTCTATTAACACTTTCTGTGATAATGCTCTCAATGCAGAGTTGAGGCGGCGTATGATTAGCTTCCTCTGCCATAAACGCAGTCGTCTATTTTGAATACTTGGGTGTTAAGTTCACCAAAAAAGTTGGTAGTTCTCCATTTGGTCCGGTCCGACATTAAGTAGATGCGCACTTAGGATCCCTCATATCCCAAACAAGGATATCATCATAAAGAAGTTTGACTCACTAAACCACCCACAACACCACAGGCAGTTAGGGCGATTGGCAAGAGCAAGACAAAAGTCTTTCGGTTTTTGTTCCGTTAAAAGCTAGTGGCGGCCATCCCCCCTATCGAGCTCAGAACACAAGTATTCCCATATCCTTACAAAGGTTTTTAGTAAGACAACTATAGCTGCGATTTGCAAGGGAAATCGGAGAGAGGAATGTTAGATGTTTATCAGGGAAGGATGTGCGAAGTATAGAAAGAAGGGGTAGGCTACTCTTAAGAACTCCGATGAAGGCTCATGGCAGTCACCCTTCCTCTGTAAAAGTTATTTAAGTCTATGCCATCCTTTTGATTTTTTTTTTTTTTTTTGCAAGTTTTATAAAAGTAGTTCCTTTGTTTTTTATAGTTCGTTACTCTTAAAAGAAAAAGTTTCCAGATCAACTATAGATTTATTGTTTTTTAAGGTTTTATGCAAAACAAAACCTCATTAAAATCGATTCGATGTCTGTCTGTCTGTCACACGCATTTTTTTCCAAAACGGCTAAACCGATCCGAACGAAATTTGATGGACAGATGGGAACTATGAAATCCCACGTATGCAGAGAGTGGCATAAATTTAGGTGGAGTTTAAAGGGGGGCTCCCCATGCACGCAAAAAGAGGATTCAAACAATTTTTTCACTAGATATAGTCGTGTAGGATATCAAATGAAAGGTCTTCATTTTTACTTTTCGAAACTGCCATTAGTTTTGCCGTGAATTCTAAAGTGCGTGAGTAAGGAGTCAAATTATACACGCGTAAAGTGAAGACAGGACTCATTTTCGGAAACTAAACAACCTAAAAATCCGAAAAAAAATCAGGGTGGTGTGCTTAGACGAAATCTATGCCTCAAAATATGTCCCATTCAGATATCTGCTCAAATCAACTTACTAATAGTATATTACTAACTTTTAGAAATTTACTGAAAACCCCCTTAAATTCATCCTAGCACTTCTGAATTTCGTACCAGCATAGACACCAAAGTTATCGCAGTTCAAACTTATCAATTTCGTGCGAATTAACAGCATCTTAAGCCATACAAATAAGATGCTAACGTCATAATTAACGAGAATAATTGACGTTCGAGTGAAATATTAAAATGACATTCAAGAAGAATCTAATTCTCCCCAGCCTTTTTAAGGTTTTGTGTAAACACAAAACCTTATTAAAATTGGTTTACTGTCTGTCTGTCTGTCTGTCTGTCTGTCCGTCTGTCTGTCTGTCTGTCTGTCTGTCTGTCTGTCTGTCTGTCCGTCACACGCATTTTTCTCGGAGACGGTTGCAGCGATTGACACCAAATTCGGTGGAAAGCTGGGAACTGTGAACGCTCACGCATACAGTGAATTAAATCCTTTTACAACGAATTTAAGGGGGGGTCCCCATACATGCAAAAGGAGGGTGTAAATTTTTTTTTCATCAAATATAGTCATGTGGGGTATCAAATTAAAGGTCTCGGCCAGTACTTTTCGAAGCTGGTCTTAGTTTTTACATTTGTTGGAAAGGTGGCGAGTGCGGGTGGTTGAAACTGACCATTCCTTTACGGGGGCCGTTCTCAGAAACTACCAAACCGAAAAATCTGAAAAAAATTGAGAGGCTGCCACTATATAGTGCCTGGGCTCCAAAATACCTTCCACACTGATATCTGCATAAATAAAGTTAATAATAGTATATTACTATAATTTTTAGTAATTCGCTGCAGAACCCCCCTTAAATTCATGCTAGGACCACGAAATTTCGCAGCAATATAGGGTATAATATAGAGCATGATCTTACCAAGTTTGGTGGAAATCGCACTATTACTAACAAAGTTATAATACGTCAAAGTTGTCGCTTCTTCGCAAATTCAAGACTATAAATGTCAATATCATCCGAAAGTGGATATTCCCACATAATGTATGCATATATTACGTGCTGCGTACTAAGAAATACACAAAACCTTTCGTATCTGAAGCGTCCAGCTTCCGGTTTCCCGACTTGTTTTATATTTGATGTAGGTTACATTCTTGGCATTTACTAATAACAGTAAACTCAGAGTGTGAAGCGTACGAGGCTGCCTATTATCAATATAGGGGTTTCCATCAAATGATTTATTTAAATCGCTTTCTAAAAAATAGAGGGCAATGCAAACCCATATCGATCGCGGATATTCTCATTTAAGACGTGATCAAAACGTATCACGCCACCAGTGCAATGCAACATACTCGTCCCCATTACCGCAAGATGCCGTTCATTGCCTTTTATAGTCGGCCAACACTCAGAACTATAGAAAGCGGCAGACGGATGACATTACAGTACATTTTATATTTGGGACGTACGCTGATAGGTCGATCACAAAGAACACCAGTTGTGGAATGCCACTTCATCCGGGTTGCATTAATGCGTGAAGCAATTTCATTACCTATGTGAGGATTTTCATTACCCTATGTGAGGAGCATAACGTAGTTCTCCATTGGCTGGTAGCATTGACTCGAGATATTTAAATCGTTGAGTTCTGGCAATGGCAGTAACTTGCCCCTGGATATATTTAAATAGCTCAGCTCTGGCAATAGCAGTCACCTGCCCAGAACTGAGCGATTTAAATATCTCGGGTCAATGCTATCAGCCAATGGGGAACTACGTTATGCTCCTCACATAGGGAAACTCAAAACCTTTTATACCTGAAGCGTCAAGCTTCCGGTTTTCCGACTTGTTTAAGAATTGCAGACACGTGTTGCCTTGAAAAATGCGCATTGGGTTTTTAAAAGTTATGACATTCCAAAAGGGGTTATTTTGATATCATCATGGTAAAGTTTGATTGATTGATCAACCACATCCACGGAGAGAGGAGGGATTAGGAAAATATGTTGAAGAAAGACAGATCCCCTCTATAGCACCTTTAAACAATTCCCTTCTTGAAAAATTACGGTGTCCCAAAAAGGACTATTTTTATGTCATAAGTATGTTTATTGGTACGAAAATTACCGCCACGGTTTGTAACGGGGCCATCCTGGTGCGGAAAAAAGGTGCAAGAGGCGGCCTCTTCCATTAAAATCGCAGCGATAATTGACTTATCAATAGGCTTATTAATTATATTGAAATAGTCCCTTTTCGGAGCACCGTCCCTTTTTAAATAAGATCACTCGCTCCCTGTCTACCAGTCCCCCCCGCCGCCCGCGTTTTGTGTCCCGTAACGTTTTTATGAGGGGTGGCGTCACCCTTTAACAGGTTTGAAATAAAAGGATCTCCATACTCGTACTGTTTTGACATTAACATTTCTAAGGGGAGGGAAGGGCAATGCTCAAATTTTTAGACGAGTTTACATATGAGGAACTCTCATCTACCTGTTACAGGGCGGAAAATGTAAAATTCACCATGAAATTATCAAAAAACCTGCCTTTGACAAACCATGACTTTTAAAAGGGCGGGAACTGCCACGAGTTTTTATCGAAATTGCACTTTCCCTTTATAACATATTCATCCTTCCGAGGTTCAAAAATTAACCTTTACCGAAAAGTCATCCGCCCGGTTCCCCTTCCACTCCCGGATACGTTCGTCGACAGTTAAATTCAATCTTTACCTCCCACATGTATAGTCATTTTTATAAATTTTCTCGATATTGGGACGTATGTTGGTTTCTAACAAATTCTTAAATTCCCCCAGTACTGTTTCCGGGAAGTTATTCCCTTTAAGATAATTCAACAGCTCACCAACGTTCCCCAACCCTAAATAAACAGGACATTTTACGTTATGTGAAGGAAGCTTCACATACGAGTAACCCAAATAGGAATCGACTGTGATCCAGCATATGATGTTTTGCTGTGTCGCACACTTCACCAGCTTCAAACAAGAAACTTCTCAAAAAGCCTTTCCATGGAACCCAATAAGCAAACAATTGTAACGTATTTATTGTTTATTATTCATGTGTACGTCAGAATTTACTGTAAATACGGGAAACAATAGGTGGGATAGGTTTCCAGGAAAATCCAAGATTGTTCTTCAGAAATTTCAGTTGGATTTCGACCGTTTGTAAACTTTATCGGTATATGTAGGAGTTCATACGCAATTCGGAAGAAATTATAGTACAATGGTTAGCTATGAACACATATGTGGGAAGAATCGCTATATATACGTTCATATCCCTTTGAATGCGCCTACATATGTTTCTTCGCTATTTTCAACACTCCATTCGTGAAATAAAGAAACCTTCTACAAACGTAGTAAGTATGTCAGATTAAGAAACTCACCTAATGTGGTTGCTAAGAAAAGGAGGTTTTTTGGGAAGTTTTCTTACCTAACAGATGCAATCGTTTGAAATTTTGAGGGTATATTTTTAGATAAATAACGTGTACATTGTGAAATTTTGGAAAGGAAATATTCGACCCCTAGCACACTATCCACGATCCCCAGAGCGTCCAAAAACAAGTCAGGACACAGGAAACTAGACCTTCCAGATATGAAAGGTTTATAAAAACATGTGAGTGGGTATTTGTCCTATTAGTAACTAGTACGTAATACATGCATATACTATCTGAGAATATCCACTTTCGCGTAATGCTGACATTTAAAGTCTTGAATTTGCACAGAAGCCATACATTTGACATATTATAACTTTGTTAGTAACTGTGCGATCATGCTCTGTGCTATAGCCTACAATACTGCAAAATTTCGTGATTCTAGGATGAACCCCACTTAAAGTTTTGAAGCCAATTACTAAAAATTATAGTAATATAATATTATCATATAATATTACCACCAAGTAGGAAGTTTGTGAACCCCTCAAAGACCATTTGAAACTAGAAGATGTATAGGAAATGTCTGTTGTGTCAGCTACGAAAGCATTGTCTGCGTGTAAAGTTCACGTAGGACGGTTCGTGTGCAGGCTACGCAAGTGTTTTAAATGTCTCGGATTCGGACTCATGGCGAAGGATTGATCTAGCACCATCGATAGATCGAAACTGTGTCGAAGATGTCGAGGAGAAAATCATTTGGCGATCGACTGCACCAAGGACGCTCATTGTCTTCTATGCAAAAAAGCTAAAGGTTGCGTTGATAGCCATATAACAGGCAATGCCAAGTGGCCAGCCTGCAGGATTGCCTTAACTATTTTACATAAATGAGAGTCATCCACCTGAACTTAAATCACTAACAAGCTGCTCAGGACCTGATATCACAAAAAGTATATGAAAAGGAAGTTGATGTTGGTATTGTCAGTGAGCAATACGAAAACCTCAACCGTTTGGGAAACCGATGCAAGAAGAAAGACTGCGGTGTGGCCCTGCGGAAACCGGACTTTGCAACCAAATCAGTATATGGCAATATGCTAGACAGGCTAGTCAGAGACGCCAAAGAGCACACACAAAGAGCACAGTAGTTGGAGCGGTGAAAAGGATGCACCAACGACTAAAAGAAGCAGAAACTAAACGAAGCCAGAGAAGTCAAGCTAATTCAACTAACGCCATATAAAGTTATTCCATGAACTGTTAATAAATTGAACAGCCTCGCGAAGCAATACCAAAACGGTGATCCCACGGGGAGAGTGTGGAGAAAATATGGGAAGTTTTAGTCAATAAAAGTCCGGCATGCAGACAGACAGACAGACAGTTAACCAATTTTAATAAGTTTTATTTAACACAAAACCTTAAAAACGGTTTGGCAATATTCGACGAAAAGATCTGGTAACACTGTAACCACCACGTAAAGGGACTCATATTTCTTAAATTTATATTCGGCTACGGTCAGTCAGGAGCGTTATCGCGATATGGTAACTGATTTTTTTATGGCAATTGTTTGGGATGATGTTACGGAGCACTTTTGGTTTCAACTAGATGGCGCTCTATCCATTTACATTTATTGTTAAAAAATTGTGGTTTTGACTGGCCACGGCGTTCGCCAGATTTAACGGCTACAGACTTCTGTTTGTGGTTTAGTTTAGTAGACTGAGGGGAGCCGCAGCTCCGAGCACTCAGGCCATTGTTAGGCCCATTATACTATCCCCGTAAATCGCCTATTGGATGGCTCCCCGCCTACAGTGTTCGCAGGCTTTTGCGAATTTGAGAACATTCTCCAAAGGCAGAGAGTGTGAGATCTGAGGATGCCAGGTAGTGGGATAAAAAGTGTAGGGTCGTCTCCTCCTCCTCCTCACATTGACTGCACATACCCGAAACCACTACCCCAATCTTTTCCATATGGTAGTTTAAGGAGCAGTGTCCCGTTAAAAGTCCTACTAGTGTTTTCATGTTCCACTTCTTAAGGGTAAACGAAAATGCTGCTCTACTAGGCTCTTTCACAGTGATTTTCGTCTGCCGGCAAGAGTCCAAATGTTTCCACTTGACTGCGTGAATCCTTGCAATTTCACCCTTCAGAGTAGACTTAACAGTAGATGGTCGTATTCCAAGTGCTGGCTCTGGCCCCACCATTGCGGATCCGGACCCTCGGCGAGCCAGTCTCTCAGCCTCCTCATTACCAGCGATGTTAGAGTGCCCCGGCACCGTCATCAGGAATGTTTCGTTCAGTCAGCCAAGTTTCAGCAGCACCTGATGACAACTCCACACCAACTGGCTTGATATGTCGTTGCTGTTTAGTGCTAATAATGCCACCCGACTGTCGAATCGAATGGTGCAACCCCTCCATTTTTGTCGCATACATTCTTTTGCTGCTAATGAAATGGCATATATCTCCACCTGGAATATGGTCGCCAATTTCCCGAGGGGTCGGATCAGTTCCATAATTGGATTCTCCGAGAACACCCCTACGCCCGATCTGCCCTCCATGACTGACGGTGAAGGTTATTAAGTCTGTAATCTGAAAAGATGCATGGCCATTTGTCGACCATTCTTCTCTTTCGGTGATTATGACAGTGTATGCCTTTTCAAAGAAGAACCTGGAAACCATATGATCGGTCGGCATCAGAGCTACCGCATTTTTGTCAAGGAATTTCCAGATAGATAGGCTGACCGGCGATTGACCGCTTTTCCACGCTCCAATGGTATAGAGTCTATATGTGTCATTGGCTGCTTTCCATTTCACCTCCAAGTGAATGGGCTGTAGATCTAGGATTGCTTCAAGTGCGCAGTTAGCATAGTACTCTTTCCTCCAGTAATACTTAGGCAACCAAGTCTCCGAATCTGCATTAGCAGCTTTCTGCTGTTAGCAAAGTTCAGTCACTCTAGTATGTGAAGGATCCAACTAATTAGCAGCGGTTCGATACCATGCAGGTTTGCCGCATCATAAATTGCCGCGAATGAGGCATAATTGGAGGCACAGTCGATGTCCATGAATGCGCCTAAGGCGTATTCTTCTACGAATATCGCCTTTTCAATTTTTGCCGTACGTTCATGAAGTGCTGCATCCGTGGATTTGTCTTCCTGGTGGGCGTGTTGCATATGGTTAAGTGGCCACTTAGAATGTGTGTATCCCTAATGAACCGATCTACTAGTCTTTCTAGTCCGTTTATTAGAAAAAACGTTAGACTGATCGGTCGAAAGCTTTTTGCGGCTTTGTAGTAAGGTTTCCCTGGTTTGGGAATAAATAACACCTTCACATCACGCCATTTAATTGAAATATAAGCGTGTGCCAGGCATACGCAATAATATATTCCGAATATGTAGACTCAGGGCATCCATTCCCTCTATTACTAGTGGAGGAATGATGCCATACGGACCTGCAGACTTGTATCGATGGAACGAGTTAAATGCCCATTTTACTCGCTCCATTGATACTACTTTACATACCAGATTTCCAGTCTCTCGGTTAAGGGCTGTATGCACCTGTTGGCACCGAAATTAGATCTTGGATACTGCCTGGGAAGTGCACTTCAAGCAAATGGTTTGCCGTTTCTTCATCGCTTTCTGTGTGCCTTCCGTTCTGTAAACGTAAATTACCCAGTTTCTGGCTACGTTCTTAAACCGGAATCCGCTTCAGTCTTGAGGTTGCCTCAAGACTGAAGAGAGTTAGTCTCTTCGCAAAAGCTTCTCCATGATGATCGTTTAGCCGATCTTATGCTCTTCTTTAAAACCTTCTGTGACTCTTTATGGCGATTCCAGCTAGCGCCTGAATCACACTTCTTACAGTTAGGAGGAGTTTCCTCCTAAGCTGTTCGCACTGCTCAGTATCGTAACTGCATGGATTAAAGTCGTCATACAGGGCCCATCCATCGGATTCGATAGCCTTAGCTGCAAACGAAGGCCTAGCCGTTGCCGGCCGAGTTCTCTTTGCTGCCTTTTGTGTCGAAGAGTTAGGATCAGCCGAGAACTGCTGCCGCTTCGGTTTCCCCTTAGTCGCAGGTGTACCGAACGCTCCTTTCCCCTCAACCTTGGCACAGCTGTTAGGTTGTGCGTTGCCCGGAGGTGGTTCACCCGAAGGCGGTTTGTCCGAAGGTGCTTTGCCCGGAGGCGGTTTGCCCGAAAACTATTTGCTGTCCGTGGACACATGCTTATCCATGGGCAAGACTTTAGCCTCAGCAGGTGGCGCCGATTAGAGCCTGGGGTCAGGAGTGCTGACAGAAGGGGCCTGCTTCGGCTCGTCCGTTAAGTACTGGGTCCCAATTGGATTGGTTCTCACCTGAGTAAGTGAAGAATCTGAGTCTAGACTCAGGTTCCCCATCGATGAGCTTAGGGTTGCCCGTTCACTCGGGGTTTGATCGTCACGGTCGAGGTTTAATTATGTTTACTTAACAGGTTTACGTTTTTGTTATTTTTTTTGTTTTTTCATAATTGGCTGCCATAGCCTCAGTTTTATCGGGGAGAGTAAGTCGATCTCAGCAGAGCCCCTTTTTGCCAAGACAAGGCTAGTTGAAATTGGGGGTCGCCTAGTACCCAGAGTTCACTGTTTACGACCACATCTTATCCCCTGTGACCATTCAGCCCTCGGCACGGTAGTCACACCTTGGCTTAGGGTTTTGATTACCGCTTCGCTTCAGGTGTCACCTCGTGTTTCCTGGAGGATCTTCCTTACTGAGCTCCCTCACCACGACAAAGTAGGTAATCGTCGTGGGGCTACTTGAAATCGAAGGTTTATGACAGCAAACTAGACGCAGGCGAAAATCTGACATAGGACAAAATGATAAAAACCGCTGCAAAACGGGCACTATGCGTCATATAAGCTGAAGGCGGTAATTTAAAAGATGTCACATCCAAAAAACGATGTACATGATGGTACTTGATCTAAAATTAAATGACTTTTAAAATGAAGAGCAAAAAAATATATTGTTTTCAAATGATTTTTAAAAAAAGACCTCTTCTTGTCGAATATGGCCAGCCCCATATGAAAAATACACGAAAAATTCCTGGCATTATTACTACTCATATCTCTATATGTGGTCCCTAATAGTATCATGATCATTTACATGGCCCGCACAACACGAGCAATAAGTTAGATATGGCGGCTCGGGTAGCGCGCATTTATAACCAACAAGCAGCTACTCCTAGAACTATTTGAGATTCGACCTTAAAAATTTTTTTAATGTTATTTCTAAAGCTATAAACTATCAAAAAATGCAAAGGAAAAAAATCCGTTTTCTGAAAATTTCACACTAGTTATGCCCCTTAAGTGCTTCGAAAAAGGGAGGGGCTAAAAACTTCTTCGTTTCTACTCCTCATATTAGAATTACGTTGTTTTTCCCCAGTACTGTCCTTGAAGACCCAATGTAAATATATACTAACAAATGTTTTACAAAAAAATTTGATTCAATAAATTTACCTACAACTATGAAAAAATCTATTTCTGTGAGATTTAGATGGAACCCATTAGTCATGTTTTCACCCAGATATTAAAAGGGCAATCTGGCAAAATACGTCCCCAAGACCATAGAAGTACAATAACTCATTTTTATAATTATAATTCTCTGTCTAATTTAAATTAACATATTTATATGGATTCATAGTCATGCTATTTATATTAATCAAAAATCAGAGACAAATCGAGAATTAAATAAATTTTTCAACCCTGAAATATCTTTAGAAACAAAGCCTAAAATAGGAGCTTAGAGAGTCGCCTAGGAAGAGGTCGACAGTTTTTGCATATCTCCTGTATAATTATCCTTCCTTGTCCCGTATGCCGAGCGTATTTGTCTCTAAAGAAATGTAAGCATGTAGCCGTCCTCATGGGACAAGAGTATCCCTGCTGAAAGGTCAACTGATTTCCCAAATTAGCGACAATTTCTCCAATGGTTTTTGTGTCCACTTGTTGAAATGACAAACATATGAATGTGGATTATATTGTGCAATGCCAGCAGCAACTCATTCGGCTCGAGTGTCCTAGTTTCGTGTGGCATTATTCATGTAACGTGCCTACTGGCTATTAGCATTAACAGTTGAATTGATATCATGAATAAAAGGATGTTTTGCGCCATGATTACCTGATTGCACGAAGGTTGGATATTTTGGGACATCATAATTTTGTTTGTTTTTTGGGTTTGACAAATGAGATAAAATTTAATATTTACTTTAATGGTGTTCAAAAAGGTGAGTGGAGAAAGCAGAAAGTCTTGTTTTTGAATGGACACTTCTCGGTATGATCCCTTTTACTGATTTAATGATAGTTTGTTTCACTACACATAAAACAACCCTCCTTTGTTCGGCTTGTAATGGAGTCGAAAGGACCTTATTTTTAGTTGTCCTTATTCCTTCACAGATTTCAGCATTTTAATATTTTGGTTGTTCTGAATTCTTTGTTCTATTACATAGTCGAATCGACATTTGGAAAAGCAATCCTAAACAAATTTTCCTAATTTCCTGCCATTCCAACCCCATTGATTCAGAACCTTTAATAAAATTGATTTTCTTAGGTTTCATTGCTTTTTCGTGCTGCTAATATGCTATTGCTGGCATTATAGTCAGCTGGTTGTGTGACTCTAACCTTGAAGTTGATCGTTAATCGGTGACAATTCAACCGATATTGAATGGAGATCAATGCATAGCTGATTGATGAAGACCGAATGGATATTGGAGTACAGTTAAGAGAGATAAGAAAATTAATTGAGTTGCATTCTTTGCGTTACCCGGATACATTCTTTTTATTAGCCTGCTTGCAACTTTTCTGAGGTTTTCTGAGGATTCAAGCAACTGTGATTTGAAATTAGCAAGCATCTTTCGGGCAGTAGAAAATATCTCTGAAATGAGAAGTTCTTTATCGAATGTGATAAAGACATGCGAGCATTTGTCTTGCGATATTGCCTGCATTGCGTAGAAAACCAGCCTTTCCCTAGATTATTTTTTACCTGAATGATAAAGGACCCATAAACTGTAATGGATCGCAAGTTTCTGGTCGTTAGTGTGACTGAAGATTATAATTTGACATAACTAAATTAAAGGATTTACCCCTTTTTCTTCAGTTATCTGCACAAGATAGGGCGCGGCAGAGAAAGGTTTTCCTTGTTTAGCGATCATACGAGTTTCTCATGAATAAGAATGGAAGCACTTAAATGCATAGCCTAACTAAGCCCTGAGGGGAGTAAATAAATCCGGAAATAAGTGCTTATTTGCGAAAATTAAAATGCCCTCTAAAAAGACTTTAGGAGCAGGAAGTGGCCAAGGACGGAATACAGCACTCTCGGATAAGAATTTCGAGTTTATATGGTTGCTAAGATAAATAAACCACTAACAAAATTTTTTGCACGGTCCTAAAAGGACAACGGGGCTTCGTTGAATGGTTCTATTGAGGTTAGCGCTGAAATTACACGGGTTCACACAACCGAAACTACTAGCATGCAAAAATCTTGTAACGAACGTTGAGGCAGCAGATGATGAGAATGACAATGCTGATTGTATATACCCAACAATAAGCTTAGAGTTGTTCTAAGAACAGGAAAGGTTACAAAATTGTACGGAACCCTCCGCGTAAGTGCAGCTCCACTAGATTGTCTCGACAACACGCCTGCATGTTGGCTTTTCGACACCCAGTTTTTTGGACACTTTTGTTCCTCTCCTGCTGTATACAAAACTTCACATGGCCTATTCATAACGAATTGGGATTACATCAGCATCTGAAGTATCAATTTTGCAAGATTTACAGCTCCACTGCGCGTGCAGCTGGAAAAACTAGTGACCCGATAGGAGCAAGAGAGATAAGAAAATGCGTGACGGATCAAATTTTAATTCAACATCTCTTCTTCCTCTGGTGCCGATGAAACGCGAACTATGGTTCCCATTGGTTATGGAAATACCCCGTGTATAGTGTAATCTTTACAAAGAGTTGGCAGGAAGAGAGGAAGGAAACCTTGAAACAAAAATAAATACTGTTTTCCCAGGCGAAATGCACTTAATTGTGTGTTAGCAGCGAAATGTACAAAGCATTCCAATGCTAAAATACATAAAATATAAGGAGGTAAGGTAAGGTAAGGGTCAATGATCATTTTGTTTTAGTATAAAATTCTAGATAAAATTAGCAAGAGATTCGAATAGAAGGAAACAAGAATGATTTACATGTCATGAAATCGGGGAAACCGCAACCCAAGGATTTCATCGTGGCATTTTTGTTGTTCCTTAAGACGTAGAAGGCGTTTAATGGGAGACGGCTCAGTAAACCTCCAGGGGGGGGGGGGGGGGGATGGTATGTTGAACTTAGCTATATATATAGGCAATATGAGGAAGAGGAGAAGGTAGTCCTACATTTCATATACGCCCTGCTCCAACTTCAAACCAAGAACCAAGATACTTCAAAAACGTTTCCCTTAGCAAACAAAGCATAAGCCTGCAAACATCACGGGCAAGAGGCCTTTTAATGCGGGATTTTAGTGGATAATAAAATGGGCCCAACTGAAGGTCCAATTGCTAGAATCTGCTGCTACGCTCATTCTTTCAACCAAATCTAACCCATGCCAAATCAAAGGGACAGTCTTGTGTTGATTTGGAAGCTTTTCAGATCATTTTGTGGGATTCTGCTCAAGTGGAAATGAACCTGAAGATTTGCAATTTTTAAGGCGTGCTTCCAACACTTGAAAATAGAATGCAGGGTTATTATTCTGGTTGAAGTTCATAAAGTACCGGTTGTTGTAATATTCATTTATATGTATGTATAACACTTCAAAAGCCTTTAACCATTTATTCAATTAGGGGCAGCTATTTTACAGTATTGTTAATTATACAAATTTTTTGATCGCAACCAAAGCAGTTTTAATGCTAATCACGAGGGGCAGTTTTTCAGTGTAATTTAGGCCTCAATATGGCAAGGAAGATTGAGAAACCCAGGTCGGTCGAGCCGCAACGTCATCTGAAACTAGATGGATGATTGCGATGAGCATGTGATCCGTAGGGAATTTTCTTCCCTTGTTTGCAGATAGGTTCTAGTTTTCTAGTTTTGCGCGCAGTTAAACCGTTTCTCCTATTTCCAATTTGGAATCCATTCATGTAGGCAGTTTCAAGCAGTTTCCCTCATCACTGGTAGAAGTTTCAGCTTCGGCGCAAATCATAATTACGCCCATAATTTTGGCGAACTTCCTTGTAGAAGGTAGTTAGCACGTAAGCATGCAAATAAATGTAGCCAAACATTTCAGTCAAACTTCACGAAGATGCTGGCGTACCATCAGTATTCATTAGTTTTCTTGTGTAAAATAACTCAGTCATTGTGGCTCTTAGTCAGCCCAATCGGATGTTGACCAAAGTTCTTCAACTTTAAATTAACTATAAATCGTAGAAATAAGTTAGCCACGTTTTTGCTCCTTTTTGTTGAAATCGGAATGCTGGACGGAAGATAAAGAGCTGGTTACTTCCTGGAGGATCTTTATCTCGAATGCGCAATGACCAGGATCTCCCTCTTGGCGAGCTACAACAACCGCTACAAACATGTCTAAATAGGGGCTCACACCGCATTTATCCAAGGCCGAGACAGTTTTCTCCTGCAAAAAATAGTTTTCGCTGACCTCAAGTCCCAAATTGAAGAGAAAAGGAATAATGAGATTACCTTCTCAGACGGTGAAAGCAAAAGGTCCTGCTGAACGTGCTTTCGATCCTAAATTTGAAAACCTACCTAATATCGGTCGCCAAAATCTTCCACAAAAAACACAAAGCAGATTCCACTTCCGCACCACCTTCTCGCAGCAGCCATAGCCTTGGGATATATGTACTAAGGGCATGGAGACAAACAAGAGTGTTCTTTATTCCGAAAGCGGGTAAAATGAATCCTTTCCACTCTAAATCTTTCAGACCAATGTGCCTAACATCATTCGGACTTTAAACGGTGGAGAAGGTTGTATACAACGATATTAGATTTTAATGCGCAGTACCTACATCAGTGTCAACACCTTCACCAGCAAGGCGGTCAACCAAAACTGCCCTATACAAATTGACGTATGCTGACTGGATACCATAAAGAAGAAATAGCACCCTGTGCATTTTTGGATATTGAAGGAACGTTCGATAGCACATCGCTTGCAAAGATGCAATATGCCCTAATCCGGAAGGGAGTAGGAAACATCCTGCCCATATGTATGGCCAGTATAGTATCATTCAATAGAAATTGGAAGCGGGATCACCTGAGAGTCATTACATTACATGGCATGAAGGCGATGCGAGTAACAGAGGTCAAATATTTGGGAATCACACAAGACCAAAAACTACGCCGGAAGACACATGGTAAAAACATACGTCGAAAACCTAGAAGGACTGGGGACTGGGACTGGAAAAAAATGGGGATACACGCCCGAAAGTGCTACACTTGGCATACACTGCAGTAGAAGCGCCAATGATTATTACCTACGGCCCTGTAAATTGACCAGACAGAATGGAACTCAGCAGAGTAGGCAGGGAGTTACACTAACTTAAAAAACTGGTTTGCATGTGTATCAATATGACGATGGAGATGTACCCAAAGGAATCCCTAGAGAGCCTTCTGGCATTTATCCCTCTCCATCTGCACATGCAAATGTCGGCAAGGAGGGCGATCTTTAGAATGCTCGATGGATGATTGATATCCTTTCTAGGGAGTATACCAAATTCCTGATACAAAGGGATAAATGACAACGAGGCTTTATTTCGATAAGAAGTTTAAAACACGTTAAAGCAACAAGGAGAGCATAGCAGTGATATACAACTTAAATCAGCAGATGATTACTGAGGCGGCACCGGACCTTTGATCCAAGGAAAACGTACTTTGAACCGGTCGGTAAGAGCATTAGCATATTCCAAATGGAAATATTCGCTATAGATAGATGTACCTCATTCGACCACGAAGGGAAATATAGGGGCCACAACATTGCTAATCTAACCGACAGCTGAACGGTTATTGAGGAATTTAGATCCTACTAGTTGAATTCCAAACTGTTGTACGGATTCCTCAACAAACTTAACATACTGGGCTTGCACAATCAGGTCTGGATACTTAGGGTTCCAGGCCACAT
Organism: Hermetia illucens; assembly: GCF_905115235.1. Taxonomy (NCBI): domain Eukaryota; kingdom Metazoa; phylum Arthropoda; class Insecta; order Diptera; family Stratiomyidae; genus Hermetia; species Hermetia illucens. The sequence goes on from NC_051852.1 coordinate 118,682,696, forward strand.
GGGGTTAGAGGGCAAAGAGGCAGCTTGGCGAGGAAAAGAGTAGGGGCGCCCCTATACGAATCAGACCCTTTCTGTGGAATCTCAAATGGGTTCGTGGCTACTACGCTGAAAACCGGAAAAGAGCGGCTGAAGGAACTATATAGGATGAACTTACCAGGAATAGAACAGTCCAGGGTGCTCATGGGAGGATAAGAACCCACGCACTCGAGAGATTTTTAAAACCTAACCAAGAAAAGCCTCCTGATCATAGTTGAAATACTCATTGGTCACTGCAAATCAAATTGTCACTTGGTGATCTGTAGATTCCTCCTAGAAACTTCCACACACGTTTTGTGTCCGGCACTTGGGAGAATACTTGGTGTAAGTTGCGAGGTCCAAACACTTGAAAGCATGGAACATAGTAAAGTTCCTGCGTTATATTCTTGAAGGACATATTATAGTTATAAGTATACTGTAACCAGTAAAAAGACACAATAGTTTCTTCTAGGATGCAGTGCAACTTCCCTTAACAGAATAATAAAAAATGAAATTATTTTCAAACATGACGACAATGAATGCTGGATAATGACCGCTTATGCAGCTATAATGTGGTACGCTAAGCTTAAACAAAAAAGTACCTGGCTTTATTGCAACCAGGTGTATGTGTGGGTATTACTGGTGCCATGAGCACGAAGTGCAGCGTAACTAGAAATGCAACACTTAGTTTGCAGTCCATGAATTTATTTATTCGGAGCACTATAATTAAAGCAGCTCATGGAGTGATTCGATTAGATCTAGGGAAAAGCAACGAACGTGAGGGGTACAGAGCATTGGTATCCTTCGAATAAAAACGGGAAGTGGGGTTTTTCTCTTGGGATAATGTGCAACGGTGTTTCAGGCTGATCCTAAGGGCAGCAACCTAGCTGATTCACGAGCGTTTGAAGGGCAGGCGCATCGTAACCTAAAGCGATAGTTAAACTGCATTGAGGGCTTGGGCAGTCCTTTGATCACTTCGCGAATCGTTTAGGAACGTGGAAACCGATTGAAGTCTTTTTCTAGATTCAATGCGGTCGAACTACTCTGGGTACCCGGTCATGGTAATGTAGAGGGAAATGAAATCTCAGATTCTTCAGCAAAATAGGGTTCAGCTTTTTCTCGTGCCAGGACCGGAGTCAGCAATTGGGATGTCAGCAGCATTGGCTAATGCTACTATTAAAACCCGGAAACAAAAAGCAGGAATACGTGAAGAAATATAATGGACAATCAGAATAATGATTCTCCAATATGATAGGTGACCATCGTGAAGTGAGGAAATGAGGCTAAGGAACATTTTTTATGTGAAGGCACCACTTATGGACACATCTGATGTCAGGTTTTTATGCTGATATGCTCCACTTGCATCGGCTAGCATCACATCTACTAACGTGTATCCGGCAATACATAAACGAATCCGGGCTATTCCGTTAGACCTGAATGAATGGAGTTCAGTGGACCACAGCCTTCCTCCCTCATAGATACACTCAAACATCATCTTCACAGGTCTACCGAAATTCGAAACATTTCTTATAAGCCTCAAAGATTTTCTCCATTAAGGACCTAAGAGAAGCCTCTGTCTCAAAATGGAGTTGTTTAGGGTAAAACTGGTCATACGTCATACGCAAGATACACCTACTGGCCAAATTTGATATGAAGGATTCCAAAATACTCAACACACTTTAAATGCCAGGGTCGGATTTGAAGGAAAAGAGTTACGGGAGCTCCGGCGTGGAGAGCAGGAACTGTCTATACCACGAGCTTGTAGCATCTTTGATGTACCATGTCGTTTAACCTACGAGATAACAATTGCAATAAGTGACCCACAGAGAGTGCCCAAAGGGGATGGGCGGCAAGTTCCAGATTCACAGACTGAAAAGACTTCTACAGCAGATGAGCATCCACATTCTTCTCGAAACGTAGGAAATAATAATCTGTTACTTTGTTTTCAAATGAGTTCGAGTATATGGGGTCGAAAGACGTCGACAAGTGATCCATTCACTTCCCATACATCCTGGAAAACTTGGGGTTCGAGCAATCCAATAAAGCATTTATTCATAATAACCAGGGAACGGAAAAACTCACTCACCATTGAGCCGTGGTTCACACAAGGTGCGGCTTATACGGGAATCATGCCGCTAGGCAGGATATACTTTACAATTCGCTTTCTGGAAGGAAACCTTGTTTCTTTGCATCAGAAGTCCCAGTTCGTGTGCAACGTTACATAAGTGGAGGTAGTGTCCCTGAGTATAGACCGGTACGCATTGCGCATTGTAGCGATGTCCTAGCCTCCCTCCAAAGACACTGTAGTTATTTTGCGCCTAAATTTAATAGCAATAAATAACATACAAACGGTAATGCCAGTTATTCGAAACATTATTAATGGGGGGCCTTACAAACCTTGTCATTTCATAAATAAAAAATAACAAATAATAACCAAGGTCGTCTCGTTCATCCCTGTTAGACTTTAAAGCTACGATAAATCCCTATTCAACTCAACAATTCACCATTTAGAGTATACAATTCAAACCATTGTTGAGGTTCATCCGGATTTACGTCGTAAAATCATTGCAATTTGAGTCTCTTGAATCAACCCCTTCAAAGGAACCCACAGAACGTTTAAGCGATGTTAACTTGAAAACACAATAACATGGAATGCTATCCATTCCCCGACGAAGGTTTACGTTTGTACCTGAAATACAATTGTCTGTTCCATTTTTCTACATCAAAAAAGTAGACACGATGAATACAACATTGAGCGTTCCTCGGAAAATTTTTATCCAAAAAGATCAAAGTTTCTCCCCGTCAGGTGTATTGTATTAGAAAGTTTCAAGAAAAACGAGGAATTCGGTTCAACACAAAACACAGAGTAGCATTACACATTTATTTGTACAAATGTGCCTTCGTCATCATACCGACATACATATGTGTGTAAGACTAAAATTTTGGATGATATGACCAGAATACAATAGAACGGTTTCCAAGGGATGTTTATTTCACAAGAAAAATCAAATAAGTCCAAAGAAAATCCCCACTAACAGCCGGTATTAGAGCTGAAGACCCAAACGACCTGAGCTTTTCCAGGAATGTAGGTGAACCGTATGGACGATGAAAGTGAAGGAGCAACATTAGGTAATTGATTTTCCGGACCCATTTAATTTTCTTAGTTTACTTCTGATCTTGCGGTGAATTATAAAGCGATGCTAAGAGAGCTGATGGAGACTGGGGTGCCACTATTAGTTCCAGTTTGTCTTCAAACAAAAAATTGAAAAGAAAAATTCTGGGAATTCTTTTTCTTTGTTCAAAATTATTTCAAATTTTCCAGGATATGAATTTGAAACTTTCATAGTTCATACATTTTCCGATATTTCATGGACAATTTAGCAAAATTCTTTGAATATTTCAAACAAATTTCGATGCCCATTCTCCCGGAACATTCGGCGTGAGTCCATGAAAGAATCTGCACCCTCATGGAAAAACACCTAAACATAAATAGATATAAATGCTTCACGGTAAATATTCCTTCTCTTTCAGTGAAAATGATTCAATATTGTTTGGGGACCAACATTTTTACACGTCAAAATTGAAGATTCTCCACCTGACATTTTAGAAGTTTAAGATCACATCAAAACCAAATTTCAACTTTCCAGTAATTACGGAGTGGCTCTCCGTAAACTTTCCTATTTTCGATTAATTGTTTCCAATTGAAAAGAAAAATCCAGAGTGAATATTTCATTTTCGAGAAATGAAACTTTATGGCTGGCAAGATTTTATAATGTTGTTCTCTGTGTTTGCCAAAGGAAATATTGTTGAGAATTTGCTATGCATCAAGTGACGGTTAAGTTCGTAAAATATCAGAGAATTTTCCCATGTTTGTTTTAGAAAGAAAACTCTAGCACACGTTCGAATGGAAAAATGCATGGCTTTTCTATTAGGCATTGAGAGAAGTGTTTAGATGTTTCAACAAGTGTTGTCGATAAGGTACGTTCAGTTGCTACTCTCATTGCTTTCCATTCTATTTTCCAACTCGCCTCGTCCCGGCAACTTGACGGTTCAATTCCAGATGAAATTTTTCTTCCCAGAAGCTCAACTTAAGCTTGTATAAGGGACATCTACCTTACAATTTCGGCCCGGAAGTATCCCAGAAAGGGCGGTAATATTCAATAAAATGCTTATAATGCACATTAAAGTAAAGGAGAGCAAGTAATATTTTCAAGTCAAATGTGGGGGTATATATCGCCCCTTCCTCCACATGGAAATGCGAGCAAATAAAATTCAAATTACCGACTCTCCGGACAGTGGAGTGAAGTTCACTCTATGTGTTACTCTCATATAGCAACTATAGTTCTATGTGATACTCTCATATAGCAACACAGAAGGAACACTAGCAGAGAACAGTCTCAACTTCATCTTGGTGTTGAGATAACTGCATTGCCAGATCTTAAAATTAGCGAACCGACCATTGGGTTCGCTCGACCTGCCTTGTCTAAGATCTGGCAATGCAGTTATCTCTGCGTCGGGCAACATCCAGTTCGGTGTCACCGTCGGCATAAACCACGCTTCTTTCCTAATATAGAAATTTTTAAACTCACAAAGAAGTATTGAAAATGAAGCCTGTGACCAAAATCAGTCATGGTAATACCGAGTTGGTTTATTCAAACAACTCTAACCTGCTTGGAAAAAGGAGGTTTCCCCACGCAGGGGAAATATTGAAGGCAGTTACTAATTCCGAAGTAAAATAAACCGAAGGTTTTGAACATTATTGGCACACTACTTGAACGGATATTTCAGGGTTATGCCGATCGTAGGAAACGCATTCTCTTGGGTAAGTTGTTCGAATTCCAAAAGGCGAGATCTACAAACAAAAGCAATAAATACGGTAGCAAAAATTATGCAGGTCGCATTTGAGGCCAACAGATCGGGCGATAGTAACTGTCAGTGTTAAGAATCCTCCTAATTATGTGAGATAGAAGATAATTAAGCATCCCCAAATATACGGCGCGGATCCCTCTTAATCTTAAACGGTTGACCATTATCGGGCTTGCTAATACAGCCGGAGTAAATATTATAGCACAATGTTTTGAAGGAATAGAAATCCGTCAAACGAGGTAATTAGGAAAAATGAAGAAAAAAAAATAAAATGGCTCTCCCTTGCGGAGCAGATCACCAAGGCAGGATTCCAGATTAGAAAGCAAACTGTATACGTATTTGCAACTGGAGGTCGAATATATGCAGCCTCGATTGACCAGAAACTAAAGATTAAGTCGCATTGAGAAAGTCCTACGGCAAACGTATCCGTGAATGCATTGCTTGCGATAATGTTATCGATTATGGGTAGCTCAGGGTAAATCGATCTACTCATTATCTTAAGGGTTATTAAGTTGGCCTCTTGCTTTATGTAATCTCAGCCTAGGCCATACATTGTTGCCAATCACCCCTTGGTTGACCTCACCAATGCCCCATCGTCCGAGGTTACCTGAAATAAACTTCAGCTACCCAGGACTTCCCCAGACGCCTTAACCTGCCTTCCTAAGAATAGTATTTCGCGCAAATGCTCTTGGGACAAGGCACCCATATAGCAAGACAGAAAGAACGATAACACAATCTCAACTTAATCTTTTTATACAGATAACCGCATTTCCAGATTTTGGACAATACTGCAAAAGCGGAACTATCTCTGTTAATGTAACGTGCAATATCCAATTCGGTAACACCATTGGCAAGATGCACTCCCAAGATATATATTATAAATTGATCGACGCTGTAGTGTGGAGCTCCACACCAGGTTAGCAAAACTCACCACGGCTGGAAAATCACCCGCCTGAGTGGCTCGTGTGCCTGTTGACGGCAGGTCAACTGCCGCGAGGCTGGCGGAGCAACCAGGTAGAATAAATAGTCTGCCTGGGTCTGTCAAGAAAAATAGATTTCGTCACGGCATTTGTTTCTGCTTTAAAAAAATACAATGTCTAACTTAATTTAGAAAAGTTAAAAAGTTCAATAACAAAAATATCAATTAAATTAATTGGTGATTAACCAAACCACCTTCGTTGATCTGTCCATTTATACATATAGGGAGAGTACGATGATCCTTGAAATTGAACTCCTCCACGAGGCAGCAGAAAAAAGTGGTGCTTCGCTTTGGATCTCAAAATCCTCCTGGATTTTACCTCAGTGCTGCAGATGTCGCTCCTAGTCGTCTGCGTTCGACTTATGTTTGTCTTGCTGTTGTGAGCTTATCACTTGCACAGCATTGAGTGTGATGATAATGAAACTGAGTGCAGACTGGCTGTGTGGATGCCCTATACTCCACAAAGGAGTAAACAGGAAACACTATATGTCGCTCTGATAATAGCCATTAGTTTCTCTGGAATGCCCCTACTGCGTAGAGATACACTCCCTGTTCACGCTGTTGAAAGCTTTATCAAAATGTCTCAAACGAAGAGCCAGCGAAGCGAAGCGGTCAATGTCGGAGAAGGGTGCGGAAACCAGACTGCTTTCTGTCAATCAAGCTCTCCAGATTTTCTTTGATGCGTTATGAGATTATTTTATTTATAATCGTTGCAACTGCAGGAGCACGCAGATATCCCTTCAATTGTCACACTCAAAATGGGTACCCTTCTTTGAAATGTTACCTACCTATTATCCCCCTGTTCAACTCTCTAGGGAAAGGTCTCGGATTGCCAAAATTTTCGTACGAGTAAAAGTAGCAGAATTGCTGGCGCAGCGAAAGTAACTCTGTGGGAGACCACCAACTCCAGAACTTCACCGGATGTGAAATCGTCAAGAACACTGGTGAACTGTTCTTTGCACCTCTTCTGTTCATGTCGTCATCGTGGAGGAGTCGACCGTTAACGTCCTTCACAAGACTATCGAAAGATTTGCTGCCACAAACAAATTGTATCAAGATGCTGCATACACTTCTAAAATCATTGCGTTCTGTGGCATCTTCCACTTCCCTGACCAGTGCAATAACAAACTCCTTTTGTCATGGTGCACACTACGCTGAATTTTCCGAGATTTCGTTGGATGTGGGATCTCACGCGCTGCACGCCGGTATCACTCGTAGTAGTCAATAGAGCCTTCAACAACTTCCAAACACCGATCCACGATTCTCTAGTCAGCTTAATCTTTTGACACCTCTTCGGGACATGGACGACGACCTGCGTAGCACCCGCGAAAAGAGCATTTTAGATGGTGGCCTAATGATCACCAATATTCTCTGACGGGTTACTCAGTGTATCCCCAGTCCGATCACCAAGATAGCTCACCCACTGTCGAGCGACAGCTGGGTGATACAAGTGGTCGATGTTGAACTTAAGGAGTCGAAGTTCGCCACCCCTGCGAGAAGTTGCGGATGGACGACCCAACCCAATTTGGCAAAAGCTTACGGTGACTATACTCCTTGAAACCACATCGGAAACCACCAAAAAAGTGCACGATATGTATTAGGCGAGTGAGATGAGGCTATGGGGATATAGGAAGAAAGTGTGCTTGATTGGCAGGAAATGATTTCTGCCGGAATGGTTTTAGCCGTTTCAACTGGGATCTACCCGTTTTCACCACGAATTGAACGAGGATTCATCAGCATACCGCAAGACGAGAACAGTAGTTGAGGAAAGCGAAGTCAATCGTATCCGTAAGAAAGGTTCTGACAGAACTACGGGAGTTAGGTTACAATTTGCTCCGCCATCATCCATACCCTTTTAGACTCTATGAAATTTGTTTCTGGAAAGCACTGACCAACAATCGAGAGGCTAAGAAGACCGAAAATGACTATTTTCACAGTTTTTCGGGTTTGCACTTCCGGGAAGGAAAACCAATACAAGAGGCACCCATTGAGAAACGGAGTCGGTTCATCTTGATATGTTGCCTTATTTCTCTTGGTTAAAGCCTGATGTGGATGGAGTCACGAAGTCACTATCCAGCGTATCAACCGATCGTTTTCTGGTCTTTTGGGTCTTTTTCAATCGTCTTCGATTCTCAAGGTAAACTATGCAGAAAAGTAAAATAATTCTTTAACTGATTTTGATTCTCATGCCGAACATTTTTCACTTTATATTCGTAAAAGCACGGGCCTCAGTTAGCAGGTGGTCTAGCTAAAGGTTAATATCGGCATGGCAATCTCTAAGAGCCACTAAAAAGTAATACACCACACTCATTGCTTTCGGAAGCTAAAATAAGATTACACTATAAATCCCTTTCCAAGAAGCGCGAAGTTACGACGGTTACTTACTGAAGAAGTAGGAAGGCCACTGCCCAAGGGTGAAATTGCCTGGTAGTGGAGAAGGGAGTAACACCATATAGGTTAAAAATCCTGGCGACCAAAAAGGGGAGACGCCACCCAATTCGAAAAAAGATAGCAAACTCTGAGCTGCATGATGCCCGTTTGTCCGGAAAAAAGGGCGGCGAACTCCCCAACCAAGCGGAAACATGGATCATTTCACTGGAGAGGATATACCTCATCGGATGGAAAACGATAGGGGAGAAAGCCTATTGAAGAAGTGGGAGGTGGCCCTACAGAACATAAAAGCAAGAGAAAGAACAAACAATCGACAAAAAGAGAAGTTGAATAACGGCTTTAGTGACTCCACTGTAGCAAGGTCGAAAGCAGCACCAAAGAAAAAGAGAAGGGGCAAACCACAGTCGAGGCCATTCTCATCAAGCCGAACGAAGGGAGATCATTCACAGAAATTTTTGGAGAAGTTCGCAACAACGCCCAACCAGAAGACGCTGATATGGATTATACATTTATCCGGCGGACTCGAACAGTTCAGAACCTTCTAGGGACGAACATATTGGTTTCCAGCCTAGAACCCATGTGCATTCTTGAAGTAAGGAATCTGAATTGCCTCACGAAGACGGAAGAGGTGGAGGAAGCGATAAAAAGGGATTATCCACATGTAAACAACTTCAAGGTGGTAATTACATCTGTCAACTCCAGTGGATATTGCCACTGTCCTTGCGAAGCCAGCGAGGCAGCTTCTTCATTGTGGAAAAATAAACGTGGGTTGGATCATTTGCACAATAAGTCGAACGGTAGTTTTAACCCGCTGTTTGATGCGATGGGCCTACGAGAATATAGCAAGGGCTTCCAAACGGCACGACAAAAGCACTTTGCATTGCAAGTGCGGCGAACCCGGGCACAAAGTGAAGACTTGTGAGTCAGCAAAATATTGTGTCCTTTGCAAAGACCGCAAAAAGAAGATGTGGCTCATGTTTCCAGGCTTTCAAAAAAACGTTAAAAAAAGGAAAAACCAAGTACAATGATTCACATTCTGCAAACAAACATGCTTAGGAGTATAACTTGAAGGGGGGGGGGGGGGGGGGGGGAGGCGCAGATGGTGAAAGAAAGAAAAGTTATCGTGTTGCTTCCCAACGAGCAGCACCGAGGTAAGAGCTCACCATCATGGTATTCCGATTCATCTGGCATTGCTGACATCTGAGTAAGACATAAGGTTAACTTCTGAGTGCGGGCCCAAAGTTGAAGAGATGCCTTGGTTTGGGTTCGTTGAGCGCAGATGATTCTTTTCTTAGTTTACTTCAGATCGAATCAATCTGTCTGCTTTTCGGAATAGGCTCGCCGCCTTGGAGGATGAGATTGGAAACATGGAAAAGAGACTTCTGGTCGAAGGCAACTTTAACGTCAGAACACTCGAATGGGGCATACCTCAAACTGATTCACGAGGCACACAGATTTTAGATATAACTGCCAAGACAGGACTTATTGCCCTAAATACCGGTAGCCCTCCGACATTTCGACGGCCTCGTTGAATGGACGGAACGACGGAAGGTACTGGAAGATTTCATGGCCGATGATTATCAGTACATTTCCTTCAAAGTAATCGACGTTGCCGAAGTTCTCTCAAGAGGGGTAAATGAAGAACAAGACCCAGGCAATGCGCTTCCAATTTCAGCCGCCGTATGTTGGACACACCGGAGATGCTGCTTGAAAAGCTTACTAAGCAAAGACAACAGAGGTATTATGTGCTGCTAGAGACTACTGACCAACACAATATGATTTTGGAGCGGGGCGAACCACAATTGATGCAATTAAGGAGGTGACGATGAAACTGTCTGGGGCACAGTCGCCACTTTAGGCAAGTTGTGCTTCTTGTGACTCTAGACGAAAGGAAATGCCTTCAATTTTGCAAAGTGGTGCCACATGCTTGAGACACTGGAAAATCGTTTCCGTATGCCACGCTACTTATTGCGGATGTCGGGAGACTACTTAAAGGTCCGTCCCCTGCTTTAGGAGACCCTAGACGAACAGCCCAAAATGAAGGTCATATTAGGGACGGCATAGCGATCTATTATTAGCCTGGACCTTGGGAACGCCTTATACGTTAGTGTCCTACAACTTGAAATGCCTAATGAATCGCATCTGGTCAGATAAGTGGATGATGTTGAGGTACTGGTAACCGCACGCACGGTTGAGCAAGCTTAGCAGACATTGGAAATGGTGATGCGGTAAATAAGCAGATGGATGGCTGAACATCGATTCTCCCTAGCTCTAGAGAACCGAATTCGTTGTGCTAACCAAGGGTTCCCAAAGTCCTCCCTATTCAGGTTGGTGAAACCATGGTCTTGTCGAACCCGACATTTAAATGCCTCGGCATCATGATAGACACGTATACGAGCTTCTTCGATTGCAGATTTGCAACGTCGTAAACAGTACTGCGGTTAGAATGTTTGCGATTTATCGGCTTATGTCCAATATCGGAGGTTCGTTCCCCAATCGCACGCTGGTGAGTCCGCTTCAGTCCCCCTTTTTTGCGGTTTTGAAGTATGAGCTGACTCCTTCAGTAAGGAGATGTACCGCACCGTCTCGGATGCAGTAGTAATGGTGATAGCAAAAGTTATTCCAATTGTTCTCTGCTGTTGCTGTCGAGCGGTGGTTTATATATGTACCTCAGAAAAGGCTTTACATACGGTGAGGTGACTATTAACGCCCGAGTGCATTTATTACAAGAATGTGACGGACGATGCCTGCCATATCTTTTTCTTCTGCAAAAGGTAGCTGTCCGGATAGCCGAGTAGTTAGAGCACAAGGCTGTCATACGGAAGGTCGCGGTTCAAATCTCACTGGTGACAGTGGAATTTGTATCGTGATTTGGCGTCGGATACCAGTCGACTCAGCTGTGAATGAGCACCTGAGTCAAATCAGGGTAATAATCTCGGATGAGCGCAATGCTGACCACATTGCCTCCTACAGTGTTACTGTAGTGTATCGTTACAATCTTGAATGAAGTGCTCTAACGCACTTCAAGGTCCTGATCCAATATGGATTGTTGCGCCAACGATTATTATTATAAAAGGTGGGAGTGCCCAGCACCTAACGGCCCGGTCCACAAAATAATTATTCCGCAACATCCTGAACATCCTCTGATCAACTTATATTTCAACTGGAAGAATCAGCTTGAGCCGTAAAGAATAAATTTGAAGTTAACGGATGACACAGAATTTCCTTAACTTATAATTTTAAATTAAAAACCAACTAACGTGGAAGATTTCCGAAAAGAAACATGGAGAAGGTTTCTGCCGGTAGAGGTTTTGCGATATCAAGGAAACATTTCTCACCTCCTAACATTATTAACTTTTTCAGGTGAACTTTTGCGCTTCGTGGAATATTTTTCGGTGGGAAATGACACCGCATAAAATCATGAACAAGCATTTGCATAAACTTGGAGCCAATTTTATGTAAATGGAATATTTCTTTTCCCGTTGACAATGCCACAAATTAGGATTACTTTCCCAGAAAAAATTATAGGCAATCGATGAGAACTCCTTCCAGACATCCTGCAGCTATTGCTCCGCATCCTTTTGGTCTATTTTCATCTAACTATAATATATCCTGTCGGAAATACTCATTGCGTAACTAATTCTCAATTAACTGTTCCTGGGAAGGTATTAAATGGAATACAAATGTTAGCTATAAAAGAAAACGCACAAGCAATACTGTGAAAGGAAACAATTTCACATGGGAAAATGTGGGCAATTTTCGGAATTATATTATACATACAATTTAGTTTACCCAACTGCGAGGCTACTATTCTGAAATGTATCTATAGCGTGTATATTCCCTTACGTATGGCTGCTCCTGTTCAGTTACACAGTTCCTTTTCGCTATTTTAAACTTTCACAATTTCCTGTAGGAAGTGGTTGAGAGCAGGAGAGACTACCTGTAATGTGACCATAGAAATAGGTAAAATTTTACTTGTATCTAACCAAAAATAAAGTTTGCAACTGACAGGCACCCTCCAGAACTAATATATGCACATACATAGTAAGGAGGGCACTCCTTCCAAAATAGATACAAGCCATGACGGAGCAAAATATTAGATTGCAATGAAACTGGGACGCGATACAAAAAGGAAACCCTCAACAAGGTTCCAAGTCAGGATGGATGCATTGAAATTAGTTTGTGGTTTCCAGGACACAAAGAAGCGAACATCGTCAGAATTATTTTGCACACTTTTGAATTGCGTTAGTTTAAACTCTTCTCTTCAAGGAAATCAAACAATACCAAACTTTCTATATGGAAATGCACCATCATCTAAAAATGAAGTTGTTCCTCAATCGAATGCAATTCTGCAATATTGCAAAGTTCTTGGATATTCCTTTTCATTCAGAGCAGATTGTCATTCTTCGTTTTGCACAGCAGAGGGTACTTGCTAATGAATAAAGGCTTCAAAAACTGAACTTCCTGTCAGTTCCTGACAGTGAAAAATGCTCGTAGAAACAGAAAATTATTTTCTTGCAACTGGAAACGCAATATTCATTAAACTCTTCAAATGGTGAGGGTTTCAAATTTCGTGTTGACCTGGTTCTGTAGAACTCTTGGTAATTATTCTCTCATTAATCAAGTTCGCTTTTCTAGTACTTCGAAATGGGATTGGCGCTAATGCAGTCGGACGCATCTCTATCTTATTTTTATGCGAACTAGATGAGGACCAACTTTTCAATAATGTCAGTATTTGTGTTCGCCTATTTGTCTGTAAAACTGACTTTTATTAAGCGCAAATCTCCTTAGAAAACGATATTTGATTTGAGCGTGGGAACTAGTATATCTGTCCTCGTTAATAAGATTCCTGAATGTCATTTTCCTCCAGTTAAACCTGAATTATAACATTGGTAGTTAGAACACAGCATAGTTGGATTTACTGATATTTAGCCCTACACTTTTGAATCCAGCAAGGTACCCGCAAATAAGTCGAGTCCAGTGGCGGATTATCGATGAACACATTGGCAAGACTCCGCTGTGCCCTGCGAGTAGATTCCCTTCTGGCATAATTAGGTGTGGTTGTACCTAGCGACAGTGGCGAAAATGAAAAACACCCAGCCTAGTTGAATGTAGGCAAGCGCGATAAGAGAGCTATCCAAAAAAGCCCTAAAGGTAGTGAATTCTGATCATTCAAATCCGGTAGCACATACGTACATTAAAGTATCTGAGAGGACAAAAATGAAAGCTTCGATCCCCTGTGTTGAATGGAACATTTGACAAGCCCGAATCCCCACCGGACGCTTAAGTCTACTTCCAGTGACAATGAGTCACGGCCTCGGACTTAGTGAGGTGATCTACTTCACCCCCCTTGGTCGGGACATTTATTTCCTTTCCTCTTCTGTTATGCATTCGTACCAACATCATATGATCGTTGCTAGTGGAAACCCTAAAAGTACCATATTCTAAAGACAAAAGATTTTTTATACTAATCATTTAAAAGAATGAAAGGTTTAAAAGATCCAACGCACTCGCACAAACTGAATGGCAGGATACTTTCAAATAGTTATATCATCATCATCAACGGCGCAACAACCAGTATCCGGTCTAGGCCTGCCTTAATAAGGAACTCCAGACATCCCGTTTCGGCGCCGAGGTTCACCAATTTGATATCCCTAAAAGCTGTTTGGCGTCCTGGCTTACGCCATCCTCTTTTTCTACCATAGACATTGCCCTTATACATTTTTCGGGTTGGATCATCCTCATCCATACGGATTAAGTGACCCGCCCATCGCAACCTATTGAGCTGTAAGCTCAAATAGGCTCTGTTGGCGAGCAATAACCGTGCGCAGATTTCATCGTCATAGCTGTTATCGGTTGTGATTTTCGACCCTAGATAGTAGAAATTATCAACGGTTCTAAAGTTTTAGGCCCCTATCTCTATTCTTCCCGTTTGGCAAGTGCGGTTTGATGTTGTTGGTTGGTTGGTTGGTTGATGTCGATATCGTCAGCATGGGTTAGTAGTTGGGTGAACTTAAAGAGGATTGTACCCCTCGCATTTACCTCAGTGTCACGAATCACTTTCTCCAGATCCAGGTTAAAGAATACGTAAGCTCCCCTTGTCATAGACCGTTGTTGATGTGGAATGGTCTTGAGAGTGATCCTGCTGCTTTTATCTGGCATCGCACATTGGTCAGGGTCAGTCTAGTCAGTCTTATTAATTTCGTTGGGATATCGTCGGCGTCCATATTCCAACAGTTTTTCCATCGTTTACCGCAGAGAGAAAATCTGAGCTGTTGCTGAGTTGCCTGGAGTAAAGGCTCGTTGGTATGGACCAATGATGTTCTGGGCGTATGGGGCTATCCGACCTAGCAAGATAGAGGAGAATATCTTATAGATGGTAGTCAGCAACGTAACACCTCTATAATTACTGCACTTTGTATTAAGGTATGGGACAGATAATGCCTCGTTGCCAGCCGCCAAGCGTTGATTCGCTGTCTCACACCTTGAGCACAAGATGATGAAGCACCTGGTGTAATTGGTCGCCTCCATATTTAACGTAAACTGTGGATTCTGTAGAAGTGTCCAACAGATGGCCGCAACCAACCTCAGTTTTCAGCAAACTATCGTGTGTCCTCTGTTTTAGCACGCATATATCTTCCACACTGTTGTTTTTAATTTCTTTGACAAGTAGCCCGTTGCACTTCTAAGTTCACTTGCCTTAGCGCTAGACGCTGCAAGTCGTACCCTATCATGGCTAACAAGTTGAGAAGCGCACTCTACCTAACAGGAGCAATATGCCTTATAACATCTCAGTTAACTTTGATAGCCAAGTAGAATATTACAACCATTCAACACGATTGTTTGAATCCTGTATATAAAAGAAGAATTGAAATCCTCAAAAAATCTTCATATTCGCTGTTGTATTATGTCCTTAAGGTCCATATCAGCGATCTAATCTCTTAGGTAAACTCGCCGTGAAAAATTGAGGTGTATCTTGAACAACTGGATGTTTCCGCCAGTGAAGGCAATTTAGTGACAGACATATCGGGATGACTTGATTAATTCTTGACATAATTGGCCTTACATTAGAATGTCTATATACGCTAGTACAGCTTTCACAGACCTACAAGTGTGTAGCCTTGAGGGCGAAGTTGGTCTCCCAGATAGATAAAAGGTCCCCTTGGAAGCGTTGAGAAGGGTCGACAGCAGCCACGGTTCAATTAAATACATCTACCGGTGGTTGGGTTCGTTATTGTACGATAAGTTTGAACCTGCTTCATGTCAAAACTGAGCCTACCCCGGTACTGGAACACACACCCGTCACTAGTGAGCATATCGATCTGTAAATAAAATGATCGACGTTCGTGTTTTTTTTAGTAATATTCAATACACATTAGCTATTTCCGTCAAAAGCACGAAAGATATGCGATAGTATTCAAAGCTGTTGAACTCAAAGCATTGTTGTCCGACAGAAACTGGAGGTAGAGCACTTCCAAGAAGCTAACCTTTCCAAGTAAAATTATGTACTTCTGTAGATTTCTGAACGTTCTCCGCGTATGGAAAGTGCCCTTGTGATTCTTAATTATAAGGCGGAAGTGGCAATGAATAATCCCGGGATGGCCGATGAGCGGGTCGCCCTAGAACTGCAAGGCATAGAACAATGCAGCAGGAGTGCAAGCTTCTCGGAATATCATGCGGGGAGTTTGAGCTCATTGCCAGCTATGGGGCGTAGATATGGTTGACGCGCTATACCACACGTAAGAGTTTGTGGCAACTGTTACCTCTCTCCTGAGAGTTAAAATTAAAGAATACACACAAAATATGTCCCGCTTCCTATAAAAGGCGATTGAAAGGGATAAAAATACAACCTGCAAAGTTTTAAACGTCAATTGCGTCTTAGATCGGGACTGACTTCATGGTTACAATCTTTGGCTATGGTGAACCTGAAACCATCTTGATTGTGAAATTTCGGTCTTAGTCAAGAAAAATCTCAATTTTGCAGTTCTATGCATCAATGCAGATTTCTAAGATAGAGGAGACGGATTTTCTCTGTTCGCAATTGCAGGAGAGGCTTTCGAAAGGTGATTGGTAACCTCAGTACCATGGTGGGCTCTCACAATACCTTACTCGAGCATGTGTTGAGGAGACATGGCGCGTCTCTCAATGAAACGTTTGTATATTTCCAAAATTTTAACCGCCTCGTCATCGGCAGCAAACTATTCGAATACCCGACTTGCCATGAAGTCAACATCTAATTGGACAATCATATTGCTATCAGCAGTAGATTTAGGAGTTATCTTCTGAGTGTGCGTAACCAAAAGGCTACAAACATCAGCCTTGCAAGATATTATTATCTCTACCCTGCATCTGTTCGTAGATACACAGAGCGTCGGCCTCCCAAATTCATCGCCTTTGCGATTTGTCGAACCTATGTCATGGAACGACGAGAAAACTTTCTTGTTTCGCAAATGACACAAAATGTAATCATCCCGCACTAGAATATTGATAACCCTTGGACCACCAACAGAACTGTCTTAATCTCTAGAGCTGTTGGACCAGCTGCCAATCGCTGCGACTAGAGGTGAGTGCGGCACGTTTCAACTCGGCTGCCAAAATAAAGTAGGAGAAGTGTAGCGTATTGTTAGCAGTAATAAAAGCAATTCCACCACCGCACTAGTGAGAAAAGGAGAAGGTAATACTAGCATCAACGATTTTGCTACCATATATCGTACCACCAGTGAGCTGGTCGTAAACTATTCGATGGTCTAGTGATCAGCATTACCATGATGATACGCAGGAAAAGAGATGGAAGGAGCACTTCACCATGATTCTGAACCTCTTTTATATCCGGTGAAGCTCCGCCTCTAGTGCATCATATGGCAAGCCACCGTAACATGCAGGTGAGGACCACTGTTCAAAACAGAAGCTAGATTATTTTGCTATCAACGCACTTAAACCAAACAAACCCGCCGGTTTTGACGATCTCACGGGAACCTTTTTCATGCAGCCCTTGTAATCTTTTCGGGGTAGCTATTTCCGCTGCTGGGGAGCTGAAATCTTCCTCAATGAGTGGAAGGAGGGACAATCCCTAAGATTATAAAGAGAAACGCCCCTTCTTGTAGGCGGCAATTGGCGGGTAACTATACCCACAAAAGAACGCCTCGAAAACTTGATCGACAGAGAGTAGATTTTTGTCCCCCGTGGATCCTTTATTACCAAACATCTTGTCCCCGATACTTTTCTATTTTGTTACTGCAGACATTCTTAAAATTACCTTGACTAGAAGATGTAGAGGGGAACTATGTTGTTTTTCTTCAAAGACTATGACAGATTACAACAGTAAATCCGGCGTTGCTATTTTGTCCAAAATCTGGAAATGAAACTGTCTTAACACCAACAACAAATGGGGGTTGTTCCGCGCCATTGGTCCGTGTGAAGTTACTCAACAGCTCCAATCTTTCATAAATCTATGCTAACTTCGTATCATTGGGGTGTTGGAAGGTGCCCATGTGATTCTTGATTATAGGGCGGAAGTGGCAACGGATAAGTTACACATTTCAGTTATCCGGTGCGATGGAGCCCGCTATCACAGGATGGCCAATGAGTGGGTCGCCCTAGAATGTAGCAGGAGTGCAAGCTTCTCGGAATATCATGCGGGAAGTTGGAGCTCATTGCCATGCACTGAGAGCTATGAGGTGTAGATGTGGTTGATGGGCTATACTACACGTAAGGGTTTATGGCAACCATATGTTTGGAATGTCTTCTGTTTTACACACTATAACTGTTCAGAACGAGCAAATGAATACTGGACTGCCAAAATTGCTGGTTAACAAAAGGGGAGAAGCCAATGACTGACTGGAATTTCCACTTTATGATGGTAAATGTAATCTAATTGAGCACTTAGACTGGGACACACTTGTAGGAATAGATATCCGACAGTCTAAAATGAATTTCAACTGTGGAGCAGAATGCATATCCCACATTGGGCGCCATTTTTCATCAACACGAATGCACTTTTCTTACAGCCTCATATTGTTGTAGACTTACATGCAATAGCCCAATGATTTAAAACGTTGTCTTGCGAAATGGTAAAGCCCGATGCCCAGGTCAGATCGCCTTAACAACTCTATGAGTGAGAACTTGCATGGTCACTTCAGAAAATTTTCGGTTGAAAGATGTAGCTCTGGTCTGTCAGTTGAAAAGGGTCGACTAAGAGTACTACAGAAAAAATAGCACAAGGAAAGAAAAAAGAAAATGATAATAATAAAAGTCAGTATGAAAATTCAATTGGCTCTAAGCCTCTAAGTGGGTCAGAGCGCTTCATTCGACTGATATCCGACATCCAATCACGATTTAAATACCTCTGCACCAACCAGATTTGAACCCCTATTCCGGTATGGCAGCTTTGTTACTAACCATAAAGTCATTTGGTCACAAAAAGAAAATTGCTGTATTAAAATCTAGCTTGAAGACAATTAGAGAGTATGTCCTTAAATTATTAACTTTTATTGCAATTTATGTAAACGGTGGGTTGATGCTGATTTAGACAGGTGTTCTTTCTATTTACAGACTTCCTAAATAAACTTTCGGATAAAATTCCCCCTTTTTCCCACCAAGAGCTCCAGAATGTAAATGAGAGAAATCAAACATGACAACAGTCAGTACCTGAGTCAAATCAGTAGTAAGCCTGCTGTCTGGTATTTTTACCAACTTGGGTTAATCCGTGAGAAGTGTTACTTAATGAGAAAAAAAGGAGGAAGACGACAACGGTTTCTTACCAGGGCAGAGGCAAGTCCTCAGACACTGCCTCACCTCTGCCCTGGGAGCAGCGTGACCGAAGCGGTTCGCAAGTGAGAGTAGGAGCAAGTTGCCCTCCATTTGGTCCGGTCAATCAATCAATCAATATTCAATCCCTAAGAAGAAATTGTCGATCTCCGGCCAAGTTTTGGTCCGAACTCTGGGCGGATTTACGTTGAATATAATTCGTACACTTGTTATGTTTTACAAATTATAAAAGGGAGCGTACAACACTTGCGAGCCGCTTTGGTCACGCGGCTCCCAGGACAGAGGTGAGGCAGCGTCTAAAGATTAGCCTCCGCAGTGGTCAGAAACCGTAGCCGTCTTCGCTTCTCTTTTCATTTTTGAACTTTGGTTGTTAACCCAAAAAAGAGTAGTCCGTGGACGATAAGGAGTGGGAGCAAGTTGCTCTCCATTTGGTTCGGTCCGACATTAAATGGATTCTCAATCCCTAAGAAGAAATTGTTTCTTAATATAAAACTCTCAATTCTCCTTACCCATAGCACCTTTTTGTTCCTCATGTTCGCGTATTTCCGCAGATAAAAGGCAGAATTTTCTTGACAATAATACTTTATCTGTTTTTTTTGTTCATGTAAGTCATGATGGTTTTTTTTTTTTTTGATTTTGATATATTACTTTCATTTCTACTAGGATCCTTCCCCTCCCATCATTTGCACTCCAACTCTGCGCAAATCCTTTATTAGTTTTTCGTCAATTTTCCCTTTTCCTAAATTTTCGACTTCACTGATTTCCCCACAGCGCCAATCCAACGATGAAACAATGATCAATCATAGCCTTTCATACCCGTCTAATTGTTAATAAGACAATACATAGCATAGAAATAACAGAAGGCAAACAAATATTGTTAATTTTGTTACCTTGTGAGTTAATAAGAGGAGTAAAGAGGAAGAAATTTTCGCAACTAGATTTTTCAATCAGGGTGATGCAAATGGTTGGAATTAGCTTTGAAATGAAGCCCTTAAGAATTGAAGAAGGAGGAATTTGGGGCTAAAAGCCTTGCTATTGGGAAAGGTGACAATTTAAATAATTATGCAGATAAATGTTTCATACGACCCTTGAGTAATGGAAAAGCGGGAAATCATCATGAACCAGGATACCAGCGTATACTACACTCTTTTTAGCAACACGGCTAGTAAATTTACTGCGCAATGTGGAAATGGACCGTGTCTACTTACGACAGTGACAACTGAAACCAGCAGACATTCGAAAAAAATTGTCGGATCCTTTCCATTCTAGAAGGTCGACTAACCGACTAATAATGGAGCTTTTGAAAACCGACAACTTTTACTGGAAGTTTAAGAAGGAATTATGATATATATTAAGAATTGATAAGAAGTGTGGTGAATTTCGCCTTCATAATGTATTCACCGCCAGGAAGCAGTTTCAATTATTTAATGACTCCCATTCGTTACAAGCACTTACTGCAATATAAATCTACAGTGCTAAAAATATGTATCGCTTTATCAGTATCGAAAAAGGAAGAAGACCTTAGCAATTCAATTGTAATCGAAAGCCTTTTTTTGAGGAGAATTTAAGGAGGACATATTAGAGGACACTGATTTCCATTTCATAGCTCTAGAGTTAATCCAAAACAGACAAAACTCAAATATCGAAGCACATTGCCTTTTCAACTTCCTAATGGGACATCATATTATTTGCTGATAACGGTATTCATCAAAATTGCTATGATATATATTTTCTTTTCCATATTGTTGTGCCCGTGGCTCCTATAAATTTCATTTTCAGAATTTATTATTGTGCAGATAATATGTACACATAAACATCCGTCCTGTTCCCTACCAGCAAATAAATTGCTCAAACACAGACATTTTCCAGAATTGTCAGTCTTTCCTGATTCTTGGAAAACCACGTTAAATCATTTTTCAGCAGAAAGTGCTTTTGAAATATTTAGAATATACGCTTATATGAACAGAACGAATGAACTTAGCAGGATTTTGCTTTATCTGTTTCGACTTTATGGAAAGATAGCTTTTCTGGAAAAGTACACCAGAAATTATGCGCAAAATTATCTAAGCGGGTGTCTAATTGGTTAGAGTGATTGCGCTTAGGGTAATAAGCAGATGTATAGGTCTCAATGTAATTCCAATATATATATGTACGTATAGCCATATAAAAGAATTGTATGTCAGATATAAGCGAAAAAAAAAAGCTCCAATGGTAATTAGACTAGATAATCCCTAATTATCCATCACCGCCACAGTAGAATGGGTCCTGATGAGTTTGCACCTCACGAAGGTGAAAATGGTGATAACCCAGGATAAATTCTGAAACAAATTGTATCTTTACAGGCTAACAAACTCTCAAATGAGATTTATTATTGCGACGTTCGAATCCATTCAAGAATTTAGAAGTAAATGTTCTTCACTGGAAAATAATTTCGGAATGGAAGATTGAATCAGTTTCATCATTGTTCGCAGATGCGCTACGTATACACTCATAGATACAGATTCAATTAAATGCCATTAAAATATTAGACCCATCGCAGGAATAGAAGATCAATAAATAGCCTTGATTATACGAATAGAATCGAGTGGTAGATTTAGAAGGAACGAACTGTCGTCTGAGTTCTCAGCTTACTTGACGATCACGCGATTGGAAAAATGAATCCTAAATAGGTCTGGCCTGAGAACATTGATTAATCGCCACAAAAACTGTATATTAAGGAAAGATTACAAGAGATGCCAGATAATTTTCCACCTCAATATGTTCGAAGTTAGCAGCACTCGTCTACAAAAGTTGAGGAATATGTTTGTGCATGCCTCAAACTGTAACGTACATACATACAGAATTTGGTAACGGGTAAAACGACGGTTCGATCACACTACGGTCAACCACGAGGAAAAAACTAACCCAAAGTAGCAAAAAATTGACGGTGCAGGTCGCTAACGCCTAAATGGAG
The DNA here is from genome assembly GCF_905115235.1 of Hermetia illucens. NCBI lineage: Eukaryota > Metazoa > Arthropoda > Insecta > Diptera > Stratiomyidae > Hermetia > Hermetia illucens. The sequence goes on from NC_051852.1 coordinate 118,704,667, forward strand.
TTCGATTAAATTGTCCTTTCGATACGGACTTGCCTGCCTCTATGCTAGTCCGGCTAGCGAATGCGGATGTGGTCTTTTCGACACTTTAACACTTCAGCAGCAGCAGTTCAGTTATTTAAAGAAATCGTTTTAACACCTTATTCTTCTGCTTTGCCCCATCTGGAGCCTATTTCATTTTTATACAAATCTTTAAAGAGCGTCAAAGTGTAGTTTCTAGGAAAAACTGTTGGTGACTAAGGAAAGAATGGGTCAGTCCTTTTCATGACATGCCCAAAAAGTTTGTAAAAATCAGACCTTTAGACCTTCCGCGCACCTACTGTCATATTCCAATCTGCATGGAAGGGATTGAGAAGTAGCAGTCAAAATTCACTTTTGTTCTTTGAGTTTGCCATGGTCTAAATACTATGCCAACAGCCACATCATAAACCATCCAGTAACACACATAATTTTTGCGTCATATAGTTGATTGATTGAAAAACTGCTGGAGTATGCACTTCAATTGCACCATCTTTTCATCGACTTTAAAGCCGCCTATGGCAACATAGCCAGGGTAAAACTGTACAATTTAGCTTCCCGACGAAATTAATAAGGCTGATTAGGCTGACCCTTACCAATGTGCGAGGCGAGTAAAAGCAACAGTATCACTTTCGAGACCATTCGACATCTAAGACAAGGGGATTCCCTGTCATGCGTCTTCCTCAACCTGGCCCTGGAGAAAGTGATTCGCGATGCAGACGTAAATCCGTGAGTCACCATCCTTTTCAAGTCCACCCAACTACATAAATCAAAACAAATTTGTGATAGTAATTGATTTTTCTTGAGAACTCGCATCATATTAATAAAAAAACACGCTCCTACCTAGGATTATTTCCAGTGGGCAGAAAAATTATTAATTGAGTCCTTCCAGCTGATAGAACACATGAAATTTTTTGCGGTATGACAGGCAGATGGATCGACAGATAAATGTCGAACCTATTGTAATAAGGTTTTAAGAAAAAGGCAGTGCCTAGAAACTCGAACAGAAAATACCGGATGCGTACGGTATCTGAGGACATGCATATATGTCGCGATCACTCGTTCTTTTTCAGATAAGGCATGGAGGACTACAACTCAACTCAAGAAATGAAGAAACATGCAATTATCCTCGTTATATGTGCCAATCACACCGATCTCGAAATCTCTAATTTTCTTAAGGTTCGCCGTGAATTGGAAGCATCAGGCGGCGATACAGAATCTGTTGCAAAACGCAAAAAACACGTGCGACGTTCTGACACTGTCCGATCTGCAGAATTTATTCAAAAAGTACAAATAATCATTGACGAGGACCCTTCAAAATCAATGAGGGCCCTTGCGAGGGAGCTTATGTTTCTGATCCGTCGACTTGTCCAAGAAGATCTCCGGTATAAATCCTACGTTTTGCGCAGACGACAGTTTATGTAGAAGAAAACACGGGAATAGCGAGTTATCCGATCAAAACGCCTTCTAAACACAATTAAACACCCCTGAAGCGCCTGAGATGTTATGGTTTTTTTCTGATGAAAAAAATTTTGACCAAGACCAAAGGCCAACCGCAGAAATGACAGATGGCTCTGTTACGATCATACAGAGGTTTCTGTTGTCATACACACGAAGTTTCCAGCTACTGTTATGGTTTTGGGCATTGTGAGCAACAAAGGACATGTTATGCCACCTCACTTCTTTACTCAAGGACTTCGAGTGAATTCTGCTGCATACATCGAGGTTCTAGAGACAGTAGTGATAGTGTTCGCGTTGACAACCTATACATTTTTCAACGAGACTCTGCTCCTTCACACAAAGCGATAGCGGCAGAAAATTGGATGGCTGAAAACTTCCATGATCACGTAACACCGAACTTATGGCCGCCTAGCTCCCCAGACTTTAATCCTCTGGATTATTACGTATGGGGCGTAGTTGAGCGTGAAAACAACAAACATCCTCATCACACTACTTCCTCTCTGAAGGCTGCAATTAATACCGTTATGGTCAATATGAACAAGGAGCATTTGATTCGGGCATGCAATGGTTTCCGATTCGATCGATATATAACAAGTTAATGTTGTGTAAAAAAATCCTCAAGGTTCATCAATGTTCAAACTAAAAGCTAATTAGTTTTACTCTTAAGTTGTCCTCAAATACCGTACTCAATCTGTATGTTTCAAAAGGCAATCCCTTACAACATACCCCCAGCGAAGAAAAAATAATGATTTTATATTTAATTGTGGGACAGGATCGAAAAAAAAATTGTACACTATTGGGCGGTATAGGAATGTAAATGTGTTTATTCAAATGAAATATAGCCGGAATTTTAGTCGAAAATACGATATTATCTCTATCGGGCGATCTAGAATCGAAGTTTTGGGCTGGGGGTTAGTGAAAGTTGATATTTTCTCGCCCCATGTTATTTCGTAAGGGGCCTTGTCATTTTTTAAATACCATGGTTGAGTTGGCTCTTGTTAACTACTTGAGCTAAGCCCAGTCCAGGAGGTAATGCAAATCATATAAACGATAGCAGCAGCTAGATATGCTGAGCGATATCTCTGTCTATGTACATGGCAGAGATATCGCTCTATCTCTCTGTCTATGTACATGGCAGAGATATCGCTCTGCATATGTAGCTGCTTAACTCGGTTTTTGGTGATGCCACTGATATGTTTTGCATTACCTCCTGGACTGAAGCTTTGCTGAAGTAGTTAACAATAGTAAAATCGTTTTTAAGATCACAGAGTATAAAAAGACCTCTTTTGCAATGATCTTATAAAGGAATACCAAAACGGTTTCAGATTCTCGAAGCCATTAGAAAAAACTTAGCGAAATAAGTCAGAAAAGAGAAATGATGGTTGTGTAACATCAACAAGCGAATCTTTACAAATTTCAAACAAGCCAATAACGATGTTCTAGAAGACAATGGTAATTTTCATAACCATCCAGAAAGAGTGCAGGGAGTTATGGAATCGTCCGCACCGTCGGCATCTTTCAACGACCAGCATAAATCCTAGTTCTAAATAATAATAAACGAAGATGCATCTGCGCATCGAGGTGACCGAGAAGGAACCTCCGTCTCGTTTCGATATTAAAATAGTCTTGTTTCTATATCACAGTACGGAAGTACTAAAAGAAACAACTGTGTAACAAATACACACTAAGTGTTGTTACTTAACTCAGCGGGCATCAGCAACTATGGTGAGAAAAGGGTTCCAGAAGGAAATCTAAAACAGTATGATCAAGGGCATCCCAAGCTCTGTTACGTCTAGGACCAGATGCTTAGCTACTGCTGCTGCTACTTCTGTAGCTCTGGAATACGTCGTCCACGCAATTGCAACCAATACTGTCGATAATTTAAAGAAAGCGTTTTGTGTTTAGATTCAGGTACCAGAAGTACTTGGCCGACGGTCAGCGAGAATAAAGGCAAGTTCACAATTCAGACAACATTCATTCATTTTAGAATGAACTAAAGGGAGCCTTTGCAGTAAATGTTTAAAATAATCTATTCTTAACTTTATCTGAGCAGATATCGATGTAGTGTGAGTCCTGCATGTCGTTCACAGGCATCATCATGATTATTTAGTATCGGAGGATGGCACCTTTGAATGCGTGACTATTTGCCCCCCTTTGGTTACTTATAACTGGAGTGGTGAGCTCTATACTGCTCTATGCAGCGCCATTCTGGCACATTGGGAACCATATGCAAGATTCTTTTTTTTGATGTTTTATGAAAGAATACTTGGGTATACAACGGTTTCATTTATACATAACTCACAGTATACACCTGATATTCAATTCATTTCAACTCTTAGGGAATGGTAATTTGATGCTAAGGAGGCTTTTTTGAGCTAATATAACTCTGCATATAGTAGGATTTCCACCTAATTTTTCAATATGTGGCTTCATATTAAAACCTTCATTAAGTGCTAATCGAAACGTTTCATTTGATACCTCACATAGCTATATTCACTGAAAAGCAAATTACAGCCCTCTTTTACGTGTATGGGGACCCCCTCCTCTCTAAGTTCACCGTAGAGGGCTCTAATTCACCAACTTCCGACCAATAGCTATAATAGTTTTAATAGGTGTATAATCGTTTCTGAGAAAAATTTGACACATAGGGAGACATTGGGCCGATTTTATGGTCTTCTTTTGCACAAGACCTTAAAAATTAGTGTGGTTTATAGGTAGAACGTTGCTGCTTCATAACCGTCTCATTCGGCGGTCAAAGGTCGATGGGCCCATAGATTGATTCGAAATCTCAAGATGTGGATACCGAGAATGCATAGAGAGATAGACTATAATTTCAAGCAATTTCTCTCGGGTAATGATCGATAACATAAATACCTTTTCATTTGGCACGTAGGAAGACGGCTAGTCATCCATCTGGAAATTTCTTGGCAAGCATCAGGTGGCTCTGATGCCCACCGATCATTCGATTTCCAGATTCGTTTTCCAAAAGGAATGCTCCGTCATAATCACCAAATCTTTTGGAATTACAAACTTAATCATCTTCACCGACGGGTTCTCGGAAAATCTGATTAAGAAACTGGCCCGACCTCTGGGAAAAATTACGACCATATTTCAAGCGGATATATATGCCATTTCATTGGCAGCAAAGAATGTCTGCGGCGAAAATAGAGGGGTCGCACCATTCGAATCTGTGCCGACAGTCAGGCAGCATTATCAGCACTTAACAGCAAGGATACATCGTGCCAGTTGGTGTGGAGTTGTCATCAGGCGCTGCCGAAACCTACTGATCGCAGCATTCCTGATGTTGGTGCCAGGGCACTCAAACATCGGTGGTAATGAGGAAGCTGACAGATTGGCTCGCTAAAGTTTTGGATGCACAATGGTGAGGCAAGAACCAGCTTTTGGCATCCGGCCATATACTGTCAAGTCTACTCTGAAGGAGGAAATGACAAGGATTCCTCACTTCCGAATAGTGAAATTTAAACTTCTGCCGATAGGCGAAAATCTTTCCGAAAGAACCCGGGCGGCTACAGTGGCATTTTTGTAGCGGCTTTAAACGGAACACCCCCATGGAAAAGATCGCAGTGATGGTCTCGGAAATATGTTTCCAATGGGAGGAGGAAGAGACAGTCCTGCACTTCCTATGCAGCTTCAGGCCTCCTCAGACCTCAGACGAAGATACCTTGGTAAAGTTTTCTTTAACGAAAAATCTGCGCATTCTCTGTCTCTGGAGAATGTTCTCAGATTCGCGAACGCCGTAGGTGAAATTTCTATGAATAGGCGATCTCCGGGGGTAGTACAATAGGCCTAATAAAGGTCTGAGTTCTTGGAGCTGCAGCGCACTCCACTAAACTAAACTAAGTAACTAATCCTTTAGGTTTGACTAAACATGTCACTTAAGCGTCCCTGTTGCCTTCCGGAGTATGTCTTTTTCTACTATCATATATCGGCAGAAGAAAGGAAGAGCCTGCACGGGACATTAGAAAGGACGGTAGCAGCTTCTGGGCCGGGAGAACTAAAATGCAGTTAATGACGTGGTGGGACGAATTCAGCGTAGTTGCGAGTTGTTCTGTACAAAACGTTCAAAAGGCATAAGTGACTACTTCATATATAGGACTTCATATTAATTATGGCTTTATCACAACACCGGTCTTTTTATATATATTTGTCTTATGTCGTTTTGCACAGTACAGTATACGCTTCATTCTCAAAATAAGTTGAAACTGGCAGATGAAACTCGGCGTTATATTTAACTCTTTTACTCCAGAAAAATTTATTGTCAAAACTGAGAATTCTCCTCGGCCATTAAAGATAATCAAAAAGTGTTCACTTGCCCATGATGAGAGCTCAAAGAACTTCATCGACGACACGACAAGTGAGATATGAGAAAGGATGATAACCGGTAATGATAAGTAGATTATTTACAAGAAACAATCATGATATCGACATGATCTACCTCAAACGGCTGCAGCAGCATAATTTCAGGAAAGAAAGGGTGTGCTCTGAGTGTGATGGGATCGGAGAGGTATGATGTATCTTGTGTTCGTAGCAAGGAACCGTATTGTCAAGGAAGAGTATTGTCGGTAATTGGACAACTTGAACACATCTTTCGGAAACGCCTGGAGATCGCTAACCGTAATGGAGTTGTGTTTTATCACGGCAATATGTGACCAGACACATCTTCGGTGATTCGTCAAAAACTTTTAGATCTTAGATAAAATATACTCTCTCAGCCAGCATTCTCTATTGGCCTCGCACCGATAGATTTCCACTTATTTCGCACTTTTCAAAACTCCTTGAACAAACCAATATTAGCTTCAAATCAGGCTTTAAATAGGTTTTTTTTCTAAATTTTTTCTCAATAAAGACAGATTCTTATATGAATAGGATTTATAAAACTCGCTGAAAGGTGGTAAAAGGTCATCGAATAAAGCAGAAATTATGTATATCATTGATCGACCCATTTTCCTTTCTAATAAATAACTCTAGAAAATATACTAAACGACGACATGGTTTTTTATTTAATAAATAAAGATTTACACCCAAAAATGGTTGCTTTTGTACACTATGACTTTGCCAGTAATGATCAGATTTATCCGAAACTTTCCAGTATAAATTTCTTATGCGTACAAAATTATGGTTTGGATAATAGTTTTCAAGAAAAGTCAATACTACAGACAGAGAGAGAGAGAGAGAGTAAATAGATTCTAATAATCTCCAATTTCATACAAAACCTCAAAAAAGTTCACTTATTTACTGAAATTTTGTTTAAGGATCGAGGGATTTCTAAGTCCGCCATCCACTTAATCGTAGACCAGATCAGTTGGAAAACAATATGCTTTGACGGTTGTGGTGTGTATTCATCCAAAAGGGAGCAAATACCACCTTGGGACCACTTCGGTCTCGTTGCTCCCAGGGCAGAGGTGAGGCAGCATCTAATGAGTTGCCTCTGCCCTGGACGCAACCGCAAGTCATATGTCACTTATTTAATTTACCTTGACAATAACGGATAAAGGGACGAAATAAGACGACGTACTACATAAGCGGGAAATGAGGCATATTACTTATTCTTCACTCTAGGGAAGAACACAGAGTTTCAAATTTATACTAAGGCCCTTATCAATCTTTCTGGTTTACTTGCAGATAAAACCGGACTCGTATGTAAGCTTCCAAACAGCATTGGACATTTTTGAACTAGAAAGTCCTCTAAATAACTTCGATACTAACAAAAGGAGGGTCGAAATTAGGAATTTGATATAGCAGGGAGTTGCGCTCTAGCTATGTCAACCCGTTTGTGTTAACTCTCACCTAATTAAAAAAATTCCAGTGGACGAACAAAGTTGAACATCGTGGGCTAATAGTATATCCTAAAAGGTTCTGTTAGAATGGGTTTCCGGAAGGTTTCGTAGATCAGCAAATTCATACTATGTTTTGCCAACATGAAACCAAGGCCTAATTTGGCCAATCAGAATCAATCAATCAATCAGAAGCGAGTTTTATTTCGCATAGTATCAACTATTATCTCTAGATAATATTGCAGGCCCTATCTACATAATTGACGAAATCTACCCAATATTCAATCTTTGAACATTCACAAAAGAAAATGAAGAAAAGAATTAACACTACAAATATTATCCGAGTTATAGGAGTTTGTAAATATCTCAACACATTTCTATTTTCCAATATTCTCCAATATTTTCAGGACCAAATAACGGAAGTGTTCACCACCCGTAAAAGTAACTAAAAACTTGACTTAGACTTATTTCCGACTTCCTGTTTTCCCTCTTAACTCTCTTCCAATTTTTCTTATTCCCTCTTGCTTTTTTCTGGAAATTTGTTAAGATTACTCGAGCTTCTATTGAGTCGTTTCACTGAGTGATCTCAGTGAAAACTCTTAAGAAGGACGTCATGGTTGGAAGGAGATAAGAACATAATTAGCTTAACTCAATGAAAAAAGCTAATAACATAAAAAAGCCATAGAAATGTCAGGAGTAACAACAAACTTTACTGGTTGGGATGGATTCCTCATTTCAAGAATAAAGACTGAAAGTCATTGATCCTGAGTTGAAAGGGCAGAAAAGGTGAAGTTGATTGAAAAGTCAAAGTGCAAACATTTAGATAGGGCTAGCTCCATGATGAAGGAGTAATCCTTTACTAGTTTTAAAAGACAAACTTTACACGAAAATTCAAAACTTATCCAGGTACAAGAAAACTTTATCAAAAATTTAGAAATTTCCACTTGATCGCGCAAAACTACCAACACCATTCATTGGCCATTAAAGTATTCCATTAAAACTCGTAGCGAAACTTCCTAACTTTATGTTCTCTAGTAGTACGAGGAATTAGCTGATGAATAATTAATAGGTCTTCCTCCCAGCTCGTTGTCGGGTGCAAAACATCTGCTTCAAATCGGATCGATTTAATACCGTTGATGAAATGTACTCGGAAACATCTCAAGTGCCGTAAGCAGCTCAAGGAGATATTCAAGTGTCTGCAACTATTCCATACTCGTCTACCACTTGGCCAAAATCGAAGGAACAATTCCCAAATCAGTCAATCGTACAAAACAAGCAAAACATCTACAATTCCTCAACTTCCTCCAAGGATGCCCTCATACTATCTTGAATTGTTGTCGTTTCTACAAACCCCTATAACTCCATCGAAAAGGATCCGAGGCTATCGTCCGTAATCCACACCGTCGAGCAGCTTGTCGAATCGATGTCGTTGAATCCGTCGTCCTCCTCTTATCTTCTTATCACCAGAAAGATTCAGAAGGGAGGAACAGAGCCAGCAGAAAAAGTAATAATATCAAAAACAATAACAACAGCAGCGGCAGCAACAAACTGCCGAAATTGAACTGGCGAAGGACAACGGTGTGATGCCTTCCCAAACACTTTGCCAGGAGCACTTTTTCACTACTTTAAGGATGACCTTGCCGTGGGAAAAATGAAAACAGATAACATGACAATGACAAAATTACACTCACACACAAATCGTACTGGGATTCAGTCGAATAAATTCGCTGCTTTATATTACGAATCCTTTGTACTTTTCACTGAACCTTGTCGAGATTTTTCGGAATATTAGGATCACGAGCGGAACCACTACATTCATATATTTTACATCAATTCATCGTAAAAACTTCACAATATTCCCGAAAACACGTCGCAGTCCAAAGAAACTTTCTCAGCTGTTACACCACTTTCCGAAGGATAATGTCGGGCCGGTTAAGGGATGCTATTTTATAGCGCCGGTTGCGGTGTATGAGAAAAGTTTCTCGCACTTCTATCGAAACGTAGTCGGTTTTTGCACACTTAACCGGTTAAAACTTAAAGTTGGTGACAAGTAACAGCCAGCCAGGATCAGGCATGGTAGTAGGACCTTTCAGTTCTAAGGGAAGTTCTAAGTTCATTAACGGCCGAGATATTGCGTTCAGAACCACTGCCTTCGACACTTTCCCAATGGAAACTGAAGTCTGCATGGCCGAGGAAAATTGTTTTTCCTAAAAATCTCCATCTGAATGTTGGGCTAAGTTTCAGTCAGAGCTTTTCCATTCTTGCATGTGGAAAACTCGGACGGTTGACTACGAAAATGTGGAGAGTTTGGAGAGGAGACATACATGAAAGCTTTCTCACGTTTTACCTACAATTCCTGAATGCTTACGGGAAGATTTGGGTGCTAGGTTTCCCATTTAATCCACTCGGAGAGTAACATTCAATGACATAGATATTAGCACAATAATTCCCAGATAAAAATGTGTAAATGTACTATGAATGGAAGGTACACGCCGCTCGATTTTGTGAATTTCATTGCCATCTTTTCCCTTATATTGTATTTATGCAGAGGAGTAGCTCCAGCTGCAGTGCATTATATGATAACATGGACATAGCTTCAGAATTATTGAGTAGATATAGAGGCCAGACTCTGTAAAAGGCTCTTCAATTTCTTCAATTTCGTCATTGCGCGCACTATAAAACGCGGTGTAGTACGTGATATCAGTGGAGGCCGAACCTTCCACCCTGATAAAGAGTATACAATTTTAATTAAGGGCAATTAAAAAAGCAAAGTTTGCTGGGACGATCCACACGAAGGAGTTTTCTTAACATATACAGATCGACTGAAGGACTGAGTAAGGCAACAGTTGCTGGTATGGGACCAGATAACTGAGCAATATTCGAAGATGCTTCAAACCAGGGAGCTGTGGAGTTAGACAGAATTAAAGTCAGAAAACGCAATGTGATATCAAACATTCTGCAACACAACTAGTTACATAAAAGTCTACCAAAATGGACCCCATAATTAAGGCTACAGTGAGATCTTGGATAGAGGTCAGCTTAGGAATAATAAAAAGTGTCCACCAAAAAGTGAGAAAACATATTAGGAGAAAATTTAAGATGGCGTTTGGTATCATTTACTGGCATTTAGTCCCAAATCACTAACAGAGCACCACTAAAACAGGATCTCTCCTTTTGTTCGTACACAGGGCAGGTTAACATTTAAGCTCTGGGACTTGGGGTCCCCCTCCCTGGTGCTTCCGTTGCTCCAAGCGATGGGTAGAAATCTATTATATATGACTGCCTCCATTACCTTCGTATGGTATCTGATCGAACGATCTGATGTTGGGTCTCCCGCGAACTTATTGTGTTTAGAAAGAAATATCAACTTCTACCTCTCTGATCAGGAAATATTTTGAAGATGTTGGTGAACAAGTGGGGCCTAGTCTTCTATCAGCTTTTGCGAGGAATGCCATTAAAAGCTGGCGGTTTCTAACCAACGATCCAACCACATCTCCCCCATAGTTCATTCTCTTTAACTGAAGGTATACCTCACACATTGAGTTTGATCATTGTTTGCCTTCCGCTGTGTTGTGGTGGCAAGGGAACAGAGTGGAGAGAATTTCATTGAGAAGGTGTAGACAGGTCGCCTGCAATAAGATTTATCTCCGCTGCCTTGTAATTCCCAAAGTATCAGTTTATGTCGAAATCTTCGCTTAACTGCTTCAAACACCTACTTCTGTTCCTTCGAATAGCGTCAGATGTCTATGTTATTTCTATTGTCGCTACCGATCAAGTCTCCTTGCCCGAAAGCACTTATCTCAAAATGTTGCTATTTCACTGTTCCACATCGCGGAAGTTTTGTTGCCTAAGTTTTCCATAGCCATACTATTCAAGGATATATTGGGTCTAAACGCCAGGAAAAGGTTTCCTTCTCAAAAGGCTTTACTATCCATCCGAATGAGAACTATTTCTGGAGCTCAATTTGTCCTTGATTTCTATTCGGATTGCTTGCTGGACAAAGTGAGTATAGTCCTTATTAACGTTCCAAGCAACTCTTCTGCCTAAAGTAGTGTTTAGCGATATCAAATCCACCATAGACTTCTGGTCCCTTCCTCCGAAGTATAAGGTTCAAACATTCGCGAGTACCAAGTCTTGTTTCGTAAACGCTTTGAGGAGAATACGTCCTCTCACATTTGTTGTCGACAGGAATGATACATACTACCTAGGTCCTATTCACACCACTCAGGCCAGGGCCAGTTTTCGGGTGCGCCCGCAAAGTTATTAAAAATCGGCGGCATTTCTTCAACATAGCGTAGCTGAGAATGTTGGGATCTGCGTACGGACGGAATTAGTGAGCCCCCAGGTGCCCAGCAAGCAGCTAAGAAGATGAAGCCTCCTCACCAAAGAAATCTGATCCAGCGAAAGTTCCGAAGGAAGTTGGTAGTTTCTCGATTACGGCCTTAATATTGGCAAAAGGGAGAGGAGTCAGCCGTTCGAAAATTGGACAAACATGGGAAGCAGGAATCGGCAAAAGGAGAAAAGAAGATCGGACCGAAAATAACCATTATTTCCAGGAAAGAGATATATCTCTCACTCAGAAATCAGCGGATGGTTTTCGCGCACGGAAGGATGCCTCTGTTACGTAAAGAGAACAATTTAACTTTAATGGAATAGAAAAGAGTACTATAAAGAGAATATGTGGGGATATACAGACCGCTGTCATTAGCTTGCCGGTGGAATCGGTGGTTAATCTGATTACCGTGAGCAAGGGTGGAATAGGTTGTATCGAGTGCCGAATTGGGGAAGAAGTATCCTTCAAGAGGTACTGATACGTCGATTTGAGTCACTTGGCATAAGCATGCACTAGACGGGCAAGGTACAAATGGTTCAGGAGTGTATACAAGCCATATCATCAAAGGTTCCATTTAAGATTCACAGTGGATGCTGTGCAAACGGGAAGTGGGAGCGGACAAGCGGCATGTTGCAGGTGGCGGCAGGTGTCCGCCATATATGATGGAGCTGAACCGTAGGGGAAAATGAGGTTGATACAAGTCAACTTGCAAGGCAACTCAAGAGTTGCAATCGCAAACCATTCGTCGGTAGTGGCTATAATCTGGGAACTATGTCTAAAATACGGTAGTGATACTGTGATGGCTGAAATAGTCATCATGGCATGGTATTCGTGTGAACCAGTTTCGTAAGGGCAGAAGTCAACGGCGTAGAATATGAAGTGATGCCCTAAAATTATTGACGAATATTTCAACCACAAGACCGTTTCCATATAAGGAACTGAGGAGGCGATGGTGAAACACGCCATAGAAAGAAAAAACCCAGGTAGCTAGCTGATCCACTTGCGCTTTCTACGATGAAACATTCCTGCCGGCTTTAGGAGAAGGTCATGACCCAAAGTAAATGGCGCTGGGTAAGGTGAGTAAACTGTACCAGGAAATCTCTCTGTTGAGTTCATTATCTACGAGCGAGGAGACTTTGCCAAAGGACAAGAGGAAAGCAAGAAGGACATGGAAGTAATTAAAAATTTTCACGCCAGGAGCCCATGGAATTATAGCCGAATAAGTTAAATATGGAGACGACCAATTACACTAAGTGGTTCATCAACTGATACTCAAGGTGTGGGACAGCGAATCATAAAAAGATATTCTCCGCTATCTTGCTAGGCTGGATAGCCCCATACGCCCAGAACATCATTGCCCCACACCAAAAATGCTTCACTCCAGACAAATCAGCAACAGATCAGATTTTCTCTCTGCGGCAAGCGATGGAAAAACTGTTGGAATATGGACACCAGTTGCACCATCTATTCATCGACTTTAAAGCCACCTATGATAGTTCAGCCACGGTAAAACTGTACACGACCATGAGAAAATTCGGTATCCTGACGAAACTAATAAGACTGACTCGGCTGACCCTGACCAATGTGCGAGGTCAGATAAAAGCAGCAGGATCACTCTCAAGACCATTCAACATCAACAATAGTATTATACAAGGAGATGCCCTATCATACGTCCTCTTCAACCTGGCCCCTGCAGAAATGGATTCGCGATGCTGATGTAGATGGGAGATACACCATCCTTTTCACGTCCACCCCACTACTGGCCTACGCTGACGATATTGATATCATGGGAAGAACAACCCGAGATGTACAGTCTACCTTCATCCAGATCGAGCAGGCGGCGCAAGATCTTGGGCTGCATATTAATGCAAGCAAGACGAAATACATTGTGGCAACGTCAGCACCGAAAACCAACCAACCAACAACATCAAACTACACTGATCAAACGAAAACAATGAAGACTATAACTTTGAGACCGTGGAAAATATATTCTATCTAGGGTCGAAAATCACAACCGAGCTATGACGATGAAATCCCCGCACGGTAGTTGGCAGCCAGCAGAACCTATTTCAACTTACAAAACCTGTTCCGCTCGAAACTTCTCACCATAGGGTCAAAGCTCTTACTGTAGAAGACAATGATCTTGCCAGTCCTTATATACGAGTATTCCTCGGAGACTTGGGTTTTTAGCAAGAAGAACTGCGAACTCTTGGCCGCGTTCAAGAGAAGACGACGAAATCTATGAGCGATACCACGACCGTCAGATTGTGGATAAAATCCGGCTCAACAGGTTGCGGTGGGCGGGTCATTTAATCAGTATGGATGAGGATGATCCAGCCCGGAAAGTCTGAAATGGCAATATATATGGTAGAAAAAGAAGACTAGCCAGACCCTGCCTGAGATGAAGCGATGGCATTGGTCAGCGTGCCAGACAGTTTTTAGGGATATCAAATTGATGGACCTCGACGCAAAACCGGGATGTCTGGAGTTCCTTATTAAGGCAGGCCTAGACCGGGTACCGGCGGTTGCGCCGTTGATGATGATGATTGCAGCATCAGTTAAGTCTATTTGTGCACTTCTTACGTGCAAATATCAATGATCGGTCCATCCAGTACCAATCTACCCAGCTGTCTGGGCAGAACAACTGGATCCTTGAATCTGAAAATCTGAAAATCCTTCTTGGCTCTATAATGGACACCGCCGCATAAATTAACATACGAGCAGGACGTTTGGTCGTGAACTTGAATTTCGATCCGTTCACTTAGGTTTTTCTTCGCTCGGTACTAATTCTGGAAAACGCTTTTCAATAATCACATGATCAAACTGCAAAATGAACTCTCAAAATGGGTAGACATTATTTCATGACTCTACTGTCTTCGTTCCAGGCACATGCGCTCAAAAGGGAATACAATCCATAGTAAATATGCACTCGGATGCTTTCACAGCCTGAAAGGCCAGGTCATGAGGATGAAGTGCTTTTGGCTTGCATGGAGCTACTGGTATAACCTACAAACACAGAATGTACGAGCACAGTAGCTACATATAATGCTAATAAGCCATTTTAAGAGAGAGATGTTTGTCGGCAGAGTAAAAGTGCAACGACTGAAACGGAAACCGCCCGCTAGCCATGGAAGTCATGAAGCCAAGGAAGTAGGAACTTTCACAGATGAATTCAGGGAACGGGTTCCCGGCTGCCGAGTCCTTTGATATGCAAACAGGGAAGCCATTTGCTGGTCTGGCTGTATGGAACCCAGTGAATCCGATATGTATGTATCGTTTGTTATGCAAATAGGCATATAAATGAAAGTGAGTAGTCCTGGACTAGAAAAGTCACGTATGGGGTGGAAAGAAGGCTCTGTAACCAGTTGCAAATTCTGAAGATTCTCTCAGCTTTTTAATTCCGATAAGAACTTTTGATGTCTCGTACTTTATTTAGATTTTAACGGAAGGAGCAAGAAGGGTCTTTGAGCTGAAAACTGAATAAACAGGATTGCTTGAAATATCTGCAAATTCAGCGGTTGTAAGTCAGTAAATAGTTTACACACAAAGTTGATCGTTCTAATGGGGCATTTTCTTTCATTTTTAGCTCATTTAGTTCGACGAAAGGATTTCGAGCAAGGTTTAAGGATTAAGTGCACTGAAATAGTTTTATAGCTTTCATCGCGGCTGGGGTAGGGATTCTGTGGTTGAAATTTTCAGCAGCACCTTTTTCGGGTCAAAAGGATTTATTGCAGACTTCTTGAAATTAAATTAAGCGTGCATGCAGGCGTAACCACTTTCATTAAATTGCTACGTCCCTCCCTATCGAGTAGTTACTATAATATTTCGCAGACGGCAATGTTCGGAGTTGTGTGGCATATAGGTGGGGGATCATCAGGGGGAATATCAGAATACTTCTCTGAACTGGAAATTTGCTGAGATAAACAGGATCGCGGTATCGATGATGACAGGTTTTTTTATTTCAACTTTTGAGGACAAAATGGGTTTTGAACGTACATATGTACATAACATACACTAATTCTTATCTTCTCCGACTTGTGGAAGCACTTTAATTAAACAAGCGAAATTGATGATGAAGTGTTAGCTCAGTTACTTTATACTTAAAATTAACTGGTTGATTGCGTAGTTTTACATAGCTTTTTGTATGTTACTAATTAGTCCCTAGTAGACGCATGGGAATCTTTTAGGGTCGTTAAATTTTTTTTCTTCAGTTGTCTCTCCTTATCCACGTACAACTATTCCAGCAAACTGACACTGTGCCACTTTTCGCCGGCAGCGCTAAGAATGTATTCTTTTCTTTGCCTGATTTTTTTTTACTTGGTTTATCAAAAACTGGAGTGTGCTTTTGTGATGTGTGTATACGATTGATGTCCAATTCGACCATCCTACCCTTATTTATTATTTAGACGTCAAAGTAAGGTAGGCTAAGATCATTTCGCCTCTGTAGTGAACAGAATATTTTATGTAGTTTGTTGAGAACCCCAGCAGTGGTTCCGAGCTTTGCATTTTGGTAGTAGTAACAAATCCGGGAAGTCGGTATTAATCTTTCCTTTTCCAGTTTCCTCACTTCGCTTGGTAATGGTGACAGAAGGTTGTCCAATTCAACTCGTGAAATTCCCTTGAAGAATCTCCTTCCTACTTGGTTTCGGGTATATGCTGAAGATGAGATATAGCTCGTTAACAATGAACGCACTGGCTTAGTGCCTAAATTTAAAGAAAAAACATTAAAACAATTCATGGACCCAGAAGCTGAACGCTCCAATATGCAGGGCTTTGTGTTTTTGGTATGTCCAGAGCATACATAGCTGCGAATTTGTACATAGCTACGAATTCAAAATATTCTTTCATGTACAAGGCAACAAGAAAGGCGTCATCGATAACAAGAAGAAATAATATCGATGATAGCCGGACTTCGCTTTCGATCTCAAAATTTTCTGAAATCTTACCCCGGTGCAGGATGTGACATTTTGCACCATAATATGTCACTCTGATAACACCTGTTAGTTTTTCCAGAATGTCTCTGTATAGAACACTCCAGATACATTCCCTGTTCACTTTATGGAAAAATTTCTAGAAATCAATGGAAAGGATTTCACCCTATGTAATATGGCAAAAAACAGTGCTGAAGTTTTCTTTCCGCCTCTTCAGTTACTGGTTATCGTGGATGAGGAGTCGACCGTTAACATCCTTCACAAGACCATCGCAAAATTTCCAACCACCTGCAATTTTTTTCGTGATACGATAAACACTTCTGAAATCATTGCATTCTCCACCACCTTCTGCTTCCCTGACCAGCGAAAAAGCAAATTCACTTTTACCACGTGAGCAATGTGCTGAACTTCCCAGGGTTTCGAGCGGGGCCATATTAAAGTTGTTGGACACATGGGCCGATTCTTACCAATGGGGAATGGATGAAGAGAAAGCATGAAGCAGCTTCTCCCGGATCATGAAAGATAGAGCCATTACCTGCATAGTATTAAATTGAACACTTCACTAGATTATACAGATGGCAATGGGGGTCCCAGACGACCCAGTGTATATATCCTTCCAATGTCGGGTATTTGTGGAAGAAAGAAGTTTCAGGTGAAGTTTTGTCCGGAAACGTTAACATTCCAGAAGGATTGGAATGCGATAACTCCACAATTGCAGCAATCCAGGATAAACTGCGAATAGCGGATGAAGTCAAAAGGTAACTGCACCACCACCAAACGAAAACCCACCAAAGTGCATCTGTGAAGTAACATCTAATGGTAGTTCCACGAGGCAGGCAAGGAAGTCACAGCGGTATTCACCCCAAGGGGCAAGTTATATAAATTTTTGTTTATAATTTTATTCGCTAATTCGTCACGTCAATCGGACTTAAATGGAAAAAATCGAAGGTATAAACGTTCAGTGACTGAACATGAAAAGGAACTGCTGCCCTTTCTTAATACGTGAACAATCCACTGCGACTTCCGCCGTGTCATGAACGGTCATCGGTATAGCGCCTATAAATGAGCGAAGTTTTTTATTTGGGTCAAAGTAGTCCCAAGTAATAACGGTGGTAAATATCCATGGGCTACTCCTATATATGAGAACACAGAGAAGAATCAAGGGAGTAATCTCAACCTCAACCAAATTCGAAATAGCATCATTTCCAAATTTCGCAAAAATCATCGAATGCGGGTTTAGTGTTCACTACTGTTAATACATCGAGCGAGTTTTCAATGAAACGCGCAATATCAATTTCAATGCTGTGAATATTAATTAAATAGGAGGAGTGCGATGACCAGGCAGAACGAACGAACCCTTATCTATTTGCCTTCGTCCCCTAATCCAGGCATATTCAAGGTTCATTATTCGACAAGGAAGTGAGCAGATCTCACCAGCTTAGTGAACCCTTCCAGATTCTTCAGTCAAGGCTGCATGAACGCGACCCAAACAGATTCCACTTTCAACCTCAACTTAATTTAAAATCACATCTGGTGACGTCTTCCTGGAACGTAGCCCACAACTTCATCTCATCTAGAGACAAAGGTAATTTAAATAGCGGCCTAGTGCTCATCATTATCCTCAAATGTTTTTTTTTTTGTTTTTAATTTTTTTTGCAGTAAGAGGAAATCGAAATCAGCATCTCTTTAACAACTATGTCGGGAGAAAGCACCCATCCGTCTGAATAAATTTGCTAACGAAGCATATACCACCTTTATCAAAAGAAAAAGGTGTGCATCATCCACCACTTCATTGCAGGACACACAATCAGGAGATCATGCCTTCCCAATCCTAATCCATGTTCACTTAGAAGTTAGGTAATGAAATAGTCAATCTCACTATGCTTTCGTCCCGACTACGGATCTAAGTTGTCGATAAGCCGCACAGTTCATTTGCCTCTTGGCTCATTTTGTCAAAAGAGCTCCCAGTTGTTAAGTATATGTTCTTCACAGGTTCTTAAATCTTCACTCTTTCGGCTATAGATAGTTTTACGTTTTTTGCAAGAAGGACAATGGGAATCACTCCCACGATCACCAGCACGCCCCGTTCTGAGACAGAATGGTAAGCAGAAGCCACTCGCAAAGCTCCCCGTATCTGCACTTGGACAACGGGCTTACTATAGACCTCCTTGCCAAGGGCATCAGCCTACACCCCCGCGCCGAAGAAAAAAATACACTGCGTTGCTTTTACAAGAAGACAAGAAGTAAATATGGTACCCCTAACATACGCTATTAGCCAACTCAAGGCCGAGAGTTGTCCGTTCTTGCTTTGATTTCGCTTGCAGAAGCTTATCTCTGGGTCGAGCGTTAAATCGAGGTATTTAACTGCTGTGTCCAGACAGCTTAGTGATTAGAGCACAAGGCTGTCGTACGGAAGTTCGCGGTTTAAATTTCACTGGTGGCAGTAGGATATGTATCATGATTTGACGTCGGATACCAAATCAGGGTGATAATCTCGGCCGAACGCAATGCTGACCACATTGCCCCCTACAGGGTACTGTAATTCTGTGGCGTACCGTTACGGTTTTGAATGAAGTGCTCTAACACACTTCAAGGCCGTGATCGAATACGGATTGTTGCGCCAATGATTATTATTATTTAAGTGGGTTTGTCAAGGGGTATTATAGGTCCCAGGGCGAAACGTAGATTGGTACCCACGATGGAGCATAAAGCCTGGGAAACGCCTGCTGAACCAACACCAACAGCTCTACTACCAAACCATATCTCCATCTCCACGTGGTGACCGCTGGGAGCTCTTTCTTAACGAAAAGCTGCAGACGGAGAAGGGTGAAGGTGGGTCTCCCGCGCTTTAAAACGGGCAAATTGTAACAACTGGTCCTCCAGGTTGGGGGTTGGGTAGGGCTGACAACCCCATTCGGAAAACAACTTGTTACGAAGCCACAAAGGGAGCCTCGGACTATGTCTGGAGTGCTTATTAAGCCAGACCTAGACCAGATACCCGTTATTGCGCCGTTGATGATGATGATGATTTTTAACTGGTGGGTTTAACACTATAGTCAAATGATCGATGTTGAACGCAGGGTCGGTATTCTCTTTCTGGGCGAGATGATGAGACCATCATCCCCTTTTGTTTTGAGTCTGGGTTTTTTCCATCTTTTTGTATCATAATGCAAAGAACGGTCTCTTAGATAGTCCGGCAATAAGAGACAGCTTAGCACGTGGTGTGAGTTTAACAATATGCCTAGCATATCCGTTCATCTTACAAAATTGAAGACATTTCTGACATATAGCGTTATGAGGAGCAATCGAGATCGGTCGCTGGGTGGCTCAGCTGGATGAATATTATCCACCCCCTCCATAACAGCATCCAACGTGGACCTCCCTGTTCACTTGCCGAGCAGTCTTCAAGAATTCGCCACCCGTCCCAAAGATTCTGTTTCAAAAGTTACGTCAGAAATAGTTCGTTCTCATCCTGGGTGCTGGAACTCGGCGTGCATCTGGTGTTTAAAACTACGAGCCCGGTTCCCGCTTCCATTTCGAGGATCGGTATCTCTCTGGTGTCTGGCTGAGTCATGCCGCGTTCAACGGTTTTAGTATTAAAATCACCTCCTACCAAGATTCGCCCTTCCGTGCCTAAGTTAGCGAGACTGAGTTGAAACTTCAGCACCGTCTCATTCAACGTTAGGTGAACGCTAAAAAATGCTATCCCTAAACACCGATTCCAAACAAAGCCATTCTTTCGGCCTTGGCAAAACCCAATAAGTCAAGATGGCATAAAACCGGATTCTAGTTCCGGTATTGCTCGCTGATTAGCACTAGATCAACTTTTACCTCGCAGCCAACTGCTCTAGCAGCTCGTGGGCAATTGCACTCCGGTGCATGTTAATTTGTTGGAGGTGGATAATGCTAGTCGCGTCCTTGCCCTTTCCAATTCTGCGCTGAAACTGGAATGTGTGCAACGCCTTCACTAGACGCACCATGGTCCTTGCAGAAAATCCAATTTTCGTTTCGTTTGCAAATATTCGCTTGGTGACCTACCTGTGACATCATGTCCTCCTGTCAGATCTTTAGTAAGTGGCAGACGTGTGTCCATAGACACCTGTAACACTCGGTTTATGTTATTCAAATTCGCACTCTCCATACTATCCATTCAATTTTGATTTTCCCACTCTTAATTCCTCGTTTGTTACGTGATACCTATCTGGACACTAGTTACATCTGAATATGGCATCTTCCACTTCGACCTTTTCTGTAAGCCCGTGAAGAATTCGGATTTCAGAGAAGCACATAGGTTCTACACTATAAACGAGAGTCTTCATCCCTAGTAGCTCTTTCATTGCTTCGCGGAAGGTACTCTTTCTAGTCGTCTACGAACTCAATTCAACGAGGACCCTGCAACCCTTCGTTTTTCTTACGAAAGGCACTTTTGCTCCACTGTCTTTAGGCTTCATTTTGTGAAGGATTTCAGTGAGGACTTCCACAAATAACTTGCCTTCCACCGACTTACTGAGTTTTCGGTCTAGTCTTCTATTTAAAACCTCCTATCTTTGAACAGACGTGTTCCTAAAGTGGAGCATGTTGTTTCCTGTTGATAATGCTGGGAGTCCTGAGTCCACACCCACTTGGTGACGGACCGTGCAGGACGAAACCGTCAGTCAACGTTTAACCCAAAAAAGAGGAATCCGTGGACTACAAAAGAGGGAGTAAGTTGCTTCCCAAGTGGTCCGGTCCGTCAACAAGTGGGTACGGACTCAGGACTCCTAGCATCTTTAACAAAAAATTTACTTTTGCCTGGTTTAGGTCTGAACTTATGTCGGATTTCAGTTGAATATAATTCGCACCCTTTACGTGTTTGCGATTATTTTTAAATGGAGCGATTACCATCTGACGTTACTTTCGCTCACGCTGCTCCCAGGGTAGAGGTGAGGCGGCGTATGTTGTTTCCTGTTTTCCTTCCTTGCCTTCTTTTTTGGACCTTGGGGACTAGTGGAATGAAGTCTCCTTCTGGCGCGTTTCCCTCTTTCCGCTTTTTCTCCAGTTTGATTTGCAGTGCGCTGTCTGCGATCCATTTGGTGTTTAGAGTGTTCTCAGCGGGAAGTGTGGCTGTTTCTGCTTTCGGCTTTTCGCGCTGTCCGTCTTCGCTTATAGAAGGAAATGTGGTCAGGTAGTTCTTTCAGTTCCAATGGCCCGCTTTTGATACCTTTGCTGACGCCCTTCTGAAAGGGCGTTGCTGAAGGCATACACTTCACCAGTCGGCTTCGCTTTCACTGGATTCATTTCAGAATCCGCCTGCTCAGGTCTAGTAATTTTGTCTGGACCTTTTTTTCCGAAACTGGAACACTACAGGGTACTCGAGTTATCATCCCCGTATTTGGACGTCTCGGTGTTGCATCGGGTGTTTCAGCCTTCGCTGCCTGTTTGACTGGGTGTTACGGTGAACAACACATTTTTGTGCTGTGCCTAAAAGGAGTCAACTCTTCCTTCCCTGCTATTTCATGTATTTTTTTTAATTATTTCGTGTTGTTCTCCATGGGAGTTTCACGTGTGCGCATCGTGTGCAAGGGAGCGGGCCGCTATAGTGAGGAACGGGTTTACCCTTGGGGAGAAAGTCCCTTTCCCAGTTCTCGGAAGCGTTATCTACGCTTAGCTGATCCCGGAACTCACGGATGACTCGACGGCTCCGAGAACTCCAAGTGTGTCCCGACATGTACCAGGTTGGCTCTTCCCCAAGTAGCTTTCTTAAGTATACTACTTAAGATGCACGTATACTGCCAGCTAGGTAGTCAAAACTACTTACTCGGGCACCTCAGAGGCGTCACTCTTCGTATCGTGAGCGACCCTTTAAAAACTTCAGGCAACTTCTGAGAGAATGCTCGAATGGGTTACTTGCATTGATTGCACATCATTATATTTTTCCCTGGAGAACAGGAGCAATAGCGATACGTAAGCGAAGGTGAGCAACAATCATATGATAGTCCCTTTCTAATTGTAGATCTGATTAAATGTACGTTGTCGGTCAGTCGTAAGGCTAACCGACCTTACTGAAAGTCGAGGAGCATGTCACTGATGATGCGGCAGTGAAGGTTGAAAACGTTGGGAGGGGGGGGGGGGTTCTCTGTGATTTCAAAAACAATAATAAGATGTTGGATGAATTACAATACTAAATGTCATAACCAATTGGTACGTAAGATTCAACACGAATTTGAGCTGTGCTACAAGTCGAAAATTTCAGCTTGATACACCTTTTAAGTTTCGGTAAACTGATAATGTCTAAAGAAAATATTCCAAGAAACTTGTCCTGTTTTCATGCTTCAGATTTCTCTCCGTGAAGTTTACCTTTTGTTTTCCACCTGTGTTTCAACTCCCCTCCTTAAGTAACTTCTTGCGATGTTTCTATTTATATTTAACAAAGGAAAACTGAGCACCTCCCCCGTGATCACGGATACTCATTCAATTCAAATATTCTTTTATATATTTTGCAATTGCCATAAATCTTGGTCGTTATTACCTACGTTTTCAGGAAAATTATGTGCATCACACGGGAATCACCTCAAGAGTTATGGACAGCAAAATAGAGGATACGTCCCAATTGTTGCTTTTCTAAATAAATCTCGTAAGACCCACCGAGACCATTAAACTAAATTAGCTTGAAAATAAACAAGTCGCCATCACAGTCGCTAAATATTCTGAGAGTTTGCAAACATTTCGAATTGAAGCGTGCGTAATCGATTTGCAAAATAAATTCATTGATACCATTTACCCTGCAAATTTCGAACTTAATTCTGCACTAAACCAATTGCAATAAATAAATGCTCCATAATTTTCGGAGGGAATTAATTCCCACAATTTGGATTGTCTGCACACACATTCGTTTCTCGGTTGTTTGCAATTAGCAAATTTAATACGAGCATATTCCGTCGAAATGACCAATAAAACCCTTCAGCTGGCGTAGATGCAATAGCCAAATGCGTATCAATGGGAAATTAATAAATTTATAATTAAACCGTGAATAATTTTGTAAAATCTCTACAATTGAATGGTGGGAACAAGTGCACATTTCAATTCAATAATAACACAAGGAATGCGCTTAGACTTTGAAAGATTAAGTGGGCCATGAAATTGTTAGTGTTCGTACCGCACTTAATGGGCGGAAATGAGGATTTTCCGAAGAGCTCTCTACCTTTGATGTCGAAATATTTCTATTGTTTCCTGTGAACTGACCTCAATTCATTTAATTTCCAATAGTTTCCTGTTTAAATTCTAAGACTCATCTTTTTTTAGAAAGTTTTTAGCGGTCAATTCATGTCGCTTGCACTTGATATATACCATTTGGCTTACAGAAGTTAATTTTTAAGATTTTCTGATAAAAGAAACTTTAGAAGAATCAGTTTTTTATGCTTCCGTCTATCCTTCTCGAAGGGCTTGATTTTCACCCACAAAACCATCACGACTCTCTTCTGTCACGCACCATGTGTCACAGCACGATAAGGTATTGTATTACGACACGGGGTAAGTTCACTTTATCTAGGCCTCCTTTTTAAGGCTTTCCTCAGACTCACAATGGTTTCTTCATGCGGTTCCTCTAACTTAAATTGCTCTCTCGGCGCAGTGCAAATTACACCAATTGCCTCTGAGTGAATAAGCGCATTCGATTTATTCTTCGCCTTTTTATGAGTGACCTTGGTCCATCTCCTATTTTTGCTTCTCTTACGTTTCGCTTCGGTCGTCGACGATCACATTAAGGGTTCAGACTTTCTCCTCTCCGTAGTTTCAGTGTGCGTTTCTTCCTTTTAGGCGCCTGCTGATTCCCTAAGGGATCACCACATTTCTCCTCCACTCTTTTATTTGGCGGCAGGTCGATGGGATTATAGTTAGGTGTCATTTGGGTCGCCTATGGCACTGTATGGACGGCCGGTTTCAGCATTTCTTTGGGTTCTCTTTCCTTCTCCTGTGACCTATTATACAGGGATACCCTGTTTGTGGTGGTACAAATTTTAATGGTGGATAGTATCACTTGTTTGATGGAAATTGGTCACTTTAGCTTTTACCGTTACATGTCAAAAAACTTGACCTCCCCAAAATAATCACAATTTCCCACTCCCTCAATTTTATAGAAATTTTAAAATCGATTTTTTATCTGAATCTTACTATGAATTATTGTAACGGTGCTTTAAACTTACAGAAATGTAAAGTTGATAAAAGTTGCCTAATTGATCTGCGATTGCCTGTTTTTCGCCCATCTTCTGTTGCTTTTCATGTCTGCCTGTAATTCGAAATACAATCTAGAGACTCCTTCAGCTGCATCAATCCGTTTGCACGTCGTTGCTGACATCTGGTCCGTTTCAGCAGTTTGGGTTGGCGTTTGCATTCTTGGTGCCGCATCACTTTTCGAATCTTCTTCCTTATTTGCGCATCCCGATGTATCGTTGAATGTTGCAGTCCTTGCAGCATCCTTCACTGGGCACTGCAGCAAGCGACGTATTTTCGTGCAACGCACAAGGGCAGCCAACTTTTTCTCTATTCCCATTGTCTCCCCAGTTACGTCATCTTTGCTCTACATTGAAATCGTTACCAGCGCATCGTGCCCGCAAAGGGGTGACTTGCAAGCGTCAGGAAGGAGTGTGCACACTTTTATAGTTCCTTAAAGAAACTTATCCTATTAGCAGAGACAAACGCCGTAAAACGGTTCCCTGGCGAAACCGAAAAATACAGAACCTCAGGAGGCAATATTAATGAAGGCAGGTTAAATTTTCGAAACTGCAAGGGTAGATATAAGAAATTCGCAGCGAGATTCCCTTAGAATATACAGCGATAAACAGGAAGGCGAAAGAAAGTATTACAGCCAATGCAGTGTGCTCTAGGGGGGTGAGTTGGCCAATTAAGACATTTTTAAAATGGGGAGTTGAGTCAGCACAGATTCTCTAGAAATGTTGGGAAGACAGGTGACGGCATTGAGACAAAGAGCTAGTGAAAACTGGAACATTGTAAGAGCGATGGTCATGTGTAAAAAAGCTAAATCTGCTAAATTATCCTTTTAGGATTTTAAAGCATCCACCCAGTGACGGGAAAGAAAGATATAGGGTCCATCTAGGAAATAGTTCCTTTGGCAGGCCTTGTTGTAAGATACTTACCTACCTACCTGCTTCATAAAAGTCCTCATACCAAGGCCTTCTAACATGCCTTGAGTAGCTTGTTGTCCCAAAAGCTGCAACGTCGTCGTCTTTCTACGCAAGCCGAAGAGAACGATGGGGAATTTCCCAATCCTGCACGATGATGCTCAAGAGCACTATGAGCCACGGTCACAAATATTTTGCTGCACCAACAAAGCTGGTAAATCCGACCGCATTGAACGGTGGCCTTGGTCATGCCCGGCCATACATACTTTGTATAGACCATGTTCTTCTTATCCGCCCAACAGCATACGATTGACCGTAAATGATGTCAAAAATGCGTAAGCAGGGAGACGCAGGAATATAACAAGGATGCACTTACGCCATCTGCAACGTAAGTGGCCTTAAGCCAAAAAAGTATTTTTGCAGAAACATTGCCTTCAGCTGTAACGTGGATATTATCAGTAAAGAGAGTTTGTATTGAAAAGCAAAAGTGAGTGACTTGCAATCAGTCTTGATTCGGAATGGACGACCTTCAACCAAATCGGAAAAGTGTACTTGAGAAAGCTGTAAATGATATGTCGCTCTCAGGCACTTTGAGCTCGTAACGTCCAACAGGTGTGACGAATGCCATTTTTGAGATGTCCTCTGTTGCCAGGTTGGTTGGTTGAAAAATCAAGCGGTCTTAAGTCACGGTAACGATTTGGAATAGCGACTGTACAGTCGAAATGCTCTATGGCTATTTGGAGGTAAGTGTAGTGTAGTAGACCGAGGACCGCTCAAAGTCTAAGCCGATTGTAGGAAGCATCTCAGAAAAGGTCTCAGTACTTTTACCGTTGCGGATGAATAGTCAAAAAGGCTCCTGACTTGTGGTTTTTTTTTAAATTAAAAAGTAACATCAACACCAGAGTTAACTGTCTACATGAGTCGTGTAATTGATTGATTAGATTTAAGTATTTCCTTATCATCTTCGCAGGTGCTTCGTAGGTTTTCTTACTCCTTACTCAAAGGTTCGTTCCAATCATAAGGATGGTGGTAATAACATCCCTTTGGTGCAAAAAGTGAATGACCTCGAGAATTGAACCGTCTTCTGTTTTAGATCCTGCCTTTGGTCCCAGAACTTGGACGCGGGTAACCTCAAGTATCGATCGAGCGGAATCATTTGGAAGGATACGGCGTAAATCCTCGGGCATTAATTCCAAGGAGGATATAGGAGAATTACATTGATCAGGATCTTAATTTCGTATTTGCAGAAGGTAGGCTTCCCACAACTACCACGAAATTAGTACAAGGAGGCCAGCAAACAACTCCCGGAAATTCCTCTCTAGCGTACCTCCTAAAAGGGCCATTCTGACTGCCTTACCTGAGTACGTAGAACGGCCCGTTCGAAGGTAAATGAGATGCATAATGGAGAGCAATAAATTGGATTACCATGATTTCCGTACTAAAATTAAACTGCAAGAATTTCAAATTCATGCAAGGAAGGTTCTAATTTTTGAATCAAAGTTAGATTACTCGAGAGGATATCGATTGTTAGGCATTCAAAATAGACTGATTAGGGGGTGGTGAGGAATATAGCTCTTTACGAGTCAACTTATAGCTCCCCAAAAGCGAAGCCTCTTGTACACCAAGTCCGTCGAACTCTCTTAAGAAATCCCAACCGGAACTCAAGAAGAAGGAAATCTCGCGTTGGCTAGGAACCAGGAAGCTCGCCATTAGCTAGGTAACCGCGGTGAAATATGTCGTCTTGATCATTCTTGTAGAATCATTTCTTAAGCAAATACTCACTCATAAGGAGCAGGAAGTCTTTGAAAACCTTATCGTTGAACACATATTAGGGAATTGAGTGTCAAGCTTATGTTCGACGGCGTACGCTTTCCATCAGGTCTGATAGAGGTACGCCGTATGGCTGAGGACACGCCGAAATGACTCAGCCGCATAGCTCCTAAGTAGCCAGTCAGTGCTGATATGCGCTGGACATGATCTTCTAGGGGCACACATTGTGACATTCTGCCTTCCTAAAGCTGCAGCTATGGAGACACAAAGGTTTCTAAACCCCTCGATCTAAAATGGAGGTCTCCCAACGCGGCTGTGGAGAGTGCTAAGAAGCGAAGCCGAGAACAAAGTGCTCACGAGTGGGATAGACGGTCTATCTCTGGAGACAATCAAAAACTACAGTACTATGTTATTAACAAATTCAACCGAAAGAGGATACTCAGGAGGATACATGGGGTCGAAAATCTATCGAGATTTCTGAAGCAATGGTGGAGATAATGGCGACCAAGAAAGCAGGATAGACGTACACGCCGGACCTGCATCTACTGTGGAAAATGGCCGAGAATTGTATCCTACTCAGGGAGAGGATAATACCCTGGAGCAGAGCTTCAAAACAGAAGGTAGTATTAAGGTATGATGCTTGAAATTTTAACGTTATTTCATTGCTTTTTTGTTGTTTGATCAAGAATTCAATGGAATCTTAAATTATACAAAAAAAAATATTTTTTTACTTAATTCTGTATTAATTCATTTATAATACATATATTTTTTATTCCCCAAGTAGACCTCTTCAAAAAATGATAGCACTTGGGGAATCACACAAAAGTAGTCCGAATTTAAAACAAGTTTGAAACCAGAAGCTCGACAATTGAGGGTATGAAAGGCTTTGTTTTTTTTTATGTAAGAATATTTGGGTACATGATGGTTCTGTTTATACATAGCTCGTAGTGTTGATTTCACCCGATAATTAATTTATAGCGGCGCTGACAATCTCTTACTAGTAATAGTTTTAATAGTAATTTAATTTTTTTTATTTAATGCAAAAGAGGCAACTATCATAATTCTGTTAATAATAGTAGGATTTCAACCTAACTTTCCGTTATGATGTTTCATATTAAAGCTAATAACACTGCAATTTTTCGGGTTTAGGTTGAAATTAAAAGAGATTCGCAGTAAATTTCCAAAATATAATAATATGCTATTATTAACTCTATTCGGGCGGATATTGTAAGTTACGGTTCTTTGAGCCCTAGATACAATGAGTATGGACCGTAATTTTTTTCAGATTTTTGGGTTGAATAGATTCTGAGAACAGGCTTTTGAAGTAATGGAGCCATTTTCGGACCACGGCACTCCTCATCTTTGCAACTAATGTCAAAATTGGTATTAACTTCGGAAAGCACTCATCGAAGTCCTCCATTTGGTGTAATGATGTAACTGGAGAGTCGGAAATTAAGTATGGAATATCCGGAAACTCAATTTGTCTGGACCAAAATAACTGGTATCTATTATACATATATGGTTGCTATGCTCGACCAAGCGCGGCGATGGCACAATTCGAGGAGATGCTAGGTAACTTAGTCTCGAATGCAAGAGGTCGAAACCCCAAAATCACAGTGGGTGATTTCAATGCGTATTGGGAAAGTCGAACTTCTCGAAACTTTCGCGGAACTAAACTTGATATTTGAGAATACGGGAAATGTACCCGCTTTTCGAAGAAGGGCACAGCCAGTTGGCCATATATGATTACACCCCCACCAGGAGAATGGTCTGACTTGCCAGTGAGCACTATGCCCATATGTGAGTACGACCTTGACGAGAAGAGCGGGCTAGTTTGTCAGTAAGTCCTCTAGCGACACCAGGAAATCTCCCTCCAACACGCAGCGAGGTGCATTCCTGCGGAACTGAAAATCATGAGTAGTCTATGAAAATCTTTATAGGAAAATGACAGGGAAGCTATTGGGAGGTCATGATCCCGATGGAGCGTCTCTAGGAAATGTATTACGGGCCATGAGGCTGCGAATCCTCGCCAATCGGTTCAATCTATTGACGGAACATGTTTTCGGGGAAGAACGGTATGCCAACAATTTAGAGGAACACCAGAATTCAAGGTATGTTTAAGAAGGTAATATGCACAAGCAAGCGACCAAAATCTTTGGGGAACAGCGTATACAGTTGTTATGAGTTTGTTATGAAGAGGATGAGTGAGCGGTCACTGCAACTGTCGCATCTTTCGTATAATCTTGGCTCTCTTTCTCCCGCATAAAGAGGAGTGCAAAAAAATATAAACAATCATTAGACACCTTCACCATACATGCGGTAGCTTAGCGGAAACTTTGGCAGATTTGTCGGTGAATCGGTGATAATAAAGCTCCCGGTTTGGATGCTTTTCCCACAAGAGCCACTAAACTCGCTGTTAAAACCAGACCCTGACTAATAAGCGAATATGAAGAATTCATGGTGGAAGGAGTTTTCCCCCCTCCTTACAAGAGACAAGAACTAGTTTTGTTATTGAAGCCCAATAAGCCAGCGGGACATCCATCATCATACCATCCGATTTGTATTGCCTCGCCTTAAGCAAGATGCTCGAAATAGACTTTTTCCTATCATAGGATATAGGGATGCCCTATCGCAGTAACAGTTTGGGTTCCGTTAAGTCCAGTCAATAATCAACGCTGTAGAAAATTTTGAACTTGTTTCGAAACGTGATTTCGTCTAATAAATGCTCTGCAGTGGTAACATTGGATGTCAAACATGGTTTCAATTCTGCCAACTAGGACTGGACAAACAGTTAGTTCGGTTGCCCCAAGTTATTTGACTAAACTTCTCGTTCTCGTCGAGTTACCTCTCTGAGAGGACACTCTGGTATGATACGGTGAAGGGACCTAAACAGTACACCGTCACGACAGGACACATTGTTTTTTCTTCTCCTGTACAACGTGATGTACACATAATCACTTCAAACCCGGTTATCAAATACCAGGGGGCCTGACGCGTAGATCAATTTCAAGGTACAATTGGACTATGCATGTGAGAAAGCGGAAAACACCAACGTACCGATAGAACGGATTATGCCTGTTATATGCGACACCAATCTGGGAGGAAGCACTAGCGTGTGAGAGCAATCGGTGGAGAGTAAATATGACTTCTGCTTAGTATCGCTGACGGTATACAGAGTCTTCAGAACAATCTCAGACGAGGCAGTGTGTGTTATTCCGGGAATAGTCCTGATGGGCATTCTACCAAGTGAGGCAAGTTGTCTGTACGGAAACAGAATTTCAACAGGCGATAGTTGCCGGAAAAGTGACAACGATGGTGGGATGACTCGCAAAAGGGCAGCTGGAGTCGGAGTGGATTCAGCGATGACACGGCGAGATGAACTAACATATCACCCAATTCCTGTCAGGCATTGGTTGTTACAGGGAGTATCTGCACTGATTCGGGTTAAATAATTCTCCCTTTTGCCCTAAATGTGGTTGCACACCTGAGGACCCGGAGCACGGCATGTTCTACTATCTACCATTTTGCTCAAAGTGGAGAAGCTTGAAAATCACCATAAGCCTTCAGGACATCGTCGGCAAAATGCTGAAGTCGGAGGCAGACTGGAACCCAGAGAACTCCCCAATCAAAAGGATTCAGGCGAAACTTGGAAAAGCGAAAGGCATAAGGAGTGGGGGAAGAACGGAATACTGGGGCGCTTAAAACGAAGCAAAGCATTACTTTGTGGGGGTTCCACGAGGGTAGAAGAAGGAGAAACTGGAGGTGGTTTTAGTGGATGAAATCCAGTATAATATTGCAAAATAGCGTGATAGTGTCTTTCTAACCATAAAAAGCCATAAAAGCCATAAAAAAACATAGGCAGACATACAGTCAACTGATTTTGATAAGTTATTTTTTATCACTTGCGGTTTCATCCAGGGCAGAGGCAACTCTTCAGACGCTGCCTCACCTCTACCCTGGGAGCAGCGTGACCGTAGTGGTTACAAGGTGGTATTTGCCCCCTTTTATTAATTCAAAAACACGTCATGTGTACAAACTATAACGAACACAAATCCGCCTTCTAAAACTTTCTTAGGCATTAGCCGGCCGAGGCTAGACTAAAATTTTGTTTAAGAATCCATCCACTTAATGGCGGACCGGACCAGGTGGGAAGTAACATGCTTTCACGGTTGTAGTTCTTCTTTGAGCTAGCACGCAAGTTGCAAAATTTATGACTTGTCCAGGCCCGTTTAAGAATCGAGGGATTCCTATTGCAAGATATGTCGCTTAATACCTGAAATCATTTTGTTATCTATTCCCCATATATGCAAAAAGGGGGGGGTGGGGGGTCAGAATTTTTGTTCCACCAAATAAGCCCATGTGGTCTATTCAATGAAAGGTCTCGATTAGTACTTTTCAAAACTGTTTCGACGTTTAACTTACAAGGGGGTGGGATGGGGCTCAAAAGCTGCCATTTCTTTCACAGATCCTACTCAGTCCAAAAATCTAAAAAAAAAAACAAGAAACTGTAACTATATGGTGTGAAATCTCTTCATACCGATATCTCATCAAATAAAGTTAATAATAGTTTGTTAATCTAATTTTTAGTAATTGTTTTGACATTTTGGGCCAAACGTATTTGCAAAGAAAATTGATTGAAAAGTCGGCTTTCGGATAAGCAGACATTTCCCATTGTAATTACAAACCAAATGCAGTTATAAAAAAAAACAAATAAAACCGTAGAAACGACTGACACCAAGATTTGATAAATACACTATTTACATAACACTACAAGATTGGGTAAGGACATACCGTGACTACCTCCTGAGCGCTCGAGCTTGAGCTTGTACCTGATAATCGCTCGGTTTCACGTTCATAAAATCTAAAGGAAGACGAATTTCGCTACCAGATTTTCTAGAAGAGCTGTAGTGAAAAAACTCGATTCTGAAAATCTCCTAATGTGGTTTCCCCCTTAATGAAGCCAATGGCCAACATTAAGCTAGCTCAGAAAAACCTGCGCCATGCAAAAGTTGTGCCTGCAGTAATTACAAGAGTGATCACCAGGGATGACGTTGGGATAGTGCTTGCTCAAGAACCCTAAATGTACCGAGACAAATTCGGCCTCTGTGGGCAAGAAATATGTACACACATCAGGAAGTTAAATCATTCATAAACCCAAATTTGAGCCCATATTTCTTTCTTGTGGTTTTATTATAGAAGCCAATGGGAGAACTTGGGACGCAGTTGTGTTACGAAGCTACTTTCCAAGAGACGGCACCAGCATTCGACCGGAACAATTCGATGGAGTACTGCGAGAAGAAGGTGCTACGACTCCTTCTCGGCTGCAATTTCCACGCATACAACATCGTTTCTGGATTCAGAGATACAACCGCAATAGTAAAGTTTGGAGGGAATCCTTTATGTCGGATCCCAGAATGAACAAATTCGAGGTTGAGGGCAACTCTGATATAGATAGAATGGTAGGGAATCCTTGGAAAATAGGCTGAGATTTTTATTTTATCCAGGAGATAACTTGGCTCGTCTGGAGGTGAGCGGTGACAACAGGGCGAACTTAGACGGGAGGCAGTTATGTAAAACAATAGAGTCATCATTGACGCGTATGAGACCTGAGACAGTCATCTCATCAACAAGCATACCATATTAGAACGTGGAACCTAGTGAGAATCAGGAGAGAGGTCCGAAAACTTTCCAGCCGAGTGAAATAAACTGGGAAAGCTACAAGAACGCATTGACGAGGTATGACAAAACGAAATAACTTTAAACAAGTCGGGAACTATTTACTTCAGTGTGATATTGATATTTAGCACTTTGGGCTGAAGTTAATTTACACGGAAAAGACAACAAGCTACTATAACTTTATTAATAACAGTACGATTTAGATCAGATGGAGATATGATATTTCAAACTACTACTACAAATTTTTGAGGGTTTTGGATAAACATAAGGGGGTATTTAGTCAATTTTCGCCAATAACATAGCAATATATTATTATTAACTTAATTTAAGTAGATATCGGTGCGGAGAGCATTTTGAGGCCTGGAGACCATCCAAAGGCAGCTTTATGTTTTTTTTTTCAGATTTTTTGGTTCGGTAGTTTCTGAGAATGGGTCTGCTGAAGAAATCATCACTTTCCCCTTTCCAACAAATGTCAAAACTAAGACTGACTTCGGAAAGTACTAATCGAGACCTTTCATTTGATACTCAACATGGCTATATTATATTATATTAGGTGAAAAGAATGTTACTCCCCCCTTTTGCATGTAAACTCATCGTAGAAAGATGTAGCTTACTGCATATGTGGGCGTTCACAGTTCCCAACTTCTCAGCAAATTTCATGTCGAGGATGATGGCTTTGGCAAGGATGGTGCCGAACATAGGAGGGCCGCATCATACTTGCAGGCTACATAGCCAGTGTGGTGAGTTTTATCTTGCTATATGCAATCCGAGTTTGGGGAAAAGCGCTACATGTTTTAGGCAATGCACATAAACTGAGTGTAGTCTACGGAAGAACAGCCTTAAGGATCTGTTTTGCCTTCAGGGCCATCTCAGATGGTGTGGCGCTCATCATCTCCGGAATGATGGCGATTGACATTCTGGCAACCGAGATGATGAACATATATAACACCATCTCTCCATCTCTCCTTTATCGCAAGTGAAAAAACAACCGAAAAGCATTTATAGGTTGATCCCTTCCATCGGGTAGTGGGTGGAAAGAAAGTATGGGGAGATCAATTATAATCTCACCCAGTTTCCCCCCGGCCATAAAGAATACCGTCAATACCTGTACAGGTTTAAATTGGACTCCTTACCTGATTGTCCGAATTGCGACGGGGCCCCAAAGGACCTAGAGCATGTATTCTTCCAATGTCCTAGGTTCATGGAAGAAAGGAGGAACTTAGAGGAAACTCTAAGTGAAGTGCTATCATCAGAAAATTTTGTTCACAGATTGGTATTAGTAGATGAAAATCCCACACTCTGGCGTATTCAAGCCAGAATCTTTTGAAGATTTCCACCTCCTTAGAAAAAAAAGACAGACAGACAGACAGACATTGAACCGATTTTAATAAGGTTTTGTCTTACAAACAAAACTTCAAAAAGTATCTGAAGGAACTGCGCAAGCGACAAAAGCATCCCGGCCATACATGGTTGCACCATGGGCAAAGCAATTTATTCCGTTTGCCTGAAGAAGGAAAACGAAACATTTAGCAAGAGTGAGGACTGTAAAGTAAACCTACTCCCCAAAGCTCATTTCCTGCGTCCTTTCTTAGAATGAAAGATGACACCCGAATAAAATGCAAAACATAGTTGAGTTAAAAAAATCAGTTCCTGATCCTCTTAGGATGTAGGATGACAATAACAACCACCTCTTATGTGGAATATGGTGAACATGTTAACTTATTGATACCTTTTCATCGATTACAAGCTTACTTAAATGAACTTTACTTGCTCCCTTATTTCAGATGGAAATCACGTGTCACTCTTATTTGAAAACCTTTCATTAAAGCTTGATTTACGAGTACTACATGTGTACATCAATGGCAAACCTTGTTTTCTAAAGCAATCAGTTGCTATGTTGCTTTCTTCCAATGGAAAGCTACCGAAGCAACCCGTAGAAAATGATAAACAAATTCGTTTAACTTATTCCCATTCTTGGTTCCAGGACTCTCACTTTTAAGTAGTACTTTCAAATGGGATCCACTATTTCCGATTCAAAGGTAAATTTGCTTTGAAAGGCCAATTCCGTTTTCAGCTTAGTCAGTAAATTTATTCACTTTTGCAGCCAAAGGAACATAAATGGAATTTTGACGTCAAATCCTTTGAAACTCTAAAAGGTCTCCTGGAAATATTCTGATAGTGTTAAGCATTTAGTAGGTAAAAATGTGATTCAGTGCTGGAGGTATACCTACAAGCTTTCACTTGGAATGTGAGCTAAGCAAATTGATTTTAGCTTTTCATTGAGAGAAATTGTTTAAAGTTTATTCAGAAGTTTTCAAAGGAGAAGAAGTTCCCTCATTTCTTAAGAGATTCACATCTTTCCTTTAGCGAAGGAGCTAGAAAGAGTACGTATGCACTCGTCGCAACCACTTATTTATGAAATTGGCAACGTAAGGACCAAAACCGCATAATCGGATTACCGCCCTTTCTTCCACAGAGGCGAAAATATCTTGGCCCGTGGCAAAAAACCGTGCAATCTCTGCAACTCCCCCGATGAAGACACAAATCTCACTATGTCAGTTTACAAGATGCTTATGCAAAAGATCAAATCTGTCAGAAGTCTTAGATCAGAAAATCTTCCATTTGTTTACCCTCGAATTTTCCCAAGAGGAAGAAAGTGCGACATGCATAGCAAGTAGCAGCCCCAGAGTTATTTTTGTGTATGGCGTCAACACAAAGGCCGACGAAAAGCCTGCCAAGGAAGCGTTGCTCCCAGAATTTTTCCAAGACTTTGTTTCTTCTTTTCCTGATGAACAGAAATCAGTTTGACGCTTGATAAACAAAACGTAAAATAAAATTCCGGAAAATCTCTTGGCGGAGATGATACGCATGATGTTGATAGTCTTTTCGGGGTGACAATCGGAAATGAGACATTTCGGCTCGCTTAGGTAATTTCCTTTGGAAATTATCTCCGGGTGACGTGGCTATTTATAGTTTGGATGTGTGATATTGAATAAATATTCATATGAAGTCATATTTGAAAATAAATGGTTGCAGGGAGTTGAAATCATAGCCTATGAGATTGGGGAATGCAATGCAGACAAACAGGTGCCAAGAAGGAAGGTCACCGACGTTCCGTCAAATTCGATTAGTGGAGGAAATTGCTGAAATTTGAAAAGTTTGCTTTCATTATGTATCAGATATCGTTGTCACGTTATTGATGTGATAGCTGTAGTCATTGCATGTTGTTTCGCTCAACAAAAGGCTATCGATAAATACCAACAGAAAATTAGTGAACGTGAAACTAACGCATTTCTTCAGATACCATTGAGCGCCAGGCTCGAAAAAGTATAGTAAAAGAAAAAAGAAATTCGAAACCAATAAAACACCTTCCTTTGGATAAAGCTATCAATGATGCGTGGCTGCTTTCTTGTCTTGGAAGACGATGCGGAAGATGTGGGGATACTACCCAGCAAATTCACGAAGGCAGGAGGAAAAGTCAAATTATCAGCTTTAGGAATGGTTAGTTTAATACCAACATTCTCGAAGCAAGGGATCTAATCTATATCTCTGGAGTTGGACGCTTGCTATCTTTTTTACTAGCTCAGCATATTTATGGTAGCCCGGTTCTCCCGGGATTCCCTTCGTTTATGGCACACGATGCATAACAAAATTCGCAACATCGCTCTTTTTCTCGGGGGCATGATAAGAATCTTTGAGTTTTCTCGTTGTCCTTTACTTGCCTTCCTAAGAATCTACGCTTCTTATCATAGACTTCCGCCATTTTATTTGTATGCCATCCTAACACATCAAAAGCACTCCACATTATTCTTCCTTTTTCGCGGAACCACAGCAAAACATTAATTCTGCGCTTCAAGTGACCATGCTGCCCTCCAAGCGCTGCCCATCCGTCGCCTTCAATGTTAGACTTCATCCACGCAAGCGATCCGCTGGTAACCGCTGCCTTCTCTGGAACAGATCGTCATCTTCATCCACAGCGCGACAATCGGTATCCAGTCTACGCCTGCCTTAGTAAGGAATCTTAGCAATCCCGGTTTTGCGTGAGGTCCACCAACTCAATATCTCTAAAAGCTGTCTGATCTTCTCACCTACGCCGTCTATCCATCTCAGTCAAGATCTGCCCACTTTCTGCTCGTTTTTGTGCCGTAGATATTGTCCTTATAGACTTTCAGGGCTGGATCATCCTCACCCGTACGGATTAAATTACCCGCCCGCTGCGACCTTTTCAACTGGATTTTATCCACAATCAGCCAGTCATGTAAAAGGCCAAAAATTGTTCTCCCTGCTCCTGCTAAGAGTTCGTAATTTACATGCATGAGGGCTGACAAAATCATGGTCTTTTACGGTAAGACCATTGACCCTATAGTGTAGAAATAGTTTTTGTAAGCTGGAATAGGCACTGTTGTAATTGTTATCGGTTGTTATTTTCAACCCTAGATAGCATAAATAATCAACCGTCCCATAGTTACAGTCTCCTATCTTTATTGGTCTGGTATGTGCTGTTTGATGTTATTGGTTCTAAGGTTTTTGGTGCTAATATTTCCACCATGTACTAGGTCTTGCCTTCATCATTGTGTAGCCTAAGATCGCGCGTCAACTGCGGCCTCCTCGACCTTGATAAAGGTAGACTGTACATTTCGGACTGTTAATGTCAATGTGAATATCTTACGCATTGGCCAGTAGTTGGATAGACTTGAAGAGAATGGTACCTCCTGCATTGACATTAGAATCGCTGATCAGTTTTTCCTGGGCCAGTTTAAAAGTTTAAAGAGAATGCCTTATGGGGTCTTAGACCGTTGTTGCACATTGGCCAGGGTCTTACCAATTTAGCCGGAATACCAAATTCTCCAATGGCCGCGTATAGTTTTACCTTTTCAATGCTATCATAGGCGGCCTTGAAGTCAATGAAAATATGGTGCAACTGATAGCCATATGCTAACATTTTTTCCACCAATTGCCGCAGAAAAAAAACCTGATCTGTTGCTGATTTGCTTGAAGCCTGCTTCGTATGGACCAATGATGTTCTGAGCGTATGGAACTATCTGGCCTAGCAATATAGCGAAAAATATCCTATACATGGCACTCAGTATGGGATACCTCTATAATTGCTGTACAGCTTAATATCGCCCTTTTCATTCATGGAACAGATAATGCCTCATTGCCAGCCGTCAGACATTGATTTGCTATTCCAGATCTTCAGCATCAATTAATGAACGGCTTGGTGTAGTTGGCCACTTTCGCGTTTAACTAATTCGTGTACAATTCGATCAACTCGTCCGATATGTGGTTTTCAAGCTGATGAATTGCACGGACTGCTTCTGCCATGCAGCACTTATCCGTCACCTTCAGGTCCTCTAACTCACCGATATTTTGATTCTGGAACAGTTCATCAAAGGACGCAACACATCGCTCTAATCTCCTCATTTTGTCGACGATCCGATTTCCCTCTTAGACTTAGCAGGATGAGCAACAAGGTGTTCCTGTTAACTTGTTGGGAAAACTTCCTCACCTGGTACGGTTTCTCCATACATTTCTCGAGTTCACTGACTTGTTGGCTCTCCCAGACTTCATTTTTCTGTCTTCGAAGTCGCTTCTACACTCGACAATATTTGCGATAGGCCTCTGGGCATACCCGCAATCTTTGAAAGACCAACATTCTTCGTCGATTTCCAGGATCTCCGTTAGCTGCGGTTATTACGGCATCTATTTCCCCCTCCCGTTTGTTTGTAGACCGCTTTCCCCGCAAACCTGGAATTTCCAGCAACCATCTCGTGTGATGCTACTAACTGAATAAATTGGTTTCATTGGTGCTTTTTAGAAAGCTAAGGGGGCTCATATTTTCTCTAACCAGGAAACCTACTGCGAAGTGTACTGAAGGGCTAGTATAATATATGCTGTAGTGACTCTGCCGCAAAAACAAACTGGTGCCTCTCCTACGCACCTCTTGTAACGCAGTTGGATCAGCATTTATTGGGACAAGGTATCGGCAAGCTGCTGGTCAGCATTCGATCTGTACAGCGACCCAACGTTCCTCGAGAAAATGGTGAAATCATTAGTCCGTTTTCGTTGCGGAGTCTGTCGTTGTAAAACCCATGCAGTCCGACTCCTTTCGTGACTGCGTAAATTCGTTTATCTATGTAGAGTGGCCAACCCTACTCAACCCTCACCCTGGAGGACAAGCTGGTACAATTTGTCTTTAGGTGCAGGTGGCTCACCTTTATTCTTTTCCGTCTGGCATTGCGATTGTAATGGGAGATATGAATGTCATGGTAGATTCCGTTAACACTTCGCTTGAACATTTGATGGGGAAACATGCACTTGGGGACCGTAACGATCATTGTGAATGGATTGTAGCTTTCTAAAACTTCCTCCGCCTAACCCGCAATGTATTTTTAATCAGTACGATTACATCACGATTAGCAATAGGTCTAGAAGTTGTCTTCTAGATATAACACAACTTCGAGTCAGACTATCACTTGATAGTTTCTTCCCTTCGGTTGCGTAACACGTTCGCATCTTCATGTGAGGGCATGAGCTTCCAAAGTTCAACACGGTTCGCTTCATGACCCGGATGTCGTTCGTCGTTGGAGAATAATGTTCATCTCTAAGGTGCAAATGAAGTTGTTAGCTACATTTTCCCGGGATGCCACAAGATCTGACTGACTGCCTGGCCATGACTCCGAATCGAGGAGCGTAAGGAGCGGAACCTATTCCTGCGAGTTAACCTTCGATACTGCAGAAAATCAAGGGAAATTAACCTTAGCGTGTACAGTGGGGAAGTGAATTGATTTTCGTCTTACTCAGGAAATAGAAGTTGCCAAAAACAAAGACGCCGCGATTTTGCCATCGTATACGAATCAAGAAGGAATTTTCTGGTGGTCGAAAGTCTCTCGATAGCCCAATGAGGGACGTTAACGTAACTGTTCATCACAGTTGCAGCTGTCCGATAGAGCTGTTTCTTCAACCCAGACGTAGGTTTTGAGAATCTAATATCAGTCCTAGTGAGTGTCAGAAGGAGATGATCAGCAAGGATCCGAAGAAAGAAACCCATCTTTAATGAACATCATGAAGTACCTGGTTTGCGTAGAAGGTTGTCCACAAACATACGTGAACCTTTTCAGACAGGACCACTGACCACCAAATTGGCTATGTGTTGATTGAATTCCTCTACCTCTCAGCCTTCATGAATGCCAGATCATATAGGGGTGCCAATATTGTCTGGGGTCACTATCTCGTTGACATAGTGCTTCGGGCTCGGAGATCAGATAAGAGTGAATGAAGTCATTCACAACACAGCTCTCTGTAACTCCTATAAGGAAGAAATGGATCCCGCAATAACCGCAGCTAACAGATGTCCTGGATATGAAGCATCAACAAATAATCTTCACAACCAC
Source organism: Hermetia illucens (assembly GCF_905115235.1). Taxonomy (NCBI): domain Eukaryota; kingdom Metazoa; phylum Arthropoda; class Insecta; order Diptera; family Stratiomyidae; genus Hermetia; species Hermetia illucens. Next base: position 118,745,158 of record NC_051852.1, read on the forward strand.
CCTGGAGAGTGTTATGATTGATTCGCCCACGAACTACTTGTCCCGAGCTGCAAGAAAAATTGGAACGGCTGGGTCGACGATTAATGTAAGCTAGTAACCGAACAGAAGAATGCTGCATTCTCAAAGAACGCGGGTACGCGTAGATACTTATCACGCACTCTGTCGAGGGAGAAGCGACTTCTCAAAAAGAAAAAGGAAACCGGAACGAAACAAGTCTACAGGTTTAAGCCTTATATACCTCGAAGCTCATCTTGCCCAGACAAAAAGGGCAGTCTGATTTCCGACAGAATGGGTATATCGGAGCGATGGGTTGAGTAGTTGAGAGAACCGCTCAACTACGGGCAAGTGCTGCCACCACCAAGTATGGAAGAAACCGTCCGTGTATCGGCTTAAAAACCATAGTTGTCAGGAGCCGATGGAATTGCAGCCGATCTGGTTAAATATGGAGGCGATCAACTACGTCAAGCAGTTCGTCAACTGGTGCTCAAAGAGTGGGACAACGGATCAGTACCTGAAGACTCGCTACTGGGCTTTACCTGTCCATACATAAGAGGGAAGATATAACATAGTGCAGCAATTGTAGAGATATCACGTTGGAGAGTACAATGTATTAGATATTCTTCGCTATCTTGCTAGGCCGAATAGCGCCGTAGGATCACTCACGAAGCCATTCAACATCGACAACGGTCTAAGGCAAGGGGATGCTCTATTATGCGACCTCTTCAACCTGGAAAGTGATTCGCGATGCAGATGTCAATGCAAAAGGGACTATCTTCTTCAGGTCCACCCAACTAACAACTAACGACAATTTCTTCTATCTGGGGTCAAAAATCGCCATTGATAACAGTTACGACCATGAAATTCGCGCATGGTTGTTGGCTGCCAACAGAGCCTATTTCAGCTTACAAAAACTGTTCCGCCCGAAACGTCTTACCATAGAATCAAAGCCCTTACTGTACAAGACTATGATCTTGCCAGTCCTTACGTATTCCTCGGTGACCTGGCTTGTTAGCAAGAAAAATTGCGAACTCTTGGCCGCGTTCGAAAGAAGAATCTTTTCGAGAATTTTTTTCCGCAGCCTACATAATAACGAAATCTACGAGCGATACCAAGACCGTCTGATTATTGGTAAAATCCGGCTCAAAAAGTTGGGGGGGGGGGGGGGGGGGGGGGGTCACTTAATAATGAATGAGGATGATCCAGCTCGAAAAGTCTATAAGGGCAATAGCTATGGTAGAAAAAGAAGACGAGGCAGATACTGCATGAAACGGAACGATGGCGTAGGTGAGGACGCCAGACAGATTTTAGGGATTTCGAATTGGTGGACCTCGGTGCAAACCCGTGGTGTCTTGATTTCCTTACTAATGGAGGTCTAGACCGAATACCGATTGTCACGCCATTGATGATGATGATGGTTATAGGTTCTGAAAAAGAGACCTGCTACACTTCTCGGGGCACACGTTTTTTACCCTAACTCGTTTCTTGCAATATCAGAAATATGGTCAAATTCAGTACTAATCGAGCCCATTCATTTGACCATATTTTATGATGAAAAATTTACACCCTCCTTTTGCGTGTATATACAGCCCCCCATTAGACTCAACACAAAATAGTATCACTATATAATGGCATTCACAGAGCACATCCTCTCACTAAATTTTGTAACAATAGCTTCAGCCGTTTCCAAATAAATTGCATGTGACGGACTGACAGCCGGACTGACAGGCATCGTTACACAAAACCTTAAAAATGATCAAACAAATTGTAAAGGTCCAAATTTAAATAAAATAAGCCATAGAAATATTATTGTGCCTTTTTAAAGTTCGGGTGCTTTAACAACCCTCTCTTAAACGCATCCTCGAATTATAAAAGGTAAAAATACAAATGGTGCATAAGGGGAATCTCCAAGAAAACTCCACTATTATTAAAAAAAAATTGTCTATGTAGTTTTACATCAGGCTAACACAGCATTGGTGATGCTAAGAAATGATTGGCGCGAATTATCTAAATGATCTATCCAAAGCCTGGCTCTAGTAAAATTAATTTATTAAGTCAGTGTGATTAGATGGTACTATATAACACTAACCATTACTGGAGAAACTCTAATTGTGATGAAAGTTAAGCCTTCTGGAAAGTAGTGCGCTCTTAGACGGGGAACATGAGGAACCTTTAGTTTCATTTTCTTTTTCTTTTAAAGTTGATTTTAAGGGAGACTAAATACAGAGGACACTATTTTGGAAAGTTTTGTGGAAATACTAGCACTGCTTCTGACAAATTCGTCACTTTCATGAAATTTACGGTATCCTAAGACATAATAGAATATCTGTATTGCACTGAAGTGAATAATTTGTGACGAATAATTTGACATATTTCATTCCTATGCCTATAAGCTACTAGGTTTTTTTTCGGGAACTATATAATATACTACTGCGACTTCCTTTCACTCTCATCTTCCCTCGAATTTATTAGTTTTCTTGGCGTATTATTCCTCAATTCAACCTGCTCCTAATAAGTTTGCTCGCTCCACTCTTAATGCTTTCTATTTTTGCTTTTCGCCAAAATGTACACTTTGCTGAAGGTCGCGATTGGATCCTTTTATATGTAGTTATTCGCAATTGATTTCAGTCAGTCACCCGGCTGACTGATGATCAAATTCGAAAGTTTATTCATTCTTGGAAACCATTAATCAGTCAAATACACAGACAGTCGATTCCCACTAACGCCACAAAATTGACCTTGACCATGACCATGAAAGTTTATGTTCCTTTGACGCTCTGAAATTGCTGTCAAAGTATAGATCCATAAAATAATACTTCGGAGCTCCCCAATACTTTGATAGCTGTCGTCCCCCAACTAACTTACCGAGTCTATCAAATCGACAGCCTTAGGACAAAATAGTTTCATAGATAAAAGGGTCTATATATAATGTGGCCAGATACATCCGAGAAATATATCCATTTTCGGAGTAAGCAAACAGGGTGCTCCTCGACGGAGAAAAGGCCAACTCTGATATGGAAACTTTTAGGATGGAAATCGATAGATATAGAAGCTACTATTTATAGTCGTTCGGCCACCCCAAACATTTCATCGCGACAATCACACCTACGCTGTCTTGCATTAACATTGGCCTTCAATTTTGATATTAATGATTGGAGCTGTTCATCATTGTCTCCTTAATTTCAGCCGACTCGATTAGGCCCACTGAATAAAGTATTGTCCTCAGATAAGATAAAACGGAATTGAGTGAAAATTAATTTCACTATCAGAACGCGAGCCCCATACAAAATATAAAGGCTACTATCCCCTTTATCATGCGAAAAACACCCTCCCTCCGAACATTTGGGCATGTGAACACGTCGGCTATTGTCACCGCATTTTGAATTTAACAAGTTCGCTTTCAGTCAGTTCCACGTCCTCGCCATTCATACTCCGCGAGCGATAAAGTGTTATGATAGCACTTGGCACCTGTTGGGCGGTAAGTGGGAGTGAGTACAAAGGAGCTTTTAGGCGGCCTGAATGCAATCCAACATGTATGTAAATGGATAATCACGCTTAGGCCTTTTGTTCCTCCTTGGCACAACCCTCTGCGCTGCGTCCCGTTGTTGGCACATGTTTCATCGAAGTATTGCCTATTCCTGCCCGTATTGTTTTTATCGCCTGCCAGTCCTATTTTACCTTTATTCGAGGCTGGGGAGTGCTTGTTGATGGCTGCGCTTAATATGTTCAACCAAATTAAGAGAGATATCGATTTGGGGACATTGTTCTAACAAAGGGTTGCACGTGCCATCAGCCCTGGCACATGGACGTATTCTGCGGGAACACTTGTCCGTAATAAAATTTGTTTTGGGGTGAGACCGAATTGATGATGGAATGAGTGTAACCGTTTTATTATCTACTTCGAATCAGCTAAGACTTCACTCAATGCGTAAGCTCACCTGGCAACCTTAAATGCTAGACTGTGTCACTAGGACCCAATCGTTAAACTAATTTCTCAAAAACGTCTTCGTAAAGTCAATGTAATGTAAACGATTACAAAATTTCAGTAAATTTGGTTGTACCTATTATTTATAGATAAGTCTTCCATATTTAAATTGAGACTCCTTTGACTAGGTAAGCAGGAAACGAAACGGTATCGTTTTAGTTTATCAGGAAAGGCTTTGCTTCAAGGGAAAAATTTGCCCTCCCATCTTACTCTACAACGAAGTGCACCGCATAGGACACGAAGAAAGTCCTTCCGTTTCAAATATATATACGCATGTGGTTGCTGCAAGTGTCAAGGCATACTGTTGAAAAAGTAATAAATAGGATCACTATTTGCCGATTATTATTTTCCATTCACAGCAGGTCCTACCAACCTACTGAAACCAGAGTTGTGCTTAGAAGCGACTATTATCATACACGCGGTAGGACGAGTCACAAAGACGACGTCACGATACAATTAAAATCATAATCCAAGCCACCACTTGTTTATGGTAGCTGTATACGCTCATATGCTTGGCGGAGTGCGTTAACGATAACAACATAAGCACTATCGCTGTTCGTTCCCACGATTTTCCGAGAAGCTCCTCCATCACTGTTCAACTCCATGTAGTTCTACACATGGGGACCCACTCTAGATATTGATATTTTCCCAATTAAAATAAAGGAACTTGCGAGAGTCCTTCGGAAAAAGCACATCGAAACCCGATGACGTAGAGAGCTGTAAAATCTGTAAAATGGAGCGTGACTACCATGAAAATGGCTATAAATGGCTCCGGCATATCAGTACCGCAAGCACTAAATACGGTGTGGACATTACCATCTACAAGCTTGTATGACATCATTAAAAAAGTCAAACGATTTTGTGACTGGCAGATGAATCTCATCATCAACTCAGTTGGCCGTTCCATTAACTTGTCTATGATATACGCGCGAAAGACAGGTCGAACCCACGCCGTAAAAGACGCCTCCTGGCGACTTTTTGCCACTAAAACCCGTACTGCCCCCCACGACTAGATCTTCATTCCGGGAAATCTCAATCTTCTTTTTCTTCAGCCTTTGTCCCGTTCACAAGCGGGGTCGGCTCGTCGTGATCGGTTTCGCCATTTGGCTCTATCGAATGCCTGATCTGGGTGCAATTTCGAGGCTTTCAAATCCCCATCTAGCGTATCAAGCCACCGTTGTTTAGGTCTGCCTTTTCGTCGTTTACCATCGACTTCGATGTGCAGACCAATCTTGGCAAGTGAATTCTCGTTGGCACGAATTGCGTGACCATACCATCGAAGACGCCTCTCTCGCAACTTTCCCACGATCGGTGCAACCCCATAACGATCGCGGATATCCTCATTTCGGATGTGATGTAAACGTGTGACGCCACTAGTCCAACGTAATATCTTCGTCTCCATTACCGCAAGACGCTGATCATTGTCTTTTATAGTTGGCCAACACTCAGAACCATAGAGAGCGACTGGACGGATGACATTACGGTAAATTTTAGATATGAGACGTTCGTTGATACGTCGATCACAAAGAACACCAGTTGTGAAACGCCACTTCATCCAGGTTGCGTTAATGCGTGAAGCAATTTAATAACGCAGTTCTCCATTGGCTGATAGCGTTGACCCGAGGTATTTAAATCGCTCAGTTCTGGGCAGATCACTGCCGCTGACAGTGATTGTGCCTGTTTCATGGGGATCGATCGTCAAAAATTTCCGGGAAATCTCAATGGTCATATTCAAGAAAAAGCAAATGTAACCGTAGCCATAAAAATAAAAGCCTTGCTACATGCAATGAAACCGCGTGCCGCTGATTCTGTAGACACTCACAACTCTGTACTTGTCAACATATTAAACAGTTGTCCCATCTTCCTTAATTTTATAATGGCAAACAGTGCTGGAATCCCTCAACAGCGTCGTCATGAGCGTAATAAGACCAACTGTCCGGTAAAGATAGCTATCTCCTCAAGGATCAAGGAAGCAAAACGAAACTGCTTTAGGGAATTCTGTGAAAGGATAGCAAAAAGCATTGAATCATGCAAGCTATATACAGCTATATCCAAAAGCAAGGCAATATCTTTTGTCTATTTGCTGAACGAAGATGCAAACATTTACCGAGAATAAGGAAGACAGGGTGCATGTGTCTTTTAGAACCCATTTCCCGGGGCCCTATCTCTCAGCGGAAGACAACAGCATCCTGCCTGACCCCAAACAACGGGCAGAAGAGAGAAAAAGGTGAATTAGAAACTAGCGAAAATAGTCGGAAGCTGAAGTAAAGTGGGCAGTAGGAACTTTTAAACCACTAAAATCACCCGGACTAGATGGCGTTTAACCAGTACTATTCCAGCCTTGAAATCATCTTAGGATTCCTCCTAAGAGTGGTAAGGGACAGCATAGCCTTGGGATATATACCAAGGCCATGGAGACGGGCAAGAGTAGCCTTTATTCCGAAGGTATGCAAAAGGGATCCTTTCCACCCTAAATCTTGCTGATATCGGTCGTACTTAAAATGGTGAAGAAGGTGGTAGACAACTATATTAAAATTAAGGCTCTAATGCGCAATCTCCTCCAAGCCATGTCAGTACACTTAGCGGGCAGGACGGTCAACCCAAAATGCCGTGCATCAGTTGACGGATGTAGTACGTGATGCACTGTATGTGTTTTTAGACATCGAAGGGGCTTTCAATAACACATCGCACACAGAGGTACAAGATCACCTAATCTGAAAGGGAGTTGGAAACTTCCTGCCTTTTTACATGGGCAGAAAAATAAATAAAGTATGGGCAGGCAAATAAATGTACCCGCTGGTACAAATTCTAATGTCATGATCACAACTCAAAGATGTCCAGAAGCTGGGGTATTATCACCGTTAAGGTGGAGCATAGTAGTTGATCAACTCCAAGTAGAACTGGAATGCAGATGCAGGGTTGCACTGATTATTATTTTAATGTGTGGGGGCGAATATAAGGATACCCAATGTGACAACTAGTGCAAGAACTCGGGGCTGCGCATAAATCCACCTAAGGTCAATATAGTACCATTCACTAGGAAGCGTAGGCTTGATCACCTTTAAGCCAATAGATTACATGGAATGGAGGTGAAGCGGGTATCAGAGGGCGAATATTTGGGAATCACACTAAACTAAAAACTGCTTTGGAAGACATATGTCGAAAACATATGTCGGAAAACCAGAAGGGCTCTAAGGACATGCAGGTCCATAGCGGGGAAAAAGGGATCATGACAAAAGACTTTCAATTCGATAAGTAAGTTGAAACACGTTGGAACAACAGGAAAAACTGGGAAAGCGTCATACTTACATACGCTTAAACCAGCAACTGATTACCTGGTTCACAGCAGGATCCCTCAGGGCAGAGGTAATAGCCGCCAGGGTTGGTCCAAGGAAAACGCACTTTGAATTATTGGGTAAGCGTACCCACATATTCCAGATGGAAATATCCACCATGGACAGATATGCCTCCTTCAACTTCCAAAGGAACTATTGGGACAGAACTTTTTTATAGGCAGCCAAGCAGCTATTAAAGCATTTAAGTCCTACCACGTAAATTCTAGACAAGTATGAGAATGGCGGAGAATCTCCGGATCGAAGCGGGAATACCTACTGCTTACTGCAAGCTAAACTATCACCTGAGGAAGCTAGGGATATCTATGAGGAGAGTGACGAAACATTTACTCATATTCTGGGACAGTGTCCCAGACTTGTGTTAAGTAAGTTGAGGCACCTGGGAGAATACTTAAAACCAGAACACTTGAAAGTAGAGAACATTATAAAGTTTAAACGACATAAAACAGTTTGTTGGTATACTATAACCATTATTTTATCCACAACCGGACGATCGTGATATCGCTCATAGATTTCGTCGTTATGTAGGCTACGGAATCATCTATCCTCATGTAGGGGGCCAAAAATTCTTCGGAGGATTCATCTCTCGAACGCGGCCAAGAGTTCGCAGTGTTTTTTGTTAAGAACCCAAGTCTCCGAGGAATACATAAGGACTGGCAAGATCATTCTCTTGTACAGTAAGAGCTTTGACCCCGTAGTGGGATGTTTCGAGCGAAACACTCTTTGTAAGCTGAAATAGACTCTGTTGACTGCCAACAATCATGCGCGGATTTCATCATCGTAGCTGTTATCGGTTGTGATTTTCGACCCTTGATAGGAGAAACTCTCAACGGTCTCAGTTGTAGTCTCTTATATTTATTCTTACCCTTTGACCAGTGCGATTCGATGTTGTTCGTTCTTTGACTTTTGGCGCTGACGTTGCCACCATATACTTTCTCTTGCCTTATTTAATGTGCAGCCCGTGATATCGCGCCAATCGCCGCTTGCTCGATCTGAGAAAATGCGCAAATCGTTAATCCATCCTGTCCGAGGCTCCTTCCGTGGCTTCGTAACATCGGTTGTCCGTGTAGAGTTATCAACCCTGCCCAACCCACAACCTGGGAGACCAGTTGGTATATCTCTATTTTAATTTGGAGTCATGGCCAGCTGACTCATTCCAAAGTGCTCACAATTACATATGTTCATTGCACAAATTGCACACACTGGTTTCAGCGGGTAACAAAGCTGATGGCCTAATCTGCTCCAGGAAGAAGGTTTTAGCCGTGCTGGAAGACCCTCTTGAGTGCGAAGAAACCCTCTTGAGTGCGCTTCTGATATCGAGGCCTCGCTTGAGGGCTCGAAAAGACCCCTATAAGGTGGCTGCAGAGCATGGATGAGTCGAGATACTTGTGCACGTCGGCCACGTTTTCGTGCGGTGGGCGGGTGGCGGTGGGTTCGGGTTCCGCACGATTTCCTTGAGCAGGCCCAAATCCTGTGGTGTGAAGGTTAGACCTAATGTCAAGTAAAAGGCACCAATGAGTGCCAGGTTCTCGGCGATTGACTGTCCAGAGATTAATGGTTTGGACTTGCAAACAAGAAAGGGGGGGCTTGGGCCATTATAAAATCTTTTAGCGTTCTATGCCATCTGTGGGGCATCCCATTGAAGCCGAGGACTTTGCCAACTCCGAGAAAAGGAAGGATTCGAACTGCATTCCCTGGTCGATGATTATAAATGCCGGCACACCGAAGCGTGGAATCTACTCTCGACCTCCATCGAGCGAGCTTCGGAACAAAATTGCGCAGAAATGTTAGGCAATATCAGAAACCGTGCGAGCCTCGCAAAGAAAGGAAAACATGCCTACCTCTTTCCTCTTCTGTAGTTTTACACTTCTGACTTGCGATGCACTGTCTGACCCAAGAATTAATGTTCTCGTTCATGGAGGACCAGAATTATTTGGCGACGACTAACCAATTTGTTGTTCAGATGCTTTGGTGAACGACGTGAAATACTTCCATTTGGAAATTGGCTGCCCTTGGTACTTTCTCTGAGGTCTCGCGGTATATTTTGGACTTTGGACCGAAGATAGGAAACTCCTTGAATATGTATCTGGAATTAGTTCTCCGATTCAGAAAACTGGGTGGTTCTTTTGCGTGATTGCCGCAAAATCGATGCGGGATTGCCACTATATAGTGCCTAGGCTCCGAAATAATCTCCATACCGATACCTGTTCAAGTAAAGTTAATAATAGTACATTACTATAATTTTTAGTAATTGGCTGTAAAACCCCCCTTAAGTTCACCCTAGAATCACAACATTTTGCAGCAATGTAGGCTACAGTATAGATCATGATCTTGCCAAATTTGGTAAAAATTGCACTATTACTCCTACCACTCCATTTTCCCTAGATTCAGTCAGTCAGTCAGTCTCTAATCAACTCCCACAACTGTAAAGTGCAGATTGTTAGGTCAATTACTTTACTTCTTCTTGGCCTCACAAGCGTGGGGCGCACCCTATGTTTGCAGTCATCAGACCAGTTGAAGTGACAAAATTAAACAGCTTCTTTCCTCTAGGATTGAATTTGCTATTGCCACAACAAATATGCTGGTCGTTCGCATTATAGCCTATTAAGAGTTCAAAGACTTTCGATTCTGCATACACTGCCACATCCCTTAGTTCTTGTGTTGGCGGAGGACACAACGAACCATAGGGTAAGTAAGCACAATTTGATTTCTCAACTTACCATTAACCTGTTGACCACAACAAGGTCCTGGCAACAACATCGTCTCAGCATGGTTGCCTCTAACAATTTTGACATTAGAACTTGGATCTCTCATCGAAGAAGATTCCAATCCGTTGACTGATCCATTTTTATTTATATTATTTTATTAAAACAAACACATGACCGATGAACCAAAAATATAAGGATAGTCCAACAAATTTGCCAGCAGATAGGGGGAGGCTTTGGCATGGTGCAGGTTAATTTGGCTAACTCTTGTATTTATAGACATAAGTGTAGTCTAATATGAAAACCACCGCTAAGTGAAAAGTCTGCTGTGTTTAGCGTGCATCTCACCAGGGCTACCAGCTTGTCCTCGCCTTCTGTCGAAAGTTCCGCTTTCTTGCGTGGGATTTCCTTGGATATCGCCACATTTGGTGGTGTCGGAACGCCCATGCCCTCATTCTCAAGAAACTTCGCCTTCTTTCCTAGCACCTTCCTTTCTCGTCGGCTAGGAGCCCTCCCGGATTCACGGTGCCCGGGCTGCACGGATCTGTTTCCCCATACCGGCATGAGACCAGTTGCGCCCACATAATCAGCTTCCATTTCTCCCACATTTCCTGGTAGAGACAAAGGATATGGTTCTGACAAATAAACCTGTAGTACCTTCTCCTCTGCAGCTGAAGTTTCCTTCTACCTAGCTTTCCTCTTCCGTTTTTTTGGAAGAGTTAAGCACCACCATCACCAGTTACTCTCATTAAGGGAGTTTCTGTACTATTCTTTCTGGCTGACCACGCCGTAGACAGCCGGTCCAGGTTTTCCACTGAAGTGGAGAGCCTGTCTTCCACAGATTTCTTCATGGGGAACATATATCTGGTGAGGGCTCCAAAATCCGACCTAATTTCTCAAAGTCGCGGATGAATTCGAAGTCTGTCACTTCTTATCACTTGGAGAGTTACAATCCTTTGCTTTAATCTTCATGCGTTTTTAGACGTCCTTAGTGTAGTAGTAAATTACCCCAGACTCCCCCACTACGACAAGGTGAGTGTCCGAGAGGGAGAGCGTTGCCTGGACAGAAACAATAAAGAGGTTATCTCACAAAAGATTGCTGGCAGTGGTATACTGCCGGAATGCCCTAAGTACTTACAGGACCAGGGGAAGTGTTGTGGCCGGGATGATAATGAGTGACAACCAAGTGAACCAATCTAGTAAAACCTGTACCGGTGCTTGGGAGCACCCAGAGCATGTTTTGGTATCGGAGGAAATATCAAAAGATAGTTGCTCTTTTAGTTCTCTTATGTACATGCGAAGTAATTTCTGATGACTATTGATATTATCAAGTTAGGAGGGGTGATTTTAGCGGGTTAAAGGCTTTCGATGTCTTCTTAAAAAGGACAGGCTGACAGACAATGAATCTAAATTCATTTGCCAGATTATTACAAACGTTGCAAATTAAAAATCAAAGAGTTTTTGAATAATTTCTGAAAATCGAATTACCAGATCTGCTGACGTGTTGAAATACCACCTGAATGCTGACGTGCATTTAATTCACGTTATCGTACCCTTTTTACGCTGACGTGTATTGCGTACTTTCACATGAATTAATTATCGTTGACAACGACGCTATGGACCTAATCGATATTTGCTCTTACTATGGGGTCCGTTTAGGGAATCTAATCAGCGATTTGAGTACGCTGGATGACTTGCCTATCTGTAAATGGCCTGAAAAAGAAAGCATTACACCTGGGAGTGTCAGGGTAAATAATCAAAGTGTTGTTTGTCCATTTAATCTCATTCACTGAGTATGATACGATTAACAGCACTTGATTAATAAAATTAATGAGCCGAAATGTGGAACCTCCTGTTGTATGCGTCGGAGATAATAGTTACAGGGAAATGTGTAATTTTGAATGGGAAAACTGTCAATAAAAGGCGTAGTTAATGGAGTTTTTGTTTGAGCTAATGCGATTTGTCCAACTATTTTGAAAATTTTGATATCCTGACAAATACATATTTGCATTAAATGCTTAACAATGGCGGGACATAATGAGCTTTATTGAAATAATGTATATGGACTCTTTTGTGAAGCTCGGAGGAAAAAGTTAATATAAAATTTCAGTGGTATTGCTTCACCAGATATCCATGGAACTGGTGAACAGGAAGATCCTTCCATTCAGGTCTATCTAATATTTCTTGAACATACACATGCTTCGCCATCCAATTCGTATTTGGACTTTCATGCGGAAAGAAAGGTGTTCGGATTTTCATGTTGACTTGGTAGAGAAAAGGATGCCAGCGATGTAAAAGAACATTTTTCTGAACTAAACAAAACAAGCCGGAAAACTCGGAGCTACAGGTAAGAAACATTTTATGACTTTTTCATGTTTATTATGATAGCACGGGGGCACGAACTGCGACCATTAGTAAAGCCAGAAGACTTAATAACCTCTTTGTAATCGCGTTCTCATACGGTGCAAAGTTTGTATTAGTATTGGAACATGTAAAGAAGTCATCAAACCTAGATCAAGAAGGAGTGAGCTCATTTGCACTTTTAATTCTTTGGTACTTACCTTCATGAAAGAAGTGGTCTAACATCCTTCAAGGCCCTGATCTGATTCGATTGGCGCACCAACGATTATTATTGTAAAAGAACTGTGTTATCATCGCCCTAGTCCGAACTTCCATTTTTCAATCTACCAGCTTTAACGTTCAACCCGAATTCCTAAAGGTTCTTGTTTAAGTAACTATAATCTGCCTGGTCCTGCAACCCTTAGAAATCTTAGGAAGTAGAAGAGGCAAACCTCGCCAGACTAATATTCACCGGATTTGTCGCTAAGCACTCAGATTTCGAATCTTTAGAAATAGCTTCTATATCTTGGCGGCGGACTGATTTTTGGTTTATATTAAGTTGTTGAACATGAAATGGCCGATTTTGCAATCAAGTTCGTTCCGATTTTGCTGTATCAAACTACCACCAGTTGGCGCCGTTGGTGACCGATAACGAAGTTTAAATAGTCCTACATTTAATCAAGGAGTCATTTCAGTTTTGACCATCGTTGTGATAACAGTGAATAAAAAGGAAAAAAGGTTGAAAAAGAGCCAAGAACTTATATTTTTTCTGTATGAGTTCAAACTCGGTCATAAAGCAATGGAGGCGACCAGCAAGATTAACAGCGCAGAGCTGATACGGTGAGCGAACGAACCGAACGGCGCTGGTTCGAAAAACTCCGGTCAGGCGACATAAACCTTCAAAGTGAACCACGTCAACTGAACCACAATCCAGGACCATCGACTGACAACGACGAGCTGGGTTTGATAGTCGAATTGAACACACGTCAATCTGTGAGAGACATTGAAGAGAAACTAGGCGTACAATATTCGACAGTTTCCCGGCACTTGCAACAACTTGGGAAGACGAAAAAGCTCGACAAATGTGTTCCGCATGCCCTTACGCAGCAAAGCACTTCGCTTCGAGATGCTGATGAGCCACCGAAGCATATACCGAAACCGAGCGTCCATTCGACGAAGGCAATGGTGACACCTGGTGACACCTAGAGAAACGATAAGTGCACAGAAATACTGTGCCCAACTAGAGGAAATGCACCAAAAATTGAGTATTCAACGGTCGAGATTAGTCAAGAGATGATATGATATTCTTCATGACAATGCACGACCTCATGTATCCAGAACAATGGTTCAAAATTTGAACGAATCGCAGTATGAGACTCTGCCTCATTCACCATATTCACCGGACCTTTCGCCAACCGGCTACCACTTTTTTAAGCATTTGGATCATTTTTTGGCGGAAAAACAATTTAGGAATGAAGAGGCCATAAAAATTGCCTTTGACGAGTTTGTCAACACCCAAAAATTGGGTTTCTACGAAACTGGCATACATGCTCTTGTATCTCGCTGGGAGAAGTATTTTGAATCGACTGGCACCTATTTTGATTAATTAAATAAATTTTTGTAAGCTTTACAGTCGTTTAAATTTTAGTACCAAATCGGCCATTTCATGTGCAACCCAATAGAACGTCATTGCCGTCAAGAGTTTATCATTGGATTTTTGAATGTGTAAGTGCCCCTTTATGCAGGGGCTACCTAGAATGCCCATTTATTTCGACTTCAGGCGTAATTCAAGAGGTACACGCTGAAAATGTTGGACTTAAGGGGGTCATCCCGTGGGAAGACAATTTTCTTCACTTTCTTCTGGCAACTTCTCGATGAAAAGACTTGTCACGTGCCTGCTGACGACTCTATAATCATTGCCGCGATTTTAATGGTCATGTGGATGAAAAGGCAAATGGTAACAGGTGCGATGGGGAAAGGGATTCGGAGCGCGCAATGACGGTGGCGAGGGTATAATCGATTTTGCGGATACCCATGACATTGTACTTATGAATACATGGTTCATCAAACGATTGTCTCATCTTCCTACATTTTATAGTGGGAAGAGTAAAAAGCAATTCGACTATATTCTCATAAGACGCCAACATTTTACCACTGTCACTGATTGCAAAGTCGTTTCCTATGAGACCATCGCACCTCAACATCGGCCTTCGATTGCCGTCCTGCAAATTAAGCCACCGATAAAACAGTGTGAGGAGCGCACTGGCCCGCGACGCATTAAATGATGGCGATTTGGTAAGAAGAAACGATGTCAGTCATACGATTGCCGACCATTACGAATGTGGAAGAATCATGGAACCAAATGAAAGGCACGATCCACAAAGCGGCCTTTGCAACCCTCGGAGTTACCAAGCCGGGTAAGCGGTACATCAACCGAGATACTTGGCTTTGGAACGGTGACGTGGAAATGAAGGTCCGTGAAAAGAAATGCCTCTACCACAAATTTCCCGACGATAAAACGCCTGCTAATTGGCAAATTTATAAGAATGCCAACCGGGAAGCAAAGAAAGCGGTCGCTGTCACCCGAGCGAACCATTTCAAAAATCTTTATGATAAACTGGACACTCGGGATGGCGAGAGAGATCTGTATCGACTTGCGAAAAGTCGTAACAAACGCACACAGGATACCGAACACTTCTGCTGCGTTAATGACAAGAATGGTACTTTGCTTACCAACCATCGACCCGCAACGGATAAATGGCGAGAATACTTCGAGCAGATTTCAACTGAAGAATTTTTCATCCTCCACTTCCACAATCATTGCCGACATTTGGAGCAGTTCCGCCTGTCAGCGCAACTGGTGCTCAGAGATGGCGGCGAGGAAGATGGGGCGGCAACCTTATCGGCCAAACCAAAACCAAGTGGCCGAGGAGAACCTCCATAGTGGTGGCACCGGGAGACGCTGTAATGACTTTGGTTTGCCGGCCGTGATTCTGTAGGCGAATGCTCCAAAGGCCTAATCAGGGCGATCAGACCCGAGTCTGTACGGGGACTCATCTGAAGTGGAAAATTGGCCACGAAACCTTACCAGGGGTATACTGGTACCATGGGAACCGGGAAAGCCCCTGGACTCACATACTTCGGGTGAACTCCTGTTGTATGTGAGCACAGCTCGGTTATTTGCGGTTGACCCCCCTAGTGGGAGTTTCATGGTGGTTGTGGTTATGCTCAAACTAGAAGAGACCTTCGGGCCTCGACGTGGTGTTGCGTATCAACACGGGTGCCGTACTCCATAATTCGGTAGAGATTTAGGTAATTCTTGCATCCACCAGTATGAATGCTAAGCCATGCACTTGGTACAGACTGGTACCGTTGTTGCTTGTCTCAGCGGGGCTCACAAAATCAATCCGTGTCTTAAGAGGACCGTAGGATTAAGTCTCACGACAGGTGCCTACGTAAAACACCATGGGCTTCACTGTCAGTGCAGAGCGGTAGTTAGCTGATGAAAGGTTCCGTTGCGGTTCTCCGCCTCGGGCTGATTCCAGTTAACCGGTTGGGGAGTTCCGTGCCCACGTACTCGAGGAAGGCGATCGGAGCCGAGTCTGCAAGGGACTCATCTGAAGTGGCTCTGCCACGAAGCCTTACCGGAGGTTATCTGGTACCATGGGAACCAGGATGGCCCTCTGAGAGCATATGCTCCAGGAGAATTCCTGGAGGAATTCTCGGCCCGGTTATTTGCGGTTGGCCCCTAGTGGGAGTTTCATGGTGGTTGTGGTTATGCCTACATCGCGGGCAGAGCTCCTCAGAGCTCGAGCGTGGAGTTGCGCTGTGCAACTCGACGGCCGTACTCCTTAGTTGCGGCAGAGGTGTTAGATAGGCCACGCGTCCACTGGTATGTGTGTTGAGCCTACACTGAGCATAAACCATGATCGCTGTGCTTGCATGGCGGGGCTCTGATTGTGATCCCAAAATCAATCCGTGTCCGGATTGCCTTCACGGCAGGTACTCACGTTAAACCCCCCAGGACTTTCATGTCAGCGCAACTGAAGTCGAGGAGGCAATAAAACAAATGAAGTCGGGGAAAGGAACAGGACCTGACGACATCGCATCTGAGCTCTGGAAAGCGAAGAGCTGGGACCCAACACTGTGGCTCAGTGAATTCTTTAACCAGGTTATTCAGGAAGGAAGAACACCATCTGACTGGCAAGAAAGTACCACAGTTCCAATATGGTCCAGCAGAATGTTCAAATTACCATCCGATCCGGTTACTTTCCCATACCATGAAGATTTTCGAACGCATTCTTGACAACCGTATTTGCGAAATCGTTGAAATAACCGTGAATCAAGCCAGATTTGTGAAGAACTGTGGAACTACTGACGCAATACACGCTGCGCGGTTACTCATGGAGAAACACCGTGAGAAGCATCGCCTTCTTTACATTGCCTTTCTGGATCTAGAGAAAACGTTTGACCGTCTGCCACACGAACACATTTGGAATGCTCTACGACAACACTTAGTACTAGAAGACCGTAGGCTGGGTTTAATTGCTGAACCACGATCTGAAAAGTAAAGTTTGAAGTGTGGCGGGTGTATCAAAACCCCTTCGTGTCTCTGTTGGTGTTCGTCAAGGAAGCGCCCTCTCACCACTCCTCTTTGTTCTTGTTATGGACACCGTCACACAGGATATCCAACGTCCAGCGCCTTATACACTGCTTTATGCAGATGATATTTTCTTAGCATCTGATAGCAAGAATGATCTCGAGGAACTGGTTCAAAAATGGAATGATTACCTCGGCCACGGTCTCATATTGAACTTAAACAAAATTAAATTTTTGATGACCGATCCCCATGAAACAGGCACAATCATTGTCAGTGGTAGTGATCTGCCCAATGGAGAACTGCGTTATGAAATTGCTTCACGCATTAAAGCAATCTGGATGAAAGGGCGTTCCGCAACTGGTGTTCTTTGTGATCGACATATCAACGAAGGTCTCACATCTAAAATTTACCGCAATGTCATCCGTCCAGTTGCTCTCTATGGTTCTGAGTGTTGGCCGACTATAAAAGACAATGAACGGCGTCTTGCGGTAATGGAGACGAAGATGCTACGTTGGACTAGTGGCGTTACACGTTTAGATCACATCCGAAATGAGGATATCCGCGATCATTATGGGGTTGCACCGATCGTGGAAAAGTTCCGAGGGAGAAGTCTTCGATGGTATGGTCACGCAATTCGTGCCAACGATAATTCACTTGACAAAATTGGTCTGCACATTAAAGTCGATGGCAAACGACGAAAAGGCAGACCTAAACAACGGTGGCTTGATACGCTAGATGGAGATTTGAAAGCCTCGAGATTGCACCCAGATCAGGCATTCGATAGAGCCAAATGGCGAACCGGATCACGACGAGCCGACCCCGCTTTTAAACGGGGCAAAGGCTGAAGAAAAAGGAAAGGAAAGGAATTTAGAAATTTTTTGTGAAAGACTGGATAATGGTACAAATACGAATTTTTCACCATGTATTTAGTAATATCTTGAGCATACGTAGTAATTTTTCGAGACCATCGATTATTGAAGAGCAACTTATACATCCACCTCCAAAAAAAGGTGTTTTCCTGCTACAACGCTAGAGGGCGCTGCGATCATCTTAAAGCAAAAATGTAAACGGCATTTTAACGTGCAAACTTAACAACAGTCCGCTAACCAAGATTATTACAAAATATTGAAAGCTAAATTTTTGGTTCCTTGTTAAACTTCTTTTTGTAAATTTTGGTGTTTTTCAAGGCTTCTTTAATGAATAAAAAAACAAAAATACGGAATGAATCGCAATTATTCTAGCTTGCGGACAGTAGAAATATGTTCTGAATAAGTCCTGAAAATTTCAAATAATTTCATTGGATAGATTTTGGGCTATGGTAGCAGCAGATTTTCAACATGCAGTTTCGAGGAAAACGCATTTAAAAAGTAGGATGCAATTTTTAACCATAAAATCTTAACTGGCATACCTAGTCCACAAACCTTAGGTTTCTTCGAGAAGCACATGTAAAGCCTTAACCTCAATTCTTACGATACGCACTTTATTACGGCGATCGACATAAATCTGGCATGTGAAATTTTACCTGTTTAACACTGTAATTTCCGAATATCAAAAGATCACTTTACCCCCACTTTCCCTCGACCGCAGTACCTCGATGGCGGACAACTTGGCCACCGTGGCATCTAATGCTACACGTGTTTTAGATTTAAAAGGAAATGTCCAAGCGAAGTACCACTCTACCAAGGACACCAATAACAAAATCGAAGAAGGATGAATTGAAAGCAGAAGCTGGACGAGAAAAACAGCAACAACACCGAACGCACATATTCAAGAGGAGCAGCAGCAGGAGGTACTCCAGGACCAGGAAAAAGACCCATTCAGAAGAAGTTCGTTAACTTTGAGATCTTCTCCAATGCCAAACATCAAAAAAGATAAAACGGAGGGAAAATCAACGAATGCCAAATGTGAAAAACGATTTAAAGTAGTAATCTGGTTAGGAATCATAGAGAGCAGAGCCCTAAAGCAGAGGAATTACCCTTCACACAGTTTAGTGCAAAAATAGTGGAGCTATCTGAGTTCATCAAGGACAAGCCATAAAAAATATGGTGAGAGCTATTAGAGTGCTCTACAACAAATCGCAGCAGAAGGAACGAAATTCCAAGGGCAAGTCGAAATCTGTTGCCCCAACGGTGTCAAAGGCGACCCAAGTAACACCTAATCGTATAGCAATCAACCTGCCACCAAACAAGAGAGTGCGGGAAAGAGATGTGGATCCTCTGGGAAATCAGCAGGCGCCCAAGAGGAAAAAGGCCATACAAATAGTTTCGAAAAACGGAACTAAAAGCACCGAAGAGAGGAGGTTCCCCAAGTTCGAGCTCCGGGAATCGACTCGACAAAATCCAAGGGGAATAAAAACGGTGGATGGACCAAGGTAGTTAAGAAAAAGGCAAAAGTGAGGAAGGACCCAAAAGGGTGACCTCCTATTGGAGCTAAAACTTAGGTTAAGAACTCACTTGGGGAGAATGTTACAGTACGAACCCAAGAACATGAGGTCTGTATACAGTGCAAGGATCTCGATGAAGTTCTCCAAAGGAGAAATTTGCACTGCCTTGATGGTCCAATTCAAGTTAAAGTTACAGTTCAAGTTGGACGAACTTGCCGAAGAATCCATTGTGAGTTTGCGGAAAGCCCATGGCAATACTCAAACGGCCACATTACGATTGCAAGAGGAGGCAGCACAGAAGTTATTGGCGGCCGGAAAGGTTCGAACCGGATGGGAGAGCAGATTTCTCTAAAGCGGTGCTTCAAGTGCCCCGCTTTTGGTCGTTTCGCGAGGGCATGCACCAGCGACATTGATCGGTCCATCATTAGCGAACCCTATAGAAACTGTCATGGTAGAGCGGCGATATGGGCATGCGGTCAACAAGCCATACAATGTACTGGGGGTCAGACATACTGCGGCTTTTTATTGGCGAAAATAAACGGGGTATATGTGTACAGCTGTCACGCCCCACCAAGCCTGACACTGCCTGAATTCTAGGAAATGCTTGAAAGTCTTGTTCTCGACGCAAGGGGTTGTAGTCCAAGGGTGATTGAGGAAGTGCTCATTCCCCAGTAGAATACCAAACTACTGGTGGAATACTGAACTGGCCAGCCTTCGATCAGCCTGTCACCGAGTCAGAAGAGCGGCTCTGAGAGCGGTAGGCAGAATCGACCAAGGGCAAAGGAAGCCCGCAAAACCCTCAAGCTCGCCATCCAACGGAGCAAGAGGCAATGCTTTAGGGAGCTCTGAAGCGGACGTAAACCCGTGAGGGAGCGCCTATAGAATCGTGATGGGGCGATTCAGAGGCCGATCATCTCCGCAGATCACGTGCGCTTCACTCCTGTTAAAATTTATCCAGGGGTTATTTCCCCAGCAAGGGGAAGACATAGACAGCTTCCAGCGACCTCTGAATGTGACGGCAGTACCCCCAGTCACCAATGACGAGTTGCTGGAGATATGCGCTAGGATAGGATATAACAAAGCTCCGGGTCTGGATGGCGTGCCGAATATGGCCCTTAAGCTTGCCGTGAAATTCAGACCGGACATGTTGGCTGAGTTGTTCGAAACGTGCATGTTCGAGGGGATATTTCCTGCATCATGGAATTGACAGAAGTTAGTGCTACTGCCTAAGGCTGGTAAACCTCCAGGTGAGCCAAACTCCTATAGACCTATTTGTCTTTTGGACACTGTGGGCAAAATGCTGGAGCGAGTAATCTATAATAGGTTACCCCCGGTTGTTGAGAACCAAGGAGGTGTCTCAAATCGGCTGTATGGGTTCCGTAAAGCCAAATCAACCACTGATGACATAAAAATGGTTACTGGCTAGGCCGAAAATGCAATCCACGGAAAGGGCAGTACTAGCAAATATTACGTGCTAGTTACCCTGGATGTGGGAAATGCATTCAATTCGACCAATATCCTATTTACAAGAATGGAAGTTTTGGTATGACACTGATGACGGACCCCAGGAGAACGTTATATCTGCGGATGTCCCACAGGGCTCCGTACTGGACCACTGATGTAGAACATTATCTACAACGATGTACTTAATCTTCCCCTTCCGGAAGAAGCCGACAATATAGCGCTGGTTGTGGTCGCAAAGCACCTCAAAGATGCTGAGTTATACTCATGCGAAGCGATCAGTGCTGTTAAGGGTTGGCTAGAGAGTTCTGGTCTGACAATTGCAGATGAAAAGCGGAAGCGGTCCTCATCACCAAGCGCCGACGAATATATATATAATGTGTAGTCTATCTCTCCTTTATCGCAGACGACGAACGCCGAAAGGGAGATATCTCTAAATAGATGGCAAGAGCATTGGGAACACTCGGGATAGGGTCGGTGAACACACAGGCTCATCCCTGTCATCAAGGAGTGGTTGGAGAGACGGCGCGGTGAGATTAATTATATATAATCTTACTCAGTTTCTCACGGGGCATGGAGATATCGCCAGTACCTGTTCACGTTTAAACTAGATACCTCGCCCGATTGTCCAAACTGGAGTCCCAGAGGACCCAGAGCATGTATTCCTCCACTATCCAAGGTTTGTGGAGGAAAGAAAGAACATAGAGGAGACTCTAGAAGAGTTGCTCGTATCAAAGAATCTGGTCCGAAGAATGTTAACATGTCAGGAAGACTGGGATGCGATCGACTCCAACTCTAGAGCAAACTGCGAAAGGCAGAAGAGACCAGAAAAGCGCGGTTACGTACGCCGCGTAGAGACGAAAGGGGACCAAGCTCAAATGAGCTGACGTCCTCCGTGATGTAATACCGTACAGTGGGCGAAGTCGGGGGTGGTTTTAGTGGGTAAGAATCCAACACGCTGGCGCGTCTAGGCCAGTGTCATTTGAGGATTTCCACCTTCTCAAAAAAAAAACTACTGCAGTTTCGGAGTCCGCTTATCTGTAAACCCTGGAAAGTTGATATATTTCCTTGGGAAAAGAAGCTTGTCGGACATTGTCCCTGTCTGCGTCAATGGGCAGAACATTGAAACCCAACATTTTCTTTGGACTGCTATATGGGAGCAATCATCCATTGAAGGTGACCACCCCTGTTACTTGAAAACTTAAAGCTTTTGTTAAAACCAGTCTGCATCGTTTCACAGGAGTCCTCTGACCTAAGGTAATAACAATGTAGACAGGTGAAAAAGAAGGGATCTTTCCATTATTCCTTCATAAATGCTCCTTACTGGGGTGCGACTGAAAATTCAAATTATACCATGAAAATGTTTACAGGCAGTCATCCCCAAGAACCATTATTACATCTACTTCATTTAATTCCACTTACTTTTCCCTATTAAAGCGTTATTGGAATTGTTTCTTTCAGTATTTACTACGTCTCCAACTGGTAGCAGTACCAGTTTCCGATGATCCTCAGTCATAATTGAGTGCAATCAATAAAAAAGTCCAATCGGCCCAAACTTTTCTCCAATTTCCCACCGCCTTCAATAATATTTTTTCATCATATCTGTCTCAATACATCGGTACGAGTCCAATTGAAAATGTAATTTATAAATGTCGAATTATAAAACAGAGCACCTGTCGTGGCGCTGCCAACTTCCCACTATGACGCCGGGTCCGTAAAAGATACAAGCGACACTGAGGAAAACTTACGTAAAACTTTGAATCAATTTATCACCTCATACTCCTGTCGCAACCGAGCTCTGAAGAACTTCTTCCTGCCAATAATTTTCCCAAGGAAAATTGTCACCGCTCAACAGGTGCCTGTGTATATGTATGAAAGTAGCTTTCCGTCTTCTTTGACTGCTTGCTTACGGTGACTGCCAAGATGATTTATGGACGCGGTTTAGATACTTTTTCGCTTTTTTGAAAAGATATATCCAGCAAAAGAATAGATACATTTTTTTAGGATTGTCATTGTTGGGCGTACTACTGTTTCCTTCATCCTGGATTACATTGATTAGCATAGACTCCGCGAAGATTGGACGCAACAAATTCCTTTATGGAAAATGTTTCTAAGGAAGTGAAAATGCCAAGACACCCAATATAAATTCTATTGCTGGGAATATTGGAGTGAAATTTATTACTTGTAATTTTTTTCAGTGGAAATGTAACACAAGCTTAATTGCATTTGAAGGGAAAATGGCTATAAGGAGGTGTGCGGTTACCGAATAAATATAATTGGATTGCCAGTGAGATGACGATAGAGTGCTAGCTACTCAGGATTTGGACAAGGTTCAATGTCCTCTACAATTTTTCTTCAGGACGTGACGTTACTGGAATCATTTTCAGATATTGAAATATTGCAGAATCAGTTTCAGTTTCAGATTTTGGAGTCGTGTTCTGAATGTGCTGCACAATAGGAGGGGGGAGGGGGCGGGATCAACAAGAATTTCGAAAGAGATAATTAGGTGATGGTGGTTCGCCTTCGCTCATGTGTAGCATTCACCAGGCACTGAATTGAAGACCTTCAAATCCCAAGTTCATCACAGACCACTTACATGATTCAGTTACCGCTCGGAGGGGTTATCTTACTGATAGGAAGAAAGATATCTTGGACGGTGTACCGGGAATATTAATGAGTCGTGGAGCCCATCGAAAGTGTTCTTTCCTCTGACACAGTGCAAGTTGTCCAGGACGAGTGGTGGCAAGCGTAACGCCCTCATATACCGATAACGTGACAAATTTTTGGAAGTTCATCGCGATGTGCGAGTGACAAACGACTTCTCCTTATTATTTCACCCATAACATCCAACGATCCTGGCGTTTCACAACCGTTTCAAAGCCGATCACGAGCAACTTGCCTCATGCAACACGGTCTACAATGTAACACGTATTAGAACCTCGGAACAAAGCTCTCTACCTCATGGTTGGCGGGGAATGAAGTAGCTAAAATTGGAAATCAAAAAATATCATGGAAGCTGGATCGACTGGATTTCGTTCTGCTGCGGTGACCACATATGAGGAGTTTAAATCTCACTCTCCTCTCCCTCTCTCTGCTTTTTATCGATCTCTAGAAGTCTGTCAACAACTTCAACTGGGAATGTATCTTAAATGCTCTCCTAGGAAGGGTACTCTGCGAAAACCTTACTGTTCCTTTTTTTTGAAAGGCAGGTGAATGCGTTTACGCACAGAGTGTTGGACTTCCGTAACAGTAGGCAGTCGAACTGCCAACTAAACACCTCCCTATCATCAGAGAACTAGCCTGAAACCGTTTGGCACATTACTTCGCGCTAGATCTCCCGCTCTTCCGGCTTTGGGAGCCTTCAAGTCAAGAAATTCCTTTCACCAACAGGAAGGAAGGGGAGGAAGGGGGTTGTCAGTCCAAGAAACCCCATATCGTCCGATCGCTCCGCCAGTCGAGTTCCATCTTCTTCATTTCCAATCCTGTGCAAGTAAAACTGAAGCAGACGGCACTCGCAAAGCTTCCCGCCTCTGCACTTGAACAAAGCGCTTACGATGCACCACCTTGTCAAGGGCAGCAGCCCATACCTCTGCGCCATAGAGCAGAACCCACTGCGTTGCTCCCATAAGGAGACGTCTCCTAGTAGATATAGGGACCCCAACATTCGCCATTAGCCAAACACAATGCCGCGACTCCAACTGAATCCCTGTCCGCTGCCGCTTTGATTTGCTCGAAGAAGCTCATCTTCGAGTCGAGCATTAAACCAAAGCTTTGACTCTTTAGCCAACTCGCTGATCGATATGGTAGGGAGGGTCGGGATTCTCAAGTGCCACAACGTCGTCTGCATAACCGACCAGGCACGAATCATCGAGCATATCGAGTCTCAGCAGATGGATGGATCCTTGTGCTACTCCTCACGTAATTTCTATCCTCCTTTGGGCCTCGAGCGTCTCATAGAGCAGGGAGCGGTCTTTCAGATAATCCCTCAATATCCGCAAGAGATAGCTTGGCACGTGAAACGAATTTTCTAATGTGTCTAGCATGTCTGTCCATCTTACGGAATTGAAGGCATTTCTAGCATCAGCTGTTATGAGCACTATCCGTCGAGATCGGCGGCTGTGTGCCTCGGCTCGATGAACCGCATCTACGGCCTCCATAATAGCATCCACTCTGGATCTTCCTGTTTTGAACCAGAACTGCGGGTCCTCATTCACATCGTTGACAAGCCGCGAGCTTTACTTTTATTTCCAGTGCTGCGGAGTCTCCTTTTTGCTGATCTACATTATGCCTTTACAGCACATGCCTCCTCGTTGGCGTGCAAACGTTGTGCCAAACGGCGGAGCTTATGGCACCCGCTCCTCCTACATAGAAGGCTTGTCACGCCTGGTGCCCCTTCGGAACATGGAATCCTATTGTTAGTGACTATTTTGGGGCAGTCGACATTATTGTCGACGAGCGCATATTCCAAAAATCGATTTCTGTCCTTGTACGGTAGCACTATAGCAGCTGTTCGTTCCTCTTTCCTCAAACAAACTTCAGGCCGTCTCGGGCGGAGCTTGAGGTTGCTATTCCACAAACATGATTCCCTTCCAAATGCTTTTAATTACAAGTAGAAAATGCTTTGAAATTTATTAATCCTCAACTCATAGAGCAATCACTATCTGACTGGTGTATGAACTACATCGAAGGATCATACAGTGGATTGCACGATAGGCCGATATCGAGTACAGCTTTCTGAGAGCCAACCTATCTTCCTTTGCGGTTGGTATGCGAGTCCCTAGAAGCCAAGCCTCTCGTCTACCAAGACCGTTAGTGGGCGGTGGAAGCCACATTTCATACGAGGTGACCCTACAATAAACAAAACGCTACACATTTAGACCGAGGGGCCGAAAAACACCTCCCCTACTCTAGGGTGTTATACGAACCGTGCCCAATGGATAGTTTGCCGTCAGTGGTGACTGTATTCGAGCGGAGCTTCACTGATACTAGTTATCTCAGTCAGTGAGCCTGAAATTACCATGCTACGGTAGGCCATGATACAGCAGGCGTCCTAACCCGCATACTCGTGGGCTCCAATTGAGTACACCTTTAATAAAGGAAAATATTAAAAACAACAAACAAGCAGGACCACGTACCGCACACAAACTGGACCAACCACACCGGTGACTACAGCGAAGAAAGGAGAAGTTTGGGCGGTCTAGTAGTGGAGCCAAAGTTAACATTGATCTATTGCGAATACTACAACTGATAAAGGTCTTTGCTCAAAAGGCAGGGGCGAACAAAGGTACGTCTGGCGTGAACATATTACACATCAAGAAAGTGAACGACCTCAATAGAGAAGGTACCAAATGGTACTTGTACTATCTGAGGGAAGACCTGAAACCTGGAGAGTTCATCCAGAAGACTCAGGAAAGACCTAAGCATTCAGTATCAGAGCCTAGGTTGCGGAAGCGGCGGATATCAGCCGTAAGATAATGTGTAATGTGATAAAGAATGTTTGACTAACAATTCTACGAAAGTAGTCCCGGAGTAACTACTCAGGATCAGAAAATAATTGAGGACGGATGGAATATGGACTTTGTATTTACCGGCATAAGCCTTCGGCCAGATCTTATACTGGTAGCCTGTGCACAGAGGCTGGCTTAGAAAAACAGTTCCTAAACTGTCAGGATGGAAGAGAACAGAACTGTCGAATGTGCTGGGAATGATATACCAGGGCCACACATTTTGATGGTTTATATTCCCAAAGCCGCAGCGATTGAGACGGGGAAGCTTCTACGCCTCATCACTCAAAACATGGACCTCTACACAGCTTTCCCCAAAGCAATCGCGGGGTCCATAGAGGCTGAAAATGAAATGCCAGGTCAAAGGAGGATGACAATACCCGGACTTTGGAGAAGAACACCAAGCACTAGCAGAGCCGATATTCAACACTAAAGAAATCTAGGTCCACCATGCAATGCTGCATCTGCAGTAATTATAAGGGCAAGCTCCAAGAATAACATTGGAATAATGCTGGCTCAAGAAACCTGGGTGTAATCGAGGCAGATGCGCGGTCTGCAAGAAGAAAGTATCTAGGTAATTTGAAATTCCTCTTGTGAAATACCAGGAGCTAATATCATTCTCAAAAGACAATTAAGTTACATATGTCCTCCAGAGTTTCCAACTGGAGACCTCGTGGCTGTCCAAATACCATTGGAAGCCGGGGAAGAACTCGAGAGGCGTTACCACTTCCTCTCAGCTACGATGCCAACGCCCACCATAAGGTCTGGGGAAGCAGCAACATTAACCTGGGAGATGAGGTTCTGTAATTCATCCTCAGTAATAAGTTCGAAATTCATAATACAGGGGACCCCCCAACATTACATATAATTCTAGGGAATACTTTGATGAGCGGCTTGGTAAAAAATTGAAAAGTTTTGAGTCCTCTACGTCAGATCATAGAATAATCAGATTCGACATTGAGAACAACCCGGAAGTAAATAGAATAATGAGGAAACCTAGGAGAACAGGCTGAGGCTCCTACAAAAAACACCTGAGTGATAACATGGCTCATCTACAGGTGAGTGAGGACATCAGGAGTGAAATAGTCGTCTTCGGCGCATATGAGGTCACCTGTCCTACTAAAACAGTGAAGGCATCAAGAAAACTCTCCAATGGGGCAATCAAACCGGGGACCGGAAGAGGCACAAAAGAGCACTGCCGTCGTATAGCAACGCGATCAGGGAAGCAAAACGAAATAGCTTCAAGGAATTCTGAGAAAGGATAAAACACACCACAGAGCGCGTAATCTATATAAAGTTATAGCCAAATACAAGACTATATCTTCTGCCTGTCTAAAGAAAGAGAATGAGGAGGGCGAGTTACAACTGCTTCTCAGAACTCATTTGTCAAAGTCCTACTCCATAGCGGAAAGCAGTAGCATTTTACCTGACACCCCAACAAGGGGGAAAAGAAGGGAGAAGGTGAATTGGAAATTATCAAGAGAGGTATGTTCGGAAGTAAAATGGGCAGTGGTAACTTTAAACCATTGAACTCATTCGGAGTAGATATAATTCTTGGATATCAGAGGAGCGTTTGATCGCAGAAAGGAGTTGAAACACTCCTGTTTTCTGTATGGGCAGAATGTTACTGAGTAGGCAAACAGAAGTGCCTTCTATTATCATGAACACTGCTCAAGGTTGTCCACATGGTGGGGTATTAACGCCATTAATTTGGAGCATGGCAGTTGAAGAAATCCCAGGAGAGCCACACAGGTCGAGAGTTACGCTGACGAGTAACGAAAGTCAAATATTTGGGAATCACACTAGACTAACCTGGAAAATATTTCGGAAGATATAAAAGCTCTGATGGTTTGCAGGTGCAGGGAAAAGATGGGGATGCACCCCGAAAATACTGCACTGGATATACACTGCAATAGTAAGGCCAATGATTTCCTATGGGGCGGTAATCTGGGCAGACGGAACG
Organism: Hermetia illucens; assembly: GCF_905115235.1. Classification (NCBI taxonomy): domain Eukaryota; kingdom Metazoa; phylum Arthropoda; class Insecta; order Diptera; family Stratiomyidae; genus Hermetia; species Hermetia illucens. The sequence goes on from NC_051852.1 coordinate 118,773,449, forward strand.
CAACTCAGCACAAAGCCAGCGAGTTACACAAACTTGAAAGACTGACTTTTGTATGTTTCAGTGGGGTAATAAGTAGGTCTCCTTTGTTCTGTCTCTATATCTAGTTGAAAAAGCCCACGAACCCTCTTCCGCGTCCAACCGAACCGAAGGGCGAACAACCGCTCGCATCGCAGCGATGATGCGTTTCAACGCAAGTTGTGTAAAACCATGTAAAAATGTGGCGCTGGACAAAATAGTGCTTGTTGACTAATTGCTTCAAGCTTTTCAAGAAGAATTCATAAAACTATGAACGAACGATACGAATTAATTAATGTAAAAGATAGGTACGCATTGAAAGACAGTTGTCTGAGATCCCCAACGATTCCGAATATATTCATTGGGAAGTGAATAAGGATGACGATAGTAAGCATATGTCGGGTATGATTGGAAAAATTAGACTCTTTTAAAGCGACGTCGTTCACTGTAGAATAGCTTAAAATTTGATTTTTCAAATTACCTATGGATCAGATCGGTGGGTGTCAAAGTTCTGGTATTGGCCTTCCTGGTCTTGAGGACTCCATTACTCGAGACATCAAAAGTACGACTTCGTATGAAACACCTCATGTCAGCCAGTGGTCCCACTTTGCCCATCTTTGTCATGACACTCGGTCAAAGTACTTATAAAGCCTAGTTGGGAGGGCGGAAGTGAGTGTTGGACATGTCAAAAGGAAGTATACGGTTGCATTGAGGCTAACTATCAAATCTGTAAAACCCGATTCTGTCAAAAAGCCACAAAACGAAGAACTGCATGGGAATGCCCTACTTACCCCTAGAGATCTCCTTCATCAGCACATACAGACACAGGCAAGGAGGGCACTGTTTAGAAAGTCTGGGAGCACCAGTGGGACGGGTAGCTGTTCAAGGGATAGGAAAATTGCGGACGCTTGGCAAATTACCAAAGGATAGGATAACATGAGGTTTCACTGTGATAAGAAGTTTGAAACACGGAGAGTCCGTGGTATTGAAATACGACTTAAAATAGCAACTGATTACCTAGTGCACTTCCGGATCCCTTACGGCAGAGGGAGCAGGCGCGGAGTCGTTGGTCTAAGGAATATGCACATTCAACAAATAGGTAAACACACCGGTATATTTCAGGTGGAAATATACACCATAGACAGATGTGCTTCCTTCAACCTCGAATGTCTCCCAAGACAGAAAATTACTATTATAACCGACTAGAAAGATTATTTGAACCTCACCAAGAAGAGTTTCCGGATCGTAATGGGAATACTCACTGGTCAAATCAGGTTAAACTGTCACCTGTGGAGGCTAGGGGTATCTATAGACACTGTCTATAGATTCTTGGACAAGGTAGGTTCAAGCACCTAGGAGAATACTTAGTACCATATGCCAAATTGAAACACTGGCTTCATTCACCTTTTTGAGCTCCTGATGTTTGGCTCATCTCCAAAATGTCAGTCCCAGTCAATCACACTTTCTGAAGTGCGGTGGTGTCAGCATTAAACTTGAACAAGGTATCGAGTAACTATTGTGTTGCTCTATGCAGGAAACACGAATTCCATGAAAATATGCATATCGTTCTTGCTTTTTCTTAACCATGCGGTTCGTCCATTACATTTACTTTGTGGCTTTTTGACAGAATCGGGCTTTACAGATTTGATAGTTAGCCCCAAGCCAACCATATAGTTCCTTTTGACACGTCCAACACTCGCTCGCGAACTCCCAACTAGGGTGTATAAGTACTTTGACCATGGGAAGTGGGACCACTGGTTGACATGAGGTGTTTCATACGAAGTCGTAACGGAGTCTGCAAGACCAGGAAGGTCAATTGTTCGCTCCTCGGTTCGGTTGGACGCGGAAGAGGGTTCGTGGGCTTTTTTAACTAAATATAGATACAAAACAAAGGAGACCTAACCTACCTGTTAATTCCACTATTCCTTAAAAAAAGCACAGATAAAGAGATAGTAACCAGATTAAATCATTGTGCAATAGATTGAGATCGTATCTTCAATTAGAAGTTTCTTCCACTCAAAAATATCATAAAATGAGGGAACTGCATTGAAGTGAATGAGAAACCGTTCCGAAAAATTACATAGAACGCGAGAAAAAACATAAAACCTTTTCAAGTTTGATTCATCTTCCTTCCGGTGTCCAACTTGTTTAACTTTCAACTTGTAAAAAAAGGAACTGGATCGATGATTGGGGTCCTATTAATCTATAGCTTAAACTGCCCATGTAAATTCAATTTGTTATACAAACTTTCGCTGTACAACCTAAAGGTGGGAGCCTAACGCCAAACTTCTACACAATTCGAAAGTCTTCCTCTTCCTGGTATCGAAGTTCCTCGAGCTCTTTAGCAAAATATCACAATCTCACGTCCTTGCGTGAATACTTCCAAAGGGACTCGAAGGCACTTGCCTGGGAATTTCCTAGTACTTTGAAAGTTCGTCCTTAATTCGATTTCATTGCTATTGTTTCTCAGTTTATTGCTGATAGCAGTTTGAGCTCTTGGCAAATATGACGTCACGGGGTATTCCGGTGTGCCTCTGTTATTTACTGTTTTGCACGAGTTCAAGCTGACATTGTTGTGGAAACGGATTCATCCTTGGAGCGAAATGCTGCCTGGAGCGGCACATGAGAATGTATTTCCCGAGCAAGTTCTCGCTACCACTTCCGCCTCCAATCATGTCATATAATGGGCCTTCAATCAAAGTTTGTAATCGTCATATGCAATTAAAACGTAATTTCCATTCATTTGTCGGTTGGTTCTGCCTCTGGTGGAACATATGTCCTTCTCGCAGATAATTTTCTGAGAATAGGAAGCATAATGGCTCAATAGGAGGCAGTGAATGATGAAATTACTAAGCAATGTTGTCACAAATTGCTTTTGCAGGTTCGTCCCTTTCAGCATGGATAGCAGTATCCTCATCCAGACCAAGGGAAAAGTAAAGGAAACATTCTCCAATGAAAGGATAAAAATTGAAATACCAATTACAGCTCGGGTAGCTTTATTGATCGCCATCAACGATGCCGGTTAAGGGACTGGATGGAAAAATGGCCTCGATTTCCGACACCTCAGCTTCACTGGGAATAGCTTAAGTTATCAAATCGAGTGGTGATGGTTGATGTGCTCTTGCTTTGATAGGAGCACGTGTTGAAAATGATTATTCGCCCAGGATGTCTTGAAGCGAATTAAGTAGCCATTTCTCAACGACGGAATTTTGTGGAAGGATCAAATGTATGTGAATAGAAGAAAAGATTCACAGGAATACATGGATGTAGTATCAATGCAAGGGAGCTGCTGGATACCTTGGTAAATTTCGATGAGTTCACTAGAAAATTGTCATTTTTTGAAAAAGTTATAGATAAGTAAAGAGCAATTGATGGTGTAAGAGCTTTAGTAGATACGGTGTTTCTCCATGCAGGTTCCGCTTTTATTGAACCGCGCGAGCTTATAGGGTCATGTCGACTGTGAACAAGATTTGACAGCCATATACATATGCGTATTTACCTCCGTTTATTCTTTTGTTTACGTGATTAGGCTAATTGAAACCTCTTATGTGCTAACATGTTGTACGAAATCATTATGCTGTAATGGCTAACAATTAGCTCCGCACCTTCGGGTCCCAGATTTCATATTGCGTCTTGCCCTGAAATAGGTTTGGCGTTCCTAACAATTCATTCAGCAATATGTTCGAAGGATGAACAATAGAAACCCGAACTCCGCCATGCTATTAACATAGTATGCTGGCCCCAGGTAAAGGAGGAGGGTTTGAGGCAACGTACTTTGTACTATCCTCAGTAAAACAAAAATAAAATGCTGAGAACAGAGAAAGAGATAAATAGAGTATAGTTGGGGTTATTCCACTATGCTAAATCCTACCTGCTCTCTCTTGATAACAGGTCCCGCAAAAGACTGACCAAGAAAATTGATCCAATATCAATAGAAACGAAATGATCGGATCGAGTGACAAGCCTCGGAAAAATGCTAGGGCGCCCACGTTAGCCGACGCGGCAGGACGGGCCCCGGTCCTGTCGAGAAATAGGCAAGGGTTCTTCACGCATGGACGGCATCAGGAAATAAGTAAGTTAGTCCGAGAAAACCAAATACGTGCCTGCACCCTAAGTGGAAAGACCGAGGGGCCGAGGGCCCTTCAGAAAAGGTACATTGATGTCTGTGCTCTGCAAGAAACCCGATATTCTGGTGGCAAAGGTTGCGACATAAAACACGAACGTGGTAAAACTGGCTTTAAACTTCTCTATTTTAATAGCTCACACATTCAAAACGGCATTGGCATGGCCATCTGAGAGGATTTCCGTGATGTCATTAATAAAGCCCACCATTATATCAGCTGATCACACTATTCACTTCTTCACCGCATACACACCGCTGACAGGTCGACCTGATGCCTTCTGGCAGCTTGTCGAAGAAAGGACTTGTACCGTCCCTGCTGATGATTATATCATCACCGCCGGGGACCTAATGACATGTGGGTGAAAAGGCAGACGGTAACAGGTGCCATGGCGGAAAAGGGTTTGGTGCGCGCAATGAGGGTGGCGAGCGTCTAATCGATTTTGTGGATACCCTCAACCTTGTCATTATGAATTCATGGTTCATCAAATGATTGCCTTATTTTCCTATATTTTATAGTGGGAATAGTAAAACGCCAATTGACAACATTTTCATTAGACGATGACTCGGGGAAAGCAACAGGACCTAACGATATTGCATCTGAGCGCGGGAAAGCGAAGAGCTGGGATCCAAAAGTCTGGCTCAGTGAACGCTTTAGTCGGGTTATTCAGGAAGGTAAAATACGACCTGACTGGCAAGAAAGTACCACAGTTCCAACATCGAAAAGAAAGGTAGTCCAGCAGAATGTTCAAATTATCGTCCGATTCGATTACTTTCCCATACCATGAAGATTTTTTAACGCTTTCTTGAGAACTGTATTCGCGAAATCGTTGAAATAACCTTGAGTTAAACGGGATTTGTCAAAAACTGCGGAACTACTGACGCAATACACGCTGCTGGTTTACTCATGGAGAAACACCGTCAAAAGCATCGCCATCTTTACATTGCAGTCCTGGATCTGAAAAATGTTTAACCGACACTACGACTACGACAACACTTAGTGCCATAAGAACTCGTACACTGAGTTCAATTGCTCTACCACGATCCGAAAAGTAAAGTTTGACGGGCGTGGCGGTATATGAAAATCGCTTCGTATCTCTGTTGGTGTTCATCAAGGGACACCCTCTCACCACTCCTCTTTCTTCTTGATATAGACAGCGTCACAAGGGACATCCAACCTCCAGCGTCCTATACACTGCTTGATGCAGATGATGTTTTCCTAGCATCTAATAGCGAAAATGATCTCGAGCAAATACAGGGTGCGGCAGCATAATTTCCTTTTTTAAAATGCGCGCCACCCAGTTAGTTGATGTCATAGCGGAGCGCTAGTCGTCTCGTTCAAGAGGGGATACTGTAAAGTTTTGTCCTGACACGGAGGAGCGTGCCTTTGCCGTTGAGGTTTACTTTTCAAGCGGATGTCCGGTTATTGCAACACAGCGTGCATTTCGGAATCGCTTTAATTTAGCCCCGTTGGCTCCCGTCCCAGACCGCACATCAATTGTTACATGGGTCACTACATTCAGACAAACTGCAAGTGCGACAAAAGAAGAACTGGAGTCCCTCGGCCCGTTAGATCACCTGAGAACATTGAAGCAGTGAGAGCGTCAATGTTGCGATCGCCACGGCGTTCTGCACGCAAGCACGCATCTGCCCTTGGACTATCCGATCGTTCTATGAGAAGAATTCTTCGTGATGGTCTTCATTTTCATCCCTATAAGATGGCAATAGTGCAGGAACTTTCAGAACGTGACTTCATTTCTCGGATGAACGCGTGTGAGCTTCTTCTTGATGTCGTTTCCGAGGGTGCTATTGTTTTTTTTAGCGATGAAGCCCATTTTCATTTGTGTGAGTCGGTTAACAAACAAAACATGCGCTACTGGGCTGACACCAACCCTCGAGAATTGCATCAAAAGGCTTTGCATTCACCCAAAGTCACAATGCGGTGGGCAATTTCCTCAGCTGGAATTATTGGTCCCTGGGTTTTTGAAGAAAATGAGGTTACAGTGACAGTGAATTCGGACCGGTATGTAAACATGCTAAAGAATTTTTTTTTCCCACGGCTAGAAAGTTTGGATTTGGGGGACACTTGGTTCCAACAAGACGGTGCAACAGCACACACTTCAAGAGCATCGATGGCTGTTTTGAGGGAACACTTTCCAGAGCGCCTTATCTGAATTAGAGGCGATTTGGAATGGCCGGCACGCTCTCCCGATCTGTTCTCTTCTAATTTTTTTGTATGGGGTTTTTTTTAATCCCGTGTTTATGTGAACCGTCCAAGAACCCTACAAGATTTGAAGACCAACATCCAAGAAGAAATTGCCAACATAACACCTGTTATGCTAACAAGAGTCATGACAAACGCCAGAAATCGGTTTAGGCAATGTATGGAGAATGGGGTACGTCACCTAACAGATTTGATCTTTAAAACAATGAAAATAAAAACTTTAGACATGTACCTACATTATAAAAAATAAATAAATAGTTTCCGATGCATAAAATAGTTTTTATTGAGTTTTGAAAAAAGGAAGTTATGCTGCCGCACCCTGTATACCCAAAAATGAAATGATCGCCTCAACCAACAAATTGAATCCGACTAAAACTAAGTTTTTGGCGACCAATCCCTATGAAAGAGGCACAATCACTGTCAGCGGCAAATTTCTCGGGTCAATCATCGCCATCATCAACGGCGCAACAACCGGTATCCGCTCTAGGCCTGCCTTAATAAGGAGCTCCAGACATGCCAATTTTGCGCCGAGGTCCAACCATTCGATGTCCCTAAAAGCTGTCTGACGTCCTGAACTACGCCATTGCCCCATCTCAGGCAGGGTCTGCTTCGCGTTCTTTTTCTACCATACATATTGCCCAGAATCCACCCTCAATCCCTTCTGGTGAGAGTTAACACTGATGCCATCCACAACACAGCTCTCCGCAACACCTATAAGAGAGAAATAGATGCCGCAATAACCGCAGCCAACAGATGTGCTGGAGGTGAACAACAAATGATCTTCACAACAGCCTGAAAAACGTTTTCATAGATACGGCAGCATACATACTTGACCCCAGTCGCAAAAGGAGTCGGAACGACTGGTTTGGTGATGAATGTAAGCTAGCAATGGAACGGAAGAATCTTGCATTCTCAAAGGAAGCGAACACGCGCGGAGACCTATCACGAACTCCGGCGAGCGGAGAAGCGACTTCACAGACGGAAAAAGGAAGCCAAGGAGAATCAACATGTCTCTGAATTCGAAAATTACAGGGAGCAATCGCACCAGGCGCACAAGTTTTACCAACAAGTCAGCAGGATGAAGCCTTATGCATTCGGATGTTCATCCTGCCGAAACAAAGAGGGAAATCTGATTTCCGACAGAATGGGCATATTGGAGCGAGCACTTTAATGAACTACTCAACAACCAGAACATCGGCAAGTTGGAGGTCTCGCCAGCTGAAGACGACGGACAAATACTGCCACCACCAAGTAGAGAAGAAACAGTCCGTGCAATTCATCACCTTAAAAATCATAAGTCGCCAGGAGCCGATGGAATTACAGCCGAATTGGTTAAATATGGAGGCGACCAATTACAACAATTATCAACTGATGCTGAAGAAATGAGACAGCGAATCAATGCTGATGACCGGCAAACAGGAATTCTCCTATATAAAAAGGGAGATATCACAGATCGCAGCAATTATAGAAGTATTACGTTGCTGAGTACCATACATAAGATATTCTCCGATAACTTGCTAGGCCGGATAGCCCCATACGCTCAAAACATCATTGGCCCGTACCAAAGAGGCTTCACTCCAGGCATAACAGCAACAGACCAGATTTTCTCTCTGCGGCTAACGATGGAAAAACTGTTGGAATTGGACAGGATCAGTTGCACCATCTCTTCGTCAACTTTAAAGCGGCCTATGATAGCATAGACAGGGTAAAACTGTACACGGCATGAAAGAATTTGGAATCCTGACGAAATTGATAAGACTGACTAGGGTGACCGTGACCAATGTGCGAGGCCAGATAAAAGCAGCAGAATCACTCTCAAGACTATTCGATATCAACAGTGGTCTACGACAAGGGGATGCCCTATCATCCGTCCTCTTTAATCTGGCCCTCGAGAAAGTGATCCGCCATGCAGAGGTAAATGCAAGAGGTACAATCCTCTTTAATTCCACCCAACTACTGGCCTATGCTGACGATATCGACATCATGGGAAGAACCACCCGAGACGTACAAACTGCCTTCATTCAGATCGAGCAGGCGGCGATTGAGGCGAGATCTTGGGCTACACATCAATGAAGGCAAGACAAAATATATGGTGGCAACGTCAGCACCAAAAACCAACCAACCAACAACATCAAACCGGACTTATCAAATGGGAAGAATAAAGATAGGAGACTACACCTTTGAGACCATTGATAATTTCTCCTATCTGGGGTCGAAAATCGCAACCAATAACAGCTACGATGATGAAATCCGTGGACGGTTGTTGTCAGCCAACAGAGCCTATTTCAGCTAACAAAAACTGTTCCGCTCGAAACGTCTCACCATAAACTCAAAGCTCTTACTGTACAAGACTATGATCTTGCCAGTCCTAATGTATTCCTCGCAGAAAAATTGCGAACGCTTGGCCGCGTTCGAGAGAAGAACCCTCCGAAGAATTTTTGGCCCCTACATGAGGATGGACGATTCCGTAGCCTACATAACGACGGACGAAATCTATGAGCGATACAATTACGGTCTCGTTGTGGATAAAATCCGGCTGAACTGGTTACGGTGGGCGGGTCACTTAATCCGTATGAATGAGGATGATACAGCCCGGAAAGTCTATAAGGGCAATATCTATGGTAGAAAAGGCGATGGCGTAGGTCAAGACTACAGACAGCTTTTAGAGATATCGAATTGGTAAGCCTCGGCGCAAAACCGGCATGTCTAGAGTTCTTTATTAAGGCAGGCTTAGACCGGATACCGGTTGTTGCGCCGTTGGTGATGATGATGATTAACGCAATTTGGATGAAGTGGCATTTCACAACCGGTGTTCTTTGTGATCGACGTATCAACGAACGTCTCAAATCTAAAATCTACCGCAATGTCGCCCGTTCTGTCGCTCTTTATGGTTCTGAGTGTTGGCCGACTATAAAAGACAATGAACGACGTCTTTCCGTAATGGAGACGAAAATGTTGCGTTGGATTAATGACGTGACACGTTTTGACCACATCCGAAATGAGGATATCTGCGATCAATATGAGGTTACACCGATCGTGGAAAAACTTCGAGAGAGGCGTCTCCGATGGTACGATCACGTAATTCGCGCTGACGAGAATTCACTTGCGAAGATTAGTCTGAACATCGTAGTTGATAGTAAGCGACCAAAAGACCGGCCGAAACGACGGTAGCGATTAGTGAAACCGATCACGACGAGCCAACCGCGCTTGTGAAAGGGACAAAGGCTGAAGAAAAAAAAAAGAGTAGAAAGAACTGAACTTTGGACTACTTTAACCGAACGGTTATTTAAGAAGTTAAGAATGAGTCCATATAGGTGAGGGTGAAATGATAGAGTATGTGAAAGGTGAACTCACCTATGCGGCCAGACTAGGTGGAAAACTTCGCTCAGGTCGAGGAAACAAGTAACGACAGGATTTGATGTTAAGGACTAACAAAATGTCGATTTTAACGGAAGGATAGTGTGAGTAATCGACGGTAGTGGTGGAAATAGAGTTGTTGAGGGTGCAATTATCGCCACCAAGAGAACTATAACCAGCGAGAGGTGGATCAACATTGCACGATATTCGGGAAGTAGTTTTTTTTTGTTTTTTTAAACACAGGGACGATTGACCACATTCAAGACAAATTGCCTTTGTATAGACTCGACCTTTTAAATTGGTCCTCAGAAAAGAAGAGGTCGAAAACGCGATTTTCTAGTTTGGCTCTGATGTGAGACTTGCATATCGCCTAGACCTTGTAGGACTGGGCTGGTTATTTCTCCACACGGTAGCGTAGAAATATAAAATTTGGTTTGCCTCTCTACTCTGAGTTTTTTCATACAAGCGGAATTTTCCTTTCTTTTCATAAGAATTTCTTGGCCTTTCGGGTCTACTTTATTGACGAGAAAGTCATGGTGAAGAGATTTTGCTAGCGTCCCTTTCTAGAAAAGCCGCGTTCCAAAAGAGGAGGCATTTGGCATGCTTTCTTGGCAGAGAAACGGTATCTTCTTAATTACATCCGGTCGGTCGATGAATGGATTGTCCACCGCAGGACATTAAATATAAGGTACCTGAATGTTTCGCTGAAAATTGCCTTGATAACGAAGCTTATTATCTTGTTCCATTCTCGTTAAATGGCTTTACTTCTCAAAAACACCGAATCCAAATTGTTCGCAATTAACGCATCGTGACAAAAGTGATGGGAGAATTCACAGATTGAATATACATACGTCCTTAATATTTCAAAGGATATCAAAAGATGCCAGGGATAAGTTAGCTATAATCTGATGCAATTCGTGAGCTGCCATGGAGGGTATCGAGGACATCCTTTTTGTTTTGGGCATGATCACCACTACTGATTAAAAGCATATTGCAATGCTGCTATTTTCCAAACTATAAGGATTATCATAAAAAGCGCAATTCTCCAGGTGAATATTTGATATGTTAATTACGGGAAAGCTATTTCCGTCAGTTTCCTATAATTTGCGGACGAAAAGCTTGAAATATTATATTTCAAGACAAACGGTTTTATCCACTAGCCTAGGAGAATCATAAGCTTAGTCGTTGATGTAGCTCGTGAAAAGCTAACAGCTTAGAACAGTTTTCGAGTGTTTAACGTAAAGAAAGTGTTCTTCAAAAGGAAAATTATAATTGTTTTAATGGGAAGCTTCTCCTTTTACACTTTTCCTGTGTAAAGTAGGATATAAATATTCTAGTTGAGGAGGTGTGTTTCCTTCTTCTGTGAAGAGTTTAAAATATCAAAGTAGAATTTATTATTCGAATAAAGTATCCGCAAATAGATGAACTTCATCATTTCATTGTCGGTTAAACATATTTCGTCACGGTGGCCCCTGAAGCCCCCTTAATTCATAACCCAAGCACTCTTAAAATCGAAAAGAGGGATTAGTAGCCAAAATCCTAAAAATAATTTGGTGAATATCAAAAGTATACCATCCACTCAATTCCCACGTAAAAAAGGATTCAATTTTCGCCACCATTTGCAGTATCCATTCATATTCAACCTCACACAAGACGGAAGCTCAGGACGTGCAAAGTGAGCTAGCAATTTCTCACCTCCTGTCCGACCACATGATGCAGGAAGCTTCTCGGTATGATAACTATTAAATGGATTCAATGGCGAGGAATGTGATGGGAACATTTCGATTTAGATCCCACTCACTGGAATTTATAGTTTCCCGGTTGCTTCTAACGGGGAATGTGAAATCAAGACCGAGACTTCCTTGGCATGTGTCAGGTCTGAAATTGGTTTGATAGAGAGCTCTCGGGCAAATCTCGCATATTTGAGAAATTGGGCAGAGCAAGCAAAGAAGATTCATGGAATCACCTAAAGGAAACCCATGTGAGAATGTGCACGAAATGTAGCAACTATCTATGATGCTTCACGCGAAAACCCACAACTAGAAGATATGTAGGTGCAGGAAATACATATTAATGGGGAATGCGGGAAATGCAATATAGCCTGAGACAGCATTTCAGTAAAATTATTATTCGGGCTAATATTGTCCAAATAATACCCCACATTTGTAAAATGTCAGGAAACCGAAAGCTAGATTCCGCAGGGATGAAAGATTTTGTGCTTTTCTTATATTATTGAGTGAAAACTTGTTGCATTTGTTCCCAAAACGTAATGAATATACATATTTTATATTAGAATATTCACTTTAGCGTGATACTGACATTTTGACCTACTATCACTTTGTTACTACTAATATGATCTGCACCAAACTTTATAGGATCGTGCTTCATATTTAACTTATATTACTGCAAATTTAATGATTCCAAGACGCGCTTAAAGGGGTCTTTAAGGCAATTACTTCAAATTATAGTATACTATAGTATGTTATTATTAACTTTATTTGAGCAAATGTCGGTATGGAGGGTATTTTAGAGTCTACTCTATCGTGTAGTGCCAACTTCGTGTATTTTTTCTGAGATTTGGTCCTTTAAAGGAAAGACCACTTGCCATCCCCCGCCAACCCTACTTTTGCTTTAAATATCAGAACTGAGGTCAGCATTGAAAAGATCTAATCAGTGCCTTTCATTTGATGCCCCACAGGACTGTATTTAGTGAAAAAAAATGTTGACACCCTCCTTCCATATGTATGGAGGTTTCTTTAAGTTCCACATACAACGATGTAGCTCACTGCATGGGGCAGCCGTTCCAGAGAAAAGTCCGTGTGATAGACAGACAGACAGTCAGACAGACAGCAAACCGATTTTAGTAAGGAGTTTTTTAACCAAAAGCTTAATAAAACGAGGAAAAACTACTAAATTAGCTGTTTAGAAACCTCGAGTACAATAGGCCGCCACGGCCTGAGTGCTCAAAGGCTATAGCTTCTCCTCCACCACAAACACAAGAACTCATTAGACTACAAACATAAAAACAGGTTAGAAACCAGAAGCTGGTCATTTCAAATATGAAAGGTTTTGTGTGTTACTTACGTAATAATTTTTTGATGCATGACAATCTTTATTCGATCCGTTTTTATTTTCATGGTGTGTAGATCAAGATGATCAACGGCGCAACAGCCGGTATCCCGTCTAGGCCTGCCTAAATAAGGAACTCCAGACATCCCGGTTTTGCGTCGAGGTCCACCAGTTCGATATCCTTAAAAGCTGCCTGGGGTCCTGACCTACGCCATCGCTCCATCTTAGGCAGGGTCTATCTCGTCTTCTTTTTCTACCATAGATATTGCCCTTACAGACTCTCCGGGCTGGATCATCCTCACCCATCGGCAGTAGTCGAGAAGTCGACTGAGGCGGGGATGTTAACCTCACATGCTGGATTTTAGACGTGAACTGGATTATAAAACTCAGATCAGCTGACGCTTTGTCGGGCTCATGGTCCGTGAACACTGTGAACGGCCCGCCTTCGAGGAGACGCTTAAGTACTTAATGCTCAAATACGCGGCAAGCAGTTCTCGATCGTAAGTGCTGTAGTTCCGTTGAGCAGGGTTTAACTGATTCACCTTTTGGTGAAGAGCAGCACCTACTGCAATGTCAGAGGCATCAACAAAAACGGCTAGGGGTGCATCTTGTCGAGGAAATGCCAAGAGTGCAGCATCAGCCAATTGCTGTCGGGATTTATCGAACGCGCGGACAGCCTTTTCAGACCACACCATCTCTCGTCTGTTCTTTGTTTTAGGGCCAAGCAAGTACGCGTTCAAAACGGACTGGTGTTGGGTGGCCGTGGGCAGGAAACGACGATAGAAGTTTAGCATGCCTAAGAACCTCCGCAAATCCTTCACGGTTTTCGAACACGGGAAGCTTGAGATCGCTTGCACCTTGTCTAGGCCGGGCTGAATTCCGTCAGGGGAAATGAACTGGCCGAGGAATCTCATCTGTGACTGGAGGAACTTGCATTTCTCAACGTAGGACTAAACCGGCCTCAAGGAGACGTTGAAAAATACACTCGAGGTGGGCTAAGTGCTCAGACTCTGAGGAAGAAGCGACCAAAACGTCATCCAAATAAACCAAACAGAAGTCGAGGTTTCGCAGGACCGACTGGATGAACCTTTGAAAGGTTTGCGCCGCATTGCACAACCCGGAAGTCATCCCTGTGAACTCGAAGAGTCCAAAGGGTATGCATATTACCGTCTTTGGAATGTCTTCTGGAGCTACAGGGATTTGTTGATAGGCCTTGGTTAAATCAAAGGTCGAAAAGTTGCGGCAGTTTGTGAGATGATGCACAAAGTCGTGGATGATTGCAATAGGATACCGGTCTGGAGCAGTCTGCGCGTTTAGCCTTCTGTAACCTCCACAGGGGCGCCATGCGCCATTGGGCTTAGGGACCATATGGAGTGGGAAACCAACAGCTGTCCGAACCTGTTGCATAAGTTGTTCAAACTCTTTCCGTGCAATAGCCAGCTTCTAGAGTGGCAGGGGACGCAACTTCGAAAAGATAGGGGAACCAGTAGTGTTAATGTGGTGCTGCACAGTGTGGTTTACCGGTTTAGAAAGATTACACTCGATAATAATCTGGCTGAACTTTTCGAGGAGTGCCCTAACACGAGAGTCGGTAATGTTCTCCAAAAGTACGGAAACATTGTTACTTGGGTGAGATGCCATTTGGCCCGACGAATTAAGGTTGGTCGTGGGATCTATAAAAGACTTGTTTTGCAAGTCCACCAGCAACCCAAAGTGACACAAGAAGTCTGCGCCTAATATGGGCAAGCTGACATCCGCCAGGATGAATCGCCATGAAAACGCAACACAAGACTCACGTCCCCTTGCCTATACCCGTATGTGTTAATTCAGGAGGAATTTTCTGCCGCCTGTTCTAACGATTGAGGAAATAGTCGATGGTGCCGGGGTACGGGAAGAGCCGAAACCTCGGACCCAGTATTTACGAGATAACTATGCCTGCTCAGAGGGTCATAAATTGTTAGGCGACGTGGCGCTGCGTTCTGAGTGGCCGCCGCTGACTCACTTACCGACAGGCGCTTGATCAACTCGATCTTCAGAAGCGTCTGAGAGGCCGATTTTACCACGTCGGCCACCAGTAGGATGGACTCCTCATCCAGACCTACAAACGCGTGGTTAAATTTGGTTGCCTCCGCCATTATTCCGGACATGTGGTACTGCGCCTCCAAATGGACAAACCACCGTTCCGGATTCCATCGCCAAAATGGAGGGATGCAGACAGCGAGGGCGGTCACATGAGGGTCTGATGGGCCTGCCGCATCTGGATTGTCAAACGACATAACTAAAGCTAAGTTAGCGACGCGAGTGTTCTCGAAGACGCGGCTGTACCGAATTCTAACAAGGTCCTGCACTAACTACGGCAGACCGTACCCACAAATCCCCGCACGAGTGAAACACAGACACCAAGAACGCACTCCGAAGCGGATGCGTAGGCCAAAAGAAAAGAAAAGAACTCGCTACAAAAGCAAAACTCCACCGACGAACGTATCAACAATGTCTTTAAAATCATTTATATATATATATAAAAAAAATAATGAAGTAATGATAATAAATAATAGTATAAAAACTTAAAGCTTAAATGTTTTCCTTTCGGTGGCTCCTTGCGGCGGCGACGGCGTCGAAGTCAGTTGATTGTTGAGTTAGTCTCGCCGAACTGGCTGCAGTCGATTTGCTGTAAACTTATATGATGCCGACGACCGGACAATCGGTCCTAGTTCGTGTTCTCAACGGCGCTGACGTCACACAAGATTTGGAGCACAAATTTGGTGAAAATATCCCAAAATCAACGGTAAAGAAGAAGACTTCTCCCAAAAAAAAATTGCAGACACACCAGCGTGCAAGGCCGTTAGGTAGGGCCTCGAATTCGAGGAAGGGGTGACAAAAATGTCCATCGGTGGCACTTTGACAGTTCAATTCGTGGTCGCAGCTTTTTTTTTACTCCACTCGGACCAGTTCCTCGGGGTCACCACTTTTGATAAGATCTTGCGCTTTCTGACTTTTAAGAAGATCTTGCGCTTTCTGAGGAAATCCTGAGTGTTCTATACCGACGCGAACAGATTCCGATCGATCAGTCTATAGTTATACTTTCTTTTAATCCCAAGAGTTCTTCATTCCTCAAATTCTGACTTCTCACTTAAAACAACTGACATTAAATTCTATTCATTTTTTTCGAAATCCATTATTTAAATCATTGCCTGCTCCGCCAAGGAGAACACCGATGGTGGCCACTGTCAATCGAATTAAGAACATTCGAAATAAATTTCGAATGTTGCTAACCCCGCTGCGCCACAGCACTATCCAGAGTCCGTCTATCCTACTTCACTTAGGCCTAGCATTTCCAGCGTATATAGTTGGAATTCTTGCTCGATTTTAAGAAAACGGGCATTTTGGGGATCCTCCATCCCATACGTTTGAGAAACCGAACCTAATCCATTTTCAACAGCCAAGGGTCTGCGGCATGAGGCGTTGTTGATGTTTCGGTAGCAGTAAAGTTTCGAAATTCGCAAGGTTCTAGCGGTTTTTGGTTAAAAGATTCCGCCTCAAAGTTCAGTAATCAAAACTCCAGTCATTGTCATCTGATCCAATAAACGTCATCTCTAAAATTGTCTGTGAGCACCGTTGTGACTAGATAAAAAATGCCTCTGTTGTGTAGACTCAAGCAGTGGAAACGCAGTGAATTTTCCACAAGGACAATCACACTTTCAAATGGTTATGATCACATTCATTATATCAGGGCAGCCATAACTTCGAAAAAGTATCTGACTTCTTTCTTTGCAATACCACCTCTCGTATGCAGTCCTATTTTCCCCAGGGAAAACTTTCGTTTATTCCTGTTTTTGTGCTAAAAGGTTTCTGATTGCAGACGTATAATTTTATCAAGCCAGAAAAAGAATCTTTTCCCTGAAGCGAGTGCAAACAATGCAGTTTGGTTGGATGCCACATAACAATTTCGTCGCTTTTCTTGCTCCATCAAAAGAGAAACTTTGCTTGCTGAATTGGACGAGTCCAACTTCGATCAAATGCTCCCAAGAAGTTCAACCATTCACGTCATGGTAACTTCTGCAACCAAAAGGTTAAAAACCGAAAAAAAGTTACTTTCGGGAAAACTTTTTCAATTGCTTGCACTGAATTCCCAACCAAATCTGGCTCCCAGAGTGGATGAACCTTTCCCAGACAGACATCAGCCTCTGAAAATGCCAACCGAGGATAAAGTTTATGATTCGTTTGACCTTTGGCATATATCGAGGCAGACTCGATTTTTGGGAGTAGTCAGGAGCATAAATATCAAAGTTTCATCGATACGAAAGTGAAATAATGACGCCTGCCGAGATTAGTTTCATTGGACGTGATAGCGCCATCAGTAATTTGCAATTCAATTTACAACCAATACAGGTGAAATAATGGGAGAAATATAATTGGATGTTGTTCAGTTGCGTGAAATCTCAGAGGCATGTAAACTGAAACTTTTTACGACATTGCGGGTAAAGCGCTAAATATTAATTAAATTCTGAAGGCAGCAACGTATTGGAACATTCCAGTATTCCCCATAGCAGAGTAGAACCAAAATCAGTGTTGTTTTAAAAAGGACCGAAGCGTACGCGTATTCCATTCTTTTAAGGTCAATAAGGTCATATTCGCTTTAGGTAAAAAACCTGTGCCCTTTAAGTTTCATTTTAAAAATACACTCAAAATAGCCTCCACCTGTTGAAAAGGCGGCTTAAAGGGGCGAAGTTTGTGGGCTTGCAGCCTTCGAAAACAGTGCCTCAAATATGGCTTCTTACCCTCCTTGGGAATGCTATCGAGGGCCCCTAAGTACCTACTTCATCCAACTCGAGCGAGAATTCCACCGATACAAGCTGAAGGTTCTGGGCCTAAGCGGAGTCGAATAGTGGCAGAGTGAATAGTACTCCTCTTCCTTTTGTAGCACTGTATTGCTGTAGTCCAGAAAGCCAACTGGTAGCAGCCGAAAGTCCAATATCACAAGCTGCTGACAACTACCGCGAGGCGCTCTCTCCTGACCTTTAACCAGGTTTCTGACAAAGCATTGACTGCGAAATTACAGTCTAGAGTGATGAAGACGATTTCGTTTGTTAAGCGGCTAAAAAGGTGTGCTGGCTCCGATCATATTAATTGAAAAACCAAACATGAGTATGAATTCTGACACCAAAAATCGTCAGTTTCAACGTTGGTTGGTCTGAACGGCTAGTTAGCCACGTACGCAACGATTTTGCCACCATATCACGCCGCATCACCAGAGAGCTTACATATAAGCGTTTCGATAGTCCTGGGAAGCACGTTAACGGTATGCCCGACAAAGAATAGCTGAGAAGGTAAAAGGAGCAATTCACCCCGATTTTCAATCCTATGAAATTCGAGAAAGTTCCTCCCCTTCTAGGTGATACGGCCAGCCAGCTGCTCCTAACAGAAGTGAAATTACTTTTGCCATCCATGCACTCAAACGGAATAAGTCCCCCCGGCTTCGACGGTCACGGTGTGAAATCTCTTGTAGTCCGCGCACACTTGTCTCCTCCATTTATTCGTAAATCTTCGGAATCTGCTATCTTTGACAATCCTGACCGTAGAAATTCCAAAGATTATCTCAATTGCGACAACTGGACGGGAATTTGGGTGCTTCCCGCTGTTGCGAAAATGGTAACTAAACTCATCTCGAAAGGCATCAAGGAACACATCGTACCTCAGAGGAATTTGAAGTTCAAAACGGAGCCCGCAAGTGTTATATCTTATTACGGATTCTTTTTCCTCTAATTATAGGTGATGCCTACGCTGAAAACACCTAGTTGCAGTCTCGCCAAATTAAGGACTTTAGCTAAATGGCTCTGCAGCCTTGTGTCTCCCGACGAATGCACGTACGCATATTGAAGAACGGAACCCTCTATCTAAAGTTGGCCAAGACACCCTAGAACTACGTAACATAGAAGAGTGAGGCAAAGTGCAAAGCTATCCGAAAATTTGTATTCCGCATTAAGTATTCTCCCAGTTGCCTCAACTTATATTATATAAGTACCGGACACTGTCTCAAAACATATATGCGGATTTCATCGCTTTCCTCACAGAATCTACAAGCAGTGTCCGCAGATATCCCTAACTTCCCCAGGTGGCAGTTTAGCCTGCAGTGTCCAATGAGTATTCAACCAATGGTCAGGATGCTCTTCTTGGTGAGGTCTAAACAGTCTTTTGAGCGGTTATGTTCGTATCCCCCCATAATCACCCCAGGCTCTTCCATTCCGGATAAGTTCGCGCAGTAAAGTTCCCTCAGCCTCTTCATTCAATGTCTTAGCGATGAAGCTATTTTCGATCCCACAGAATGGTTCTGGCCCGTTTGGCGGCGGTGTGGTTCCCTTGGAGCAATGACATCTGCGCCTCACCCTCTGTCGTAATGGATCCATCAGTGTACTAAATAGCCAGTTGCTGCTTAAAGCCGTATATCAATGCCGCTCTTTCCCAATTTGCCCTATTGCTCCAACGTGCTTCACACTTCTTATCGAAATGAAACCTTATTGTCATGTAATCCCTTGCTATCAGCAGTTCCAGATGCCGCATAGAAAGAGTATCAATGTTTCTTCGATATAGGCAGCTCTCCGCCTCACTGGTACTCCCTGACATTCTGAAGGTCGCGCTCTTTATATATAATCATTCGCTTTACTACTGTAGCGTATATGCGGCATTTTTGGGGTGCATCCCATCATCAGAGCCTTTCTAATTTTTCGACATATGCATTTAACATGTGTCCTGCAGAGTAATAGTGGTTCTCGTGTCACCTGTGTGCCACGTAATCTGATTGATCACATGTGATCAAACTTGCGTATCCTAGTGAATGCTACTAAACTAGCCTTGGTTCTATTTACGCGCAGCCCTACCTTCCATCACACTGTTAGTAATTCACAGTTCGGTTGGAATTCTGTCACAAAGCGTATCCTCATCTTTGCCTCTACAAATTAAAACAATTTCGTTAGCATAACCCTGGACCTGCATTCCGGTGTTTCTTACCTCTGCTAGGAGGTCATCAACTATCATATCCCACATTAATGGTGATAATACCGCACTTTGTGGACAACTTTAAGTAGTATTAATGACAATAGAAACCATCCAGAAAACCAGGGTGTTTTCCTCTCTCTTGCGAATTAGGACATCTTGTCCCACCGTGCTATCAAACGCCCCTTCGATATCCAAAAATGCACGCGGCGGTATTTCTGTAGTTTGTGTGGCATCTCGTACTACATCCGTCTGTACTAACACAGTTGTCTATGACTTTCTTCACCGTTTTGAGTACGAACGATATTGATCTGAAAGGTTTAGGGTAAAAGGATCCTTTTAACCCGCTTTCGGAATAAAGGCCACTCCTGCCCGCATCGATGACATTAGTATATATCCCAAGGCAATGCTGCACCTTGTCAACGATCGCGTTGCTATACGTCGTCAGTGCTCTTTTGTAGCTTTATCAGTTCCCAGTTTGTTTCGCTTGGTTGAAGGTTTTTGGACCCTTCTTATCATTCTGGCTGGCTGAGTTCCCTCAGAATACGTTCCTTGATGATTTGACTGTCATAGGGCTGAGGAATCCCAAATTACCTGCGTACTCCCTCCTTACAGACTACCGGCCTCCGGCACAACCTGAGTTATTGAGCCAGCGCTATTCCAATGTTATCCTAATTAGTGCAAGTGCACCTTTTGAATGGTGGTGCTTTACCTGGGCTATTTTAGTAGTGGCTCTATTCTATCTATCATCGGCTCTATTAGTGCTTAGAGTTCTTCTCCAATATTGTTCTCTTCCTCCGACATAACACTTTCTTGTGTTTCGCAGACCGACCCTAAAAAGACTACGTCTAACTCGTTCAGCTTCTCTCCTTCGTTGAGCATCGGGCCTACTTCCTTGCTCGGTCCTGCCCTTTCAGCCTCTATGACCTCCGCAATTCTTTCGGAGACCTTAGGCTTTCAACCCAATGTGCCCTCCGAAGTATACTTCCTTGTTTTCTCTCTGTGTCCGTGCACAGGTATCCTACCAATTACCAACTCCTGTGATGATGAGGCAGTTACGACATTTAATTACCTCAAAGGATCGCTCGTCTACGTCGATCGTGAGAAGTTCGCCTTCATCTTGCTTTTAAAAACTCTCCATAACCATGTATGAAAAACCGTGTTTTATGCGATGAGGAGGCGTAGAAGCTTACGAGCTTCAATCCCTACGGGTTTGCTAAGGTAAATCTTCGCCATGTATGCCCCTGACATCCTCAGCACATATCGGCAGGTCCATTTCCTTCCATTCCAGAAAAGTTGGGACTAAGTCAGTCCTAAGCCAGTCCGCAGTGTTATTCCTCGCGCAGTCTACCAATATAAGATCTGGTCAAAAACGTATACCGGTAAACACCTATCCATCCATCCCTCACAAATCACCATGACGATGAGGGGCTCAATTATTTCCTGCTCCTCACGAGAGTGTATTTCCTCCGGAAGTACTTTCGGCAGTATGGCAGCGGGTCTTTTTGGCTCCTTTTGCCTTCATCACTGATCGCCCCGAGATTTCTCATTTCATGTGCCCGTGTTTAAGTTTCTGGTAGCTATCCCCCTTGAAGCTGATTTCCACTGCTCCCCGTTTACTTAGCACTGGTGCTGAAAACTTAAGTCTGTCCTGAGCCTTCTAAAGAGCCTCCTCGGGTTTCAAACCTTCCTTCAAATAGCGCGGAAACCATTTATCACCTACGCCACTATAGTCTGTCTCCATTCTGACGTTTGATAACAAGGACCTTTGTTGATTGCGGTCTTCGCAATAGGGCAATGTTGATCCTGGCTCTAAAATTTGACCTCCAGACTTCTCCCTTCTTGGGTGTAGTCACTTGGTTCTCAATGCTGCCGCAATGTGCCTTCGCAGCTCGACCAATTTGTGTGCAGTACGAGGTTCCGCTTATTGGTTGCTTTTAATATTTTTCTTTATTGCAGGTGTACTCATTTGAATCCCACCAGCATGTGAGTTAGGAGGTCCACCATGAGATGACTTATTTGCGTGAGAAATATGTTTTTATACTAGCGAAACCACTGAAAAATCCAACGCAAAAGCATCCGGTTAAGGAACTTTTATTTAAATACTCAAAGTCCG
Organism: Hermetia illucens; assembly: GCF_905115235.1. NCBI lineage: Eukaryota > Metazoa > Arthropoda > Insecta > Diptera > Stratiomyidae > Hermetia > Hermetia illucens. Next base: position 118,795,340 of record NC_051852.1, read on the forward strand.
CCAGAGGGAGGGAACTCATCCTTACTATTACGAGACTTTGACGGATGTTCGGAGCATGCCCACCCTACAAAATTATACTAAAATAACGAGAGTTAGGTCTGAATAGGTGAGAATTTTCCTTGATGAATAGTATACATGGGCCCACTCAAATCCGGGCATCTTTCATCATCGATTTAAAGCGAAGCACCTATAAGGTGCCCGGATAGCTGAGTGGTTAGAGCAAAAGGCTGTCGTGCGGAAGGTTGCGATTCGAATCTCACTGATGGCAATGAAATTTGACTTCGGATACCAGTCGACTCAGCTGTAAATGAGTACCTGAGTCAAATCAGGGTAATAATCTCGGACGAGCGCAGTGCTGACCACATTGTCTCCTACACGGTACTGTAATCCTGTGTAGTGTAGTTTGACATATCATCACGACCCGGTGCTATATTATCTCGCAACTTATTGCAAACTTGCCGCACTTCTTCTTTGTTACTCCAGGTATAACTGCCTCTCTATTTTTACCCATACGGAATCATTCCTGTAAGACATAGTCAATGCATGCCCAGGGTATGACCACTAGCACTTACAATTCATGAGCGGTCTGCGAGTGTAGAATTTGAACGACCGTACAGCAATTGATTTTGATGATTTGTGTTGCAACCCGGGTTAACGCCTTGAGTTCAATATAGTTGCCACCTTCAGATGTTCGCACAACTGACATTTGAAAGCATTTCTCCAAAGAAGATCTCCACTATACAGCATCAGGCCGCACACCGACCTTCTAAATAAGAAGCAACTTGTGCGCTTCGGCAGTATGCTTCAGTTCCTCTAGACTTTCCGAGGAGCCCGCATTCTTCCTCAACTGTTCCCCACTATATAACACTTGGGTCACTTCCACGAAGGGCACATTGAAAATGTCTGTGCTACGTGTGTTATAAGACGCAGGACGGCAGGTGATGTCGTCAGTGGCGGAGCAGTCCATCAGACCCGAGGAAAGTTTAACAAATGCACATAGATCCAGATAGGAACAACGTTGTTGTAGGAAGGGAAGGTTTAGAAAGCGGAGACGAGAGGGGTAGTCCACACGAGGGAAGCTTTTCTTAAAGACGAGGGAACGGGTGAATTTACGTAGCATATTTTCAAGGGCAAGACAATCACAGTTACGGGAGGGAGACCAGATCACGGAGCAATACTCGAGGGTATTCCTCACGAGGGAATTGAAGAGAGCTAAGGAGGATTGGATGGAGTCAAAATCAGAGGAGGAGCGAAGTATAAAGCCTGATTATTTTGCAGCTAGATTACTGACATCGAGGCAATGGGTGTCAAAGCGGAGCTTATTGTCGAAAGTGACTCCGAGGCCTTGAGTGGAATTTAAGCAGGATAAGAAATGCCCGTTAAGAAAGTAGGAGAAAGAAGTGGGTGAGGATTTTAGGGAGTAGCACATAGAGTGACACTTTCTGACATTTAGCGCTAAATTATTAGTCGAGCACCAACGAACCAGAGTGTCCAGTTTAGATTGAAGGGAAACACAGTCCATAGGCAACGATATAGCGGAAAACAGCTTAAGATCGTCTGCATTGTGGAAACAGGGACAAGTAAGGAGGGGAGGAAAGTCGTTTGCAAAAAATAAAAATAACGCGGCAGGATCGGTTGGAAAGGTAAGAGGCAAGCCATAAAACAAGCGGTATGAGAACTTTTAGAGACGAGAGTTTGGATAGAAGTATCTTGTGATCTACAGTGTCGTAGGCTTTAGCGAAGTGAGTGTAAATGGTATGCACTTCTTGCCGTGAATTTAGACATTTGGCGACAAAGTTGGTAAAGTCAAGCAGGTTGGAGGTACGTTTAACGGAACCATGTTGCTCTTTTACTATGTGCTGGCCAAGGTGGGCGGACAACCAGTCACTGACATATCTTTCCAGGATTTTGGAACAGGAGGAGAGGAGGGAAATCGGACGGTAATTCTCGGCAAGCGTACGATCGCCACTTTTGTGTATGGGGATGATGAAAGCCTCTTTCCACAAGATGGGAAAATGATTCTCCTCAAAGCTTTTGTTGAAAATTAGAGATAAGGAAAGGGAGATGGACTTACCAGTTTTAAGCAAAAAGAGGTTTGGAAGACCATCGTAGCCAGGTCCGACATTGACATCAAGTTTGCCAAGGATTGGAGTAAGAAGGGGAAGAAGATCAGATAAAATGGTATAGAAAGTGTTGAGTGCTTGGTCACACGTAGATGGAGAGAAGAGGGAGATCCAGTTGATTGACGCCAGGACTGAGTTCAGACCTTCGAAGTTCGTCTTACGAAAGTTGAATTTGGTAGGCTTGCGAGCGATAGGAGACTATAGTCGGGATATCTGAACATCGAACTCGAGAGCAGAGTGATGGGCATCAGGGGCAACGTAAGACGGAGCATGAAGGGATTGGGAAAGGCAGAACACAGGAAGGTCAGAGAGGACAAGATCAAGAGTGCGATCTAAGTGGTTTCTAGAAAGGTTAAACTGGAGGGCGCCACAGGTGTACAAGAAAGTGGATACAGGATGGGACGGGTGGGTCTAGTTATTAGGGAGGGAGGGAAGGCCAGGAGTAATGGGCCAGGAGAGCATCATCATCATCATCATCAACGGCGCAACAACCGGTATCCGGTCTAGGCCTGCCTTAATAAGGAAATCCAGACCCCTAAAAGCTGTCTGGCGTCCTCGCCGACGCCATCGCTCCATCCTAGGCAGGGTCTGCCTCGTCTTCTTTTTCCACCATAGATATTGCCCTTATAGACTTTCCGGGTGGGATCATCCTCATCCATACGGATTAAGTGACCCGCCCACCGTAACCTATTGAGCCGGATTTTATCCACAACCGGACGGTCATGGTATCGCTCATAGATTTCGTCATTGTGTAGGCTACGGAATCGTCCATCCTCATGTAGGGGGTCAAAAATTCTTCGGAGGATTCTTCTCTCGAACGCGGCCAGGAGTTCGCAATTTTTCTTGCTAAGAACCCAAGTTTCCGAGGAATACATGAGAACTGGCAAGATCATAGTCTTGTACAGTAAGAGCTTTGACCCTATTGTGAGACGTTTCGAGCGGAACAGTCTTTGTAAGCTGAAATAGGCTCTGTTGGCTGACAACAACCGTGCGCGGATTTCATCATCGTAGTTGTTATCGGTTGTGATTTTCGACCCTAGATAGGAGAAATTGTCAACGGTCTCAAAGTTGTATTCTCCTATCCTTATTCTTGTTCGTGTTTATGTTTGACCAGTGCGGTTTGATGTTGTTGGTTGACTCGTCTTCGGTGCTGACGTTGCCACCATATATTTTGTCTTGCCTTCATTGATGTGCAGCCCAAGATCTCGCGCCGCCTGCTCGATTTGGATGAAGGCAGTTTGTACATCTCGGGTCGTTCTTCCCATGATGTCGATATCGTCAGCATAGGCCAGTAGTTGGGTGGACTTGAAGAGGATCGTACCTCTTGCATTTACCTCGGCATCACGGATCACTTTCTCGAGGGCCAGGTTAAAGAGGACGCATGATAGCGCATCCCCTTGTCGTAGACCGTTGTTGATTTGGTGTAACTGGTCGCCTCCATATTTAACCAATTCGGCTGTAATTCCATCGGCTCCTGGCGACTTATGATTTTTTAGCCGATGAATTGCACGGACTGTTTCTCCTAAACTTGGTGGTGGCAGTATTTGTCCGTCGTCTTCAGTTGGCGGGACCTCCAACTCGCCGATGTTCTGGTTGTTCAGTAGCTCATCAAAGTACTCAACCCATCGCTCTAATATGCCCATTCTGTCGGAAATCAGATTTCCCTCTTTGTCTCGGCAGGATGAGCATCGAGGTGTAACCTGCTGACTTGTTGGTAAAACTTCCGCGCCTGGTGCGGTTGCTCCCTGTACTTTTCTAGTTCACAGACTTGTTGGTTCTCCCAGACTTCCTTTTTCCGTCTGTGAAGTCGCTTCTCCGCTCGACGGAGTTCGTGATAAGTCTCTGCGCGTGCCCGCGTTCTTTGAGAATGCAACATTACTCGGTATGCGGCATTCTTCCGTTCCGTTGCTAGCTTACATTCATCGTCAAACCAGCCGTTCCGACTCCTTTTGCGGCTGAGGCCAAGTATATTTGTGTCCGTATCCATGATAACGTTCTTCAGGTGGTTGTGAAAATCATTTGTTGATGCTTCATCTCCAGGTCCTCTGTTGACTGCGGTTATTGCGGCATCCATTTCCCTCTTATAGGTGTCGCGGAGGGTTGTGTTGTGGATGGCTTCAGTGTTCACTCTCACCTGATTGTCAGAGGGGATTCTAGGTGGTATTGTTATTCGGGCTCGGAGCACCATGCCAACGAGAAAGTGGTCCGAGTCTATATTGGCCCCCCTATATTTTCTGACATTCATCAAGGCCGAGAGGTGGCGGCGTTCGATCAACACGTGGTCAATTTGGTTGAAAGGGGTCCCGTCTGGAGAGGCCCACGTATGTTTGTGGACCGCTTTCCGCGCAAACCAGGTACTTCCAACAACCATTTCGTGTGACCCTGCTAATTGAATAGTCCGCAGTCCGTTTTTTCGTGTAAGCTATGGGAGCCAACGTATCGCCTGAATACGGGCTCCTTCCCTACTTGGCTGTTAAAATCCCCAAGTATGATTTTGATATCATATCTGGGACAGGCTTCGAGGGTTCGTTCTACTGCCTCGTAGAAGGTATCCTTCTCCGACTCTACAGTCTCCTCTGTAGGGGCGTGAACGTTTATGAGGCTTATATTTCTAAACTTGCCTCGCAAGCGCAGAGTGCATAACCATTCGCTTATGTTTTCAAAGCCGATAACAGCAGGTTTCATTTTTTGGCTGACTAAGAAACCTACTCCGAGCACATGATTTACTGGACGACCGCTATAATATATGGTGTAGTGGCTCTTCTCCAGGAAACCGGTGCCTGTCCATCGCATCTCTTGCAACGCTGTTATATCAGCCCTATATTGGGACAGGGTATCGGCTAGCTGCTCATCAGCTTCATCTCTGTACAGGGAGCGCACGTTCCATGAGAAAATGCGTAAATCGTTGTTCATTTGTCGTTGCCGGGTCCGTCGTTTTAAAATCCGTCCTGTCCGAGGCTCCTGTTGTGGCTTCGTAACGAGTTGTTTTCCGAGAGGACAAGATCAAGAGTGCGATCTAAGTGGTTTCTAGAAAGGTTAAACTGGAGGGCGCCACAGGTGTACATGAAAGTGGATAGAGGATGGGACGGGTGGGTCGAGTTATTAGGGAGGGAGGCAAGGCCAGGAGTAATGGGCCAGGAGAGCATAGGAAGATTAAAGTCGCCACAGAGGATGAAAGGAAGTGCGGGAAACAAAACGGTTAGAACCTCTAGACTTAGGCAGGGAAAATATACACACGTTTGGCGGAAAGACACGTATGGTGACAGAATCGTAGGAGGGGGGGAGGGGGAGGAAAAGGTGATTTCGGCGCGGAGAGGGGACGTAACAGCTATTAGGGCTCCTCCGCCAGTTGTCTTGCCAAGCGCAGCGCAATCTCTGTCACAACGAAAGACAGAGTAACCTTCGAGGAACTCTGAATCTAAAATCCTGTCATCCAGCCAGGTTTCAGAAATGCAGATGACATGATGTTGGAATGTTAAGGCAGACAGTTTGACTTCCAACAGCTTGGTCCTTAAGCCCCTTACATTTTGGTAAAAGAGTGTATAGTTGTCGGAGTCATTCAAGTTCTGCGAGGCAGGCGGACGGGCCGGAAATTTTCACGAAGCTTAGACCTCTGATAAGGCTTGACGAAGACCCCCTGTGGCCAAAAGGAAGATTGGACGATAGCATCGAAGTTGTGGGGATATGTCACTTTGAAGGAAGCTATTACTCGGTCTGGAGAGCCGTCCTTCGTCAGCTTCACCCATGAAAGAGGTGACAAAGTTGAGTTGGTTTTGCTTCTGATATAGGTCAGAATTTGGTCGGACATGGTGGAGTATGCTAGCCTTGACACGAACAGCTATTTTCGCGGAAAGGCGACGTTCAATAGGGGGCCGCTCGGGCGATATGAGGTCGGAAAGGCCTACGGTTGAGCGGTGACGGGCATCGATAATCCACAGGAGGTGCTAATGCAGTGACTCTAGGACAATCGCCAGAAGTGCGTAGCGCATCTGATGCTGAGTTGGGAACATGCCTATCGGATGGAGGACGATTTTTCATTTGGCTAGCGGATGTCGTCGGGTTGATACAATCTTTTATATACGCACTGGAATAGTGCGTGGCAAATATAGGCAAAGAATTAGTCGACCGAGGCGACTTAGGTATACATGATATAACCCGCAATTTTTCAATACAATGCCACCAACAAATAAAGTTCTCCATTTTTAATTACCTCAAGTCAAAATAACTCAACCTAAATATACAATCGTTCGGCGCTTTCAATATTCTGTCGATTAATCCAAATAAGAAAAGTGCGATGATCCGTCAAACATGAAGGAAGTATGAGTTAGCTACGATTGGCCGGCAAAGGGTTATCAATCTTTATAACATCCGTCCGAATCTATAGTGGATATCTAATACGCAAACTCTACAAACTTGATAAGATATAGGTACTATAATAAGTCAACAAACTGCAGTATGAGGCAACATGATCCAATACTACCCAAAGTACTCCCATGCATGCACCCAATTAATAAAATTAACGACTCCAACGAAAGATTCGGGACAGAAAGTTAACGTAAGCGGTAAATTCTTGGATTCTAGGATAACTAACCTAGAGAAGAGTTACGTCCTCCAATATTTGAGTTAAGATTCTTGCATTACATTTTCCTCGAGCAGAACTCTTCGAAATGCATGACATTCAATCCTTGTTCCGATATTGCTTATTCTTTATCCAGTGAGCGGAATTCCTTGTCCCAACAACAATTGTTAGCCCCTGCTCCTATATAGAAGTAGGCATCAGTTATCGAACTGAAGAAATCAGAGCCTCTTTCAGCATATATAACATTCACGAGTCACGAGTACATTTAGCAACTAACTCAACAAACTTCTCGGGTTACTAGAGCGATAGTGTCCTTGAAGTGAACTTTCTACTCGTTCCGTACCCGGCCAAATCGAACAAAAGTGTCCATTGATGAAACCCAAAATTCACAAAGGCACGTGTATTCTGCTTTACGTGTGATACGTGACAGAATCCTCGCTTGATGGCAAACAAGGAAGGTGTATTCCGTTTGTCGGGAATTCCGTGTCACTTTATAAATTTGTTCGATGGTCTCCGAATAAACTGAGGATGACATTTTCTATGTAACGAAAATCCCTTTTCAAGATTGAAGGGATCCCACGCCAAAGTTCAAATCACGACGCTGAGGTTTGTCTGCTTCTTTCAGTGGTTCTGGTTACAAATGAAAATTTTCCATTCCTATTTCATGCGAAGTCTAGCTAGGAAAGAGCTAGAGTAAATACGAACGGATTCCTTTCTACTTTATATTCACCTCATTAGCACACTTTATGTGGTCTCTCTTGTGTATGTCATGAGTTTCATATGCTCCCTTTAGATAAAGGACATTCTGAATTCCAACTTCTGCTGTAGTAGAACTGGGAACTGTCTGTAGATTGGATGAATTATAGACGCAAAGTCCCTACTGTGCAAAGTAATACCCCACGCTCCTGACCCATCTGGAGTCGTCTAACCTCATATTAAAATCTTAACATCATTTCACCACCTACAACGACAATAATGACCTATAACGACCTTAACCGTAACACACTTAGTATTCAAGGGAGGAAGTAATTTGACACGGGTCGACTTTTATACATTTTGCAAAATTAATGACTTTCTTCAAAATTAAACTTGGAGCGTGTAAGACAAAAAATGGGCCACCCCAAGCGAAACCGCAAATTGCTCCTGTAATGCCGGTGTCTACCAATTAGTGTTTCTTCCTTTCTCTGGCGTCGGGAAAAACCGAGGATGTACTCAGTGGAGGGTGTTCCACTGAAGCTATGCCAAGCAGCCTGAATCATCTCAAATTGGACCAAATTTAGAAATTACTTAACATGAAGATACCGTTCTTGATGGATTCCATTTCAAAGGTTACCAATTCACCGGTTTCGCTGCCGAAGAAGCGACGTGAAATTGAGTTTTCCACGAAGATGATAAAAGTCTTTGTGATGTGGAAATCATAATGGGAAATTGTCGGGAACGACGGGCACTAGTTGAGTTTTCTACGTGACCGGATTTCAGTTCACACCAAAATACTAGCAGGATTTTGTTGGATAGTGTTTAGACATCGGGGGTGGATTTCGTTGGCTGTGTAACCCACTCAAATAGAAATCTCATCAGATTTAGCAGATTTCTTTGACATTTGCGTTTACGAGTACCCACAAAGAAGCTTAAGTCAAACCTCCAGTCGGCTTGCTTCGCTGAGCTGGCTTTTTAGAGAATCCACACAATTTCAACAAATTGAAATATGAATTGAATTAAAGCCCCAATTATCGCCTACTGATGGATCCAACATCTTGCCGGTGGGACGGTATTCATGTGTATATGATTGGGATAGATTTATGGGGTAGACATCTCCTAAATATCCAGATTTGAGTGTCATGTATAAAATATTTAACAGCTTTGTAGGAGTCATTAACAAGTTGCACTCACGTCGTGGGAGTCTAAAAAGAGATCAATCAGACATCTTTTGGGGTGGTAAATCAGTAGCTGCATTCGGGGTTGGGGTAGCTTTGATTAAATAGACTATTTCCGTAAATAACACTCAATATAAAATATTGCATTCCGTTAAGGCAGATGAGGTTAGAATGTATTATATTTACTTTCTTGTTTGGACTCACTAGTCGTCCAAAGGGTCCATTGGCTACAAAGCCGTAAATTTTAAGACGGACTCTAGCTCATGAATAAAAAACCTACACTTAATGCATACCACGGTTCCTCGATATACAAATTAATCGACGGTAATTAGAAAGCATCCCAGCGGAATTTGGATCTTAAATTCTTCTGAGATTTTACCTTAACGTCGCACGTGTCGCACTGAAAATAGCTATTAGCTTCTCTGGAATGCCGCTCCTGTGTAACGCATGCCAGATGCACTTCCTATTCACTCTGCCGAAACCGTTCTCGAAATCCATGGAGAGGAGATGAAGCGAAGAACCAAACTTTACGCACTGTTCTAACATGATTCGTAGGGTGTTGATGTAGCCAATGTAGGGGATTCCAAAGCGGAAACCAGCCTGTTCTCCATCTTCCATCAAGCTTACGAGTTATTCCTTGATGCATCATTTAGATACTATCTTTGCATGCAGGCATCCTTCCAATTGTCACACTTAGAACGAGCATCCTTCTTTGGAATCTTAACGATCACACCCTTGGATTCCCAAGATTTCCTTACAGGTGGAAATAGCAGATCTGCAGTAACTGCAATGCAGCGATAAATAACTATGCGAGGAGACCGTCAAGCTCAGCCGCTTTACTCCATTTGAGTGCATTGATGACCGAAATGACTTCTCTTCTGCTTGGCTCCTGAAACTCGCCAGAACTATTACCTGGACAGAGCTAGGCTAATATAACCCCATTGACGTCGATAAAGATTTGTCTACGGCTGCGGGAACTCCCAGCCTGTCGCGGTGTGTATTGGTCATTATCAGTTCGCTCTTCACTGAGAAAATTTCTCGAGGCAACTACCTAGGACGCAGGTATTATGCAAGCTAGGAGGTCAGAACTACATACACAGGCACTTCAGGGATGCCCCCCCCCCTTGAGTGGACAGAACGGCTTTGGTCAGTGTACCAGGTAGGCAGTTGTCGGTGTAAGCCCCATGTTAAAGCCACGGTCTCCCAGTTTGCCTTGATGCCCCAACGTGTTTCAAACCTCTTATTGAAGTGAAACCTCGGTGTTATTCCTTGATATCAGTAATTCGGTATAGAAAAAATATTAATCTTCCTTCGATTTAGGCAGCTCCCCGCCTAACTGGTGGGTACTCCTGGCCATTCAGAAGTTCACCCTTCTTGCTTATTTCTGTATGTGCAAATGGAGAGGAATCAATTCCAGAAGGACCTGTAGGTATCCGTAGCGGTTAAGTGTGTTCTCATTGCCCTACTGATACACAAGCAAACCAGTTTTTGAAGTATCTGTAGCTCTCCAGCTGTTATGCTGAGATCAGTTCTGACTGCCCAGATTCCGCCCCATAGGTAATCATTGACCTTACTATTACAGTGTATATACCGTGCATCCTCATTTTCCTCCTGCTATGGACCTGCAAGTCATCAGCACCTTCGTAGCTTTCCAACATATGTTTTCAACATATACCTTCCAGAGTAGTTTTTGGTCTAGTGCGGCTCCCAAAAATTGATCTCTGTTAAACGTTGCAGGTCGATGCCATGTAATTTAATGCCTCTAATGACGATCAAGCTTGCGTTTCCTAGTTAATGGTACTGTGGCGGTGCAGCGGAGCCTTTCTTTTTCAGGTTTTGTGTAAAACAAAACCTTATTAAAATTGGTTTACTGTCTGTCTGTCCGTCCGTTCATCTGTTTCATCCAGAAAAGGAAGATATGATACGGTTAAGAAATATGGTGAAGAGTTCTTTCCAGCTCTTCAGTTGCTAGTGATTGTGAATGAGGAGGAATACCGAAAGATGAGACCACATACATGTTCTTTCGTAATGCGGTATACACTTCTGAAATCATTGCGTTCTGCTGGATCCTTTGCTTTCCTGACCAGCGCAATAGCAAATTCTCTCTTGTCATAATGCACACTAAGCTGAACTTCTCGAAATTTCGCTCGGAATCGGATTTTGAGTGCGTCACGCCCGCCATCACTCGCAGCCATCAATAGAACCTTCATCCCCTTCCATTCTCCCATCCGCTTCCACGATTCCCCAGTCAGCCAGGTCTTATGATGCCCCTTCGGGTCGTGGCCGACGAATACCCAAGAACCCAAGAAAAGGACGTTTTAATTGCAGCCCTTATCGATATACTCAGGCGAGTTACTCAGTATACCTGCCGTCCGATCAGCAAGATAGCTCTTCCCTATCGAGCGACAGTTGGATCATACAAGCAGTCGCTGTTGAACTTGGGTGGTCGCAGCTCTCCAAGTCCTTCTGGTATGTTTACATTCTTTGCACTAAATTTGAAGAAGTGGATAATGGAAGGATACGTGCTCTGGGTCTTCTGAAACTCCATAGCAGTTTTGACAGTTCCATGAATTATACAATTTGATCTTATGGAGGTACTGGCGATATGAGGCTGTCTGTCAACTGACCCTTTTCCAAGTGTTCCCAACGTTCTTGCCATCTATTTACAGATCTCTCATCTGCCAGGATATCAAACGGCGTGATTGCTGAGGGAGCGATCGCAGTTTGTTATCGCTAAATGTAACCTACAATATCTTCCCCAAACTGGAGCTGCACACAGCAAAATCAAGCTCGCCATCCTAGCTCTAAGCAACCTGGAAGCATTCAGTAGCCTATTTCAGCTTACAAAAACTGTTCCGCTCGAAACGTCTCACTATAGGGTCAAAGTTCTTACTGTACAAGATAATGATCTGAGGACTGGCTCATGTATTCCTCGGAGACTTGGATTTTTAGCAAGAAGAAATGCGAACTCTTGGCCGCGTTCGAGAGAAGAATGCTCCGAAGAATGTTTAGCCCCCTACGTGAAGATGAACGATGCCGTAGCCTACATAACCGTTGTGGATAAAATCCAGCTCAATAGGTTACGGTGGGCGGGTCACTTAATCCGTATGGATGAGGATGATCCAGCCCGGAAAGTCTATAAGGACAATATCTATGGAAGAAGATGAGGCAGACCCTGCCTAAGATGGAGTGATGGCGTAGGTCAGGACGCCAGAGAGATTTTAAGAATATCGAATTGGTGGACCTCTGCGCGAAACCGAGATGTCTGGAGTTCCTTATTAAGGCAGGCCTAGACCGGATACCGGTTGTTACGCCGTTGATGATACCGCACGTGTTTTAACTGAGTTTAACATCTATCAACATTCCCAAGTATTTGATGGCAGGGTTAGAAGTGACGATATGATTCCCAATTTGAATAAAAGCATAATTTCTTTTCCCTCGCTTGGTGATGAGTATCGCTTCCGTTTTTTTCTCCGCGATGTCCGCAACCCTCTAATCAAGCCTTAACAGCACCAATTGCTTCGCATGAGTATCACTCAGAATTTTCGAGATGCCCTCTGACTACAACCAGGGCGTAACTCACCACCGTGGCTGCTTCCGAAATTGGAAGGTTTAGAACATCGTTGTACAAGATGCTCCAGAGCAGTGGGCCCAATACATCCGCGGAGACAACGTTGTCTTGAGGTCGTCATCAGAGCCATACCTGTACTTCCGTTCTTGTTTAATAGCCGTTGACAGTAACTACAAGATAGGCGGGAATATCAATCTTCGCCAGAGATTTCCGTATTGGTTTTCAATTGGCCGAAAGGTTCTCAGCAACCAGGAATAACCTATTGTAAATTATTCGTCCTAGCACTTTATTCATAATGTACAACAGACATATGTAACTGTAGGAGGATGGCTCATCTGGAGGCTTACCAGCCTTAGATGGTAGTACTAATTTCCGCCGTATCCGTGCCACAGGAAATATTCCCTCGGGCATACACGGGTCATACAACTCAGCGAACATGTCCGATTAGGATTTCACGGCAAATTTAAAGGCCCTATTCGATATGTCATCAAAGCCCGGGGCTTTACAATCTCCTATTCTACCAGCTCCAGCAGCTCGTCTCTGGCGACTAGCAGAATTGTCGTCATATTCGGGGGGCGCTGGAAGCTGTCAATGCCCTTCCCTTGCTGGGGAATAGCCTCTGAGTGATTTTTAATAATAGAGTAGGACATGTGATTTGTAGAAATGAATTCCCTCTGAAAAGCACCGTCAAATTCTATAGGCGCCCCCACATGGGTTTAGGGTCCGCTTCGGAAAAGAAGTCTTTAAAGCATTCCCTCTTGCACTGTTGGATTGCTAGCTTCAGAATTTTTTAGGCTTCCTTATGGGCGCGCTCTTTTTGCCCTTGATTCATTCTATCTATCTCTGAGCCGATCTGCTGGCTCAGTGGCAGGCTGATCCTAGGCTAGTCACTATTCCATCAGTAGTTTGGTCTGGAAAGTAAACACCTGCTAGGCATAAATACATCATATGCTTTGACGATGCATGATTCGACATGGACAGCTCTTTCCGAAAGGCACCTGTTTCATTAAGTTGGCCTAACCACACCTCATCTGCTCATCCAAGGTTTTTTCAGACTGACCAGAAATTCGGTGGACAGAACTACATCTAAGTGCGCAAAAGCATTTACTAGACTGCGCTCCGTTGCTTTTACTTCTCTGCTATCCCACTCAAGAGCCCAAGCATTGACTGTTCACTGGTACTCACCATCGAACTCCATCTCCTTGCGTCATGAACAATAATAATAATAATCGTTGGCGCAACAATCTAATTGGATCAGGGCCTTGAAGTGTGTTGGAGCACTTCATTCGAGATCGTAAAGGTACACTACAGAATAGCGTGTAGGAGACAATGTGGTCAACACTGCGCTCCCCCAAGATTATTACCCTGATTTGACTCAGGTGCTCATTCACAGCTGAGTCGACTGGTATCCAGTCACGATAGCAAATCCTTCTACCACCAGTGAGATTTGAACCGCAACCGTCCGTACGACAGCCTTCTGCTCTAACCACACACCACTTAAACAAGGTTGTCCAATACGTCTTGAAACTGGACAATGTGAGATTGGGTGAGGAGGAGCTACCTAATGCAAACCGATATCGCTGTTCAACCAGTCGAGTCCGTGACCCATTCGCCGCCGTGAGAAGGGTCTCTCTGACTTGTGAATGGTCTGCTCAAATAAATCCTGAGCACTCTTGCAATTATTAATAATTTATTTAAATAAACCTCATTTTTTCATTGCAGTCAACGCCTTCCTGAATTGCAGGCATTCACTACTTCCGGTAATATGCCGGTTATCCCATTTATTCTTTTCTTCGATCGGCGCCATTGGCCTTCACGAAATGTGCAATCATGAACATGATGAAATGTGCTCTCTTAAATGGTAGGTGAATCATTTCCTTTGAACTTTCCGATTGCCTATAGCTTCTGCGCTACTCCACTGGTAGTCGCATTGTACAGTTTTTCTCGAGCTGGATTATTTCTGCTCAAATATAAGGTCACTCTTCTGGGTCCTTCGAATCTTGCTTACACTTCCACCTAGATCTTTTAGGTCGAGTTCAGCTTAGACCTTTTTCCATATCTCCGCGCCCTTGCTGTAGATCACAATTATCTCTAGGCGAGAACCTGGTGGCCAAAGGGTAGTATAGATCCCAGGGCAAAACTTGGATTGGTACCCATCATCGAGCATAAAACCTGGCAAACGCCTGCTGAACCAACACCAACAGCTCTACAACCAAAACCCTATCTCCACCTCCTCCAGGTGACCGCTGGAAATTCTGTCTTAACGAAAAGATGGAGGAGGATGAAGGAGTGTCTCCCGTCCCTAAAAACGGGACAAATCGTACCAACTGGTCCTCCAGGTTGAGGGCTGGGTAGGGCTGGCAACCCTACATGGAAAACAACCCGTTACAAAGCCACAAAAGGAGCCTCGGACTGGATTGACTACACAACGACGAATCTGGCAACGACAAAGGAATAACGATTTGCCCATTTTCTTATGGAAGGTGCGCTTCCTAAATAGAGATGGAGATACCAAGCACCTAGCGAATACGCTGCCCCAATATAGGACCGACGTAACAGCGTTCTAGGGGACGCGTCAGACAGGGACGGGTTTCCTGGAGAAGAGTCACTACACCATACACTAAAGCGGCCATCCAGTAAACCATGTACTCGGAGTAAATTTCTTAGTCAGCCAAAAAATGAAACTTGCTGTTATCGGTTTTGAAAATATAAGCACTCTGCACTTGCGAGGCAAATTTAGAAATGTTAGCCTCATGAATGCTCACGTCCCTACAGAGGAGAGTGCAGAGTCGGAGAAGAATAACTTCTACGACGCGGCAGAGCGAACCCTGTCCCAGATATGATATCAAAATCATACTTGGGGATTTTAACAGTCAACTAGGGATGAAGCCCATATTCAGGCGATACGTTGTCTCCCATAGCTCACATCAAAATACGAATGATAACGGACTGCTGATTGTTCAGTTAGCAATGTCAGACGAAATGGTTGTTGGAAGTACCTGATTCGCGCGGAAAGCTCTTCACAAACAAACGTCGACCTCTCCAGACAGCACCACTTTCAACCAAAATGACTACAACACTCCGACGATTGTTGGCAGCCATCAGCTTGCAAAAACTGTTCCTCTCGAAACGTCTCAGAATCAAAACTCTTACTGTACAAGACAATGATCTTCCCCGTTCTCATGTATTTTTCGCAAAAAAATTGCGAACTCTTGGCCGTATTCGAGAGAAGAATCCTTCGAAGAATTTTGGGCCCCTACATGGAGAATTCCGTAATCGACATAATGACGAAACCTATGAGCGATGCCATGAACGTCAGGTTGTGGATAAAATTCGGCTCAATAGGTTGATGTGGGCGGGCCACTTAATCCATATGGATAAGGATGATCCAGCCCGTCTATGGTATAAAAAAAAGAAGACGAAGCAGACCCCGCCTGAGATCGAACGATGGCGTAGGTCAGGACGCCAGACAGCTTTTAGGGATATCGAATTCGCGGACCTCAGGTCAAAACCGGGATGTATGGAGTTTCTTACTGAGGTAGGCCTAGACCGGATACCGGTTGTTGCGCCGTTGATGATGATGATGATGAGAACCTTTGCCTTCTTTTTTGCCTTTGTTCACGATCATGGCCCATCGACCATTTTAGTTTTCCTTAGATTTGACCGATTGGATTGCTGGAGCTCGCAGTTGAGGAATTAACTTTCTACGTTCAATACTATCTCTGTTTTTCGAAACTGCTGGTATGCCTTTTCCTCTTCTTAAGCGCCTGCTGACCCCCCCCCCCCCCTCCGCTCCTGTTAAGTGCCGGGTTGATGAAAATACGATTAGGTGTAGCCTGTGTCACTGAAGCTCCAGGTTTCGGCTAGTCACCCTTCGTCTTACGATCTGTTATACAGTATTCTAATAGCTCTTCTCACACTTTTTATGGTTTGGTGTATGTTGTGTTTCTCCTTAACAAACTCAGATAGCTCAACTATTTTTGCTCCAAGCTAGGTGAAGAGTAATTCCTCCAGATTGGGACTCTGTTCTCCATGAAACCCGTCCGGATTATGTTTCTAAATTCCCCTTCAACTTCAGCATTCATTGACCTTGCTTCTGCTTTATCTTTTATGATTTTTGGATTGACGGAGATCTCAAAGTTGATGAGCTCCTCCTGAATCGATGCTTCTCTTGGTCCTGAGGTACCCTCTACTGTCACCCCTCTTAAACAAATGCGGTGGGTGTTGTTACCATTTTTATCATCCAGCAATCTACTTTCAAATCATTTTTCTTCGATTTTGTTACTGATGTTCTCGGTCAGGTGTAACTTCGCTTGAACATATCTAATCTAACAACACTTGTAGCAATAGATGGCCGGTGGCCAAATTGTCCACACTCGAAGTACTGCGGTCAATAGATATCAACAACTGGGTATCCGTCCCATAGCGATTCTAGTCCACGCACCAGAGATAAGCGAACCCTTGCCCATGCGCAATCTGAGAAGAAAGTACATGGACATATCAGTAGGTATGCTCCGCAACCTGGGGTCGCGCCTGATGGGAAATGTGGCAACTCTTCGCAGGGGCAACTCTTCACAGGTGCTACTGGAGTTCTGCAGCCCTGCCCGGCAAACATTCTTAATGTGTTTCTACTGGTTCGCCTCCTGGGCTTCCATGTTAAATATGCCGAATGATGTAGTGATGTCAAACTCAATGGGTCATTATGTTAGACACGAAAATCGGAACAGGGAGTTTGGGCATTCCTAACGGACTACGTCACACGTAAGGTGATCTCTAGGTGATCTAGGTAGTAAGACTTCCAAGCAGACGAATTGCAAGTCGCCAATGTCTTGTGGGGTTACCAGATAGTATTCTTTACCGCTAGATCAAAGATAATCTACGGAGTTGGACTGAGAATACTCTTGTATGCGTACAGTATGGTCCGATCGTACTGTCTGTCAGGATTGTCAAGTGTATTTCAAATTTAGGTATTTGCGATACTAGGGGTCTATCGATGTCTGGTCTTGGCTAATTCAAACGAATATAGCGTAACATAGGCATTCTGACCGACAACCAAGCCGCTATCAAGGTCCCCATTTGTCCATCAGGAAAAGAAAAATATGGCACATCTGCAACAAAACTCGGTCAAGAGAACTTTTGACAAGGTGCGGACACCAGGCAAACAATTATTTGGCAGCATGAAAGAATTTTCTGGTTATAGGGTGGGAGAGCTCCTATCCACGAGCTCGGTCTAAAGATGCAAAGATACAACAGCTGGATCCTACCTCTCTTTGTCCTTTCCACACCAGACAAGGTCCTAAAAGTATGAGTCATCAAAAGGGTGCACCATAGCACTAACTGGGCTCTTCCAAACCGGCCATTTATACGCACCTGCCTACACACTGTCAATACTAGATATTATATTAGCCAAGCTTCCATTGCTAAGTCACTATAAATGTAAAATGGCAAAGATTAAGCGTCTACTAGTCCATTCCAAGCAGCAAATGGTCTAGAGAGATTCATTTCTGGAAAACGTTTTCTTTTATCACCTGACCTAAGATAATTCAAACTGTTCATAAGGTCCTCATTCGTCCTTCTGCCAACTCCATTGGAAATGGAAAGGAAACTAATATTTCACTAAACATTTCAGAACTCTAATAGGTCTAATTACAGCTGAGCTCAAAAGAAGGGTCACTGAAGATTTAATTAAATCTAGGTGGAAGCTCCGGAGCTCCTGCAAATAATTCTCCATTGTACTTCCTCCAACCGAGCTAAACTCTGAGGAAACCTGCAAACAAAAGGATCCTGGTGAGTTCACTGAAACGATTACAGTCGCGAAAAAGTTGCCATCAGCCTCGAGTTCCTGCTTCGATTAAAATTCTGACTGACCAGAAAGCGTATTATGTTGGGTGAATATTCTTCATTTGTATACATTTCTGAATAGCGAACAAATAAACAAAGCATCACTGGAAAAAACGTATAATTTATGCAATGCAGGAATAATGGAGACTTGGATCGCTTCCTGGCTGAACATTTACCTTCCTCAGTTTTGCATTTGCAAAATTGGAACTTCAGCTGTTAAGTGAAGTGGAGGAAGTTTGTCCATTAAAGAGGAATTGTTTCAGAAACAAAAGAATGAATAATCATTTACATTGCTCATTGTAGCCAAACGTTTTAAAGTAATTGGAAATAAGCCATCAAGTCTAACCAGAAGGTCCGTATTGGCAATTGTTCCCGGAGGGTTGATTTAAAAATGATTTAAAGCGAAAATTGAACGCACTCTGAGAAATTATCCCTCCGAATTACCAACTACAGCAAATAAACGTACACTTTCCGGAATGGAATCAATGGACTCAATTTATAGGAGGATATATAGACAATAGTTTATATCATCTTCCAAATAATACCTAAAAGCCATAACTTCCAGCTAAGCATATGTTGGAATGCATTTAGGACTTGGGTCACTATCCGACCTCCATTAAAATCATATTAAAATTCACAGCACACAAGCGAATATGTCTATGAAATGGTTCACTCCTGGCACAAACGAAGGATTTCCATGGAAAATGCCCTCCCCCGATTTCTGTTTTATGGCTGCAATAAACGATAAATAGAAATATTGAATGCCCCATATTTCATATTTCTTCGTGTCATCCCCAGTTACCTTGTGGCACCCCGTTATTAAAATACCAACATATCGTGCCATACATCATTTGGGCACGTAATTACAAGCGAAGCCTCCATAATCGTTACTCCAATTTACCCCGGCACCTGAACAGAATGACATATTAATAATAGCGACAGTAATTTTCGGGAGCCATAGAAATCACATGGGATGCAGGCTAGGGGATGGTTTGTGGAATTTTGAAAGCCCTCAAGGTAAATTCCAATTAGCCAATAACGATATTGAAATGAGTGAGCATCATTTAGGGTGCGCGCCTATCGAGTCCATTTAGTGAAAATTCATGCAGAAAATAATGGTTCATAATCAAACCTAATGAGAGGCTTTCCTAGAATTTTATCAGAAATTAGCTGGAATTGGTACCGTGCGGGGTAGTTCATTGTTACGGCTTCTCCCTGGATTGAATTCTGTTCCACTGGGTATGCCCCACCGGATTCGGTCTACAGCATGGATGGAAAATCATTTATTGTGAAGGTTTTATTCAATTTTAGGACCGGACACAGGCATTTATTGGAAGACCACAAATGTCCTTCAGTAACACAAACCTCAAATATTGATGCATACATATTAGCCAACGTGTTGCATTTATAATTTGATTTGATTTGATTATTTCATTAAATTTGTTGAAAACCACAATGTCAATTATTTTCATTTAAGAACGTTTCCTCTGAGACAGGCGGTCTAAACTTTGGTGAATACACAAAAAAAGAAGTGCTTTTACGGTTTCAAAAGGAGGAACATTTCGATTCGAAAAGGTGTAGTACGCAAAAAGTCAAATTCGCTAAAATATTCTATTTTTCTGCTTAAGGCAAGAAAGGGCTAAAAGGAATAGAAATTTATGGAAAAATAAGGTAGAAATGTGGAAAAAATAATTACAATATCTGTTTGGTTGGCGGGGCGCCTCATTTGGATGGAAAGTGCTACTTTCCTCAATCACAAGCTTGCTCTGTTGATAAAATTTCATAACATTCAGTTGACTTTTGCAATCCTCAATATTGACGGCAATATTGGAGTTGCATTTTTATTATATATATAATATTAGGATTAGAAAATTACTCCAGATGATGAACTGTCAATAGTTTTCTCTTTTACCCCAGCATACAGGCTGACAGTAGCCTCTTCCGTACTTTGCGCCCTCCAATGTTGGCCAGCTGCCACAGCTTCATTTTCCATCTATTTAATCCATTTCCATCGTGAAATATTACTTCGCAGGAAAGGGATCTGCCCTCAGCATCCCCCCACGAGATTATGACGTTCGATAACTATGTTGAGGGCGCCGTTTAGCCTCCCTCTTTCAATCACGGATCTCGGAAAATGGAGCAAATCATGCTCCAAGTGCTCGGATGTAGCGGTGTATTCGAGACAGTCTGAAGGCTCGTCCAATCTGAAACGAGGCACATACCTCCAATATCCACCATATCCCGCAAAAAAATATTTGTTTTCGTTCGACCCATGTTTCTATACACAGAATATGGGTTGCGAGGCCTTTTCTGGAATTATCGCACCGGTACTGACATCTCCTGTACAACTCCTTATTTCACAATCACATCGACTAGATTCGCCCTCCTTCTCTGGTGGAGACTATGTGTCTCATCCGCTAAAAGATCAAAGGAAATCGTTCGCTGGAGATGAACTAGCCGTTGCTCCCCTTTTTAGTGCATTTTCCAGGTGGCGCTTGAGCCTAAATTTAGCATCAGTCATTACCCTCAGGTACCTAACGATAGATTTTGATCACAGTACTATTTTTGTTGCAATTAGTAATAAGGACAGCCTCCGTATTCATCCGCCAGGTTCAATTTAGCCATTTGCAAATACCACCACCGCCAGATCGCCTGGAAACCCAATTGACATTGCTTCCGTTGGAACACGAAGACCAAGCACTACGTCATGCGTTTTGTTCCACAATAGTAGCCCCAATATGGAGCCTTGTGGAACATTATAACATCTCCTTTTGGTCCATCAAACGTCTCGTTCTCTCCAAGAAGGAACTCCCTATCTGAGCTAAGTAACCTCGGGCACCCAGTTTAGTGAAGGTGCGTTTAATCCAACCCGAACTGGCGGAGTTAAACTGACATCCAGGGTCCTCATCGCGCAGCACTCCCAAGCCAGATCCACAACCGTTACTATTGCATTGACGGTAGAAGGCGTTCTGCGCAACCCATACTGCCACTCCAATAGACCACCCGGTAACACGACGAACGGAAGCTGTCTGTTGTATATCACTTTTCCCAACATCTAGATAGACGGATATGAAGGGGGGGCGCCAGGTGGTTTTTGGGACTTCGATTCCTTTCACCATAATAATAATCGTTGGCGCAACAATCCAATTGGATCAGGCCCTCGCGGTGTGTAAGAGCACTTCATTCAAGACAATAACAGAACCCTGTTGGAGGCAATGTGATCAGCATTACCCTCGCCCGTGATTACTACCCTGATTCGACCCGGGTAATCAATGCTGAGTCTACTGGTATCCGACATCCAATCACGATAATAAATCCCTCTGCCACCAATGAGATTTGAACCGCATGCTTATGAACCACGCGGAGTTAAAGTTTTTAACGGGCAACTTCAGGGCCTTGTTCGCAATCCCGCTCAATATCGGAGCCTAATTATCCCCGATTAGCTCAGAGATCTCCCATGGTTCCTCCGCGATCACGCCAGGTATTGAGAAGACATTCAATTGAATCGCTGATGAGGTCTACTTTCTGCCTGTTATGGGTAAAGGATTATGATTATTTTGAGCAAAAGTCACAGAAGGTGAATTTTATCTACAAATATTGTTCACTACAACTTTGTAAGCAGTGCCCAATGGGTATGTGACACGGCTGATTGTAGCAGTTTCGCTTACTTTCCCGTAATTTCTTCTTAAGGCTGCTCGAAGACGGCGGTATTCATTCCCTATCTCTCGATATTTTGGCTTCACACTTGTCCTTTGACAAAACCTGCTTGGTCTTCGACAATCTACAGTGGAACAGCCTGGCTTTTCCACTTCTATTGCGCATTCGACTGCCATTTTTAATGTCTAGAAAGATGGTGTTCACTGTGAGTATAGCTTTCGCTCACTTACCAGACCATCCCTCTCGCCAACGAGGTACTGAGATAAGTCAGATCAACTATCGACAGTAGCCCTCTGCCTCGGCAAGTGGAGATGTATCCAGCATTGTACTGATGACGGGGGTAAGTTGCTCCCGAAATATATATCTACACTGAACAATAAAAATGTTAGTTTGGAGTAAGCTACTGTTCTATCAATTGCAAGTACTATATCCAATTCCGCGTGCATGCATGCATTGAAATCGCCGCCATAATTTTAGAGCTGCGTTCCCAGCGGCAATCCTGAAGCTGTCAAGCATCTGCTCATATTACGCTAATGTTGCACTAGGAGGAGCGTAACAGTTGTAGATATAGACGTCGTTGACTTTTGCCATAATAAAGTCAGCTTCCGAAAACGCCATTATTTCTAGCATGGCTTGCCTCCCGCGTCCATATTGCCGCGTTTCCAAATGAATCTTTCACGCATTTAGCAGAACCATAATTTCGGCAAAGTTCGCTGATGACTCCGCCGTCCACATTTGACTCTTTAATAGTTTGCGAGAGCATCAGTATCAACCTTATTTCGTTCTACAATTCAGCTCCCTCCTATATGCTGGACACTATCCAACACCTGCAACTTGCCGGTTTTTCACTCTCTCTTACTCTTTGCACTACATTTATAGTGGATCTCCAGTGCAGTCTTTGATAAGATGGCCTTCTTCTCCATACTTCCTGCAGCTTTTCGGCTTATCATGCACACCGGTACAGACTACTGTGAAGGTAGGATACTTGCTCACCAAGTCGGCACATTAACCTACCCGTCCGTACCTTACCCGCGGTAATCACTTTAACCGCTGATTCTACCGGGAAGCTGACAATAGCGGTCTGTGTACGACACGCCTTCATCTTCTTTACCGCGCTCTCTTCTACACTGTAAGGTTGAACTGTTCCCTTAGCGCAACACAGATTTCACTTTTGCTTGCTAACCTAATATTTCTATCTGGTCGCGAAAACATTCCGCTGACTTCTTGCTCCCGTTTTGCGTGAATTCAGAATCGAGTTTGACTTTCCGAAGGATATTGCCAAAAGGCATATCTCCTTTCTTGAAAATAATGATTATTTCCGGACCGATCTGCATTTTCTCCATTCATTCTGCTGCCCACCTTTACCCATTGCTTGAATTTACGAGCTGCAGATTCTGGGGTGAATATTTCATCTGCGAAGAAGTTTTTTCTTCTTGTCCAGTTGTTAAGCACCAAGGAATTCACTAGTTCCGTCCCTACTCAGTTTGAGCACGTCCTCACCTATTCATGTTCAGGAGGCGTCGTCCACGTTTCTCGCATGACTTTGCAACATGACACTTGGGTGTGGTGTACTACCACAATATAGAACAACGTAATGCCATGTATTTTGCTGGATATAGCTGGATAGTTCACTTTCGCTTATAGACGACCATACGTCTACCAACTTCCACCTTCACGGTGTTTTTTCTATTCGGTTCGTTATTAAAACCACTTCCATTTTCTCATCTGCCAAGGTCATCCTGGCCTCTTGTAGTCCGGTACTGCTTTCAATGTCTCCGTCACATAATGCTCCACATCCTTTGGGTACTTTGCTGCAACAAATAAAGCCAAATCATCGACAAAACCTGCAATCCTAGTTTCCTCTGGGACGGCAATCACAAACACTCTAATATACTATATATGACATTTTAGGGCCCTTTTTCGTATATCACCATAAGGTTCTCTCTGAGAGTTAATTCTCGACTACGCTCGTCAGATATCCAGGAACGCCTGTATCAGCCAATGCGCCTTTAATTCGGTTCCAGTTGGCGGAGTTGAATGCGTTCTTGATATCTAGTGGCAAAGCGGCACAGCAGCCACTAGCAATCAGTGCATATTCACAAGGCTCACCACTACGGTTATTGCATCCACCATAGAGTGGGCGCGTTGAAACCAAAGCTGGCTCTACAACAGACCATCGCTGCTTTCGACGATAGGTAACAGTATGTTATAGGTGACACTCTCCAGTATCTTCTCCATCGCATCCAACAGGGAAGGCGATGAAGATACCGATGTAGTTAGAATCCTGGCTACGCACTTGTGCCTGATTGTCCCCTTTGGTAGTGCTAGATGAAGCCCCAACTATTCAGCTCAATCTTCTCATATCATCTGCTCCATTAACTCGTGAGCAGTTGCATATTCATTTTCAGAATGTAAGCCATGCTTGTTTAATTTTTCTATAGTTCAACTTTGAAGGTCTGGCTGGCATTGCCCTGAATCTGCACACATTCCGCAGGTGTGCAAATCTTAACTATATGTACGTCCAGATAAGGCACACTGCCAATACAAAGTGTTTCGATCCTCTGATTTGCCCGCATAACTAGGACTTGAAATGCTAGTTCTAAACCGATCTTCTCAGTATCTTGCAAATGTTTCTCTCGATTTTTATTCTAACCCCATTGACAAACTAATCCACTTATTCTCGGGAACGCTGAAAATAATCAATTTTGGGAGTTGTCAAATTTGACATCGTTTGCTCGCCTCCTCTACCACTTCCTTGTCCGCACTAATGATTTATGTAGCTTCGAGGCTCAAAACAGTTGATTTCGGACTCAGGATGCTCTGGAATTCTACTCAGAGGGTGTTCCTCTTGTCAGTTACCAGTGGTTTCAGCTCGGCTGAAGAACTTGACATCTACCCAAGCGTGTGATATGTCATAAGGTCAAGGAGTTGCTCTACCTTCACCATGCCACTTTTTACTCCCTTGGAGATATTTCACTGACGGTAAAAACGCAACTAAGACGAGAGACAAACAGCAACACGAGGAAAATTAAGGACAATATATTGAATAGAATTAAAATATGGAAGTTCGAGGTAACGAGCGAAAAGCTGCCTTCCATCACATTTTTACTTAATTGACCGATTTCAATTATATACGTCCGCCTATAGAGGGTCCGAGAAAAAGTTTTCGACCCTTGTTAAATAAGCCCATATAAGCAGAATCAAATGTAAATCACATTCAATTTCGAAGGATACAAGGATTGAAAATGTCAAACGTATTTCCAGATCCTTCAAACAATATAAACGGAAAGTTCCTTCCTAGTAAATATTTGAAATGTGCGAATTTGAATATGAATTTGAATTTTAAAATTTTCCCCAAGGCCCAAGCCTTCCTACATATGCTAACACTTGCCATTAGCCGTAAGGGTGTGAAATATCCCGCATTAGAATATTAATTAAGTTATTGTGCTCATGATCGAGGTAAACTATAATTGAGAACACGTGTCAGAAGTGTATTACGGAACTTGCCTTTCTCATGGAAAATACGCTCCCGAAATTCTGTGGTTTTATAGAATAAATAAAATTTAATGACATCTCATATGTTAGCGGGTCTTTTTCGGGGAAGGTTATTAGGGTAGGTTTTGAAATGGGACGCAGGTTTTGAGTGCTAATTTGCACCCAGAAAGGATTTCGATTTCATAAGTGAGTAATTTTTAAGGTTTTATGGAAAACAAAACCTTATTAAAATCGGTTTACTACAGTAGTAAATTACAGGCGGACGTCACCCAGAATTTATTCAAAACCCGTCGTACCTCCTTACATGATATGAAACCCCAAACATGCAGTGACTGACGTCATTATGCGTTGGGTTAAATATATATATTTAAAACGAGAGGGAAAAACGTCTTACCTGAATATAATCACGTGAGTTATCAAATAAAAGGCAGCAATTTATGAAACAGATTTAGGTTTGGCGTTTAGTTGAAAGAATGAAAAGTAATAAAAGATGCCCAAGTAAAGCAGAGTGCTAATACATTTTGAAAATTTACCAAAAAAACCCCGTTATCAAAAAATGATATTGCGGAGTTTAGAGCAAATTACTTCATTGTTAACAAAGTCCCTTTTCCTTTCTATAAACGTCAAAGAATGGAAAGAACAAGAAGACGTGGCAGATTTTGTTTCAGATGGAGCAATGGCGTAGGGGCATAGGCTTTTAGGGATATCGAATTGGTCTACCTCGGTGGAATAGCTAGAGTTTCTTATTAAGGCAGGCCTAGACGGACACCAGTTGTTGCGTCGTTGATGATGACAAATGGAACAAGACCTCTACTAAATTCGCCCAAGCTTTAGTACACGCTTCACGAAAAGGAATGGCCTCAAGTCCGATGGCATGCAAATGTTTCCTACAATTGTCGTGCCCTAATGATAATTAATTTGACCATGGTTGAGCATTAACCAGTACTCGTTCTTTTGGGTAAGCCAATATGTCTACCATTCTTTCTACGATGTATCCTATTTTCTTTGCAAGATAGCGAAAATCTGGATCGGTATCATCCCTGCCACTCACAATTATGCCTTGCTGTAAATGTTTAAAGCTCTTAAAACATTCCGACGCTATCCAAATCTCATTGGAAGCCGAAATTAGCACTCGAGAGGCAGTCGTGGCATCGGAATACTTCCCAGGAGACGGCATCCGGATTCCACCGGAACAAGTCGCTAACTTGGGAAAGTATTTTGAGAAGAGGGCGTTGCCACTTCTCCTCGGTTGCGATGCCAACGCCCATCACGAAGTCTGGGGAAGCAGCGACACCAATCGAAGAGGTGAATACCTTCCAAAATTTATTCTTACCAATAAATTAGAAATATATAACTTAGGGAACACTCCAACATTTGTTACCAGCACTAGACAGGAGGTACTAGACACAACTCTAGGAAATACTCGAATGAACGAGCTGGTCAGGAATTAGAGGGTCTCGGATGAGTCCTCCATGTTTGATCACAGAATAATCAGATTCGACATTGAAAGTAACTTCGAAATAAAGAGAACGGATTGGGAATCCTATGCAACGCACTTGAGTAACAATATTGCCCACCTTCAAATGGGCGGTGATATCAGAAGCAAACTGGAAATAGAAACAGTAATGAAAAACTTCAACACAGGCGTAATTGTTGCATATGAGGCCAACTGTGCGGCTGAGACAGTTAAGTCCTCAAGGGTATACCCTTGTGAAAAAGTAACCTAGCCATAATAAGAACAGAGGTACGAACACTCTTCAATCTGGCAAAACAAACCGGGGACTGGCATACGTACAAAAATACACTAACTGCGTATAGCAACGCGATCAGGGAAGCGAAACGGAACAGCGAACAGATCACAGAAGCAACCAGGCTTTACAAGGCTGTAGCCAAAGGCGGAACAATATCCTCTGTCTATTTGAAGAAGGAAGATGAAACATTTATCGAGAATGAGGAAGACAGGGTATACTTGCTTCTCAGAACTCATTTCCCGGCATCCTACCCCACTGTTGCATGCGACAACATTCTGCCTGACACCCCAACAACGAATAAAAGAGAACTGGAAATTGGCAAAAGATGTATACTCAGAAGCTAGGGTGAAGTGAGCAGTGGGAACTTTTAAAAACCACTGAAATCAAAGTAGATGGGATTTTCCCAGCACTAATCCAGAGAGGCCTAGAAATCATAGCACTGGGATACACACCAAGGGCATGGAGACGGGCAAAAAGGGAATTTATTCTGAGCCGCAAGGATGTGGGAAACACCCTGGCATTCTGGATGGGCAAAATGCAAGAAAGTAGGATAATGGAAGTACCGATAGGTACAAATTCTATTGTCATGAATACTACTCATGGTTGTCCACTGGGCGGAGCACTATCGCTGCTTATGTGGAGTATGGTAGTGGATGAACTCCTGGACGTGTTAATAAATACTGGAATAGAGCTCCAGGGTTACAGGGACGACATTGTTTTAACCAGTAGGGGCAAATATGAGTATACTCTATGTGATAGAATCCAAACTGGACTAAGGGTTACTAATTTCTGGTGCAGGAAGGTAGGACTGCGGATCAATCCAGCCAAATCCACCATAGTATCATTCACTAGGAAACGTAAGCTTGATAACCGGAGAGCCATAAGGTTACATGACATGGAGGTGAAACGAGAAACAGAAGTTGGGAATTACGCTAGATCAAAAATTACTCTGGAAGACACATATCAGAAACACTTGCCGGAAAGCCACGAGGGCTCTGATGACTTTTAGGTCCATAGCAGGAAAAAACATGGAATTGGAGCTCGAAGATACTACTTTTGAGTAAATTGTTACCTGGGTGAGATGCCATTTTGCCCGACGAATTAAGGTTGGTCGTGGAATCTAAAAGAGGCTTGTTTTGCAAGTCCATAGTGACACAAGAAGTCTGCGCCTAGTATGGGGAAGCTGACCTCCGCCAGGATGAATCGCCACGAAAACGTCCTACGCAAGCCAAGACTCACTTTCACTTGCCTATACCCGTAGGTGGAAGGAAGTAATTTGCTGCCGCCAGTTTCAATGGTTGCGGAAATAGTCGATGGTGCCGGGGTACGGGAAGAACCGAAACCTCCGCTCCAGTATCTACGAGGTAGTTGCGCCTGCTGAGGGGATCAAAAATCATTAGGCGACGTGGCGCTGCGTTCTGGGTGGTCGTCACCAGGACCCCCCGCGGACCTAGTTTTTTGTGGTAGGCGCGAATTTACACGGGAGTGTACATCTGGTAGCTTTATCGTCGAATCTACGATGGTACCAACAAATGCTTCGGTCCGTTTCGAGCAGAAGACCACGAACCAGCTCGCGACCTACCACCCGAACGCTGAGCGTCCAGCGTCGCCCGAATTTCAGCGATGCTGGCTGCTAAGGCGGCTATCTCGCGCTTCAGTTCGTCAACTTCGTCAGATGGCTGTTGGACGGCCGCTATGGTCGGGCGTGCGTGCACCTCGTGCAGCTTGTCAGCCGCAGCTCCCAGCGCCTCCAAAGAACCGGAGACGTACGCAAGAACCGCCTGAGTGTCCTCCGGAAGTCGACGCAACCAGAACGACTTTATCAAGTCATTGTCGATCTTGCTCCCACCCAATTGCTATGCTTCCAGATGGACGAACCACAACTCTGGGTTCCGCCGCCAAAATGGAGGGACGCGCATGGCGAGGGCGGTCACTTGAGGGTCCGATGGGCATTCCGCATCTTTATTGTCCTCAGACATCTCCAAAAGCTAATGCTACGACTCGAGTTTCTGTCCAAGACGCGGCGATACCGAATTCTGCAAAGCCATAATTTGACCACAAATGTCCGCACGAGCAAAAAAGAGAAACCAACGACGCACCCCGAAGCGAACGCTTGTTGACAGACCGAAAAGAACAATAGCTCGCCAAAATAGTGGAAATCCCGCGATGAAAAATTCCACAAACACGTCGACGCCGTCTCTTGCAGCGGTTTAATTCTTATTCTTGCACCAATAACTTGGAATTCAATAACAAATAAACACGGATTTTTTATTATTATAGTTATTACTAAATAAATACGGCGACGTCGTCGAAGTCAGCTGTGTTTTGGTGCTGCTGCTGCTTTTCGCCCGGACCGTTGTGAAGGGTACAAAAAGACCACCCCTGCCGCAGTTGGAGTTGGATAGAGTCGGGAACAGCTCCTGTGATCGGTTGAGTCCCGGTTCGGCCTGGCGTGAATGCTGGCGGCAGCCATTCGATTCGATTCACCGGGGCGAAGGCTTGCACATTAAATACTTGGGCCGCGGCTACTCCTTTCGCTGCTGCGTGGCTCTGCCTACCGTTTCCTTCCCGTCAAATGTCTTGTGAGTTCCGCAATTCGACAGTTGATTTATTTGACCGGCAGCTCGGGCCGTGGGCGCAGCTTTTCCTCGTTTTCGGAGAATTTGCAGGTTTCTGTTGTTGGAGTCACCACTTTTAAGTAAATCCACTTTTCCGGGTAAATTCTCCACCAAAGAATTCTCAGACAGCTAACTGCGTCTAAATCTGCTTGAATTAATCACTCGTTAAAACCGCACTAAATTCACAGACATTAAGCTTGTTACACGTTGAAAACTATTTATTTAGAAAATGAGAAAAGTATAAATTGAAAGTTTTGATTCAGGAAGCAGAGGAGACTGCGTTCGCAAATTCACTTGATATATAATATGTTTTAAATTTTACTACGCGACAGTGCGTGTGATCACGCCGGGGGTGGGAGCAGAAGAGACCGGTTGCTCTCCATGCGGTCCCTCTGTCTCCAAACAACGGAACCTTTTCACCGCTGGTTCCCCACTCCTGTGGCGAGTTCTAAAAAGCCACGGAGAGCACCCGCGGCGTGATCTATCCGCTCGCATTAATCCTGCTGTGCCACACTGCTTTGGATAAGTTCTGCAATAGTAAGGCCAATGATTACCGATGGGGCGTTAATCTGGGCAGAAAGAATCGCACTCAGCACACAAGCCAGGGAATTACACAAAATCCAAAGACTAGCTTGCGTGTGTATCAGTGGGGCAATGAGAACATCCATCCCTGGAGGTCCTTCTGGAATTAACCCCTCTCCATCTGCACATACAGATGTAGGCAATGATGGCAATATTCAGGATGGCCGGAAGCATCAACAAAGCGGGGGGCTGCCTAAATCGAAGGAAGATCGAAATTCTTTCTAGGCGGTATCTCGAATTACCGAAGGGATAACAGGACAACGAGGTTTCACTTTGATAAGAAGTTTGAAACACGTTGGAGTGTTAGAACCAACACCAGCTTAGAACCAATGGGTAAGTACACTAGCATATTCTAGGCGGAAATATACGCCATAGGCAGATATGCTTCCTTTAATCCAAGTTCCTCCTTCTCCTCGTTTTTGTATTTGCGTTTTATACCTACCAGGTATGGTGATACCTTCCTTAGTGAGTAATCTGCAAGACTCCAAAGTTCTTGCACTTTCCTCCCCTAACTCCAGCCAATAGCCGAGTTTCTGACTCACACGTCGAGGTCATTGTCCTTTTAAGGTTGTATCCGGTCAGAATAAAATGGCCGCACAATGGGAACAGTGGATCAATGGCGAAATCCAATCTCAACTTGAGCATGGTATTGACGTACCAACATTTCCAGATTTTCGAAAAATAGCGAAAACGGATCTAGTGCGCTGAATGACATGCACCCAATATTCCGTTCATTGGGGTACATTGGAGGTGTACGTTGGCTCCTCGAACTCAGAACCTTAATTATGTTGGTATTAAACTTTGATCTGTCTATTCTTGTTGCTTCTCCAGAGCCGTTTAGCAACGGTCCATATCTCGGTGTTAGTGCAACGAAACTCACTATGGCAAACGAGGTATTCAATAAACATTGATACATTGAATCTCCGTGTATTATTGGCTAAGGTAACATGGAGGATGCTACCATTGTAAGAAGAAATAACATCGGTGACTGGACACAGCTTCCGCGGGCTTCATTTTATATTTAAAGCTGTTCGGGTATTTCATCTTGGTACAGTATTCGCCGGCATATCTCACGCTCCGTAGGTCTATATGAGGGTTGAGTTTGTTCAGTATCAGTCCCTTTATCTTGTATCCGGGTAAAACATCAGTCGCGTCATAGATATTGGTGTTTTCATTGTGCTTGTTTTAGCTGATGTGGTTATCATTCGCGCACCATTTAGTGTGATGGTAATAAAAGCACAGTCTCGTTACATATTAACGCGGAGAGAAAACTAGATGAATATCCTAATCTAACCAACGCGGGGATATATGGATATATGACAGTTGAATAACAGCTACTCCATGGAGTATTCCAGATACAAGCTCTCAAGTCAATATAGAGCCCGCGAAAAGTGACCACATACTCGGGGCAATATTGATACTGATGTGGTTACTGTGCAACTTTCGAGAGCAGAAACTAAATTGTTCCTCATTTCTTTATGTTACGTTCCTTAATATTTCCTCATAGATTCTAGCATTATTCTATCTATTATCATTGGCATATAAATACCATTCTGACCGTTACTTTTCTGTGGAGTCTTAAGAGCTGCTCTTTGGAGATGTAGTGGTTTGCAGGGAACAGTTCCAGCGGGAGACGATTATGCCCTACGATAGTGCTTCATGTAAGAGCACTGATCGTCGAAATGAATGTCTTTTTGCTAGAAGGAGTCCGCTCCTGGATTTTGCAAGGGCATTTAGGGATTTAGAACCTAGGTGAAGTCTTTCCGTTTCTGTCTTTCAGTTTACTGTGTAAAAAAGCTTCTTCATTGCCGACTTTAGCTGAAAAAGGGCTCCATTTTGAATGTTTTCTGTAAAGGCGGAACCTTACTGACAGCAGTTTACTGTCCGTCCGTTTGTCTGTCGGCGGCATGCATATTTTTCAAAAACAGCTACACTGATTATGGTGCCCCGAAAGCAGTTTCCAGCTGCATCTTCCGCGCAGCAAATTTCGGGCATTTAAAGGCAACACACTTCACGACTATATTGGGCAATGTGGAAAATCATCATAGTCGGAGCGAAGGAATGCGCAATACCCTTCCTGCATGCAAAGGAATTGTATTAGGTTGTAGCTAACTTCTTCTTATCGTTGTTAATTCTGTAGGATCATCTCATTCCTTTAAATTCTCCTAAATGGACTCTGTCCGCGTTAATTGGCGGCGATAGGTGTGGATTTCGAAGATTGAATATGTCGCTTTATTGTAGCGTCGGTCCTCGTTCACTAAAATATAGATGTGGATCATTTCTGCTATCATACTTCCCACCTCATCGGATGTTATTCACCAAGCAAGATCGAGGTAACAATCCTGAAAAGAAGGCGCCACTGGCTTTGCCTTTAAGCATCTATACTTGGTAACATTTCGCGAGCAATATAGGCACTCCAGATCCTCTTGTCCCTAGACCATCAAGTTATATTGAAATTTTTTTCTAGTCGATCGTAATTTCTGACCATTTTAGTTTTGGTTTGGGGGCCAGTAATGATCTACATGAAGGCTTCTTCTTACTTCGCGATTAGAGCTGCCTCAATTGTATATCCTGCGAGTTTGAAATTAGCGTTTTCAAGCCAGGATATAGTCTCTTAAATCACCTAGGAGGATCTCGATCTCCTTGATTGGTTACGCCATGGTGTTCACTTTGATGTCTACAAAGCCAATGATGGTCATCCAAGTCTACAGAAGAGGACCGAAGACCAGTTTTTGAGAAACCCTGCGGGTTGTCCGATACGTTTTAGGTCTATCGCTCAAATCGTATCACAAAACCCTTTTCAGGAGGAATTGCATGACAATACGCATCAGATATTTTGAAGCACCTAATCGAGCAAAAGCTTCAATTATTTTACTTCATTCCGCAGAATTAAAAGCAGAATTAGGTAGTTGTTTAGGATATGCGGGATCCTAAGTCCACATCCACATGATGGTGGACCGCAGTAAATGAGGAGCAACTTACTCCCACGTTTTCTAGTCCATGGATCCCTAGTTTGGAGCATAGCACCCCAAGCAATAAAAATCAAAAAATCAAAAAATGACTGACGGTTTCGTCCAGGGCAGAGGCAACTCATCAGACGCTGCCTCACCTCTGCCCTGGGAGCAGCGTGACCGAAAGTGCCAATAGGTGGAAAAACGCTCCCTTTTATCATCAAAAAAACACGACAAGGTTGCGAATTATATAGGACTAAAACGCCAGTTAGGACTTCGGATCCCGCATTTCCTAAACAACTACCTAGCTTTAGCCTTAGTCTAGCTTAGACTAAAACAACTGGCGTTTTAGTCCAATATAATTCGCAACCTTGTCGTGTTTTTGCGATGATGAGGCAGGTCTGATGAGCTGCCTCTGCCCTGGACGAAACCGTCAGTTATTTTTTGATTTTATTGATTTTTAAGCAGAATTACTTGCGACCATTGTAACCATTACAGCCGTTGGCAAGACAATCCAATTGAATCAAGGCTTTGAAACGTGTCTGATTTGACTCAGGTACTGATTCAAAGCTAAGTCGAGTAGTATCCGACATCTTGTCACGATGCAAATTCCTCTTCCGCCAGTGAAACCTGCGACCTTCTACTACAACAGTCTAACGCTCTTACATTATTGATATCATTGCGCAATATTTATTGTGGAATCCGATCTGCCTACATTTTAAGGATAGGCCTAAAAGACGATGTGAGACCTACTTGGATTTAGCATTAGTACTAGCTTCTGTGATCCACTTTCACCCCTTCTTTCAAAGCACGCCATAAATTTGAATAAATTAATTTACTGCTCTATTGACACTAACTAAGAGAGATTCATTGATATGCCATCCATGGAAGGGACTTTATTTCTGGTAATCTTCTTCCGTCTGTGAACCAGAAAAGTACAGGGAGCAACCGCACGAGGCGCGGAAGTTTTACCAACAAGTCAGCAGGATGCTCATCTTGCCGAGACAGAGGGACATCTGATTTCCGACAGAATGGGCATATGGGGCGATGGGTTGAGTACTATGATGAGCTACTGAACAACCAGAACCTCGGCGAGTTGGAGGTCCCGCCAACTGAAGACGGCGGACAAATACTGCCACCACCAAGTTCAGGAGAAACAGTCCATGCAATTCATCGGCTAAAAAATCATAAGTCGCCAGGAGTCGATGGACAGCGAATCAATGCCTGACGATTTGCAACGAGGCATTATCTGTCTCATGCATAAAAAGGGAGATATCACACAGTGCACCAATTATAGAGGTATCACGTTGCTGAGTACCATCTATAAGATATTCTCCGCTATCTTGCTAGGCCGGATAGCCCCATACGCCCAAAACATAATTGGCCCATCATACCAAAAAGGCTTCACTCCAGGTAAATCAGCAACAGATCAGATTTTCCCTGTGCGGCAAGCGATGAAAAAACTGTAGGAATATGGACATCAGTTGCACCATCTTTTCATCGACTTTAAATTCACCTATGATAGCATAGCCAGGGTAAAACTGTACACGGCCAGGAGGGAATTCGATATCCCCACGAAATTGATAAGACTGACTAGGCTGACCCTGACCAATGTGCGAGGCCAGATAAAAGCAGCAGGATCACTCTCAAGACCATTCGACATCAACAACGGTCTACGACAAGTGGATGGCCTATCATGCGTCCTCTTTAACCTGATCCTCGAGAAAGTGATCCGTGATGCTGATGTAAATGCAAGAGGTACGATCCTCTTTAAGTCCACCCATCTACTGGCCTATGCTGACGATATCGACATCATGGGAAGAACGACCCGAGACGTACAAACTGCCTTCATCCAGATCGAACAGTCGGCGATTGATGCGAGATCTTGGGCTGCACATCAATGAAGGCAAGACAAAATATATGGTGGCAACGTCAGCACCGAAGACCAACCAACCAACAACATCAAACCGCACTGGTGAAACAGGAAGAATAAGGATAAGAGAATACAACTTTGAGACCGTTGACAACTTCTCCTATCTTGGGTCGAAAATCACAACCGGTAACAGCTACGATGATGTAATCCGCGCACGGTTGTTGTTAGCCAACAGAGCCTATTTCAGCTTACAAAAACTGTTCCGCTCGAAACGTCTCACAATAGGGTCAAAGCTCTTACTGTACAAGACTATGATCTTGCCTGTCCTCATGTATTCCTCGGAAACTTGGGTTCTTAGCAAGAAAAATTGCGAACTCCTGGCCGCGTTCGAGAGAAGAATCCTCCGAAGAATTTTTGGCCCCCTACATAAGGATGGACGATTCCGTAGCCTACACAATGACGAAATCTATGAGCGATACCATGATCGTCCGGTTGTGAATAAAATCCGGCTCAATAGGTTACAGTGGGCGGGTCACTTAATCCGTATGGATGAGGATGATCCCACCCGGAAAGTCTGTTAGGGCAATATCTATGGTAGAAAAAGAAGACGAGGCAGACTCTGCCTAAGATGGAGCGATTGCGTAGGCCAGAACGCCAGACACCTTTTAGGGATATCGAATTGGTGGACCTCGGCGCAAAATCAGAATGTCTGGACTTCCTTGTTAAGGCAAGCCTAGACCGGATACCGGTTGTTGCGCCGTTGATGATGAATCTTCTTCCGCGGTTTCAACCACTTCTTCCTTGGATATGTCCGAAATTTTATTAGTATTTACCTGGAACATTGATATTCGTAGAGAAACGTTTTGCCAGAGAAATAATAATGCATATTTTTTTTACTGAAAATTTATAGCCTTACCGGGTATTAAATTACATTTCCAAACACACACGAATTCAAAGCAATGCATCTTTCACATTTAACTTCTTCGTATCATCCCCTTTCTGGACAACGCGTCCATTCTAATGAGGTATAAAATGACTTCCATAATGAGAACATAAAATAATTGTCCGATCTCCGAATAGCCTTAAAAGATATGTCAGGGGACTGACATTCCATTTCACGACTGGAAACCCATGAGTGAGGACGTGTGGATTATCTAATAAAATAGGATTCTTGCTAATTAGAGAACTTAGATCATATTCGAGCTGCGAATGAGAAATTCAGAGAATCCATGAATTCCGTCGCAACTTTGTGCCTATTTCTGCTTAACTTTCGAAAATTTAAAAACTTTTCTGCTTTATGACATTTTCCTAATGTTGCCAGGCCGGGAGTTGTTAAAACTCGTTACCGAAAGTACAAGTTGTCTAATGAATTTCAAGTACAATTAAAACTCAATGCATGCCAAATTCCCCCATATGCAGCCTGAATAACTTAAGATACTCGCGAAGTGGAAGTTTGGAAAGCTCCTGGTTCCCCCATGGCGGCCCCCATACGGCTCTAATTTGTTTTAGTCAAAGCTATCGAAATTACATTTCCGTATGGATTCACACTGGAGAACGTATGGATATGAAGTGAAGGCCATAAGGTTGCTATCATCATGTCAAGTGTAATTGCATTCAAATTGTCTATGCGACGTGTTTGCACATATTCACATATGCGAGGCATCGAAGTGCCTTCATTAGATCGTTGCGGAGGCATCCTGCGAATGAGCTTGTTTGCATGGAATTTCATCCTCGTATGGATTGTTTGATGCGATTTGGAAGGGTTCCAACCACGAAATTCTGGAACAACCGGAGCAAATGACTCTATGAGCCTTGACTTTGAGTTATTCCATGAGCGCAATTACGCAAATTTGCATTTGCGTTCATCTAAGTTTATTGAGGACCTTTGCACGTAGTAAGAGGGAAGTATGCGAATTTTAAGGTTGCAATCTGAATATGTTATCAACGTTATGTAATTGGTGTGATTAAATGGGTTTACAAGATGATTCTTGACTTTGAAATGGGGACTGCATTTTGATTATTTGAAGCGAAGGGTTGCTAGGCGGAGGATCTAGACATAACACTTTAAATTTCTTTTGAATCCTTGACCAAAAAAGATTAGATGGTAGCACGTCAATCCCTGGAAATGCGCTACCAATTGTTAGGGTGTTAATGTTGGATTTTCCGCTGACTGAACAGTATTTGGCCGTTTTAGCTAAACTTCACACACCGACATGATGGTAACCAGTTACCCCATCTTCCACAGTTTGTTGAAAAGTGTTTCAGCTGCCCCAGGACTCCATTACCTTACGATAGTGGGTTCGATTGCATGGAGGGGGCAGCCATGCAGTAGTCCCCCTCTCTCTATGTATGACCCTCCGCTACCACTTCTCCATTCTCACTAATACGTCCACGAGTAAATGGCCTGTGAATCGACCAAGTTCTTGGTTCGAAATTTTATCAGGTCAGGTTGCAGACAAATGTTAACGTCGACAGAAACAACCATTCCGAGGCATCCAAATTGAAGAACACCAATGTTCTGCTTGTTAATGCGGATACAAAAAGTAGGTTAGACTATGAACCTTGGTTTCGGTGGTATTTTAGTCCGACTCTACTGGCCACCTTCTTCAAATACATAACTCGGCCAGCAGATGTCGTCAGCATAGTCGGGGTGTTTGAGAAAGATGTCATAATCCATAGCGCTCTTCACATTCTCCGGAGAAAAAAACGTTAAAAACTTTCCTGATGACAAGATAAACATTTTTGAAGCGATCGGTGACATGATGCAACTTTCCTAGACTCCGAGATTTTACCTCGTTAAAGCACATGTCAATTTGCGGCCGCGTAGGTCCCTCTGACAATAACTAGCCCTCCCAAGTGACATGGAAATAAATAAATGAATAGGGGTCTCAATGCATACGTAGTTAGACGTACTTAAGAAATGTGCAGATGCAAAAGGGAGCCTGGAAATC
Source organism: Hermetia illucens (assembly GCF_905115235.1). NCBI lineage: Eukaryota > Metazoa > Arthropoda > Insecta > Diptera > Stratiomyidae > Hermetia > Hermetia illucens. The sequence continues at coordinate 118,833,206 of NC_051852.1, forward strand.
GGAACCGGAGAGTAGTAGATTAAACTACGACATGGACAACATGCAGTTGAAGCTGATCAGAAAAGTAGCAAATAAGGCACTGTGAAGGAGTGGATAAGAACGGCAAAATTTAACAAGAATCAGATATCAGTTTCTCTGAAATACCATTATTGCGCAGAGCACCGTAACCAATGTCCTTCTCGAGACCGACAAAGAGCAATGAAGATCTGCACTCCGCGTGGAGTTTCAAATTGTTTTGTAAAGTGTTGTGGTCAGTGCAGGAGTTTCCAGAGCGGAAATCAGCTTGCTCTCTGTCGATGAGGTTTTAATAGATGCTCCTTGATACGCTCCAGGATAATTCCAGCTATTATCTGAAAGACAGTTAAGACTCCAAGAGTCGATCGAGACGTTCGCCTTTACCCTCCACATTTTTTCAAAAGATTTTACACAGTTACGATCTAGTCCAACTACACATGCACATCTGCATGACGACAAGGCCTTCGATGAATTCTTGTTTTTCAGGAGTGAATATTTGCTTGGGAAACAATTTCAGTAGCATGGTCACTCGGCATTCACGGCATTAGTATACCTAAAGGTAGGCCTCCCCGACCTACCCGAGATTTTCACCTCTTGGATGCGATTTTTGTGTTTCTTAACAGCATTCCCCTATCGTGAGTTGATATACGCTGGTCTGTTCTTCCTCAGTTTCGCAGTGGAATGCTTCTTTTTCTTCTTCTTTATCCTTTGTCCCATTCACAAGAGTCGTGATCGGTTGCGCTATTGTATTCTACCAAACATCTGGTCTGTATGCAGCTGTGAGATTTTTAAATTAGCATCCAACGTAATAAGCCACCGTTCAGCCAGCCTCTTTACCCGCTTACCATCGACTTCAATGTTCAGACCAATCTTGGCAAGTCAATTCTCGTTAGCGCGAATTACGTGACCATATCACTGAAGACGCCTCTATTGCAGTTTTTCCTCGCTCGGTACAACTCCATATCGATCGAGGATATCCTCATTTCAGATGTGATCAAAACGTGTCATGCCACTATTCCAACGCAACATCTTCGTCTCCGTTACTGCAAGATGCCCTTCATGATCTCTTATAGTCGGCCAACACTCAGAACCGTAGAAGGCGACAATGTTCCGATAAATTTCAGATTTGATACGTCGATTACAAAGAACACTCGTTGTGGAACACCACTTCGTCCAGGTTGTGCTAATGCGTGAGGCAAATCCATACGGTTTCCATTGGCTCATAGTGTTAAGTTTACTTAAAATCAAAAACTAGAAAAGTATTTCTATCTCCGGGCATAACAGTGTAGTTATTCTATTTTTATTTTAATTTTAATTTGATCCAAAAGAACTATCTATTCAATTGGTACGGAGTTCTTCTCTTTCAACTTCTGACTTCCACTAGTTTCCTCTGGCTACGTTTCTACAAAAAAAAAAAACCGAAAAATCGAAATGTCAAGGCCAACGCGTAATTACATGTGTTTCACACGCAAGTTGTTCGCAGCATTCCACCCCCAGCTAAAACCAAAGGAGGCTTCGAAAGGGCCCTCGTAGGGTGGCTGCAGCGGCTTCTGAGAGGAGCCCGTCCTAATTAGAACATGCGTCCAAGATTCAAGATCCCCGGCTACGTTAGTCTCGGTTCCTGCGTGGTTGGCGGCTTCAGCTTCAGCATTGCGTCTCTGAACAGATACCACAAACCGATAGTGTTGAGTCCCGACCTAATGTCGAGTACAGGGTTGGTGAAGAGTCGGTTCCTCGGGGCTTGCAGCAAATTCTGCTTTCCGAAGTCCAAGTAGAACAAGTGGCAGGACATACAGCCAAGAAGGATCGTTTGGACTATTATAGCGGCCTTCAGCGTCCTTGGCCACCTTTCGAGCATCTCATCCCTTATCTTTTTCAGATACTTGTTAAATTTCCGAAGTAAACTGACTGATAAAGCTCAAGTGACAACGTTGGCTCTTGTTTTAAAGTGAAAGTGAGTGAGTTATTTTTATAGTCCGTGAACACTGTGAACCCGCCCGCCTTCAAAGGATGAAGGTAGTATTTAATTGCGAGCTACGATGTTAATACCTCAGGATAATAAATGCTGTAGTTCCGCTAAATGGGACTCAACTGTTTGGACAAAAAAGGTCAACGGCGTCCAGATTTGGTCCACTTTTTGATGAAAAGCAGCATCAACGAACACGGCTAGAGGGAGCCAGAAGTGTAGCATTCACCAGCTGTTAGTTGATGGTCTCAGTTACTTGGGCAGCCTCCGAGAGGACACAATCAGAGGAGAGTCTTTGTTTTCGACCCAGATAAATAGGCGTTAAGGATCTATTGATGGCGGGCAGCTTTGGGTAAAAAACGACGATAGAAGCTTAACATGACTCTCAGATCCTAAACAATTTCCGGAAGCGGAAAGCTCGAAAGCGCTTGCATTTTGACTGAGTTCGGTTCAATGCTTCCAAGGGTAATCAGGTGGCCGAATTTTCACTTCCCAACATTAAATACTAGACCAGTGTGAAGTCTAAAAATGCACGCGAGTTGTTGTAAATGATCAGGCTCAGAGGAAGACGCGACCAGAACATCATCCAAATATACGAAACACAAATATAGGTTTCGCAGTACAGAGTGGATGAATCTCTGCAAAGTTTACCGTGCGTGCAGACCAAAAGTCATCCTAGTTAATTCGAAGAGTCCGAAAGGTGCGCATATTGCCTTTTTGGAATGTCTCCCGAGCTCAAAGTCGAGAAAATACGGTAGTTTGCGATAGAGTGCGCAAAACGTGGATAAGTGGAACAGGGTATCGATCTGGAATGGTCTGAACATTTAGACGTTTTGGTTTAGAAACCAGGTGAAATTGCGAAGGTCTGCAAATATCCTGGTTAAAAAGTTCTTCGAACTCTTTACCTCCTATGTCACGAGGCTACTTCATCCGCTCCACGGCAGAGTTTGGATGATGCATTCGAAATTTGCACATAGTTGTCCGTATTTGCTGTTGGACGTTTTCCAGATCGGTCTTCGTTCACGGCAATATTTCGTATCGATTAGGGCCTTGAAATGTGTTAGAACACTTCATTCAAGACCGTAACGGTACACTACAGTACACTGTAGGAGGCAATGTGGTCAGCATTGCGCTCGCCTGGCATTACCGATACCGCAACTAAAGAGGATTCTTTAGCCTGTAGTTCCTTGTCCTACAATTACCGAGTCAATAATGAGTTGTTCTTTGCATCTCCTTGAACCGGCTCGACAGCCCTTCTGCTCCTGGGACAGAATGTTTTTGGCCTCGAAGTGCGCATTAACCCTTCCAATAATATATGGGCGTTATGAATTTGTGTTGTGTTGGTAAGCAAGTAATCGGCCTTTTCGCTGCGAGGTCCTGTACTTTGTCCTTCTTAGGGATAAGGTAGGTAATCGCCGCAGTGAGGAAGGGTGGAAATTCCTCCGGCCGACTAATCACCTGATATAGCATAAATCAACCGACCATGGACACTGGTGAACTTTTTGTACCAGAAGTTTTGCACCCGATCCAGACTAGGGCCCTCTAGTTCTTCAAGCTGTTTATGGCTCTTCGAACCTTCTCTTTGATAACATCCACAAAATTCATCGTAGGCATAGTGACATAGTAGGTGGCTTTGGCTGATCCATTCAGCATGCTCAGCATGCTGGGCGGGTCCCCCAAAGTGCCCCTCACTATCCTTTCGCTTCCGTCACCGAAAACAGTACTGTCTGGATGCTGTTTCTTCGCGTACAGTGGATTTTGGACACGTCTGGAGTAACTTTCGCCATACCGTCGTAACCAACTGCATACGGCTGAAAGTTTCTTCTTTAGTATGTCAAGAATTTCAACTACGCATGTTTCACTGGGGACGGCATAACTCTTGTAAACTCTCTGCACTTTATTCCTCACCCGTCTGCTGACATTGCCAGAGCTAATTTCAGTCAGTCTAGCAATGTCCTGCCTTAGTGAGTCCCGCCAAAGCTCCAGATAAATTTTTCATCGAGGATCTCTTAGGTCACTCAAACCAATAAGTCGAAAGCGAAACTTGTGACCTTCCAATCTGGTCTGCACCACAATACACAAATAATTGTAGTTGCAAGGATACACGCTCTTTGGAATTCGTCCTGAACCTCAGATGGAAGGTGGAGAAGAGTCCTTTGGAAAGTACCTAAACTGTTGTCTGCAGTGTGGCGTAGTGTTGTTGATGCTGTCGCCTCTGCCCCCACCAGCAATAACCTCAAGTTGAACACGCTCCCTGATGATGACGGGGATTGTATCGAGTAATAATGCGATACTGGTCTGCGACTCGCTGCACAGTCACGCGTGCGAATTACGGCAAATGCTTGACGAATCTCTGGTGCAACAAGGGGTGTTAAGATGTTGTACCCGGCTTCGCCGTTATTTCGTAGTAGAAGCGGATAGTGAAGAGGTTCCTTTCTTCAGTTCAGTTCAGAACCTGCTGAATTGGTTGGCAAATTGTGGCGAAACAGCTGCACTAGGCGGATCAATGCTCCGGGTCGTCGTGGCGCCTAGACGCCGAACCGCTCCACGATCCGCGGTTTCGATGCCGTGCTGTCCATTACGGGACCCCAACCCAGTTACCAAGTCAGACGGCTCTCGCTGGCTATCCGTACACCGGACCTTAAAATCCTCCTTCTCGGTATTTTTGGTGGTGCATTTGATATCTAACTGCCAGGTGTCATGATAGCTTCCTCAATGGATAATCTGCAAGACTGCAAAGTTCCTGTACGTTCCTCTTCTACCCCCTGAGACGCTGCGGTGGTATACAGCCATTCAGACTGAAGCCATAATCCTTTAATAACCGGGCTTGGGACTGTATATAGTAGTGTTATGCTTCGGTTACTGTTATAAACTCAGGGTTGACCTCGATAGGAGTGACTCCCCTCTTATGATATTTAGGGAGCTCCTCTGAAATTTATCCTACGTTACTTTTGACTTCATTTGGCGCGTTACTTCTCCTATATGGGCATATCTTCTAGTCCTGAAAAGGTCTAGGTAGGAAGGGCTTACCAAAACAGTGTGTCAGTCAGAATTTTTCCCAGAATTAATCCATTTGCATTCTTGAAAAGAGCGCTAGAATACTGGAAGTCAGTATCCTAATTGCGCATTCATTGAACACTGCACTCTTAGCTTCTTTTTCTCCTTTCCATCCATGTTGGTCCTTCCACCGGGGACGTAAAAACTCGTGCCCATGAACAATCTGTGAGAGGGTCTCCAGGCATATGCGTATGTCATATTTGCACATCAATGGCTAAACGTCCCTATTCGCCATCTACCAAAGACATTGTTGGGAAATCTGTATTGAATCGGTAGCCGTAAGGGGAATTTGCTCCAATTATTGCTGCTTCTACACTGCCCTCTTATGCTGAAATTTTAATAAAGAAACAGTGACGCAAGCTACCCCATAATGGAAACTATTTTTCATGACAAAGTATAGTTCTCGTAAACAACAAAGAAATCTCACAAAGAAAGATGAATATTCATAGTAGATACTAAACGTCAAAAATATCTTTTTTCCCTCAGTCAGCGAACAATAAGAGCTTCATTTCTTCTAAGAAGTTTTCATATTCGGACTAAGAAAACAAGTTCCGCTTTGTGACCTAATCAAACTCGCAAGCAATATTCGCTGCTTGGACCGAACCAAGGTAAAAAGTGAAATGTGATACATTCTTGTAAACTTTCACAATATCTTTCCTTTCCATTTTGATGCGAATTTGCGCTTGACTAATAAAAAACGCTGACAACAAAAGATACGACTCTTTGTGAGGCGAATTACGGTAGATAAATATTGATTACAGGAACCTCAGAAATTGCCAATGAACGTCAATTTGATTTCCTTCTCATTTTTCCGGGGAAGATTAGATGTCGGGGGATGCTTAACGTGATTACAAATTGCGGTTCGACTAGGCACGTGGATTACAGAGGTGTGCTCCTGAAGGCTTTCATCGATGCTTTCTATTTTCCGGGAAATATCGCGTTTTTTTCATTCCACCTTGAGGAAGCGGCCAGAGGGCTTCCTGCTTGATGATTCTGGGGTAGATGAATATTGATAATACGATATTAGTCTGATTCCTTTCAAGTGTCTGCGAGAAAAGGTCGGGTCCTGTTATTGTTTGATAAATAAGACTGCGATCCCCATGTAAATTTTAATACACGCGCTTTAAAAATGTTCAGTACGGTTTTTTGGGGGATCGGATAAGACTTTATAGGAGATGGGGAGCGAAATGTTGATTAAAACTTCTAAACTTCGACCCTAAATTCAGTCGACAATTGTAACAGCGGAACTGGGGACGGGATTCTAATAAAGGCGATAATTGAGAAAGCAACTACATTCCCCTCGACAACACATTATCCAGTTCTCATCCACCCCTATTGATTTTATTGCTGCAGATAAACATACTGAGAAGTGAAAGGCCCGAGAGTAATCATCTCCAAATGAATAATTAGTGCCAATAAGGGTAGTAAATTGAACAACCATATCGAGCGATTTCACATTCCCAGCTAAATCACCCAAACGCAGAAAGGAGTCCTCGAAAAGTATCTGTGACTGACATAATTCCCAAATGACGGCTTAACTAACATACTGTGTTCGATAATGGTTTCATATATGCCAAACGCACGTGTGAAATCCCTGGGAGAGGATTACATCAACTTAATTACATCCGAAATTGGGCAACCATATATTTTAGGATGATTTATACTTTCCGTAATGGCGCTTTGCGACGCCAAGAAACCATTATTGAAAAACAAATGTCACACATCGCAAAGCGGACGATAGCTGCGAGTTGCCCTTGGGCAAATGAGAACACCCTCTGTGAAAGGAACATTGTCCTTGGCTGTTTGGCAACAATCGAATGAATCATACGAAAATTCCATTACTCATTATTCCACTGAGTGGAAATTACTGTAATTTCCAGAGTAGTTGAAAATGTTTCAGTTTTATTGGTATTTGCAGAATAAAAAAGATTGTTTTGTTTCAGATTACATTGTAATTGAGTGCGAGTATGTCAAGGATCAAGGACATCGCGAGCAGAAGGAAGAAGTAATAAACGTTTCTTTGAAGTGGTCATTCAGCGACTAAGTGTCCATTTCAATGTTTAATTAAAATTCGGGCAGGGAGGGGGTGGTCTCCGGTCCACTTTTCGCTATTAATATTCAGCACGTCACTTCCGTACATACTTCAAAGTATTTTGGAATAAGTGTCCTTAATTGTGGGTGATAAATTTCAAATGCGTTATCAAACGTCCTTGTATGTAATTAGCTAATTTTAGGAAACAGAAAAAGCTCTTAAAGGGGGGGACTCGATTACAATGAGCACTTAAGACAACAATAGTGGTATAAACCTACCTTATTCTGTTCTGTCTGTAGAATTCTGGCTCCCTTAAAACGACTACCGATCAGTTTCTCCTTCAGTTTCATTAAAGGTTCCGCGTTCCCATTACAACTCCACCCTTCAGAACAAGTGGTTTGACCACATTGCGAAAACGTGACAGGTGGAAGGAAGGCAGGAGACACGGAGTGAAAGGTCATATCACTGCGGAGCTGACCCAAAGCGGAGGAAGGTGTGGACCATCGGCACATTGCAAGAAAACAGGGGAGCTCTCAACACAAATCGCAGATAAGGTTGATACAAATCAACCTCGACCACTGCCAGGCGGCGAAGAACCTACTTTCGCAAATAATCCGCAAGGAAAAATCGATTTGATCATAATTAGTGAGCCACATCGAATGGGCACTTAAATGGGGCAGTCGGGCATTGAATGTGAGGGGACGTGTTCTCTTCGAAGCATTCGTGGAGCTAGACGTGGTACTCGCGAATGTAGGGGCCTTGTGAACTTTCAGGGGAAGGGACCTGGGGTCTACAGTAGACCTGACATATGTGAATGGTACTTTAGCCACTAAAGTGGTATGCGATGCTACTGCGACCAGAAGGCCATTGCTCTCCAGAAGGCAACCCAACTGTAACAACGAAATCAAGTTTGCGAACCGTATGTTTCCGGGCAAGAAGGCTTTACCGGAGGCCCAAGGGAAATCCCAGCAACGACGGTCGAGAGCAAACATACAGGCAACTGCTTGGCCGCTTAAAAGAAGCCACTCAGTGGAGTAAAAAGAGCTGCTTGAAACAGCTGGCCTTCGAACGAGGCCTGCATGATCCTAATGCAAAGGCTGCGGTGATCACTCTTGTCTTGTCTTGTCTGCGCCTCCTGAAGAAGATTGTTTCCACTTTGTTTCTTCGCCGCGAAAATTTCGGAAGGCAAATGGTTGTTCAACTCAATGAGGGCATAATACCTCTAGTAGCTGGAGAGAAGCTGCGGATCGGCGACAACAAGAGCCGAGGTTTGGATGGAATCCCTAACTGAGCTTTGATGCTGGAAGTGAAGACTAGGCCCGACATTTTTTCCAACACCTTCGAAAGGTGCCTAAAAGAAGGAATATCCAGGTTCAGTACAAAAAGCAATTTCCAGACCCAACAAGCCACCACAACCATCCAGCATTATATCGCACGGTCTGGATATAAAAAACGCATTCAACTTGGCCAACTGGAACACAATTAAAGGGGCGTTGGCTGACATAGGAGTTCCCGCGTATTTAGCGAATCTGATGAAAAATTACCTCTCAGGAAGCACTCTTTAGTAAGGAACGGATGAAGGCCCCAAAGAGTACATTGCCACAGCCTGGGTACGATAGTGATCGGTACTGGGTTCCCCGTTGAGGAATATCATATATAATGAGGTGCTCGCTCTTCCCGTCTCAGAAGAGACTACTTTTATCGGATTTGCCGTTGATTTAGCTGCGGTTGTTACATTCAAAGAATGTGGAGGTCAATGCAGCTGAAACAGTAAGAACGGTACAGTCCTGGATAGAAAGAGTCTGGCCGACCTTGGCGGACGCGAAAACGAAAACAGTGTTAATAACGAACTCCAGGTAAAGAACGCTGTGAAAGTGAAGGTCGGTGGATACACGGTGTGTCAAAGCTGACTATCAAATACCTGGGGATGATAATTGACACCAAATTGAACTTTAGGGAACACCTAGAGTATGTACAGGACGAGTCTACAAAGGGTCAGTGAACGCACAGGCTCATTTCCAACATTAGAGTGTCACTTGCGCGGAAATATGGGGAGACCAACTACCACATTACCCAGTTGTTAAGGAGATCCGATGGTTGCTAAAGACAATATCTACATCGCTTAGGGTTGGATGAGTCATCGAATTATCCTAGATGTGTTGGCATACCCGGAGAACTTAGTTGAGGATATTCTGAGGTCCAGGAAAAATTGGCTTAAGGTTTCTTCCGCAATCGTGTTACTGAAGAAAGAAAGAAGGAGGAGAAAAACAAGTTCCTGTAGGTCCCACGGGCTATAGCCAAATGCTGTCATGTGTCCTACCGTTGTGCGGCCAGATCATTGACTAACCAGTCTGTCTGCCACCTTATTATCATTGCTAATTTCTTCAGCTTCTTATTTCTGCTTACCTCGAAGGAACATATACGAAAACTTCTCTTCACGAGATAATTAGTAGGACCGAACAGGGGTTATACCACAGGCATCTAAGCCGACTTACTGGATATAGAACAATGCTGGTGCCAAAAATATTCAGGGAGCTCTAATGAAAATAAAGTTGGAGAGGTATCCTACATTTTGGATGATTTCTTTGCCAAGAGCCAAAATACTCAATTCTGGTATGGGAGGCGGCAACTTATCCAGTACTACGAATAGAAGAACGTCACAGAACGGCACTATTTCTCCGATACTCTGGTTAATAATTACGGATAGCATCCAAATGAAACTTGACAAGGAGGAGAAAATTCAGCAATGTATACCAATAAGTTGGTTGTATTGGTATCGTTGATAATGAGCCTATACACCGCCAGATGGGCCCAACAGATCTGATGCAATTGACCACTAAAAGAAAGACACCTAAATTGCACCGCCACAGGTCATTCAATATTCATCTATAGTTCTTTTGTGTGGTAACCTGAGCCATGGACTGTATATAGAGATCTTACGGTCATAATATTAACTTGGATCCGATATCAAGAGGATTTTGTTCACCTCCAATGGGTTATGCTGGAGGAAGGCTGAGTTTCAGGAGAAATTTCAGTGCGGACTACCCAACAAGAGCGAAACGGAACACCGCTATCGCAATCGTTTCGTATCGTTTTATTGCGATCGGCAAATCAAAGTGGACTGCGAAGTTTAAACGGGATTTTTTTCAGATACACTAGAAATATTTAATATCTACTACCCTTCGAGCTCCACCTTGCCGTGGTTGGTAGCAGTTTTCTACTACACTAAGGGTGTCCAAAAACACATGAAGATGGAAACAGGATTGTAACTCTCTGAGTGGTAAGAAGTCGCCGACTTGGAGAAATAAGGTCATGGCCGAAGCACAAATTTTGGAGGCTTCACCAGATTCATGTTCCCCACGAGGAAATCCCACTTCAGTGGAAAACCTACACCCAGTGTCTACGGCAACAACTCCCTTAATGAGAGGAACTAGAAAACTGACTACGACCGGCCTGTCGGTGACACTGTTGCCAAACTCTTTCAAAAAACGGGTTAGGAAGGCTCGGCAGAAGGAAACTTCAGCCGCAAAAGGGGAAGGGACTATAAACTTACTTATCAGAACCATCCCCTTCGTATCTACCAGAAAAAGGCGAAGAAGGGTGAGCTGGTGATGTGGACGCAACTCGTCTAATCCCAGAATGTGGAAACAGATATATGCAGCCCCGGTCTGACTATGGTTGGCGAACAGTCTGTAATACAAAAACGGATTAGACAAAGTCAACGAACTTCTTGGCGACAAAGTGGACATGAAAGATTCTTTGGCGGTAGAAAATCAATGAGAATCTTTGCATCGCATACTTTTAGAGTGCTCTAAAGCGGCTTGTCCTATTTTCCGAGGCTGACACGGTGAAACAGTTCCATGATGGAACCGAAAACTGTAAAGGCTCAGGAAATCGATCAGACGACTTCTAAATCGCGCTTGCAGAGTTGAGTCTATACAGACTCGCTTGGAAGTACACCATCCCGGAGAACAGGTCTCAGAAGTAGAAGAATGAAAACTGACGGTTTCTGCAAACCTTTCAACACGCAGGTGTTGCAAGGGGAATTGAGACACTGTGAGAGCGGTTGTTTCTAATGAGGAGGTGAGAGCTGCTATATTATCCTTTGAACACTTCAAAGCACCTGACATAGATGACATCCATCAAGTGATTCTAAAGGAGGGTATAGAACATTTAGAGCAACTTCTGAGAAATAATTTTTCGAGGATATCTTGGTTGTGGGCCTTCCTGTTGGTAGAAGGTCAGGGTGGTGTTGATACCGAAGCCTAGGAATGATGACCATTCAAATCTAAAGAACTTCAGGGAAATCAGCTTAACATAATTTTCGCTGAAATGTCTGAAGAGTGTGTGTCAGTGTGCTCTTCATTCTTTGGTTTCAATGATAGTGGACACAATTCTGAAAGGCGAGTACGCGATGGGGGTGTTCGTGGACATTAAAGAGGCGTTTTAGCGGTGCATCATTTCAAAAGCTTTATGATGCCACCAGAGAGCATGGTGTTGATGAATTTTTAAGGAAGATCTCGGAACGGTATGTAGAAATACACAACATGCAGTTGATTTGATTGACAGTTGGTTCCTCAAGCATAGGGGCTTTCAGTAAATCCAGATAAAACCACAATAGTGTTATTGACAAAAAGGAGAAAACTGAATGTTTTTTGCCTTCCAGAGATGAGGGGTACAAGTCTTCAACTATCCGAAGAAGTGAAGAAATATCAGGAAGTTATTCTAGACAAGAAGCTTCTTTGGAACAAACATGTAGTGGTAAACAAACATGTAGTGGAAACAAACCCTCACAGTTTATGGGCTGTGTAGGCGGACCTTTGCCTCCATATGGGGACTTAGCTATCAGGTAATAATGATGATATATGTTGCTATCATTAGGCCGATATTCCCATTTGCATCCGCAGTGTGGTGGGTTAAGATCAAACAAAAGGGTTTTCACTGTCAATTAACCACACTGCAAAGAACTGTGTGTCTGGGTATCACCATTGCCATAAACACCACATCCGGCGCAGCTCTGAATGCATTACTCAATTTGCAGCCCTTTTCGCAATGCCTTCTGAGTCTCGGGTCCCCGAACATCTGCTTGGTACAACATATAAAGTTATTTTGAAACGAAAAGAAAACTGGGACGAACCATAAAAATGCGTGTCAGGATATATTGATGTCTTCTACACCAATGACTCAAAAACTTTTCCTGCCAGAATCTAACAAAAATGCGGCACAGTTTATCCTTTGGAAAAGTGGGAAGACTTGCAGAAGTATTGTGAACATTCTGAGAGGCCATATTTCACTAGCTTCGCATATGCTTAGAATAGGAATTCTCCAATATGATACGTGTCCCTCCTGAAATGAGGAAACGGAATCTGTGGAACATTTTCTATGTGAGTGCCCCACCTTTGGACGCATCAGACAACAGATTTTCGGTGCTGATGTGCTACAACTGGGGTGGGTAGCATTGCATCCACTAACGGAAATCCTGCGATATATAAACGAATCTGGGATATTCCATTAGGGAATCAAGTATAATGGACTAGTAGGTTCTGAGTGCTCAGCGGCTTTGCCCCTCCCCGACCTTACACATATATATATCTAAAACACACACCCATGTACATATCTAAATCGTACAGCTTTGCAGGATTTGCTAATATCATCTGACTCTTGATCAAAATATATATATTTTGGTCAACAAGCGAACCACCGATAATATTCTTCTAATTAGTGAGCAAGTATAAGAACGGACTGAACAATTTGGATGGTTCACCCAAAATTTTCCTTCTTCAGATTCCTGGACACAGTGATGTAGGGGAGCATAAGCAGGCCAACCAGATGTCCAAAACAGGTTCTGCTCATCAATGGGCACAATCTGCCTTTTGATAACTGTGGTAGAGGGTCGAGTCTATCTACACTACTTGTAAGTAGCTGACTTCAGATGGAGCACGCTCGGACACTGGAGCTTATGAGCCAATGCTTACCAGATCAGAGCGAATTGCACGTACCACTGTCTAAAAATAAATCGCAGATATATATGCCTCATAAACAGATAGGGGCGCAAGTTACCGGAAACTGTTGTGACAGTTGCGGCAGGAACGAAGCTCGTTCAAATTCAACGTCCCATTTAAGAGCTTTCCCATTATTATGAGCTACCAAAAATTTGTATAAGGAGCAGTCTGAACCGCCTACTACCCTCTGTCTCTAGATGGTGACTCTACGAATACATGATGGCTGTTGAACTTTTGCCTGGCAGCTGTGATGGTGTCCAGGAGAACCTGAAGTATGGGTGTGGGAACGACGAAAAAATAGACACTAGAAAGTATGGTATGGCATGCTAAGAGAGCTAGGATTTGATCGATTCCATGATGGGAAAAATCTGTCCTTAATTGAGAAAGTGGAGGAATTTAAAATTTCATCAATGGGAACACAGATAAACGGACATGCAGACAGGCAAACAGAGAGACTCACAGACCTGTGAGGAGTGGCCAGATCTCCCATCAGGCGTGACCTCAGCTGGCGGATTGAGGGATACCTATTGATGTGTGAATACGTGATGATGCACTTTTCTTTTCTGACTGTGCATGGGCTAGTGTTTGCTCATCTCTTGTGCGCGGACCAAAATGGCTATGGGAAGGATACCCAGAGGACGAGTAAACTTGCGGTACAAGGGCTCGGAATCCCAGTACCGGCGGCATTTGGGAATGAGCAAGCAGGCTCCCGGTCGTCAATACCCGTCGACCGCAGTGCCTCGATGGTGGACAACTTGGCCACCGTGGCATCTAATGCTACAAGTGTTTTAGATTTGGAAAAAGAAGTGTCCTACCAAGAACACCCGTGACAAAATCGAAGAAGGATGAATTGAAAGCAGATCGCTGGACGACAAAAACAAAAACAACACCGACCGCACATATTCAAAAGGACCAGCAGCAGGAGGTACTTCAGGACGAGGAAAAGGACTCATTCAGAAGAAGTTCATCAACTTTGAAATACCCTCCAATGCCAAACATTAAAAAAGATAAATCGGAGAGAGGTCAATGAATGCCAAATCTGAAGGACTATTTAAAAGTAATAATCTGGCTGAGTTCATCAAGGACAAGCACAACGTGCACCAAGCCATAAAAAATATGGTGAGAGCATTAGAGTGCTCTACAACAAATCCCAGCAGGAGGAACGAAATTCCAAGGGCAAGTCGAAATTTGTAGCTCCAACGGTGTCACAGGCGACCCAAGTGATACCTAATCGTAATGCAATCAACCTGCTACCAAACAAGAGAGTGCGGGAAAGAGATTTGGATCCTCTGGGAAATAAGCAGGCGCCCAAGAGGAAAAAAACCATACAAATAGTTCCAAAAAATGAAACTAAAAGCAAAGAAGAGAGAAAGCAGATCCCTCAAGTGCTCCGGCAATCGAATCGGCAAAAGCCAAGGAGAATGAAAACGGTGGATGGACCAAGGTAGTTAAGAAAAAGGCGAAGAAAAACGCAAAAATGCGAATTCACCCAGAAGCGATTGTGATCTCCAGCAATGGAAGTTTGTCCTACGCGGAGATACTGAAAAAGGTAAAAAACTGATCCGACCTGGAAGATCTAGGCGGAAATGTTATCAAGATTGGAAAAACCCAAAATGGTGACCTCATGTTTGAATTGAAAAAAACACCTTAGGGAAGACTGATGGCTGTATATATATAGTGCAAGGATCTCGATGAAGTGACATCCAAGGGAGAAATTTGCACTGCCTTGATGGGAACGCTCGGGAAAGGGTCGGTGGACACACATGCTCATCCCTGCCGTCAAGGAGTGGTTGGAGAGACAGCACGGTGAGATTAATTATAATCGCCAGTACCTGTTCAAGTTTAAACTAGATACCTCACCCGATTGTCCAAATTGCAATGGAGTCCTAGAGGACCGAGCATGTATTCTTCCACTGTCCGAGCTTTGTGGAGGAAAGGAAGAATCTAGAGGAGACTGTAGGAGAGGTGCTCGTACCAGACAATCTGGTGCGAAGAATGTTAGCATATCAGGAAGACTGGGTCAGGAAGACATGGTCGCATCCATCCAGAGCAAACTGCAAAAGGCAGAGGAAACTATAATAGAAAAACGCGGTTGCGTACGCCGCGTAGAGATGAAAAGCGACCAAGCTAACATGAGCTGACTCCGCCCCGTGATGTAATACCGTATGGTGGTTCCACGGGACTTGGGGGGAGTCGGGGTGGTTTTAGTCGGTAAGAATCGCACACACTGGTGTGTCCAGGCTAGTGTCTTTTGAAGATTTCCACCTCGTCGAAAAAAAGAGAGAGACTAACAGACGAAAAAACAGACACTGACTCGACTTTTACAAGATTTTGTTTCATTATACATAGCCGGTGACCATATGTGGAGTGAAAAAGAAACGCGAGAGGTATCGTAGTACCAGGCAGAACTGAAAAGTAAACAAGAGCAACGCTTTAAAACAGTTCCTGCAGACCCAAAACTCCGAATCTGGAATCTGTCCTCCAAACCCTAGCAAATTGAAAATACAATGTGTACCTTTAAAAAAACGCATTAAAATCCTGTCCTATGGTAATACACATACGCCACAGTCTCTTTACAAACCTTCGTATGGATGTAAACACCCCCACTACCTTGTACAGCACAATATTGTTCAAGAATCCTTCATTGTTCGACACAGGATCAGGTTTCAGTGGTATCAGCGTTTTCTTGTTGACCGAATTCTGATTAAAAAGCAGGAATGCAAATATTTTCACGAAGCAATCGCGATTCTTCAGTGGTTGAAGCTTTGCATCCTCCTATAAAGCAGGATTTTATAGAGCCTGGGAGCAAAAACGGTAAAAACGGAACTGGGACGCTTGCAGCAAGGGAAAACATACAGGTAAACAATATTAAAATATTTTACGCCCCATATATGCGTTATGTAGTAACAAGAGAGCTTGTCGTTGGTATTGAATTTGCAAATCAGGACGGGAAACTATTATTTTTGCGTAGGTGCACATATTTGCTCCATAAAAACTTTAATTCCCGAATAAATCGTGAAGCGAGTAGATGAGAAGATACTGGAATGTGGGGTGGATGTGGGGTTCCATATGCACATGAAGTACTTTCGGTACATAATACATACATAGCTGGTTAGTTAGGAGGCGTTTGTTAGGGAAAAACTAAACGACCGAAGGTTTTAGATACTTAATTACCTCTCCTGTGAGTGCTGTCGCACAAATCCTTACGTAACTAAACCAACTGAGAAAAGTGTTAGGTAACCCAGGGTATGAAAGGCTTTCTGCAGTAGATAATGTCGGTTCTCGAAAATATCCTATGAAAAATAAAAGAACATGCATTTAAACTGGAAACAATGGCAGAAAATTTTTAAGATGAATCGCAAACGCTAACCAGCCAAGCCTGAACAGGGGGTAGAAAGGGAGAATTCCCCCATGCCCTAGAATGGAAATTGCAATGGAAAGGGGAATAATAGGGGGTCCACAAAACTTTCATCTCATGTGCGCGTGATTTTCATCCCGGGGACCGTTTTTCCGCATAATTTTCACCCCGGGCCCTGATTTTTTCTCGACGGCCCTGTAACCAACCACTGAATTTTATGGGGAATCAACTTCTTTTGACTGGATTAGTATCCTTTACTCTTAATCGGCCCGCAGCTACCAGCTGTTTTGGTCCTTAATTGATATGCGAGTAAAAGCATGACCACTGACTGATATCAGGTGATAATGTAGCTTAAGCTACTAATAACTGGAACTAATAACTCCAACTTAACAATACTCAGTGAAAGGTTGCAGAGGCGGTCAAAACTGTGTCATTGTTACATAATGGATGCCGACTCCTACACGAAGGATATCTCTCCTATCTTTCTGACAGCACATTCTATGCACTAAAAATTAAACTTTCAGACTTACAGGGTAATATCTTCACCGATGTGTGAGTCATGGAGGGTGGATCGGGCGGAGGAGTGTTCTCGGAGAATCCGATTATAGAGCTGGCCCGACCCCTCGGAAAAATGACGACCATATTCCAGGCGGAGATATATGCCATTTCATTGGCAGCAGAAGAATGTCTGCCACAGAAATGGAGGGGTCGCACCATTCGAATCTGTTCTGACAGTCGGGCGGCATTATCACCACTAAATGGCAACAACATATCCAGCCAGTTGGTATGGAGTTGTCATCAGGTGCTGCTGAAACTTGGCCGACTGAACGAAACATTCCTGATGTGGGTGCCGGGGCACTCTAACATCACCGGTAATGAGGAGGTTGACAGACTGGCTCACCGAGGATCTGGATCCACAATGGTGGGGCCAGAACCAGCTCTTGGAATCCGACCATATGGTGTCAAGTCTACTTTGAAGGGTGAAATTGCAAGGATTCACGCAACCGAGTGGAGAAATTTGGACTCTTGCCGACAAGCGAAAATCCTAGTGAAAGTGCCTAAGGCCACTAGAGCGGCATTTTTGTTGTCCCTTAAGAAGTGGGGCATGAAAACCCTATAAGGGCTTTTGACGGGCCCCTTAAATTATCATATGGAAAAGATTGGGGTAGTGGTTTCGGCTATATGCAGCCAAAGTGAGGAGGAGGAGAAGACGGCCCTGCACTTTTTATGCTGCTGCCCGGCATCCTCAGATCTCAGATGAAGACACCTTGGCAAGGTTTTCTTCAATGAAGAATCTGCACACTCTCTGCCTCTGGAGAATATTCTAGGATTCGCTAAAGCTTGCGAATACCATAGGCGGGAAGCCATTGAATAGGCAACTTACGAGGATATTACAATGGGCCTAACAATGGCCTGAGTGCTCGGAGCTGCGGCTCCCCATAGTTAACTAAACTAACTAACTAACTGCAGGGTAATATAAATAACTTCATACTCGACCTGAAATTGTGACTTATAACTGGTGTCTGTACTTGGAACCCCTTCGTGGAACCACCAAAATATCAAAAACTGGCCTGACTAGAGGCGCAAGCGGAGAGGTGCTCCCTTGTTTAGCAGGAACCTTATACAGGGATCCCCATTCCTTCTGGACCCCGACTTTCTCGGTTCAGCCGGAGCATTATTACTTTGAGCAGTCAAGCAAAGGGTTTTCATCAGTCTGTTGAATGCAGAATGTGTGACGATAAAGACCATATTGCCAAGGAGTCGATTATAACTTCAAACCCATTTGGTGCGAAGGAAAGGAAGGTTCACATAATTGCTACTAGCGCCAAATATTCAGGAATATCATAGGTGTTAACTAATAATTATAAAATTAATTTCCTTCGGCGTTAACCTTCGGCTACTTCCCAAGTGAACCCTACAGTACTCTTTACAATGATGTATGAATCACGGATTAGGCTAATACTGAATATCCTGAGGGATTGTTTTTTTTTTCTATTTATGGGTGGAGGTGGAAATCTTAAAAAGATGCTGCTGAGCCAAGTTGCAGCAGTGAGTGGGTTGCTCACCCACTAAAACCAACTCCACTTCTCCGCCCATATCCTCGCGGGACTGCCAAGAAGTATTACTTCGCGAGAAGCCCTCTGGCTTACACTAGCACAACTAAGTCAAGCGTCCGTCGCGCTTTCCGGGCTCATTTCAGTTCCTGCAGCTTTTCCTGTATCGCAGTTACTGTTGCATTTATCGCACTACAATTTGCTGTGATCGTCAGCATCTCCTCCAGGAAATTATAGGGTCCGATAACTGCGTGGAGGGCGTCATTTACCCCCCCCCCCCCTTCATTTGTGAATCTCGGACAATGGAACATAACATGCTCTGGGTCCTCGGGTGTAGCGGCACATTTGGGACCTGTGTGGAGTTGCCAAGTCTCCCATCAAGCGCATCCCTTCGTGCGGATAAGGAAACGCTACGTTGATGCGTTATGTACGCATCAGGGGGTGTGCTTGAATGGGCATGCTTGTGCGCAGGCCAGGTAGGTGGAAAATCAACGCCCACCCGTGGATAAAAATTGGCTATAGGAAAAACACCCAGAAATCAAACCAAATATGGAGAGGTAGTTTTTTTATGGTACAAGATTTCGGAAAATCAGTATCGGCGGTTTTTGGGAGTGGGCAAGCAGGCTCCCGGCCGTTGATATCCAACGACGGCAGCACCTTAGTAGTGGGAAACTGTGCTGCTTTGGCATCTAATGCTACAAGAGATCTCAGTGGAGTGGAAATGAGATCTACACCAGATTCTTTTCGTAAAAGCTCAAAACTTGGGAGGTAACCTCTGAGAACAACATTACCCCTAGGAAATTCGTCGCGAGGCTCGGAACGGAATTCGGAAAGTCCCCGAACTAACATAATTGTCAATGCTGTAAAAGACAATCGCTAAAGGCAGCAAACTATAACAGCGTTCATTTCATTGGGGGAACGCATCAATGAACTCAGTAAGTTCATTAAAGAGAAGCGGAATATCTACAAAAATATCAGGGCTCTGGTACGTGACATTAAATTGTCCTATATTAGGGCGGTGAAGGAGAAACACGCCCAAGCGTCATGTGGCAAAGTCATGCAGAAGTCGCAGATGATCCCTCCCTGACATAAAATGTCGGAGAAAGTTTCCGGTAGTTACGGATTACGGTCCCCATAAACCCGAAAAGTAGGCAAAGGTGGGCGGCAAAAAGCGACACAAGAAGAAAAAGAAGACTCGTCCGGAAAGATCTGAAAAAAATCACAATGATGCATCTACACGAAAGCTAGGCCTCTAAATACGTCCCATTTTGATACCTGCTCAAATTAAGTTAATAATAGTATATTACCATATTTTATAAATTCATCCGGTTTATTGTCTGCCCGTCTGTCGGCCTGTCCATCTGTCCGTCTGTTTGCCTGTAACACGCATTTTATAGCGATTGACACCAAATTTGGTGGAAAGATGCGAAATGTGAACGCTCGCGCATACAGTGAGTTACACCCTTTTACGTCGAATTTAAAGTGGGTCCCCATAGATGTAAAAGGGGGGTGTACATTTTTTTCACAAAATGGGGTATCAAATAAAAGGTCTTGATTAGTACTTGACATTTATTGGAAAGGCGGGCAGTACGGGGGGTCAAAAGTCTATATCTATATCTCTGAGGAAGAGGACCCCCAATCGTACGACAGGCCAAATCAGCCTTGGCCTCCATGATATACTTCCTCCAGCCATATCAATCCTTCGATCGGGTCGTTCAGTTGGAAAATTTCAACAGCTTTTTTCTGGCCCCGTTCACTGAGTCCTCCAAACATTTTGTTTGCTTTGGGTTTTTCTTTGAATACCCTGTTAGGTATTCGCTTGTGGTCCAGTCATTTTACGTGACCGGCACACTGCAATTTTCGTAGCTTTACCACCACCAATGCTGGTGGGGTGTCATAGAGCTGGTACAACTCATGATTGTAAATACATTCGCCAGTCGACTGCATCTTCCACCGGTCCAAGCATTTGACGTCAAACTTGTGGACTTCTCTAATGCCTGCGTTAGAGTCCACCCGTCACAGCCGTAAAGTAGTACAGGCCGTATTATGGTCTTATAAATTCGGAGCTTATTTTTGCCGTGTACCTGAGTAGTATGATTGGTTAGCCATCATTATTCGTCGCTGAACTTCATCCTTTTCATTACCATCCTCCGCTATGTATGCAAAGTTGTCCACGTTTTCAAAATTAAAGTCATGTCAGGCTTTCGTATTTACCACTGTTTTCTTTATTGGGTCATGAATTTTGTTTTCTTACGCAGCTTTATTTAATTATAGGGATACTTCCTTGGCGTATGGAAATTTCTTCAGTGGATCCTAATATGTGCGAAGATTTGTAGAGCAATGTTCCCATGGTACCTAACTCCAGTTTGCGGATAATATGCTCAAGGGCTAGGACAAAAGCCATAGGAACCAGTTTATGTCTTTGCTTTAATCCGCAGTTCGTTTCGAGGTATTGCGGTAGCTCACCAAGCACCACATGGAATTGAGTCTTAACCATCGTCAGTTCGGTCATTCGTACCCGTTTTTCTGGTAGGCTGAATCCACGCATGATACGATATAGTAGTTCTCGTTTGATTCCATTATACACTTGAAGGAAGTCGACGAAGAGCTGGTAGACATCGGTCTTGAACTCATACCACTCTTCCAGTGTTTTTTTGACCGTAAAAATTTGGTCCATCGGGGATCATCCTTTTCGCAAGCTTCATTGGTATTCACCAATTGATTTGTATATGGCTCTAACCTATTTGAATAACTTTCGCAAATATCTTGTAGGACGTGCACAACAATGAAATTCCTGAATAGTTGTCACAGATAAGTTTATCTCCTTTTTTGTCTATAGCTTACGCCAGCTTACTCAGGGCTGTTTTCACGTTTTCAATTGAAGGAGGGTCGACTCATGTGGTGTTTATAACTTCCAGGTTTGTCAAAGTTGTACTTTCCGCTGGCGCTTTCACTCTGTTTAACAGCTTCTTAAAGTATTCCATCGATCTTTTCTTGACATCGTCGGGTTTAAAAAGGATTAGGTGGCTCAAGTGGTTAGAGCGCTGGACTGTCTCTGCAAAAGGTCGTGGTTTAAATCTCACTAATGGCAGAGGTATTTGTTATCGCTGTGAATAAGTACCTGAGTCAACTCAGCGTAATATTCTCCGACGAGCACAATGCTGACCACATTGCCCCCTAGAGTGTACTGTAGTGGACCGTTATCGTTTTGAATAAACTGCTCTAACACACTTGAAGGCTTTGATTCAATATGGATGGTTGCGCCAACGATTATTTTTATTAATGCCACACAACCATTCCAAAGATGCATCCTATTTAGCTTTCTGCTTCGGAGACCTACTCTGCTTCGCGTGATATGTTTTCGTTAGTCCAGCTGGAAGCTGGTGGAAACCCGTTTTTCGATAGAACATGGTCAATTTGATTGAATGTGTGACCATCTGATGATGCCCATGTCCATTTGGGAATGTCGCATTGTGGGAAGTATGTAGAGCTTATCGGCACGTTTTTACTGCTAGCGAAGTCAATAAGATGCTGCCCCGGGTCATTCGTGTCTTCATGAGGGCTGTGTCTTCCAATTGCTTCTCGATGACTTCTCGTTCAACCTGAGTGTTAAAATCCCCTAGCACAATTTTTATGTCATTAGAAGGCTATGTGCCATAAACTCGTTCCAGGGTAATGTAGAACTCGTCCTTGACCGTGCTATTTTCAGTTGGTGGGTGGCAACTCAACTAAAAAAAATTGTTTTGATAAGGATCGCGCGTCGTTTTCTTATTGCTTTAAGGCTATGACTCATCCTTTAAGTGTCGATAAATGACACTTCAAATTCTCTGCTTCCCGATTTTTTTCCGCTTGTGAATACGGTGAGACTACGTATATCGTCAACCTTGCATCCAAGCAATTTCGTTTGGTGGATCGCGAGGGTGCTAATCTTGTATCCGGACACTTATTTGAGAAGTGCTCGCAGAGCTCCGATTCTATTGAGAGTGCGAACGTACCAAGTTTCAAAAGAGTAAACCATATTCCGTTGCTGAAGTCATCACCATTGAATCGGTTCTGTCCGAGGTTGTTGTCCTGATTGCGGCAAACGGGTATTGCCATGGGGGGTTACCGGCCCCTTGCTTTTAGGTAAGAACATAACGTCTCATACTCGTTGGCGATATCCAACAGGCACCGCGGGAGGTGACGATTCGTTTTTGCCTGCCGAGTCCGTATCTTAGTCCCATGAATAAACCGTTAAAAAATGTTCAGCCTGGTTTGCCCGGGCACCGAGGTAAGAGTCTTTCTTGAAACTTCATGTGCCCGAGATATTCAAAGTCCACATACTAGACCAAGCTACTCATTGGGTATGTAGCTCTAGGAGTATAATGTTCCGCCTTAGATCACGGTCTTATTAGCACCTTTTCCAATGCAGAAAGGACGATCCCCAGGCTATTACTTGGATTTATCCCCCCGCTTGATCCATTTGCCCCTATCATGGCCAACATGTCCCCCCCCATCCCCGTCAGTTGAATGAACCTACTCCCAGCCCGACCCCACATCCTCTGCGCGATCCGAAAACAACTTCCAGCGGCCAACGCGGGAAAATTATCGAAATGGAAGGTCACAATTCAAAGCCCACTTGAGGCGGACAATTGACTCAAGTGCGAAGGAATACCTGAGTCAAATCAAGGTAATATTCCGGGATTAGTTCAATGCTGCCCTGTGAATTAGGATCTTAGAATGCAATTAGAATGTTCCTTGTGCGACGAATAAAAGGCTTAGTTACAATCATCCAAAAATTGCACAAAGGAGGAAGGGGCTGGACATAAGATGTCTATCCAGAATTCTCAGTAAAGTTAAATTTTCGAAGAAAGTTAACTAACTACTACTTTATTTCAGGCGAATTCCTATCCAGATTCTGACTCGGTGTACCGACAGGAATATCCAATTTTTTTCAAATTATGTACAAATTGGAGGAAGAACGTAGTCAATGAGGTATGAGGCAATTCAAAAGAATAAAAGTAGAACAAAATTTAATGACAAACGTATTTTCAATGAAGGATCATCAAATACTGCTCCCGTGATTCTTTTTATTGCGTACTAAATGTATTTGCTGCCAGGAAACATGTTTCCTGAATTTACAATGAACATCCACATCCGGCAGATAACTGCTAAGCAGTAATAGTCCTATTTTATTCCTTGCCTGCCTTAATTATTCTAATGGTATTAAAATTTTCCTTTTCTTTTTACGATCCCCTTTTCCCTATTCTTTATTGTTTCGCATTTTTTTACGACCATCCCGTAAATTCTCACCTCAAACCCGTTGAAAAGAAATGGTACATGAAATAGAATCCTCGTATATCTCAAATGAAATCATTTTCCCTTTTTTCTTCCTTCTTTCCCATTTACCGGAAATTTTATAGCTCTTGATCATGATGATGGGTCTCGAGTTGTATCTGCGAGATGTATGGCAGGAATACGTTGGTCCTGTGAAGTATTACTTGAGTGCTTTAAATAGATAAAATCAAATTGTTTGGATGGTCTGTTTTACACGGTCGCTTTTGAGCCCTGTAAATCGAGAAATTACTTAAAAATTAGAAAATCTCCTCTAAGGATTCTTTATAGAAGTTAAAGTGCGGAGTTGGAGGATATTTTATGGTTGAAAGGAAGAAGCCGGCATCCGGCATTCGGTATGCTTTCGAAAGACCAACTTTCTCTATTTACGTTTTAGTACTCAGATTGAATGGCGTGCGCTCCGTTAAATTCGCATATATAGATATATAGCGTCCTAGGTACCAAATGTAGAAGGAATATGAACCGTTTGTATGACAGAGTTGCAAGGAAACATTTTGCTAGCAGCCTCTAGACGCTATAAAAGGGAAGCAATTAAGGAAAGAAACACTGAAGGATACTAAGAAAAGTGCCGGGAGCCGAACTATTAGAAAGTACCCGGAAGGAACAATTTCATTAAATCTTAAGCAAGTCTTTTTACCTGAGTCTTAAACGATATCTTGGATTCGTTCCATCTCCTTATCCTATCTCGAAGCTCATTCATTTCTTCGTTAGTTGATTACCACTAACTCATTCCAAAAGTGCACGAAAAAATAAAATTTGGGTCAAAACGTCCACCGATTTCGCAATCGCACAAGCTGCCCGATATCTAGAATATGTAAAAAATCGCCCCGACTAATAGTGGATTAAACGTTAGCGTCAAATTAACGAAACACGTACTGCGTCTTCCCATTTCGTTATTCAAATTAAAGGAATGTTTTAGATAACTTTGCCAAATAAGCTCTAAAAGCAATAATATTATTTTAATTATATAAATATACAAATATATCTAAAATATGAATCTGCATATCTGAAAAATAGTGGCACATGGTTCCAAGATTCGTCTACAAGAATTCCTATGCATGAAATGGCTGATTGTAAAGCATTTGCCCCCAGGTGATTCAAGAGCTCCCCCTCCTCCTCCATGAACATCAGCAATTATAACTAGCAAATATCTGGCCTAGCTCAATTGTGTTATGTTGACCGGAAACTTTCGCTTGTTAGGAAATTGTATGAAAATTTTACAGCAGGTAAAATGTATGCTCTCTCAGTAAAAGCTCTTATTTAATTTACCAAGGGGTCAAGCAGTGCACTGCAGGATAGACTGATGCGGAAGATAGCTCCTTGAGGCCAACCTATCTCTCTCTGAGGATGAGCTGTCTCTCCTCTGGAACGGGCCTTTTCAGGGGCCAAGCCTCTCGTCTACCAAGACCGTTGGTGAGTGGTGATAGCCACACCCTGTACGAGGTGACCCTACTATTAACAAAACGCTACGGATCTAGACTGGGGAGTCGAAAAACACCTCCCCCAATCCAGGGTGTCATGCGAACCGTGCCCATTGGATAGTTTGCAGTCGGGGGTAACTGACTGTATTCGAACGGAGCCTCACTGATACCTGGCGGAGGCACATCTCCGAATTACTGGGAACCAGGTGATTACACCCAAGAATGGAGAAGTTGGGACGACAAGCAGTGGATCCAAGGCGAACATTGGTATACTGCGTGGACAACAACCAACAAACACCACTGCTCAAAGAGCAAGGACCAGCAAAAGCACGTCTGAGATAAATATAACAGCCGTCAGGAAGGAAACAGGTCTCAGTGGCGCCTGTGTTAAATGGTACCTGCGCGAAAACACCGCAGAATGGGTTAGAACCATAGTTCCTAGATTGCTAGGCTGGGAAGGGGTGGAACTTTCAACATGTGATGGGGATGATATACCAGGAGCCCACATGGTGACAGTTTTTCCGCCAAAAGCCGCGGCAATAGAAACGGAAGACCTTATGAGCTTCCTAATTGCTCAGAATGAAGATCTCCATACCCGACTATGGAGAGTCTTCAGAAGCAAGGTGAAGAGCAAGGGTAAACTCCTCACGATCGAGGTAGATGACCGATTCCTGGAGGCAATCAAGGGCCGGAGTTGCCATATCAACTAGCGATTTGGCAACATACCCATGCCTGTGTATAGGGAAAAGCCGAGAAAAGATACCTCAGAGAAGACACCGGTTGAAAAACATACCGAGGTCCGCGAAGAAGTCTCGAAAGCCATAGAGGCGGGAACGACTGGATCAACCAGGAAAGTAGACCTGCTGCTCAGTGAAGAGCAGAAGCTGGAGGACCTAGACCTAGGAATCCTAGAGCTCAGGGTGGACAGCGATGCGCAGGAAAGCGCCCTGTCGGAGGAGGAGGGCGATACTCCGACAGTGGAGAGGAGCTCCAAACAACAACGGAGCCAATGGCCAGCACTAAGACAGCCCAGATAAACCTCCACCATGCGAGAGTTGCATCTGCAGTGATTGCAAGGGCAAATTCCAAGGAGAACATTGGAATAGTGTTGGCTCAGGAGACCTGGGTGTACCGGGGGCAGATTCGCTGTCTGCAAGGAGGAAGCATGCAGGTAATTTGGGACTCCTCTTGTGAAAAACCAAGAGCTTGCATAATTTTAAACGTAATTTAAAATACATATGTCTTTCAGAGTTCTTAACCGGCGACCTTGTGGCTATCTAAGTCTCATTGGAAGCCGGGAGGAGCACTCGAGAGGCAGTTGTAGCATGGGGATACTTCCCAGGGGACGAGAGCCGGGCTCCACCGGAACAAGTCGCAAAACTGACTAAGTATTAAGAGGAGAGGGCGTTACCATTTCTTCTCGGCTGCGATGCCAACGCCCACCACGTCTGGGGAAGCAACGACACCAATCGTAGAGGTGAGTACCTTCTCGAATTTATTCTTAGCAATAAGTTAGAAATATACAACGTAGGGAACACTCCAACATTTGTGACCAGCACCAGACAAGAGGTACTAGATATAACTCTAGGAAATACCCTAATGAAAGGAATGGTCAGGAATTGGAGGGTGTCGGATGAACCCTCAATGTCTGATCAAAGGATAACCAAATTCGACATTGAGGGTAACTCCGAAATAAAAAGAATAATAAGCAATCCCAAGTGAACGGATTGGGAATCCCACACAACCCACTTGAGCAACAGCATTGCCCACCTTCAAGGGGCGGTGACATCAGGAGCGAACTGGAAGTAGAAACGGTGGTGGAAAACCTCAACACAATCGTCATTGACGCATATGAGGCCAGCTGTCCGGCTAAGACAGTCAAGTCATCAAGGGATGTACCATGGTGGAACAAGAACCTGGCCAGAATGAGAACAGAGGCACGAAAACTCTTCAAGTGGGCAAAACAAACCGGGGACTGGCAGAGGTTTAAAAATGAATCTAAGAAATGAAGAGAAACGGTTAAAGGAACTATACTGGGAGGGCCTACCAGGGATGGAGCAGTCCAGGTCCAGGGGATACGAACCCATGCACACAAAGGATTGCTTAAACCTCACCAAAAAGAGCCTCCGAATCAAAGTGAGAATTGTCACTGGTCATTGTCGGCTGAACTATCACCTAGGGAAGCTAGGGATATCTACGGACACTGCCCGCAGGTTTTTTGAAGAGGAGGACGGAACCTCTATACACGTCCTGGGACAGTGTCCGGCACTTGTGCAAAGTAGGTCAAGACATCTGGGAGAACACTTAATACCAGATGCAAAGCTGAAAGATCTGGAAGTAAGGAACATACTAAAGTTCCTAACGGTTACAGGCCTGCTTGAGATACTATGATCAATAGTGTACCTATAACCAGTAAAAGGGGCACAATAGTTCTTTAAGGACGCGGTGCGAATTTCCCTTAACAGAATAATAATTTGCCATCAAACGGATTTTAATAGTTTATTTGTAGAGTAAGTTGTCAGTTAGAAAAACAAGATACAATTACCGGAGTTAGTCAAAAAATTGTTCTTTACCGTAGACTTTCTACCGCACAAAGCGAAATAAATCAGTTTCGCGCAAAAGAGTAGCAGAACTCCGTCACCGAAAAATGCTATTGCCATTAACCCCTTGGTGGGGTATAGCCCGTCAACCACACCTACGTGGCATCATCAACCGGAAAGTCTATAAGGGCAATATCTATGGTAGAAAAAGAAAACGAGGCAGACCCCGCCTAAGATGGAGCGATGGCGTAGGTCAGGACGCCAGACAGCTTTTAGGGATATCGAATTGGTGGACTTTGGCGCAAAACCGGGATGCCTGGAGTTCCTGATTAAGGCATGCCCAGACCGGATACCGGTTGATGCGCCGTTGATGATGATGATGATGAAGAACGCAAGTCTCCGAGGAATACATGACGACTGGCAAGATCATTGTCTTGTACAGTAAGAGCTTTGACCCTATGTTGGGACGTTGCGAGCGGAACAGTTTTTGTAAACTGAAATATGCTCTTTTGGCTGACCACAACCGTGCGCGGATTTCATCATCGTAGCTATTATTGGATGTGATTTTCGACCCTAGATAGGAGAAATTATGAACGATGTCAAAGTTTATTCTTCCCGTTTGCCCAGTACGATTTGGTGTTGTTGGTTGGTTTTCGGTGCTGACGTTGCTACCATATATTTTGTTTTGCCTTCATGGATGTGCAGTCCAAGATCTCGTTCTTGCCATGATGTCGATATCGTCAGCAGTTGGGTGGATTTAAAGAGGATCGTTCCTCTGGCATTTACCTCAGCATCACGGATCACTTTCTCGAGGGCGAGGTTAAAGAGGACGCATGATAGGGCATGAATGATATTGAGAGTGATCCTGCTGCTTTTATCTGGCCTCGCACATTGGTCATGGTTAGCCTAGTCAGTCTTATCAATTTCGTCGGGATACCGAATTCTCTCATGGCCGTGTACAGTTTTACCCTGGCTATGCTATCAAAGGCGGCTTTAAAGTCGACGAAATCAACAGATTGATCGTACATATATTTTCAATTGACTTCGTGCATAAAAGTATACATATGTACATACAAATACGTATTTTATATGTATATATGTATACTTTTCTGAATACCGCTTCTTCAGTGTACAAATATATCTATCTGAATTAGGCACTACCCCAAAGCTTCTTTTTCATATACATATAGATACATACATATGTCTGTCTCGAGTAATTGATATTGATACGTGATTAAAAAACTAAAACAAAATTTTTCCCGGCCACCCCCCCTTCAGATGAGCTGACTTTGTTGTGGTATTGGCGGCTCGTCACGTGTAAGACGTCACACATGTCATAGGAAGCACAAAATTCACACAAAATGCAAGTTTCACCTTCTATAAATTCATTAATAATAATTGAATTTCCTTCGACCATTATATTTTGAGCCTTCATTCCCCTGCATTTCACCCGATATCAAATATGGGACCGGTCTCGAAAAGTACTAAGTGAGCCCTTTAATTTGATACCTCACGTGACCACATTCTGTGAAAAAAATTAGCACCCTCCATTCACATGTATGTGGAGCCACCCCCCTAAAACTTAACATAAAATGACACCAATATGTAAAGGAAACAACAGACTACATGCTTTTCATAACAACCACACAATTTCACAGAAAACTTTACAAATGTTCCGCAAAGTGTTGATGTGGTCAATGCAGGAAGTTCCGGAGTGGAAACCTGCCTGCTCTCTGTTAATCAAGCTTTCGAGATGGTCTTTGATGTGTAGTAGGAATATTTTAGCTCTTATCTTTGCGACGACAGGGAGCACCTAAGCATTCCTCCAATTGTCACAGCCAAAACGGGTGTCCTTTTTTGGAATCTGGACAATCATTCCCTTATTTCACTCTCTCTCCGTTCGAGTGGCAGTAGCAGATCTTCAGCAACTGCGGGTGCACCGATAAATAACTCTGCGGGGAGATCGCCAAGCCCAACGGCTTTACTCCTTTTGAGTACAATGATATCCGAAATGATTTCTCTTCTGCTTGGAGAAACAGTGTCTAGCCACATGTTACGGTGACTAGCCATTTTATCCACAAGACGTGGAACTCCACCGGCGCGGATGCGATACGGTTGAGACCCGTGGTGAAGTGTTCTTTCCACTCCTTCAGCTGTTCATCATTGTGGACGTGGACGTTGACGTCCTTCACAGGACTATCGAAAGATTTGCGACCACAAGCAAATTCTTCCGTAATACGGTATAAATTCGCGAAATCATTACGATCCGCAACATCTTCCGCTTCCCTGAGTTGGGCAATAACAAATTCTCTTTTGCCCCGGCGTAAACTATGCTCATCTTCACGGGATTTCACTCGGTACCGAAGTTCGAATGCACCACTCGCAGTGGCCCAGTAGAGCCTTTAACACCTTCATCAATCCACTTCCAAGATTCCGCAGTCAGCCAGATCTTATGACGCCCATTCAGGATGTGGCCGGCGACCTGGGTATCACCCCAAAAAAGAGCGTTTTTGATGGCGGCCCAATGCTTATCGATATTTTCAGATGGGCTACTTGGTATATCTGACGTTCGATCAGCAAAATAGCTCACCCATGGTTTAGCGGCAGCTGATTCATACAAGCGGTGCATCTTGAACTTAGGGGGTCGCCACTCCCAACCCTGCGTGAAGGGGGCGAACTCAGCACGCAAGCAAACGTGAACGACCATCAGATGGTACGAGGCCGATGACAGTGCCTCTCTTGTTACCCACATCCAACAGACAACTCCTAAATCTACTGTTGATCGCGAAGTAGTCGATCTGATTGCTCGTACGGCGTAGGTTAGTTCAAACCCGACTGACCTTATGGCAGGCTCTTTGCTCAATGCAATGCGGCACCAATGGCAAAGTGGTCGAAATTGCAAAAATCCACGCACCTCCCATTATTAACGTTGCGATCACTTGGACTGTTTTCCCCATCATATGTCATTGCAAGGTGTTGTCAGATTCCACCTTGGCATTCAGATCGCCCATCCCGATCACAATGTCGCCTTCAGAAAGCTTCTCCTGACCTACGTTCAATTGCACGTAAAAGCATCCATCTCCACTGCATCGAAAGTATCCGTTGATACGTTACAGTGTACAATTGTGATGCTCCTTAACGTGGACCTGAATCTTGCAGTTACAAGTCTGTAGGAAACCAGCTTTAAGGTCAAGAGACCGCGCCTTGCGAACAGCGTCAGAAGCGACCCGACACCGGATTCGCTTCCACAAAAGCACATTACCACAACAGGAAAAGAAGTACTCTCCCGAGTCCCACCATCTTACTACGCTTAGACCCAGAGTGCCCAGGTTATATCGCTGAAATTCCGATTCAAGTTGGAGAAAGCTCTTGCTTCCATATTCGAGGAGCGTGAGCATTCTAGAAACCAATCACAATCCGTTTTCGATAGGCAAAGGCCGTTTCCATTAGGTCAGTCCCTATCGTTGTTGGCGTTTCGGTAGCAGTAAAGTTTCAAAATGTGCAGGTTGCTAGCCCGCAAATTACTATCCCTTTAGTCCAATTTATCAGTATATCTGTATAGCCGCGACAAGATGACCTAGGAGCTGATATTGGTGCAACAGGAAAAATTGTCCGGTAGTCTGAGCAAACTGAGCAAACTATGCTAAGACTGGCACGGACAGACATTCCTTAGACCACTTCCACGCCAGATTCCAACGAGTGGAAGAATTGTGGCAGGCGTGCCAGGAACGACATGGAGCAGTCCTGGATGACCTTTCATCAGATTCCAGCAGAAGAAATTCGTACTTGATGAATTATGAGAAGGCCGAGGAGACGTAGCACAACAAGCATGGGATGAAATTATCGGCGCAAGTTCCATAGCTTGCCAGTGACAAAGGAAGACTCGGATTCCTCCATCAAACGAATAATCAACGTCACTGCAGAATTCATTGCGAATATGAACAGTATCGGCGTCAACACTGAACATTAGGACTTATTGATTACCTACATAACCTCGCGATGATTGTATGAGACATCGTTGAGGGCTAATGCAGAGTTATCCCATTTAAATATGTTTTGGAGTTCCTGACGAGCTGGTTCAGGATACTCGAAACGTTTAACATTTGTCGAACAACTACTAAGGTTGAGTCGTTGACTGCTAGAACAACGAAGCCGTGCAAAAATTGTGATAAGGACAACTATATGAATCAGTGCGACAAATTCAAAGCCATGGACGACCTACAACGCAAGGATGAGGGGAATAAGCGGAACGTTTGCTACAATCGCTTAAGGGACATGTTGTCAACCAACGCCTATTGAGTAGTCGGTGCTGAACATGTTACAAAAAGCGATTCGAAAGAATCGACAGTCAATGCTAAGCCATTCATCCCAGCGGCCCAAGCGTTGTTGGCGGGGAATACAAATCCGAATCGAACATTGTTACTAGAAACAGATCGAGTTCGGGTGCAGAGCGTTTCAACAGAGTTTCATTGCGAAATCAACTACTAAATTACTTGGTCTACGGAGACAATTTTTAGTAGTAGTAGTATGTATGTATGTATGGTATTCCCCGCTATCTCGCAGTTATTTTCGATAGTTATTTAACAGGAAGGAGGTTTTGGTGTGACTCCGATGACGGACCCAAGAGTACGTTGCCTTCGCGGG
Organism: Hermetia illucens; assembly: GCF_905115235.1. Classification (NCBI taxonomy): domain Eukaryota; kingdom Metazoa; phylum Arthropoda; class Insecta; order Diptera; family Stratiomyidae; genus Hermetia; species Hermetia illucens. Next base: position 118,865,629 of record NC_051852.1, read on the forward strand.
TGTCCCTTAGGAATCCGTATTGAGTTCACTACTGTGGAACTTCTTTTCCTTCTGGATGAAGCCACGGTAGTCGGTTACGCCGACAACCTAGCACTAGCTATGGTTACAAAGCATTTCGAGGATGTTGAGTTATACTCATCCGAAGCAACCACGGCTGTTAGGAGTTGGCTATAGAGTTTTGGTCTGACATGGAAGTTATGCCCGCATTCAAATTGGAAATCATATCATCACTTCCAAACCAGCCAACAAATACTTGGCAGTGATAATAGGCTCAATTATAGGCAGCACCTGCAGTATGTTTGCGACAAAGCACCCTCTGCAAGTATAGCCCTAGCAAGGATGATGCCGAACGTGGGAGGGTCACCGTATATCTCTAGATTGTTTAAATAAAACCAGGTTATTAAGCTCGATTATGCTCTATGCGCACCCAATTTGGGGAGAGGCATTGCAGATGTGAATTAACGCTAACAAACTGAGTGCAATCAGGGACAGCCCTAAAGGTGTGCTCAGCTTTCAGGATTGTCTCAGATGATGCAGCGTTTGTCTTCTCGAGAATGATGCTGATCTTTTCGCAGACGAAGAACACCGAAGGAGAAGAGAAGTCCTTGGGAGCGCTCGGGAAAGACACGATGGACTCACATGCTGATCTTTGCCACCAAGAAGGGGTTGGAGAACCAATACCCTGAGATCAACGATAATCATACCCAGTTTCTCAAGGGGGATGGAGGAGGATTACCAGTACCTGGACACCTTACCCGATTGTCCAAACTAGCACTGTCCAAGAGCAGACTCTAGGAGAGGTGCTGGTAGCGGAAAATCTGATGTCAAGAATGGCACAGAGCATGTGAAGAAAATTGGGATGCGATCTATCTATCCATGATCCCATCTATGCAAAACAAACTGCGAAAGGCAGAGGAGATGAGAAAGGCGTGTTTACGTACGTCACGCAGAAAGGAAAGGTGACCAAATTAAGGTTAGCTGACTCCGCCCCGTGATTTAATACATTATGGTAGTTATGATGGTTCAAGAGGCGGCTATAGTGGAAATCCCTACACTGGTGTATCCAGGTGTATATTGTGTGAGAGTATCCACTTTCAAATGGTATTAACATTTATAGTCTTCAATTTTCAAAGAAACGAAAACTTTGACCTATTATAACTATATTAGTAATAGTGCGATTTCAATCAAACTTAGTAGAATCATACTCTCTGTTATAGCCTACATTACTGTAAATTTCGTGGTACTAGGATGAACTTAAGGGGGGTTTTGCAGGAAACTATTAAAATTATATTAAAATACTATTATTAACTTTATTTTAAAGGATATCGATATGGAAGGTATTTCGGAGCCTAGGTACCATACAATGGCAGCCTGTTGATTTGTTTCAGATTTTTCGATTGGGTAGTTTCTGAGAATGGACCCTTTGAAGAACTGATCATTTTCGACCACTCGCACTGCAATTGGGCAGCAGCTGGAGACTTCGCATTCCCCCTGTAAATTTGAAAAGTTAAGAGTAACAATTGCCTTAATCTCCGCTGAGAAGTTCATCCTTGGATGTTTTGTAAATTGTTATACTTTTAGCCCCGCCAACCTTACATTCCCAAACCCTGTATTTTATTTAGGACGATTTGCTCCGCCACCTTTGATCCGAAAGCCGACGCACCCCTTTTTTCCACCAATTCTGCTTCCTTTAAGTGTTACCTAAAACGTATTTCCACATTCCTTCGCTTTGTCCGATGTATACTTTCCTGCAATCAACACAGGCATTTTCGTATATCTCAGACTTGACCATTTGGTCGATAACACAAGGGCTTTAAATTGGTTCTTCCTGCTGCTGAAGACGACGTCCAAACCATGTCTCTCCAATCTTCTTTACGGTGAAAATAGCTGAAAGATGCGAAAGTGAAAGGAAAAGGAAATTGCTCGAGGAAAAGTATAGAGCTCTACAGAAGAAGCAGGAGCCGTGGAGGGTGCCAGAACCCTATGTACACCAAATTGATAATTTCGTTGTAAACCAACCCTCGAAGACTTTCGTTGAACAACAGATGGAGCTTCTAAACAGTAGGCTAGTCGTCCAATGTCGAGCAGATATTGCACTTCAGGTGGGAATTCATGCATACTCTCCGAGACCAGCAATCACTGCAGAAGAGAAAGACCGCACCAAGTTAAGAATAGCGGTCCCCATCAAGGATAATTAATTTGGAAAGGGTAGGAACGCCAACGAATAGAGGAAAGTAATTAAAGAGCACACAATAAAAGCCATTTAGCACATTAAAGTAGATAAAGGAAACGCACTTTTAATTTGGACAAAAAGGACTACAATAATCGAATGAAGCAAAAGCTGGCAAATGGACCGTATTGACTATTCAGCACCGATCCAGTACCACAACTCATAAAACAGGTGGACAGAGTTGCTAAGGAATGCCAACCACTCTTAAGAACCAGTACTTCCTGGAGTCGAAGGACTCCCCTCATAAACCAAGCAAGGAAATGAGTGAACCCGTTTCAGTGGAAATGTTTTCCAAGTGTATATAAGAAGGAATTGAATAAATTGAGTCCTTTACAGCAAACGATATGATGTACACTGGCCCCTTAAATGAAGGTATAACCATACCTACGCACAATCGTTGCCAATGCGCGGAAATGTGCTTCAGTTTTGTTTCGGTCTTCCCCGGAAGCGTGTGCTCCTCCCCCATTGCTCTCCGATCGCCTTCCTGTCGTAATCGAGGTATTTGAGGAAAGATGTGGTGTTCCATTGAACTCCTCCACGTCTTCCGAGCAAGGCCGAGGAGAACCTTACCGATGACAAAAGAGAATTCCAGATGAACTTGCTGCTATCAAAAATATTCTCAAAATCGGTGAAGAATTGGTGATCCCCGCACTGCTTCAAAATGATCAAGAAGGTATTCTTGTGATTAGCGCTGCAAGATGCGAAGCGGAACCTAGTGTGGCATCTGTCGATCAAACTTTCGAGTTTCAATTAAATGCAATCGAATGTACTTGTAGCTTGAGTTTTCGCATTCAAAACGGGTGTCCTTCTTCGGAGTCTGAAGTTCTCTTCGCTGGGAAAGATCTCGGACTCCCTGCTGTTATATATGAGAGGAAGCACCACCTCTGCGGAAATATCAAGCGAAACAAGGCCGAAAAAATTAGGAATAATTTCATTTTAGCATTCTCTCTTTCATTATTTTCAACCCGTCTCCTTCATAAAATTCCGAGTGGTAAAGGAAACACTCCTTAAAGTCCTCAAAATTGTTGGTACGGGATACTTCAATAGTCGCATGCACTGCATAGCAAAATGAAAGCATAATAAGATTAGTTGCGTCTCCTCATGAAAAATGAAATACAATAGATCAGCAAAAGGGAATCGCCAGAATTCAACCTCCCTTTTCGTAGGTAAGAGGATGAAATGAGGATAAATCGGTAGGGACTGCTTACAGTTTCGTAGTACCTACAATAGCTCAAACATAAAATTGCCTCAACTTCCTAACCAAAAGAGAAATTTGAAATGACCGAATCGGCATCCACAAAAGAATAAAGCAAGCTGCCTCCAAGGAGCTCGGCCAGTAAATACCTTACAGTAACTTTAACCTTCCAGGGACTTCAGGAAAACAATCACTTGAGAAAACTAAGCTCCAGAACAAATTCAAGAATGTCACTGCTTGTGTTGTATATGACACACGATGAGACAAGGAACTTACAGAATAGGGTCAGAATGATGCAAAGGAATACAGGCTTCAAGGAAAAGAGGTGTATAACCCAAAACTACAAGATGAAGTTAAGTGTACGTGGAACCTGGCCAGGAGGCAAGTTTAGAGACTGATGCTATTTTTATTTGACAAACTAAAAACGAAGTTTGGAGCTGAAGTGGATTATGGGATGCTTGACGCATTGGCTCATTCAAATGATTAAAGCTTGCAAAACTAGAGGCGAACCACCATATACTTTTTGCACTAACTGTGCAAATGCCAAATATCGAAGGCCTTTCATACACTTGCAAACTACTTTTAGCCAGAATGGTGTAATCTATACCACCTTACGTAGTAGACATAGGTCGGTGATGTATGTAATATTACAAAAATGATATCACCTTAAAATATGATATTACGTTACCATCACTGAGTGAGATCCAAAAATTACAACATCACCTAACATTATCGCCTCATGAAACATCACCGCACTACCAAGCATCATCGCATTACCTAGCATCATCGTATTGCCAAGCATCATCCCATTTCCTAGGATTATTCTATTACCAAGCATTATCCCACTTCCTAGCATCATCCCATTACCAAGCATCACCGCACTACCAAGTATCATCGCATAACCTATCATCATCGCATTTCCTGGCATCATCCCATTACCAAGCATTATCGCATTACAAAATTACTAGTAATAAGTAATATTTGGTGCTATCGACTGTCGAATGTTAATATTTAATGTTGACGATATAACATCATATGTACGGTTAAGGTAATGAAAGGTGATGTTTGTGATATTGCTTTGTAATATCACCTTCAAAAGTGACATGATATCGCATTACCTACTAAGGCAATGTATTGTGCACCTCTACGACGTATGGCTATGCAATGCAATGCTCAAAATATGAAGATGAAGGGAAGGGTTGGGTGTTTATATTTATAATGTACTTAGTCTTGTAAAGTGACAAGCCAACCTTCAACGTAAAACAATAAAGTCTTTCTTCGAAAAAATTTCTCTCTACTGTCTACTACGCCACGATATACTTTGTTGAGGATGTGCTCTTTCAAATGAAGGGACTACATCAATTTAATTAAACCCAAATTCTTTACTTGATCGAGAGATGAGGAAATCGTTTAGGTTAAAATATTCCAAAAGACACATACACACATTCCTTCATTGTTAACAGTAAACCTTCCAAATAATGCGATTAATATTTCACATAATTCTGGAAGGAACAAATTGACCAAAAATAATCCAATTCTCACTTCGTCCTGAAGCTTTCACCAAAATCAGTGCTTTGTCCTTAATATCACGGGATCCTTCAATTTGAATTTCAGATAAGCATACAAACTGTCGATGGGAAATTTGTATAAATATTTGTCATTGGGAAGGCGTTTGACTGTAAACCCAAGACAAGCAACTGCCGACCAAGGGCAAAAAAGCGGAAGACTCCCTACAGATCTGCCTCCGGGGAGAGATGATACATTCACTGACATGGGTTCGTCTGGGGCTTGACCGCCTTTGTACATAATGCAGAGACGATTACATGAATTGCAGATGTTTTTGATGTAATTGAATTCCAGGATATTTGCATTTCCCACAACATGACGGTCATGGACGAACGATATTGATGTCTTATTAATTCACAGCAACAATCGTGCCTTTGTGGGCATTCATCGTCGAGTGCTATTATATCAAGGGGACATGTATCTGCACCTAAGGGACACTAAATCTGGAACAGTGTTTGCAATTTTACAGTTTTCTGTACTTAGGAATTGCCACTTGTAATTGACTTTTCCAGGAAATATTGCTCTCGGATATTTTCCCTTGGTGGAAATTCATAGAAAATGCTCCGATGAGATCCTGATTTTGAGAAGGATTTTCCTTCATACCGCGCCATGATTGTGAGGATGTGAGGAACATACTTGTACTCATATTAAACCGAATTTAGAACAGGTTGCCGCATGAATTCCAGTGAGTACCATATTGAAATTCCACGCTTTCAATCTCAGATGCCTTGACTTCCCGCTGAACAATCATATCTTCATTAGAATGCCGCAAATCGGTAAATTGTTTGGAAGCTATTGCGGTTTGAATGATATTGGCTCCATTTTCAAGTATGAGTTCACCATTTAAGTTATTAGCATAGCATGCTGGTCCTAAGCTCAAGCAAACGAGGAGGGTTTGAGGCAGCGTATTTCGTACTATCCTCAGCAAGGGAAAAATGAAATGCAGAGATCAAAGAAAGAGATGAATAAAGTATAGTTGGAGTTACTCCAGTATGCCAAATACTAACTGACCTCCCTTGGTGACAGGGCCCGCAACAGGCCGAACAAGAAAAGACACATTGATATCTGCGCTCTACAGTGGTGATGCCCAAAACTGCAACATATAACATCATCATCAACGGCGCAACAACCGGTATTCGGTCTAGGCCTGCCTTAATAAGGAACTCCAGATATCCCGGTTTTGCGCCGAGGTCCACCAATTCGATATCCCTAAAAGCTGTCTGGCGTCCTGACCTACGCCATCGCTCCATCTGTCAGGCAGGGTCTGCCTCGTCTTCTCTTTCTACCATAGATATTGCCCTTATAGACTTTCCGGGTGGGATCATCCTCATCCATACGAATTAAGTGACCCGCCCACCGTAACCTATTGAGCCGGATTTTATCCACAACCGGACGGTCATGGTATCGCTCATAGATTTCGTCATTGTGTAGGCTACGGAATCGTCCATCCTCATGTAGGGAGGATTCTTCTCTCGAACGTGGCCAAGAGTTCGCAATTTTTCTTGCTAAGAACTCAAGTTTCCGAGGAATAAATGAGGACTGGCGAGGTCATAGTCTTGTACAGTAAGAGGTTTGATCCTATGGTGAGACGTTTCGAGCGGAACAGTCTTTGTAAGTTGAAATAGGCTCTGTTGGCTGAAAACAACCGTGGGCGGATTTCATCATCGTAGCTGTCATCGGCTGTGATTTTCGACCCTAGATAGGAGAAATTGTCAACGGTCTCAAAGTTGTATTCTCCTATCCTTATTCTTCTTCGTGTTTGAGCAACAACATATAACGCTAGCGCGATAAAAATGGCTATAAACTTCTCGATTTTGGGAGTTTACACTCTCAATACGGTGTTGGCATTGCTATCTTAAAGTGCTTCAATGATGCCATTAAAGAAATCGTACCGGCTGATGAATCTCACCATTATATCAGCAAATCTCACTATTCACTTTTTCACCGCGTTCACATCAGAGACAGGTCGACCTGATACCAAGAAAGATGCCCTCTGTCAACTTCTCGATGCGGAAACCTGTAATGTATCCGCTGTTAACTAATGGTTTGGAGAAGAAAAATCGAAGAAGCCAAGATAGCGATCGCTGTCACCCGAGCGGTCCATCACAAAAATCTTTACGGGAAACTGGACATTCAGGCCGGCGAGAGAGATCTGTATCGACTTGTCAAAAGCTGACACCAAAGTACCGAAGATATCGAATACTTCATTTGCGTTAATGACAAGACCGATACTTTGCTCACCGACCGACGAGTTGCGACGGATAGATGGCGAGAATATTTCGAGCAGATTTCAATGGAAGAATTTATTCATCCCCCACTTCCAAAAGCATTGCCGATATTTGAAGCAATTCCACCTATCAGCACCACTGGCGCTCTGAGGTGGCGGGGAGGAAGACTGGACGGCAACCCTGTCGGCTGAACCAAAACCAAGTGGCCGAGGAGAACCTCCCCGTGGTGGCACCGGAAAACGCTGTATCGCATTGGCTTGGCGCAGTAGGCGAATGCTCCAAGGCCTAGCAAGGGCAATCAGACCCGAGCCTGCACGGGGACTCATCTGAAGTGGCAAATTGGTCACGAAACCTTACCAGGGGTATACTGGTACCATGGGAACCGAGGTAGCCCCTGGACTCTTATACTTCAGGAGAATTCCTGTCGTATCTGAGTACAGCTCGGTTGGTTGCGGTTGGCCCCCTTGTGGGAGTTTCATGGGGGCTGTGGTTGTGCTCGAGCGAGAAGAGACCTTCGGGCCTCGACGTGGTGTTGCGTATCAACACGGGTGCCGTAGTCCATAGTTCGGTAGAGATTTAGGTAATTCTTGCATCCACCAGTATGAATGCTAAGCCATGCACTTGGTATAGACTGGTACCGTTGCGCTTGTCTCAGCGGGGCTCTGATTGTGGTCACAAAATCAATCCGTGCCTGAAGAGGGCCGTAGGATTAAGTCTCAAGACAGGTACCTACGTTAAACACCGAGCACCACTGAAGTCGAGGATGCAATAAAACGAATGAAATTGGGGAAAGCAGCAGGACCTAACGACATTGCACCTGTGCTCTGGAAAACGAAGAGCTGGGACCCAACACTGTGGATCCGTGAATTCTTCCACCGGGTAGGACACCATCTGACTGGCAAGAAAGTACCACCGTTCAAATATAGCAAAAGAAAGTTAGTTCAACAGAATATCTGTATTACCATCCGCTCCGGTTGCTGTTCCATATCATGAACGTTTTTGATCTCCTTCGTAATAGCTGTATTCATATTTTCAAGAACTGCGGAACTACTGACGCAACACACGCTGAGCGGCTACTTATGGAGAATCATCGTGAGAAGCATTGCCCTCTTTGCAATGTACTTCTGGATCTGGAGATAGCTTTCGGTGTTGCTACACGAACTCATCTGGTATGATTCACGACATCACCTATCACCAGAAGAACTCCTGCACTCGGTTTAATTGCTCTGAAACGATCCCGAAAGTAAAATTCATGGGTTAGAGAGGTATCCAAATCGCTTCGTGCCTCTGTTGGTGTTCATCATGGAAGCGCCCTCTCACTTCCCTTCTTTGTTTTTGTTATAGACACGGGGATCCAACGTCCAGCGCCCTATACACTGCTTTATAAAGATGAAAAACGGTGAATCTAAATTAAACTGAATTTTTGACGACCGATCCTCATCGAACAGACACTATCACTGTCAGCGGCAGTGACCTACCCAGAACTGAGCAATTCAAATCTCGGTTGAATCCTATCAGCCAATGAAGAACTGCATTATTAAACTGCTTCACGCTTTAGTGTAACTTGGTTTAGGTGGCGTTCCACAACGTACGAACGTCTCAGATTTAAAATTTTCCGCAATGACGTCCGCATTTTTGCCCTTTATGGTTCTAAGTGTTGGCCGACTATGAGAGACAATGAACGGTATCTCGCGGTAATGGAGAGGAAGATGCTGCGTTGGACTAGTGGGGTAACAATCTATGATCATATCCAAAATGGAGATATCCTCGATCAATATGGGAAGGATACGAACAGAAAAAGCCAAATAGCAAAAATAAATTGGCACGATTAGTTGATATTGCGATTTTCTTTGTCAGGAGTGAAGGTATTGGGGATAGATGTTCTATATTAATAGAAGTATGTAGTGCGTAGCTAAAGCAGTATTCAAAATGCAAACAAATTTCATTGGATTTGTAGGGTTCTTGGCTTCGCAGGATGCACATTATTTGGGTTTGTCTTCCGACGAGAAAAGATTCATTTGCTTGAATAGAGCATACTTGCTTTCCGTCTTATTTAGTTTCGTCTAGCATCTCCGTTATAATTCTTTCAAATTCCTACTTCCCATCCCAACATCCAATCACACCATTTTTCAAAGAGTTTTACATAATAATTAATAAATTATCATTTGAATTTTCCATTAATATTTTAAATATAAAAATATACCTCAATCCTAAAATCCAGGGCACGTTCGATGCGACGCACTGCGGCAGTGTATTGCGTGGTTCGCGTCTACGGTGCACAGCCACATCAGTCAGGCCCACCTAAAACTACACAGGTTCAGCAGAGGTACCCGGCACACGATTCCGCTAACGGTGTTACCGGGCGAACCTGACGCTTCGCGAAGGCTTTGTTAGTGCGTCCCCCGGTTCGGCCAATGATTTTGGTCTAAACAAGTGGACCTACTTGGGATTTTAAAGGGGCCCTCACATAGTGCTTGCAGCGTCTTCCGAGAAGTGACCCCCATTAGAGTGGACACGAGCGTGTCTCGAGGTCCCTGAGCATATCGATCTCCGGCGTCATATGTCAGGAAGGTGGAACCGGCCGCAGTTTCGGAACCGCATACCTAAGCAGACGCAGTATACTGGAGTCACTTAACCCTGATCTGGTATCCAGTACAGGGTCGGCGCGGAGCAACAGATTCTCCCCGTACACCATCTCTGCAGATAATTCTGAATTCTTTTTGGTGGACTGTCGCGAGCCATTAAGGCATTCGCGGTTGCGCCTGGTGCCAACGTTCCAACATCTCATTGGATTGCGTTTGGTATGCAGTAGCCCTGTCGCATTTGAAACCTAGAAGCTTGCCTAACACCGAGAAAAAGGTAGACTCAGATTGTATTCCCTGGTTCGTGATGATACTATAGATTCTCGACAGAGGGCCTGGTCATATGATTTTGCAGTAATGTCAGTCAGGGATATTGCTTCAGGACATCACGTAAACCTGTGAGACAATACTTGTAATCGTCTCTCTCGAGTCTCGCAAAGGACCAATGATGTTGAGGTGGATGGTATGAAAGCGCTTGGTCGATCGTGGGAATACGCTTACTTTCTTCTTTAAGTGCGCGACGCACTGTTTGGCCCAAGAATTTATGTCCTTGTTCATGGACGGCCAAAAATATTTTCCGGTAACTAACCAGTTCATCGTCCTGATGACTGAGTGCGCAAGATCGTGTACTGCGTGGAACACTTCCATGCGAAATTCAGCCGAAAAAAATGTCCCTTTTCCGAAGTCTTGCAAAATAAATACGAGTTTGAACCGAAGATAGGAAGCTCCTTGAACTTGTATTTAGAGTTCGTCCTCAGACTCTGGAGTTCTGAAGCGCCGTACTGATTGCAGTTTAATTCACCGCGGCGGAAACTGTAACCCCAGAAATACGTGACAAAGTGTCTGGAACGACGTTGTCTTTTCCAGACACATGTTGAATGTTGCATCTGAACTGGCTTATGAAGCTCAGTCGCCGAAGTAGGCGAGGAGACGCTTTGTAGGGCTTTTATTAAAGCGCAAAAGTGAGGGGCTTGTGATCCGTTAATACAGTTAATGGTCTCCCTTCAAGGGAGAAACGGAAGTATTTTATTGAGAGATACGCGGCGATCGTGAGCTACTTATCGTAGACGCTGTAGTTGTGTTGAGTTTCAATTGTTTAGAAAAGAAGCTCACGGATTTTCAAGTTTGGTTCACCCGTTGGTGCCCGAGGCATACACGAACACGGGTAGGGGTGCATCTACCTGGCCGAGGAAATACTACAAGAGTAGCATCAACCAGCCGTTGTTTGACGGTTTCAAACGCCCGGACAGCCTCTGCAGACTATACAACCTCGCGAAAATCTTTTGTTTTAAGCCCAGACAAGTAAACGTTAAGGATCGCTTGATGATGAGCGCTTTGGGCAAGAATCGACGGTAGAAATTTAGCATGCCGAAGAATCATCGCAGATCTTTCACCGTGGTCGGCAGGGGAAGTTTTTACTCGCTTCAACCTTATCTGGGTCTGGTTAAATTCCGATCATTTTGCCGAGAAATTTCACCCGCTTTCGTAGGAATTTGTACTTTTTGACTTTTAGAACAAGAGCGACCCCAAGGAGACTCTGAAAAATGCACTCAAGGTGGCCCAAATGCTCAGATTCGGAAGAAGAGGCAACCAGCATATCATCCAAGTACACGAAATAGAAGTTCAAGTTTCGTAGAACAGAGTGGCTGCATCTTTGGAATGTTTGTGTGGCATTGTACAGCCTAAATTTCATTCTGCAGAACTCTAGGAGTCCAAAATGTGTGCCGTCTTCGCGAGCTGCAGGGATTTGATAATACCCCTTGGCCTTGGATCTAAGGTCGCGAAAACAAGACAATTGATGAAGTAAGTGGGCAAAGTCATGGATGAATGGGCCAGGGTATCGGTCCTAAATTGTCTGAATATTCAGACATCAGTAATTTATGTAAGGTCGCCATTCGCCATTAGGCTTAGGGAACATATAAAATGGTGAGGACCAACAGCTATTGGAAGGTCTTCACATACCCTTCTTCATGAGACTTTCAAAATCTTTCTTTGCAACAGCCAACTTCTGGGATGATACAGGACCCACCCTTGCGAAGGTCGTGGAACCGGTAGTATTGATGTGGTGCTGCACATCGTGCTTAACCAGCTGGGAGAAACTACTGTTAAAAGTGAAGTTGCAGTATTTTCTGAGAAATTTGCGAATGCGAAGGTCGACAGAGTCCTTGAAAACAATTGATAGAACGAAGGAGGAAATTTTCGCTGGCGACTTGAACGAGGTTGTGTGGTCTATTAAAGCTCTATTCTACAAGTCCACCAGCCCATAGTGACACAGGAAGTCTACGTCTAAAATAGGGGTGCTGATGTCGATTAAAACGTTCTGTGGTATGACTGTGTTTGGACGGGGTATGGGCAGAACCGCTACCTCTGTCCCCGTGTCGACCAGAAAACAACTTGCCCAGAGGGTCAAAAATTAAAAGGCGATATGGTACTGCGCTTCGGGTAGCCGCCGCCGAGGCACCCACCCAGGCTCGTCTGAAATTGCATGCAGTGGTACATTTACTTGCATTATCTCCAAATTTACGGTGGTGGCTGGTAATTGTCGAGCGCGCTGAAGGCTAGGGGTGCGACTACCCGAACGCTTATTTCGGGAAGGCGATCTCGATCTTGACTGCGATCGAAATCTACCTCCCGAACGCAAAATAAGCTTAGTCGGGGCCGGCAGTGAAACCACCGTTTGTTTTAAGTTGTCGACCTGTTGCCGTGTATCCCGGCACACTTCCGCGAATACGGGGTGCACGTACACCTCCTGGATTTTGTCGGTGGTATCGGACAGCACCTCCAGCGACCCCGAGTCCGCGGAGGCCAAGATAGTGGGGGCGCTATCTGGAAGTTGCTACTTCCCTGAGCCGACCTTATCCATACCCAACTGCCCCACTTCTCAAAGCAAGTGGCAGAGGGTACAGTCGCCCAGTATCACAGCTCGTTCAAGAAGTGATTCAGCTTCACGTCCTCACTTACTGTTAGCCGGCCTATGAGCCTTTAATCGGGCGTAGGAACAGTCCTTAAAGACGCCCGATGGTCCCCTTATCGAGACCGCTCAAAGCGTGGCATCCATTATGACGCCTGCGAGAGGGAATTGGGGGAACCACGCCGCCGGATTGCGCCGCCAAAAAGGAGGACTCTTATCGCAACAGCTGCCATGGGGGACCGAAGCCGAGCGGAAATCGAAGCAGAAGGAAAAAAAATATGACCCCACTCACCAGCGAGGCAACACAACCACCGTCGAGAGTAAACTGAAGGGAGACCGGAGCGGGACCTGCACCACCAAAAACTTCACGCCGACTCCTGCGGATGTACACTATTATTGTATTGTAATACTTTTTCTAAAATAATTACATTTGTAGGAACACCAATTACACAAGTTGAAAAAGCACTGTTTAGCTGGTTTCGGAAGTGTTAGTAGCCTTGATCACCGAGCCACTGCTGGTGTGCTTGAAAACTTTCACATTTGTCGATACTTTTTCTCCTCCTCATTACCGTATGTTGCGAGTTAACCTCTTGAATCGCAGATGTCTTGCGTAAATGCTTCATAGGGCAAATAGTCCAATTGCGCTGCAGAGTCAGAATCATCGGAACGAGTTTTATATTCAGGATATAAGAACTTCGAGCAACGAAGACGAGGGAAGGCCGTAATACTCATAATAGTTTCGCCCGGGGTTAAAGTCTTGATTACACCGACTGCACCGACAAAGCATACACAGGAGATCGTACAAGCCTCAGAACAAACAAACTTGGACAAATTGGGAGCTTTAGCGAATAAAATAGGAAAAATCAGTTCATTAAACATTCTGCGTAGTACAACTACAGCTCCGAGGACAAGCGAGAATGCTGCATCGAAACAACGGGAGGCACGCAATAACTCAAAACCTATGTACGGCGTGTATTGTTACTACCACCATAAATTTGGCGCAGAAGCACACAGATATCACGCTGCGGGTACATTAAATTTCAACCAGCAACGTTAATGACGGAAACCGCTGAACCGCTGCTGGAACAACATTCTGCCCTTTTCATTAACAATAAGCCGACAAACGAGACATGCTTCACCGGCACGGAGGCAGCTGTCTCAGTCTTACCTCTACCTAAAAAGTTCAAAAGTCTTACACCCTATACGAAGCGAACGGGGCCAATATCAAGACTTTCGACAGAACCCATCATAGGAGCCGACATTTTGGTTACCCACGGTCTTCCAGTAGATCTCCAGCGTCGGCAACTGATCGATAGTAAAACCTGCCTCACTACGCAAGGAAGCATTATACAAAACAATCTACCCAAGGTCTCGACGGTCCCAAAAGGCAACGTTTCAAACATCTCCTCACCCAGTTTCTTTGACTGACAAGATCTGCGCAGCCTAAGGAACGACTAAAGCACGCTGTGGAGCATACCATAGAAACTACAGGTCAGCCTGTAGCCGCTAAGGCTAGAAGACTTCCCCGCCAAAGTATCAAGTGGCAAAACAAGAGTTCCAGTGGATGATGGGCCAGAGAATCTGCCGACCAGACAACAGCCATTATAACGCCATTTGGGTTGTTCGAATTCATTGGAATGTGTTTTGGTCTCCACAATGCAGCACAGTTCTTCTAACGATTCATTGATTTTATTTTCAGAGATCTACCCTTCATCTTCGCGTACCTGGATAATTTGCCTCAAAAGATAGTTTTCAAGAGACTATCAGAGCGTGGAATCAACCTCAACCCTGCGAAATGCGATCTTGACCAACCAGAAATCGACTTCGTAGGCTACAAGGTAACATCAGAGGGGCACGTTTCCTCTACCTAGCAAGGTGAAGTCAATCCAGGACTACACAAATCCGAGAACGGTAATGCAGCTACACCGAAGGTGCCTTCCACGTGGAACCTCTACACAGAAGCCATGTTTTATTCTTATAAAAGTTGTTTTAACTTCTATAATACCGTACCACCGATCACCGATTGAAATACGAATACACCTGTATATATGCATATATATATATACATATTTCAAATTAGTGATTCTTCTGACTATCCTCAAAACAATAAGTTCTTTTATCTTAAAAAGTGACTTAAAAACCCCAAAGAAACCAAAAGCACCTTGGGTAGCTATAATAGTTCATCAAGGGGTATTTGAATAATCCTCCATTAAAGCAATCCCTCTCAATAAATTAAAGCTAGAAAAGTATTCCCGTAGCTTTATCCCGTAATCTGAATTACTTACGTCTACCCATAAATAAATCAATTTCTTTGAAATAAAAATTGTCAATTGCAAAACTTCCAGGAGTCCTTCTGACCTACCCTTCACAATCTCGAATACCTCCACCAGCTTTTCTAAGGTCGCGAGAAAGTCTATGCAGATAACCCTATTAATTTCGGGAAAACAAATTGGGGTTTGAAGTTTTTATTCATATTTTCTTTATTTTAATCAATTGGGTCCTTTCTTCCTCGGCATTTTCTGATGATTTTCTGTCTGCAAAGCCATTTAGTGGAATTCACCTTTACCGATGAAAGGATGGCTCCAGGATTCCAAGCATTCAAAGAAAATCAATTTACTTACAGTCATTAGTCATGGCAGAATGGCTTGAAGAGAAATTAATAAAGGAAATAAGGAAAGTATAAAAAAGTGGTAATAAATGAAATATGCATGGAAGACGTTACACAATTTGTCTTTTGTTAGGATTTTCATCAAGAATTTGATTGATTGGAAGGAATTTGTATTGAATGATTTGAATAAAAGTCATATTAGTTATGTTCAAATATGAAGAGACCCTTTAGACCCTTTATTAACTACAGCGAGAGACTCAGACGAAGAAATATATAAAAGAACTTTCCAAGGGGTTAGCTTGAAGTCAAAAATTGCTTTTGAGAGTGTAGAATATGTTTACTAAACCCATTGTGGTCTTGCAGAGGAGACACTCACTATTAATTTGATTCGTTATAATTACAAACTGGGTAGTATAGGTCACAGGGCGAAACGTGGATTGATAACCACGATGGAGCATAAAACCTGGGAAATGCCTACTGAACCAACACCAACAGCTCTACTACCAAACCCTATCTCCACCTCCACGTGGTGACCGCCGGGAGCTCTTTCTTAACCAAAAGCTGCAGACGGAGAAGGATCAAGGCAAGTCTCCCGCGCCTAAAAAACGGTACAAATTGTACCAAGTGGTCCTCCAGATTGAGGGTTAGGTTGGGCTGACAACTCTACAAGGAAAACCGAAGTCACGAAGCCACAACAGGAGTCTCGGACTGGACGGATAACACAACGACGAACCCGCCAACGAAAAAGGAATAACGACTTGCGCATTTTCTCATGTAACGTGCGCTCCCTGTACAGAGATGGAGCTGCCAAGCAGTTCGCCGATACCCCCCCCAATATAGGGCTGATGTAACAGCGTTACAGGAGATGCGTTGGATAGGGACCGGTTTCCTGGAAAAAGTCGCTACAGCATATATTATAGCGGCCATCTAGTAAACCATGTGCCCGGAGTAGGTCAGCGAAACAATGAAGCCTGCTATTATTGGCTTTGAAAGCATAAGCGAACGACTATGTACTCTGCGCTTGCGAGGCAAATTTAAAAATATAAGCCTCATTAACGTTCACGCCCCTACAGAGGAGACTGCAGAGTCGGAGAAGGATACCTTCTGCGAGGCAGTAGAACAAACCCTCGAAACCTGTCTCAGATATGATATCAAAATCATACTTGGGGATTTTAACAGCCAAGTAGGGACGGAGCCCGTATTCAGGCGATACATTGGCTTCCATAGCATACATCAAAATACAGATGATAACGGACTACAGATTATTCAGTTAGCAGTGTCACACGAAACCACTAACAAACGTGGGCCTCTCCAGATGGGACCACTTTTAACCAATTTGACCACGTGTTGATCAAACGCCGCCACCTCTCAGCCTTGATGAATGTCAGAACATGGTACTCCGAGCTCGAATAACAACACCGCCCAAAATCCCCTCTGACAATCAGATGAGAGTTAACACTGAAACCATCTCCAACACAGCCCTCCGTAGCAACTACAAAAGGAAAATGAATGCCACAGTAATTGCAGTCAACACAGATCCTGGAGATGAAGTATCAACAAATGATCTTGACAACCACCTGAAGAACGTTATCATTGCTACGGCCACAAAGATAGTTCGCCCCAGCCGGAAAAAAGTCGGAACGGCTGGTTTGACGATGAAGACAGAACAGGTCTGACAAAGAAGGAAAATCTGATTTCCGACAAGGGCATATTCGAGCGATGGGTTGAGTTCTTTGATGAACTACTGAGCAACTAGGACATCGACGAATTGGAGGTCCCGCCTGATAAAGACGACGGACAAATGCTGCCTTACACCAAATATAAAAAAAAAGCAGTCCGTGCAATTCATCGGCTTAAAAATCATATATCGCTAGGAGCCGATGGAATTACAGCCGAATTGGTTAAATATGGGGGCGATCAATTACACCAAATGGTTCATAAACTTGTGCTCAAGATGTGGGACAGCGAATCAATGGTGTCTCATACATAAAAAAGGAGATATCACGCAATGCAGCAATTATAGAGTTATAACGTTGCTCAGTACCATCTCTAAGATATTCTCCGCTATCTTGCTGGGCAGGATAGCCCCATACGCTCAGAATATCATTGGCCCATAACAAAGAGGCTTCACTCCAGGCAAATTAGCAACAGATCTGATTTTCTCTGTGCCGTAAACGATGGAAAAACTGTTGGAATATGGACATCAGTTGCAAAATCTTTTCATCGACTTTAAAGCCGCGCATGATAGCATAGCCAGGGTAAAACTGTACACCGCCAAGAAAGAATTCGGTATCCCGACGAAATTAATAAGACTGACTAGGCTGACCCTGACCAATGTGCGTGGCCAGATAAAAGCAGCAGGATCACTCTCAAGACCATTCGACATCAACAACGGTCTACGACAATGGGATGCGCTATCATACGTCCTTTTTAGCCTGGACCTCGAGAAAGTGATCAGTGATGTTGAGGTAAATGCGAGGGGTACGATCCTCTTTAAGTCCACCCAACTGCTGGCATATGCTGACGATAGCGACATCATGGGGAGAACGACCCGAGACGTGCAGACTGCCTTCATCCAGATCGAGCAGGCGGTCCGAGATATGGGGCTGCACATCAATGACGGCAAGACAAAATATATGGTGGCAACGTCAGCACCGAAAACCAACCAACCAACATCAAACCACGCCTGCTAAACGGGAGGAATAAAGATAGGAGACTATAACTTTGAGACCGTTGATAATTTCTTCTACCTAGGGTCGAAAATCACAACCGATAACAGCTACGATGATGAAATCCGCTCACGATTGTTGGCAGCTAACTGAGCCTATTTCAGTTTACAAAAACTGTTTCACTCGAAACGTCTCACCATAGGGTCAAAGCTCTTACTGTACAAGACTATGATCTTGCTAGTCCTCATGTGTTCTTCGGCGACTTGGGTTCTTAGCAAGAAAAAGTGCGAATTTTTGGCCGCGTTCGAGAGAATAATCCTCCGAAAAATTTTTGGCCCCCTACATGAGGATGGACGATTCCGTGGCCTACATAACGACGAAATCTATGAGCGATACAATGACCGTCAGATTGCGGATAAAATCCGGCACAATATGTTCCGGTGGGCGGGTCACTTAATCCGTATGGATGAGGATGATCCCACCTGGAAAGTCTATAAGGGCAATATCTATGGTAGAAAAAGAAGACGAGGCAGACCCTGCCTGAGATAGAGCGATGGCGTAGGTCAGGATGCCAGACACCTTTTAGGGATATCGAATTGGCGTAACTCGGCGCAAAACCGACAGGCCTAGACCGGATACCGGTTGTTGCGCCGTTGCTGGTAATGATGAAGTACAAACTAAAATGCCGACTATCAATTTCTCTAGGAGTCATTATTTAAAAAACGTGTTCTGTACACCAAAAAAATATTTTTTCGAAGGTCTCAGTGCTAACTAACCCCAGGTGTGGAGCAAGTTGGCATGTTTGTTGAGGTAAGTTGTCATAACTTCAAAATTATGTGATTTAAGGGCAAAGAAAAGTAGACATAGTAGAAAAAAACACACCATTTAAAAATATAGTAAATAAAAACAAGAATTGAAGCCAGTATTAAACATAATTAAAAAACTGGTCTCTTCCTTTTATTTTCGGCTGATCTTTTTGTGTTTTTATTCTTTTCAGCCGTTGGAAATTCGGCTTTTCTCCGTTTTCTCTCACGATTAGACTCCTCTCTTGGCTTTGCTGTTGATAATGGACATACTTCTTCAGGTGTTGCAGAATGTGTAGACGTTGAAGGTACTGCAGGAAGAGGATCATTTACTGATATCAAAGAGGGACGATCTGTAACAGATAAAGCCGGCAATTCAGAACCATCGAATATCTCTGGTTTGAAAGGACATATTCCACTAACACGAAATCCTGCAGTTATATTGGATGGATTGCACCCCAATCTGCCGTGCGGAGGAAATGCTAAAACCACAACCCCGTTCTCTTTGAACAAACGAAGAGTCTCACTAGACAAATGGGAATTGTGGTTACCAAGGAGAAGAAGAACTTGTTTCTCTTTCGAACATCTCGTAAAATGAATGAAATGTTGAACAAACTTTATAAAATTAGTCTCCATCATCCAACCTGAGCCAAGTGGTGCACCTTGGAGTAAGTGTTCCTTGAACTTCGTGGCAAAAAACAAAGAAAGGGGGAATCATAGTACCTCCCGCTGAAACGCATGCTGTAAGGTTCAACAGACATCCTCTTTCTACCGAGGTTGTACGTCCTTTTGTGCAACCACTCTGTCTGATTTCGCACTGTTGTGATTCCTGTTCGGTCAAAGTTGCTTGAAACTCAAATTTATATTTATCTAATACAGATTTTAGTAAAGTAAAAAATCTTGAAGCATTTGTTCTGTTCAAACTTGTAGCTCTCGCCAAACTTTTTGATTCCGAAGTGCACAGGGATCTTCAGGTCTCTTCATGAAGTTATAAAACCAATCCGATCCTGCCATCTTGTTTACTCCCATGACTGGTGTATTTTCGTCAAATTTGCTTTTTCATACTGATTAGCGAATTTTTTCACCTCTTTCGATGAAAGCCTAAAGTACACATCTACAGCCGATTTTAAGTATTCAGACAACAGTAACGCTTGTTCCGGTGTAAATACCTGTAAGGTGCATAACCTAATAAGGTAGATTACTCAACTGCAAAATCACAATAAGCTTATAGAGGATTGGCCAAGGACCGACTTCGGACTATACCGCCATAGAAGAAGAAGAATGGAGGGTGCATATGTGTAGGTAGGTACTTAACATCCTCGACAAGACAAGGTAAAGAAGAGGCTACAGGAATAGTAGAAGCATTGGACATTGTAGCATTACCGACATACCTTACAGCCCCACGTTCTCCTTCTTGTTGGCAAAGTCTGGCCAAGCTACGAAAAGGGATGCCAAATTCGGCTGATTTGCGAGATAGACTCTTGCCTTCAATAATGTGAGCTTGTACGGCCATCTTCACTGTCCCAAAAGAGTATATTGCACGACCGGGCTTCCTTTTATAAATTCGCACCATGATGATCTGCATTGAGTGGAGAAAAAATAATATATATACGTAGGATTTATTTAAGGTAGGTATCTACTCCTTACACCAACTAGCCCCAGCCAACAAATGAAGTTGCTTTCCATTTCCCGAGAGCATACAAATTTCCATGGAGCATGCCTTCTGCAGCTTAGACAGCCAAGTAACTAATTTAGTTTAGTAGGACGAGCTGCGAGTTGTCATCGCCTATTCAACGGCCTGTAGCCTACGCGATCACTGGGTTTTGCCAATCCGAGAACATTCTCCAGAGACGGGAGAATGCTGTTTATCTTCGTTGAAGTAAACATTACCAAGGTATCTTCGTCTCCTCACATTGGCTGCAGTGTCACGTTAAAAGCCTTACTAGGGTTTTCTTGTCCCACTTCCCAAGCGGTAATAAAAATTCTCAATTGTGGATCCAGAACCTTGGTGAGAGAGTCTACCAGCTTCCTCATTACTGGCGATGGTTGACTGCCCTAGCATCCACATCGGGAATATTCCTACAACCTATAGATCAGTTTGGAACAATATGTAAAGTTTAGATCCCTGCTTCATCGGCTCTTCATGGAATTTGAGAAGGCTTTTCAATAGCGTCAAGTGGAAGTGCATCTCGACTCTCTACGCAGGAGCATTTTAGAAAAATGCAGTTATTTTCAGAGCAACATATAATGGCGAAAAATGTCACGTGCTGCATCAAGGTCAAATCTCAAAGGAATTTGATGACTAAAGTAGAGCCCACCAGGGTGGCATCTCGTCACCGATATTATGTCTTGTTTGCATCGGTGACGTCTTGCACGCTGCCTTGCCTGAAAAAAGCGGAAGCGCTCAATGGACCATGACATCTTCCTTCAAACACCTGGACAACACTGATGGCATGCTCTCTCACTGGGTCATGGAGCTTGTCGAAATGGTTTTGGATGTGCAAAGAGAAGAAAATAGAGTTGCCCTTAGGATAGACACCCAAAAAAATCAAGGTTGCTAGCCTAGTGGGTCATCAGGATTAGCCTATCTGCATTAATGGGTATACAATCGAAGGCACTAATTATTCTATATATCTTGGAAGCGTCGTTTCTGCCGACAAAGCTTGAACGGTGCAAAATCCGTCTTCGTCGCTTTGTCCAAAAACTTAAAATGCAGTTATTTCAACACCAAGATTTAAGTTGAAATAGTTCCGCGCAAATGTCCTTTTTGTGTTACTATATGGGAGTAGTAGTATAGCTTGATACAGTTCCGAAGGATAAATGGCGCAAAGGTCTGTTACCTGTGAACGTGTTGACCAATAAGCGAAATTAGAGGAAGGATGATACCCGCATTGCTGGCCGAGCTGTTCAGTGGAATCTACAATTTGAATATGGCCCGCGACTGAATCGCCACAGGAATACATGTCACGGAATAATAAAGAAAAAATGCAAACGTCTAGGGAAGTCTGGGGAAGTAATCAGTGAACAAAAAGGACACGACTGGCAAGAGCTATTCTGTCAAATTAACAAGAACGCATGTCAGATATAACCGGTATAAACGTTTTGTGTACCTAGCACGTAATCACGGTCCCCACCTTTCTACCAGATTTGCTGTAAATCGCTTTAACCGTGTCCAAGAAAAATGTATATGACAGACAAACCGACAGACAGACAGGCGAACAGACGGGCAAACAGACAGTCAACCGATTTTAATCAATTTTGTTTACACAAGCGTAAGTAAGGAAGTTGTTCAGCCCGTCAGGCGAACTGAAGCTCCCCGCTGTTACTTTGAAGAGCAAAGCTCCTCGCTACGCTGGATGTAAAGAAGACATCTGACAGTGGAATTAATCGTCTTGGGTAAAAAGCAGATCACCACAGTCCTACCTGAGCAGTTCGTTTAGATGAATTACTTCTGCATTGATGAATTTCTTCTTGCTAAGACTGAATAAGACTGAATAGGCTGACCCTAACCAATGTATGAGGCCAGATAAAAGCAGCAGGTTCACTCTCGAGACCATTAAACCCTACCATGCATCCTCTTTAAACTGGCTCTGGAAAACTGCCCCGTGTTGATGACGTTAATGCAAGAGACGCTATCCTCTGCAAGTTCACTCAACTACTAGTCTGTAATTACGATATTGACATTATGGGAAGAACAATCCGAGATGTACAGTCCACCTTCATTCAGGCCGAGGAGGCGGGGCTAGATCGTGGGGTGTACATTAATTAAGACAAGACGAAATGAGAATAATAATGATAGGAGATTGCAACTTTGAGGCCGTTGATCATTTCTCATATCTGGGGTTGAAAATCACAATTGATAACAGCCACGATGATGAAATCCGCGCTCAATTGTTGGCAGCCAACGGAACCTATTTCAACTTACAAGAACTGTTCTGCTCGAAACGTCTCACCATAGGGCCAAAGCTCTTACTATACAAGACAATGAACTTGCCAGTCCACATATTTTCCTCAGACGCGTGGGTTCTTAGCAAAAAAAAAATTGCGAGCTCTTAGCCCTTTTCGAGAGAAGAATCCTCCGAAAAAATTTTGCCCCCTACGTGAGGATGGACGATTTGTAGCCTATATAATGACAAAATTTATACGCGGTACCGCAGCCGTCTGGTTGCGGATAAAATCCGGCTCAATAGCATGCAGTGTGCGGGGCACTTAATCCGTATGGAAGTAGAAAGTCTGTAAGGGCAATATCTATGGCAGAAAAAGAAGAAGGGAGATCGTGCCTGCGATGGAGCGATGGCCCAGACAGCTTCCAGGGATATCGATGCAAGACCGGGATGTCTGGAGTCCCTTATGGAATGAGCGTTATTGGTAATAGCGCTTACTATTCCAATTGTTATTAGACATCAATCCATATACTTCTAACCAAATGCACAAGCAACTATAGCTTGCGGAGAAGGACTCACTCTTTCAGGGCATGCCAACAATCCTGGGAGATTACCGCAAAGCCCATCAAAAGCGTCCAATTGTGGTTCCGCTGAAGGCATGGTGAAGGTGAATATCGCCCAATCTAGCTACTCAGTGGGCATGGTGACCTCAGGAAGGTGCTCAATGACGTGCGCTATACTTTCTTCATCGGCTCGCCGTTGAAGGGGGACAATTGCTTTCAGACAACTTAATTTAAACCAACGACTAAGTAGGATTGTTCTTATTTCACTGCATTCGATGTTCCCACCCTTAAATAAGGATAATCTATCAGAGAATGAGCTTCATCAGGTAGCATAATTTACCCCGCCTTTGCCTCGTTTCATTGTTCAACATGAAAACGGCAAGGGTAAAGGACAACAACCCTAACAAACGGTTCAACGAAATAATACTTATGAATATCAAAAGTATGTAAAAAAGTGAAATAAAAGTAGCCAAGGCTACTTCAGGAAAAGATAAAAGGTGGAAAATGAGCGTAGCCATATCCTTGCTACAAATCCTGCTGAAACATCTGGCTCCTAATTTCCATTACAATACAGTTCACTGGCATAAGGCCCATTCAAGGTAAATCCCTCAAGCCAGTGCACAGGTATATCTGAAAAAGTAAAAATAGTATTACTAATATGGAGGCTTCCCACATTCCGTGCAACTTCAGCCATGTAACTTTAATTCTTGGGTGTTTTCATACCCCGAAGCACCCTTATTGTAGGCACTAATGTCTCATTACATGTTCTCCACCATATTGAGCTCAGAACTGTTATTGCTGCTTCACTTGCTAGCAAGGTATATGTACCTTTAATTATCCTATTAGTCTCCATATCCTGAATTGTGTTATCGCCCCACAACAATCGGCCAACTATAATGTCTATTCTTTTATTAGAAACTGGCATTATTAGGTGTTGCAGTTCATTCATTATTCAATAAGTTCAACCTAACCACAATCGCTTATGCCGAAAAGTCCTTAATTGCTTTCGATTTCGAAATGTATTTTTGGAAACAGGGAATCATTACGATACATATGACCAGCCCCACATAGCTGTCGAGGAAAGGAACAAAGGTTACATATGTCCTTTTGCGGATGAACTTTTCCAGTTCGAAGCAAATAAAAGAAAGGTAAAGAGTCATCATTTCCAAAACACTCAAAGTAATGACCTTTGCTGAATAATAAATCAAAACTAATTGATGTCCTCAGAACGCCCTCGTTCCCTTCTCTGGCAACTTTTCTAAATACACAACCAAGTGTTCATTAGAATCAACAAACGTGATTTAACTCTTGAAACTACAACGAGCAAATCCTCTGAGGCCAAACAGAACTACAATAGACTTCCCTTGGTCCTAGTGCGGCAACAATAGCTAACTCAACACTTTGAGAAATGGCTCCTTCTCTGCTCCATGTTGCATTCGCGCCTAATTAGCCCAGAGCTCTTGTTGTACAACCCAACACCACGAAGTCCTTACGGTTACCTTAATTATGAAAAACGAGTTCGTCATTAGCACACTGAAGGGACGAAATGGACGTTCGCAAGTAATTTGCCGTTGAAGGGCTGGGGCTGAAAAATTTTCTCTCATTGGAACCTTAACCCTTAACCCACGCAAAATTGTGTCAGACTGCGGCTCATAACACCTCACAATGAATCAAAGTCAGAACTTTCGCAGGTTGTTCGTTATTGTTCCTATTTTTATCGGAAATACATAAATCAATCTTGGAGGTATATTTAGATGACGTTGATACTTTATTGCTTTGGATTTCTTAATAACGGAAGGAGGAAGCAGCACAAGCTTTTTTGTGAATTATTTATGAATCTAAAATTTTCTTATTGTATTCCTGAAAGCGTCCCAGCAGGAAGATAGCCTAAAGTGGCTTAACATTTTAGGGCATCTTCCGGGTGGGTCGAGAAGTCATTTATATTTCTGGCTTTTTACCTTTTTCTGCTTAAAATATTGTCAACTTTATCTTACACCTCCGCAGTCCGCATGAAAATAATTTTCTAAGGAAGAATTTTCTAGAAGCGACAATCGCTGAGCGTCCACCTTAATTAGGATTGAGGTTTTCCAAAACGTGATTTTAATAGCTTGGATCTGAATACAAAATGACACCCTAAGTCAACCAAATTTTTGAGGGAAGAATAACTGAGCAATAAATTAATTTTTCATCAAACCTTGTAGCCAAACATTGGATTAAAACGGAAGGGCGGCGAATGATTTTAATGTGAAAGAAACGTCCTGGCATCTCGAAATTAGCTCTGAAGGAAACCCAGATTTTTCCGAATAGACTTCACATTGGCGCGGAGGCATAGCCTGAAGTAGTTCGCTGCTTATAAGTGGTAAGAAGATATTGATTGCACATAAGGTAAATCAAGTTCCATTCTTGGTGGGGATTTTGGAAGACCCCCAAATTTAAGATTGATTATTGGGAAATCTGACCAACTAGAGACATGAAAGTTCTGGCGGTTTAACGTGAGTACCTGCCGTGTAGGCATAATCGCACGGTCTTCTTCGGACACGGATTGATTTTGGGACCACAATCAGAACCCCGGCATGACTAGCACAGCGGTACTGGTTTATACTGAGTGCAGGTTCAGCATTCATACCAATGGATGCGAGCCCTATCTATCACCTCTGCCGCAACTAAGAGGTACGGTACCCGAGTTGTACAGTGTAACTCCACGCTTGAGTTCCGGGGAACTCTGCACGCGATGTAGGCATAACCACAACCACCATGAAACTCCCACTAGGGGGCCAACCGCAAATGACCGGGCCGAGAACACATCCTCCAGGAATTCTCCTGGAGCATATGCTCTCAGAGGGCCATCCCGGTTCCCATAGTACCAGATAACCTCCGGTGAGGCTTCGTGGCAGAGACACTTCAGATGAGTCCCTGGCAGACTCGGGTCTGATCGTCCTCCTCGAGTACGTGGTGACGGCACTCCCCAACGAGTTAACCAACTACAGACAGCTGAGGACCAAGATGGGATTTTAGTTTTATGATTAAGGCTTGAATATTATTTTAACGAGGACGGAGCATACTTCGAGTTACCAGATCAATGAACTCCGGTGCCAGTAATGAATATTTATACGGTCTCTCCTAGTTTGCAGCCCCCATCGAAAAATTTCGTGCAGTTCGTACTGTGGCATGACATTTTGCAGTTTTATGTACAGCTTTAGAAAATACACCAAAGCTTTCATCCGGCTGTTATTTGAGTGTTGGTCTTTCAAACGATCACGTAGTGTCAATTTCAGCGTTTCCCAATTTAACTGGCTCCTCGGTTGATAATGCTAACAGTACCAGTCAGCTGACATATGGCTAAATTGGATGTGATGTTGGCATAATAATTCCATACTATCGACCGCGCTAATGGTTCGACGTGGAATAAGAACCATTCGACAGGAATGGCGCCCCATGAATTTAATGTTCCTGAAGTCAATTATGTATACAATCCTGTGTGCACATTGTAGGCAGACTGTGGGCTGACTCCACTTAACTTGAAGGATCGATATTTCAATCCTCTGAGTGGGGTGAAGTCGGACCAAGAGCGGATCGATGAATGGAAGTCGAAGGCAAATCACGGTAAATACGTGAATTGTCTGTGGTAGCCATTTGTTGATTTGCATTTGTCGAACAGATGGCTGTGTGCTGGGGAGCTCTTTGCTGAGACGGAGATTCAATTGTGCCATTCAGGACGGCGTCGTCGCCACCCGAACTTATAAAATGCTCATCATGAAAGAACGGGTGGAGAACGACCAGAACAGAATTTGTGGTTTGGCGTTAGGGAAGTTGAACCATCTCTTTTCTGGCTGCACTGTAATGACACCGGTGCAATACACAAACAGACATAATGCTGTATGTAAGGTGATTAAACAAAATCTTGCATTCAAGCATGAGCTCATCACGGGAACGAGTCCAGTTTACGGATATGAAAGCCTGACGTGCTGTTAGTTGGCAAGACAGGTCGTTCCGCGTATATTATTGATGTTGCTATCCCCCATAATACCAACATTGAACAGAGATACGTGGAGAAGAAGGCCCACTGACTCGGGAAATCAAAGAAATTTAGTTCCCACTATATTGTCAGCTATAGATATTGTACCTAAATCCTTCACGGCTTCCCTTGATTTCCTGGTACTCTCATACAGTCTGGTTCAAACCATGCAGAAATATACCATTCTGTATACGCCCTCGATGTTGCGGGTAGTTCTCGGCGAATTCTTCCACTAACCTCCCACCGGTCACCAGTGCCCATTTATCTTTAAGTAGGTGGCATTGTCCGAGCCTAAAAGCTTGGCACTTAGTGGAAGTGTTAGGTCAAATCCGTCATCTGCCGAGGTGATGACATCTCAAAAAAATAATAATAATCGTTGGCGCAACAATCCAATTGGTTCAAGACCTTGAAGTGTATTGGAGCCCTTCATTCAAGACCGTAACGGTACACTACAGTACACTGTAGGAGGCAACGTGGTCAGCCTTGCGCTCAGCCGAGATTATTACCCTGATTGAACTCAGGTATTCATTCATAGCTGAGTCAATTGGTCAAATCCCACTGTCACAAGTGAGATTTGGAGCGCAACTTTCGTACGACAGCCTTGTGCTCTAATCACTCCGCCATCCGTACACCGAACTACAGGGTGCGGCAGCATAACTTCCTTTTTTCTCGGAAAATATTTATTTATTTTTTATAATGTAGGTACATGTCTAAAGTTTTTATTTACATTGTTTTGAAGATCAAATCTGTTAGGTGACGTCCCCCATTCTCCATACATTGCGTGAACCGATTTCTGGCGTTTGTCATGACTCTTATTAGCATAGCAGGTGTTGGCAATTTCTTCTTGGATGTTGGTCTTAAAATCTTGTAGGCTTCTTGGACGGTTCACATAAACACGGGATTTCAAAAAACCCCATTCCAAATCGTCTCTAATTGAGATAAGGCGCTCTGGAAAGTGTTCCCTCAAAACAGCCATCGATGCTCTTGAAGTGTGTGCTGTTGCATCGTCTTGTTGGAACCAAGTGTCCCCCAAATCCAAATTTTCTAGCCGTGGGAAAAAAAATGCTGTAGCATGTTTACATACCGGTCCGAATTCACTGTCACTGTAACCTCATTTTCCTCAAAAAATCAAGGACCAATAATTCCAGCTGAAGAAATTGCACACCACACTGTGACTTTGGGTGAATGCAAAGGCTTTTGATGCAATTCTCGAGGGTTGGTGTCAGCCCAGTAGCGCATGTTTTGTGTATTAACCGACCCACACAAATGAAAATGGGCTTCATCGCTAAAAAAACAATAGCACCCTCGGGAACGACATCAAGAAGAAGCTCACACGCGTTCATCCGAGAATTGAAGTCACGTTCTGAAAGTTCCTGCACTATCGCCATCTTATAGGGATGAAAATGAAGATCATCACGAAGAATTCTTCTCACAGAACGATCGGATAGTCCAAGGGCAGATGCGTGCTTGCGCCCAGAACGCCGTGGCGATCGCAACATTGACGATCTCACTGCTTCAATGTTCTCAGGTGATCTAACGGGCCGAGGGACTCCAGTTCTTCCTTTTGTCGCACTTGCAGTTTGTCTGAATGTAGTGACCCATGTAACAATTGATTTGCGGTCTGGGACGGGAGGCAACGGGGCTAAATTAAAGCGATTCCGAAATGCACACTGTGTTGCAATAACCGAACATCCGCTTAAAAAGTAAACCTCAACGGCAAAGGCACGCTCCTCACTATTCCAACGCATGATGGCGACTGAACCGTGTCGGGGCAAAACTTTATAGTACCCCTCTTGAACGAGACCACTAGCGCTCCGCTATGACATCAACTAACTGAGTGGCGCGCATTTTAAAAAAGGAAGTTATGATGCCGCACCCTGTATTATTACGGTGGCCAAAGCTCCACTTTTGTTGCATTGTGATCGCTAGATATTGGCTACCGGGAGCCCGGTTTGGAACACCTCCGGTACTGAATTTTCATCTTCCTCTATCATATTTAATTTGTTTTTTCCGGGTGTCTTTTCTGCAAGCAGCTTCTCTTTATCCCCCCATACCCCCGAAGCGAGGGTCTACTCTACCAAACGTACTTAGCTAAACACTTGTATACAGCTTTTGGGAAAACCAAGAGAAGTGTGATGCCAATAAAGTCAAAGGTATCGCTGTTTGCTTGCCCTGGGTCTTTTCCTGCTTAACAATTTAAAGATATATATTCACAACAATCTAATCTAGTCACCCATACATTTCGTTTCCAATTCCATTTCGAATCCAAGGGAATTAATTTATCGATATTACCAACGAACTGAATAAATAATACCCAGGACCCATTAAGGGTATTCCAATAAAACAAAGTCGTATATCAGACGATTTGCCTGATTGCCATACGCCCACATGTGATACCAATTCGCAAGATTCGAATCACTTCATAGACTACTTCTCATATTATCAGATAAATTGATCTCCATTAAATGCCATTCAGCATCTGCTTCCTTGAATAGCGACGACGACAGAAACCCTTTCTGAAAAATCAATCCTTCCAGCCGCATAAACTTACTCCGACATTAGGAATATTACTCTATCAACACTTTGTACCCGAGCCGACCTATCCGGATCTCCATTATTATTATATATAATGGACACAATATTGAAATTCCTTTCATTCTTTCGGTCGATGTGATGATAAAATCTGACATCATGTCTATCCGAAAAAATGGAATTTATCCGTTCTTTCTGCTCCTTGCTCTCCGTGATGTTTTGTATTTCGAACGTGGTGCACTATGCGAGCGTGGGGTATGGTAAAGAGCGAAAGTTTAAGAGGACAATTGCCTAAGGAATAGGTTCAGGCTTTCCTTCCTTTGACGGAAGCGAGGGACACTAGTGAATATTCAATGCAATGCTAAGTCAAAGGAGGCAAACAGATGATAAGATCTCTGAGAATTGAGTAAGGACGACTTTCGATTTACGAAATTTGGGTCATTTGTATTTGAATATCCAGTTCATCAAAGAAGTAGCCAATCGATGAGACCCAATTCAGTATCCAACCAAACATCAGCTCTCCTGGCAACCCTCTTTAAGCCGTTGCTATGTACTCTAGACTTCCTATTTTCTCCCCATCCCCATGTCCAAGTCTACCAAGAAAAATGCTGAGTGATTTTCGGTATTAAAAACTTTCCGATACTGCCGGGGATGACAACGCAGAATGCCATCAGTTTACAACCACGAGCCGACAATACAACAAAAAAAATATGGAACCTCCGGTAGGGAGCTTTTATGAATATTTTTTTTTACGATATGATTTGATACGGCTTCGCAGGAAACTTATCAATTTTCATAATACATTCTCGGCATCCGATTCAGTATGGGCTTTACAATAATTGAAAAATGAATTTCTATCCTGGCGTTCCGGAATGGAGACTCCATCTCGTGTGCGAACAAAAATGGCTTCCTCTTGGCAAAAATGGAAATTCCCGGAGAAGTCGTAACAGCAACCAGGAGCAATTTTGCGGTGGAATGAGTTATGATTTAGATGCTGAAATTTCAATTGGTGATTTTTGAGGGGGTAGCGTTTTTCGAAAAGTAATCTTCATGCTGCTGTTTGTGGTACACAATTGATTTGCAACCCACACTTGTACTTGATTAATTGGACAATGATACAATGCATAAGCTCTGAAGTTTCAATAAAGAGTCGGACGAATCCAGCCGGGTCATTATTAGAAACGGTCGCTTCCACAACCATTTGAAAGCCACCAGTTGCGTCTATTTTTGAGTATAAATTTAATTGAAGCTACCCTCAATGCAAATAATTTGCTTCTTTAAAGGGATTATTTGAATATTCTCTTGAGGTTCCAATATTAGATTTCAAAAATGTGTAGTTCCTAAAACACATTCAATCGAAAATGACCTCTAGCTTGACATGGCGTAAGCGGGGCGAACAATGTTAATGTAGTCAATCCGAAACTTTAATATCTTCGGGGTCACCGACTTTTTCTTTTTCTTATTCAACTTTCGTCCCGTTCTCTTGAGATCTATTGAGATTGTATCTCCCCTTATCATGATCATCATTTACGAGGCAGCAACCGGTATCCTGTCTAGACCCGCCTTAGTAAGAAACTCCAAGCATCCCGGTTTTTCACCGAAGTCCACCATTTCGACAATCCTAAGAACTTTCTAGCGTCCTGATCTACGTCATCGCTCCATCTCAGGCAAGGTCTGCCTCGTTTTCCTTTCCAACTGTAGATATTGCCCTTATAGACTTTCTAGGCTGCATCATCCTCACCCATAAGGATTAAATAGCCCACCCGCCGCAACCTATTGAACCGGATTTTATCCGCAACCAGACGATCATAGCATCACTTATAAATTTCGTCGTTATATAGGCTACGGAATCGTCCATCCTAACGTAGGGGCCCCCTCCTCTTCCGAGGTTTCTTTTCTCGAACGCGGCCAAGAGTTCGCTGGAATAAATGAGGATTTTCAAGATCATTACGCTGTGCAGTAAGAACTTTGACCCTATGGTGAGACGATTCAATGGATGGATTCGATGTGTTGACTGCCAAGAACCGTACGCGGATTTCATCATCATAGCTGTTATCGATTGCCTTCATTAATGTGCAGTCCAAGACCTAGCACCGGCTGCTCGATCTGGATAAAGACAGTTTGTTCATCTCGGGCTGTTCTTCCCATAATGTCAATATCGTCAGCATAGGAAGTGAATTCGAAAGCTCCGCCATGCTATTAACATAGCATACAGGTCCCAAGCCCAGGTAAAGAAGGAGAGTTTGAAGCAACATACTTTTTACTATTCTCAGTAAAACAGAAATAAAATGCTGAGATCAGGGAAGAATATAAATAAAATATAGTTGGAGTTATTCTAAATCGTACCTGTTCCCTCTTGGTGATATGTCCAGCAACAAGTCAACCAATTTGCTAGTCCACACACCCAATACGGTGTTGGCCACCACATAAGGTTTCCGTGATACCATTAAAGAAATCGTTATTATATCAGCTGATCGCACTATTCACTTTTTCACCGCGACGGCACCACAGACAGGTCAACCTGATACCGAGAAAGATGCCTTCTGGCAATTTCTCGATGCAAAGACCTGCAACGTGCCTGCTGATGACATTGCCGGTGACTTTAATGGTGATGTGGGCGAAAAGACAGACGGTGACAGGTGTCATGGGAGAGAGGGGTTTGGAACGCGCAATGAAGTTGACGAACATGCAGTCGGTTTTGCGAACACCCATTGGTTGTAATTATGAATAAATGGTTCATCAGACGATTGTCTCATCTTCCTATATTTTATCGTGGGAATAGTAAAACACAAATCGACTATATTCTCATAAGACGTCGACATTTTACCACCGTCACTGATTGCAAAGCGTTTCCCTATGAAACCATCGCATCTCAACATCGGTCGTTGATTGCCGTCCTGCGAATTAAGTCACCGATAAAACAGCGTGAGGAACGCATTGGCCAGCGCGCATTAAGTGGTGACGATTTCGTGAGAAAAAAGGAGAAATGATCGCACCAACCTCCTATCCTATTATCAACCATTACGAATGTGGAAGGATCGTGGAACCAAATTAAAGACATGATCCAGAAAGCGGCCTCTGCAACCCTCGGTAAGCGGTATATCAACCGAGATACTTGGCTTTGGAATGACGATGTTGAAATAAAGGTCCGTGAAAAGAAACGCTCCTACCGCTAGTTTCTCGACGATAAAATGCTCGCTAGGAAGCGAAGAAAGTAATCGCTGTCATCCGAGCGGACCATAACAAATTTTTACGGTAAAATGGACACTCAGGATGGCAATCATTGCCGACATTTGGAGCGATACCACCTCCCAGCGCAACTGAAGTCAAGGAAGAAATAAAACGAATAAAATCGGGGAAAACAACAGGACCTGACGACATCGCATCTGAACTCTGCAAAGCAAAGAGCTGGGACCCAATATTGTGGCTCAATGAATTCTTTAATTGGCTTATTGAGAAAGGTAGAACACCATCTGACTGGCTAGAAAGTACCATAATTCCAATATGCAAAACTACTGGACTGGCTTTTCATCCGATCCGTTTTCCCATACCATGAAGATTTTTGAACGCATTCTTGACAACTGTATTCGCGAAATCGTTGAAATAACCATGGACCAAGCCGGATTTGTCAAGAATTACGGAACTACTGAAGTATCATAATACACGTTGCAAGGTTACTCATGAGGGAACACTGTGAGAAGCGTCGCGCTCTTTACATTGCATTTCTGAATCTAGAGAAAGCGTTTCATCCTGTGTCACACGAACTCAGCTGGTATTCTCTACGACAACACTTGGCGCCAGAAGAACTCATGCGCTGAGTTCAATTGCTCTACCTCGATCCGGAACGTAAAGTTGAAAGTGCGGCGGGTATATCATAAGGCCGGTAGAAACAAAGATGGCTGGATACGCTGGATGGGAATTTAAAAGCCTTGCGATTGCATCTATATGGATCAGGTTTTTGATAGAATCAAATAGCAAAACCGATCACAACGAGCCGACCCCGCTAGTCAACGGGACAAAGGCTGAAGAAAAAGAAGATAGGAAGTAAAGTTCAGCCTCTTGCATTAACATCGGCATCGCGGATCATTTTTCCAGAGCTAAGTTAAAGAGGACGCAAGACAGGGCTACCTTCTGCTTTAAACCCTTGCTGATGTTAAATGGTCCCGAGAGAGATCTTGCTGCATTGATCTGGAATCGCACATTAGTCAAGGTCAGCGTAGTCAATCTTATCAGTTTCATTGAGATAGCGAATTCTCTCATGGCCGTATACAGTTTTACCCTGGCTGTGTTATGTATCATAACCGACGTTGAAGTCAATGTAAAGATTGTGCAACTGCTGGTCAGATTCCAACAGTTTTTTTCATCGCTTCCCATAGAGGGAAAATCTGATCTGCTTCTGATTTGCTTCACTCCATCTCTTTGGTGTGGGCCAATGATGTTCTAGACGCATGGGACTACCCAACCTAGGTAGAGGAGAATATCTTACAAATCGTACACAACAACCCGTCCCACACATTGAATATAAGTTCATGAACCGCTTGGTGTAGTTGATCAACTCCATATTTAATGAGTATTCCAGGCTGTAATTCCATCTTCTCTGAGTGACTTATGATTTTTACGGCGATGGATTGCACGGACTATTTCTTCCATACTTGGTGGTGGCAGCATTTTTCCGTCGTCTTCAGTTGGCGGAACCTCCAACTCGCCGAAGTTCTGGTTGTTCAGCAGTTCATCAAAATACTCAACCCATCGCTCCAATATGACCATATGCTCGAAAATCAGATTTCCCTATTTATCTCGGCAGGATGAAAATCGAAGTGAGCATGACTTCATCCTGCTGACTTGTTGGCAAAACTTGGGCACCTGATGCGGTTGCTCCATATGCTTTTCGAGTTCACATACCTGTTGGTTCTCCCAGGCTGCCTTTTTCCGTCTATAAAAAGGCTTCTCCACTTGACCGAGTTCGCGAAAGGTCTATACGTGCCCGCGTTCTTTGAGAGCATAGGATTGTCCGGTATGCAGCATTCTTCCCTTCAATTGCAAGCTTACATTCATCGTCGAATCAGCCGTTCCGACTTTTTTCGCGACTAAACTCAAGTATGTTTGTAGCCGTATCATTGATTGATTGATTTTTGAGGTGGTTGTGAAGATCATTCGTCGATGATTCTTTTCCAGGACCTCTGTTGACTACGGTTATTGCGGCATCCATTTCCCCTTTATAGGCCTTACGAAGGGCTGTGCTGTGAATGGCTTCAGTGTTAACTCTTACCTTTGTAAGATGGAATTCTAAGTGTGTTGTTATTCTAGCCCGGAGCACCATGCTAACGAGATAGTGATCCGAGTCTATATTGTCCCAATGTGTTCGATCAACACGTGGTCCATTTGGTTGCAAATGGTCCCGACTGCAAAGGTCCAAGCATATTTGTGGGCCGCTTTCCGAGTAAACCAGGTACTTCCAAATATCATTTCGTTCGACACTGCTAACTAAATAGTCTGCAATTCATTGTCATTGGTAGCTTTGTGTTTCATTCTACCACGTCGTAGAAAGCATCTCTCTTCTCCAACTCTGTAAGGGCGCAGAGTGCACAACCGTTCACTTATGTTTTTAAAGGCGACAACAGCAGGTTTCATTTTTGGTTGACTACTCCAAGGACGTGGTTTACCGGATGGCCACTATAGTATATGGTATGATGGCTCTTCTCCCGGATGCCGGTCCCTGTTCAGCGCAACTCTTACAACGCTATTACATCAGCCCTGGGTGTCGGCTACCTGCTTGGCAGCTCCTTCTTTGTACAGGAAGCTCACGTCCCATGAATAAATACGCGAATCGTTATTCCGGTTTCGTTGCCAGGTTCGTCGTTATGTGCTCAATCCAGTGGATTCCTAACAAATTGTTTTCCGTGTTGAGTTATCAACCCTACCCAACCCCCAACTTTAAGACCAGTTGGTACAATTTGTTCCGTTTTTAGGAGCGGGAGACTCGTCTTCATCATTCTCCTGAAGTTTTTCATTAAGAGAGAACTCTCAATTATCAGCACGTTCGGGTGGAGATATGGTTTGGTAGTAGAGCTGGGATCTATACTACCCTCTGACCTGTCCCCTGTCAACGACTTAACGACTGAAAGAGAAGCGAGGGCTTTCCAGATCTAAACTATCTAACGTACTGTTTAGTTGTGTGCCTAAGAATAAAACCACTTTTTAAAAATATGACTGCATTCTCATAGTGACACTTGAAGATAAGTAAGCCTTTGCAAGCGTTACTCCCCTCAAAAACTCCGAATTGATTATTCCTGCCGAAGTAAACCCAAATCAACTGATGGGTTAACAATGACTATTCCTGGAACTCACAATTCGAGTATAGAGCTTGCTTCTATTTAAACTCTCACAAGGATTTGTATCAAACCATGCGTAGTGAACGTAACAGAGAGCATCTAAAGCTGCTTTACAGCCTAGTTTCGTAAGAAACTATCAACAACAACCGTAAAAAAATTAAAATGATGGAAAACAGAGGCAGAGGGAGGGAAGAAGATGGGAAAGTGAGACACCATCTCAAAGAAAATGATATCATCCACCATCTTCCATAAAATATCTCGCTAAAATTAGGAAAATGAAAATGAAGGAACTCTTGGACCTTATCACACACCAGTGAAACTCCTTGAGGAATACCCAAAACGGACTAAGAAATAAAAAGTTGCTAGCGCAGCCTCTTATGTACTATGTGCAGCAGAAAGCAACAACATAAAGGGGGACAAAGAGAAAGAAAAATTTAATGAGGTGATTGCCAAACGGTCCAAGCGCTGTCGAAGAAGAAGAAAAAATGAAGCACTAATAGCGGAGATAGGGGTAGTGATCCCCTATAGGAAAGTTGAAATCAACTATGACAGGAATAGCTGCAACTAAAAAAGAAAATAAAAAACCACTGGCAGAACCTTTCTCATCAACCCGATAGAGTCTTTTAATGAACTTTTCTTCGAGAAATCTGGTACAGTGTCGACTCAATAGACGTTATAATGGACGGTAAATTCTCCGAACGACTGCTTGGGTCGGAAGGGTCACGGGTAGAAGTCTGGAGCATTATAAGTATGAAAGCAATCATGTCAAACCTCAAATCTTCGAAACGATCTGAACTGCCCCGCGGGCAAGGAAGAGACAGCTATAGTGATCAAACGGGATTATCCAGACGTGACCAATCTGAACGTGCCCCATTTGCTAAATTCAGAAAACAAGAATTTTCCATTGGTAGCCTCCCATGGTGGGAAAAGAAGGATCAAATAGATCATCTGAGGGGCAGGGAGGGGACGCCTTAGACCTGATGTTTCAAATGCTAGTATTATACATGCGTAGATATCAGGAGCTAGGGAAGGTCAACTCTGGATCATTTTTTGTCATAAGTATGGCAAGGGTAAACACAAAGGGGATTCGAAAAAATTATGTTTTCTGTAGGGATGAATTTAAGAGGATTTCAGTTCCTCAAAGAAGAGCTAGCGACATTGGAATATCAAGCCGTATGATCCATATTCAACGAAAGCACGAGGGTACAACTGATCACGAACTGATGAAGCAGGCGGTGTGAGAAAGAAGGACACTGCGATTGCTCCTCAATGAGCAGTATCGAGTTAGAAGCTCACTTACGTAACATCTCCTTACATCTAGTGCTGCTGTCGTCTCGATTTGAAATAGCGTAATCTTACGAGTATCGCATTTTGACCGGGAAGGTCGCTTTGTCTGGGTTCACTATTTAAAAATAACATTGCTTAAAGGTCCTTGAACCGTTGGGGATGTGATCTGAAATACGGAAGGATGAGTTCTATTTAAAGGAAACTTCAATGCCAGTTGGGGCACAACTCAACCCGACTCTCATCAGATGTCAGTTTTATAGACCAGGATAGCAAGACGCAATGATGCCGTGAAGGGAACATAAGATAGATCACTGCTGCGAAGAGCCTGGGCCTGGGCCTGGAAAGGCCTTATGGAAACAACAATAGACTCTACGACAAGCCTCAGGATTAGGATGCCGCAATAACCAAAATGAACTCTGTCTCTGTCGCCTATTTACTGGTGGGCAACTAAAATTACCAGTTTAAGAAGGAACTGCCGCAGACTTCGACGAATCATAAAGCAGGAAGGAAGCTAAGGTGAGATAACTCTTATAGCTATAAAATATAAAACCACAACAAAGAAATCCACCACATATTCGTCGCCTGGCTCCTCCTCGGAAATAATCGATCGATTGGGGGGGAAGCCTGTATTGGTTGACTACTACACTAAGAGTATCCGAAGGATTCACACAACCAAGTGGAGAAATTTGGACTCTTGCCGGCAAGCGAAAATCCTTGTGAAAGAGCCTAGGGCCACTAAAGCATTTTTGTTGTCCCTTAAGAAGTGGGACATGAAAACCCTAGTAGGGCTTTTAACGGGACACTGCCCCTTAAACTACCATATGGAGAAGATTGGGGTAGTGGTTTCGGTTATGTGCAGCCAATGTGAGGAGGAGGAAGAGACGGCCCTGCACTTTTTATGCAGCTGCCCGGCATCCTCAGATCTCAGACAAAGACACCTTGGGAAGATTTTCTTCAATGAAGAATCTGCCCACTCTCGGCCTGTGGAGAATGTTCTCAGATTCGCTAAAGCCTGCGAACACCGTAGGCGGGAAGCCATTGAATAGAGAATTTACGGGGTACGGGTTTAGTACAATGGGCCTAACTATGGCCTGAGTGCTCGGAGCTGCGGCTCCCCCAGTAAAATAAACTAAGCTAAACAATAGTATCGCAGACATATGAAGTTGGAAGCAATGGATTGTAACTCTCCAAACGATAAGAACTTCAGCCGCAAAGGAGACGGGAATGTAGACTTACCTGTGAGAACCTCCTCTTCCGCCTTTATCAGGAAAAGTGGTTTTTCCACTGGTGATGTGAACGCAACTGGTCTAACACCGGTGTTTCGATACAGATCTTAGCTAGTGACGGTTTTCACATTGGACTACACTACAAATTAAAACTTCTTTTTATCTACTGGCATTAAGGCTATCAAAGCTTCAGACTTGTTCTTATATATTTCTAGTATAGAGTTGTTAGAGTTGATCGGTGAGATTGTGCATCCTAGATGAAGTCTCACCCCCAGATGACCACTACTTAGAATTTAGTCTCAATATTGTAGGATAACAGTTTATAATATTATACAAAGACGCAATCCGATGAAAACGTATTTGGCAAAGTTCAATGAACCTCTTGGCAACAAAGTGGAGCTCGCTCTACGAATAACAGCTGCTTTGGCGTTAAAAGACCAATTGAAAATACTGAATCGCGCAATTGTTGAGTGCTTTGAAGAGGTTCGTCCTATCTCCCTAGGTTAAAGCGATAAAACGGTTCCATGGTGGAACCGAGAACTGCAAAGACTTAGAAAATCAACCAAATGACTTCTAAATCGCTTGCTTGGAAAATCAATCTGAATGAAGACTTTAACTAGTCTCTGGGAATTCTCTGCGTGAATATGAGGCTCGTACAACGTTCAAAACGAGACTCCTTTAGAGCATGCTATGTGGAACTGGAAGAAGGAAGGGACACCTTCAGGCTGTGCGGAGTCCTTAAAAAGGATGAGTCGCCCAAGTTGAACACTCATAGAAAACCGGATGGAACTTTCACGATTGCCATAATTGAGTCTATACAGACTCTCTTGGAAGTATACCACTCGAGAGCACAGATGACAGAAGTGGGAGGGAGAGAATTGGCGGCTTTTTCAAACCTTTTAACACGAAAGGATTGCAAGGGAAATTGGGACACTGCGAGGACTTTGTGTAGACGGACTTTTGCTTCAACGGGAGGACTTAGGCCTCAGATGGTAATATGGATATAAGCCCGAAGTTCGCCTATGCATCCGCAGTGTGGTGGATTAAAATGAAATAATGCAACGATGTGCAATGTGTCTGGGTGATACTGGTGCAAGCGCAGATCTAATTAACATACATTACTCAATTTGCAGCCCTTGGATTCATTTATTCAGACCTTTGTAATGAGAGCAGTTCATAGACTAATTCGATTAGGTCTATGGGGAAATAATGAACGTGGGCTCACAGAGCATTGAGAAAGTTATAGGGAGAACTTAATCCAGTTTTCAGAATATTTTCTAATTCTTCGATCTCCATACATCTATTTGGTTGAAAATTTGAAGTCCTTTTGAAACTTAGAGAAAACTGCAATAAATCAGAAGAATACACGGCAGGATATACGAAAATATTCTACACCAATGGTTCAAAAAGAGAACAGGGTTCTGAAGCAGGAGTCTACTTCTCGAATAAAAACGAAAAATGGACTTTGAGCTGCGACAATATGCAACGGGCTTTCAGAATTAAGTCTGTGCGACCCTAAGTATGGCAACCTAGGTGATTGATGAGCAGCTGAACAGCAAGCGTATTGCAATCTGTAGCGATAGTCAAGCTGCATTGAGGGCGTTGAGCAGTCCTTTGATCACCACAAAATTCGTTCAGGAACATGGAAACTGTTTGAGCTATGCTTCTAGATCCAATACGGTGGAACGACTCTGAGCACCCAGTCATTGTGGTATAGAGGGAAATGAAATCTCGGATGCTATAGTAAAAGTGGGTTCAATTTCCCCCACACCCTGACCGGAAAAACATAGCAACGCTATTATCAAAACAGAGAACGAGACTCCCATAATGACGGGCGGCAGAGCCTTAATGCTGCTAAATACACCAAACTTTTCCTGTCAGAACCAAACAAACATACGGAAAAGTTAATCCTGTCGAAAAGCAGGAAGGCCTGCAAGAGTATTGCGGGGATTTTGGCTGGCCATAAGTCAATAGCGGAGAAAATGTCTACAATTGAGATTCTTCAAGATGATACGGATCCATCCTGTAATGAGAAACCACGATCCACAGATTCACGACTTCAGCACAAGAAATGTCTCTTGCCTAACCTCTTTGGCTGGGTTTCCCCTGTTTTCTATTCTAGGGAGTTCAGAAATACGTTCCCCATGCAGCTTTCCCATTTGTTTCTTCGGTGCTTTGCTTCTCAATGGAGTAATATAGAGTCATCATCATCATCATTGACGGCGCAACAACTGGTATCCGATCTAGGCCTCTCTTAGTAAGGAACTCTAGACATAGAGGTTTTGCGTCGAGCACTACTAATATAAGATGGTTTAATCTATTTTATCAAAGATGTTCCACCGTTCCTTCATGAGCTCATATAATATTTCAATTCGCCAAACGATAGGAACGCTACCTCTTTTGTTCCTCGTAATTCATAGGCCAATATTTATACAAGGACTACTAATATGCCTTTCCGAGCCGCGTAACGAGTCCCAACTGGCATCACTTCTTTCGATCGTAACCTCATTAGCATGGAACTCCTCTTAAATGAAGTTTGAAATGTGTAAAGCCGGCTCGATTTGCAAAAGTCTGAAACTTTTTCCTTGCTACAAGTTTTGGACCAATGAAGTTGTTAGATGAGTGGTGGCTTCTATCTCCAATATCCTTAGAGGCCTATCAGCAGGAACAATCATGGCGATGAAATAAAGTGTAGAGGTTAGACCCCATATCTTCAAGAGTTGTAAATAATGCCAGTTTTATTCCTTGGAAAACCAAGTCTCATTTTGCAAGTATCAATTTTTCAATCCTTCTTAAATTGTAGGGATACTGTCCGCAAAACCATAAATGGACGCAAACGAGAGATATCCAAAATACACGGATGGAGTTAAATGGTACTTTCCCCCTCCCCCTTTGGTAGGTGCTCACTAATTCGATGGAGTGAATTGCAGTTCTTAGAAAGATTAATAGGATGAAGAGTGACTTTGCAACCTTAAGTATGTTTAGATACACTGCATTCCTACCAAAAGGAGAAGCCGCTTAAATTATAAAATAGGAAATCTCTGTCATCCTCAGATTCCACTACGAACTTGCCAAAGTAATACTATTCTCATTTCAGCAAAAAAGGGCATGTAAACAGAATTCATTTTGTTGGCAAATTCCAACCTTCTCCTCCATATTACGGAAAATTACAAAGCGAATTTTCTTTTCCGCTATCTCGTTAGGTTTTTCAATCCTGTATCAAAAGTACATCAAAGACGGTGCAGATGCAACATGTATTCTCCTCAGACGAGTAATTTGCGAAGGGTTTTCATCTTGCACAGATTCAGGGTAGTTGTGAACATCATGTACCGTCATCTACGAGTGGCATGACGGAAGGATATTGTTGCCTAAAGAACGGTTTCGCTATGCATAAAAAGCTTTGAAGGTTTTTCATTATACATTATTGCGTTGGAGCACATGAGCTTATCATCTTGTGAGGGCAAAAATGCTTAATACGAATGCAGCCAGAAGGGAAATGCATGATTACATCTTGTGTCACAAAATTTCTAGATTAGATACAAGATAGGGGTTGACTTCTTGGGCAGAATGTCAAGAATAAGAATGTGACTTTAATAAAGAAACAAGTCACAAATTTCTGGATCACTGGTTTTCTGCATTTCTTCTGTTGCCTTTGCTTCCAATAACTTTATGCGAATGAAAGAATTTTGACCAAATACAACTTTGTTTCTAATATTAGTATTCCCAGTAAACCTTTCAGCATTGTGCACCTTTACTTCGAAATATTGTACTTCTAGGATTAATTTGAAGGGGTTTCAGTAAAATTACAAAAGGTTAATAATTTACCCAACATTAAGTATTAATTGAAACCTTTCATTGCAAATCTCATTTAACAGACATGCTGAGTTGCCAGATATTTCATCAAACATCTCCCTTACCGGGCAAATGCATCTGGGGTGCACGTGCATGGGCACGTTTATTCGCACCTCCCGAAGGTGAAAGGAGAGCATCCTCCCGTGAACAAAAGTGACTATAAGAAGGGCACCTACAACAAAAAACGAATATGTGGGAGAGAAAGGAAAGTTGGTTGGCAGGTGGTAGGAGCACCAGCTTCGGCACTGTGTCGTCAAGCAAAGGCAAAAATCCGGTAATGTTAAGATTCGCCCTAATTCCGAGTATAGGGTCGCTCGAGAGAGTCAAGTTCTCCCCGAATACCAGCTCCGTGGGGCTCGTGGCGAATTCCTTGCTATTGCACGAGTGGAAGGAGTGGTAGCACTTGCGATCAAGAAGGGTCGTTTTAAGCTGTTATAGCGGCTTTCAAAATCGTTTTGTGGCGGCACATCAGAGGCCTGCCGCTGCATTCAATGGCCGTAGAAACAGCTGATGGCCTGACTTGGGGCTGGCATGGCAAATGCCAAGAGTGACATTTGTCAAGACTCTAATCTCTAGTCTCCCTATAATATAATCTAAACAACGTAACTGAAATTAATAATTATCTTTCATTTGATTGGGGAAACGCTTCCCCAAACTTTCAAGTATCCCATTTGACTGCGGTTGGTATGCGAGTGCTCGGTGCCTCTGAAGCGAAAGAATTTTTCCTTGCGGAAATTGAATCGACAATGATTGCTTTTTTGGAATGTGCCCTAACTCTTCAACGACGGTAACAAGGGTGCCCAGAATGCTCGCTCGGGACTCTGGAGAATACTACCCTTCCTCCTACAAGCACTAATATCAGTGGACTATTGTACTATGGAAAGCCAATTGGTAGCAAACACGAACCCGGTGTCGCGTTGTTTGTGACAGTTACTGCATCACAGTTCAACA
Source organism: Hermetia illucens (assembly GCF_905115235.1). NCBI lineage: Eukaryota > Metazoa > Arthropoda > Insecta > Diptera > Stratiomyidae > Hermetia > Hermetia illucens. The sequence continues at coordinate 118,909,063 of NC_051852.1, forward strand.
ATGCTATCCACCAACGAAGACTTCCGATATAGGACAGAACCATATTTTCTACGAGCAATAACACGGCGGTGTGGTAGCCAAAGGATAGTATAGGTCCATGAGCGAACCATTGATTGGTACCCACGATGGAGCATAAAACCTGGGAAACTCCTGCTGAACCAACAGCTCTACTACCTAACCTTATCTTCACCTCCACGTAGTCCCCGGTGGGAGCTCTTTTTTAACGAAAACCTGCAGACGGAAAAGGATGAAGGCGAATCTCCCGCGCCTAAAAATGGAACAAATTGTACCAACTGGTCCTCCGGGTTAGGGGTTGGATAGGGCTGAAAACCCTACACCGAAAAATTTGTTACGAAGCCACAACAGGAGAATCAGACTGGATGGATGTTACAACGACGAACCCGGCAACGAAAATGGAATAACGATTTGCGCTTTTTCTCATGGAGCGTGCGCTCCCTGTACAGAGATAGAGCTGCCAAGCAGCTAGCCTACACCCTGTCCCAATACCGGACTGATGTAATAGCATTGCAGGAGATGCGTTGGACAGGGACCGGTTTCCTGGAGCAGAGTCGCTACAACATATATTCTAGTGGCCATCCAGTAAACCATGTGCTCGGAGTAGGTTTCTTAGTCAGTCAAAAAATGAAACCTGCTGTTATCGGCTTTGAAAACATAAACGAACGGCTATGCTCTCTGCGTTTGCGAGGCAAATTTAGAAACATAAATCTCATTAACGTTCACGCCCCTACAGAGGAGACTGCAGAATCAAAGAAGGATACCTTCTACGAGGCGGTAGAACGAACCCTCCAAGCCTGTCCCAGATATGATATCAAAATACTTGGGGATTTCAACATCCATGTAGGGACGGAGTCCGTATTCGGGGGATACGTTGGCTCCCATAGTTTACATCAAAATACAAATGATAACGGACTGCGGATTATGCAATTAGCAGTGCCACACGAAATGGTTGTTGGAAGTGCCCGCTTTGCGCGGAAAGTGGTCCTCAAACAAACGTGGGCCTCTTCAGACAGGATCACTTTCAACCAAATTGACCACGTGCTGATCGAACGCCGCCACTTCCCAACCTTGATGAATATCAGAACATATAAAAGGGCCAATATAGACTCGGGGAGAAATAACACTGGAGCCATCCTTAACACAGCCCTCCGCAACACCTAGAAGAAGGATATGGATGCTGCAATAACCGCAGTAAAGAGAGATCCTGGTGATGAAGCATCAGCAAATGATCTTCAGAATCACTTGAAGAGTGATATCAAAAATACCGCCACAAACATAATTCGCCTCAGCCGCAAAAACAATCGAAACGGCTGGTTTCACGATGAATGTAAGCTAGCAACGAAACGGAAGAATGCTGCATACCGAGTAATGTTGACTTTCTCAAAGAACGGCGAGCAGAGAAGCGACTTCACAGACGGAAAAAGGAAGTCTGGGAGAATCAACAGGTCTGTCAACTGGAAAAGTACAGGGAGCAACCGCACCAAGCGCAGAAGTTTTACCAACAAGTCAGCAGGATGAAGCCTTACACACCCCGATGCTCATCCTGCCGAGGCAAAGACGAAAATCTGATTTCCGACAGAATGGTCATATTAGAGCAATGAGCAGGGTACTTTGATGAACTACTGAATAACCAGAACATCGACGAGTTGTAGGTCGCACCAACTCAAGGCGACGCACAAATACTGCCACCACCAAGTATAAAAGAAACAGTCTATGTAATTCATCGACTTAAAAATCATAAGTCGCCAGGAACCAATCAAATTATAGCCGAATTGGTTAATATGGAGGCGACCAATTACACCAAGTGGTTTATCAACATGTCCTTAAGGCGTGGGACAGCGGATAAATCCCTGACGACTGGCAAAGAGGCATTATCTGTCTCATATATAGAAAAAGGGAGATACCACACAGTGCAACAATTATAGAGGTATCACGTAGCTGAGTACCATCCAGAAGATATTCTCCGCTATATTGCTAGGCCGGATAGCCCCATACGCCCAGAACGTGGCCCATACCAAAGAGGCTTCACTCCAGGCAAATCGCAACAGATTAAATTTCAGTAGAACCATCTTTTCATCGACTTTAAAGCCACCTATGATATCATAGACAGGGTAAAACTGTACACGGCCATAAGAGAATTCGGTATCCTGACGAAATTGATAAGACTGACTAGGCTGACCCTAACCAATGTGCGGGCCAGGTAAAAGCACCAGGATCACTCTCAAGACCATTCGACATCAAGACAATGATCTTGCCACTCCTCATGTATTCCTCGGAGACTTAGGTTCTTAGCAAGAAAAATTGCGAACTCTTGGCCACGTTCGAGATTTTTTGGCCCCCTAAATGAGGATGGACGATTCCGTAGCCTACGTAATGACGAAATGCGTCAGCAATCATCGGTAGTGATTGCTGCAAGGTCAGCGTACGTTGCTGACTGATCCCATATCATAATAAACAACAGCAACCTTGCCCATGTGCTAACGTACAACATGCACATGTGCTAATGTGCAAAATGCAAGCGATTCCGTGTTCCGGCTTGCTACTGGGTGATGTCGTCACCAGCGCCATAACATATGGGAATATTCTGACGACCTCGGCCAACGGTTGACTGTTGTGTGTGCAGTTTTTGTTTGATTGGACTTTTTCAAACAAACTTAAGTTGCGGGTTGCTGCTAATGAACTTTCCATATTTAAACTGCAGCAACGCGGAAACGTATTGGAGTCTTTTTTATCGTTTGGAGTCTTTTTTATCGGATTGGAATATTATTAACGGAGGAGTTTTTTAGTAGAGTAGTTTTTTGTTCGGAGTACTGTTGCGGAGTTGTTCATTGCAGTTCTTTTGCTGAGTGCTTCTTTTTCGAAATTCCCTTCGAGTATTAAGTGTAAATGTAGTTAATAAACGTGCTAGTGAAAGGAGAAAGAAGTGTTTTATTTTTTGGTAAGAACGTAACTCTTTTTCTACAATTTATTATTTCTACAGCAGTATTCGCCGAAGCAATAAATATCTACAAGGGCCAGGACTCCATCGCTCCCAAGAAGTAAGCGCGCCAAGTTGAATTCTTGGCTGGACTTGGGTGGGATCTGCGCTCTATCAGGAGACTTCTCGAACAGCCCCGTTGATGATGATGATGAGTACAAGATCCAGCGTAGCTCTAAATGCGTTACTCAAATTGCAGCCCTCCGATTTGTTTGTTAAGGACCCTGCAATGAAAGCAGCTCATAGGCTAATTCGATGAAATCTATGATGAAATAATGGACGTGGGGAACAAAGCACTGGGAGGGTTAGTGGCAGAAATGAATCCAGTATTTACAGTGCCTCCTGATTCTCGGGTTACTATACATTTATTTGGTAGAATATATGAAGTTATCCTGAAACGTAGAGCGAATAGGAAGGTCCAGAGGGGCGGGGTGTACGAAGGTTTTCTATACCAGTAATTCAAATACTCAAGGGGGATGTAAAGTCGGAGTCTACCTCGCGAATAAAACGAGAGGTGGTCTTTTCCTTTGAGACAATATGTAATGATTTTTCAAGTTGAAATGTATGCGATTCTAAGGGTGAAAACTTGGATGATTGAGGAGCGGTTGAAGAGCAGTGGTAAGGGCACTAAGGGCATGAGGTGGTTCCTAGATCACCTCGAAAATCGCTTCCGAATGTAGAAACCGATTGAACTCAATTTGTAGGGTGGAACTACTCTGGGTACCTGGTCGTTGTGGTGTTGAAGAAAATGAAATCGGGAATTTCTTAGCAAAAGAGAGTTCAATTTCATGCCGGGAACTGGGAACAAACTTCTTTTAATGGTAGAGCCTAAGTGCTGTTAGACAGGCCAAACTTCTCTCGTCAGAATCCAACATGCATACCGCAAAGTTTAGCCTGTCAAAAAGCAGGTGGACTTGCAGGAGCTGCTGCTGTGCTCCAGTTGCAACGGGAAGTATCACATCCACTAACGGAAATCCTGCAATAGATAAAGGAATGGGAGATATTCAGTTAGACAGGTGAGTCAAGTATAATGGTCCATACTCTCTGAATACTCAGACGCTATGCTTCTTCCCCACCAGAAACCCACACATATACACAAGTATTGAAAACTTTCAATAAGAAGTGATGCACGTAAAACGTACTACAATCGACACCGTATTCAATTAATGAATTGAAATGTTCATTCTTCAATGCTTCACCTTTCCTTAATTATAAAATTTCCTATTCAGTACATGTACCAAGCATCCTTGCGTATTTAAATAAGAACTGCATCAGATGTAATTAATTACGAAAGACAAGAGTCTCATACAGGGTATCATTTGTTCAGAGCTCATCTTAGAAGCCTGAGGGATTGAAAGTGCAGTTCACTAGTCAAAGGACATATGTCATATGTAGTGCCAAGTGTGACATTCAGTTAGAGCAACTCCAGGCTTAGTCACACAACCTGGAACAAACCTAATAAGACTTTTGAGGAGTGAATTCATTAAAATGATGAAATTGAGAAACAGGACTGGAATTGTTGATGTAGATTGGTAATTTATGTTGGTAAACTGTCTGGGGGTATCCTTCATTTAGAAGCAATACAAAGCAGAAAATTGAAGTACATTCAAACGATGATTTAATCAAAGTCAATTAAGTCATGCATACCGAGTCAGAATTCAATTCTGCACCCATATGGCTGCCCTCGCCATAAGGCAAGGACATTTCCAAGGCTTTGTTCGTAACCACACTTTAAGTGCAGGTGATGGTGCCAAACTCCATATGTAGAATTCTGGCCTCTGTCAAGAGAGAACAATTGAAGATTGAATCAGTTAGTCCTCCAACTCAAGGCTAACAATTCTTTCACAAAATTAGTACACATTGGTACACATCAGCTCTTTCTTTTTATGAAAATATGTGGCCTTCTCCGTCTACATTTTAGGTTTCGAGATTCGTTATTTAACTTTTTTGAAGTGGAAAATTCGGGATTATTTCATACCAGTAAATTGTCAGAAAAAAAGCGAATTACGAGACGTAATATCGAAATTTAAATTAAATATCACGAAAAAGAAAGCCTTTTTATTCCATCGAAGAATTTCACTTGATCAAACCTTATCCTATGAACTTTTGAAGACTTATTTGCTTTTTTCTATTTTAGAAAATGAGCCGTGCATTTCCCATTCATAATTTCAACATATTTTCTTTGCTTTCTTTTTCCAGCGAGTTTTAAAAGCCAATGTTCGAATGCACTACGTGGTTTTTGTGTACAAATTAGAGTTATATTATTTTTATGTAGTGGGAACATTCAACAACGTTAGTATCAACGCCATCAAGGAAGCCTTCCCGGCAGATGATCTTAATGTACTCCTACAGTTTCTAGCCCTCGACCTCCACCGACAAATTAGTAAGTGGCCATTAAGGTCTTGTGTTGAGTGGCGACATTCTTCAGGCTAACTGAGCAGTGCAGAAATGCGCTTAAGAGTCTGGATGATACGCTCAAGGTCACCCCCGTCTGGGTTCCCCTTTACAGTAACATCAAGGGGAATGCGCGAGCTCACCAACTGGCCAGGCGGGCCCGTACTTTTATTAGTCCTAATCGGCAGGTCTGTATCCCGCAGAGAACTGCCAAAGTTGAAATCTATTCGCAATACTAAGCGATTCCGACCAAAAGGCAGCTAAATGGCGAAACCGACGAGCCGACCCCGCTTGTGAACGGGACAAAAGCTGAAGAAAAAGAAGAAGAATACTTCGAGATTCCCGAACCTCAGGTGGTGAAGGCCTGTGTCAAGGCAAGGAAGATTTGACCCGCCCACAACTAAATACGCTCACGAGAGCTTTTATGCCAAACGCGTACAAATGTATACAAAATTACAGCGCTCTGCACAGGGCACTGACCTATAAGAGACCATGCCGCCAGACTCGACATACTCTACAATCCGCACTGTCGAAGTTGCAAAGAAGAAGCAGAAACCCTCATGCACTTCCTATGCGATTGGTTAGCTTTTGCTAGTGCCAGATCTCTAGCCGGAGCATGGGAAAACTGCTTTCTTGTATAAATACGAGGGACTGGCCACAGCTGCCTGTACTCTACGAACTAAAGTTTACTAAAGGTATGGAAGATTTGCTGAAGAAGCTACGAAACATTCGTCCACTCCTTGACCATCAAAGCTGGAAATCGACTGCTAAATTTTATAACGATCATCCTGTGGTTTACCTATTTATACCGGTATGTATCGAGTTACTTTGGGTAGCCTTACTTTCATGGTTTAGAGCTATGTAAAGATACAATATTGGATCCTCAACGATCAAAAGGTGATACGTAATGAGTTGCATGCGTGTACCACCTGTCACTGAAGTCACCTGCTAGTGAGTGATTTTCCTATCATCCGAATTTCTGCAAGTCTAACTTTTTGCACTAGGACTCTTCAGGGAGCAGAATCAAAAGTCCGAACTACTAATACTTCAAAGGATATGTTCGTGTTTATGGACGCACGGCTATGAAGGGAGTGCATCTTGAATTAGTGATTTGCTGACCGATACCTTTTTAGCTGCCTTTAGGAGATGAAGCGAGATGAAGCCTATACTCCGAAATGTTTATACGGAGGGGTGGCGGGACTAACTTTGTCAAAGCCAGGCACCAGCAAGGCAGAACCCAATTGTAACAGCATCGAAGAAGATGTCATGGATTCGTTAACACGTCATACCGTCAAAATACTCTCACCCAGCACAATTTCAATGGCAAAACTTCAGCGGTGTATGGGCTAGATATCCATTTGCCAGAAATCGAAAATGGCAGTAAGTAGGTCCTACATTGAAAAAAGGCTGTAATGCCATTTCTAACTATGGAATGAAATGAAATTCTTTGTCATAGGTTGATTAAGTTTTTTATTCCTTGGTCCATTTTCTAATGCAGTCAATAGCTTTTATAACTTCGTTGCTGCTTCCTCAGTATTTTACCCGCAACAAAGACGGCAGTGTCATCCTGAAATCTGGCTTCGTTACTGCAAGATATACATTGACATTCAAAAGCAAGAGTGTTGGGCCGTAAACAATGTCCTGCAGTACACCAACTACATTTTTTATCAATTCAGAGTATGTTCCTTTGTATTTCACTCTTAATAACCACTCAAAGGCATAAAATTTTAGGATATCAAAGAATTCTTTCCGGGGATATCAACAAAAGTAACTAAGCGCAACAGCCGCTTTATCCGAGATGGCTCTATAACCACAGCACACTCTTAAGGCGGTCTTTCTATACACCGCGCTCATCTTTTGACCATTGCAATCTATTTTAGATTATTCTATCCAACATTTTCCCCATAGAGTCCAATAGACATATAGGCCTGTAGGAAGATGGTTCACCAGGAAGAAAGATCCCATCCGCGAAGTATGCTTCAAACAACTATAATATATCTGCCTCGATTTGACGGCCAGCCTACCGCAAATTTCCAGTACTTCCACTGGGAAAAGTACAACCTCTCGACATCGATGAGTCGTATACCTTCACGATACACTTCTTGATATGGAGGGCTCTTTCCGATGGTGAACCTTGTATAGTGTCCTGGTCCAACCACACATCTATGAAAGTTTACTCGTCAATTGCTTTCGCAGACCAACCTGATGTTTTCTTTATTCGTGGACGAGCAGATCTCCAACCGCTTGACTTGCTTTTCAGGTCAAAAAGTATTGCCTGGTGATCACTATGGTTGTACTCTTCACTGACGTTCGACGACATATCCCGAGCTAGTGAAGAACTAACAAAAGTCAGATCCACAACCGGACCGGACCCCCTATCCGGTAAGTATTAACCTGATCATCGTTAGCCAACATGATATCTAACTGCGCGAAAGTCTCCCGGAGACAACGCTCTTCGACAGTGAACTTCCCCATTCTGTGGCCCATGCATTGAAATCAACGGCGATGACTTTTGGTTTCCGTCCTTTTGCATCCTGAACCAATCTGCCCAGCATGTCCTCGAATTCGGCCAACATCAGGCTTAGAATAACATAACAACTGTAGACGTCTATGTCGTCTATTTTTGCCCATACGAAACCACTTGTGGATTGCCTCATACATACCTGTATGGCTTGGTCCCCGCATGCCTACAAAGCGCGCCATCTGTTAGATCGGCTACCCTTACATTATTGTTAGGGTTTCTATAGAGTTCGCTTATTATAGCCATTTGCACCTCTGATTCATGGGTTGTCTCCGGGAGCAGATTTTGTGCGACCCTACAATGATTGAGGTTGATTTGGATCAACCTCATTTTCTCACTGCACTTAGCGCCTTTTTGAACTCGCTGTCCAGGCCCTCCTATCTATCACACAACATGCATTTGGCATACTCGTTTCAATCCCGAGCAATGTAACCAGTTTCACCACAATGTCCAATGTCTGCATCGGCTAGGCAGATCAACCTCACTTGTGCACACTCTCACTAGATGTCCGTACGAGAGACACTTGAAGCATCTCTTTAATGAGATTTGCTCTCTAAGGCGACAAACTACCCATTCAATACGGACCTTCCCGACATCCAGCAGCTTGCGCGTTGCTTTTCTGGCAGCTGGATGGTCGCCGTCTGTGTACCTTCATACACTTTCTAGGGCTTACAATGGATGCCTCCTGAAAGTCATGCAGCTTGAACTGCTCCGCGAAGGCAGTGCAGATTTCCGCCTTAGAAGGTCCTTGCACTGTATAGCAATCTCATGCGTTTGAGCACGCACGGCAGCACTTTCCCTAAGTAAATTTTTGGCTTGGCTACGGAAGCCTTCGGCTTTGCTCTCTTTGGACCTTTTCAGTTCAGCATGAGATCTCTCTTTTGGTTCCGCCGGATCCTGCTTACATTCCCCCCCAAGTCCTTGAGATCAAGGTCAGCTTTCACTCTTCTTAGTATGTCTGCATAGGACATACTACCAGTGGTTGAAATAATGATTGCCTCGATACGGATCCTCATTGTCTCCTTCTCCTTTTTTGGCTTCTTTGGTCCAACTTTAGTCCAATCGTCGTGTACTTTTTGGGACATCGGCTCCCTTGATGTTTTAGTCACTATTTTCCTGCCCACCGAGGTTTTTGAGCCCTTCTTCAAAGCGGGTGGTACGCCTTTTTGTTTTTTAGGAACCTGCTGATTCCCTGGATGTTCGTTTTCCTTTTCCATCTTCGTCTGCCCATCCATGTGTCCACTGCGTCATTGTCGAACGAGTAATTTTAGGGCTCGCCTTCAAATCTTTCTCATCTTCCCGATTTGTTGTATAGAACTGTGATGGCTCTCACCATATGCTTGATTGCTTGGTGCACGTTGTGCTTATCTTTGATGAACTCTGCATTCGCACCAAGCAAAATGAAGGATGACTCTTCCAGGTTGGACTTCTCTTCCAAAACCTCCATTCTTCCTTCCGCACATTTTCTGGCATCAACGAGATTCCTGTGGCCCAGGTCGTTTTTCGCCGATATTGGAGAAAATTTCACAATCATTGAGCTTCTCCTAAACGGATTCGGCTCTCGATACTGAGGAGCCTTCCCTAACGCTTGGATGCGGTTGGTGTCACTGTGGGTTTTAAGGACGAACGTTGTCCCTTGGGCACATCCTTCTGCGCGCTTGCTATGGGTGTTCTAGAGAGCGATGCGCTTGGTTTAAACACCTCCTTTTCTAAGCTGCTTGTTGCATTAGGTGCCACGGTGGCCAAGCTGTCCTCCACCGAGGCACTGCAGTCTAGGAATATCGAAGATCGGGAGCCTGCTCGTCCACTCGCAAAAGCCGCCGGTACCGGTATTGAGGTTCCGAGCCCCTGCACCGTAAGGTTATTCACCTTCTCTTCATCCATGTTGGCTTATTATTCTGACTATGCTTCCTAGAGCCATTTTTATCCACGGTTGGGCGTTGTTATATATATTACATGCTACGTACTAATAGAACAAATCCACAACCAAATGCCTTTATAAAAGAAATACACAAAATCGTTCATACCTGAAACGTCCAGCTTCCGGTTCCCGACTTGTTATAGGCTCGGGTGGCTTGACAAATGGCACACATAAATCCTTTCAGGTCAGCAAAAAGCTCCCAAACTCCCAAATGACTGCCAGAGGTAATTCACGTGTTTAGCGTGCATTGCTTTCGACTGCCATTCGTCGATCCGCAATTGGTCTGACTTCACTCCCGTCAGAGGATATAGGAATCGACGCTTCAAGTTAAGATAACAGCTCCCAATATGCCTTACAAACAATTGCATGCAAGGGACTCGCCTGTTCTTTGCTGTAAAAATAACTGCGTAGCTAGTTGTCTTGGCAGTGATGTTATGCCGCCAAGTCAACCATGCCCCTACCTCCTGTATCACGAGGCGGATTCATCCGCTCCGCGGGAGAATTTGGATGATGCATTTGGAATTTGAACATAGTAGCCCGCATCCGCCGCTAGACGTTTTTCAGATTGGTTTTCGTCCACGACAATATTCCGAATGCATAAGCCAATGAAGAGATGGCGAATATATTCAGTGCGCTTATTTCATCATTTTTCGAGTGATGCAATTTTAGTACTTCAGATCACCAACTCGAACACGGGTTGCTTGCAGAATTCCTAGGTATTTATAGAAGTATGCTTCGATCATAGCCTGGATGTGGTGGTCACCAAAGCTATGTCCGGTGTGCGGCTCATGATGGCCTTTGCGGATGGCTTAGATTCGACACTTGTCTTATCCAAATTCCATTCAAATATCACGACTAAGCATGTCTACTATTCGCAAGGGACTCCTGAGGTGGTAATCAGTGCAGCTTAATGTCTTCTAAATACATCAAGTGTGCCAGCTCGTCCTAGCATCATTCAGCAGCCATAAAGGAGGATTTAGTGCCATACAGAATCAAAGATCACTCAATGAATCTCCCCCGCTGGAGTTGTTGGCACCCTCAGATGAATGCACTGATAAGGTAGTATGCCACCCCTTTTATGACTGCCGCCAAAAACTTTAGTAGCTTTGTCTCAATTCGATACAGACTTAAAATATCGATTAGCCAAGTGTGCGAGACACTGTCAAAAGTCTTGGCGGCGTAATCGATATCGCATCTGAAGAGGTTTCTTTACCCTTTTGCCTGTCCTATAACTACCGAGTCGATAATGGATTGCTTTTTGCAACCCCTTGACCCAACTCGGGAGATTTTCTGCTCCTAGGATAGAATGTTGTGGGTCTCGACGTGCGCCTCGACCCTTCCTCTAATAAGGAGGTTATGAATTTGTATGCACGTATTCAGTCTTTTGTCTGCGGGGTCCCGGACTGCGTTCTTTTTGAGACATGGTAGGTAATCCCCGCAGTGAAAAAGACTTAAAATTCCCCAATGGTCTTATTTATGCCATGTGCCAACCAACCGTATATAATGGTAAACTTTTTATAACAGAAGTTCCGCACCATATCTAAACAAGGAGGACTCCAGTTCTTTGAGCTATTTATTGCTCGTCGAACCCTCTCCTCCAGTAACATCTGCAAAATTCATGCCAGGCATAGTGCCATGGCGGTTGCCTTCAGCAGCGATCCATTCAGCATGCTCATCATGGTGAACATGTAATCCCCAAAGACCATGTCGATGTTATTTTGTTTCCATCATCGAAATTCGTACTGACTGCATGCTCTGTTGGGATTCATTAGAGCCTGGGAATACATACGCTATTCAAATTGTATACACGCTTTTTAGAATTCTTCCCGAATCTCAGCGTAAACTTCAGCTGGACGAATCTCTGGTTCAACAGGGGCGGTAAGATGCTGTACCTGCCCCTGTCGTTATTTCGTAGCAGAGGCGAATGATAAAGAGGTTCATATCCTCAGTCCACTTCATCGGATGATTGAAGTGCTGACGGAGCTATATTCCTGGCCATCGTCGTGCCTAGATGTCAAACCACCCCACGAACAATGGTTTCGACGCTGTGTTGTCCACCACGGAAGTCGGGCCCAGTGGCCAAATCAGACCACTCCCGACGGTTATCCGTAGCAGGGCTTATATTTCTCCTAGCTCTTATTTTCGGATGTTCATTTTATACCTAACTGCCAGGTGTAATGAAAGTTTTTTTTAGTGAGTAATCTGTGAGAACACAAAATTGCATTTTCCTCACCTATACCCTGAGACATTCAGACTGAAGCTATCCATCCCTCTGCCTTTCACAATCTTTTATTCTATGATTATTTATTTGTCTTTCCAAAATTCCACGCGCGCAGTTGGGACCATAATTGTTTTTTTGTTTAATTTTTGAAGGTTAACTTGCATATTGGTCATTCGGCAGGTTCCGCTGTGAAGCCACGCATCGGTAAAGCACGCGTGAATTTTTTGTGTAATGACACTTGAAAGGTTGCAATGCTCAAATGCTGCACCGTATGGAATGAGGAAAGTGAAATCAGCATCCAACTACAGACATTTCTGCAAATATGAGAAAAATTGTTGCTGGCGAATACTGCTAGTGTTTGGCTAAACTTCCCTTTCATCTAGATTCCCATTCAATGTATTATCCTGGTAGGACTCTTTTCGACTTATATTCCCTGCTGAAACGCAAAATTTCGGGAAACTTGAAAAGGGTAGGAGCCACAAGTGGTTGCTCATTTATTTCTATATTTTCTAACAGAAAGCTGGAAGGGAATCAGCTGCGCGAAATCTGGAGCATTCAAAACACCGTGGTCAACTTAGACTTCTTGTCCCAAAAGGATGACTCTTTTGTATTTTATTACTTTTTCCATTTTTTATTAGCAAAGTTTGAGTCTGTCACTTTGCAACCCCCGCCCCTCTCCCACACGTTCGCCTTGAAAAATAAGGTTACATCCCAGGAAAACAAGACAATTGGAGATTGCACGACGATTATACCTAATGCTCCGAATAAATCCTGTGGTTTTCACAAAGGATTAACTTTGTTATAGAAAAATGCCTGCTCTTGCGTCTTCATGATGAACTGGAGGAAAATGGCCATTTCATGGGATCTTTTCAGCCCGCCTGCTTAGTCCAGGCTCTTTGTTTATTTGACCCAAATGCTGACCACAAAACACTTTCCAATTTTTCAAACGACTCGGTGAACTCTCAGGAATAATGCCAATAAAGCATTAGGCAACACTTTGACCTAAGTACTTTCGTTTGCCTTGACCTGAAGGCAATGTGGAATTTCGGAAGCCATCAGTGTTGCGAATCCCAATATTCTGATTGGCAAGATATCATGCATAGCTACAGAAGTATTGACAAATGCGTGACTTGTCGTTCATCGTTCAGTTCCTGTTTACTTCAGGAAAGTATAAAAGTAGAACAGTGGAAGGCTCACAGGAGATTTCAACCCCGCCAACCGCCAGTTGTAAGAGCAGATGACGATATCATTTATCATGTCGTGTTTCCGTATTTGCTGAGATTTGTGATCCTTGGGCGGTAAAGTTTGGAAAACTTTTTCTGTCTTACAGCTCTTGGGGGAATATGACAGAATGGTTAACATCTTGGGCGTTAGAAGACCGGAAACACTATCCACCATAAATAGAAACACATGCAAATGAGTTGTTACAATAAAAGCTGAAATCCCAATCTTACGGTGGGTAAAACCGAAATCCTTGAAAAGAAAAAAATCCTTCTCTAACTGGGTCAAACGGGTTCATTCTTTTGTATCTTTTCCTGGTAGATTTGCCAGGCGAAGTATGAAGTTGTTCGTTTGATATGTACAATAGATGGAAAAATGAGAAAAACACTTTTCATGGTAATGTTTTCATTCGGGGAGTCAGATGTAGAGGCGTAAGGTCGAGTCTGTGTATACATTTTTTTTTTCAGGAAATATATTGTAAACCATTTGTAAGAAAACCCTTTAGAGGCATCATAAGAGTCATTTCCCGGAGAACCTTTTGCTTGGTTTCGTGATAGGTGTAGGCCAAATAGTGTTCCCAGTGATAAATATGCGGTTATTTGTGGTAACTCTAAAAAATGGCATGTAATGTATCAGCTGTATACCTTGCTAGCGTGAATAATTCGGTGGTTTGTCTTGTTGGGATAAGGTCAAAGTAAGAATAGCAATGTGTAGATGATTAAGATGTATCTTTGAGCCACATAATGGTCAATCGTTCCAGGGCAAGCAAAAAAAGAACACCAGGTTCCACTTCGAACGAAACTTGGCATTACTATCGAAAGTAAACAAATGGTCATATCGACACTTCCTAATGGAGCAATTTCCCAGTAAAAATACGTTCTTAACACTCTCTAAGTAGTTGTCAACAGATTTATAGCAAATTTTTCATTTTTAAGGTTTGGTGTAAAAACAGACCCTTATTAAAATCGGTTTATTGACTGTCGATCTTCGATCGAACTTCTTTTTCGGTGGAAGAAAGACAATGATACATATTCCAACATGTGGAAAGGTCACCACCAAGAGCAATGTTACCCCTCGGTAGTCGAGATTCGTCACAGGACTCGAAAAGGAATATGGATGGTCCTCGGATCGAAATGAATTCTGCTGTTGTAAATGAAGAAAGTAGCGTTTATACCGGTGGAGATAGGACTTTCCAAAATCTCTACCGAACTAAGGAGTTGAAAGGCAACTCCACGTTTCAGATCCGAAGGTCTCTCCTCCGATTGGACGTAACCACAAGCCCCGTGAAACTCTCACTAGGAGGCCATCCGTTAATAACCGGGATGAAAATAAATGAACCTGGAATGCTCTGATGCAAATCAACCTCAATCTTTGCGAGGCAGCTTAAGACTTGCTCTTGCAAACCATTCTAGAGTTCAACGTGGACGTAGTAGTAATCTGCAAACCATACTGAAACTATGGTAGTGCCACATGTGTCAAAGACTCATCTGGAAACGGGGCAATATAAGCATGCTAAGGAAAGCCTTACAGGAGACAATGGCATTCCTACGAGCTGGTGTTGTAAGGGCAAACGCCAACGGCATCTATATCTACAGCTGTCACGCTCCTCGCAGTACAACATTAAAGCAATATTAGAATATGATGGGTGGCTTGGTGTTTGACACAGGACTCCATAGCCCTAAAAATATTGCCGACGATTTCAATGCACTTGTCTTGAACTGGGAAAGCTGAGTGACGAACACCAATGGCCAAATCCTGCTTGAAACCTTCGCAGCTTCCTGGCGAATTTAGATGGAAGAAAATAATAATAATCGTTGGCGCAACAATCCATATTGGATCAGGGCCCTGATGGCTGTGAGGGCACTTCATTCAAGACCGTAACAGTACACTACAGAATTACAGTACCCTGTAAGAGGCAATGTGGTCAACATTGCATTCGCCCGAGATTATTACCATAATGTGACTCAGGTACTCATTCACAGCTGAGTCCACTGGTATCCGACGTCAAATCACGACACAAGTTCCACTGCCACCAATGAAATTTGAACCGCGACCTTCCGTACGACAGCCTTCCGCTCTAACCACTCAGCTATCCGGACAGGTGGATCCCGGATCCCGAAGAAAGCGGCTCTGAAAAAGCGCTCCGGAGTAACCGAGGATGAACCACCAGAGACCAGTGGAGCAATTAGGGATAATAAGACTCCGGTTCCGAACAAAGCCTGAATCTAGATGCTAAAATCAGGGCCGCATGGTTAAGTACATTTAAATTGAGCATCCAATGGAAAAGGCAGAGGTTGGTTCTCCTAGGGACCTATCTGTCTTTTAGGCACTACGGAAAGATGTTGAGATTATGATATACAACAGAATGCTCTCGGAACGGAATTATGGGTTTCGGAGATTCTACGGTCGGTGCAATTGGAACGATCGTTGATCTGGCTTGGAAGCGGTTGGCTGTTGGTAAATGCTGCGCGACTGGATCACAGGAATAGCTTTAACTCGACCAACTGGGATTTGATTAAAGGTACACTAGCTAAACTGAATATCCCTGGTTACTTAATTCATCACTCATCTCTAGCAAGGATATTGGAGGGCCAAAACTCTTCGCCGACTGCTCATCACAAAGCAGGTGAAATCCATCCCGCTATACGCGACTTCTGTCTGAGCGAAAGAACTAGACAATACAGTGAACTGAAGAAGGGTTATGTTTGGTATATCGGTCAATCGTGCAGAGGATTTGCAGCGCATATAGGACAATATAGAGAGAGGCAATGTGTGCCATCAATGGAATTATTCCCTTGGATCTTAAAGCGACTGAGGCACACCGTCTTTACCAGCCAATTTGATTGCTGACTTTCGAAAAAGCACTAGGAAAAAACGCAGAACAGGAGATGGAAGCAACGATGGGATAATTTTCGAAAAGGCCACCTGACCCATACACTGATTCATGCATTATGAGATGGGTCCACCTTATACACGGAAAATTGAATTACCATCTGGCGCAGTTACTTACACGGCACGGTGGATACAAAAAATAATTGCAGCACTTTGAATTAAAGGACTCCCCAGACCTAAGATTTACAATTGAAAAAGCAAGGTTAAACAACGCCAGCACCGTAGCCATCGAACTCTACATCCTCATAAAGGAGATGCTGACATCGAAAACAAATTAGAGCGCGGTAAATGTAATAACAACCGCAATACACGAAGAACTCTAGGAAATAGGTCTACCCCAAACGTGCGACAGGCGCATGGCGTCGTCCGCGAACTAATACCAGCCCCACGGAGATGTAGGTGAAGAAGTCGGGGTGGCATTAGTGGGTGACAATCCAACACAGTGATGCAACCTAGTACGCCTTCTCCATTTTTACCTCCATATATAAAAAACGAGGAAGCTGAAGAATCGGAGATGGATATCTTCTGTGAAGCAGTTGGGCGGACCTTCAAAGCCTGTCCCTAGTATGATATCAAAATCATACTTGGAGATTTCAACAGACAAGTGGGGACGGAGTCTATATTCAGGCGATGCGTTGGCTCCCACAGTTTACATAAGAATACCAATGATAACGGACTGCGGATTATTCAGTTAGCAGTATCGAACGATTGTTGGTTAGTTGAAGTAGCAGGCTTGTGCGGAAAGTGGTTCACCAACATTCGTAGGCCTCTCTAGATGGGACTAATTTCAACCAAATTAGCCACGTGCTGATTGAACGCCGCCACCTCTCAGCCTCGATGAATATCAGAACATAAGGGGACCCCTATAGACTCAGATCACTATCTCGTTGGGATAGTGTTCCAGGCTCAAACTACAACACCACCGACAATTCACACTGGCAATTAGGAGGAAGTGAATACTGAATCCATTTACAACACAGCCCTTTGGAACACCTATAAGGGGGAAATGGATCCCGCGATAACCGCAACTAAAAGATCCCCGGGAAATTTGATTTCCGGCAGATCAACCAAGATATCGGTAAGTTTGGAAGTCCCGCCAACTGAAGACGACGGGCAAATACTAGCACCAACAAGTATAGAAGAAACAGTCCGTGCAGTGCGCCGGCTTAAAAAACATAAGTAACCAGGGGCCGATGGAATTTCAGCCGAATTTGTTAAATATGAAGACAACCAACTACACCAAGTGGTTCATCAACTAACGTTCAAGGTGTGGGATAGTGAATGAATGCCTGACGACTGGCAAAGAGTCTTTATCTGCCCTATACGTAAAAAGCGGGATCTCACGCAGTGCAGCAATTATAGAGGTATCACGTTACTGATTACCATCAATAAGATATTCTCCGGAATCTTGCTAGGCCGGGTAGCCTCATACGCCCAGAATATCAGATCAGATTTTCTCTGTGCGGCAAGCAATGGAAAAACTGCTGGAGTATGGCCATCAATTGCGGAACATCAAATCATATTTTCTCTCTGCGGGAGGCGATGGAAACTGTGGAATATGGACATCAGTTGTATCATCTTTTCACCGCCGCCTATGACAGCAAAGCCAGGGTGTGTGTGTACACGGCCATGAGAGAATTCGGTGTCCCAACAAAATTAATAAGACTAACTAGGCTGACCCTGACTAATGTGCCGAACCAGATAAAAGCAACAGGATCACTCTTGAGACCATTCAACATCAGCAACGGTCTAAGACAAGGGGATTCCCTATCATGCGCCCTCTTTAATCTGCACCTGGAGAAAGTGAATACCAAGAATAGCAAAAGGTAACAAATCAGGAGTCTTTGCAAATAACGGTGAGATGGCCCAGAGAGGCACCGCTGGATCCACACTCTAATTCTTCGTATTGAGGAATAGATCCAGCGACGAAACGGTGAGATTAGCTCCACCTGTCTCAGTGCTTGTCAAGACATATTAGTTACAGGAAGTATGTGGATCAATTCAGGTTGGAAGATTCTTCTTTTTGCCCTGGTTGGTCTGGTTGTACACCTTAGAATCCATCATGTTCTACTGTCCACAGTTTTGCTCAAAGAAGAGGAGCCTGGAAGACTCTCTGAAAAGCAGCATAAGCCCGCAGAACATCTTCGGGAAAATGCTGAATCCGGAAGCCGATCAGTTCGCGGTGAATTCCGCAACCAAAAGAACATATTCGGAGTTTCTAAAAGTGGATTGCGCGATAGGGGAAGGCTTGGTTAATAATACTTTGAACCGGTTCCGCGAAGAAGGAATAAAATAAAAGAGGATGGAAGACGGAGGACATACGGGAGAGAACAGAAGAGAGAGGACAGAAGGCAGAGGACAGAGAACAGAGGGCGAAAGACAGAGGACAGAGACCAAATAACAGAGGACAGATGACAAAAGACAGAGGGCAAAGGGCAGAGAACAGCGCACAGAAGGCAGAGTACAGAGAACTGAGGACAGAGAATAAAAGACAGGGGGCAAAAGCAGAGGAATAAATAAGTGTCCATACAGTCGTCTCAGGTAGTAAAATTTGGTGTCATATACTAATAAAAACTGTGCAGGCCTGTACCATCCCTCCAGGTACTCGTGTAGGGAGCAGTTTACTTAGACGCAATATATGAAGCTTCCGTCGGATAAGAATTAAATCAGTGAGTTAACTGAAGCATGAATACCTATTGCCAAAATTGTTTCATAAACACACTCGAAATATAAGTCGCAAAATTATTTAAGATCCTGGGAATGCTGCTCTCGTAAAATTTAAAAAGCCTCTCGCGATTGATAAAATCCGAACGACATCCATCACAAAGTTTCTGATTGACTATCTTAATTCCTTCATGAATAAAACACTTATGTATGTCCCCAAGCCCTAACCATGTCATACACAATTTTACAAGCCATAAACGCTATTGTCCTGGTGAATACAAAAACCGTAACATTCCCGATGAAATCATCTATAAAAATCCTTGCATGACTTTCCCCATTAATTGCTGAAACTTTGCTTACACAGTGACGGATTTGTTTATTCTGACAACGATCCCGAAACTCATCTAACTCAAGCTGTCAAGTGATTTCCAATGTAATCAAAACGTTTTTTGTCGTATAACATCCAAGCCTATCTATGCTGTCCACAAAGTACAAATAGCAAAGGGACGGAGACTGTGTGAAGGTTCCATGCCCGTTGAGCTGTCAGCGGGGGTAGCTTCCTATCCCAATGGCGTGCGATAGCCACAGCTTTGATTCGATGTGGCTTCACTTAATCTAAGTGCCAATAAAAGGCCAAACAGAAAATGAAGGATCGATTGATAGCTTTTGCGGGCTCTTAACTTTGCAGCCTGGGAATGCCTCAACTCAAAGTCAAATTTATGCACGATAAATTATTCAAGGACTCTCGCTTTAATTCTGGTTTAGTTGTCGGCGATGGTGTTAGCTGAAAGGAAAATATCCTTGCCGAGTTTTTGGGCTGACTGAAGGAATTTGTTATTTGTTTGAAGCTAACATAGTAGAGGATTCGGTCAGGTTTCAGGTTACCATTTTTGTTGTGGTATTGTGTTTGGCTGAACTATGTGCTTCCCTTACATGGAAGACTATTGATTAGGGACGGAAGTGAAATAATGATTGAATTTTAATTGAAAAGGGAGGTAATCCGATTTGTGTTATCTTTTTTACTGCAGATAAGGAAATCCACCTGAAAATTAGATTAGATTGGTTCTACTGATATCCTCCCTTCTTCCATTTATTATTCCTCCAACACCTGTTGCAGGTTTTTATTCAAAATAACTAGAAAATTCCTCCTTTCTCCGAAACTAATAGAATTTAGAGAATGCTAATTCAATTTCATGAAATATGAAATTTTAAACAACTCATGTTGGTGGAATATAGATGAGAGATTAGATCGATAAAGGACATCTAGCAAATAATTTTAGCTTGGTAATTTATGATATCACTTTCGAGCATTTGCACTGCCTCTAGCAGTTTCTATTGCAGAAGTTTGCCTTCAGAGTTGGTTATACCTCAGATTCTAAAGAAATTTTATAATACTTCAAACTCTATTGATGGTAGATGATGATGATGGAATCTGTCTCCTATTAGCCCTCTAGGAGTCTGTTATTGCTAACAATCGCATGGTACTTGACCTCGCCCTTTCCATCTTGCTCCTCCATTGTACCTGCCAGTTTATTCTTAGTCTTGCCGGGCAAAGGGCAGTATGCGTTCCAGAATGAGATTGCGGATTGGTGCCCACAATGGAGTCTGAAACCTGAGAAAGCCTACTGAACCACACCATGGCAGCTCTACTGTCGAACTCTATCCCCACTTTCACGTGTTCACTGAGAATTCTTTTTTAATGAAAAACTAGAGAGGGAGCAGGATCAAGGCGAGTCTCTCTTCTTAAAAACGAGACAAATTTTACCAACTGGTCTTCCTGGTGGGGGGTTCAGTAGGGATGCCAATCCCGTACGAAAAACGGTTTGTTACAAAGCTACAAAAGGAGTCTCAGAGTCGATCGATCGATACCGTGTCCTAATATAAGGCTGATGTAACAGCGTTACCAGAAATGCACTGGACAGAGCCCGATTTCCTTAGTCAACCAAAGAATGAATCCTTTCCTGCCCCTACAAAAAAGACCACAGAGTCGGAGATGGATTCCATCTACAAGCCAGTAGAATGGAAAGACGAGACCGAGCAATACATTGGCTTCCATAACTTTCATGAAAATGCCAACGACTGTGGACTGCAAGCTATTGAAGCAATGTTGCACGAAATAGTTCTTGGAAGTACTTGGCTTGAACAGAAAACGGTCCATAAAAAATGGTAGGCAACTACAAATTGACCACCTTTCAGACTTGATGAATGTCAGAATATACAAGGACTATCTCGCTGGCATGTTAGCTCAAATAACAATACCATCTCGAATCTCTGTTGACAATCAGGTGAGAGTGAACACTGAATCCATCCACAATAAAGTCAATAAGAGGGAAATGGATGCCGCAATAACTACAACAAACAGAGGTCCTGGTAATGAAGCATTGTCAAATGATTTTCACAACGACCTGAAGAAGGTTATCTTTGATCCGGCCGCAAAGAAATTTGGCTCCAGTCGCAAAAAAGTAAGAATGATGCAGGGACAGAGCAGAGTGTCGAAGTGACTTGCAAGTCAGAAAAAGGAAGCTCGGGAAAAGTAATAGGTCTGTAAACACGAAAAGAAAAGGGCTCAGCCCCACCAGACGCGCAAGCCTTACCAATAAGCCAAGAGAATGAAACCTTATACACCTCGATGCTAATCCTACCAAACCAAAGAAGGAACTCTGATTTCCAGCCGCATGAGCATATTGGCATAGTGTCCGGATAGCTGAATGGTTAGAGCACTATGCTGTCGTACAGAAGGTTGCGGTTCAAATCTCACTAGTGGTAGTGGGATTTGTATCCCGGTTTGACGTCGGATACCAGTTGACTCAGCTGTGAATGAGTACCTGAGTTAAATCAGGGTAATAATCTCGGGCGAACGCAATGCCGACCACATTGCCTCCTACAGTGTATTGTAGTGTACCGTTACGGTCTTGAATGAAGTGCTCTAACAAACTTCAAGGCCCTGATCCAATATGGATTGTTGCGTCAACCATTATTTTCGAGCTGTCACAATCTTGGCAGATGCCGGATTTTACCTAATACTAGCACTAATTTCCAAGCATTTAAGCCCGGACGATCTTACCTACTTAAAAACTAAAGGAGCGTTGGTGGTGGTGGCCAGTGGTAGGTCAATGGGAGAATCCGTCGAGAACTCCCCGCAACATCGAGCACGTATGCAGAATGGTGTACTTCTGCATAGTTTGAACCACACTGAGGGATTTAGGTACAATACCTGTAGCTGAAAATATTATAGGAACTACAGCCACCCGCTCGAGACGCCAAATTTCTTTGATTTCCCGAGCCCATGGCTCATAATTCACCTTCTTCTCCACGTATTTCGGTTCAATGTTGCTATTATGGGGGACAGCAACATCAATAATATACGCGGAGCGACTTGCCTTGTCAACTAACTGCCGGTCCCAATACATGCTGTAAGCAGAACTATCAAGTACTGCTTGCGGTTCATATCGGTAAACCGGACATGTTCCCGTGATCAGCCAATGCCTGCATGCAAGGTTTGGATGGATAGCCTTATATACAGCATTATGCCTGATGATGTATTGTACCGGTGCCATAACAGTACAGCCAGAAATGAGAGGGTGCAACGTCTCTAACGCCGAACCACACATTCTGCACTGAGCGTTCTCCACCCGTTCTTTCATGATGAGCTTTTTATAAGCTCGGGTGGCCACCACGCCGCCCTGAATGGCACACATGAACCCCTCCGTCTCAGCAAAGAGCTTCCCAGCACACAGCCATCTGTTCGACATATGCAAATCAACAAATGGCTGCCAAAGATAATTCACGTGTTTACCGTGGATTGCCTTCGACTTCCATTCATCGATCCGCTCTTGGTCCGACTTTACCCCACTCAGAGGACTGAAAGATCGATCCTACAAGTTAAGTGAAGTCAGTCCATAGTCTGCCTTACAGACAACCGCATGAAAGGGACTCGCCTGCTCTTTGCTGTAAAAATGACGGCGCAGCGGGTCAACTTGGCGATGATGTTGTGCCGCCTCGTCAACCACGCCCCTACCTCCGATGTCACGAGACAGGTTCATCTGTTCCACGGCAGACTTTGGATGATGCATTCGAAATTTGGCAATATTCCGAATGCATAAGCTAATGAAGGGATAGCGAATACATTCAGATCACCAACTCGAATATGGGTTTCTTTCAGAATTCCTAGGTACTTGTAGAAGTCTGTCTCGGTCATAGCCTCGATGTGGAGGTCACCAATGTTATATCCGGCATGAGGCTCGTAATGACCTTTGCGGATAGCTCGGCTGAACATGTC
Source organism: Hermetia illucens (assembly GCF_905115235.1). Taxonomy (NCBI): domain Eukaryota; kingdom Metazoa; phylum Arthropoda; class Insecta; order Diptera; family Stratiomyidae; genus Hermetia; species Hermetia illucens. The sequence goes on from NC_051852.1 coordinate 118,932,171, forward strand.
TATTATTCGCAACAGACTTCTAAGATGGTCGTCAGTACCAGCATTCAGTTTGATGTCATCTAAGTACATCAAGTGTGTCAGTTCGCACTTAGCACGTACGCCATGCCCCCTAGCATCATTCGGTGGTCATGGAAGGGGTTTAGCTCCATACAAAACCAAAGGTAACTCAACGAATCCCTCTGGAAGATGCCCCTTCGAATACGGATGGGCTCTGAGGTATTAGCACCTTCAGATGTACGCACTGATAAGATGGTATGCCACCCTTCCATGACTGTCGCCAAAAACTTTATTAGTTTCGGATCAATGCGATACAGATGTAACAAATTGATTAGCCAGGTTTGCGGGACGCTATCAAAAGCCTTGGCATAATCCATATAGCAACTAAAGAGGTTTCTTTGGCCTCTAGTTGCTTCTCGTGCAACTACCGAGTCGATAATAAGTTGCTCTTTGCATCCCCTTGAACCAACTCGGCAGCCCCTTCTGCTCCGCGGATAGAATGTTGTTGGCCTCGAGATGTGCATTGACCCTTCCACTAATAATGGACGTTATGAATTTGTAGAGGGTTGGTAAGCAAGTAATCGGTCTTGTGCCTGCGGGGTCCTGCACCGTGTCCTTCTTAGGGATAAGGTAGGTAATCCCCGCATTGAGGAAGGGTGGAAATTCCTCCGGCCAACCCATGACCTGATTTATGCTGTGTGCCAACCGACTACACACTGGTAAATTTCTTATACCAGAAATTCTGCACCCCATCCAGACCTGGGCCACTCTAGTTCTTCAAACTGTTGATGTCTCGTCGAACTTCCTCTTCGATAACATCCGCAAAGTTCATTCCAGACGTATTGGCATGGCGGGTGGCTTCGGCGGTGATCCACTCAGCATGCTGAGTTTGCTAGACGGGTAACCCCCAAAGTCGACCCCAATTCTCTTTCGCTTCCGTCAACGAAAACTGTACTGTCTAGACCCTCTCTTCGAATAACTTTCGCCATACCGTCGTAACCGACTGCATATGACACAAAGTTTTTGCTTTAGTGTGTCCAGAATTTTAACTACGGGTGTCTCACTGGGAATGGCATAGTTCCATTGCCACGGTTGATCTGAATCAGTCAAGCAATGTCCTGCCTTAATGAGTCCCGCCGAAGTTCCAAACGAATTTTCCATGATGGATCTCTTTGGTTACTCAAACCAATAACACGAAAGCGAATTTTCTGACCGTGCAACCTGATAGCAGTAACTGCACCACAATACACAAGTGATTGTAGTTGCAGCAGCGTCATATCAGCACACTGCCAAGATGCAATCTCATCATTGATTTTAGATAAAATTCCCGGAGTTGCTGGAGATGCGTAGAACCTGGGAATACCTGGTCAATGCAAAGGATCCATATCCAAGAATTCTATATACGCTCTTTGGAATTCATCCCGAACCTCAGCCGGACGGTGGAGAAGAGTGCTTCGGCGAGTACTGAACCTGTTACCTGCAGTGCGGCGCGGTATTGTTGATGCCGCCGCCTCTGCCCCCATGGACTCTTGGTCACCAGTTTCGCCGATGACCTCAAGTCGAACACGCTCCCTGATGGTGGTCGGGATTATGTCACTGCCAGTAATAGAGCGGTACTGGTCTGCAACTCGCTGCACAGTCAGGTGCGCAAAAGGGCAAGTTCGAACAATATGGCAACAATGATGACAGGATGGAAGCTGCAGAAACCCCCCGAAAAAGAAAGATTGTAGTTTGGAGGAAGCTACTGGCCTATCAATTCAAGACTTCGTTAGTGCATATTGCTATACAATTGTAATGCACCATAATCTGGACCGGAATGGCATAGTCAGAATCCTGTCAGAAGGTCAGGTCAAGAGAACGCACCTTATAGTAACTGTCAGAAAAAAATCCGATGGATTCACCTTAGCTACTACTTGACTTCCCAGGGTACAAAAGCGCATTGCAGCAAAAAGGGAGATTAGTACTAACCCAGAATCACCCCATATTACTTGACTTGGGTTCAGAATCTGCTGCTTTCATCTGTGGAATTCTCACTTGAACTGGAAAAAGCGAGCATTCTGAGGAGGAGCGTTGTTGAGGAACTTGCGCATACTCCAGAAACCAATCTTCGTCCGTTTTTTTTCAAAGATCTTCAATGTAAGGTCACACTAAAGTTTCAAAATTTTCAGATCACTAACCCCCGAATTACTATCCCGTTTAGTCGTCTTTGACAAGCTACAAAGATTTTGAGTGTATTCTTAAGCTACCATCGTTCCGCTCGATATACCAGAGATCAGCAAAATTAAAAAGATGATACAGTAGTATTATAGCTGTCAAAGTGGAGGATAAATATGTCCCATAGTCGCCCCGAGTCAAATTGCGATACCACCCTCAGTCGTCTCTCCACCGAATACCAAGAGACACAAGAGCTATGAGAAGTCTAAAAACCTGTGTCCTGACTGCTAATTATAAAAACCAATGAACGTCGCCCCGGGGTTCTGGAAATGAAGATGTTGCTTTGGACCAGCGGCATAACACCCCGTGATCATATCCGAAATGCAGACAGCCGCCATCGGTATAGGGTTGCACCGATTGTGGAAAAATTGCGAGAGAGGCGTCTTCGATGGTATGAATATGAACCATAATTCGCGCTGGTTAGAACTCTGAAAATCAAAATCGATGGCTTTATTCGCTGATGGTGATTTGAAAGCTTCGCGATTCCATCCAAATCATGCGAAACCGATTTAGAAGAGCCGACTCTGTTTCAGAACGGGACAAAGGCTGCAGGAAAGAATACGAATTTATGTATATTAAATATCTGCAACCATAAAAGTTACTCCAGTTTTTAAAAAGGAGGAACGACAAACCACCACCTTTCTATCGCCAACTAAGAGTTCACAGCCTCCCAAAACCCCAATTGGTTCATAAAAATTCTCACCTCCCCCACGCAAAGCAATGATTACTTTTTCAGCTATGGAAATTCGAGCGTAATTGACAGACACCCAACCTTTCCCTCGATAGCCATACTTCCTCCTCGCAGCTTTAAGCATGAAGTGCTCGTAGTTTCCTAGTATGCAAAGGTCAAAACCCGAAAACTTTACTTAATGCTGGTCCCGCCGCCGGAGGAGGAATTAACCTCTCACTGTCACCATTGTGCTTCTATTATCTCCATAAATACAGAGCATTTCCTAGTGCCGAATCCAATCATTAACGAGAATCCCTTTCAGCTAGTGAGAATGTAATTATCTACGCAAAACGAGCCTTACCGCACGGTTGCTAATTCCAGCAATTGTTCTCATGCAACGTGGCGTTTTGCAGGATTATTTACTCCATGTGGACCGGATGATACTTTTATAGAATTGATTCTCTCCTGGCTCCTATGCAAAAGGACGAGATGATAAATATACGCGAAGATCACGTTGCAGTCCAGTCATTTGGCACTTCAATCCGTGCAGTGCTTCAGGGTTCCGGACTAGAATTGTTCATGAAATTATGATTATAAGGCAAGGAATTGGATCTCATTTTCGGTATTTCCTATTTAGCAATCGCGCGTGCCACTCATCCCTTAGTTCTTGACTTCCATGAGCTGTTGAGTTCCATTGTTAGCTGTACACATGTACACCTCAAACTCCAGCCACCAACAGGTAAACTTTTTATAAATCCAAGTAACATCAAGAAAGTCACATTTTTTTGGTACTCTGCTGGCATCAACTCTTAGCGGAATCCGTCCTATCGAGATATGACCGATTTTTAAAGGAACCCTCATAGAAATGCTAGCTAGGTCGAAAAGGTAAGACTCCAATCTGTTTCAAATTTCTGCCTCTTGCCAGGTCTTGTTTATTTGAAATCACTTCATTTTTGACATGACTTCAACGATCCTTCAGGAGGAAATTGACATAACTTCCAAACACACTTTCGAATGCTATCGAGAATCTGCTGGATTTCATTACATGTACAAGAAATTGGCCCTCCCCTCCCTCAACATCCACGGCGAGATAGAAAATATGTGACCAAATATTTACTGAAGTGAGCAAATCACTGGGACCAATCATCTTACGTGGGTAAACATCATGTCCATTCGAATGTGGCAACGAGTTCCTCCATCAAGTCCATCCTTGCAGTCAAAATGGCAATGGCTTGACCTACCCCTCGGACTCCGACGACATCGCACTTTTCTTCCTAACAAGGCTAACTAAGACGTTAAACTCCTTGGAAGATTACTCGTCGAGAAGGAGCCTTCCGATGAAATCCACGGTCGGCACGTTTTTCCATTTCAGGCCTCCTGACATCCTACCCAGCATGGATCTGCAATTTCACGTTGACGTCAGAGGGTTGTTGGTGTGGACTTGTTAAATATAAATCAGAACACGTCAATCACGATTTTCAATTCTCTTGGAAATTTCACTCTGCCAAGATGATGCTGGCTGGCATGTTTTCAGCCGGATTTCGAACGGGAACGCATCGTGGTCCGGGGGATGAACATGAATCGCAGGGTTTTCCTTGCCGCAGTAACAAAACATGCTTTTAGGGTGTACATTATGTTCGTTATGTGAGTGTTTTCTTAGTAAACAAACAATGAAATTGGGAACTCGATTGGAAACAAGGATTTCTATGAAGGATGCTTTCGAAAGGATTTTGTGCGTCTAAAAATTCGGTGAATGGCTGGATATGTCTAGTGTTTTGTTTTTTCCTATATGCAAATCAGAGCAAATAAGATTTTTGATATTTAAAGTAAATTTTCTTTATTTTTTCAATACAAAATAAATTTAAGCGCTTTAACGCGGTAATTGGGAGTCAACATCATGCAATTGAAGCGGACTAGCAGGAATTGACTTAGGAAGTCAAATTTCAAACAATGTCAACACATTTTGAAAGTCACACCTTTCTACTTTACTTTTCTGCTGAATCTTCCTTAAACTGAATAGAAGATCATACCACTCAACAAATCCATGGGATGTCATAGTTTCCATACTTCACCAAACCTTACAACAGTAGGTGCAACCGCTTCCGAATGAAATCCATATGCCCGACGGACTGGTGAAGAATCCACACTTGAGTGGATAGCAAAGGGATTATAAATGAAAGGTGGTTTACATTTCCTTGAGGTATCAGGTCAGAGAGGTGTGAGTCCAGAAGATGAAACTGCTTCTAGCAAAAAATCTTGATTTTAAGTGAAGCAGGCTTGTTAAACCGGAGTGGCTTGGATCTGATTGTCACATTACTTCGGGCTAGCCCTCAAGCTCTCTCGCCTTGCGGAGCCTTCAAATCAGGGGATTACTTTCACAAACGGAAAGGGAAAGAAGAAAGCGAACTGTTAGTTCAAGGAACCTCCTGCCATCCGGCCCCTCAAGCGGTCAAGCTCGATTTTCTTTTAAACGAGAAGAACCCAAACGTTATGCGCAACACGGTTCCACCTGTCAACGCTCCTCAGCATCTCCTCGACAATCTTGCCTGAAGAAAAATTCTCTGTGTTTAAATAAACCTGCTGACGAATCTCAACCATCATCTCCAAAAAAAACATGTGATGGGTGTCGTTCACGACTCCATTGCAAAACACACAATCAGGAAATCAGGCCTTTCCAATCTTTCGCAGGTAAGAATGAAAACTTCCATACTCACTTAGAAGTGGATAAGGAAATAGTCAGTCTCACCATGTTTCTGATTCATCCATGCCTAAGTCGTCAATGAGCCGTGTATTCCATCTGCCTCTAGCCTTATTTTGCCAAGAGAGTTGCACTCATACAGTATACGTTGCCCTTCTTCCCGAGCAACCACCTCCTTGGCTCTTGTATATGGCTTTACATTCCTTAGCAGGAAGCTCAACGAGGGTCACTCCCGCAATCACTATTACAGCCGGTTCAGAGACAGTGGGGTACGCTGAGAGCCACGAGCAAAGCTCCCGTCTCTGTACTTGGGCGAGACGCATGCGATATAACTCCTTGCCAAATGCGTCAGCCCATACCTGTGTGCCGTAGAGCAGAACAGACTTCGTTGAAGCATTCAAGATACGTCACCTGCTAGACGTAGGGCTCCTAATATTAGTCGACTTAAAGGCCGAAACTGTAACTGCAACCTTGTGCGATGCTGCTTCGATTTACTCGAAAAAGCTCATCTTTGACTCAAGAGTCGGTCTAAGGTACTTTACCGTTGGGTTTGACTCCATTGTCAACTCGGCGATCATTATGGGATGCAGGGTCGGAAGTCTCTTTTTAGTCAGGATGACTACTTCGGGTACTCATCGCATGAATACGCCAAGTCTGCGCCTATTCGACAGTGCATCCAGCAGCAAACGTCGCAACATCATCTGCATAACTGACCCGACGCGACTCTTCTGCCATGTCGAGTCTAAGCAGAGTATCATGGGAAGTGTTTCAAAGATCCAGCCACAGGATTAAATCCCAGCGCCACCCCAACCTGACCTCCCTCCTCCTCAGACCCTCTAGCGTCTCATAAAGGAAGGAGTAGCTCAATATTCATAAGAGATAGTTCATCACGTGGAAGAAACTGTCTAGTGTGCCTAAAATGCCTTTCTATATCACGGAATTAAAGGCATTTTTGATGTCAAGCGTTATGAGGAATACCACCTGTCGAGCTCGATAAATGGCATCCACGACTTGCATGACAGTATCAACTATAGATTTTCCTGATCTAACGTTGTACTGCCGTGAGGATAGGCCTCCGGCAGCAAGTATTGCTACAGTCAATCTTCTTCTAATGAGCTTTTCGAGTACTTTCCCGGGAGAGTCGATCATAGAAAGCGGGTGGTATGAAGAAGGCAACTCAGGGTCACCTTTCCCTTTACTAATCAGCGCAAGCCTCGCCATTTTTCAATGAGGAGGGAAAACACCCTCTTTCAGGCAAGCGTTGAATGCGCCGAGCAGTAGCTCTGACAAATGTTCGAGCTCTAGCTTGTATACCACAACTGGTGTACCATCGCAAGCTGACGCCTTCTTGTTTTTCATAGAGAGGATTGCCTCTTCCAACTCTTTTATAGAGAAAAGTGAGCAAGGTCCTTCCCCAGTTCGATGTGGTCTAACCTACACTTTGCTGATTCCGGAACTCACGGATCAGCGCTCGCTCGGGGCAACGCGGTCTACTAATATGGGTTCAATGCACGCTACCGGTCCGGGGTCTAGATAGGGATAGCTCCTGATACACGCCACAATTATCACCTTGGCAGAGTTAGATTCACATCACCCATCAAGGTCGACAAGGAATTGTCGTGATGTGAGGGATGTTAGATAGGTTTATGTTGACAGTGACGCTAAGGTCGACAACTTGGTTCACTGTTGGTATGGAAAAGATATAGACCCTTTAGGAAAGATTTCTAATGCCTATAAACATTTTCGGTATCACCTTTATTTTACTTTTAAGGATGATTGTTGGTTCGGTATGTTGAAGGATCTTGATTAGGTCGGCCAAACCTGGCTGGAGAGATCAGTGGTGGGTCAGCTTTTACTTGGGATTGCCGTCCTTCTAAGAAGCTAAGGATTAGCCTGCAGAGGTGCGGATGAAAGTGAATGATGTTATTTAGCTTAGAAACGAGTCCGAGTTGCCACGAAGTCAACGACTTTTCTAATATCAAGGAAGCAGCCTACTGTAGGCGTTAATTCAGGGTAAGAAGTCGATTCTCACGACAAGAAGATCACGCTCAAATGAATGACCTCGAAGTCGGGGATTGAGTTGTTTCTATAGCAGTGTAGTCATTGACTCAATTGTTATCATTATTCTGTTAAGGAAAATTGCACTGCGTCCTTAAAGAACTGTTTCGCACTTTTGACTGGTTATAGTGCACCTATTAACTATTGTATATTACCAAAACCTAAAATTCATCAGGAATTTTAATATATCTCTACCTCTAAGTATTTCAAATTGGCATCTGGCGTTAATTATTCTTTCACGTGCCTCGACCTACATTGGTGCCGGTCTAGGCCTGCCTTAATAAGGAACTCCAGAAATTCCGGTTTTGCGCCGCGGTCCACCAATCTGATATCCCTGGAAACTGTCTGGCGTCCTGACCAACGCCATCGCTCCATCTCAGCCATGGTCTGCCCTATCTTCTTTTTCTACCATAGATATTGCCCTTATAGACTTTCAGGGTGGGATCATCCTCATCCATACGGATTAAGTGACCCGCCCACCGTAACCTATTGAGCCGGATTTTATCCACAACCGGAGGGTCATGATATCACTCATAGATTTCGTCATTGTATAGGCTACGGAATCGTCCATCCTCATGTAGGGGCCAAAAATTCTTCGGAGGATTCTTCTCTCGAACGCGGCCAAAAGTTCGCAATTTTTCTTGCTAAGAACGCAAGTCTCCGAGGAACACATAAGGACTGGCAAGATCAATATCTTATACAGTAAAAGCTTCGACCCTATGGTGACCCGTTTCGAGAGAAACAGTTTTTGTTAGCTGAAATAGGCTCTGTTGGCTAACAACAACCGTGCGCGGATTTCATCATCGTAGCTGTTATCGGTTGTGATTTTCGCCCATAGATAGGAGAAATTATCAACGGTCTCAAAGTTGTAGTCTCCTATCTTTATTCTTCCCGTTTGACCAGTGCGGTTTGATGTTCTTTGTTTGGTTTGTTTTTGGTGCCGACGTTGCCACGATATACTTTGTCTTGCCTTCATTGATGGGCAGCCCAAGATCTCGCCCTAATGTCCGCCTGTTCGATCTGGATGAAGGCAGTATGTACGCCTCGGGTCGTTCTGCCCATGATGTCGGTATCGTCAGCATAGGCCAGTAGTTGGGTGGACTTAAAGAGAATCGTATCCCTCGCATTTACTTCAGTATCACGGACCACTTTCTCCAGAGCCAGGTTGAAGAGGACGCATAATAGGGTATCCTCTTGTTCTAGACCGTTGTTGATATTGAATGGTCTTCAAAGTGGTCTTGCTGCTTTTATCTGGCCTCGTACATTGGACGGGGTCAGCCTAGGCAATCTTATCAATTTCGTCGGAATCCCGAATTCACTCATGGCCGTGTATAGTTTTACACTGGCTATGCTATCATTGGTGGCTTTAAAGTCGATGAAAAGATAGTGCATCTGATGTCCATATTCCAACAGTTTTTCCATCGCTAGCCGCAAAAAAAAAAATCTGATCTGTTACTAATTTGCCTGGAGTGAAGCCTCTTTGGTGTGAGAATGATGTTCTGAGCGCATGGGGCTATCCGGCCTAGCAAGGTAGCCGAGAAAATCTTATAGATGGTAGTCAGCAAGGTAATACCTTTATAATTGCTGCACTGCGTGTTATCCCCCTTTTTATATATGGGACAGATAATGCCTCTTTGCCAGTCGTCAGGCATTGATTCGTTGTCCACACCTAGGGCATCAGTTGATAAACCGCTTGGCGTAGTTGGTCGCCTCCATATTTAACCAATTCGGCTGTAATTCCATCGGCGACTTATAGTTTTTAAGCCGATAAACTGCACGGACCATTTCTTCTATGCTTGCTGGTGGCAGCATTATGCCTTCGTCTTCAGTTGGCGGGACCTCCAACTCGCCCATCGCTCCAATATACCCATTCTGTCGGAAATCAGATTTTCTCTTTGTCTCGGCAGGATGAACATCGAGGTGTGTAAAGCTTCATCCTACTAACTTGTTGGTAAAACTTCCGCGCCTGGCGCGGTTGCTCTCTGTAGTTTTCGAGTTCACCCAGGCTTCCAAGCTTTCTTTTTCCGTCTGTAAAGTCCCTTCTCCGCTCGACGGAGTTCGTGATACGTCTTCGCGCGTGGCTGCGTCCTTCAAGAATGTAACATTACTTGGTTCACAGCATTCTTTCGTTCCGTTGCTAGATTACATTCATCGTCAAACCAGCGGTTCCGATTCTTTTTGGGACTGGGGCCAAGTATGTTTGTGGCCGAAACAATGATAACATTCTTCAGGTGATTGTGAAGATCATTTGTTGATGCTTCATCTCCAAGATCTCTGTTGACTGCGATTGTTGCGACATCCAATTCCCTCTTATAGGTGTTGCGGAGGGCTGTGTTGTGGATGGCTTCAATGTTAACTCTCACCTGATTGTCAGAGTGGATTCTGGGTGGTGTTAGTATTCGAGCTCGGAGCACCTTGCCAACGAGATAGTGATCCGAGTCTTTATTGGCCTCCCTATATGTTCTGACATTCATCAAGGCTGAGAAGTGGCGGCGTTCGATCAACATGTGGTCAATTTGGTTGAAAGTGGTTCCGTCTGGGGAGACCCACGTATGTTTGTGGACCGCTTTCCGCGCAAACCAGGTACTTCCAACAACCATTTCGTGTGACGCTGCTAATTGGATAATTCGCAGTCCGTTATCATTTGTATTTTGATGTAAGCTATTGGAGCCAACGTATCACCTGAATACGGGCTCCTTCCCTACTTAGCTGTTAAAATTCCCAAATATGATTTTGATATCATATCTGGGACAAGCTTCAAAGGTTCGTTCTACTACCCCGTAGAAGGTATCCTTCTCCGACTCTGCAGTTTCCTCTGTAGGGGGCGTGATCGTTAATGAGGTTTATATTTCTAAGCTTACCTCCCAAGCGGAGCGTGCCTAGCCGTTCGCTTATGTTTGCAAAGCCGATAACGGCAGGTTTCATTTTTGGACTGACTTAGAAACCTACTCCGATCGCATGGTTTACTGGATGACCGCTATAATATATGGTGTACTGGCTCTTCTCCAGGAACCCGGTCCCTGCCCAACGTGTCTCTTGCAACGCTGTTACATCAGTCTTTTATCGGGACAGAGTATCGGCTGGCTGCTGAGCAAAGCTCGTCCGTAGAGGGAGCGCATATTCCGTTAGAAAATCTGTTATTCCGTTGTCGTTACCGGACTTGTCGTTTTAAAGTCCATCCTGCCCGAGGTTCCTTCTGTGGCTTTGTAGCGTCGGTTTTCCGTGTAGGGTTGTTAACCCTGCCCAAACCCCCAACCCCCAACCTATAATCCTGCTACATTAGCCCTATATTGGGACCAGGTATCGGCTAGCAGCTTGGCAGCTGCATCTCTGTACGGGGAGCGCGCGTTCCATGAGAAAATACACAAATCGTTTTTCCTTTGTCATTGCCAGGTTCATCGCTGTGTTTTCCAGTCCGAGTTTCCTGTTGTGGCTTCGTAACTTCGGTTTTCCGTGTAGTGTTGTTAGCCCTACCCAAACCCCAACCTGCAGGACCAGTTGGTACAATTTGTCCCGTTTTTAGGCGTGGAAGGCTCACCTTCATCCTTCTAAGTCTTCATTAAGAAAGAACTCCCAGGGATTACCACGCGGTGGTGGAGATAGGGTTTGCTGGTAGAGCTGTTGTTGTTGGTTTAGCAAGCGTTTCCTAAGTATTATACTCCATCGTGGGTACCAATCCAGGTTTCACCCTGGGTCCTATACGACCCTTTGACCGCCCCTCACCCTTTACAATTATCGAAGCTGCTTTGTTTCTCAAAGCACTAATCGAGACCTTCTATTTGTTACCCCATATGGCTCTGTTCCGTGAAGAAAAAATACGCATATCTTTCATATATACGTGGACCATCCCCTTTAAGTTCAAAATGAAAGGATGTCATTGACTGTATGCTTATAGCTGCAAATTTTCATCAAATACCGCCATGTAATCATTTTTGAAAAAGCATATGACATGCAAAGAGAGTAAAGCTGAACAAAATCGCGGAAGGAGCAGACCCGGCTTAAAATAAATACAAAGGAGATAAAGCCTTAAAAAGGTACCGCCAAATCCTTAAGATTTAACTATGGTTGGAGATGCGGAAATATATACTAGTGAGACCATCAACGCCGTAAAAACACGACTGGAGGTAGAAGAGCTTAACCCAGCGGAACAAAAACGATGGCAATCTTAATCTGCGATCCTTGAAAAAACAACACAATTAATATTCGGTTCAGGGGCTATGTACTCACTTCATGGACGGAGTGGTTAGTTACGCAACATCGGTTCCGAAGGAAGCACTAGCATGTGATCGGAGGAGGTTAACTATTCTCTACTACATAGTAACGCTGATGATGTGCAACGCCTTCAAGATAACCTGAGGCGAGGCAATGAGTGCTATTGCGGAAATGGTCCCACTGGGATTCTCCATATGAAGGAGCAGGTTCAGAGACGATGGAATGATTTAGTATTTGTTCGGATTCGGAGGGGACAATTCTCTTTTTCTTCGTTGTAAATCGGGAGACCCATATCATGTTCGATTATCCGCGATTCTTCTCAGAAAGGGCGAGGAAAATTGAAAATTTCCACGACCCCCGGGTCGTAAAAATTGGCAAAAATGCAAAATCGACGGATTTCTTCGAGCGATACCTCGTTCGAACGGGGAGGCGGCCCAGATTCAGGAAATGCAAGAATTTTCACTCTAGGATGTCGGAAACGCAAGATATAGCGGAAAAACGACGGCCCGAGGGACTCACCAAAATCGAGGAAAATTGAAAATTTCCACGACCCCCGGGTCGTAAAAATTGGCAGAAATGCAAAATCGACGGATTTCTTCGAGCGATACCTCGTTCGAACGGGGAGGCGGCCCAGATTCAGGAAATGCAAGATATAGCGGAAAAACGACGGCCCGAGGGACTCACCAAAATCGAGGAAAATTGAAAATTTCCACGAGCCCCGGGTCGTAAAAATTGGCAAAAATGCAAAATCGACGGATTTCTTCGAGCGATACCTCGTTCGAACGGGGAGACGGCCCAGATTCAGGAAATGCAAGAATTTTCACTCTACGATGTCGGAAACGCAAGATATAGCGGAAAAACGACGGCCCGAGGGACTCACCAAAATCGAGGAAAATTGAAAATTTCCACGAGCCCCGGGTCGTAAAAATTGGCAGAAATGCAAAATCGACGGATTTCTTCGAGCGATACCTCGTTCGAACGGGGAGGCGGCCCAGATTCAGGAAATGCAAGAATTTTCACTCTACGATGTCGGAAACGCAAGATATGGCGGAAAAACGACGGCCTGAGGGACTCACCAAAATCGAGGAAAATTGAAAATTTCCACGACCCCCGGGTCGTAAAAATTGGCAGAAATGCAAAATCGACGGATTTCTTCGAGCGATACCTCGTTCGAACGGGGAGGCGGCCCAGATTCAGGAAATGCAAGAATTTTCACTCTACGATGTCGGAAACGCAAGATATAGCGGAAAAACGACGGCCCGAGGGACTCACCAAAATCGAGGAAAATTGAAAATTTCCACGACCCCCGGGTCGTAAAAATTGGCAAAAATGCGAAATCGACGGATTTCTTCGAGCGATACCTCGTTCGAACGGGGAGGCGGCCCAGATTCAGGAAATGCAAGAATTTTCACTCTACGATGTCGGAAATGCAAGATATAGCGGAAAAACGACGGCCCGAGGGACTCACCAAAATCGAACAAAATTGAAAATTTCCACGACCCCCGGGTCGTAAAAATTGGCAGAAATGCAAAATCGACGGATTTCTTCGAGCGATACCTCGTTCGAACGGGGAGGCGGCCCAGATTCAGGAAATGCAAGAATTTTCACTCTACGATGGCGGAAACGCAAGATATAGCGGAAAAACGACGGCCCGAGGGACTCACCAAAATCGAGGAAAATTGAAAATTTCCACGACCCTCGGGTCGTAAAAATTGGCAAAAATGCAAAATCGACGGATTTCTTCGAGCGATACCTCGTTCGAACGGGGAAGCGGCCCAGATTCAGGAAATGCAAGAATTTTCACTCTACGATGTCGGGAACGCAAGATATAGCGGAAAAACGACGGCCCGAGGGACTCACCAAAATCGAGGAAAATTGAAAATTTCCACGACCCCCGGGTCGTAAAAATTGGCAAAAATGCGAAATCGACGGATTTCTTCGAGCGATACCTCGTTCGAACGGGGAGGCGGCCCACATTCAGGAAATGCAAGAATTTTCACTCTACGATGTCGGAAACGCAAGATATAGCGGAAAAACGACGGCCCGAGGGACTCACCAAAATCGAGGAAAATTGAAAATTTCCACGACCCCCGGGTCGTAAAAATTGGCAAAAATGCAAAATCGACGGATTTCTTCGAGCGATACCTCGTTCGAACGGGGAGGCGGCCCAGATTCAGGAAATGCAAGAATTTTCACTCTACGATGTCGGAAACGCAAGATATAGCGGAAAAACGACGGCCCGAGGGACTCACCAAAATCGAGGAAAATTGAAAATTTCCACGAGCCCCGGGTCGTAAAAATTGGCAAAAATGCAAAATCGACGGATTTCTTCGAGCGATACCTCGTTCGAACGGGGAGGCGGCCCAGATTCAGGAAATGCAAGAATTTTCACTCTACGATGTCGGAAACGCAAGATATAGCGGAAAAACGACGGCCCGAGGGACTCACCAAAATCGAGGAAAATTGAAAATTTCCACGAGCCCCGGGTCGTAAAAATTGGCAAAAATGCAAAATCGACGGATTTCTTCGAGCGATACCTCGTTCGAACGGGGGGCGGCCCACATTCAGGAAATGCAAGAATTTTCACTCTACGATGTCAGAAACGCAAGATATAGCGGAAAAACGACGGCCCGAGGGATTCACCAAAATCGAGGAAAATTGAAAATTTCCACGACCCCCCACGAACATATTGAATGCTAAAGTCAGAGAAAACGAGTTTGTAGTGCACTCTGTAGTGAGGGAGGCTCAGGCGGAACTTGACATGATTGGGAGCGGAAGGAACCAACCTCCTGAAGTAGATAATGTTTTTGTTCTGATTCCAGTGAAAGTGAAAGAACTAGAGACTGACAGTGGCATAGGCAGCAATGCATTCATCGCCCTTCCTTGAAGTATGGCATATACAATGTCAATATCACCCTCTTATTAACACATCTATCGGTAACGGCTAACGTAGTAAATCATTCGAGATTTCGAGGTCAGAGTAGACCGGAAACAGGTGTTAACGAGGGCTTAGAGCTCTTGAATAACTTTGGTGGTCATTTTTAAAGTTTTGTGTAAAGCAAAACCTTATTAGAATGGATTCAATGTCTGCCTGCCTGTCTATCCCTCATACCCGATTTAATTGAAAACGGCTAAGCCAATTGTCACGAAATTTTGTGCGGAGGTGTACTCAGTGAATCCCTTTAGATACAACAGGTGGCATCATTTTGCACTAGGTTTACATATATGAAAAGAGGTATTTGAAATAGCAAAGCCGGATCCAGCACTATTAATGAGTTGAAATTAGTGTCCATGTTATTTGTTTTTTACAGTTGGTATATAAGTTGAAAAATCAGAACTAGGTTTTTTTCCTTATCCTGTAAATATTTTTATTTTTTCCCCTAATTAGGTACTAGCACTGAAGAAGGAGGCACTTGGTCTCCGAAAAGATCGTATGCAGGGAAAAAATAAAAATATTTACAGGATAAGGAAAAAAACCTAGTTCTCATTTTTCAACTGTTAATGAGTTGAGTGACATTAAAATCGGTGCCATTCTCGGCAAAAACAACACTGCCAAGTTAGACAAATAAATCGACACCTTCGATGTTCTACCTGTTGATCCAAATAGGAAGACAGCGTTGCCAGTCAGACTGAGGACCCTGTTTTTTTTTGGTTTATCTTCAGTCCGAGAGCCATATCTCAAGTCCATGACTCGTTGAGAGAGCAGACAGATGTCATCAGCGTAGTCGAGGCGTTTGAGGAAAGATGTCATGACCCATTGAATTCCTCCACGCCCTCTGGACTAGGCAACATGAAGAATGTCACCGATAACGAGAAGAAAAAATGCGGCTTTTAGACCGAACACTCTTCTTCAAAAGAAGACTCTTAGAAGAGGATCGAGGATCGGATCTGAAAACCTGAGATTCGATTTGGTTCAAACACTAGAGGAAAACCGATGATATTCCAGTTGCAAATATATACTATCCAAACATCAGCAGAATAGTGATCCCGACAAACACCCAGTGTTGAGTCATTGAAGTTTACTCGGAAAATCAAAATTAATAGAACGTACTTCGGAAACTATCTGAATTAACACATTTGCGGATACTACAATAAGGCATTGAAATTTGGGTGCTTAGAGCAGCGATTCCACCTATTTCCCTGACATAAACTGATCTTCAGCAGTTGCATATGCACTAGGAAAAGATGAGAGATTCGCGTAAGACGGTTAGTACTTCTGATACTGCGTAACTGCAGTTATGTAAGTTTAACGAGCATTTAAGTGACTGTAACGGCCCCCAAATAAAATCAGTCCTTTTGAAATTTAAATGGTTCCCTCTTTTTTGATTGAATCTTGGTACTATAAAAGTACCACAGAACATATCATTGCGGGGCTATCCTGAATGAAAACTGACTTTTATGAATGCTATAAAATTTCCATTGTTAATAGAAAATTTAAATAGAAATCATAAATTCGCGAAAGACTATCATTTAGTTCCAGTTTGATAGTTTCCTCGGTTCGGTGAAGATGTGGATAAGCATAATTTTATTTTTAAACATTCAGATATGCCTTTCTGAAAATATTCTGCTAAATTTGGCATGGAAAAATTTCACCGTAAGTGGAACATCTTAAATCACGTTTTATTTTAAAGAAAAGTGTGATGAAAAGCGTTAAAAATATATATAATAAACAGTGAGGGTTGTCCGCAATTTCGGATCTTAAACCCATAAATATTTAAAAGTTGTGTAAATTGAAATGAAAGGAGATTACAGAGATACCTCTTAGTTGCCTATTGTCAACGATAAAGGCAGAACTACACTTTCACATGGAAAGCGGTTTATATTTTGCGCGAATTTCCGTAGCTATTCTCTAACTTTTATAAACCTCTCCTAGGCTCCTGATAACCTCTTTTATCGTGAGCAGACCCTGAATTAAACTTGCAAGAAGAATACCTTTCCACTTCCACGAAGTGCGTACTTGCCATGTAGATATATTCCAATGATCCTCTTCGGCTACGGATTGATTTGGACACCAGAATCAGAGCCCCGCCATGAATTACAGAGCGGTACTGAATGCAGGCCCAACATTCATACCAGTGAATCCGAGACTTATCTAACACCTCGCCTGCAACTAAAGATACGGGGCCCGATTTATACAGTGCAACGCCAAGGTTGACACACAAGAAACTCAACAACAACAACACAACCACAATCACCATGAAACTCCAACAACCAGGCCGAGAGCATAGCCTCCAGGGATTTTCCTAGAACATATGCTCTCATAGAGCCATCCCAACTCCCAGGGTACCAGACAACCTCCGGTTAGGCTGCCTAATGCGAGCCACTTCAGATGATCCCCTTGCGGCCTCACGTCTGATCGCCTTCCTGGATTACATAGGGAACACCACTCCTCAACAGGTTGACTGGAATCAGCCCGGTGTGGAAAATCGCAACGAAATCTTTCCACAAGTCAGCTACATATTATATGGTTGACATTCGCCCCTTAGTGGGGCACAGTACGGCAACCCCGATTACGCGCCATCATACACTGTTCGGTGAATTGTGCTTGAACACCTTCCAAGGCTTCCCGAGTTACTCGCACTCCTCCTCTATTATTATTGAGAGTATGAATTCCACCGCATGGCGCAGCCAGCATTAATTCCCCCTTAATGTGTGACCTATACACTGCCCCTTCCACTTTCTCATCAAATCAAATCAAAATGCATGCCAGCCAAGTTGTTTGTTGGAGACCGTATCAGGCTAGTGACACGTCGTAGATAAGTGTTGGAGGCTTACAGCTTCTGAATAATATTATGGATCGTTTTCTATGTGCTACTCCCATATAGCAACACAGACAGAACATTCGCACAGTACCGTCTCAACTTGATCTTGGTGTTGAGATAACTGCATAGCTGTTGCAGATTTTAGACAAGGCCGCCGAGGAGGATCTACCTTTCAAAATGCGTCGAACGACATCTAGTTAGGGGTCTTCGTCGGCGAGATCAACACTCTCCATGCTCTGCCCATTAACGCAAATGGGGAGAGTGTTAGTGTTTATCTTCAGTGTAACTCTACTTACCTTTCCTTTCAAACCCAGATTTATTTGGTCAAGTTTCATGACCCTGACGCTGGGCGAACAGATCTGAAAGATGTCGTGGCCCCTTGAAGTCTTCACGACATCTGAATAAATCCGCTTTGTACCTCGAAATCCTTTGAGATTTTATCCCGGTGCAGCATGTAACATTTTGTGCCATCATATGTCGCTCTCATAATAGCTATTAGTTTCTCCAGAATGCCACTTCTGCGTTGAGCACATCACTCCTTGTTCACGCTGCCGAAAGTTTTCTCGAAATCTATGAAGTTCAGATAAAGTGGATACCTAAACTCCGCACACTGGTCCAAAATGATCCGCAAGGTGTTAATGTGGTTAATACAGGAGAATCCAGAGCGGAAATCAATCTGCTCCCTGTCGAACAAGTTTTCAAGACATTTCTTAATACGCTTCAGTATTTGTTTCGCTGTTTTTTTCATGTGACGGCAAGGAGCACGCATATACGCCTCTAACTGTCACACTCAAGACAGGATTCCAAAGAAGGGCATCTCAACCATTATCCCCTTCTTTCGGTGGAAGTACCAGATCTGCAGAAAGTAGATGTAGCGATAATTAGCTCTCCAGAGCGGCGTGAAGCCCAACGTCTTTACTCCGTTATAGTGCATTGACAGCCGAGATGATTTTCTACTATTCCATATTAGCACGTTGCAATGATTAGCCATTTCATCCACATGGTGTCGAACTTCACTGGTTATGATACGCTTAAAAATCGTGATTAAGTGTTGCCTTCACCTCTTCAGCTGTTCCTCATCAGAAGTCGACCGTCAACATACCTCACAAGAATGTGAAAAAATTTGCGACCACAAACTCTTTCACGTTTGAGTATACGATTCTTAAATCGTCGCTATCTGCGGCAGCTTCCCCTTCCCAGACGTGCGCGATCACAAATTCCCTTTCGTCATAGTGCACACTACGTTCAACTACTCGGAATTTCGCACGGTATTGGCGTTCGATGGGGTCACGCACGCGGTGGTTTACAGTGGTTAATAGAGCCTCCCATTCCTTTCGTTCAATGATCCGTTTGCACGATTTCGCAGACAGCCAGATCTAGTAACGAGTGGTGGCTGACGACCTGCGTAGTAACCAAAAAAGCCATTTTTGATGGGAGTCCAAAACGCATCAATATTTTCAGACGGATTACTGAGAGTATCTGCCGCCCGGTCAGCAAGATAAGTCTCCCACTGTCGACGTTGAACTTGGGGGTCACAGCTCTCCATCCCTGCGAGAAGTGACAAATGCAATTCGCAAGCAAAACTAAGCGACTATCAGATGGTGATCCTTTCAAGGAACGCATATCCAGAAGGCAACTCCTAAATACCCTCATGACTTCAAAGCGGTCAGTCTGATTACTCTCGTAAAGTCTCGGTCAGTTGACACCCAACTGAGCTTATGGCAAACTCTGTTCTCTAACAATGTGCCACGAATGACGATGTGGCGGTAGCTGTAAAAAATCAGAAACCTCCTACCATTATCATTGCTTTCGTCAAGGCAAGGTGTTATCAGAGCCCTCTTTGGTATTCAAGTCGCCCATCACAATGGTCCCTTTCCGAAGCCTCTCCTGAACTGCGCGTAATTGTTCGTAGAAACAAGCTTCTACACTATGTCGAAAATTTCCGTTGGTAGAACCTCGCAATTAAAGTCCTGCCAGAAACCATCTCCCAGGTCAAGAGAACTCATGCGCTCGTTCCAGAAACCAATCATAGTGATCACAAAGAAGATCTAAATTGGATTTGAGAGCCGATGCACTGTTTCGCTGCAAGTTGTCGATACGCAAGTCGAGATAAACGGCCGATGTCAACACCTCCTTTCTTACGCACTTTCAGAAGGTAACTCCTAACTAAGTATACTGATGATCGCGATATGGTGGATTTGATTAGATGTTCGTTGCCCACCACTTGAAATCCAACTGACCCTTGGGGAGACGCTGTACTCAAACGGTATTCCGTCGATGCTGCAGGTGAATGGCTTTCCAGATTATAAATGGTCAAGTTCTTAAAAGGTGGAAAAGTACTCATCGGAGTCTCACTTCGATTAGGCCTTGAATGTCCAGCTTATGTTGCTGGAATTCTCGCTCACAAAAGCTAGTATTCTGGCGCCTCTCTATTGTCAGGGATTGTACAAAAATTAAAAAAAAAATTATAGACCGTTTTCAATTGCTAAAAATCGTAACCGCAAAATGATGGAGGAACTCAAGTAGCAGGATGAGCTTTCTGACTGAATACCATGATCTTCTACCGCATCTTCTTGAAGTCCTTGTGTGGCTTGATAAAAATTTTCACAACGAGGCCAGTCATCCCAAACTTGACAATCGATTCTAGAAATTGGTGCAAAAGTATTAGAAACGGACAGAAAACCTTTAGTGATAGAAACCTTTAGTGATCGAACACGGTAGCGTCTCTAAATTCAGCTTTTTGAACTACGCCATTGGGCCACCGATCACCTTAACGTCTTTGAAAGAATTTGTCAAAAGTTAATTGTTATTCTTCAGGTCACTTATGCCAATCATTCTCACTGGGTCCCATCATTGTCCTATCAACCAGGAAAGTATCTTGCGCATGAGTCTCTTGCTCGAGATGGCGCTGGTGCTGATACACTTTATGGGATCTTCCTCTTGTGCTCTTTCTCAACATTTTTAGTCTATCCAGACTCTGTTTTGGGAAAACTAGGGTCTCATTCAGCTAAAAAAAAGCTTCGCCTTGTACACAACCAGATTCGAAATTCGAAAGGGACTCATTATTGTCGAACGTAGTTGAAACCTGGTCCTTGTGTCCACCAACGTCTCATGATTCCATGTTAACCGCGTGGAATCTCTCCGTACTGATCGACATCCGGTGACTTCGGTTGGAATAATCCAATAGAGATCCACAAGCGTCACATCCTCATTCATATGTACTTCTCAGTCAAAAATCTCAAGAATGGTTTCTTGTAAGAAATCAAACTTTTCCAGGATATTATCTGAATAAAACTGAATTTTTGACGACGGACCCTATTGAAATAGGTACTGTCAGTGGCAGTGGCCTACCCACAGCTGAACGATTTAAATATCTCGGATCAATGCTTTTAACCAATGGTGAACTGCGTAATGAAATTGCTACACACATTAGCGCAATGTGGAAAAAGTTGCGACTTTTGTGATCGTCGTATCTGCGAACGTCTTTAATCCAAAATTTGCCGCAGTGTCGTGCACCCTGCCGCCCTTTGAGTGCTGGACCACTATAAAAAGTAATGATTGACACCTCGTGGTCATGGAGACGAAGATGTTGCGATGGACTAGGTGCTTAACACGTCATGATCACTTTTAAAATGAGGAGATCCGCGATGGATAGGGGATTGCACCGACCTCCAATGGTATGCTCACGTAATTTTCGCTAATAGGAATTCCCTTGCCAAGATTAGTCTGAACATCGAAGTCGATGTAAAAAGACCAAAGGGCCGGCCGAAGCAATAGTGGTTTGATGTGCTGGATGACGATTTGAAAGCCTTGGCGACTGCATCTAGATCAGACCTTTGAAAAAACAAAATGGCGTAGCCAAACAAGGCGAGCCAACCCCGTTTCAGAATGGGACAAAGACTGAAGAGGAAGAAGAAGAAACTTTTACAAGATCTTAACATCATGGTGAATCAGCACTTTGCTTCTACTCGTGCAGTTCGCACTGCAGACTTTCAGTTTGGGGTCGTATCCAAGAAAAATCCCTTCTCTCCAACCTATCAATTCTCCTAGTTTACGCTCTTTCTAAGCAAAAACTCGTTAGATGTTTTGATGTTCAAGCTTTTCGAGGCCAATCGATTGCAAATATAGTTAGCAATATCCACCGCTTCTGCCAAAATTTAAAAGGTAGATTTGTTTGAAACGGGAGGCACCTGGGTGTACCCAGTAAATGTTTGTTCATTCTTTCCTGCTTCCAATTCTACTCAAGTTTTCGAAGCACAGTAAATCTACTAGTGATTTCATTTGGTGGTTCTTCCACCAACTCTCTTCATACTCTTCTTCCTCGCAGCCCCAGAAATACGGTCCACATTTGCATGAAAAAACAGTTTTGAATAGATAATTTTCGACTAAGGAACCAACCAATCACAATATTCACGGATAACATACAAGTCGTCTTCTCGTTCAGCAGTTAACACGATGTGGTCTTTCTCTTCCAGTATCTTCGTGCAGGGTTTCTTGAATGATGATGTGGTCATAGTCAGAAATCTTTCTAATTCTTAATGAATTTGTTCTGGGGTCCTAGATATGAGACACCTTTGAAAGCTCAAGTTGCTTTTCGTTATCATCAAGTTATAGAAGACCCCTCTTTTAAAATAAACGCCTACAGAAGGCTTATATTCTCCATAAACACATATGTACGCCGCCGCGCCTTTATCGGTGTACTGTCTCCAATTAGTTCCCTTCCTTAACACCTTTATATTGTCCCAGCTTATGGCCCCACTTGAAGCGAAGGACCTCTAGTTCGCTAGTTTTAGAATCTACCGTATCTTCCTCGCTATCAACTTCCATCGTGCTGTCATTGCTAGCATCACTATTAAGGTCCAAACACTCTGGTTTACTAAGCTACCACTTCGCCTGTCCAACAGTATCCTGCCTACGATATTGGAAAGCTTTCTTTTGAGCCACATGAGCAATTCCGAGAAAGTTTCCAATCCTGTCTGGCTGGCACACGCCTTCAACGGGACAACATTCACAGCCTCCTCAGCAGGTCGCCGAATCGCAACACAGTCGCCTAACACTTTAACATCGTTCCCATCGCCTTCTTCTACGGACGAAGTACTGAAGTATATTAAAAGTAAAGTTGACTCACTTTCACAATTGTCTTGTGTTAAACCGACAAAGAAGAGCAATCCCAACCGGATGATTGATTGACCCAATCGGTCCTTCTTTCTAGCCTGAAGATGTGTTCATCAAGCCTAGCAAGCGCACGAATTCACGAATAAATTTCGGAACAGCCCACCTGCCTCACCGATCAATGTAACTGGCTCTGTGTTCACTGCCCGCCTGTTTTTCCAAAATGGTAGGGATTTAAGAACCAAGCTGAGGCCATTAATTTATCTACGCTGACTCAACAACATCATCCCATCTGCATTTTCAAAACTGACTTGCTTGCCCCTTTTGCTTGAATGAACAATTGTTTAACAGTTTGTTGGAAATCCTTACTCTCAAGTGTCCTTTCCTTTCCTCTGTGGGGATTTTTACTTCCCCATACTCAACTGGTAAAGTTATCTTAGCTTTCCACTTTCTTTCAACAACCTCTCCCAGACCCCTTCTCCCAGTCTCCTCTTTTCTGCAATTCGGCACCACCAAAAACTCCTTGCACAGCAATCTCGATCTCTTCCTTTCCAACCTACCCGACTTCGCATCCTCAATCTCCCTTTCTTGTAACATCACCGCATCTTCATTGATATGTGTACCCTTTTCAAACTCTATATTTCCCTGATGGACTGCTCTGCCTCCTGGGATATTATATTCTCCAATTCCTCTCAAAGTACATGTAGTGCGGACATTTTCAAAGTTCTCTTAGCGGAGCCCGACATTTACATTTTCCCCCTTAGTTTTAATCGTAAGTTAAGGCACCTCCTTCTGAGGCCAAAATCGTTTCCTCTTCTTCCTCAGCCTCCCTAGTAAGCTTTCCAGGTCCCCCTTCTTAATATGGACATTAGAAATGCCACTCTAGACAGCTCGGGCTTTTTCACAAAGATCCTCATAACTAGGCCTCTTCATTTCAAGCGTTGTTTGAGTGGCTCGGTACCTACATCAGGCATGTTTTGTTCAGTTGGCCAAGTTTCAGCGGCTACTACTGACAGCTCCACGTCATCTTACTATTGAGTGCTAATAACACTGCCTTTTTATCGCAACAAATTCGAATGATGCAACTCCGCCATTCTTGTCGCAAGCATATGGTGAATTTTCCGGAAACACCCCTAAACGATCCCACGACTGACCCATCTAAGAAGATTATGAGACTTGTAATCCCAGAAGGCCAGAGGCAGTGTCCTCCTGGCGCTGATATAGGACAGCCATCACGCTATCTAGTTTCTACTGATTTCATAATGACACAGATTCACAATTTAGGTCTTCATTCCAGCAAATCCACCGACCCCACTATGAGAGTCCAAAAATCGAAGCGATTCGCAAACAAATCTTCAAAAATAACTTAGCAAAAATTGTTCAGCATAATAAGGAATACGAACTAGGACTTCATACATATCGAAAAGGGGTCAACCAATTCTCCGACATGACCGAAGATGAAGCGCTGAAATTCGCATCCTGTTTTCAGACACCATCAGTGGAGTATGAACTGCAGCATCCTTCTAAGCAATTTTAAATCGGCTTTGATTTCAGGGAACTGGTGAAGATGACCGAGATGATACCAGCAAACGATTTCAAGTTTTCAAATGCTGCAAAGGTGCCAGATGCAATTGATTACAGGGATCAAGGAGCGGTGACTAGAGTGAAAAATCAAGGTAAGTATTACATACCTAATTGGTCATAGTGCTCGGTTGTTCCTCAACTCACTGAAACTGGCTGTGTAGCATTCCTGGTTGGGCAGTCTAGAGGGAGAAGGGGCCAACCTTGAAGAAAGGTCATTCTCATAAAGTCGAACGAAGGTATATCTTTCGCAGAAGTTGCTCGAGAAATCAACAACAACGTCAAACTAGAAGATGCTGGGGTGGGCGTCAACCTATCCAGCCGAGTCAAACTAGCGGCATACTTGTATAATTTACTTCGAACACTGTCAACAAGGATACGTTCTCCATGGCAGTCTAGAGTGCTCTAGGCGAACTAAAAAAAACTAAAAAGAGGTGAAGGAAGCAATTAAAAGTAATTACCCAGACGTGAGTAATCCCAAGTTGAAAGTTACATCTGTCAACTCCAGAGAATAAACATTGGTAATTGGTCGTCGGTTCAAATCTCACTGGTGGCAGTGGAATTTGCATCGTGATTTGACGTCGGATACCAGTCGACTCAGCTGTGAATGAGTACCTGAGTCAAATCAGGGTAATAATCTCGGGCGAGCGCAATGCTGACCACATTGCCTCCTAGTGTACCGTTACGGTCTTGAATGAAGTGCTCTAACACACTTCAAGGCCCTGATCCAATATGGATTGTTGCGCCAACGATTATTATTATAATTGGTCGTCCGTGAGAAGACAGTTAAGCCCGTAGTAGAGCGGGCAGCCTATTTGTTCCCGAACATTCTTAATAATCGGTGTGGGAACGCCGATAGTAAAGAAAGATCCCGGCCTATCGACTAGCAGCCCCCAGGTGATGGTGTTAATATTATTTTGGAAACCAAGTTGTTACATAATCTCAGCATCATTACGCTCCTTTTCTAAAAACCAGAGAAAACACTCTTGCCCCAGACGCCCTATTTCGTTCGATCTTGGCTTAACCGGAGGGGTCCTAGAGGTGGCAGTTATGGTGTGTATCAGGAGCCAGCCCCTTCGGCACCCTGGCCGAGTAGTGTACATTGAACCGTTATTAGTAAACCGTGCTCCCCCGGGCGAGCGATGAGCGTCCGTAAGTTCCGGGATCAGCTACGCGTTGGTCAGACCTGAGGGAACTAGTGTAGGACCTTTGTTCCCGAGTGAATACTCGTCCCTGAATATTGTGGTCCGCCCCTTTCCGCACGATGCGCTAGTAAAAACTCTGATGAAGAACAAAAACAACGTAAATAGTGAGACAATGGAAATGGGTCGCCCCAGCGTCCAGCAAAGGTGGCAGCAAGGGCTGAAATACCCCACGAGACATTAAAATGCGCGAATAAAAAATAAAACAAGCAAACTGATGCGGCACCTGGAACGGAGACTATACCATGCAGTGCTGTTGTTGCGGAAAGAGGCACAGTAGAATCTACTTCTAATATAAGCCAAATGTAAACGCAGTCGATCTTTCTTCTTGCAGAAGCGCATCAGCAATAGCGTAGGAAGGCTGGTGGAGCTGAAGAAACCCCTTAATGTATTCTCATACTACAGGCAGTCATGGAGACCAAAAGAAGATGCGCAAAAAGCAGAAACCACCGCGGTCCCTGGCTGAGAATACTACCAGCGCCAAACGGTTCACAGTTAGCCCATTGCGGAGCGAACTGAAAAAAACACAAAGAAGAAGGAGTATCTGAAGGAGACTTCACTCAGGTTCTTTGCAGGGCTCGAAAGAGGAAGGCGAAAAGGGAGAAGAGGCAACAAAACGTCGCATCGTCAGAAAAACCGCTGCCTAAAATTAAAAGTGGGGAGACGAAGAAGGACTTGAATGCAGCGGAATCCGTTATAGGAAGATAGCGAAGCGGAAGTGTCTTCTATCCGGAAAACGATGGGATGGTGGAGTCCTAGTCAAATTAGGACGCATTAGGACAACGTCCTGTTAAGCGATCTAGGGGCTACTAGGAAACAAAACTTCGGTTTCTAACCAAGGACCCAGGTGCTCTCTGGAAATTCGAGATCTTGACTGCCTCACAGAAAACTCACTCACTAGAAGAGGCCATCAAGTCGAATATTCAGAGGTAGTCAATCCCCGAATTGGTATCATCTTTACCAACTGTTGAGGTCAAAAATTTGCTGTGCAAGAAGCGAAGAAACTTCTTAACAACGGGAAATTGAAATTGGATGGATAATATGTAGGATACAAATCCAGACCGCCTAACCAAATATTAAAGATGTTTAGTTTATGGCCATAAGGCTGCAACCTGCCTGGTACATAACAGGAGGGCAGCATAGAGTGAATACCTTCAACGATACGTAGAGTTACGTTCTATACAGCGAGCGTTGCGCACACTACAGACTCGGGACGGTGTCCAGTTTTAAAAGCAGAACTGGGAAGCGCTAAGATGCAGTTAACATAATTCGCATCCTACGGATCAATACGCACCGGAATGCAACCGCTCATGAGTTGCTAGCGGAGATCAAAACTGATCTAGTTCTCATCAGTGAACAATACCAAAACAAGGACCCAGCTTCATGGCACCCCGATGCATTAGGTATAGTTGCCATCTGGGTTCGGGACGGCAGCAGCCCAAGGCCGAGAGGGCAGCTTTTTCCGGATTCGATGTTTAGAAATGAGAGGATGCCAGACTTACGGCACAGGCTTGATGATCTAGAGGACGCTATCTTGGGCACGGAAGGACAGGTACTGCTCGGGGGTGATGTCACTGCCAGGGCACTTAAATGGGGCGTGCCGCACCCAGACTCCAAGCGAAACGAATTCTCGAAATGGCAGTGAGAACTCGTAGCTTTAAGCACCGAATCCACCCCAATGTTCTAGCGCCCACACCGCGAAGGAAGCATTCTTGGTTTAATCTTCGAGTCGAAATCACTGGTGCTGCTGGTGGACAGTTGACGAGTTCTGGAAGACTTTTCGTTTGACACAACCTCTCGGTATACGCGACCGCTGTTCACTTAAGACCGAACTATCATTATCCCGTACGAGCAGGGCAATTTCCCTTCTCGTTGAAAGATGGCGAGGATTGCGCTGGTCAGTAAAAGGAATACCAACCGTGAGCTGCCGTTTCATACCAACCACTTTGTATACTTGACGCTGCCAGGAAAGTGCTCAAAACGTCATTAAAAATAGAATCACTGACGCAATACGTGGTGCCGGGGACTTATTGCCACGGCAGCTGAATGATTCACAGTTGATGGTGTCATGCAAGTCGTAGCTGCCGTTCGCCGAGCGGAGACACACAGCTGCCGAGCTTGACAGATGGTGCTTCTCGTAACGCTTTACGTCAAAAATGCCTTTAATTGCAGAGAATGCAAAGACATTCTAGGCACAATGTACAATACTTTCCACGTTCCAAGCTATCTCTGACCCTTCTATATGAGACACTAGAGGGACAGAGGAACATGGAGGTCAGGTTGGGGGTAGCGCAGGGTTCCATCATCGGGCGGGACCTCTAGAACGCTTCCTATGATAGTCTGCTTAGACATGCCAGAAGAATCGCATCTGTTTGGTTGTGCAGATGAAGTTGCAGCACTTGTTGCCGGACGCAGTGTTGAACAGACGAAAAACAAACTTTGCCTATTCATGCGACGGGAAATCGGATGGATGATTGCGCATGATTTCGACCTTGCACTGGTAAAATTCGAAGTAGCCATCCTGACTAAAAAGAGAGTCCCGACCCTGCGTACCATATCAATCAACGAGTCGAAAATCGCGTCAAAGCTAACGGTTAGGTACCTTAAGGCGACATCTCCTGATGAGTTCAATGTAGTCTGCTCTACGATGCTGTTGTGTGCACTGACTCTTTTGGCAAGGAGATATATTGTAAGCGACAGGCGCAAGTACGAAGACGATGAGCTTGGTGTACTATACTGTCTCTGAACTGGCGGTGATGATTGCAGGAGCGATTCTCTTTGCTCCTCTTGCTAAGGAGCGTAAATCTATATACAATATAAGCACAAAAGAGAAGAGCCAAGAGTGGTGGATATTCGCAAAAAATTGCAACGTACACTAAATGAGTGACAACCTTCTTGGCAAAATGAGACAAAAAGCAGATGGACTGTGCAGCTCATTGGCAACTTAGGTGCGTGGCTGAATCGGAAACATGGAGAGACTGACGACATCCTGACGCAGCTCCCAAGTAGGCAAGATTGGAAAGGCACGATTTCCGGGTTGTGTGTTTTGCAATGGAGTTGTGGACGACGGTCATCACACTTTTTTTCCTTACGGAAAGTGGGAGGGGATTCGCCAGCAACTCTCTCTCTAGACAACCTTGCCAAGGAGTGCTGACAGAAGGAACGGTGTTGCGCATTATATTAGAGTTCTTCTCGTTACAAAGAAAATAGAACTTGAAAGGTGGAAGAGGCGAATGGCGGGAGGTTGCTTGAACTAACAGTTCCTTTCTTCTTTTCCGCTCCCGTCGGTGAAAGACATTCCCTGATTTGAAGGCTCGCCGAGGCGAAAGAGCTCGAAGGCTAGCCCCAAGTTATGTGACAAACAGTTTCAAGCTAGCTCTGTGACGGTTGAGAGGTCTTTAGTTGGTAGTCCGATGGCGTACCCTCGCGGGAGTGCAATACAGACACAACGCGCCTGTTTCGCCTCTTCCGTTACGGGATCCCAGTTGGATTGATTCCCACTTGGATAAGTGGAGAGTCTGTATCTAGACCACACTGTCAAGTTGGTTACGACACGGACAATGAGGCAGGCCAGGCCTTCTGGATAATTAAAAATTCTTGGAGGGAGATGTACAAGGAGAATTGAAATGGCCAGGAATCATGATAATAATTGCAATATTGCTGCAATGATTATTTGACCAATCTTACCACAGTGGTTTTCCTGAAATATGGAGATTTTTATAAGAAACTAATAAAGTGATTACAAATATTTATATATAGCATGTAGATAAGGTAAACCCTACTGTAAACACCAAGGTTAAGGAAAAAACTTCAGTGTTGGATTAAGTGCAGTTCCGGGAATACGTGTCGGCTTCTCTGATTATCTAGACGTTGCAGTTACCCCAGAATAAGGTGAGGTATGAGCGGCAACCAACGGCTCTGTAGTGAAGATTGTAACATGGTTCCACTAGTTTTCCTTAAGGTGTACACTGCCGCCAAATGCAGTGTTTGGCCCTCCCTCATGACGTCTACATTTGACCACATAAACTGACAAATGTATCTTTCCCGGCCCTTGCAATGAATGTTCTTAGCACCTTTAAATCACCTGCTTTTCATAGTGAGTATCTAGTCGACAACCATTCTTATCAACATGTGGGCGTTTTTTTCACCTTCCCGGCCTACACATAACTTTGGCAGATGCATGTATGCGCTGGTTCATACACCGAGGATTCGGTTATCCGCATGAAGGGACTCGATTTCCATATCAACGAAGATTGATTGTCTACCTGTCTGTTACACACAATTATATCTATTATCAGAAAGTTTAGTGTACTGTAACATCACACGGATAAAGTAGGTGGAATGAGATTGCGGGGAGCGTAAGAACGGGGGTTCCCAATGTAAGCGCAAACGGGATATATACTTTTTTCTCCGAATATAATCGTTAGAGATCCCAAATGAAAGGTACTTTATCAAAAAGGTAATAAGTTTGGTATCAGTTGCAAAAGGTAAAATTTAGACCAACCGAATCTCACCCCGAACTCTGCCCGATGCTGGAAAGTTTGATGGAAATCGCATTATTAGTAACAAAGCTGTATTAAATAAAATTTATGTCTTTACTGTGAATCCACTGCAGCCTAAACTGTAAATTGTCAATATTACATTAAAGTGGAACAGTCATGCATCCCAAAATTGTTGCATAAGAAAAATATACACAAAAACTTGAAAATAATAAAGAACGTTTCAACTTACAGGTAAATGCGGTTCCTGCTGGGCATTCGCAACTACAGGAGTCCTAGAATCACATCATTTCCTTAAAAAAAAGAAACTCTTGGAACTCTCTGAACAGCAATTGATCGATTGTTCAGAGCGAAACCGCGGCTGCAATGGTGGCCACCCGTATCTAGCAATGAAATATGTTAAAAAGAACGGTATTTCAACTGCGGAATCCTACCCATATATGATGATGCAGTCCTCTTGTCAATACAAGCCCAGCATGAAAGTACCGTCTCTAAAAGTTGTGACATTCACATATACTTCTCCATCCGACGGTTTTCCACCCGACGAACACTATTTGAAGCAACTTGTCGGATACTTTGGACCTATGGTCGTTGCTATTGAAGTAGGAAAGGACTTCATTAATTATTCAGAAGGAATTTTTTTTAGTGATGATTGCAAAAAAAGTTCCTCGGCTATTAACCACGCCGTGCTTGTTGTTGGTTACGGCACGGATAAAAAAACAGGCCAGGACTTCTGGATAGTTAAAAACTCTTGGGGAGAGGAGTACGGGGAGAAGGGTTATATACGAATGGCCAGGAATCGCAATAACAATTGCAATATTGCTTCAATAATTGTTCGCCCAGTCTTACAAAATTAATTTTCCTGAATTATAAATCTTTGTATGAGAAACTAATAAAGTGATTATAAATACGAAAATCAGAGTCAAGGTAAGGTAAAACCCTGCTCCAAACGACGAGGTTCAGGATGGTGTTTCCACCACAGTTATTTTCAAGGTGATGTAAACTGAACTAATATTGAGATAAATATAATTCAAAATTTTGGACCTAGTATTAAAGACAGTTGGTAATGCGTCAAACTACATCTTAGACTTAGACATAGATTTGACCCTTTTTGTGTTTGGGCACTGAGTGTTGGATACGCGTAACGATAAGGTTTGGGGCCAAGCAGTGAACTGCTGGAAAGACTGATTCTGGGAGCCAACCCATTTTTCTCTAAGATTGATATGTGGCTCCCCGGCAGACAAACCTCTTGTCTTCCAAGACCATTAATGGATAGTGACCACATCCTTAACCCGGGGACCTTACTATTAATAAAATGCTGCGGAGAGTATTATTCGAACCGTTCCCATTGGATAGTTTGCAGTTGGAGGTAACTGACTGTATTCGAAAGTGCCTCACTGATACCTGGTCACCTCATTGAATGAGCCTGACCTTACCGTGCTACGGAGGGCAATCGTACGACGGACCTCCTAACCCCCATACTCGTAGGATTCAAATAAATGCAAAAAATAAACACACAAAAAACACATATAATAAACTAGCGGCACCCCCATACCGCACACAAACTGGCCCATCAGGAGGAGGCAAATCTCCACAACATTGAGAAACTGGTGACTACATCCAAGAAGGGAGAAATTGCAGCAGAGCGATATTAACGTTGGACTAGTGTGAAGACTGCAACCTACAAAGACACAGGTGCTAAATGGTATCCTTGCTATCTAAAAGAAGGTCTAAAACCAGAAGAGGCCCTCAAGAAGGTTCAGAACAGACCTAAGCTTTCAGTATCAGAGTCAATAAAGCAAGGAGCAGCGAAAATCAGCCCGCAAAAGAGAAATGCTCCCAAAAAAACCTAAATTCGAACCCAAGATTTCGAGGCGATCAGGGTTTAAAACAGGAGAGCCAGGAGTCCCGCCGTTAGCTATGCTAATGCGGTAAAGAGTATTCGACTAACCATTCTGCCGAAAGTTTTCCCGGAGCAGCTACTCGTAATGAGCAGGAAATAATTGAGAACCTCATCGTCATAGAGGTGTGTGACGAATGGAACAAGAAGCTTGTGTTTACCAACACACGCTTTCGACCAGGTCTTATACTGGTAGACTGCATGCAGGATTACAGTTCCTAAATTACCAGGATGGAAGGAAGCGGAAATATCAACATGTACTGCTCACGATTGAAATAGAAAACCGACCCCTGCAGGCAATTAAACATCGTAACTTTCTGCGCACTTGCACAGGGAGAAACAAAGGAGAGATACTTCGGAGAACACATCGGGTGAAAATCCTACCAAGGTCCCCGAAGGAATCGATGAGGCCATAGAGGCTGAAAGGGCGGGACCGAGGAAGACGAAGAGGAGAAGCTGTACGACCTTGATCTAGACCTAGGGCTCAAGTCGGACCGCGAAACACAAGAAAGTGACATCTCGAAGGAGAAAAACAATACTCCAACATTGGAGAAAAGCTCCAAGCACAACCGGAGGCGATGGCCAGCACTAAAATAGCGAAGGTAAACTCCCACCATGCAAAAACTGGATATGCGGTAATTGCAAAAGTAAGTTCCCAGAACAATACGGGGCATGTTCGCCGTCTTCAAGGGGAAAGTATGCAGGTAATTTGGGATTCCTTTTTTGAAAAACCAAGACCTCGTACCATTCTCAAAAGAGACTTAAGATATATATACCTTTCAGAGTTTCTAACAGGAGACCTCATTGCTGTCCAAGTCCCAGTGGAATCCGAGAGATGAACTCGAGAGATAATCGTAGCATCAAGAAACTTTCCTGGAGACGACACCCAAATCCAACCGGAATTAGTGACTACACCGGCAAAGTTCTGCAAAGGCAGACGCTACCACTTCTTATCGGTTGCGCTGCCAATGTTCACCATCAGGTCTGGGGAAGCAGCGATATTAATCGAAAAATGAATACCTTCTGGAGTTCATCAGCAACAAATTCGAAATGCATAACGTGGGGAACACTGAAACATTCATGACCAGCACTAGGCAAGAGGTACTAGACATAACTCTAGAGAACTCTCTGAAGAGCGGCTTGGTCAAGAATTGGGGGATGTCGGATGAGCCTTCTGTATCGGATCGCAAACCAGATTTGACACTTACAGCAACTCGGAAATAAAAAGAAAAAGAATAAGGGATCCCACAATAACAGATTCCTATGTAACGCGCCTAAGTGACAAGTAGACGAGCCACAGATGAGCTGTAAAATCAGGGGCGAAATAGAGCTAGAAACAGTAATTGAAGGCCTCGACAAAGTCATCCAACTTAGACAATCAAGTCATCAAGGGACGTACCCTGGTGTAACAAGAACCTTACCAGAATAAGGACACACATCCAAAAGCCCTAGGGATATCTAATTGGTGGACCTCGGCGCAAAACCGGGATGTCTGGAGTTCCGTTTTAAGGCAGGCCTAGACCAGATACCGGTTATTGCGCCGTTGATGATGATGATCCAAAAGCCCTTCATCCAGGCACTATGCCACCAGGACTGACAGAGGTTCAAAAAACCACTGACGACGTACAGCAACGTGATCAGGGAAGCTAAACGAAACAACTTTAGAGAATTCTGTGAAGGGATCGACCAAACCACAGAAGCAGTAGCCAAGGACAAGATAATATCTTATGTCTGTCTGAAAAACGAGGATGGAACATTTACCCAGAATAAGAAGGACAAAATTCATCTGCTCCTCACAACTCATTTCCAGGGGTCCTATCCCACAGCGGAAGGCGATAGCATTCTGCGTGACACCCTAACAGGGAACAAAAGCGAAGAAAGGAAAACTGAAAACTAGCGAAAGAGGTATGCTCGAAAGTTAAAGTAAGATCGGTTGTGGCAAATTTTAAGCCACTGAAATCGCCGACGTAGACGCCATTTTCCCAGCACTACACCAAAGGGGCCCTCAAATAATCTTAAAATCTCTCCTAAAAGTGGCAAGGGGCAGAATAGCTTTGGGATATATAATATACCAAAGGCATGGAGACGGGCAAGAGTAATCTTTCTTCCGAAAGCAGGTAAAAAGGATCGTTTTCAACCTAAATTTTTCATACAAATTTCCCTGACATCGTTCGTACTTAAAACGGTGGAGCAGATCGTAGACAATTATATTAGAATTATGGGTCGAATGCGTAATTCCCTACATCCACGTAAGAACGCTTACCGAGCAGGACGGTCAATCGAAACTGTGCTGCATCAGCTGACAGATGTAGTACGGGATGCCATAGAAATAAAGGAAATAGCACTGTGTGCGTTTTTTGCACATCGAAGCAGCGTTCGATAACACAGAGATACAGATACCCATACAGAGATACAGATACCCTAATCCCTAAATGAGTGGGAAATACTCTGGCCTTCTAGATGGGCAGAATGTTAGATAGCAGAGAAATGGAAATGCCGGGGGGCATGGGGGCAAATATGAGGATACCCCATGTGACAGATTCCAAACAGGGCTGCGAATCACTAGTAGCTGATGTATGAAGGCAGGGCTGCGAATCAATCCAGCCAAGGCGAATATCGTACTACTCACTAGCAAACGTAAGCTTGATCGCCTAAAAACTATTAGATTACATAGCATGGAGGTGAAACGAGTAAAAGAGGTCAAATATTTGGGAGTCTCTAGACCAAAAACCACTCTGGAAGATACATGTTAAAAGGATATGTCGGAAAGCCACAAGGGCTCAAAAGACTTTCAGGTCCATAGCAGGGGAAAAACGGAAATGCACCCCGAGAATGCTGCACTGGATATACACGGCAATAATAAGGCCAATGATTACCTATGGGGCGATAATCTGGGCAGGTAAAACAGAAGACAACCACCACGGAGTCACCAAAACTTCAAAGACTGGCTTGCGTGTGTATCAATGCGGCAATTAGGACCTGCCCAACAGAATCCCTAGAGGTCCCTTCTGGGATTGACTCTTCTCCA
Source organism: Hermetia illucens (assembly GCF_905115235.1). NCBI lineage: Eukaryota > Metazoa > Arthropoda > Insecta > Diptera > Stratiomyidae > Hermetia > Hermetia illucens. The sequence goes on from NC_051852.1 coordinate 118,967,104, forward strand.
TCTGCACATACAGATGGAGTCAAGAAGGACCATCTTCAGAATGTCCAGCAATGAAGAGTGAGGCAGAGAGCTGCCTAAATCGAAGGAAAATTGATATTGTTTCGAAGCGGCATCCCAAATTACTGACACAAAGGGATAGCATGGCACGTTTCACTTCAGTAAAAAGTTTGAAACACGTTAGAGAAACAGACAAACTGGGAAAACGTGGCATTGACATATGACTTAAACCAGCAACTGATTACCTGGTACACTGATGGATCCCTTACAGTAGAGGTAGCAGGTGCCGAGGTCATTGATCCAAGGAAAACACACTTTGAACCAATGCGTAACACACCAGAATATTGCAGTTGGAAATATACGCCATAGACAGATGTGCCTACTTCAAAATGAACTATAGGAGCAGAACATTGCTATTGCAGCCAAGAACCAAGTGGCTATCAAGGCACTTAGGTCTTATCAGGAGAATTCCAAACTGGTATGGGAATGCCTGAACAAACTGAATATGGTCGACTGTTTCAATAAGGGCTGGATATGGCAATGAGGCAGCGGATTAGCTGGCTAGGAAAGGAACAACGACACTCCTATACGGGCCAGAGCCATTCTGTGGAGTCGGAAGTGCGTTCGCGACAACGGCATTGAAAAACGAAGAGAAACGGCTAAGGGAACTTTACTTCGTGAACTTTCCAGGAATGGAACAGTCCAAGGTGCTCATGGGGGCTAAACTATAACCTGGGAAAGCTACTGTCTGTAGATTTTGCGTGGAGAGTGATGAAACCTCCACAGATGTTCAGGGACAATGTTCGGTGCTTGTTTAAAGTAGTTTCCGGCACGTGACACAATATTTGATACCAGATACCAGGTTGGAATAATTGTAAGTAGGGAACATAATAAAACTTCTGTCGGTTATAGGTTTAAACGATATACTTTAATTTATAGGTACACTATAACCAGTAAAGTGGCACAATAGTTGTTTTAGGACGTAGGGCGATTTCCCTTGACAATATTATTATTATTATAACGATAAGTCTTCGAGTACCATTAAACACTTTCCGCCTTCAGCCTTCAGGTTATTCCTCCTGCTCTCCCACCCCAGATTTGCCACTTATTCAAATATTGAGCCAATATTGTAAATGGAAATAAAATCTTGCAGTTTCTCTAACAAGTTGAATTGGAACCATCCAATCGCAAACAGAAAGCTCAGGAAACGCACCAAATTTACAATCTACGTTATTTTCTCCATCGAAAAATTACTATCGAAGTACCTCGGAAAAATAGGCCCACCCCAGTGTCAACATTACCAGGAGTTCGGCGACACAAAAACTTATTGCAAACTGCCAAGCGTTTGCGTGATCAGCGGCCATTTGCACTCAACATCAAGCTGTATAACGAGGAAAGATGAAGCAAGCATAAAGAAAGGTAGAAACTGTGATGGAAAACATAATGCCAACTATCGGGGATGTCCAGTATACGCAATAGTGAAACAAAAAAGCAATTTACCCAATCAATCTCGAGCTACATATCCAAAGGTATTAAAATCAAACTTTCAAAAAGAAGATTACGACAATAAATAGCAGCAGGATGAGGTACTGAAGGTAAGGCTCATGGTGGTACATGCATGTCTCAAGCATTATGTCTTTGGAAACTATTGTACCCATAGGATATCTATTCGAGTAACAGAGATATCTGATGGAATAACTACATATATATCATCAATTTACTGCCCTCCAAAATTCAAGATTAGCTCCAAACAATTTCGCTACTTTTTCTCGACTCCGGGTGATAGATTCAACGCGAAATATCCACACTGGGGCTCCGGACTAATCAATCCAAAAGGTAAGTATTCTAAAATGTTCTGAGCGGTACAAAGAAATACCAATTCGTTTCATCTGGCAATCCAACTCATTGGCCGATCGACAGCCGCAAAAGACCCGATCTCATCGATGTCGGAATTAGGAAAAATATTCGTGGGGAAACGATTTCAGTTCAACTATATTATCAACTCTCATCCGATCACTCACATGAGTAAAACAAAAATAAAATGCTGAGATCAAGGAAAGAGATAAATAAAGTATAGTTGGAGTTATTCCACTATGTTAAATCCTACCTGATCTCTCTTGGTCTCGCAATAGGCTGACCAAGAAAATGCATCCAATGTTGCTAGAAACAACATGATCGGATCGAGTAACAAGCCTCGGAAAAATGCCACCGCGTCCACTTCAGTCGACGGAGCAGGACGGGCCCAGGTTCTGTCGAGAAATGGGCAAGGGTTCTTTATGAATGGATGGCGTCAGGACGTAAGTAAGTTAGCCCGAGCAAAACAAATACGTGCCTGCACGTTTAATATTGGCACCCTAACTGGAAAAACCGAGGAACTCGCAAGAGCCTTTCGGAAAAGGCCCATTAATATCTGCGCTCTACAGAAAACTGGACGGTCTGGTGCCAAAAGCTGCGAGATAGAAAGCGAACGCTGTAAAAATAGCTGTAAACTTCTCTATTTTAGTAGCCCACACACTCAATACGGTGTTGGCATCGCCATCTCAGAGGAATTCCGTGATGCCATTAAAGAAGTCGAACGATTTGACTGATCGGCTGATGAAGCTCATCATTATATCAGCTGATCACACTATTCACTTCTTCACCGTGTATGCACCACAATCACACCACAAATCAACTATGTTCTCATAAAACACCGACATTTTACCACCGTCACTGATTTCAAAGACGTTCCCTATGAAACCATCGCGGTTCAACATCGGTCGTTGATTGCCGTGCTGCGAATTAACCCACCGAGAAAACAACGTGAGGAATGCACTGGCCCGCCACACATTAAATGGGGGCGATTTCGTGAGAGAAGGGAAGAAATGACCTCACTTACCCGATTACCAACCATTACAAATGTGGAAGAATCGTGGAATCAAATGAAAGACATGATTCACAACGCGGCCTCTTCGACCCTCGAGGTCACCAAGCCAGGTAAGCGGTACATCAACCGCGATACTTGGCTTTGGAATGATGATGAAATGAAGTTCGGTGGAAAGTAACCCCTCTACCACAAGTTTCTCGACGATAAATCGCCGGCCAATTGGCTAATTTATAAGAATATCAACCGGGAAGCAATGAAAGCAATCGCTGTCAGCCGAGCGCCCCATTACAAAAACCTTTACGGTAAATTCGACATTCGGGATGGCGAGAGACATCTGTATCGACTTGTCAAAAGCCGAAATGAACGCACGCAAAATATCGACCACTTCTGTGGTGTTCATGACAAGAACGGTACTTTGCTTATAACCATCGAGTCGCAACAAATAGATAGCGAATATATTTGGAATATTTCGAGCAGATTTCAGCTGAAGAATTCGCTCATCCTCCACTTCCACAATCATTGCCAACATTTGGACCAGTTCCATCCATCAGCGCAACTGAAGTCGAGGTAGCCATAAAACGAATCAAGTGGGGGAAAGCAACTGGACCTGACGACATCGCATCTGAACTCTGGAAGGCGAAGAGCAAGGACGCAACAGCGGAATGTTCAAATTACTGTCCGGTCCGGCCACTTTCCCGAACCATGAAAATTTTTGAACACATTCTTAACAATCGTATTCGAGAAATCGTTGAAATAACCGAATCCAGTCGGATTTGTCAAGAACTACGGAACTATTGACGCAATACACGCTGCGCAGTTACTTACGGAGAAACACCGTGTGAAGCATCGTCTTCTTTACATTGCGTTTCTGGATCTGAAGAAACCGTTTGACCGTGTGCAACACGAACTCATCTGGTATGCTCTACGACAAAATCTAGTGCCAGAAGAACTCGTTCGCTGAGTTCAATTGCTCTACCACGCTCCGAAAAGTAAAGTTCGAAGTGTGTCGGGTGTATCAAAACTGCTTCTTGTCTCTGTTGGTGTTCATCAAAGAAGCACCCTCTCACCACTCCTCTTTGTTCTTGTTATGGACACTGTCACACGGGACATCTAGCGTCCTACACACTGCTTTATGCAGATGATGTTTTCCTAGGATCTAATAACAAAAATGATCTCGAGCAACTTGTTCAAAAATTGAATAATCGTCTCATGCAACACGATCTCAAATTGAATTTGAAAAGAACTGAATTTTTGACGACCGATCCCCATGAAGCAGGCACAATCACTATCAGCGGCAGTGACCTGCCCAGAACTGAGCGATTTAAACACCTCGGGTCAACGCTATCAGCCAGTGGAGAACTGCGCTCTGAAATTGCTTCACGCATTAACGCAACCTGGAACGAACGTCTCAATTCTGAAATTTACCGCAATGTCGTCTGTCCTATCGCTCCCTATGGTTCTGGGTGTTGGATGGCTATAAAAGACAATGAACGCCGTCTTGCGGGAATGGAAACGTGACGTGGCGTTAGGTTGGCATTGGGTGGGGCTGACAACCCTGCACAGAAAACTGACATTACGAAGCCACAAAAGGAGCTTTGAATATACTGGAGTTTACAACGACGAGCTCAGGAACTCAGGACAACGGAATAACGATTTGTGTATTTTCTCACGGAACGTGTGCTCCCTGTACAGACCGAATACTGCTCAGCAGCAAGCCGATACCCTGTCCCAATATAAGGCTGATGTAAAAGCGTTTCAAGAGATACGCTGCACACGGACCGGCTTCCTGGACAAGAGCCACTACACCATGTATTAGCGGCCATTCAATAAACAATGTGCTCGGAGTAGGTTTCTTAGTCAGCCAAAAAATGAGACGTCCTGTTATCGGCTTTGAAAACATAAGCGAAAGCCTATGCACTCTGCGTTTGCGAGGCAAATTTAGAAATATAAGCCTCATTAACGTTCACGGCCCTACAGAGGTGACTGCAGAGTTGGAGAAGGACACCTTTTACGAGAAGGTGACCCTCGAAGCCTGTCCCAAGTATGATATAAAAATCAAACTTGGAGATTTCGAATCAGCAACAGATCAAATTTTCTCTCTGCGGCAAGTGATGGAAAAACTGTTGGAATGTGGATATCAGTTGCACCATCTTTTGGTCGAGTTGAAAACCGCACATGATAGCATAGCCAGGGTAAAACTGCATACGGCCATGTGAGAATTCGGTATCCCGACGATTTATGAAACTGATTGGGCTGACAATAGCCAATTTAAAGGGCCAGATAAAAGAAGCAGGATCCCACTCGAGGCCATTCGACATCAACAACAGGCTCAGACAAGGGAATGCCCTATCAAGCGTACTTTTTAAAGTGGCCCTGGAGAAAGTGATCCGTGATGCAAATGTCAATGCAAGAGGCCCCACCCTCTTCAAGTCCACACAATTACTGGCCTGACGATATCGACGTTATGGGAAGAACAACCCGAGATATACAGTCTACCTTCATCCAGAACGAGCAGGCGGCGTGAGATCTTGGGCTGCACATTAATGAAGGCAAGATGAAATACACGGTGGCAACGTCAGCGCCAAAACCAACCGAAAGAACGAACAACATCCAATCGCACTGGTCAAACGAAAGGAATGAAGATAGGAAAAACCTTTGAAAATTTCTCCTATCTAGGGTCGAAAATCATAACCGATAACAGCTACGATGATGAAATCCGCGCACGGTTGTTGGCAACCAACGGAGACTATTTCAGCTTACAAAAACTGTTCCGCTCGAAACACCTGAGGGGGAGCGATGGCGTAGGCCAGAACGCCAGATAACTTTTAGGGATATCTAACTGGTGGACCTCGGCGCAAAACCGGGATATCTGGAGTTCCTATATTGAGGCAGATGTAGACCGGATACCGGTTATTGCGCCGTTGATGATGATGAAACCTTTCATACCGAAAGTGTCCAGCTTGCGGTTTCGCCACTTGTTATTCTTATGTCTAAAATGCAAATGAATTCGAACAGTGAACAGTGCTAAGACTATCCTTTCCTGTTCCGTACTTAAAAAGGAGTAGCAGTACTTTGTCGAAAAGAGCCTAGCCAAATTTTAAACTGTAAGGGATTTCATTTCTTTCAAGTATTTGCTCGGAACAATTCTAATTCTTGAATGCTGACAAACTTTCCGAAAAGTACAATTAGTTTTTCGCTCATAAAAAGAGTCATAGTTCTTCTATAAACTCATGGAGCTCATATGTCCTGACGAAACAATTTCGAAACATAATTCCATCCAAAACAACTCACCTGTCCATTACTAACCATCTTCAAGTTCACTCGTAAACTTTTCAACATCAAATTTCCCTTTCATGAATCAATTTGAATTTCCAACCATCTATGGACTCTTTTGACTTCTTAAAAGATCATAAAATAGAAGTCCTGCATGACTTCCAAATGTGTCACTAAAACTTGTAACTCTTTCGTCTCAATTCATCCATACCAACCCCATTTTGAGTGTTGCATAACGAAAACAACATACTTATGGATACAAAGCCCTGTAAAAACGTTTTCAAGTCTCCATACGTTTTCTCTACCTTCCACCCGCATCCTTTCATGTAACACACCTGAACACAAACAGGCTTGCAACGTACTCCTACATTTGAATCAGGAGGACATTCAGCTGGATGGAAATGTGGAAAAGAAGAGAAACCATAAAGAACCCCCATTTTACTCTTTTTTGTCTATTCAGGCCCCAGACGAAAGTTATTCCTGCATTAATGGAAGAACTACTGTTGGCTCCCTGAACAACGATATTAAAGTGAGGCCCTGGCTAAGTGCATGACTATGTGGAGCACATGGTTCTAGGATAAGTAGAAAAACATATAGCAAACGTGGTCCTCATGTAAAGTGCAGGACAATATAGTGTCTGTGCCGTATCTGTGCCAAGTTCTGTGCTTTTTGTCCTGAATATGTTTACATTGTTCTATGACGAAAAGTCTGTGTCTATTTCAGTAAGTTCCTAGAGAAAAGATTGTGAATTGAAACACTTTTTGTATAAAAAGTTGGCAGAAGGATGCAGGTCTGAATACCTCATTTAAATTCAACGAGAAAGGGTAGGTTTGTATTTATGCTCTAAAAAGTTCAGTGGCAGTTACAGGAACCTTGAACTTTTTTGAAAAGGGAACGGTCGTATTTGCATGTCACGTATCTGTTGCCCAAATAAAATTGCGCTTTTCTTGTTATTTGGAGCGGAACAAGTGCTTGCAAAAATAGAATGCCTTCGGTTAGTGAAGAAGTTCTACATGCTTAATGGAAAAAGGACGTGAGCACCAAAAATTCACATCAGATTAAAGTTCGTTTCCTCAATTTGTCCTTTGGTTCACATGATTGCAAACCAAGCTGCTAAGGATATGTCCTATGAAAATTTTTACGTATTGTAACTTTGTTAATAATAGAAAGATTTGTAACAAACTTTCCAGTATAGTATTCCACACCAAGGGCTATAATATTATTTTATTATTATCGTATATATATAATTGCAGTGCCAACGGTTTTCGCGTCCAACACCAAGGTTTCTGTATCCCATTCGACCGCGTATAATATCTAGTTGTCCGCTGGCGTTTGAAGCCCAGGAGCTTTCCGAGCTCCGTGCAAAGAGCAAATTCTGCATTCCCTGGTCTATAACGATCACTCTCTCAGAGTATCAGCATGGAAACTGTTCAATGATCGTAAGCTAATACTTGTAGCCGTGTAAGTCTCACAAAGGGCCTATAATGTCGAGGTTTGATGCCGTTTTTTCGACTTAGGGAATACTCCTAGTTCCTCTCTAACATGCCTAGTGACCTTACACTGGGGAAGGGGAGAATTAATGTCCTTGTTCGTTCATCATCATCAACAGCGCAACAACCGGTATCTGGTCTAGACCTGTCTTAGTAATGAATTCCAGACACCCCGGTTTTACGCCAAAAGCTGTCTGGCGTCCTAACCTACGCCGTCCCTCTATCTCAAGCAGGGTCTGCCCCGTCTTCTTTTTCGATCATAGATATTGCCCTTATTGACTTTTCGGGTGGGATCTTCCTCATCCATACGGATTAAGTGACCCGCCCACCGTAACCTGTTGAGCCGGATTTTATCCACAACCAGACGGTCGTGGTATCGCTCATAGATTTCGTCGCTATGTAGGCTGCGGATTCGTCCATCCTCTTGTAGAGGACCAAAAATTCTTCAGTGGATTCTTCTCTCGAACGCGCCCGTCCTTTTTCATTAACGGCCAAAAATACTTACTTGCTAGCCGGTTCGTTGTTCGAATGTCGGGGCACCTTCTGGACTATACAGCCTCCCGCAACTCCTTCGTTTTAGGACCACATTCTATCTTCATCGGATGCTAGAGAAATCTGCATTTTTCAATGTTGAGAACTAGGCTGTTGTCAAGGAGGCATTCAAAAGTGCACTCTAAATGTGGCAAATGTTCGACCTCAGTGAAAAAAGCAACTGGAAGATCATCCAAGCATACGAAATCCAAGCTTCGTAGTACGGTCATCCGTGTGAACCCGAAGAGTCCGAAAAGTGTGCAAATTGCTGTCTATTCAATATCTTCGGGAACTACAAGGATTTACTGATAAGCAAAGCCTTACATGAGAGAAATGAAGTATCGATCCGGAATCGTCTGGGCATTCAAGCGTCTGTAGTCTCCAAAAAGTCGCCTTTCGCCATTAAGCCTGGTGACCAGATGGAGTGCAGATGGCCAACTGCTGTTGGAAAACCTACATATACTCTGCAAAAGTAAATTTTGTAACTCGCGCAACAGCAGACTTCTGAGGTGGCAAAAGATGCACCTTCGAGATGATTACATTCTTTAGTAATATTGCAGTATTTTTGAAGGAGTGCGCTAATACGTAGATTGGCCGTATCCTTAAAAATAATGGAAAGGGCGTTGTTGTTCGAATAGGTTGAAATGTTTCCTGGAGACCGAATGCGCACCGCAGCGTGCGACTATCCAGCCAACCATTTCTTGAGGTGGATGTCGAACATGTTTTAATACGTCCTCTCAAATACATGGCATTCACCGCTGATGTCAGCAATCACGGGGGATGCATACAGCTCGTGTGTTTTATCGGCTTTCACTGCTAACTCCTCCAGGGAGCTACCATCAGCACACACTAGTACGGCCTGCTGGTCCTCCGGCAGTCGCCACAAAGACTTTAGAAGATCCGTGTCAACCTTACCCCCACCCAGCTGCTCCATTTCTCACGGCTGGCTGGTGGGTACGCTGGTCAAGCGTCAAATCCCTCAGGGAGTAATTCAGCTTTCCTGTTTCACTTACCACCAGGCGCTTGATAAGCTGCTCTTTGAGGGCATGGTTGACTCTTCATCTAGGTCGACGAGCAGTGGTTGTATCTGGTGGCGTCCGTAGTGGTCTTTATTTGGCAGAATCAGCCCTTCAGACTCCACCGCCAGCACGGTGACACCATTACTGCAAGGACAGTTATGGACGCAGGAGGTCCCGAGGTATCCCTTCTACCTTGAGACATTTCTTAATAAAATATTATATATTTATATTATACTTCAGGTATCGCTCCTCCACTCCGGTATGATCAGAAAAAATTAGACGGACATTTTTTGGAGGTAGCATGATTTAAACAATCATTGTGAGTTGAGGCTTAGAACATATTCAAAATCTCTCTCAAAGAGGTGACAAAAAGGAATAGAAATTTGTGAATTCGCAACCTGTAAATTTTGAAATTATATTGCTACCGAAACTTCAACAACGTTTCAGATAGAGATTTACCTCACGCCAAAGACCTTTGCCTATCGGATTATGATTGATTTCTGGAATATGCGTACGCTTCTCGACAATAGTAGCGAGGGTCCTCCGAATGCTTCTCCAACTCGAGCGTAAATTCCAACGATATAAGCTGAATATCTTGGGTCTAAATAAGATAGTGGGTCCCTGGGGAGTACTCCTCTCCCCATTGCCACACTAATGGCAATGTGCTTTTGTACTCTGGAACGCGAATCGGATTGTTTCTGACAGCTACCCCAAGGCCCACTCTCATTTCTGACAGTAAGATTCCGGTCCAATTTAAGGAACATCTACAGTGCCATGCACTACCCAACAAGTTATCACACAGTTTAGGGAAGGCTTCCTAAAAGTTACATTCTGATCGTGATTGCTGTTCTGAATGCTAAGATGGGATCTGACGACACCTTGCTCTGAAATGTGATGGGCAAGCATGGTATTGGCGGCCTCAACGATAATGGTGGGAGGTTCGTGGATTTCTGCAGCTTCCACCGCCTCATCATTGGTGGCACATTGTTCGAGCGAAAAGAATGCCATAGGACCAGTTGGGTTTCAACTAACCGATACCGTATGAGCAATCAGATTGACCACTTCGCGACCAGCAGTAGATTTAGGAATTGTCTCTTGGATGTGCATAATAAGTGAGGCACCGACGTCGGCATCGAAAGGGATCACCATCTAATGGTCGCTTAGATGTTGCTTCTGCCCCTTCTCGCAGGGTTGGAGAAGCGCCATCCCCCAGTTCAATATCGATCGTTTATATGATGCACCTGACAACAGTGGGAAACTATCTTGCCGATCGAACAGCAGATATACTGAGTAACCCGCCTGAGCATTGGGCTGCCATCAAAAATGCTCCTTTCTCGGGTTCTGGACATATCACGAAAGGGCGTCATAAGATCTACCTGACTGCAGAATCATGCAAGCGGATCGATTAAGGCAAAAGGTTGAAGGCTCTGTTGACTGCTCCGAATGATGGCGGGCGTGATACGCTCGAACTCCGATACCGAACGAAATCCCCAGAAGTTCAATGTAGCGTACGCCGTGACAAAAGGGAACTTATTATTGCGCTGGACGGGTACGCGGAAGATATCATAAAATGCTATGATTTCAGACTTGCATACCGCATTACAAAAGAGTTTGTTTGTGGTCCCAAATTTTCCGATAATCTTGCAAAGGACGCTAACGGTCGACTTCTCATCCACGATGACGACTAACTGAGGAGGTGGAAAGAACACTTCACAGCGCTTCTTAACCATACTACATCCAGTGAGGTTCCTCCTCTCGTGAATAAAATGGCTAATCATTATTATTCCCCCAAGCAGAAGGGAGATCATTTCGGCCATCAATGCACTCACACTTAATAAAATCTCAGGGCTTGCCAGTCTCCCCGCAGAGTTCTTCTTCTTTTACTAATCCGTAATTCCTGGAAATCTGAGATCTTTCCCAAAGAGTGGGAGAAGGAGATTATTGATGAGGTTTTTAGATACTACCGGCCATGACAAACTCATGGAACGTATCAAAGAACACCTGAAAAGCTTGATCGACAGGGGACGGACCGGTTTACACTTCGGATTCCCCTGCAATGACCACATCAAAACCCGCTCCGTTTCACCTGTGTAACTGGAATTCTCCGCGCACGATGAACACTCCGAACTATATATGATTCACGTTGTCTTATAGGGAGGAGGTGGAGGAGTTCAGTGGAAGATATACAGGGTGCGGCAGCATAACTTCCTTTTTTCAAAACTCAATAAAAACTATTGTATGCATCGGAGCATATTTATTTATTTTTTATAATGTAGGTACATGTCTAAAGTTTTTATATATTTTTATTTTATTTGAAGATCAAATCTGTTAGGTGACGTCCCCCATTCTCCATACATTGCGTAAACCGATTTCTGGCGTTTGTCATGACTCTTGTTAGCATAACAGGTGTTATGTTGGCAATTTCTTCTTTAATGTTGGCCTTCAAATCTTGTAGGCTTCTCGGATGGTTCACATAAACAGGGGATTTCAAAAAACCCCATAGAAAAAAATCACAAGGGGGCAGATCGGGAGAGCGTGCCGGCCATTCCAAATCGCCTCTAATTGAGATAAGGCGCTCTGGGAAGTGTTCCCTCAAAACAGCCATCGATGCTCTTGAAGTGTGTGCTGTTGCACCGTCTTGTTGGAACCAAGTGTCCCCCAAATCCAAATTTTCCAGCCGTGGGAAAAAAAAATTCTGTAGCATGTTTACATACGAGTCCGAATTCACTGTCACTGTAACCGCATTTTCCTCAAATGCTGCTTCAATGTCCTCAGGTGATCTAACAGGCCGAGGGACTCCAGTTCTTCCTTTTGTCGCACTTGCAGTTTGTCTGAATATAGTGACCCATGTAGCAATTGATTTGCGGTCTGGGACGGTAGCCAACGGGGTTAAATTAAAGCGATTCCGAAATGCACGCTGTGTTGCAATAACCGAACATCCGCTTGAAAAGTAAACCTTCACGGCAAAGGCACGCTCCTCACTATTCCAACGCATGATGGCGACTGAACCGTGTCGGGACAAAACTTTACAATATCCCCTCTTGAACGAGACCACTAGCGCTCCGCTATGACATCAACTAACTGAGTGGCGCGCATTTTAAAAAAGGAAGTTATGCTGCCGCTCCCTGTATTTCTCCAAACATGAAACATGCTGATGACATTCACTTGGCTCTGATGTTATACAAAAACTGCACATGGAGAGTGGCCGCTTCGTTAATATCCATTTCCGCCGTTTCAGCGGTGTACTCTTCGTCAACAATTTCAAACGAAGAGCCATGTTGGCGCGCGGGCTAGGTCCCAGGGAATATGTTGAATAGGAAGCGGAGGTTGCAATTGGTGGGTAACACTTTAAGAAAGGGTTATCTATCCACTATCTTAGAGAAGCTAGCGAATTGTCCCAGAAACACATAGCGCAGAACACTAAAGCAAGAACGTAGATTTCTCGGGAAATTTCGACGAACCGAGAACGTATTGCGTATTCGTAATAGTCGCGCTATTTCCCATTTAAAGGATATTGCAATCATATATTTGAAGTCTGCCACTTTTCTGACAATCTGACAATGAGTGAATTAAATTTTATTGCTTGCTTCCTCTGATCATGTAGTCCGTCTAATTAACAAAATTGGTTCCCGGAGGAAGCAGCCTTACAGGACACTACAATACTCAGGTTTTAAGTGGAGTATGCTCAGAAAATGTTCAACATATAGTCAACGCCTCAGCTGAGTAACACTAATCTTTAGAAAAATTAAATATTTAGATCTGACATCCAATGGTCAAGGAATTGCGTCTTCTTGGCAGCTTCGCTATCAATCGAATGCGGATCCTTTTTTTAAGTAATTTTGGGCCCCTTTTCTGCTATAATAAAACTTATTAAAAGTTCATAAGGAAGAACTTTCATAACATATTACCTATGCTAACCAATCATCAACGAAACCAATTGAAATCTATGAAGAGGCAATCTCAGCGAGAAGCTTAAGTACCCTCTTTTCAAACTGAGAGGGCTAATTATTGATACTCGTTCATATAAGATTGCCACCACGTGCCTCAGATTTAGGCATTCATATCGCAAATAACTCCCAAACAACCATCCCGAATTCAATCCCCGCTCGAATACAATTCCTTTCACCCTCACCAGCTGTTTCCCAGTGACAACCGATTGTACATACGATTTCCAATTGACAACAAAATTTCAATAAATTCGAGTCCCTTCGACAGCAAGGATCCACTTATTGCTCACCCTCACGCTATTTATTCTGCCAGTCAATTACTCATGGAAACCGAGAAATGAAATTCCCCGAGCAGTAAAAAACGCGATTGTCAATTCAATTAACATTCGTACAATCCTAACAAATTGAATGTCAAGGAAATGCCTGTCGTTTCATATTGGACGCTCAAAGATACACACAAGTATGTTTGTACTAGTGCCCACATATCCTCCCCTAGCACTTGATTCACAATCAATTTCTCAATAGATGACGAAAGTAAAAGCATAAGACCTTTGCCAGGATATTTCGAGTCGAGATCCTTTAAATCAAGTTACAAATTTGCAGCACGTTCAAGAGCTTTAACTTTTGCCCACACCTCCCTCATCGGCAGCTTGGAATTCGTATGAGACAAAAATATGCAGGATTACAGGAGTCCATCGCTCCTGTGGAAAAAAGGACCCACCTCCAATGGCTCCGTAGCTCCGTTTGTATACGGATTCCTGCCGTATTATTGTCATGATAGACTTCTGATTCCACTTTCACTTTACTTATGGGAAAGTATGTGCATGTCCCAGGTCCGGGTTCAGGCCACAATGGAAGCACAGGCGGAGGCGAAAGAATCCCCTAAAGTAAAGAGAAGACGAGCTTACAGCGAATAATATCATGACAAGTTATCACCCCAATCGACATTGATTCAAATGCGATCGGAATGTTAACGTATTTCGATTATTTTTGGAGAGGCATTATCTGCAGGCTGATGGCATTGTGTTATATATAGAGAAGAGCTACCATTCCTGTTCGGGACTCGGAAGAGATTATGGAAATATTTCCAGGAATTTTATCCGGAAAGGTTTTTGTCCTAAAAGCAGGAGATTTGTTTTCTGAATAATGTGTGTCAATGAGATTCACCTGACCGTATGAGAAGGTTTTTTAGCTTAGTGGCAGGAGACGGGTGAACTTACCCCCCTACTCATCCCATAATAGAAAGGAAATAATATGGACGTGGGTCTAATATGATGAAACATTCAATTTTCGGAAGTTTGGCTACTTCGAATTTGTGCATCAAAACACATCACCGAATACAGAAAGATTCAAGGGGCTAAACTTGCTACTTTCTCCTTCTTCTGGGGCAATATTTAACTGGATTATCTCCATTTATGGTCCTCCCCCCCGGCAACGTAGTTGCCGGCGGACTCCGCTTTCATCATCATCATCATCAACGGTGCAACAACCGGTATCTGGTCTACATCTGCCTTAATAAGGAACTCTAATCATCCCGGTTTTACGTCGAGGTTCACCAATTCGATATACCTAAAAGCCTACGCCATCACTCCATCTCAGGCAGGGTATGCCTCATCTTAATTTTCTACCATAGATATTGCCCTTATAGACTTTCCGGGTTGGATCATCCTCATCCATACGGATTAATTGACCCGCCCACCGTAACCTAATGAGCCGGATTTTATCCACAACCGGACGGTCATGGTATCGCTCATAGATTTCTTCGTTATGTAGGCTACAGAATCGTCCATCCTCATGTACGGGGCCAAAAATTCTTCGTAGGATTCTTCTCTCGAACGCGACCAAGACTTCGCTATGTTTCTTGCTAAGAACCCAAGTTTCCGAGGAATACTTGAGGACTGGCAAGATCATTGTCTTTTACAATAAGAGCTTTGTTCCTATGGTGAGACGTTTCGAGCGTTTGTGTAAGCTGAAATAGGCTCTGTTGGCAGCCAACAACCGTGCGCGAATTTCGGTTGTGATTTTCGACCCTAGATAGGAGAAATTATCAACGGTCTCAAAGTTGTATTCTCCTATTTTTATTCTTCCCGTTTAACCAGTGCGGTTTGATGTTGTTGGTTGGTTGGTTTTCGGTGCTGAAATTGCCACAATGTACTTCGTCTTGCCTTCATTGATGTGCAGCCCAAGATCTCGAGCCGCCAGCTCGATCTGAATGAAGGCAGTTTGTACGTCTCGGGCCGTTCTTCCCATGATGTCAATATAGTCAGCATAAGCCAGTAGTTGGATGGACTTAAAGAGGCTATCCGGCCTAGTAAGGTGGATGGTACTCAGCAACGTTATACCTCTATAATTGTTGCACTGGGTGATATCTCCCTTTTTATATATGAGACAGATAACGCCTCTTTGCCAGTTGTCAGGCATTGATTCGCTGTCTCACACCATGAACGGTGTAATTGGTCGCCTCCATATTTAACCAATTCGGCTATAATTCCAACGGTTCCTGGTGACTTATGATTTTTAAGCCGATGAATTGCACGGACTGTTTCTTCTATACGTTGTGGTGGAGGTTTTTGTCCGTCGTCTTCAGTTGGCGGACCTCCAACTCACCGATATTTTGGTTGTTGAGCAGTTCCTCGAAGAACTCAACCCATCACTCCAATATGCCCATTCTTTCGGAAATCAGATTTCCCACTTTGTCTCGGCAGGATAAACATCGAGTTGTGTAAGGTTTCATCCCTCTGACTTGTTAGTAAAACTTCCACGCCTGGTGCGGTTGCTCCCTGTACTTTTCGAGTTCACCGACCTGTTTGGTTCTCCTAGGCTTTCTTTTCCGTCTGTCAAGTCGCTTCTCCGCTCGCTGAAGTTCGTGATAAGCCTCCGTGCGTGCCCGCATCCTTCGAGAATGCAACATTAGTTGGTATGCAGCATTCTTCCGTTCCGTTGCTAGCTTATATTCATTGTCAAACCAGCCGTTCCGACTCTTTTTACGGCTGAGGCCAAGTATGTTTGTGGCCGTATTTATAATAAGGTTCTTCAGATAATTTGATAAAATGATCCTCGATTGTTGATGCTTCATCTCCAGGATCTCTGTTGGCTGCAGTTATTGCGGCATCCGTTTCGCCCCTATAAGTGTTATGGAGGGCTGTGCTGTGGATGGCTACAGTATTAACTCTGACCTGATTGTTAGAGAGAAATTCTGGGTAGCGTTGTTATCCGAGCCCGGAACACCATGCTAACGATATAGTGATCCGAGTCTATATTGGCTCCCCTTATACATTCTAACATTCATCAAGGCTGAGAGGTGGCGGCGTTCTATCAACACGTGGTAAATTTGTTTAAAAGTGGTCCCGTCTTGAGGGGCCCATGTATGGTGGTGGACCACTTACCGTGCAAATCAGGTACTTCCAACAACCATTCCGTGTGACACTGCTAACTGAATAATCTTCAGTTCGTTATCATTTGTATTTTGATGTAAGCTGTGGGAGCCAACGTATCGCCTGAATACGGGCTCCGTCCCTACTTGGCTGTTAAAATCCCCAAGTATGATTTTGATATCATATCTGGGACAGGCTTCGAAAGTTCGTTCTACTGCCTCGTAGAAGGTATCCTTCTCCGACTCTGCAGTCTCCCATGTAGAGCTGTGAACGCTTATGAGGTTTATAATTGTAAATTTGCCTCGCTAGGGCAGAATGCATAGCCATTGGCTTATGTTTTCAAAGACGATAACAGCAGGTTTCATTTTTTGGCTGACTGAGAAACCTACTCCCACCACATGACTTACTGGATGGCCACTACAATATATGGTGTAGTGGTTCTTCTCCAGGAAACCGATCCATGTCCAACACATCTCCTGTAACAATGTTAGAATAGGGTATCGGCTTGCTGCTTGGCAGCTCCTTCTCTGTAAAGGAGAGCACGTTCCATGAGAAAATGAGCAAATCATTATTCCGTTTTCGTTGCCGCGTTCATCATTGTGTTATCAGTCCAGTCCGAGGCTTTTTTTATGGCTTCCTCATGAGTTGTTTTCCATGTAGGGTTGTTAGCCGTAACCAATCCCCAACCTGGGGGACCAGTTGGAACAATTTGTCCCATTTTTAGACGCTGGAGACTCACCTTCATCCTTCCCTGTCTGCAGTTTTTCATTAAGAAAGAACTCCCAACGGTCACCACGTGGAGGTAGAGATAGAGTTTGGTAGGAGGGCTGTTGGTGTCGATTCAACAGTCTTTTCCTAGGTTTTATGCTTCATCGTATATACCAATCCACATTTCGCCCTGGGACCTATACTATCCTTTGACCAACCCCCATTCAGCATTATTCCTGGCACAAAAAACGATAGCTAAGAAAGAAATCGGAGAAGTGTAGATTTGAGTATCGGAATTTGGAAGACCTGGAGGCCAGCTCAAAACTTTAGACTTACATGTTCGAAGTTGTTATCCATATTCGCAAACGTGAGTACGTCTTTTCCCGCAACATTACTAATATGGCCCGATAAATTCTAATGAAACCCTAAGATCAAATCAAATCATGAAGATGAGATGTGTATCACCTTTAAAAAACAGACAGACAAACAGTTGGACAGACAAATAGACAGACAGGTCAAACAAATTTTCAGTGAATACCTACCAGAATGGCGTAGCTTCACGGCTCATTAAAATGTTTATTATTGGGAAGGGGAGACATTCACGCGCGCCCTTCCATCTTAATGTCAAGTATAGACTTGACATTCATACAAGTGAGCTATACCGTCTTTAGGACCAGCACCCAGTTGAAAAGAAACGCTACTCCACGCCGAATTCAATGAGCTCTCCTCCGCGATTCACGGTACCAACAACGCAAACACCAAAATCCCATAAGGGGTCAAAAGCTAACAACCGAACTGAAAGGGACTTTCCACAAAGAGAGAGAGCTACCGCAGTGCTCATGCTACCAAATCAAGCTTCTGGTCAGGCATCAATCGGAGTAGGTACTCTTCAAAGACTTCCCTGGAATTGGTCATGACATTTTTCGACCAATGGGAACCCCTTTGTGGCCAAATGCACAGCGTTTCCCAACTTTACACCGAACTCTCCTCTGGTCACGTAGAACTCACTCAGTAAACAAGATTATTGTCCAATCCACTACTTCACTACCTTTAAGTACCAAGCAGCCATAGTCTTGATTATCTAATGACTCAATCAAACATCTCTGTTGACGTAGAGAATCCACTCTTCATCGTTCATCTCAATATAACTAAGGAACAGTCCTTTTTTGCAAAAGAAGAACTGGAAAAAAATGCAAAAACCCCTTTACCTATTATTTTTCGACCAGCCCTTGCGACATCTACTTCGCCCATACTGGCCGATGACCTGACAGGTGCCACCGATTAGGACACTAACGGGTAGAGGGTACAAAACATCTAAATGACTGTCGGATTGACTGGGCTGCCTGTGGTGAATGCCATATGGCGCTGATACATTTTTAGGACATATGATGCCAGCAAGTCCCTTCCAAAGAAAGGATAGGGGTGTGTACTACCTGCCTCATCACCCAGTCTTAAAAAAGGAAGTGCCACGAAAGTGATTGATGATTCAATGAAGGATTCATCCAGAATTAGTTTGAATGACCGACTTCATACGATTATCACGAGATGGAGGATGGACAGGTATGCATTTTCATCGGATGTCTAAAACGTGTCCCACATTATTAACATGCAACCAGGTCATTGGGATTTTCAGTGGGTACTGTATAGACCAACAAAGATTACGCCAGTTCAGGAGTTTATCCTCACGACAGTTACATTTGGTAAAACTCCTGCCACAGTCCTCTCTGTTAAGACATTGTAACTGCTGACAATAAATGACAGGAATAGGTTCCCTATTACAGCGGAGAAGTTAAAGAAAGTTTTTTGGTTGATAATTTATTAAACGGAGCTGCGAAAACGTCTGAAGCAGCCATGCTTATCAAATAAATGAATGCAGGCGGGTTTAATCTGAGAAAGTAACCTGCGCATGACTCAGAATTGCTACAAATCGAAGGAATTTGGACTGCATGAGATAATGAGATACTGAACCATTGCCAAACTACGATTACTGTGGAAGCCACTGATGAATAACCTCAGATTCTTGTCTTCACGTCCTGCCCGGCAGATGCTCTCAATGTACTCCTGCATCTCCTCCCCCTTGACCTCCACATCAAATATGTTGCAGCGTGCAGTGCCGTCAGACTACGTGAGTCCGGATGCTGGACAGCGAAGTCCTACGGCCACAGCAACATTCTAGATGAAATACCTCGAGAAATTTGGGCATCCCCCACGGACTATGTCACACGCAAGCTGAACTTCACGAGAAACTTTGCTGTGGACCTTCCAACCAGGGCAAAGTGGTCAGTCGGTAAGATATAGTCCTGCTGAAAGCCTAACCGAGCGGAAAATATAACTGAGATTTATGATTCATTATAATTTCTTGTACCAATCACGATAGAAATGAAAACCCTCATGCAGACGATTTAGCAATCAAAAGTTGCCTGGGACGACTCTCCGCCGGAAGATATTTTGACGCACTGGCGCGGTATGAGATCGGGGCTCCAGAGCTGGAATCTGTTTCGATGCCGTTTCATGGTTTTTGTGATGCCTCGCAAGCAGCCTATGCGGCGGTCACCTATATCAAAGTAGAAGATAGTTATGATAAAATGTCTATATCCTTGCTACGTACGAAGGCTCGTGTGAAACCATTGAAAAGGAAGTTTGCCCTTCCAAGGTTAGAGTTGATAAAAAGGGTAATTTCTACAAACAGTGGATTGCTGGTGCAATTCAACGACAGCTTTGGATTGAATTTAAAAGAATCCGGAAAAGCTGGATAGTGATGTCAAAAAAGGAAGTGACCCAGTTACAAGCTCTCAACTTCCTTCCAGAGGTATAAATTCTCGCCGTTCGGTGAATCAAAGGAAAGGAGATCACTCAGGTGGTTGTCAGTTTCATTACTGTCAATGCCGACTTTGATTTGTTGTAACGATTCTCAAGTTTGTCGATGCTGATTAGGGTTGTAGCTTAAGCTCTTCGGTTCAATACCCAACTGAGAACTCGAATTTCTCCCAAAGAATATAAACAGAGTTGACTTCGGGTTATCTGATTGGTACTAAAGAACTCGAAGATATCATACCGTAGAATTTCAATTCCACACAAAAGAGGGTACGAAACTTGCATCCGTTCATCCGCGAACAAAGATTGCTAAGATTCGGAGGTAGACTGTGAAATGCTGTCGCCATGAATGGCCACAAGCACCAAATCGGGCAAAACAACTGCCGAATTATTCGAGAATGCGGTATTCGATGCTGAACGATCAAAAGATGATTCGAAGCGAACTCCACCATTGTTTGATAAGTGTTAGTATGCGAACCTGCGAACTCAACAACTGATGAGGGATATTTGTGTGCTTTGCATGATCCCAAACCCACCGTTTTCAGATCGCAGAGTAGGCTAAGGAGGTTCATTCAGGACACAGATATCCAAGGGCCGGTCTCCTCTCCTAAAGGGATATGTTTGTCTTTTCATATACATGATGTCCGAAGCTTGCCTGAACTGCAGACCTGTGATTCCAATCTTGCACAATCCTGACGAATTCGAAACCTTGATGCGAGGCCATTTTCTGGTGCAACGATCATTAATGGCTGTTGCAGGGGTTGATAAGACTCATCAGAGTCTGTTCGAGCGATAGCAGCAATTGAAAGTGAAACATCAGATGTTTTGGGGGAGGTGGACTCGAGAATATCTACATCATTTACAGGCCAGAACAAAGCGGATTGTTGAGGCTCCTAATGCAAAAATCGGAGAGCTTCTACGAGAATGCGATACCTTGCCGACAAAGTAGTCATTGGCAAGAATCCTGAAGATCCATCCAGGAGATGACAAGAGAGCTCGAACCATCATTGTCCGTTAGTATGGTTGCCAGAAGCAATGGGTTGGCTTTATTAATCTTTGTCTTTTGCTGATCGAGCTTGCAAGTGATCCGGGAATCATCCTGGCGTCAAAGGAAACGGATGCTGAAGCAGCAAAGGCGATTGCTGGTGCCATCATGTACATCACACCAAGCTATCGAGGTACCGAGATTGCAATCTGATGCTGGTACAAATGGTCCAACAAGGTATAGGTGGCTCCATAGATTAAGCTGCATAATTCGGCAAGTCCTCACACCACCTTCTCGCGGTGGGGGTGGACGGGGGAGTGTGTAGGGACGGGCTGGGACCTGGCGGGGGAATGAGAGATCGTCCTCGCCGCACTGGAGAAGATGCCAACAGTACCCCAAGCCAAGGTGGACTGCATACGATTAGGGCTGCCAAGCTAATATGGAGATTGGTCTTTAGTATGCGAGCTCTGAATATCTTGAGCACCTTTACTTTCAAATAAGACCCTTACCCTCATGCTGGGCACATTCTTCCCAGACTGCTTGTGGAACAAGGCCTGGATTCAAATAAGAAACGCAAAAAACAGACGTTAAAAGAAGAGGTGGTGATACCAGGCGCATCATCGGAGCACGAGCTGCTGGTATCCAGCCAGGAGACAGTAGCCATCGAGGAGAATACAATCGATGCCATCCGTATCGTTGCTGTGTTGAAACCAACCACAGGGACCTTCCAGAGCGAGTTGGCCGACAGACTACTGGTTTCCAGCTTGTAATCCACTACTGTCGACCTGTGTGTAGCGAGTACCAGCTATAGTACTCCTAACCAGAAACCGTCAGCGTCAGAGGCCCCCTCAAAAGGAACGGCTGACAAAAATGTTAATCATCGGCAACCGGCTGAGAGGCGGAAGTCTACTTGAGTCCTACTCAAGAGTCAGAACCAGAAGACCGTACACATTCTGAGCAAGATTGCGAATAATAAAGAGGCTGGTTGTATCGACGAGCGGGATGAAAAGGACTTCGTTAAATTCCAGCCGAAAAATATAATAACAAATGCCTGAGAGATGAGCAGAAGGGTAAGTCCACTGCTTTCAAACGCAATCGATTTCAAGACGAGGTCGAACAAAAACACAAGGGCTTGGCCACTAAGCAACCTCTGGAAACAAGTAAGCAGCAACAGTCGACCAAAGAACTCCGAACTGCGAAAGCCTTCAGCGACGTGCCTCGGAGTCACTGACATGTGACACTGACGGATGGCAATTCCGCTGGCGGCAAACTAGCGTCACAGGTGTGGAGCAGGCTGTCCAAGATGGCGAACACACGGGATTCGTCCCCTACTTCGAGTACTCTCAGGTGGTCTGTGGATTCCAAGCTCAAAATCATCCCCAACGAGATCCCCAGGAGACTGATCTAGTTGCCAAAGATCCGCATGAAGGAGGCCATTCTTGTCCAATCCATGCGACTGCAAAATCACAGGATTCTGCTCCATATAATCGGAGAGCGAAAAAGGCAGACTACTAAGTATTGTTCGGAATGGGGAGCGCAAAGCTGAAAGTATTCCGCTCTATGAAATCGGACGTCGACCCGGATCCAGTCTACGCCGGCAACAAGCTGTTGGAGGAAATGCAGCAGGGGCGATCAGAGTTTCAGCGGCCAAGTCGTGGTCAAACTGGAACAATTGGGAATGGAAAACGTATATATTTTCTTATCTTACATGACTCACGACAGATCAACTCCGCAAGAAGAACTCCAACATTTAACGTCCACAATAGCAGCAAAGAACGCGAGCCTGTTGATAGGCTGCGATGCCCATGCAAGACATATGCTTTGGGGCAGCTCGGAAATCAACGAAAGCGGTGAGTCATTCTTTGATTTTACCATTAGCACCAATCTATCTGTGTGTAACAGGGGCAGCTTACTCGCCTTCCAATTTCCGAGCTCGGAGAACTGTGAGGGTTGGGAAATGTACTTGACATAACCTTACTAACCAATAATGGGATTCTTCTCTCAGATCACAGTTGGATACTTTTCCTTTCGGAGACCCCAAGAGGTTTGACTGGGGATGTTTGGTCAATTTATCATCAACAAACTCTGGGATGCTCAAACTGGCAAGCTTGGCATGACAGATAGACAGAGTGAAAAGTTGAGGCTCTGGAAAAAGCATTCGAAACCCTCTTTGAAGTCTCGTACCCTAATAAATACAGCTAGAAAACATTGCTACCGTTGTGGAATGAAGACCTGTCCATCCTCAGGAAGCTGACCAGCGAGATCTTCAACATCAATTGCAGCCAAACATTGGCAGTCATAAAAGGACAACCTAAAGAAGTGCAAGTCGGCCATCCAGACTACCAAGAGGCGATCCTAGTTGGAATATTGTCAGAAAACAACAACGAATCTGCGATACTCAACAAGATTCTGTCCAAGGAACAGGCTACTGGGCGGAATCTTCTGGTGAAACCCTGGAGCTGCTGTGCCAGACGCATTTCCCCGCCAACAAGGAGCACTGTGAATCAGAGCCTTGTTTGGAGGGCATGCTACCCTAGTTGTGCGAGTCTATCAAATCGGTAATTACCGAGGAGAAAATCGGCTAGGCTAAAAACATATATAGTAAATCTTCAAACCCAGATGGCATAATAGCAATCATACAACAGAAGCACCAAGAAAGGATTGTGCCGTGGTTTGTCGAGATTTACCGAATCTGTACATCTTTGGGATAGTTATCACAGTCTTGAAAACGCGCACGATCGGTTTGCATACCGAAAGCAGCCAGGCGCAGCCATGAGTCCGCGACCAATCAGCCATCTTTCGTGTTAAAGACCCTAGAGCGCGTTCTGGACATCCACTTAAAAACGATTATGAAGAGAACACTTTTCTGTAAGTTTCAGCACGCCTACCTTAAAGGAAAATCCACAGAAACCAAGACCAAGCCATCAAGCTAGCCTTGACCAGTATTGGAGTGGAGGGGTATCTTACAGAGTGGATAATATACATGCCAAGAACAAGGATAATCCAGTCGGATCTGCGAGGTAGCCACTTAACCAGAGCTGTGAGCAAAGGCACGTTCCAGGGTGGCACCATCTCTCCGATGCTCTAATTAATAGTGATAAACGAAATTTTACGGATATTGGTGATATTGGTATCAGGGATGTTTTCCTCCATTATTAGTGACATCATGGAAGGAGCGTTAAGAAAAGTGTGCTTGTGGGCCGTAAGATACAGACGCGGCATTAATCCAACCAAAACGGAACTGGTACTACTGACCACCAAGACAAGGGTATCCGAATTCCACCTCCCGCGAATTAATGAGCGAGAACTCTTGTGCCAGACGCGTGCAAGTGTATACATTCTATGGCCCCAGACGCCGCATACCCTTTAGTTCGCATTGCGAAAGCTGCGGAGAAGAGGGGAACCCTTGGGCATTTCCTTTGCGATTGCCCAAATTTAGCTGGAGCCAGGCAGGGTGGGAGAGCTGCTTTCATTCGTGAGTGCTACGGGCTGGCTCTGAACATCTGAGCCGGTAGGATTCTGCCTCCTTGCTCTTATGATAGTAATCATGGTCATAGGAGTTTGTGGCATCAAAGCGGCGCACCAAAGTGCTAATACCTACTTACCTCCCTGATCCGAGCTAATCCGAGATTGCAGGTAAACTTTACAGTTGTGGCTACGTTGAATACGTTGCCATAGCTTTGTTAAGCATCACCTTCAAGCTTATGTTTTACCATAAACAAACCACATCGACCTTGGGTCTCGTAATAACTCAAGGTACTCTGGTGTCTTTCCGAGAATAGACCATCTAGGAATGGAATTTATAACCAATCATTTCTAGGAAGCTCTTTTTACAGATGTTTGAGGCTCAAGATCAATTTTTTTCTAAAAAAAATCTTGGATATTATGGAATTGCATAAAGAAGTGATTTCAGGACAGTACATTAAATCCATGATTATTGACCAAAATATTGTATTTCAAGGTCTTCCCTGTTTGAAGGATACTTGCCTTTATTTTCACTTTAAGGACACAATTTGAGTCTTTTGATTTCATAAATGAATTAACAGCAAAAAACTTGAACAAGGTTTTCCTAGAAATTTCACTGGCAATTTCAGATCTTCTTTTGAAACTCCTTGGGCTTTCTGTTTTTCAGATTTTTGTAAATTGTTACAATAAATTCATCACATCGCCAACTCTGCTCTTGATTCCATATTTTCCCTTATCAATTCATCAAGCCAAATACTAGGATCCTGGCCCTCAAATGTCAGAAGCATTTGAAATTCCATTTTGATCCTGAAATGCTCTGCGGATTCTTTTGCTCGTACAGGCCGAGAGCAAGATTTGATGGACCGAATGATTAGCTATATGGCCCCGGAATGGTTCCTATGATTATTGCGAGCATTGTGACGTGATTATCGGTAAATAAGTTCGGCGGCCAGGAAGAGGGGGTGAGCCAGCAAATCAAAATTGCCAAGGGAGACCGAAGCAAAATGGAGCAGACGATGAAGATAAGAATGATAAAATGGGCGCAATATCTTGGGAGAACTGCACAGCATTATCAGATATCAAGAAGATGGTGTGAACTCCTAAGGACCAAGAGACGAGTCTCTTAATGGACTAGGCTGTGGGAAAATCGCTGCGTTTCCCTTCATCCTGTTCATGAATTTCCTATGAAGATGTTGTCGTCATCCAAGACATTATCGACGAGGGGATGCAAGGCATCCCGTTATGGATGTGGAGACCTTAATCAGCACTAAGAGCCGTTTTTAGCGTCGATAATAAATCCAATTTATGTCCCATTACTTTCGCAGAAAACACTTCACTTGTACTCTCCCGTAACACTTCACTTTATCCCTCAACCATCCATAATTCCCATTGTATCCTAATGGAAGCAGAACGTGCTGTGATTTAATTTTAATTTGAAGGAGAAAGAATTTCGGTGAGAAGTGAGAGCTTATCGCATTTGCGGAGTTATTTGCCATACATATTAATTACGGCGATGTTTTGATAAGGGATGGAAAATAAATTTTTTCGCCAGCTGGAAGTGATTGAGAAGGATTGAAGCGATGTGCTTAGTCCTTAATGTAATTTCACGTAAATTTCAAAGCCAGATTAGTACCGAGCATAAGGTCTGGATAACGAGTGCTTCTCCCTTAACGAAATTTCCCAGAGATTTATTCAAAGGCAAAGATAACATTTAGGCAGGTGGAGATTTTTCATATTTTCCTCAAGCTTGAATGAGATGTTTCAATGAGAAATAATTTTTCAAATATGTTTATACGAAACAATTATTAAATGCAAAGGAATCAAAATAAAAATCATTAGGAACAAAAAAGCTGGTAATCAGTTGTAACTAACCCACCCTTATAAACCTCCCACTAAATCAGGTATATCAATAATCACTGGGCAATTTTTGGAGCAGCATCCTGAATAACACTTTCAAAAGAACTATCTCTCGGTTCTCCCAAAACTGGGTTAGGTTGCGGCTATAAAAGAACCCTTTACAAGTACGGTAGTGCAATACCATAATAACTACCATATGTATACAGTTGTCACATAATTCTTAGTGGGAATAGCGCCTCAACACCACCTACGCGCCGTCGTTCGCGGTTACTTTTAATGCGCTTCATCTTCCCCCATGATTTCCCGAGATCCCTACACTCCTTCTCTACTGTTCTGCGTTCTGTTCCTTAGGGCGACCCATCCGTCTGCCATCTTAGGAGAGTGGATTCCACTGCATGGCGCAGCCATCAACTCAATTGCCGCCCTGCTTGTATGACCTATCCACTGCCACTACAGCCTTCCAATCACAGTGCGTACGAGTGCTTGACCCGTACGCCGACCAAGTTCTTCGTTAGTGACAATATCACGCCAACGTACTCGGATGATACGATTCAGACAGACATTAACGAATGCTTGGAACAATAGAGATCACTTTCCAAATGCTACTCCCATATAACAACATGAGATAACTGTATTTCCAGATTTTAGACAAAACAGCAAAAGTGGATATAACGCTGTTAATACGTCGGGTAACATCCAGTTCGGTGCCACCGCCGCGTCGGCAAAAATCACGCTTTCTTGATATTCAAATAGATCACCGCCTTCGATACCCTGCCCATTAATGCAGACAGGGAGAGTGCGATGACCCGTCAGACTAAGATCCTTGGCTTTGTTGGTGTTTATCTTTAGTCCAACTCTACTTGAGTCTCCTTGCAAATAAAGAGCCATTTGGTCAAGGTCCATTACCCAATGAAAAAGACAAACGCAGATGGCATTTTGATCTGTGTAGTGGAGGTATTTCAGAAAAGATGTCGTAGTCCATTGAACTCCTCCACGTCCTTCGGATAAAGCAACATGAAGAACTTCACCGATAGCAAGAAGAAATAATATAGGGGAGAAGATGCAACCCTGGCGCACTCCGCTTTGGACTTCAAAATCCTCTGAGATTTTACTTCGGAGCAACACCGGACAGGGGGTCAAGCAGTGCACTGCAGGATAGACTGATGCGGAACATAGCTCCCTGAGGCCAACCTATCTCTTTCTAGGGATGAGTTGTCTCTCCTCTGGGACGGTGTGTGCCTTTTCAGGGGCCAAGCCTCTCGTCTGCCAAGACCGTTAGTGAGTGGTGATAGCCACACCCTGTACAAGGTGACCCTAATATTAACAAAAGGCTACGGATTTAGACTGGGGAGTCGAAAAACACCTCCCCCAATCCAGGGTGTCAAGCGAACCGTGCCCCTTGGATAGTTTGCAGTCGGGGGTAATTGACTGTATTCGAACGGAGCCTCACTGATACCTGGTCGCCTCAGTGAGTAAGTTAAACCTTACCGTGCTACGGGGGGCTATGGCACGGCGGACCTCTTAACCCCCATACTCGTGGGAATCAAATGAGTACAAAAAAAGAAAAGAAAACAAGAACCAAAAAAGCGGGGCCCCGTACCGCACCAAAACTGGTTAATCAGGCGGAGGCACGTCTCCGAATTACTGAGAGCCAGGTGACTACACCCAAGAAGGGAGAAGTTGGGACGTCAAGCAGTGGATCCAAGGTAAGCATTGGTATACTGCGTGGACTACAGCCAACGAACACCACTGCTTAAAGAGCAGGGACCAGCAAAAGCACGTCTGAGATAAATATAACAGACGTCAGGACGGAGACAGGTCTCAGTGGCGCCGGGGTTAAATGGTACTTGCGCTATCTGAAGGAAGTCCTGAAATCAGAAGAGGCCCTTAAGAAGGCTCAGGACAGACCTAAGCCATCTCTACCGGAGCCGAGAAAGCGGGGAGCAGCAGAGATCAGCCCGCATGAAGGGAATGCTCCCAAAAAATCCAGACCTGAACCCACGGGAGGAGAAAACCCGGGCAGGTCAGGAGTGAAGGCAGGACCCAGGAAGCCCACCATTAGCTATGCTAGTGCGATCAAGGGCATTCGACTGGCCATACTGCCAAAAGGGTTTCCCGGGCAAATACTCACTCGGGAGGAACAGAAAATCATTGAGGAACTTGTCGTCAAGCAGATGATCAAGGGTTGGACGTCGAAATTGGTGTTCACCGGGATACGCTTTCGACCATGCCTTATACTGGTGGACTGCGCGACGGAAGGCACCGCAGAATGGGATAGAACCATAATTCCTAGATTGCGAGGCTGGGAAGGGGTAGAACTGTCAATATGTGCTGGGGATGATATACCAGGAACCCACATGGTGACAGTTTTTCTGCCAAAGGCCGCGGCAATAGAAACAGAAGACCTTATGAGACTCCTAATTGCTCAGAATGAAGATCTCCATACTCGACTATGGAGAGTCTTCAGAAGCAAGGTGGAGGGAAAGAGTAAACTCCTCACGATCACGATCCTCACGGGTAGAGGACCGATCCCTGGAGGCAATTAAACGTTGGAGTTGTCATATCAACTACCGATTTGGCAACATACCTGTGCATGTGCACAATGGCCAGCACTAGGATAGCCCAGATAAACCTCCACCATGCGAGAGCTGCACCTGCAGTGATTGCAAGGGCAAATTCTAAGCAGAACATAGGAATAGTGCTGGCTCAGGAGCCCTGGGTGTACCGGGAGCAGATTCGCGGTCTGCAAGGAGGAGACATGCAGGTAATTTGGGACTCCTCTTGTGAAAAACCAAGAGCTTGCATAATGCTCAAACGTAATTTAAAATACATATGTCTTTCCGAGTTCTTAACCAGGGACCTTGTGGCTATCCAAGTCTCATTGGAAGCCGGGAGGAGCACTCGAGAGGCAGTTACTTCCCAGGAGACGAGAGCCGGGCTCCACCGGAACAAGTCGCAAAGCTGACGGAGTATTGCGAGGAGAGGGGGTTACCACTTCTTCTCGGCTGCGATGCCAACGCCCACCACGAAGTGTGGGAAAGCAGCGACACTAATCGTAGAGGTGAGTACCTTCTCGAATTTATTCTTAGTAATAAGTTAGAAATATACAACGTAGGGAACACTCCAACATTTGTGACCAGCACCAGACAAGAGGTACTAGATATAACTCTAGGAAATACCCTAATGAACGGGATGGTCAGGAATTGGAGGGTGTCGGATGAACCCTCAATGTCTGATCACAGGATAATCAGATTCGCCATTGAGGGTAACTCCGAAATAAAAAGAATAATAAGGAATCCCCAGAGAACGGATTGGGAATCCTACACAACGCACCTGAGCAAGAACATTTCCCACCTTCAAGGGGGCGGTGACATCAGGAGCGAAGTGGAATTGGAAACGGTGGTGGAAAACCTCAACACAATCGTCATTGACACATATGAGGCCAGCTGTCCGGCCAAGACAGTCAAGTCATCAAGGGATGTACCATGGTGGAACAAGAACCTAGCCAGAATGAGAACGGAGGTACGAAAACTCTTTAACCGGGCAAAACAAACCGGGGACTGACGGAGGTATAAAAATGCACTGACTGCGTATAGCAACGCGATCAGGGAAGCGAAACGGAACAGCTTTAGGGAATTCTGTGAAGGGATTGAACAGATCACAGAAGCAACCAGGCTGTACAAGGCTGTAGCCAAAGACTCTGTCTGCTTGAAAAAGGAAGATGGGACATTCACCGAGAATGAGGAGGACAGGGTACACCTGCTTCTCAGAACTCATTTCCCGGGGTCCTACTTCTCGGCGGCAGGCGACAACAATCTGCCTGACACCCCAACAACGAATAAAAGGGGAAGGAAAGAGAGCTGGAAACTAGCAAAAGAGGTATGCTCAGAAGTTAGGCTAAGATGGGCAATGGGAACTTTTAAACCAATGAAATCTCCCGGAGTAGATGGCATTTTCCCAGCACTTATCCAGAGAGGCCTAGGAATTATCTTAGAGTCTCTTCTGAGGGTGGTAAGGGGGAGCATAGCACTGGGTTACATACCAAGGGCATGGAGACAGGCAAAAGTGGTCTTTATTCCGAAAGCGGGTAAAAAGGATCCTTTTCACCCTAAATCTTTCAGACCAATCTGCCTAACATCATTCGTACTCAAAACGGTGGAGAAGGTCATAGACAATTATATTAGAACTAACGTTCTAAAGCGTAATCCCCTACATCACTGCCAACACGCTTACCGGGCAGGACGGTCAACTGAAACTACTCTGTATCAGCTAACAGAGGTACTACGGGACGCCATCGAAACAAAAGAAATTGCACTGTACGCGTTTTTGGATATCGAAGGAGCATTCGACAACACATCGCACACAGAGATACAGGATGCCCTGAGCCGCAAAGGAGTGGGAAACACCCTGGCACTCTGGATGGGCAAAATGCTAGAAAGCAGACAAATAGAGGTACAAACAAGTACAAATTCTATTATCATGAACACCACTCAAGGCTGTCCACAGGGTGGAGTACTATCGCCGCTGATGTGGAGTATGGTAGTGGATGAACTCCTGGACGTGTTAACTAATACTGGAATACAAGTCCAGGGCTACGCGGACGACACTGTTCTAATCTGTAGGGACAAATATGAAGAAACCCTATGTGATAGAACCCAAACTGGATTAAGGGTTACTAGTGCCTGGTGCAGGAAGATGGGACTACGGATCAACCCAACCAAAACCACCATAGTACCATTCACTAGGAGGCGTAAGCTGGATCACCTGAAAGCCATAACATTACATGATATGGAGGTGAAACGAGAAACAGAGGTCAAATATTTGGGAATCACGCTAGACCAAAAATTACTCTGGAAGACACATGTCGGAAACACTTGTCGGAAAGCCACGAGGACTCTGATGACTTGCAGATCCATAGCAGGAAAAAAATGGGGTTGCAGCCCGAAGATACTACTTTGGATATATACTGCAATAGTAAGGCCAATGATTACCTATGGAGCGGTAATCTGGGCAGAAAGAACCCAACTCAGCACACAAGCCAGGGAATTACATAACCTCCAAAGGCTGGCTTGCGTGTGTATCAGTGGGTCAATGAGGACATGCCCAACGGCATCCCTGGAGGTCCTTCTGGGATTAACCCCTCTCCATCTGCACATACAGATGCAGGCAATATTCAGGATGGCCGGTAGTATGAGTGAGGCGGGGAGCTGCCTAAATCGAAGGAAGATTGATATCCTTTCTAGGCGGTATCCCGAATTACTGATACCGAGGGACAACATGACAACGAGGTTTCACTTCGATAAGAAGTTTGAAACATGTTGGAGTAACAAGGCAAACTGGGAGAGCGTGGCTGCGACATACGGCTTAAACCAGCAACTGATTACTTGGTACACTGACGGATCCCTCACAGCAGAGGGAGCGGGTGCCGATGTCATTGGTCCAAGGAAAATGTACTTTGAGCCAATGGGCAAGTACACTAGCATATTCCAGGCGGAAATCTACGCCATAGACAAATGTGCCTCCTTTAATCTGCAAAGGAACTACAGGGGGCAGAACATAGCTATTCTCACCGATAGCCAAGCAGCGATCAAGGCACTTAGGTCCAACCAGGTGAACTCTAAACTGGTATGGGAATGCCTTGAGAGACTGAAGAGACTCGGCTCGTCCAACAAGGTCTGGATACTTTGGGTTCCAGGCCATGCTGGGTTGGAAGGCAATGAGGCAGCGGATGAACTAGCCAAGAAGGGAGCAGGGATGCCTTTACACGGGCCAGAACCCTTCTGTGGAATCGGAAACGGTTTCATGGCTATGAATCTATGAAACGAAGAAAAACGGTTGAGGGAACTATATTGGGCGGGCCTACCAGGGATGGAGCAATCCAGGGTGCTTATCGGGGGATACGAACCCATGCGTACAGAGGATTGCTTAAACCTCACCAAAAAGAACCTCCGAATCATAGTGGGAATTCTCACTGGTCATTGCCGGCTGGACTATCACCTTGGGAAGCTAGGGATATCTACGGACACTGCCTGCAGGTTCTGTGAGGAGGAGGACGAAACCTCTATGCACGTTCTGGGACAGTGTCCGGCACTTGTGCAAAGTAGGTCGATACATCTGGGAGAACACTTAATACCAGATGCAAAGCTGAAACTGCTGGAAGTGGGGAACATACTCAAGTTCCTAACGGTTGAGATACTATGATCAACAGGTACGCTATAACCAGTAAAAGGGGCACAATAGTTCTTCAAGGACGCGGTGCGACTTTCCCTTAACAGAATAATAATAACACCGGACATTTTGCACCATCATATGTAGTTCTGGTAATAGCTGTTAGTTTTCTGGAATGCTCCCCCTGCGTCGACCACGCCAGATACACTCTCTGTTCACACTACCGAAAGCTTTCTCGAAATCGATGAAGAACAGGTACAGCGAAGGTCTAAACTCCGTGCACTGTTCCACAATGATCCGTAGGGTGTTGATGTGCTCAACGCAACAGGATCCGGAGCTGAAACCAGTCTGCTCTCTGTCCATTAAGCTTTCGAGATGTTATTTATTACTTTCCAGATTTATTTTATCGATAATCTTTGCAACAGCAGGAAGCACGAAATACCCCTCCAATTGTTAGGGTGACCTCCTTCGGAATCTTTACTATCATCCCCTTCTTCCAATCTCTGGGAAAGGTCTCAGATTCCCAAGATTTCCTCATTAGTGGAAAGAGGAGGAGCAGGTCTGCAGTAACTGTAGGAGCGACGGTAAATAAATCTGCGGGGAACTATCAAGTCCAGCAGCTTTACTCGGGTTGAGTACAATGATGCCCGAATTGACTTTTCTTCTGCTTGAAAAAACAATTCATATCCATATATTACGGCGAAAAGCTATTCCATCCAAGAGAGAAGGGAGCTCCCCATATGTGATACGGTTAGGAACCGTAGTGAATTGTTCTTTCCACCTCTATCATCGTGGATGATAAATGGACCGTTAATGCAAGCTATTTAATATTGTGGTATACATGTCTGAAATCATCTTCCGTTCCCTGACCAGCGCAATAACAAATTCCCTTTTGTCACGGCGCACACTACGTTGAACCTCTCGGAGTTTCGCTTAGTATCGGAGTTCGAGTTCGTCACGCCCACCATCAATCGAGGCGGTCAATAAAGTTTTCAACCCCTTCCATTCGTTGATCCGCTCCAAGATTCTGCAATCAGGTAGATCTTATGACGTCCCTTCGGGACATGATCGACAACCTGTGCAGCATTTTTTATGGCGGTCCAATCTACATCGAGATTCTCAAGCGAATTACTCAGTGCAACTGCCGTTCGATCAGCGAGATAGCTCTCCCACTGTCGAGCGACAGCTGGATCATAAAAGTAGTAGATGTTGAACTTGGACGTTCACAGCTCCCCAACCCTGCGAGAAGTGGTAGACACAACAGTCAAGCAAACGTAAACGACCATCAGTTGATGATCCCTTTCGAGGCCATTCAGGAGACAACTCCTAAATCTACTGCTGATGGCGAAGTGGTCAATCTGATTGCTCGTACACTGTCAGTCAGTTGAAACCCAACTATCCTTATGGCAGGTTCTGTGCTTGAACAATGTGCCACCAATGCCGAGTCAGGAGAAGTTGCAGAAATCCACCAATCCATTCCACCACTATCGTTACTTCCCCATCACATGTCCGAGCAAAGTGCTGTTATAGCCCACCGTGTCACCTTTAGGGAGCCTGCCTTGAACTACATGTAACCGCTCGTAGAAGACATCCTTCTCCACTATATAGGAAGTCTACTTTGATTCACAGCAGAATTGTGATAGTTCTAAGCCTAGACCGGAATCTTACAGATAAAAGTCTGGTTGAAAACCGGCTCCGAAGTCAAGAAATCACGCCTTGCGATAGCCGTCAGAAACAACCCGACACCGGAATCGCCTCTGCTACCACTTGGCTTTCCAGAGTACAAATGCCATTGTCATCAGTGGAACAATAAAGAAAGGAGTACTCTCTAGACTCCCACTCCGCTCGAGTTGGAGAAAGCGAACATTCTGAGGACCCTCACTACTGTCCTCGAGGAGCGTCCGCACATTCGAGAAACAAATCATAGTCCGTTTTCAAGGTCAATTCGACGCGTTGGTGTTGACGTTTCGATAGCAATAACGTTTCAAAATTAGTAGGTTCCTAACCCACAAATGTCTATCCCTCTTAGTCGTCTCTTACGACAAACAGAAAAGACTTTGTATTCTAAAACCCCAACTCAGAACAAATGCACAGAGGGATAACGGTGGGCGTCAAAAGCCGTAATGACACCAACTGCATCCAAGCGTAAGGGGATAGGGAAGGCTCCTCAAGGTCGGGAGCTGGATCCATTTGCGAGAAGCTCAACGATTATGAGATCTCCTCCAACATCCAAGGCGTCCCAAAGTTTACAAAAAAAGAATGAAGATTACTCTGGAGAAAAAGGCCGATGAACGGAAGTTCGACCTGGAATCCTTTACTTTACTTGAAGCGAAAAATACTGAGTTGTCGAAATTTATCAAAGACAAACACGTACACAGCGTATGGTGAGAGCCATCAGGGTTCTACACAACAAATCGCAGGAAATTGCAAATTCGAAAAAATTAAGGAAACCAGCAGATTCCGAAAAAAAAACAAATAGGTGTACCGCGTACTTCGAGAATGGAGCCTAAAACCTCGGTAGAAAGGAAAATAGTGCATAAAACACTAATGCCGCCAAGGAAATGTCTGATCA
This sequence comes from Hermetia illucens, assembly GCF_905115235.1. Taxonomy (NCBI): domain Eukaryota; kingdom Metazoa; phylum Arthropoda; class Insecta; order Diptera; family Stratiomyidae; genus Hermetia; species Hermetia illucens. The sequence goes on from NC_051852.1 coordinate 119,002,170, forward strand.
AAAAGTACGCGACGGGTAGACTAAAGCCTAAAAAGCAGACGGAGAGAATGAGGATCAGTCTTGAAGTGATCATCATTTCAAGCAAGGGTATTATGTCCTACGCAGCCATACTAAACCAAGTGAAAGCTAATCTCAAAGACTTGGAGGGAAAATGTAAGCAGGGCCCGTAGGAACCAAAAGAGAGATCTCATGCTGTAGTTGAAAAGGGTCCGAAAAGAGCAAAGCCGAAGGCTTCCACAGTCACGTCAAAATTTTACTTGAGGAAAGTGCTGCGATGGATATTCCAAAGCATGAGGTCGCTATACAGTGCAAGGGCGTAGACGGTGTTAGTTCTAAGCAGAAATCCACCCTGCCTTAGTAGAGCAATTCAAGCTGCATGACTTGCAGGAAGCATCTTTTGTAGGCCTCAGAAAGGCGTATGGAGACACACAGAGAGCGAGCATTCGGCTACCAGCAGAAGCAACGCGTAAGTTGTTGGCTGTCGGGAAGGTCTGTTTTGGATTGGTAGTCTCTCACCTTACAGAGTAAATCTCTTTGAAGATATCAGGTGTCTCTTGCCTGACCGATACAAACATCGTTGTGAAACGGGTCACATTGCCCGGGTATGTAACAAGGATCCCAAATACATCTTTCGCGATGAAAAGGCGGGCCTGGACAATGAGCATATTGCCAGAAGCAACAAGTACCCTGAGTTCAAAAAGGCATTAAATGGAGTAAATAAATGTGGCTGATTTAAATCAACTTCAATCACTGTAGGGTGGCTCAAGCCCACTTATAGATATTCTAACAATCATCTCTGCCTTCCAATTCCTTGCAACAACCTCTCCCACTCTACTCACTTCTTTTATGAACACTTGTTCTGCCCTGAATTTTAACACCACCACAAACTTCTTTTACCACACTCTCGATCTTTTCTCTTCCAAACACCCCGAAAGTCACCACTCTTGATTTTCTTACATATCCCCGTATGTCAAAATTGAAGCGGAGCTTCCCTGTTCAAAGTCCAAAACTGCACTTAGCTCTACTAAGTTCAACTTCCCCTAAGCCAACTTTGACGGTCTCAACTCAGCCTCGGCTTCAATCAACTGAGATCACATATTATTAAACTCAACTTTGGATCAAGCTCTTAACCCCTTTTACAATATCTTGTCCGATCTCCTCGCCTATTATATCCCTTCTTCTCCTACTTGTCTGCGTTCTTACCACAGAGATCCTTAATAACATCCGCTTGAAACATGCATTGCGGAAGGAGTTTCCGGCTCCTAGGAATGATCTCGACGTTGCTTCCCTTGCCTTCTCTGCTCTTACTTCTCTTCCAAGTTTATTCCCTCAACCGCTTCGCCCTTTACGCCTCTTCTAGATGCAGACTGCTCGAAATATCTCGAAATCCACGCTCCAAAATCCACGAAAGATACGTCAACGGCTGACCGCGCATTTCAGTCACCTCGTTGTCAAAGGGCACCCTGATTTCGTGAAATATCGATCTCTAATCTTTACCAATTTCGTTACTAAATGTTTTAATTCACGTCGGGAGGTACACGCTATTTGTACTGATTTCTCCGAGGCCGTAGATACCATTGACCACAATATTCTCCTCTCCGATCCCTCTCTCTACGCAACTCCCCCCCCCCCCTTTCTTCTATGGTTACACACTCCGTTCCTTCTGACCTGCTCAATCAAGAATAAGCAGAGCGTCAGGTTGGTTTACAGAAGCTATTTACGAGCGAATATCCATAGATGTGTGGTTGGACCAGGACACTATACCAAGACGTTAAACTTTCTCCTGTTGTAGGCCCAACTGATGGAGGAAAAGTGAACTGTCTGATCTTCCGTCGGCGTGTCATCGGGCTCAGCCTAAAAAGCAGGAAATGAAGCAGGCTGTTTAGAAGGAAGCTCGAACAAACCTGTAGCTTGCTATACAGCAAAGCAAGAGGGACTGATTCAAAACACTCTGCACAGAGACAGAAATAGACCTATGGTTAAGCACCTATAGAGTTGTAACGGGAATCGCTCCATCTTAGGCAGGGTCTGCCTCGTCTTCTTTTTCTACCATAAATATTGCCCTTATAGACTGTCCGGGTGGGATAATCCTCATCCATACGGATTAAGTGACCCGCCCACCGTAACCTATTGAGCCGGATTTTATCCACAACCGGACGATCATGGTATCGCTCTCCTTCCTCATGTGGGGGGCCAAAAATTCTTCGGAGGATTCTTCTCTCGAACGCGGCCAAGAGCTCGCAATTTTTCTTGCTAAGAATCCAAATCTCCGAGGAATACATAAGGACTGGCAAGATCATAGTCTTGTACAGTAAGAGCTTTGACCCTATGGTGAGACGTTTCGAGCGGAACAGTTTTTGTAAGCTGAAATAGGCTCTGTTGGCTAACAACAACCGTGCGCGGATTTCATCATCGTAGCTGTTATCGGTTGTGATTTTCGACCCTAGATAGGAGAAATTGTCAACGGTCTCAAAGTTGTATTCTCCTATCCTTATTCTTCCTGTTTGACCAGTGCAGTTTGATGTTGTTGGTTAGTTCGTCTTCGATGCTGACGTTGCCCCCATATGTTTGGTCTTGCCTTCATTGATGTGCAGCCCAAGATCTCGCGCCGCCTACTCGATCTGGATGAAGGCAGTTTGTACGTCTCAGGTGGTTCTTCCCATGATGTCGATATCGTCAGCATAGGCCAGTAGTTGGGTGGACTTGAAGAGGATCGTACCTCTTGCATTTACTCAGCATCACGGATCACTTTCTCGAGGGTCATGTTAAAGAGGACGCATCCCCTTGTCGTAGACCGTTGTTGATGTCGAATGGCCTTGAAAGTGATCCTGCTGCGTTTATCTGGCCTCGAACATTGGTCAGGGTCAGCCTTGTCAGTCTTATTAGTTTCGACGGGATACCGAATTCTCTCATGGCCGTGTACAGTTTTACCCTGGCTATGCTATCATAGGCGGCTTTAAAGTCGATGAAGAGATGGTGCAACTGATGTCCATATTCCAACAGTTTTTCCATCGCTTGCCGCAGAGAGAAACTCTGATCTGTTGCTGATTTGCCTGGAGTGAAGCCTCTTTGGTATGGGCTAATGATGTTCTGGGCCTATGGGGCTATCCGGCCTAGCAAGATAGCGGAAAATATTTTATAGATGGTACTGAGCAACGTGATACCTCTATAATTGCTGCACTGCGTCATATTTCCCTTTTTATGTATGAGACAGATAATGCCTCTTTACTAGTCGTCAGGCATTGATTCGTTGTCCCATACCTTGAGCACAAGTTGATGAACCACGTGGTGTAATTGGCCGCCTCCATATTTAACCAATTCGGTTGTAATTCCATCGGCTTCTGGCGACTTATGATTTTTAAGCCGATGAATTGCACGGACTGTTTCTTTTACACTTGGTATTTGTCCGTCGTCTTCCGTTGGCGGGACCTCCAACTCGCCGATGTTCTGGTTGTTCAGTAGTTCATCAGGGATTCTGGGTGGTGTTGTTATTCGAACTCGGAGCATCATGCCAACGAGATAGTGATTCGAGTCTATATTGGCCCCCTCATTCATCAAGGCTGAGAGGCGGGGGCGTTCGATCAACACGTGGTCAATTTGGTTGAAAGTGGTCCCGTCTGGAGAGGCCCACGTTTATTTGTGGATCGCTTTCCGCGCAAACCAGGTACTTCCAACAACCATTTCGTGTGACACTCCTAATTGAATAATCCGCAGTCCGTTATTATTTGTATTTTTATGTAAACTGTTGGAGCCAACGTATCGCCTGAATACAGGATCCGTCCCTTCTTGACTGTTAAAATCCCCAAGTATGATTTTGATATCATATCTGGAACAGGCTTCGAGGGTTCGTTCTACTGCTTCGTAGTAGGTATCCTTCTCCGACTCTGCAGTCTCCACTGTAAGGGCGTGAACGTTAATGAGGCTTATGTTTCTAAACTTGCCTCACAAGCGCAGAGTGCATAGCCGTTCGCTTATGTTTTCAAAGCCGATAACAGAAGGTTTCATTTTTTGGCTGACTAAGAAACCTACCCCGAGCACATGGTTTACTGGATGGCCACTATAACATATGGTGTAGCGGCTCTTCTCCAGGAAACTGGTCCCTGTCCAACGCATCTCTTGTAGCCCTGTTACATCAGCCCTATATTGGGACATGGTATCGGCTCAGCATTTGTTTTCAGCAATTGTTTTCCCTGTAGGTTTATCAGCCCTACCCAACATCTAACCTGGAGGACCAGTTGGTATAATTCGTTTCGTTTTTAGGCACGGGAGACTCGCCTTCATCCTTCTCCGTCTGCAGCTTTTCGTTAAAAAAGAGCTCCCGGAGGTCTCCACGTGGAGGTGAAGATAAGGTTTGGTAGTAGAGCTGTTGGTATTGGTTCAGCAGGCGTTTCCCATGTTTTGTGCTCCATCGTGAGTATCAATTCACGTTTCGCCCTGGGACCTATACTACGCTCTGAGCACTGTCTATGCTATCCCGGAATAGATTCGTCGGCTGATAGAGGACAGTTTCGGTTGACTTTCCCGCTCGGTGAGCGTGTTAACTGCTGGCAAAATGCCATCTACTGCGCAAAACGCAGAAATCCCAGTCTTTATCTAACTAAAGCCTTTTTGTTGTGAGAACAAACGCACTGATGATAACCACGAATTTTCAAAAGAACTAAACATCCCAAAGAGTTGATCAGGCGAAAGTTGTGTACATGAAATGCAACTACGCAATAGAAGACATTAAGTGCATATCCCAACTGAGTAAACAATCGATCACAAGTAGAAAAGAACAGACATTGGCCTTTATCAGTTTCCACGAATCACTATACTTCCAATTATCAAGGATTTTTTAACTTTACTACAGGAAATTCTGAGAAGGAAGAGAAAAGTTCAAACTGTCCATGACATCGAATTATCGAGTTTCGAATATGGTTGAATTTTTGAATATTGAAATTAAACTATTTTGAGAAACTGTGTGAATATGGTGAGTATCTCTACTGGAAGAATTTCCTAATACCAAAACCATGGATAATATTTCCCAAATAAAGGCATTATTAACGGTACTATATAGCCATCTCGATCTCTCCAACGCAATCAGACCAAAATACGTCATAAATATTTTATCTATCTCAAATTCTCTCGCCACTGGCAGCTGCTATGGACAAATGTCATCGCACGCTGTCATTTCGCAGGTTGAGAAGGACGGGGACGGCTCGTTGTGCGTTGTCTCGTCGAGGAATTTTGGTGTTATCCGGATTTTCATTGGCTTTACTGAGCCACCGTCATCAGAACAGTGTAACGGTAGACATAGTGCTCCCAACTATACACGAAACGCGCAAGAAAAGCTCCAGACAATAAGATCTAAACCGTCTGGAAAACCATCTATGCACCTGCGGGTTCGCGTTCAATGAGAAATTCCCATTCCCTTGCAATTCCTACGACCCGCGACGTTGAAACGCAATAAGAACGGCGACAACAGACAGAAAAGTTAAAACTCGGATTGGCTGGAACGTGAACGCGGCGTGAAGGTGTTGCGCGAAAGGTGTCTGATCGCTTGAGCGGGGCCAGTTGGCTCACCGCGGAAAGTTTTTCTCGTGTAACCGTTCGTGGTGTTACGTCGACAGAATATTGTGTGTCAATCAATTATTGAAGGCGGTTGAACGGCGAGCAGACTCACGTGTCTACTCGCGGATGGTCCGCGGGGCATGACTGCTTGTTTGTACACAAGAATCGTTTGTGTCTCGTACGGGCGACAGTGAAAATTTACGGCTTTCCGTGTCCTGGCACGGTATTGCGTTGCTGGCTAACAACTGACACCCCTGACAACCGGGTTCGCCGCGCACTACCCTCGGCAGCAAAGAAGTTATTCCACGTCAAGGACGACGACTGGGAAACGCACTCCCACCCCGACCCAATCCAACTGGAATTGCGTGTGACTGCCTCGTACGCTTCCTTTGACTGGAACTCATCATGGCCATCCTCACCTTATTCTTGTGTTTCCTGTTCTCGGTCGTCATGTTGGCCGGAATAAACAAATCGGTCGGCGTACGACGAGCCTACGTTAAACTCCTGTTGAAGATTTTCGAGGTAAGTGCCTGCAATCAATATTTCATACAAAGAAACTTGTGTGTCATTTACACCCTCAATCCTTTATGAAATAAGGACTGAGTGGGAAATCCGAATAGATCAGATGAAACTGGCAGACCATGTGCACGCAGCCACGCCGGCTGGACTGACTTCTTTATTCCATTCCCGTTATTGAAATCGATACGAATTCAGCATGAGACCGGCCTTCGTTGCCCCATTCGCTCTAAGTTGGCCATAGTCGGGCACTGCGCTAACCGGTTCCAAGTTCCCTGCCTGCAACTTGCCGTTCGCATTGTGGTCCCAAGTGCATGTGCGACTCGAGTGCAATAGACCCCGATGGAGCCGCATTCACAGAAGTGACTGCAAATGCGCTTCGGTGCATGATTTGCACTCGCGACGTGTGTGCGTTGCCCTTGAGGCCTTGCCCTTCCTATTCCGGTCAGATGTTGCGAAGACAGATATTCACTCGCGTGAGTGGTATTGAATGGAGATTAGAAGTTATTTTGCTAATTTCACGCATGGCTGGCGTCAGCAAGAGGTCTTTTGGTTGTATTGATGTTCGAAGTTCGGATTAGTTGGGTATTGGGCGGTGACCGCAAATTGCTATTGATTCTGGTAAATTAGTTCACATGAACTCTACTATTAAAGCTGAAATAATTGCGTCGATAATAATTGCACTATGGTACCTCATTTTGATACCACAAACTCCCTAAGAGCGTAATTGCTGTGGGAAGAACATGTGGAGCAGAATTTAGTCGGCTAAGACCAGAGCCAGTCCTTAGTGTTCACGAAGGATAGCAGCTCCCTCACCCTATAACCAGAGATATCTTTGAGGTCGCCAGAGAATTGTTTGTTTAATATGCGGCTCTAATTATAGGTGGTATCCCGAGTCTGGCGGCACGCTGACCTATAGACCAGTGCTCGTGCAAACCGCCCTGATCTTGTACGCATTTGGTAGATATCCTATGCACATTTGCGTGTGTCTGGCCTAAAAGTTCTCTTGTTCGTCTATTGTTTTAGGAGTGCCAGACCTTCCTCCACTTAGCGCACCTTGTCAACCAGACGGTTCTGCGCGTCTCTACACTGCCCCACCAACCTAGGGGATGTCGCTACTGAGTACAATGCCTTGATCTGGATGAAAGCAGTTTGTACGTCTCGGGTGGTTCTTTCCATGATGTCGATATCGTCAGCATAGGCCAGTAGTAGGGTGGACTTAAAGAGGATCGTACCTCTTGCATTTACATCAGCATCACGAATCACTTTCTCGAGGGCCGGGTTAAAGAGGACGCATGATAGGGCATCCCCTTGTCGTAGACCGTTGCTGATGTCGAATGGTCTTGAGAGTGATCCTGCTGCTTTTATCTGGCCTCGCACATTGGTCAGGGTCAGTCTAGTCAGTCTTATTAATTTCGTCGGGATACCGAATTCTCTCATGGCCGTGTACAGGTTTACCTTGGCTATGCTATCATAGGCGGCTTTAAAGTCGATGAAGAGATGGTGCAACTCTTGTCCATACTCCAACAGTTTTTCCATCGCTTGCCGCAGAGAGAAACTCTGATCTGTTGCTGATTTGCCTGGAGTGAAGCCTCTTTGGTATGGGCCAATGATGTTCTGGGCGTATGGGGCTATCCGGCCTAGCACGATAGCGGAGAATATCTTATAGATTGTACTCAGCAACGTGATACCTCTATAATTGCTACACTGTGTGATATCTCCCTTTTTATGTATGAGACAGATAATGCCTCGTTGCCAATCGTCTGCGCGTGCCCGCATTCTTTGAGAATGCAACATTACTCGGTTTGCGGCATTCTTCCGTTCCGTTGCTAGCTTACATTCATCGTCAAACCAGGCGTTCCGACTCTTTTTGTGACTGGGGCCAAGTATGTTTGTGGCCGTATCCATGATAACGTTCTTCAGGTGGTTGTGAAGATCATTTGTTGATGCTTCATCTCCAGGTCCTCTGTTGACTGCAGTTATTGCGGCATCCATTTCCCTCTTATAGGTGTCGCGGAGGGCTGTGTTATGGATGGCTTCAGTGTTAACTCTGACCTGATTGTCAGAGGGGATTCTAGGTGGTATTGTTATTCGAGCTCAGAGCACCATGCCAACGAGATAGTGATCCGAGTCTATATTGGCCCCCCTATATGTTCTGACATTCATCAAGACTGGGAGATGGCGGCGTTCGATCAACACGTGGTCAATTTGGTTGAAAGTGGTCCCGTCTGGAGAGGCCCACGTATGTTTTTGGACCGCTTTCCTTGCAAACCAGATACTTGCAACAACCATTTCGTGTGACCCTGCTAATTGAATAATTTGCAGTCCGTTATCATTTGTGTTTTCGTGTAAGCTATGAGAGCCAACGTATCGCCTGAATACGGGTTCCTTCTCTACTTGGCTGTTAAAATCCCCAAGTATGATTTTGATATCATATCTGGGACAGGCTTTGAGGGTTCGTTCTACTGCCTCGTAGAAGGTATCCTTCTCCGACTCTGCAGTCTCCTCTGTAGGGGCGTGAACATTAATGAGGCTTATATTTCTAAACTTGCCTCGGAAGTGCAGAGTGCATAGCCGTTCGCTTATGTTTTCAAAGCCGATAACAGCAGGTTTCATTTTTTGGCTGACTAAGAAACCTACTCCGAGCACATGGTTTACTGGATGGCCACTATAATATATGGTGTAGCGGCTCTTCTCCAGGAAACCGGTCCCTGTCCAACGCATCTCCTGTAACGCTGTTACATCAGCCCTATATTGGGACAGGGTATCGGCTAGCTGCTTATCAGCTTCATCTCTGTACAGAGAGCGCACGTTCCATGAGAAAATGCGCAAATCGTTATTCCGTTGTCGTTGCCGGGTTCATCGTTGTATAATCCGTCCAGTCCGAGGCTCCTGTTGTGGCTTCGTAACAAGTTGTTTTCCATGTAGGGTTGTCAACCCTACCCAACCCCCAACCTGGAGGACCAGTTGGTACAATTTGCCCCGTTTTTAGGCGCGGGAGACTCGCCTTCATCCTTCTCCGTCTGCAGCTTTTCGTTAAGAAAGAGCTCCCAGCGGTCACCACGTGGAGGTGGAGATACGGTTTGGTAGTAGAGCTGTTGGTGTTGGTTCAGCAGGCATTTCCCAGGTTTTATGCTCCATCATGGGTACCAATCCACGTTTCGTCCTGGGATCTATACTACCCTTTGACCACCATGTTCCGTTTGGGGCTCGAAATTTTCCCCAGCTATCGATAGGCTCTCAGTATCACGAAGTATTTCGTCTTGGATATTACTATCCGGACTGAGAGGGCCTGGCAGTTATGAAATTCTGATATTCTTGCTTTGGTGGTATATGACATCAGCTGTTTCGATTGGATTTATTCTGAGTCCTCATCTTGCAGACCAAAGATACATCTGACCCAGCATGCATACCCGTTGCGTTAGATGCCCTTCTAATCCTATTTTGGCTAGAACTTTGTTGACGCCCACGTTGTTTAATGCTTCCTCTATATCCAGGAAAGCCGCTAAGGTATGCTGTTTACAATGTAACAACCATGCTTATCACCCCGTCAAGACCGGTCTAAGTGAATTTACCTTTCAGGTGGGTATACTAAAGGAGGATAAAAGAAAAGCCAAATTATTTACCAAACTAGCGGCGGCATGTATGTCAGAAAATTATTTTCGAAATAAATTTTATAAGAGACCAAAGGGATAGCGATGGGTAACCCCTTATCCCCACTATTAAGTGACATTTTCATGACAAGCCTAGAAAAATTCACGATGGAAAAGGAATCAAAAGGTGGCATCCCCTTCCTCAACATTAAAGTGTTAAAGAGGAATAACGGCCTCGAATTCGATATATATAGGAAGCCACCGAGTACACAATGTACCATTGTCAGGACGTCTAATCACTCACATCAGGATAAAGTGGCCGCATACCGATCCATGGTGCACAGACTTTTGTCTATACCACTTACTAAAGAAAGGTTCGAAAAATAAAAGGCATACATTGTATATTGTTCGAACAAGGGAGGATGAAGATGGACACAACGAGCCAGCATAACATACTGAACGGAAATGTTCCCAGCTTTGCAACGAATCTTGGCCAAAGAAGGCATCAAAGCAGAAGGATCAAGCAGGATTCACACGCTCAAAACGCCATTAGGCAAGGAAAAAGACTCGAAGAAGGAAAAGCAAAAAGCCGCATTTACAGGTTGTCTTGTCAAGATTACCCTTGTACATACGTGGGGAAAACTAAACGACTAGTCAACACTCGGGTCAAGGAACATTTAAAATAAGCTGAGCTAATAAAACGAGGCAGAAAAACACATAATAATTCTGCAGTCGCCCTGCATATTGTAGAACATGACCATAGAATGGATAGGGTAATGGTGCTGAAAGAGGTCAAGCGCAACAAGTTGGACCCTTACGAGAGGTTTTTCATTGGAAGAGAGCCTATTGAGGAGAGGATATTGTTGTTGTTGAAATATGTATTCGGGGAAATAAACTAAACTAAAATCATTGACAAAAAGGAAAGTAGAATTACTTTGTTTGCTCGGACATGAATTCGGTCAATGTAAATAGGCCGGGCCAATACCAATGGGTATACTAACATTTGGAGAAAGACAACCTCTCCATAATCGTGCTTAAGTAGCTGTCTAGGACGCACTATAAGATCTTCAATACGAAAGAAGTGAGGCTAATTGGCAGAAAGTCCTTCACGAATCCATGACCGCCTCTGCCCATTTTCGTTTGAAAATCATACACACGTCTCCAGTGATGCGATACATCTCCAAACGAAATACAGCTCCGATAAATCTATGCAAGCCACAGAACAGTTCTTTCTTCTTTCTGGAGACTGGGATTATACTGTCTAAGTTCGACTGTTTATATGTAGAAGCATCGTTTATATCCCAACTGATTTGAAGTGCGTCCGGACTAGCAATTCCAGGGCTTTACCAAACTATTCTGCCAGCAGTCCTCCGATTTTGCAAAGAAAGGATGGGTTTCTATACCCCTTGGGCCAAGTCTTACTATCTATTTTCGATGTTCTCGACAATATTCCACCCAAGAGCCGAATTCCCGCGTTCCTCTACTGTCCGGTGTCAGTGCTCTTGGGGCGACCCACCCGTTGGTCATCTTCGGACAGCAGGTTCCACTACATACCGTTCCCAACAATGTCGCCCCCTCTTAAAGTGTGACCTATCCACCACTTCTGCCTTCCGATCGCATTGCATAAGGGTGACAGGAATGTGCGCCCATCGAGTCCTACATTTCAAATAATATCAGACCATCGTACTCCGATACATATATCACATACAGGTGTTCAGGCAGGTTTGGAGCATTCGAATGACAGTGGGGATAATTTTCTATGCACTACTCGCAGTCTCAATTGGATCTTAGTGTTAAGACAATTGCATTTCTTTCGTTCCCTGAGAAAGGTCTCAGATCCCCATGATTTCCGTACGAGTGGAAGTAGCAAATATGCAGAAACTGGAGATGGAACGATAAATAAGTCTGCTGAAAGATCGTAGAGCTTAGCGGCTTTACTCCGTATGAGTGTATTGATGGCCAAGATAATTTCTTTTCTGCTTGGAGGAACAATCTGTATCCGTATGTTACAGTGACTGAGGATGGGATACGGTTAAGACCCGTGAAGTGGCTTTTCCACCTCTTCTGTTGCTCATCATCGTGGATGAGAAGTCAACCGTTGACGTCCTTCACAGGACTATCGAAAGATTTACGACCACATGCAAGCTCTTTAGTGATGCGTAGTACCCGAGAAAAGAACATTTTTGATAATAGCCCAATGCTCATCGATACTCAGGTGAGTCACTGACTGCATCTCCCATCCAATCAGGAAGATAGCTCTCCCACTGATTAACGAAAGCTACATCATACAAGCGGCCGATGTTAAACTTGGGGGTTGCAGCTCTCCAACGCTGCGAGAGGTGGCGGGCACAACACGTAAACGAACGCAAGAGGCCGGTGTCAACACCTCTCTTGTTACGCACATCCAGGAAACAAATCTAGTGCTGCTCGCAAAGTGATCAATCTGATTGCTCGTACGATGTCGGTCAGTTGAAACCAAACTGACGTTATGACAAGCCCTGTGCTCGAACAATGTGCCAATGTGAGGCTGCAAAAATCCACAAACATCCCATCATCATCGTTATGATTGATAATAGCTTACTCCCCATCACATACTCCACAGCAAAATTTCGTCAGAACCCACTTTGGCATTCGGATCACCCATCATGATCACAATGTCACCTTTGGGAAGCCTACCGTTGTCGAAGAACGTCCCCCGTCCCAAAAACCAATCATAGTCCGTTCTCGATATTCAAAGGTCTTTCGCGTAAGGTCAATCCCTAGCCGAGGCATGGAAGTTGCTAGACCACAAATTTGGCAATGCGAGTTGTAGGGTACGCCGAGTCTGGCGCCATGGTCCTCTGTAGGTCAGTATCCCGTGCAAATCGCCGAAATCTTATATAGAGTTACGTGCGTCCTACCCAAAAGCTCTCGCTATCAAGTTACGTTCTAGAAGGATCAAGTGCTCCTTAACTGAGTGAAGGTGGTGAGCCTTCGCCACTTGAAGTCAGCGACTATCAATACAATTAAATGCCATCCTTCAAAATCACCAGCGAAACGCAGACTGAGCCCACCGAGAGACTATCATGATCATTGCTCTCTGTGTTCCTATGATAGAGAATCCAGGGAAGAGTAACTTTGAGCGCCGCCAAGACTCTTCAACTTCTCTTGATGTTGCACCACTTGCTCGGAGGATGTTGCCGCTAAGTACGGACATGACGACAACCTGGGTCAATGACTATGTTATGTTTGGAGCTCGGATCATGCCCCAGGTATTGATAGGCCTCCTGTGTTTCCGCCTGCAATACACTGGTGTATCTTGGAAAGCCGTACGACTCGACTACACTGTGCATATCTAAGAATACTCCCGTTTCGTCCTGCACTCTGCTCTGGTTGGAAAGACCACCGACTAATTTCTCTATAAGCTGCGTTTGTAACGCCTAGAGTTCCGGAAATATTTCGTCGTGACCTTGGCTGCCCACTATCAGAACTAACGCCAATATTGCAAAGCCCCAGAAATAGATGCGGTTCTTTGTATCTTATTAAACTTGGTCCTATTGCATTTCCTGCGCTGCGCCGGCCACCACCCAATAGAGCCCTACGTTAGAACCGAATCGACGATGGCTCTGTACATCCCAAGAACTATCTTCGGAGGGAAACCTCATGTTCTCAGTAAGATCTTAAAGGCATTGAAGGTTATACAAACCTTCTTAATCCTCAATTCTATATTTAGCCTCTAATTAAAACCCAGGATTCTGGATCACACCCAGATACTTTACATTGGAGGAAAATGACAATTCTCGTCCATTTAGCCAGGATAATTGAAATTCTGGTATCCTTTTCTTAGTGGTAAATATTATAGCCTCAGCTTCGTTTTTGTTGGATTTATTTCTCATGCAAAGCATCCCTGACTCCAATGTCACCAAATCGACAGCATACGTTTTTACCTCACCCTTGTCCAATATTTCGTAGAATTTCGTCAAACACTTTTAACCAGAGCATCAAATTGATGATGCTTTCCTGAGGCATTCCTCTGCCCACAGTTTTTATCAAGTGGCTACCTCTCCGATTAGACCACAGTTAGATACTAGACAGCTACCTCACTCCCCCTTGCCCCTCAAGGGGGGAAATCAGTGCGAGTACACACGATTTCAAATAGTTTTGCCCTTGAGCATGAGCGAGATGTATCGAAAATCCGATCAGCTGTGTTTGACATACCGCCCGGACTTGCCAATGTATTGGTGAGATTGGCAAGTTTTTGCTTATATATAAGTGAATACGTGAAACAACTTTTTGCTATATGGGTGAGCACGCCGTAGTACCAGAATAGCAAAAGCTCACCGATCTCTCTCTTACCAATACGATTTGACGAAGATTATGCCTTTTCCTTGTTTAGCGTCTCTGATGTGTACAGATAAGCTTCTGCACGAACATTCGCAAGTGGGGTCATTTTTGTAAGGGTACTGCCTATAATAGATCTACTGTGGATTAGACTAGATTATCGTGATTCTTAACATGGATACCATCCGTTGCGAAAGGCACGCCTCAAATCCTATTCTGGTCAGAAGTTTTGCTTCCCACGTTGTAGAAAGCTTCTTTCATATATATGGAAGAAAGCAATTGTAAGCCAATTAGCTTCACTTGTTTCGTGTTGAAGACCCTAGATAGCGTCACGGGCGCCATCTAGGGTCTGAAGCTATTTGGCCGGAAAACCTCAATCGCACTTTGGTGTAAAAACCACGAACGCACGTTTCCGGAGAAGCCGTTTATAGCTCGGCTAATTCTATCCTCAATGGTAATCGATTCAATATTCCCCAACCAACGGAGTAACATAAATTCCACGCGAGTTTTTCTTCGGCCGCTTGGTTTTGGTTTGGCCGACAGACTGGCTGCCCCGTCTGCCTCCTCACCACCGCTGAGCACCCATCCACGAGAGGCGCAACTTCACGGATGTGAAATGATTGTAATCACCATGGCTTATTGCTATCTATTGTTTCTACGGTGTTTCCGTCAGTGGCTATTAAAAACCGAAGCGATCATCCTTTGCTTAATTAGCAGCTCAGAAAGACAATGACATAAACTTACTTATCATTATCCTGGAAGTATACCACCCGTGATAGAAGTGGCAGGGGGAGAGTTGACGGTTTTTCAACCCCTTCAACATGCAACTGCTGCAAGGGGAAAACGGTTGTTACCCATGAAAACGTGAGAGCTGCCATGCTGTCCTTTGAACATTTCAAAGCACCTGGCATGGATGGCATCTATCCGGCAATGCTAAAGGAGGGTATGGAGCACTTAGAGCAACCTCTAAGAAATATTTTTCGAGGATGTCTTGCACTGGGCTTCCTCTTGACAAAAGGTTAAGGTTATCTTCATACCGAAACCTGGGAAAGATTACTATTCTAATCCAAAAAACTTCAGACAGATCAACTTGACTTCATTCTTGCTAAAAGGTTCGGAGGGACTGGTGGAGCCTCACATTGGTGGAAACACACTTAGGTCGCAAATATACAACGTGCCGTTGATTTGATAGAGAGCTGGTGCCTCAGGCATGACCTTTCAGTTAATCCAAATAAAACCACAATGGTATTATTCACAAAAAGGAGAAAACTGGATGGGCAAAGTCCATGATATGAGGGGAACTATCCTTCAACTCTCCGAAGAAGTGAAATATTTGGGAGTCACTCTAGATATGGGGACTCAGGCCTCATGTGGTAATGTGAATATACGTTGCCATCATTAGGCCGATGTTCGTTTATGCATCCGTAGTGTGGTGGGTTAAGCTGAGACAAAAATGTTTTCACCGTAAACTAGCCGCACTGCAAAGAACTGTGGGGCTGGATATCATTGGTGCCATGAGCACGACATCCGGCGCAGCGCTAACTGCACTACTCAATTTGCAGCCCCTGGATATATTTATTCAAAGCACTGCAATCATAGCAGTTAAGAGTCTAATTCGATTAGATCTATGGGGAAACAACGAATGTAGGGGGCACAGAGCATTGGAAGAGTTACTGGGAGTACTGAATCCAGTTCTTACAATGCCTTCCGATTCTCGTATCCCCATACATCATCCCAGAGGAATGCGTGGCGGGATATGTGGAAGTCTTCTACACCGATGGCTCAAAAACAGAACAGGGTTCGGGAGCCGGAGTCTACCTCTCGAATAAAAACGAGAAGTGAGCTTTTGCTTTGGGACAATATGCAACGGTTTTTCAAGCCAAAGTTTAAGGGCGGCAAACTGGGTGATTGAGGCGTATCACAATCTGCAGTGATAGCCAAGCTGCATTGAGGGCGTTGAGTAGTCCTTTGATCACCTCGTTCAGGAGTGCAGAAACCGTTTGAACTCTTACCTCTAGATTCAATACGGTGGAACTACTCTGGGTATCTGCTCATTGTGGCGTAGAGGGAAATGAAATCTCGGATGCTTTAGCGAAAGAGGGATCAATCTTCCCGATGACGGGACCGCAACCAGCAATAGGAGTATCAGTAGCATTGGCTGTCTGTCTTCAAAAACTGGGAACAAGCTTCCCACAATGACAGGTGGCAGAGCATAAATGCTGCTTTCCCTGCCAGAACCAGGCATGTGTACCGCAAAGTTTATCCTGTCGAATAACAGGAGGACTTGCAGGAGTATTGTGGAGATTCAGACAGGTCACAACTTACTATCTGGCCATATGTTCAGAATAGGAATTATTTAAGCTGATACGTGTCCCTCCTGTAATAAGGAAGCGGAATCCACGGAGCATTTCCTATGTGAATGCCCCGCCTATGGACGCATCAGGCATCAGATCTTTGGTGCCGATGTTCTCCAGTTGGGACGGGTAGCATCACCTCCACTAACGAAAAACCTGCGATACGTTAACGAATCCGAAATATTCCGTTAGATGGGGGTGGCGAGTACAATGGGCCAACACGGCCTGAGTGCTCAGAAGCTGTAGCTTCTCCCCCACCACACACACATAGCAGTGGATCTGGCGGCCAGTAGTCTCAAATAAATGTTCACCCAATGCTTTAGGATCCTACATCGGGTGAGGTTGGTAGAAGCGTATGATGGTAAGACATTGAGATGCCTTTCTTTGAACAATGTGTGGTTATAACGTGTAAGCAGTAGTTCAAGCGAAAGTATAATATTCCAGAGGATTTTGTACGCGGAAAAGTTTGGGAGCAAAATATTTTTTGTTATGGTCGTTTTGGTGTAAGGCAAAGCTTGTCTGTCTGTTCGAAATAAGCTTATGGCGATAATGAAAATTAATTTCATATATGAATGCTATTTGCTCATAAAAGAAGAGCTCAAACTCGTCTGTACTACCTCGATCGTGGTTGAATGTTAGTTCATTGACCACTGCATGAAACATCTGCACGGTTGTCTGACGATTTGACACTCCTTTTTATTTTTAAAACAAGTCGGGAAACCGAAAGCTTGACGCTTCAGGTATAAAAGGTTTTGTGTTTCCCTATGTGAGGAGCATAACGTAGTTCTCCATTGGCTTATAGCATTGACCCGAGATATTGAAATCGCTCAGTTCTGGGCAGGTTACTGCCATTGCCAGAACTGACCGATTTAAATATCTCGAGTCAATGCTATCAGCCAATGGAGAACTGCGTAATGAAATTGTTTCACGCATTAATGCAACCTGGATGAACTGGCATTCCCCAACTGGTGTTCTTTGTGATCGACGTATCAGCGCACGTCTCAAATCTAAAATTTACTGCAATGTCGTCCGTCTGCCGCTCTCTATAGTTCTGAGTGTTGGCCGACTAAAAAGAACAATGAACGGCGTCTTGCGGTAATGGGGACGAAGATGTTGCATTGCACTGGTGGCGTGACACGTTTTGATTACGTATGAAATGAGAATATCCGCGATCGATATGGGTTTGCACCGATCGTGGAAAAACTGCAAGAGAGACGTTTTCGATGGTGTGGTTACTTAATTCACGCTAACGAGAATTCAACAACCAGTATTGGTCAGAACATCGAAAGCAATGGTAAGCAACCCAAAAGTCGGCCAAAACAATGGGGGCTTGGATGAGGATTTAAAGGTCTCGAGATTACATCCTGATCAGGCATTTGATAAAATAAAATGACGAAACCGATCACCACGAGCCGACTCCGCTTGTGAACTGAAGGCTGAAGAAAAAAAAAAGATGTAAGGAGCGACGAGTGCATGACACCTCCCTGTAATATAGCTAAAAATTCCATTGCCCTCTATTTTCTAGAAAGCGATTTAAATAAATCATTTAATGAGGGCAATATCTGGTAGAAAAAGAAGACTAGGCAGACCCTGCCTAAGATGGAGCGATGGCGTAGGTCAGGACGCCAGACAGCTTTTAGGGGTATCGAATTAGTGGACCTCGGCGCAAAACCGGGATGTCTGGAGTTCCTCATTAAGACAGGCCTAGACCGGATACCGGTTGTTGCGCCGTTGATGACGATGATGATGATTTGATGGAAAGCCTTGTGTTGATAATGGTCAACCTCATACGCTTCACACTCTGAATTTAATATTATTAGCAAATGCCAACAATTTAACCAACATCAAATATAAACAAGTCGGGAAACCGGAAGCTGGACGCTTCAGGTACGAAAGGTTTTGTGTATTTCTTAGTACGTAGCAGGTGATATATGCATATATTATGTGAGAATATCCACTTTCGGATGATATTGACATTCATAGTCTTGAATTTGCGAAGAAGCCACAACTTTGACGTATTATAACTTTGTTAGTAATGGTACGATTTCCACCAAACTTAAGGTAAGGTCATGCTCTATATTGTTGTGAAATTTCGTCGTGCTAGCATGAACTTAAGGGGGGTTTTGCAGTCAATTACTAAAAATTATAGTAATATACTATTATTAACTTTATTTGTACAGATATCACTATGGAAGGTATTTCGGAGCCCAGGCACCATATAGTGGCAGCCTTCAGATTTTTTTCAGATTTTTCGGTTGGGTAGTTTCTGAGAATGGCCCCCTTAAAGGAATGATCACTTTCAACCCCCCGCACTCCCCACCTTTCCAGCAAATGTGAAAACTAAGGCCAGCTTCGAAAAGTACTAACCGAGACCTTTAATTTGATACCCCACATGACTATATTTGATAAAAAAAAATTTACACCCCTTTTTTGCATGTATGGGGACCCCCCCTTAAATTCGTCGTAAAAGGATGTAACTCACTGTATGCGTGAGCGTTCACAGTTCCCACCTTTCTACCAAATTTAGTGTCAATCGCTACAACCATCTCCGAGAAAAATGCGTGTGACGGACAGACAGACAGACAGTAAACCGATTTTAATAACCTTAACAAGTCGGGAAACCGGAAGCTGGACGCTTCAGGTACGAAAGGTTTTGTGTATTTCTTAGTACGTAGCAGGTGATATATGCATATATTACGTGAGAATATCCACTTTCGGATGATATTGACATTCACAGTCTTGAATTTGCAAAGAAGCGACAACTTTGATGTATTATAACTTTGTTAGTAATAGTGTGATTTCCACCAAACTTGGTAAGATTATGCTCTATGTTATACTCTATATTGCTGCGAAATTTCGTGGTCCTAGTATGAACTTAAGGGGGGTTTTGAAGCGAATTACTGAAAATTATAGTAATATACTATTATTAACTTTATTTGTACAGATATCAGTGTGGAAGGTATTTCGGAGCCCAGGCACCATATAGTGGCAGCCTCTTGATTTTTTTCAGATTTTTCAGTTGGGTGGTTTCTGAGAATGGCCCCCGTAAAGGAATGGTCACTTTCAACCCCCCGCACTCTCCACCTTTCCAACAAATGTCAAAACTAAGACCAGCTTCGAAAAGTACTAACCGAGACCTTTAATTTGATACCCCACATGACTATATTTGATGAAAAAAAAATTTACACCCCTCTTTTGCATGTATGGGGACCCCCCCTTAAATTCGTTGTAAAAGGATGTAATTCACTGTATGCGTGAGCGTTCACAGTTCCCACCTTTCCACCAAATTTGATGTCAATCGCTGCAACCGTCTCCGAGAAAAATGCGTGTGACGGACAGACAGACAGACATCTCCGCATCTTCTGCTCGATATCGTGACGGCGCTCTTCCCCCCGGATAAAGGGGAGCGCAAACAACACAAGCGAGCACTCGACGTCTACACCATACCTGCGGTAACTGAGGAGGAACTTATGCAAATTTGCCGGAGAATTGGTGATAACAAAGCACCCGGTCTGGATGCTGTTCCCAATAGAGCCCTTAAACTCGCTGTTAAGACCAGACCCGACTGGTTTATCAGCGTGTTTGAGACATGCATGATAGAAGGAATTTTCCCCGATCGGTGGAAGAGGCAAAAACTAGTTTTGCTCCCGAAGCCGAATAAACACCCAGGACACCCTTCATCATACCGACCGATTTGCCTTATCGACACGGCAGAAAAGATGCTCGAAAGGGTCATCTACAACAGACTGCTCCCTATCATCGAATACAAGGATGGACTATCGGAGCGACAATTTGGATTTCGTCAAGCCCACTCAACGATCGACGCCGTAGACGTTGTTTTGAAGCTGGCTCGAGACGCGATGTCGTCTAAAAAATGCTGTGCCGTAGTGACATTGGACATCAAAAATGCGTTCAATTCCGCAAGCTGGGAGTGGATAAAAAGTTCACTGGCTAACACGGGTGTCCCTAGTTACTTGACTAAGCTCCTCAACAGTTACCTTTCGGAGAGGACACTTTGGTACGACACGGATGAGGGATCCAAGCAGTACACCGTCACCGCAGGAGTACCACAGGGCTCAGTGTTGGGTCCTCTCCTGTGGAACGTCATGTACAATGGGGTCCTTGTCCTTCCCGTGCCAAAGGAGGCCACGATAATCGGTTTCGCAGATGATCTAGCTGTGGTTGTCGTCGCGAAAGAACCTGAAGACGTCGAAATGTACGCTAACGAAACCATTAGCGCCATAAAAGCGTGGCTGGAGATGGTTCAGCTTGACCTTGCGGAACAAAAGACGGAGGCGGTCTTGATTACCAATCGTAGGAAGAGAAATACGATTAATATTCGCGTTGGTGGTCACGTCATCACTTCGAAGCCGGTTATCAAATACCTGGGGGTGATGATTGACGCTAAGATCAATTTCAGGGGACATCTGGACTATGCCTGTGAGAAAGCGGCAAATACCAGCGTATCATTAGCGCGGATGATGCCTAACATTGGAGGTCCAAGGTATAGTCGCAGATTACTTGTGGCCGGAGTGGTTCGCTCCACACTATTATACGCGGCACCAGTTTGGGAGGAAGCATTAGCGTGTGAGAGTAATCGTAGGAGAGTAAATATGACTTACCGCTTAGTGGCGCTAAGGGTGTGCAGCGCCTTCAGAACAATATCAGGCGAGGCAGCGTGTGTTATTGCGGGAATGATCCCGATAGACATTCTGGCAAATGAGACACGCTGCCTGTACAAGACAAGGAAAATGAATCCTCTTGAAAAGGATGCAGAACGCCGAAAGGCGGCAAGGCGAGAGTCGCTGGAAAAGTGGCAGAAACGGTGGGATGACTCGCAGAGGGGTCGCTGGACCCACGCTTTGATTCCCCGTATTGAAGAGTGGATCCAGCGACGACACGGTGAGATTAACTACCATCTGACGCAATTCCTGTCAGGACATGGCGGTTACAGGAAGTACCTGCACCAATTCAGGCTGGATGATTCTCCCTTGTGTCCTGAATGTGGTTGCACACCTGAGGACCCGGAGCATGTTATGTTCCACTGTCCACGATTTCTCTCAGAAAGGAGGAGTCTGGAAGACTCCCTGAAAACCACTCTAAGCCCGCAGAACATCGTCGGGGAAATGTTGAAATCGGAGGAAAACTGGTGTGCGGTGAACACCGCCATCAAACGAATACAAGAGGAACTGGCAAGAGCGGAGCCCGCAAGGAGGACGCGAAGAACGGAAGGCGTGGTCGCGTAAAGCACAGTCCACCCCGCGAAGTAATGCTTTGCGGCGGTCCCGCGGGGAAGGAAAAAGGAGAAAGTGGGGGTGGTTTTAGTGGGTGAGAATCCCACACGCTGCTGCAACCTGGCGCGGCAGTGTCTTTCTAAGATTTCCACCTCCATCCATAAAAAAAAAAAAAAAAAAAAAAAGACAGACAGTAAACCGATTTTAATAAGGTTTTGTGTTTACACAAAACCTTAAAAAGGGCTAGGGAGAATTAGATTCTTCTTGAATGGAATTTTAATATTTCACTGGAATTTCAATTATTCTCGTTAATTATGACGTCAGCATCTTATTTGTATGGCTTAGGATGCTGTTAATTAGCACGAAATTGATAAGTTTGAACTTCTATAACTTTGACACTTATAGTTGGATTTTCATGGAACTTGGCATGTGTATGGGCGAGACTGTCCTCTATGTCGGTGCAACTAGGATGAACTTAAGGGGAGTTTTTTTGCCAATTTCTAAAAGTTGATAATATACTCTTAGTAAATTTATTTGAGCACATACCGGAATGGGACATCTCTCGAAGATTAGATTTCACATAAGTGTTTTACACAAAACCTTAAAAAAGGCTGCAGATAAATAGATTCTTCATAAATGCGACTTTAATATTTCACGCGAATGTCAATTATTCCGGGTAATTATGACTTCAGCATCTGATTTGCATGGCTTTGGAAGCGGTAAATTCGTGCGAAATTGCTAAGTTTGAACTGCTATAACTTTGGTGTTAATGGCCAGATTTCCACGAAATTTAGGACGTATATACGAAATATCCTCTATGCTGATACAAAATTCGGAAGTCCTAGGATGAATTTAAGGGGGGTTTTTCAGTAAATTTCTAAAAAGGAGTAATATATTAGTTTATTTGAGCAGATATCGGAATGGGACATATTTTGAAGCCTTCATCTAGGCGCACCACCCTGACTTTTTTCGGATTTTTAGGTTGGGTAGTTTCCGAAAATGAGTCCTGTCTCACTTCAAGTGCGTACATTTTGACTCCTTACTCACGCACTTTGCGATTTATGCCAAAACTAATGTCAGTTTCGGAAAGTACAAATCGAGACCTTTCATTTTATACCCTACACAACTATATCCGGTGAAAAAAATTTTTGAATCACCCCTTTGCATGTATGGGGAGCCCCCCTTTAAACTCCACCTAAATTTATGCCACTCGCTGTATGCGTGGGATTTCATAGCTCCCATCTGTCCACCAAATTTCGTTCGGATGGGTTTAGCCGTTTTGGAGAAAAATCCGTGTGACAGACAGGCAGACAGACATTGAATCGATTTTAATAAGGTTGTGTTTTACACTAAACCTTAAAAACCAATAGCTCTGATTCTAATGGCTCATCCAGTCTCCTTAATCACAGCACGTGGTTTTCATGGTGACTTTCAATGGTGTTATCTAATCTAGTTTCATGAAATACTTTCAGTTCTTCTCACTTATCAATATGTGAAATTCCTTCTAAACGTGGAAAAGTTAGGGTCGAACTCTCCTTCGGAGTCTAAACGAACCTAAGCATCCAAGCGCAGTCACTTCATCAAGTGATGAATGCTGATAGGTTCTAAATTTTTATTACATGAATAATCATCTTTTCCACGCATGATCTCTACTTACAACATTCGCGAAGGGTTACCCACTAGTACAAAAAAATATATGCCAACAATTTAACGTCGTTTTATATATAATAATAAGGTCAATCATATCATTTCAATGCTAACAAAAATCCCGAGCTATTTCAAATTTTGAAGTTTGTGTGAAAAGCTGATGTAATCATTGAATTCCTCTGAATGAGTATTAACATTCTCTGGAAGGTCGCAAACTATGCTTCCGAACTGATCTACACGTATCAGTCATTTCTTATGAAAAGCAACTTCAACTTTGTTGCATTGTCACTATGAGATTGTTTTATTGGTAAAGTATGAAGTCCAAACTATAACTTGTCCGGGGACTTTGAACCATTCTCAAGTTGCACTTATAAAAGGCAGAATTCAAGTCAAAAACATTCTCATTTTAGCAATCGCCTCCAATAATATGTAGGACTGAGTGCACAACGCATTTAGAACGACAATTTTGCACCTCGACGTAACCATACGCTCATGAGCAACTCATCTGCGTCCACAATTCCATTGATGGTCGTCAAGCTATCGATGATTCAGCAGCTAACGACTGTGCTAATTACAACTGAATGGAGTCGAGAAAAAAAGATACATTGATTATTCCATAAATGTCGAACATCGCGTGGTTGGGTCATTGCCGCAAGCTCTAAGCCACTCTTAAGGCACTTGGGACCATTCCTAATCTTAGAAATAGTCATACTACATACTGGGACATGTGTGTCTAATTTACTTCAATCTTTATCACCGTTTTCGGGATAGGTTTTCAAAGTTGCGGAACCCATTCATAGCCTGGTCCCATTACAATTGTTTTGATGGAAGAACACGTTTCTATTGATCCACCTGAAATATAATGATAATTTGCGAGATATACGGCGTTGGGCGAACCGGAATTAATCGTAGCACTCGACACCATTATATCCTTGAAATAAAGTCCGGAATGAATGCAACGCAAAACGCTGATATCTAGCAATTCAGAGAGCTCGGAACAGATGATCCAATGCAATCATTTAATATTCTATAGATGAACTCCGCTGCATTCTCCATGAGCTCATGGGCTATTCTCATAGTCACAGAGCTTTGCAGTTTATTTATAAATGCCAAGGTGTAGAGATATATATATATAAACTTTGTAATAGGTAACAGAAATCTATTCAGTATTTAAATGCGTTTATTAACACCTGATCTTTTTAGAAAAGATTCTATCAATTAGCAATAATCGTTAAATTAGCTGCTGTTTCTATATAAATTTCTCTACTACTCGTTTGAGAGTTTTTCTGGGCTTATTAGGCTGCTGTAAGCTGCCAGCACATTTTCGTGATATTCTTATTTCTGTCGTTTAAATCGTCAAAAACTAATCTTCATGATCACGACTTTTGTTAAGATGTTGGAAAGCAGATTTTTTACTGCATCTGTATGAACTAGATCGTCCGAACAGGTACACAATCTTCTGTAACTGAATATGTTTCCATCATATACTAATATGCATAGATCTGTTATGATCCGAACACCGAAGTTATTGATCAATTCTGCCAAGTTTTGCCGAATGATAAATACGTAAAGTTGCTGCTTCATCCGGACCCGGAATTTCTTTAGGAATCTTAAAAATATTGATATTGAATAATAATTACAATTATCACTGGGGGTCCGGAATTTTTCTCTACGATTCTGATTGCCGGTCTACGTGAGAGTAAACATTTATGGCTGCCATTTACTCTTAGGTGGGGAGTAATGTATCAACCACACCTACGCGCCATTGCTCGCGCTTACCTGAAATCCGCTTCAGCTCCCCGTCGAGACGACCGCACCTCCATTTCTACTGCTCGGTGTCAAGTTCTCTTTGGGAAACCCATTCGTCGGCTATCTTGGGAGAGTGGATTCCATTGCATGGCGCAACCAGCAATGTAATTGTCACCCCTCCTTAATGGGTGACTACTTCCGTCTCCGGAACACATTGATCACATTGCATACGGGTGCCAGGCCTGTGCGTCGACCAAGTTTCTTCGTTTGTAATAGTACCAGGCCAGCGTACTCCGATGAAACGCCGCAGACAGATGTTGACAAAGCTTGAAGCCTTCGAGTAACAGTAAAGGTCACTTTCTATGTGCTACTCCCATATAGCAACACAGAAAGAATGCTAGCACCGAACAGTCTGAACTTGATCTTGGTATTGAGATAGCTAATAATACGTCTCAGAACATCCACCTCGGTGCCAACGGTGCCAGAAACCACGCTGGCGGTAAAAAAATAACAGTGCGACATTACACTTTACTTTCCTCTCAACATAATTTCTTATAATCAATTTTTTTTTTTGGTGGTAAAAATAATAGCATTGGGGAGTTTAACACATTTTTTTAAGATTTTGTTTGCGAAACTCCCTCCTCAGCAGATTGTGGATCGCCTTCATTAATTTTTCCACCGCCCTCCAAGATGTTTCAGAGGCTAGCATGTGGTCCATAATATTCTCGGGTGTTAACCGTGCCCCGGCATCAATTTCCGCTTCCGCTCTGTGTACGGTTAACCGCGGGCAGTTAAAAAAAACATGCTCCGCATCCTCCGGAATCATCACCAATGTCGGGCAATACGCGGAGTATCGCCCGAAGCGATAAAGGTATGCACGGTACCCTCCGCGTCCGCTTAGGAATTGAGTTAGGTGGTAACTAACCTCACCGTGCCTTTGTTTCATCCATTTAGAGACATTGTAATGAACTTAAGTGGGTAGGATGATCAGAGCGATCATCCTAAGTGGCCGACAACGACCTAGAGGGCGGAGCTATCGCAGAAACCTAAAAAAATTGGCGAAGTTGACCGTGAAGGTCCGCTCGCAAAGATTGAAGCTCCATCAAAGTGTTCGGTCGACACGTTCTTGCACGCCTCTGTGCTAGCCAGGCTCGGGAATGTGGGGGGGGGGGGGGGGGGGGGTTCTTTGAGCGGTTTGATCCCTCACGTCACGTGTCTATTCCGATGCGTGGGTCCGCACCGGATTCAAGACAATACTAGGGAATTCGCGACGGCCTATCGAATAACAACCAGAACGCGAACTAAAATTGAAAAATAAAAAAAAAAATAATTTTCTACTGTTAATATTAATTTAAACCACGACACGGCTAGTTTTCGAAGTAGTGCCGGAGGTTTGTTTTGTTTGGAACGAAGACGATAAAGGGTTTGCGCTGTTTACGTCCTTTATTTTTCAACTTTCCCTGATTCGACTGTCTTTACAAATATTAATTGATTCCTCGCAACGGTTCCGCTCCAATTCACGCTGCCAAAATCACCCGCCAAAAATCAAATAAAACTCCACTCTTCAGAAATTCCTCCTCCATAAAAAATATCCAGCTCGAATCCATGCTGCCAAAATCAAACTTCACTCATCACTCATGCTATCCAAGAAAAAACCATCTCCCAACTCTCCGGCATCTCCCGCCAAAAAATACTGTCATCCCATCCCTACCCCTCTTTGGACTGTAGTAAAAGTTCCTGTAAGGCGATTCCCCTTGAAAGGTGTCAAAAGCTATTAGACTCGATGAAACATCGTCGCGAAGCACTTATTAAGATCAAAGGACACACAACCGAACATCTAAACTTCACGCACTGTTCCAAAACGATCCGTAGGATGTTGAAAGCGGAAATCAGCCTGCTCTGTGGCGATCAAGCTTATGAGATGTTCCTTGATGCGTTCCAGGATTATTTAAGCTATTATCTTTGCGAAGGCAGGAAACACGCAGATACCCCTCCAATTGTCACACTCAAAACCGGTGCTTTTCTTTAGGAGCTTAACGATCATCCTCTTCTTCCATTTTTTGCTCGTTATCGTGGACGAGTAGTGAACCGTTAACGTCCATCACAGGAACATTCCTGAAATCACTGCAATCTGCGACATCTTCCGCTTCCCTAAACGCAGCAGTCAATATAGCTAAGTTTCAAAATTGGCAAGTTTCTAGTTCAAAAATGTATATCCCTTTTAGTCGCTACTTACGACAAGTAGGGGAGATTTTGAGTGTGTCAGCATAGATTTCGGGAAATCTCGGTAAACAGATTTTTGCCCTGTAATCGATCACGGCAAAGAACTCAGCTGGCACCATCTAATTATTAATATAAAAGGAAAATAAATTGGATAATTAGCTACTTGTTGACGTGACCGCAACAGGGGGAATAATCCAAATATTCCTCCTAGTCGCCCTTCCCGACTCGATGTCAATGATGAAGACGAATAAATTGAAAGTTAACTTCTCTGCCATAATCGGGTGGAGAGCGTTTAGTTATGAAAGATAAAAAAGCCCTATCCCATACCCCATCGTTGTGCTGATTGATTTTTATCTATTAAATCTGCTGCTGATTCAACTCAGCGCATGCACGGCAAGGATATTTGCTCCTGCTAGGAAATTACCTAAAATTCTGACAATTCGGAAGGTGCCACACAGAATCTAGTGTTACCCTCCAACATTGCATCAGTTTTCTAGTGAAAGATGTAACCTATGTGTTACATAGGATTTGATAGATTATGCACATCAATAAACGTAAGTATGAATTATAGGCATTAAGTCCTGGTAGTGAGTACCTGCGATGTAGACTTAACGCCACGTTTTTCTACTACGACGACACGGATTAATTTTATGCCTGGTACCCGTTTATACTACATGCTGGATGCAAGACCTATCCAAATCCCTACCGAACTAAGAAATAACGACATCTGAGTAGAATCACAACTCCACGTTTGAAGCCTGAAGGTCTCTTATCCGCTTGGACGTAACTACATCCCCCATAATACTCCCAGAAGGGGGCCAACCACAAACAACCGGGCTGAAAGTACATAAACCAGAAATTCTCCTGAGACATGTAAATTCAGTTCCCATGATACCGGTATACCCCTGATGAAGTTTCGTTGCCGAAGCCGCCTCTAACAAGTCCCCGTGTAGACTCGGATCTAATCGCCAATATAAGTTTTAAAGCATTCGCCTACTGCAACTCATCAGACGCTACCTAACTTCTGCCCTGGGAACAACGTGATCAACAGTGGTAACCACTCTTTTGTACTTGATGATGAACTGGGCCAATTGGGAAGAAATTTTCTGGCACCAGTTTTGCTCCGGGGATCACTATGTTTTGGGCTAGGATCCTATTTTCGATTGCCCTTGCCCTATTTATTCCCCAACGTGGTGACTCTACTCTAACTATACACTATCTCCCTATTTCACTCCTCTCCTTTCAAAATCCTCAAGATATATGTGAACGACCGGTTCGCTGCGCACTTCCACCATCTCATAGCGGCAGATCAGCGCGACTTCGGGAAGCGTTGGTCTACTGCCTTCAACCTCGAATAGATTAGAAGCTTTATCATCTTTGTCGCTAACGTCTTAATTAACGGCAAGATTTACGCGTTATTTGGTTCGCTGATGCTATGTAAGCGAATTAACATTAAACGCCAGTGAATAGCCCGCGACGTGTTACCCTTTTCAAGTTCTTCTTTACAAATAGCCTTGAATATTGCTTTGGTCTATTTGTCACAATTCTGATTTCCTCGCTTTTCAAACTGTACAAAGCAAATTCATCCGATTCTCGCTTCTTAGGAAGGAACTTTTTCCTTGCAGACTACCTTTTCCAAACCCCTTAATCTCCCTTACCTATAGCAACCCCGAATCTATACTAATTCTAATTGTACATTTTTTTGACATAGCGATGGCACCTATAAGCAAGTCAAAATTAATTCCAGTCATATTGATCCAAATTCCCCTATAAACCTTTTGTTCTTTGTACCAATTTATCCTTTAATTATTGAGTGACCCTCGCATGTTATTATGTAAGAAAACCACACTATTTTCATCAGAGTTGCTCCCAACTTCTGGTCTCCGAGTTTTCGTCTGCCATGTTTCTTACAAATTTCTTAAAGTAATGCAAACACCTGGTTCAAGGTTTGACCTTATTTTCGTAACGAAATTGACTCCTCTATATACATCCAACTGCAAGTATTCCCGAAAAATTATAGGGGCGCAAAAACAATGACGTTTATTCAGAGAAATTTAATTTCAAACGAGGAGCTTTCATGTTTAAATTCGATGTGTTATGCACATACATACGTTAAGTGACGCGTTATTGTTCCTACCAATTCTATTTTTAGGTGACCGTGAACTGGGTTTTATTTATCACTCAATTGGAAAAATGGCTATTAGCGTCGTGATCTTCTATTAATTTGTATTTTTATATCGTAACGAATAATTCGTGCTTTATTAACACCGACAGCGTTTTATAACTTAATTTTCCTTATAAGCTTATATGTACAGGTCTACAATATCTACTAAATATGCATCGAATAAACTCGAGTGACGCAAATTCGCCTAAACAAAATATTAAACGTTTTGAGAATGAAGGGGGTCCTAAGTCCGCATCAACTTAATGCAGGACCGGACCAATTGAGGAGCAACTTACTCCTTCTTTTCTGGTCCACGGACCCCTCGCTAGGGCTTGCACCCAAACTTTTTTAAAAAAAGTCAAGCGACGACGGCTTTAGCAGGCATTCTGCTACTAAAAGGACCTGTGTGTGTGTGTGTGGATGGTGGGGAAGAAGCTTCTGAGCACTCAGACAGTGTTGGCTCATTGTACTCGCCGCTCCCGTCTAACGGAATATTCCGGATTCGTTAACGTATTGTAGGATTTCCGTTAGTGGATGTGATGCTACCCGTCGCAACTGGAGAACATCGGCACCAAAAATCTGATGCCTAATGCGTCCATAGGCGGAGCATTCACATAGGAAATGCTCCGTGGATTCCGCTTCCTCATTACAGAGGGGACACGTATCATCTTGAGTAATTCCTATTCTGAACATATGTCCAGCTAGTTAATTATGACCTATCAGAATGCCCACAATACACCTGCAAGTCCTCCTGCTTTTCGGTACGTATGTTCGGTTCTGGCAGGAAAAGTTTGTTGTGTCGAGCAGCATTTAGGCTCTGCCACCTGTCATTGTGGAAAGCTTGTTCTCAGTTTTTGAAAACAGGCTTAGCCAATGCATAGGGGAGATTGACCCTTCTTTCACTAAAGCATCCGAGATTTCATTTCCCTCTACGCCACAGTGACCAGGTACCCAGAGTAGTTCCACCGTATTGAATCTAGAGATAGAGTTCAAACGGTTTCTGCATTCCTGAACGATTTTCGAGGTAATGAAAGGACTATTCAACGCCCTCAATGCACCTTGGCTATTACTGCAGATTGCGATGCGCCTGCCCTTCAACCGCTCGTCAATCACCCAGTTGGCCGGCTTGGAAACCCGTTGCATATTGTAACAAAGGAAAAGCCCACTTCTGGTTTTTATTTGAAAAGTAGACTCCGGCTCTAGAACCCTCTTCTGTTTTTGAGCCATCGGTGTAGAAGACTTCCGTACATCCCGCCACGCATTTCTCTGGGATTTCCCAGTTCTCTCTACGCTTCAGGATAACTTCATATCTTATACCAAACAGATGTACGGAGACAAGAGAATCGGAAGGCATTGTAAGAAATGGATTCAGTCCTCCCAGTAACTTTTCCAATACTCCGTGCCTCCCAAACCGTTGTTTCCCCATAGATCTAATCGAATTAGTCTATGAGCTGCGCAGTGCTTTGAATAAATAGGGCTGCAAATTGAGTAGTGCATTTAGAGCTGCGCCGGATGTCGTGCTCATGGCGCCAGTGATACCCAGACACACAGTTCCTTACAGTGCGGCTAGTTTACGGTGAAAACCTCTTTGTCCCAGCTTAACCCACCACACTACGGATGCATATACGAACATCGGCCTAATGATGGCAACGTATATCCACATTACCACATGAGGCCTGAGTCCCCATGTCGCGGTAAAGGTCCGTCTGCACAGCCCATAAGCTGTGAGAGCTCGTTTCATCTTTACCTCTACATGTTTGTGCCAAAGAAGTTTTTTATCTAGAGTGATTCCCAGATATTTCACTTCTTCGGAGAGTTGAAGGGTAGTACCCCTCACCTCAGGGAGGCAAAGTCCATCCAGTTTTCTCCTTTTTGGAATAATATCATTGTGGTTTTATTTGGATTAACTGAAAGACCATGCCTGAGGGACCAGCTGTCTATCAAATCAACGGCACGTTGTATATTCCTACACACCGTTCCAAGATCCCGATCAACAGCAAGCACACGTGGCTGAATAAGCTTGAGCGTGTATCGGCAAATTTTGCAGTTCGCATAGTAGTGAGTCGATCAGCATACTCCACAGAAGTGACGAAAGCATACCTCCTTGGAGGCAGCCCTTCGTTGCTTCTGCAGTCAGATAGCGATCGGCACCCACCTCAGCGCACAGCAATCTCTCCGTTAGCATAGCATGGATCCACTTAATTAAAGCATCATCAACACCATGCGCTCTGGCGACATCACAAAGTTTTTGAAAAGGCGCACAGTCAAAAGCCCCTTCAATGTCCACAAACACCCCATCGCGTTCTCACCATTCAAAGTTGCATCCTCTATCTTTGTGACTAAAGAATGAAGAGCAGACTCACAGGACTTCCCACGCTGGTAAGCATGTTGTTAAGTGGGTGCGACCTAAGTGCATTTTCACGAATGTGAGGCTCCACCAGTGTCTCCAAACCTTTCAGCAAGAATGAAGTCAAGCTGATCTGTCTGAAGTTCTTTGGATTAGAATAGTCATCTTTCCCAGGTTTCGGTATGAAGACAACCTTAACCTTTAAAGGACTTACTAGCAAGTAAAGTTAACCATTTTAATAAAGTATGTCCATAACCTACACGTCGTCGATCCTGGGATAATGGGTTCCTTTGTATGGTACAATGGGATTATCGCCTTTTGCCAATGCCATTACCTCATGCAATGGAACCCATTATAACAGGACGGGCGATGTGTAGGCTACCATAGAGCACCACATTGCGTAGAAAAGTGGAGGAAGAATGCAAATTTCCCAAAGATCGGAAGGGGGAGGGAGCGGCTGAAGCACATTTCCAGAAGCCGTCAACAACGGCGCATAGACGTGATTGACGCGATATGCCTAATAAAGGGGGGTTTTTAGTAACTATAGGCAATTTGGAGCAATTAAGATGGGTCCAAACTGGAGTAATGTAAAACAAGTCGAGACACCGAAAGCTAGAACCTTCAAGTATTAAAGGTTTTGCGTTTCCATATGTGAGGACGATGACTGCATGAGAGTTCCGTGTGTTATAGTTAAGAACTCTATTTCCCTCTATTTTTAAAAAAGCCATTTACACAAATAATTTGATTTAGAAAGCACTGCATTGATAACAGTCAACCTAATACGCTTCACACTAGGAGTTCAATATTATTAGCAAATGTGAAGAAGTTAACCTACAACAGATACAAAGAAGTCGAAATACCGTAAAGATGTAAGGGTTTTGTATTCTTCTTGCGTAAGAAATTTCTCATTCGCATACCGGTACCAATTCAAAATATTCCTTGATATACATATGTATTCCCAAACTTCAACTGAATTGAGTTTATTTTATATGATGATGACGTCATACACGTCTCAGAATACGATAAGTTCAAGTGAAATACGCAATTTTGGCTTTCCATAACTGTTCCAAAATTATGCATTATGTTATTGCTTATAATCGTACTCAATTTTATACTTTTGCGATAAACTTAAAGGGGATTTTCGGGTAAATTTTTTAAAATATGATATTGACTTTATTTAAAGGGGTCATCCTTCGCTTTTTTTAGAAATCCGTTCACATGTATGGGAAGCCCTCCGTAAACCCAGTGCAAAACCATGCCACCCGCTCTATGTAAAGGGATTCACAGCCCACAAGCTCTCATCAAATTTCGTGACAATTGATTTAGCCGTTTCGAAGTAATTCGGGTGTGACAGACAGACAGACATCGAATCGATTCTAATAAGGATTTGTTTTACACAAAACAACCTAAGGTAGCAGAATGCAGTGGTATTATTCACTCTGAAATATGATGCAAATTTCATCATGAAATGTTGATGTTGATGTTGTACTTATGAAACGCACTTTATATAAATGAATGCACTTCAAATTAAATGCATCTAATCTGCATAAAATTCTCCTCTATATTCCTTTGGGGGTATATTTTCAATATTTTCAATGTAAATTATCAGTCACGCAATCAGTTCCACATTCAGCTACATAATTCCAAAGATTGCCCAATATGAAAAATAGTTATTTATAATAGACATGCTGATCTCGCTTGGCGGCAGGCCCCGCAACAGATCTACTGAGAAAATGTATTCAATGGACTTAAAAACAAAAATTATGGGGTTGAATTCAAAGTCTCGGAGAAATGCTAGGTCGTTCACTTCAGCAGGACGGGCCCCGGTCCTTTCGAGAAATGGACAAAGATTCTTGACGCGTGGGCGACGTCAAAACGTAAGTAAATTAGTCCGAGCGAAACAAATACGTATCAGGACGCTAAATATTAATACCCTCTCTGGAAAGACGGAGGAACTCGCAAGAGCCCTTCAGAAAAGGCGAATCGATATTTACGCTCTACAAGATACTCGATGGTGTGGTGCCGAAAGCTGCGACATAGAACGCGAACGCGGTAACAGTGGGTAACATATATGTTAAGCTTCTCTATTCTGGTAACCCATATGGTGTTAGCATTGCGATCTATGAGGGTTTCCGTGTTGCCATTAAAGAAGTCGAGTGATTTGATGACCGGCTATTGAAGCTGTCGATTATATCAGTTGATTGCACGATTCACTTCTTCACCTCATATGCACGCAGAAAAATACCTGGCCGATTGGCAAATTTACAAGAATGTCAACTAGGAAGTAAAGAAAGCGATCGCTTTTTTTATTACAAATATCTATACGATAAGCTGGACACTCGGGATGACGACAGAGATATGTATCGATTTGTCAAAAGCCGACATCAACGCATACAGGATATTGAACATTTCTGTAACGTAAATAGCAAGAACGGTACTTTGCTGACCGATCGACAAGCGGCGACGGTTAGATGGGGGAAATATTTCAGGCAGATTTCAATAGAAGGATTTGTCCATCCTTCACTTCCACACTGCCGACATTTGAAGTAGTTCCACCTGTCAGTGGTACAAGTCGAGGAAGCATAGAATCTGGAAAGAGGACATGCCGTCATCGCAGCTGAGTCCTGGAATATAAAATGCTGGGACCCAATACTGGATCAATTGGGTTATTGATCAATCGGGTTATTCTAGCAGTGGCGCAACACGTCATAATCACATCCGAAATAAGGAATATCAAGTTAGATGAGGCCGTCCGAACCAACGGTGGCTTGATACGCTGGATATTGATTTAATAGCCCCGCGTCTACCTCTAGATCAATCATTTGATCGAGCAAAATGGCGCAATCGGTTAAGACGAGCCAACCCCGCTTCAAAACGACACAAAAGCTGAAGAAAAAGAAGATGTTTATTTCATGATCATCGACGGTGTAGCGATCGGTATTAGGTCTAGGCCTGCCATAATAAGAAACTCCAGACATCCCGGTTTCAAGCCGAGGTCCACCAATTCGATATCCCTAAACGCTGTCTGGCGTCCTGACCTACGCCATCGCTCCATCTTAGGCAGGGTCTGCCTCGTTTTCTTTTTCTACCATAGATATTGCCCTTATAGACTTTCCGAGCTGGATCATCCTTATCCTTATGTGATCCGCCCACCATAACCTATCGAGCCGGATTTTATCCACAACCTGACGGTCATGGTATCGCTCATAGATTTCGTCGTTATGTAGGCCACGGAATCGTCCATCCTCATGTAGGCGGCCAAAAATTCTTCGGAGGATTCTTCTCTCAAACGCGGTCAAGAATTCGCATTTTTTCTTGCTAAGAACCCAAGTCTCCGAGGAATACATGAGCACTGGCAAGATCATTCTCTCGTACATTAAGAGCTTTGGCCCTATGGTGAGACGTTTCGAGCGGAACAGTTTTTGTTAGCTGAAATAGGCTCTGTTGGCTGCGAACAACCTTGCGCGGATTTCATCATCGTAGTTGTTATCGGTTGTGATTTTCGACCCTAGGTCGGAAAAATTATCAACGGTCTCAAAGTTGTATTCTCCTATCTTTATTCTTCCCGTTTGACCAGTGCGGTTTGATGTTGTTGGTTAGTTGGTTTTCGGTGCTGACGTTGCCATCATATACTTTGTCTTCATTGGTGTACAGCCCAAGATCTCGCGACGCCAGCTCGATGTGGTGGAAGGCAGTTTGTGCTTCTCGGGTCGTTCATCCCATGATATCGATATCTTCAGCATAGGCCAGTAGCTGGGGGGACTTAAAGAAGATCGTACCTCTTGCATTTATCTCAGCATCACGGATCACTTTCTCGAGGGCCAGGTTAAAGAGGACGCATGATAGCGCATCCCCTTTTCGTAGACCGTTGTTGATGTCGAATGGTCTGCCCTCACAACGGTCAGGGTCAGCCTAGTAAGCCTTATCAATTTCGTCGGGATACCGAATTCTCTACAGTTTTACCCTGACTATGCTATCATAGGCAGCTTTAAAGTCGATGAAGAGATGGTGCAACTGATGTCCATATTCCAACAGTTTTTTCATCGCTTGCTGCACAGAGAAAATCTCATCTGCTGTGAAGCTTCTTTGGTATGGACCGATGATGTTCTGGGCGTATGGGGCTATCCGGCCTAGGAAGATAACGGAGAATATAGAGAAGATAACGGAGAAAATATTTTATAGATGGTACTCAGCAACGTGATACCTCTATAATTGCTGCACTGTGTGATATCTCCCTTTTTATGTATGAGACAGATAACGCCTCGTTGCCAATCGTCAGTAGTCGGCGGTTATGTTTAATTGCTTGGTTTTTTATAACTTTACTAACCAACTGTACTTTCAGTTCCCTATGCAGATTCTCATTACGAATGAACCAGGGAGCATCTACTATGTTTCTAAGCACTTTATTTTGGAAATTAGCAGCGATGACCAGCTGGGAATTCCTCCCCAGTACCCAGTACATCTGTCTGGATCTGGCAGTTAGGTCGTCCTTCTTTCTTCGAAAGTGTCTTTTCTAGTTGAACTGTGTCATACCTAAATGTTCGACGTCACTCGCCTGTGGTACATCGTTTCCATTTCTTGGTTCATTTTACAATGTTGTCAATAGCTGTTTGGGACTTTATTTTTGCTTCTTCCATAGTTACCCCTGGTAAGGTTAGCAGCCAAAGAACAAAGAATGAACAACATCGAATCACACTGGTCAAACGAAAACAATAAAGGTAGGACAATAAAACTTTGAGACCGTTGAAAATTTCTCCTATCTAAGGTCCAAAATCACAACCGATACCAGCTATGACGAAGAAATCCGCGCACGGTTGTTGGCTGCCAACAGAGCCTATTTCAGCCTACAAGTCTGTTTCACAAGAAACGTCTACTACTATTTTGCCAGTCTTATGTATTCCTCGGAAACCTGGGTTCTTAGCGAGAAAAATTACGAACTCTTGGCCGCGTTCAAGGGAAGAATCCTCCGAAGAATTGTTGGCCCCCTACATGCGGATTTACGATTTCGTAACCTACATAACAACGAAATTTATGAGCGATACAACGACCCTCTAGTTGTGGATAAAGTTCGGCTCAACAGGCTGTGGTGAGTGGGTCACCTAATATATGGATGAGGATGATCCAGCCCGGAAAGTCTATAAGGGTAATATCTATTGTAGAAAAAGAATATGAGGCCTGAGATAGAGCGATGGGGCAGTTCAGGACACCAGACAACTTTTAGGGATATCGAATTGGTGAACCTCGACCCAAAAACGGGGTGTCTGGAGTTCCTTACTAACGCAGGCCTAGACCAACTATCGGCTATTGCGCCGTTAATCATGATGAAGGATAGCAGTGCCGTCCGCAAATGTCACTATTTTGGCTTCTTTACAGCAAGGTATATCATTGGTGTACAGGAGAAACAGTGCTGGGCCCTGCGGTACACCAGCTACAATTTTTTTCAGTTCAGAGTAGGTCCCTTCGTATTTCATTCAGGTATGATTTTAAGATACCTAAAAATTCTTCCGAGAGGTCCCTATGCAATTGATACAACATACCTTGATCCACATCATATCAAACGCCTGGGTGACATCGAGAAAAATGATACCTGCTTTTTTTCCATTGCATTTTCCATCCGATTCGTGATCCTGCGCACCTCTTGTATTTTGGAATGCTTTTCGCGGAAACCCAATTAGTGAGGTGGTAGTAGATATCGATCCAAATGGCTTGGCTGTAGTAGGGAGTAGCGATATTGGTCGATACAGTTCGACCCTACTTGAGTCCTTCCCTAGTTTTATAACTTCGGCCACTTTCCATTGTCGAGTAATGGTCCACTTTACTGACTGGGGTTAAACCTGTAGACGCTTGTTTATCCAGAGGCTGGATACTTTCTAGATGCTTTGCGAACAGATCCTGTGCAGAACGAACCCGTTGCCGGTTTTCCTGTTTAATAGGTGGAATTTGTTGTCTGGGTCTTTTTAGATATTTCGCGGCCTGCCACAGAGAAGAGCCTGTGTCTTTTTATGCTGGTATCCAGACAGATAACCGCGAAAAAGTGCCCATAGGCGTTTTTCACGTCTTTAAAATTTCCATATATTGGGCTGGGGAAAAATAAATGTCGTATTTTGTCTATAGATTACGACACTTAAACATATCTTGTGTTATACTTATCGCATCGGGTCACACTATACAGTGATTTGAAGACAACAATCTGTGCTGCAAGTCTCTCTTTGACAATGTTCTGATCGTTCAGTCTCAAGTTATAACGCGTCAAAGATGGAGTTCACCAAGCAAGAAATTCATCATATTTTACGTTTTTACTACCTGAGAGGTAAAAATGGATCGAAGGCGGCCGAAAAAATTTGTGAAGTTTATTGGCCCGTTACTGTAACAATTCGCATAGGACAGCGTTGGTTCGATCGATTTCATTCTGGTGTAGTGGATGTCGAAGGTACACCCCGTACTGGTAGGTAGAAACCGATAAAATCATCGAAATCATCCAAGTGGACCGGCATGTGAGCATTTGCTCGATTGGCCAGGAACTGGGTATAGACCATAAAACCGTTTGGAACCATTTGCAGAAGATTGGATTCCAAAAAAAGCTGGATGTTTGGGTGCCGCACGAGTTGACGCAAAAAATCTCTTGGACGGAATCAACGCCTCGGATGTACTACTGAAATGGAACGAATTCGACCCATTTTTGAAGCGGATGGTGAATGGTGATGAAAAGTGAATCACGTACGATAACGTCAAGTGAAAAAGATCATGGTCGAAGCGCGACGAGCTGGCCCAAACCATCGCCAACCCCGGATTGAGGGCCAGGCAGGTTTTTCTGTGTGTTTGGTGGGATTCGAAGGGAATCATCCACTATGAGCTGCTCATCTATGGCCAGACCCTCAATTCGGTCCTCTACTGTGAGCAACTCGACCGTTTGAAGCAGGCGATTAACCAGAAGCGGCCAGAATGGTCTTGTGTTCCACCAGGACAACGCTTGGCCTCACACATTTTTGATGACTCGCCAGAAGCTACGGGAGCTCAGATGACATATCCTATCGCACCTGCCGTATAGTCCGGGCCGGACCGGAAGTGATTACCATCTCTTCCGGTCCATGCAAAACGCTCTTGGTGCTACTAAGTTGGCCTCAAAAGAGGCTTGAGAAAACTGGCTGTCTGAGTTTTTTGCAAATAAGGAGGGGGGGTTTTATAAGAGGGGATAATGAGGTTGCCTTCTAAATGGCAACAAGTTTGCGAACAAAACGGCGCATATTTGATTTAAATCGGATAATTCTACGTATGTTAAATAAAGCGTCAAATTTCGATCACAAATACGACATTTCTTTTTCCCCAACTCAATATATATGCATATATAGTATCTATTACGCTATCCGCTCCATAATCGTGGAGATTAAATTCTCGAAAAAAAATTGGAATGTTGAATTTGTATTAGATACCGCGAATACCGAAATGAATGTTCCAAGATGCTTTTATTCTAGATGTTTTATGGGGCATCTTTTCTTCACATTCTGGTTCACTGTGAAACTGTCAACTATTAAATTTTTTTCTGCGCAAGGCCTTACGTAATTTGACACTCACAACATAGGAACCATGTATGATCTATCATCTCCACCGGAAGCCTAATCAATTTATTAATGAGCACAGCTAAAATGCATTCGTTGCATTAGGAATATTAGGAAAAGAAAAGTGAATGAATTGACTCCAACAAACAAGCAAGGCAAATTCCAGTGAAGCTCTACGTAACGTAAATGCAGTCTAAAACGCCGTTCCGTGTAGCTTATTTCACAACTGAAAATAAGACTCAAATTCAATAATGCACAGCTAATTGGCACAAGGTTTCCTCTATATGTGTAATTCTCAACAACTTCATACCATCTTTGTGGTACAATTCACAACTGAAAATCACAAAAAAAGATATTACAATAGAGAAAAAGTCGGCTCCGAGGTAATTTCTCATACATTATCTCAACTTTTTCCTTTCACTAATCGCTTTTGGAGCTAGAAGTACTAAATCTGAGCATCAAGATTGGAATGCAATAAAGCAATGATCGGTTAGATGGAAAAGAAAAAAGATACATACATAAACGCTTACGTGCTAGTAGTTGCAATTTGCAAATGAGTTACCAAACTTACAACATAGTTTGGACGAACTAATTTGTTTCAGTGGTTCCCTTTCTCTGAGGGTTGGGTCGAAAGTACTCTCGGAGCTCAAGCCAAAAGGTCGTGTTAGTGCCATCCGTCTTTAGTTTACGGTGTAAACATACATCTGAATTACATAAATGTTATAATGGAAAAGCCCCATCACTTAAAGTCATTTGAAACTGCATTTCGCCGCAATTTTCAATATAACAATATTATGTGATAGACAATTGACGCCAGTAGTTTGCTCTTGATAGTGAAGATAGGAGTTCATATACCACGGACTCCTTATCTACGTGTGTGAGCATTTTACACCACCTCATTACACAAATAAAACTTTGTGGCCCTATTTACGAATGTACATTTGCATACTAGACTCAGGGTCATACCTACTCTGCACTTGCTGCTCCCCTTTCGGGTTGGAATCGTTTCACTTTAATTTGAAAGTTAAAATAATGAATAACATTCGCTTGCATGAAAGTAATTTATTTAGAAATGGACGCGCATGTTAGTAAACAAAAATTGAGAGCAAAGCATTTAGTAATGGAATGGTTAGTCATCAAATCGAATCATATTGTTTGAAGAAAAAAATGGAAAATATATTTTATTCAAAAGCGTACTTATAGCTAATATCACAAGAGCGTGTGCGCTGGGAAAGATAACCGAACTACTATGACAAATTGATTTTTCTTTTATTAGCTTATATAACGGTGAGACGAATTCACGTTATACTAATAGCAAATTCCCATCGCCACTGTTTTAACGCAACAGCTTTTCGCCCAATGTCGCTAGGAGCCCTTTCCAAATACGATATCCACAGCACCGAAACGTGGTGGGTACAAAAAAAGATTGGATAATGCAGAGAACAACAAAAAATTCATAAAAACGCATATTATTTACATCTACGTGTTTATTAACAAAGTATGCACTTACTAACTTACCTATATAAAGGGAAAATTAGGCAAAATCTTATAAAAAAAATTTGTGTTGGCAGATACATCCTTCCATTTTTTAATGCACAGCGTATCCATCGGCATTACGTTTGCTCGGTGTATCTCATTGCAATTTCAGAAGCCGCCGGAAATATTCCCTTAAACATGCACGCTTCGAACAACTCAACGAACAGCTCCGATTTGAATTTCATAACAAACTTAAAGATCGTATTCGGTAAGCCATTCAAACCAGGGGCTCTGCTGGCACCTACTCTATTGCGAATCTCCAGCAGCTCATCTCTTTTGAAATTGCTGTCCCATTCAGAGGTCAATGGAAGTTGTCAGTGCCCTTCCCTTGCTGGGGAAATAACCCCTGAATGATTTTTAACAAGAGGGTAGGGGACGTAATCGTCGAGATGAATAACCTC
Source organism: Hermetia illucens (assembly GCF_905115235.1). Taxonomy (NCBI): domain Eukaryota; kingdom Metazoa; phylum Arthropoda; class Insecta; order Diptera; family Stratiomyidae; genus Hermetia; species Hermetia illucens. The sequence continues at coordinate 119,043,360 of NC_051852.1, forward strand.
TGGATCGTTCCATCACGATTGTCTTTTCGGCTCCACCTCACCCTAGTAATTGGTCCTGCCTGGCGCGTTTTGAGTAGTTCGTATGGCTCGCTGGCAGACTTCAATCAGCCTGGCCAGTTTCCTATTCCAGCAATAGTTGAGTCTTCTACTGGGGAATGATCACCTCCTAACCATCTCATCTCATACTTTGGAGATGCGTGTAGTGCTCTGCAATGTAGCCCCACAGATAGCTGAAAGAAGATTTTCCGGGGATCCGGGGATCTCTGGCGAACTAGAACATACTAGTGCAGGACTGAAGAAGGTATGAAAAACGATTTAGCCGCACCGTCCTTTCCGAAAGATGTTAACATCAACTTGGTTGGCCAGAAGAACTATATCCAACTACCCAAAAGCATCTAATAGGCTGCGCCCCTTTGCATTTATTTCTCTGGTACCCCACTCAAGGACCCGAGCATCGAAGTCATCGACAATCATCTTTGGACTACATTCCCATACTTCGAGCACAAGATTGACAAAGATTTCTTCGAATTCAGACAGTGTCGGACTTGGTGGGGCATAGCAGCTGTTGTAACTGTGAACCATCACACATGCGGTGATAAACCTACCTAAAAAAAGGTGCGATATACTCATGTGGGGTACTAAATGAAAGGAGTCGAAGCAAATATTAGTTTAAACATCGGTTTTAAAGGAAAGGACTGCGAGTGTCCGAAAGGAGTCAATTGATTCCAGGAGCTATTTGTAGAAACTATCTAACCGAAGAAAAGTATGGTGGTGCATGCACATGGTATCTAGGCCTCAAAAATACCCTACGTTATGATATCTGGTTATTATATTTTAAAAATTTACTGCGAACCCCCTTAAGTTCATCCTAGGTCCTCAAAATTATGAAGCATGGACTGGAAACCTTGGTGGAAAATTGTTAACGAAGTTATAGTTAGTCAAAGTTGCCTCTTTTGTATGAAATTACTTTTCCCTAACAGATAAAATGTCAGCATCACATCGAATTGAATATCCGGAATGTTCAACGTATATACACTACGGGCTATATATAAATGGGACCCTCATATACCCAAATGTTCTTACATAAAAAATCAGTACAAAGCCAACTTTGTACTGATGAAAGGGGTAAGTTGCTCCCGAAATATATATCTACACTGTAAAATAAAAACTGGTCTGTCAATTTTAGGCTTGACTACAAAGAGAAGACAATATCTAACCTCCCATAAAAAATCAAGAAAACCTTTCATACCCGAAACGCCGAACATCCGGTTTCCGACTTGTTACTATTGCGTGTTGCTAATAAGGCAATTGTTGTTTGATTCGCTGGAAAACGTGATCGCTAAGCGACTGTAGAGCGGTTGGCAGTCAAAGATCAAGGATAAGTGAGATAATTATTCGCTTCCACAAGCCGAAACCTGCTTTCATGGGTCGTTCGCAAAATCCAGAGCAAACAGTTGCCTGCAGTTGACCAACGGCTTCAAGTGCGAAATAAATCGGTTAATTTTTCGGTTATTCAAATCGCATTGCTGTTTCTTCACGGTTGCAGTAGATTCAGGGTTTTGAGATTCAGAGACAGGGACGGATACTTCTGTAGCATAGGTGAACGAAACATTACCTTAGCAAGCATGTGTGATGTGATATCATATCACTTTTTGAGAAAAGGTCTCCTCGCAAATATTGAAACTCCACTGAAATATCCCATGGCGTTTGTACACTTCTATGCTAGCCAGACTCGGAAATGGGGGGGGTGATGTCCTTTTGAATACTTCACTCCCACACATATCGTTGCGCGAGAAGTCACATGTCCTTAAACCAATGCGTAGGAAAAGATGCGAACTAAACTTGGAAAATAAAAAAAATAAAGGCTCCACTACCTCGAGCCATGAAATTCGCGACCCGAGTGCCGCGATTAGGAGATCCATGACAGATTACATCCTCAATGCTTCTCCTGCCTCAGATATTCAGCAGGAGCCTTTTGGATTCCCACCCTGCCTTGGCATTCTCAGGCTATAAAGATGAAAGATACCCCTTATATATTGTGAGTTTCGCGAATTAGAGAGGAGAACGGAAAGAGTTAGTCCCCAAGCTTAGTTCAAAAGATGAAGTTACTATTACGGAACTAAAAATTAATATAAGGAAATATATTAAAAAAACAGAACTTCAAGAAAAGGGAAAGAATCTAATAGAACCAAATAAGGAAAAACAGGAAAAATAAATGAATATTGTTTAAAATTTAATCCATAATCATAACGTTCATTAATAAAGGAGGCAAATTATGCTTGTGGAAGTTTAAAGAAGTAGAACGGGTCACCCTCCTCTAAAGCTCTACAGGTTGGTTTTACGCTGATGATCTTATTCGAGCAGCGAATAGTGATTTTTGCCTCTGTATAAAGTGTCCAATGCACACAAAATATCTTTTCTGGTTATTCTCCCATTAAACTTAAACAAATTGCAAGAGGAAATATGTGCCTAAAATGTAATGATGTAGTGGATTAATCACGCACATAACTTCTTCAATACTTAATTTTCAAAAATTACCTCTCTTACAAAATTGTCACTGGCAACGGGTTAGCTATTTTCCCTCCGACATTCCAGACTCCTTTCACAAAACCTAAAAGAATTTCAGCCAATCTCAGACAGAAATAACTTCTTCCCTTTACTTTAAGGTTTTGAAAACTGAGAAATCACGCTGCCTATCTCACTTCAGTAACCGATCCGGACAAAGTTTCTTGCATAAAATTGCTTCAATTTACTCCAAACTCAAAACCGTTAAAATTGCACAAATTCAAAAAAAGAGTATATTTGATATTTTAATTTCAGTTAAGAGCAAGTTTCGCACCAAAAACACTTCTTCTAGCCTGCTTTCTGCTTCAATTCCCGATTTTTCTAAAACTTCGAAATCACGAATACCATATTACTCCGGGAACAGACCCGAACAAAATCTTCTAGTCAGCCGACTTGCCGGTTGGCCTACACTCAACTGCCCACTGTCCTCGCATTTTTCGGTGCAGACAATTAATCGTCAGCTGGGATAACAACAAAAACTACTAACAAAATCAGCTCTTTCCAAAAATGAAATCCTTGCAATTGTATTTGAAGGCACAGGATTTCGCATTAGCCTGAAACAAACGCTAAAAATGCGTTTGATAGTATGCAGCATTATCTGACCTATGGTAAAAACAACAGCAAAAAAGTTTAAAAATTTCTTTGGCATAATTTGAAATATTTAAATGAATTTTAAAGTTTCGGAAAGTTTAAGAGGTAAGAGGGTTTTGTGAATAAAATTGTGGAAAAAAAATCTGATACAGAGTTAGTTTTCTTTAATTTGTCTCCCGATAAGTGGTAATCCCGATATTGTGTACCCAGTCGTGGAGCGATTACCACCTTCGGTCACGTTGCTGTCAGGGCAGAGGTGAGGCAGCGTCTGAGGAGTTGCCTCTGCCTTGGACGAAACCGTCATTAAGACAGTTAGATATGTTTACATACAAAGAACAGGAAATCATGATTTTTGTGAACGAGCATTACTTCACTTAGAAATATATGAATTTTCTGTTACTTTCCTCGGCATTGGAAAGAATGCCCATAATTAAAAATGTCCTCATAAAACCCACAATAATAATTGGTCCACATCGAAAACAGACTCGCAAGCGATACTAGGCATCGGCTCGGCACTCGAAAATCGCCACCACCACTTGTATTAGGAAGAACGATGATACTGATTATTACTAAAGTAATATCACCATCACTTCTTTATAAGGTGGTGATTCGGTGATATTAATTGGTGTGGTATTTGCTAATATTTGGATCCCGCTCATTGATAGTAATGTGATATTACACTTTAAGGTGATATTGCATACATAGATCACCTACCCATTTCTATTCTGTAGCGTTATACTTAAATACTGGCGAATATACTCGGTCACTTTTGTTAACGATTGTGAATTACTGCTTTGTTCTCGCACTTGATGATCAGTCGTGTACTCAAACAACAACGCATGCTATTGTGGACCTGTTCTTTGATGTTAAGTCTTAGTTCCACGTCCTCATTCGAAATTAGGTTTGAAATCTCATCAAACATTACCTTTTTCTAGCTCAGTGCTTTGAACTCGTTTATAATTTTTACTTCACATTGTTCTTGCAAATTTTGCACAACTATTTTCTTAACAGCAAATCAGAGACCAAGCAATTCACGAGATCATGAATAGTCGTTAAATTTATCCTCTAAGAGATTCCACGGTTTGTTATAAGGCAGTTGTATTAAATTAGCCTTCCAGAGCGTGGTACACCTTCAGCATTAAAATTACCAGAATGAAACCAGTTTCGGCACTGGTGTTCTGCCAAAACATCTTTTCCAGAAACATCAACTAATTTTTATCCTTGCTTGAATAACAATCTTAACATACCTATTCGACAGTAGAAAAATAAAATAAGGCGAAAATGCCGCTTTCAAATTTCCATATTCGTTAATGTACCAAACGAAAACGATCGCAGAGCTTCGAATAAACTGTTATATCTATTTACTCCTGTATGAACTATAGGGCGTTAACTTTTTTGGCATGGGTGCCTATAAAGCTAAATAAATTGAAAGTCAGATAAAAAACTGAATCTTACCTTTTAAATTGTGAATAAACTTAAACGCGATATTTTTACTTAAGGGCCTCTTTCCTTCCCCTGACCTCCGATCACTAACAATTGTTCTTTTAAGTTTGGAATATCTGTTAACATAGTGATCAAGATACAAGAAGGATGTGTGAGAGTCCCACAAGTCACGCCTTAATCCGTCAAGGATTTCCCTCGACAGCGGCTCCAAATTCTCGAGTTTCCCGGTTCCATATGCGCGGTCGAGCCTTCGTTATATTATTATTACCAATTTCACGTTTCTCCGGGTAATGGTGCGAACTTTCCCCTTTTGATTTACATTTTTTTCATCTTTAAGAACACTGAAAGTTTTCGTAGATGGCATGTGAGGAGCTGAAGTCTTCAAAACAACCTGACACGGCACTTCAGTGGAACTGCAGACTTGACCTACACAGACAATTTTTTCCACTTTTCTTTTAAGTTTTTGGGATAGCTCTGTCCTTGTGGTTGATCGTAATCAACCCGGATGATCATTCTGGTCACCCCACATCGACGCTCATTATAACTACCTTGAAAAAAATTTCTGAAATTACCATCATGTGGTAGTCCTATTTACTCAGTTTACGCCTTTTGAAGGTTTTGTTTTTAAAACAAAACCTTATTAAAATCGATTCAATTTCTGTCTGTCTGTCGGTCTGTCCGTCTGTCTGTCACAGGCACTTTTCTCAGAAACGGCTATACCGATTGACATGAAATGGAAGATGGAACCTGTGTACCCCCAGACATGCAGTGAGTGATATCGTCCTACGTTGAGATTTAGGGGGGTTTCCATACATATAAAGGGAGGGTGTAAAAATTTTTTTCACCAAATATAGGCATGTGGGGTATCAAATGAAAGGTCTCGATTAGTACTTCGAAGCCGGTCTTAGTTTTGAGATTGGTTAAAAAGGCGGGGAGTGGGAGGGGTGCAAAGTGATGATTTCTTTAACGAAACCATTCTCAGAAACTACCCAACCGAAAAATCATGAAGCTGCCTCTATATGGTACCCAGGCCTCAAAATACTGTCCATATCGATATCTGTTCAAATTATGTTAATAATAGTATATTACCATAGTTTTGGGAAAATTGAGTAAAACCCCCCTTAAGTTTATCCTAGAGTTATAAAAATGTGTAGTAGTATACAATATAATATGAAGCAAAGTTACAGTAGCTCAAAGTTGACTTTACCCTGTAAATTTTCTGCAACTTAATATCAATATCACACTAAAGTGAGTAGGCTGACATGCTAAACGAATATACATAACGGGCTACGTGCAAATGGCAAAGTTCTGCACTCAAATATACTCACAGAAGAAGCAAACAAAACCTTTTATACCTGAAGCGCCGAGCTTCCAGTTTCCCGACAAGTAATCTGTAATCGAAAAAAGTGCAATTGGCAAACTACCCATGGATATGTACTACAATAACTCAACGTCGTACAATGGCGCCATTATCCGCTACGAATATCCTTCAACAGTCACCAAATTCACTGATTCAGTGATTCCCTGCGATTTCCTCCTCTCTAATCAATTCAAAAAACCACTACGGGAGACAAGTTTCAGAAACCGAATGGAAGGCATGGAAAAATCGAAGCGGGCTCTAATGGATATACCAAGCACCGAGTATAAGACTTATAAGACTTAAGGATTAGATCAAGTGCTGTCTTAAGGGCATTGTTATCGATCGATTTCGAACTTTAAATGTTCTGGAGAAATTCCAGGAACTTATTGATCATTGCATTACGACCTATGAAAACTACAGCAATGAATCAGTTTTTCAGACAAATAAAGATTGTCAACCGGACTCCCAAAACTTGTTTCATTATAAAGTTTGTTTTAGTAGAATTGCTTAAAGCTCGTTGACAAATTGTATCCAAATGTAACAAAGCAAAAGTTGTAAGAATTTATTCTTAATGCTCACCTTCATGAATGTCTAGACAAGCAAATCAAGGACAATGATAGCGATATTTATTATATTTATTTTTTCAATTATTGACCATTGACCTATTCAGCTCGCGCCAGAAATCGCGTGACAAAAATCTTACGACTTTTCCCATTCTATTGATAATTGCCTTTCACTTTACTCTACATGAGAAGATTCGGTTATCAATTTATGAAAAGAAATGCTCGAGGCAATTTACTTTATGGGTTCAGTAGTTTATTCCAGTCGTTTGCAACGGTCAATAGATTGATTATGCAATCAAGAGTCATGAGGTGGTTGTATGTATGTGTCTATTAATTTCATTAGCAACACAAAATTTCACGAGCTTCTTGTCATTACATGGTTGCATGGTTACAGATAATGAATCCTGGGTACTATGAAATTAAAAGATTTATTCAGTTCTAAAGGTATTAGCAAACGAGTTTTCTATAACCAGCTATAATATGAATAAATAACTCTGCTTGGTTTGTTGTTAATAAATAATTCTTTCCATTTCAGGTAAGCGATGAAAATAAAATGTGGAGTTCATTGTAAGTTATTTGACTATTATACTTTCCTATTATAAGTCATTCAGCAGCAGCAAATACCAAATTTCGTAGTATGAAAATTCAATTAAAGTGGTGACAGCGCATTTACAAACCATGCGGTCATGGATCAGGTGAATTCAACATGTTAACTTTAAAAACCACCACAGATGAGTCAGTTTCATACAATACTCTAGTGACTGCGCTGTGGGACATGATATTTTTAGCTTTGGGATCGCTGTGTGTAAGGTAGGTCTAACCGATAGCAGGAGGCACCCAATCTTCGTATAAATATCCAACTTACCAATAGTTCCAGTAAATCAAATTCGACCTGAAAATATGCGAACTCACCGGGTGAGCTGGAAGATTGTTTTAAGTCCCTTCGCAACTTCCAAACCATAATAGCTACAAAATGTATAATTTTCCTTTATACGTCGAACCTCAATTTAAAACGCAGAAATTTGACCAATATGTCTTCGTTCAATTATACAACGTACAATTTCATCGGATCTGACGTCATAATGGCGAATAGTCATTCATCTGCCGATGGTCATGTTCATTTTTATCGTCATATCCGTATGCCATATGCGCTACATCAGTTAACTCAGGCTGCTGTTGTGATGCCTGAGAAATAGTCTCCGAATCTGAATTCCTGATAAATTGTCTCCGTGTTTAAATCTGGGGTCAATTGTCACTGCTTTCTCAAAGGAAGGGTCATCCCAACCAACAGGAAGGAAAGCGGTGTCAGCGTAGAAAGAGGAATGATCACAATTGCCATATATAATAGAGGCTCCTAAACTCATAATATAAATCCAAATAAAGTAGCCGAAAAGACAAAGAATTAAGCGGAATTCAAAGTTGTCTAATCGAAATCGAACTATAACTTAAAAGAGGATATTAATAGTCAAAATCCCAAATTGTCCTATTAGAAACTCAGGTAAGACCCAGTTTGATGCCACAAACTCCTAAGACCCTGACTGCTGTAAGAAGTGCAAGGGATCCAGAATCCAGCCGACTCAGATCTTCAGAGCCAGGATATCAGCTCCCTTACCTTATGACCAGGGATCTCTTTGAGTTTACTAAACGCCCGCAGCCTGTTTCTGGCTAGAACTGGGCAATCGCAAAAGAGGTGCTCATAGGTTTCTCCCTTCTCTCCACGACTTCGGCAATACGATTTGTTATTACACCGAGTCTGGCTCTATTAAATGTTATTTAACACGAATTCATCACCCCAAAATGCTCTATCTTAAAAAAGTATTTCTAAACATGCGTTAAGGGCATGTTTAAATTAGGAAAAACACTTCATGAATACATATACGTAGTCAAGAACGCGCATACCGGATTTCTACTAGCGTGAATCTTGTTGTTGGCCTTCTTCAGCCTTTGTCCCATTCAGAAGCAGATCGGCTAGTATTGATCGGTTGTGCTATTTTGTCCCAAGGCCTGGTCTAGATGCAGTCACGAAGCTTTCAAATCACGGTCCAGCGTATCAAGCCATCGTTGCTTCCGCCGGCCTTTTGGTCTTTTCCCATCTATTACTTCAGACCAATCTTGGCAAATGAATTCCTGTTAGTGTTAATTACGTGAGATACCATCGAAAGCGCCTCTTGTCATTTTTTGACGATCGGTGGAATCCCGAGATGATTATGGCGTGTTACGTCGCTGGTCCAAAATAATATTTTCGTCTTCATTACTGCGAGACTAAGAATCCATAGTAACATCTCGAGGTTTGTCTATATTGTTATCCAACATCTTCTAATATGCCTACACACGTGGAACAGTATGGTAAATTATCCAAATTAGATTGATAAAATCGTTAGGCCGTAGTTCACCCCGCCTTGGCTTCAATCATGTTAAAGTTTAACGTTCTTATCGCCATGAACTTTTCGATGGAATGCTTTACAGTCACAACCGAACATCATTTCCCTTCATCTAAGATTGTAAAATGGTCGCTGATGTTGGAGGTTGTAAGAACGACCATCCGGATTGACTACGGTCAATCACAAAGACAGAGCTATCCCAAAAACATAAAAAGAAGCTCTGAAGAGGATTATAGCCAGGCCTTGTTTCAGAATTGCGTAAGGCAGCGCAGACACGCCAGACATTTTCATCTTACCTTTGATGGCGTCGTGTCTTACGAAGAAATGTTTCGACGAGGTTCTTGAAGATAAATGTTTTGTGTTCACCGTGGCATCGCTGGATCGTCGGCCTCAGTTGCTGGAAATTGTGACGCAGCTCGATGATGAAGGAAGATAAACGATAAAGATAAAAGATGATTGTTGATATTTGATGGACTAAGCAGTTCACCAGAAAGTCGGAGAGGTTGGCCATAAACAAGGTCAACCCCAGTCGTTTTTAAATCCTCACACCGGATTACGCGAATGCCAAGAAGAACCGTTGGCAAAACGCACGTCCATTACGCATTCTCGTGGCATCGGATAGCAGCTTTAAGTTATCGATGTTAACGCTCCACAAGTCCGTTGGCCTGAGCATAGCGTTGTAGCAGATGAATCATACCTGTCAACTGGCTAAGTGATTTGAACAGGTGTAATTTCAAGTGTCTTCTTTGATCAGTTACCAAGAGGAGTGCCAAACCGACATATCCAGCCATATTAGAATACCTAAGAAACGGTGTCAGCTTCTTGGTCTGATATCAGGAACATTTCGGGGAACCGAGAGAATCTGTCTACACACCCTTGTCCTCTGAGCATGGTATAACAATTATGTCGTGAGAAGTGTGTGGTGATAAGCTACCCACAGGTGAGCGTATATGTCTCGTGACTTTCGAAAGCTAGAACTAGATACACGGATGAAGTGTCTGCCGACAGCCTGTGCCGTTGTCTTGACGCCTGAATGACATAGTCGATGATTAGATTCGAAAACCGCTCGTCTGAAAGTTGGAGGCATGTATGGTCGAGCAGCTTGTGTGAAAATATCGCAGTATATTCGAACGTTCACGCCTTGAATATATATTTCCTTCAGCTGGAATGAAGACGCAAATAGTTGCTTCGGCTCCTCTTCATCTCATTGCTTTCATGCAATCGCTGCATAGTCGCGCCACGATGTTTTCCTTTCCAGCTACGTGTCGAATGCCCGTGGAAAACTGGGCGATGAAGTTCAGGTGCCGAGCTTGGCGAAGTGAAGCCTCGTCGAGTTTTTGATGGAAGGGGAAAGTAAGGGCCTTGTGATCTGTCAAAATCACAAAGTCACGATCCTCGAGCATCTATCTAAACTGCTTGACACCCAGGTAACCAACGAGCAGCTCTCAGTCGAAAGCACTGTAGCAATTCTGTGCAAGGCTAAATTTCTTCGTAAAAGGCTTGGGGTTCCCAGATTCAGTTAACTTGCTGTTGAAAGGCCACGCCATGGCTGAAATCGGAGGTATCCAACCTAAAGATAAGCGAGCAATGCAGCCTGCGCAAAGTCATCTTGTGCCTTCTGAAAAATCGCTTCAACTTCAGGAGTCCATCGAATTTCGGCCTTTCCTTTGATGTTGTCGACAAGAAGGCCCTTGAGTGGTGCTTGGGTCCTAGCACAGTCCGGCATACAGCTCTTGTAAAAGTTGATGACGACAACCAACCGACGATAGCTCCTTGGCGGTGTTCGGATTGAGATAGCTGCGGACGGCTTCGACCTTCTCAGATGGTTGGCGAACATCGTAACCGTTGACCAGATGGCCAAAAATGTATACTTCAGGCACACCGAAAACACATTTTTAAGGTTTTATGTTAAACGAAACCTTTTTTAAAATCGGTTTACTGTTTGTCGGTCTATCCGTCTGTCTGCCTATCACACCTCACATCTCAGAAAGGGTTACCTATATTGATACGAAATTTGGATAAAAGATGGGACCTGTAAATCTCGCTCCATGCATGGAGTAACATAATTCCACCTTGAATTTTAGGGGGTCCCCATATATGCAAAAAGGTGGTGAACATTTTTTTTCATCTAATGTAGTCGTGTTGGGTATCAAATGAAAGTCTTGATTAGTGCTTTACGAAGCTTTACGATAATAGTTTTGACATTGGTTGCAAAGGCGAGGCGAGGGTCCGAAAGGGGTCACCTTTGCAATAATATAGGCTATACTTTAGAGCAAGATACTACCAAGTTTGATGGAAATCTCATCATTACTAATGGAGTTATAATAAGCCAAAATTGTCACTTTTGTTCAATTTTCTTGCATTCTAAAACTTTGAATGTCAATGTCATTCTTAGTGAATGGTCTGATAAACTAAATGCATAAACATGGTCAAATGGTGGTGGTGGCTGTCTTCTCAATGGCCTTCCCTACTGTCGATAATCTCCGTATGGTCGCCAGTCTCCATTGTCCTTGGGAATCATATAAAGCGGAGCTGTCTATGAACACCTCGCGCCTAGTTGCCTCATCGTTTCGAACTGCTTCCGTGCAGCGGTAAAGCGATCTGTTGCTAGCTGTCAAGATTTGAGTCCTTTCGATGTAATGTTTCGTAGCATTTTTGACTACTCGAGTACGTCCGTCGGGACGAGTAATCTCCGGGAACTCGGCTAAAAGCTGGTGGAAAGCCGGTTCATATAAGGTAACGCTCGGAACGTCGCACCTGGAAACACGTCCGCGAGGTATACAATCTGTCTCTGCATCGATGAGCTGGCTGTCTTCAAGGCCACAAATAAGCCGCAATTTGCGAGGAAATCTGCCCTGAAGCCCCAAAAAAAGTAGCGACGAGGGTCTACCACTTTTGGACTTCCTCGCTTTGGAGCCATAGACGTGATGATACCAGGACGTATCTGCTGGTGGCTCACTGCAAAATCAGAAGCTAGATCGAGGTTTGAAACCGCTTCGTCAACGATTGTTGCTCTCTGGACGGTCGCGCAGAGAGTTAATTTCTGGACGAATTTCAACGCCATTGCTTGTTGATTGGTACTAGTTTGCACTAGCTGGCGTTGCATCGAATAGTTTTGCTACTCTATCGATTGCCACGTCCTTCTGTGTCGCGAGGATTGCTTGCACTGATTGTGTTCGTCAAAGAAGTTGTTCTATTTCAGCATAAGTACGCTAATATTTGGAACGGTTCTCGGTGGCCGTCCTCGTTTGCTGTCCGCAAAGAAGATGGGAACCATGCCCTACATTCCACTGGAAGGGTCCGTCGAGGGTTGCCCGATGGCGGAAAATTCGAGATATGGCACGAAATCAAATTGTGCCACATATGCTTTTGCCACTTGCACTCTGTGCAGAATAACCATTCTTTTTAACAAGCTGTAAATACCTGAGCAAACATCTAGTTTTGTCTTCATTCCTTTTAGGGCCATATTGGGAATTCTATCTAAACCGGCGGCTACGTTCTCTTGATCCCTTTTTGTTTTGTGCAAAATTTAATCTTTAGTGCCGATGGGCTTTTTTCTTAGAAACGGTTACACTTCTTGTCTCATAATTTGGTGGAGGGATTGAAATTGTGAACACCCACGTTCTATGTTCAGTTTATGGAGGTTCTCCATACATCCAAAAGGTGGGTGCAAATTTTATTCACCAAGCATTGTCTCTATTAATACTTTCCGAATCAGGTTTTCGTTTTGGTACCAGTTTCAAACTTGGGGAGTGAGGAGGCCGGAAAATGATCACTTAAAACCATTTTCCGAAACTACCCAGCCGAAAACTAAAATAAAATCATGATAATGCCTGTATATAATATCTAAATCTGAAAATATTCTCCAGCCTACAAACTGTCATACAATTAATAATAGTTATTAAGATATTAAATCTTCTGATAATTTTGTTTCATATAAATGTCAAAATGATCCCTTTTCTTTGGGGTCTACAGAAATCAACCCAGCCACACAAAGAACGCTTCCGGAAAGTTCATACCTTGCCCGCTCTCAAAAAAATAGTACGATTCCATGATATTCACAATGTCCCAGTCCCAGTAAAGAGGAGAAAAATCTTGTGGCAAAAGCGACTAAAAGGAAGGTGCACAAGCTCCTCGACAAAAGGGTATCGAAGTGAGATGGTGAGCCTCTGGAGAGTACTCATCTCCCTCTTTCGGCACTGTTCTGCTGTACTCTTAGAAGCCTAGTGATAGCAAATGGGAATCAGGTGTTGAGCAATTGCAAACAGGACCTACCACAAGATAATTTGGGTTTTGGCTCACCAGCAACGATCATTTAATCAAATCGATCAAAATACAATCAGCAGTAAATTTAGGACTTTAGGGAGGTGAATCCAAGTAACAGAAGAGATGGTGACATCGTCACAGAACAAGTCTAACAACCAGAACGTTGAAACGGATCGATGAACGTACCCTACCACTGAGCTGATCAAGAAACCAAAAGGTGCTGCAAAAACTAACGATTTCGATGCTGTATACCGCATCCCCGAAGGTCATAAGGCTTTCAATGGTCCTTTGAGAGATGTTGACGGTATGCTTCGGATCCACGAGCAGCTGAGAAGGCGGAAGGAACACATCGCCATGATTCTGAATCATATAGCTTTCATTGAAGTTCCACTTCTTGTGGATGACTGCTCCCTCCAATAAGAACGAAATTATCTTGGCTATCAACGCGTTCAAACGGAATAAACTACGTTTAACCCTTCTAACTGTTGGAAAGACCACATCAAACTTTTTCATTCATATTTTTGATATTGATACTGAACATCGATTACCCCTATTATCACAAAGTACATAACCGAAATGTTTATTAAGTCCAAGTACATTCACTTCCTGTTTGCTTGTCATCCTCAAGTACATCATTTCACGTATTACATGCAGGCTATCATTATGCATTCGTGTGCCTGAGATATCACCGTTTTTATCGTTCATAATCCATTCATATAAATCAATTTCTCATCGAACATTTTATCATTTTATTATGTTACGATTAATTTCATATGGGAGTTTGATAAGCTTTTTTGTTGCTTCCCGTCTCGTCTGAATTCGATAAAAACCTGTTATCGTATTCCTGATAAAAACAATCTGTCAAGGCGAAGGTGCTTTCCTAGCAACCTTTTCACATTTGATTCAAATCAGCTTAATTAAAAAACATGACGCAATATTTTTCACCTGTATGAAAGTTGAAAGTTCTGATACCTAAATTAAAAAGTAGCACGTGAACAGATAAGAGGCAAGATTACGTAGTATGATATAGCAGATGGTTATCCATACTCGTAGGAAGGAAAAGGTAAAGCACGACTGCAACTTCATGTTCCCTTTTGGAAACAAAGGGTGCAATGTTATCTAAACACATGTTTTCAGAACGAGCGGATGTTACAGTGTAAGCCCTTGGATATTGACTGCAATAATTTGTTCAAACAGTAAAAACCAAATTACGAACGAGTTTACGTACCTTTGATCACAGAACTTTGTACTGATAAATGGGGGAACGTTTTAGCTTATGAGCCCATGTGATAATTTATCAATTTTTATATGGCGGGGGGCGATTTCAATTCTGGCTTAACCTGCTGCAATCAGGGCGCAAGTGGTTCATCTAAATATGTTTTCCGGTTTATCAGTAAATCAAAACTGGTTCGAAGTGCAATTAATGAAAATCAAACGTTGATACCATTTTTTCTTTTCAGATTTCCAGATAAATATTCTTAGAAATAGTTACAGTATAAATACAGATATTGTATCTGCAATAAAATGATTTACAAGAAAGCTTGGATACGACTTTATTTTTTCTTTTATTAAAAGAAAATGTTTGTTATCGTGGCTATTGATAAAATACTCAATCTATCGCTACAATACACCCAAAGAGCCGAACATAAGATTTCCCTCTTTGTATCAGCAGGATAAGCAAAAGGAAAACTGAAACGTCCCGATGGGCCCCGTTATTCATATAAGTTCACTTGATATGAAGATGACGTCATGCATGTCTCCATCATCACCAACGGCACAACAACGGATATCCGGTCTAAGCCTGCCTTAATAAGGAACTCCATACATCCCGGTTTTGCGCCGAGGCCCACCAATTCGATATCCCTAAAAGCTGTCTGGCATCCTGACCTACACCATCGCTCCATCTCAGACAGGGTCTGCCTCGTCTTCTTTTTCTACCATAGATATTGCCCTTATAGACTTTCCGGGTTGGATCATCCTCATCCATACAGATTAAGTGGCCCGCCCAACGTAACCTATTGAGCTGGATTTTGTCCATAATCTAACGGTCATAGTATCGCTCATAGATTTCTTCGTTATGTAGGCTACGGAATCGTCCATCCTCATGTAAGGGGCCAAAAATTCTTCGGAGGATTCGTCTCTCGAACGCGGCCAAGAGTTCGCAATTCTTCTTGCTAAGAACCCAAGTCTCCCAGGAATACAGGACTGGCAAGATCATTCTCTTGTACACTAAGAGCTTTGGCCCTATGGCGAGACGTTTCGAGCGGAACAGCTTTTGTAACCTGAAATAGGCTCTGTTGGCTGACAACAACCGTGCGTGAATTTCATCATCGTAGCCGTTATCGGTGGTGATTTTCGACCCTAGATAAAAGAAATTATCAACGGTCTCAAAGTTGTATTCTCCTATCTTTATTCTTCCCGTTTGACCAGTGCGGTTTGATGTTGGTTGGTTGGTTTTCGGTGCTGACGTTGCCACCATATACTTTGTCTTGCCTTCATTGATGTGCACCCCAAAATCTCAGCACCTACCTCAGCATCACAAATCACTTTCTCGAGGGCTAGGTTAAAGAGAACGCATGATAGGGTATCCCCTTGTCGTAGATCGTTGTTGATGTCGAATGGTCTTGAGAGTGATCCTGCTGCTTTTATCTGGCCTCGCACATTGGTCAGGGTCAACCTAGTCAGTCTTATCAATTTCGTCGGGATACCGAATTCTCTCATGGCCGTGTACCGTTTTACCCTGGTTATGCTGTCATAGGCGCCTTTAAATGGTGCTGAATAAATTGTGCAACTGTTGTCCATATTCCAACAGTTTTTCCATCGCTTGCCGCACAGAGAAAATCTGATCTGTTGCTGATTTGCCTGGAGTGAAGCCTCTTTGGTTTGGGCCAATGACGGTGTGGACGTATGAAGCTATCCTGCCTAGCAAAATAGAGGAGCATATCTTATAGATGGTACTCAGCAACGTGATACCTCTATAATTGCTGCACTGTGTGATATCTCCCTTTTTATGTATAAGACAGATAATGCCTCGTTGCCAATCGTCAGGCATTGATTCGCTGTCCCATACCTTGAGCACAAGTGGATGAACCACTTGGTGTAACTGGTCGCCTCCATATTTAACTAATTCGGCTGTAATTCCATCGTCTCCTGGCGACTTATGATTTTTTAGCCGATGAATTGCACGGACTGTTTCTCCTATACTTGGTAGTGACAGTAATTGTCCGTCTTCAGTTGGCGGGACCTCCAACTCGCCGATGTTCTGGTTGTTCAGTAGCTCATCAAAGTGTCCAACCCATCGCTCCAATATGCCCATTCTGTCGGAAATCAGATTTCCCTCTTTGTCTCGGCAGGATGAGCATCGAGGTGTATATGGCTTCATTTTGCTGACTTGTTGGTAAAACTTCCGCGCCTAGTGCGTTTGCTCCCCGTACTTTTCTAGTTGACAGACTTGTTGGTTCTCCCAGGTTTCCTTTTTCCGTCTGTTAAGTCACTTCTCCTCTTGACGGAGTTCGTGATAAGTCCCTGCGCGTGCCCGCGTTCTTTGAGAATGTAACATTACTCGGTATGCGGCATTCTTCTGTTCCGTAGCTAGCTTACATTCATCGTCAAACCAGCCTAAACAAATATTGTCTTTTCTTTGGGAGTAGTACGCTGTCGGACTACCAACTAAACACCTCCTTGTCATCAGAGAGATAGCCTGGAATCGTTGGACATATTACTTCGGGCTAGCACTCTCGCTCTCCCGACTTTGGGAGCCTTCAAGTCAGGGAATTCCTTTCATGGACGGAAGGGGAAGGGATTTGTCAGTTCAGGGAACCCATTGCCATCCGGTCCCTCCGACGTTCGAGTTCAATCTTCTTCGCAATAAAAAGAGCCCAAATATAATGCGCAACACGATTCCAGCTCTCTTCAGCATCTCTCTGACTATGTTGTCTGGAGAGAGCTCCCCTATGTCTGCATAAAGCTGCTGAAGAAAGCCGTCCTTAGTTCAGTTAGTTTTTAGAAACCGCAATTGCTTGCGAAGTAAATTTTCTCTTCGTTCGAAGCCAAAAGTTTGCTTCTCATTCCTTGAAATGTAGATCATGCGCCTTGAAACATATTTAAACCTGCTCTAATGTAAATATTAAAATTTTTACAGTTACGACTGTTTTTATATTTCTTTGAAAATAATTCGCAAGTATTTTGAACTAATCGAAGTGTTGTAAGTGTCGCCAGATGAGACAACTATTTGTATTTCAGCTCAGGGGGCATCTACTAGCGGCGGGGCGAGTTGTTCCTCAAATTAGTGCAACCAAATAACGATGACGAGCTCAAAATCATTGGATTACAATGAATTCACGTAGAATACAGAATGTTGACCTTCTATTACTTTGTTAGTAATAGTTGAATTGCCTTCAAACTTTCCAGAATTGTGTCTTATATTGCCAAATTTCATATTTCTAACATACACTTAAGGGGGGTTTTCGGGAATATTTCTAAAATATAGTTATATGTTATCATTAACTTTATTTGTACAGATATCGTGATGGAATATATTTTGAGGCCTAGATTTTATAGAGATGCATTGCTGTGATTTTTTCTGATTCTTCGGTTCTATAAGTTCTGAGAACGAGACGTGTTTCACCTCACTCCGCTGTATTTCATCCAATAATAGAAAGAAGATCGAAAAGTACTAACTGACCCCTTTCGTTTGATATTCTAAATGACCATATTCTGTGAAAATATGTATATACGAGATCTGTTCAAAAAGTAAAGTGAATTTTTATTTTTACAAAAAAATGTTTATTTATTAATCAATATTTATATTGTCTCCTTCAAAGTCATCCCCTCCGCTATAATACCCTTGTGCAAGCGTTTTTTCCAGTCCTTGAAGCATTGCTGATAAGCACTTGTTGGTATAGCTTTGAGTTCTTCCAGCGATGCAGCCTTTATCTCGTCATCCCTTTCATAGGTTTCTTCAGTTTTGGGAACAGGAATGATGACCATTTTGAGCATATCTGGATCGTCGTTGACGTCATTCAGCAACTAATGAGCAATGCTCCTGCGAACGGTTCTTTTGGTCAAAATTTTGCAGTTTGGGGACAAACTTCGTTGCTACACGTCTCATGCCCAAAATATCGGAAAACAATTTTTTGACACGAACCAACTGATATGCCAACATCCTCAGCAACTTCTCTATTAGTAATTCGACGATTTCCCAAAACAATTTTCTTCACAGCTTCGACGTTATCATAGGTTATTGATGTGCTGGGACGTTCAGAGCGAGGTTCACCATTGATATCTTCTCGGCCATCTTGGAAGAGCTTGTCCCATTTGTAAACATTTTTTGTACTTAGAGGTAACTCATCATATACCACTGTCAACGTCTTAAGTGTTTCAGGGCGCTTGATTCCATTTATTACACAAAATTTAATGCAAATTCTTTGCTCCATTTTTTGTAATAATAGAAACGTCTACACGTCTAACTTTGCTATCTGCCAAAAACAAACTAAGTATACTATCTACTTGAAACTGCGCACATATGTTACGGACATGTATATCAATGCACAACAACAAAAAATTTCGATACTCGAATATACGTTGGCCGCGTAATTTGAAAATTCACCTTACTACTTAAGAATTTTTATGAAGTTTCCGAAAATGGTATCAGATCTTGGTTCAAATGATTGAGGGAGTGGGAAATTGTGATTTTTTGGGATGGTCAAGCTCTTTAACACTATTCACGAAAAACGCTATAATTCTGTAACGGTGAAAGAGAGTGTTTATTCCATCCAATTTTCCTCCACCATTGAAATTTCTACCGTCATGAAGCGAAACCCCTGTATAGTTCCGAGTGCTAGCCGACTCTCAAAGACAATGCTTTTCCCTGGATCAGTGACATCTTGGGATCGCACGGTTTGTGAAAGAAAACGCGAGCGAGGCGTCTACGATGGTTTGCACATGTAATTCGCGCCTCGAGACCTCAAACAATAGTTTGGCACGTTGAATATTGATTTGAGAGCCACTGGGCTCCACTCGGCCCAAACGTATAATCAAGAATTCGACCCACTAGAACTAACCTAGCTACGAAAAGGGACAAAAGCTAACGAAGAAAAGTACTATTTGCAATTTAAATTCAGGCTAAAATAAACTTCAAACGGCAATGCACAAATTGTTACTTTTATAATTATGTCTTACACAGAAGGCATTAAATTTTCAATTGGAGAAACTTAAGGAGATCAGTAGAAAGCGGAATTATCGTATCCTTCAATTCAATACGACCGGATACAAAAGTAAATTCAATCCATTCCAAAATTGTCAACAAAGCATTAATTAATTCACACAACACTTTCAATCTAAACAAACAAAAATTCCATCTATTATGCATACTTCTATGTACTCGTACTTGTACACTTGTACCTTCATTTGCTTTTTACCCACATGAAATTCGACTTTGCCCATTTCAATGAGGTAAACTTTACTGCTGCCTCGAAACCAAAGGTTGTCAGGTATACCAAGATTTGATTTTGTAGTTGCTTCACACTCTTTTTCTCTGATAACTCGGTTATCTAACTGCTGGAAATTTCGTTGGATACGACTATTCATGAATACCGCGTGAAGTACTATTGATACTTTAAATATGTTGAAAGAGGTGCGGTTACGTCATCGTAATCTTGTATTTTGTAGCTAATGTTGACCTTTTGATTGTTTACTTTGCAATTGATTGCATTAATCGATTTGAAGATTAGTCTCGAAATACCTAGAAGTGTAGTTAATGCAATTTAAAACCACTCATGCAATTGCGTAAATTATGCACTTTTATTGATGACACAGTAATTTAACATATACGCATGCCGCTTTGTAAGTTGTAAGTATGAGCTTAGCAATTCGACACAAATGGAATTCAGACAAAAGAATTACCCAAACGTTAGATACCCTTGAAACATCTAGAATCACCACAGAAACTTATGAATGGAAAATACTGGTATCCGCTTTATCGTTAGATGAGAATTCGATATCCCGAGAAAATTATAATAGTAATATTGGCTAAGGTAACCCTGACTCCTAGCGTTCAAGACACTATTCTGGTCAAAATCCACCCAACTGCTGAGCTTTTTCTTTAGCCTTTATCCCGCTCAGCAGTGAAGTCAGCTAGTATAAATCCCATTAGCTATTTTCCGGGTGGAGTTGACAAATTTTGAAATCACATCTATCGAATTAAGCCGTACCTTAGCTAATGAGTTGCCCCCAATGCGGATTACATGGCCATACCATCTAAGACGCCTCTCGTGATTTTTCCACGATGAGTGCAACCCCGTATGAAACGCGGCTATTTTTATTTCAGATATGATCGTAACCCGGTATACCATTGACACAACGCAACATCTTTGCCTCCATTGCCATGAGGCGGAATTCATATTTTCGGGTAGCTGGCTGGTACTCAGGACAGGGCGAACGGCAATGCGAAACATTTTAGATTTGAGACGTTCATTGATCCCTCGTTCGCAGTGAATTCAATTCTCGAGCAGAGCCGTGTTCATTTTTTCCATTGCCTCTTCACGGCTGCTGAGACACATTCCCCGTAGTGAATTTTTGACTCAACTGAACAGAAAGAGAGACACTATTCGGTATAAAAATCACCGATAAGAACTGCATTTTGCCTCGGTGCCCCACATATATGGGTCATTCTTAGCACGCCATTCATTTATGTGAATAAATCCACGCCACAATTAAGCAAAAGTCACACCCTAAACAGCGATTTCAATGCACCGAGACAAATATCACCACTAGCAGCACATCTACAGTTGAAGACTCCAAAGACATAGCCTAGCTCAGCAGGACGTAGGTTATGCTATCGTTTTAAAGTTTAAGTTAGCTTCTCACTACTACCGCTGGGGACTCTAATGCTATCCATGCTAATTGGGAATTCAGATTGATAATTTCCAAGATAAGAAAATTGTGAGATGCGCTAGCCCATGATATAAGAGTAGACATCGCCTCTTCTGGACAACCTACTTATTAGCCAACAGATCAACGAAAAATCCCGAGCCTGTTTTATTAAGGTTTTGTTTGCAAAACCTAACCTTATTAAAATCGGTTCAATGTCTGTCTGTCTGTCTCTCTGTCCGTTTGTCTGTCTGTCTGTCTTTGTCTGTCACAAGGACTTTTCTCATAAACGGCTATACCGATTGACACGAAATTTGGGGAGAAGGTGGGAACTGTGGACTCCCGGACATGCAGTGAGTGATATCCTTCTACGTTGAGATTTAGGGGGGGTCCCCATACATGTAAAAGAGGGGTGTACAAATTTTTTTCACTGAATATAGTTATATGGGGTATCAAATGAAAGGTCTCGATCAGTACTTTTCGGAGCTGGTCTTAGTTTTGCGATGTATTGGAAAGGCAGGGAGTGGGAGGGGGGGAAAGTGATGATTTCTTTAACGAACCCATTCTCAGAAACTACCCAACCGAAAAATCTGAAAAAAATAATGAAGCTGCCTCTATATGGTGCCCAGGCCTTAAAATACTCTCCATATCGATGTCTGTTCAAATTAAGTTAATAATAGTATATTACCATGTTTTTGGGAAAATTGAGTAAAACCTTCCTTAAGTTTATCTCAGAGTGATAAAAGTTGGTAGTAGTATAAAATATAATATGAAGCATATTATCTCCAAGTTTGATCAAAATCATACTATTAGTAACAAAGTTACAGTAGTTCAAAGTTGACTTTATCCTGTAAATTTACTGCAAATAAATATCAATATCATACTAAAGTGGGTAGTCAGACATGCTAAATGCATATACATAACGGGCTACGTACAAATGGGATAGTTCATACCTGAAGCGCCCAGCTTCCGGTTTCCCGACTTGTTTTGGTTTTACTTAAAATGTTAAGCATGAGCAAATAACATGAGAGCCTTGTTATGAACATTCTCATACCACTAGCCCGTTATTATGAAACTTTGCGTGCGTACCTATAAGAAGTAATGAAAGTGGGACGCAAACAGCAAATCAAGCAACTAGTTGGATTTATGAATGCACCTAAGTCCTCATTTATAAATCAGGTTCCCCTTGACAACAAAAGCCGAAGTAGACAAAGTCCTGTTAAAATTGAAGGAAACAATGATTTTGCCTATTCAACTCTCGATTCCACGCCCATGTGTTACCTATCTTCCAAAAAATAGTACACCGTATAGAAAAGAATAGGTCCAAGCAAAACGTAAGTTAGAATAAGTGGCGTACAAATCTCCAGACTTATAAAACAATTAGCCAGAGTAAGTTAACCGATCCATGAAGCTTCCCCCACTACATCAACTGGCTTTTCCCTGTAGAAAGCTACTAAGAGGATGAGGAAACCTGTTCCATGCGAATCGCCACTAAGATCAGTAGACGGCAGCTGGACAAAATTTCGTACCCAGTTTACCGCAAATGAAAATTAGACTTCCAAATGTATTTATGGTTATACGAAAAAAAAGCTTCTTATCTCAAACCAGGGAACTCGAATCATCAAAGAACAAGTGGAAAGCTCCAAGGAATATTGTCATCACGGTTAAAAAACATTGAAGGGACATTCGGGGATCCCAATTACCTACGTGACCTATATATTT
The DNA here is from genome assembly GCF_905115235.1 of Hermetia illucens. Taxonomy (NCBI): domain Eukaryota; kingdom Metazoa; phylum Arthropoda; class Insecta; order Diptera; family Stratiomyidae; genus Hermetia; species Hermetia illucens. The sequence continues at coordinate 119,066,120 of NC_051852.1, forward strand.
AGCGTAATGCTGTATCTACTCCAACGTTTGGAAATTTACAGAAATTACAATGATGGCCCATAAGTCTGCTCCGCATTTCCTCAAACGTGTTCGAAAAATTCCAATTCAAGATCATACCATTTTAGTGGAAAAGAAAGTGACTCCTCAGCACCAGTTTGGCTTTCAAGAGCAGCACCGAGCAATCGAGCAAGTTCACAGGATCCTCTGTGAGATAAGGAATGCACTCGAGGATAGAAAACATTGCTAACTGGTCTTTTTTGACGCGATGCATCTGAATTTGATTTGGAAATTTAAAAAAGTGGACAGAGCGAGAGCTATATCGTTATTGAAATGTTCAATAGTAGCAAATTGAATTAGTTTTTGTCCTTTTTTAAGCAATAATCAATGAATAGGATATCCTTTGAATGAAGTCTTAGGTCACAGGGTTAAAGAATGGCACGATTGGTCACTGGGTCTTGGTATCCATCTGACATCATGACAAATTCGTCTCCGGGGTATTTTCAATGCATATGCGTATATATAGCGAAGTGTAACGAGTATATCAAAACAGCTTCGTGTCCCTATTGGTATTTATCAAGGAAGTGTCCTCTCAGTACTCTTCTTTGTTATTGTAATGGACACAGTTATACGGAACATCCAAAGTACAGCGTCTTATACGCTGCTCTATGCGGAGGATGTTTTGCTAACATTTCATAGCTAAACTGATCTCGGGTGGCAATGACCTGCCCAAAACTGGGCAATTTAAATATCTCGGATCAATGCTATCTACCACTGGTGAACTGCGTTATGAAATTACTTCACGCGTTGGCGCTACCTGGAGAAAGTGTCAGTCACCCTGTATGGTGCTGAATGTTAGCCAACTAAAAAAGCTAATAAACCGCGCCCCGAGGTAATGGAAACGAAGATGTTGCATTGGACTAGTGACATAACACGGCATGATCAAATCCGAAATGAGGATAACTACGATAGATATGAGGCTGCACGGATCGTGAAAAAATTGCAAGAGGGGCGTGTTCGATGGTATGGTTACGTAATTCGCGATACGAGAGTTCACTTACCAAGATTGGTCTGCCCTAGACCCCTACAATTTCCACTCCGGACCCCATCTTTCCCCATAGTTTACACCCTGAACATCGAAATCGATGGGAAACGGCCGAAATTACGGTGGCTTGATACGCTGGATGGTGATTTGGAAGCCTCGCAACTACATGGAAATCAGGCCTTTGACAGGGCATAATAGAGTCGACTCCGCTTCCGAACGGGAGAAAGCCTGAAAAGGTAAAAGAGGCGTATACATATAGCGAATCATTTCAGACAAGGTAAGATGATTGTCAAACCATTGGTGAATATTACGTACATATAATAGAGCTTTCAAGCACGGCATGTTTCTGACAACGATTTTCTCGAGAAAGATATTTTAGCATTGTCACTGATGACATTTCAACTACACTTTCAAAACGAAGTGATAAAAATAAGCCGAATAACAATTTTTGAAGTAACCTATCAAAATGTTGGAGATAGAGGAAAATAGTGATATTAGGCGGTAGTTTTCATCTAATATAACTTCACCTTTTCTACGTGAGAGAACACAAACCTGCAAAAATACCTTCGGACGAACTCTTGTTCGAAATGATAGTTAATAGGAGAGAAATGTACCATTTTTTTCGGAACTTAAGGAAAGATAAGCATTGATTTTAAGACAATATCTATTCCTAGGAAAGAAAAGGGATTGTCGGTTAAATCAATATTAACTCGAGGATATGGTTATCCTCATCGGTACTACGGTTGATTTCTAATACGGAGCTGGTATTCATGAAGACAAATATAAAGGAGTAACTTTTATTGGAGTTAGTTTTCAGAATGAATTACCTCCAGTCCTCTCAATTCAGTGATCATATCCACCAGTTGCTTATACATGGTTATCGAAGATACGCTGTCGGAATCGGATGAGTCCTTCCATCATTTTTCTCTAGATTTTCGATTTGAATACCATACCCTTTTGAATATTCCCAAGTCGTTCATTTATTAAACAATGCCAGCCAATTGAAGCATGCGCAATTTTATCTCCGTAGAGATTTACGGGTCGGTTATATCATTTGTTATACCTAATTCGCTATCCATCATCGTCCCAAACTGCTAAAAAGATTTTTCTTAACATCTTCCTTTCGTAGGTGCTTGGTATTTTTCCAGAAACGTGAGTCGAAAACGTAAATTTCCCATCTGTACACAAAACCTTATTAAAATCGATTCAATGTGTGTCTGGCTGTCACACCCGATTTACTCGGGAACTGCTGAATCGATTATCAAGAAATTTGGTGAGACTATGTGGTCTGTATGCCCCTTTACATGCAGCGAGTGACGCCATTTTGTGTTAAGTTTGAAGGGGGATCCCCATACATGCGAAAGGGGGGCTGGTCTTAATTCTAATATTGGGTAAAACATAGGGAAGATAAGGGTCAAAATGAGTGCTCCAAAAAGTGAAACAGCTCTCGTTCTCAGAACCTATCCAACTGGAAAATCTGAAAAAAAAATCACAGTGATGCATCTTTATGAAATCTTGATCTCAAAATACACACAGTTTTGATATCTGCACAAATAAAGTTAATAATAGTATATTGCTATGTTTTAGAAATATACCGGATAACCTCCTTAAGTTCATCCCAGCAGCAGTATAAGCGATAATATAGGATATAATTCTGAAAAGTTTGAAGGCAATCCAACAATTATTAACAAAGTTATAGAAGGTCAAAATTTCGCATTTCAGGTAAATTTATTACATTTATGACGTCATCATCATATGAAGTGAACAGTGGGTCTATGAGGATATTTTAATTTCCCTTTTTGGCTTTTTTTAGTTATTTGAAGTTATTTGTCAAGAGAGACATGTGCGGGTAGTAACCAATATAATAGACATGGTCGACACTGGTCGCCAGAGGGTTTTAATTTACCTACGTGCTTTTGTGCACGGATAAAGTGGAAATGCGTGGAGATGTGTTAGATCAATTTATCAATGCAATAATAGACAATGTTTGTTTATTTAGGATGAAAACAGTATTTATGTCGTTGATATTGTACATATGTATATCTAAGAGATTATATTCTTAGCTATGTACGAATGGAAAATCGTGCATAGAGAGTTCGCACATAAGATGAACATAAAACTTATTACCTGAAGCGCCAAGCTTCCGGTATTCCGACTTGTTTTTTCATTGGTCCGTAATCCTTCCACCTTAGATATGGTCGAGTTTCAGGAAGATTTCTTTGGCACAGAGGGCGGAACGATAAGTTATTGATGTTATTGTCATACGCTACAAGTTGCATTGCAACTGGGAATTTCCTGACAATGTGCTCAAAGGCCTAGTTGAAGAGCATTGCGACCAGCTCCTGCCTGAGCCCATTCCATATTAAAACAAGTCGGAATACCGGAAGCTCGCGCTTCGAGTATAAAGGTTTTGTGTTCATCTTATGGAAGAAACTTCAACGCACATTTTTCTGTCCGTATATAGCTACAAATCCAACATAATCCTTCATATTTTTCCAAACTACGAGACATACGTACATATTGCAGCCATAGATATCACGCTCACCCTAAACAAACAAACTGCCTATTACCGAATACTGTACACATATATGCACGTATATATTATAAATTGATCGTACCCATATTTCCGATTTACTTCTTATATCTATTTGAATTAGCCACTACCCGCAAAGTTCATTAGCACGCATATATTATATACCTACATACACACATGTCTGGCTGACAAATAACTAAAAAACTAAAACAAAATAATTCTCTGCGACCCAATTCATAAGAACTCATTTCGTTGTGGTACTGACGAATTGATATGTCATGATGACGTCATGCAGGTTGTAGAGTGCACGAAATTCACGAAAAATTGTAAAGTTTCACCCCCTATAACCGACCAAACTGTGCATTATATTCTTCGTTACAGGCATGCCAAAGTTTGTACTTCTGTGATGAACAGAAGGGGGGGTGCCGGGTAAATTTCTAAAATGTGGAAATATACTATTATTAACTTTATTTGTGTAGATATCGGAACCGGATATATTTTGAGGCCTAGATTTCGTAGGGATGCACCACTGTGATTTTTTTTAGATTTTTCGGTTGGATAGGTTCTGAGAACGAGACCTGTTACACTTTTTGTCGGTCATATTTTGAACCCTCATTCCCCTATGTTTCATCTAATATCAAATATTGAACCAGATTCGAAAAGTACTAATTGAGACCTTTCATTTGATACCCTACATGGCTACATTCTGTGAAAAAAAAATTTGCATCCTCCATTCACATGTACGGGGAGCCCCCCCCTTAAACTTAACGCAAAATGGCGTCAGTTGCTGCATGTAAAGGGAACGGCGGATTACACACTTCTACTAATTTTCGTGACAATCGGTTCAGACGTTTCCGAATAAATCGGGTGTGACAGACAGACAGACGGGCAGACAGACACCGTCTCGATTCTAATAAGGTTTTGTTTCACACAAAACCTTAAAAAGATAAATCAGACTGTTTTGAACTGAGTCCGTCGATGAATATTTAGTTGGTTGGTTTCCATGTAAGACTACATTGTCTTTTTCAAGATTTTGGCGAATAATGAATACTCCGTGATTGTGACACCGATCTTTTCATATTTACTAGATAAGTATGTATATGGCCTTTTTCACGAATTGTTGTTGCTTTTAAATAGTTTAATAACTCCGCGGGTGTAAATGGCCTTTTTCACTAATTATTGTTGCTTTTGAATAGCTCAATGACTCCGCAGGTGCATCATCGATTTCCGACCTTTTATTGGTGCATCAATCTCCTGTAGGGATGGTGAATCGACTATAATATTAGTGACTTCTAGTTCCAGGATAACCAGCTCACTCGTTGATATCGAGTCGGAAAAGTAGAGGAAATCGATAAATTTTTTTCTTTATCTATTCTACTCTTTCAACGCTCTGATCTTGCCAGCACTCGCTCCACGAGATGGCACCTGGAGGCGCTTTACTCACTTTGGCTTGCTGGCCTTGATGCAGTAGGCGAAGGGTTCAAGGCTTATATAGGCGAACAGACCCGAACCTGCACGGAAGTTCATCTGAAGTGGCTTCGGCTGCAAATTCTTGCTAGGGGAATGCTGGTACCATGGGAATCCGAATAGCCCCCTGAATTTACATATCTCAAGAGAATTCCTGCTCCATGTACTTTCAGCTCGATTGTAGCGGTTGGCCCCTTAGTGGAAGTTTCATGGGGGCTGTGGTTACGTCCAAGCGGGCAAAGAGATCTTCGAGCCTCAAACGTGAAGTTACATTCGTTAGAGATTTAGGTAGATCTTGCATCCATCAGTATGAATGATGAGCCATGCATTCAATATAGACTGGTACCCTTGTGGCTTGTCACAGCGAGGCTCTGATTGTAGTCACAAAATCAATCGGTGTCTTAAGAAGATCCAAGGGATAATTCTACGCGACAGGTACTCACGTAAAACCACCAAAGACATAACTGCCTACATGTCTAAATCTCGAAAACTGATGTATGTTTGTCCGGCACGTAGACCAATTGCTTCTCTATTTAGTAAACTCAGAAAAAAAATATGACTAAAACAATCGTTTCGATAACATTCATTCGAGTCAATGACAACATTGCACCCAATTATCGAAACTGAGACGTATTCAAGATTTTCTCTGACGACAATTCAATTCAATAGTAGACAAAGAACAAATATTTACAGAATTAATCAAATTTACTTATGTAGTCACCTCATTCATTCATATTGCGATTTCGAAAATTCCAACAAAAGATACAGTTCATGTCGAAGAAAATGCAAACAAAATCTTAGCATTTTTCACGGAAATATCTGAACATGTTGTAAGTACTTATTCAAAGTACCTCAGTCATTGTGAAAAGGACTATTTTTCTTTTGTTTGTTGAATGAATACTCTACCTGGACGCAGGAATCCCCCCGATAACATTCAAGAGATAAAGCTCGCTGAATACACCTAAGAAATTTTGTAATAAAATGAAGTGAAAACTCGAAATGAATAAGAAACAACTGATTCCAGAAATACTGGATATGCAAAAGAGAAATACAATTTTTAGGCAGAAAACAAAGTACAAATCTTCTTTAATTTTACTTTCGAAGTTGAAACATTGACTTACAATCTCACTTCTTAGATTAATCTTAATATAGTAAAGGTTAAATAAAGAAGCACGTGTGCCAAACCTCTATTTATAGGGAAGCCTTTAAATAAATTAATAAATAACTATTCTAAAAATAAAATCAGAACACGCATGCTATGATGAAATAATAAATATAAAGACAAACCTATTGAAGTCTGCAGACATGATTGACGGAATGATAAGCTGGAATCGAATCCTTCAAGAGAATCGAGAAATATCAAGGTCGATTTTTAGTTGATATGTGGAGTAATTTTTCTGCTAATATTTCAATATATTATTCTAAAAATAATGGTCGTCTTTTCCTTGTTTTGTCATGTGTACAATCTGAACCCTATTAAATTAATGAAACTTATTTGGATGTATTACGTGCAATCTAACAGGTAACTAACTGTTTAAGAGGAAGTTTTTTTTTTAGATTTTGAAAAATTTGTAGAAACTCTTCCAAAAGTTACAATTTAAGCATTTTCATCCACAAATAATTATTTCGAAAGTCAGAAGTGCAGATGAGCTGCTGATGAACTCGAAAAGATCACAGAAAAATCATACCAATATGCATTCCATAGAAACGCAGAAGAGAAATTTCAATTTCACTAAAAATTTTACTAAAGGGAAAAATACCATATTTTAAATAATTAAGACTTGTAGGACTGGTTAGCACTGATGAAGGGAACAAATGGCTTCCGAAATATCAGGATTTGCAAGACCAATAAATAACACCAGTGAATAGAAAGAAGCAACTCTTAATTATTTCAAATAATTTAATCGCTAGAAACACCGCGAAATTACGCTTAGAAAAATCCCATAGTTTTTATTGCGGCGAATTTTCACTTAATTTTATGGCAATTACTGTTTGTACGCAAACATGTCTTTATATTTTTTAGATAAGTACATACATATGTGTGCAAATTTAGACATTTTTCAGATTAGATATAACGAACCATGATGACAACACATTCCGGGCTTTCGCTTGCAGATGGCAGAATAAATCTTTTTGAATTGGAAAATATTTCATTTATTCATAATTGAATTCGATTACTGATAACATTTTGATAACAATTCAAGGTTACCAACTAGTGTTTCTATGCGCATTCTAAACATATAAACACTATTGGTAACAGCGTAGATAAATTTCTTCTAAATATACACATATTACTGGTAAACAACACAGATGAACTTCGTTTTTTGAATTTATTCTCTGGAAATGAATTTATTCATAAATAAAAAGGTGCAAACAACTCTGACGACCGCAGAAAGCTGCCTTTGAGTAATTTATAGTAGAAAGCAATTAATTAGATTATTTTTATGTCGCTATGATAAAATGTTTTCATGATAACTTACACTAGATTTTACCAGTTTGAAAAAATAAAGGAGTAAAATCGGTTTACTAGATTGTCTGTCTGTCTATCAAACACACTTTGCTTGGAAACGAGAAATTTGGTGGAAATATTGAAACTGATGGATGAAGGAAGTAACATCATTCTACATTGAGTTTAAGGGGATACATGCAAAAGAGGGGTATAAAAATGAGAAATCTTGATTAGTCCTTCAAGAAGTTAATATCGATTTTGAAGTTGATAGTAAAGGGAAGAGTGGGGGGAATTAGAAAGTGCACACTTAAATCAAGCGCTTGTTCTCAAAAAGTATCCATCCAACAAATCTAAAAAGTTCTTAGTATTCTCTCTATTGGCATATCAATAAGTGCTCAAATAAAGTTGATAATAGTATAGTACTACATTCCAGAATTTTACTCACCTAAAAGGGGCCATCCCGTGTGAAGGCCGTTTTTTTTTCGCTTTTTTAAAAAAAAAATTTGTGAAGAACTGGATAAAAATATAAATACGAATTTTTCACCATATATTTTATATTATCTTGAGCATGCGTAATAATTTTTCCAGCACGATAACATAGTTCATTATTGAAATACAGAACAATCTATACGCCCATCTCCAAAAATATGTTTTTCTGCTGCTACGCTAGAGGGCGCTGCGATCATCTTAAAGAAAAAAGTAAACGGCATTTTAACTTAACTACAGTTCGCAAAGTAGGATTATTAAAAAATATCAAAAGTTAAATTTTTGGTGCCGTGTTAAACTTTTGTTTGTGTATTTTGGTGTTTTTTCTAGGCTTGTTTAATGAATAAAAAGAAAACTACCGAATGAATCGCAATTATCCTAGTTTGCCGACCGTAGAAATATGTTCTGAACAAGCCGTGAAAATTTCAAAGAATTTCGTTTGATAGATTTTGGGCTATGGTGGCAGCAGATTTTCAATATGCAGTTTGTGATTTTTAGCCATAAAATCTTAACTGACCATTAATCTGCTATACCTAATCCATAAACCTTAAGTTTTTTTAAGAAACACATGTACAGCCTTGGCTTCAATTCTTGTCCTTTTAGCGAAGTCATTAGGTAATTCAGACCGATAAATGCGAGATTTATTACGGCGATCGACATAAACCTGGCATGTGACATTTTACTTGTTTAACACTGTAATTTCCAAACAACTTCGAATATCCAAAAATCACTTTGCCCATGATGGCATCAGTTGTATCTAGATATGGTGTAGAATATATGGGCAAAGTGATTTTTGGATATTCGGAGTCGTTCGGAAAGTCAAGTGTTGAACAAGCAAAATGTCAATCAGAGACCGTGTTGCATGAGGCGATCATTCCTTTTTTGGACATGCTTGAGATCATTTTTGCTGATATATCCAGAAAAACATCTACATAAAGCCGTATATAGAGCGCTGGCCTTTAGATATCCTGGTAACGGTGTCCATAACAAAAACAAAAAGGAATGCTGAGAGGACATTTACTTAATGAACACCGGCAGAGACACGGTATTTTCTTGCCGATTGAAGAATTCACAGAGCCACAGTGTTGGGTCCCAGCTTGTCGCTTTCTAGAGCTCAAGTGTGGCTTTCTCCGATTTCATTCATTTTGTTGCACTGACAGGTGGAAGGCTTGTTGACCTCGAGGGTTACAGAAACCGCTTTGTGAATCGTGTCTTTAATTTGGTTATACGATTCTTCCAAATTCGTAATGGTTGGTAATCGCGTTCTTTCTTTTCATGAAATCGCCAACATTTAATGCGCGGCAGGCAAGCCCGTTCCTCATGCTGTTCTATCGGTGGCTTGATTCGCAAGACGGCAATCAACCGCCGATGTTGAGATGTGATGGTCTCATAGCGAACGGCTTTATAATCAGTGACAGTGGTAAAATGTCGGCGTCTTATGAGAATATTGTCAATTTGCGCTTTACTTTTCCCACTATAAAGTGTAGGAAGATGAGACAATCGTTTGATGAACCATATATTCATAAGTGCAAAATCATAGCTGTCCGGAAAATTGATTATACGCTCGCTATCCTCATTGCGCGCTCCAAACCCGTTACCCCTCTTGCACCTGTTATCAGTGACGGTGGTAAAATATGGATGTCTTGTGAGAATATAGCCGATTTGCGTTTTACTGTTCCCACTATAAAATGTAGAAAGATGAGAGAGTCGTTTGATGAACCATCCCCTCGCCAACCTCATGGCACGGTTCAAATCCTTTCGCCCCGTGCCACTTGTTTGCCTTTTCAGCCAAATAGCCATTAAGGTCGCCGGCAATGATGATATAGTTATCAGCAGACACATTATAGGTCTTTGTATCGAGAAGTTGCCAGAAGGCGTCTTTATCGGCATCAGGTCGACTTACCTGTGGTGCATACGCGATGAAGAAGTGAATAGGGCGATCTGCTGATATACTGGTGGGCTTCATCAGCCGGTCATCAAATTGTTCAACTTCTTTAATGGCATCACCGAAACCTTTAGAGATGGCAATGCCCGCGTTCGCGTTCTTCCTGCACTAGACCATCGGGATTCTCGTACAGCCTAAATACGCTTTTTCAGAAGGGCTCTTGCGAGTTCCTCGGTTTTTCCAGTGAGGGTGCTAATATTTAGATTTCCATGTTTCCATAGTTGTCTAGCTTCTTGGCATCCATGGCTTCTTTCGGCACAGTCAATTTTTTTCTGGAAATATGGTAGCTTCCGTTCAGGGTGTACTTTGCTATCATCTATCGCATTTTCGTCTTTCTCTCTCTCTCTCTCTCTTGGCGACTGCTCCTGCTTTTTGCAGATGTTCTCTCAACCTCGCATGCATGAGACTTTTCATTTGTCCTATTTGAACACATTGCGAACAGAGCAAGCGAGCCGATGGATCTCACTTTTTTCTCAGAATTCTTTCTTATTCTTAACCTGGGGCTAACCAGTTCTTTAGTTGGCTACTGGCTGTGTTGGAATCATTGGTGATTGTTCGCCTAGCGTGTGGATTTTCTATACACATCAGATCTTAGCAAACCCAGGTTGCTAATGAAAGAAGAATCAAGGAAGGGGAGTTTTTGTCCTCTGCCTACATGGTGAACTTCTCTTATGCTCCCATTTCAGTCGTTCCAAGGTGTCTTCTAGTTCGTATTTGTTATCCAACCCTTTGGTAAGTGATTGTCTCCTCCAATCACAAAGCGTTCCATATGCACCTCACAAACGAAAAGGGCGAAATGTTTCCCATGGACCCTCCTGATGTGTTTCCCCCTTTGTTACGCTAATTACACGTTGATTTACCTAGTAAGATGGCCAGGTGATATATTACTGAATATTATATATTGATATTGTATATATACGATGCTAAAATGTTCTGAAAAGGATTGGAGCATTTTATGATAAATTGCTCTAACACCTGAAGGTTATCAATCATCTCTTAAACAACCTCGAATTTCCATTTTCAACCAAACCTTCTACATTTCTTTTTAAATTATTTTCATAAATCATTTTTCTAATCCTTTCCTGAATCCTGTCATTAACAAATGCTTGGCCTCACTAAAATGTTTCTTCCTTTCGTTTCATTTCAGTATGGTCGACAGAATATTGAATCAGCTAAAAAACGTACACGTCCACAACAAGACGATTCAGATGAAGATGATGATTCAAGCAATTCACAAGATGGACAGTCACAAAGTGAATCAGGTGAAACCGAATCACAAAAGAAGAAATTAATACCAAATGGCAATGGATATTTGCCAGAACATCATCATTCCAATGGAAATACTTTAATATCTCGTGATACGCTCATCCTTCTGCCCAATGGTGACACAAAAAATAAATCAGCTGCCAAAGAAAATAATGAAAATAAAAAAGAAAATTCAGATGATGAAACAAAGAAGGTGAGGCTATATTTTATTTTGTAGTAAATAATCTCAAGATTTTCATTGTAAATTTCATATTTCAAGGTAATTAGTTGCAGGGAGTTTTTCGGGGGAAGAAAAAGTATGAATTTTCAATTCCAATGACCAAGTTCCATTATTGTATTCAATAATGCATACCCATAAAAAACACTTTTGTAGCTCTATAATGCGAATTCTAGAAATGAGCTTCTAAAGGTCAGGTGTCCAGTCTCTTAAATGGAGCAACCATTCGGAATTTTTCTGTCCCTTTATATATGAGGAATGGGAGGATGAGGAATTTCTAGATCATACTCTACCGAAGTAAAAACTACTGCTGATCCCACTTTTCTTAAATGTACCAAAGGTGTAAATATAGTATAAAACCGGAATTGAAAAATAGACATTAATATACTCCCAGAATGGTGTGAGGAGTTGGCAGATCTCCCAAGTGGCGGATAGGGGCATACCTATTGATGTGTAAATATGTGTTCATGTAGTTTCTTCTCTCTCTGTGCTTGGGCACGCGTTTGCCCATGTCTGGAGCATGGACTTAAATGCCTAAACCCAGAGAATAAAACCAACATGGAAGGTGATTGAAACTTTAAAGTTACAGTGCATTGGCTCGGGACCCCAGTTCCGGTGACTTTTGGGATTGAGCAAGCTGGTTCCCGACCATCGATATTCCTCGACCGCAGTACCTCGGTGGTGGTTAACTTGGCCATCGTGGCATCTAATGTTACAAGTGGTTTAGATTTCGAGAAAGGTATTCAAGCTAAGCAAGACATCGCAGGATCACCAATAGCGAAGGCGAAAAATGATGAGCTCAAAGGACATCGCTAACCCACCAAGGCGCTTTCGATACCCACCGCAGTTGTCAAAGAAAGACAACCACAAGAAATAGTCCGAGATCAATGGATTGACCCATTCCGGAGAAGGACTTCAATTCTCCGATCTCCACCACGGAGTGTTTAAAAACGGTGATCCGGCCAGGGCTCATAAAGAATAAATCCCTGGAATGGATTAATTACACTTCATTAAGCTTGGAGCAAAAATAGTTGAGTTGTCTGAGTTTATCAAGGTACAACGTGCACGAAGCTATGAAAAACATGGTGAGAACCTTTAAAGTACTCTATAATAAGTCGCAAGGGGAGGAAAGAGCACCCAAGCAAACCGGAAACCGGCCGTCCAAACAGTGCCAAAACCAACCCAGTTGGCATCTAACTATAGCGCCTCGACCTGCCACCAAATAAAAGAATGCGGGAGGAAGATGGCAATCAGCAAATACCTAAAAGGAAAAAAGGTGCGTTAGTAGTTCTGAAGAACAGAACTAAAAGTTCAGAAAGAAGGAAACGTGAATGCTTAGTGCGATCATCAGCAACCGAAGCGAAACCTAAGGAAGCCGAAAATGGTGGATGGACCAAAGTCACTCACAAAAAGGCGAAAAAGAAGTTTGGGAGTACGAACTCGACCAGAGGCAACTGTTATCTTCAGCAAGAGCGATCTCGTATGCGGAGATAATAAAAAAAATCAAAGCTGACCCAGAATTAAAAGACCTAAGCGAGAAAATTAGCAAAATCCGAAGGACTCAGAAAGGCGATCTCATATTAAAGTCGAAAAAATCGAACTTGACCAAAACTAGCAGCTTTCGTAACCGAGTCTAGAACTCACTTGGAGAAAATGCCACAATACGGACCCAAAAACATGAGATCTATGTACAATATAGGACATCGACGCAGTACATCTTCTTTTTCTTAAGCTTTTGTCCCGTTCACAAGCGGAGTCGGCTCATCATGATCGATTGCGTAATTTTATTTCATCAAGGCCTGATCTCGATGTAGTCGCGAGGTCTTCAAATCGCCATTCAGCGTATCAAGCTACCGTTGTTTAGGCTGGTCTTTTGGTCGCTTGCCATCGACTTCGATGTTCAGATCAATCTTAGCAAGTGACCTCTCGTTAGCGCAAATTACATGACCATACCATCGTAGACGTCAACTCTCGCAATATTTCCACGATCAGTGCAAACCCATATCGATCCCAGATATCATTCTGGATGTGATCAAGGCGTATCACGCCACTAGTCCAACGTAACATCTTCGTCTCCATTACCGCAAGACACCGTTCATTGTCTTTTATAGTCGGCCAAGACTCACAACCAAACGAAGTAAAATCCAGAGGAGAAATTCACACTTCGTTGAAGAGTAATTTAAGTTGGTGGTAGTGGGCGAAGAATCTGAGGAAAGCTTATAGTAGTACTCAAATGGCCACAATGTGAATATTTAGTTGATCTTCTGCGTGTCTTTGTTTTGTTTGTGTTACAGTTTTTAAATACAATTTAAATTCTGTTGTATTCTTCCAATATCGATCGCCTATTTTTTACTTTACCTTTTAACCACTTAGTCTTTTTCTTTAAAATAAATTATAACCCGTTTTCTTCTTATTTACAAAAGCATTTATCTAAAAACAATGCACCACATTTTGTTACTATTTCACACTGCCTATTTCTCCTATTTTTTTATGAGCGAGCCGAAGTGTTCGGAGCCGCGGTTGGATACAGAAGAGACCGACTTATTTCCATGCGGTCCTTACTGTCCCAACCAACGGCATTTTTTTACCGCTGGTTCTCCACTTCCCCGGTGCGTTCTGAAAACGAGTGAGTGGAGAGTTTCCGCGTTCAGCGCCATCTACCCGTCCGCATCCGCAACATCCGAAATAAATTTCGAATGCTGCAGATCCTGCCGCGCCACAAATACCAATGGATTCAGCGCAGAAAATATTAGGGAAAGTTCTTATCGGATGTGTTGTGTGTCGTCTGAGAGAGCAAGTGCCTTATGTTTGGACACTTTTCAAAGACATGCACCAACGGCATCGATTGGTTCGATCGATGCAGAAGATGCGGGAAAAAAGATCAGATTGCCAAGGAATGTAATAGGGACCCGAAACGCCTATTGTGATGAAACAAAATAGTCGAGGTAACCGGCATATTGCTGGAAGTAGTAAATGCGCGGAATTCAGGAAGGCGTTGGCAGCGCTGAAAAAATGAGGTTTATTCAAATAGGGCGGGGGGAGGGGGTATGGGTCAAAGACTCGACTGGTGGAGCGGCGTTTTGGGCTTGATGTAGGCAAACTATATAATGCACCATAAGTCAGTCGACCAGTGGCTTTGTGTGGGCAAGAATAAGCGGGGTGTACATGTGCAGCTGCTACGCCCCAGTCAGTCTGGTCAACCAAATTAATGTAAGTACCTTTCGAGAATCGTAGACCTGACCTTTGTTAGTCCTGCATTGCCGCGTTGTGGGTACTGCCACGTTACCGAGGGCTATACCCACAGCTATCATCAAGCAATTATCTTCGAATTAAGGATACAGTCACGTGATAGACAAATAACATACCCAAAGCTGAGAGGGACATCAGGCTAGTCCACAAAAGCACTGGATGAAACGTGTGGCTAGCCCAACCTACTCAAGCTGGCGGCCCCGCAGAGAAAGTTGTCCATTTCGCACAATACATCTCCAAGGTATGTAGCACGTCCATGCCTTGGAGATGCATATTTCCCAATGGAAGTGTGGAAGTGGTGGAATAGTGAACTATCCGGCCTTCGATCAGCCTGCCTCTGAGCTAGACGAACGGCTCAGAGGGCAGTAAGATCGATCAAAGGAAAAAGAGCGTGTATACATACGCTAAAACGCATGCAAATCTCAAGCTGATCATCCAGCGGAGCAAAAGGTAATGCTGTAAGGAACTCCGCTCTGAAGTGAATGTAAACCCGTTCTGGAGCGCTTATAGAGTTGTGATGAACGATTCAGAGGTAGGTCATTTTCGCAGATCACGTGTGTGTTGAAAATCCTCCAGGATTTATTCCCCTGGCAAGAGAGGGCCACTGACAGTTTTCAGAGATTTCTGAATTCGATTGCAATTCGAGCAGCATTCGAGGTGACAACAAATCTCCGGGGGCTCGCCGTGAAATCTAGACGAAACATGTTCGCCAAGTTGTTCGAAAGGTGCCTGTCCGAGGAGATGTTCTCTACAGCATGGAAACGGCAGAAGTTGGTCCCGTTATCTAAGGCTGGCAACCTCCTGAGTGAATCATCCTCCTATAGACCCATATATCTTCTAGACTCTATGGGAAAAATGCTGGAGCGGGTAATCTATAATAGATTGCTCCCGGTTGTTGAGAGCCAAGGACACCTTTTATAGTATGGGTTTCGTAAACCCAGATCAACCATTGATGACATCAAATTAATTCCTGGCTTAGCAGAAAATGCAATTTATGAAAAGGGTAGTACCAGCAAATATTTCGAGGTAGTAACTTGATGTGAAAAATGCGTTCAATTCGGTCAATTGGAGCCATTCCCACCTATCTCGCCGTCATTGTGAACAGCTACTTGCATGAGCGAACGTTCTGGTATGACATCGATTACCGATCTCAGGAGTACGTTGTGTTTGCGAGTGTAACGCAAGGCTTCGCCCTGGGCCTACTACTGTGGAACATCATGTACAACAATGTTCTTAATCTTTCTGCTCCAGAGAAGGCCGGTTGCAGACATCTCGAAGATGCTGAGTTGTCCTTGTTGTATCTCGACTCCAAAATTACTTCTCGTTACGATATCTTGACATACATTTATGTTTACTATGCCACACAAAAACGTTTTGCTTAGGAGAGTAACTGTCTCAAGTTGAAGGGCGGATGGCTCAATGGTTAAAGAAAAAGGTCGAGATTCAAATGTCACAAAAGTCAATTGTTATAATCGAATTGATAGTAACACTTATATCAGCTAAAATGATTGATTAAAATCTATCACTAAGTAGGCAAAATATTATAAACAACCGCAAAAGTCACTTTTTCATTTAGGTGTTTACGCCGCCGCGGTTGGAAACAGAAGAGACCGACTTATTTCCATGCGTTCCTTACTGTCCCAACCAACGGCATTTTTCCACCGCTAATTCTCCACTCCCCCGGTGCGTTCAGAAAATCAGTGAGTGGAGAGTTCCGCGCCATCTACCCGTCCGCATCCGCAACATTCGAAATAAATTTCGAATGCTGCAGATCCTGCCGCGGCTTGATTGAACAGCGCTGGACTTGCACCCGCAAAGCAAAAGATCGAAGCGGTCCTCATCACATAGCGAAGGAAAAGAAATTCCGCTCGCATTAGAATTGGAGGTCATATCAAAATTTCCAAGCAACTCATCAAATACTTGGGAATGATGATAGCAGCACGTAGAGTATATTTGCCAAAAGACATACACCAGTATGGCTCTGGCAAGAATAATATCGAATGTAGGAGCTTCGCGGCATGCTTACAAACTGCTTGTAGCATGGTGGTGAGTTCCATTTTGCTATATGGATTCGCGCTGCATATCTTCCCTAGCCCATATAAAATGAGTGCGGTCTACAGAAGAACAGACCTATGGGGGTATTCTGCCTCCCATGCCGTCTCAGGTGATACGGCGTTCGTCATCTCAGGAAAGGTGCCGATTGGTATCCTAACAGATGAGATGACGAACATATATAACATCAAGTCCATCTCTCGTTTATCGGAAGTGAAAGAAAGCCAAAAGAGAGGGATCGTTAATTAGATGGCAACAGCGATGGGACTGCTGAAAAAGTGTCGTAGATCGCATGGATTGATCCCTAACATAAGGGAGTGACTGGAGAGAACACATGAGGAGGGGTCTAAAGTAAAGTCAGACATTTGTCTGACTAATGTCTGAGGCAGATGGAAACATTTGTCTGTCTGATGTCTGATACAGACACAGCGTTTGCCCAACACAAGGACGGATGTTTGTCTGGCACAGAAGTTTATCTGAGGCAGCCGACCCCGCTTGTAAACGGGACAAAGGCTAAAGAAAAAGAACCCATTCACTCAACTTCGAGACAAACATTTGGTTATCACCGACAAACAAATTCGTTCGATGTCTGAAGCAGGCACAGATATTTGTCTGTCTGTTGTCTGAGGCAAACGGAGACATTTGCCCACACCAGATATAAGTTACTAATAGTGTTTTCAATATATATATCTTGCAAATATACTAGGCAATATTGTCTTGTGCCGTTCCCGGTGTGTGCGCTTCTTTACTCTTGACTTGTATTGTAGTTGGTGAATCGGGTCCCTCTTACACTTGCCTCCATCGCGGCGGTGATGATTCTTTCGTTCCCAGTGAAAATCAATTTCTTTGTATTTTTTTAAGAGTCAGAAGAAAACGTTGGAATAGAATATTAAGAAAATTAATTTTGATCAAAGTTCGATTTTTTACTATTTTGTGGACACTAATTCATACAATTTTGAAATGAATTAAGTGGTGGCACAATTCTTCTTAAGAGATTGTGTTCAGACTTTAGATACCAGTCAGAATTCCAGCTCAAGTTTACCTACAGTTACGCAGCTTTGAATATATTTGCAGTTGGAAGATTATTTAATCTAATTGTAATTCTCCACGAGAGACAGGTTTCAGTATGAAATTGCAGTGAGAAAAAAAACATACTAAACATGTGTTGCAGTATCGATTTATAAGATAACATTCAATAAAGTTTCCAAATTCCTAATAAAACTCTTCAAAGTCAATATCAAGCTGAAATCCATTTACTTTTCTCTATCTTTCCACGACGTCTAATCTAATCTCCATTTTCATTTCAGGACGAAGAAATCAGTTTCAATCTAGCCAAATGTCTAGATTATATAAAAACTGGCGTCGAAGCGATTATTGAAGATGAAGTCACATCAAGATTCGAGGCGGAAGAACTTAAGAATTGGAACCTTCTAACACGGACAAATCAAAATTATGAATTCATTTCCTGGCGACTTTCGGTCATATGGATTTGTGGCTTTGTGATACGTTACTTAATTTTAATGCCAATTCGTGTGTTTATATGTTTCGTCGGTGTAAGTATCAGACCATAAACATCAGACTAAAAACAGATGGTAATACATGATTTCAGAGAACATTTTGCAGACAATAATTTTACATATTCAGTTGATTATATTTTGTAGAAATATTAGTTTTGTATGTTAAATCTTTTATTTTGAATCAAAAATGACATAATACCCTTGCGTCGTATAGGTTTACACATCCGTTGTTTCCAATGCACTTGTTGCGTTGATTCCATTCCGTCGGATTCGTAGGCCATTAGCTGAGCTAGCCTACATGATGACTTTCCGGTTTCTAACCCGATCACTATCGGCCGTTATTACTGTTCACAATCCAGAAAATAAGCCGAAAAATTGTGGATTTTGCGTAGCTAATCATACGACGCCTATTGATATAGCGATCCTATCAACTGACTGTACATTCTCGTTGGTGAGCATTTTCTTAATGAGAAAATTCGATGAAAAATGTTTGTTGGGCCTAGAACTATGTTTTGAAGAACATTTGAATGATTGCTGTCGTTTCAATTTTAAAACTTATATCATGCCATGTTTCATGTCAAACAATTGCTTGAATACTAGAAATGAAGGACAGCTACTTTGTCTGGATCTAATTTGACATGATTCGTAGAATGATGTAGCGGGTGAAATAACGCAGATAGTTTTCATCTAAATGATTTCACTCAGGGATCAAATAAGGGTAATGTTAGTGCTGTTATGTGATTTGTCAAGCGGCATTGTGATTGTCTCAGATTTTGAAATGTATGTAACTTGTTCACTAGAATAGAATTAGCATTGGAATCACCATTTTGATCAATGAAATGTTCACTAACACCACATTGTGTTGTCTATCCTAATTTACATGATACCTACCTTAACATTTTCAGCACTTACAGACGTGAGGAGTAACAAACCATTTAAAAACAAAGCTTTAACTAAGTTTTGCTATATTTAATGAACATGAAGAAACTTCCTGCCCCCAAACTAAATAAAATACCCGTATTAATCAGATCTTGCATCTAAATACTAATACCTGACTCTAAAGCTTTTCGCTTAGCTGCCACATTAAATTAATTGAACTACTCTTTGAAACTAAACTAATTCCTTCTATGCTTTAATGAATCTTTGACCTTATACGTTACATTTATTTCCGTTAATTTGAGACCGATGTTTTGTCTATTACCAAACAGCATAATATTAGTGGTCCTTGACAATTTTTTCGATTAGGCTTCAGAACTTTGTATATCCCATCGGCCCCTCCACTTCTTGTTATTGCTCCACTGAGTTGATAAATTCACATATTTTTCTTCGAGAAATTTCAAGTGGATATCCTTGTAACCGTATTCAAAATGCAGGATTGGAATATGTTCCTTACATCACCTCCCCTTACATTAGAGCATTCTTGCACAGGATTTTTGTATATTTTTTAATCTATGTTTTGGCATCATTAGTTTTTCAGTTTAATTTAAATTGGAATATTGCTTCAAATATTCTCTAAAACAAACTTTCAGTTAGAATTCGACACACACTAGAAAATTCAACATACAAAAGATAAAATTTAGAAATCAAATTATTTTCTTAGAATGAAAAATTCAGCATAAAAAAAATATATTTTCTCCCTGACAAAAAAAAACCGAACATTGTATACAATTGATAGGTAATATGGCTAACAATTTGTACAGCCCTAGTTGGTTCTATGCCTGATGGAGAGAAAAAACGGCAATGGGTTAAAGCCGTGAGTGGTCACTGTTTTAGCGTCTTATCGAGTGCAATTTCAGCCGTTATCACGTATCATAATATGGAAAATCGACCGAAGAAAGGGATCTGCGTAGCAAATCATACTAGTCCAATTGATGTTCTAGTCCTCATGTGTGACAATACATATTCACTGGTGAGTTTTAACGTTACAATAGAGTCCTCGCGTGCTTTTATAGAAGTTTATTAGTTGATTGATTAAAACTTGACGCCTTTGTTATTAATATCTATATTTCTTTGCTTTCAGTAGATAATATCTGTCCAATATTTTTTAGTTGATGCTTAAAGGTCGCTTTAGTAACTAACAATGATTTTATTGTTAACTTTGTTTCCAATTTAATTTCCATGAGTGATTTTCTTTAATAACATTCACTAATACAAGTTTTTTATTGTTGATATAACCACCAAGTCGAAGGCAATGGTAGCTATAGGTACATTAAGAATAACTTCAAATCTTATTGTTAATATGCATTCGTAGAGACAAGCGGTACGCTTTTTCTTCTAAGTTTACTAAAATCTTGATTTTTTACCATTTGAAGAAGAATAGTCGTCGAAATATGCGAAGTTGCAAAGAAAACCTTGGGGTTTTAATCTTTTTTTTACAAATTTACTTAAACGCTCACTATAGATTTCCCTTATTTTGTCCACGCGGTTTTCTGTCTTGGATGCTTCTTTATCTTATTTAGCCTTTTCTTTGTAGTTTATAATAATATGGGAGGTTGTCTCACATGTTTTTCGCAGCTGCGGTTTAGCTGATTCTGAGCGTAGGCTCTAGAATCGTTTCCTTGCAAGTTCTTTATGACCCGCCATCCAGTCCAAAGTTATTTCATTTTCGGTAGCCAGGGTTTTTAGCTATGAATGAATAGTGCGTTCGCCATTCCTATATAAATTTTCCTGTCGCACCTGGCGTTTATTCCCTATATATCTCAACACCAGTCCCGTTTTCTTTTTTAGAATTTTTTCAATAATGCCAGTACTCCCTAATTATTGTGGTCTCGACTTTGTCACAAGCGTCCATATATCGGCATAGTATAGCCATAAGTTCTCCCAGTCAAACAAATCTTTATTTCTCACGAAGTAATAAACCAAATCAATCGAAAAACGCACCATTAGATAAAAGAAACATAAAGCTTTCAAACGAAAAAAAAATATTCAAAATGGCTGCCGCTAGCAGCTATACAGGCCCGAAGTCTGTGAGGCCATGTATCGATCGTTTCACGCACGGTATGAAGCACATTTCTCGAGCGCACGATGCTGGCTTTCAAACTCTCCAAATCGGTGTAAGTTCGATCGCAGGCAGTCTCCTCTAATTATAGCCCAAAGGCTGTAGTCCAAAGGATTCAAGACGAAGACGCTCACGCACAGCATGCACGATATTCGGGCGACGTACTGAGGCGCGGGCGCCCATCCAACGACCTGTCAACCACATCAGCTGTTTCGCGGTATCGAGCTAATCTCCTAAAAACGAATCGTTCGTTTACCGGCAGCTTTTTTTTAACAAACTATGAATCTTTTTCGGCGTATTCCCACATTGGTGCAACGAAATAATCGCGATTCTTTTTTCGTAGTTACCGAACTTCATCGTGTTGTCGTCCACGTGCTACTGACGGAGTCCCACAGAAGTGAGATATGGTTAGGTACTCTCCGTACGAAGTGTTACCAGTTTCGGCGGCCTAATATTTCTCGCTATACGCATCGACTGGCAGAACTTGGCTATACTATGTACACCGCAAACCTCATCTATCCTTTTATTGCGAAATCCATGGATGGCAATGCAATATCGTCTACAGAACAAGGGCGAGAGTGCTCTTCATTGCGCCTGTAATGTGAGGGTAGGCAAGTTTTTGTAGCAAGACAAAAAAAGATGTTTAGAATGGCAGAGTTTTATCGACGATTAACTTATGGTAGGGACGTTTCTTCCAATTGATGTAACAAAAACAAAAAAGTCGACTTCTCGAATCGTTTAATCAATTTTTCTAATGCCTTGACAAACGAGAAAGTGAGACTTATTTTCCTATAGGCTGTTTAACCTCGTCCTGACTTTCCTAGAAAGATCTTTCTACCTGATCTCCAAATCGTCGGCATATACTTTAGTTCTAGCTCTATAGATTTTAACTGAATACTATTTCAGCGATGCAATTCCCTGCTACAAGAGGATGTGGTAGATTCTATCTGAACCAGATCGTTTATATGGTTCAAATTAGTTTATCAGTCCATTTCACCTTATTCAATGCCACGTTGTCCCTTTTCGCGATATTGTTCAGAATCGTTGCATCAGTTGTTATTCATGTTCCAGTAGTGTTGCAGCAATTAGCTAGCTCTGGAAGCGCATTCTGCCTAGAATCCATTTCCTCACAGAATGCCCTGTAAAAATCCCTCTTAACTTCATCGATTTCTTTGTTTTACTTGGCGAGCGTTCAGTTATATTCCTCTTACACCTCTGTCCTCTTTGCCCTATTGAATAATCAGCGTGTCTTCAATCATAGGTCTGCCAGATTTTAATTCCACCAACTACAAACTGTATGCTGTTTTTTTTTCTTTTTTCAACCTACGGCTATTCTCATACAAGGTACTAATTGTCCTATTCAACTATGGCGTGTGTGTTTTAACCACCCTTGCGCTTCTCATTTCCATTGCCAAGTTTAGCTTGGCTAACCCTCTCAGTTTATGTTACGTGGATTACTATATACCGATATGCCGTTTTACCAATTTCCATATGAATATATCTGTGCTCTGGGGGTAAACCTCGTCAAATACTATTCGAATAGTAGGTAAGGGAAAATCAATGACCACCACCTTGTAACAAAGAACGGTTCAGTGTCCCTATTGCATATTATTAAATTATACCTAATAGTATATTAAGAAAGGTACTCATCCTTCCCGTTGTGGTGGGTTGCGTTGGCACAAACAATTGCCTGGCGGCTGTATGCTCGCAATAATGGACCGGGTCCTCCTGTTCTGTTGGTGGCACTGTCTGTGATTCATTAACCAAAATTCCTGGATTAACACTATGTTTCCCCTTTCCAACTTTACTATGCTAGAAGTTTATTTGGATTACCTTCGGCATTTGTTGGCCACTTGTTTTTAAAAGTTAGCCAAGATAAGCTAAAGTTGTTCTTTTGTCATCGATTCATAGTACCCGAACCCATCCATTCTGCGCTTTTGAGACCCATATTCTGAGTCCGAGCAGTAGCGAACAGTTTCTCTGAACCGTAAACATCTAAAATATTTGAATTCGTTATCGCTTCTTCCCTCTCACTGAACTCTCAAACCCTAACATATTCTTAGCAATCCTTTTAATTATCATTCTTCGCTACCCAAATTGTGATCATTACTTCAGAAGCACCTTTGCAGATGCAAATTTATTTTCTCAACTTTGGATGCATAGTTATCATTTTTTTCGATTTAGTACAAGGCTTTGTGCGCGATGTCTAAAAGCTTCATCTTTCTTATCCAGTAGATTAGAATGTTCTTCGCTATCAGATGTATAATTTCTTGATGATAATCTGTCTTTCGCTGGTTTCTCATTTCATTCCAAAATCTACTCAATTCATAAAAAAATTAATGAATATTAGCCTAAACTCATCTATTATTTTATGCACAACGTGTTGCAGAAAGCATGGCGCGCTTCCAAATTTAGCTGTGTATGCAATTGAACCTTATCAGTGACTCTAATACACTAAGCGAAATATAATTCGACTGATGTTTCTTATAAGGCCTTTTTATTATTTTGTAGCTAACATCTCACTGCGCATATTAATAGCAATCGGATTAATCAAAACTCCTAGTGTATGAAAAGTGTTGTTTTTCACTTAAAATGAGATCCTCTGCAAATACAAACGTTACCTTATCCTATTAAGACGGCCACTTTTCCCATTAGGTAACGCATGAACTATTCCTATTGAAGGGGTGACTAAAGTGTACACAAATTTAAGGGGTGGTCGCTTTCAGATTTTATAATTGTCTTTCCTGCTGCACCTCAGATATGCTGACAAGCTTTCTATCAATGAAACAGTGACAGTAATCGATTTACGAAATGCCAGTACAATAATGCCTCGAGTTTGAGTAAGGTGAGGCTATGCCGGGAACTCCTTTTGTTCTTGCAATATTTTGCGTTGTCCTACGAAAACGATCACAAATTCCGTTTAAAAATAACAAAAAAAACAATAAATATCGATTACAAGGAGGTCTCTAATCGCTCAGGAACCTAAAATGTCACCACAACATTTGTACCATTGCGGAACGTGAAATTCGAAAAACGACTGTTAGGGGGTGGTCACGAGCATCATGCGCAATGTAACCAGTTTCGGAAAAATATGCTTGCCAGAAATTTGCAAAAATCGTAAATAGGAATAAATTCGATTCTATATAACCGCGCCTAAAAAGACATCTTCAGATGACTTTATGGTTAGAACACTAGGCTGTCATAAAGGAAGATTTCAATTAAAAATCTCGCTGGTGGCAAAGTGACTTATCTCGAGACTGGATGTCGAACTCCAGTCGACTAAGCTGTGGATAAACACTGATCAGGTTAATAAGCCCAGGCTAGCGCAATGCTGACCGGGAGTCGAGAAATGAAGTGCTCTAACTCACGCTTTTCGCCTGCAGTATACACCTCTTGCAATTTTGGAATATCCTGATATCCACAGAGTATCGTGTTATTTTCAAATTTTACCATTTGGTAGCTTCCCGAATAACCTCCTCGTATAATTTTCCTTCTGCATTTCGCTCATATTGGCGCTTCACTTTCCTTCGACCGATTTTAAACTTATCGTACGACCTTTCTTTGCCACTTTACACTTTCCATGAGATATTTTGCGGTTCTAGAATTTCAATTCCAGCATTTGCTTTATTTTCCTAAATTTCTAGCATAAGCTTGCTCCAATACTCCAGAGTTCACTCGCGAGTTGCAATTTCTTTCTGCTCCTTTATGATTTCCTTTCTTCTTGTCGTTGTACTCCTTCTATTTTTTCTTTCTGTCATCTTGCAACTACATGGGTACCGGCTTTCCTTCTGCCCATTGGCAAGTTCCTTCGACTTTTCCTCGCAGCACCTTTCCTTTCCTCTTCCTACTATAAGATTAAACTTTACAGTGGAGCTAACACACTGTTATCATTTATTGTGGCTGACACTACATGTGCTTCCTCATGACCATCGATAGGTGGATATGGGATTATTTTGAAAGGCCTGTTTCCCAACATTGACCCCGAGCAATTCTATGGCTTTACGAAATCTCTTCTATTCATATAATTCTGTTTTTGTGCTCGTTGTAGCAAGCTCCAGTGGTACGCCGATTTTAAGCTAATGCAACTAAAATCACAAGCATTACCATCTTTACAGCTTATACGACCCCACCGCCGTCCGGATGGTAAATAGTACCGAAACTTCCATACACATACTGACAATTGTTACCTATAACCCTAAAACTTGCCCCAGTTGCTACGCAGGTCAAAAAATTTCCCGATTTAAGGAAGAAAAAAAACAGCTTTGTTGCTGGGATTTCGTTCTATTCTTCCACATATTTTTTTTAAGAGTGATACCAGAAGTCTAACTACATCTTTCTGGTAGAATAATCCGCCTTGCTCTTCAAATCTTTTTCCCTGAAACGTTGTCTTGAGTCTTGTTTGGGAATGAAATGGTCCTGGAACTGCTTAATCACGGACCGCACTTATTTTGTGGAGCAGCGGACTCCTGTTTCCTAATGCACAGACCACTCCTTTTTTAGACGAATATCTATAACTATCAAAAAAATTGCTGACGATTTCTTTCGTCGATCGATCGTCGTCGCTTATGGATGTTATTAGCTCCGAATATACAATTTTAAATAAGGGACCGTGTATGTTGGTTCAAGCAGTGTTATAACGACATCGGTTCGAAAAAATATGTGGAGTCTTTAAAGTAATACGGAACTAGTTTAAAGTGATATGCTGTTGGTTTCTATAAAGTCCTCGCATGTGCTGATAACATTTTAGTATAAATTGCTTGAACTTGAACTCGAAGCTCTCCCGAAAAAGATCCAAGAGGTTGTCATAGATTATTTAAAAGTTGCTCGAGTACGGTTCCTCTTCTGATATCGTATGCATCAGTCGATAAGCGAAGTAATGCGCCTTCGCGTTGATGAGTTAGAACAGCTCTGTTTGCTAGTGGAGTTTTCCAGTTGACTCTAGCGACCAAGGAACTAGCTACTTATAATTTTGCTTGGTAGAGTCCACCAATACATTTAACGTTTCGTGGATTTAGTTGCACAAGGAATCTTCGCAGGTCAAAATCACAATACAAATCTTTTAAGATTTGGCTTGAATTCAAGATGGTAGTGGCGTTACTACGTTGGCAGAAACTTGATGGTCGAGAAAATCAGCTATGGTTTTGCCGAATTGACATTTTCCGGCGTTTATAGTAAAACCTAGTTCCCTGATTCGGGCCAAGATGGTTCCTATGTGATGTAGATGTTCTTCGTAATCTTTCGACATCATGATTATATCGTCGGCCTCCCCAAATTATAGTCCTTTCAAAACTTCGTTCATGAAACGCTGGAGAATATATTGTGGAGGCCGAATGCCATCATGAAATATTCGGATAGGCCGAAAGGCGTGTTTTGGGAACGTCTGATTATATTCCCTAGACATTTTTGCGAATAGTACAGCATCTCACACCGACAGAATGTCGTGGCCCGTGGATAGTCATCGCAAATGCATCATCCTCCAAATTTTTCTCAAATCGGCTCTGACAATGCGAAATGTATCCATTGAGAACCGAGGCGATTTTACGATATGGTGCTGAGTAGCATGCTTGACTACAACGTTATATAAATAAATCTGTATATGCAGTAGCTGACTACTAATCTCTTAAGAAATATCGAATGGTTTAATTTCGAGCATGTCCACTTTTGCCGCAAATATTCGGCTTTCGCCCATTCGTTTCTTTTGCCATCCTGAAAACGTGTATGACTATGTTAAAATGCTTAAAAAATCTGCGCCTGTGATCAGGTTTTCACGTTGGCAATGTATAATTACTGCATCGGTAATTATACGCCCGAATCCTAAGTGTCAAACTTTTCGAGTGGTGGGTGTTAAATAAGGAAGCGAAGGTTTCGTTTCGCGCAATTCACTCTCAAGAAGGCACCGGTAACTAATGTCGATGTT
This sequence comes from Hermetia illucens, assembly GCF_905115235.1. Classification (NCBI taxonomy): domain Eukaryota; kingdom Metazoa; phylum Arthropoda; class Insecta; order Diptera; family Stratiomyidae; genus Hermetia; species Hermetia illucens. The sequence continues at coordinate 119,093,258 of NC_051852.1, forward strand.
CGTCCAAAACATGTATGATTTTTGCCTTTATGGCACTAAATTTGTTTTCGTTTGACTAATTATGAATCGGTTTGGTAACAAAAGCAGAACGCCTAGCTTAAGATGGGCAAAAATATGCATAATTTTCAAAGTCCGCGATAATTGGACCACGCTTATACAATCCATAACTCTAGATTTTGACGTAAAAACGGTAGTACCTTAACGACGACGACTTAGAGTGGAGAAACTCTTGTTGCTTTGTCATAGCTTTGTAACGCATCATGTTGGGGTCACCACTTCGGAGTCATTAGTACCGTACGTATTTTTATTACGCTGGCCAGTCGACAAATTTACAAGACTACCAACCACGAAGCAAAAAAATTGATCGCTGTTACGATAAACTCGAGACTCGGAACAACGAGAGAAAACTGTATCAACTTGTCAAAAGCTGACATCACGATATCGAACACTTATGTTACGTCAATGATAAGAACAGTACTTTGCTTACCGATCGACGAGCCGCGACGGATAGATGGCGGAATATTTGGAGCAGATTTCAACGACATTTGGAGCAATTCTGCCCCACTAAACTCGAGGAAGCAATAAAACGAACGAAATCGAGGAAAGCAACAGGGCTTACCGACATCGCATCTGAGCTCTGAAGAACAAAGAGCTGTGATCTAACACTCAGTGAGTTCCTCATTCCTCCGCGTGAAGCATCGCCCCTCTTTACATTGCATTTCCGGATCTAGTGAAGGTATTTGATCGTCTCCCACACGAACTCATCTGGTATGCTCTGCGACAACACATAACGCCAGAAGAACTAGTGCGCTAGATTAAATTGCTCTACCACGATCCGAAAAGTAAAGTTCGAAGTATGGCAGACATATCAAAACCGCTTGGTATGTCTGTCGGTGTTCATCAAGGTAGTGCCCTCTCACTATTCCTCTTTGTTATGGATATGGACACCGTTACACAGGACATCCAACGTTCAGCGCCCTACACACTGCTTTATGCAGAGGATGTTTTCCTATCGTCTCATAGCAAAGCTAATTTCGGACAACTTGTACAAAAATGAAATGACCCCTTCAGTGACATTGTCTCAGACTGAATCTAAATAAATCAGAGTTTTTGAAAACCGATCCCAATGAAACAGACATCATCACTCTCAATGGCAGTGATCTGCCCCCAACTGAGCGATTTAAATATCTCGGATTAATGCTATTAGCCAATGGCTGAACTGCGTTGGAAATTGCTTCACACATTAGCGCAACATAGATGGCGGTCTTCGTGATCGATATATCAACGAACGTCTCAAATTCAAAATTTACCGCAGTGTCATCCTCCCTGTCGCACTCTTTGGTTCTGAGTGTTAACCGACTATAAACGACAATGAACCGCATCTCGCGACAATAGAAGCGAAGATGTTGCATTGGACCAGTGGTGTAATACACCATGGTTATATCCAAAATAAGTATATAATAAGGGGGGGGGGGCATCTTTGATGGTATGGTCATATAATTCGCACTAATGGGAATTCGCTTGCCAAAATTGGCCTAAAAATCGAAATCGATGGGAAACAATCAAAAGGTCGGCCGAAACAACAATGCATTATATGGGAATGCCTTTTCCCCTACAGGTGTTGTTACTAGAATCGTTGTCCAGGTATGAAATCGGAGAATTTTTGATCCATATAGGGCGTAAAACCCGCAGAATTATATCAATTTTTATTTGCACATATTCCCAAACACTTGCGCGTTCTAACGAATAACACACGCAATTACCATAGATCTGTCTCATTGGAATTTGTAGCGCACTAACTAACTTAATAAGTTCCCGGGATGGAGGGAATAGCGGCAGGTTCTTGCACTAATAAAGGGACTCACTAAGAACAATTTACCAAGTTATGTGCAGATCGTATATTTAATCAATGAATGATGGTCCATCAGATAAAGCAATCCGGTAGGAGAGTGCAGGTATTGTAAAACCATTTTTCACACCGTGATTAATTTCTTACCAAAGAAGAAAAAACTTCTATAGCTACTTTGAAAAATATATCATCTGTTTAGAAGACGCTTACGAGTTGAAAATTGGCGCGAGTTTTGAACCTCTTTAATGAAAACACAAAAAACATTTTAAATCAATAGTTACTACAGATGAAACTTGTCTTCATTATTGTAAACCCGAATCTAAACAAGACATCAGTAATGACGCCAGAAGGACACATTACGCCCAAATAGGTACTAACCTATGCTTACAGTTTTTTGGGATTGACAAGGAATCGTATTGAACGACTACAAAGAAAAAAATGTCCCCATAACAACGAAATACTATGCTATGCCACTCCAAATTAAAAGTGAATGATTAATGCTTATTTTAAAGCCAAAAAAAATAATTTTTTCTCCCGAATTTTTCAAATGCAAAGTAGATTAGGGTCACCCCATGGACTACGCCACACGCAAGCCGAATTTCACCAGAGACTTTGCCGTGAACTTTCCAACCAAGGTAGGGGGACAGACCGGCAGCGAGTTGTAAGGCTATGACAGATCAAAGATAGTCTATTTAGTTGGTGAGCTAATTTTCTCGAATACACAGTGTATTTGAGTCGTACAATCTCCCAGGATTCGCAGCGGGTTCCAAGCAACTGGGGCATAATGTGAGCTCTAAGTGTAACATAGCCATTTTGGCCGACAGCCAGGCGGCCATTTCTGAAAGAGCTGCTTTCCTTCGTGAATGCTACGGGTTGGCTCTGAAGGTCTGAGCCGGTTGGGCTCTGTCCCCTCGCTCTTACCACAGCAATCATGGTCTTAGGGAGTTTGTGCCGCACCACAGCGCTAATTGGGCTCCTCGTAGCGGCCACTGATATCTACCATATTAGGAAAAAATAATTGCTAATTGTATTTCATTTTCCCTAGTCCCCATTCCGCCAAACTCATTAAAACGTCCGGTTCTTCAAACTTTTCGTTGGATTCGATTAATTGAAATGGGTTGACGTTTGGTAAGGATTTTTCTATTTTTTTTTTTTTTCTTAATAATCATAAAAGTCGGTTTCTGAGATTTTTCTAGGCCATATTTTGTAGCGCCTGTATCCTTGCAGTTAGGAATATCGAGGAGCAGAGTCTAATTGATCAATGAAAATGTTTAGTTTCCTGCATTTTTCTGGTTATGCATTTTGAAGGTCCACTCCATTGAATAAAAGAATAATCGACTCAATAATTAACATTACTGTGGAACATGAAGTCCATGCAGGTTTATTTGCTATTTGAAATGCAGGTATTTCATCAGGAAGTTGCATTCATTTTTTCTCGAGAAAGTAAAATAGGAATATGATTCATTTTTACTGAATTTCATAGTCATTTGTGAAGCTATCGATTTCTCGTTTGAATTACTTTCAATTAAATTCTTAAACACGCCAAGCAATTCCATTCAATTAATATTTTACAAGTGATACGCATATTGCAGTGAGCACGAATCAATTTTTGGAAAATTTGCTATTATTGAAAAGGTTTGAACAATTTAAATGCATTCAAAAGTGCACAACGAAACGTAGCACTTAACTTCCTTACAAGTTTTACGTAAGTATTATGCATGCTGCATGTTATTTTAAAAACAACGTTATTTATTTCATTAACCCCCTCCTTAGCACGTATACCTTGGAATGTCTGTTTGATGCTTTTGTTTGCTTGTACTGTTTCGACTTCAGTGTACGCGAAAAATACTTTTTCAATATCTTCCTAAATACAAACTTTCAAACTTAGATCGGCCAAAGACATGGAGGATTCTTGGGGATTCTCCAGCGTGCTCTGGGACGAGCATCACCCCACATTTGGTTCGAACGTGCTGAAGCCAAGGATCGTCACGCTGTAGCGCAAAGATTACGTCAACATGTTTCCGATCCAAATAATCCACCGATTCTAATTTTCCCAGAAGGAACATGTATTAACAATACGTCTGTGATGCAATTCAAGAAAGGCAGCTTTGAAGTTGGAGGAGTGATTTATCCTGTAGCTATAAAGTAAATTGAATTATATTTTTTTGTCTAACATGACTCCCTAATTTTTCAATAAATACTCACAAATCTATACACTTAAATACTTCAATCTCCCCATAACACCGAAATTGCAAATGCTGTAACTGACTATTAACGTTAATCTACCTTTCAGATACGACCCGAGGTTCGGTGATGCATTCTGGAACAGCTCAAAATATTCAATGATGCAATATCTCTACATGATGATGACCTCGTGGGCAATTGTCTGTGATGTATGGTATTTACCACCAATGTATCGTGGCGAGGATGAATCCGCTATTGATTTCGCAAATCGGGTAAAAGCTGTTATAGCAAAGCAGGGAGGGCTTGTCGATCTTGATTGGGATGGCCAATTGAAGCGAATGAAGCCAAAGAAGGAATGGAAGGAAAAACAACAAATCGAGTTCACAAAAAGATTAAAAGGAGAATAAGTACTAGCCACTCATATATACATATTTATAATACAAGTGTATTGCAAAACAACAATGAAAATCAGCCAATTCAAAATTGACCCCGGCAAGCTTCCGGCTGATGAAGAGCCCATGAAATCAATTTATCGTAAAACATGTGTTATCATAGCATAAAAAAAATCATAATTTAGACTTAAAATTTTCAGCCGACATTTGTGATTAGTTAGGAGACTTTTTGTAAATACGTTTTTCCAGGCAATATTTGTTTTCCAAATGTTTCTTTCTTTCTACTTAATTGTAAGTGTGTAAGTTAAGTGAGCTCTTAATGTTAAATTTTAATGATAGTTTTCAGTTAAAGAGTACCAGAAGGATGAGAATGTGTAAAAAATGTTTTCCAAGAAATTTCCTAAACGTGCTCAGCTCATTTCGCATATGGAACAACATCCCTACATAAACAATGTTAAAATAATCTTAATGCATTTGTGTTCCATTAAAGAAGCGAAGGAAAAACGATCCTTTTTTCTAAGTCTAATTTGTTACACATTGTTTTGTTTTCCTTGTTTGATTACTTTTCTAAAGTTTCTGTATGAAAATATTTCCATAATATTTTTTGCTAAATGATAAATACAGAATTGAGTAAATTTTTCAATTTGCTGTTGATGTTTCACTTACAATAATCCACAAAGATTTATTTCCTTAACAAAGCTGTGCCGAGTTGTCAAATCTTGGATCAATTGCGGCCTTGCGTGCGAGTAAGGAAAGGTTCTGCGAATGCTTTATGAACATGCATATATCCGTAAAATTTGCGCGCATAGATATGCTTATCCACAGGCCTGATAGATGGAAACAAAACGCCCACCCGTAGATCAAAGTTGACAACAGGTAGAGTACCAAGAAAATAAACAAAATATTAAGGAGGGGAAAGGATTCGAAAACCCAGTTTTTTGGGAGTAGGCAAACGAATCCCAATCGGCGACTATTGCCTCAACAATGAAAGCCCTTCCTAACCCAAAACCTGGAGGACCAGTTGATACAATTTGTCCCGTTTTTAGGCGCTGGAGACTCGCTTTCATTCTCCGTCTACAGCTTTTCGTTAAAAAAGAACATCCAGCGATTACCACGTGGAGGTGGAGATAGAGTTTGTAAGTAGAGCTGTTAATGTTGGTTCAGCAGGCATTTCCCACGTTTTATGTTCCATCGTCGGTTCCAATCCACGTTTACATCCTGGGGCCATATTACCCTTTCACCTTGAGATAAGAATGGAACGGGAATTAGATCCACATCGGATTATCTTAAGGTTGGCCAGTTACCGCCGAAGACAACAATGACCTTCGGCAGTCGAACCGGCCAAAACACACACGAAAGTAAACAGTTTCTCGACCTCGGCCTTAGCATCTACAATAGTGGAAGGATCAAATACTTGCCAGTAGGAAGAATGGATTAGAATGCGCAGCAAAAGGGAAAAAAATATAGGGGAAAGATCCGCCTGGAAATAATATTTATTTCCAAGGAAGATAAAAACGAACCCGGAATTGACAAACTCGGGTGATAGTGTGAACCGTATAAAGCGAACACAGAAAGGAGATCTGTGCCCAATTGGGGAATTGTCTTAGCGATATAGGATAGATCGCCATAAAAAGGATGAGGAAAACATATGGTACGCAGCCGCTATTATTATATTACTGGTGGAAGTAGTGGATAAATTGATCACCACGAAAAAAAGAAGAATAGGTTTGATCAAGTGCAGACTCAGAGAGAAAGTATCTCTAAAAACATGCTTCAGATGCATTGATTTCAGCCACAACAACGTGAACTAACCAACATGATAGTTGGAAAAAGTGCTGAACGAAATCCCTCAAGGCTTGAACTGGAGACCGACGATGCTTGTTTTGCAAGGATAAACAGGGTGTAGATGACCGGTACGTGTCGAGTATATAGGAGAAAGATGAACCACGTATGTAAATGGGGTTAATATAAATCAATTTCAATTATTGGAGTAATTTGTGAACCGTACAAAAATTATCACTTGGGTGAAAGATACGTCTGGAAACGCCACGATGTGGCAAGTGGGAAACAAGCCATACAGGACACAATGGAATTCTCGGAAACTCTAATACAACGATAGACAGTTTAATGTTGGACGCTAAAGCCCTTAAAACAATCAACGCCAACAACCGAATCCTAATTGAGACCGAAGCGGAGTTGGACACAGTACTATTAAACGTTGCCTTCCGCCAATTTTCCGAGGTTGAAAGTAAGTCTCGATTTTCGATCTGATATACCTCAATACCTCGGTAATAAGGGGAGGAGGCAGGCCTAAAATAGCGGTAGTTGCACTGTTGATGATGATGAAGTGACAGAGCTACAAAAGCCAGACGATTTTTAATTTACTATATATCATTTTACTTGAAGGAAAAAGCGAAAAATAATTTTACATTCGGTTTCGGATTAATGTTTATTATAGCCCGGCCCTCATGTTCTGGAAAAAGGTATCATACAAAATGTTGACTGCTAGATTCCGGTACAATGTGAAACATCTCAATAGTGCGATATTACGCACCCACAGAGAGGAACGAGGGAGGAGCTTGCGGGTGCAGAGTTTTCTAGCTGGCCCAAATGAAAATTTCAATGAAAGCGGGGAAAATAAGGAGGCCCGAATAATTTCCACCCCAGCTATACGAAGCAATTACCTGAGCGACATATGAAAGCACAAAATATCACGTGCAATATCGATTACCGATTACCCCTTTTTGGGTTAAAGCTCGTCAACCACGCCTACGCACCATTGCTCGTGGTTACCCGAAACACGCTTTAGTTCCCCCTAGAACTTCTCGAAACGCTCGCACTCCTTTCTATTGTTCCGCGCTAAGTTCCCTTGGGACGACCCACTCGTCGATCATTTTTGAAGGTGGATTCCACTGCATGTCGTAGCCAGCAATGCTTAATGTTTGACCTATCCACTGCCACTTCCTCCCTCCGATCACAACGCTCGCGGGTGCCAGGCCTGTGCTCCAACCAAATTCTTTATTTGAAATAGTATCAGACCGGTGTTTCGGCGATATCCTAGACGGCCTCATCCATGGGCTATTCTGCTTGAGCGTTGGTCAAGCTCGCGCACTAGCTCCTGGATTTAAGTTTGATGGCCGGGGTTGCTCTCGTTCCGGGCTGCCGAAACTTAACTGCGGAACTATGGGGTATTCAAAACTTCTGAAAAAGAAAAAGCTAAAGCGTTAATACTATACTTACGTTGATTCTCAACTCTTATACACTTGGATTTATTAAAAACACTCGCGTTTCCACTTCTAAAAACTTTTATTTCCAAAAAACAACATTCTACTTTTGACAATTTCTAAATAAACCTAAAAAGCGAATTAAAGAGTGACTGCGCCCAATAAAGTGTTCTCGATTAGAACACTTTAGCTCTTTCCAGAGACTTCTTGAATACTAAAAATCAAAAGTAATGTCATTCTTTAATTCACCTATCTTTGACCCTTCCGTGTTTACATATTAGTTCGAAAGTGTTCTTGTACACAACACAATAACACTTGTTTATTATTATGTATTTTGTTGTTTGTGGCAAATCGACACCTGCTGTTGTGTTGCGAAGTGATGACACGGAAGAGAGCCATGTCGAGGCCAAATACACCATTTGGTAGGTAACATGCTGATGCAATGACGGAAAAGAATCTCGCTATGTCCAAACAGGCCATTTGCATAGCATATGATGTAACGACGGAAGAGGTTAAATGCGCAAGCAGATTTGTTTTCATTGGGCTGGCTCCAAAGATGCGGCTGTTGGTGAAAACTTGGCCAAATCGCTTAAACACCGGATTATTCTGATGATACGATGCAGACATGTGTTCACGAAGTCTTGGAGTCTTCGAGTGACAGTGGCGGTTACTTTTCATGTACTACTCCCATATAGCATCTACCAGGGTTCTTTGCAATGACGATGTTCAAATGAAGGTCCGTGAAAAGAAATGTCTCTACCATAGATTTCTTGACGATAAAACGCGGGCCAAATGGCAAATTTACAAGAATGCCAACCGAGAAGCAAAGCATGCGGTGGCTCTTACCAGAGCAGTCCATTACAAACATCTTTACGATAAACTGGAGACTCGGGATGGCGAGAAACACTTGCCAAAAGCCGACAACAACACACACAGGATATTGGACACTTCTGTTGCGTTAATGACAAGAACAGTACTGTGGCTCTTTGAGTTCTTCAATTGGGTCATTAAGGAAGGTAGAACACCATCTGACTGGCAAGAAAGCACCACAGTTTCAATATAGAAAATTAAAAGTAGTCCACTAGAATGTTCAAATTGCGTCTCGATCTGGTTGGTATCCCATATCATGGTTGTGAGTGTTAGTCGCCTATAAAAGGCAATGAAGAGCGTCTCGCGGCAATAGAGAGCAGATGCTGCGTTGGACAAGTGACGTCCAATGACTTGATCACATCTGAAATGAGGATATCCGGGATCGACACAGGGTTACACTAATCGTGGAAAAATTGTACGAGGGGGATCTTCGATGGTGACATAATTCGCTCTAACGAAAATTCACTTGCTAAGATTGATATGAACATCGACGTCGGTGAGGAACAACCAAAAGACCGTTCGAAACAACGGTGGCTCACGACGATCCGATCCCACTTCGGAACGGGACAAAGGCTAAAAAAAATTCACCCATGTAACAACGCAGAAAAAACATTAGCACAGAGCAGTCTCACCTTTACCTTGGTGTTCAAATAACTACATTTTAAGATTTTAGACAAAGCAGAGTAAGCGGATCTAGCGCTGTTACCGCACCGGGCAAATTCCTGTCCGTTGTCGCTGTCAGCAGAAAGTACGCTTATTAAATCGATGCTCTGTGACTGGTTGACTTTGCTGGTGTTTATCTTCAACCGAACTCTCTTTCCAAATCTAGAACCATTTGGCTAAGGTCCTGCAAAATCTGCAAAGGAACTACAGGTTGCAGAACATAGCTATTCTCACCGATAGCCAAGCAGCGATCAAGTCTGCAAAGGAACTGCAGGGGGCAGAACATAGCTATTCTCACCGATAGCCAAGCAGCGATCAAGTCTGCAAAGGAACTGCAGGGGGCAGAACATAGCCATTCTCACCGATAGTCAAGCAGCGATCAAGGCACTTAGGTCCAACCAGGTGAACTCTAAACTGGTGTGGGAATGCCTTGAGAGACTGAATACACTCGGCTCATCCAACAAGGTCTGGATACTTTGGATTCCAGGCCATGCTGAGTTGGAAGGCAATGAGGCAGCGGATGAACTAGCCAAGAAGGGAGCAGGGATGCCTTTACACGGGCCAGAACCCTTCTGTGGAATCGGAAAAGGTTTCATGGCTATGAATCTAAGAAACGAAGAGAAACGGTTGAGGGAACTATATTGGGCGGGCCTACCAGGGATGGAGCAGTCCAGGGTGTTTATTGGGGGATACGAACCCATGAGCGCAAAGGATTGCTTAAACCTCACCAAAAAGAACCTCCGAATCATAGTGGGAATTCTAGGGACGCTAGGGATATCTACGAACACTGCCTGCAGGTTTCGTGCGGAGTATGACCAAACCTCTATACACGTCCTGGGAGAGTGTCCGGCACTTGTGCAAAGTAGGTCGAGGCATCTGGGAGAACACTTAATATCAGATGCAAAGCTGAAAGATCTGGAAGTAGGGAACATACCTAAATTCCTGACGGTTATAAGCCTGCTTGAGATGCTATGATCAATAGGTACACTATAACCAGTAAAAGGGGCACAATAGTTCTTTAAGGACTTAACAGAATAATAATAATGTCCTAGATGTCATCAGTTTAGGCAAGGCATTTGAGGAAAGCTGTCATCGTCCATTGAACTCCTCCATGTCTTGCGGACAAAAAGTCTGCATAAAAATCGATACCAGTAACTGAAAGAAGTAATATCGGAGACAAGATGCAACCTGGCGCACTCCGCTTTATACCTCAAATTGCTCTGAAGCTTGTGAGGTTTCTCGCCATCATATGCCACTCCGATAAAAGCTATTAGTTTCTCCGGAATTCGCCCCACCTCCTTGAAGCACGCCAGATAAATTTACTATTCCCGCCGTCGAAAGTCATCTCCAAGTCAACGAAGAGCAGGTGAAGCGAAGATGTGAACTCCGCGCACTGTTCTAAAATGATACGTAGGGTGTTGATGTGGTCAATGCAGGAAGATCCGGAGCAAAAGCCAGCCTGTTCTCTGTCGATCAAGCTTTCGAAATATTCTTTGATGCGTTACAGGATTATTTCAGCTCATCTTTACGACAAGAGGACGGACGCAGATACCCCTCCGATTTTCACATTCAAAACGAGCGCGCTACTTTGGAATCTTTACGGTTATTATTCTCTGAAAAAAGTCTACGATTCCCAAGATTTCCGTACGAGTGAGAATAGTAGATCTGCAGTAATAGCAAGTGCAACGATGAATAATTCGGCGGGGAGATCAGGCCCAGTGGCTTTAATTCGTTTGAGTGCATTCATGATCGAAATGATTTCTCTTCTGCTTGTAAGCATAGTCCGTATCCGCATATTACGCTGACTGGCCATTTCGTCCATAAGAGGATATGATACGGTAGAGAACCATGTGGAAGTGTTCTCTCCATCTCGTCAGTTGTTTGTCATCGTGGATGAGAAGACGATCGTTATCATCCTTCATAGGACCATCAAAAGATTTGCGATCAGATGCAAGCTATTTCGTGATGCAGTATACACTTCTGATATCATTATATCCTGTGGTATCTTCCGCTTCCCTGACTATCAAAATAACAAATTCTCTTGTCACGGTCCACACTACGCTGAACTTCTAAAGAATTCGCTCGGTATCAGAGTTCAAGCGAGCGAGTTTAACCTTCCATTAATCGATCCGTTTCCAGGACTCCGCAGTTACCATATCCTGCCCAATGCTCATCGATATTCTCCGGGGAGTTATTCAGTATATCTGCCGTCCAGTCCGCAGGATAGAACTCTCACTGTCGAGCGACAGTTAGAACATAAAAACGGTCAATGTTGAACTAGTGGGGATGCAGCTCTCCAACTTTGGGAGCAGTAGCACACGCAAGCGAACATAAGCAACCATCAGATAGTGATCCGAGGCTGATGTTACCTACTTACACATCGAAAATTTTTCTGATATTGTATGTGCCAAAGATATCATTTCCGAAAGCATTCCCTTATATAAAGTGAAACTTTCTTTCTTTAGGTAATTATGCTAGGTACTTGAACTGGATATTTTATCATTGAAATCCCGCGAATGAAATAATAAGATTATTTAAATTGATTTTTAAATAATTAAATATTCACTGTACTTCAGGAATAACGCGTCTCAGACAATTAGGCTTACAGACGTTCACATTTGATTTAGTTTTATTGCGTTCAGAAAACAAGTATAGCAAAGTTGGCTCATTTCTTGCCAAGCAGAATTGTTTCCTAGGATGAAGGCTGAGACATTTTTTTCTTTCAATAAAACAAAATCTAGAAATTATTCTGTTCATTTTTATTTTCTACATTTTTAAAGCATTAACAATATTTACACTACTTTTACCGAACAATATCACTTCGCTCGATTTTTATCCAAATCTCCATCTTCCAGTTTTTGTTTCTGGAAAAGTTCTATGAGTTTTTCCGTAGCTGATTTTTCTACGAATAATGGCTTAGAATGTTCCTCGCTTGGGAATACAACCAAGTTTGTCTCGGGGCTCTTTAATGTGAAAGGGGTCCACGGTCCTTGAATTGAAGGGACATCTGTGTGCCACATTTTCCGTAATCTCAATGCGCCAGAAGGACCACTCTGTGTTCGCATTAGTTCTAGCCACTTAGTTACTTCTTCTTTTGTAAAATTTCGGCAATTAATCCATTCCCGTGTTCCGTTTACTGGAATTAAATTAAGTTTTTATTTAAAAAACTTATCAATTAATACAAATGATCAGAAATAAATGAGTAAGAATTAAAAGAACACAGATCTATGCAAGGTCATGAGAACGATAGTCAGGATAACCAGAAAAGGCTTATTCGTTATTATCTAAGAAACTTACGATATTCTCCCACTAGGACAGGAGTCCGATGTCTTCTTGGTTTGACGTACACTACCACACCAGGATTTTCTTTTGCGAAATCCACTAATTCTCTTTCAATAAAATCCCTGTAATAATGTATGTTAGAAAGCAATCATTGATAACGTTTTGATATAAAAACAAACCTCATTCCACGACTAGCTCCGCTTTCCTTACAGAATTTTAACGTAACCCGTTTCAGTTGTCCAATATACCTTCCCAAACCATTTTGTAATGGAGCTTTTGGGAACCCTGACTTTAAAAACAAGTGGCTATTCGACATAATAAATAAATTATTTGATTATTTATTTGGTAGCAGAAAAACTCAAGGAGGACACCGAGAGGTTATATCGACTCAGAGCCGTCAGGCAATCGCACCGCTATAAATAATCCGTAGTCGCATTTTGACAAACGAAACTCCAAATAAACTGCATTACCTACCACGAAATTTGACGTGATATCAATCGGCATAAAAACAAGTCAAAGTCAACATTCAGTTCCCACTTTTCTTTTCCATCGATTTATTTTGAATAAAGCCAGTTTGAAAATTACGTGCAACTTAAAAACATCACGAAAACAATATAGAATAATTTTAAGAGTATGAAAGTCATTGACATAGGCGATGCGGACATGAATTGGGATAATATAAAAACGATTACGGAATTCGATGGTGGTGAGTTGAAATAGTCTTATCTCTCGTAACTTGTGTTTTTGTGTTAAAAAAAAAGACAGCTTGTGGTTTTATGGTTTTGTTTATGAGGTACCTGGTTCGGGCGACATTACTTTGAAAAAATTCGAAACCACGATACGCTGAAGCTTCTGAATTGAAATTTTTCTGGAAGTTTCCTATTAATTAGTTCAAGGATTATATTCTTATTGGAAACTTTCACTGCAGGCAATTTATGCTTGGCTGAAATTAGTTTTCTAAATAACTGGTTCAGTCACATGTGTATGCATATATTTAAAGTCAGTGAATCGGTTAAAGCATAAAAAGCTAAAATAAAGTTCGTTAACCTCCCAAACCAATATCTTAGACAGAAACCCTAAAAATTGAGAGAGCGTCAGAGAATCACTAAAAACTGTGGTATGATATCCTAAAAGGAAAAAAATATACTTCAGATTCAAGGAAATTATTCATTAAATATTAAATATGCGTCAACTTCAATTTTCATGACCAATTCTAACAGATTTCATCAATGGTGTGATTGATTGATTAGCCTTCGCTAATGTAATAAAGACCATTATCCCGAAAAATAACTTATCAACTGCTGGCCCACAAGTTTTCTCAATAATTAATCGATTGGTTGGAAGAAAAAAATCTTCTATTAACTTCAACCAAATCCCGATAAAAATAGGTAATCTCCAGTGTCACTCCCCTGAGAAAAAAATATCCGCCTGCGTAGACTATTTCAGCTAATTATTCAGAGCCAAATCGCCAGCGGACCCCATCTGGAACTCGGTGGTCACCAATACTGTCAGAGATAAAAGGTTGAGCTTGGAAGGGTCTTACCTTTGCCCCTTTTCTCCCAGATGCCCGGCTTATATAGTCAGAACAGGCCCGTTCGCCTCCTTCTTTACCTCCCTAGAAGAGGTCGAACTCGCAACCTCCCGGTGCAACAAAAAAAATCTTCGGGCCCCGATGGCATCTCTAACTTTGTTCTAAGGAAGTGTGCGCCTACCATCAGTGAACGTCTCGCCATCCTCCAACAACTGCCTGAACAACGGCCACTTCCCGGTATCTTTGAAATCAACTCTCCTCATACCTATCCCTAAGAAAAGGTGCTCGGGCGATCTCAAAGATATGAGGCCTATCTCTCTTCTTTCCAATATTGGAAAAATCTTCGAACGTATCCTACTAAGTCACCTCAATAGACACTACTCCAATATCATTCCACTTAATCAATTCGGCTTCGAAAACCTCAGATCCACCGAGCAGGCAACCCTGTACCTGCAAAATCATATCCTCAATCAACACACAGGCATTGCACCGTAGCCTGCGCCTTAGATCTTGAAAAGGCATTTAATTCATTTTGGAAAGAGGGATTGCTCTACAAACTAATTCAGTCAAATTGCCCCCTCCTCTTATTCAGAATTCTCGCAGATTTCATCTCCAACAGAACTTGCCACGTGCGCTTCGATGGACTTCGGTCCATCGACTTTCCGATAAATTCTGGATTCCCTCAGGGATCTATTCTAGGCCCCAAACTTTTTAATATCTTCCTCCACGATATTCCCCTCCCTCCCGTAAACGTATTCCCTACGCCAACGGCAACTCAGGCAGCTCTTCACCCACCCTTTTCCACTAACGACAATGATTCTCCCGCCAATCTCCTAACCAATAGGGTCATCGCTTATTTCAACCGGTGGGCCCTTACCGTTGATTCCCTTAAGTCTGAGGTTAAAGGTAGCCCTTTCTCAGATTACTACCACCATAGAGAAAGTACTGCGCTTTACCCAAAATCCGTCGATCAATCCTGTCCACCGGGGCCTTTTCCCCGTTTTCCAGTACGGAGTACTATTTTGCGTTGTTTTGTGTTATGTTTGTTTAGTTGTAAGTTATAAATTATTCTTAGGTTTAAGCACATGTTATATCAAATGAGCTTTGACATGCACCACCTTTGCAGCAGCCCCTTAACGATTGCGAATATCCTCATTTCGGATGTGATCAAAACGTGTCACGCCACTAAACCAACGCAACATCGTCTCCATTCCCGCAAGATGCCGTTCATTGTCTTTTATAGTTGGCCAACACTCAGAACCATAGACGTCGACAAGACGGACGACTTGCGGTGAATTTTAGATTTGGGACGTTCCTTGATACGTAGATCACAAAGAACACCAGGTGTGGAACGCTAATTTACCCAGGTTGCGTTAATGCGTAAAGCAATTAAAATAACGCAGTCCTCCATTGGCTGATAGTGTTCACCCGAGATATTTAAATCGCTCAGTTCTGGACAGACCACTGCCGCTGACAGTGATTGTGCCTGTTTCTTGGGGATCGGTCATCAAAAATTCAGTTTTGTTTAAATTCAATCTGAGATCGTGTTGCATGAGGCGATCATTCCATTTTTGGACAAGATGCTCGAGATCATTTTTGCTATCAGATGCTAGGAAAACATCGTCTGCATAAAGCAGTGTGTAGGATGCTGGACGTTGGATATCCCGTGTGATGGTGTCCATAACAAGAACAAAGAGGAGTGGTGAGAGGGCGCTTCCTTGATGAACACCAACAGAGACACGAAGCGGTTTTGATACACCCGCCATACTTCGAACTTTACTTTTCGGATCGAGGTAGAGCAATTGAACCCAGCGCACCAGTTCTTCTGGCACTAAGTATTGTCGTAAAGCATACCAGATAAGTTCATGTGAGACACGGTCAAACGCTTTCTCTAGATCCAGAAATGCAATGTAAAGAGGGTGATGCTTCTCGCCATCCCAAGTGTCTAGATTATCGTAAAGATTTTTGTAATGGTCCACTCGGGTGGCAGCGACTGCTTTCTTTAATTCCCGATTGGTATTCTTATAAAATTGCCAATTGGCCAGCGCTTTATCGTCGAGAAGTTTGTGGTAAAGGCGTTTCTTTTCACGGCCCTTCATTTCAACATCATCGTTCCAAAGCCAAGTATCTCGGTTGATGTACCGTTTACCCAACTTGGTGACCCCGCGGGTTTCAGAGGCCGCTTTGTGGATCGTGTCTTTTATTTGGTTACACGATTCTTCCACATTCGTAATGGTCGGTAATCGCGTAAGTGAAATCATTTCTTCTTTCTTCGCACGAAATCGCCACCATTTAATGCGCCGCGGGCTATTGCGTTTCTCACTCTGTTTTATCGGTGGCTTAATTCGCAATACGGCAGTCAAAGGCCAATGTTGAGGTGCGATGGTCTCATAGGGAACGGCTTTGCAATCAGTGACAGTGATAAAATGAATATAGTTGATTTGCGTTTTACCGTTCCCACTATAAAATGTAAGAAGATGAGACAATCGTTTGATGAACCATGTATTCATAAATGCAAAGTCACGGGTGGCCGCAAAATCGTTTATACGCTCGCCACCCTCATTGCGCGCTCCGAACCGCTTTCCTCCATGGCACTTGTTACTGTCCGCCTTTTCACCCACATGACCATTAAGGTCGCCAGCAATGATGATATAGTCGTCAGCAAGCACGTGACAAGTCTTTTCATCGAGAAGTTTCCAGAAGGCAGGTGAAGAAGGGAATAGTGCGATCAGTTGATATAATGGTGAGCTTCATCAGCCAATCATCAAATTGTTCGACTTTAATGGCATCACGAAAACCTTCTGAGATGGGCTACCAAAAAAGAGAAGAGTTTATAGACATTTTTACCGCTTTCGCGTTCAATGTTGCAGCTTTTGGCACCAGACCATCGGGTTTCTTGCAGATTGCAGATATCAAGCGCCTTTTTCAAAGGGCTCTTACGAGTTCCTCGGTCTTTCCAGTTAGGATACCAAAATTTAGCGTGCAGATACGTATTTGTTTTGTTCGGACTAACTTGCAAACGTCGCGATGCTGCCCATGCGTCAAGAACCCTCGCCCATTTCTCGATAGGACCGGGGCCCGTCCTGCCGCGTCGACTGATGTAGACGCCCTAGCTTTCCTCCGAGGCTTGTGACTCAATCCAAACAATCTTGGTCGACCTGTCGCGGGACCTATCACCAAGAGAGATCAGGTAGGATTTAGCATAGTGGTATAACTCCAACTATACTCTATTTATCTCTGAGGATAGTACAGAGTACGTTTCATCAAACCCTCCTCCTTTACCTGGGCTTGGGACCAGCATAATATATAATATTTTTTGTTAAGGATGCTGGGAGTCCTAGGTCCGCACCCACGTAGTGACGGACCGAACCACTTGGAGAGCAACTTACTCCCTCTTTTGCAGTTCTGGGACTCCTCTTTTTTGAGTAAAACCCAATGTTTGCAGAAAAAGACAAAAAGTTGACAGATGGTTTCGTCCAGGGCAGAGGCAACTCATCAGACGCTGCCTCACCTCTGCTACCCACCGAGCCCTATCTAACATCTCTGCCGCAACTGAGGAGTGTGGCCCTGAAGTTGTACAACATAACTCTACAGTTTAGCCCACATACGGACACAGCCATAACCGCCATGGAACTCCCATAAGGGAGTCAACTGCAAATAACCGAGCCGAGAGTACATCCTCCAGGAATTCTTGTGGAGCATATGTTTTCAGAATTCCATCCGGTTCTCGTAGTACCAGATAAGCTCCGGTGATATTTCGTGTTGAGAGCCTCTTCAGATGAGTTCCATTGCACAGTCGGGTCTGTTCGACCTCCTCGATTACGTGAGAACGTCGTCACTCACCAACAGCTTTGAGAAGCGTGACAGTAACGCAAAGTTGTTCACCGACAGGAATCTAAACAAGTCGGGAAACCGGAAGCTGGACGCTTCAGGTACGAAAGGATTTGTGTATTTCTTGGTCCGTAAGACGTAATATATCCATATATTATGTGAGAGTATCCACTATCGGGTGATATTGACATTCATAGTCTTCAATTTTCAAAGAAGCAACAAATTTGAGGTATTGTAACTTTGTTAGTAATAGTGCGATTTCCACCAAACTTGGTAAGATCATGCTCTATATTATAGCCTATATCACTGCAAAATTTCATGGTACTAGGGTGAACTTAAGGGGGGTTTCCAACCAATTACAAAAAATTGTAGTAATATACTATTATTAACTTTATTTAAACAGATATCGGCATGGAAGGTATTTCGGAGCCCAGGCACCGTATAGTGGTAGCCTCCTGATTTTTTTCAGATTTTTCGGTTTGGTAGTTTCTGAGAATGGCCCCCTTAAAGAAGTGATCACTTTTAACCCCCCGCGCTCCCGACCCTTCCAACGAATGTAAAAACTAAGATCGGCTTTGAAAAGTACTAATCAAGACCTTTAATTTGATACCCCACATGACTACATTTGATGAAAAAAAATTTTACACCCCCCTTTTGCATGTATGGGAACCCCCCCTTAAATTCGACGTAAAAGGATGTAATTCACTGTATGCGTGAGTGTTCACAGTTCCCACCTTTCTACCAAATTTGGCGTCAATCGCTATAACCGTCTCCGAGAAAAATGCGTGTGACAGACAGACAGACAGACGGACAGACAGTAAACCGATTTTAATAAGGTTTTGTGTTTACACAAAACCTTTAAAAGGCCTCCTGACAAGGGTTGTGCAATTCGAACAAAAAATATTTAACATCAATGTGCCATTGACAGGTGCAGTGGTCGAGTTGGATGAGTACTAACCTCGTAATTGCCTTACCTCGGGTCCGAATCCCGATCATTGTGGATGTTTGTGTTTAAATTTGTGCCTTCTCGCTGCTATAAGTTCACCATTTACACAGCATTAACTCTTGTGTTACCACCCAAAATTTTATTTTTTTATTTGTACTGAAAAAGTCGTAGGCTAACGTAGAAAAAAAAAGTTCGATAAAATACGATCCAACAATGATACATACAATTTATCGATAGTATTTTTATAGTATCACTTATCTTTATTCTCAACATAGGTGTCAATTTCAACGATTACCTCTTCATCGGCGCTAAATTTCTTTCCAGCGAGCATTCTCTTGAGGTCTAAGAACAGGAAAAAGTCGTTGGGCGGCAGAGAATATGGTGAATGCGGAAGCAATTCGAAGCCCATTTCATCCAATTTGTTTTGATTAATTTGAGACACGGTGCATTGTCCTGATGACACAGAACTTTCTTTTTCTTCAAATGGGATCGTTTTTCCGCGATTCCATCCTTCAAACGCTATGTAATAGTCGCTGTTGATGGTTTTCCCCTTCTCAAGATAATTAATGAATATTATACTATGCGCTTCGCAAAACACTGATGTCATAGCCTTACAAGCCACCTGTGCGTCTTTGCACGCTTTGAAGTCGGTTCACCACGTGGAGTCCACTCGGATGACGGTCGTTTTGATTGATGTGAAATAATGGACCCATATTTCATCGATTTTCATATATCGCCGCAAAAAAGTTCGAGTTTTTGGTTGTTGTTGCGTGAGCTCGCGTAACACCCATTTTGAACAGAGTTTTCGTATACCCAAAAATACATGCACGATATGCCAACTATGAAGGAACTTTTTCCTCTTCAAAATTTTCTTAGTTAAAAAAATTAAATTAAATTGTGCGTTTCGAAGGGTCCATGGGTGGTTCCACAAAGGTTAAGTCTGATGATAATGTAACTAAAATAAAGTCTCATTGAGAACTGAGGTTGTGAATAGCCTATACTCCACAGAAAGAGAACAGGAAACATACAGTTTCTATCCTCTAAAAAGCGATAAGATAATGACTAATTAAGATTAAGATTTCACTCAAAATATTCCTGCTTATTGTACAGTGACTTAAGGGAATAGAAATTTGTGGGCTAGCAACGGTTTCGGTTGGCCTCTGAGTCATTTCTCATCAACTTCAATTATCATCATCACCGGCGCAGCAACGGTATTCGGTCTATGTCTACCTTATTAAGGAACGCCAGACTTCTGGATCTTGGAATCGCTCAGAAATTTCGTTGTTATATAGGCTATAGAATTGTCCATCCTCATGTAGAGGGTCAAAAACTCTTCTCTTGGACTCGTCTGCATTTTTTCTTGCTAAGAAGTAATCGTACAGCGTAGTGTCAGTAGTTCCACAGTTCTTAATAAAGTTGGGGTGCCTTTGTAATGTGAACAATTCTATTTATGTTACCGGAGCGCTTTTGGATACATGGTATTTCCGGCTTCTGTTGGAAGGAAATCCTTTAAAATACTGTTTCTGCGGATAGATAATTTTCCCTTCCCTTTTAGTATGTTAATAATAGTTTTCACGATAATCGAATATGGTGCTTTTCATGGTTTGCACTTGATAATGTGTAACTGTTCCAAAAAAAAGTAATTGTTTTTTTGCAACAGGTTAGTATAGTTTGGCGCCATATGTTATATGTCTTGTGACGGTTGACTGTTTAAGCTCCGTTCTTTAGAAAAAATGAAATGAAAATGGAAAACTAAATTGTGCATTCTCACCATATTTTGATTTTTTAGTTCCATGATGTGGAGGATACGAATGAAGCCCATTGTGTGACATTTACAGTGACAATTTTTCAAAGAAGAAATTCAGTGTCGAAACTGATTTAAGAAACTCCACACTGGGAATTTTGATATTAAGGAAGGATGACAAAGATACCTAGAGACAAGTTCTGTATTTGGATTACTCATGAATTCAGTTTACTTGACGGCGCATCGCAGACGTTACGAAAAGAAAATTATCCTTTCTTGAGAGGATGATAGCTGGTGATAAGAAACGGATCGTTTAAAACAATGAACAAAGTAAACGGTCTAGGCTGCTACCGCATCAAACGACTTCAAAAACAGACCTTCGTCAAATAAGGATGATATTCGAAGGGTGTAATGTTTTCAGAGCCCCAATTAAGGAGCCGAACGAATTCGCAAGCATATTGTCGGTAATTGAACAGTTTGAACGCATCTTTCACCCAGAAACGGTCAGAGTGCGTAAGGAAGTTGTGTTCTATCACAATAACGCGAGACCACCCACATCTTCGGCGACCTTTCAAAAATTATTGGAGCTTGAGTGAATTGTGTCGCCTTACCTATCAGATCTAATTGTTTCGCTTAAAACTCCTTTAATAGACTAACATTAAACTCAGATGAGGCGGTTAATCAGCACCTTCTTCATTTTTTCGCCAGTAAAGATAAGTCCTTCTATACATGAGGTGGGAACTATAAAGCTTATTGGAAAATGGTAAAAGTTCATCAAAAAAACGGAAAATATGATTATGATTGTCCTTGTTTCTATATAGAAATAAATGACAAGAAAAGACCATAAAGTTACCGCTGCAATATTCTTGCCCAGAACACATCCCATAGTAAAACACCAACCAAATCACTCGAATCAAAGCGGAGTCCTTTGTGCATGCTCAACCGGGAGCATGTATTAGTAACTGAGCAGTCGCTTCGCGTCGAACATATAGCAAAGCACAGCATATATAACCTTCGAATCTGACTGAGCTTAGTCGAACGACTACCTAGTGCCGATACCAAGCTGCCGAGCAGCCCGCCTGGCTTCGGGTGGCAGCGCCTATTTATAACAGTGTACCCAGCCCTCAAATCAAATTATTGGATAAAACTGCTTTCTTTGGTAGCGTTAAGACTTTGTGACAATAGCCACAATTAAATTATGTGTCAGGGGCAAACAGATTGACTTACAGGAATTCAGCCGAAAAGCGTTTGTTTTGCACCACAAAGCCTTGTCTTGAATTTGTACAACTTTCGAAAGTACAATTTCAACCAACAACCGAAGCATACCTCTACCGATTGCAACTAATCGACCAATCCACCACTGAACATGACTCTAATTACGGTGATTTCATATGATTGCGTAATTATGATTACAGTAATTGACGAACTCACGATTACATGATTACAATCGTAATGCAATATAGAGAGGGCGATGCTTCTCTTGGTGTTTTTTTTTTCAGGAGTAACCGCGCAACGTGTATCGTTTCAGTAGTTGCACAGTTCTTGACAAGCCCGGTTCGTTCACTGTAATTTCAACGGCGTCACGAATGCGATTTTCAAGAATATGTTCATAATGTGGGTGAGCAATCAAATTAAGCGGCGATTTCAACATTCTGCAATAACGCGATAAAAGAACTCAATGAGTCAGCTCGTGGAGGTAGAAATTGCACTTTCCAAAGTTTAGTTACGATGACGTCAGCTCCTGTTGCATTCCCCGATTTCATTCGTTTGATTGCCTCTCTGTGGTATTGACAAATGGGATTCGAAATCCGAGCTCTTCCGGTGAAATCTACTCGAAAGTAGTCCCACCATTTAACCGCCTGTGTATGCTGGTCTCGGCTTTAAACAAGTTGACACAGACCTCTTTCTTTCTAATTTAACTTATGATAGAAGCGTTGCTTCTCACGAACTTTCAATTTATTATTTATTTATTTATTAACCTAATTGTTGGTATTAGAGATTGATGAGCCTTAGATGCTCCGACAATAATTTTTTGTTCTCGTATGTATCGCATCCGTTCATCTATATTAACTTCGTCACTTTGTCAGACTTACTGCTCTATGATTCTGATACTCATACATATATCATTTCAGATTTGAGCTTACATGATGCACCAACAATATCTGTACGCAGTCAAGATGGCAGTGGCGATGGCACACCATCATCACCGCGCTACACGGATCAAAAAAATATAAGCGAGTTAACAGCTGGCAAACCCACAACATCAACTAGTCTCCTCATCGAGAGCCTCGTTCACTTGCTTTGCGTTTGCCTCGAAAATGATCCACAGGTATCCAATCAGTCATACCATGCAATATGCGAGCAATTGGCTAAGATAAACCTCATCGATGACTCGTATTCAATGAAAGAGTTCGAAGAAATGCGCAGTGAATATCAAATGCAAATCTATAAAATAATTCGCGCTGTCGGCGGACATGAAATTCCCACTTCTTTGCCAACCATGATAGCGGGCAATTCTTATCCAATTGAAACATGTTGGTCGCGGTATCATCGAGAATTTGATGAGGTGGAATTCATTGCAGGTATGTAATGGAACCATTCTGGTTAACAAAAACCTATGAATGGAGTTGGGACACTGATTTATTTCCATCTTACAGGAGGTGGATTCGGAAAGGTTTTCAAAGCTCGACACAAACTCGACTGTATTGAATACGCCATTAAGCAAATAAAAATTCATTCAACCACTATCAAGCTTTGCCATTTGGCCGAAGTGAAAACCATCGCTAGCCTAAATCATCCCAACGTAGTTCAGTATAAAGCTGCTTGGTTAGAACCATATGTCATTGATAAGAATCGTTTTAACATGATCGAATCTGAGGGCCATGATTTTAGTGAATTTGACACAAATAATTCGACATCCACAAGAACGAATTCCTCCAATAGTGACTCGAGCTACTCGAGTTTACGGCGTCCAACAATCCATCGATCAACAATAGACGACTCATCAAGTTTTATCCAGTTTGAACACTCGCATGAGCTTACCGTTGAACATTCGCATGAACTTACGAATGATAATGATTTTACAACAAGTTCATGCCACCAAGTAATGTGTAAATATGAAAGCAATTCAATAGAAGAGACCACAAGGAAAAAGCAGAAATTGGCAATTCTTTACATACAAATGTCTTTGTGCCAAATAACGCTTCGACAATGGTTGGATGATCGAAATGCTCGTGATTCCATGGAAGAGTACTACTGTGAATTCTTTAAAAAACGTACCGACATCTGCCATTTAGATATTGTTTACGACTTGTTCTACCAACTACTATCAGGATTGAATTATATACACTCCAGAAATATCATTCATCACGACATAAAACCAAGCAACATATTTCTTGAGATGGAGAGTGATGGGCGGTTGATAGCTCAGCTTGGAGATTTTGGCCTGGCCTGTCCGCTTCAAAATGGACATCAGGGAATGGTACTGGGCACACCACTATATGCAGCACCAGAACAGCTAGAAGGAGAATGTAACCCGAAGGTATGTTAAAGCATTATCAGAAACAAATTTATTTGCTCGATTGCGTCCTTCTCGTTAGTTGACATTATGGGATCTCAAATCAAATTATCCTTCTATCGTTTCCAGAGCGATATCTACAGTTTAGGAGTGGTACTTATAGAACTTTTAATAAAATTTGGCACGGATATGGAGCGTGTGCGGACAATTGAAAATGCGCGCAAAGGTATTTTGCCTACCATTTTGAACAAGAGATCATCAAAACTAATACAAAGGTGAGGATAAGAGGACGCAAATATTTGCATTCTTCGTGACTATTTAAAATATTTTGTTAGTTATATTCATCTCAATACCCTTTTTGTTCTCCATTGCTACCTTCCTTCCCCCTCTTCCGTTATCACATTTCAAATAAAATACTGAACATCCAATTGTCTTTCCCCTACAGTCTACTGAGTCATGAGCGGATTCGTCCTACAACAAAAGACCTTATGGAAGTTTTCCGCAAAATTAATCTGGAACAAAATGTGCGTGCATTCCGAGCATCTGAAAGTAATCGGCCTACAAGGAACGATAAAAAGGTTACGGAACTTTACAATGAAATTAATGTACTTCGTGAAAATACAGAAACCATTAGTAGTAAAATGCATGACTTGCAGAGGCAGGTGGATGAGCAAAACAAGGAAATTCTCGAATTGAAAACCTCTGTTGCGGAAAAAGACAATGAAATTGCATTGCTACGGACACAATTGTTGCAATATCAAATGGTAAACCTAAAATGTTGAGACTGTTCATGCAAATTTAGACATCATTTTCATTAGTTTTCTTTTTCGGGTCATTCGAATTTCACCACCATTTACGCAATTCTTTTTAAGTTTTATTTATAAACACACAATGCACCGCAGTGAACAACATTTCAGTTTCTTTTATGGACTAAAATTTCATTATTTCTAAGTAAATTTCGGTTGAGAAAAAGTGAAAATGTGTTTTATTGGGAAATTCTCCAATCAAGTAATGAGTTACTGACTTAAATCAATCGCCCACGTTATGCTATGAGTTTCGATCAGGTAGTTTGATAAGGCGTTTGCCAGTGAGGAAATGTGCACGTGTTAGGGTATTAAGATCGTGCGCAGCAGTGTAAACGAATGTCCGTGATCTTGAGAGAGGCTTCGATTTATCTACATTCCCAACATGTTCATTAGATGAATGCCGATCATTTCCGTTAAGTGTCATTTCATGGACTTCATGACTGCTTCCAACATCAATCCAAAATGTAGACTTCCCTGTGGCGGGAATTTCCCGCTATGTTATTCGTCGCAAGTGCCTCTTGTGCCTCCTAAATCATCTGTTTAGCAGTTTATCATTTTCCATTGTCACTTAACAACACGTCGCCCATCCCTTTTGCCGTGATAAACCTTTTAATTGCTGGGATGAGCGCTTCCATTAGAAATGCTTACTGTTGTGCTAACCCTAGGCACAAGGTCTTCGAATCTATCAGTTCCATTCATGTAAAGGAGGGTGTTGTTAGTTTTTAAGATTTTGTGTAAAACAAAACCTTATTAAAATCGATTTACTGTCTGTCTGTCGTACGCATTTTTCTCGGAGACTATAGCAACGATTGACACCAAATTTGGTGGAAAGATGGGAATTGTGAACGCTCACGCATACAGAGTTACATCCTTTTACGTCGAATTTAAGGGGAGGTCCCCATACATGCAAAACAGGGGTGTACATTTTTTTTCACCAAATATAGTCATGTGGGGTATCAAATGAAAGGTCTTGGTTAGTACTTTCGGTAGCTAGTCTTGGTTTTCACATTATTTGGAAAGGCGGGGAGCTCGGAGGGTCGAAAGTGATCATTTATTTAACGGGGCCATTCTCAGAAACTGCCCAACCGCAAAATCTGAAAAAAAAAATCAAGAGGCTGCCACTATATGGTGGCTAGGCTCCGAAATACTTTCCAAACCGATATCCCCTCACATAAAGTTAATAATAGTATATTACTATAATTTTCAGTAATTGGCTGCAGAACCCCTCTTAAGTTCATCCTAGCATCACAGCAATGTAGGCTATAATATAGAGCTTGATCCTACCGCGTTTAGTGGAAATCGCACTATTACTAACAAAGTTATAATAAGTCAAAGTTGTCACTTTGCAAAATCCAAGATTTTGAATGTCAATACAACCCGAAAGTGAATATTCTCACATAATATATGCGTATATTACGTGTTACTTACTTATGGGACAAATTCACACTCAAATGTCTTTATAAAAGAAATATACAAAACCTTTCATACCTTCCAGCTTGCGGTTTCCCGACTTGTTTTTTGCCACGACACGTAAGAATCTTGTGAAGAATGAGAATCTTTCTAAGATGTTCACTTTGGTCTCACGTCCGATCCTGACGAAGCATATACTGCTGGGCCGTTGCTCCATGTTTGTTTCAACATTAGCAGCCGTCCGATCTGTCGAAGGCCATTCTTGCTCTGCTCGATAATACACTCTAAGCCGTTCCGCCATAACTTGTTGCTGACCAGTGTTTGTGAAAGTGTTCCGCAGTATGCGTAAATATATTCATTGACGTGTATCTAAATTGAACTGTATTTGAATAACTCTGTCAGAGTCAATCCGATAGTAAAATGTGAGATGGCTCCAACTGTGTTCCTCAAGAGCATTTTTTATCAAGTCGGTTAGTAGTATTGCTGGTCCTTAACACACTGACTCTATCTTCAATGCAGCGATCTTGGATTTCGATGTGGTGAGCCTAACACCTAACGAAGTACGCCGATAAAATCCAGAAAACCCCACCCCAGTCAATAGTCGAGGGGGGGGACCTTAAATAAATGCAAGAACTGACGCCTTCATGGGTAGGTTAGAGCAAAATCAACCCAATTAATTCATAATTACTTTTATATACTTAAATTATTTTGGAAGAAATCCATGGTTGTTTTTTTCTATAATATTAAAAAAAATTTCGTTAACAATCTAACTGCCAACTAAGCGAAATTTCAATTCTCGATAAATATCAATATAAATTTACTTTCAATTGCAATTTCATGAACAACTTAGTTGTTACAATATTGGTGTGAATGTGGATCACTCATGTCGGTCTATTCCTGCACATGGTGATCGTTCATGAAATGATTCCTCACTTCACGGACTCCCGGGAATAAACATAATCCGGGTATCCGGTGAAAAAAAACTTCGTTCCTGTCGATGCTCGTGGACTTCGGCTGCAATATCCGACAATGAAGAGTCTGGTGGACCGGAGTCGGGAACATGGACGTTTCTATCGACTGCGCGCTTGGCAAACTTTCCGCGTCTCTCTGACGCCTGTCTACACAAAGTCGAAACCTATTCCCGGTAGTTAGTTTGAGATTCAGTGAACGATGCTTTTGCGTGTTGAGACGAGCGCCAGCCAAAATACGAAAATAATTAGCCGCGCAAATAGGCAAGATGCTCGCAACTTTTCATTGTCGCTGCTGCGTGACCCGCAGCTCAAAGTTATTTACGATTTCCGCCAGTCAGCACCGCACCAAACAACACTTAATTTTCTCTCTCTCTTTTTCTTCAGCATTTGTCTCGTTCACAAGCGGGGTCGGCTCGTCATGATCGGTTTTGCCATTTGGCTCTATCGAATGCCTGATCTGGGTGCAATCTCGAGGCTTTTTAAATCCCTGCCTTTTGGTCGTTTACCATCGACTTAGATGTTCAGACCAATCTTCGCAAGTGAATTCTTGTTAGCGCGAATTGCGTCAGCATACCATCGAAGACGCCTCTCTCGCAATTTTTCTACGATCGGTGCAACTCTATAACGATCGCGGATATCCTCATTTCGGATGTGATCAAAACGTGTCACGCCACTAGTCCAACGCAGCATCTTCGTCTCCATTACCGCAAGATGCCGTTCATTGTCTTTTATAGTTGGCCAACACTCAGAACCATAGACGTTGACATGACGGACGACTTGCGGCAATGTTTAGATTTGAGACGTTCCTTGATACGTCGATCACAAAGAACACCAGTTGTGGAACGCCAATTTATCCAGGTTGCGTTAATGCGTAAAGCAATTAAAATAACCCAGTCCTCCATTGGCTGATAGTGTTCACCTGAGATATTTAAATCGCTCAGTTCAGGGCAGACCTCTGCCGCTGACAGTGATTGTGCCTGTTTCTTGGGGATCGGTAGTCAAAAATTCAGTTTCGTCTAAATTCAATCTGAGACCGTGTTGCATGAGGCGATCATTCCATTTTTGAACAAATTGCTCGAGATCATTTTTGCTATCAGATGCTAGGATATCATCTGCATAAAGCAGTATGTAGGGCGCTGGACGTTGGATATCCCGTGTGACGGTGTCCATAACAAGAACAAAGAGTGGTGAGAGGGCGCTTCCTTGATGAATACCAACAGAGACACGAAGCGGTTTTGATACACCCACTATACTTCGAACTTTACTTTTCGGATCGTGGTAGAGCAATTGAACCCAGCGCACGAGTTCTTCTGGCACTAAGTGTTGTCGTAAAGCATACCAGATGAGTTCGTGTGGCACACTGTCAAACGCTTTCTCTAGATCCATAAATGCAATGTAAAGAGGGCGATGCTTCTCACGTTGTTTCTCCACGAGTAACCGCGCAGCGTGTAATGCGTCAATAGTTCCGCAGTTTTTGACAAATCCGGCTTGATTCACGGTTATTTCAACGATTTCGCGAATACAGTTGTCAAGAATGCGTTCAAAAATCTTCATAGTATGGGAAAGTAATCGGATCGGACTTTCCCATACCATGAAGATTTTTGAACGAAAACCAAAAAAAAAAGGTTTTCCCTCCGTTCTCACGATTCCTCGCGTTAATCACGAAAGACGATGCGAAGACGTTCCGTGTCTTCAAGGAAAATTATACTCGCGAAAACGAGCAGTGGAAAAAGGGTCAAATTTGTAATTTTGAGCCATTTGATCGTTGTTGTCTCGAAACAAAGGCACATGTCTCTTGCCTCGAATCGCGTCGACATACTCCCCCAATCCCTCCTCTTTTTTCCCTGTCAAGAACAAAATTCCCCAGCCATGTAGCGTGGCAAAGCAGAGCAATTCAGCCATAACGATAAATTTCCGTTCCGTGGTCAAGGCTTGACGACTCAAATTTGAATATCCAAACCTCGAAAGCGATCAGGAAAATTATATCGACGTAACAATACATTGCGTCTCATGAGGCAGCATTGGACCTAATGACAAGGCTCAGAGAAGCTATCGGAGAATTTAAAAAAAAGGACCGATCTCCTAAAAAGACTTGCTCAATCACCTGACTCCATACGTCGAATTGAAATTGCAAAATTTGAGGATGACTATCTGAAGTGGGAAGTCTTCCATAAACTTTTTCGAGCGCTTGTTCATAAAAACTCGCAATTAAAAACTATCTGGAAATTGCAGTCCCTTCGCTCATCGCTTGGAGGAGGATTAAACGGGTTTAACCTGATTATGGCTGACTCCAACTGCGCACAGCAACTTCTACAAGATAGTTACAATATATGCGAATCATGTTTGCAGCATACCCCTGCAAGTAATAATTGACAGTATTGGCACAGAAATATACATAAACAGTACATACAATTTCAAACAATATTGAACCGAGGCTTCCAAAGTCTTTCCATAACTGAGGAAACAGCAAAGCTATCGGGAATTAAACAAGACTACAATTCTCAATTCCAATCAAAGAAAAGGGGTCAAATAAAACTGTAAGTACCAACGGCTTAATATATTATTATCCTTAACGACGATCAATCACATCCATTACAGTACTGATGAGCTGGTTGGTCCTAACTATTCCATTAGTGTGAAATCATTCAAGCGATTGCAATGAGTACAATGGAACTTAATCAACTTCCACAATTTTGGAAACAGAAAGAACCTCAACGAAAAGTTTCCCGATTGAAGAAGAAGAGAAAATAGACGATCACTATCGTAAAACCACTCAATGCCTTGAAAAGATTTGAAATTAAGTTGTCATTTAAGGGGGTCATCCCGTGTGTGTCGGGTTGGAGAAATCGATTTTTTTGCATGAATTGTATCTATATATAGTGGAGAATATGTGGGCAAAGGGATTTTCCGATATTCCGAGTTGTTCAGAAATTACAGTGTAAAACAGGCAAGCCGTTTGCAACCGCGGCTAGAGTACTCGATGAGAAAGAGCATCGAATCTTTTTTTACCTGAGCCTTATAAATTCGACCACAGGTATAAATATAGAAAAATGGAAAACCAATCAATTGTCTAAACTTATTTGCTGTTTGGAATAAAAAGATAATCCAGTCTAGAGTGAGCACTGAAAGGCTTTCAAGCTATACTCAGTTATATTTTGTTGTAAATATTGTGCTCTTTGTGTGTTCAGTGATTTTTTTAATTGGATCGTACGAAGGGAGATCGCTTTAACGTTCAACGTCATGCTCGCACTAAAAAACGAGTATTTCATGGGAATCGATACTTATCAGAGAAGAAAAAGGACTTCGCATCAATATCAGCAAAGAAACTTTTAGCAAGCATGAACATGGATGTTCCAATTCGGACAATATGTATATATATATCCAGTTCGGACAATATATATATATATATATATATATATATATATATATATATATATATATAATATATACGTAGTAGCAAAAAAGGAATGCGTAGGACATGTCGAGAAAAGAATGGGAACGCGGCTTAGAAATGCGAAGAAGAATAACAAAGGCATTGGTGGTAAAAGGGCTGGAAAACTTACTGATAAGCAGAGTGAAATTATGCGGTGTTTCCAACGATTAATTAATTGAAATAATAAAAACTTGTTGTTTCTTTTTCGTTGATGTGGGTATTTATTCTTGCAAATACCGATATTTCGGGAACCACTTGTTCCCTTCATCAGTGCAAACAAGTTTGCTCATCTGTACACATTAAGGTTCTATTTATACTATTCTATACTATGATATTATAATTATGACTAAAAACTTATATCTAGGTCCTGAAAAAGAAAATAAATATTTAATTTAACTACCTAATAGCTAATTTATCTTAAAACTTATATCTAGGTCCTGAAAAAGAAATAAATATTTAATTCACTTCCTAATAGCTAATTTATCAATCCTAAAACAAGACGAGATTATTTTACTTTAAGAGTTTTCTAAACAATGGGGAATAGCAGTTACCCAAATCTGAGTTCAACCTAGTGTCAACCGGTTGTTTGTTGATGAACCAGCTTTCGTAAGCATCCAGCTGGTTAGTCTTTCTTACTTGCTTTAGGACTTTCAAGTCGTCAGCGCTTACTTTATGGCCGCATTCAACCATATGTTTTGCCACCATAGATTTAGTGGGTTTTCGGGAGTGCTTTACAGCCAGCTCTGCCTCTTTCATGTGCTCCCTAAATCTAGTGGTTGCCAATCTTTTTGTCTGCCCGATATACACCTTCGGGCAATCCGAGCAGGCGATTTTATAGATGCCGCTCATCTCTTCCACCGTTTTTGGATCTTTTTCCCCCGCCAGCTGGGTTTTTAGCTGGTAGATACGGCTTGATCCTACCAGCTGTATGTCAAACCTTTTCAATGTCCTTTGTATGTGTTTGGACAAGTTTGAGAAGGTGACACTTGATCTTTTCTGAGCAGTTAAGGTTAATTGTTGGCTATAGAGTGTAGTAAGATTACTACGTTCTAACCTTCGGGTGTGTTTCTTAATCATTGTTTCTATGGTGGCGCTGGGGTACCCGTTCTTCATAGCCGTGTCCAAGATATAGAGTTTTTCGCTCCGGTAGTCTTCCTCAGTGAGCGGAATTGTTAAGAGGCGGTGGATCATGGTGCCATAAGCAGCCATTTTATGTTGGTAGCTGTAAAACGAAGTGGCCGGGATTGTGCGTTGAGTGCTGGTCGGTTTCCTGAAAATAGAAAAGGTAACTTGTCCGTTTTGACGTTTGATTGCCAAATCTAGGAAAGCCAATTGATTATTTGCTTCAATCTCGTGGCTGAAGGTTATTTTAGGGTGCAGCGTGTTGATTTTATCCAGCATATTTTGGATATTTGTGTCCGGGATCACTGCCAAAATGTCGTCCACGTACCTGAACCATTTATTTGGCAATAATCCATCCTCCTCCATTTTTTCCTCTAGTGATGCCATGAAAATTTCACTAAGGAGTGGGGAGAGGGGATTGCCCATCGCTACACCTGAGGTCGTTTTGAAATATTTACCCCTGAATGTGAAATAGTTCTCACTCATGCAGAGGGAAGCCAACCTCGCATATTGTTTAGCCTTTTTCCTCCATTCTGGGGTCGAGCCAAACCGTAATAGCCACTCTTCAAATTTTGCTATGGCTTCTTTTACAGGCGTGCTTGGGAATAGAGCTTTGACGTCAAATGACACTAGTCGTTCATTATCCGCCAAAGCCCCCACTGCACTCAATCTATCAATCAATTCTTTCGAGTTTTTTACGGATTGGTTTCCGTTAATGGATCCCAATTTTTGGCATTCATCGACCAACCATTTAGCGATATAGTACGTAGGGGAGTTTGAATCTGCAATGATCTCCCTCATCTCATTGCCTGGTTTATGAATTTTTGGTTGGCATCTAATTGTAGGTAACGAGGGGTTTGGCATCCGCAGCCTGGTGGGATTACCAACCACTAGAGAGCATTCTTTGAGGGCCTTCTCTACTCTTTTTATAGAGCCTGGTAGCGGGTCATTCCTTAGTTCGAAATAGTTTCCACCAGTCAACTTTTCCATAACAAGGTTATCGTTTGCACTGATGAAGGGAACAAGTGGTTCCCGAAAAACCAACGAAAAAGAAACAACAAGTTTTTATTATTTCAATTACTGATAAGGTTATTAACGACCCCACTACATTTTTTGGGCTAGCTATTCGTCGACACGCAAATTCTATAGAAGGAATGAAGCAAGAAATTTGGGCAACTTTCTTCCATAAATGTTCTGCAGACGAAAATCCTCAGCATCAAAATTGTCCAGCAGGCGAGTTCAGTTGGTGTAAATGCGCAAAGCAGAAGCTAAAGGAGAACTGGATAATTTCCACCACGAGAAGGCGCCTTTGACTGAAAAAGTTCAAACAATCATCAAACCAATCTATGAAGATTTGTCACGCGATGATCTCTTGAACAGATGTTTAGGAGCAGAGACCCAGAATAACAATGAGTCGTTAAATGCATTGATCTGGACTTTCGCTCCTAAACACTGCCATTCTAGGGCCAAGGTCGTAGAAATAGCCACTTTTCTGGCTGTAATTATTTTCAATGAAGGATTCAATAGCATTCTCAAAATCCTAGTGACAATGGGATGTCAAGTTGGTCACATATGTCAGGTTTATGCCGACCGTCGTAATGAAGCGCGAATTTGGCGGTCCGAACGACGATGGACTGACCTCGCTAAAAGAGCCAAAATTGAAACCAGAGATCAACAATCGGCCTTACAAGACCTTTTTGAAGAAACGGAGGGTGCTCTCTATGGACCAGGTATAGCAGATTAATGGTGAGTTAAAATTTTACTGTTGATAATCACATTTAAATTTTCAAATGCGTTTTTTTTCGAAACTGCATCTTGAAAATCGGCTGCCAAAATCTATCCAACCAAATTCTTTGAAATTTTCACGAATTCTAGGATAATTGCAATCGGACGGGTCGTTTTTTTTAATTCATAAAAAAAGTTTAAAAGCCTACCAAAAATTCACCTTTTAATATCTTCTAATTATCCTAGTTTGCGGACCGTGGAATATTGTCCACATTAAAACGCCATTTAGTTTTTCTTCCTCAGATGAACACAGCGCCCTCAAGCGTGGCAGCAGAAAAACACCTTTTTTTGGAGATGGGTGCATAAATTGACATGTATTCTGAAAACTGGCTACGATATCAAGCTGAACCCACATATACTAGAGATATCAATAAACATATGGTGAAAAAATCACGTTTCTATCTTTATCCAGTCCTTCAAAATAATTTTTCAAAAAAAGGCAAAAAAAAACTGCCTTCACACGGGATGACCCCCTTAAAAGCAACATCTGTACACAATTAATAGCATTGCATAAAACCGCAATATAAAAATACTGTACAATAAAAAGCAATCGAGCCACATGGAAGAAATACGGAAAAATAAAGTCAATAAGTCGTCTTACAAGTCTTTAAATCACATATTTTTACAATCATTTGGAACACTATGCCAAAAGTCAACTTACCCCTAGAGGAGCTATTTAGAATTCTATTTATCTTTTATTATTAACCACTTTCGTACTGGATTCCTAGACATTTGGTGGCACTACATCTATTGGCCACTATGGGTAAAGATATTTCTCTGTGAAAAAGGTCTATCGTCTACTTTTGCCGCTTTCTATTAGAAAATTCACATTTAATACTGAATTTGAAATAAATTTGGGGATTGGTTGAAAATTCCGTGTTGAACACAGAACAAAATTGCAAATAACAATTAAATTTTAGGTTCGAAATCATGAACAAATTCTGTCTCAGAGATAATAATCCAACTCTTTCAACTTTCAGAGTACAATAAAAATATTCGCTGAATATGCTGTATGGCGCGAAAACTTGAATTCAGCACGGAAAGAAAGATTGTTATGCCACTAGTCGCAGATACTTGGCTGCTTTCCATAACCTCTGAATCACGGCTGGACGAGAACGCGCTGCACCCCGAATGTCAAACAGTTCAGGTATTTGGATCTGCTGAAGGGTGAGAACATATTTTGGGAAAACGAGTTTTTTAAGAAGCCGCATGCTACGCAGAGCATTAGTTGATGTGAGGAGACGTGGAGTGTTGTTCTCGCAGTTAAGAGGTAAATGTCTTCTCTCCAACACTATAGGATTAATCTATTAGTTTTCCTTCTCAGAAATTAATTTTAAATGAAATTTTAATAGAAAATATACAAAACGTGTTTGCATACGAAATTTATATTCACATGTGTTGTCAGTAGACCAATAGGAATAGCACTTAGGGAAACCGAGTACAAAAATCGACTTCAATGCTCTCACTTCACATACATGAAATGCCTGCTTTTCAACTTTTTAGGTTCTGCAGTCCTTTCCTAGCTTAACGATATTGTTGCCAATTAACTTTGGTTCTAGAAATCTTCAGGTGCATATTCGAAATCTTGTACATTTGTTAGGAGCTTCGGGAAAGTCAGGAAGTCGGAACTTAGTCACATTGTGTCAAACGTTTTTCTCCAGCAGTTTTGAAGAGAAAAGTGTATATAATGAGTTTTTTTCTAAATAGAAAGCATAGAATATTATATATAGTTGTGGGTTCTAAATGTATGCACCACTTAAAAAGATATGGTGCAATAATAGCTTTCAATATTTTCTGAAAGAAATTTAATGAATATTTTGAAAATATTTCAACTAGTAATACTTAATACCAGTTTAACAATTTATATTGACAAGTTTTGCTTTGCCTTAGCGTATGGAGTATTTTAATTGCTTATAACATTCCACGCAATGGGGTACAACGGACATAGTCACGCGTTTTAACGCAGACTAATTAAAGTGCTTGTCCAAAATCGTCGGATTTTGGCGGTTCCCACAATCGCCTGCGAGAATTTTGACACAGTGATCTTTATCTCGAATAAATTCATTTATGAATTTTTATTGTACATTGATTTGCGTACGCAGAGCGGTAGTTAGCTGGTGAAAGGTTCCGTTGCGGTTCTCCGCCCCGGGCTGATTCCAGTTAACCCGTTGGGGAGTTCCGTCCCCACGTACTCGAGAAGGGCGATCAGACCCGAGTCTGCAAGGGACTCATCTGAAGTGGCTCTTGCCATGAAGCCTCATCGGTGGTTATTTGGTACCATAGGAACCGGGATGGCCCTCTGAGAGCATATGCTCCAGGAGAATTCTTGGCGGATGTGTTCTCCGCCCGGTTATTTCCGGTTGACCCCCTAGTGGGAGTTTCATGGTGGTTGTGATTATGCCTACATAGCGGGCAGAGCTCCTCGGAGCTCAAGCATGGAGTTGCGCTGTACAACTCGGGTGCCGTACTCCTTAGTTGCGGCAGAGGTGTTAGATAGGCCTCGCATCCACTGGTATGAATGCTGCGCCTGCACTCAGTATAAACCAGGACCGCTGTGCTTGCATGGCGGGGCTCTGATTGTGGTCCCAAAATCAATCCGTGTCCGAAGAGGACCGTGGAATTATGCCTTCACGGCCGGTACTCACGTTTTTCATGTACATTGATTTGCATAAGCATTATTTTTACTGTAAATGTTGAATAATGAATTTATTTCGAACAGATAAATGGACAAACCAAATTTTCGGAAGTTGAAGGGATAGTTAATCCTGATTTTGTGAGGATGAAAAGATAGAATAATATTCGTCAGAACATGATCCTAAGTCGGGTGTTTGCTGATTTGCAGCTGGATCTTTTATTTCTTTTAAAATTCAGGAAGTGCTTTCTTCTGTGAATATATATGATGACTTAACTGATAATCGAGTCAAACAGTAGCAATAATAAATAAAAATATCTTGATTTGTGTGAATTCTTGAATCGTCTCTAGTCCTCTATTACCTTACATATTTTACCCGGAATGTAGGTTTATAATAAATAGTTTTATTATAAATATGTGGTAATATTAGTACATATTAGATGTAACCAAGCTATTTAATTTTTTTAATAGCTGGGTTAGAAATCTTTTTTGGTATTTAATTGTTATTTGTGTGTGTGTGTATCGTGGGGGAGAAGCTACAGCTACAGGTCGGGTTGGCCCATTGTACTCGCCACCCTCGTCTAACGGAATATTCCGGATCACCCAGTTTGCCACCCTTAGGATCGCATAAAGTCCTCTCTACGCTTCAGGGTAACTTCATATCTTTTACCAAACAGATGCATGGGGACAAGAGAATCGGAAGGCATTGTAAGTCCTCAAAGTAACGCTTCCAATGCTCTGTGCCCCCCACATTATTAGTCTATGAACTGCTCTCATTGCAGTGCTTTGAATAAATATATCCAGGGGCTGCAAATTGAGTAGTGCATTCAGAGCTGCGCCGGATGTGCTCATGGCACCAGTGATACCCAGACACACAGTTCTTTGCAGTGCGGCTAGTTTACGGTGAAAACCTTTTTGTATCACCTTAACCCACCACACGACGGATGCATATACGAACATCGGTCTAATGATGGCAACGTATATCCACATTACCACATGAAGCCTGAGTCCCCATGTCGAGGCAAGGATCCGTCTGCACAGCCCATAAGCTGTGAGAACTCGTTTCATCTTTACCTCTACATGTTTGTTCCAAAGAAGTTTTTTATCTAAAGTGACTCCCAGATATTTCACTTCTTCGGAGAGTTGAAGGGTAGTACCCCTCATCTCAGGGAGGCAAAATCCATCCAGTTTTCTCCTTTTTGTGAATAATAATGGATTAACTGACAGATCATATCTGAGGCACCAGCTGTCTATCAAACCAACGGCGCGTTGCATATTCCTATACACCGTTCAAAGATCCCGATCAACAAAAAGCATAGCCACGTCATCAGCATAAGCTTGAGCGTGTATTGGCAAATTTTGCAGTTCGCATAGTAGTGAGTCAATCAGCATACTCCACAGAAGTGGCGAAAGCACACCTCCTTGAGGGCAGCCCTTCGTTGCTTCTGCAGTCAGATAGCGATCGACACCCACCTCAGCGCACAGAAATCTCTGCGTTACCATAGCATGGATCCACTTAAAGCACCGTCAACACCATGCTCTCTGGCGGCATCACAAAGTTTTTGAAAAGGCGCACAATCAAAAGCCCCTTCAATGTCCACGAACACCCCCATCGC
Organism: Hermetia illucens; assembly: GCF_905115235.1. NCBI lineage: Eukaryota > Metazoa > Arthropoda > Insecta > Diptera > Stratiomyidae > Hermetia > Hermetia illucens. The sequence goes on from NC_051852.1 coordinate 119,131,066, forward strand.
GTACTCACCATTCAAAGTTGCATCCTCTATCTTTGTGACCAAGGAACGAAGAGCAGACTCACAGGACTTTCCACGCTGATAAGCATGTTGGTTTTCGCTAAGTGGGTATGACCTATGTGCGTTTCCACGAATGTGACGCTCCACCAGTCTCTCCAAACCTTTCAGCAAAAATGAAGTCAAGCTGATCTGTCTGAAGTTCTTTGGATTAGAATAGTCATCTTTCCCAGGTTTCGGTATGAAGACTACCTTAACCTTTTGCCAAGAGGAAGCCACGTAGCCCAGAGCAAGACATCCTGGAGAAATATTTCTTAGAGGTCGCTCTATGTGCTTTATACCCTCCTTTAGCATTGCCGGATAGATGCCATCCATCCCAGGTGCTTTGAAATGTTCAAAGGACAGTATGGCACCTTTCACCTTTTCATGGGTAACAACCGCTTTCGCAGTGTTCCAGTTCCCATTGCAGCACTTGCGTGTTGAAGGGGTTGCAAGAACCGTCAACTCTCCCCCTGCCATTTCTTTCACCCGTTCTCCCGAGTGGTGTACTTCCAGGAGGGTCTGTACTGAATCTAGTCTGGAGCTCGTGAAAGTACCGTCGGGTTTTCTAAGGGAGTCCAACTTGGCCGACTCATCGCTTTTTAGAACTCTGCACAGCCTTGAAGTCTCTCTTGCGCCTTCCAGTTCCTCACAGTACGCTCTAAAGGAGTCTCGTTCCGAACACCTAACGAGCCTCTTATATTCACGCTGTGAGTTCCTGAAATTTAACCAGTCTCCGGTCTTGATACTTTTGCAATCACGGTTTAGAAGTTGCCTGGTTGATTTCCTGAGTTTTTGCGGTTTCCGGTTCCACCAAGGAACGCGCGTGGTTGTTGGAAGTATCTGGCATAGGCATATTGGAGTGATGGGTTGAATATTTTGATGAACTGCTCAACAACCAAAATATCGGCGAGTTGGAGGTTCCACCAACTGAAGACAACGGTTGTCCGTCTGTGCTGCCACCACCAAGGATAGAAGAAACAGTCCGTGCTAACCACTGTGATTCGCGATGTAGAAGTCAATGCGAGAGGCACCATCCGCGTCAAGTCCGCCCAACTACTGGCCTACGCTGACGATATTGACATTATGGGAAGAACAACCCGAGATGTACAGTCTACCTTCATCCAGATCGAGCAGGAGGCGCGAGATCTCGGGCTGCACATTAAGGCAAGACGAAGAATATGGTGTCAACGTCAGCGCCAAAAAGCAAAGAACTTACAACATCGAATCGTAATGGTTAAACGAAAACAATAAAAATAGGGATTACAACTTTGAGACCGTTGAAAATTTCTCCTGCCTAGGGTCGAAAATCACAGCTGATAACAGCTATGACGATGAAATCCGCGCACGGTTGTTGGTAGCCAACAGAGCCTATTACAACTATTTTATATTTTACTGGAAACGTCTCATCATAGGGTCGCACAATTTGTCCCGTTTTTAGGCGCGGGAGATTCGCCTTCATCCTTTTCCGTCTGCAGCTTTTCGTTAAGAAAGAGCTCCCAGCGGTCTCAACTTGGAGGTGGAGGTAGGGTTTGGTGGTGGAGCTGTTGGGGATGCCCTATCATGCGTCCTCTTTAATCTGGCCCTCGAAAAAGTCATCCATGATGCTGAGGTAAATGCAAGAGATACGATCCTCTTTAAGTCCACCCGACTACTGGCCTGTGCTGACGATATCGACATCATGGGAAGAACGACCCGAGACCTGCCTTCATCCAGATCGAGCAGGCGGCGCGAGATCTTGGGCTGCACATCAATGAAGGCAAGACAAAATATATGGTGGCAACGTCAGCACTAAGAACCAACCAGCTAACACCATCAAACCGCACTGGTCAAACGGGAAAAATAAAGATACTAGACTAGAATTTTGAGACCGTTAATAATTTCTCCAATCTAGGGTCGAAAATCACAACCGATAACAGTTACGATGAAGAAATCCGAGCCTATTTCAGCTTACAAAAAATGATACAGCCCGGAAAGTCTATAAGTGCAATATCTATGGTAGAAAAAGAAGACGAGGCAGACCCTGCCTGAGATGAAGCGATGGCGTAGGTCAGGACGTCAGACAGCTTTTAGGGATATCGAATTGGTGGGCCTCGGCGCAAAACCGGGATGTCTGGAGTTCTTTATTAAGGCAGGCCTAGACGGGATACTGGTTGTTGCGCCGTTGATGATGAGTAGAGTTGTTGGTGTTGGTTCAGCAGGCATTTTCCGGGTTTTATACTGCATCGTAGGTACCAATCCACGTTTCGCCCCGGGATCTATACTACCCTTTAACCGCCCATTATTGAACAATATATATATATATAGTTGCAACACACCTTGGGGCATAGGACGTCAACCACACCTATGCACTACGGTACACGGTCCACAATTCGAAGACTATTTCCCACTAAGCGCTCTTGGGGCGACTCACAGTAAGTTCCACTGCATGACATAGTCAGCAATTATCGCTCCTCCTTGATGTGTGACCTACCATTGCCATTTCTGATCACTTCGTCTACGGGTACTACCCTGTACGCCGACCAAATTCTTCTTTTGAAATAGTATGTTTTAAAATACTCGAGATAACGTCGCAAGTAGTTGTTTATAAGGGCTTGAAGCTTTCGAGTGACAGTGGTAGTCACTTTCCATGTACTACTCCCATACTGCAACACAGAAAGAACATTGACATTGAACAGTCAATGATGATACCCCTTTACTCTCTAGGAAAGGTATCGGATTTCCATGATACAGAAACTGCAGGAGAGCTCTCATGATTTTTCCGTCAGTCGCAGTCCGGTACGACGACTTGAACAGCGCCCAAGAGGCGTAAGCCGTCTTCGTCCCTCTCTCAATAATTTTTAATATTTGGTTTTTTTTTCAAAGGGTATTAAGATTATCAGATTCCACACATCGTTTAAATGTTTGGTTAGTACTCCGAAATGGGTTGAAAGATGCGGGAAACGTTTTATTCTGTTTTCTGAAATTGTCTCTTCTCCAGTTCCACACTTGTATTATTTTATAAAACTGGCAGTTCTATTCTACTGATAAAATAGGATTTGTAATCACAGTGTCTGGTTTTCAATTTTCGCTTCAATACAAAATATTTTTCAGGAATGCAATAAAAATATTTAAACTTAATTCCAGCCTACACCATGCCGTCAGATAAAAACAAGAACTGTATAGTTTGGATGGACTTAGAAATGACTGGACTTGAAGAGAAGGATACAATTTTGGAGGCTAGCTGTATTCTAACAGATGAAAATCTTAACATTGTAGCCGAAGGTCCGAATATCGTTATACACCAACCAGATTCAGTTCTAAATTCTATGAATGATTGGTGTAAAAAGCATCATCAGGAGGTATTTTAGCTTTCTACCATATTTAAACAACTCCATAACTATTATGATATATTTTTAGACTGGCTTAACCGATCAATCAAGAAATTCTAAAATTTCGACGGAGGAAGCAGAGAAAGCCTTGCTGAAGTTCGTCGAAGAATACATTCCACCTAAGACTTGCCCTCTCGCAGGAAATAGTGTGTACATGGATCGGTTGTTCTTGCGAAAATATATGCCACAATTAAATGACTACTTGCACTATCGAATCATCGACGTATCGTCCGTGAAAGAATTATGTAAACGCTGGAATCCAACTTTATTTTCTCAGGCCCCCCAGAAAAAATTAGTTCATCGTAGTTTAGACGATATTAAAGAAAGTATAGAAGAACTAAAATATTATAAACGGTACATGTTTTTAAATGATCCAGAAGTGCACAAAACGTCATAAGATTTTATTTATAAATTTATCGTAATAGTTCAAAGTATAATAAAAAGATATGAATGCTGCTTTGAGAAAAAGCCAATTAACAAAAAGTCGATTTTTTGCAACCATGAGTAAGTCTATGTAAAAGCAAGTCATTATCAACGAAAGTAATAAATTCACTCATTCATTCATTCAAAGTTATTGTTTTACCGAATGGTTTCGAAATATTGAAGAAATCGATGTCGCAAATATGTTCTAAGTTTCTAGAATCGGTTGTCCCCAAACCTTGCTCTCCTTCTCTCTGGTTTCAATAATCACTGAATAGTTTTAAAATTGGAACTCGATGCAAGTAACTTTCCGCTAATGTTTCTCGATACACATGATTCCTCAACATGTTGATAATTGTATTAAATAGTAAATTATTTTTATTTAAAATAAATTACGTAATTGTTCAATTTGCACATCCAACAAAAAACGGGGGCACGCCGTATATTAGCCTAGTTGATAGCGCGGGTGATAGCCGTTGATTTTCCACATCATTCCACCACATTTCGTAATATTGTTGGCTAAGAGCCAAGGAATGTGAATCAAGCGCTAGGGCAGACTCACCGCTAGCTTTAAACAAACAAAAGTCTTGCTTGATGAATATTAAAACATTACTTTATTGAACAGTACGTTTATACATAAATTTTCCTTACGTTGTTAAATTCTTACTTTACTAAGCTCATCACACATTCTGCAAATGCCCCGGTTAATGTTCTCCATACGCAAGCAATAATAGATGCAAGAATGTTAACCTTTCTTATACAATACAAAAAGAATTCAAATTATTCCTGAACGATAAATGAAATATGAAAAGCTAATTTTTGTTTGCAGTACTCCTGAATGCAACCTGTTTACATGATCAAGTCTAATATTGCTGTGAGTGAGCTTTATACTACAGGTGACCTGCATCAATCGTACTCCTAGCTAATTCCTCTTACTTATGATACTTAATCCTAAACATCCAGCCACGAGTTGCATCCACACGAAAGACGGGACAACTAGTCCATCGTGAAGTTAACATAAATCATTAGGCTTTATTCCTTGTTTTCCCTTTGTTTGTGTGTACTTTTGCGTGGCCGGATTAGTTTAGCTTATTGGCTAAGCTCTATCATATTCACCGCTTTATAATTTCTGTATTATCCCAATGGATTTTTGATCCTGGGTTATAGAAACATACATAACAACACGTTCACGATCGTTTTTCCCACCTAACCGTAGCAAGGGTCGACGAACCTAGAGATGGACGGAAAGTAGCATGCGAAGGACCACATCACAACGGGAAAAAGCTTTATGGGAAAATATGTGGCATCATGCGAAAGCGTATTGCTATATCCCCGATTGTCGCACACTCAAGCAGTGACGCGATGTTTGACATCTTCAGAGACAGGTACGTGGCATATTCGAGACAGTAGAAATTACGGATTGAAAACAGAGCCCGCTGGACCAGACTGTTAGTGGGCAGAACTCCTTCAGATTGAGTGTCTTGAGTACATCATGTAAATCTTTCAAGACTAATCCCGGCCCAGAAATCACAAATGGGAATGCTTAGGTTTTCTCTAGTCTCCATTCTTGCTTTATATCGTCGGCGAAGGGATTTTTCTTCTCTGTTATTCAACAATGTTCCGGTCTAACGATACCACTGCATCGATAAGTACGCACATTATATCTTGAAAAGCAGTCATGCCCTTGCCATATTGGACGGTGGCAATAGTGTGGTCCCACATTTCTTTGACCCTGATTTCAAATTAGTCCAAAATTCTCCGTGGAGTATATTTATAAAACGGATCATATTTTAGCACTGGATCATACTTCAACACAAGGTTTTGATGGCGAATTTTGGCAGAGCTATGACGACTAGTGTACTCGCAACTGGCCAGCATCCTGTAAGCATATGTATGGTCTCCTCCTCGTAGTTGTATAAGTTACAACTCGAGTTAGCAATTGAGAAGTCATGAAGGAAAACAGTATTTCTCAACTTTTCCGCAGTTCTATTGTGTATGCTGTTGTTTAGAAGAACTACCCTTACCCGTCTGACTCTAAATCCGTATTATTCACATAGAATGTCGAGAATGACGAAGGTGTTAATTGCCATGATTTTATTTCCTCGAAAAAGCAGTTTTTCGGACAAGATCCCGACATCGCACAGATTCCTCCAGCAAATGTTGTTTTTTGGAATATGTCCAGGTATTCGTATACGTCATCCGAATCGATTCCTTCAATGTAGATGACATTGTAGCTGTATTCTTCATTGTTGGAGTGTGTCCCCAAACATGCCATGCCATGTTTCTCCAAACAGCACTGCAGGCCGATATCCATCCAAAACCGGATGGTGATATCCGTCAAATAGCGAAGTTGATTTTGGTCTTTGACATACAATTGAACGTCGTCAATATGTTTGATTTGGAATCTGTATTTGTTTCATGTAAAGGATGGGATAAAGACTAAAGAAAACCACAACGGACTTTGAGAGTTGCTTTGGCAGATTCTCCGCCTGATTGGAATCTCTTCTGATTTTTTGTTCTGTTTGTGAAGACACCGATAATACTAACGCTCCAATTTTTCATCACTGTTCTTCGGAGAAGTACCACATTCGGGTTGTTTTGTACAAATGTATTATAAATCTTGTAGTAACGACGAATATAGTGTAAAGCTATCCCGTGTGTCGGATTCGAGGAATCGATTTTTTTTTGCATCAATTGTACCTAGATATAGTGCAAAATATATGGCCTAAGTAATTTTTTGATATTCGGAGCCGTTCGGAAATTACAGTGTTAAACAGGTAAAATATCACATGCCAGGTTTATGTCTATTGCCGTAATAAAGGGCTCCGAATGACTTCGCTAAAATCATAAGAAATGAAGCCAAGGCCTTACTTGTCTTTCTTTGAGAAACCTAAGTTTATGGACTAGGTATAGCAGATTAATACTCAGTTAAGATTTTGTTGTTAAAAATCGCATTCTATTATTTAAATGTGCCAATCTATCCAACGAAATCCTCTGAAATTTTCACAACTTATTCAGAACATATTTCTACGGTCCGCAAACTAGGATAATTGCGATTCAGCCGATAGATTTTTTTTATTCATTAAAGAAGTCTTGGAAAAACACCAAAAACTACAATAAAAAAATTTAGCAATGCACCAAAAATTTAGCTTCCAACATTTTTTAATAATCCTCGTTTGCGGACTGTAGTTTAGTCCGCACGGTAAAATTCCGTTTACATTTTTGCTTTAAGATGATCACAGTGGCCTCTAGCGCGATAGCAGAAAATCACCTTTTTTTGCAGATGGGTGTATAAGTTGTATTTCAATAATGAACTATGTTATAGAGCTGAAATTACTACGCATGCTGAAGATATTGATAAATATCTGGTGAAAAATTTTTATTTGTACCTTCATCCAGTTCTTCACAAAAAAATACACACAAGTTGACATCCTTAAAGATGGTGGGCAGCCTGTTTCACAGCTACTGCATCGATTACAAGCTGTTATTTGCAGCCTCTGTAGCCTTTTGTGCATCCTTTCTGCTCATCAGCTGTCAACTTATTAATATCAAGATGTTTTGTGACGTTCGCATAAAGAACTGAAGAGAAAAATATGTAAATAGTGAACACTTAAGTAATGGGTTGAAATTCTGAAAGGTAAGAGACAACTTCTGGCATCTTCTGATTACCTCTTTTCCGACGTCAGTTTCCATTATATCAGTCGTATTCATTGTGGGGAGGACCTCGCGAGGAATAGAAAGCATAAACTGTAGAACCTAGATTGACTCCAAACACTATAGTGATGCGATTAGAACATACCGTAAGTTGTTGCCTCACTAGCTCGAGGATTTCAGCGTATCATTGGACAGATGGTCGTTTCCAATGGCATTCGCAATATATCTATGAACCCTTGGAGCTGAATTTCGAAGGTGTGCTTGCTTAACGTGGCCAGTTTCTTTTCTCAACTTTTCAACTCTTTTGTCGAGTCAATGGCAATGAAGATATTGTCAATGGCCGTAGAAAATTTTAGTTTTGAGATATTTGGTCTAGGGTCTGAGATACTTGCAGGACGTTTTTCAAATGTCATAAGAACTCATGGCTGCTTATGGCACCATGATCCACCGCCTCTTAACAATTCCGCTCACTGAGGAAGACTACCTGAGCGAAAAACTTTATATCTTGGACACGGCTATGAAGAACGGGTACCCCAGCTCCACCATAGAAACAATGATTAAGAAACACACCCGAAGGTTAGAACGTAGTAATCTTACTACACTCTATAGCCAACAATCAACCTCAACTGCTCAGAAAAGATCAAGTGTCACCTTCTCAAACTTGTCCAAACACATACAAAGGACATTGAAAAGGTTTGACATACAGCTGGTAGGATCAAGCCGTATCTACCAGCTAAAAACCCAGCTGGCGGGGGAAAAAGATCCAAAAACGGTGGAAGAGATGAGCGGCATCTATAAAATCGCCTGCTCGGATTGCCCGAAGGTATATATCGGGCAGACAAAAAGATTGGCAACCACTAGATTTAGGGAGCACATGAAAGAGGCAGAGCTGGCTGTAAAGCACTCCCGAAAACCCACTAAATCTATGGTGGCAAAACATATGGTCGAATGCGGCCATAAAGTAAGCGCTGATGACTTGAAAGTCCTAAAGCAAGTAAGAAAGACTAACCAACTGGATGCTTACGAAAGCTGGTTCATCAACAAACAACCGGTTGACACTAGGTTGAACTCAGATTTGGGTAACTGCTATTCCCCATTGTTTAGAAATCTCTTAAAGTGAAATAATCTCGTCTTGTTTTAGGATTGATAAATTAGCTATTAGGAAGTGAATTAAATATTCTTTTTCAGGACCTAGATATAAGTTTTAAGATACATTAGCTATTAGGTAGTTAAATTAAATATTTATTTTCTTTTTCAGGACCTAGATATAAGTTTTTAGTCGTAATTATAATATCATAGTATAGAGTAGTATAAATAGAACATAATGTCTATAGATGAGCAAACTTGTTTGCACTGATGAAGGGAACAAGTGGTTCCCGAAATATCGGTATTTGCAAGAATAAATACCCACACCAACGAAAAAGAAACAACAAGTTTTATTATTTCAATTGACTTATTCTTTCTTTCTGGTACATGGACCACTTTTTGCTAACGGTTGGCTTCGACAAGTTTGAGGTAAACCCATACAAATTTATGTGTATAGTTTCTCCTAGATTAGATTCCTTGCATTCCTATGTTTTACATTGTTTATCGCCCTAGAATACTACGAAAGATATATTGTTATAACACACACTAACGCTTTACTAAAATGGTACGCTACTCAATCCAAAAAATATATATCCATAATTTATTTTCTGATTTATGCGGTTCCTAGCAAAGCTTGTTACAAAACTGTCTCCACAATTATCTAAATTTCCATAAACATATAACAGTAATTTAGAACCGCGAAAAGTTTAAACTGCATTCCCGCTCAAAACGATTAAAATCCTTCTATGTTCCATTCCCTATCATGCCGGCTTTCAGGCTCTTAACTGCTCTCAACAATTGTCATTCTGGTATTCAGCCACAATTGTCAGCAATATCACGATCTAATGACGTTTTTCTGTCGGCTGTCACCAATCGTCTTCGCATTTTCTGACGTCCGAGATAAATGTTTTATCCTCGTTCGACGCAATTGACCACGACAGTGCGGGAAAAACTTATTTTCATTAACTCCATTCGTCGGGTGACAGCGTGACTGCAAAGTGTTTATATTCCATGAACGTTATATGATTGATTTGTCTCTCGCTTTCGCAAAATATCAGTGTCCGTTTCGTGTGCTAAGTCGCCAAGTGAAAGAACGTAGTGAATTATGGAATCGTGCTCGGCGGTCGAAAGAGAATTAGATCGCGTTATAGCAAAGTTCACAGATATCCGTGAGGATTCTGAAAATGTCATCTCAGATGTGACGAATCTCTTCGATTCGTTGAAAGACACCCTTACAGATGGTATGTACAGTATTTTGTAAAGTTTTCATTCGACGTTCCCACGACCGCTTTCCTTTGTTTCCATGAAAATTGCCCGTCCATTATGTGCCTAGGTATACTGTACGCATTTCCACACCGTGTCAAGTGCCTTTTCCATTTCTTGCAAGATGCACGAAAAACAGTCGGAAAGAGTGGTCGGGAGGGAAGTCTGCAAGTTGCATGTTAGTCAACAAGGCTTGTCGGGGGTGGCTGGCGGAAAGGAGAATGCTTTATTATCATCGTTCGATTTGTTTTCGTTTCGCAGACGCTTGTTTGCGGACTGTGTTTGTTTCGCATTAATTTGCTACTTTCCTAAGTGTGCGCTCGGCCGGCTATCGGTTTTTCTATCGTACCGCCAAGAGACGAGACAGCGATGAATTGTGGTTTTCGTTTCTTGGGGAGAATCTCAGCCATGCAATCAGTTGCAGAGAGCTTTGACCCTGGCACCATCAAAATAGATTCATGTGGGTTACAATGGGAGGACTTTGTTCATTTTTTAATTGTTTTCAAGCCTTTGGACGAAAAGTAGATTGTGTGCTATTCTAGCTATTCAATTCCTTACAGATGCATTTTAGAGAGTCTTTAAACATAAGAACCAGTCTCTTATGCTCTTCCAGAATTAATTTAGAATGGGCTAGTTAATTATAATATTCTCAGCGCAATTGATGCTCTATCCCTTCTAAGAAACCTACAGGAACCATATCTAATTAATACCATCGCAATAATGGTACGTTGATCATATAACTGAACATCTATTCCACTATATGTTCATCAGTAATCCGCTAACAATTCGAATTTACCTCTCTATCGTTGTCAATTGAAAAAAATCCCGCTTACCTGGAGCCGTTGTTATACGAAAGTTTTCTAACGGGGTAGCTTATCTTATAACGTACCGCATGTTTCCAAATCAAATTTCAAATTCTCCAACGGCAAATTGAAAACATTATCCACTCTCCAGAAACTTTCTTCTACTCCCGAGAATTAGTATTTAGTTAAAGAACATAATTTTTGAACCTTTTTGACCGATTTTGGAACAAAGCAAACACAACTTTCGTCACTTATCTTCTTAAAAGATGCAACAAACCGATATGTCGTCTGGACCTACATAATCGCCTCAGATGGAGGCTGGGTCTGCCGAATCTTATTTTTTACACTAAGAGATTAGGGGACTTGGCCACCACAACCTATTGAGGATAGGATATCAAGCAACAAACGGTCGTAATATCACTCATAGGTTTCTGCGTGGTGGAAATTACGGAATCGTCAATCCACTTGTAGAAACCCAAAAATCCTTCGGAGAATTTTCCTCTAATTTTCTTCGTTTTCAATTTCATTATTGAGTGTTGTTTTTGCTGCTGATGTTGATATCAAGTACTCCTTGCCTTCTTGCGCTGTCTGTTCGAACTGGATGAATGATTACTTTTCCCCTTATGTTGATATTCGTGTACAGTTCCACCCTGACTATGCTATCATATCATCATCAACGGAACCGGTATCCGGACTAGGCCTGCCTTAATAAGGAAACCAGACACCCAGGTTTTGCGAGGTCCACCAATTTGATATCCCTAAAAGCTGCCTGGCGTCCTGATCTACGCCATCACTCCATCTCAGGCAGGGTCTGCCTCGTCTTCTTTTTCTACCATAGATACTGCCCTTACAGACTTTCCGGGTGGGATCATCCTCCTCCATACGGATTACGTGACCCGCCCACCGCAACCTGTTAAGCCTGATTTTATCCCCAATCAGACGGTCGGTATCGCCCATAGTTTTCGTCGTTATGTAGGCCACGGAATCGCCCATCCTCATATAGGCGGCCAAAAATTCTTCTCTCGAACGCAGCCAAGATTTCGCCATTTTTTTGCTAAGAACCCAGGTTTCCGAGGAAACATAAGGACTGGCAAGATCGTAGTCTTGTACAGAAAGAGCTTTGCCCCTATGGTGAAACGTTTCGAACGGAACAGTTTTTATAAGCTGAAATAGGCTCTGTTGACAGCCAACAACCGTGCGCGAATTTCATCGTTGTAGTTGTTATCGGTTTTGATTTTCGACCCTAGATAGGAGAAATTTTCAACGGTTGTAGCCTCCTATCTTTATTGTTTTCGTTTGACCAGTGCGATTCGATGTTGTTCGTTCCTTGGTTTTTGGTGCTGACGCTATCATATGCGACTTAAAAGCCGATGATCTGATCGTTGAGCTGATGATCATATTCCAACAGTTTTTCCATTGATTGCCGCAAAGAGAACATTTGAGCTGCGCCTGGTTAGTTTAAAGTGAAGCCTGACGACGGACACGGACCATTTTTTCAATGCTTTGTGGTGGTGGTTGGGGTTGGGCTTTCAGCTTGCCGGTATTCTGATTGTATGACAATTCATCAAGATGCTCAACCTATCGCTTCAATATGCCCGTACATTCGGAATTCAGGTTTCCCATTTTGCTTGAGTAGGACGAGTATTGATGTTGGCTTCACCTTGCTGACTAGTTTGTCAAACTGCCGTGCCTTGTGCGGCTGTTCCTTGCACTTTTTGATTTCACAGACTTGTTGATTTTCCCAAGTTTCCTTCTTTTGTCTGGAATATCCCGTCTTTGCGGAGTTCATGATAAGTTTCTGCATCTCTGTCCGTTTCTGGTGTCATTATTTTGATAATCGCAGTTCTTCGATTAAACTCGATATTTAGTACCAACATTGCAACTATTATTTTTCGTGATTATAATGGTTTAGTACAAGGACTAGTATCGCTGTCAATAACTAGCTTTAAAAAGTGGAACTACTCCGAATTTCATACAAAGAACGCTTTGATTACTTCAATATTTAAATTTTCCACATCAATTCAATGAATCGAAATAAATTTGTCAAAATTCGTTCAATAGTTGCTTACAACGTTAACTGTTTTCAAAGGCTTGCTATCGGCAAAGCATATACAACTAACAATGCGTTCATTCAAGCTTCGCTACCTTAAATCGGCCTAGATGATTCCGCCAAAGACGGTCCCGAACTCTTTTGAGAAAGAAGGAGGAACGAGTCATTAACATCCAGGAGCCTCAGGGAGGAACTGGAGCCTTCAATAGTATTCTTTCGTGAATTCTACCATTACAGGCTGGACATTTTCTTGCTCCTTGAAATATGAGTTTGTTTGTATTGTATATAAATATAACGTCAGTATAACCCTCGTATTAAAATGTATTATTCTCTCTATTCATCTTACATACACATACACTAAAGTTCCACATATAGCTATGAATTACTGAACGGACCATTACCCTAAAACCTCGATCAAACGGAGCTAATTTATTGAGCACTATCAAGTATAAACATAAATGACGTAATTCATATGTTTACCATAAACCCTTATGTAGGGCATAGAGCGTCAACTACATGCCGCATCTCTCCAGTTCATGCCAAAGCTCTTTAGTTCTTCTCACGACTTTTCTAGAAGCTTAGACTTCTTCACTGTTCTGCGCCATGTTTCTCTAGAGCTACCCACTCGTCGTCCGTCTAGGAATAGTGGATACTATTGCTTGGCATAGGCAGCCTTCAACGCTTTCTTAATGCGTAACCTATTCGCTACCTGTTCCGCCTTCTGATTAAGGGGGGGGGGGGGGGGGGGGGTAAGGTCAAATCGTACAAAAAAAGCCATGTTTTTGTGATTTTTTTTCTAACGACACAGTTAAAATTTATTTACTCAACCAATGGTACATTAAAGTATGACATTCGAAGAATGTTTCATCAAATTTTTACAAAGAAATATTAAAAAATACGGCAATGGCAGCAATTGTTCGGACGTGTCTCGAAAAAAAGTTGAATTGCGGTGCCCCTCATAACTTGGTGCTGGATCATTTGAAATCAAAAAATCAAAGTTCATTTGTTAGATAATAGTTTTCCCCAGGTAACGCTGTCGAGTTTTTTTTTCCCAATTTTTTTTCATTTTTTCGAACACTTTAAAGTGAAAAACACAATTTTGTGGAAAAAAATCGGCTAATTTGTTATTGCAAAATCAAAATTATGAATAAAAAAAAAAAAAACTCGACAGCGTTACCTCGTAAATGATGTACAGAAATAGTGTTTAAAATTTCAAAAGGATCGGTGCAGTAGTTTTGGAGTTATCAGGGGCACCGACTTTGAAAACGTGAGTGGTGGGAAAAACGCTTTAAACTTTTAATCACAAAAAAATCTAGTTAAAACGTTTATAAGCGAATTTTATCGACATACCTCACACCGAGTCATCAATGCCAGGTCCATAAAGGATGTTGCTATCATCGATGATGTCTAATGCATCTTTTTGCTCCTGCCTACGAAGAATCCTGCCTTTTTTGGTTTGTCGTTCAGCTTCAGCTCGGGGCGTTGGGGTTGGTTCGGGTATAGGTACAAAAATCCGGCAGGTATAAAAATACTCATAACTTCGTCAATTTTGCTCCAATTGACTTGAAAACTTAACACAATATTCTTCAGATATTACGGATTGAATTTCGAAAATAAAAAAAAAATGAAAAAAAAAATTAAATACCTTACCCCCCCCTTAACAAGCCCACGTGTGTCTGGCCTGCAAGGTGATGAGATGGTTTGTTCGAAATTTTATGGAACCAGAATACTTCGATGGAACGACGCCAAACAAGTGTCAAAAGATCTCAGGATTTTTGAATAAGTGGAAATAGTAGCTACCCAAAAATTGCAGGGGATGAATGATTTCGTGTGGGGCTGACACAGAGTTGCAGGGGGAAAAGTAGAACCAAACTTTTTTATAAAGTATGCAACTCAATCTTTCATTCGAAAGACAAGATGTCGATGTATTCGATGCATTCGAGTAAGATAATGATGGATATGTTCGAAAACGTAAGAAAACCAGTGGAAATAAGCTTTGATCGAAGCTGGTACAAGATTCCGGGAAGAAAAATAGAGGAAGCCTATTACCTACCTACCTCGAACTTTCATCTAATGACATCGGTATATTCAATATATTCAAAGAAAAAAACCAATTACAACCGATAAAAGTATGAGAACCATTGAAAAAAATTCGGCCGGGTGTGGCATTTGCCACGCAAAATGTTCTATACATCGAAACCTATAATTTGAGATATGGCTTCTCCATTATTCGATGACTTAACTTCAGAATGTCTAACCTGTACAACTAAGACTCTCGTGCAAGTTGGAGAAAGCGACCATTCTGAGGGCCCTCGATACAGGTGTCCAAGAGCGTACGCGCATCCCAAAAACCAGTTTGTATTCTGGTACGATAATCCAATGTCATAGTGGTACATAACATTACATTGTATTGCATTATATTAAAAATCATTGAAAATTGTTTCAAAGCAAAGTTGGACGAAATCATCATCATGATTACGAATTTCATGATTACATAATTGTAATCATAATTGAAATTTCGTGATTACAATTCACTTTTGGTCACGCTGCTCCCAGGGCAGAGGTGAGGCAGCATCTGAAGAGTTGCCTCTGCCCTGGGCGAAACCGTCAGTCAATTTTTTACCTTTTTTTTAAACAAGAATGGTACTCTGTTTACCAAAAATATTTCGACGGAAGAATTTGTTCATCCTCCCAATTCCAAAAGCATTGCCTACATTTGGAGTACTTCCACCTGTCTGCTCGATTGAAGCCGAGAAGCAATAAAACGAGTGAAATCGGGGAAAACATCAGGACCGCATCTGAGCCTTGGAAAGCGGAGCGCTGAGATCCAAGGCTCAGTGAGGAGGTCAGTGAATTCTTCAATCCGGTTATTGAATAGATTAGAAAATCATCTGGCAAGAAAGCGCTACCGTTTCAATATGGAAAAGACCGATAGTGCAGAATAGTGTTCAAATTAATGTCCGATCCGGTTGCTTTCCCATCCCATGAGGGTTTTTGACCGCATTCTTGACAACCGTATTCGCGACATCGTTCAAATAACCGTGAATCTAGCGGGGTTTATCATGAACTTCGGATCTACTGACGCAATACACGCTGCGCGGTTACTCAGGGAGAAACATCTTCAGAAACATCGCCCTCTCTACATTGCAATTCTGGATCTAGAGATTGCGTTTGACCGTGTGCCACACAAACTTATCTGGTATACTCTTCGGCAACATCTAGTATCAGAAGAACTGATGCGCTGGGTTAAATTTTTCTACAACGATCTGAAAAGTAAAGTGTGACACGTATATCAAAACCGTTTTATGTCTCTTTTGGTGTACATAATCACCACTCCTCTTTGTTCTTGTTACGAGGATTGTCACACGGGACATCCAACTTTACTATACAACTATACGCTGCTCTGTGTAGATGATGTTTTCCTAGCGTTTCATAACAAAACTGATCTCGATCAACTTATTCAAAAATGTAATGATCGCCTCATGCAACACGGTCTCAAAATGAATCTGAATAAAGCTGAATTTTTGACGCCCGATCCCCATGAAATGTGAATGGCAATGGCCTGCCTAGAACTGAGCGATTTAAATATCTCGAATCAACGATATCGCATTAGCGCAACCTGAATTAAGTGGCGTTCCTTATAACCGACGTATCTCAAATACAGAATTTACCGCTGTGCCGTCCCCTATTGTTCTGAGTATTAGCCGACTGCAAAAGACAATGAATGGCGCCTGGGCTAGTGACGTAACACGCCATGAACACATCCGAAATGAGGATTGATCGTGGAAAAATTGCGAGAGGTGGTATGGTCACGTAATTCGCTCTAACGAGAATTCATTTACCAAAATTGGTCTGAACATCGGAGGTCGATGTGAAAATATCAAAAGGCCAGTCGAAGCAACGTTTTCTTGATATGCTGGTTTGGCGACTGCATGCAGATCAGGCCTTAGACAGAGGGAAATAGCGCAACGAGAAAAAAAATGTTCACGACTACCCTATCGGCTGTGATCTCATTATAACAGCTTTCTTATTCGTTCGTATTGGTGAAATAATTCTAATTTCAATAGCCTCCAACAGTAAATAGATCTCACTTTTTTTAAATCAAATTATTTTTCCGTCAACATTTACATTCTTTATATACTTTCAGACGAAGCGTCTTCACAAATTTCAGAGAATCAAGTGACAATTTTGAATGAAGCCTTCGCGAAAATGAGAGAAAAATTACATCGGATTACAACAGAACATAGAGAAATTCACGGCACAGTAAGCAAAGTGGGAAAGGTGATTGACAGAAATTTTGTATCGGATTTTCAAGCGACAGCCCGGAGTGATGCATTAGTAGAAGACCGTAATATGCAAATGCTGAACAAACTTGTAGCAGAACACTATATTAGACAAGGCATGGATGATGTGGCTGAAGCACTGATTAGGGTACGTCTACAACAATCTACTGCATCTCACTGAATTCTGATTAATAGAATATACTTTTCGCACAGGAAGCGGAAATTCGGACAGAATTCTCACCCAAAGTACGTGAGCAGTCTCAACAGTTTGCAGAAGTGTATCATATTTGGGAATGTATAACAAATCACAATCTTTCACCTGCTTTGGAATGGTCAGCTAAATATTCAGAAGAGTTGGACGCAAAGAATAGCCCTTTAGAATTCAAGTTACATCGTTTAGCATTTATTCAGGTTTGTAATATTTAAGTTGCTTATCAAGTTCTGCCACTAACGCCACCGTTTCCCTTTAGATTCTCTCCCTAGGTGTAGGCGCACAGAGCGAGGCAATCACATATGCCCGAACAAATTTTGGAAAATTCGTAAATCGCTACGAAAAAGAAATACAAAATTTGATGGGGTCATTAATTTATTTACCAACTGGTATTCACAACTCCCCATATAAACATTTAATGTCGCCAGAATTATGGACTGAGGCGGCATACATATTTTTAAAAGATTGTTGTAATGTATTAGGTATAAGTAAGGATTCGCCACTTTCAGTTGTAGTGAACGCTGGTTGCACTGCGTTGCCAGCATTGTTGAATTTGAAGCAAGTTATGCAATCACGACAAGTTTTGGGTATATGGAGCGGGCGAGATGAATTGCCGGTAAGTACAAAATTTAATTTTGGTATGATCGTGGAGAGCATGGATGAATGTAGAATCAGGACTAGTAAGCTAGGAATTAATTTTCAGATTTCTTAAATCATTTCATTCAAAACTAAGAAGCTCAAAATAGTAACATTCATTTAAGGGTCGTTTTTCATGTGAAGGCAGCAAAGTTTCATTAACACATTGCAATTAATAATATGAGGGATATCTTGCTCATTGGTGAGAAATTTTGAGTTTGGTATTCAATATTACATTCTCACCGATTGTTAATCTCGACTCTCTCACCGATTGTTAATCTCGACTCTCTCACCGATTGTTAATCTCTAAAATTGTGTGTTTGTGAGTCTTTTGTGCTTGTCCTACTTACCACATTTGAATGTGAAGATAATGTTCTCAACTCATTGATGCTAAATTAAGGCTTTGTCGTGTGGGGACAATACTTAAACAATAGATGCATGAGGCAACGCCGCATATAAAGGGGGTAATAAACGATTTTCATGGGTACAGCTGCTACAATCATTCCAGAACAATTAATAGTACATTAGGGAGATATAAGTTAATTTATTATTAGAAGCAAAAGGGTACCTACTAAAACAACATTTGAGGCAGACACTTTTCATATTTCTGAATTCATAAGAAGGTATAACTGAAGATCTAAAAATACATTGGTGGGCGCAAATAATTGGGAATGGTTGGGATTTCTAGCAGAGCTCCTGAGTAGTTCATTAACTCCATTCCCAAATAGCTGATTTATGTCTTTACATTTTAAAGGTTGGATAGACCAAACCACACAGGCAGACCAATACATTATAAAAATTATCTAATTTTTGAATATAATTAGGAGCTGTTTGGGTGAAAACAGGACTTATATGATGTGGGTTACATCGAATGTCAAAAATGTTTGGCGATTTAGATTAACCGCTCTTAGTTGAAACACAATTTTGCTAAAAGAATGATTACCAATACAGTGAACAGGAGAAATACTATGCCTACCTTCTTGAATTGCTCTGATAGTGTATACAAGATGAAATAAAACAAGTCGGGAAACCGGAAGCTGGACGCTTCAGGTACGAAAGGTTTTGTCTATTTCTTAGTACGTAGCACGTAATATATGCATATGTCCACTTTCGGGTGATATTGACATTGATAGTCTTCAATTTTCAAAGAAGCAACAACTTCGACGTATTATAAATTTGTTAGTAATAGTGCGATTTCCATCAAACTTGGTATGATTATGCTCTACATTATAGCCTACATCGCTGCAGAATTTCGTGCCGCTAGGATGAATTTAAGGGGGGTTTCTAGCCAATTACAAAAAATTATAGGAATATACTATTATTAACTTTCTTTGAAGAGATATTGGTATGAAAGGTATTTCGGAGCCAAGGCACCATATAGTGGCAGCCTCCTGATTTTTTTCAGATTTTTCGGTTTGACAGTTTCTGAGAATGGCCCCCTTAAAGAAATGATCACTTTCAACCCCCCGCACTCCCCACGTTTCCAAGAAATGTCAAAACTAAGACCGGCTTCGAAAAGTACTAATCGAGACCTTTAATTTGATGCCCCACATGACTATATTTGATGAAAAAAAATTTTACACCCCCCTTTTGCATGTATGGGGACCCCCCCTTAAATTCAACGTAAAAGGATGTAACTCACTGTATGTGTGAGCGTTCACAGTTCCCACCTTTCTACCAAATTTGGTGTCAATCGCTATAGCCGTCTCCGAGAAAAATGCGTGTGACGGACAGACAGACAGACAGACAGACAGACAGACAGACAGACGGACAGACAGACAGACAGACAGACGGTAAACCGATTTTAATAAGGTTTTGTGTTTACACAAAACCTTAAAAATGTTGGTAGGATTTTTTCTATCAAACTTTTTTTCCTTTTAAAATACAATATTACCTCCTTGGGGGTTACACATTAGCAAAGTCGTCACTTTAAACTCAACTCAACCCAACCAATCGTAAGACATTTTGTAATTTGGAGAAAGGAATGCCACATTAACAGTGCTAAATCTTCCCTGGTTGTTTTTTAAAATCTGGAAATTCAGAGACCTAATCACCAAGTTGAGTTTATTCTACGCCAATATTTCTTCTGTGTTGCTATATAATAATAATAATCGTTGACGCAACAATCAGGACCTTGAATTGTGCTAAAGCACTTCATTCAAGATCGTAACGGCACACTACAGGATTACGGTACCTTATAGGAGGCAATGTGTTCAGCATTGCGCTCGCTCGAGATTGTAGCCCTGATTTGACTCAGGTACTCATTCACAGCTGAGTCGACTGGTATCCGACGTCAAATCACGATACAAATCCCACTGCCACCAGTGAGATTTGAACTGCGACCTTCCGTACGACAGCTTTGTGCTCTAACCACTTAGCTGTCAAAAACTTTCTGTCGAGGAAGAGCAAGCGAATCTGAACTCTGCGAACTGATCTACCACGATCCACACGATGTTGGCGTGGTCAATGTAAGAAAGTCCAGAATAGAAACAGGCTGTTCTCTGTGGAGCCTTCGAGGTGTTTATTTATGTGACGTCAGGGAGCACGCAAATACTCTCCAGTTCTGAAGCTCAAGACGGGTGCCCTTCTTCGGAATCTTAATGATCATATTCTTCCACTTTCTGGGTGGTTCACTCTCTCTGCTCCTTCCACTCTTTGGAAAAGATCTCGGATCCTCAGGATTTCCGTATAAGTGGAAGTATGAGCTCCGCAGAATCTGCAGGAGCAGTGATGAATAGCTTTGCAGGGAGACTATCACTCCATTTGGATACATTAGGATATGAGTTCTCTTCTATTTGGAGGAATAGTTCGTATCCGCATGTTACGGTGACTAACCGTTTCATTCGCATGGGATAGAATTTCACCGGACGTGATACGTTTGAGAATTGTAGTAAAGTGTTCCGTCCACCTGTTCAGCTGCTCGTCATCCTGGATGAGTAGTCGACGATGTGCGACCACTTGCAAGTTGTTTCGTGATGCGGTTATGAAGTCGTTATCTGCGACAGGTTCTGCTTCATTGATATAATAAACATAACAAATTCTCATTTTCACGGCGAGCACCACGCACAACTTCCCGAGATTTCGTCCGGTATCGCAGTTCGAGCGCGTCACGACCACCATCATTCGATTAATAGAACCTTCAATCCCTTACGTTCATCGGTCCGCCTCCTCCTGCGCAGTCAGCCAGATCTTGTGACGCCCCTTCGGGACGTGGCCGACGACCTGAGTAGCTCCAGAGAAAAGAGCAGTTTTAATGGCCGCTGCTATATAGAAGCAACAAATTGATCACCATTTTTGTTTGAAAGCTATGTTTCTGGCTTTCCGGGTTGATAGTCACGTGAATATTTTCTTACCTTATCTTTCTCACTGTATATTCCACCTCCTATCGGGTACGATGGGGATAGTCTGTTTGACCCAAACAGGCGACTGTGAACGAGACATTCTAGGCTCCAACGCGCGGTCGCGCAACCTCCGTCGCGTTCGAATGTGTGCAAGACTCTTCCCTTTCCATGAAATTTCAAAGAATGTGCTGGAAGTTGAATCTCCTGTGTTTAGTCTTCTTGCGTTGATCCTATTCCACTATACTATTTTGCGTGTCATATTACAAAAGCATAAATCTATGGGACAAAACGCCTCAAACGCACCAAACGCCATCGCTGTCAGTTCCTGATAATGTGCTTCAGCTGTCTCTATATTTTCCTGGGAAGCTTGTACTCTTCCTCCAAAAGTAGTTCTAGGGCCACGTCAGTCTCTTAAGATAGAGGGTTCCATTACATGCTTAAACAGCTCTGATAAAAACTATTATTTTCTCTGGAATGTCCCTCCTGCTTGAAGCAAGTCAAATATACTCCTTTCTCATCCTATCGCAATCTTTTTCGAAGTCGACGAAGAGCAGGTGGAGCGGTGATTTAAAGTAACAAACAATGCTCTACAATGATCTGAAGAGTGTTAATGTGGTCGGTACAGAAGGATCCAGAACGAAAATCAACACAATCTCTGTAGATTAAGTTTTCCGAGTACTCCTTGATTCGTTCCAGGATATATTTAGATAATATTTTCACGGCGGCGGGAAGCACACAAATATCCCTCCAAGTGTCGCACCCAAGACTAGTGCCCTTCTTCGAAATCTTAACGATCTTCAACTTCTGCCATCGTTTGGAAAATATCTTAGGTTTCCAACATTTACCCTGAAAAGACTGCAGAAACTGCCTGAAAAACGTTTGCAGGAGGCTGTCAAGGTCGGCGGTACTACTTCCTATAAGCGCGGTAATTTCGCTTCTGTTTGAAGAAGCATTTGCTCTCCGCATGTTTGTTAAAGTGGCTTGCTATATCATCCTAAAGAGGTGGAACTTCATCGGATGTTATACGATTCCGAATCGCGGTGAAAAGCTTCTTCCGATTCTTTAGCTGTTCATCATCGTAAATGAGAAACCTACCGTTAACCGTCATCTATTGGGTTCCACATTTTCACAATCGGTCACATCTTGTAACATCTTTTAAGTACGTGACCGATATCATTATCCACATCAGAGTTAAATCACTTTTGATGGCGGCGCAGTGCTCATCAATATTCTGGAGCATGTTATTTACAGTTTTGCTCGTTTGCGCAGTAAAAATGTTTTCCAATTATCCTTCTCCACTATATCGGAAAACTCCGTTAGTGTATACCATTGTATAGTTGTACTTCACCTTAACCTACAATTGAATCTTGCAGACAAGATCCTGTTAATTTGTGGGGCGCAACCTGCAAATTTCAGAACTCTACTCCCTCTCTCGGATAGGGACTGATTTCACAGTTACGACCTTCAGCTATTGGAAACGGCAGATGATTATGCGCACGCTCCTCGGGGGCCTTCAAAATGTTACAGCATTTCATTTCGAGACCGTGAACGCACACATAGCCATGTGTCTAGCATTGCGATCACTCAAGATTATTAGCCTGATTTAAATCAGTTGCTTGAGTGACTGATATACGACAGCTAGCCTAAGGTTTGAATCGCTCTACCACCAATAAGTACGGTGTTCCGTTGTGGTAGCAAAAAATGACACTGCGATAGGGCACAGTAGCTAATAGATTTTAGTTTTGTGATAATTAATAACTTATGAAAGAATTTTTAGAACACAATGTAGGTATGAAAAACCATACGGTAAGCAAACAGGCTGCAGTACGCGGTATGGGCAAAACAAAAAGACTATACACAAGAGGAGCACCTCTAGGGGCAAAGAGGCACCTATTCTCATTGTACACCTTTCGAGTAGGGGCGAGGTAGATAAATAAATAGCCCGAGGCCTATGTGACTAATGTACTGGTGTGTCGGTGTGTCGATGTCACTTAGATGGTTTTCTTATGTGTGTATCCTTATCTTATCGTAGGGGGAAACGGATGCATCTGAAAGTTTGATCTTGTATGCATCTACTTATTGGCTCCTCACTTCCTAGGAAAACAAACATGGGTCTATTGCCGATGCCCTTAAGATCCGTTACCATTAATCAGAAATGAATGTTTAAGGAAGCTCTGCCTTAGGTTCCCAATGGGATGCGAGAAGCCACAAACAGCAGTGCAATGTCTATTTTTATGACAGATGCTGGCTAGTGCACGCAGCAACTTGCATCACATACACGGCACTAGCACCAGCCTTTATGCGTGGAATTTTGATCGCGTAACTCCTATCGCGGTCGAAGATGTGCAAGAATTTTCCGTCTTCTGTTACTCAATCCTACACAGGTATGGAAAACAACAACTTCAATAGTAACGGTAGCAACTTTTAGTTCTTTTAAAATCATGGCAGATAAATCCATAAAAAATTGTAACATGCTCAAATAACCGTTGGTCGTACCGTCTCCAAACAAGACTAGGTGGTGTGCGAACAACTCTTTAAGGCGCTACCATGCAATCTCGTGTTGCATGCAAAATTGCCCCGTTGTGCTATTGCCATCCAGCTTATCGTTCGTGGATGAATCGCTTACCAAGCTTAATGGCGCCAAGGGTTACATAGGCCGTTTTGTGTATTCGCGACGCTTGCAATGATCGACAGTCCGGTGAGTGAACTCAGTTCTTCTCTTCTCTCGCGACATCGACTCGCCAGTGCACTCTTCGCATTGTTTCAACGGGGCTTGGTTCGCTGGTCAGCAATTAACGGCTAAAGTTGAAGTGCGATGGTCTCGTAGAAAATGGCTTTCCCAATTTGTGCCTTACTATCCTCACTATGAAATGTAGGAAGATGAGGTAGCCATTTAAAACCCATGTATTGACAAGTATATGGTCGCGAATGTCTGCAATATCAACGATACGCTTGCCACCCTCATTGTATATGTCAAAGTTTTTAATCCCACGCCACCGGTTGCAGTCTGTCGTTTAGCTTTTGGCTGACAAAATCATTGAGATCATCTTCATCAGCGATTAGCTTAGATGAAAGTGATCTTACCTTCATCAATCGGTCGTCAAATCGTTCGGGATATCTCAAAGATGAATATGCCGACTTTGAATGGGATACTACCAAAGTACAGAATCTTATGAACAAAGCGCCTCTTGCAAGTTCCTTTGTTATATCATTGAGGGTACCAATATTTAGGGCGCGGATTTGTATGACTCGGACTAATTCGTTTACATTGTAACCCCACTTTGTCCATTTCTCGGCAGAAACGAGGCCCACCTTGCCGCGTCGATTGAAGTGGGAGGCCTAGTATTTTTTCGAGACTTGATATTGTTAATTGGCATGATCTGTTTTTTTTTTATTGAATTTAAAGCTATTTCTTGGTCGATTTGTCGTGATCTGTCAGCAGGAGAGTTCAGGAATTTAACATCGTGGAATAAATCCCTCCTCCTCCCAAGGACAAAGTCAGTCAGTTGGCAATAATCTCATCAATCACATATTTCTCATATTTGTGAAAACATTTACTCAATTAGTACGTTTCCATTCGTGTAGGCATTTGAAAGTTGAAGTGCGCTTAATCTTATTACTCATGAATGATAGAATGTTTCAGTGATCGTCTAAAACTTCTTTTGATTTCTATAACGAATTCTCGAGTTACTGCCTAGAAGCAAAACTTCCACTGCATTTCAAATAGCTCACATATCGAACATTATCTGGGTCAGCAGTTTTAATTAACTTCAACAATAAATAAGCTAATCGGGTAAATCTTATCTGAAGGTGTTTTTTTTCTTGGGAGTCATAAAAATGCTGGCGCCACTAATATTTGAAGCGGTTAGAAGTGGTCATATTCATCTCATCATAAATTTTCAAAGTAGAAGAAATGCAATCTCATCACATATTCCTAATTTTCGCTCCAAACCAATTCAATTTCTCACGTTAATTAAAATCCCATCGAACAAAATTCATGCTGAAAGAAAAGGTTTAGTGGTGACAATTAGATAGAACTCGGAGAAGAAATATCGCCAAGAACGTTCGAAATGCATTCAAAATTTCACTTAGGTTATGCAAATACCATTTCAGATCGAAATTGATTTGGATCCAGATCACAGATACCATTCAGTGTTTGCTTGCCCAATTCTACGACAGCAAACATCCGAAGATAATCCTCCAATGAAACTGTCTTGTGGTCACGTCATATCACGAGATGCTTTGAATAAACTGAGCAATGGTCTACTGTAAGTAATCGTGAACAACGCCACTGCAGACGAAAGTCAATGCTAATGTAAATATTCTCTTCAAACATTTCAGACTGAAATGCCCGTACTGTCCGATTGAGCAGAGTCCAGAAGACGCAAAATATATTTACTTTTAGACCTGCAACAGCCTTTCCGTCAATTTCGATAACTTTGTTGCTAACTTGTTTCTATAATGTTCGAAAAGGGGACAACTTTCAAACGACACAATACGATTGCGATTGATTTTCAAAAGAAACATTGATTTCAAACTCATCACGATTTGATGGGATTTGGTCATTTTTAGCTTATCACATACTTAGAAATAGTGCGATCAGCATAATGAGTACGAGAAGTTGTTATTTAAACAAAGCATACAATGTAATCTAGTTTCAATATTTTACTCGATCCATAAATTAGACCGGAATAATCCCTAGGGGAATAAGTGATATAAGCCAAAATATGTTGTTGGTTTTTATAAATAGATCACGTTTTTTTGTGTTCTTTTCTAAAATATTTGTTCATTATTCCAAGTGAAATTCATACGAATAGAATTATATTTACACACACATTATTAATTAAATAAAGCGGTAATCTTATAAGTTACGCAGCGAGTTGTAAATTGTTCCAACGAAGACATATTAACTTTAGGTTGCGACGTTCTGTACTCTCCATGTTAAGTATGGAACACTCAATTAATGTCGCCAAAGCGACTCTGCAGCATGATTTCCAACAGAAAAAGGCATCAGAGGAATTATGGCAAACTGTATGAAAGCTCAATTCTCAAGGGGTCTTGTAGGTAGGACAACACTCTTCACATTGCTCTGCAACTCCTATACGATTCTATTGTTCGATGGATTTTCATCATTCTTCCTCGACTTCGGGAAGTAACAAACGAGCAAGGGTAGGGAAATTTCACTGCACTTTTCAAATAATCATAACACTTGACATAGGGGCCCAACCATGTAATTTCCCATGTGGCAAAATTGCTTTTTTTCTATTGTTAACAGATGTTAATTGAAAGTTATCTCATATACTCATTGATCGTTTTTAAAAAGATACGAACAAAACGGTTCCTCACCAAGTTACATGGCATTGGGCTCTAATGTGAGGTGACGATTACATATTTTACAATTTTAGGTATTCGAATTTTCTTTGCATTGTCCAAATTTAGGTCAATGATTGCCTAACACTTCATGATATCCTACTTGGAGCACACTATCTAGCCATAATTTATAATCATACGTATGAGCAGAATGGATAAATTGTTTTAATATGAGTCATCTTAAAAGAAACAAGGTTCAGGTTCTTCTACCGGAACCAAATAAAACGTAGACAAGCGAATTATGATTTAAATATTTCTGGAATTACATGAAATTTGATTTAATTTATAGAAAAAACAACTTCCTTCGTCTCATTTGCAACTTTTCCATTTCAGATCGAAATTGCTTTAGATCCAGAATTCCGATTTCATTCAGTATTTGCTTGTCCAATTCTACGGCAGCAAACATCCGATGAAAATCCGCCAATGAAACTATCCTGTGGTCATGTGATATCACGAGATGCATTAAATAAACTGAGCAACGGACCATTGTAAGTACATAATTTTAACAATCGCCCAAACTTCAGCAATTACTGATTCAATTTTCCCACCCTATCGTACCAGGGTAAAATGTCCGTATTGCCCAATTGAGCGGAGTCCAGATGAAGCGAAACATATTTTCTTCTAAATCAGCTCGTCATCCTCGATTGGATGTTGACTTGACAACTTTTCTTTCATGGAATGTTTATATCCCAACAAGGGGCTTACACGACGAAGCCGCGATCTAAAGGGGTCTGGCAGATAGTGAGAGAATTTTAATAGAGAGATGGCTTGTTCCGTCGTTTCTGTTTTATCACACATTTAGAGATCATAAGATGCTGATTATTATATATTTGACGTGTAAACGCCGTTAATCAGAACGGAAAGTGGTAAACTAGTTTTTAGTACTATGTGTCTTTCTTTTCTTGAAATATAAAGAAATAGTCCCTACGGGAATAAGTGATATGAGCCAAAAATCTATTGGTTTTCTTGTATAGTCTGTGTTTTGTGTTCTCTATTTCATTATTGATTTGCGAGATCAGTTTCTAACTTCAAAAATAGCCCATAAAATTAAGGAAACATTTAAATAAAATAAAAATCTTACAAATAAGGAAAATATTTACTTTATTATGCTTAGTTCCACTAATTATTCTAGGTTCTTACCGCGGATCATTGCACTCTTTAAGCTAAAAGCAGTTAAGCGTTTCCTTCAAAACTGGTGCCTATTTTCATAGATAACGGAATTAACATTTCGTCCAGTGTTGTATATCCGATTGTCCTTTAAGTTCGGTTTGCGGCCTTTTTTGTCATATTCGACTTATTTAGAAATGTAATAAGGTGAATTTGTGGAGACTGTGCAATCCAACTCATGTAGTGAATAGTATGATTTGGTGCTCTTAATACATGTGAAAGAAGAGGGATTTGCTTCTTCAAATATGTAATGGTCAAGTAAAAGTAGTAGATGGTTAGCATTAACAACCAAAATAGCGTATAGGACGTCATCCACAACTACGCGTCATCGCTATCGGTTTGTTGGAATGTGTTTCAGCTCGCTGTAGGTTTGCCTGAGAAGCCCTCTATTGTTCCGCACCATGAGGCTTCTATGCCCCGGAGGAGTCCCAGCCGCGACAAGCCTTCTATGTACTGATGGACAGCAGAAATTGCCGACCTACGGAGGGAGTTTCATAAACTCCGCCGTTTGGCACAACGTTTTGCACGCCAACGAGGAGGCATGCGCCATAAAGGCACAGTATAGATTAGCAAAAAGGAGACTCCGCAATGCTATAAATGAAAGTCAAGCTCGCGGCTGGCAGAACTTTATCAGCGAGGTAAGTGAGGACCCGCGGGGACCGCTGTCACCCGAAAAATCGGGACTCTGGGAAGGCCCTGCATACTAAGTACCGGCCACATGGACCGCATTGTACGGGCATTGTTCCCCGAACATCCTGTACGGGTTGATGTCAATAGTACGGAAAGCGTCGAGGATTGCCCTCTTTTCACAATGAGAATAGTATGAAAAACAAGAAAGCGCCAATTCCTGATGGCATCCCGGTGGAAGTTTACAAACTGCTGTTCCGCCAACAGCCAGACTTGCTGCTTGAGGTGTTCAACGCTTGCTTGAAGGAGGGCATTTTTTCTTGTCGTTGGAAAGTGGGCAAACTCGCGCTGATCAGAAGAGGTAAAGGGCACCCGGAGCACCTTGCTCAAGTGCAGAGACGGTAAGCTTTGCGAGTGGCGTCTGCTTATCGCACTGTCTCCAAACCGGCCGTGATGGTGATCGCGGGAGTGATCCCTGTTGCCCTTGTCAAGGAGGGTAAAGCTATCTATCGCTGTAAGGGCGAGAACTTAAGAGAGGTGGTTGCCCGTGAGGATCGTCAACGCACCCTTACCGAGTGGCAACTTTCTTGTCAAAAGGAGCCAAACTTAAAAGATCGGTTTTCGATCTTCGTTTTGAAAGAAAAGATTTGGTTCTTTCTCGAGTACAATTTTAATACCGAATCAGGTAAAAATTTCTTCTTAGGTTTACACTTACGTTTCTAATACATATTCTTATCTTTTGTGGGATTTTCCACATCCTCCTATCTTATCCTTCTAAAATAACATCCCTCGTATTTGTTATTTCAACGACCTTCGTACATTTCATTACCTTATACCCTAATTATCTACGGATTTCGTATTTCATTATCTTATACCCTAATCGCCTATGGATTTCCCATGTCTTTATGACCGTCTTGCATTTTTGCGACAAACACCCCAATTAGGTTTTACAACCTGAATGGTATTGATGACGCATTATGATATTGTGGTGCGTCATCGAGACATAACTCCACGAGGCAGATGGAACCGAACGCACGGTGAGATTGATTACTTCGTTACCCAACTTCTGTGCAGGCATGGAGGTTCTTACCTGCACATGATTGGGAAGGCGCGATCTCCTCATTGTGTGTTCTGCAATGGAGCGGCGGACGAACATACCTGCTTCTCTTGCGAGAGGTGGGAGGCGAGCTTTCTCCATACAACATTGTCAGAGGGATGCTGAAGAGCGCTGGAATCGTATTGCTCATTATGTTCGGACTCTTTTTATTGCGAAGAAGATTGAACTCGACCGGCGGAGGTGAAAGATGGTAAGGGGTTCTCTGGGAGTCCAACACTATGCCGAAACGCATTCATCTACCTTCTCCAAAAAAAAAAATATTCTGCACCAAGTGTTGCTAGGGCCCAACAACTCTGGGATAGTGGATTCCGATTCATAACCAGCAATGGAGTTGTCGTCCTTTCTTAAAATGTGACCTATTTATCCACTTCCGCCTTTTGATGAACACGAATCCGCATATCTGTCTCGTACACCGATACCAGAGACAGTATTAACTGATTAGAGCTTTCAGGTAAATTATGGGCCTTTTTCTGTGTGCATATAGCAGCTGATATTGGTTAGTGCTTTTTAAAAGGAATATGATTCTTTAACAATGGTGAAGAAGAATAAGGAAGGTGGTGGTCCGGTCTACCATCATGTGGATGTGGATTTAGAATCCCGCATATCCTAAACAAGGAAGGCGGAGTTCGTGAATTACAGACTGAATGTTTTAGCCATATAAACCGCCCAATTAAGAATTTAAGGAAAGTCATCAAGTTGCAGAAGATCTAAAACATACGTACTGGTCGTGTGAGTGTTTGGAGAACGCTACATTCAAGTAGCACTCGGTAACACTCGCTGTAATGTCTAAGCCGCAAAAAATCAGTAGAGTTTGATAATTTGAAAGTGGAGTTCCGTACAACGAGAACAAAAGTGGAATTACCGAAGAGGCTTCGTGAAGTGAAGGAAACTAAAAAGCGTTGACACGAGGCAATATAGAAAATTGAAGAACTGATGGAGTATCTGGAAAAACTCTGTGAAGGCAAGGAAAAATTGTAATGTAGCGGGAAAGACTACAATATCTATCTTATATCTTACATTTCGATTCTGTTCCAATGACGTCGCTTTTTATGATTCGCTTTATTCCAAATTTCTTATTTTCTGATTTTGTAAATCTATAAACATAATTTCGTTTATTCATATTTTGTTTTTAAATTAATTCTAAAGATGTGTTTTATTTAGGACATTAATTTCAAATTAATAATAATCGTTGGCGCAACAATCCATATTGGATCAGGGCCTTGAAGTGTGTTAGAGCACTTCATTCAAATTAGTTCTAGTAAAAATACCCAACATTATTTTCATCCGAAGCCCATTCATTCTGGATTTGTCATAAAAAAATGCTTCCCTTTTGTTGTTGCATGTCTCCCGCTCTTTCCTTTGTGGAATATGACGAAATGAAAAAAAAATTGAACAATTGATACGATAGTTCGTTTACCAAGAATCACCTTATGCGAAGCTGACATCTGAGAAGTTGTTTACTCCTCACGATTATTTTGTTTCGACCATTTTAAAGACGAAGTTATTAGACCTGAGGCAGTGTGCTTGATGAATGCCCACATCTACTTTCCGAAACCTCCTGGTTTCAAAATTAGGGATAGGGATTCTGATATGGTCAAGTTGCCAGGATCTTCTGAACCGATAAAGGAGCACAGGTCAATATACCTTCTAGTTCCTGAGCATCAAAAAAGCCTTTAAGTAGCTCCAATTTGGGAGGAAATTACATGTGTTATCCTTCTGTACTCTGCCCACAGCGCCCATTAATTTAAGTCTTTTGAACAGCAGAGCAAATCATTAAAGATACTTCCAGAATGATTCGAATCACATCTGAAAAGACGAGGGTACATTCCAGAACCCGTGCTTTTGAAAGGACAGCCTGATAAACATTGGCTAGCAACTCAACTTGTTTGGGTCATTTTTATACGGCGCGATCCATTTAAGCTTCCTTGCAGTCACCTGCTGCACACTTTAACAACGAGAAGCTTCGCCTGAATGACATCGTTCAACGCTTCTGGCTGGCGGGTTCGCTGACCGAATTTCTGCATTCAGGATAGCAGCTATGCTGTCCAGAGTATTTTTAAACAAAAGTCCCCGATTTTCAAATCTCAAGCGATGCTAGATTTCTAGCTCTCCGGAGAAAAAAAGTGACTTACATATAAGAATACGAGACCCTTCGACGCATGCTGCGCATCAATCTATTTCCAGAGTATGCCCTTGGTTATTACATTTCACACCATGCTGAAGTTCCAGATTGTTTCCGGGGGAAATATGGCGTGTAGATACATGCTGTGTGTTGTTTTTTTCAAAGTTGGTTTTTGGCTACTGCATTCCACATAATGCTGCGTTGTGGATGGTCCAGAATGTGTCAGTTCAAAGTGGCATGGAGATGTTCGATAAATTTGGACAGATTGATAAGACCATCCGGAACATACCCTTGGTCATTATCAACTAGTATCAGTCTTCTGTAAGTATACAGAATGATGACGGCGCGATGGCTGGGGAGTTGAACTTTAACCTCTCAATCTCAAAATAAAGGATTGCTTTGGAAGATACTTGTCTTTTTTATCGGCTTAAAAGTATCTAATCTATACAAATACGTATTTCGGGGATTAACTGTCCCCTTGTTCAGTCTTTTATCTTTTTGATACAAGATAAAACACTGAAGAAGGGGACAGTTGGTCTCCGAAATACGTATGTGTATAGATTAGATACATTTTAGGCAATAAAAAGGAAAAATATCTTCCAAGGCAATCTTTCATTTTAAGACTTCGGCTAACAAACTACCTCCTAGTTCAAATCTACTTGTGCGCCGAGCACCTTTTTCTGAATTTCAATATAAACCAGCTGGCAATGCAGGTGTCACGCGATGTTAGCTATCCTCTCTTGGGTGGATATTTTTCGTTACGTAAATGAAATCGAATGATGCAAACTGTGGCGTTCCTGCTTTATTCACCGAGGTAACCATCAACCAATCCACAACATGCTTGTCTTGCGATGGAGTCAAGCTTTTTTTTAGACTTAAATTACTACTCGCAGTTTCGTCCTCAGTGAAGCAGCTAGACCCGTTGCCTTTATAATGCCCATTAGAGTCCGGGGTAAGATTTTCATTGTCTATTTCAAACACTACGAATCATACATGGTGCGCGAAATGCGCCGCTGGATGACATCAACTGCGTTCGCATTCAATGGTAATGATAACGTCACATCTCCACATGGCAGGGCTACGACCCCTAAAAGCGCACCGCAGCACTGTTACTGCCCTTGACAGCACTATATTCCGATTCCTAGGTTGTGTTCCGTTAATTACAAGGGCACCTTGTTGAGCTAAAGTCTTATGTGGCTAATCGTGATGTTATTACACGAAAACGGTCTGTCTACAATTCTGTTGACTGCACCACTCTTGGCCTCTTTGCCGCAGAACTTTGGACTTTTTTCCCAGAAGGCTCAATTCTACCAATAATCGATATGTACTGAGCAATCGGCCACAATAAGTAGTTGGCGCTCTAAAATTGATACGGTCATTGCACCGGATTTAAGCACCCCATAGCATCACTTCATTGGTGGATACCTGGACAGCAAGTTTGCTTTATATGGGAGAACAACTTCGACACGGGAAGCAGGTTGGCCAAGCAATTTGTTCATCGGGCTCATTTTCCGCCTACCACAGTGAGACGCAGCTCATGCTACAAGCGTTACATACCCGTACCTGAATTTTTTAAGCAGATGGTGAATCCTTGTAATGCGTATTGCGTAATATGTCGTCATCAAAAGAAGTTTACCGAGTGGCAAATGATTCTGCTCCCAGCAACACATTTCATAGACCACTTTCCCGTTTTCGTTTCGATTATCAGTTACTGCAGTTTATTCAGGGTACGCATTGGTAATAAGTGCTCACACAATATACTACGATGCTTATTTGGCTATTTTCGTTTTTATGGTTATTAGACCCGTCGACATTAAAGTCATCGAAAATTTTGTCTTCCACACTAAGTTTGTGCCCTTTGTAGATTGACGAGGCCACATATCGGTCCGTACAGCGGCAAAGTTACTGCCTGCTGGCAGATCGCATCCTCAGGCACTTTGCCGTTCCCGCATGCTCCCCGAAACGGAGGATGCCAAAAACTACTCACCGCGCGCATCGAGGACTGCCTCAATTCCCAGCCTTTCACTCATCTACGAAGCAACCCAAAGGGAAAATTGACCGTCTTTTCAACCCGACTAACTACTCTTCACGTTGATAGACAAGTAGCTTCCTCCAAACTCTTCTTAACATTTCCGAAACCCGCAGTCATGGATATACCCTTCAACAGCCATAGCCATTTAAAGTGCCCGTAAGCCGTTATAGCAACGTTGGTACCACTAATACGTGGTCACCCTTCAGATGCATAGCAAGTGGCGATGATAACGTCCCGAAATACATGTCGGAGATTTGTCATTAGTAACGAGGACAATTCACCGCTCACTCAATGGTGTATAGCCTGAGTGGTGGATATGGTACTTATTCAGGCAATGCCGAAGTAGCTCACAATATCACTTTGAGGACTAGGAAGACACTTATTTTGCGGACACGTAACAGCCCTCTCTTTTCACCTTATAATCTATCTGCCTATCTCTTTTTCGACATATCTGCCTAATTACCGACTTGTTTGTAGGTCTGCCTACCAACCTACAAAATCAATCCCTATAAATTACATTTGTATCATTGCTTAGTGGGAAACATGGCTTCTACTGCCGAAATTTTGCCTTTCAGTATCCATTTATTGAAATCAGAATTCTCTGTCCGCTTGCCTTTTTCGACGCTATCTCCATCTCGATTCCAACCCGCTGCATAACGAGACCGCGAAACTAACGCCCCGCCCATTGCACAGTCTCTCACCAATATAAAGAAACCACAATGCACTTACAATAATCATCCTCCGTTTTAATCACCGCTCTGTTCTCATGGATTTGGGGCTTTAAAATTCCAAAAGACATAGAAATCATGATTTTTATATATAAGGTGCCAATAATTCGTTCACTTCAGTTGGCTCTACAAAATATTCCGTGAACCAAAGCAACAACATCAGTTTTTTGCAATACTTACAGCATATTACAAAGAATAAAACAATGAAAATTAACTCGAAAACAATTCGCTCTTCGATCATTTATTTTTGTTGCATAATCCAATACATCACAATTATTTTTTCTTCTTTTCTTTTTTAGCCAAATCAAGTCCTTGAATTTGTCTCGGGGGAATTTTATACGTTTCCGTCAACAAATTGTGTAAAAAGCGTATTTGATTGCCTTGAACTTGAAGCTGGTCCTGTTTTTGATGTGGTAATCTCACTACTGCCGTGCTCGCCGCAGCACCTACTTTGCATGCCTTCGCAAATTCGGATATAATAATCCCATAGGCTTCCAAATTACTTACTAATGTTACCTTCTTATTGCCTGATCGCGTTGCCAATGTCATTTGTATCGGCGGTTTGTTACTCGATAATTGGTTTTTGCCACGCATTTCATATGTGTGATGCATCTTGGCAAGTACTGTGTGATAGACATCGTCAAACATTGCTGCTTCCAGCTTACAAATTTCACTCAGTGTAACATCTAAGCGGATTTGTTTACTGTTCCCTACATAGGGCAACTGATTTTTGCTTATGTATTCTTTGAGCATTTTCTTAATCTGGGTACTTGCAATGCCATCTCCTTTCTTGAAATTCAACTTGGTGAAGAATGGAACTGTTTCGTCTGTGACTGTATACAATTCGGTCATGGCTACGTGGAAAAGCTGTGCTTTAGAGTCATCCTTTTCAGCCGATGTGCTGTTCGGAATAAAGTTCACCAAGTCGGGATGTTCGAAGTCTATTGAAAAGATCTTTTCTACTCCTTTACTTTCTTCGCGAACAACCAAAAAACCTTTGTCAACCATCTCCGCCAAAAATTTTGAAAATTTCTTGTAGCTCGTTTGTTTGAGATCGATTTGTTGTTCAGCCGCAGGTAAAACATGAACCCGGTAGAAATTACTCGTCAGAAGAGGTAATGTAAGATTTTTCCCATCCATTTTCAAGGCGGTCAAAAACGCTCTCCTAAGGACAGAATCCATGTCAACGACTTCTGGCACAGTTGAAGTGGATGGCTCTTGCTCCTCAACATCTACACTTACTTCATTTCGTTCTGTACTTATTTCCAAATCTTCTGTTTTATTGATAATTTCCTGTTCGTTGTCCTCTTTTTCTTTATTTGGAACTTCTATACTAGCTGCTTTCTTTTTTGTGGGTGCACCTAGAGCCGGAAAATCATCATCTTTCGGAATTTCCATCACAGCCTCGCATTGAGGTATCTGAAGCGTTACGGAGGGTTCAATTCCCCATAACTTGTCACCGAACACATGAAGAATGTTAACGCATGCACCATGGCCCCCACACATGTACAGATCTTCACTGGAACGAACTAGTCGCCCTATTGCCACAGCAGATTGGTTTGATGTTAAGTTAACCGCCACAAGTTGGTCTTTTTTGTAGTGTCCATATGCCGCCATGCCGGTTCCTTGCCTGATAACTCCTGTAAGAAAAAATAACAATATTGAGGTCAATATGCGCTTTGTACAGTACTCTTATGGAACGGAAAAAATCACGAACCCGTTTCTTATATCGGAAAAAATTCATCAAATTCATCTTCGCCTCAATGTCCAATATTCAACATAGCTAACTGCATGCAGAGTGTGACCATTGTATAAAAATAATAAAGTGACAAAGAGCAGACAAAGAAAACATGCCTCTCTATAAGCATTTCAGCCAGTCCAAAAGGGATTTACACCAAGGGCGACTGATCGGTACTTATCGATGACGCACGCTGGTGATAATTGCTTTTTTTATTTAGTTCAATCCCTGGAACAAGCAAAAACACTCAATTTCTCAAAAATAAAACAAGGATTGGATTGGAAGTTAAAGGGCACCCTCATCAAGCGACTGTCGGTGAGTGAGCAAAGCTGAATCATATGCTGACGGAGCTCATCTTAGGCGACAGGCACGGGCGCAGACATATCAATTCTCTCGGTTTCGCGGAATCGCAAACTAATTCCACATCAAGTCAAACTAACAACGGCAAATTCTTCAACCATATATATTATATGATACATACGGCCACAGGCAAGTGGTCGTAAGTCTGGGATTTCGACGAACGTTCTCATGGCGTTTCGTAGCAGCAGACGTCAGTTGTCCCATATTAGGCGCATACTTTCTTTTTCAGCGTGGATTGCTAGTGTATCTGCAGAATAGATCGTCTCTTATAGATCCCGTAACTTCGCTCACGTCTTCAAGAAAATCTGCCACCTGCTCTACTGTTAGTCTTTCGACATTTTTGAAGAGGTAGCCGACCCTCGCATTCGTGCGCTTCTTCAAAAGTACAGCAACATAATTACCGAGGAGTAGACTCTCGCAGCTAGCATAATGTACAGCACCAAATCCGCACTACTGGCTCTCATATCCTATCGAAGGTGCGTCCATTTCCAGCCCAGAAACTCGCTGCTGCTAAGAAACAATTTGACACACTTTTGAAGCAGGGTATTTGCAGGCCATCAAATAGCTGCTGGTCCTCTCCACTACACATGGTCCCAAAGTCCGACGGCGATTGGAGATCATGTGACGATTACAGACGTCAGAATGCTCAGACCATTCAAGGCTGCTATCCCATATCACTCAACCACAACTTTGCGCAAAATCTCGCTAACTGCCGTGTTTTCACCATGAAATCCCTGCAACTCCAGAAGATATTCCGAAAATGATAATATACACACCCTTCGGAACCTCAATTTCATACGGATGGCTTTTGCTCTGTACAACGGAGCGCAAACTTTTTAGAGATTCATCCACTCTGTTCTGCGAAGCCTTAACTTTTGTTTCGTGTACTTGGACGATGTTTTGGCCGCTTCTTCAGAGTCTGAGCATTTGAAACACCTCGAATGCATTTTTCAACGTCTCCTTGAGGCCGGTCTTGTATTCAACGGTGAAAAGTGCAAATTCCTTCAACAGCAGATGAAGTTTTTAAGCCACATTATTTCCCTTGAGGAAATTCAATCAGATCCAGACAAAATTCAAGCCTTCTCACAACTTAAGACGTTCAAGGATCTGCGAAGTTTTTGGGCATGTTACACTTCTATCGTCGTTTCTTGCCCAAAGCCGCACAACATCAAGCGATTCTCAATACCTACTTGTCTGGACCCAACACTAAAGACTTACGCGAGATTGCGTGGTCTACAGAGGCCTTCCAGGCTTCTAAACTAACCCATCGACACTACACTCCTGTCATTTCCTCAAACAGGTGGACTCGTAGCCGTATTCGTCGATGCCTCAGACATCACAGTAGGTGCTGCCCGTTACCAACAGTTGACCCAAATCTGGCAACCGTTGAGCTTCTTTTCGAAGAAATTGAAAACAACTCAACAAAACTGCAGCACCTATGATCGTGAGTTATTAGCCGCATATATAGCAATAAAGTACTGTCGATGCTCCCTAGAAGGCAGGCCGTTCACAGTGTTCACGGACCACAAGCCTCTTATCTTGTCGTTTGAACAAAAGCACGACAAAGCGTCCCCTCGCCAACTTCGGCACCTGAGTTTCATAAGCCAGCGTTTACTCCGGACATCCAACATGTATCCGGCAAGGGTAATGTAGTTGCAGGTACTTTGCCCTGCGTTTCAGAGGTTAAAATCCCTACCACGGTCAATTTTTCGGCAATCGCCGAGACACAGCAGAATGACGCAGTGCTTCAGAGCCTCAGGGACAACTCCAAATACAAATTTCGAGAGTGCCTTTTTCGGTTCAACCTGCGAGACTTCTGGAAAGGGACCACCTAGACCTAGGATGTATTCCATGCAGTACACGATCTTGCGCACCCAGGCATTCGGACAACGAATCGGCTTGGCACTAGTAGATATTTCTGGGCATCAATGAATAAGGATGTTAGCTCCTGGGCCAGACAGTGCATCGCGTGCCAGAAGTGTAAAGTCACCAAACATGCACAGAAATAGGTAGACTCATTTCCTCAGTCTACAAAGCGTTTTCACACAATCCACATCGACATAATTGGCCCCTTGCGAGATTTGCATGGCTTCAAATATTGCCTCACAATTATCGATAGGTTCACGCGGTGGTCTGAAGCAATACCTTTGGCCGACATTTTCGCACAATCGTGCTGTTCTCGGAGTTGGACAAATTCCTGGGCTTCAAACGTCACCAGACGACTGCGTACCACCCGCAATCCATTGAGATGCTGGAACCTTGGCATAGGACACTGAAAGTCACTATAATGGCACACGATGGTTCCTCGTGAACGCAAGTCCTGGCTTTCGTTTTACTTGGTCAACGTACAGTCCATCGTGAAGAGTTTGCCGCCAGTTCCGCCGAGTTGTTATTAATATTATTATTCTGTTAAGGGAAAGTCGCACCGCGTCCTTGAAGAACTATTGTGCCCCTTTTACTGGTTATAGTGTACCTGTTGATCATAGTATCTCAAGCAGGCCTGTAACCGTTAGGAACTTTAGTATGTTCCCCACTTCCAGAAGTTTCAGCTTTGCATCTGGTATTAAGTGTTCTCCCAGATGTATCGACCTACTTTGCACAAGTGCCGGACACTGTCCCAGGACGTGCATAGAGGTTTTGTCCTCCTCCTCACAGAAGCTGCACGCCGAGTTGTTATACGGGGAGCTCCCCAGCGACCTGGTATCGAAGGTCGGCCCCTTCCACCACTGGGTTTTGCGTTAGCTCCAGAACACCATGACAAGATTTAAATCAAGGGCCTGAATGTCTGCACAGACGTCTTGGTACGCGTGGATGCTTCCCGAAGGCCCTTGCAGCCACCATATGAAGTGCTGAATCGAGTGGAGCACTTCTTTAGGGTCGGTGGCAGGCCCAAGAATGTCTCCTTGTCCAGGTAAAAGCCTTTTGTCCCCGGAGCTGAGGTTTCGGGGAGAAGGGGTGCACAGCGCGTGGGATTTGATCCGCACCCCTAAAGTTGGCGGGCCAAGAGTCGGATTTGTCGCTGAACCACGGTATCAGCTGGGGATGAGGTAGTGGGGAAACAAAAATTTATTAGCGAGGATTCTCCCGGCCTCCGCACGAGAATGATGCAATTTACCATCGAATGAAAGTCACCCGCCTGAGTAGCTCGCCTACCTGTGGGTACCGAAGTGAAAGTCACCAGGCGGGCGAAGCAATTGAATATTAGCGATTAGTGATGTGTGAAAAATAGTTGAGATAAGTTTCTCTCGTTTCGAAATAAAAAAATACAAAAATTACGTTGCTTTATAATTGTTTTCTAATAATCAATAAACGTTCTTAAATTATCATAAGTCATCAACGTTTATAATGGTGTTTTCTCTTATAAGTAATAAATGATTTAAATTTATTGGATGAAACAGCCGAACTTTGAATGTGAACCATTTCACCACAACGCGCCACTAGACTACTCATTTGAAATTGCTGCATACAACGCACTACGAGTGATTGCGACATGCCCGTAATTATCTGGTAAAACTATCTTCAACTTCTTTTCTTTTGCAAAATGAAACCATGACTCACAGGAGTAAAATTCTACTCAAAGAGAGGCCATCGATGAAACCAAAGATAATTCGCAAAGGTTGCTAGAAACGGCAGGAACTTCGCAATAAACAATGTGTGTTAAGAGCGGTCAAATTATTATGAATTAATATGTTTGCTGCAAAGGATCTTCAGAGAAGCCAAATGAGAGGCGAATGACTAAATAAAAAACAAATGGGAATGGCTAACTTCATCACCTTAAGCAATTCTCAAATAATTTTTAAAAAATAGTACGTGCTTGAATAACAATGCCAGGCAACAACATTATTCGCATTGCGAAATTGCAAATGGTTCGATAGAATTAAAAATAGTCTTAAGGATTTCA
The DNA here is from genome assembly GCF_905115235.1 of Hermetia illucens. Classification (NCBI taxonomy): domain Eukaryota; kingdom Metazoa; phylum Arthropoda; class Insecta; order Diptera; family Stratiomyidae; genus Hermetia; species Hermetia illucens. The sequence goes on from NC_051852.1 coordinate 119,171,379, forward strand.
CCACGTACCTGGAAGCATCAGATCAGCTCCATTTCCTAATTTCGGAAGCACCGCAGGATGTGTGGTGAAATATGGGACGAGCGTAGGCACCAGCCACAATGCATACAACGTCGGAATCAGCTTCTCATTCTCATCTTCGAAAAAGACCGGCCTTTTTTCCACCGCATATACCACACAATTACTCCCGGCGTATACTATTAATTTCACCAAAGTTATCGTCGCCTTATTCGGCACCAACGTATTCAGGTCAGCATCAGTAACATGCGGGAAATCACGCTGTATTTTGTTGCGTAGCTTCTTCCCATCGGATCCCTTCAATTGCACGTTGCTTTTAATTTTAAAGGGTTTGATAAACATGATGAATCTTCTTAAGTCCGACGCCTCGTAGCACAAATTCCACAAGCCACTCTGGCCACAACTACTTGATAGGTTACTTTCGACAAAAGTCAGGTAACATCTGTGCGGTCTGTCAACGTATGTACCCGCTTCCCGCTTTTGTTAAAAGCTGAATATGCTCCAGGAGAAAAATGTAAACAAAACATTGAGCTGAAATGCTGAATGAAAATTGTCATTGGGGTGTTGAGAATAATGAAGATGTTGCGCATTTACCATTGATAAGAAGAAGATACGTCAAAGTTGGAGTTGCCTGGTTTTTGGTTCGTGGCTGCGGCAAATTAAAATAAATACAAGTGAAAATGGCGATGAATTTCAGCAGGTAATTTTACGTATTTAGCAAGTTTTGTTAAGCCTAATCTAGAGCAAGGAATATGCTGCGAAGTAAGAAAGCATATTGTGCCGCTCCTGAATCGTGGAATGTGCATTACGACCGATTACATAAACTTATTGGTGAAGGATCCGTCAGAAGTTTTCAGTGAACTTTATAGCTAAATGCCATCATATTTTTCACGCTAGGAATGCTTACACATAATTTGGTAAATAAAAGCAGATCGATTGCGGTTGCGGTCTCGATTGTTGAGGAGATGACACGATGATAGGGCATCTTCAGTATTCCGAAGTAAGTCATAATCCTCTTTTGACATTATCTCTGAGTATATAAGGATATGATCGCCGCTGACCTCCTTTCCAACCACGTAATGAATACTCTAGTGTTCATCTTTTCTGTCGACATCAAAACGCGTGAACAACTTGTCTTTTTCAGAAGGGGCCATTGAAAGGCTCCCTCTTACTAAGTCTCAGTAATACTTCTACTTTTCAGCGAGGAGTGTCTTATATTTGATTACGGGAAGGGAACCTCAAAAGCCGTGCCTTACTTCGGTTGAACGGTCCTTCTTTAGTTGAAGCTAAAGTGAATCAGTTCTGCAACATGGTTGTCAACCAGATTTCAAATTTACCTGACACAAATCAGGCAATTTGACAAGCAATTACATTAGGTTTTTAGATTGGGAAGAGGACAGATCGCTATGAGGCTCTACACTGGTTTCAATGAACAATTGTTGGTGTTATAGCATACTAACTACAAACCACCTTAGAGACAGTGCAATACGATTGCCAACATGAAACTCGTCTCATAAAATGTGATTTTTTTGGATTTTGCTACAACTTAAACTAACTTCAACGGCCTGGCAATCGTACTGCAGGTCTATAAGACGCTTAAGGTGTTAGAATGGTTTTTTTCTTCTTCCCTTTTTGCCAGTATAATCTAGTCGATTAACGTCGCGGTTGTTGTTGTTCTAAAGCCTTCTATGCCCTTTTTGGCAAAATTAGGAGGTAGCAACATTAAGATACATAATATATGTATAAATAATAATCTATGAGGGATAGAAATTGCATAGAACTTCGCCCACACTCATCGGGCCGTCCCTTAGAAGAGCGAAGTAAAATGGCGATACTATGGAAAGCATTCCTTTCCCTCTTGTGCACTGTGCTTTTCTTCTCTGGAAAGTCTAACGATTATTGACATGAATCTGGTGTCGGACTGTTATTGGCGGTTACCACACCCTACCCTAAGGAAGGCGAGAAGCAGTCGCTGAAATATGCATATTTGCAAAAGGTTACCGGAAACGGTGTTGGACTTTTTATTTATATTGCTAAGAGGCGCACTCTGGTGATCTGTGAGCCCGTTTCTGACAGGATCTTCTCTACGAGATTCCGATTCAAGCTAAAGATCATAATTGTGCAGTACTACATACCAACGGAGAGGAGGCTTTCTAAGAGCAACTACGCAAAAACGCTAAGGAAAAGATAACATTGTGATCGTGATGGGTGATTTGAATGCCAATATAGGATCTGACAACCCCTTATTCGGGCGTCTGGTAGGAATACACGGTGTTGTTGAACTACAATAAGCGAAGCCGGGGACCGGTTTGTGACAGTATTTTAACTGCGAAATTGGATTCAGAATGAGGAACATTTCAATACTGCAGTGCTACCTAAGAAAAGAGGGACAGAAAAGGATAATGCTTTTATGGGCAACTGCACCCAATTCAAGACTTCTAAACGTGACAGCGTGATGGCTGATCTGAATGTCAAAGTAGGTTCTGGGGACCATTACACCACCGATAGATATACAGTAGTGGTCAAAACTTTGGAACTTCTCTGTGAAGAGAATCAAATGCTTTTAACATTTTTAATTTCTTGATGATTTTTTTCAAAATTTATTTTTTTATACTGATGCTTCTACTAAAATACTCAAATGAGATAGAGGAGGCAATGATAAGTGAAATTGAGAATCATCATCAACAGCGCAACAACCAGTATCCGGTCTAGGCCTGCCTTAACAAAGAACTCCAGACATCCCGGTTTTGCGCCGAGGTCCACCAATTCGATATCCCTAAACGCTGTCTGGCGTCCTGACCTACGCCATCGCTCCATCTCAGGCAGGGTCTGCCTCGTTTTCTATTTCTACCATAGATATTGCCCTTATAGACTTTCCGGGCTTGATCATCCTCATCCATACGGATTAAGTGACCCGCCCACCGTAACCTATTGAGCCGGATTTTATCCACAACTTGACGGTCATGCTGTCGCTCATAGATTTCGTCGTTATATAGGCTACGCAATCATCCATCCTCATGTAGGGAGCCAAAAATTCTTCGGAGGATTCTTCTCTCGAACGCGGCGAGGAGTTCGCAATTCTTCTTGCTAAGAACCCAAGTCTCCGAGGAATACATGAGAACTGGCAAGATCATTGTCTTGTACAGTAAGAGCTTTGACCCTATGGTGAGACATTTCGACCGGAACAGTTTTTGTAAACTGAAATAGGCTCTGTCGGCTGACAACAACCGTGCGCGGATTCCATCATCGTAACTGTCATCGAGAATGGTAACACTTTATGAGAAGTCGAAAGTCGGCTTTTTGGTGTCACAAAATTTGCGGCATGGAGAGTCCATAAAAAACGGAAGGAAAGTGGTACGGTAGATCGTTCAAGAGACGGTGGGTGCCTAACTAACTTAATAAAATCAATGCGCTGCGCGAGACAATCTGCACAAAAGTAGCACACATGTTCGAAAGAAGCTGCTGAATTTTACAATGTTCAAATATCGACACCAGCTGCTGCTCAGCGTCTTTTGAGGTTGTGAAACAATTGATTTTTACTAATATGGCCTAATTATAATAACTTTTAGTAAAAACAGACTAAAGGGCTAAATCCTGAATTTCGAAAAAAAATATGAATGATCCCAAGTACCAAATACCCATAAAGAAGCATAATGATCTGGGGCTGATATCAATTTTGTGTAAAATTTCCGAATCTAACCACATTTATTATAGATGTTGGTCCATTGATTCAAGTTGAAGTAGTTATGAGATCGTCAATGTATTGTGACGTTTTGGGAAAGCACATTTTATTACATGCTCACGATAAAATGGGACAACACTGGGTCTTCTCACAGAATAGCGTTCCCAAGCACACGTCCAAGCTTGTTCAGAAGTAGCCAAATGACAACCAAGTTGCAAAATAACCTGGCCTTTTCAAAGTCCTGACTGAACTCTTATGGAGCATCTTTGAGAAGAGTTATATTGACGTATTTGAGATCACAACTTTTCTAAAACAGCTGAACTAATGGCTGCTCTTCAAAAAATAGTTATTGTTGTAAAGTGCTTCTAAAACAAAAGTTTCCAAAGTTGTGAGGGGTTGGGAAAATGGCCACTTTAGTTTTTTAATCAAAAGTTTTTTTTTTATTTTAAATTAACAGCAATCATATTTACTTTTAGAAGGATAAAATAAAACCCCAAATGTTTAAAAAAAACCTGAAATTAAAAATTTTACAAGGGTTTAATTGATTTTAAATGAAACTTTCCCAAGTTTTGACCACTACTGTATATATCGGTATTTTCACCCTGCCATCAACGGCTCGCTGTTGAAACACAAGACCTGTCATATGAGCTCGAACTGACCGCCAAAGAGCATTTAACCAGATCACCATACCGTAGCTCTGATGTAGCCAAGACAACTTCACGTAATGTCGGGTTTATTTTAAATATTCATTTTGTCGTTTTCTTTTAGTCTAAGTTTAAAAGTTTAACAAGTCATGCCGCCAACAATTATCCAAGCAGCTCCACTATATCTCCACCAACAGTAGGTATAAAATTGTCTTTTGAATGTACCTAATAAGAGAAGTGAAGCCGATAGGAGTCGTCATCTGAGGCGTGTGCTATCAGGGGAGCAAAACTTCTACCCCCCAAATTCACAAAGAGTCGGCTCCGCGGGCTGACTGTCGTCCAATAGTCGGAAGTCTTTCTTGTTGCGCGGACGGCAGAAAATTTGAACAACCCCCTCGAGGATAGTGTCTTTATCCTTCGTATAAGTGAACTTATCGCCCACATCCAAAAGTATGTAACACCTGGGCATGGCTGACTACCAAAGCTAAATTTATGGTTGCGAACGAGGGTAACCGCGACGCACTGGAGTTCCTTTATTGCGAAACAGTACGGGAAGTATAGCGTAGCATGCTTCGTGACATAGGAGGCAGACATTACCGTGACTTACAAAGGCTTTGTACTACAAAACAGGTTGACGTAAGTCTTTTGATGGTCCTGTGAGTACGTCAGGCCTCTCGTTCATGATGATGAACAGCTTAATGTTTTCAGTGACACTTGGAAGTAGAACACCATGGCGGGGAAGAATTTTTTTCCTCCTAATTCTTTTCGTTAAATATATTAGATAAGGTAATGATAAATACAGGCACAGCCCCAGTAATGCCAGCACATGTGGTCCTTTGAATCCCATTACGCTTGGTTCTACTTTTTGATCAGCGTCCACCACATGATAGAACCGTACGGTGGAATGGGACCAACGGCATCGAAGTAAAATCTCAAAGAAATTTGAAATACAAAGTATAGGCCTTCAAATTTAGATTTTGTCATCAATAGTTTTTCTTCTCGCTTTTGTAACGTCTTTTATACTATTTAGGCCGCAGAGCGTGAAGGCATTCAATAGACCATGTCGTCCTTTCTTAAACATTTCTACTTCGCTAATGTTTGACTCTGGATGTAGAGAAAGAAATAGATATCAACAAAAACAAGGTTTTTAGTCTGACAATTCATCGCAATTTTCCTCTTTGCATCAATGCAGAATATGATATCTATTTGGAAAGTGTTTATTTTGTCAACGGCGACATCGAACTTAATGTCGCTGGAAACATTAACGGTGCTAGGTGTGCTTCTATAGGGAAACACATGGGAAATGAGGACCAGGCTTTCAGCATGTCTAAGAATTTGTGTATGGGCCCGATACGCATAGAGATCACAAAGTGAAAGTGGCAGTAGAGAGACTACATATTAAGGAAGGGCGGCAAGTCCATTGCGGGCTATGTCATGCAAGGACATTCGTTATTCTTCCGTCATCCTAGAACTAAATGACGTAGAACAGTTGAGGAAGAATATATATCACCCACAATTCAATGGAGTAATGGAACGTCGAAATAAAACTATGAAGACACCTATTGTGTTCCATGGTAATTGTCCTGAAGTTCCATCTTTGGTACTACTAGAACACCGAACAGTACATCGCGAAAAGGTTGTTGCCAGCACGATGAAGTTTATACAGAGAGGAGGAAAACTCAACGGGGAACTAATTGTTTAAAATTGCTTTAACGAATTCCACTAACCTAAAATCCCTTAAAAATAATCCAGACTTTGCTTCAGCACACTAAAAAGTATTGTAAAATCTCATAAGGAGAAAGTGCAGAAGGTGAACTCGAGGAAGGATACAGAAATGTAATTGTGGCAATCTATGAAATCATATGACAAATTAACAGTATTTGCAACCAATAAACAAAAGGTAAAGGCCTAGACTAATAAACAACAAGGTAGAAGGGAGAAATAAAACGATGTCCAAGGACAATTGGCCTCACAATCTAGAACGAAGGAAGCGAAACTTCTTAAAGCATCGCTCGTAAGAACACTTCAACTGATTTAAATGTAAAGCAAAAGACTCCTCTTATCGGGTTTGCACCATTATAGTAGTAATGTTCACCATAGTTAACTTCCAAATGCACATTGTGTAGTTGAAGAAGTGTTCCATTTTCTTTAAGTGCTTTCAGTATTTTCAAAATCGCGAGACTTTCCAATAATAAAGGAAAAATGCATGAATACATACATTCTGTAAATTCAATTCAATTTCTTTCCAGGGCCTTATGCAGTCGGGGTGTTTTCTCTCAAATCAGTGCTTTCCGTACAGCCAACCAATTCCCAGGCGTACGATGTATCACCATGAAAATCGTTCAGAAACCAGTGGAACCAGATGAGACTCCCGATGAAAGAAATATGCGTTTGAACCGTGAGCTGTCTCCACATTTATCCATCTACAAACCTCAACTGACCACCGTACTGTCCATCTCACACAGAATTACAGGTACAATAGCTTCTAATATCATTGAACATTGCAGTGGAAGACATCTGTCTCTTTTCCAGGTATGATGCTGACTGGATACGTCTCAGTTTTCGGATTGGGTGCTCTAGTCCTCCCGCACGATTTCTCGCATTACATTACGATGATCGAAGGTCTTCAATTGAGCTCTGCTAGTTTAGTTGTTCTGAAAATGATTCTCGCCTTCCCTGCTTCCTACCACTTGTGCAACGGAGTTCGCCATTTGCTATGGGATTCGGGCAAAATGCTTAAGTTGAAAGAGGTCTACTCATCTGGCTATGCAATGCTCGGTGCATCTGTTGGCTTGACCGTTTTGCTTGCTCTTTTGTAAAAAGAAGGGCAACTAAATGTTTTGTACAGTTTCTTTTTGTAAATTCGCAAAGCACATGTAAGTTATTTTTCGAATTTGTTTCTCAGCAGCAATAATTTCATTGGAATTTGAAATAAAGATCAGGTGTTCTCTTGTGTATTGATTTCACTGTATAAGATAACGAAATTGGAACAAGAATGTCGTGAATCGAATGAAAAATAAAGAAATTTATTAGAAAGAAGTCATCTTTTACTGTACATTTACTATATGTTAGTACGTATGTTGGTAAGCTTGATGAAAATGAAACAATTTTAAGCAAGTTTTAGAATATTTGTATTGAAAAAGTTTCACGAAGACTGTCTTTTCGATGGTAAAACTGTACCAGCTGTTTTTAAGGTTTTGTGTAAACACAAAACCTTATTAAAATCGGTTTACTGTCTGTCTGTCTGTCTGTCTGTCTGTCTGTCTGTCTTTTTTTTTTTTTTCGGCGTTGGAAGGTGGAAAGGTTCAAAACCTACTGCTGGCTCCTGCCACGCAGTTATGTGAGACTTCTACTCACTAAAACCACCTCCTTCTCATTCCACTCTCCCCACGGAACTCCTATCAAGTATTGCATCGCGGGGCTGGATCAGCTTTTAACTGCGGCTCATTATGGTTCTCTCCCTTCCTTGTTTTCGTCGTAGTTCTTCCTGCCTAAGCTGTTGGTGAATAGCTTGCAGTTCCCTTACAACCTGGTTCCAGGCATCCGTTGACTCCAGCATAAACTCCACAATGTTTTCGGGTGTTAAACGCCTGTCTGCGACCGCTTCCATTCTTGCTCGGTGCGCGGTGAACCTGGGGCAATCAAATATGACATGCTCCGCATTCTCAGCCACGTTACCACATCTTGGGCAGCATGGTGATTCGTCGTGACCAAATCGATGTAAATAGGCACGATAACCTCCATGTCCACTCAAGAATTGTGTTAACTCGTGGCTTAATTCCCCATGGTTTCGTTCAAACCATCTCCGAATATCCGGAATGATGCGGTATGTCCAACGACCAGTTTGGGACTCGTCCCATCGCTGTTGCCACCGTTCGATAGATTCCCACCGTGCCAGCTGCCGTCGAAATGCGCTAGACTCTCCAGCTGCATACGTTTTGTCATAGAGTCGCCGACTTTCCTTCGCCAAGATGTCTATGGGGAGCATCCCTGCTAGTACATATGCCGCTTCTCCTGATGTTGTCCGATATGCACTGCATACCCGGAGTGCACTTAATCGATATGCCATTCCCAATTTTCGGCAGTTCACTTTGTTATTCAGAGCAGTTGCCCAAACTGGAGCTGCGTAGAGTAGCACGGAGCTGACTACCCTGGAGAGCAGAAGACGTCGACTTTGTCTTGGCCCACCAATGTTCGGTAGTATCCTCGAGATCGTTGTAGCGATGGAAGACGCTTTAGTTGCGGCGTACTCAATGTGTCTTTTGAAGTTGAGTCTTCTGTCAATAATTACTCCCAAGTATTTGAGCGATCGTTGGGAGTAAATTGTTTTTCCACCAACTTTGATTTTCACAGTTGTGTTCTTTCTTCTCTTGCTAATGAGAACTACTTCTGTTTTATGCTCGGCAAGTGAAAGGCCAGAATTTCTCAACCAGGAATTGATCTCCCATATCGCTTCATTTGCATAGATCTCGATCTCGTCTTGGTGCTTTGCGACCACCGTTATTCCGATATCATCGGCGAAGCCAATAGTTGTCACGTTGTCCGGTAGGCGTAGCGTCAACACTCCATCGTACATAACTAGCCACAGCAAGGGACCCAGGACAGAACCCTGTGGCACTCCGCAAGTTGTCGGGAATATTTTTAGCCCATCGTCCGAGTCGCAGTAAAGTCTTCTCCCAAGGAGAAACTCGACCACAATGCGTACAATGTACTTCGGGGCTTGTATCTTTTCGAGTGCCTCGATGCTGTCTGTCTGTCCGTCTGTCTGTCTGTCTGTCTGTCCGTCACACGCATTTTTCTCGGAGACTGTTATAGCGATTGACACCAAATTTGGTAGAAAGGTGGGAACTGTGAACGCTCACGCATACAGTGAATTACATCCTTTTACGGCGAATTTAAGGGGGGGTCCCCATACATGCAAAAGGGGGGTGTAAAATTTTTTTTCATGAAATATAGTCATGTGGGGTATCAAATTAAAGGTCTCGATTAGTACTTTTAAAAGCCGATCTTGGTTTTGACATTCGTTGGAAGGGTGGGGAGCGCGGGGGGTGGAAAGTGATCACTTCTTTAAGGGAGCCATTCCCAGAAACTACCAAACCGAAAAATCTGAAAAAAAATCAGGGGGCTGCCACGATATGGTGCCTGGGCTCCGAAATACCTTCCATGCCGATATCTATTTAAATAAAGTTAATAATAGTATATTACTACAATTTTTTGTAATTGGTTAGAAACCCCCCTTAAGTTCATCCTAGAACAATGAAATTTTGCAGTGATATAGGCTGTAATATAAAGCATGATCTTACCAAGTTTGGTGGAAATCGCACTATTATTAACAAAGTTATAATACCTCAAATTTGGTGCTTCTTTGAAAATTGAAGACTATGAATGTTAATATCTCCCGAAAGTGGATACTCTCACATAATATATGGATATATTACGTGTTACGTACTAAGAAATACACAAAACCTTTCGTACCTGAAGCGTCCAGCTTCCGGTTTCCCGACTTGTTTCATTTAAAAATAGACAGAACTTTATTTTTTTGAAGAATAGAGAATATTCGGCATGGTAAACGAAACTTTTCTGAATAATCGATCGCCATATAGCCAAGAGTTGAAATAAAGAAGATACAAACAAACGGTTTAGTACATTGCGATTTTATTGAATTTTGAGGCAAGATTTTGTATTGACTTGAATTAGAATACTCATTAATGGGGACTTATTTAGACAGAAAGTTAGTATAATTGGAAATGGTTTTTTTGGGGTCAAGAAACACAAGCGCTGGCTGCATGATTTCTTAACTAAGCGTGTAAATTTGTAAAAACCGATCTCGTTTTGTTAGATCATCGTTCCCTTTAGGCGATATTTAAATTTTTAACAAGAAATTAGTTATTTCCTCTGTTTAGCTGCTAGTATGTAGTAGTAGCAGCTGTTAGTATGTAGTAAGATAGTTGACACATTCACGTTGGGAATACATTGGTTTTCTATGAAAACAAGTGGACGTTCTGAGGCTCAAATATAACAATTTCTTCTTTGTTACATAGATTGTGATAGAAATATGCCATATTACCTTGCTCTAAAGCCCAAATTGAATTGAGTAATTAAAAAATAATCATGCTTTTTTTTTGGTAAAATATTCCTGAGGCCGGCACAATAAATTCTAAATTATTGAGATTTATATTGAAATGAATGAATGTTTGCGTTATATTACTTGCGCAGCATTGTAAATCAAATAGAGGAAAAAATATTGCGAAAAATAGGCTGTGGGTGTCCTATACTTCCCAAAGGGTAAATAGGAGGCAAATACTATTGTGCTCGAACGATATACTACCATTCTCATAATGATTTTCAACTCTGAGAATGCATAATCTATGTTTGTTGAAGTTCCTCTATTCCAACCTCCGAAATAACTTCTGCCCCCTGCAGATCATTCATCACGTTCACATACAATGTCACCCTTGGGAAGTTCTCTCTTGGACTAGTGAGATGTTCTTCATTCTAGGCCAGCATCTCGCAGTCAATATTTTGCCTGACTGATTAACAGGATTTAAGCGCGCGCCAAACAGTAAGCATTAATCTAACATCAATTGGAATAAGCGACCATTCTGAGAAACTTTGGTACATTTCGGAGTCTAGTTATAAAGCAAAAGGTCGTAACTGATAAATTAGTTTGCCTATGAGGCGTAGTAGCCATCTCTCCAGCATTTATAAATAAGGTTCATATATTCAAAAAAGATTCAAGATTTTCTAGCCCAGAAATCTACGCCTTCTAGTCGTGTTTTCCGACAAACAGGAAATACTTTGAGTGAATTCTCAGTCCCCAGCTCGCAGGGGTCTCACTATCTCGGTAGGGCTTCATAAGATGTACCCTAAGATGATTTGCCATTTTTCCTTGCGTTTTGCAGTTCCTGCTTTTTTGGTATTTAATGGTACTTTGAGTAGATTTTCTTGAGGATTGCATTCGTTTAAATGGGATTAAAAGTGTTCTAGCCATCGAACAAATGTCTTATCTTTTCCCTGAAAGAATTAACCTTTTTTCTCATTACCTTTACCATCTTTTGTCGGGAGTTTTTTTCTCTTCTCAATTTCTTGTACGCTCCGCCGCTGATCGTGTTCCTGATTGTAGGATTTTTAAATATACTTTATACAAATGTATACAACTGAATTGGAATTGAGAGTAAATTTAACTTGGTGATTTCTCTCTCCAAACCAATGAGCTGCTCGAAGAGGTATATAGTATTAAATTCTGCTATTCTGCTATTGATAAATAAGTGGGAATACCGGGAGCTGGGCACTTCGGCTATAAAGGTTTTGACTTTATTTTATATAAAGAACCTTCTATGCACTTTTCTATTCGTACATAGCTGAAAGTTCGAAATATATATCCTAAACAGGCTAGTTGCCCACCATGCTGTAATTCGTTTGGCACAGACCAACTTGATTAGAAAACAAAGTCTTTCAGTGTCAAAATGTAGAAATCCTTTGATGTCAATGAATATGTGAGAAAAGGGCATGTAAGCTCTTATCCAAAGCATATCAAAAGAGAAGAAAATCACGGAACACTGATGTAAGAAACAAAATAAAAAAAAACAAATAATTATAATGGCATTTCATCAACTTTTGTCACCATCAAGATTTTGCCAAGAGAGTTATCACCAAAAAATCTACAAATAGGAGGAGCAAATCAAGTCCTAGTCGGCACGGAATGTCATTGCATAAACACGATATAGGTACGAGGTAGCTTGTTATGTTATGCTATGTCACATGCTGCCACGTACTCGTAGCCATGTGTTCGCAACCACGTAGAATCACGCCAATGCATTACATCACATATGCGACGCTAACACGAGAAGAAAAATGTATGGAATTCTTCGCATGCATAAAAATTCAAGCAATGCGCCGGAAGACGAATCTCTTGTATGTAATCTTCTTGGTAGCTACTCATTTAGTGTACGTTGCCTTTCTTCACGAGCTCCCAGCGTTTATATGTTAGATGTCTTTACGTTCTTTGGCAATCATAATCACAGCTGGTTCTGAGACCGTTCAATAGGTAGACACCACCTGCAAAGCTCCGTCTCTGCACTTAGGCTAGACGCTTACGATACATCTCCTAGCCAAGGGTATCAATCCATACCTCTGCGCCGTAGAGCCGAATGAACTGCGTTGCACTTCTAAGAAGACATCTCCTGGTAGTAGCCAAATTAAGACTGCAACTCCAGTTGCTGCCAAGTCCGCAGCTGCTTTGATATACGCAAAAAAGCTTATCTCCGCACGTTAATCCAAGGTGCTTAACCGTTGGTTTCGACTATATAGTCAACTCGCAGAAGATTTAGGACGCAGGGTCCCGACTCTTTCTTTTTGATTAATTTTCAATCAATTTCGATTTTTTCCATTGTAAAGTGGAAAACATGAGCAGCTTGCGCTTATCCGCTGCTTTAATGTGCCAAGTCTACTTTGCGTCTATTATTCAACAGTGCGTTTTGGAGCACGTGTCACGATATCATCCGCATAACCGACCAATAATGACTCTTCTGGCATGTCGAGATTTAGTAGTCTACTGCAGGAAGGATTCCAAAGGTCCTAAGCTAGACCTCTGAGTTACCCCTGACGACCACAATATCGGCTAGCTAGCTCTCCACGTGAAATGAATTTTCTAGTGTGCCTTGCATATTTATCTATTTTACGGAATTGAAGGCATTTCTGACATCAAGCTTTTAGAGGAGCATTACGCATCGAGATCGACGGCTGTGTGCCTCAGCCCGATGAAACGCAACCACGACATCCATAACAGCAGCCGCCGTCGATCTGCCTGCTCTAAAAACAACCCGTATTCCGGATAAATCCCTGGTAGCACATATCGCAACAGCGAGTTTACTCCTGATGAGGTTTTTAAGTACTTCTCCGGCCGTGTCAATCACACACAGTGGTCGCTATGCAGACGGCAATTCAGGGTCTCCTTTCCCATTGCTGATCATCGCAAGCTTTGCCACTTTCCAGTGGGAAGGAAAAATACTCTGCTTCAGACAAGCGTTGAATGCAGTGAGTAGTAGGTCCAAACGATGGTGAAACACCAGTTTACATACTTTTGCAAGATACCATCAGGACCTGGAGCCTATTTATTTTTCATAGTAAGAATCACCTCTTTAAGCTCTTTCATGGTGAAAAGCGGGCAGCCTAGATTTTCCGAGTGACAAGTTTATAACCCAGTCTCCACGGATCCTTCCATATCGTTGTCGGCTAGGTCCTAGTAGCAGCCAGCGTTCCTTTTGTTTATCGCGTTGCGGGGTATCCTTTTAGCTGTTACTACGTTGTGCAAATGATGAGCTTACAGCAACCGCGCAACATAAAACAACAAATGAACATAAACATCGCTGGTCAATCAGGATAGAACCCAGAGCTTGATAAGCTGACACAATAAACTTAGTATTGCATCATCGTTTATAAAATATTCCTTGGTTTTAAACAAGTTTTGGGTCATATAGGTCATAATAAACTCTACAAATTCATGCCTCAGTTTCGTATTGCAAAAAAGTTCATTCTACAAAATCAACAATAAAGAAGTGTAAACATTTCTTGTTAATTTGAGCAAAGTCTGGTGAGCTTCGCAATGGCAACAAGGGAGGAAGAACTACGGGTTCCCATTATAAGAAAGGTCGTGCCAAATATTTTTGGAGCAGTGTGAGAAGATAATATACAGTATATGGCAATTTAGGAGCAATACAATACGATAAAGCTTTCAACACTCCAGTGGGCCGGCCTTATTTACTGAATGGGGGTCTCAAATAAACTCCAAAGGAAACAAGCAAGTCGGCAACTCGGGGAAACATTTGGAAGACTTTTTTTTAAGATAATTGTTTCAAGATATTTCTACCTTCCTAAAGAAAAAGTGAGTTAGAGAGGAACGTTTTCAATTAATGTTAATTATATAATTTTTTTTATATCAAAGTAGGACAAAGAAATAAAAATGGTTGTCAAAACGGTTACTAATTTATTTCCAGTAGATCTCCACTAGATGACGTCGAAAATGGACAAAGCGCGACTAATCTTAAGAAACATACAACTAGCATAGAAGCCAAATCAAATCGAATGGAGGACAAAAGATGAGGAGAACTGCTCTCGGGCAGAATTCTTAAATATTTTTCCCTTGAATCAAATATTTAATAACACTTTATTTCAGATAATGGGTCTATTCTAATTCACAGAAATTCAAATATTTATAATTCACAGGGAACATTTTGCAGTCATGAATTTAAGGAAAAAATATTTTTGTTACTTCCAGTGGCAGTTTAAGGGAAAACGGGAAAATGACAGAATACATCAATACAATAACTAGACCTGCATAAAACTCACTTAAGTATTTCATCTTTTCACTTTCAGTAATTAGTGTAATGTTTGTCATAATATAAACAACAATGGATTGACTACAACTGAACAATAACTAAATAAATAGAGATTTTCAAAATAAATTGGTCTTATTTTTTTGTCATAATTTATTTCATTATTATTATATATCACTTAATTTCCACTTATTCAACACGAGTAATCTAATCTCACAATATTGAACAAACTTCCATTTCAAAAATGCCGCTCAACATTCTCTAAACTTTCATATCACTCCAGAGATTCCGGAAGACCTTTTATTTAAACATTTCGTAATCAAACAACAACAAACTGCTCGAACGACAGTTGTCAAGTGTATCCAAGATACGAGGGTGCTCATATCATTATCTGGATCGGTGGATGTTTCGTAGTTTGTCTTTTGTTTTGATTGTCCTGTGTTTTTTAAGCAGTATTTTATGTTGAGATTCTTCAAGAACCTATTCCGGACAACAATGGAAACGGAGGAGGAATACGATATGCTCGATCTGCTCGCCTACAACTGCACAAATCTAAGTGAAAATCTTGGACTAGCGAAAACGACTGAAGAAACTGACGAAATCTTGAGAAAATACCTTGAGAAAGCGGATACCGAGACAAAGTCAACACCTGAATTTAAAGAAGGTAAGATTGTATTTAAGTAGGCCCAAAAGGTGAGTTATAATTCTAAATTGTGCAGCCATTTACCCGGTGTAAGGATTCGAATTAGAATCTGATTCATGCGGGCGGATATTATGAAAGAATGAAATCATGTCATGGATCGTCATCCAAAAATGGAGTAAACACAGCGGGATGAGTAAATAAGGTCGATAATTTAATTACACTTTCAATTTACCGGCGAAAGCTTGAGCAATCCAGAAGCGAACGCATTTGTGCGTGACTGCGGTGATGACATCCACGCATTAGGATCGGCACAATAGGTGTTGGGTGAAAATTTGGCGAAGGGCACGTGAAGGCAGTAGATACTGCATTATTCTTACACTTGTGTAATCTGTGGTCTAGAAGACTAGCAAGAAAAATATTCCCCACGAGATGTACAAGTTGTGACAGTAAATCTCAGTGGAAAGATCTTATTATACATTTCAGTTTATCCCAAAAACAAGCTACCTAGAAGTACGTGTACCTTTGCTTTCATAATATTTCTCATTTCTCTGGATAATATGTACTCGTACATCCTAGTTTGCTGGTGATAAGAAAGTTCATAATGCGCTCCATTGCTTACTACGTATAGGCATCGCTGGTATGAAGATGAGCCGTGTTGCCAATGCGTTCACTATGCTAATTCCCGCCCTGGGTCGTGGTTAAGAATTGTAAAGTATCGCCTATGTGATTGGAATTTGGAATAAGATTTAAATTCCTGCCATTGACTACCCAGAATTTCTCAGAAAAAGGTGCGTTTAAGTTGCTTGACCTCCTGCTTACGAATATTAGTCAGGCACGGTGTTATTTGCATCCTTCGATGTTTTGTCAAATTGCCGATAACATAAGTAGAAGTTAATGTTAGTAGTTAAGGTTATCAGTATCCGTTTTCATTCGATTAAATACGTCTCAACCGCCACACAGACCGCCACAGAATGACAAATTTAGATGGGAAAAATGATTTGATTAGCCTACTCTGCAGTAAATTTTACGCCGATCACGAATATACTCCACATGCTGGGTTACAAATGTAACGATAAAAAGTTATTGGTAAAAGCAACTATTTTGCCGAGTGTGTGAATAGTTTGCATAAATTAAGTGCAGTTTTTGCAAAATCATTTTGCTCTGTTACCGAAACCGAAAGTTGGCTGGGATTATCCACTATCAACCAGCCTCCTTTCTGAATTTTATCTTAATCTTTAACATTCTGTTTTTCCGGTTGCTGTTTTCTTGTTTGTGTAAAACCAAGCGTTAAAATTGATTTAGTGTTCATTATACATATGTCGGTGCGGTCAAAGGGTAGTATAGGTCCCAGGGCGAAAGTTGGATTGGTCCCACGATGGAACCTGGGAAACGCCTGCTGAGCCAACACCAACAGCTCTTCTACTAAACCCTATCCCAAACCCCCGTGGTGACCGCTGGGACCTCTTTCTTAACGAAAAACTGCAGACGGAGAAGGATGAAGGCGAGTCTCCCGCGCCTAAAAACGGGACAAACCGTACCAACTGATCCTCCAGGATGGGGGTTGGGTAGGGCTGACAACCCTACATCGAAGTTACGAAACCACAACAGGAGCCTCGGACTGGACGGATAACACAACGACGGACGGACAACATTTTCTCATGGAACGTGCGCTCCCTGTGCAGAGATGAAGCTGCTGAGCAGCTAACCGATACGCTGTTCCAATATAAGGCTGATGTAACAGCGTTGCAAGAGATTCGATGGACAGAGATTGGTTTTCTTGAGAAGAACCGCCTCACCATATATTATAGCGGCCATCCAGTAAACCATGTTCTCGGAGTAGGTTTCTTAGTCAGCCAAAAAATGAAGCCTGCTGTTATCGGCTTTGAAAATATAAGTGAAAGGCTATGCACTCTGCGTTTGCGAGGCAAGTTTAGAAATATAAACCTCATAAACGTTCACAGAGGAGACTGCATAGTCGGAGAAGGATACCTTCTACAAGGCAGTTGAGCGGACCCTCGAAGCCTGTCCCAAGTATGATACCAAAATCATACTTGGAGATTTCAACAGTCAAGTACGTACGGAGTCGTATTCAGGCAATACATTGGCTCCCATAGCTTACATAGGGATACCAATAATAACGGACTGCGGATTATTCAGTCAGAAGTATCGCACGAAATGGTTGTTGGAAGTACCTGGTTTGCGCGGAAAGCGGTCCACAAACATACGTGGGCCTCTACAGACGAGACCACTTTCAACCAAATTGACCATGTGCTGATTGAACACCGCCACCTCTCAGCCTTGATGAATATCAGAACACATAGGGGGGCCAGTATAGACTTGGACCACTATCTCGTTGGCGTGGTGCTCCGAGCTCAAATTACAACACCACCTACAATCCCATCTGACAATCAGGTGAGAGTGAATACTGAAGCCATCCACAACACAGCCCTCCCACCTATAAGCGCAAAATGTATGCCGCAATAACCGCAGTCAACAAAGATCCTGGAGATGAAGCATCAATAAATGAGCTTGACAAACACCTGAAGAACGATTATGATTGACACGGCCACAAAGATTCTTGGCCCCAGCCGCAAAAAAAGTCCGACCGGCTGGTTTGACGATGAATGTAAGCTAGCAACGGAACGAAAGAATGCTGCATACCGAGTAATGTTGCATTCTCAAAGAACGCGGGCACGCGCAGAGACTTATCACGAACTCCGTCGAGCGAAAAAGCAACTTCACAGACGGAAGAAATAAACCTGGGAAAACCAACAGGTCTGTGAACTCGAAAAGTACAGGGAGCAACCGCACCAGGCGCTCAAGTTTTACCAAGTCAGCAGGATGCCTTACACACCTCGATGTTCATCCTGCCGAGGCAAAGAGGGAAATCTGATTTCTGACAGAATGGGCATCCCGCCAACTGAAGACGACGGACAAATACTGGTACCACCAAGTATAGAAGAAACAGTCCGTGCAATTCACCGGCTTAAAAACCATAAGTCGCCAGGAGCCGATAGAATTACAGCCGAATTAGTTAAATATGGAGGCGACCAGTTACACCAAGTGGTTCATCAATTTGTGCTCAAAGTATGGGACAGTGAATCAATGGCTGACGATTGGCAACGAGGCATTATCTGTCTCATATATAAAAAGGGCGATATCACACAATGCAGTAATTATAGAGGTATCACTTTGCTGAGTACCATCTATAAGATATTCTACGCTATCTTGCTAGGTCGGGTAGTCCTGTACGCCTAGAACATCACCGGGTCAGATAGCTCCATACGCCCAGAACATCATTGGCCCATACATGCATTCGGGAGGAGAAAATGAATTTAAGCGAACGGCAGCATGGTAAGGAATTCATAATGTTATGGAGTGGTATCTGGCTTATCGTTTATCAGTGAGAAAATATTGGATCAGCAGATTTTTTCAAGAGAACAATATGTCTGCGCATACAACCAGGAAAGAGAAATCGTTTCTCCAGGAGAAAGAAATCGAATGTGAATAAGCCAAAAGGAAAATACAGGTCGGTTGAAAATATTGAATAGGTGTGGTCTATTAACTAGTAGAGGAATCATGTCAATTCAAAGGAATGGAAATATTAAAGAAATATGATCCCTCATTTCCAACTGTGAATCAACGAGTTTTTGAGTTTAAACGCGGTCGTGCAAGCGTTGAAGGTGAATCACTCATTGAACTTCCAAAAAGTCTGCAATGATAGCAGAAATCATTGAGCAAGTATATTATATTGTTTGTGAAGATGCAATTTTGGCTGGTGGTGACATTGCTGACACCATAGACTCTCAGATGACCGAGTATGTGTTCCATATTTTTAAGAATTTCCTATGAAAGACTGTCTGGAAAGTTAGTACTGCATTTGTTAACAATTCAAGAAAAACCGAATCGAAAGAAAAATTGTCAGCGTAGTTTAGAACATTTTAAGCAGAATAAAAGATTTTTTTACATCGTGTTATATACGAGTAACTATGGATGAGACTTAGATCTCCTACAATGACCCTCAACTGAAACAAAAGGGATTTTGTCGTTTGATTGTGTTCAGAAAAATAAGACAATAGAAAATGAGAAAATTTTCTGGTTTTTCGAAGAAAACAAGTCAATACAAGTGTTCTGACGATGACTAAATTGAATGAAATAGTTTACGAATTACTCATGCACCCATTCTATTCAAGAGATTTGACTCCCAGCGATTCTAAATCCCAGCGTTTCTCGGAGGAGCTATTGCTTCTACGGAGCAGTATTTTGAAGAGCTTCCGGGAAATGATTATAAAGAAGTAATAGCTTATTCGCTTAGCTTATTCATTAAGAAAAGAGTATGAGTTGAGGAAAAAATTCTTTCATATTTGCTTTCAATACTTTTTAAAAAACCTGTAATAACCTGTAAACCTATAACTGTCAGATTTTGAAATGAAATTACCTGAACAAACTTTAAAAAAAATATACAGAAACCTTCCCTCCTTGGTTTAAAGTAGCGGAGCTTCATTGGTGTTACCAACGATTATTATTTCGCTTTTAAGGCAAAGTAAATCTGTGTTTAGCTATAGATAAACCAAATTGTTCTTTTCTGTAGCAGAAATTTCCTTTGATACTTAACATTTGATTTCTATAAAGTTCCTCAGCCCAAATCGGAGTTTCTGATTTGATGCTCTGTTTGAAAATGATTTCTAAGGTTTTGGATAAAACAAAACCTTATTAGAATCGCTTCGATGTCCGTCTGCCTGTGACACCCGATTTTCTCGGATACAACTAAACCAAATTTAGTGAGAAGATGGGCTCTGTGAATCTCTTAGTCAGTGGCGCCATTTTTTGTTGAGTTTGAGGAGAGCTCTCCATATATGTGAAATAATAATAATAGTTGGCGCAACAATCCATATTGAATCAGGGCTTTGAAATTTGTTAGAGCACTTCACTCAAGAGCGTAACGGTACACCACAGTACACTGTAGGAGAGAATGTAGTCAGCATTGCGCTCGCCCCAGATTATTACCCTAACTAGAATCATGTACTCAGTCACAGCTGAGTGGACTGGTACCCGGCATTCAATGACGATAACAAATCTGTCACCAGTGAGAATTGAAACGCGCTCTAATCACTTGAGCCATCCAGACACGTGAATTTGTGAAAGAGCGGTGTACATTTTTTTCATCGAATATGATCGTCCAGGGTGTCAAATAAAAGGGCTCAGTTAGTTATTTTCAGAACAGATGATATTTTTGATACTGGGTGAAACGTAGGGTAGTGAGGGCTCAAAATGTGTGCCCCAAAAATTGTAACAGGTCTCGTTCTCAGAAACTATTCATCCGAAAAATCAGAAACAAAAAAACACAATCATGCATCTATATGAATTCTAGGCTTCCCAATCCATCCCATTCCGATATCTACTTAAATAAAGTTAATAATAGCCATATTACTATATTTTAAAAATTTACCCAAAAAGCGCCCCTAAATTCATCTTAGAAGTACAAAATTTGGTACAGTATATAACTAATAACATAATGTATAATTTTTTGGAAAGTTTGGCAAAAATCTAACTATTATTAACAAAGTTTCAAAATTGTGTATTTCACGTGTCCGTGTATCGCGCACGCAATGTTGACCACATTGCCGCCTACAGGGTACTGTAATCCTGTAGTGTACCGTTACGGTCTTAAATGAAGTGCTGAAGTAAGCCTTGAAGTGTGTTACTTCAAGGTCCTGATCCAATTGGATTGTTGCGCCGATTATTATTATATGGAAACCTGAATAGTAATTTACCATCAACACGCTCAAAGGGAGTAAAATTACCGGTCTCGGCGGTCTCCCCTGAAAACTGTTTCTTGCAGTGCATGTAGTCTCCGCGTTCCTACTTCTCCTTCGTAAATCGCGAGAATCTGAAATTTGTTCAGATAAGGTGAAAATTCCGGAAAGGGGCATCCATTCGAGTACACAGCTGGGGAGTATTTGCGTCTCAAAGATCATAGTTAAACTCATCTTTGAATGCATGTTTTGTTTTGGATCTTCTGTGTCGCTGCATCAACACCCTTCGGATCATTGTGGAGTAGTTTGCGAAGGCTAGATCCCTGTCCCATCGGGTTTTCAACCATTCCGAAAAACTGAGATGTTTTAAGCACCGAGCACGTTCCGGAAATGTATAGCATTTTGCTACTGATACTTTTTCGTTATCGGTAACATTATTCATGTTACTTTGGCTGGAGGATGTGGAGGATTCAACAGAGTATTCGATCTTTCGTTATCGGTAACATTATTCATGTTACTTTGGCTGGAGGATGTGGAGGATTCAACAGAGTATGCGATCTTTCGGACAAGATAAGGACAACCAAAATCAAGGTTCTCAGCCTGACAGGTCGTCATACTCTGCCTATTTGTATTATTGCGCCTTATAATCAATCTCGCTCGACGCATGAACAGGCGCTTTTGCTGCTTTGTCCAAAATCTGGAAATACAGATATTTTAACATCAATATCATGTTAGATGTTTCGCGCCGTTGTTCCCTCTGAGCTAGTGTATGAAAGTAGCACTAGGAAAGGGACCAATATTTGTTCTTCAAAAGTTGCAAGCTTTCATTAATTCATATCTGGGTCGTGTCGTGTAAGTACCTCTTGCTTGAGGCCAAAAAACAAATGAAGAACATCGTCAGGGTACGGGCCAGATGTTCGCGAACATTTGATGGGCAATGGGGGTTCGGGGGTTGGTTCACACCGGGTGTAATTGACCGCGCTAAACTCCACATAGGAGTTTATGGCAACCATATATAGAATCTTGGAATATGTAGGAAGTATCGGAACTCACAGGCTTACAAACTCTATCATTTGTAATTAACTGCTAGAAAGACTCACTCCATTTTTCAGAACCATTCGGATTACTGTAAATTTTGTACCACTCCTTTGATTTTTTTTAACCAAAATTTGTAAAATACAATACCCTTATTTTTTGGGTAATTCCTGCTATCGTAAAAATAATCGCAACAGCACCAGCTTTGTTTATCAGTGTGATATATCCACCATCGTTTACGATAAAATGTTTATATTCCATAAAAAGAGGTTTCTTAAGAAATGGATAATATCTAATGTTATTTCTACTTTACAACGTAGTGTAATTTGTAAGTTGCGTGTGATAACACGATTCACATTTCCACAACTACCCAAATACACAATCACCATAAAAATTTATCTCAATCCACTTCTTATTTCAGATCTTGACTGGTTCAATGTCACCGAACCGCTTACATTCTCAGAGTCGCTAAAAGGAAAGATAGTGGTTCTTGATTTTTTCACATACTGTTGCATAAATTGCATGCACATATTGCCTGATTTGAAGAAACTAGAAAAAGAGTACACAGTCGAAGATGGTCTAGTGGTAGTTGGTGTCCACAGTGCTAAATTTGACAACGAGAAAGACTCAGCGAACATTCTCTCGGCTGTACAACGCTACGACATAACACATCCAGTCGTGAACGATTCAACGTCATCCATGTGGATTGATTTGAAAATTAAATGTTGGCCCACCCTCCTTATATTAGGCCCTAACGCCAATCCAATTTTTGTAATAATGGGGGAAGGACATTATGATTTACTAGAAAAGTATGTTGGAGCTGCACTGAAATTTTATAGGGGACAAGGGAAATTACATAACAACTCTTTACCACTCAATCCATCAACAGAGCTTTTGATGTCGCCTAATTTGAAGTTTCCTGGTAAAATTACTTGTTCCAAGTGGTCTCTAGATAGCGACTGTGCAGAATTATACGCTATTTCGGATTCTGGTAATCATAGAATACTCATCATAAACCCCTCAGGAGATGTTCTGCAAAAGATTGGAGGAAAAGAGAGTGGTTTTGTCGATGGTGACTTCAAAACTGCTCGATTCAATTCACCTCAGGGGATAACATTCCTTAATGTCCATACCTTATTTGTAGCTGATACAGAAAACCATGCCATAAGAAAAGTCGACTTGAAGAATCACATAGTCGAAACTGTAGCGGGAACTGGAGTACAAGGAAACGACCGCGTTGGTGGTAAGATTGGCAGAGCACAAGCCATCTCTTCACCATGGGATGTTGTTTGCCATAAGACTCGTGACATGGATATGTCTTTCCACATGGACGAAAGCACTGTTCCTGAAAAGGATATCCTTTTGATCGCAGCTGCAGGAACTCATCAAATTTGGGCCTTATTCTTAGATGATGTGATATTTTGGAAATATAAACAATATCCAACAATGTCCTGCGCCGCGATAGTTGGCACAGGGCACGAGGAGAATCGAAATAATTCATATCCAAACAATGCATCATTCGCTCAACCATCAGGGCTGGCACTATCACGGGAGACAAAGGAACTGTACATTGCAGATAGCGAAAGTTCTTGTGTGCGGAAAATCTCATTGTCGGATGGAAAAGTCATGCCAGTTGTTGGCGGCGATAGGAACCCACTGGTAAGAAAATTGCGTAAATAAATAAATTTCTAAAGAATATAATCAAATTTCATATCCTATCCAGAATCTATTCGCATTTGGCGACGTGGATGGTAAACAATATGCAGCAAAACTACAACATCCGTTGGGCGTAGCATTCAACCCTTACGATGGCCATGTGTACGTTGCAGATACCTACAATCACAAAATTAAACAAATCAACGTTTCACAGAATACAGCGACAACATGTAGGATAATAGACATGACAGGTGCCGAGTATCAGTTCAATGAACCAGGTGGTTTGTGCCTTAGTCCTAACGGCGAGCAGCTATACGTAGCTGATACCAATAATCACACAATCGAAGTTATCAACTTGAGTACCATGACTACGAAGCAACTTAAACTGAACTTCAACGTTAAAGCCGATATTGATCGCGCTGATTACGTTCTCGCATTAACAACGCTTAAAATCAAGCCGAACGGGGGAAAGATCAAGCTATCGATTACACTCAATTGCGTTGACGGTGCAAAACTTACTGAAGGAGCTCCACAATCTTGGAATGTATACCTGCCAAGCGAGTTGTACTTTGTTGATCGACAGAACGGCACATTAAAGGCAGACGGCAAAATTGATATTGATATCACAGCTCCGGTTTCTCAGGTGGATTCACAAGATATTGTTACCATTTATTGTAAATTGAATTTGTGCAAAAACAATCTGTGTTTTTCTAAATTAATCTCACTCAGGATTCCAGTTAGTTTTCACAATGATGGTCTTGATTGCATAATTGAAGATATTAATGTTTATGTGTCTGATTCGGGTATCCGAGTTTAACAAAATCATTTAGCAGCACTTGGCTGCTCTCTGACAGTGCGAAGTTGAGAGTTGTGAAAACACAAACATATGCGGCGATGCCTTATTTTTGAAGTATTTGTGAAACGTTTTCTGCTTAATTTTTAACGAGGGATTCACCAGCTTGTTATTGTAGACGACAAAGTCTATGTTTACTTTTTGTTAGCTGCATTTAAGAGTTGAATATTTTTCTTTTAAAGATGTTTTTATGCAATAAAAGGATATTTGATATCAGCAGAATTTTATATTTTATTTAAAAATTGGACGTGCCAAAGAGAAGCAAAATTTCACCAAATAGGTATCCTTATTTCAATGAGATTCATAGGAAGTACATAACTTGTATTTCAGGCACATTGGAATGTTCTCGGTTTGGGAATGGACGATCAAATGTTACCGGCCCAGACCATCTTATCCGGGGCGAACGCATATTTGATAACAAGAAGAGATCTGAGGCTAGAAATTATACTTTATTCTTATCAGACTACAGCCGACCTTGCGAACTTGTCTGGATTTGAACTTGGGTAAAGGGTTTTAACGTTATATATGCATATACGGTTGCCAGTATCTAATAAATGGAACATAGCGCGTCCACTAAGCTTACACGCCATCAGATCCGACCCCTTAATGGAGAAGACCTGAAACAGTATCCACAAACGCTCTCCTCTGGATGGATACAGATATGTAGAGGCCATCTCGGTGTACGTTTGACTTTATTAAATTGAAATTGAAATTGTTTTTCGTTCAATGCTGGTAGCCACAAATTCTGCCTCCTAGTGGTGGGTTAGTTATTGTCCCCAGAATTCTCCTACCGGCTGATCTTGATTCTCTCGGTTAGCACTTTTAAAGTGTATTCCTGTCGTTATGCAGGCTTCACAATCATTCAACTTCGGCTAGGGAGATAAGGTTTTCGAATGTTCATTTTCACCCACTTGAACGAAAATCCGTACACTATCGGCTGGACATTCTAGGTCTAAGCAAAATGAGATGGTGAGTCCGAGTCTTCTTTTTGCAACGCTCTATTTTTGTTTCTAATAAGCCTTAAGTAGTCGGGACGTCATAAGACTTGACCTTATGCGGAAATATAGAGTCAGTTAACCTAAGAAGTCTCTGCGGGTATGGGTGAGTGCGATACCCTGGCGCTCCATTACTGTGACAACAAAATGCGAAAAGAGCAGCCTAAAATGCATCATGCCAAAAGAAAGTCCGTGCGTTAGACCCTAAAATGCTTGATTTGGTTAAAATATATCACACACAGCTCTTTGAATTTCTTCAAGAACTGGAGTACCTCGATTGATAATAGATGAAATAGTTCTGAACGCATCCAAGAGTATTTCGAAAGCTTGGTCGACGAGAAGCAAACTAGTTCTCATTCATATCTTTCATTACCTTCCATATTATTCCTTTTCAAATTATTATGGAGCAGTATGTGGAATTTAGACCCAGTTCTACTTGTTCTTCGTTGATTTAGGCAAGGCTTTCAAAAACATGAACAGAGAGTGTATTTGGAATGCTCTACTCTGGAGAAGTAGAAACCGGGTGGACTTTGAAGTCAAAAACAAGATTTGCAATCATCTACACTTTTTCTTCCCGTCATCAGTAACATCCTTCATACTGCCTTATCCATATCCCCTTCCCTCAAATACCTTAACTAGGTTGATAGCTGCTTGCTGTCTCACTGGGTCATAGACCTTGGTTACGTGGCTCTGGATTGAAGAAGGCAGAATTAGACTGAAAATACATACCAACAAAATTGCGGTGATCAATTGGATGGAAAAAATCCTATTTGCATTAATGTGAAAGTTGTCGAAAGTTATCGTACTCTTCGTATCCGCACAAATAGGCTGGTCTTTGAAGGTGTCAAAATTTGTTAACTTGCTAGTGTTGTCTCCGCCGATGGGGGCACCGAACTAGTTGTAACTCCACGCATTAACAGCGTTAGATACATATTTTCTACTTTGTCTAAAATCTAAAAATGCAGACACCTCAACACTAACGAGGTTAGGTTGTTCCGCGCCAATCAGTGCTGCTATATAGGAACAACTCATTGAAAATGACCACCACTGCTATTCAAAAGCACCCAACTTTCCTGAAAAAAGGTCTTAGCCATGTCTAGTTCATAAATTAAACAAGTCTGAATACCGGAAGCACGGCGCTGCATCTTCTGTGGGCAGGTTTTGTGTTCATCTTATGTTTCCATTCTTACATATGTAGCTAAGAATACAAAATATTCAGCAAATTTGTCTAAATTCTAAGCCACACATATATACATATCAACGACAGAAATACTGCGTTTCTCCTAAATTAACAAAGATTGTTTATTACCACATTGATAGATTGATCTAACACATGTTCACGCCTTTCCACTTTACTCCGTGTACAAAAGCACGTACGTAAATTAAGAACGGCTGGTAACCAGGTACAACATGTCTATTGTACTGATCACAGTATATCTAATAGTCAGTACCCACACAAAATGGTCCAGACTTGCGAATGTATTGGAAAAGCTTATCCGTCCACACATAAGGGTCTACCTTAACATCTAGCAGTATCCACATGTAGTGTAGTGCCTACGGTGTGTACGGATAAGCTTCCCCAATACATTCGCAAGTCGGGTCCATTGAGTGTGGGTACTACTTACTAAATGTACTGTGTTACTGGTTACTACGCACAAGCTTTATTACACATACACATGTCTCCCTGGAGTAATTGACACTGATGTGCAAATAACTAAAAAAGCCAAAAAAGGAAAACTAAAACGTCCTCATGGACCCCGCCGTTCATATAAGTTCACTTTATATGATGATGACATACATACACCTCTTAGGGTGCAATAAATTTACCTGAAATGCGAAACGTTGACCGTATATAACTTTGTTAATAATAGTTGGATTGCCTTCAAACTTTTCAGAATTATGTCCTATATCATCGCCTATGTTGTTGCCATTTCGTATTTCTAGGATCAACTTAAGGGAGTTTTCCGGTAAATTTCTAAAACATGGTAACATACTATTATTAACTTTATTTGTGCAGGCCTAGATTTCATATAGATGTATCACTGTCATTTTTTTTCAGATTTTCCGGTTAGATGGGTTCTGAGAACTAGACCTGTTTCACTTTTTGGGACACACATTTTGAGCCCTATCTCCCCTATGTTTTATCCAATATCAGAAATAAGACCAGTTTCGCAAACTGCTATTCGAGCCCTTTCGTTTCAAATTTACACCCCCCTTTCGCATGTATGAGGAGCCTCCTTCGCCACTCGCTGCAGATAAAGGAGAACACAGACCACATATTCTCACCAAATTTCGTGGTAATCGGTTCAGCCGTTTCCAAGTTAATCGTTCTGACTGACAAACGGACAGACAGATATTCAATTGATTTTAATAAGGTTTACTGGCTATTTCATGGAATGGAATCCACTATCCGTAGCTAAAAAAAAAGAACTTCTTGAGGAGGCTGAAATACATTCTCAAAAAACAACAACGTTTAAGTCTCTAGACCAGTTTCTATTGTTCAAATAGTTGTTGCTTGACCCGTATAATTCGAGACTGTATCCTGAGTTTGTAGACAATGTTTTTTCTAGGGGGTGTCGTCAGGATGCTGCCCAACTTCGAATGGTGAGGGCGGTTGGTTTTTCCTTTTGCGAATGAAAGCGTTGCCTTCACGTTCCTCCGCCCGCCATTTCAACAACAAAACTCCCAGCAAAAAAGTGTCGATACTGTGATAAACACAGAGAATAAAATCTTGTGGTGGCCGATCAAAGTGTACTTTGTCATTTTCAAGGAGCAACAATTACCACAAATAAAAACGATTTCGGTTTGATATGTTAGCATACAAAATTTGTAGGTGGATCCTTCAACAATCGATTGGCTGTATAATTTGATTCATTAAATTGAACAATTTGAGAGATAAACAGAAGCATTTCATTACAATCAAAGATTGAATCTCATCCAGCGAAGTTCAAACCCTCTTTCATGTAATAGGTAATCATCTAAAACAGGGATTTAAACTACACCCCTTAAAAAGTGCATTGTTCTCGTGCCATATATAAGTACGTATAGGCAGAATAAGAGGATCAGTTCCTCAGCACTCAGAACGTAATGGTCCATTTTACTCGCTTGCGTTCTCGGTTAAGAAGCATCACAATCACAATGGTGGAAGAGGATGGTTTATACGAGCAACTACAAGCATTTCAGGGGAGTCTTCCTAAAAGTGACATTGTGATCGTAATGGTTGATCTGAATGCCAAATTGGCTTCCACCGCTTCGTCATTCATTGGTGGCAAATTACTTGAGCCTCCCATAAGGCCGGTTGGGTTTCAACTGGCCGAGCCGTACGAGCAATCAGACGGTTTCAATGGTCCTGTGAAAAACTTTAACGGTCGACTTCTCATCATCCATGACGAGCAACTGAAGAGGTGAAAAGAATACTTCACCACTATTCTTAGCCGTATAACATCTGATGAGGTTCCTCTTTTTGTGGATTAAATAGTGAGTCACCGTAACATATAGATATGGACTATTCCTCCTAGCAGAAGAGAAACCATTTCGGCCATCAATGCATTCAAATGGAGTAAAGAAACTGGGCATGACCTCCTACTGCAGATCTGCTACTTCCTCTCGTATGCAAATCTGCGGAATTCGAGACCTTTCCCATAGAGTAGAAGAAGTGGATGATTTTTAAGATTCCAAAGAAGGGAACCCGTTTTGAGCGTGACAATTGGAGGAGTATCTCCGTGCTCCCTGCCTTTACAAAGATAATAGCTAAAATAATCCTGGAACACTTTAAAGAGCATCTTGAAAGCTTGATCGATAGAGAGTAGGCTGGTTTTCACTCCGATTTCTCCTGAATTAACCACATCAACATCCTACGAATGATTTTGGAGCAGTACCTGGAGTTTAGATCTCTTTTCATCTATGTTGAAAAAAGCAGCAGCAGGCATTCCGAACAAACTAATAGCTATTATCAGAGCGACATATGATGGCGTAAAATATCACGCCCTACACCGAGGTAAACTCTCAGAGAATTTTGAGGTTCAAAGCGGAGTTCGCCAGGGTGACGTTCTTAATTCTGCTTTGACCGGAGGACATGAAGAAGTTCTATGACGTATTTGAAATTTTTCTTTTCCACTAGTGTTATTTCGTATATTTGCATACACCGATATCTGGGGAACAACAGTGCTACAAGCACTGTAGCACTTGTAACACTGATGAAGGGAACAAGTTGTTCCCGAAATATCGGTATATGCTATATTTGCATATATATACCATAAATAACACTAGCGGAAAAACAAAAACGGTCTAATTATTTCAAATAATTTAATCGCTAGATACATCGCAGGATTACACTTAGTTATGACATCTTTTGTCAAACAAATCGACTACGCTGATGACATCTGTTTGCTTTCTCACCGGGACATGGACCTTGGCTCAATGGAAACAAGCAGGTAGAGTTGGTCAGAATATAAACACCAACAAAACTAAACTAAGGCCGGTTATCCTACTTTCCCTATCTACATTAATGGGCAGAGCATCGAAAGGAGCGACCAATTTGGGTATCTAGAAAGTATGGTTTCTGCCGATGATGGCATCAAACTGGATGTTGCTCGACACATTAACATCACTAGATCCCTTTTTGGATGCCTAGTCTAAAATCTGGAAATGTAGTTATCTCAGCAGCACGATCAAGTTGAAACTATTCTGTGCTAGTGTTTTTTGTTCTGTGTTGCTATATGGGAGTAGCACATGGAAAATGAACCGCACTGTTACTCACAAGCTCCAAGCCTTCATCAACACCTGTTTGGGTCGTATCATCGAAGTACGCTTGTCTGACACTATCTCAAACGAAGAACTTGTTCCGAACACACGCCTGGCACTCGTACATACCGTGATTGGAAGGCGGAATACCAGGCCACAATTGCATTTCAGGCTGTGCCAAGATGACCGACGTGCCTCAAGGGCACTTGGCGCAGACCAGTAGAGGACGAATGCTGGCGTCTCGGGAAATCCTGAGCGGAGCTGAAATGCATTTCAGGTAACAGCAAATGATGGCGCGTATGTATGGTTGACACACTATATCACACTAAGGGATAAAGGACTTCTTCTTTTTCTTTAGCCTTTGTCCCGTTCACAAGTGGGGTCGGCTCGTCGTGATCGGTTTCGCCATTTAGCTCTATCGAATACCTGATCTGGGTGCAATCTCGAGGCTATTAAATCCCCATCCAGCGTATCAAGCCACCGTTGTTTTGGCCCGCCTTTTGGTCGTTCACCATCGACTTCGATGTTCAGACTAATCTTGGCAAGTGAATTCTCGTTAGCACGAATTGCGTGACCAGATCATCGAAGACGCTTCTCTCGCAACTTTTCCACGATCGGTGCAACCCCATAACGACCGCGGATATCCTCATTTCGGATGTGATCAAAACGTGTCACGCCACTAGTCCAACGTAACACATTCGTCTCCATTACCGCAAGACGTCATTCATTGTCTTTTATAGTCGGCCAACACTCAGAACCAGAGAGAGCGACAGGACGGAGAACATTGCGGTAAATTTTAGATTTGAGACGTTCGTTGATATGTCAATCACAAAGAACACCAATTGTGGAACGCCACTTTATCCAGGTTGCGTTAATGCGTGAAGCAATTTCATAACGTAGTTCTACACTGGCTGATAGCGTTGACCCGAAGTATTTAAAACACTCAGTTCTGGGCAGATCACTGCCGCTGACAGTGATTTTGCCTGTTTCATGGGAATCGGTAGTCAAAAATTCAGTTTTGTTTAAATTCAATCTGAGACCGTGTTGCATGAGGCGATAATTCCATTTTTGGACAAGTTGCTCGAGATCATTTTTGCTATTGGCCGCTAGTGAAACATCACTTTCATAAAAGAGTGTATAGGGCACTGGACGTTCGATGTCCCGTGTAACGGTGTTCACAACACAAAGAGGAGTGGTAAGAGAGCACTACCTTGATGAGCACCAACAGAGACACGAAGCGGTTTTGATACACCGGCACACTTTGAACTTTACTTTTCGGATCGTGGTAGAGCAATCGAATCCAGCGCACAAGTTCTTCTGGTACTAAGTGTTGTCGTAAAGCATACCAGATGAGTTCGTGTGGCACACAGGCAAACGCTTTCTCTAGATCCAGAAATGCAATGTAAAGAGAGCGATGCTTCTCACGGTGTTTCTCCATGAGTAACCGCGTATATTGCGCCAGTAGTTCTGCAGTTCTTGCTAAATCCAGCTTGATTCACGGTTATTTCAACGATTTCGCGAATAGGGTTGTCAAGAATGCGTTCAAAAATCTTCATAGTATGGGAAAGTAACCGGATCGGACGGTAATTGGAACATTCTGCGTGGTACTTTCTTACCAGTCAGATGCTGTTCTTCCTTCTTGAATAACCTGATTAGAGAATTCACTGAGCCACAGTGTTGTGTCCCTCTTCGCTTTCCAGAGCTCAGATGCGATGTCGTCAGGTCCTGCGACAGGTGGAACTGCTCCAAATGTCGGCAATGATTGTGGAAGTGGAGGATGAGCAAATTCTTCAGTTGAAATCTGTTCGTTTCGGACCTTCATTTCAACATCATTATTCCAAAGCCAAGTACCGCTTACCCGGCTTAGTGTCCCCGAGGATTGCAAAGGTCGCTTTGTGGATCGTGTCTTTTATTTGGTTCCATGATTCTTCCACATTCGTAATGGTCGGCAATCATATGAGTGAGATCGTTTCTTCTTTCTTCTCACCAAACCGCCACCATTTAATGCGTCGCGGGCCAGTGCGTTCCTCACGCTGTTTTATCGGTGGCTTAATTCGCAAGGCGGCAAGCAACGGCCGATGTTGAGGTGCGATGGTCTCATAGGGAACGACTTTGTAATCAGTGACAGTGGTAAAATGTTGGCGTCTTATAAGAAGAATATAGTCGATCTGCGTTTTACTGTTCGCACTGTAAAATGTAGGAAGATGAGACAATCGTTTGATGACCAATGTATTCATAAGCACAATGTCATGGGTGTCTGCAAAATAGATCATACGCTCGCCATCCTCATTGCGCACTCCGAACCCCTTTCCTCCATGGCACCTGTTACCGTCTGCCTTTTCACCCATATGACCATTAAGATCGCCGGCAATGATAATATAGTCGTCAGTAGCCACGTGACAAGTCTTTTCATCGAGAAGTTGCCAGAAGGCATCTTTCTCGGCATCAGGTCGACCTGTCTGTGGTGCGTACGCGGTGAAGAAGTGAATAGCGATCAGCTGATATAATGGTGAGCTTCATCAGCCGATCATCAAATCGTTCGACTTCTTTAATGGCATCACGGAAACCCTCTGAGATGGCAATGCTAACACTATATTGAGTGTATGGGTTACCAAAATAAAGAAGTTTATAGCCATTTTTACCGCGTTCGCGTTCAATGTCGCAGCTTTTGACACCAGACCATCGGGTTTCTTGTAGAGCGCAGATATCAATGCGCCTTTTCCGAAGGGCTCTTGTGGGTTCCTCGGTGTTTCCAGTTAGGGTACAAGCATTTAGCGGGCAGACACGTATTTGTTTTGTTCGTTTTGTTCGGACTAACTTGCTCATGTCCTGACGCCGCCATGCGTCAAGAACCCTTGCCCATTTCTCGACAGGACCGGGGCCCATCCTGCCGCGTTGACTGAGGTGGACGCCCTAGCATTTCTCCGAGGCTTGTGACTCAATCCTATCATCTTGTTTGTAACGACATTGCATGCATTTTCTTGGTCGGCCTGTCCCGGGACCTGTCACCAAGAGAGATCAGGTAGGATTTAATATAGTGGAATAACTCCAACTATTCTCTATTTATATCTTTCCCTGATCTCAGCATTTTATTTTTGTTTTACTGAGGATAGTACAGAGTACGTTGCCTCAAACCCTCCTCCTTTACCTGGGCTTGGGACCAGCATACTATGTTAATAGCATGGCGAAGTTCTAACGGATAAATGACCATATAATATAGGCTTTCTCATAAGTATCTAACTAAAGAGCTCTGATTTAATGTGTTTCGACCGCCAATGTCACCCAATAACTTTCATCAACTTATGCCTAAAGTGTATCTTCAATACATTGCAGCCCGACATAATTTCAAAGGAGGGCAAGGAGTAAGTCATACATACATTATGAAATAGTAGGAGTTCGATTATCGATCGCACTATGCAATAGAACCTGACCCAACAAGGCCAATCGTTAAATAGAAGTGTAAACTTTCTGGAAGTCCTGAGAAGACTTATAGCATATTGTTAAGAGCCCGCAGAAATAGTGCACAGACTGAACAAGGAGTGCGTCAACCATGAACATATTTCAACTTCTTTATATTATGTATTTCCTTGAATTTTGACTTGACGCATGAACCCGCGGGAACTCTTCTTTATTTTCATAAAATACGGGTTTAGAATTGCAAATACGAAGTTAAATTATTCTTTGGTGTTTTTACGATTACTCCAACATTTGACCAAAACCGGTTACTCCGTATCTTTCAATCTAAAATGCTAATTTTAATAAGTTGAGCATATTTTTCGCGAAGTCTAAATAATATAAACATCAGGAAACATATAATGAATGGAGAATGTTAATTTGCTCGGGAACTGAGTTTATCTTTCTTGAATAAAATATTTCTCTCAATTTTCATCTGAAAGGAGAATATATGAAATGCACTCCACCCCTTATGCCTGCCAATAAACTTTCTCCTAAATACGGACTATCTAGCCACCGTTCTCGTCACTATTATTCCAATTGTTAACCATATTTGAGTGGGCGGCCTGGAGTGTGGGGGCTAAAATTTTGTCGCCATTTGCCAGATGGTGATTCAGTTGTGCCCACTTGGAGGCGACGAGATAAATAATTCCTAAAATAAACAATTATTACCAGAATTCAAGCTCGACCTCCAGCCATGTTCAATCAAAGTGATTGCAATTTACAGATGGAGTCAAGCATTCGAGCCAATTTCATCTCCGAATTTGGTCAAGACGAGATTTTCCTCGCGGTTTCTGACCGGTGACTCTCTCCAGCCTCGTATACGTAAGCATCGAGTTCTATCTGCGAGTAGGTCATACATGGCCACAAGAAAACAAGTTTTTTATGTTGATGACATCATGCTCGCTGTGAATTAATGGATTAATCGATAGTCATTTACCTTGCTCACTCCCGGTACACTTGTTCTGCCTCGTAGTTAAGTGGAGTACGAGTGTTGGGATTGTCTATTTTCTGCCCCCTTTTCCGAAGGGCAATTGCTCGGCTATTGTTGTTTCCTGCATGCGAGTTACCATCGGCAGATGTTCAAACGCGATAGGCCTTCGGAAGCGGTACTTTCATCGACCAAACCGAACAGCCGTTACTTTGCTGTTATGTATTATGCACGGCTTACCTGAAGAAAGTTCATTCCAGTCTCGATTCCATAAATAAACGTCTTGAGATTGCTCGAGGTGTACTCGTATCAGCGGCCGACGGGCTGTCGACGACGAGAGGAACGGGAAGGGGCCCTTTTTATGGCGCTACCACTCGGAATGAATGCGCATGAATGACGACACCGCAACGCAGTGTATGTGATGCATAAACTGGTGCATTCTAAAAACGTCTGATGGAAAAATGCATATCTCATGTGGAAACCTATCTTGTTCGGGACTACATATGCCGGTCCCGGTGCCCGGTCAACACTCTATCGATGGAAAACGTGCCGTTTGCCGCATTGAATCTGTATTATTTGGCGGCAGGGTGTCCGAGAAGAAAACTGGGGAATGGGTGAATGGAAGCATTGCACAGATCAGTTTAGTGGAATTTCTATTTTAAGACTTCATCTTCATAAAGTGTTCAAGTGTCCAAATTGATACATATATGGGTAAGAGCCCTAAATAGCGTAACATTGCAGGGACACAGAAGAACAATTCCCTAGTATGTAGTTACTAGACTTATAAGATGTAAAAGTAAATGCTTGCCATTGGATTTATAATTGTATTCCAATCCAATCATTTAGATCTGGATTTAAGTTTTGATAACTCAAGCTACATTGTTTCCTTCCTGTACATGGAAAAAGAATGGTTAGTCGATCTTTGGACCTTTTTAATTGATATTTGCATGTAGGAATTTAAAGCTAGAACTCAAAATATATAATAAAATGACGGTTAATCACTTGGTGAAAACAGTTACTCCATCCAGTACAAGCTACACTTGTGCGCAATCTTTATTGTGGAATTATTAACATTTAATTATAATTGCTATTTCACACAAATTGTTGTTCGCTGTAATACTAACATAACATATACATAGAGCACATCATTCTGGTAATAAATAACTTGAAAATAAATCCAAGTAATGGTCAAATTCCTCCTGTAGACAATATGTAATGAACAAGAAAAGTAGATTTAGGGGAATTTTCCTTTCTCGAAGTACAGTATTTATCATTTCCAACGAGCCAATAAAGAAAAATTCAGCTCAATCAATTCCTTTCCTTTAACCGCTACCTAACAAATAATCTCCAGACTTCAGCTACAATATGTATGCAATATAGTAATTCCTGAGGATAGAGGCTGTAAATATTATTACGAGGATGCCGATACTTCAGCTCTCGGGCTGGTTATGGCCACGTAAACGGGTATAGATCACCTTTTGAAGGTTTTGTGTAAACACAAAACTTTATTAAAATCGGTTTACTGTCTGTTTGTCAGTCTTTTTTTTCTGTGAGGAGGGGAAATCTTCAAAAGACACCGGTCTGGACACACCAGCATGTGGGATTTTTACCCACTAAAACCACCCCCGACTCCCTCCCTGCCCGGCGGAACCACCATAAGGTATTACATCACGGAGCAGAGTCAGCTCACTCTAGCTTAGTCACTTTTCTTCTATACGCGGCGCACGTGTCCGTGTTTTTCTCCTCTCCTCTGCTTTTCGCAGTTTATTTTGGATAGATGCGATCATGGAGTTGACCGCATCCCAATTCTCTTGATGTGCTAGCATTTTCGGCACCAGATTTTCTGGTACCAGCACCTCTCCTAGAGTCTCTTCTAGATTCCTTCTTTCTTTCACAAATCTCGGACAGTGAAAGAATACATGCTCTGGGTCCTCTGGGACTCCATCACAATTGGGACAGTCGGGTGAGGTCTCCAATTTAAACCTGTGAAGGTGTCGGAGATATCCTCCATATCCAGTGAGAAACTGGGTGAGATTATAATTAATCTCACCGTGTCGTCTCTCCAATCACTCTTTGATGGCAGGAATCAGGCAGGACCCTTTCCCGAGCGTTCCCACTGCTCTTGCCATCTATTTATGGATCTCTCCCTCTCAGTCTTCTTCGTCCGCGATGAGGAAGAGGTTGGCTTGGCATTGTATATGTTCGCCATCTCATCCGCCAAGATGTCAATCGGCATCATTCCAGAGATGACGAATGCTGCATCATCTGAGACAGTCCTGAAGGCAGAACATACCCTCAGGGCTATCCTCCTGTAGACTGAACTCATTTTGGTAGCGTTCCCTGACATCCACAACGCCTCCCTCCAAACTGGGGTTGCATAGACCATGATCGAGGTCACCACCCTTGCTATAAGCAACCTAGAGGTATGCCGTGGCCGTCCCATGTTTGGCATCATCCTTGCCAGGGCCATACTAGCAGTTGATGATTTGTGGCAAACATATCGCATATGTTGCTTATAGCTAAGCTTCCTGTCTATCACCATCCCCAAGTATTTGATAGTCGACTTGGAAGTGATGATATGATTCCCGACTCCAATATAGGCATAATTTCTCTTCCGGCGCTTAGTGATGAGGACTGCTTCTGTTTTTTCCTCCGCAAGTGTCAGACCAGAGCTCTTTAGCCAACTTTTAACAGCACTGATTGCTTCGCTTGAGTATAACTCAGCATCTTCGAGATGCTTTGCGACAGCAATCAGCGCTATGTCATTAGCGTAACCCACCACTACGGCTTTCCTCGGAAGGGGGAGATTAAGTACATCGTTGTACATGATGTTCCACAGTAGTGGGCCCGATACGGAACCCTGCGGGACACCCGCGGAGACAACATACTCCTGGGGTCCTACTAACTATCGACGATAGCAGCGAGATAGGCGGGAATACCAACCTTCGCTAAAGATTTCCGTATTAGCCGAATTGAATGCATTTTTCATATCCAGGGTTACTACCACGCAATATTTGCTGGTACCACCCTTTCCGTGAATTGCATTTTCGGCCAAGCCAGTAACCAATTTGATGGCATCAATGGTTGATCTGGCTTTACGGAACCCATACTGCTGAACTGAAGGGCCGCCTTGGCTCTCAACAACCGAGAGTAATCTATTATAGATTATCTGCTCTAACATTTTCCCCACAGTGTCCAAAAGACATATGGGTCGGTATGAGGATGGTTCACCTGGAGGTTTACCTGGCTTAGGCAGGAGTACCAACTTCTGCCGCTTCCATGCCGCTGGAAATATCTGTTTGTCTGTCCGTCACACACATTTTTCTCGGAGACGGTTACAGCGATTGACACCAAATTCGGTAGAAAGCTGGGAACTGTGAAGGCTCACGCATACAGTGATTTACAAATGGGTTATACAAATAAAGTTCATAATAGTATATTACTATAATTTTTAGTAATTGGCAGCAAAACCCCCCTTAAGTTTATGCTAGCACCACGAAATTTCGCAATAATATAGGGCATAACATAGAGCATGATCTCATCAAGTTTGGTGGAAATCGCACTATTACTAACAAAGTTATAATACGTCAAATTTGTCGCTTCTTTACAAATTCAAGACTATGAATGTCAATATCATCCGAAAGTGGATATTCTCACAATAAGAAATACACCAAACCTTTCGTACTTGAACCGTCCAGCTTCCGGTTTCCTGACTTGTTTATGTATAGGTACCAGTGGCCACTTCGATGGGCCCAATTAGCGCTGTGATGTACTGTTTTGATGCCAGTTAACACCGTGACTGCTGTGAGAAGGGCAAAGGAGCAGAAACTAACAGACTCAGATCTCCAAAGGTACGCACTCGAAAGATAGGAGCTCCCCCACCCTCCTAGCACATAGATCTCCCTGAGACCCTCAAAAAATTATTTATCTAATGTCCACAGC
This sequence comes from Hermetia illucens, assembly GCF_905115235.1. NCBI lineage: Eukaryota > Metazoa > Arthropoda > Insecta > Diptera > Stratiomyidae > Hermetia > Hermetia illucens. Next base: position 119,210,061 of record NC_051852.1, read on the forward strand.
ATGGCTCTAGCTAAAGCTGAACAATCGCAAAAGAAGTGGCTGAGTGCTTTCTCCATCCTCCTTGTAATTTCGGCAATGTGAATTGTAGGGAATGCTGAGTCTGGTGGTATAGTTCCGTATAGGCTAGTGCCCCGTACAAACCGCCGTAATCCTGTACGCATTTGCGGGTATTTGGTTCAAAAGCTCTCGCAATCGGGGTCCTGTTATAGGAGGGTCCAATCTAACTCGACTTGAAATAGGTGGGGAACATTCGTCATGTGAATTCGGCGGTTGTTAGATAGTGCAGGAAGATTCCAGCCTTCAAAGACGTCAGCGGAACACTAACTGCGCCTATTGCAGATTGTCAAGAGCGGAGCTCCACTTGGCCAGTTTGTGGGCTCGCCTATTCTCCTCTATTTTCCTATAACCGGGGACCAAAGGGAGTGTGACTTTGAGCGGGCCACCCAGTTTGTTCAGCGTGTCCTTGCATTGTGCTAACAACCTAGAGAAGGTCACCACGAAGTACACAGCCTAAATGGCCACCTGTTTTAGATTTCAAACTGCCTTACTTGTTTATTTTGCTTATAGTGTAATTTCACTAAAGTGTTTAATAACGTTTTAACCACAGTACCGCAAACTTTAAACCTCCAACAACATTTGGCTACACCAAACATCTCCATCCACACATTTGCCAGTGCGTTAGTGTTTTCTGAGTAATCAAGGGCAGGCAAACCTACACAAGCGAAACCAAACGCTCTATTCACATGCTGCGCTTGCAAGGGTTTGGCAATTATGGGGATGCCGCAACAAATGTACGGTGTTTTGACTGTCACGAGTTTCATAATATTATGCCGGAACCACATGTTCGTCACAGCTCGACAAGCCACCACAGATTTAAGCGTGTATATAGTGTTTGGCTTGGTTCCCCTATCAAGCCTTGTTTTTTCGGACAAATCAAAGGGAATTTCCTTGCCTGTTGAAAAAACATTAACGCATTTTCAAACGTGTGGATGGCGATATTTGATACGTCAAACTTTTGTGGAGGTTTGGAGTTTGCGGCAAATGCCAACTGAGTGGAGTCGGCATAAAAAGACCTAGACCCAAATAAAAAAATGCTTTGCAATAATATATCTGAACAAAAGCAGATATACCATACATACATAGCTCACTCGCAATAATTAATTTATCTTTCCTAGGTCAGACTTCACAGTTACAAAGTTCGCGGATTATTGTTCGTCGTGGGCTCGTCCTTAGATGCGTTGTATTCGTTTTTGGAAGATTGACAGGAAGCAGAGGTGGCAGATGAAGCTCGCTCGCCCCTGCACGGCGGGCGTCATGGAGAACATAGAAACCTTCGCCTCGGCGAGGCTGCTGAAAAAGCCTATTTCAAAAAACGTTGTTTTGAGAAAAACACGTTTAAAAATTTATTACAGTATTGATAGTAGTGACTTTTCAGTACACAATCCGAATCATAGGCGGTAAAAGCAGTTTCCAAAGCGTTCCTTTCTATTTATTCAACATGCTAACAAAGCGAGGATGTGTAGCATACCCATATAGAGGAGACGTTTTGAAGAGAAAGGCACGATACAAGAAGTAAGAGTCTCAAAATGCGACTTTGACCTACCTCACTATATATACTCGCTACTAATTTTTAAAATCGAATATGACTTTCAAATTTTTTCCACATATTTTCAAATATATTTTCAATTAAAATCAATAATGAATAATGAGGATACTGGTACGAATATTAATTAGTGATTATTCTCTACGGAAACACCTACACATGATGTAAATCTACCATGAAGACCAAAGTTGCAGATTTTGTAATAAAGAGGAAGGCCTCCCACATTTGTAACTAGATTGTCCCGCCGTCTAGTGGTGATAACATACCACCTTACTACCTAGGTGGTATGAAATATTAACCACATGCACAAAGCCATACCTACATACTCTACATATTCTATGTAACTATGTATGTGTACATATGTAAATGTAAATCTATTGGATTTCCAGTAATTTAACGCTGACTTACAAAAACCTTAAAAAAACTAGAATGTTCCCATTCGCTCGCCGAGAAATTGGAATAAATTGACAAAAAAAACTTTTACCTTCCATAATAAATAAAATAAAATTGTGTATTATGTTATCACTTATTCTATCCTCTAAATTATCCCTTATATTGGGACCAAATTGTGTATTTCTAGGTTGAATTTGGGGGTAGGTATTCGGGCAAATTTTTAAAATATGGTAATATACCATTATTAACTTTATTTGAGCAGATATCGGAATGGAATGTATTTTGAGGCTGAAGCCGGATAGCGTCTGAGAACGAGGCACTTTTAGTCCTCATTTGCCTACATTCCGCCTAGTATCAGAAATAAGATCAATCTCAAAAAGTGCTAACCTTGCTCTTTCATTTGATACCACACATGACCATATTCGCATGCATAAGGACCCCCCATTCCCTTAAATCCAATGCAAAATGATGCGAAAATAGCTCAGCCATTTCTGAGCAAATCCGGTGTGACAGACGGATAGACACCTGTGAGGAGTTCCAGATCTCCAATCAGGTGCCATGGGCATGGTTATACCCAGATCGGGTAGGTGGGAAGAAAACCCCCATCCGTGGACAGAAATGGCTATGGGAAAGATATACAAAACAGAAAACCAGTTGCTGCAGCAAGCTGCTGTATCGCTTTGTAAGCGGGCTTCCCACCCCGCATGAGCAATACGGCGAACGGGTGAGGTTGCGACTGTCCGGCTGAGGTGAACTTTTCCTGCTCCGTGCGGAATCCAATATGCCACTTTGTCCCAATCGACTGAACCGCGAGTTAGTTAGTCCAGCTAACTTAGGAATTATGCCGGAGAAACTATTACTGAAACCCTGAGGAACTTTCGACGACTGTTTGGTAGAGGGCAGAAGACAGCTGGATGACTACGATTTTCTATGGAGCACAGCGGTCCTTGAACGCGAGCCTGTACCTGAATTTGGGACAAATACCTGAACAAGAATATAGTTGCAAGAAACGAAAAATCATTAATATTGAAGGACAGAGAGGATATCAGCATCACTCTGGTTGATTATAGCAGAGCAGATATTTCAACAAGTCGAGCCGAAGCACAACGTTCACCACTATATTAAGGTGATTGTGGTTAAAGACACCTACGAAGAGGTCATGGCCGAATTAGATTTGCCGACCAAATGCATGGCGAATGAAGGACTATTACAAACTGCTATGGTGACTCCATTGTGGCAGGTACCCATTTCTACCAGAAAGATGAGACGAGCCACTCAAACAAGTCCAAAGTGAAAAGCTGTAGAGGGCATAAATAATAGCAAAGAAGGAACGGAGGATACTGGCGTAAAGCTTCCACCGCTGTCACTTGACTCAGTTTCCGACTCGGCATGGTGTAAAACGCCGGTATTTACATAATTTTGGATATGACGATTCTGCGTTGGATGTCTAAACGTTGTGTGCCCTAGACTTGCTAGTGAGAGGGAACACTTCCCTTGATGAGACCCTTACAAGTGGAGACGATCTTTTTGCAAATGCTCAAATCCCAAGAAGTGTGAAATGCAATTAGTGGCATCATAAACTGTATTCAGGAGGAGCTTCGAAGGTTAGAGCGATTACGAAAAAACGGCAGGGAAGGAACAATTCCCAAAGCAGAAGGAAACCTTTAGCGACTCTGTAGTAAGTAGTCCTCACAAGGGACTCCAGACATCCCTTTTTTGCGCCGAAGTTCACCAATTAGATATCCCTGAAGGTTGTCTAGCAACCTGGCCTACGCCACCGCTCCATCTGAAGCAGAGTCTGTCATGTCTTCTTCTTTTACCATAGATACTACCCTTATAGACTTCTTCTTCATTTATCGGACCGGTTATATGCTACGGTTGTTAAGTCCATATAGATGAGCCAGCCCGGAAAGTCTATAAGCATAATAATAAACGTGGCAGACTCTGCCTCAGATGGAGCGGTGGCGTAGGCCAGGACGCTAGACAACATTTAGGGATATCGAATTGGCAGACATTGGCGCAAAACTGCAAAATTTGGAGTTCCTTATTAAGGCAGACCTAAACCGGATACCAGTTGTTGTGCCGTTGATGATGATGAAAAAAGCAGATAGACGGACAGACATTGAATCGATCCTACTTAGGTTTTGTTCCATCTAAAGCCTTTAAAATAGATCCCTTCAGTAACTACAACGGTGGGCCATGTGTAGCGAGTCGAAAGTACTCATGTAATGTTTTAAGAAATGAAAATCGGCTTTCTCAGCAATTAGATATCAATTCTATGATGGAAATAACAAAGTGTTTTTCCTCCCCGTCACATTAGAACATCCCCTTTAACGATTATGTTCAAGTGCAGTCAAATAGAAGCGAAATTATCACTTAGAAATGTAATCATGTTTGGGAATGATAGAGAATCAACTTCCTTTTTACTGTTCTTATTGGAAGTTTCGACAAGAATCCTTGAATCGATTCAAAAACCCAAGTTTCGTAACTTAGTATAATTACTCGTTGCTCCCATCTACAGCACTAGAACAGAAAATATCAAATTTGGTATATTTCGTGACCGGCACCTAAAACCAATGATAAAAACTTGCCCCGCCCGTTATGGATAGCAACAGTCCAAAATCGTAACATGCCAACTCATAATGCACACCGAATTTCTTCCATTATAGTCGCTCCTTTCCAATTCCATACGGAACACCCTGTACACTCATCCAAACCACCTCATTGCTCTTTACTGTACTGCATCGCCTTCCCGCGCGCGCGCATTTCAAACCCATACAAAAAACGATTTTCCCATCTGCACTTGTGTAGGTCGTCTGCTCGACCGTTAACCAATCAAATTCAAGCAAGCTAGGCGTCAGCGCGATGACATCACCAAGGGTATAAATAAGACCGAATCGAGTCTCGATCTTCACTGTCTGTTTGGAAAGCTTCATAGCTGGCTGTTCTAAACGGTATTGCGTGCGCTTCGTGAAAACTCAGAACGTTGAAATCTCACATTTAATTTATTAAGTGTAATAACTTGCTTTTGTGCTTCGTGTTATAATTCAATTGTCACCAATTCAAAATGGTAAGTACGATTCCCGTGGCGAAGTTTCCAGTGTGGAAATGTGTGCATGTGATTTGGACTCGTGAGAAGAAAACTTGAATATTTCCGGCCAGGTCGCTTCGAGAGTCGATTGCGTGGCGTGGCATTTTCTCAAGTTCAGGAATTCAAATTTCCGTTGCGGTTTAATTTTATGATATGTGAGGAATGTGAAAGTCTGCTCCCAATATTCGAAGAAAACGCGTGAAAGATTGCTTTTCGGGGAACTCATATCGATTTTGCATTTGTTGCGATGACTCATCATGAGCTCATTGCCGGAATTCAAAATGCCGGCACGCCCTTGGAAGTTTTTCTCCGACGGGGAGTTAATTTCCATTTAGTTTCGAGGCTAGTTTTCCTTCGAATATATTTCTCTTAATTAGAGTCGACGTAATTATAGTCATCGAGCAATTTTTAATTCAAACTTTCACCAAGTTGGGCGCAAATTGCCCCCCAAGGAACGAAACAGGGGAGAGGTAGGCGTATCTCCTCAGTTCTATAATTTCTGACTTGAGAAAATTCCAAATGCTGGGCGAGTTCTCGTTATCTGTTGAAAATCGCACGCATAAATTGTTCTACATCTTCAAGTCGGAATAAATTGCTCATGTTCGCTTTTCTCTCTAATTACAGCGTGAATGTATCTCTATCCACGTTGGCCAAGCTGGTGTCCAGATCGGTAATGCCTGCTGGGAATTGTACTGCTTGGAACATGGGATCCAACCCGATGGACAGATGCCATCTGACAAGACCGTCGGAGGTGGAGACGACTCATTCAACACCTTCTTCAGTGAAACTGGTGCCGGCAAACATGTCCCACGAGCTGTATTCGTCGACTTGGAACCAACTGTCGTCGATGAAGTCCGTACTGGAACCTACAGGCAATTGTTCCATCCCGAACAATTGATCACTGGCAAGGAGGACGCCGCCAACAACTACGCTCGTGGTCACTACACAATCGGAAAGGAAATCGTCGACTTGGTCTTGGACCGCATCCGTAAATTGGCCGATCAATGCACTGGACTCCAAGGTTTCCTGATCTTCCACTCCTTCGGTGGTGGCACTGGATCCGGTTTCACCTCACTGTTGATGGAACGTCTCTCTGTCGATTACGGCAAGAAATCAAAATTGGAATTCGCCATCTACCCAGCCCCACAGGTCTCCACTGCTGTCGTCGAACCATACAACTCGATCTTGACCACCCACACGACCCTTGAGCACTCCGACTGCGCTTTCATGGTTGACAACGAGGCTATCTACGATATCTGCCGTCGCAACTTGGACATTGAACGCCCAACCTACACCAACTTGAACAGGTTGATCGGCCAAATCGTCTCCTCGATCACTGCCTCCCTGCGATTCGACGGTGCTCTCAACGTTGACTTGACTGAATTCCAGACCAACTTGGTACCATACCCACGTATCCATTTCCCATTGGTCACCTACGCCCCAGTCATCTCTGCCGAGAAGGCTTACCATGAACAGCTATCTGTTGCCGAAATCACGAATGCTTGCTTCGAGCCCGCCAACCAGATGGTCAAATGCGATCCTCGTCACGGCAAGTACATGGCCTGCTGCATGTTGTACCGAGGAGACGTCGTCCCCAAGGACGTGAACGCGGCCATTGCCACAATCAAGACCAAGCGTACCATCCAATTCGTCGACTGGTGTCCAACCGGCTTCAAGGTTGGTATCAACTACCAGCCACCAACTGTTGTCCCAGGTGGTGATTTGGCCAAGGTCCAACGTGCCGTCTGCATGTTGTCCAACACCACTGCCATCGCTGAAGCCTGGGCCCGTCTTGATCATAAATTCGACTTGATGTACGCCAAGCGCGCCTTCGTCCACTGGTACGTCGGTGAAGGTATGGAGGAAGGAGAATTCTCAGAGGCCCGTGAAGATTTGGCCGCTCTCGAGAAGGATTACGAAGAAGTTGGCATGGACTCTGGAGATGGAGAAGGCGAAGGAGTCGAGGAATATTAAGCGAGGACGAAATTCCAAATATTCTTTGGGAAGATTGCTCTAAGCATCTGAGCACAACAGCAAATTGATGTGTTGAAAATAAAAAAGAAACACTGAATCTAAATATTGTCTTTTAATTTCTATAAACAAGTTATTAACTTGGCCGGGACGAGCCCTTCGAGCGGACAAGGATCAGCTCTTGGGGAAATTGGGTTGATGTCTGGTGGGGGGAGATTAATTCGGGGATTACACTGACGTTTCGGGGAAGTATTAAAACATCCTATGTTAGTAGTTTGCTTAAGTAACCAAGGGTAAGGTGTAGTTACAGACTACTGCTCCCTAGATCGATTAGACCTGTCGGATGTACTGGATTTTGGGTGGGCTAAGAGGGAAACTACATTTACTGGTAAAGGGGTCCCCCCTCTTCCCCGTCAATTATTTTAATATTGTAGTGGGGAATGCCGAGTTAGTGGTAGTTCTTTATTTAGTCTGCCTCTTATCGTATATTTCAAGTCCAGCAAAGGTCACGGAACTGTCCAGCAAAATATTTAAACGAAGATTACTTCGACCTTATATCTACAGTGAGCGCAATTTCTATAGGCACACCCAATTTTTTTCAATTTTGAGATGAAATTCATGTTAAAACAAAATATTATATTTAAAGTAAAGTGGACACATTTATTTTAAATTATAATACAAACAAAAAATAACGAAATAAATATTATTCTTAAAAAAATTAACAAAAAATAGCATTTCAGTGCGCAATTTCCATAGGTGCACTTTCATTGTAACACTTTTACCAATCGAATAAAAGACATCAATCAAACTTTAGTATTTTGTTTTTGCACCATTATTTCTTATTATTTGAAATATTCTGTTTGGCATTGAATTAATAAGGGTTTTTAGTACATTATCATCGATTTCCCCCCAGCACTCTAATATTTTCTTTTTTAATTCAGCGACTGAGCTAAACTGCTGCCCATTTGCATAAACCCTTCTGGATAGTATTCCCCAAAGGTTTTCGATTGGGTTTATGTCGGGACTACGGGAGGGCCACTCCATTATTTTTATGTTTTTAGAATCTAGGTAAGATTTTGTGAATCGGGAAGCATGGACGGCGGCGTTATCTTGTTGGAAAATAAAATCTATGTTATTTTTCTCGTCTAAATATGGGACAAGAATAACCTCTAACAAATCGGTGTAAATGTCTGAGTTCATTTTTGTGGGTACTATCCCAAGACGAAGTTTTCCATGATAGGAGAAAGCACCCCAAATCATTAAACTTCCACCACCAAAGTTTCTGCTCATACGCGGAGGGTTATCTTTTCCTAGGTCGTGAAAGTAACAACTAAACCCATCGGGGCCATCTAAATTGAATTTCTTTTCATCAGAAAAGATAACTGTTTTCCATTCATCTTCCCATTTCATATGTTTCCGTGCAAAATCTAACCGGGCGGTTTTATGGCACTGTGTTAGGTGCGGAGCTTTCGCGGGTTTCTTGTATTTTAAATTGATATCGGCCTGCAAAATTTGCTGAACACGCCTCTTTTTGATGGGAAGATTCAGTTTGGAAACAATTTCAGCCGGACTTAATTTATTTTTCGTCGCTTCATCCTTAATTTGTGGGATGAACCTGTTTCCAACTTTTTTGTTTCCTTTCGGGTGCTTTCGGGCGGCGTATTTTTCCCCTAATTTGAAAAAATTTCGGATAACATTTAATGATCTGCCGATTTCCTTTGCTATAGCTCGCATACTGCATCCCAGATTCTTCATAGTGGCTGCTTTTACTCGTTCTGTTTCAGTTAATACTTTTCCACGTGGCATACTGTTGTTGCTATATAAAACAATAATATTAGACTATGGATTTTAACCTATATAACATTAAACAATACTATTACTAATAACACACCGTTTTTTGTACGAAAAGCCCCCTCTAAACAACACACTATACATTTTTTTTCGTATGCACTTATAGAAATTGCGCAGTTGAAAACGGATTTTCACCATAAAAACATAGAAATTAGCACAACTAATCAGCTGATCACATTGCAAATGTCAAAACGCCTTCCCAGCAAACCCGAGAACAGATATTAATGCAAGTGGTCATGATACAGCAAGCGTTCTTTGTGCCTTCCTTGAAAATTATTAAAAATGCCATAGCACCTATAGAAATTGCGCTCACTGTACATCTACATGGAATAAAGGTCGCACTGGAGGCAACTGAGAATTTTGAAAGAAAAAATGTTTATATAGAGGAAATCTAATCGATCATATCTAGTTCAGTTTACTTCGAATCGGCGCCGCGTTGTCCGAGTCAAGACATTTAAATCGTCATTGGAATTGATTTTTTTTTTCACTGGAGCACACTGCAAATGAACTATACAAAACTTAAGTTTAGACTATACACAGCACTAATAAAGGCGCTTTAAACGCACCCACGGATACTTGATTACACTCATGCTAAATTGCTGCAATCTTGCCCAGGCAATTGTGCAATTTCACTAGAATGTCTTCAATTGAAGATTACTTTTCCCATTCTCTGTATGAACGTTTGAAGTGTTTTTCACCATTGTATAATCATATTCTCGGTACAAATATCAGCTTATTTTCATATTTTCGTTATTGGCATCCTATTGCTTCATAAATCCTATTCGTTGAGGGAGGATATACAAGCTTCCTAAAAATTCGCTCTTTTAATTGATAACACATAGATCATTAAGTCCGAGACAAACATACACATCGCGCCGCGATTATCATACTATGTTTTACAGTAAAACCAACTTTTAGAGGATGCTGTGAAAGTTTCATGGCATCCGGTTTAGTAGTTCTTGAGATATTGAAGGCTAAGTGGCGATAGATTTGTAGCTTAAGTACTGAGGAAGAGAGTAAGTAGCTCTCCAAATACGTATTTACAAATTATAAAAATATGTTGTAGTAGGGGCTGTCAAAGGGTAGTATATGTCCCAGGGCAAAACGTGGATAGGTACCCACGATGGAGCATAAAACCTGGGAAACGCCTGCTGAACCAACACCAACAGCTTCACTACCAAAACCCTATTTCCACCTCCACGTGGTGACCGCTGGGAGCTCTTTCTTAACGAAAAGCTGCAGACGGAGAAGGATGAAGGGGGAGCCTTCCGCGCCTAAAAACGGGACAAAATTTACCAACTGGTCCTCCAGGTTAGGGGTTGGAAATACGGAAAATCAATGTTACGAAGCCACGGAAGGAGCCTCGGACAGGATTGATTTCAAAACGACGAACCCGGTAACGACAACGGATAAACGACTTGCCATTTTCTCATGGAGCCGATACGCTGCCCCAATATAAGGCTGATGTAACACCGTTGCAAGAGATGCGATGGACAGGAACGGGTTTCCTGAAGAAGAGCCGCTACACCATATATTATAGCGGCCATCCAGTAAACCGTGTGCTCGGCTTTGAAAATATAAACGAAAGGCTATGCACTCTGTGTTTGCGAGGCAAGTTTAGAAATATAAGCCTCATAAACGTTCACGTCCTTACAGAGGAGACTGCATAGTCGGAGAAGGATACCTTCTACAAGGCAGTTGAGCGGACCCTCGAAGCCTGTCCCAAGTATGATACCAAAATCATACTTGGAGATTTCAACAGTCAAGTAGGGGCGGAGTCGTATTCAGGCGATTCATTGGCTTCCATAGCCTACATAGGGATATCAATAATAACGGACTGCGGATTATTCAGTTAGCAGTATTGCACGAAATGGTTGTTAGAAGTACCTGGTTTGTGCGGAAAGCGGTCCACAAACATACGCAGGCCTCTCCAGACGGGACCACTTTCAACCAATTGACCACCGCCACCTCTCAGCCTTGATGAATGTCAGAACATATAGAGGGGCCAATATAAACTCGGATAACTATCTCGTTGCCATAGTTCTCCGAAGTCGAATTACAACACCACCTACAATACCCTCTGACAATCAGGTAAGAGTGAATACTGAAGCCATGCACACCACAGCCCTCCGCAACACCTATAAGAGCGAAATGGATGCCGCAATAACCGTAGTCAACAGAGATCCTGGAGATGAAGCATCAACAAATGATCTTCACAACCACCTGAAGAACGTTATCATTGATACAGCCATAAATATACTAGGCCCAGCCGCAGAAAATTCGGAACAGCTGGTTTGACAATGAATGTAAACTAGCTACGGAACGGAAGAATGCCGAGCTCGCGCAGAGACTTATCACGAATTTCGTCGAGCAGAGAAGCGACTTCACAGACGGAAAGTTTGGGAGAATCAACAAGTCTGTAAACTCGAAAAGTACAGGGAGCAACCGCACCAGGCGCGGACGTTTTACTAACAAGTCAGCAGGATGAAGCCTTATACACCTCGATGCTCATCCTGCCGAGACAAAGAGGGAAATTTGATTTACGACAAAATGGGCATATTGGAGCGATGGGTTGAGTACTTTGATGAGCTACTGAACAACCAGAACATCGGCGAGTTGGAGGTCCCGCCAACTGAAGACGACGGACAAATACTGCCACCACCAAGTTTAGGAGAAACAGTTCGTGCAATTCATTGGCTAAAAAATCATAATTCGCCAGGAGCCGATGGAATTACAGCCGAATTGGTTAAATATGGAGGCGACCAGTTACACCAAGTGGCTCATCAACTTGTGCTTAAGGTATGGGACAGCGAATCAATGCCTGACGATTGGCAAAGAGGCATTATCTGTCTCATACATAAAAATGGAGATATCACACAGTGCAGCAATTATAGAGCTATCACGTTACTGAGTACCATCTATAAGATATTCTCCGCTATCTTACTAGGTCGGATAGCCCCATACGCCCAGAAGATCATTGGCTCATACCAAAGAGGCTTCACTCCAGGCAAATCAGAAACAGATCAGAATTTGAACACCAGTTGCACCATCTATTCATCGACTTTGAAACCGCCTACGATAGCATAGTCAGAATTTGGTATCCCGACGAAATTGATAAGTCTAACTAGGCTGACCCTGACCAATGTGGGAGGCCAGATAAAAGCAGCAGGATCACTCTCGAGACCATTCGACATCAACAACGGTCGAAGACAAGGGGATGCCCTATCATGCGTCCTCTTTAACCTGGCCCTCGAGAAAGTGATCCGTAATGCTTAAGTAAATGCAAGAGGTACGATCCTCTTTAAGTCCACCCAACTACTGGCCTATGCTGACGATATCGACATCATGGGAAGAACCACCCGAGACGTACAAACTGTCTTCATCCAGATCGAGCAGGCGGCGATTAGCACGAGATCTTGAGCTGCAAATCAATGAAGGCAAGACAAAATATATGGTGGCAACGTCAGCACCGAAAACAAACCAACCAACATCAAACCGCACTGGTCAAACGGCAAGAATAAAGATAGGAGAATACAACTTTGAGACCGTTGATAATTTCTCCTATCTAGGGTCGAAAATCACAACCGATAACAGCTACGATTATAAAATCCGCGCACGGTTGTTGTCAGCCAACAGAGCCTATTTCAGCTTACAAAAACTGTTCCGCTCGAAACGTCTCACCATAGGGTCAAGGCTTTTACTGTACACGACATTGATCTTGCCAGTCCTCATGTATTCTTCGGAGACTTAGGTTCTTAACAAGAAGAATTGCGAACTCTTCGCCGCGTTCGAAAGAAGAATCCTCCGAGGAATTTTTGGCCCCCTACATAAGGATGGACGATTCCGTAGCCTACATAACGACGAAATCTATGAGCGATACCATGACCGTCTGGTTGTGGATAAAATCCGGCTCAATAGGTTACGGTGGGCGGGTCACTTAATCCGTATGGATGAGGATGATCCAGTCCGGAAAGTCTATAGGGGCAATATCTTTGGTAGAAAAAGAAGACGAGGCAGACCCTGCCTATGATGGAGCGATGGCGTAGGCCAGGACGCTAGACAGCTTTTAGGGATATCGAATTGTTGGACCTCGGCGCAAAGCCGTTGATGATGATGAAGATGATGATTACCCTTGACGTGCAAAATGCGTTCAACTCTACCAGTTGGAACCTTATAAGGAGATCATTGACGGCGATTGGTGTACCCAGCAACTTAACTGCGCTACTCGACAGCTACTTAACAGATAGAAGGCTATGATAAAACGCAGACAATGGAATCAAAGAATACATCGCCTCCGCGGGTCTTCTACAGGGCTCTGTACTGGGATCGCTGTTGTGGAACGTCCCAGGGTCTTAGCGAGGCCACAATAGTGGATTGTGCTGACGGCACAGTGGTGATTGTTATTGCAAAAGATCAGGCGGATGTGGAATTATATTCATCTGAAACAATCATTGCTATAAAGAAGTGGCTAAAAGAGGCAGTCCTGCACTCTCGGAGGATAAAACAGAGGCGGTGCTAACCATGAAACCGGTTCTGGAGGACCCGGAGCATGTTTTCTTCCATTGTCCTAGATTCGCTGAGGAAAGGAAGAGTCTAGAGGAGACATTGGGAGGAACATTAGCACTGGAAAATATAATTGGAAAAATGCAAACAAGCCAGGAGAGCTGGAATGCAGTGAACGACATGGTAGGGCGGATTCAGTGCAGATTAAGAGAGGCAGAGGAGGCGAGAAAGACGCGGTTACGAATGCAATCGATGGGCGAAGGGAGAGGTTAGAGTCATGTCCACTCCGCTACGAAATCCTTTGTGGTGGTTCCGGGGGAGGAGGACAGGGGTTAGGGACTGAGTTAGTGGGTAAAAACCCCACACGCTGGCGCATGTGTACCAGTGTCTTTGGAAGATTTCCGCCTCCGGAAAAAAAGACGGACAGACAGGTAGATATTAAACCGATTTTAATAAGGTTTTGTTTTGCAAACAAAACCTTAAAAATTATAAAGATTAAAGAAACGACTGGCAATACCCCCCTCCGCGAGCTCAGCACCATCAAAAACTCAACAGAAGAGCTTACAACCTAAAAGCTGGCAAATGCAACGCAATCATGAATAGAAGAGATTACGATGAACTAGTATTCCAGAAGTTAAGATCGGGAAACTTCTTCGAATTAAAGAACGATCAACTCCCAGAAATCATTAAGCGCGTAGAAAAGGTACTGAAATGGTGTAAACCCATTATCCCAAATCTTATGAAACTTAAAATGAATAATCCGTCACTTCCGCGAAGCCAACCGAAAATCCACAAACCAGACAATGAAATGAGGGAGATTATTGCCGACTCCAACTCAACCACATACAACATCGCCAAATGGGTAATTGATGAAATCAGTAAACTAGGAACGATCTATAGCGAAACATCAGTGAAGAATTCTAACGAAGTGGTCAATAAAATTAAGAATATAGAATTACGGAACGCCGAAGTAATTGTTTCGTATGACGTGATGGTAAACTGGCAGCTATATGCATGACAGAAAATTACTTCACCTTTAAGGGCCGCTTCTACAAAACAATCAAAGAGACAGCCATAGGTGGTGGTGATAAGTGAGATATTTATGACTAGCCTAGAGATGAAAATGGCAGCCAACAACATAAGGCCTAGGGTATGGATACGGTATGTGAACGATATACTTGCTATTTTTAAAGATAGCAAAAAGCTACATCCCAACATCAAATTCACCATGACGGTAGACGAAGGAGGAAAACTCCCATTTCTCGACCTCAAGGTAATTTATAACAACAACAAAATAGCATTTGATATCTTTAGGAAAGATAGCTCGACACAAAAAAATATTTTAAGTACATTGAACCGCTCATACCAACACAAGGCAGCCGCTGATCATTCAATGAAACACCGCCTGCTAACAGTGCCTCCAACCGAGGAAAGATTTAACAAGGGAAGAATGTTCATCAGAGATACGGCAGAAAAAACGGATTTAACCCCTAGACGATAGCTCAAATGATAAAGATAAAAAATAACTAGATTATCAAGAATCAAGTGCACAACCCTGTTCGAACAAGAAAAAGGTAAAAGCAAAGCATACAAGGTAGGTATTACCTACTCCCACAGAATTTTTCCACGAGATACGGACGAATTTGTCTAAAAATGATATCGAGGTAATTGGTTCTAGCAGGGAATAATACACTCAAATATCGGTTAACTATAGAGAAGGACCAAAAACAAAAAGGAAAGAGCGGTATATACCGGATGAAGTGCAATAACTGCCCTAAAGCATACCTTGGCCAGACAAAAAAACTGGTCCATGCCCGGGCCAGAGAGCACGTAAAGGAGATAGAATTAATTTAACGCCTCAAAAGGCAACACATAGGATCATCCTTTTTCTATTATCTGGAAGAAGGGCATATAATGGACGAGGTGGAAATACTCAACGAGATCAAGCAGGCGAAATTTGACCCTTACGAAAGTTTCTTTATAGATAGAGAAACGCAGAAAACCCGCCTAAACACGGATCCGATCCGAACACGACCGATGAAGGTAGAAAGTTGCTACTGAAATGCACATATGGGATAATAAATAACTCACTGACTCAAAGGAATAATTGTTCTTTAAAAAAAAATATATAATAAGACAGACAGCGCAAGCAAACCATTTCTACTTAGTATTAATGTCATTGTGTTGTTAATCGAAACATGACTTCCGAATGGCACGGATCTTTGATGCAACAAAAATGGGGTTTTGGAGTCTTGTTTATACTAAAGATTTTAGATGGATTGATTTAGGGCGGACTAATGAAATATTGATTGTGTAAAGTCAGCCATTGAGCTGCGAAGTTTCCA
Organism: Hermetia illucens; assembly: GCF_905115235.1. Classification (NCBI taxonomy): domain Eukaryota; kingdom Metazoa; phylum Arthropoda; class Insecta; order Diptera; family Stratiomyidae; genus Hermetia; species Hermetia illucens. Next base: position 119,225,818 of record NC_051852.1, read on the forward strand.
GCATAAGGACTTTCTCATTGACTATATAAGGACTTTTCGACACCTTATCCAAATGTCCTTAATCGGGACTTGTGCAGTAGTATAGAACGTATAACTAGGCTTATTCTTATTTGCAGACACCCTTGCTCCTCTCATCAATCAGCGTGACGACAACTTAACTTTTCTTCTGCATTGGAATCATCTAGCGCGAATATATGCATGTATGTATCTTCGTGAACCTAAAACGGAAACTTGGAACTAAAAAGTCGAATTTGCCTCAAGCTGGCTCAACAAAATTAAGCTATTTGAAATAAACAGGTCGACATTCATTCAAATGAATGTATATATTTTCAATTTATAAACACTATTTTCATATTTGACAAGGTATCGATTTGAGAATGATTTACTTGGGTGCGCTTCTTGTCAACTCCTCGAAAGCTCGTGCCTCAGCTGGAATACAACAATAAAGATATTAAGATTCTTGTCTGAATTCTACAAGCATTTTGGGGGTGATTTACCTTCGGCATTGCGTTTCTTCTCCTCCGCCAGTTTGGCATCACGGATGACTTTCTGTTGAGCTTCAATCTCACGAACCTTTGCCTCTTTTTTCGATAGTCGTGATTGATGCATTGCCCCATAAGCGATTCCAATAGTCAAGAGACTCCATCGGCCGAACTAGTGATGAAATGATTCAAAATTAGTGGAGAATTCAAGGAATTGACGCAGATCTTATAAGAATTATTACATAAGGTTGAGTTGAGGTTATTACTCAATACTGCCGAAAGAACATTAACTAATGTTCTCCACTAAACTTACTTTGATGAGTGGCGATACACGAACTGGAGGTGGTAAATCTGCCATTTTTCAAGCTGGAAATCTAAAAATATTTATTTCAACTCGGGAAACCTCTGCAACGGGTGACAAGAACAGAAAGTCGACGACAGGAATGTTAACTTCTTCTTTCAAGATGTCTTGCAACCATTGGTCATAGTTATTTGAAAGATTGGAGAGCATTTCTTTACAGCGGTGTGAAATAAGTATTTTTAGTTTTTAAATGTCGCAGGTACCTCTAATTGATTGTTTTGATTTGAATCTCCATTAATTATGATTGTTTGTAAGACAAGAAGAAGACAAGATTTTTGATTTTTCTATTATTTTCTAAGGCAACGGTACAATACAAGGACGAAACCAAATACCTATGGCACATGTTTGCACATCTAGTTCCTGAAGGTATTCCAGTAGTTCTTATACCTTTCATGGTATGTATTGAGATCATTAGAAATATAAATCAGTCAGGAATCTTAGCTGCCCGACTAGTTGCTAATATAGTCGCTGGTCAACTTTTATTAACCATCCTAGAGAGCACTGGACTTTCTATACCTTGCGGCATCGAGATCGAGAGGCTGTTGCTTAACCGATTCGGCCATCCCATCGTCCGTATTAAGTAGATTCTAACGAATTTTAGTTTTGACAATTATTTCTTTTTCGGCATTGATTAGATACGAAAAACTGCAAAAGGTCCTGGTCGATAAAGATACCATAAAATTTTCATTAAGTTAAGGGGGTCATCCCGTGTAGAGGCCGTTTTTTGGCTTTTTTTAGAAATTTTTTGTGAAGAACTGGATAAAGATACAAATACGAATTTTCCACTATAGAGTTATTAATATCTTGAGCATGTATAGTAATTTTTCCACCTCGATCGCAGAGTCGGTTATTGAAATACAGGGCTATTTATACACCCATGTCAAAAAACGGTATTTTTCTGCTGCCACGCTAGAGGGCGCTGTGATCATCTTAAAGAAAAAAAAAAGTAAACGGCATTTTAACGTACAGACTTAACTACAGTCCGCAAACTAGGATTATTAAAAAATATTAAAAGCTAAATTTTTGGTGCCTTGTTAAACTTTTGGTGTTTTTTCACGGCTTCTTCGATGAATAAAAAAAAACTACTGAACGAATGGCAATTATCCTAGTTTGCGGGCCGTAGAAATATGTTCTGAATAAGTCGTGAAAATTTCAAAGAATTTCGTTTGATCGATTTTGGGTTATGGTGGCAGCCAATTTCCAATATGTACTTTCGATAAAAACGCATTTAAAAAGTTGAATGCGATTTTTAGCCATAAAACCTTAACTGACCATTAATTTGCTATACCTAACCCCTTCCCTTGGCTTCAATTTTTGTCATTTTAGCGAAGTCATTCGAACGTCATTCGGATCGATAAATACGAGCTTTATGTGGCTTATTACGTATTTCACACTATAATTTAAAAACGACTCCGAATATCAAAAAATCACTTTGCCCCTATATTCTGCACTATATCTAGATATAATTGATGCCAAAATAAAATTCGATTCCGCGAATCCGACACACGGAATGAACCCCTCAAGGACTCAGTTGTTCCACTTATAGTCCTCCTTAGTTTTAGTCCAACGCCGGGGATAAAACAGATTATTATGTAAATGTGATATTTATCAACAAGTGCAACTGCCATTTGTTTTAACACAATTCTAGATTTATGAAAAATGTTCGTTCCTAAATGCTTGAGTCATATTGATCTACAGAACACGTAAATTTTCAGGTTTTGATCTGATGGAATTTCCGTCTGTTTAGTTAGACATTTTGAGAATATATTAAAAGAATGGAGATTGGCTGGAAATTTGTGTACAGGATGATAAGGACAAGTCGTAATTAATGCCTCGAATAAGATCTCAAAACTTTAGTCAAATATGTGGCATTCAAAAAATTATACATAAAAACTTTTGTTACTTTGGGCAAGGGTATACTTTGTAGTAAGATGCCTTTGTGATTTGAAGCTTTACCATGAGAGGGAGTTCTGTGGAGTACTGTGGAGGACATCTATTTTCGAAATTGAGATGAGGTTACAAGAATTCATAGCATTGAACGATAATAATAATAGCAATATAGTCAAGTGTTCTCCTAGAAGATCTACATGACAAGAATTTTAAGATTTTCCTTGCTTCCTGCCTGGCATCTGGTATTAAGTGTTCTCCCAAGAGTCTTATCTTCCTTTGAACAACTGCCGTGAACTGTTTGGCAACATGTATGAAGATTTCATCATTCTCCAGCAGAATCTGCAGGCGATGTCCGCAGGTATCCCTAGCTCCCCCAGGTGGTAATTTAGCCAGTGAATATTACTACTATGATCCAGAGGTTTTTCTTGTGAGCTTTCAACAATCCTGCGAACGCTTGGGTTCGTATTCCTCCATAAGCACCCTGGACTGTTCCATTCCTGGAAAGAGTCGCCAAGTATATATTTTGACCGCCTTTGTTGTTCTGTCCTTAGGGCTATTGCTATGAACTTCTTTCTGACTCCACTAAAGAGTTCTGATCCGTATAGCGGTCAACTCATTCGCTACCTCATTGTCTTCTAACTCAATATGGTCTGGAACCCAGGGTACCTGGCCCTAATTGTAGGAGCCGAGCGTATTTAATCTGTGAAGGCATTCCCATACTAGTTTAAGAGTTCGCCTAGTTATGCCTAAGTACTGTAATAACAATCACATATTCAGTTGCTGCGCTGCGCAAAGCCTAACGTTAAATGAATTCGTATTGATCGTCGAAAGATTAGTTTCCGAAGCAAGCCGCCAGAACACAATAATAATAGCTGGCGATTTTAACGCTTGGGCCGAGGATTGGAGTAGTCACAAAACAAACACAAAAGGCTGCATATTATTCGAAGTATGTTCACGGCTGAACGTCATTCTGGAAAATATCGGCGACGTCAATAGTTTTTGGAGATGGGATTGTTTCTTAGCGACACATGATCCAAGGATCTATAGTAGCAGCTGAGCGAGGAATATACGCACAGCGACCACCGTATCGTATCAATATAATATCCCCTGGTGTAAATTTTGTTTAAACTAGTTACCACGAAAACTTGTCCGCAAGGAGATCAGAATATATAGATTAGTGTATATCGTGAGACAAGGAGTAGTAATTATTTTGTAGGCGGTTGTAAGACTTTTATGATCCTAAAAATCAGGCGAGAGTAAACACTAAAGCGAACTAAAACGAAACCTTCTGTAGAACCCAAGGAGGAAAATCGATGCCATAATCACGCCCGTTATTATGTTAACAGGAGATGAAGCATCAACATTCGAACTTCAAAACTTATCATTCGTTTGACCACAAGAATAATTTTCTACAGTGCCAAACAAAGTCGAACCGTCTGGTGTGCTTATGAGCCAACAATGGAATAGAAGAACGCTTTATAGTGCTTCATAATAATAATAATCGTTGGCGCAACAATCCATATTGGCTCAGTCTCTTAAAGTGTGTTAGACCACTTCATTCAACGGTACACTACAGTAGACTGTAGGAGGCAATGTGGTCACCATTGCGCTTGCCCGAGATTATTACCCTGATTTGACTCAAGTACTCATTCACAGCTGAGCCGACTGGTATCCGACGCCAAATCACGGTACAAATTCCACTACCACCAGGGAGATTTGAACCGCGACCTTCAGTACGACAGTCTTGTGCTCTAACAACTCAGCTATCCGGACACCGCTTCATATTATGATATATCATGAAGTAAAGACGAAAATGATCGAATGATGATGAAATAGTATGGCAGCAGTTGCTCAAGACTTATTAAGACATTCTAAACCAGACCAAGGCATAAGCTTCCTATTTAAACGCAGGGACTCTGCCAAGAAAACTAAACACAGGAGATTCAACTGGGAGCGCATTGTTTGAAATTGTATGATGGTGAAAAATTATTGCGCTGGTTCGACGGTTTACGATTGCCAGGGTACATTTATCTCGATTAACATGATACCCTTGGACAATGTTCGTACTTTTACTTATGGAAGAAGCCAATCTGGATAAGAGGGAATTCTTTTAAGTCGTATTTACATGAGTTGCCATGAAAATCAAAATGACCTCTCATTTATAAAAATCTGATGTAATACTGAACGTTTTAATTCATATTTACAAAAAAAAAAAAAAAAACAACAACGAATATTACAACAAAATAATGCAAACAAAAATCTTGTCTTTATAAAGGAACACCTGTTTTAATCGATGCGAGCCATATGGCTGAAATGGTTCCCAATGCAAATACGGCATATCCAGCTATGTAAATGCTATCCATTTTCTTGAGGCATATTGGAGCCGCATCCCAAATAAGGTGTTTAACGCCCCCAACAAAGTGAATTGTGAATGGCCAAGCAATCATGAACTTCAAAAAGGCCAACAGATAGCAGTTCAAGTCCCATCCGTAAACCATATTCACATAATATGCAAAATCATTTGGAAGTACCAGAGCTCCAAGACCAAATATGACCAAGTAAGTGGAAAGCATGATTCCTGCGAATGAAATTCTTGATAAATTTCGAAGGAATTCACCCTAGCCAAAAGTATACCAGTGGTTCGATGAGCTAAGGATTGATGGGCAGGCATCTCCAACTTATAAATCGTAATATGCGGGGATAAGGCACGTTTGAGATTTTCGTTACGTTCTTCATAATCTTCCGGCAATTTGGGCGGCTTCGCTAACCTTTCTACGTTATATTTACTTCGGCGTGGGAGGATGAAAAAGAATGGAGGGCTTATATCTGGAAATGGCTTGAAGAGTGAAGCTATTGATCGCGACCTAGAATTTAGCAAAATAAAAGTAAAGAAAAGATTATCATCATGGACCATATTACTTCAAATTTTCATTACCTTAAACACAACATATTTAACCTAGCAAATTCACGGAAATATGTCAATAACTGACTCTCCCAAACGAAAAAGGGCAGAATATAAAGACGGGACTAAATGACGTTTAAGCACTATCATTTTAGTGAGGCTATAGTGATAAAAAATTCGTTGTACGTTACGGGTGCAAGTAGAACTCTATGTAGAAACCCAAAATAAGTTTAATAATTTTAGTTATTATATTTGAAAGCCTTTGCATCCATCCAATATTATGGTTGCCATAAACTTATGCATTTTCATTTGTTATTGTCTCAGGCCAAAGTATCTCGGTGAATGTAATGATGAGAAGTTATAACGTTTGAAAAACAATGATGGTCACTTTCCATGTACTATTCCCATTTAATAAAGAGAACATTGGCGCGGAACTGCCTCAACTTTTTGTTAGTGCTGAGATAGTTGCATTTCCAGAATTTTTATAAAACACTGAAAGTGGATTTTGTACTGTTAATTTGTTGAGCAACATCAAGTTTGTTGCCGTTGTCGGCAGAGGCTTAGTTTAGTTTGGTGACAGGAGTCGCAGCTCTATTCGACCAAGCCTTTTATAGCCTTTTGCAGTAATATGGAATATAGTATGAAGCTTGAAATCCCCAAGTTTGGTATTGTCTTTTCCGTATAAATTTACTGCAACCCAATATTAAATAATGTCACACAAAAGTAAATAATCTGACATGTTAAATATACATATATGATATATACCTCACGGGCTACGTACAAATGGGATAGTTCTGCACTGAAATATACTTACACAAGAAATAAAAAAAACCTTTCATACCTGAAACTATGAGCTTCCGGTTTTTGACTTGTTATAGATATTGTGCAGTCGCTGGATAAGTTCCGCTTGCGGATATCTACAAAGTCCTAGTATTGTGTCTTTTGTGGGTAAAAGATTAATTCCAAACATAACGACTTCAATTAACTTCAAGGCTGAAGTATTTATCTCAAGGTAGTGTGTTCGGCCCTTTGCAATGCCTATTACACACAGCAAACCTTCCTACCAACAGAAGTCGATTTACTTTTACCCTTGCTAATGACACAACTATACTAAATACACATTCAAAACTTGAGTTGAAATTGGGGAGTTTTCAAGAGTATTTGAAAGGTATAAAACAATGATTGGCAAGATGAAGATTTAAAGAACGAAGTCCCACCATATTATTTTTATACTAAACAAGCGCACATCCTTCTCTATCGAACTCAATGCTACATTCGCTCCGCATGGAAGGTTGACCTAGAGGAAACACATTGCAGCTGAAAGAGTCAGTATTTTTTCTAAACTGCAAATAATATGAAGTGTTGATCTATGAAATCACCTATTTGGACCTGCGTCATTCATTTTTTGGAATACGTGAGCTTTACAAATATCGAAATCCTACAACAAAGACAGTCGTAAATGTTAAGAACTATTAATTGTGCTATGTCGAAAAAATCCTATATTTAGTGAGACTTGTAAGTTGGGTTTGGATGTAAATCAGTCTTAAAATTTTATTAATACCCCATTTATTATTATTATATTATTATAATGTGGAAACGTGGAGGCTGATCCATAAACGTAAGGGGCTCAGAATTCTGTTGATGGCTGCAAGCGGATTTGAGTGCAGCACTATAGAGCGCTGCTGCACATAGCAACGATTTCGCTACCATACTTCCTATAAACCGTATAACCAAAAAGCTTGCCTTTCGATGGTTCTGTGAGGGACGTCAATGGTAGGCTTCTCATTCGCGGTAATGAGCAACTGTAAAGGTGGAAGGAACATTTCACCACCATTCTTAATTGTGAATATAGTATCCGCGAACTTTTACCCCTGGTGGAACAGTCCAAACAGAAGTGAAATTATTTTTGCCATCAATTCATTCAAACGGGGTTAAGCCGCCACCTTGACGGTCTTTTTTCCATGTAACTCCTGCAGTTTCTACATACTTGTTATTTCCACTTAGTCGTAAATGCTGAGATCTTGCCATGTAAGTGAAAGAAGTGGGTGATCGTTAAGTTTCCGAAAAAGGGCAACTGGAAGGATGTTTGAGTGTTTCCTTCTGTCGCGACGGTAGCAGCGACAATCATCCAGGAACACATTGAAAGCTTGATCGACAGAGAGTAGAATAGTTTCCGTTCTGGATCGTCCTGTATCAACCATATTAATATCCTTCGGATCTTTGTATCTGCGGTATGCAGAGTTTAGATTACCGTTCCATCCAAGATTTTGAGAAAACTTTCGAACGCAGGAACTGCGAATCTATCTAGAGTGTTCTTGCGGGGAGGGGGTGGGAGTTGGTGTGGCGTTCCGCAGAAGCTCATATATAGGTATCATCAGAGCGGCATATGGTGGCGTTAAATGCCATGTGTTGCATCAAGGTAAATTTTTAGAGCAATTTGAAGTCACAAGCGGAACCCAGTAGAATTGCATCTTGTCACTGACATTTCTTCGCTACGTTATCGGTAACGTTTTTCATGCTGCCTTGACTGGAGGACCTGAAGGGGTTCAATGAGCAGTATCACTTTCCTCGACTACTCTGATGATATCTACCTGCTGTATCACTTCTGAAAGAACATTAAAGGAAGAATGAAGAACTTCTTAAGCAAATGGGCCAGATGCCCCCAATGAACTGGAAATACTGGAATAAATACTGTAGAAATGTTTCACGCAGGTTTGTTCCTGAAATAAATAGAAAAAAGATTTTGAAGAATTTGATCAAAAATTTGTAAAAAATCCTTTGTAAATTTAATACAGAAAATTTAAAAATTAAAATTGATTAAAACATACCAACTGCTTCACTGATGGTATAATTTTAAAGGTTCCTTCGATTTTCAGTTGATTCCTAATGGGCGCCATATAAATACAATGAAAAGGGTATTGTTTCATTAGGGACAATCCTATTGTATTTGTTCGCAGGCAGTTGCTCCTGCTTCCCCAGTACTTACAATCTATAAGCAAATTGATCTGTAAGTAGATTGTAAGCACTGAGGAAGGGAGAACTGGCTCTCGAAATAACGATATTTGCAAATAAATGCAATAGGGGTCCTTTCGTTTTATTTAAACACTGAGGACAACCAATCAACCAAGTTCAATACCAAACACCACATCTCAATACAAAGCACTATTCGGCCCAATTCGTACTTTAAAAATTAACCTAAAGTAAAAATAGGATGTTGGTGGGCATTCCATAAAATTTTATATTTTGCAAATTAAAATTCGTTAAAATTGCTTTTATTTTACTTCGAAAATAAGTTGCTGGAATTATGAAATCTTTTAGTGGGAGTAGTAGGGGAGACTGGGTATAGTTGCCATAGATTTTGGTTTTCGACTTTTCTGTTTTTTACTATGATACTCACTATAAATTTGATTCCTGATAATTACAAACTAAATGCCGGCTGTCCATTTCTCTAAGAGTCATTATTTAATAAACGTGTTCTGTACTTCAAAAAGATATTTTCTCGAAGGTCTCTAACAATGCCAACTAACCCCAGGGGTTGGGCAAGTTGGCATAATTTAAAAAATGTGTGATTTAAAGGCAAAGAAAAGTAGACATAGTTCAAGAAAAAAACATTTCATTTCGAAATATAGTAAATAAAATCGAGAATTCAAGCGAATATTGAATATAATTAAAACACTGGTCTCTTCCTCTTATTTTCTACTGATCTTTTTGTTTTTTATTCCCTTCAGCCGGCAGTAAGCTTCTGATTGGGGTGTCCGTTAGAAGTTCAGCTTTTCTCCTTTTTCTTCCACGATTAGACTCCTTTCTTGGCCCTGCTTTTTGGTAATGGTCATACTTCTTCCGTAGACGTTGAAGGTATTGCAGGAAGAGGATCATGTACTGATATCACTAACAGATGAAGACAGAAACTCAGAGTCATCGAATATGTCTTGGTTGAAAGGACATATTTCACTAACACAAAATCCTGCAGTTATATTAGATGGAGTTAAAGCAAGTGGGAATGCAATGTTTTCTATTGACGGAGTATGATAAACAGCCATTGTTTGCCCTGGATTGTTCGTTATCCAAGAGTCACAGGAAGAGTTAATATATTTTTTTAGCGGCCCGAAAACACTCCTGTACAAAAGTTGTAATTTATGGCTGGAGTGTGTAGGAAATGATAAAACCAACCCCGTTCTCTTTGAGCAAATCAAGAGCCTCAATAGACAAGTAGGAGTTGTGGTTATCAAGGGGAAGAAGAACTTGTTTCTCTTTTGAACATCTCGTAAAATGAATGAAATATTTTACAAAGTTTATAAAATTAGTCTCCATCATTCAATCTGATTTGTTAGTATCTCCATTTGAGCCAGGTGGTGGACCTTCGAGAAAATGTTCCTTGAACTTAATTTGTGGAAAAACAAAGAAAGGGCGAATCGTAGTACTTCCCGCTGAAAGACATGCTGCGAGAGCCACCAGACATCCTATTTCAGCTGAGGTTATACGTCTTATTTGCTTGAATCCTTCTCGTTCAACTGCTCTGTCTAGTTTTTGCGCTGTTGTGATTCCTGTCTCGTCAACGTTGTATATATCTTCAGGCTCAAATTTATATTTATCTAATACAGATTTTAGTAAAGTAAAACATTTGTTCTGTTGGAACTTGTAGCTCTAGCCAAACTGGTTGTTTCTGGAGTGCGCAGGGATAAACATCGGTGTTTCTTCATGAAGTTATAAAACCAATCCGATCCTGCCACCTTGTTTACTCCCCATGACTGGAGTATTTTCGTCAAATTTGATTTCGCAAGCTGATAACGAAAAAATTTAGAAAAACAGAAAATTGGCCGTCCTTATTTGTTGGTAACTTCAGTCAGACTGAGACATTAGTGGATACTGTAACACAATGGGCTACTCAGAATAAAAAAATGACAACATTGTGGCAACTCCGTGGCAAAACTGAGCAGCTGAATGCTATCTTACCCCTTATGCCAACTAACCCCGGTCTCCCCTAGCCATTACACATATAGAACTCTTACTGTGAGAGACAAAATTGCGTTATGGAACCAATATTACGGAATGGATATCATTGAATTGATAGGAGGAATGAAGTGTAATGCCAGACACTTCGGAAGCTTAACTGATGATGTTGATATGATATATAGTAAGCCGGAGCTGAGAAAGAATTTGCCGCATTCGTTCATATTAAGTGCAGATTAAATAGTAATCTGTTTTCGCAATAATTGCCCTAATAATGCACGTTGATATAACATATACCTCTATGTCCTTCCCCCACCACAGTTTTGGTAAGGCATGGTAAAATAGCAGTTGAAAAAAGCTAGACTTCGACCATGTAACGGCCTACCTACTTGTTCTCCTATTGTGATGCAACTGGAAGTTAATCTTTGGATTGCGTCTGATCTACGACGATGACCACAAGATGTTCAGAACAAGCGTTCTCAGAACATTCATCGAGCAAATCGGAATGTACCAGTGTTAGCGGCCCAGAGGATGAAATAAATAGCCAGCGAATGCACGCTGTGTTTAAAAGAGCAGAAATGTCCGGAAAGCGAAAATGTGGCGTTACTTTTATCATCCGCACAAAAATTGTCGGTAATGTCACAGTTATAAGTTTTCTGCTGAAACTTGACCGACTGAATTAAAAGTTTTTCAAGTGGGTGCCAAGGCAATAGAATATCATTGATAATGAGGCAACTGACAGACTGGTTCACCAAGGGTCTGGCTTCACCAGAGTCAGCATTTAAAGTCGAGCCATCCACGATCAAGCCTACTTTGAAGGATGAAGGTACAAAGATTCATGCAGTCAAATGGAGAAATTCGAACCCACAAAAGAGAACACCATTGCCGAAATTTGAAAAGATCTGCTGATCATGGACGCATGGCAAGCAGAAATCTGTCTGAATAGTCGTTTCAGAGGATAGTACAGTGGCCTAATGCAGGAAGCCTGGGTGTGTGAAGCTGCTACTATCCATACTTCTTTAACCAAGTCCAAGCTAAGCCCTGATTTATCGTTGTTGGTAAGACATTCTTTCGATTCGGTATATTTTCGGTTTATGTGAGAGCACGTCATCGAGTCGTAGCCTCTGGATTGAATTTGAGAATATTTTCTTATTTTTTATAAAATATTGACACCTACTTCTGTGGAGCAATCCTTGGGTGCGGGGGGTTCGAATGACTTCATTTGCTCCGCCTTCGCAATTTCCTTTGTGATACTGGACTCGTGGTTAACAATTGTTGACTCGGGAAGATCCGCCGAATTAATAATATTGAGAAAAAGAGGAGCTTCTTAAATTTAATGAGTATCAGAGTTTTATTGATAAAATGCTTTCAAAGCCTATTACAAAAAATAATTAAATAATACATAAATTAGTGATTACATAATTTTAAACAAAGAAAATATTTTTAAATTTTAGTATAGTGTCGCGGTCGACTTCACTTTCAATTCCAATACGTTTTAGGTCATCATCCGTCATAGTGAACAACACTTCCAAATCGATCTGGAATGAAATCAGAAAAAATCGATTTTCATGTGATTAAACGTAGAGTTTCTTATTTTAGAGAGACATGATGTTTAGACTTAATCATAGCCTAGATTTAATAGTACCTCTTCTCTTTCAAATTTTTCAATGTAACCATTAAGTCCAGTGTCTTTCAGCAAGGAGGCTAACGAGACGGGTGCATTCATAACGTCATCCTTGAAGCGAACAGATTTCAACTTCTTCGGCTTCAATCCTCTTTGTGCTCTGAGAACTGGATGTAGATTAATGTAATCAGGGGGTAAAAAATGGTCGAGCCTGCGTTGCCGAATATGCGCTTCCAGGCTAGAAATTTTTAAAAAATTGAGATCTGGGAAGATCTAGTTAGTTAACTCTTAAATTTTAGACTTACCCCTCATGACTTGGTCGGGGAGGCCTGAGAATTGGCGGCGGCATTAATGTAAAATCCACGTCCACCACGGTATCATTTGGGTCAAAAATTGTACTATCGGCACAGGCTTTTTGCACTGCTTCAGGTGGCGCCCTTTTGAAATTGTACTCTTTCGGGGCATTGAATTCGATTGGGGAAATATCCGGTGAGTGCATGTAGAATGCGTTCCTTGTTGGGGTGAAACTTCGACGCGAGGGTAGTATATTGTGAAAGTTTGTAATATCACGTAAGCGATCAACACTTGCACAGATATCAGGAGGAAATTTGAATTTTTGTCCATTTGTTGGCGTCACAATTGCCGAGTAACTTCCTGAAAATAATCGGTTCATTAACATGAATTAAATCAATTAAAAAAAAATATACTTACTTTTTAGTTCAACATCCTCCATTATTCTGACTCCGTAATGTTGAACTGATGTAATCGTACTCATTCCAATGAAAATTTACTAATACCAAAATGGGGAATACTTTATTTCAACAGTTATTCTGTGGCGTTTATCATACCGGGAAATCGACTGAAATGACTAACCGGTTATATTGAACAAAGGAGAATTTAATGTAGAAACTGAGCGACTGAATGTGAGGTAAAAACGATTATGCGAGTTTGAGTATTAATAATCCAACGGCCTAGAACTCTTACCAATACATGCATGTTCGATTCGGGTAACCGATTTGAAAGAGTAGAGGGTGATAAAAAGGTGGCACAAAAAATCAGTTCGATCTGGCATCCGTAGTTATAAGGATATGACTGATTTGGCTAATTTATTCTTTGTAATTTAAGCTGAATATTTTTGTTTATTCTTGAGAATGACCTTCTAAAACTCTTATCAATACTATTACATAAACCTCATTTAACTGAGATTACAACGAAAGGATGAACCATCTAAATCAGAGATAGTCCTGCAGTTATGCAACGCACTATAGTTGCTATGACTTAAGGCTTCATCTGTGAAATCTGGTAGAATGTTAAGGACTGCCTGCTTGAGGTTATAAATTCCAGTATGTTTCTTATGAGATTTAATCCTTCCTTAGGTCTTCCAGATATTTGGGGCATAATACGAGTTGTAATGAATTCCGAAAAGGCCCCAGAAAAAAAAAACAAGTAGCAAATTTGTTGCAGGACTAGTGGATGGAGTCCTTTCAGGTGACTGTTTGCTAGCCAGTTCGGAAACCAGTAGGTTACAGTTTATTCACGAGTTTTGGAGAACCATGTAGAGAACTATCGGACATGAACTTCGGCATGATAGAAATGAATTGTTCCATAATGGATGTCATAAATACGCATCATTATCAACGGCGCAACAACCAGCATCCGGGCTAGGCCTGCCTTAGTAAGGAACTCCAGGCGTCCCGTTTTGCGCCGAGGTTCACCAATTCGATATCTCTTAAAGTTGCCTGCCAAAGATGTCCATATTCCAACAGTTTTTTCATCGCTTGCCGCAGAGGGAAAATCTAATCTGTTGCTGATTTGGCTGGAGTGATATGGGCCGATGATACTCTGGGTGTAGGCGACTATTCGGCCTAGCAAGATAGCGGAGAATATCTTATAGATAGTATTCAGCAATGTGGTTCCTCTATAATTGCTGCACTGAGTGATATCTCCCTCCTTATGTATGGGACAGATGTTGCCAGTCATCAGGCGTTGATCTGCTGTCCCATACCCTGAGCGTGAGTTGATGAACCACTTAATGCAGTTAGTGGCCTCCATATTTGACCAGTTCGGCTGTAATTCCATCGGCTCCTGGCCCCTTAAATCGATGGATAGCACAGACAGTTCCTTCTATGCTTGGTGGCGGTATTATCTATCCGTCGTCTCCAGTTGGCGGGACCTACAACTCGCTGATATTTTGCTTGTTGAGCAGTTCATCAAAGTACTCAACCCAGCGCGCCAATATGCATATTCCGCCCGAAATTAGATTTCCCCTTTGTCTGAGCAGGATGAACATCATTCTGCTGACTTGTTGGTAAAGCTCCCGCGTTTGGTGTGGTTGCTCCCTGTACTTTTCGAGTTCAGAGACTTGTTGGTTATCCCAGGTTCGATGAAATCCGTGATAGGTCTCTGCGCGTGCCTGCGTTCTTTGAGAGTGCAGCATTGCCCGGTATGTAGCATTCTTCCGTTCCATTGCTAACTTACATTTATCGTTGAACCAGCCGTTCCGATTTTTTTTGTGCGACTGGGGCTAAGTATGTTTGTGGCTGTATCAATGATAATGTTCTTTACGTGGTTGTGAAGATCATTTGTTGACGCTTCATTTCCATGACCTTTCGTCACTTACGCCTGATTACCGAGGCGATTTGAGACGATATTGTTATTCGAGTTCGGAATACTATGTCAACGAGATAGTGGTCGGAGTCTATATTGGCCCCCAATATGCTCTGATATTCATCAAAGTTGAGAGGTGGCGGCGTTCGATTTGAACGTGATCAATTTGGCTGAAAGTGGTCCCGTCCCGAGAATTCCACGTATATTTCTGCGCAGACTAGGTATTTCCAACAACCATTTCGTGTGACACTGCTAGGTGGATAATCCGCAGTCTGTTGTGATTGGTAGTTTTATGTAAGCTATGGGAACAAACGTGTCGGCTGTATAAGGGCTCTGCCCCTGCTTGGCTGTTAAAATCTCCAGGTATGATTTTGGTATCATCCCTGATCCAGGCTTCGAGGGTCCGCTCTGCTGCCTCGCAGAGGGTATCCTTCTTCAGCTCCGCAATCTGTTCTGTAGAGACATGAACTATAATATTGCAAGCTTTTGCATCAGCCCCATACTTGGATAGGGTATCATCTAACTGTTGATGTTGGTTCAACAGGCGTTTCCTAGGTTTTATGCTACATCGTGTATAACAAATATTGCTTGTAAATAATAACATCCAAACAAGGTAAATAAATGGACTTGAAATATATCACTATCAAGATTTTCAGAAAAAAAGAAACGCAAGCATACCGCATACCAGTATAATAGATCATTTTAAGACCCGTAGATTGTAGTGAACGATAATTTGAAAGCGCATAAGTTAAGATCTTGCGCGATTAATACTATATGGGCCCAATAATATAAGGAGCTGCTGCTACACACTTTCTACACATTGAAGTAGTAGAGATTCTAAAAACCCTCATCTCACAATTTTAGCTAGAAAAATTCAAGACGGAAGCATAAATGCTTAGGAACATCAAACTGCTATGTGCACTTTAAGAATTAGAAACTGGTTTCTAAATAATCAAATCAATAAAGCGATGGGCTAACCTAAATAATATTAAATATTACTCCGAAATATCTTATCCTAAAAATTTCAACAGATTTAAATAGAGTTGTGTCCGGATAGCTGCGTGGTTAAAGCACATGGAAGATCGCGGTTCGAATTTCACTGGTGGCAGTGGAATTTGTATCGCGATTTGACGTCGGATACCAATCGACTCAGCTGTGAATAAGTACCTGAGTCAAATCAGGGTAATAATCTCGGGCGACCGCAATGCTGACCACATTGCTTCTTACAGGGTACTGTAATCCTGTAATGTACCGTTACGGTCTTGAATGAAGTGCTCTAACACACTTCAAGCCTCTTATCCAATATGGATTGTTGCGCCAACGATTATTATTATTATTATTAAATAGAGTTGCTAATTAATTAATTGGGGCTTTGCGATACTTCGGCTCCCATAGCTTAGATAGGGATACTAATGATAACGGACTGCGCATTATTCAGTTAGCAATATCGAACGAAATGGTTGTTGGAAGTACCTGGTTTGCGTGGAAAGCGGTCCACGAACATACGTGAGCCTCTACAGATAGGACTACTCAGAAGCAAATTGACCACGTGCTGATTGAACGCCGCCACCTCTCAGCCTTGATGAATGTCAAAACATATAGGGGGACCAATAAAGACTCGGACCATTATCTGGTTGGCATAGTGCTCCGGGCTACAATACCACCTACAATCCCCTCTGACAATCAGGTGAGAGTGAATACTGAAGCCATTCACAACACAGACCTCCGTAACACTTATAAGGAAGAAACGGATGCCGCAATAAAGGCAGCTAACAGATGTCCTGGAGATGGAGCATCAACAAATGATCTTCACAACCACTTGAAGAGCGTTAACATTAATACAGCCACAAACATATTTGGCGTCAGCCGCAAGAAAAGTTGGAACGGCTGGTTTGACGGTGAATGTAAGCTAGTTACGGAACGGAAGAATGCCGCATACCGAGTAATGTTGCGTTCTCAAAGAACGCTGGTGCGCGCAGAGACCAATCAAGGACTCTGTCGAACGGAAAACCGACTTCACAGATGGAAGAAGGAAGCCTGAGAGAACCAACAGGTCTGTGAACTCGAAAAGTAGAGGGAGCAACCGCACCAGACACGGAAGTTTTACCAACAAGTCAGCAGGATGAAGCCTTATACACCTCGATGTTCATCCTGCCGAGACAAAGAGGGAAATCTGATTTTCGACAGAATGGGCATATTGGAGTGATGGGTTGAGTATTTTGATGAACTGTTCAACAACTAAAATATCGGCAAGTTGGAGGTCCCGCCAACTGAATACGACGGACAAATGCTGCCCAAGCACCAAGCATAGAAGAAACAGTCCGTGCAATCCACTGGCTTAAAAAAACATAAGTCGCCGGGAGCCGATCGAATTAAATATGGAGGCGACCAACTACACGAAAAGGTTCATCACCTGATGCTCAAGGTGTGGGACAGCGAATCAATGCCTGGCAACGAGGCATTGTCTGCCCTATACATAAGAAAGAAGATTTCACGCAGTGCAGCAATTTTAGAGGTATCATGTTGCTGAGTACCATCTACAAGATATTCTCCGCTATCTTGCTAGGTCGGATAGCCCCATATGCCCAGAACATCATTGGCCCATATCAACGAGGCTTCACTGCAGGCAAATCAATAACAGATAACATTTTCTCTCTGCGGCAAGCGAATTGGAAAACTGTTGGAATCTGGATATCAATTGCACTATCTTTTCATCGACTTCAAAGCCGCCTATGACAGCATAGCCAGGGTAAAACTGTACACGGCCATGAGAGAATTCGTTATCATCACGAAATTAATAAGACTGACTAGGCTGACTCTGACCAATATGCGAGACCAGATAAAAGCAGCAGAATCACTCTCAAGACCATTCAACATCGACAACCGTCTAAGACAAGGGGACACCCTCGAGAAAGTGATTCGCAATTCAGACGTAAATGCGAGAGGCACCATCCTCTTCAAGTCGATCCAACTATTGGCCTACGCTGACGATATTGACATCATGGGAAGAACAACCCGAGATGTACAGTCTATCTTCATTTAGACCGAGCAGGCAAGACAAACTACATGGTGGCAATGTCAGCACCAAAAACCAAAGAACCAACAACATCGAATCGCATTGGTCAAACGAAAACAATAAAGATAGGGTCGAAAATTACAACCGATAACAGCTATGACGATGAAATTCGCGCACGGTTGTTGATAGCCAACGGAGCCTATTTCAGCTTACAAAAACTGTTTCGCTCGAAACGTCTCACCATAAGCTCAAAGCTCTTACTGTACAACTATGACTATGATCTTGCCAGTCCTCATGTATTCCTTGGAAACCTGGGTTCTTAGCAAAAAAAAAGTAAACTCTTGGCCGCGTTGGCGAGAAGAATCCTCCGAAGAATTTTTGGCCCCTACATGCAGGTGGACTATTTCGTAGTCCACATAACGAAGAAAACTATGAGTGATACCACAATTGCCTGGCTGTGGATAAAATCCAGCTCAACAGGTTGCGGTGGGCGGGCCAGTTAATCCGTATGGATGAGGATAATCCACCCGGGAAAGTCTATAAGGGCAATATCTATGGTAGAAAAAAGAAGACGAGGCGGACCCTGCCTGAGATGGCGCGATGGCATAGGTCAGGACGCCAGACAGCTTTTAGGGATATCAAATTGTTGGATCTCGGCGCAAAACCGAGGTGTCTGGAGTTCTTTATTAAGCCATGCCTAGACCGGATATTGTTTCTTGCGCCGTTGATAATTATATACACTGGAATAGTCACGCCAATGATTACCTATGGGGCGGTACTTTGGGGAGAAAGAACTGAATTCAGCATAATAGCCAGGGAGTTACACAAACTCCAAAGACTGGTTTGGGTATGTATCAGGACATCAGGACATGCCCAACAGCATCCCTGGAGCTGGGATTAGCTCCTCTGCATCTCCATATACAGATGCAGGCAAGGGGGCGATCTTTAGAATGGTCGGGAAATCATTAGAATGGCAATAATACGGGGAGCTGCTTAAATAGAAGGAAGGTTGATATTCCTGGATCGTAGATATTCTGGGTTCCAGCTCATGTTGGGTTAGAAGGCAATAAGGCAACAGACGAACTAGCCAGGTAAGAAGCAGGGACGCCGCTACACGTTTCCGACATTTATGCAAAGTGGGTCAAGGTACCTGGAAGAATACTTAATACGAGATGTCAAGTTGAAATACTTAGACGTAGGGAATCAAGAACACTATACAGAAGAGGTGAAATTGCCTAGTCAAGCCTTGAAGTTTTGCGGGACAAAAATATAACGTCCGGTGGGCGGGGTTTTTCAGTCAGGATCGCAGCTGCGTTTTGCGCATCATCATCGGTATTGGCTCCCATTCGGTTGATGTGGCTAGTGCTTCTGGCTGGGTTTGATACAGAAAGGCAATCCGAATAATGTTGCAATGACACTTATCAATTTCCTATTGTATTTAGGGTATATATGTGTTGGCTATTTACTGTCAATAGCCAACACATATATATATGCTATTGTTGGCCAGAACTAAATTTTTTTGAGGGATCCTAAGTTATGAGCCGCTACGGTCAAGCCGCTTTGAGGCTGAGGTGAGACAGCATCTGATGAGTTGCCTCTTACCTTTTTCTATACTGTACATTGGAAACGGTGCATCGTGTTGTTTTTTAAAATATATTCTTAAGAAAATAGTTTGTTGAATTTAAATTTTGTGTTTAAATAATAAAAAATTGCAATGAAATATGTAAAATTAACGGTAAAATAAGAGTAGATTATATGAATATATTGAAAATTTCAAATTAAACTGTGGATATCTGGAAAACTGAGAAAGATATCGAAGAATCGAAAATGTTGCATTATTTTTGCCACATTTTCCCCAATTCCGTAAAACTCTGTCATAAAGTCGCTTCATGGAAATAAAAATTGTAATAATTGGTTTTTTAATTAGTTTTCAATAACGTTTGGGGAACCCCAGTCAAAGTACATAAACATTCGTTGAACTGCCAATTTTAGAAAAACTTTTATGCATGTGCAAACCCACATACGACCGAATTAATTGACAGCTGTCAAGAAAACAGATCAAAAGGTAAATCCCTTGAAAAAGTGGAAGTCGCAGATGCCAATTTCTCGGTAATTCCCTTTATAAATTTTCATTGCTGAGTTTAATTTGTTCTAAAGTTATGTGAACTGCTAGATCGAGTTGCAGCTGGCACCAGTCACTTGCATTTCTGACGTTGTGTCATTCGTGCAGTTCGCCGTCTCAACTTTTGAACTTCGATGCAATATTGCGGTCACGGCAAAATTTCAGTATTTTTTTTTGGGCTGTGTAACTTCTATTGTACATCTACTGCAACGTAGTGCATTTTCGTAATAATCATGACAGTGGTATGTGCCCTAGATTTTGTCTTTGTCTGACCCCAGTGTGGAATGTTTACTTTCCCATTGCAGAAAGATGATTTTAGCGATTCGTACGAGTCTCCCAGTGGCCAAAGGAGCCAAGAAGAGGAAAATCTTGTGATATTTTGTAAGCAGATGCTTAAAACACGTGTATTTAAGGGAAGCTACCAGGAGCGACGCTACGTTGAGAGTCTACAAGGCTATCGGGACCTGATAGTCCTGGACAGCTGCGAACATGAGCTGAAAAACGATTTGAAGTACATTCACCACAGAATTTCAAACTTCTACAGAAATCCGGAACTCTGGTTAGGGGTAACGCTGCCTGACATGGTCGGTGCTCCGGCTGGTACTTGCATTTGGACTGATGTCGAAGGCAACCCATTCGGAAAGTATTGGTTCCAAATTAGGACGATTCGTTTCAGGACAAACGAAGTATACATAAAGGTGAAACCGCTGCGTTCGGTCAGTGGCGATGCACTGTCCACTGGCAACGTAGGGTCTCAAGCCGAGAATGATCATAACATTTCAATGGAAGGTTTGACTAAGGAGAATATCGTCAACTTGCTGTTATCATGGAAACGGGCTATTAGCACTGGCCTAATGAATTTCCTATGGAACGATATCAACAGGGAAAATATCGTGGCTGCAATCAGGTTCACTTTTTTGCTGTTCTTGTCCATTTTGGCTGGTTCATTTGAGTTAATAAAGCATTTAGGTGTTTTTTCGATACGACTTTTCGCCGAGGCGCGCTTGCTTTTACACACGGCTACGCCGATTATCTTGAAGATAATCGAACTGTTAGGCAAAGTTATCGGTGGCTTCTATATCCTCATAGCTATGATTTGGCGTGATCTAACTGGTTCCCGTGCTAGAGAAGTACCCAGAGGGTTGGCACCGCCAAGGAATCAGTATCAAGCAATCTCTAATAGACCATTTTATATAAATAAAAGAGCATTTTAAATTATTCACGAGATCATTTTAAGTAAATGAAATTTTTGTATAAATACGCTTACCACTATAAGTTTAAGTATATTGGTTGTCACGTTAACATGTTTACATACATAATTATGTAAATGGATCTGTTTTCCCTTTTTGTATAATGTGATGGAATAAATAATCACTGAAATGTGGGTAAAAGTTGTTATTTGACTGCACACAGCAGATTCTGCAAAACAGATGAAGTGATTGGGGACACGGAGCAAAATACAATTTTATAATAATGTTATAATGGATGGCAATTGGGTTGGAAGCGTGATTTTTACACAAGGGACTTTGTTAAGGTTTTATTAGCGAACAGTTTCCAGTTTAAAAATATTTTATTTAATCCGTTCGATAGCTCAGGACCATGAGTGCATGGCTTTCCGATTTGTTTGGACTTTTTTCTCTTACTTCGCTAACATGGTTTTTCCAAACAAACTGATTATCAAGTACCAGTTATAAATGATTCTACCTCTGAAGGATTTAAATCGTGAGTTCTTCATCAATACAGCCGGCTTACCTCTAATTTGGTTGGTTTAATCTTTACATTCATCATTTTCTCCGAGTTTACTTTAAATTCCAAAAATATGTTCAGATTCACATAAAACATGAAACTAATTACTGACTTGCTGCTCAACTCACTGATTTTTCTCCATGTTCCGTTTTTGGTCGGGCATAAATCTATTGGAAAACCTTTAGGCAATTATCTTACGCCGCGCCGTATTTACGGCAAGAACACGCATTACAATCACGTTACTTACACAAAACTTGAAAAGCTCACAGATTATCAGCAAAAAAAAAAAATTAATTCTAAGTTTAGATTTTTCATCGATAGATAGATTCATAGATAGTCATGAAACGGTCGAATTTCCGATATTCATTTTTTCCCTGTTATTTTGTGGATAACATTTTATGTAGTAGTATTGACAATGGGTTTAGAAGGTCCGTCTTTAAGAACAAACAATTTCGTTTTGCTTAGATTACAATGAAAGATTAAGCCAGTCAGATTAAAGGTTTTTTTTAAAAGCTGGAAATCTTCAAAAGACTAACCTCAGGATTCACGATCCTTAAGAGTGTGGGATTTTTACCCGCTAAAACCACCTCCCGCCAAATTACGACTGAGATTTCCCCATCCAGCAGCTTTCTTTGCATATTTAAGTTTCGTATTTATTGGGAGAATACCCTGCGGTCCACCCTAACACTTTGATTGGCTTCGCTGAGCTTATATCTTTAAGCATCCTTTATGTTAGCAAGTCATTTGGCTTTATTCTTTTCAGTCGTCTTATTATATTAGCGATATCAGTCAATTTTCCTGTGATCGTAGTGGGTGGCTATGTTTAATTGCTTGGTCTTTGATCACTTCCTTAATCAACTGTACTTTCAGGCTCCTATGCAGGTTCTCATTACGAATGAACCAGAGAGAGTCTGCTATGCTTCTAAGCATTATATTTTTTAACGATTGTATGACCTTCAGATTTGATTCTTTGGCGCAGCCCCAGAGCTGGGTGCCATACCTCCATATGGGCCTTAGGATCTGCTTATAAATTAGTAACTTGTTATAGATGGTCAGCTGGGAATTCCTCCCCAATAGCCAGCACATCTGGCGGCATCTGACATTTAGCTCGTCCTTCTTTCTTAGGATGTGTCTATTCTAGCTGAACTTAGCATTTAGTGTTATACTCTCACCTCACTCGCCTGTGGCACATCGTGTCCGTTTATGATGATGGATTCTCTTTTTTTTTGTCAAGTTAGTGTGCGTTAATTTGCTTTTGTTTAATTTTAAACGAAATTTTTAAATTTGTTGGACCATTCTACAATCTTGTCAACAACTGTTTGTAGCTTTATTATTGCTTTTTCCGCAGTTTTACCCGTGGTAAGGATAACAGTGTCGTCCGCAAATGTTGCTGTTTTAACTTCTTCACAGCAACA
The DNA here is from genome assembly GCF_905115235.1 of Hermetia illucens. Taxonomy (NCBI): domain Eukaryota; kingdom Metazoa; phylum Arthropoda; class Insecta; order Diptera; family Stratiomyidae; genus Hermetia; species Hermetia illucens. The sequence continues at coordinate 119,248,933 of NC_051852.1, forward strand.
GTGTTGGGTCCAAGGCATTGGCCTGCGGTACACCAGTTGCAATTTTTTTCAGCCCAGAGTAGTTTCCCTCGTATTTCACTCTGAATAGGCGCTCTTAACAATTTATACAACAGGCCATGGTATCACATCTTATTAAACGCCTTTTTTCCATTGCATTTTCTATGGGATTCGTGATTTTGTGTTGGATTGTGGAATGCTTTCGCGGAAATAAAATTGGTTAGGTGGTATTAGATTCCGATCCACAGCGATTTGCTTCAGTCTCTTAAGGAGCAGCCTTTCGAAACGATTCGACTCTATTTGGCTCCTTCCCTGGTTTGGGGACCATTATAACCTCGGATACTTTCCATTGTCGGCGGGCGTATTTTAATTTGAAAGTTGGATTAATTATTTGTAATAATTTGACTAGACCTTTTTTGGCAATTCTTTTAGTATTCTCCCTGTAATAAGTTCATAGCCAGGTGCTATGCTAGGAGGCACATTTATTTTAATTTCTGTCCTCAGCTCATTTAGTTTTACACGGCATATTGGATAATGGTTCACTTTTCTGATTGGGGTTAAGCATGTAGACGCTTGTGTATCTATAGGCTGGAAGGTACTTTCTAAATGCTTCGAGAAAAGATCTGACTTATCCTGTGCAAAACGAAACAATTGCTCGTTTTTTTTTTTGGTCAATTAGGTGGAATTTATTGTCTGGGTCTTTTTAGATCTTTCGCGGCCTCCCACAGAGAGTAGCCTGTGTTTTTTGTGCCTTAAGATTTGAGATATATCTGCTGACGGACTCCGTTTCTATATTAGTTAATTAAAGTCTTTAGCTTATTTGCTGTTTTTTTGTCATAGTTTGTGACCTCTACGCTTCTCTTCAAATACAATGCTTTTCATGCTTTTTAAATACTACCCATTTTATTTGTCTATTAGTCAGCCTGGGAGGATAGTATTTTCTCCTCATTTTTTCGCTGATCAGCATCATCACTGGCGAACGATCGGACATTATGTTTTCATTATTGACAACATGGATGTATTCTTCTGAGAACCCCTTAGTTACAAAGAACTCAATGACATCGGGAATTTTTGTTACGTTAGTCGGTCAGTACGTAGGCTTACCGCTAGAATAGGAATTACACTTTTGTGCCCTTTCTGCTTCAAATAATGTTTTGCCTCCGGAAAAGTTAACCTAAATCCTCAGAATCCATTTTTGCGTTAAAGTCACCTCTTAAAATAGAGGAGCTTCCGCTGAACTGGAAGAGTCGAGCGAAATTTTCGTTTTTAACACCGGATCGAGGCGGATAGTATATTGAGGAGATCATCACAACTTTGTTAAATAGTTGTACACCAACAGTCACAACCTGCATTTTTCATCTTCAATTTTCCGCCCTTCGTCGTGTCTTATATCCTGTTTAACGATGATTGTAGTAGTATTAAGGATTTTCGTTTCTTTTATTTATTTCTTTACGTCTTAGCTTCTGTAAGTCTTTCGCTACGTCACAGCCTCTGTAATTAGCTGGGTGTTGGCTCTTACAATTTACACATTTTGCCGGGGAAGCTCTTTTGTTTGGACATTTTGATAATTCATGGTCACCAGTACATTTTACACAGTTTGGATTCCAATTACAATACCTCTATCTGTGATTGAAACCTTGGCATCTTTTGTACTGGGGTATTAGGTCGCTGAATTTTCTCAGTGTTTCTATTTTGCACTTCATATTAAGGATAGCTCTTAAGTTGTGAATTTTGTTTGGGTCTTCACTATTGCCGAACGGAAGTATGAACAGTGGGAGTCCCCGCTTACTGATTATCATTTATCCCTTTTCATTGAATTTCTTTTTTCTTTTTCCAATATATTCACAACGTTTGGATGAAGCCTTATACACCTCGATGCTCATCTTGCCGAGGCAAAGAGGGGAATCTGATTTCCGACAGAATGGGCATATTGGAGCGATGAGTTGAGTATTTTGATGAACTGCTCAACAACCAAAATATCGGCGAGTTGGAGGTCCCGCCAACTGAAGACGGCGAACAAATGCTGCCACAACCAAGCAAGGAAGAAACAGCCTGTGCAATTCATCGGCTTGAAAACCATAAGTCGCCAGGAGCCGATGGAACTACAACCAAATTGGTTAAATACAGAGGGGAGCAACTACACCAAGCGGTTCATCAACTAATGCTCAAGATTGGGACAGCGAATCAATGCCTGACGACCCATTATCTATCTCAAACATAAAAAGGGAGATATCAGGCAGTGCAGCAATTATAGAGGTATTACGTTGCTGAGTACCATTCTCCGCTATATTGCTAAGCCGGATAGCCCCATACGCCCAGAGCGCCATATCAAAAAGGCTTCACTCCAGGCAAATCAGCAACAGATCAGATTTTCGCTCTGCGGCAAGCGATGGAAAAACTGTTGGTATCTACATGAAATTTATAAGACTACGTCGATCCTGACCAATATGCGACGCCAGATAAAAGTAGTAGAATCACTCTCGAGACCATTCAACATCAACAACGGTCTAAGACAAAGGACGCCCTATCATACGTCCTCTTCAACCTGACCCTGGAGAAAGTGATTCGCGATACAGACGTAAATATGAGGGGCACCATCCTCTTCAAGTCCACCCAACTACTGCCCTACGCTGACGATATTGACATTATGAGAAGAACAACCCGAGATATGCAGTCTATCTTCTTCAGATCGAGCAGACGGCGTGAGATCTCTGGCTGCACATTAATGAAGGCAAGATGAAGTACATAGTGGCAACGTTAGCACCAAAAAACGAACAACATCGAATCGCACTGGTCAAACGAAAACAATGACGATAGGAGACTACAACTTCTCGACCGTTGAAAATTTCTCCTATCTAGGGTTGAAAATCACAATCAATAATAGCTATGACGATGAAATCCGCCACGCTTACAAAAACTGTTTCGCTCGAAACGTCTCACCATAGGGTCAAAGCTCTTACTCTACAAGATAATGATCTTGCCAGTCCTCATATATTCCTCGGAAACTTGGGTTCTTAGCATGAAAAATTACGACCTCTTGGCTGCATTCGGGAGAAGATTCCTCTGAAGAATTTCCGCCTCCCTACATAAGGATGGATGATTCCGTAGCCTACATAACGACAAAATCTATGAGTGATACCACGACGGATAAATCCGGCTCAACAGGTTACGGCGGGCGAGTCATTTAATCCTTATGGATGAGGATGAACCAGCCCAGAAAGTCTATAAGGGCAATATCTATGGTAGCAAAAGAAGACCCTGCCTGAGAACGAGCAATGGTGTAGATCAGGACGCCAGACATCTTTTAGGAATAACGAATTGGTGGACCTCGACGAAAAACCGGAATGCCTGGAGTTCCTTACTAAGGCAAGCCTAGACCGGATACCGGTTGTTGCGCCGTTGATGACAATGATGAATTACCGTCGCGGCCAAAGATCCGCAATGATTTTTCTGTCTATAAAATTTTGAAGAATGCACTGGGAGCTGAATCTCCTGTATATAGTTTTCTTGCTCCGTGGTTGTTCGGTGTTCCGAGTGTTGACGAGAATCTGAGACAATGACTACCGCTTCACCATGATGGCGACAATGATGTCGCGTTGAATCAGTAACATAATCACGTTCAAAATTTGGACATTCCCAATCGAGATGGGGTTGTATTCGCTGTGGAAAAGTTGCGAGAAAGATGTCTTGGATGGCATGGACATATTACATATTTGCTAAGATTGGCCTGAACATTGAAGTCAATGGGAGGCGACTAAAAGGCCGACCAAAACAGCGACGGCTTGATACGCTAGATGGTAATTCGAAAGCCTCTCAACTCCAACTGCACAAAGTGCCGAACACCATCTAGACGCACTGACCCCGCTACCTAACAAGATAAAAACTAAAAAGAAGACAAGTTTAGTAAAGCATGAATGACATCTTGAAATAAGATACCAGTGATCCATGTTTTTTGCCCGATCTTCAAAATGCTGGTTATCGGCCTTTGTTTGCAGACTGGGGTCCCTATTTTGATGAATCTGGGCCTTTATATCAATAAATATATTTTTTGAGTTCAATAAAATTGTTAATATGAGCGAACGTTTCTTTACTTGTTATGGGATTATCTTTTGAACAATATTTCTATATTTGTGTTGTTAGCATTAATGTCTATTCTATTTACTATTTGTATTGGGTGACAAACGTTTTAGTGCGGTTGACTGCCACCGTAGTATCACAAAATGCTTTTGTTACTTATTCAAATTATGTTAATATCGGAACGGTTGCCACTCTCACACCAAAATGTACTTTATTATTATTTTTCAAGGTAAAGTGATGTGGAGCGAAGTTAAAATAGTAAAAGTAATAAGGAGAATATACTGTTGTTGTTAAAATTTCTAACGAATGATTTACCGGCCATCAATACAGTGTGAATACCGACTAACAATAAAAATCATAAAATCGTTAGTACACAAGCATTGTCATCTATGAGTCAAATTTCCATCCACAATAAGATCCAACAATGTATGACTGTCCTTATTAGCCTGACAGCTACAAACTGGCAACTTTAGAAACCAATTGGATTCCCATAAAACCACTGTCAATCGTGAACAAGTGTAGAATTGTAGTTTTGAGTGCGTGTCACATCTGACACGACACGGTTCTTCGTCTTCTAGATTTGTTTCGAGTCCAATAGTAGATTGTGCTAGGTCTGCCACAATCCTTCATCAGATCAACTATCTTGAAATCCTAGTCGTAACGCGCAGTTTACCCGATAATTGATAAATTGTAAAATGAGTGATGCAGTGGTGGAATCGGTCGCGCAAGCCGCGGAAAATATAACGGAGACGATCACAAATGCAAAGACCCCATCGACTCCTGAAGGGATGGCTGTCGCCTACGGGAGCCTCGTCATAATGGCCATCCTGCCGATTTTCTTCGGGTCGCGACGTTCTGTCGAGCATCATAAAATCAAGAAGGTAAATTTCTACAACGAGATGCGAGTTGATAAGGTACTTTCGTTGTTGGAAGGAATCGCCGGCTGAGACCGGGGGGAAAACCAATGCCCGGGAAAAGTTCAAGGTTGTTTTGATTGATTACGACAAACTGTGGATTACGCCAGGCGAAATCATATCTGTCTGTCGGGATTTCTGCACCACGTCAGAATTCTTGAGACAAGAAACTTTCACTTTTGGTGTTGGCTGAGCTTGAAATAAGAGCGTGAGTGGCTCGGTGGCTCCCCTGACTTGCAAATTGATTTGTTAAGTGGATCAGTTGCCACGTACGAAATAGTTGACCGTACTTATCACTTACGCTCGTTGCGGTAGTTCGACTTGAAAAAAATCGCTACTGCCACGCGATGAATATAAATGATGCAACTTTCCTGCAAAGTCAATTGCAAATCATGGGTTTGTTGGTGCATTAAACGGCAATTATCAACGGAGGGAGCTGTAAATCGTCAAATAGTGGCCAAAGTATATACATTTCTAGACACTGGCAACTAATGGCGGGAAGTTAGGAGCACAACATAAACATTGTGAGTGCTTATCGCGCGTTTTATATCGTTGGGAATTCGGGAGGATTAAACTCTCGCTTCCGCGAGACCCAACGAACGAGACGCAGTTCAATTATTCACTTCAAACGTGAGCCCTAAACTATCTCTTGGGAAGAACTTTTCTGTTGAACCCTTCCAGGATCAATATTTGAATGCGTCAAGTGAACAGTGATTAGTTTTCGACGTCGATTTTGTGATTCTGTTGGAGGAGGAAATTATTATGGACTGGCGACAGTATCTCATGTATAGTTTTAAATGTATTATTGGTAATGTCTTTTACAAAAGGCTCCGCTATCAATTTGCTTTGGTGAAAACCGGCGAAGAATTACAAATATCGTCAGAGGTGTAATCAATGGCTTAACCGCAGTCACTCAAACAGTTGATCGCAATTTTTGAATTTTTGATTTGAAACGCAATAGTACAGAAGCTAGCCATGCTATTTTTTCCAAAAATGCTCTATTATACAGACCAGCTCGAAAATTAAAAGAAAAACGTTTAAGACAATCCTAATTTCTTATAATTTCTAATTTCCAGGCATTTTTAACAATAATAGAAATGTTCCGTATTTATATAAAAAAAATATAATTTATTAAATAACGAGGAAAGTAAATTACAAACATTCGGAAGTGAAGAAATCGTTTATTGCGAATTCCTGGTCTTCGGAGTCGCTCGTCATTCCACCTCCCGACGCCGCCCATTACATCCCACAACAATCAGGAATCCTTACATTGTATATTGTGTCATTTGGAAAACTCATGATCTACCTGATCCAGAAGTTTTAACAGTTCTTTGGTTCCTGTCTAAATATTAAAATAGCAAGAGGAATATTAACTTTCTCTTAAAAGTAAGATACAAGAACCGAAGAAGCTGAACCCCAAGTGGGTTTTAAAAACAGAATAGCTTTGTGGGTTTAACCAATGCCAGCGTAAAGCCTGATGAAGCCGGCGGGAAAGGGGGTTAAAGTTTTAAGCATAAGCTCCATACCAACCTTTTAGAAGAAACAGACCATGAGCTTAATAACAACGTACGGTATTGGATACCGTCATTCTGTAAAAATCATTTTCTTTAATTTTGGATGCCTTTTGAATTCGCTTTCTTTTAAAACATTCTGCATTTGTTATCATTTTGGAGCCTTCTATTTCATTTTTCAGGATTATTATGGACTAAGTGTTATTTGGCGGACAGACACGCTTTTCTGTCTGCCGAAGTATTCACTGGCAACTGTTTACTGGCAACTGTTCAACGATGAAGATTAAATAATGCAATATTGTCGCAATCGCGTAAGACCCTCTTTTACCAATTTCTTTATACTTCAAATAGGTTCTCCTTCTTCTTTAGCCTTTGCTCCGTCCAGAACCATCATTTTCTCGTTTTGGTCTTTTTCGCCATTTTTTTGTGTCAACGGCATGATCTGGATGTAATCGCGATGCGTTCAAATCACCATCCAGCGTGTCAAGCCATCGTTGTTTCGGCCAGTCGTTTTCCATCGACTTCGATGTTCAGACCAATCTTCGGCAAATGCATTCTCGTTAACGCGAATTATATGACGATATCCTTGAAGACGCCTCTCTTGTGATTTTTCGACGATCGGTACAATCCCATATCGATCGCGGATATCCTCATTTCAGATATGACGGCGGGTTACGTCTGGTGCAAAATCTTTGCTCCGTTTATATAATCGGCCAACATTTAGAACCATGGAGGATGACAGGATGGAAAAAAACTGCGGTAAATCTTGTATTTCAGACGATCGTTGATGCGTCGATCAGAAAGAACGTCAGTTGTTGAACGCGACTTCATTCTGGTCCGCAATTCACCTATGGCTGCTAGTATTGATCCGAGAAATTTAAATCGCTCGTTTCTAGAAAGGTCACTACCACTGCCAGTGATGTTGCCTGATCCATTGGGTTCGGTGGTCAAAAATTCTGTATCAGATGATCATCCCATTTTTGAACAAGTTTGTCGTGATCAGCTTTGCTAGGAGACGCTAGGAAAACATCTGCATAAAGTAGTGTATAGGGCGGTGGATGTTGGATATTCCACGTGACAGTGTCCATAACAATAACAAAAATGATCCTCGAACAAGATCTACTGAAGATTTGCCCATTTGTGGAAAATTTTATTAGTTGCAATTGTCGTTGCAGGCGAATTTCAAAAAGCAAGTTTGGGATTTCCGGAAACGGACTTAATGCATAGATAAGGGATTTTAAAGTCTGATGCGTTGGAATGCCGCTGTAGCAACTACAGTCATTTGGGTGTAGTGGTGTAGTCGTGGAGTCACGCTTTCGTCTTTTCTCCTTTCGAGAGGCTTTCAAATCGTCTAAAGTATCAAGATCGACATCGATGGTTTGGTCTGTCTTTTGGTCGTCTCCAATGGGAGACGTGTTTCATTGTCATTATCCCCATCTGCGCAACAACCGGTATCCGGTCCAGGCCTCCGTTAGTAAGGAACTCCAGACACTCCAGTTTTGTGCCGGGTTCCACCAATTTAATTTCCCTAAAAGCTGTCCGGCGTCCTGAACTACGCCATTGCTCCAACTCAGGCAATGTTTGCCTCGTCTTCTTTTTCTACCATAGATTTTGCCCTTATAGACTTTCCGGGCTGGATTATTCTCATCCGTACGGAGTAGGTGAACTGCCCACCGCAACCTGTTGAGTTGGTTTTTATCCACAACCAGACGATCGTGGTATTGCTCATAGATTTCCTCATTATGTATGCTACGAAATCGGCTATCCTCATGTAGGGGGCCAAAAATTCTTCGGCGGTTTCTTCTCTCGAATGCGGCCAAGAGTTCGCAGTTTGTTTTTTTTACTTAGAACTCAGATCTCCAAGAAATAGAAATACATAAGGACTTACCTTATGGTGAGACGTATCGAACGAAACAGGTCTTGTAAGCTGAAACAGGCTCTGTTGGCAACCAACAACCGTGCGCGGATTTCATCGTCGTAGCTGTTATCGGTTGTGATTTTCGACCCTAGATAGGAGAAATTATCAACAGTCTCAAAGTTCTATTCTCCTATCCTTATACTTCCTGTTTGACCAGTGCGGTTTGATGTTGTTGGTTGGTTGTTTTCGATGCTGACGTTGCCATCATATACTTCGTCTTACCTTCATTGATGTGCAGCCCCAGATCTCGCGCCGCCTGCTCGATCAGGATGAAAGCAGTTTGTATGCTGTCATAGGCGGCTTTAAAGTCGATGAAAAGATGGTGCAACTGGTGTCCATATTCCAACAGTTTTTCCATCGCTTGCTGCAGAGAAAAAATCTGGTCCGTTGCTCATTTGCCTGGAGTGAAGCCCCATTAGTATGGGCCAATGATGTTCTTGGCGTATGGAGCTATCCGGCCTAGCAAGATAGTGGAGAATATCTTATAGATGGTACTCAGCAACGTGATACCTCTATAATTGCTGCACTGTGGGATATCTCCCTTTTTATGTATGAGACAGATAATGCCTCGTTGCCAATCGTCAGGCATTGATTCGCTGTCCCACACCTTGAGCACAAGTTGATGAACTACTTGGTGTAATTGGTCGCTCTTTATTGGGACAGGGTGTCGGCTAGCTGCATGGCAGCTTCATCTCTGTACAGGGAGTGCACGTTCCATGAGATAATATGCACATCGTTATTCTTTTTTCGTTGCCGGGTTCGTCCTTGTAAAATCCATCCAGTCCGAGGTTCCTGTTGTGGCTTCATAACAAGTTGTTTTCCGTGTAGGATTATGAGCCTTATCCAACCCCCAACCTGGAGGACCAGTTGGTACAATTTGTCCCCTTTTATGCGCGGGAGACTCGCCTTCATGCTTCTCCATCTGCAGCTTTTCGTTAAGAAAGAGCTCCCAGCGGTCACTACGTGGAAGTGGAGGTAGGGTTTGATAGTAGAGCTGTTGGTCCAGCTGGTGTCTTCTAGGTTTTATGCTTTATCGCGGGTACCAATCCACGTTTCGCCCTGGGACCTATACTACCCTTTGACCACCAAAGGGCCTTGCCTTCATTAATGTGCAACTCAAGATCTCGCGTCTGCTCGATCTCGATGAAGGTAGACTGTAAATCTCGCGTTGTGTTTCCCATAATGTCAATATCGTTAACATAGGCCAGCAGTTGGGTGGACTTGAAGAGCATGGTGCTTCTCGCATTTACATCTGCATCGCGAATCATTTTCTCCAGGGCCAGGTTAAAGAGGACGCATGATAGGTTTGCTTGGTGCTACTTTTATCGGACCTCGCACATTGGTTAGAGTCAGGCTAGTCAGTCTTATCAATTTCTATAATTACTGCACTGCGCGATATCCCCCTTTTAATGTATGGGACAGATAATGCCTCGTTGTCAGTCGTCTGGCATTGATTCGCTGTCCCACACCATGAGCATCAGTTGATGAACCGAGTGTAGTTGCCTCTATATTTAACCAATTCGGCTGTAATTCCATCGAGTCCTGGCGACTTATGGTTTTTAAGCCGATGGATTGTTTCTTCTAGGTTAGTTGTGGCAGCATTTGTCCGTCGATAATATCAAGTTGCCAAACAAAAATCAAAATGATCCTTTCATCGCCGATAAATAGAGCAAATTCCAAACTATAGATGAGGAGTAGCATGAACACATGGCCATAAAGAAAAAATCTAAGCTCGTGGTGAAAATTATGCGTGTTTCAATTCCAAACCAACAACAAAATTCCAGATCTGTGGGTATTCATTTTTTTCTCCTTCTCTCTTCATCCCTGAATAATTTAAAGGTATACTGCATACCTCCCATGAACAGCATCATCCTGATTAACATTGCTATCTTTGGCGTTATTCGCTGCCGTGGTTTGCTGAAGATTGGGTACATCGTTATACATGATGTTCTCAATAGCCGGCGCAGTACAGAGTCATGTTGGGGGAAACTGTTGCGATAATACTCTCCTTGCCTGCATTATTCATATCAATCTTCACAAGTTTAGCTGAGCCAATAAACTATTTTATGGTTTCAATAATGAAATCGCGTCACGAAAATCAGACTGTCAAATTGAAAAGCTTCCAGGTCGTCAATCATCTAGAGCTTCAGCATTTTCCCTATAGCCCAAAAGATATATGAGACAGTAAGAAGATAGGTACCAACGTAAGTTTCTACTCTCACAATGATCACTGGTATTTACTTTTCTATACAATGCTTGCCTTGTACAACTTGGCAAACATATTCGGTCTTATCGAGTTTGCGTTCGGGACACGAAAATTTGTTTCGTTATGTCCTACTATATTATGGAATTCCCGCCTTGAGGGAGTAACACTTGAACCAATATAAAATGGATCATAACTCTCTAGAGAACCTCCGCAAACTTATATTCGTCTTTGAACAGAGTCTTTTCAGGGGTCTCATTCAATTTGCTGCACAACCTACTTATAGGCTTGTTCTTTCCTTCTTAATTAATCTTATTTACCACCTTTTACGCATCCATCCGGGTTTGATAGTGATCCGAGCCAAGGTTAGCTAATTCACTATTCCACAAACACATTGCACAGTGCCTTTTCAACTTCAGATATTGTTTGTTTTATTAAATCTTTATTGAAAATAAAGTTAGACTTTCAAGAGGTTTCCAAATAGGCATTTGAGCTTTAACAACAAATACAAATCGTTGCATTTATTGAATTTAGTGAAAACGCACTATATCTCAACGATATGATCGTTATATTGGCACCACTTCATTCAGAAATCGGCATCTAAATGCAGCTCAACTGGACAACACTTACAAGAAGTTGTCAGTTCACAGGTCTGCAAATTGTTTAAAATTGATAGCAGCTCGTATTCAGTTCGCTCGGTAACATATGAATTGGACAATGGAGCAATGGGCAGCAGTGGGTACGTGATACATATGATATCTCATAAGTAATATCACTATAAAGTGTAATATCACATTACCATTATCGAGTGCCAACTAAATATTGCCAAACGTAACAATGTCACCTAACATCCCGCATTACCAAAAGGATGGTGATATTACTTCTATGATAGGTAACGTTTTGTAATATGATATTCCTTTACAAAACGTCACCTAACATCATTACTGTTCGTAGTACAAGTGGCATCGGCAGTTGTCAAGAGCCGAGCTGAGCATCGTCGTCGAATCTATTGTAGTTATGATTGCCTGTTCTTTTGGTTGAATTTGGGCTAAAAAATGATTTCAAGTGCTTGTGAATATGGGGATGCAAATTCGAACCTTAATTGATTTTTAATTTTATCGCTTGTCGGCTGTTGATTGATATTTGTATGGCCTTGGTCTATTTAATATTTCCTAGTACAAGTGGCAGAGCCGATTGTAGAGTGCCAATGTCGACATCAGTTCCAAATCTGTCCTTTCGGCTGGTTTTGGTGTGAAAAGATGATTTCGATTTTGTGTCCAAGCAAGATCTAGCCTTAATGAAGGCAGGGCAGTTGTGGTAGTTTGCTAAGTGGGACGGAAACCACAACTTATATACGAAGGATTTTTTCTTTCTTGAAATTCTCTATGTTTATGGCCACGCATCGGTACGACATATTATAATTTGATGCGACATTACCAAGCCTCTGTGCCTCCGGATAGCTCAGTGGTTGAAGTACGAAGCTGTCGTACGGAAGGTTGTGGTTCAAATCTCACTGGTATTAGAGGGATTTGTATCGTGACTTGACGCACTGATATCAGTCGACTCAGCTGTGAATGAGTACCTGAGTCAAATCACGGGTGAGCGCAACGTTGACAGCTTCAAAAGTGCGAATTTTAGAAAGCTTGCCAGATTGGTCTAAATGTAACTGAGAAGAGCTGCAGCTCTTTCTGATCGCATCATGGTTTCGAAAATACGAACAGCTATTGACACTATTATCCCCAGACGATGAGGTTCTTCGTCACTAGAGTAAGAATTATCTAACTCTCTTATAACGAGATTATTCTGCCTATTTGTTGGGAGAGCAAATGTGGAGAAAGGGTGGTTGCTTTCTTCAAAGATTTTTTGCCGAGTCTTGTGGTTAGAATTTGAATTGAAGTGGGGTTCAAGAAGAGCGTTGTTTGGGAGGCTTTCTAAAACTTCTTGCGCAATTTTTTTGGTTATCTGGGGGTATGTTTTCAGTGTAATGGGAGAATTTTTTTGATGTAGGGATTTAAAGGTTTTGCGTCGTAATTTAAGAAAAAATAAAAAAATCAATTTCGTCTCCTTAGACAGTGCAGAATTCTGCGTTTTGGAAAGTCGAATGGGTTTCTCGTCTTCTCCATTGAAGAAATTACATGTTTGAGGTCCGACATATAAATCCTCCTCTCGTTGCGAGACGCGTATCCAAGTAGATGATTCGACAATTTCTTTCCAGCGTGTGCTTAGGAATGAATCATCAGATTGTATTGTTCAATGACTCGTATTATTTCGAGTATTTTTCTCAAACACGGGTCTCGAAACTCATGCTTAGTTAGATCTTCGCAAAAGGGTTTCGTATATTAACTTCACTTCATTTTAATGTTACTGGCAGCGAAGGTGGATCTAGCATTCTTAATGTGTCGGTTAACATATATTGATCAACGCCTTTGATGTTTTGTCGAACTTTGGTTTTGTTGGTGTTAATCTTCAATCCGACTCCGCTCGCGTTCTCCAAATTCCAACCCATTTGGCCAAAGTCGATGTCATGAGAGAGAAAATAAAGTTATAGTTATTAGCTTAGTCGGGGTGTTTGAGGAACGACACCATGATCTATTAACGCCCTCCGCGTTGCTCAGATAGGGCAGCACAAAGAATGTCACCGATGACGAGAAGGAATAGTATCAGCGACAACACAATTTGGACTTCGAATTTATCTGAAATATTACTTCGATGCAACACATGACATTTTGCGATATCAATAGCTAATAATAGCTATTAGTTGATTGGGAATGCCACTTCCTGTTGACGGTGTTGAAGTTTTTCCTGAGATCGATGAGAAGCAGTTGAAGCGGAAATACGAACTGATCAGATTGCTCCAAAATCATCCCTTGGGCGTTGATGGGGTCAGTGCAGGAGAGGATCCAGAGCGGGAACCAACCTGCTACTGCCGATTAGGCTTCCGAAGTTCCAGGATAATGTTGCCCATTCGTTTCTCATCGGCAGGAAGCTTACAAATACCTCTCCAATTATTTCATTTAAGATACTTGTCTTTTATTTCTGCACTCTCTGGTCTCAGATTCCCAGAATGATGTAGATATAGCAGCTTTACAGGGGCTACAACAAACAAGCCCAGTGGCACAGCGATTTCACTTTCGATTGAAAAGCAGTTCGTATCCTCATGTTACGGTAATTAACTGTTTCATCCACAAAAGGTAGAACTTCATCGGATATTATTCGCTTATGAAATATACCTTCCATCTATTTAGCTGGGGGACAATGGCAGACCTCTCATCATGGTCATGAAGAAATGATGTTCATTTCCTCATGATATTGTCAAGCAAAGTGTTTGCAGAGGGCAAATTCAGTTTACCTATCACGATTCAATATTACCTTTAGGAACTCCTTTAGATTGTATTCTGCTGCTTACAGGAAACCTCCTTATACTTTGTATCGGAAGTCTCCGTGCCCGATTGAAGTGTTCCTGAAACTTTCACTGAAATTGGTGTGAGCGAACGTTCTGGAGAGCCTCGACACGGTCGTCAAGGAACATTCGCATATTCCAATCATAAGTCGTTAACGGAAGTAAAAAGTCGTCCGCCTCCAAGGTATAGTAGTCGTTTCTAAAGTAGAATATTTGGGATTTGCAGTTTGCTGGCCCACACATCTCCACCCCTTTTAGTTGCCGTTTACGACAAGTCGGAAACAGTGAATGAATAATAAAACCCTCAACTCTCAGGGGAGAGACTGATCTGCTGGATTAATAGTAAAAACATAATTTCCCTGATCATCTTCATTGGAGTTAGAAAGTGAATCTTCTGAACCTTTAAACATTTCTGTTACACTTTGCGCTTTCATTCATCCGAAACTTCCGTTTTATTTACGTTGCATTCTTTAGAATATTCTTGCCATAGGACTTCCATGTTTTGGATGAAATAAATATCTCCAAAATTTTGTCGGAAAGTTTCCCTATGAACGTGGAAATTCCAATCTAAACATTGAATCCTTTCTTTACCTAAGTTCTATTATCGGAAACTGTATTTCATTACAACGTTCGTTTCTTTTTCTTCGTTAATCGTTTTATTGAGGACGATTTTTTGAAGAGGCTCAGGCGCGATGAAATTAAAAAAATGAACGACAATAAATTGGACTCTTACGAAAGTTATTTCTCCGGAAAAGAGAATCATAAAAATCAACTTAGCACAAACATGCACAAATATCTATTCTTATTAATACCAAGCAGGATAATGTATTTGTATTTGAATTGTATTTGATGCAATTAAGGTCCGTCCGGTGATGGGCTAGTTTCAATAGGAGTAAAAATAGCATGACATGATGTGTATATTGCCCATAAAGTGGAATGGTCGCGCACTGGAAAATTGTTAGACAGGAAAATCATAAAAGCTTCACCTCACCTGCAGGACGCAATTTCCGGTTTTTGTTTGCATTCTACCTCGATAAAATTTGCTCCACTTTGTCAGAACACTAATGCACCCTTTTATTAACGTTTCCTGTTTCTACTTTCAGCAAACAGGAGAAAAGGCTGACACGATGACATCAAAGGATGCGATGATGTTCCCGGTAATAGCATCAGGAGCTCTCGTCGCGCTCTATCTATTCTTCAAAATCTTCTCGAAGGAATATGTGAATCTACTTTTAACAGGATACTTCTTCTTCCTGGGTGTGATTGCCCTATCCCATCTTCTTAGCCCAATTATCGGATCACTAATACCAACAGCCATTCCAAAAATACCATTCCATTTGCTTTTCACACAAGGCGAAGGCAAAGAGAAGAAGGATATTGTCAATTATAAGTTTTCGACGCACGACATCATCTGTCTCATCATCTCCATTGTAATTGGCGTGTGGTATTTGTACAAGAAACATTGGATTGCGAACAATCTATTTGGCGTTGCTTTTGCCGTGAACGGTGTGGAGCTGCTACATTTGAATAATGTTGTGACCGGATGTATCCTACTTGGTGGACTTTTTGTCTACGATATTTTCTGGGTGTTCGGTACAAACGTAATGGTGACTGTGGCCAAAAGCTTCGAAGCCCCAATTAAATTGGTATTTCCTCAAGATCTTATCACTAATGGCTTGAATGCTTCGAATTTTGCCATGTTGGGTTTAGGAGATATCGTTATTCCTGGTATATTCATCGCTCTCCTGTTGCGATATGACCATAGTCTGAAGCGCAAAAGCAACACGTATTTCATTAGTACATTAATCGCTTATTTCCTGGGCTTGATGGCAACTATTTTTGTTATGCATGTATTCAAACATGCCCAACCCGCTCTCCTGTATTTAGTTCCAGCTTGCTTGGCTACACCATTGGCAATTGCATTAATTAAAGGAGATCTCAAGACTTTGTTCGCGTGAGTATTGTTTAATATTCTTGTTTTTTTCTTTACTATGTGCTTTATGGAAGTTTGATTTTCTCTTCGAAGCACATTTCAAATTTTATTATTTTTCACCTCATCTAACCATACTTTCCCTTCCAGCTATGAAGACCATCCAGAAGATAAAACTAAAGACAAAGAAGAGAAGGAAAAGAAGAAAGATTCAAAAAAATCCAAGTAAATGCTGTCTTCTATTGAACCCGTATATTTTTCATTTTTTCGAAAAATGGGTACCCTAATACTTAAAATCAATGCAAAAGCTAAACAAATCAGACAAAGCTACAAATTCCCGGATAATATGTTTCAATTTGAGACATCTTCCCCCACAAGTGACCGTGTCGTTTTTCGGTAACTGATAAAAAGATTGAAGAAAAGTGCTTGCATAATGGTCGGAAAATTCGGGTCATTTATATTCATATTTACAATTTTGTTAAACTTCTTTTAGAAAAAAATGTGTGTTTATTTAAGGAAAACATGCTTTTTACAAAAGACACAAAAAAATTGAATAATAATCATGTGAAATTACAAATATTCTTTGTTTTGCTTTATTTTTTCAAAAGGTGAGTTTAGGATATTTATAAGAAGTTATGAAAGGAGTTAGAGGCGGACGTATAAATTTCGATCCAGTTGTTTGTTGCTTTTTGTTGTATATATATTTTCCAAAAAAATTCGCTTCCAAATTGTATCAGAAAGTATTTATTTAAGGCCAAGATGAAGAGAAAAAAAGTACTTATTTTATAAATAAAAGAGTATTATGGAATAAAATAAATAATAGTGAAAATGTAACGTAAAATATTGATGAGCTTTTTATTTATGTATGCTGCCATGTTGATGTTTATCATAGTTTTTTACTCCAGCCTTCTTTCGGTTAGCATTAAATGTTAGATCATTTGCTTAGACTTCTATCTTATGGGCATTAACATTTTAGAGACGTAGTCTTAAAACAAAATATTTTTCTTTTTGTTACATCACATTTAGAGCCTGATTAGCATATAAAGTAATATCCCCAATTTTTTTTAACATTTTCAATTTGCTCTACACTTCGTTCCACCTTTCTTGGGCTGCTTGTGATGAATTGTTTTTCTTTCATCCCATTGCGCTAGTAGTTACTACTGCTTTTAATTCAATTTAGTGTTTAAGGTTTTGTTTGCAAAACAAAACCTTATTAAAATCGGTTTAATGTCTGTCTGTCACATGCACTTTTCTCAGAAACGGCTACATCAATTGACAAGAAATTTGATGAGAAGGTGGAAACTATGGACACCCAGACTTGTGGTGAGTGATATCCTTCTGCGTTGAGATTAAGGGGGCATGCAAAAGGATGGTATAATTTTTTTTTTTTTCAACGTATATAGTCATGTTGGATATCAAAGGAAAGGTCTCGAATAGTACTTTTTAATGCCGGTCTTAGTTTTGACATTTGTTACAAAGGCGGGGAGTGGGAGGGGTGGAAAGTAATGATATATTTAACGGACCCATTTTCAGAAACTACCCAACCGAAAATCTGAAAAAAATCATGAAGCTGCATCTATGATATATGGTGTCCAGGCCTCAATACTCTCCATATCCATATTAGTATAGCATATAATATAAAGTATATTATCTCCAAGTTTGATCAAAATCATACTATTACTAACAAAGGTACATAGCTCAAAGTTGACATTACCGTGTAAATTTACTGGAACTAAATATCAATATCACACTAAAGTGAGTAGTCTGACATGTTAAATGCATATACATAATGGGCTGCGTACAAATCGGATAGTTCTTCACTCAAATATACTAACAGAAGAAACAAACAAAACCTTTCATACGCGAAGCGCCGAGCTTCCGGTTTCCCGATTTGTTAACTCATATTATGGCTGATCACTAAATGCTAACAAGAGATATATTTCGTAACCGTTTGGCAGCGTAAACAGTTACAGCGGACTAAGTGAATTAGTAAAGGAGTTGGTGTTAGTTCCACAAGTTATATGAAAACTGGTAGATCTTCTATATAATAAATCGGCTATATATATTATGTTATCATCCACGTAGAGTGTCCTTGTGAAAGAGTAAAATGGGTTATTTTTGTGTAAAACAAAACCTTATTAAAATCGATTCACTGCCTGTCTGTCACATGCAATTTTCTCCAAAATAGCTAAACCGGTTCGAACGATCGATGGTGGACATATGGGAACTATGAAATCCCACGCATACATTGAGTGACATAAATTTGCGTGCAGTTTAAAGGGGAGCTCCCCATACATGTAAAGGGGGGATGTACAAATTTTTTTCATTGAATATAGTCATGTGGGGTATCGAATGAAAGATCACAATTAGTACTTTCCGAATCTGATATTAGTTTTGACGTGAAAATTGCGCGAGTAAGAAGTTAAAGTGAGACTGAACTTATTTTTGGAAACTCCCAACCCACAAATCTTAACGGACATCCCTTATCATTCCTAAATTCCACTCAAGATCTCGAAGTCATTGGCTCGAAGTCACCAATCGAGTAGTGAAATTGTCAGGCTTTATACTTCACTCCTCCTCTGCTCTTGACTCTATCCAACCCTTCTTAGATACCTTCAATTCTCACGTGAGGAATACCCTCGAGCACTGTTCTGTAATTTTATCACCTTCCTGTAACTGTGATTCACCCGTTCCCTCCTCTTTAAGAAAAACTTTCCTTGCGTGGACAAGCCCTCCGGTTTCCCCGTAATGCACATTTTTAAAACGTTCTTCGGGTCTGATGGTCTACTCCGCCGCTAACGACATCACCTGCCGTCCTGCGTCTTATAACGCACGTAGTGCAGACATTTTTAACGTGCCCTTTAGTAGAGCTCGAAGTCTACTTCCATTCCCCGATTCCTAAGCATTGCGAAATTCAACGCACAACAGCTTGTCCTTTTAACTTCGCTTCTTTAAGTAGTTTTAAGTATAGGATAAGATTATTGCTTTCTCCTCCTTTTGAGGACAATAAGTATTTGGAGTTTACTCCGTTTATTGTCCATTAAATAAATTAAGGTTTCATGGACATCATGCTTTCTGGCGGGGCCACATAGATATTGGAAAGGCGTACAGTCAAACGCCCCGTAAATATTCACGAGCACCCCCATCGCGTACTCAGGTTTTAGAGTTGGTACCTCTATCTTCGATACTAAGGAATGAAGAACAGACTCACAACATTTTCCACAATTGTGGTTTTCATTTAGTGGGGCGTTCGGCTCAGCGCCTTCTCACGAATGTGACGCCCGAACAGTCTCTCCAGACATTTTGGGGAAAATGATGTTAAGCTGATTTGTCTGACGCTGTTTGGCTGTGAATAGTCGTTTTTCCCAAGGTTTAGGTATGAAGACTATTTTAAATTTTTGCCTAGAGGTAAGCACGTAGTTTAGAGCATGATATCCTCGAAAAATATTTCTTAAAAGTTGTTCTAAGTGCTCTATACACCCCATCAGTATGGATGGATAAATGCCTTCCATGCCAGCTGCCTTGAAGTGTTCCAAGGATAGTATAGTAGCCGCCGCTTGTGCAATGTCCTAATTTCTCTTGCTGCCCTTTCGAGTTGAACGATTTGCAGGAAGCGCCAACTAGCCTCTTCCACTTCTGTCACCTGTTCTCCCGAGTATTTACAGAGTGTTTACAAACTCGACTCTGGAGTTCCTGAAAGTTCCATTCTTTTCAAAAACAATAAATACAAATATGTGATAAGTAAGCGGAGGCAACTAAGGAAAGGTTTTAACATGCTGCAAATTAATTTGACTTATATTTGTGTTTGTAGACATAAGTGCAGTCTAATGTGAAAACTGATGCTAACTGAAGAGTCTGTTCACCAGGGTTACCAGCTTATCCCCAACTTCCGCCGAATGTTTCGCTTTCTTGCGTCCGATTTCTCTGGTTGTTGCCACACTTGGTGGTGTAGCAACGCTCATGTCCTCACTCCCAATAAGCTTTGCGTTCCTTTGCAGTATCTTCCGTTGTCGTCGGCTGGAACCCTTCCAAGGTTCACGGTGTTCGAGCTGCATGGATCCGCTTCCACATACCGCATTACATTATCAGCTTTCTTTTCCTTCTCTTCCGCTTCTACCAGGAGAAACGGGAGAGAAGGATTGGTTGGCAAGATTAAGCCTGTAATCCTCTACGGCTGAAGTTTCCTTCTGTCGAGCCTTCCTATTTCCTTTTGGAAGAATTAAGCAACAGTGTTACCGATAAATCGGCTGTAGTCAAGTTCTTCTTATTAGGGGAAAACCATATTAGGTTTTTAG
This sequence comes from Hermetia illucens, assembly GCF_905115235.1. Lineage (NCBI taxonomy): Eukaryota > Metazoa > Arthropoda > Insecta > Diptera > Stratiomyidae > Hermetia > Hermetia illucens. The sequence goes on from NC_051852.1 coordinate 119,269,178, forward strand.
AGTCGTTTTTTTATAGATCGTTCCTTTAGATTTTATGAGCAAAGAACCGAGCGGTTATCGGGTACAGACTCGGCCTCAACACCCACGAGGTAGTCGCTTTATGCTCTTACGTAATCTTGTAACGCAATGTAAATAGCGTACATATTTATAATTACTTGGCGTCAGCCCATTTCAGGAAGTATTTGTAATTAAGAGTCGGAAATGTCTTCATATCCAAAAAGCGACTTAAAAAAAATGCCAAATTCCTTTTTTAACTCAAAAATTAATGAACCGACCACTATGAAAATCAGAGGTATGATTCTTTATCAAATTACCAAGAATATGAACTAATAATTGGGATTATATTTTAAGGAAGCCCGTTTTTGCATAATTATTGAAAAAAAATTTGATTATTTTTACTTGAATTGGGGTTAATATTCTTAGAAAGTAAGTCACATAAAAATTAAATTATTAGACGGACTGATGCCCTGAAATTTTGTTATTTTTGGCTCGAAAAATTCTCAAAAGTTGTTCGAAATATGATTAATATAATGTCTAAATTTAATTGAATTCCAATTACTTTTTCCTACTAAAATTACGCGAAAATAAGCGTTTTAATGTGTTCTCCCCCTAAGGGAGTTGTTGTACCCTCCTTTCTAACTAACCGTGCCGTAGACATTGGATGCAGGCTTTAAATTGAAGTGGAGAGCATGTCTTCCACAAATTTCTCTGGGGAAGCATGTATGACATATCCACTGTCACTGGAATCTCAAGGCTGTTGAGTAAGTTTCGGGTTTCTTTCTTGTTTTCATTTTTATCATATAGCCTCTTTTTCTCTAACCAGGTTTGCATCAAAAAGCCTTTGCACAGTCAAAATTTGAGTTATTGTTGAAAAATAGGAAAAAAGTTGTCAATTTTTCCCAGCTTTCTTTCGGAAAATTAAGGGTCCTTATCACACTCAAAATAGGGTACAAGATAAAAATTTATTTGGATGGTATTGAATATGCTGTTTTTTGTTCGTACACGGAGGGACTCGCACCCATTAAACAGCACACCCGGCCTCTTCAGTCCCAAACCTGCCTGATCACCACTTCGGTATTTCTCGCAGTGGTTTACCTCTAGATCCTTACGCGTCTGCCTCTTTCGGCTTTCCTTCGCATTGCTCTCTTCACCCGCTAGTTCTCTATTTTAACATCCACGAATTCTTCGAAATAAGTGCCTACGCAACTATACTCTTCTGAATCAATTTCGGTCGGTTCAGGTTCCCTTTATCTATGAATTTCGCGCAGCGAAGTTCAGTGCTGTGTATCTAGTTCGAATGGATACATATATTGCCTGCAACAACTAAAGTGTTCTGAGGTGAACTGGGTATTATTGTAGTCGGTCTCCTCTCAAACCATTATCTAATATTCGGAATACTTCCACTGACCCGTCTCATCTGGGTTGCCAGCATAAGAATCACCTACTTCTGACTCTCAGAGGCTGCAAGCACCTCCGCCCCGACAGGCGATGGCTTCAGTGAAATGGATCTCTGACTGTGTTTCGGCCCACGGGGAATCTCTTCGAAGTGCCGTGAAGGTATCGAATGCCTATTGGCTCGTGTAATCAAAGTGCACCCTAAAGGTAAAATTGGCAGTCAACCATATTTGATAACAGATATGGTCGAATGTCGAAGCCTAACAATTTGCAGCCAGGATGTCGCCCCTTGCATTGTCTTCGATACGTATATTCTCAGCCAAGTCATGCACAAAATCGAAAATCGTAGCCTCTGGAACGGGAAAAACAAGCATTCCATTATAGCCCGGATTTCGTATTAGCGGGCCCAGTACCGAGCTTTGCGGTGCTCCGTGGTGATGGTGAACTTCCCGTCTTGTACCAGTGAATTTCCTCGGAACGTTAATTCCTAACCACACTCATGCAGGGACACCTATTTCAACCAACATGCTTTCAAATCGGGTTTAATTGAATATGATTCACTTTCAACGCCAACATGGTATAGCACTTGGTTTTGCCATCGTGCAGTAAGCGCGGGGACAGGTTGTTGCCACTTTTGATTATGGGTAGTGACCCGAGAAGTCTTTTAGCTTTCTCTATTCCATCCAGGGCGATAAGATGCTGAGTCTCTAGGTGGTTCGAGAAGCACTACTAAGTCTTCTTTTTCCACTGCGCCGGGAATATCCCTTCTTTTAGGCAAACGTCGAAGGCGTCAGCGAATATGTCAGGCCTAAAATGTTCTACCTACTTTAAAGCTTTGTTGGAAACACTGTCCAAACTTGGGTCTTATTGTCACCGATCCTGCCAACAGTTCCTCGTTGGTAACCGGAAGTATTGTGAATTCGACCATTGAGTGCGTCTCGTTGTTTTATTAATCTTTGCCATCATATAACGACGCGCTCAAGGGTTTATGTCGACACTCTCTTCTGGATTTCCCTGTAAGCCTCCCGTATGAAAACATGCAGTTCGCAATGTTGCGGCTCCGTTGTTCCACCAATGGTCGCTCACTTGGGAGGGGTCCGGGATATATCGGACTAAAGTGCCATCCGAGCAGTCCACCGGCCTTTCTTCCACTGGAACTTGATTTCTATAGATTGCCTGGTGGTCACTCTGAGTATCCTAAATAATGTGCCAAGCCACTTTCCTGGCTAAAGTGGCGACCACGTACGTGAACATGCCACACGAAATGGAATTGAAGGGCTTTCGCGTTTCGTGTGTATTTGAGGTGCAGAGATTATGTGATCGGGCGGAGAAGAGGATTAACACTTGATAAAAAGACCCAGATTCTTATTTTACCATTTTTTATATTTTCTTAAAAAGTTTTAATGCAAGAATTAGAATTTCTTGAAACTCTTCTTTGCGCCCGCACCCTTTGTCACCTTAAGAACGTTGAAGTGGACTGTCTTTGAGAGTGGTCGGCATTCTCCAATTGTGACAATGTCTCCAAGCTCCACATCCCTGCAAGAAACAAAAATCTAGCGTTAATGCCGGCACGGAAACGAATTACTTTTTTCATATTATTAGAGAGAGAAATCAGTATATTTGGTTTAGAAAAATGTGGTTCTCATCAACTATGTTTATGAAGACCGTCATGATTTTTTCATCATTTTGATAAGAAAACTTCCGAGGAAAGCAATTCAATGAAAAATACTAACCTGAAGCATGGCGACAAGTGCACGCTCATGTTCTTGTGCCTCTTCTCGAATCTGCTGTATTTGCGGACATAATGCAAGTAGTCTCGTCGGATGACGATGGTGTTTTGCATCTTCATCTTACGAACAGTTCCGGTGAGGATACGACCGCGTACTCGTACGTTGCCGGTGAAGGGACATTTTTTGTCAATGTAGGTTCCCTCAATGGCCTGTGTAGAGAAAATATGCAATTATTTTATGGAAAAGCAAGCGGTTGGGTTTAATGTACTTACATCACGTGGAGTTTTGAATCCTAGACCAACATCGCGATGCCGCCGGAGGGTCTTCTTCTTGGAGTACCCTGGCTTTTGCTTGCGGTTCAAGTTAATTCCAAATTGCTTTTGGAAAGCCCTCTCGTTCTATTTATGAGTGCAAAATTGAAGATAGAGCGATGGTTAGTTAGCGCAAACTAAGTATGGAATATTTCATAGAATATTGCCAGTGAAATTGAGCGGTTTTTGACTCGTTTCTTCGGAACAGAATCAAGGTTATGTTCAATTGTAACTTTTTTGAAACAGAATACATTTTCTCCGTGTAGTTTAACTCAAATCCAATTAATAAACCGTGTTACTTAAAGTGGTTACAACCAAGGAACCTTTGAATTGAATAACGAAAAGTAAAGAATAAATCCGACATCAACATAGACAACACATGGCACAGAAATGTCAATGCCGGGAGATATTTTCCGATATTGCTGTTCTACAGAAACTTTTCAATAAAGAAACGCAAATAATTTAAAAACCGACATCTTATTTCACAGGCAATTAAACAAGAGCTTACTCAGCACTACATTATAAGCAGAAAACTACAAAATTGTGAAGAACGAATCGCGACACATACCTGATCGGCCATACTGATTTACAGAAAGAACTCTGACAGGGCGGAAGCTCGCCACTGAACCTCTCATCGCTATGAAGAGTACGTTCAAAGTCAAATCGGCGACTAGAACGATTTGTTACAGTTGATGCCTTGAATGTAGAACAGGGAAAATAGCAATAGATTAAACCTCCACATTATCATTTTGCGTTCGTATATTATTTAAATAACGATTAAGTAATAAAAATTCATACGTAAAAGGTAAAGAAATTGAAGTGAAGGTAACTATGCAGAAATGCGAAATTTATCGATTTCGATGTGAAATATTTGAATTCCGTTGTAATAATCTCGATCTTCGCAATTTCAACGGCGTTCGTGAAAATTTCAAAATTTAATTCACCAGGTGAAAGGGAGACCTGTGCTACTTATGGCAATATGTAATTGGATGACAGATGGCGACAGTATTATAATCTGAAAAATTTACTGAATAATGATTCGCTACATCCGGTTTTGGTTAATGGTAGTATAATTGAAATAATTAAAACTTGTTTCTTTTTCGTTGGTGTGAATTTTTATTCTTGCAAATATCGATATTTCGGGAACCACTTCATCAGTGCTGGAAACACCGCATAATTTCACTCGGGTAGTATAATGTAACGGAAATACAACACTTCACTTCTAAAATTAGCTCAATCTGGTCGTAATTGTTTGCACCGTCAAATTATTGTTGATGCATGTATTATTATTATTCTGTTAAAGGAACGTCGCACCGCGTCCTTAAAGAGCTATTGTGCCCCTGAAGCCTGCATACCATTAAAGGAAGTGTTCATAGCAAAAACTCAGAAGAGCCTTCGATTGTACAAAATAATCGACTAACACTTTGCCATATCGGTGAACATTCTGCAAATATTCTTTTGTAAATGTAAACGAGTTTTTAAGAAATCGAAGATTCGGTACTAAAACAATAGCTTATCAGGTGTTTTCTTAACATGGCTCTGCGAATACCATGACTACCTGCTATATTAGCTTTCATACCTCACACTGAAAAGGTATTCGGATTATATTAATCGAGAGAGGGAGTTAAAGACCCGCAGAACTTCTAATGTTTGCATTTTTTTGCGTTTTAAAAATTCATCGCAACAAAAAATATTATTTTCAATATTTTAAAAGCAATAGAAAGATTAAAAAGTCCCTAGAAGAGAAGATGCAATTGGAAGTGGATAGGTCGCACATTAAAGAGGGGCCACAATTCCATTGCTGGCTATACTATGGTGTGGAACTCACTTCCTCATGATGGTCGATGTATTGGCCGCCCCAAGAGCACTTGGCGCAGAACAGTAAAGAAGGAATGCGGGCATCTCGGGAGGTCCTAGTGGACTGAAGCGTATTTCAAAGGACTGGGTGCGATATGCCCCATCAAGCGGTGACTGGCAATCATATATTGAGAGTGGTTAGCGTATTATTGTCTTCCAATATAATTAATTCATTGACTTCTTTGCTAGGCACATATAATTTTATGGTCTTATTTTGGAAGTAAAAAGGTTGATTTTCCTCTAAGTATTTTTCTGCTATTTGTCTTGCTGTATATATCATTTCGCTATTGCTTAGGGTCACTTGCTAGCTAGTTTTTCCACTAATTTTCCTTCCTCATTCTTATGCAAAAATTCACTATTGGTTTGTTTTGCATAACTTCACTAGCAACTTTTTCTGACTTCCACAATTATGCTAAATGAAACCTCAACAGATTGACAGAGAATGAAGAAATACTAGGGTCTCCACCTTAGTCGACGAGGCAGGACAGGTGCCGATCTTGTCGAGAAATGAGTAAAGGTTTTTGATACATAGACAGCGTCAGTACGCAAGTAAATTAGTAAGAACAAAACAAATACATGTATGCACACTAAATATTGGTACCCTCACTAGAAAGGCATAGAAACTTGCAACTTCGGGATTTACGCTTCAAAAGAAACCTGATGATGTGGTGCCAAAAGCAACGGCATAAAACGTGATAAAAATGGCAATAAACTTCCCGATTTTGGTAGCCCAAGGACTCAATATAGTTTCGGTATTGCCAGCTCAGAGGGTTTCCGTCATTGAAGAAGTCGAACGTTTTAATGATCGATTAATGAAGCTTACCATTATATTAGTCGATCACAAGATTCACTTCTCCACCACATAGGGATTACAATCAGGTCGATCCGATGCAGGGAAAGATGCCTTCTGGCAACTTCGCGACATTGTTCAAATAACCGGGAATCAAGCCGGGTTTGCCAAGAACTGGGAAACTACTAATGGAACAAAGCTGCGCGGTAACTCATGAAGAAACATTGTGAGAAGCATAACTGTTTGACCGTATGTCACACGAACTCATCTTGTATGCTCTACGGCAACAACTAGTACCAGAAGAACTCGTGCGTTGGGCTAAATTGCTCTACTACGATCTGAAAAGTAAAGTGCAAAATGTGGCGGTTCATTAAGGGAGTGCTTTCTTATCTCTCCTCTGTATTCTTGTTATGGGCGCTGTCACACGCACAGCGTACTATACACTGCTTTATGCAGATGTTGATTTCCCCGCGTCTTATGGTAAAGCACATCTAGAGCAACTTGTTTAAAAATGATATGATCGCCTCATGTAACACAGTCTTAGATTGAATCTGAATAAAACAGAATGTTTGACGATCGGTCCTAATGAAACAGGCACTATCACTCTTAGTGGCAATGACTTGCCCAGACCCGAATAACTTAAATAACTCGGATCAATGCTATCCGCCAAGGTTGAACTGCGATATGAAATCGCTTCAGGCATTAGCACAACTTGGATGTGGCGTTCGAAAACTAGCGTTCTTTGTGATCGACTTTGACCGCTGCGGTGAATCGCCTGACGCAGGTGAAATGTTAAAATGACTGGCGGTTGACTAACCGCGTAAATAGGATGGTGAGATTTCGGAACAATGCATATTCGATTCAGAAATGAAATGGAGGCCATCATCATATATTATCGTCATATTAAAAATGTTTACTGTTAAAGAAGACGTCGTTTTACCTGTACTATTTGGATTAGTGGTATACACATCATTTGAACCCCGCAATCCTGGATTGTGCTGAGTTTTAAGAATTGAATATGATGAAGAGTACAATTGAAAATTAAGTGGTATTGGATAAATGTGCACTAACAAGTATCAAATATCGGTGGAATGAATTTTATAATAGAAATTGAATCAGTATTTTCAACATGCATGTATTGTATATCATAAATATTTACCAATAGTTTAATTCCCTTCTTTTTCATCCCTTCCTCTCCCAATATATAACTCTTCTCATTGCTGTTGTTTTAAATTCCTTTGCTTATATACTATCTTCTTACAACTCCAAACTGTTGTCCGCTTTTCAGCATCAAATACTGTTACAATGCCGAGGTAGAGCGCGTACTTCAACCGTGGCTCTTCATTCAACCGCCGCGGTTGAAGCTTTGTTGCGGGCTAGTGTAAGAATGCGCGGTTGCATATAAAAATTAAAGCGCGAACCCTAATCTTGAATTTCCGACACTCGCTACAAACATTCGAATCTTATAACAGTTAACTTCAGTTTAAAATCGTTACAAATAAAAACATAGAATGATTTTTCTCCCCATAAAATCCACAGAATTGCGATGTTATTTGACAAGGTTATCAGACACTAGTCAAACTGACAGCTCCACCAGATTCGCTCAGCTTTTATTGCTCGTGGGCGACATTAATTAGGAGGTTTTCCGGCGCTAGGAAAATGTCGTTTAAAAAAGACTTAAAGTTATTAATAAAACCTTATTATTGGGTTAATATTCTCCTGAGTTTTTCATACATAATCGCGAAACGCACACCACTCTTGTGTAATTACTTGTTTAATTTGAAAGCGGAGGAACGATGCGAACTGGATGGACGTGAAACCGAAATTTTATTCTTTCTCGTTATTGTTATTATGATTCGAACCCGAAAAACCGGAAGCGTGACTATGATCAATTATCTGACGTCTTCGTTCATCTATACGAAAATAGCGAACTTGATTTTATGGTCGTACGGGGATGTCCGCTATGGAGCCCTGTTCCTGTGTATTTTTATCCTGATTGGCCTAGTTTTGCCGGAGCCGACCTACAGTGGACCTGAGCATATCACATATTTCCGCAATGCGACGTCTTTCGAGGAAGAAATGAATCGTGACAAGAGGATCTGTTGGATCGTATGCTTTTTCACCGTGTGGAATCCGGCTTGCGTCAACTTTGCGCCTATTTTCTCCTCCTTGTCTGCTGAGTATCACTTGGACAACTTTAAATTTGGCAAAATCGATGTTGGAAGGGACCCAAGCGCCGCACAAAAGTTCCATATTTCAGACAGTTCCTTCTCGAAGCAACTGCCTACAGTGATATTATTCCAGAACGGCAAGGAAGTTGACCGCAGACCGACCGTTGACTCCAAGGGCAAATTGCAAAAGTTTTTCTTCTCCGAGGACAACGTGAAGGCTGCTTTGAATTTGAACAACATTTACAAGGAAAGCAAGGAAAGTGCCAGCAAAGCGATCAAGGCAAATAAGGCTGAGAAGAAGACGAACTGAACATTTGCAGCTCCAGCGTGAATGTTGAGACTCAATGATTTACCAAAATATTATTTCATTTCGATTGTATTTTAGGCTAGATTTAAGTTGTGCAATGCAAACAGTTTAATTTATAAAATAAATTATTGAAACACACGAACTTTTGCGTCTGGTGGTTTTGTTTTCGCTTGAAATTGTGATTAGCATGTGGTTGCTAATGAGTTCTAGTCAGCGAATGGGGTTCGTGCTGTGCTGCACAACGAATTGAGGTTCCAGCGCTACGAACTCTCACTTTCATGGAGTGGAAAATACAATGGCTATACATATTACGAAAGTAGCTTAGCGCATAGATTTTATGCATTTAGGATGAGATTGAGAGAGAAATTTCGAACTGCAGAAGGAACAAGGTATTTATTACTGGAAGAAGTGAATGCTACTCCGAGGCAAACTGAAAAAATTAACACCGACTGGACAAGACATAATAAAGTAGCCTTAGATAGTAGGTAAAAGTATTGACTTGAAAGTAACTTCAAGCATCAGTTTTTTTTCAAAAAAAAAAAAGGGAATACCGTATCCTCTCAAAATAAAGAACAAAAAAACAAGTCGGGAAACCGGAAGCTTGACGCTTCAGGTATAAAAGGTTTTGTGTTTCCCTATGTGAGGAGCATAACGTAGTTCTCCATTGGCTTATAGCATTGACCCGAGATATTGAAATCTTTCAGTTCTGGGCAGGTTACTGCCATTGCCAGAACTGAGCGATTTAAGTATCTCGAAGGGCAGGTTACTTCCATTGCCAGAACTCAGCGATTTAAATATCTCGAGTCAACGCTATCAGCCAATGGAGAACTGCGTAATGAAATTGTTTCACGCATTAATGCAACCTGGATGAAGTGGCATTCCCCAACTGGTGTTCTTTGTGATCGACGTATCAGCGCACGTCCCAAATCTAAAATTTACTGCAATGTCGTCCGTCTGCCACTCTCTATAGTTCTGAGTGTTGGCCGACTATAAAGGACAATGAACGGCGTCTTGCGGTAATGGGGACGAAGATGTTGCATTGCACTGGTGGCGTGACACGTTTTCATTACGTCTGAAATGAGAATATCCGCGATCGATATGGGTTTGCATCGATCGTGGGAAAGCTGCGAGAGAGGCGTTTTCGATGGTGTGGTCACGTAATTCACGCTAACGAGAATTCAACAACCAGCATTGATCAGAACATCGAAAGCAATGGTAAGCAACCAAAAAACCGGCCAAAACAACGGTGGCTTGATACGCTGGATGGGGATTTAAAGATCTCGCGATTACATCCTGATGAGGCATTTGATAAAATAAAATGACGAAACCGATCATCACGAGCCGACCCCGCTTGTGAACTGAAGGCTGAAGAAAAAGAAAAGGATGTGAGGAGCGATGAGTGCACGACAGCTCCGTGTAATATAGCTAAAAATTCCATTGCCCTCTATTTTCTAGAAAGCGATTTAAATAAATCATTTGATGGAAAGCCCTGTGTTGATAATGGTCAACCTTATACGCTTCACGCTCTGAGTTTAATATTATTAGCGAATGAAAACAATTTAACAAACATCCAATATAAAAAAGGACTAGGGAGAATTAGATTCTTCTTGAATGGAATTTTAATATTTCACTGGAATTTCAATTATTCTCGTTAATTATGACGTCAGCATCTTATTTGTATGGCTTAGGATGGTGCAAAATTTAGTACACTTAGGATGAACTTAAGGGGAGTTTTTTAGTCTATTTCCAAAAGTTGATAATATACTATTAGTAAATTTTTTGAGCAGATACCGGAATGGGGCATCTCTCGAAGATTAGACTTCACATAAGTATTTTACACAAAGCCTTAAAAAGGGCTGCAGATAAATAGATTCTTCATAAATGTGACTTTAATATTCCACGCGAATGTCAATTATTCCGGGTAACTATGACGTCATCATCTGATTTGCATGGCTTTGGAAGCAGTAAACTCGCGCGAAATTGCTAAGTTTGAACTGCTATAACTTTGGTGTTAGTTGCCTGATTTCCATGAAATTTAGCACATATATACGAAATATTATCCCCTATGCTGGTACAAAATTCGGAAGTCCTAGGATGAATTTAAGGGGGGTTTTTCAGTAAATTTCTAAAATGTAGTAATATACTATTAGTAAGTTTACTTGGGCAGATATCGGAATGAGACATATTTTGAGGCCTAGATTTCATCTAGACGCACCACCCCGATTTTTTTCGGATTTTTAGGTTGGGTAGTTTCCGAGAATGAGTCCTGTCTCACTTCAAATGCGTACATTTTGACTCCTTACTCACGCATTTTGCAATTTATGCCAAAACTAATGTCAGTTTCGAAAAGTACAAATCGAGACCTTTCATTTGATACCCTACACAACTATATCCGGTGAAAAAATTTTTTGAATCCCCTTTTTGCATGTATGGGGGCCCCCCTTTAAACTCCGCCTAAATTTATGCCACTTGCTGTATGCGTGGGATTTCATAGTTCCCATCTGTCCACCAAATTTCGTTTGGATCGGTTTAGCCGTTTTGGAGAAAAATGCGTGTGACAGACAGACAGACAGACATTGAATCGATTTTAATAAGGTTTTGTTTTACACAAAACCTTAAAAACAGCCTTTCCGCTATTTCGAACATGCGTTTTTGTTTTTAGCATTTTTTGAAGACGAGGTGACTACAAATAAAATACCAAGAGCATTTTGCTAGTTTTAAGGGATGTTTTGTTACGCTCTGCAGTGGGTTTTAACGGCACCTTTTATAAATTAGCGGATTTTCCTGCAAAGCTCGGTAGTTATAGTACAGTAGTACAATTACATGACCACCTGACAAATTCTAATAATTTTAAAGGTTTTATCAAAAAAAAAAAGCCCATTAAAATTGATTTATTGTCCGTCTTTCTACTTGCCAAACGTACTTTGGTCTTTTTCAAGTAGTTTTAGTTAAAATGTGCATTCTTAAAATGAGACTGGACTCATTTTCGGAAACTATCCAACTCAAAAATCTAAAAAAAAAATAAGGGCGATGTGCTTATACGGAATCTACGCCTCAAAACCGACTAATAGTAATATAATAAACTTTTCCTAATTGACCTCCTTAACTTGCCAACGTACCAAAAGTAGAGGAATACAGTAACCACAACGGCATAGAGGACAGTATCGCCCATAATACTGTCAAGTTTCACGGCTATTAGTATCAAAGTTATAGCAGTTCAAACTTATCAATTTCGCGCGAATTTACTAAGTGAAATATTAAAGTCCCATATATAACGAAACTACTTCTCCCTAGCCTTTTTAGGGTTTTGTGTAAAACAAAATCTTATTAAAATCAGTTTACTGTCTGTCTGTCTGTCACACGCATTTTGCTCGGAGACGGTTATAGCGATTGACACCGAATTTGGTGGAAAGGTGGGGGGGGGGCATGTGGGGAATGCGAATGCTCACCTATGCAGTGAGTTATATCATTCTACCTCGAATTTAAGGGGGGTTCCCTATACATGCAAAAGGGGGTGTAATCTTTTTCACTGAATATAGTCATGTGGGGTATCAAATGAAAAGTTTTGGTTAGTACTATATGAAACCGGGCTTAGTTTTGACATTTGTTGAAAAGGCGGGGCGTCAAAAGTGATCATTTCTTTAATGGACTCATTCACAAAAACTACCAAACCGAAAAATCTGAAGAAAATCAAGAGGCTGTCGACATCTGTTCAAATAAGGTTAATCAAAGTATATAACTACTTTTTTTTCCATTTTGGAAATAGGGTCACAAATGGGTATACTATTACTTTGTTTGCAGGTAGACTTTGACCAGTGAAGGACGTACTTGTTATCTCTTTTTAAATTTATTCAGCTAGCCATTATTAGTGTTAAATTGATTAGAAATCTTGTTGAAACGATAAATTTTAATAAATATAACATAAATTAGTATTTCTTTTGCTTTGTCTTTTATTCAATTCTTACTTATTGGTAGGTTTCTTGGTCGCTGCCTTACACTCTGTTAACGCATTTTCAATTCTTAATTGCTCAGTCTTCCATCAAAGTTTAATTCTTCGAAGGTGCTATTGCGCTACTGACACTGACGATTTTCACAAATGGTGTTTTCGCGAGACACAAGGCACGACTAACTCTTTGTTTAAATTACTTAAGGGGAAAAATGACTTGAAATTCAATCAAATTTGGACATTGTATTAGTCATATTTCGGACAATTTTTGAGAATTTTTCAAATAATTTGAGCCGAAGATAGCAAAATTTCGCTGCATTAATCCTCCGCTGAAGATCGTAGCTAGTAACTCCAATTTTTAACTGAAAACAAAACAGTTTGAATTTTGCCAATTCATTTTCTAAGTTTTTTTTTTCACTAATTTCGTGAAAAATGGTCCCTTTAAAAACACAATATCATTTCAATCCCATGGTTCGATTTATTGCTAATTTTATAAAAATCATACCTCCAAATTTCATTCATTAATTTTTGAATTAAGAGTTCCTGCAAATGTGGAAAAAAATCATTTTGAGAAAAACACGGTTGAAAAATCCGCTCTCGGATATATGAAGACATTTCTCACTCTTAGTTACAAACAAATACAGTTACAACAAATAGAATTGCACTCGTGGAAGGGACTGACGCCAACTCGTTATAAATACGCTATTTACATGGCGTTACAAGATTACCCAAGACATCGCCCGGTTCTACGCTCATACAATCTAAAATTTTTTCAGCGTATTTTTGGATAGCTTAGTAAATGATTTATGCAATAAAAAAATTAAATTTTGAAAATCTTCAAATGTGGTTTCCCCCTTAAGAATTAAAAATTTTCGTCCATTTTTTCCATTCCTGAAATAAAAATTCAAAGACACTTCGAACATTTTAAGGACACGATTGGAATATCTTGCTCCTATTTACTCAAATAAAGTTGTGAGTCTCTTGTATGTTCAACTTAACTTGAAGCTTGCATGGTTTAATATTACAAATTTTTTATAGATCTAGAATAAAAAAAGTAATGAAATGAGATATGTCTGTATAAAGGTAACAAAGTACGAAAAATAAAAGTTTTGAACAATTTGAATAACATGAGCCCTGTAAGTTGGGAGTCAAGAATAAACTCAAAGTCTTTCTTGCTGCGTAAGAGGTGAACTGAAAGGAATAGGTTCCTGTGGTTTTAGGTGATTACTTGTCGAGTTGACTTAATGCCATGGTCTTCCTAAGACATTGATTGATTTTGCGACCACAATCAGAATTCCGCTGAGACAAGCACAACGGTACCAGCCTATACTGAGTAAATAGCGTAGTTTATTCATACCGATGGATGCAAGACCTACCTAAATCTGTACCGAACTAAGGGTACGGTACCTGTGTTGAAACGCCACATCACGCCGAGGACTGAAGGTCTTTGTTCGCTTGAATGTAACCACAACCCCCATAACTCCCACTAGGGAACCAGCTGCGATAACCCAGCAAAATGCACATGACAGGAATTCTTCTGAGACATGTGAATTCAGGGGCTATCCCGGTTCACATGGTACCAGTATACCCCGAGCAGACTCGGGTCTGATCGCCCTAATTAGGCCAGAAAACCATAGCGAGTACAGCATATCCCGGTGCCACCATCTCTGGTTGACAGGGTTGCTGCTCCGTCTTCCCCGCCGCTACCTCAGAGCACCTGATAGTCGTGATAGAAAACTTCACCAAATGTGGGCGAAGTTGGTGCCGCTAGTGTTGTAGGAGGAACAAGTCAACCGAAAAGTAAAATGAAATGTGTAAACGCTCCGCGACAGCGGTAACGGGGGTCCTCAGTTCAGAGCTCCAAGGCTTTTGTAATAATAGATTTGTTTTCTGCTAGAACCTTTTCTCCTGTTTTCATTGAGTCTGGAAGAGGGTCTTTCTCAATGACATGAAACTTACCTTCCTACCATTGCGTTTCCCTTATTTGCTGGTAAGTTTCCCTTGTCTGCTGTTAAGTAATATCCGTTTCTATTTTATTTCTGAATTTTAAAGCAATGCAAACTGCAAGAAAGAAAGAATGGCGTATCGACTAACCGCATTCTGGTCTGACAGTGCTTACCTCACAATATTAGAACAAGTATGATAGTATACATATTATCAAGGACACCTTGGCGAATGAAGGGTGCTGCTCCTACCATAAAATGTGTTCAACCGCATTTTGTTGTCATCTGGCACGGTGGAAATCTAGAGTAGCCTGACAAAAGCGATTAGTCAAACTAGTTATTAGGCTTACGGTATCATTGCGGACATTTGTGGATGGATTGGGTGAAGCCACTGCGAAGTAAATTACGAGGTGACAAAATTCTCGAGTCAACATGGAAGTTAAGTCGTCAAGGTTTACTGCGCACCGAATAAGAGAAACCTGAAAATGTTTCGGAATTCTGCTCTAAGTATTCGTTCGAAAAGCAACGCGCTGCTTTTATAAGATGGGTTCGATATTCTGTGCATACTGGTGTCGGCTGTTGACAAGTTAATACTCATCTCTTTTCTCGTCCTAACTTATCCTGTTGGCGAGCGTTTCATTTGATTCGCAGAACAGAAATCAACGATCGATGATGAGGTGCGGTGGTCTAGTAGGAAATTGCTTTACATCTTATGGGCATCTTATGAGAATATCGTCAGTTTGGGTCGGCTGTGAGAAGATGAGTTAATTAATGATGAACCTTGATTACAGTCCGCTTTTTCGCCGACATGATCATTGAGATCGCTCACAACGAAGATTTAGTTGACGGCCTGTTTATTTTGCGTGGTCTGCAAAGAAATGAATTATGCGGACAACTGAGATACTAGTGATGCATCGACTGGTCATCAAATCATTCGACTTCTTTAATGGCGTCACGGAAATTCTCAGAAATGGCAATAATTATATTACTGTATTTGCTTCCAAGCCCTGTTAAGAAAGGAGGAGGGATAGATAGCTTCAGTCTGAATAGCTGTACGCTAGCGCAGCGTCTCAGGCGGAATCTTCTGACTTAGTGGAGGCTCCCATAATTGACAGTACAGCGCGGAAGCCGTTAATTGTGGGTCGGTTCGACGTCTAGGCGCCACGATGTTCAGTAGCATCGCTCCGCCTACTGCAGCTGCTTCGTCATAACTTGTGGGGGCTATTTCAGCAGGTTCGCGTAGGCGGCGGATGAGATACACTGAGGATATGAACCTTCTTATCTTCCGTTCCTACTACGAAATGACGGCGGGTGCAGGTGTAACATCTTACCGCCTCGTTGCACCAGAGATTCGTCCAGCGCTTTCCTCAATACGCGCATGTGACTATACAGCGTGCATGCAGGCTAGTATCGCTTTATTACTTGCAGCGACATATTCCCGGCCTTCATTAGGGAGCGTGTCCTACTTCGAGTCGATGGAGGCAGAGGTGGCGGCATCAACAAGAAGGATGTTCGACGAGCCATAAACAGTTCATAGAACTGGGTCCTGGTCTGGATCGGTTGCAGAATGTCTGCAGAATTGTCAGTATATTCAGTTCGTTAGCACATAGCATAAATCAGGTCATTATTCGGCGGGTGAATTGCCGCCCTTACTCACTGCAGGAATTACCTACCTTGTCCCTAAAATGGACACTATGCAGGGTCTCGCAGATACTAGACCGATTACTCGCTTACCAACCCCCCCAAATTCCGAATGAATTAATCAAACTCTGCCGTGGAGAGGATGAACCTGCCTCGTGACATCAGAGGCAGGGGCGTGGTTGACGTGGCGCAATATCACCGCCAGGTCGACTCGCTATGCGCTTATTTTTACAGCAAAGAGCGGGCCAGTGGCTTGCATGTGGCTATTTGTAAGTCGACTGTGGGCTGACACTACTTAACTTGAAGGATTCATCTTTCAATCTTCTGAGTAGTGTGAAGTCATAGCAGGATCGGATTGATAAATGGATTTTCAAGGTAATGCTCAATAAACACTTGAATTACCTTTGGAAGTCATTTGTCGACTTTCATTTGTCGAAGAGATGGTTTTGTGCAGAGGAGTTCGTTGTTGAGACGGAGTGATTAATGTGTGACATTCAGGACGGCGTGGTCACCATCCGATCTTATAAAAAGCTCATACTGATAGAGAAAATGACCAGTGCAGAATATGTGTCGTTAGAGAAGTGGGACCATCTCATCTTCGGCTGTACCCAGCGCCGGTGCAATGCACGACCCCCCCTCCATACGTGTTCGATGTTGCGGGGGAGTTATCGATGGATTCTGCCATTAAATATGCGTCGGCTGCAGCTAGAATACATGGTAGGATATGGCATGCAGTGGGATGCATTATATCAGGTTAGTTGATGAGTTGGTTGCGCAAGAAACGCTTGGCGCAGAATAGTCTACAAGGAGTGTATGCTTCTCGAGAAGTCCTGGAGAGAACTGAAGTACATTGCCAGAAATTGGCAATGATGATGCATAAGTGTCCTTTTGCTTCCGAGCGTAGTTACATGCTATTTCAAATTAAGGATATTTGTTCACGTTTTGTGAAGTTAGCAGTGCAAATTCCTTACTGGAACTCCGTTCAAGCAAGTGTAAGCCTTTAAACAAGTTGTCGGAACTCGGAAGCAAGATGCTAATGATACCATTATGAACAAAGTTGTTAAAAGCTTGAATTATATTTCCATTGAAACATTATTGTGCTCCGAAGCATCTCAAAATAAAAGTTTGATGGATTGTAGCGTTGAACTTTTTGGTTGCCCTGTGTTTCAATGAAACGAACAGATTTTGATTACAGTGCTTACAGTGATTGTAAGGCAGCAACTGGCTCCCGAGATATTGATATCTGCAAATAAAAACAATAGGGTTGTTCCTAATCAAAAAACAATTTATTCACTTCAGTGTGGTGGTTAAATGCGGTAAGATGCCGACAAATAATATGCATATTTTCTGATTTCGGTGCTTGTAAACCTTTTATTCGAAATTTGCTTCAAAGGAAATTACGAATCCCCTTATACTTTCAGCGTCTAGCATTACTCTTCCGATGTTATAGATGAAATTTTCTTTTAATTTTCTAGATTTAATTTGCTTATTTGATGCGTTTTTATGTTGAAATGTTTCGACTGCGCTGATTACAATGCAAATAAACCCTACGAACTGTTTCCCTGACACACTGATACTATTTTGTGAATGAAATCAGAATCTCCGTATCCCACAAACTTGGTAGTGCCTTTTCTATTGAATTTAGATTGTTTTCTGTGGCACCAACGCATGAATGACTAGAGTTACAATTTGTGGAATTTACTCTTACCCAATGGGAAGATTCTCTTAAAAAGTTGGGGCATGCCCAATGGAAGGACGCTTTCTTGAATCAAATCCTCGTGCGGGTTTGGTGCTACCGGGAATGTTTCATTCAGTATTTCGGCGGGTTTCAGACCGCCTAGAAGTTCGGAGGAATATCAGTGCCGGGCACGTGGG
Organism: Hermetia illucens; assembly: GCF_905115235.1. NCBI lineage: Eukaryota > Metazoa > Arthropoda > Insecta > Diptera > Stratiomyidae > Hermetia > Hermetia illucens. The sequence goes on from NC_051852.1 coordinate 119,287,144, forward strand.
AAAATTGGTATTAGCAACGTATTTCTAGAGGAAACAGAAAGATTTTCTTACATCGAATATGTTTGAATCTTAAACTGAAGGATGCTATGATTGTTACTCATCCTGAAGTGTTCATCTGGAAAACGAGATTTAAATATCTACAGGGAGAAGAGTACTTAATCGTTGAATAATTGAGGCATTTAGCCTTTAAGATCAGGCGAAGATAGATGCATTCATGAAGGACACCTTATTTAAGTAGTAGATGTAAGCATAATTGTGTATTGTGTCAAAAGATACCTTTAAAGAATTTTATCTAATTACGCGCCTTATAGGTCGTTTTACACCCATCCTTTGAAATTTGAAATTGAATTAGTGCTGCTAATTGTTACTATTAGTGCTTTTTGAAATCAGTGTAAATTGTGTATTGTTTCATTCATATACATACGTGGTGATTCCTATCAGTGTTCCGTCCAATATTAGTGAGTTGCCAACTACTCCTTCAAAGGATATATTTGAAACGGATCATCGGGAGATATAAACGCGAATTAAGTGGCAACGTATGACATGTAAGTACCTATGTGGCATATAAGGGATGTTAACTTCACAATTTCCAGGTGTATTATTATCAAATCTGCTTATGGAATTATCGTGGCAGTTGATAAGGGTTAAGTTTTGATTATTTAAGTGATTTTGCTCCTGTTCCATTTACCATACCTTTATTTGGGATACTAGCAGTTTGTATTGAATAATATTAAGACTTATGAAGAGCAATAACTTGCAGTCATATATATTATGCCATATAATAATTGTAAAAATAATAGTAGCAAGGTAAATTAAGTTGTGTCTGGACGAACTGTCAAACCCCTTTGATCATTATATTCTTCTTCGTCTATTGCAGACTTTGTTACGTTCAGGGGGTTGGTCAGCTCTTCTTGATCAGTCCGGGCCGCAGGGAATTCCTTTCACCAACGGGAGGGGAGAGGAGGAAGGGAACTGTCAGTTCAAGGAGCCCCCTGCCATCCGGCTCCTCCACCGGTCGAGTTCTATCTTCTTAGCAACGAGAAGCGCCCGAACGTAATGGGCAGTCCATCTGCCTCTAGTTTCATTTTGCCAAGAGAGCTGCCACTCGTCTAGAGTGTGTTGCCGTTCTCCGCGAGCAACCACCTCCCTTGGCTCATCTCCCTTGCGCTTGTATATGGCCTGGCGCTCCCTAGCAAGAAGGGCAACGGGGATAACTCCCGCGATCACCATCACGGCCTGTTCAGAGACTGTGCGGTACGCAGACGCCAGCCTTGTTCGCTGCTGCTTTGATTTGCTCAGAAAAGCTCATCTTTGAGTCAAGAGTCAACCCGAGGTACTTTACCGCTGATTTTGACTCGATTATCGACTCGCCGAACGATATGGGAGGCAGGGTCGGAATTCTCTTTTTAGTCAGGATGACTACTTCGGTTTTTTCCAGTGCAAGGTTGAAACCATGAGTAGTCATCCATCCGCTTACCCGTCGCATCAATATACCGAGTCTGCTTTGCGCCTGTTCGACAGTGCGTCCAGCAACAAGCGCTGCGACATCATCTGCGTAGCCGACCAGGCGCGACTCTTCTGACATGTCGAGTTTAAGCAGACTGTCATAGGTAGCGTTCCAGAGGTCCGGCCCTAGGATGGATCCCTGTGCTACCCCCGACGTGATCTCCATCCACCTTTGACCCTCTAGTGTTTCATAGAGCAGGGAGCGGTTCCTCAGATAGTCCCTCAACATCCGTAAGAGATAGTTCGGCACGTTGAAGGTATTGTCTAGTGTGCCTAGAATGTCTTTCCATCTTACGGAATTGAAGGCGTTTCTGACGTCAAGCGTTACGAGAAGCACCACCCGTCGAGTTCGGCGGCTATGTGCCTCTGCTCGTCGAACGGCGTCCACGACCTGCATGACAGCATTAATTGTCGATCTCCCTGCCCTAAAACCAAACTGCCGGGGAGATAAATCTCCGGCAGCGCGTATCGCTTCAGCGAGTCTACTTCTGATGAGCTTTTCGAGCACTTTCCCAACAGTATCAAGCATACATAGTGGGCGGTATGAAGACGGCAGTTCGGGATCGCCTTTCCCTTTAGGGATCAGCGCAAGCCTCGCAACTTTCCAACGAGCAGGGAAAATGCCCTCTTTCAGGCAAGCTTTGAATGCGCCGAGCAGTAGGTCTGGCCAGTGTTGGAATACCAGTTTGTACCCTTCTGCTGGAATACCATCGGGTCCTGGCGCCTTCTTGTTTTTCATAGAGAGGACTGCCTGTTCCAACTCTTTTACAGAGAAAAGTGGACAGTCCTCTGCGCTCTCCGCGCCGACGTCACCATCCCATACGGGGTGTGCAGGGAAGAGTGCCCTCACAATGCGGTCCATCTGCTCGGCCTTAAGTGAACAGGGTTTCCGCAGAGCCCCGATTTTTCGGGTTACAAGTTTGTAACCGAGTCCCCACGGATCCCCATTCACCTCGTCGATCAGATCTTGCCAGCAGCGAGCTTTGCTCTTGTTTATTGCGCTGCGGAGTCTCCTGTTGGCTGATTTGTACTCCATCATTATGGTACATGCCTCCTGCCGGTCGCCTAGACGTTGTGTTAACCGGCGGAGCCTGTGACACTCCTTCCGGAGCTCTGCGATTTCCACTGTCATTCCATTCCATTCCATTTCGTAGGGTAATAGACGTCCGGAATTTGTACAGTCGCCAAACAAAACGAGGATGGGTGTAATCGAAGTCTGGAGTCGCAGTCAGACACTCCAATTGGGATAAATGTTCCAATTTTCAATGCTGGATGGATCCAAACGATTCACCTCGACGGACCAATGTTTGACAGCAATATTATATTGCAGCGACTAAACTTAATGCAAGCGGATGAAACTTGTTTCTCTGGAAATTTCAAATTTGGAAATTCCATATAATGGAAAAGGATGCTGACATCTTCAAGGTAGAGGAATATCAGATTTTGGAGAAAAGGTAGGAGTTGGATAGTAAATTATTGAACCACACGATTGGATTCACTGCACTGTTTATTTGAACAACATCACTTAAATAATACAATTAATTAATTGCTATTCTGGTTGATTGAAATTTAATTATCAACGCATCATATTCGTGAGGTAATTAATTATAAGGCAATTGATAGCAAAAAGTTTGTATTGACTATAAAAGATACAAATTAGTTTACATATGTTATGAATAATCGATTTTTAATTATCAACTGTTTACTCCTGGAGTAAATATGTGCTTAAATGCAACCGCAGGCGGTGGATTGACCAGAGGAAACAATGACGAAATCACATATTTTTTTCACCTTGTTCAGCTTTTGAACAGATTGCGCCCCGGGCAGCAAGAATTTTGGGGAACCTTTCTTGAAGTGATGTCTTCACATCATTTACCGTGCCTGGGACGCATAGGTGTTATCAATTGGGAAAACTACTTACGAATGTTACTGCGTTATTATCGCCGAAAACATATGTGAGTAATTTTCCAAAGAGTCCTCTGCGTTGCCTGGAAGCTGTTGCGTTTTCTAGTAATACAACTTGCTAAAGAAGATAGTCACGCTTAATTTAGAACACCATTTCTATTCTCCTCGATAACCCAATTTAAGAACTCACTGAACCACAGTGTTGAGCCCTAGTTCCGTGCTTTCCAGAGCGCAGATGCGATATCGTCATTAACGGAACAAGAGTCTTCGATATCCTGTGTACGCTGGTGTCTTTTTTGACAAGTCGATATACATCTCTCTCGACATCCCGAATGTTCAGTTTATCGTAAAGATCTTTATAATGGACCGCTCCGTTCACAGCGGTGGCTTTTTTGTTTCCCGGTTGGTATTTTTGTAAATGCCAATTGGCGAAAGTTTTATCGTTGAGAAACTTATTATAGAGGCATTTCTTCTCACGCACCTTCATTTGGACACCGTAATTCCGAAGCCAAATATCTCGGTTGATGAACCGCTTAACAGACTTGCTAAGGGTTATCTGGGCTGCGTTGTGGACCGTGTTTTTAATTTAATTCGACATCCGTAATGATTGGTAACTGCGATGATGATGATTCCCTTTTTTCTCACAAAATTGCCAGCAATTAATGCGCGGCGGGTCAATAGGTTCCTCTAATTGTTCTTTTCCCATTCCCATATTAGTCTAGAGTTCGTTTGGTTATACTTAAGTGCTGTCGATCAAAATCGTAATAATCCGGCCTCTACAATTCCTCTAGAGATTAAAGAAGGTACATCTATCTTGGATCAATGACCCTTCCGCCCACTCCCTCTGATGTAAGGGACTTGCACCTGGTTTAAGGCGTAGGCCATGGCCATTCTACCTCAGCCTGTCCTATTGCTCCATTGTGTTTCAAATTCTTTATTGAAATGGAACCTAATTGTGATTTCATCCTTTGGTATCAGAAATTAGGGATAGTCGTTAGAAAGGATGTCAATCTTCTTACGATTTAGGCAGATTTCTGTCTCGGTGATACTCAAGGACACTCTGAAGATTGGCCATGCTTGCTTGTATTTGAAGATGAACTGGAATCAATCAGCAGCAGAAGGTTCCCAAAGGATGGGGTTGGACATATTCTACCCCAGTGATACCTAAACAAGCTAGCTATGAAGCTTGTGTAACTTCCTGACTGCTGTAGTAAGTTTGGTTTTATCTGCTCAATTTATCGGATCAGTATACGTCCAGGGTAATATTTTGGGGGTGCATGGACGTGCTATGGACCTGAAAATCATGAAAGCCATTCCCACATATGGTCCCGACGTGTATTTTCTTTTGATCCACCTTATTTTATGTTATTTTAAATAAATGGTTAATAAACAGAGGGAACTCCACGCTTGAGACTCCTAGGACTCTTGCCGCGATGCGGATATAACCACAACCCCCAAGAAACACTCGCTAGGAGGTAAGCCGCAAATATCCGCGCCGCGAGCACATGCTCTAGGAATTCTCCTGAGATATATGAATTCGGAGGGTTACCTCGGTTCCCATCGTAGTTGATAAACTCTGGTGAGGCTTCGTGGCTAAAGCTACATCAGATAAATCTCCATGCAGGCACGAGTCTGATCGGCCAAGGCCTTGGGACATTCGGCTACTACATCACGACCATTAATGTGAATACAGCGTTTCCCGGTGCCACCATGTGGAGGCTCTCCTTGGCCACTTGTTGTTGATTCGGTTGACAGCGTTGCTGCCCCATCCATCTCTTCGCCACCTTGGAGCACCATAACAAAAGTATAAACAAAATTTCTAATGATTATTTTTAAATGAGGCGAAGGATGAAACCAAAGGATCGAGCTGGAAGCGATTTTAATCGCGAATCATTCTAAGTACCGGAGAGTAAAAGTCACACAAGAGATCTGTGAAAGGCACCTCGAAGACACTAAGTCTATGAACGTTATAATGTGATTCACGGCCATGTCTTTCTAAAGCTCTTGAATAGGCGATCAGGAAGTTGAAAAGCTTGAAGAATATGTAAGTATTCATCAAAGTTCTTCGGTGTTGTAGATATGGTATATTAAGGAAAACCAGGTGATCAAAATAACCTGGGTCTTTCTAAAGAAGAGAAAACGGGTAAACTTGGATATGGTCTCCAGTCATCGAAGCATACTTGAGAATATTGCGGACAAAATACTACTACGTTGTTAAAGGTTGACCATTAAGGTAATCAATAGGTAAGGAGGACAAGTTATAACAACGTACAACATTTGCTCATATTGTCTAACATATTCTGAGCGTACCACAGAGACAAGTGCTGAGGTTTGATTGAAGGTAGCTTTATTTAGTAGGGGAATCAACGAAAAAAATAGTTATAGATCATCAGCACTTTAGAGAAAGATCATTTACGATGCCTTTGGGGAAACCCCGGATAAAGGAAAGAAAGGAGTCCAAACGGAATTATTGAAGGTACATAACAACGAGGCAGGAATAGTAGATGGAAAGCCGTTCGATCGGAGTTTATTGAGAAGTAGAGAAATAGAATCAAAGGATTTGGGGAAGTCAGTGTATGATCCATACACTTGTCCATCCTACTATTCGTCTCCAGTCTTGTCCATAAAGGCTGCAGATGATCAGCCGAAGTTCACGTTTCCTACTGGCCCTTATGGTCGCTCGTATGAACATGAGTGTGTCAAACGCGGTTCCGCGATCTGATACTAACCGTCATGGATTACGAAATATTGCAGATTGTTTGTGTATGGTCCGTTCTCTATGCGACCTAGGCTAAATCAGTCATTTTCATCGGATTTAACCATGTAAATTTTGAAAGCTCGTTAACTGCAACTAAGGTTTGTCGACAGGTTTTCTCCGATGATGCCATTAGACCGAGGTGATCAGCACAATAAATTCTCTTTCGGTACTTCGCTCTTTAAAATTGGTTATAGTAACCTATTCAGATTTGTCATATTTTCGCTCAGCCTAAATGCAATTGACACGGATACTGATTGCTTGATCTATGTTTGCTCGAATTATCAAAGTCCTTGCACTCTACGTATAATCTACCTTTATATCGTTTTAGACACAACGAGCAATAGTCCATGATCCACGTTCCAGTACAACAAATTATTTCACATAACGAAGTTTTTAGCTTTACTTCTGCGAAACTCTCCGTCCTGCTGCGTTTTAAAAAATTCCGCGATCAGACGCAATTGATTACGCTAATTAACTTTGCTTCTCGTAGTAGACTCCTGTTGAGTGTTTCATATTTTTTATCTGGTCTAGTTCTACTGATATGTAATTCTTCTCAAAACAAGTCGGGAAAGCAGAAGGTGAATGTTTCAGGCATGATTTTGGTTTTGTTGATTTTATTTGTAAAAATATTTAGCTACACGTGGTGAGTAATAATTTGACGCGAAAGGGTAAAATTTGACATACTATAACTTTGCTTATAATGGTAGAATTTCCATCAAACTTTTCTGTATGCTGCTTCGTATTAGAGTCTATCCTCCTGTAAAATTTTATGAATCTAGCATGAACTTAAGAGGGCGTCACAATAAATTTTCTGAATATAATAATATACCATTATTAACTTTATTTGAGCAGATATTGTAACGGGAAGGATTTTGAGGCCTAGATACCGTGTGCATGGACCACCATGATTCTTTTCCCGATTTTTAACCTGATCGGTTTTTGAGAGCGGATTATTGAGATAATTGACCCTTTTCGAACCCCCGCACTCCGACTCTTTGTAGCCAATGTCAAAATTAATCCATGCTTTGAGAAGTACTAATCGGGACCTCCTATTTGATACTCCACATGACTATACTCCGTTGAAAAAAATGTTCCACCCCCTTCTGTATGCATGAGGACCCTGCCCCCTTAGACAAAACATACAGCAATGTTACTCACTAAATGCAATTGCATTCACAGTTCGCAACTTTCCACCAAATGGCGTACCAACAGAAAACCCTTTTTTGAGGAAATGGAGACAGACTGACAGACGGATGGACAGACAGTAAACCGACTTTAATAAGGTTTCGTTTTCAATAAAATCTTGATAAAACCCATATTGCATGCATATCCAGGTGCTTTTTTCGTCCTAAAATCATCGGGTAAAAATCTTTTACTATCGCCAAAATCTCTAATTCGGTGCCGTCGTCGTCATAACTTAGGCTCTGCAGTCCATTTCGGGAATTTGGAGGAATACGCTGCTTTCAGAGGTCTTGATTCTTCGATCGCATTTTGTAATTCTGAATCCCAGTAGAGATGCGGTATCTTTGTCTATTGAATTCGTCCAGCGTATCCTTGGTTTGCCCACTGGTCTTGTCCTTTGGATTTTCTCAGGAAAACCTTTTTAGATATTCGAGCCTAGTCCATGTGTTGGAAGTGGCCAGTTCTGCGTAACGTCGAAACACTCGGTTCGTCAAAAATCTCGTACAGCTCGTGGGAGTCCCTGAATTATCATTGGTCTCCACCATGCTTCGCCCCGATAACTCTCTTAAGAACTTTCCTTTCGAATGCATTCAGAATTTACCTCGGATCCAAAACGTAACACAGATCTTAAAACTTATGTGTAATCCTGTCTTTACAATTGGTTTTCAAAATGATTTGGAAGGAAAAAAACACGCTTTATTTTCGAACGAAAATGATTTTCTCTTCTCACCCGGCTCGCTAAATTTCTCGTCAGTTTTGTTATGCTGCAAATGGATCTGTCTACATTTTCTACATTACAATCGTTTGGTTTCAGTTTTTAAAACCATTTTATTTTCAACAAATAGCTAAAAATAATATATTGATATTCGGGGATAGCTAAATTTCCTATCTATGCATTAAAAAGAAATTTGATTCTGACCCGGAACTGTTTGACACATTACCTCAGGCCAGACAAGGGAGCCTTAGCTATCCTTTCATTTCGCCTATCCACATCCCCCTTTTTTCACTTTAAGAATGCCTTGAGTGTAACGTCAGCATTCTCCCATCGAAATATGATGGCGATGGCGCTCTCATCTTCTGCAGAAGAAAAAGGTGTGGCAGGCATCATCCACCACATCTTTGCAATAAATGTAGTCGGGTGACAGTGATTTTTCGATTGTGTGCAGGTAAGGTTGAAAATACCCAGCTGAGCAGTTAGGTTGGGTAATAGTCGATCTCACCGTGTCTTCGATTAAACTTCAGTCGCACGTTGCGTGCGTGGTCGATCTTTCTCCCTCCCAAGATTGCTGCAGAGAGTACGAGCTCCCTTTACACAAGCGACAGCCTTCTTATTTCCCTCGCTTTTTCTGAGGTATGCAAGCCTCTGCTGGGTAGCATGGAGAGCAGTCGGGATAACTCCTCCTATTACCATTACTGTTGCCTCCGAGGTGGTACGATAGGTGTACGCAACTAGCAGAATCCCCAATCTTTGCATTTGCGCTAGGTGCTTGCGGTATATTTCCTTTCTGAGGGAGTCAGTCCATATTTCGGAACCATAAGGGAGGACGGGCTGAACCGCGCTAAGCCTCCAATATTGGACATCAGCTGCCAAATTGCAAACTTTCTAGCAGCAATATTGTCTACGGTGTTTCGAATCTGCTTGAAGAAGCTCATTTTCGTGTCTATCATGATGGCGAGGCATTTCACCGCCGGCTTCGACAGGACCGTGGTTTCACCAACCTGAATAGGGAAGACTGTGGGAACCCTCTCTTTGGCCAGCACAACGATTTCGGTTTTCTCTAGAGAGTTTAGCCACTCATCTGCTTATTCGACACATCACCATTTCAAGTGTGCACTGAGCTCGCTAAACCGTGCGTCCGGTAACCAGATGTGATTCATCAGGTATCTTGCTTCGTAGAAGACTAGTGTATAAGGCGTTCCAAAGGTCCTGAACAAGGATATATTCCCCCGATGTTGCCTTCATTCTGCGCGCTACCTGGGTCGCGTAGAGTAGGGCATTGTCCCTTGAATAGTTTCTCAACATATACAATAGGCAGCCTGGAGTATGGAAACGATTTTCCAGTGTCTTAAGCATGCGGCACCATCTCCAATTCTGCGAGTCTAGGGTTTCTCTTACGTCTAGGGTCACAAGGAGCACCACTCGCCATATTATGCTCGTGAGTAGTGTCCCGCAGCGCGTATTGCGTCAGTCAGCCGTGGTTTGATGAGCTATTCAAGCAGCTTCCCTGCTGTGCCCAACATACTGAGCCGACGAAACACTGACGGCGCCTCCGAGTAGCAAGTTTGACTTGTATCTATATACGAGTTTCAACTTTTCGCTTGGGATACCATCAGGTCTTGCTGATTTTTTGTCTTTCATGGACAGGCCCGCCTCCTCTAGTTTCATACAGTGGAGAGTGGACATTCCTCAGAACTCACTCGTCAATTCTAATGGGGTGGACAGGAAACACCGCCTGTACAATTTTTTCCATCTTGGCTGCTTCCATAGAACAGGATGATGGGCACCGAGTTTTTCGGTCAATACTCGATCTCGCACGGCTCTCTGTTGACAGCGTTAATTGGCTCCTGCCAGTAGCGTGCCTTCTGCCAGTTAGTTTCGTGGCGGAGTTCTTTTTCCCATTCTTATACTCTGCGGATTTAAGGGTTCCCTCATCTTGCCCTCTTGCACGCTAAGCAATCCGCCGAAGTCTGAGGCAGTGGCTCCGTAGGCCCACAATTTGAGCTGTCCACCAGTACACAGGTAATTTCCCGGTACGCAGTTTCCTTTTGGGAGCCGATTTATTAAAAGCTGCGGTGATAAGGATCATCGTTGAATGAGATAGCGATTCAGTTACAGTTCTTCTGCCTGTGCCTGAGTCTTGTCGTTGATTTATCCCGCTTGAGAGAGCTTCGACCAATTTTGCAAAGTCGATTTTCCCGGTACTCCACCCGGTGGGTGTATACCGCACAGCAGAACAGTGGGAAGGGCCTTTTGTCACTTTGAAGGAAATCACTGATCATCGCTGGAATGCTGACATTAAGCACTCTTCTGCAAAAGTTCCATCAGGGATACTGTCTCCACAAATAGGTGGTTGGAATGTTAGAGTGCTAGCCGTATTTAGGACAATAAGTCCTGTCGGCCATCTCCAAAATCTGTGCGCCTGGAGAATCTGGTTGAGGTACCACATTTGAGGACTCTGTCGTTGAATTGTCTTCCGACTAGAATTTTCCCTTCCACTTTTCTAATCTTGTCCTCCAAAGTGTCGAGCCTGTTCCGCACAACGAACCCAAACGAAGCCGTCTCCTCGACCATGCGCCTGCACAATAAAATATATCAGAATTATAATGTCTATAGTACATGTTGTAACTGGTGGTGCAAGCAGCACCCGCTTAGTATTTCCATATCTGCAAAGTCCCACCAGACGTAAATGACAGAGCTGAGCACGGCTGCCGCTAACCGGCATCCTTCAGCAACCAGCTTCAGGATTTGTCAATTTCACCCCGCTTAACATCAATTACCCTTGGTCTTTAATATCTTCAGTCTAAAGTCGGAGCCCCCACAGTCAAGTTCGGGGAAGATTCGATCCTCTTGTCGGTGACCCGCCTATGATATATAACTGGATCACCGGCAGAATCAAGAGCTACACCATTCCTGTCAAGGTAGACGGACGCTTTGGGAGGAATGAAGCCTTTGAATTTGAAGAATCATTCTTCTTAACATCGTAGCTCAAAGCAAGGTTGTCTAGATTTCTTAGAAATCGCTTCATGCCAGGTGTTTTGAAGTATTCAAAGGACGTTATAGACACTATCGCTTTTTTATTGGTAACTAACAAGTAACCAACATGCTTGCAGAAACTGCCAACTCTCTCCCTTTCCCTTCTGTCACCTGTTATTTCGGATCGTGTATTTCGGGGAGAGTCTGTGCAGACATAATTCTGGAGCTCGTGAAATTTCCATCCGGTTTTCTAACACAGTCTGCTATGTCCAGTATGGGTCTAATCGGGGGTTACCAGCTTGTGGAAGAGAAGGATCTGATATGCAAAATTTAGTCTGTAGTCCCCTCTCCTTTGCGATTGGAGTTTCATTCTACTGGGCCTTCCTCTTTCGATTTCCGGAAAAATAGGTAACAGTGGCACTGACGGACAGACCGTAGTCGGGTTTCCAATTCCTCCCATTATGGGAGTTGGTGTACCCTCTTTTCTGGTTGACTGCGCAGTTGACACTAAACTGGAGAGCATGTCTTCCACAGATTTGTTCTTAGGGAAACATGAATCTGGCGAGGCCTCCGAAATCTGTTCTTTGGCCTCGACTTGATTGCTCAAACTTGTGACTGCTTGTGCTCAAGTCTGTGACTGCTTATTTTGTGTTTTCGATACTTTTAGTGAATTACTACAGCTTACTCCACTGCGACAAGGTGTTGTCTAAGGGGAGTAATTTTCACACCATTTAACGTTGTATTTGTTTGCGGTCCTATAGTGTATACTACAATGCAGCACCATCTACCCTTTCTTTGGCATGGCAAAATGAATACTCCTTTCTCCCAAAAAGAAGGATAGGTGCCAGTGTTAGATTTATATGGATAAGTCATTTTGAAGGAAACTAAGCTTCGTCCGAGGAAGTAGAATATGCTAATCCGGAAACACCGTAGCGAAGAAAGTGAAGAAGCTTCTCCAAACAGAGGTGAAGGAGGTGAAGAAGCTTCTCCAAAGATGAAGAAGCTTCTCCAAACAGTGTGTCATTACACTGAAAAGAAGACCTCAGATTGATGAGATAGGAAGACCACGGTCGCTAATGTCGATGGAACAATGGATGCTTCGCGCATTAGAAAAATTCCGATGTCATCATCGATACTGAATTGTTGCATGTTGATTTAGCAGGTAAGGGATGTGGGTCTGGAGAGACTCTATGCAGATTTAATGGAACCGCAGTGATTGCTCGGCCACTGTTATTTGCGGGTCCAATTTGGTCCTTCAACTGAGTCTTACTCAGTCACATATGTTATACTGGTGAAGGAATGGCGAGTGGGATGTTCCAGTAACTACCTGACGAAAGTGGTAACTCCAGTTTATATTTGACTCCCTTTTGTAGATTAAAATCAGTAAATTTGGTGCGAATCCAACTATTAGTAAGAAAGTAGCAACAGTTTAAATAAGTATTTTTAAAGTGGAAACATAATACTTCGTGAGTACTGAATGATATCACAGTGTAAAACAGCGGGTGATATTCAATTGTGAAAAGCTACTTCTGAAAAAATTATTAAACGGAATAAACAAACTTTTATTCGCGAAGTGTTCAGCTTCCAGTTTTCAAATTATCTTTAATGCTTGAATTTATCTCTAATGCCTTGAAATGTATGATATATACATTTTCTTTGAGTACAATCCTTGATTAAATATCAATGAAGTGAAGACCAAAGAAAATTTACCAGATGCTGAATCAGACTTCTTCCAGAGCTAACAAGGAGAAAGATGACTGAAGATGGATAGCTGGTAAATTTTGTAGCAGGAATAAGACTAACTTCTAGGACTGAAGTGGAATATTGAATATCCATTGCGGATAGATATTCATAGCAATAATCATCACTGTCTTTATAAACATGGAGCATGCCCTCCTACAAGTTGCAACGTTTGTTGGTATAATTGCAATTGTTGCTCCTGCCACAGTGCAACAACACCCTAAAAGCTGGTGTATGCATGGAACAGGATACATATATACATACATTCATTTGGATATTTGCAGCAAATATGAAATTCAGTAAATAATTCATTCAGCCATTTGGCGCCTTTGAGATAGTCGGAAACAAAACAGGATATTAATATACCGCACGTAGTGAACTTTAAGTGGTATGGTGTCCTTTAAAATTGATAGCTTCTGAGAACCGCTAGAATAGAATTCTTTGAAGTTGTTTTGAATGTGACAAATTTCCTCGCTCGTGGTGTAAGGATCAAACATTTAATCTGCTACTGAAGTGGCGTGGTGTACCGAAAATATATCCTTGAATAAAAAATGGCAGAAGTTGACATTGGCTATTTGAAGAGGAGACGAGTAAAGTAAGAAGCTAACGAGACATTACTGCTTGTTGGTCCTGTGTAGAAAATGACTGACAGTTGAAAACACGACCTCCTTCTAAAGGAAAAAGGAAAAATAAGAGGATTTTGCTTGTACGTGAGTCAGCATAAATATTACCCTCCCACGTCTTACGCTATTGATATTGACTGAATTGAGAAATTGAGGAGAAACGTTCACAATTAGCCTAATGTAACGAATCAATCTTGTTGTGCTGAATTGCCTTTCAGGTACGCTCACAATAGGCGGCAGGATATCTTTTTTGGACAGCGTCAATTTATGAAGAGAGATTGTTGTTTCAAGTTTCGTTGACTATAAGCATCAATTTTGAGCCATTTGTACTAATTTGATGATTATAAAAGGAGTCTAGGAGCTACTAAAGTATAGTTGGTTTGCAACGTTGTGGTCAGAAAGTTGTCAATTAGTTCTATTAGCGGTTAATTAGCGTTTCCTTTTCCTTTTTTGTATAAAGGGTCATAATGATGTATTTCTTTTGTTCAATTCTTTGTGGACTGTAGGGTATCCGCGCAGTGCCAGGTTTCAATGAGACTATGCTTCAGTTTCATTATCATCACACTTAATGTTGGGCAAGTGATATACCTACAGCAACGGGAAAGCACGCATACAAACACAAATATCCAAAATGGCTGGTTTTCGCTTTTATTTTTCAATAGTGATCAATACGTCAATACGTCTGATAATTTATTTCTAGCTTAAGTAACAGAAAGTAAATTTCTAGTTACACGTCGTCCTCAGAGGAAGGAACTAGTTATCATCATCAATGGCGCAGCAACCGGTATCCTGTCTAGGCCTGCCTTAATAAGTAACTCCAGACATCGCGGTTTTGCAGAATCTGCGGCCAAGAGTTCGCAATTTTTCTTTTTCGAGTCTACAAGGACGTAAGGACTGACAAGATCATAGTCTTGTAAAGTAAGAGCTTTGACCCTATGGTGGGACGTTTCGAACGAAACAGTTTCTGTAAGCTGAAATAGGTTCTGTTGGCAACCAACAACGGTGTGCGGATTTCATTATCGTAGCTGTTATCGGTTGTGATTTTCAACCCTAGATAGGAGAAATTTTCAACGACCCTAAAGTATCTTTGTTGTTCTCGTTTGACCAGTGCGGTTCGATGTTCGTCCTTTGGTTTTTGGCGCCACCATGTACATCATCTTGCTTTCATTAATGTACAGCGCCGCACCGCCTGCTTGATTTAGATGAAGGTAGACTGTACATCTCGAGTTGTTCCTCCCATAAAGTCAACATTGCCAGCATAGGCCAGTAGTTGGGTGGACTTGGAGAGGATAGTGCCTCCTGCGTTAACATCTGCATCGCGGATAACCTTTTCTAGGGCCAGGTTAAAGAAGATACATGGTAGGGCATCCTTGTCTTCGAGGGCATCTCCTTGTCTTAGTTTCGGCTGACTAAGAAATATACTCTGAGCACATGGTTTACTGGATGGTGACTATAATATATAGTCCTCCAGAAAACCGGTCTATGTCCAACGAATCTTTTGCAATGTTGTTATGTCAGTCTCATATTGGGACAGGGTATCAGCTAGCTACTTAGCAGCATTCAGGCTGTACAGGGAGTTGTCATAGAAAATGCACAAACCATTATTCCGTTTTCGTTGCCTGGTTCGTTATTGTAAACTCCGTTCTGTCCGAGGTTTCTTTCGTGGCTTCGTAACGTTTGTTTTCCGTGTCCGTGTAGGACTGTCAGCCCTACCCAACCGCTAACCTTGTGGAGTAGTTGGTACAATTGGTCCCGTTTTTAGGCGCGGGAGTCTTCTCCATCTGCAATTTTTTATTAAGAAGGAACTCCGAGCGACCACTACGTGGAGGTGGAGATAGGATTTGGTAGTAGAGCTGTTGCTATTGCTGGTAGTTCATCAGGCGAGGTACCAATCCACGTTTCGCCCTGGGACCTATACTACCCTTTGATCGCCGAAGAGCTAGTAATTGAATTAATTTACGAATAAAACTAAGGAAGGGGACAGAACCCTACAAACCAAGCTGCGGGTCGTTTTAGGACCGGCATAGCCTCCGGATGGAGGAGTAAAAGTAGCGTCGAGCTCAGCGGAAGGGGCTTCGAAAATGTCTGGACTGCGTGTCCTACGGGAGGCAATGCGGAAAATAATATCGGAGTTGGCAAAGCAATTCATCCAATTACAGAGTTTGAAAAGGGTGTCACCGCGGGTAATGGGTGCTTCGTCGCTCAACAAGTATCTCTCATGCACTTTTTAAATGATAGACTTCACAGTGAAACACAAGATCGACCTCATTCTTAGAAGCGCGAAATTTCATTCGAAATGCATACTTCAGGCGGATGTTATTATGGATCTATGTGATGAACCAAGCTAGGTAAGAACGTAGATGAGTGGGAGAGTCCCCTCTTCTCCTACTCATCTACGTTCTTACCCAACTGGAGAGAAGATTGTTGTAAAAGGTAGTAAGAGATTGATCATAAGTGAGTTAGATACACTTATTATCCAACTCAATGTGTGATCAAACCCAGTTGACTGACGGTAAGGCTGAGTTGAGACCGTCAAAGTTGGCTTTGCGGAAATTGAACTTAGCAGATTTACGCTTAGTTTTGGATTCTGAATGGAAGAGCTCCGCTTCAAATTCAGGTGAAAGTGATGAGTGCAGCCGGGTGTTCCCCAAAGCAAGAATGTCGGTCACCGGAAACCGGCTTAGACGCGGAGGTCCGCTGGAGTCCCTGCTTAAGAGCAAGTACCAAAAGGCCATACATATTCTGAGCAAGATTGCGAAGAATAAGGAGGCCAGTACTGACGACGAGCGGGATGAAAAAGACTTCGATAAATATCGAGCGATTGTTGAAAAATATTACAGCAAACGTCTGGGAGACGAGCAGAAGGCGAAGCCCACCTCTCTCAAACGCAGTCGATCTCAAGACGAGGTCGAACAAAAATACCAGCGGAGTAGAGTGTGCAGGCTTGGATGCTAAACAACCTCGACGGGCTACAAACTGTGAAACCCTTCAGCGTCGTTGCTAGAAGTCATTAACGAGTGGCGTTGGCGGATTGCGATTCCGCTATTGGCAAACCAATGCGGGATTCTGGACCAATGTTGTTGCCATGCAGTCCAATATGGTCATTCCAGTGTCTCCTGGATCACAAAGGTGAACACACGAGATTCATGGTTAGTTTCGATTCCACTTATGTCGGTGGATTCTCCAGGGATTTTCCTGATCAGCGACGTGTGTGAAGGCCTAAAGTTCAAAATCATCCCCTACGATGAGATTCCCAGGAGAAGGCCGCTGGCTTCTGTCTGCATGGATGAACCAAACCATCAAAGGGCTTCAAATTAAATATTATAATTTATTCCACAGCGTAAGAGTCACTAATGGGAACACATCTAGAGCATTCTCACGAGGAAGAGTCTGCACGATTTTCTGTGTCGAAACCTGAGTTCCAGCAACCTAGTCATGGTCAAACTGGCACAGGCGGGAGCGGAGAATGGATATATTTCCTCGGCTTACATGGCTCACGACCGATCAGCTCCGCCAGGAGAATTACAACATTTGACGTCCACCAGATCAGGAAAGTAGACCAACCTAATGATAGGTTGCGACGCTAATGCAAGACATGCGCTTTGAGGCACCTCGGAAATCAACGAAAAAGTGAGTCATTCTTTGATTTATTATTAAGGCAAATCTGCCAGCATGTAACAGGGGGAGTGCAACATTCTTCTATATTCCCAACTCAGAGAAATGTGACGGTTTGGAGGGGTCCTTGATATTACACTTCTAGCCGACAATGTAAGCTGACCAGAGAGATTTTCAATATCTGCTATATGCACAAATATTGGTAGCCATACAAGGGCTGCCTGAAGAGGTACAAGTCAGCCATCAAGACTGCCTACAAGCGGTGCTGGTTGGGTTGTTGTCAAAAAATGGAAAGCACTAGCAAATCTGCGAGACTCAGTGAGTTTCCGTCCAAAGAACATTGGAGGCAATCCTTTCTTAAAAGTTAGGAGTTTCGGGCCTAGATGGCATAACGCCAGTCATGCTACAGAAGGAGCAAGAAAGGATTGTACCGTGGCCGGTCGCGAAGGACTTTCGACCAATCAGCCTCAACTTTTTCGTATTGAGGACCCTGAAGCGCGTCCTGGACATCCACTTAAAGACGATTATGGGGAGAACGCTTACTTCAAAGGAAAATCTACAGAAACCGCTCTCTACGAGGTAATTGGCAGGCTGATGCGGTCACTGCCGTAAAAGCAGTACACCCTAGCTGCCTACTTGGATACAGAGGGAACATTCAACGACGTTAGTACCGACGCCATTACGGAAGCCTTAATCAATATTGGATTGGAGGGGTATCTTACGCATTGAAGAATATCTATGATAAGAATCAGGATAATCTAGTTTGATTTGGGAGGTATCCACTTGATCACAGCTGTGAGCACAGGCATGCCCCTGGGTGGCGTCGTCTCTTCGGAGCTCTGGTTGACAGTGACGTATGAAATATTACGGATTTTGGTCAGGAACAGGGTGAAGGTGAAGGTGAAGGCGAATGCCGATATCTTAGTAATATTCGTATCGGATGTTTCCATCCTTTATGAGCGACATCATGGAAGGAGTGTTTGGGAAAGGTGTGTCTGTGGGGGCAAAAAGCGGAATTGCTATAAATCCAACCAAAACGGAACTAATGTTATTGACCAGACTGAATGAACAAAGATTGTTTTTTTCTTCCAATATAAAGTATCTGGGTGTAAATCTGGATCTGAAAACTAAATTGGAGATCGAACATAGAACTGCGGGTTAAGAAGGTTTGCATTAGCCTTCTAAGCCTGTAAAAGGACCTTTGCATAGAAATGGGGGATGCACACAGCTATGGTACGGCCCATCCCAACGTGCGGCTCTATTGTATAGTTTCAGGCTCTGGGTAAAAAGTACAATTGAACGAAGCTTAATATGATCTAAAAAATCACGTGTGCTACGGGGGCTCTGCAGTCCTGCCCGTCAGATGCTCTCAATGCATCTTGTCCGCTTAGACTTCCACATTAAAAACGTTGTAATGTGCAGTGCTGTGAGATAACGTGAGTACCGATGCTGGCAACGAAGCCCTATGGCCATCGTAACATCCTAGACGAAGTACCAAATATTGCCCATGGACTATCCTACACGCAAGCCGCACTTCACTGTGCACTTTCTAACCAGGGTAGAATGGAAGACCGACGGCGTTTTCTTCCCCTACGTATCATAGATGGCCTGTGGAGTCGGCGTGGGAGTTTTCTCGGATACACAGTGTCGTGTGGTATGGTCTCTCAGGATTCGCCAGTGTATTCCAAGCGAAACTGGAATCCTGTCGATACCTGCGGCATTGTCCGGGTCCCAAGCCGGACCGACAGCTAGTGGCGGCATCTTCCAGGCTGGTGAGGGAGTTCAGAAACGCGCTGAATAGTCTGCGCGGTACCCTCAAGGTCCCTCCTCTGGGTTTTCGATTATGAGATCATAGAGGGGAAAGAACTGGCTGACGGTTTGACCAGGACGGGATCTGCTATGGGCAGTCCTTCGGTGGATATAGTGTGAACAGGCGGGGATTTGCTCTTGGCAGCCCTTCGGCGGGTACAGTCTGTGTCTCGCTGGTGACTTAGCAGCCGCGGAACATAGATGGCGAAGCTTCACCAACTGCGTGAAATTAAGACGGATTTGGCCCGCTTATAATAAAGCCCGATCGCGAGAGCTCTTGTGTCAGACGCGCAAACGCATACAAGATTACTGCGGTCTGCACGGGGCACTAGCCCATAGGAGACCACGTCGTCAGACTCGGCATCTCTAGCTGCAGAGTGCGAGAGCTGTTTTCCTTCGTGAATGCTATGGGCTAGCTCTGAAGATCTGGGCTCTCGGAGCGGTCATTGATACCTACCTATTATAAGGGAAGAGTGGGAATCATTGTTACAAGGAATTCGAAGGCTAGGGTAAATAGGACAGTTGAACATGGAGGAATAAAAATGCAATTAGGACCCCATCGGTTGTGGAACTAGGTAATGCATCCCAGTCCCTGTCGCAGCTTCCCTTCGAGGGGCGATGGCAATATATTATCGTCCGATTAGGTATCAAGATACAGTTGGCATAATGTTGCTGACCTGGGGCAGATAAACCCAAGGCCTCTAGTTTAATTCTTAGAACGCTAACATTAGAACGGATGGACACTAAGCAGGGAGCTAGTTACAGTGATCGGCGAAGCAGACGGGCTGTCCTAAAATTTACCCGCGAATTGGTGTGCTTGTAGGGCTTGGTGAATATAAATACGTGGGGATAAGTGACTTTAAAGACGATATCACTTGACCGGGGTCTTTTGTCAGTTTGAAAGAGGGAAATTGTGAAAGTGAGCCAACTTTACTATTAATGTACTCCAATACCTGACCCGTAGAAGTAGTGAACGCCAGCCTGTATATAAACAACTGTTTTGGTGGGGAGGTCACCTTTAACTCCGTGCCACTGGCCCGGGTGGATGGAGTAACAGGGTAGAGAGTAACGGCGGGAAGTGGAACT
Organism: Hermetia illucens; assembly: GCF_905115235.1. Taxonomy (NCBI): domain Eukaryota; kingdom Metazoa; phylum Arthropoda; class Insecta; order Diptera; family Stratiomyidae; genus Hermetia; species Hermetia illucens. Next base: position 119,307,062 of record NC_051852.1, read on the forward strand.
TCTTTGGCGATCGGAAAGATTTCAATGGATGGTCGGCTGGTGAGGCTACGGACATGGTTCCGTTAAAGGCGCGGAGGAGCGAGACAGTATCCGACATTCAATAGACCATAACTCGTCGCGTAGGGGTCGCTGAATCAGAGATGTGTAGCCAGTTGAATATCTTAATTTTATTTCAATATCTGGCAATTTCAATTAGCCTTCTCGACGAGGTGAGCGTACAGAATTACGGCGGTTTACATGAGAGGCTAGTCTATAGGGAACCACGACGCTACGACGGGATACCCTACAATTCACATTGCCGAAGTTGCAGAGAGGAGAGAGAAATCCTCAGGCACTTCCTTTGCTAGGGTTAGACTGCGAACGCTAGGTAATTAATTTTTTGGGAACTTTAAAAAGATCTTTGGTTGTAAGATAGTTGAGCTGCTCTTCTTCGTGGACACTACTGACTGTATATAAAGATCTGAGCCGGTTGGATTCCCTTTCCTTTGGCTTTTCTATAGCAGTAACGTTGTTAGGAGTTTGGGACATCAAAACGATGCACTACAGCGCTAATTGGAGCGGCCCTGGCGTTTAAGAGTAGTTTTTAAAGATCATATCGAACACTTTGGGGCCAAGAAGAGTGCATTCCAATGTTAACAAGCGAAATGGTTATGCATTAAGAAACTATTCAAATTATTATGGAAAGTTGGCGTCAAATTTTCTTTCTAAGAGGATAAAACAAAGCCATTGTTGAGGGATGTCGCTACCCTTTAAGGCTTCTTATGCTCTTCTGCAGTTGATGTGTCAATAGGCCCTCTTGCTCCACCTGTTTATTCAAAAATTCCTCCTAGTTGTACATGAATCCCATTCTTGTTCACTTCATCATAAGAACCAAAGGTTTTAATTTTGAGCGGCATCTAATGATTTTTCTAGTTAGTTGTAGTTATTATTATTATATTTGACATATTCCCAAAGAAGCCTACAGGGCATGTTCATGTAGTGTGACTTGCGGCTCTTTCATATCCCCTACTTAATGATTACGTATATTATTACGCTTCTAATGCAACTTTTCCGGAATGTTCTTAAATACATAATAACTGATTAGTTTCCGAAAATTCTAAATTAAATTTCTGAGGGCGCCTAAGGTCAAGGAAGAAGGAATTTATAGCATCTTTGCTTTTTCTCTCGACAATAATTGCGATTGATGCAGCTTCACCTTTAGTCTTTATCTTCAATGTGGCAATTTTGGATTATCGAGATTTTATCCTTCCTGAACTCGACTTCTTCTGTCCATGTTCGAAAGTTAACTAGAGTCGCCTTATTCAAGGTGAATGTAGTTTCAACGTAACCGAGGAGCTTATAATTTACGTATGTGAGCATAGAACGTTTCCCAGAATTGAATCATTGGGTCCTTGTAAGTTTTTAGGTTCATAGGAAACGAATTTCTTCTCAAGCAGGTCTTTCTAATCACGTTTCAGCTTTACCCAGCAGTAAGTCCAGCTGAGAGACATGTGTCGACGATTAAATGCTGAGGGTAGTTATATTGGCTAATGGGAAAAGTAGTTAATCCTAGATTTCCTCTGGGATATCGATTTCATATGCGTACACATGTGCATGCTTTCGCTATATTTCAGAATAGAATAGGGCTGAAAAGGAGACTTAACTGGATTATGAACCAATTTTTCAAATGTGCTTCCAATTATGAAAGTTAATCCTCTGGGACCATATCCATCACTAATTCACTATTTCCTCTACTTGAATTTCATTTTAACTTTAAATTAAATTAATTTAATTTACAAACTAAACGATTTATTATACTCATCCGTCTATGGAGATCTGATGGATTCGCTTTAATACCAAAGTATGGCTTTTCTTGGAGAATTTCTGATGGTTTTGAAATGGAATTTGTAGTCCTAGCAAGAATAGAATGACGAAGGACGCGCACTTTGTGTATGGAGTTTCGTATACGGAAAGTTTAGGAGCTTAAAATTTTCTGTTTTTCAGGATTGAAGATTGTAAGCCAATACGTCTTATCTAAGACATTGATTTCTGATTGGCTATTCAATATTAAATGTTTCATGAAAGTATTTAGGGTGCTGGAGTTGTGTAAGCACAACCTGGAATACGAAATGCGAGATAAGTTGTCTATTTGTCGGAAATGAATGGATAACCTGGCACCAACCAAGGGTACAAGCAAAAATCGTACGCTCAACTGGAAACAATTAGGAATACCGAAAGCTAGACGGTCCGGGTATTAGGTATTGATATATATATATGTATTGCCCAACTCGAACTTCGCCGTTCATACGAGTTCACTTTATATGTCATCATTATATCATCACACACGTCTAAGAGTGCGATAAATTCACGTGGAATATCCATTTTTGACTTTCTATAACTTTGTTAGTTTAGTTTAGTTTAGTTAAATGGGGGGAGCCGCAGCTCCGAGCACTCAGGCCATTATTAGGTCCATTGTACTATCCCCGTAAGTTGCCTATTCAATGGCTTCCCGCCTACGGTGTTCGCAGGCTTTAGCGAATCTGAGAACATTCTCCAGAGGCAGAGAGTGTGCAGATTCTTCATTGAAGAAAACCTTGCCAAGGTGTCTTCGTCTGAGATCTGAGGATGCCGGGCAGCTGCATAAAAAGTGCAGGGCAGTTTCCTCCTCCTCCTCACATTGGCTGCACACAGCCGAAACCACTACTCCAATCTTTTCCATATGGTAGTTTAAGGGGCAGTGTCCCGTCAAAAGCCCTACTAGGGTTTTCATGTCCCACTTCTTAAGGGACAACAAAAATGCCGCTCTAGTGGCCCTAGGCTCCTTCACAAGGATTTTCGCTTGCCGGCAAGAGTCCAAATTTCTCCACTCGGTTGCGTGAATCCTTGCAATTTCACCTTTCAGAGTAGACTTGACAGTAGATGGTCGGATTCCAAGAGCTGGTTCTGGGCCCACCATTGTGGATCCAGACCCTCGGCGAGTCAATCTATCAGCCCCCTCATTACCGGCGATGTTAGAGTGCCCCGGCACCCACATCAGGAATGTTTCGTTCAGTCGGCCAAGTTTCAGCAGCACCTGATGACAACTCCACACCAAATGGCTTGATATGTTGTTGCCATCTAGTGCTGATAATGCCGCCCGACTGTCGGAACAGATTCGAATGGTGCGACCCCTCCATTTTTGTCGCAGACATTCTTCTGCTGCCAATGAAATGGCATATATCTCCGCCTGGAATATGGTCGTCATTTTTCCGAGGGGTCGGGCCAGTTCTATAATCGGATTCTCCGAGAACAAGCCTGCACCCGATCCATCCTCCGTGACTGACCCGTCGGTGAAGATTATTAGGTCTGTAATCTGAAAAGACTCATGGCCACTTGTCGACCATTCTTCTCTTTCGGTGATTACGACAGTGTATGTCTTTTCAAAGACGAATCTGGAATCTGGAATCATATCATCAGTTTCGGAAGTACTAATTGAGCCCTTTCATTTGATACACCACAGGACCATATTCTATTAAAAAAAATTCCCCCTCCCTTTCACATGTATGGGGAACCCGTCTTTAAAATCAGCGCAAAATGATGTCACCCATTGTATGTGAAGGAATTCACAGACCACATGTTCTCATCAAAGTTCGTGACAATTGGTTTAGTCGTTTCCTAGTAAATCCGGTGTAAAAGAGAGGCAGACAGTTTTGTTTTACACAAAACCTTAAAAAATGGAAGGACTTGAAGTCATAGTGCTGCGGATTAGTCAAATGGGATTACCCGATGCAGAAAAAAATATTACAACTAAAGAACTAGAAGTTAAGCGCTTCAGGCATGGAAGGTTTTGTTTCACACAAAACCTTAGGGAAGGCTGGGGTAAGCGAAACGTTAATTCGTGCAAAAAAGGGCAGAACTATTTCATTTATACGTAGTCCGTAATGTACATATATGTATACTTGGCCTGTCAAACTACTTGCTTTAGTGTGATATTGACTTTTAGTATTTTGGATTGCAGTAAATTTATACGGGAAAGACAACTTTGAGCTACTGTAATTTTATCAGTAATAGAACGAATTTGATCAAACTTGGGGGTCTCATACTCCATACTATAGTCTATATTATTACAATATCTATAACTCCAGATTAAACTTAAGGGGGTTTCTAGTTAATTTTCCAAAAGCATAGTAGTATTTTGAGGCCTGGACACTGTACAGAGGCAGCTTTATGTTTTTTTTCAGATTTTTCGGTTGGGTAGTTTTTGAGAATGGTTACGTTAAGAAAGCATCGCTTTCGATCCGCCACATTCCCCGCGTTCCCAACGAATGCCAAAACTAAGATAATTTTACTCCCTCACCCCCTCTGAAGCTCAACGTAGAAAGATGTAACTGCAAATTTTGCCGAGTGTGAAAGTTTTAAAAGCAGTTTCTTTTTATTGAAAGGTAGAAAAACATAATTTGAAGTGAAAAATCCTACAAAAGAATCAAAATCGAACTGAAAGCAGAACTTATTTGCGACTTCCTCCCAATAAGGAGTTGGATCCAAGGTACACCAGGTGGTGGTGCTAGTGTCATGATATGGAGTTGTTTCTGCAAACATGGAGCCGGAGTTATTGCCTATGTCAAGGGGAAACTTAGAGATTTACGCTACCAGAATTTGCTGCATAGCACCTTCTACTATTCCTGGAGAACCTCCCGTTGTCATTTTATTCAAAGGCAACTTTCCAGCAAGTCAACGCGCCGTTATATAAGTCGCGATTTGTACAGCAGAGGTTCAAGGATGAGGAAATTTCAACCATAGACTGGCCTGCATGAAGCCCGGGTTTCAACTTAACAGAAAATGTATGGGCAATAATTAAACCGAAAGTTATGATACTGAAATCAACCACTGTGCAACAATGAATTGAATTATGTCCTATATTATCGTCTATTCTGACGTCAAATTTTGTATTCCTGGGATGAACTTATGGGGAGCTTTCCGGTAAATTTCCAAATTATGGCAATATACTATTATTAAGTTTATTTTGTGCAGATATCGGAATGAGATGTATTTTGAGCCCTATATTTCATTTAGATACACCATTGTGATGTTTTTCAGACTTTTCGGTTGGTAGGTTCTGAGAATGAGATTTGTTTCACTTTTTGGGGCACACATTTTGTGCCCTATCTCCCCTATGTTTCACCCAATATCAGGAAAAAGGATGAGTTTCGAAAAGTACTAATTGAGCCCTTTCATTTGATATCCCACATGACCATATTTTGTGAAAAAAAAATTACACCTTCCTCTCGCATGTATGAGGAGCGCCCCTTACAATTCAACACAAAATGGCGCCACTCATTGCATGTAAAGGTAAGGCATGTTTTCACCAAATTTCGTAACATTCGGTTCAGCCGTTTCTGAGTAAATCGGGTGTGACAGACAGACGGACAGACGGAGAGCTGGACAGATGGACAGACGGACAGACGGACAGACCGGACAAACGGCCAGAGGCATTTGATATTCCATACATTAAGTGAAACAAATTTTATATTCCGCTTTTAACTCTATGCATGTTATTTCATAGATCCCACATTTCCATGAAATTTTTTTTAATCAGTGCCACCGTTTTGGAGAAAAGTGCTTGTGACAGACAGACAGATAGACAGTGAATTGATTTCAATTAGGTTTCGTTTTACATAAAACCCTAAAAAGGCTAAAGTATTAAAAATAACATGCTTTTGAGTGATTTCCTTTCTAAGTACTAAGCACTCCTGGTACTAGCCGGGAATCGAGTTTCTCTCCCAGCTCCATGTAATGAGCACACTCTCCGCGAGTGAGACAAACCTTCTCTAGTGACCAACATTCGTCATTCGCCTGACCTCTGTAGTTTCCGGATCCAAATGTTATATTCTTCTCCACCCGCTCCGAATTCCTTATTCTTGCTTTTAAATAATTTCTTCTACCACACGGCATCAACTAGACTGTCTGTCGGAGGGGATACGTATCGGATCGCTCTACTTTTCCTAAATTCATTACCGGCTATTAGATTACCACATATCGAGCAAGTGGCGGGAGAAATTATGGTGGTTGTTGAACGAGGAGCAGGGTTGATGTACGAGAATTTTACATCTCTTTAATCAGGATCGACATATCTATCCTTTTGGGGGGTAAACCTCTGTAATCCGGGATGCTTTTCGCACCTGGACGTTTTGGCGATTACGCTGCCAACTACCAGAGACTTTTTGGACCTAGCTTGTCGAAAAACAACAAGAAAATATCTGGTATTACGCCCCTTTATGGAAGATTCATATCATATATATATGGTTGCTTTTCACCCTTTGGTGGGGTATAGCGCGTCACCCACACCTATCCCTCAGCGAATACGGTTATCTGAAATGGCTTTCAGCTCCTACCACGCCTTCTCGAGGCGCCCGTACTCGTCCTCTACGGTTCTGAGCCAAGTGCCCTTGGGGCGACCCACTCGTCGCATCTTGGGAGAGTGGGTTCCACTGCATGGCATAGCCCGCAATGCAATCGTCGCCCCTCCTGTGACCTATACACTGCCACTTCTGCCTTGCGATCATAACGCATGCGTACGAGTGCGAGGCCTGTATGCCGACTAAGTTTTTATTTAGTAATAATATCATGACAGCGTACCGCGATGATATGAAGCAGGCAAGTGTTGATGAAAGCTTGGAGTTTTTGAGTAATAGTAGGGGTCCCTCTGCATGTGCTACTCCCATATAGCAAGATCAAAAAAATACCAGCACAGAACAGTTTCAAGGTTGGGATAACTACATTTCCACATTTGAGACAAGGCCGCGAATCTACCAGCGGATCAAGCGCTGTTAATGCGGACAAGGCAGTATAAAGAACGTCGCCGAAGAAGGAGAAATACGGGTAAAATCGGTAACAAGATGCAATACTGGCGGACTCCGTTTCGGACCTCAAACTCCTCTGAGATGACGATCCCTTTCTTGGCCGATATCAGCGCTTCTCTTATTACTCATATCCAGAGAGAGCTCCTGAATCTACTACTAATTACGAAGCCCAACTGACCTTATGGCAACCCCTGTCCAGGTTTCTTCTTTGCCTCTATATGTTTGTTTCAAAGAAGCTTCTAGCCGAGAATAAGGTCAAAGACCCTTCAATTTACTCCGTACCTGAGCTGCCAACTGTCAATTAAATCAGCAGCGCCTTGTATATTTGTACATATCGCTCCGAGATCTCGATCAACAACTAATATAACCACACACGGGCTTACGTGTGAATTAGGGATTGGTTTGCTCCAAAATAAAATAATAAAACATTCTAGGATTAATTGAAGGGGGCTTTCTAGCAAACATCAGTTGATTTGAGCCTTTATTTTCTACAAAGGAAAGTTAAATACTTGGGTTTCATGTTGAAATTTCACATAGGATTCTCCTTTGAGTTCATCCAAGAATTCCTTGAAATTTTTCATAAACACTATCAGATTTAGATTTTCCACACATGTTGACGTAGAATGCGAATAATCCCTTTGCTTTATTCAAAGATTCCTACGCAACTACGTGCTGCGTCTTGTGACGTATTCAATGCTATTCAAAAGCTTCCGCGTGCGATATATTAAACGGTTCTTCGTTGAATTCTCCGAGGAGCAGTAGCGCAATTTTAGCAATTTATTGTACAAAATAGAATTATGCGTAGCGTAGGACCTACATTATTCTATATGTATATTCTCACCAAATTTTGAATTTCACAACGCAATGCGTAATACGAGGCAACAGGGATATGTAAATATATCCTTGTTCATTACCCGTGAAATTAAGGCTATTTGATTGAATGTCTTTTCCAAAGGACATCAATTGGGCGAAGTTTGCAATATGAAAGAATCAATCATCATTTAGGTACCAATTGACATTTTCGCTCTGTTCATAGAAGTGCAGGTCATCCATCCATTTTCATTGCGTGTCCTTCTACAATAAACCCAAAGGAGCGTAGAATTTATCATATAAATACATATTTGTTTTGTTCAGGCCAGTCGAGCTTAAGTATCTTATTCTTTCCATATTTTTATATTCACGTGGAAAATTTTCTTTCATGTCTGAAACATTTTCATGATTTCCTGCTTTTGCAATTTGTGTTTCAAGGAGCAAACGAACCAAGGGCACCCTTCAAATTCATTTTGCCTCCTTTTTTTCAAATAAAATATCTTTTAAATAGAAATCGGGTTGCCTTGGTGACCAATTGACATCACCAAACCCACGTCGCACTTCTTGAGAATTTTCAATAAAGATAACATGTGCAGGGCCGTCCTGTTAGAACTATACAACGTTAAAATCAAAATTTGCCTCTTTATATTGTATAACATTTATGAAGCCCTTACAAGTAAAATCATGTGAAGTGAAGGGCTAAACTCCGCTCACTGTTCCAAAATGGTCCATAGGGTGTTGACGTGGTCAATGCCGGAGTATCCGGAGCGAAAATCAGCCTGTTTTTTGTCGATTAAGCTTTCGAGATGTTCTATGATGCATTTTCGGATTACTTTAGCTACTATCTTTGCAACGGCAGGGAGCACGCAAATACCCCTCTAGTGAGCACGTTAAAAATGGGCGCCCTTCTTTGGAATCTTAGTGATCATCCCTTCTACCACTCTTTGGGAAAGGTCTCGGGTTCCCTACATTTCCGTACGAGTAGAAGTAGTAGATCTGCAGTAACTGCAGCTGCAGAAATACATAATTTGCGGGGAGACCGTCGGTCGAGGCCAGCGGCTTTACTTCGTTTGAGTGCATTGATAGCCGACTTTCCCGGCGATTTCGTTTCCGCTTGGAAGAACAATCCGCATTCGCATGTTAAGGTGACTGGCCATTTCATACGGTTAAGACCGTGGTGAAGTTTTCTTTCCACTTGTTCCGACCTTTCGGGACGTTGCCGAATTGCGTGGCATCTTAAAACGAGCATTTGCGATGGTGGCCCAATACTCATCGATATTCTCAGCGGGTTACTCAGTGTATCTGATATTGAACTTGGGGGGGGGGGGGCGTGCTTCAACCTTACGAGATCGTCCACCACGTCAGTGCAAGTGGGCAAGCGAAGGTAAGCGAACATCACATGGTTATCCCTTTCGAGGATGATGTCAGCACCTACTTTGTTACGTACATCCAGAAGACAACTCCTAAATCTGCTGTTGATCGCAAAGTGGTCGATTTGATTGCTTATACCGTGTCAGTCAGTTGAGTTCTCCCCCCTTCCCCCCCCCCCCCTTTTTAGAAGTTCTGTGCGCAAACAATGTGCCACCAATGAGGAGGCGGTGGAAACTACAGAAATCCACTATCATTAAGGTCGCCAAGACCATGCTCCCTTATCATATGTCCGAGCAAAGTGTCATCACTTTGGCATTCATATTGCCCATCACGATCATAATGTCACCTTTAGGTAGCTTCTCTTGAACTGCGTGTAATTGCTCGTAAAAAGCATCCTTCTCCACTATATGACACTTACATTTCGGATTGAATAAGAAGTAAAACATGGAAATAGTCTCGGACCGTACCCTCCAAATTAATAATTGGATTTGTTATCAGAAAGATGACCTCGCGAGGTGAAAGAAAATGCCATGTTGTTCATGTAATATGCTAATTCCAAACCCAAAAGAAGGAGCCTGCATCTTTCAAAAAAAAACTTTGTCGAAGAAAAGTTGTCACTTACATAGGTTACAACATAAGTAACTTATACAGCTGCATATACTGCAATCAAAGATTTTCCTCAGAATTTTTACTTATTTCATAGTCCCATTGAAAAAAATCTCAAAAGATGTGTACTAATCTCCACGATTGTCTTAGGTATTTCTGTCCATTTTTACCCGATGTATCCTCCGAAGTATGGGGGTGGTTTCCCCCCTTTCTGAAGTATCGTCTCTGTTTGGCAGTTCTGCTCCTTCCAGCCTGGAAATTTTGTGACTACAGTCACACAACAACCGATATTCCGTCTAGTCCTGCCTTAGTAAGGAAATCCCATACACCCCGGTTTTGTGCCGGGGTCCGCCAATACGATATCCCTAAAAGCTGTCTGGCGTCCTGGCCTACATATATTGCCCTTATAGACTTTCTGGGCAGGATCATCCTTATCTATACGGATTAAGTGGCCCGCCCACCGCAACCTGTTGAGTTGGATTGTATCCACAACCAGACGGTCGTGGTATCGCACATAGATTTCGTTGTTATGTAGGGTACGGAATCGACCATCCTCATGTAGGGGGCCAAAAGCTCTTCGGAGGTTTCTTCTCTGGAACGCACAGTAAGAGCTTTGACCCTATGGTGAGACGTTTCGAGTTAAACAGTTTTTGTAAGTTGAAATAGGCTCTGTTGGCTGTCAAAAATCGTGCACGGATTTCATCGTCATAGCTGTTATCGTTTGTGATGTTCGATCCTAGATGGGAAAAATTTTCAACCGTCTGAAAGTTGTAGTCTCATATCTTTATTGTTTTTATCTGATGTTGTTCGTTTTTTGTTCTTTGGCACCGACGCTGCACCATGTACTTTGTCTTGCCTTTATCAATGTGCAGCCCGAGATCCCGCCGCAATTGTCACCAACTCGATCTGTTTGAAGGGAGACTGCACATCTCGGGTTGTTCATCCCTAAATGTCAATATTGAGTGGACTTTAAGAGGATGGTGCCTCTCGCATTCATATCCACATCGCGAATCACTTTCTCCAGGGCCAGGTTAAAGAGAACGCATGATAGGGCATCCCCCTGTCTTTGACCGTTGTTGCAATGAGTTTTTCAATTATTTTTTGTTTCTCATGAGTAATTGTGGATACTGGAAATTATTTTGGAAAATAGCTCTTGACTGCGCTAACATAGTTAATATCGGATCTTTCTTCTTCGCCTCTGACCTGGGTTCGGGCTTGGATTTAATTGCGAGCATTATTCTCTTGTGGGCCGATCTTTGCTGCTCCACTATTCTTCTTTTCTACTATTGTAAATTTATGGGCCTGCTCCTGTTCTGCGCCCTCCTTCAGACAGAATAGATATCAATCACTGTTTCTTCAATGTTGTTGTTGTTGACTTGTTTCCGTTGGTTAGCTTCCCAATTTCCCCCTGTTATATTTTGTCACCTGGTTATCAGTGTTGCTCGTTACTGATGTCAGTTTGCGTGCGGTATGGGTTCCCGATTGATTTCTGTTGCTTGTTTCAGGACCCATTTGAATTTCAAATCCAGGAGGATCATGAAGTCTACCGTACCACAGGCCCCAATAGCATGGTACGTTTAGGCTTAGTCTCTGAAGCAGCCAGGTATCAGCAAGGCTCCTTTGGAATAAACTCCCGATTGCAAACTATCCAATAGGCACGCATAACAACTTGGATTGGGAGACTGCGTGACGTATTAAAGGTCCTGGTAAGTGGCAGTTCGTTGCTGCTTTTTTTTGACCGAATTTATGTCTTGTAAACTTTCCTCAAAATGTACAATGGAGACCAAAGTTCTCCTTGTCCAACGAGGCGATTAAAAAAAGTCATTGCTATTTAGATCTACATAGTTTCCCGTGACCATGAAATCTGTAAATTTTTCTACTGAGTAATCAAATGATCTCTAAATAAATCGATGAAGTAGCATTTCTTAGACTTAATACTTCCTTTGATTATTTTATTGAAGTAAACATTCCTGCATGGGAATTTATTGAAGTTCACACATATACTTGTATAACCATTTCCTGGAGGATGTTTCCGCTTATTGCAGCGGTTTCATGTTTGTATGCACAAAACTCCGAGAAATCTCCCCATAGCATCTGCAGCTTTGGCAAAGGACTTTGAAAATTCAACATATAAGGAAGCCATTCCTGGCATCGGTTGAGTATTCGTTTCTCCTCACTATCCCCATTAACCTGCTCATTTACAGTTCTATCACGGTCATGTTCTTGTTGCCCCAATAATAATGGAGAAAAATCTTTCAAATCTGCAATACCACACTCTGGGAGGGAGGATTTGTTTATTGATATATGACCAACTCATGCATGGATCTAATAATAATAAAAGTATGTGGATGTGCTTACATGGACGCTGAGTGATACATATTCATGTAAAAATAGAAATTCCCGATGTAAAAATATTTGATAAATCGTTCGTTTATTTCTGGTATCAAATTGAGACCGTTTAGGAATTTCTTTGATGTTTACTTTCTAAATGTGCGCTTCGCTGATTGAAAAATTATTTTTGAAATATGCAATTGAATTTTTAAAAATACACCCAAGAATCTATTATTTTGTTATTTGCTGACATATATTTAGAAATTATTTGTAATAACATTGAAGGTTGGCGGTTGAAATGTTTCTCGCGGGATTATTCATTATTTGTTTACTGGGGATGGAATACTGAGCGGCTCATTGTAATTACAGATAATATCGGAAAATATGCTTTCTTTTTTTGAAATTTTGTATAAAACGAAACCTTAGGGATCCTCAGACATGCAAAAGGGAGGTGTACACTTCTTTTTGACCGAATATGGTCATGTTGGGTATCAAGTGAAAGGTCTTCATTAGTCTTTTCCGAAACTAGTCTTAGTTCTGACATTTGTCATTTGTTCGATAGGCGGGGAGTATTGGGGCTGGACAATGATCATTTCTTTAACGGACCCATTCTCAGAAACTACCCAACCCGAAAATGTGAGAAAAAATTATGAAGCTGCCTCTACACGGTGCCCAGGCCTCTCCATACAGACACCTATTCAAATCAAGTAAATAATTGATATTACTATATTTTTGGGAAATCTTGAGTTTGTCCTTGAGTCATAAAAATTTGGAGTAACATAAATCATATTAGAGGCATGATAGCCCCATGATCAAAATCGTACTATTACTGATAAAGGTACATCAAATTTTTCTTTTTAGTGCAAATTTACAGCAATCAAAACTACTGAATATCAATGTCTCACTGCTGACATGCTAAATATACATTACGGGTTACCCAAAAATAGGATAGTTCTGCACTCAAATATACTTACACAAGAAATAACCAAAGCCTTTCATACTTGAAGCGTCGAGCTTCCGATTTTCGGTTTGTTTTATGGATGGAGATGGAAGTCTTAAGTAGATGATGCATTAGATAGCAATCGCATGCAGTGTTCTCACTCACAAAACCACCCCTATTCTCTGGCCATAACTCAGTGGAACTTCAGTGCAGTGGTACTTCGCGGGGAGGGGTCTGGCCAGCACCGGCATGTTTAGGTTAGTCGTCCGATGCGCTTTTCGGTTGGTTGGTTGGCTTGTGGCATTGATGTTGCCACCAAGTACTTCGTCTTGCCTTCATTAATGTGCAGCTCGAGATTTCGCCCTAATTGTCGCCTGTTCGATCTGGATGAAAGTAGACCGTATATCTCGGGTTGTTCTTCGCATGAAGTCAATATCGTCAGCGTAGACCAGTAGTTGATGGGACTTGATGAGGATGGTGCCTCTCGCATTTACACCTGTATGGTGGATCGCTTTCTCCAGGGGCAGGTTGAAGAGGGCGCATGATAGGGCATCCCCTGTCTTAGACCGTTGTTGATGTTGAATGGTCCCAAGAGTCATCTTGCTGCTTATAGCTGGCCTCTCTCTTCTCGTGACCGTGTATAGTTTTACCCTGGCAATGATATCATAGGCGGCTTTAAAGTAAATGAAAAGTACGTGCAACTGTTGGTAATATTCCAACAGTTTCTCCATCGAACCGGCCACAAACATACCCGCAAAGAGAAAATCTGATCTGTTGCTGATTTGCCTCGAGTGAAGCCTCTTGGGTATGGCCCAATGATGTTCTGGGCATATGAGACTATCCGGCCTCAGTTGGCGGGACCTCCTATTCGCCGATATTTTGGTTGTTGAGCAGTTCATCGAAATACTCAACACATCGTTTCTATCGTTTCTTCTATTGGATATCAGATTTCCCTCTTTGTCGCAGCAGGATGAGCATCGAGGTGGGGCTTCATCTTACTGACTTGTTGGTAAAACTTGCGCGCATTGTGCGGTTGCTTCCTATTTTGAGAGTGAAGCATTGCCCGGTATGCAGCATTCTTGCATTCTGCTGCTAGCTTACATTCATCGTCGAGCCAGCCGTTCTGACTTTTCTTGCGACTGAGACCAAGTATGTTTATGGTCGTATCGATGATAACGTTCTTTAGGTGGTTGTGAAGATCACTTGTTGATGCTTTATCTCCAGAACATCAGTTAGCTGCAGGTTATTGAGGCATCCATTTCTTATAGGTGTTACGGAGGACTGTGTTGCGACTGGGTTCAGTATTCACTCTCACCTGATTGCGAGAGGGGATTGTAGGAGGTGTTGTAATTGGTGCTCATAGCACTATGCCAATGAGATAAGGATCAGAGTCTATATTGGCCCCCCTATATGTTCTGACATTCATCAAGGCTGAGAGATGGCGGCGTTCAATCAACACGTGGTCAATTTGGTTGAAAGAGATCCCATCTGGAGAGGCCCACGTATGTTTGTTGACCGCTTTGTGCGCAAACCGGGTACTTCCAACAACTATTTCGTGGGATACTGCTAAGTGAATAATCCACAGTCTGTTATCATTGATATCCCTATGTAAGCTATGGGCGCCAATGTATCGCTTGAATACGGGCTCTGTCCCTACTTGATTGTTGAAATCTCCAAGTATGATTTTGATATTATGTTTGGGACAGGCTTCGAGGGTCCGCTCAACTGCCTCGCAGAAGGCATCCGTCTCCGACTCTGCAGTTTCCTAAGTAGGGGCGTGAACGTTTATGAGGCTTATATTTCTAAACTTGCCTCACAAACGCAGAGTGCATAGCGTTTCAAAGCCTTTTCAAAGCCGATAATAGCAGGTTTCATTTTTTGGCTGACTAAGAAACCTACTCCGAGCACATGCTTTACTCGATGCCTGCTATAATATATAATGTAGTGGCTCTTCTCCAGGAAACCCGTCCCTGTCCTGCGCATCTCTGGCAACGCTGTTACATCCGCCTTATATTGGGACAGTGTATCGGCTAGTTGATGAGCAGCCGGGTTCATCGTTGTAAAATCTATCCTCGAATCTAGAATCTATCTCCTTCAGTGGCCTCGTAACGTTGGTTTTCCGTGTAGGGTTTCAGCCCAACCCAACTCCTAATCTGGAGGACCAGTCGGTACGTTTTTAAGCACGATGGGCTCACTTTCATCCTTCTCCTTTTGGAGTTTCTCATTGAGAAAGAACTCCCAATAATCACCACGTGGAGGTGGAGACAGGGTTGGGTAGCAGAGCTGTTAGTGTTGGTTCAGCAGGCGTTTCCCAAGTTTTATGCACTATCGTGAGTAATCCACGTTTCGCTCTGGTACCTTTACTACCCTTTGACTGCGACATGGTATGTAGGCCTCACATCACTCTCTATACTGATACCTGTTTAAATAAAGTCAATAATAGTGCCGGGGGTTACCAAGCAGGGCGGGTAATAGGGAGGACAGGCTTATCCTAGAATCATCAACTTTTGTAATAATGTAAACTGTAAGTATACTGTGCAGTGGAAATCGGACTATTACTAACATATTATAGTTGTAATAATTCAAAGTTGGTACTTTTGTGCATAGTGCTTGCATTCTAAGACTTTGAATGTTAGGGTCATACTAAGGTGAATGGTCTGATAAACTAAATGCATAAACATTACGTACTAGGTACCTTTCATACCTGAAGCGGCATCAGATGTTGTGCTCATGACACCGGTAATATCCAGACACATAGTTCTTTGCAGAAAATGAAAAGAAAATGCTCCGTGGATTCCGCTCCCTCATTACAGGATGGACACGTATCGTTTTGGATAATTCCCATTCTGAACATATACCCAGCTAGTGAATTATGGTCAGTCATTCCGCCCACAATACTTTTGCAAGTCTTCCTGCTTTTCGACAGGATAAACTTTGCAGTATGTTTGTGTGGTTCTGACAGGAAAAGTTTGGTGTATCAGACAGCATTAAGGCTTCGTCACCTGTTATTATGGGAAGTTTGTTCCCAGTTTTTTAATGGAGCATCAGCCAATGCTACTGATACCCCAATTGCTGGTTCCGGTCCGGCCAGGGGAAAGTTGAAGCCTATTTTGCTAAGGTATCCGAAATTTTATTTCCCCCTACACCACAATGACCAAGTAACCAGAGGAATTTCACCGTATTTAATCTAGAAACAGAGTTCAATCGGTTTCTACATTCCTGAACGATTTTTGAAGTGATCAAAGTACTACTCAACGCAATCAATGCAGCTTGACTGCGATGCGCCTGCCCTTCAATCGCTCGTCAATCATCCAGGTACAATTCAGCCTGAAAGACCGTTGTATATTGTTCCAAAGGAAAAGCCAACCTTTTATTTTTATTCGAGAGGTAGACTCCTGCTTCAGAACCATTTTCTGTGGAAGACGTCAGTATATCCTGACACGTATTCTTCTGGTTCATCTCAGTTTTCTCTTCATTTCGAGATAACATTATATCTTCTACCAAACAGATATATGGGGATTTGAGAATCAGAAGGCATTGCGAAAACTAGATTCAGTTCTTCCAATGACTCGTCCAATGCTTTGTGCTCCCCACGACCGTTGTTTTCACATAGATCTATTCGAATTAGTTTATGAGCTGCTCTCATTGCACTGCTCTGAATAAACAAATCCAAGGGCTGCAAATTGTGCTCAGGGCACCGGTGATACCCAGACACAGTTCTTTGCAGTGTGGTTAGTTTACAGCGAAAACTCTTCACCTTAACCTACTACGCTACGGATGCATAAGCGAACATCGGCCTAATGATAACAAAATATATCCACATTACAACCTGAAGCCTAAGTCCCCATGTCGAGGCAAAGGTCTCGTTTCATCTTTATCTCTACATGTTTGTTCCAAAGAAGCTTTTTGTCTAGAATAACTCCCAAATATTCCACTTCTTCGTAGAGTTGAAGGTTATACTCCTCATCTCTGGAAAGCAAAGATCATTGTGATGTGTGCAAATAATACCATTGTGATTTTATTTGGATTTACTGAAAGTCTATGCCTGAGATACCAACTGTCAATCAAATCAACGGCGCGTTATGTATTTCTAGCCATTCCGAGATTTCGACCAACAGCCAGCACAGCCAGCACAGCCACGTCATTAGCATAAGCTTGAACGTGTATTGGCAGATTTTGCAATTTGCATAGTAGTGAGCTGATCAGCATACTCCACAGAAGTGGCGATAGCGCACCTCCTTGAGGGCAGCCTTTCGTCGCTTCCATATACAGCAATCTTTGCGTTAGCATAGCGTAGATAGACTTTATTAGAGTTTCGTCAACACCATGCTTTCTGGCGGCATCACAGAGCTTTTGGAAGGGCGCACAGTCAAAAACCCCTTCAATGTCCACGAACACTCCCACCGCGTACTTACCCTTCAGAGTTGTATCCTCCATCTTTCAAACCACAGGATGAAGAGCAGACTCACAGGACTTTCCACGTTGGTAAGCATGATGGTTTTCATTTAGTGGGTGCAACCTTAGTGTCTTCTCTCAAATGTGACGCTCAACCCGTCTCTCCAGATATTTCAGCGAAAACAATGTAAAGTTGATTTGCCTGAAGTTCTATGGATTTGAATAGCCATCTTTCCCAGGCTTTGGTATGAAGACCACCTTTACTATCTGCCAAGAGGAGGGCACATAGCCCAGAGTAAGAAGAATATTTCTTGGAAGTTGCTCTAAGTGTTCTATACCTTCCTTTAGCATGGCTGGGTAGATGCCATCCATGCCAGGTGCTTTGAAGTGTTCAAATGATAGTAAGCAGTTCACGCCTCTTCATTGATAACAACTGCTCTCGCAGTGTCCCAATTCCCCTTCCAACACCTTCGTATTGAAGGGTTTGAAGAAACCGCCAATCCTCTTCTTCCCACTTCTAACACCTGTTGTCCCGGAAGGTGTACTTTCAAGAGAGTGTGTATAGACTCAACTCTGGAGTTCATGAAAGTACCATCCGGTTTCCTAAGAGAGCCCAACTTGGCCGACTCATCCTTATTAAGGGCTCTGCATAGCCTGGGAGTCTGCTTTTCACATTCCAGTTCCTCACAGTATGCTCTAAAAGAGTCTCGTTTCGAACGTTTTACGAACCTCTTATATTCATGCTGTGTGTTCCGTAAGTTTAGTCAGTCTGCATCTTTATTGCTTTTGTAAGCACGATTTAGAAGTCGTCTGGTTGATATCCTGAGTCTCTGCAGTTCCACCATGGAACCGTTTTACCACTCTGGCCTCGGGAAATAGGACAAGCCTCTTAAAAGCACTCTAAAAGTGTGCGATTCAGAAATTTCAATTGATCTTCTATCGCCAAAGGAGTCCTTAGTCGCAAAGAAGTTCATTGAACTTTGTCTAATCCGTTTTCCTAG
Organism: Hermetia illucens; assembly: GCF_905115235.1. Taxonomy (NCBI): domain Eukaryota; kingdom Metazoa; phylum Arthropoda; class Insecta; order Diptera; family Stratiomyidae; genus Hermetia; species Hermetia illucens. Next base: position 119,325,334 of record NC_051852.1, read on the forward strand.
GATTTCATCTTTCTATTATAGGCTATTCGTCTGCAATAGTCAAACTAATTTCTAAGTAACGGTGATCTGAGAGTGAGACTTCATCTAGCTGTCGCCAGTTTCTAATCAACTCTAACAACTTTGAAGTGCAGATTGTTAGTCAATTACTTCGCTTCTTCTTGGCCCCACGAATGTAGGGGCGCATCCTACTTTCGCGGTCATCAGACCAGCTGAAGTGATAAAATCAAACAGCTTCTCTCCTCTAGGATTGCATTTGCTACTGTCCCGAGAAATATGCTGGGTGTTCACATCACAACTTATTAAAAGTTCAAGGCCACTTGATTCTGCATACACTACCAGATCCCTTAGTTCTTGCGTCGGCGGAGGACACAAAGAATCATAGGGTAAGTAAGCAGAGGCAACCATGACTTTCCTCCCCTTACCATTAACTTGGTGTTGCCAGTTGACCGCAACAAGGTCCTGGGAACAGAATTGTCTCAGCAAGGTTGCCTCTAAAAATTGTGAAATCAGAACGCGTTCGGCCTCGAGGATTGAAGAAGATCCTAGCCCCCTTGACTGATTCAATACCACAGATTCTGTTAAAATGAACCCATGGCTCTTGAGCCAGAAATATATAAGGGCAATCTTGCAATTTTGCCAGCCTTGCCGCCAGTAGATAGGAAAAAGCTTTGGCATGCTGCAAGTTAATTTGACTAGGTCATATGTTTGTAGCCATAAGTGCAGTCTAATATGAAAACTGCCGCTAACTGAAGAGCCTGCTGCGTTCACTCTCACCGAGGTTACCAGCTTGTCCTCACTTTCCGCCGAAAGTTTCGCTTGCTTGCGTCCGATTTGTCTGGATATCGCCACACTTGATGGTGTAGCAACGTCTATGTCTCCATTCCCAAGAAACTTCGCCTTCTTTGGCAGTGTCTTTCGTTGACGGCCCAGGTCCACGGTGTCTGGGTTGCATAGATCTGTTTGCACATACCGACGTTAGACCAGTTGCGTCCACATTAGCAGCTTCCCTTTCTTCCGTTTTTCGGGGTACAGGCGGAGGAGAAGGTTCTGACAGGCAAGTCTATAGGCCCTTCTCCGTTGCGGCTAAAGTTTCTTTCGAGCCTTCCTCTCCCATATTTTAGAAAGTTAGGCAACAGTGTCACCGACAGGACGGCTGTATTCAGGTTTCCAGTTCCTCTCATTGGCTGACTGCGCCGTAGACATCGAACATTTTTAGGCCATAAGGGTACGAAAGTGAACATAGGTTCACTTACTTGAGAGAAAATTTTGTTTGCCTATTTTAATTGAAATGAATATTTTCTAATAATGAACGTTTCTCCTTGTGAAGGCGAACATTAACACAGAGGCCTTTATCGACCCGGTAAGGCTTTGATACTGCTGTTGTTGTGCGTAAGAATTTTTCTAAGCTGTGCATAAATATATTTAGCAGTTGAACATCCGAATTTCCTCACATAAGAAAAATACAAAATCGTTTATACTTAAAGAGATTTGTTTCAAATCGTAAATACGATTTTCTTTACTTTTCTCTGAGGACGTTTTGGGGAACAAATGTTCCCATCATCGGTGCCACGTATGCTCTCTATTGCCTTTGGAATATGTAAAAGTAAGAAAATTGTCTTTGTTATTTAAATGAAAATCTTCATCATGTGGGCATATTCCTTAGGGTATCTTATCTATATATGTTATTCCATCATTTCAAAATATTTTGAGGAGATATTTTCGTATTCCTGTGCCAAATAAAAATTGATAAGGAACTCTGGTGTTATATAAAGGAAATTTTTCTTCTGAATTCGTTTTAGAAGTCATAATAGAATAAAAGAATCTCAAACCATGTTTCCTTATTTGTGTCTTTTCGTCACATAGACACATATCAACGTCAGGCTTACTCGGGATAAGTGCCCGAAAAATATATAATTTTCGGATGGAAAACTCCGTCAGATCATCTACAAATCCTTCACGAAGGATTCCTCCCAATCGGTACTCGACACGCTGATTCCTCTTTTCTTCTAAGGACAATGGGGCGATGCCTTTTATTCTCCTTTGAATTTGTGAATTTATTTTTCAATATTTCAGGATAAAGATGACAGGGTAAGTATGAAGATTTCTTTTGTTAAAATAAACTTCAATATGCGCAACAATAGATTGTTGACATAGTAATTATTCGGTGTACAACAAAGTTGAGATTGATTTTCAGTGGATGCACGTATGTGATGTATACCGCCGGGAGTTCCTTTTGGAAGTGACAAGAAGTTTATTTAAGGAAGATTCACTTGAAACACAAACACAACTTGTAAGACAATTCAAGTCAAATCCACCGTGAATGAATCAGAAGCGCGAAATCCGAGTCTTCTACGTGTTGCGAGGATAATTTGAGAGGAAAGTCTCATCCTTCTACATCGAAATGGTGAAAATATAAATAATTTATTGGGCCAAAGTGAACGTGGCGTGTTTGACATGCTATTTGTAACATGTTATGCGCGTAACGTTGATACTAAGATATAACAGACATAGATTCATACATTCTGGTATAATCATGCCTCATGTATTTCGGCGGAAAAGCTAAGAACGGTAGTCAAACTGATTTCAGTTTCGGGTGAATGATTATCTCATGTAATTTGGGCCATTGAACTGATCCTATTCACGGGAAGGGATGGTTACACTAGGACTCCATTTACGCTAGGAGTCCATTTTATAAGTTTCATTGTGTTTTGAGAGTTTATAAAATCGAGCGATTTACCTTTTTTGCCTTACCTCAAAACTTTTCTACTCATCCAATATTCTACGTAGAACCTACAATCGCAGGGAAATGTCTCCCTCAATGATTCTCAAGGATACCCGAATCGAATGCTTCGATAAAATGTGTCTTGTTCAAATATTGGTCTCCCGAAGATAAGAAAATATTTCCAAGATTCATGATAAATTCAGCGTTTGAACCAAGTACTCAAATAAATTGAATATGTTTGTATCTATGTTAACGTTCTTAATTGTGTTTTTCAGAAACTTTTGATTATGTTTACGTTCGTGTGCACAGTTCCTTGCTTTTATTGATGAGCACATATTTTTGTGTACCTTCTATTGAGCCTTTTTCAAGGTGGAAAATTGAATGCTAGGCAGATGTATGTAAGTGGAAAGACGTATGATGTACATATGTCAATGGGAAAATACGAATTTCAAGGAAAGCTCAAGGGGTTTTATGTCTCAAAGAAAATTGAATTTGATATTCATATGCGATTATAATTAATGAAGCACCTAATGCGTGGGTGAGTGGGTTGAGAAATTATTTCCCTTCAATTGAGATTTGGTCGTGTGTATTTTTGTATCTCTTTGGTAGAGAAAAAAAGCTTTTTAAGGTTTTGTGTGGCAGAAAACCTTATTAAAATCGCCTGTCTGCCTGTCTCTGTTGTAACAACCTCTCTCAAAGTGTTCCAATTTCCCTTGCAATATTTTCGTGTTAAAGGGTTTGCGAAAGCCGCCAATTCTCTCCATGCCACTTCAGCCAATTGTTCTCACGGATGGTGTATTTCTAAGATAGTCTATATAGATTCAATTCATCCACTTACATGATTCCGCAGTCAGCCAGATCGCTCTTTCAGAGCGTTTTTGATAGCAGCACAATGCTCATCGATATTCTTGGGCGGGTTGTTCAGTGTATCTGCCGTTCAATCAGTAACATAGCGTTCCCACCGTTTAGCGACAGCTGGGTCATACAAGCGGTCGATATTGGACTTAGTGGCTTACAGGTCCCCAAGCCTGCCAGAAGTGGCAGTCGCAACACGCAAGCCAACGTAAGGAAATATCAGATGGTGGTCTATTTCGAAGTCGACGTCAGTGCCTTTCTTGTTACGCATATTGAGGACACAATTCCTAAATCTACTGCTAATCGCGAAATGATCTGACTGTTTGTATGGTGTCGGTCAGTTGAAACTCAAATGATCTTATGGCAAGCTCTGTGCTCGAAGAATGCGCCACGGTGGAAGTTGCAGAGATTCACCACTTGGCTTTCCATAGTACGAAAGCACATGACCGCTAGAGGAAGACAAGTACTCTCCCGAGTCCTACCATCGTACTTCCCTTAAGCCTGGAATGTCTAACTTATACAAACGCTCAAGTTAGAGAAAGCGGGCATTCTGAGGACAATCGCGTACACATAGCGTGCGCACATTCCAGAAACCAATGATAGTCCGATAGACATTGTTGACGTTTCGGTATCAATAAAGCTTTAAGGTTTGCATGTTGCTAACTCTCCAAATTTTTATACGTTTTAATCGCCCCTCCCTGACGGCAAACAGGGAAGATTTTGAGTATGTTCTTAAGCCTTAACTCGCAATGCATTCGTATAATGATAATAGATTCAAAAATGAATTTTACATTCTACAGTTTGAAAGTATCTAATGCACGGTGTTTTGTATCAACAATGAAACAAACTCTCTTTCTCAATGCCAAAAAGCAAGGATCCATTTTTGCACTTGTGATATATACCTCTTCAGAGTAACCACTGAGTAAAACACCCTTATTCCAGCTAAAAATAAAATGTAGAGGCCTAAGCCTTTTGGCCCGAGTTGCTTTCCTAAAGAAAGATTAAAGGCGGTGTAGAAGATACGAGGGAAAGAAAAATAAATCCTCCAGCCACAGAACTTGAAATCCATTTTGTGGCAAACGAATATTGTTTTACAATTCAAAGATGTCCTCCGGTCAGCTTAGGAGGATCCTCCTGTTTATCCAATGGCCTCTCCGTCCATCTAATATATTTTATAATAATATACTGCCTTTGTCTTGCGAATTAACTTTTCTAAAATATATGCTCTAGATATAGAGGAAAAATATTAAACATTCAACACACGTTAAGGAAATTAGAAAATGGTATTCTGCAGGAAGAGAAGATCAGGACAGCTTGATATACTTTAAAGGAAGCAAGGGAGAAAATCGAAGGAAGAGCGGAGATGCCCTGTGAACGGTGAGACAAGTGGGTATTACATCTCTTACATAAATTGTTAATCTGTTAGCCTGGGATGGTATTCATTAACTCCAAAGGGAAGTTACTAGAACGAGTGTCAGAAAGTAGGCATAATTCATAATTCTTAAGAACGCCATTGGGGTACTGAAAGTTTATCTAATAGCGAAAGCGAAAGTCGGTAAATGCTCGACTGCTCAGTACCTGTAATAGCAACGAATCTAATACTTTACAGTACGAACAATGGATAAAAATGAGAAACAGAAAGAGAAAAATCACAATTTAAGGGAACACAAAAATTAATTCAGCGAGAAGTTAGTGGATAGTTTCTGCGGAAACGTGAAAGGGTGTTAGCGCAGCTAGTTAAAGTTAGGACCAATAAGCAAGAAGGGAAGTAAGTTGCGTTCCAAGTGGTCCAGTCCGTCATCAAGTGGGTGCGGACTCAGGACTCCCAGCATTCTTAACAGGAGATAATAGTTGAATGCAAGGGCCTATATGAGTTACTTCGCTGGAAGATACGAAAAGATCAATTCGATCTTAGTGATATAAGGCTGAGTGCCAAAAAAAAGGACACGGAAGGAATTTGAAAGCAAGCAGACTGCCATCGTTAGTTTACACATGGAAACAACGATTAAATTGATTACATTTGGCAAAGTAGGAAGTAGGGTCATGTATAGATTTAGCGAGTGAGTATCTCTAAAAAGATGCTTCATATTCTGATAGCGCTAGAGGAGTGAAGGATATGTCTGACAGTGTCGCAATATGAATATGTTGAAGAAAACCAATAGATAGAGTGATCAATGGCATTGCTAAGACCTGGCTTTGTAAGCGCGAAAATTGACGGCATGGCTACAACCGCTAAGGTCCTAGTGAAAAAACAGCACAGTATAATTAGATATTAAACGGTTTGATGTTGAACGCAAGAGATGGTTACATAATTGCTGACAATTTCAACGTGTAGATTTTGGAGTGGGGAGTGATGGGTATACACACCAAACACCTTGGAAATGCAGTTCTTTGTTGGAGCGTCCCTTGGTTCAGTGAATGGTTTTAGTTTCGACAGGGAAACCTATTTGGAGCCGCCCCGGAACATCGAGCTTGTAGAAGTGTGCCCGTCGCCTTAGGACTTTAACCAAGCGAGGGAGTGGTTGTGGCGGCTTTCGGTAAACGTTTACCCTAATGAGGACCTATGAGCATGTGTCGAGGATTTTACACCTGAGGCACGCGATGCACTCTAGTCCAAAAGTTTACGTTCTTGTTCATAAACAGCTATCGTGTGTATATTTCCCCTGCGTCAGGCCGCCTTTCTTCGACAAATTATCAGAGGTCCTAATCATTTTGCTGCCCTCACTTCCTTTTATTCTCTGTGGCGATTTTAATTCTTGAAAAAAAATCAAAAATTTGACTGACGGTTTCGTCCAGGGCAGAGGCAACTCATCAGACGCTGCCTCACCTCTGCCCTGGGAGCAGTGTGACCGAAAGTGCCAACAGGTGGAAAGACGCTCCCTTTTATCATCGCAAAAACACGACAAGGTTGCGAATTATATTGGACTTAACACACCAGTCGTTCTAGTCTAAGCTAGACTAAAGCTAGGTTGTTGTTTAGGATCTGGACTAAAAAACGAGGGAGTAAGTTGCTCCTCATCTAGTCCGGTCCACCATCATGTGGATGGGGACTTAGGATCCCGCAGATCCTAAACAACAACCTAGCTTTAGTCTAGCTTAGACTAGAACGACTGGTGTGTTAAGTCCAATATAATTCGCAACCTTGTCGTGTTTTTGCGATGATAAAAGGGAGCGTCTTTCCACCTGTTGGCACTTTCGGTCACGCTGCTCCCAGGGCAGAGGTGAGGCAGCGTCTGATGAGTTGCCTCTGCCCTGGACGAAACCGTCAGTCAAATTTTTGATTTTTTTTCAATTCTTAATGTTTGGGGTGCTACGCTCCAATACTAGGGATCCATGGACTAAAAAACGAGGGAGTAAGTTGCTCCTCATCTAGTCCGGTCCACCATCATGTGGATGGGGACTTAGGATCCCGCAGATCCTAAACAACGATTTTAATTCTCCCATGCTCTCCTGGCCTTCCCTCCTTCGCTAATAACTCAACCCACCCTTCCCTTCCCTCTACCCACTTTCATGTACACCCGCGCCGCCCTCCAGTTCAACCTTTCTAGAAACCACTTAGATCGCACTCTTGACATTGTCCTCTCTACCCTTCCTGTGCGTTACCTTTCCCAATCTCCTCATGCTTCGTCTCACGTTGCCCTGGACGTCCATCATGCTGCTCTCGAGTTCGATGCTCAGATATCCCAACCGCACTCTCCTGTTGCACGTAAGCTTACCAAGTTCAACTTTAGTAAGGCGAACTTCGAAGGTCTGAACTCAGCCCTGGCCACAATCAACTAAGTTCCCTTCCTCTCTCCATTTACGTGTGACAAAGCACTCAACACCTTCTATACCATTTTATCTGATCTTCCTTCTTGTTATGTCCCCTCCTATCCTAAGTGCTTACGCTTTTACCATGTCTGATTCATCACTGAAGTCCACAAACACTACGTCAAAAACACACTGGGAGGAAGAAGTTCCTGTTTTCTAGAACCTAAGCGGACTTAGGTTTGCTAAAAAACCTCATTCGCAACTCCCGCTATCCCTCCCCTTCGCCCATTAAATTCCCTGGCTCCACCCCCCCCCCCCCCCCCCCAACTATCTTCTGATTTACTCTGCTGCTATTATACTTTTCCTAAGTCTATGTTCCCCCTCCTTCCTCCGAATCCCTCCCCCTAGTGGATGTAGCCTGCCCTATCTCTTATTTTCAACCAAAGTCTCGAAGAGAATCATTTTCCCGGCTTATATTATAGAAAGAGGCTCTCATCATCCCCATACACAAAAGTGGCGAACCTGCGTTTGCCGAGAATTACCGTCCCATCTCCCTCCTCTCCTCCTGCTCCAAAATTTTAGAAAGATATATCAGCGACTGGTTGCCTGCCCACTTTGGCCACCACATAATGAAAGAGCAACACGGCTTGGTTAAGCGTAGGTCCACTGCCTCTAACCTGCTTGACTTCATCAACTTTGTCGCTACATGTCTAAATTCACGGCAAGAAGTACATACCAATAATACTGACTTCGCTAAAGCCTTCGGCACTGTAAATCACAAAATACTTCTATCCAAACTCTCAACTCTAAACGTTTCCATACCACTTGTTTCATGGGTTGCCTCTTACCTTTCGAACTGATCCTGCCGCGTCTCTTTTGACAGCTGCACTTCCCGCTTCTTTTCCCCCTCCTCTGGCGTCCCGCAGGGGGCCCTTTGTTATTTTTTATCAACGACCTTCCCCTCCTCCTTACTTGTCCCTGTTTGCTCTATGCTGACGATCTTAAGTTGTTTTCCGCTGTTATCGTCACCTATGGACTGGGTTTCCCTTCAATTTAACCTAGATACTCTGGTTCGTTTGTGCTGGACTAATGGTTCAGCGTGTGCTATGTGCAGCTCGCTTAAATTCTCACCCAGTTCTCTCTTCTACTCTCTTAACGGACATTTCTCTCGACAATAAGCTGGCACCCATTGCCTCGAAGTCACCATTCGAGTAACAAAATTGTCAGGCTTTACACTTCGCTCCTCCTCTGATTTTGACTTTGACTCTTCAATTCCCTCGTGAGTACTGCTCCGTGATCTGGTCGCCTTCCCGTAACTGTGATTCTTTTGCCTTTGAAGATGTGCAACGTAAACTCACCCGTTTCCTATTCTTTAAGAAAAGCTTGCCTTGTGTGGGCTACTCCTCCCGCCTCCGCTTCTAGACTTAACTAGATGTCGTGCGACAGGTCGAAGTAGAAAGTGCGAGTCTAAGCGCAAATGGAAAAACACAAATTCGACAATTCCCTTAAACTCACATCGGGGTCACCACAAACACCTTGGAAAATTCAGATCTGAATGCAGCTATTTTCAAATTTCATTCAGTTGATAGTTGAATTCGACAATGATTATCCTACAAAAATATTTTTTTAAAGCCCGTCTCTGTTCCTTGGAAATTTTGGTCAGAAGGAAGCACGATTCCGCTCGGGCCTCTTGCTAGGTCGTCAGATGTGTCGCTAATGATGAATGATAATTCTTAAATTAATTAAATAAATTATAAATTTTTAAAGGATGCTCATTGAGGTGCTGAAGGAGATTAGTAGGATAAAAAGAAAATATGTTAAGAAGATGAATCTCTCTTCAGCTGGCTACAGGTCAAAGTGAGCAAAATGATGTAGATACCGCGAAGCCGCGAAGACTGCAAACTGTAGAGAAAGAAAGCGAGTTTCTCGGAAAATCGCGGGGTCAGCAGAAACACAGCGATTGTGTGGCTGGTGCAGAAGGGTTTATGGCGAGTGTTATAACTTCATCGATCAAAAATATGGTCAGGATTGCCTGTGACCTTCTGTTGCGACTGTTTAATGCCCTAAGCACTAACCGGACGTAAATGGTAGAATTATTATTTGATGCAATTTTATATTCAATTTTATGCAATCATATATTTACGAAAAAATAAATTTCCTAAAATATCAAAAATATCAGTATTATTATGCAATCAATCAATATTATTATGAATTCCAATTTAACTCAATGCATTGATTATGAAATACTATCATCAGAAGCTTTTGCATGGGAACTGTTCATACATGTACCTGTAGGAGAAAATTCAATTAAAAATTCCAATTCCCGATTATTTGAGTGATACGATGTTATTTAATAAGCTCCCGAGAGCGACAGAAGACTAAATTTCCAGGAATCTAGGAGCGATAGAGAGCGTACAATGAAATTCTACTCCGCGCATGCAATAGGATCCAGATTAAATAATTCACTCTTTGAACGTAGGCAACCTATTTAGTTTTACGTCAGGGTAATGCGTCTGCCAATCACTTCCATCGTATTAATCTTTTCCGCATCCATAGGTATTTCGCAACTTTTACGAACCATTCACCCCTGCCAAGGTGTTTCGAATTCTCACCTGCCAGGACACGCATTTTACACTTTCAACAAGCACGAGCGGAAGCAAAATTCAGAGCTGTAGAAAGGAATCTCATTCTTCTACTCTGAGTTGGAAAGAGGATTCCTGTTAAAAAGGGGATTAAATCGTGATTTTTCATCTTATTATCCTCTGAAAAACTGGCAGCTTATCAGACATTATAAGCCATATACGGAAAAGTACTGCGATCCAGATATAATACCGTCCTGGAAACAAACTTTTGAATCACAGGGGAAGCTATCATAATATTCTACCTGCGAACATGTACATGCATAGATATACATAAATAATGCTTGAATGAGAAACTTATTTACTTCCCAAAGGAGTTTTGTTACTCCCGTTCTTCCTTATTTTCGCAGAAGCACGTTGAAATGATTAAAGGAACAAAGTTATTTCCACCTATCGACGTACCAGACATACCACCAGAGTAAAAGTGTTTGCCTTTAAAGGAGTCTCCGCGTAGCTGGAAGTATTCCATGCGTAGAACTTTCTAAAGTTAATCTAGAAAACCGCTATTCTTAGTTTATAGGTTTTTGTTTCTTCCAATTTTCTAAAATGATTCCGTTGAAAGCTTTCACGAGCTCCTTTGACTATGTGTGGTTTCGCTAACAAATTACTTAGTTCAAGTTATGAATTCATTCTTGCTTATGATATGGTAGCTGCTCTGCATTTTGCGGTTTTTGTTCATCTGAAAGTCTATTATCCTTTGAAGTGCTTTGAATATGTAATACACTCATGGATAAAATGTGCACATGTTACAGGAAGAAATACAGGGGAAACCCATTTGAAACTTGTTTCTTCACAAAATTATAGAAAACGTGCTGATGTAATAGCTGTGGATACGATAAACAAAATGCTGTTGAACTTCACGAGGTCGTAATCAACGTATTTGAATCTAGTATCAAAAGTTGATACCTAAACTCACTATACCTGAGACGAACAAATTTATTTAATCGTATGCAACATGGGGTATCCGGCTGAGAATATCATTTTTTTTGATAAACCTGAAAAGCAAAAATCTCGACCGTAAAGGCATTTTCGGACCTCATAGGGAAGGAACCCGTTCGTATTCCGTCATCACTGGAACTAATTCTGAAAACTCTTGTGTATTTTAATGGTCGGAATTGGATAACATAGTTTTGGCAGATTGTATTCAACAATTGTGTAGTAGCCAGTTTCTAGGACGAATAATCCTCATCTTCATCAACGACGCAACAACCGGTATCCGGTCTAGGCCTGCCTTAATAAGGAACTCCAGACATCCCGGTTTTACGCCGAGTTAAACCAATTCGATATCCCTAAAAGCTGTCTGGCGTCCTGGCCTACGCCATCGCTTCATCTTAGGCAGGGTCTGCCTCGTCTTCTTTTTCTACCATAGATATTGTCCTTATAGACTTTCCGGGTGGGATCACCCTCATTCATATTGATTAAGTGACCCGCCCACCATAACTTATTCAGCCGGTTTTTATCCACAACCGGACGGTCATGGTGTCGCTCATAGATTTCGTCATTGTGTAGGCTACGGAATCGTCCATCCTCATGTAGGGGGCCAAACATTTTTCGGAGGATTCTTCTATCGAACGCGGCGAAGAGGTCGCAATTTTTCTTGCTAAGAACCCAAGTTTCGGAGGAATACATGAGGACTGGCAAGATCATAGTCGTGTACAATAAGAGCTTTGACCCTATGGTGAAACGTTTCGAGCGGAACAATTTTTGTAAGCTGAAATAGGCTCTGTTGGTTGATAACAACCGTGCGCGGATTTCATCATCGTAGCTGTTATCGGTTGCGATTTTCGAACCTACATAGGTAGGAGAAATTGTCAACAGTATCAAAGTTGTATTCCCCTATCTTTATTCTTCCCGTTTGACCAGTGCGGTTTGACGTGGTTGGTTTTTGGTGATAACGTTGACACCATATACTTTGTCTTGCCTTCGTTGATGTGCAGCCCAAGATTTCGCGCCGCCTGCTCGATCTGGATGAAGGCAGCTTGTACGTCTCGGGTGGTTCTTCCCATGATGTCGATATCGTCCGCATAGACTAGTAGTTGGGTGGACTTAAAGAGGATCGTATCTCTTGCATTTACCTCCGCATCACGGGTCACTTTCTTCAGGGCCAGGTTAAAGAGAACGCATCATAGGGCATCCCCTTGTCGTAGACCGTTGTTGATGTCGAATGGTCTTGAGAGTGATCCTGCTGCTTTTATCTGGCCTTGCACATTGGTCAGGATCAGCCTAGTCAGTCTTATCAATTTCGTCGGGATACCGAATTCTCTCATGGCCGTTTACAGTTTTACCCTGGCTATGCTATCATAGGCGGCTTTAAGTTCGATCAATAGATGGTTGCAACTGTTATCCATATTCCAACAGTTTTTCCATCGCTTGCCGCAGAGAGAAAATCTGATCTATTGCTGATTTGCTTGGAGTGAAACCTCTTTGGTATGGGCCAATGATGTTGTGGGCGTATGGGGCTATCCGGCCTAGCAAGATAGCGGAGAATATCTTATAAATGGTATTCAGCACCGTGATACCTCTATAATTGCTGCACTGTGTGATATCTCCCTTTTTATGTATGAGACAGATAATGCTTCGTTGCCAATCGTCAGGCCTTAATTTGCTGTCCCACACCTTGAGGACAAGTTAATGAACGACTTGGTGTAATTGGTCGCCTCCATATTTAACCAATTCGGCTGTAATTCCATCGGCTCCTGGCGACTTATGATTTTTAAGCCGATGAATTGCACGGACTGTTTCTCCTATACTTGGTGGTGCAGTATTTGTCCGTCGTCTTCAGTTGGCGGGACCTCCAACTCGCCGATGTTCTGGTTGTTCAGTAGCTCATCAAAGTACTCAACCCATCGTTCTAATATGCCCATTCTTACGGAAATCAGATTTCCCTCTTTGTCTCGGCAGGATGAGCATCGAGGTGTATAAGGCTTCATCCTGCTGACTTGTTGGTAAAACTTGCGTACTTTTCTAGATCACAGACTTGTTGGTTCTCCCAGGCTTCCTTTTCCCGTCCGTCTGTGAAGTCGCTTCTCCGCTCGACGGAGTTCGTGATAAGTCTCTGCGCGTGACCGCGTTCTTTGAGAATGCAACATTACTCGGTATACGACATTCTTCCGTTCTGCTTCTAGCTTATATTCATCGTCAAACCGGCCGTTCCGACTCCTTTTGCGACTGGGGTCAAGTATGTTTCTGGCCGTATCAATGATAACGTTCTTCAGGTGGTTGTGAAGATCATTTGTTGATGCTTCATCTCCAGGTCCTCTGTTGACTGCGGTTATTGTGGCATCCATTTCCCTCTTATAGGAGTTGTGGAGGGCTGTGTTGTGGATGACTTCAATGTTCACTCCCACCTGATTGTCAGAGGGGATTCTAGGTGGTATTGTTATTCGAGCTCGGAGCACCATGCCATTGAGATAGTGATCCGAGTCTATATTGGCCCCCCTATATGCTCTGACATTCATCAAGGCTGAGAGGTGGCGGCGTTCGATCAACACGTGGTCAATTTGGTTGAAAGTGGTCCCGTCTGGAGAGGCCCACGTATGTTTGTGGACCGCTTTCCACGCAAACCAGGTACTTCCAACAACCATTTCGTGCGACCCTGCTAATTGAATAATTCGCAGTCCGTTATCATTTGTATTTTCGTGTAAGCTATGGGAGCCAATGTATCGCCTGAATACGGGCTCTTTCCCTACTTGGCTGTTAAAACCCCCAAGTATGATTTTGATATCATATCTGGGACAGGCTTCGAGGGTTCGTTCTACTGCCTCGTAGAAGGTATCATTCTCCGACTCTGCAGTCTCCTCTGTAGGGGCGTGAACGTTAATGAGGCTTATATTTGAACTTGCCTCGCAAGCGCAGAGTGCATAGCCGTTCGCTTATGTTTTCAAAGCCGATAGCAGCAGGTTTCATTTTTTGGCTGACTAAAAAACCTACTCCGAGCATATGGTTTACTGGATGGCCACTATAATATATGGTGTAGCGGCTCTTCTCCCGGAAACCGGTCCCTGCCCAACGCATCTCCTGTAACGCCGTTACATCAGCCCTATATTGGGACAGGGTAACGGCTAGCTGCTCATCAGCTTTATCTCTGTACAGGGAACACACGTTCCATGAGAAGATGCGCAAATCATTATTCCGTTGTCGTTGCCGGGTTCATCGTTGTATAATCCGTCCAGTCCGAAGCTCCTGTTGTGACTTCATAACAAGTTGTTTTTCATGTAGGGTTTTCAGCCTTACCCAACCCCCAATCTAGAGGACCAGTTGGTACAATTTATCCCGTTTTTAGGCGCGGGAGACTCGCCTTCATCTTTCTCCGTCTGCAGCTTTTCGTTAAGAAAGAGCTCCCAGCGGTCACCACGTGGAGGTGGAGATAGGGTTTGATAGTAGAGCTGTTGGTGTTGGTTCAGCAGGCATTTCCCAGGTTTTATGCTTCATCGTGGGTACCAACCCACGTTTGACTCACCATAATAATATAATCCTGGAGAAATGAAAAAAAAATATATTTTTCTCGTGAAACATAGCAAAGATCTCTTCCTTATTTGATGGTCCTCTTCACATAACAGCATATATTTCAGCGGGATTAGCAAGATGTCGATAGAAGGTCCTATTTTGTTACAGAAGTCGCCTTGGTAAAAGGGCCTTTCGTCTCCGAGCTCAAGAAATCTTTCGGTTATACAGCGTGGATAAAGTTCCAGAATATTTCGTATTCAGCGAGTCATAGTAGTCTGCGACGGTTAAGTATGTAAACTTCGCCTGGACAGTGCCAGTTCGTCCGCTGCTTGGTTGCTTTCTAAGCCAATGTGGCTTCGAACGCAGAGTACCTATACCTATACTCATTATCTATTGAGCAAGCCGAGCAAATTCAATATGTTAAAGCATTCCTTTATCAGTTTAGAATTCTGGCTGTCGGTAAGAATGGCAATGTTCTGCCTCTTATAATTTATCAATGGCAGGTATTTCGACCTGGGTTTCAAGCATGTTTTCTTTGGAATAATGACCCCCGCACTTGCTCTCTCTGATTCACTTATTATGACAATCCTGACAATCTTCTTGTTTCACTTATTATGACAATTTCCAACTATTGGTCTACGATGACGATATTGACATTATGGGAAGCAGAACCTGGGGTGTACAGTCTATCTTCATCCAATTGGGGCGAGATATCGAGCTGCACATTAATGAAGGCAAGACGAAGTACATGGTGGTAACGTCAGTACCAAAAACCAAAGGACCAACAACATCGAAACGCACTGATCAGAGGAAAACAATAAAGATATGAGACTACAACTTTGAGACTGCTGAAAATTTCTCCCATCTAGGAGTGAAAATCACAACCGATAACAGCTACAGTGCGTGACAATAAGATAGCACACCTGAAAATTTCTCATTATTTCCTAAACTGCTAGATGCAGGCTTCCCCGGACACCACCTTGCCGTGGTGGGGGAGCTTGTGGTAGTTTACTACTACACTAAGGGTGTTCAAAAACGCATGAAGATGGAAGGAAAGGATTGTAATCCTCCACAGACTTCGAACCCACCCGCGACTCTGAGAAATCAGGTCGTGGCCGAGGCACGGATTTTGGAGGCCTCACCTAATTCATGTTTCTCCACGGAGAAATCCGTGGAAGATAGGTTCTCCACTTCAGTGGAAAACCTATACCCGATGTCTACGGCACCGACAGCCAAAAAGGTTAGTACAGAAACTCCCTTAATAAGAGGAATCGGAAATCTGACTATGGCCGGCCTGTCGGTGACACTGTTGCCCAACTCTTCTAAAATACGGAGGAGGAAGGCTCAGCAGAAGGAAACTTTAGCCGCAAAAGAGAAGCGACTACAGGCTTGCCTTTCAGAACCTTCTCCTCTGCCTGCACCAGAAAAAACGGGAGAAAGGGAAGTTGGTAATATGGACGCAACTGGTCAAACATCGCTACGTGAAAACAGATCTAGGCAGACCGAACACCGCGAACTTGGAACGGCTCCTAGCCGACATCAACGGAAAGCACTGCGAAAGAAGGCGAAGTTTCTTGGGAATGATGACATGTACGTTGCTACACCACCATGTGGCGATATCCAGAGAAATCGGACGAAAGCAAGCGGAATTTTCGGCGGAAAGTGAGAACAAGCTGGTAACCCCGGTGAGATCCACACTGAATGCAATGGACTTTTCAGCTAGCGGCGGGTTTCATATTAGACTGCTCTTATGGCTACAAACATAAGAGATCTACTAGCAACAAAGCTGGCAAAGTTGCGGGACTGTCATTTTATATTTCTGGTTCAAGAGCCATGGGTTCGTTTTAACAGAATCTGTGGTATTGGATCGGTCTAGGGGACTAGTATTTTCTTTTATGAAAGATTCTCGAGACCGAGGGCCTGCGTTCGAATGTCAAAACTTTTAGAGGCAACCATGCTGAGATATATCTTTTCCTAAGACTTTGTTGCGGTCAACTATGTATGTGTATGCAGAATCAAGTGGCCTTGAACTTTTAATAGGTTGTGATGCGAACGCTCGGCATATTTGTTGGGGCAGTAGCAAATGCAATCCTAGAGGAGAGAAGCTGTTTGATTTTATCACTTCAGCTGGTGTAATGACCGCGAGCGTAGGATGCGCTCCTACGTTCATGGGGGAAAGAAGAAGTGAAGTAATTGACCTAATAATCTGCACTTCAAAGTTGTTAGAGTTGATTAGACACTGGCGAGTATTAAATGAAGTCTCACTCTCAGATCACCGTTACTTAGAATTTAGTCTAACTATTGCAGGCTGTGCAGAGTCCTTAATCAGTTAATGAGTTGGCCAAGTTGGACTCTCTTAGAAAACCGGGTGGTACTTTCATCACCTCCGGAGTTAAGTCTATACAGAATCTCTTGGAAGTACACCGCTCGGGAGAAAAGGTCTCAGAAGTGGGAAGAAGAGAATTGGCGGTTTCTGCAAACCCTTCAACACGAAGGTGTGGCAAGGAGAATTGGGACACTGCGAGAGCGGTTGTTACCACCACTGTTTTGGCGATGAGGAAACAGAGTGGTTATAATTTCTTTCGGGAGTGCAGATAAATCACCTGGGGTGATCTTCGCAACCTTTTCATTTCCACCCTGTAGGCTCCACCCTAAGGGTTTAAATTGGCATCCTCACACAACTGTTTGAAGCAGTTCCTTTTACTTTTCGGAATGTCCTCCTTTTAGGGGCCTCGCAGATGTCTACACGTCTTCTCTCGATCGTTGCGGATACTGATAATAGCTCCTAAGTTATGATGCCTCGTTTGCTAATGCAATAACCCTTTGGTGTTAACGAAACAATGCACATAATCCCTTGTTTAACTTATGAGTGACTCTACCTCAGTTCTTTCAACAACTTCTTTTACATCGCAAGGGTTTCCTTATCTTTTTGTTAGTTTATTCTTTGTTTTTTTATCACAGTAAGTCTTATCTGCCGCTCTATAGCGAGTAAAGGTTAGGCAGTTCAATATTCCCCAGAAGGTAAGTTAAGGTACTGATTTTCTGTTTTTTGTTGACGATGAACTACGCTTGGTTTTGTTAGTGATCATAAATCACGAATGTCGGAAAGCATAGTCTCGCACATTATTAAAATAAGATTTGAAAGAGCAGAGCAGCTGGACACATGAACTCCACCTATCATAGAGAATAATAAACTGACTCTTGAGAATCCATATGGTTTGATTGCATGATGCACAGCTTCGGCTTCACCCGTCTAATCCGTGATATATAGTTCAAAAAGCCCACGGACCCTCTTCCCGCCCAACCGGACCGAGGGGCGACCAACCTAAGGATGGGCTGAAGGCAACATCCAAAGGCCCGCATCACAGCGATGATGCGTTTTAACGCAAAGTGTGTGCGACCATGCGAAAATGTATTGCTACATCCCGATTGTCGCAAACACTTCAGCCAATGACGCGGAGGTCCTACACTACAGAGACATGGATCTTATATTGAAGACAGTGCGGATCAAGACTGAAACCCATTAGGTCAGATTGTTACCGGACAGGACTCTTCGGACTATAGCACAGGTTGCAAGGATAACTGCTTTTTGCATCTCCATGTATAGTCCAGCCCTAAGATCGAGCGTTTTCAGCGCTTTATGTAAGTTCTGCGGGACTAATCCCGTCGCTGAAATTATTACTGGGACTACTTGGATCTTTTGTAGTCTCCAAGTCTGCTTCATATCATCTGCCAAGGGGCCGTAGTTCCGGATTTTTTCGTGCTGTTTTTCAACAGTGTTCCGGTCCAACGGTACGGCTACATCGATTATGAAGCACGCTCGTTCTTCCTTCAGAAGCAGAACTAGATCGGGTCTGTTATGATTAACACTGTGGTCGGTGGCGATAGTGTGATCCCACAGTAGTTTGACCCGATCATTTTCCAAGATTCTCTGCGGAGTATACTTATAGTAAGGATGGTAGGTTGCCACTAAGTTATACTTCAACGCAAGGTTTTGATGGAGAATCTTGCAGACGGAGTTATGACGATTGGTGTACTCGGTACCGCTCAACATCCTGCACGCAGATGTTATGTGCTGGATGGTCTCCTCTTCACAGTTGCATAACCTACAACTGGAGTTGGTGATTGAGGAGTCGTGAAGAATGTACCGTTTATAATTTTTTGTTGGGAGCGAAGCATCCTGAATTGAAGTTAGGAATGCTTCGGTCTCATAGAAAAGTACACCATTTGTCAACCATTTGTTGGAGGCTTCGATGTCAATGCCTGACAACAACAAATTTTTTATATGACCTCCGTGAATGGGTTTCTCTTTCCACATGTCGATCTTCTGTTGGACTGAAGTAACATTCGACATGGGATCCCATTCTCTGCTTCTCAAGTTCAAAGGAGATAATTTATTATCTGCCATGACGGTAGCCTGATGTATTTGGCTAGAGGATTGTTTCTTATAGAAAAACTCACGAAGAGAATGCACTTGATTGTAGTGCATCGTTTTTAAATCAAGTACCCCCCTTCCTCCCTGATGACGTGGGATAGTGATCCTCAATTTTTCGGCAGCTCTATTGTGCATGTTGTTGTTTGCAAGAACTACCCTTACCCGTCTATTGACAGATTCTAAATCAGTATTACTCCACTGTATCACACCGAAAGTGTATAGAAGGACGGGAATGGCAAAGGTGTTGATTGCCATGATTTTATTTTTCCCGTACAGCTCAGTTTTAAGGACAAGATCCAGACGCCGCTCAAATTCCCCCAGCAACTTAGATTTAATTATTGCCACAGCAGGTGTTGTTGCTTGCAATATGCCGAGGTATTTGTAGACGTCGTCCGAATCCATGCCCTCAATTCGGATGTTATTTTGGCTGTATCCTTCGTTGTCGGTGTGTTTTCCCCGAACAATTGTTTTTATGCGACATTTCTCCAAACCCAACTGCATGCCGATATCCCTGCTGAACTGGATGGTGATGTCCAGTAAGGAGCGAAGTTGGTTCTCGTCTTTGGCATACAATTTGATGTCGTCAATGTACATTAAATGGCTTAATGTACATTTCGACAATATGCCATGCTTGACTTGGAACCCGTATTTGCTTTCATGCAAAAGATGGGATAGCGGATTCAAAGCCAAACAAAACCACAGTGGGCTTAGAGAGTCGCCTTGGAAAATGCCACGCCTGATTGGTATCTCTCCTGATGTTTGCGAAGATACCGATAGCTTCGTGCTCCAATTCTTCATTACTGTTCTCAGAAGAAGAACAACATTCGGGTTGATTTTATACAAGCGTAACACTTGTAGTAACCACGAATGTGATATGGAGTCAAAGGCTGATTTATAATCGATGTAGGCTGTCGAGATGTTTCGTTTTTGGTGGACAGCCTGCTTTACAGCTACCGTATCGATTATAAGCTGTTCTTTGCAGCCTCGGGAGCCTTTTGCGCATCCTTTTTGCTCCTCAGCTATCAATTTATGAACATCAAGATGTTTTGAGATGTTCGCGCACAGAACTGAAGTGAAGACCTTGTAGATGGTAGGAAGACAAGTAATTGGTCGACATTTTGAAGGGCAAGAGACACCCTGTTCCTTGGGGATGAGGAAAGTTATCCCCTTGGTGAAAAATGGTGGAACTAAATCAGGATCGGCAATCATCTGATTAAATTGATTTGCCAATATCCTGTGAGTGCTCTTGAACCGCTTCAGCCAGAAGTTGTGAATCTTGTCAACTCCTGGCGCCTTCCAGTTACCTGCCTTGTCAAGGGCTGCTTTAACGTCGACTTCAGTTACGTCAGGCATGGTCATTTCGGGGAGGGCCTCGCATGAACGCATAAGGTGTGGGAGCCACGCTGCTTCTAAATTGCAACGACTGGATTCGCTCCAAACACTTCTCCAGAAGTCTTCTGCCTGATCCAGATTGAGGTTACTGTCCCTACCTGAGTTGATGAGATTTTTGTAGAATCCTCGTTGGTTCTGGAAGAACAAGGTGTTGTCTGCCCTTCGCTGAAAGCTTTTCTGATACCTACGGATGCGATTGGAGCATACCGCAAGTTTCTGCTTCAGCACCTCGAGGATTTCTTCGATTGGCATATCATTGGACAGATGGTAGTTTCCAATGATGTTCACAACGCATCTGTGCACTCTTGGTGATGGATTTCCAAGGAGTGCTTGCGTCACACGACCAATCTCCTTTCTCAACTTTTCGACTCTTTTGTTGAGTCGAAACACCCAGAACGGTAAAGTCCTTCTGCGCATACCTCTGTTATTCGCTCTAAGATGTTGGTTATGGAGACGAATAACCGTGGCAGCTGCAACGTAGATCAGGCTGTGAACCTCTGTAGCAGTAATCTCGCTAGCCAAACGATCAGCCAAAATTCTGTCAACGGCAGCAATGATGTTAGTAGTTGCCGAAGTAAACTTCAGTTTTGGGATCTTTGGCCTAGC
Organism: Hermetia illucens; assembly: GCF_905115235.1. NCBI lineage: Eukaryota > Metazoa > Arthropoda > Insecta > Diptera > Stratiomyidae > Hermetia > Hermetia illucens. The sequence goes on from NC_051852.1 coordinate 119,346,179, forward strand.
GTCTGGGAGAATCTCAGCATACTCTGTGAATGCGACCTGGAATGCGGTCAAAGCCTCATTATAAATTGGGTCGACATCCCCAGTTACTAAGCTTCTCCTGACTACTGGATTCATGGAGTGCCTTACAGGTGGAGTACTTGTGTTACTCCTTTGACTAGTCCGGTAATTTGATGACTCCAGCCCGAGCTCAAGTGAAACCTCTTGGAAGATTTGTTGCCTAGTTGGTAAGGCAACTCGGTTGTTATTCACGATCACTCGGTACTGGTTGACGACGTTCTGTTCCGGAACATGACTTAGCTCCGGAAATCGGGTTATGAACGCGTCATGTAGTCGATGTCTGTACCCTGATGGATTCCGTTCCAAATCCGTGACACGGTAATAGGCGCGGACGATAAATTCGTTGAGTTGGTTCGTCCAAACCATACGACGCCTAGGTCTCCCGTCCCTGGTGGTTGACGGCATAACCGCCAAAACATCCAAGGGCGAAGAGCCGCTCTGATGTTGTTGAACGACCCTTAACCGTGTTGGGTACTGTCTTCGTGTCCCTGGGGTCCCATTTAAAGAATTTAAACCAAAGTCCCCAATTTTATTCCCACGAGTAATGGGGAACCAGTCAGCCCTGCAACAGAGCCCCAATGTTGCAATGCCCCATGGTTACCTCCAAAGGTAGGGAAGGTATTTGGAGGGGAGCCGCTGAAATACAGTGTAACGTCACTGCAATTCATCCGATAGGCGCGTCGATCCCTTCACCCCGGATTACGGATTTGTTAAGGAGGTTTACTCCCCCTGAACGGGAAGAATCGGTAAGGGAGGACGAACACAAAGGGAAACGTTCTGCTTGTCCGCGGCTACTTATTTACAAGATTAACTTGCGATATTCGTAGCTGACCCGGTGGGTCATGTCATTATCCGCAACCCATGACACGCGCCTGGTCGCATGCAGCTCTGCGTTTGCAACTCAGGTGAGGATAAACCTGGTACGCCATATATATATATATACCATATATATATATACCTGGCGTACCAGGTTTATCCTCACCTGAGTTGCAAACGCAGAGCTGCATGCGACCAGGCGCGTGTCATGGGTTGCGGATAATGACATGACCCACCGGGTCAGCTACGAATATCGCAAGTTAATCTTGTAAATAAGTAGCCGCGGACAAGCAGAACGTTTCCCTTTGTGTTCGTCCTCCCTTACCGATTCTTCCCGTTCAGGGGGAGTAAACCTCCTTAACAAATCCGTAATCCGGGGTGAAGGGATCGACGCGCCTATCGGATGAATTGCAGTGACGTTACACTGTATTTCAGCGGCTCCCCTCCAAATACCTTCCCTACCTTTGGAGGTAACCATGGGGCATTGCAACATTGGGGCTCTGTTGCAGGGCTGACTGGTTCCCCATTACTCGTGGGAATAAAATTGGGGACTTTGGTTTAAATTCTTTAAATGGGACCCCAGGGACACGAAGACAGTACCCAACACGGTTAAGGGTCGTTCAACAACATCAGAGCGGCTCTTCGCCCTTGGATGTTTTGGCGGTTATGCCGTCAACCACCAGGGACGGGAGACCTAGGCGTCGTATGGTTTGGACGAACCAACTCAACGAATTTATCGTCCGCGCCTATTACCGTGTCACGGATTTGGAACGGAATCCATCAGGGTACAGACATCGATTACATGACGCGTTCATAACCCGATTTCCGGAGCTAAGTCATGTTCCGGAACAGAACGTCGTCAACCAGTACCGAGTGATCGTGAATAACAACCGAGTTGCCTTACCAACTAGGCAACAAATCTTCCAAGAGGTTTCACTTGAGCTCGGGCTGGAGTCATCAAATTACCGGACTAGTCAAAGGAGTAACACAAGTACTCCACCTGTAAGGCACTCCATGAATCCAGTAGTCAGGAGAAGCTTAGTAACTGGGGATGTCGACCCAATTTATAATGAGGCTTTGACCGCATTCCAGGTCGCATTCACAGAGTATGCTGAGATTCTCCCAGACGCTAGGCCAAGGATCCCAAAACTGAAGTTTACTTCGGCAACTACTAACATCATTGCTGCCGTTGACAGAATTTTGGCTGATCGTTTGGCTAGCGAGATTACTGCTACAGAGGTTCACAGCCTGATCTACGTTGCAGCTGCCACGGTTATTCGTCTCCATAACCAACATCTTAGAGCGAATAACAGAGGTATGCGCAGAAGGACTTTACCGTTCTGGGTGTTTCGACTCAACAAAAGAGTCGAAAAGTTGAGAAAGGAGATTGGTCGTGTGACGCAAGCACTCCTTGGAAATCCATCACCAAGAGTGCACAGATGCGTTGCGAACATCATTGGAAACTACCATCTGTCCAATGATATGCCAATCGAAGAAATCCTCGAGGTGCTGAAGCAGAAACTTGCGGTATGCTCCAATCGCATCCGTAGGTATCAGAAAAGCTTTCAGCGAAGGGCAGACAACACCTTGTTCTTCCAGAACCAACGAGGATTCTACAAAAATCTCATCAACTCAGGTAGGGAAAGTAACCTCAATCTGGATCAGGCAGAAGACTTCTGGAGAAGTGTTTGGAGCGAATCCAGTCGTTGCAATTTAGAAGCAGCGTGGCTCCCACACCTTATGCGTTCATGCGAGGCCCTCCCCGAAATGACCATGCCTGACGTAACTGAAGTCGACGTTAAAGCAGTCCTTGACAAGGCAGGTAACTGGAAGGCGCCAGGAGTTGACAAGATTCACAGCTTCTGGCTGAAGCGGTTCAAGAGCACTCACAGGATATTGGCAAATCAATTTAATCAGATGATTGCCGATCCTGATTTAGTTCCACCATTTTTCACCAAGGGGATAACTTTCCTCATCCCCAAGGAACAGGGTGTCTCTTGCCCTTCAAAATGTCGACCAATTACTTGTCTTCCTACCATCTACAAGGTCTTCACTTCAGTTCTGTGCGCGAACATCTCAAAACATCTTGATGTTCATAAATTGATAGCTGAGGAGCAAAAAGGATGCGCAAAAGGCTCCCGAGGCTGCAAAGAACAGCTTATAATCGATACGGTAGCTGTAAAGCAGGCTGTCCACCAAAAACGAAACATCTCGACAGCCTACATCGATTATAAATCAGCCTTTGACTCCATATCACATTCGTGGTTACTACAAGTGTTACGCTTGTATAAAATCAACCCGAATGTTGTTCTTCTACTGAGAACAGTAATGAAGAATTGGAGCACGAAGCTATCGGTATCTTCGCAAACATCAGGAGAGATACCAATCAGGCGTGGCATTTTCCAAGGCGACTCTCTAAGCCCACTGTGGTTTTGTTTGGCTTTGAATCCGCTATCCCATCTTTTGCATGAAAGCAAATACGGGTTCCAAGTCAAGCATGGCATATTGTCGAAATGTACATTAAGCCATTTAATGTACATTGACGACATCAAATTGTATGCCAAAGACGAGAACCAACTTCGCTCCTTGCTGGACATCACCATCCAGTTCAGCAGGGATATCGGCATGCAGTTGGGTTTGGAGAAATGTCGCATAAAAACAATTGTTCGGGGAAAACACACCGACAACGAAGGATACAGCCAAAATAACATTCGAATTGAGGGCATGGATTCGGACGACGTCTACAAATACCTCGGCATATTGCAAGCAACAACACCTGCTGTAGCAATAATTAAATCTAAGTTGCTGGGGGAATTTGAGCGGCGTCTGGATCTTGTCCTTAAAACTGAGCTGTACGGGAAAAATAAAATCATGGCAATCAACACCTTTGCCATTCCCGTCCTTCTATACACTTTCGGTGTGATACAGTGGAGTAATACTGATTTAGAATCTGTCAATAGACGGGTAAGGGTAGTTCTTGCAAACAATAACATGCACAATAGAGCTGCCGAAAAATTGAGGATCACTATCCCACGTCATCAGGGAGGAAGGGGGGTACTTGATTTAAAAACGTTGCACTACAATCAAGTGCTTTCTCTTCGTGAGTTTTTCTATGAGAAACAATCCTCTAGCCAAATACATCAGGCTACCGTCATGGCAGATAATAAATTATCTCCTTTGAACTTGAGAAGCAGAGAATGGGATCCCATGTCGAATGTTACTTCAGTCCAACAGAAGATCGACATGTGGAAAGAGAAACCCATTCACGGAGGTCATATAAAAAATTTGTTGTTGTCAGGCATTGACATCGAAGCCTCCAACAAATGGTTGACAAATGGTGTACTTTTCTATGAGACCGAAGCATTCCTAACTTCAATTCAGGATGCTTCGCTCCCAACAAAAAATTATAAACGGTACATTCTTCACGACTCCTCAATCACCAACTCCAGTTGTAGGTTATGCAACTGTGAAGAGGAGACCATCCAGCACATAACATCTGCGTGCAGGATGTTGAGCGGTACCGAGTACACCAATCGTCATAACTCCGTCTGCAAGATTCTCCATCAAAACCTTGCGTTGAAGTATAACTTAGTGGCAACCTACCATCCTTACTATAAGTATACTCCGCAGAGAATCTTGGAAAATGATCGGGTCAAACTACTGTGGGATCACACTATTGCCACCGACCACAGTGTAAATCATAACAGACCCGATCTAGTTCTGCTTCTGAAGGAAGAACGAGCGTGCTTTATAATCGATGTAGCCGTACCGTTGGACCGGAACACTGTTGAAAAACAGCACGAAAAAATCCGGAACTACGGCCCCTTGGCAGACGATATGAAGCAGACTTGGAGACTACAAAAGATCCAAGTAGTCCCAGTAATAATTTCAGCGACGGGATTAGTCCCGCAGAACTTACATAAAGCGCTGAAAACGCTCGATCTTAGGGCTGGACTATACATGGAGATGCAAAAAGCAGTTATCCTTGCAACCTGTGCTATAGTCCGAAGAGTCCTGTCCGGTAACAATCTGACCTAATGGGTTTCAGTCTTGATCCGCACTGTCTTCAATATAAGATCCATGTCTCTGTAGTGTAGGACCCCCGCGTCATTGGCTGAACTGTTTGCGACAATCGGGATGTAGCAATACATTTTCGCATGGTCGCACACACTTTGCGTTAAAACGCATCATCGCTGTGATGCGGGCCTTTGGATGTTGCCTTCAGCCCATCCTTAGGTTGGTCGCCCCTCGGTCCGGTTGGGCGGGAAGAGGGTCCGTGGGCTTTTTGAATTATATATTATTGCAATGACTCCTGGAGGATTCACTTGGGAAGTGATCTGGAAGTGCAAACCCTGAATGGCTCTTCACGAACTGAGATGCAATTAAATTGATCCTTCCATTCCAGACGTCAGAGTTCTGGGTGTATGGAGATTGATGGATTTTAAGCCGGGCCACGTCTATTTATCGTCGTATTTATCTGATGATGCGACGGCCGAGTTAGTTGAGGGTCAAGCCTTTTGATCTCGTCGTCTTCGGTGCGAATTCCGCTCGGGGGAATAACCTGCCTCTTTCCCCTACTAGCGAATGCTTTTCTCTTTGGTAAGTGCAATAGTTTTTCGTTCGAAAAATTGAAAGATTCCGGAGAGGTTTTAAACGACTTAAACTTTAGTAGATTTTGTACAGTGCCCTACTTTGGAAAGCATACGATAAATACAATACTCTCTGTCTCCTGGTCCAAATTACCAATATTTTCTTTGAAAAATTGAAAATTTATTGCAGTGATGCTTACCCTGTCTACTACTTTATTCTATAATACCTTGGCGGGACACGTCAGTCCATCACTTCCACCCCATTACTCCTTTCTCAGCATACATTAGGTTATTTCCGCGAACCACTTACCATTAAGAAAGTGCTTGGAATTCCCAGTGATTTCTCACAAGAACCAGCATTTTGTGGTTTTAATGAGGGAGAACAAGAAGCGAAAGCACCAAGAAAAATTTAATCATTTAATGGAGTTTTCCCTTTAAATTTTTGTTTAAAAGGAGATTATAGGGGCATTTGTTTTTTTTTAAAGGGCAATTTTTTAAAAATTGTCAGTTCAGAACTCAGAAGTACCCAGATGCAAATACCTTCCAAAATCGAATTGTTAAATTTCCTGTAAACGCCCAATTTGTGAAACCGATGCCTAGAAATAATAATTGTCCTTGTTTTCAGTCCTAGTTGGGAATGTTCCATGCATAGAAACTTTTTCATGCTTCTTATGTGTTTTGAATATGATATGAGCAACACATACAGGGTACAGGCAGCATAACTTCCTTTTTTCAAAACTCAATAAAAACTATTGTATGCATCGGTAAATATTTATGTATTTTTTATAATGTAGGTACATGTCTAAAGTTTTTATTTACATTGTTTTGAAGATCAAATCTGTTAGGTGACGTCCCCCATTCTCCATACATTGCGTAAACCGATTTGTGGCGTTTTCATGACTCTCGTTAGCATAGCAGCATGTTGGCAATTTCTTCTTGGATGTTGGTCTTCAAATCTTGTAACCGACCCACACAAATGAAAATGGGCTTCATCGCTAAAAAAAAACAATAGCACCCTCGGGAACGACATCAAGAAGAAGCTCACACGCGTTCATCCGAGAATTGAAGTCACGTTCTGAAAGTTCTTGCACTATCGCCATCTTATAGGGATGAAAATGAAGATCATCACGAAGAATTCTTCTCACAGAACGATCGGATAGTCCAAGGGCAGATGCGTGTTTGCGCGCAGAACGCCGTGGCGATCGCAACATTAACGCTCTCACTGCTTCAATGTTTTCAGGTGATCTAACGGGCCGAGGGACTCCAGTTCTTCCTTTTGTCGTACTTGCAGTTTGTCTGAATGTAGTGACCCATGTAACAATTGATTTGCGGTCTGGGACGGGAGCCAACGGGGCTAAATTAAAGCGATTCCGAAATGCACGCCGTGTTGCAATAACCGAACATCCGCTTGAAAAGTAAACCTCAACGGCAAAGGCACGCTCCTCACTATTCACAGACATCTTTTAAGGAATTTGTCTGTGTATCTAGCCAGGATCTGCTTGGGAATATACTTCGTACCATTGTCGTTTGATGGGTTATAATTAATGCAAACCGAGTTTACCTTATTGTAATGCATTATTATGAGGAACTAATATGATACTGTACAAGACAATGATCTTGCCACTTCTGTATTCCTCGCAGACTTGGGTTCTTAACAAGAAGAATTGCGAACTCTTGGCCGCGTCCGAGAGAAGTATCCTCCGAAGAATTTTTGGCCCTCTACATGAGGATGGACGCTTCCGTAGTCTACATAACGACGAAATCTATGACCGATACCATGACTGCAGGTTATGGATAAAATTCCGCTCAATAGGTTACGGTGGGCGGGTCACTTAATCCGTATGGATGAGGATGATCCAGCCCGGAAAGTCTTTAAGGGCAATATCTATGATAGAAAAAGAAGAAGGGCAATATCTATGATAGAAAAGAAGAAGAAGGCTGCCCTGGTGGACCTCGGCGGAAAACCGGGATGTCTGGAGTTCCTTATTAAGGCAGGTGTAGACCGGATACCGGTTGTTGCACCGTTGATGATGACGATCGTTCGCTATCCAAGAGGCACCGTTTGTGATACAATTGACTCCTGAGGCGTTCGTTCATCGCTATTGGTTGTATAACACCTTGGGCGAAGTGGTGATTACTGCTTGGCTTTCAGTTATCGCGTGTTTTTCCAGGAGACAGCCACTATGAAGGCCTCGACTCCCCACGACGCGGGAAGGAAACTCTCGTTTTTGAGAACTTTTAAAAATTTACTTGGGTCAATTCCAATGCAAGTCCCAGTTGGTAGATATATTCCTGGATATCTAGACATTGAGAGGAATTGTTCGTTACTTTGAAGGAGATGTGCTAGTGAAAACTGGTTTTGTAATTTTCTGTTAACACTAAGGACTTTGTAGTAAAGTTTCCTTCGAAGATAATGCCTCGCAAGAAGGAGGTTATAATGTTAGAGTGCTGCGGATATTTAGTTCAAAGAGTCCGGTAATAGGAGCCATTTATGGTAGAAGAACAGGCAGTGCAATATCTACTCTGTGAATCTATGTTTGTCATCGAATCCCGAGACGGAGGGATTTGACTATCGGAGCATCTTGAAGTGCATGGAGTACTTCTAAACGGGTGTAAAAGTAACAAGCAGTTGGTATTCCTGGATAGAAACTTCATTAATTTCAGCCTTGTAGGTATATCGGTAATGTCAAAATAACTTCGCTTCCTTGTACTATACATTTGGTTTTCAATATGCTTTTGCCGAAATGAAATTCTTTTAGGGAATACAGTCTCCTCATTAAAGCATACATGTGCATACATATATTCGAGTATGCAAATTCTTACATCTGCTGATATGGTACTTTTCCTGTGAATTTAAAAGTTTGCCGCTGTGTATTGCTTGGATCTAAGTACTACTTCGTACTCTGTTAAAAATGTCTGAAAAGTTGTCTGTTTTTCGGAGGGTAATAGGAAAAAGTTCCATTCAATCCCCTTTTAAACAGACATCCCCGTTCCAACCAGAAGCAATAAAGATGGATTCCTTTGTATAATATTTCTCTCAATTTGTAGTGTTGATTCTGTCGGAAAATGGATGGGGATTCGGAACACTTCCTTAGTTGTGAATTGTCCGTAGAAATATCGTAATAAAGTTCGAGAAACAGAAATTCCATGGAAGTAACTAACGAGAGTATTCCGCTGAGATAAAGTAGAGAATATGTAGGATGAGCATGACTCTGCAATTAAATTCTTACATAGATTCAAAGAACAATATATTAATTTGGAATGTACTCCTCATTGTACGTTTTTCCATTTTCCTGGAATTCTGCAAAATTAATCTTTTATCGTTCTCGTCGACTTATTGAATAGCATCACGTTGGATGGAATCTACAATTGCAATGTTTTATTATTCTTCTCCTGGGAATAATATAAAAAGTTACCAACCAATGGGTGCACATGATACTATGTATTTCGCTGGACTTTATTGAGTTCAACAGGAAAACCCTTACCCAGGGCAATACATCATTATATAGTAATGAAGAGTAGGGAGACAGGAGGCATATAATTTAACATTATAGGGTCAAAAAACATATTTATAATTTTTCATATAATTTTCCTCACAATTTTTTATTAATGAAATTGAGAAATAAAAATATTTACATTTCAGCGAAAAATAACTTTTTCTCTTTTTGGTTGAACAAGTTTAAATATAATATTGCATAAATTACTTTCCAATGTATTTAACATGAAGTGCTGGTACTACTGCAAGTGGTGAGTAAGATTAAGCTGTATTGAAAATGACTTTGCAAGAGCTCCGCGCTTCGCGGGACTACCATAGGATATTATATCACGGGGTGGAATAAGCTCGCTCTAGCTAAATCACATTTCTTCTCTACGTGGCATACGTAATCGCGCTTATCTCCTCTCCTCTGCCTTTTGCAGTTTGTTCCGGATAGATGCGAACATGGAGTTGCTATTGACGTACTACCATTCTCGGCATCAGATTTTCTGGTACCAACATCTCATCTAGAGTCTCCTCTAGGTTGCTCCTTTCTTCTAAAAATCTTGGATAGTTGAAGAATACATGCTCTGCGTCCTCTAGGATCGCAGTTTGAATAATCGGGTGAAGTGTACAGTTTATACCCGTGCAGGTACTAGCGACATTCTTCATGCCCCATGCGAAACTGGATAACATTATAGTTGATCTCACCGTATCGTCTCTGTAACCACACCTTGATTGCAGGGATCAGCCCTTGAGTCCACCGAATCTTTCCATCCATTTACAGATTTCCCTGCAGGCGCTCTTCGTCTGCGATAAGAGAGAGATTGGCTTCCCATTGTATATATTCGCCATTTGATCTGCTAAGACGTCAATCGGCATCATTCCAGAGATGACGAACGCCGCATCATCTGAGGTAGTCCTGAAGGCAGAGCACACCTTTAGGGCTGTTCTCATGTAGACTGCACTCAGTTTATTAGCGTTAACTGGCTATATCTATAACGCCTCTCCAAAAACTGGGTTCGCATAGAACATGTTCGAGCTCACCACCCTTCTCACGTGCGACATTGGCTTCGCCAGGGCCATACTTGCAGTGGATGCTTTGTCGCACACATACTGCAGGTGTTGCCTGAGCTTGCCGTCTATCATCACTCCCAAGTATTTGATGGTCGGCTTGGAAGTGATGATATGATTCCCAATTTGAATACAGGCGTAATTTATTTTGCCGCTTCCGTCTTTTCCTCTGCAAGTGTTTGACTAGAGCTCTCTAGCCAAACCTAAACAGCACTTATTATTTTTTTCTGAGTATAACTCAGCATATTCGAGATTCTTTGCGACCAGAATCAGTGTTATGTCATCGGCAAAATGGCTTCCTCCGGGTGGAGGGAAGGGGAAGATTAAGTACATCGTTGTAAATGATATTTCACAGTAGTGGGTCCAATACAGAGCAATGCAGGACACTCGGGGAAACAACGCACTTCTAGGTTCAGTCATTGGTGTTATATCAGAGCCTCCTTTCAGTTAAATAACTATCAGCGATAGCAGCAAGATAAGCAGGAGTGCCAATCTTCGCCAGAGATTTCCGTATTAGATTCAAATTGGCCGAATTGAATGAATATTTGCTGGTAATACCTTTCCATGAATTGCATCTTTTACAAAGCGAGTAATTAATGGTCGATTCGGCTTTACAGAACGAATACTGTCGATCTGAAAGGCCGCCTTGACTCTCCACAACCAGGAGTTATCTATTATTAATTACTCGCTCTAACACTTTCTCCACAGTGGCCAGAAGACATATGGGTTTGCATGAGGATGGCTCACTTGGAGGTTTACCAAACTTAGGCAGCAGTACCAACTTCCGCCGCTTTCATGTCGGTGGAAATATTTCCTCGGGCATGCACTTCGAATAATTCAGCGAACATGTTCGTTCTGGATTTCACGGCGAGCTGATTTGGTACTACGCCCAGTTCCGGGGCTTTACTGTCGCCTATTTTGCCGCAGATCTCCAGCAGCTCGTCTGTGGTGAAGGGTAGAATTACTGCAAAATTCAAAGGTCGCTAGAAGCGTATCCTTCTTTTCCTAGGGGATAACTCCCTTTTCAGCAAGAGGGTAGAGAACATGGTCTGTGAAGATGAACGGCTTTTGAATCGCCCCATCACGATTCCATAGGCACCCCTTCACGGGTTTATGCCTGTTTTCTGCGGACAGCTCCTTGAAGCATTTTCTCTTGCTTTGCTGGATGGCGAGCTTGAGGGTTACACGAAAACCACCGCACTTGCTCCGTCTTTCTTCTCCGCGGAACTACCGCGAAGCTTTACTTCGTGAGGGAGATTGCGCTTTAGTCATCAAACCATCCGTTCTTTGCGCTCTCCATGTCTCCATGCGCGTTCTGTTTTTCCAAATTTCGTCTGAATTCTTTTTACGGAGTTCACGACCAGTTTGCCTCCGAGCTCAGCATTTCTCTGACGTTGTTTTGTGGACTTTTGCTGATTTGCAAAGAGTTTTGTAGTCTCCTCCGTGGATAGCAGAACATAACATACTCCGCATTCTCAGGTATGCGATCATGTTTAAGGCAAAAGGAAGAAGCATCCAACCTGAATCATACCATCGAGATTGTAGCCTCCCAACAGTGTTTCTATGAATGCATCCTCTCCAAACCTTTTCATGGACCAGCTCCACCAGGACGCGCGTCCTTTTTCAGAAATAATTGTACCGATTAACACTGGTGTTCCCACCTTGTCGCTAGTGTCAATTGGTACAATTGTTTTTGAAAATTCGTGCGTATGAGTTGAATTACATTGCAACATTGTTAGGGGTTGATCTGAAAGGGAACGTTTACGTCAAGAACCGATTTTCAGAAACTAACGAACCCAGTTTATGCACATGGTATCTAGGCCTCAAAATTCTCTCTGTTACTATATCTCCACAAATAAAGTTAATCCTAGTATATTTTAAAAGTTTACTGGAAACGACCGTTAAGTTCCTCCTAGCTCAGTAAAATGTTGCAGTAATAATAGAAACGATAATAGGAAGCACCTAACTGGAAAGTTTAACAAAAGTATTCGTAGGCCAAAGTTGTTCTTTTCGGATCAAGTAACTACCCCCTAAGAGATAAAATGTCAGTAGCATGACAAATTGAATATCGGGTATATTCAATAATATTCACTACGAGCTAGATATAAGTGGAACTATCGTGTTGAGAAATATTCTTCCATAAAAAATCAACAAATCCTTTCATGCCTAAAGCACCGAGCTTCCGGTTTCTGACTGGCTTTCCAATGCGAGTGACTTTCAGGAAGGGCCAGTCTGGCTATTTAAGCTCTTATGTAAGAAACGGTGTTCGCTGCAATTTTGGGCGCTTAAGATGACTTGCTCATGCGGTAAATGGTTCGTGCATGTCTAATCTTACAATTGACGCCCGCCTTTTTTGCGCTTTCGGGAATATGTCTGCAACCCAGGTGCTCATATTCAATTTGTGGCGCGGCGGGATTCGCGGCATTCGAAATTCGAAGCGGACAGATGACGTCACCGGCGCTCTTCACTCAGTTTAGAGCTCGCCACAGGAGTAGAGAGCAGGCGGTGGAAGAGTGCCATTAGTAGGCGGTGGAATGATAGAAAAATAATTGAGGTATTAATAACTTCAAAAATTTCACAGTGGCCTGTGAGAACGGTTTTTTTCTGAATGTTGTAATGACTTAATGAGACTGCGATGGTCAAACGGCGATCGTAAGTGGCCGGAGGCAACCAAGAGAGGAGTGCTCTCCCAAAAACTTAAAAAAAAGTTGGCGAAATTGAAGCTCCACCTAACTCTTCCGTCGATACACACTTATTTGCTTCTTTGCTGGCTAGGCTCGGAAATGTGGTGGGACCGGGGGTTCCCATGAGCCATTTAACAAATCACGTTTTATTTCATCAAACTTCAAGTGTCCTTATGCTGATATGTGGGTCCGCACCACCATTTGAAAAACGAAGAATGATCGAGTTAAATCTGAAAACTAGAATTGCTTCTTCTATCTAAAGTGTTCGAGAGGCATCACCTTATGGAATTTGATATGACAGTTTAAGACCAATCTAAATCAGAACGGCAGCCTACAAAAAAACAAATTTTCAACTCCTTTCGATGCGCCTCCCAAAACTGCACTTCTTTCACTACTTCACGTTTAACAGTCAAAACCCTTCAAAATAAATTTGAAACCGGTTCCCTCATTTCATCACACTCCTGGAACAATGAGTTCAAACTGCCAAAAAAGAACCCATCTTTTCCAACTCCTGCATTACAGCAAAAACGATACCATCAACCAGCAACTGCCCATTTTACTGCAATCCGGTTTCTATCCAGACAGCGGTCCAGTTAGATCTCAACTTATGCACGCGCAATTTTTTCGGTTTAGCCAGAAAGAAGCGTTAGGATTGCATTTTGCAATATGCCACATGATTAAAAATTATATGGAAACAACAACAACAACAAAGGCGAATGAATGTTTTTATGAAATTTTAGAATTTTGAAATGTTTAAATGAAAGGGTTTTGTAGAAATGTAAAAAGGTGATAAGGTTTTGTAGATAAAATTGTGAAAGGGGGCAATAAAAACAATTATTTTTTATGGTAACTAGGGAATTGGATGGGGGAGAACAGAAATATGCTGCATTCAAGGAAGCCATTGAAAGAAAGCTAAATGATACGGATGCTGAGATGCTACGGACATTGCAAACGTTAAAGAGATAAAAAACGAGAAGGCCGGACTTCCATGAAAACATCCCCTAACTTTCCAAGGATGAAAGACAAATAAGAAAGTAAGCAACAATTAGACAAATAAGATTCAAGAGAAATTTACATTCAATTGCGTATTCAGTAATTTGTGAAAGCTGAGATCAAGTCACTGAAGAAATATTTCTCATTTTCTTCCTAATCATATTCATTCAGTTCTTAATGGGAATTTGAATAAATCATATTGAATTAGTCCTTAATGAATAGCACGAGTTCTATTAGGTTTGTGGTACGCGGAATTCAGTTTGTCTCACGCCTTTTGTGATGCTGTAGGAACGTGAATAACTATATGTGAAGGATAAAATCTTTTTCCTTTTCTGGAGTACTTTCAATGACTGAAGCTCTTGGAAAGAATCCCTTCTTTTGGCTATGCAATATGTCATTCAAGAGAGCATAAATTGAGTGGTCATGATTTTATTGGCTTTCATTCAATTGAAACCTGCCTCAGGGAAAATCCTTGATGAATTCTATATTTATGGTTGTCTCAATACGTTTGTGGGCGTCATGCCCTGACGTGAACTATTCATCACAGTATGGTAACCGATTTATAAGGCAAAGGGTCTTGATAGTTATCGAGGAGTATAAATGCGTTCTGAGGATCTTTATTTTTAGCTTGTGTTCTGCTGAAGTAGCGAACTATATAAAGCGTATCTAATTTTGAAGAAATCGATCAAAGTACTCTTCTTAGTGCTTAGTAAATATATTTGTCAAATTGTTATCCTGGGAAAAAATTTGCGATACTGTTAGTCTTTTATTAATAGAAGAGTTTTTGTTCCTCTTAGGATTGAGGGAGTCCTTAGTTCCTCATCTACTTGATGACGAACTGGTTCAGTTGGAGAGAAACTTCTTCCTACTTTTGTTTTGGGTTGAGCACCCAATTGAGTGAAAGGCAATTTATATTTTTTTTTTAAATTGAGTGTTTAGTCAACTTTTAAAAATTGCTGTGATATATAGGATGCGGCAGCATAACTTCTTTTTTCAAAACTCAATAAAAACATTATTTATTTATTTTTTATAATGTAGGTACATGTCTAAAGTTTTCGTTTACATTGTTTTGAAGATCAAATCTGTTAGGTGACGTCCCCCATTCTCCATACATTGCGTAAACCGATTTCTGGTGTTTGTCATGACTCTTGTTAGCATAGCAGGTGTTATGTTGGCAACTTCTTCTTGGATGTTGGTCTTCAAATCTTGTAGGGTTCTTGGACGGTTCATATAAACACGGGATTTCAAAAAACCCCATAGAAAAAAATCACAAGGGGACAGATCGGGAGAGCGTGCCAGCCATTCCAAATCGCCTCTAATTGAGATAAGGCGCTCTGGAAAGTGTTCCCTCAAAACAGCCATCGATGCTCTTGAAGTGTGTGCTGTTGCACAGTCTTGTTGAAACCAAGTGTCCTCCAAATCCAAGTTTTCTAGCCTTGGGAAAAAAAAATTCTGTAGCATGTTTACATATCGGTCCGAATTCACTGTCACTGTAACCTGATTTTCCTCAAAAAACCAGGGACCAATAATTCCAGCTGAGGAAATTGCACACCACACTGTGACTTTGGGTAAATGCAAAGGCTTTTGATGCATTTCTCGAGGGTTGGTGTCAGCCCAGTAGCGCATGTTTTGTTTGTTAACCGACCGAACCGAACGACATCAAGAAGAAGCTCACACGCGTTCATCCGAGAATTGAAGTCACATTCTGAAAGTTCCTGCACTATCGCCATCTTATAGGGATGAAAATGAAGATCATCACGAAGAATTCTTCTCACAGAACGATCGGATAGTCCAAGGGCAGATGCGTGTTTGCGCGCAGAACGTCGTGGCGATCGCAACATTGACGCTCTCACTGCTTCAATGTTCTCAGGTGATCTAACGGGCCGAGGGGTTCCATTTCTTCCTTTTGTCGCACTTGCAGTTTGCCTGAATGTAGTGACCCATGTAACAATTGATTTGCGGTCTGGTACGGGAGCCAACGGGGCTAAATTAAAGCGATTCTGAAATGCACGCTGTGTTGCAATAACCGAACATCCGCTTGAAAAGTAAACCTCAACGGCAAAGGCACGCTCCTCACTATTCCAACGCATGATGGCGACTGAACCGTATCGGGACAAAACTTTACAGTATCCCCTCTTGAACGAGACCACTAGCGCTCCGCTATGACATCAACTAACTGAGTGGCGCGTATTTTAAAAAAGGAAGTTATGCTGCCGCACCCTGTACTATCATTAACTTTATTTGAATAGATATCGGTATGGAGGGTATTTCGAAGCATATACACCGGTAATGAGCGCGGGCTTTGCGACGGAAGCGGGAAATTATTCGTCTTTTTTGAGTTTAATTTCATCAAATAATGCATTCTATAGTGTGCAATTACCTTAAATTTTGCCGCATATTGCACATTATTGAATGCATTCGGGCGAATTGATCGCGACAGAGGGGAATGATCTGCATGTGTATGTTGCTGGCATTCGGGCAAACCGATCGTGACAGAGGGGAATGATCTGCATATGCATGCTGCTGGCAACATGAACTCGAGAGGGTCAAGACCAAATTTAGCGGGACCGGCTGATCGAGAGACGGCTGATGGACAGAGAGGGTCATTTTTCGGTTTAGATTTCGGATGTGTTGAAAGCCAGTTGATAGTTCTGTTCTTTGTGCCGACAAATTTAGGAGAAGGATTTTGGACCGCGGTGGATCGAAATCGCGAGATTTTATTGTCAGATAACTTCATGAAGAGAGATTGGTGAGATTCGTTGAACATTATCCGGACTTATCGCACCCGATAAATTGCTATAAAGGCAGATTTTATTTCGGATCACTAAGGAGCATTTAGGTCATCATCCTTTGTGAAGTTGAACCTCTCAGATTTCTAGGGGTGTCACAATAGAAAGGAGAACGTGAGTTTTACGCAATGGATTCACATCAACGTGAGAATTGCTTTTGGTTTTCTACGATTTTCCTTTTTCAGTCAAGGAAATTTTATTCAGAGATGTTGTAGCTCGTAGAAATTTTCCATAGTTAATTATTTTATGGAGTTTGCTCTGATTTTTGTTAGCAACCGAGCGTGGTGAAAAAAAAAAATTTGTCTGTGTCGAGTAGAAAATTTGAATTGCAAAAAAAGGCCATTTAACTCTAAGTGTTGTTGTTGATTTTCTTTTCGATTTTTGTGAATTGATGTACGATTCCGTAGAAATACTGTTCGCTAGGGATTTATTTATTCTTTCAAATTTTATTATTTATTATCTATATTCTTTATCGGATTCCCCTTTTTTTTGAATTGGAGCGTATATCATGCATTTGAGATAATTTATTTAAGTTAAGGACTTCATCCTTTTCTCCTCCTCCTTGACCCCGCAAACTCATACACCCTAGGGACATCCACCAAATAATGCCCTGAGGATGTCTAGGAAGGGAGGGAACCTCAGGGGCCGCGTTTCATTAAAAATCTGGGGCAGAGGAAACAATGATTGAGGCTGTGATCTGTAGTGGATTCTCCTCTTTTGTTTTCTATCAAATGTCAGAACTGAGACTGAGCTTCGGAAATTACTAATGAACACTTTTTGTTTGATACCATGATTATATTCGCCGAAGAAAATTGTAGACCTTTTGCATGTATAGAAACTCCCTCTAAAAAACAACGAAAAACGATGTTATTCAGACGTGGGGGTTCACAGTTCCCATCATCCTCCGAAATTTCATATTAACTGTAGTGAGCATTTCTGAGAAAAGTGTATGTGACAGATAGACTACTGGTATGGCGCTGATGTCTCCTCGGGTTCCCATAAGGCTTCGTATTGGGCCCACTGCTGTGGAATATCACGCACAAGTAAGTACTTAATCTTCCATTGTCGGAGGAAGCCACGCCGATGACACAGCCTTGGTTGAAGCATCTGGAAGAAACTGTTAAGGTGTGGTTAGAGAACGGTGGGTTGACATTTGTGGAGGAAAAGACAGAGGCGGTTCTCATTACCAATCGCCATATGAAGAAGAAGAATCGTTTCTAAGCCGACCATAAAATACTTGAGAGTGGCGGGTGAGACCAGTCAGTATATTTTGAGGATTTCCACCTTCTTATAAAACAAAGGTAGACGACCAGACAAACAGACAAGGATCGATATTAATAAGGTTTTGTTTTACAAAAAACCTTTAAAAGGGGTGAACAAAAAAAGTACACGTTGACAATGCGCTTGAAATTCCTCCACGATTTTTACACTCCTCGCTGCCCTGTACTATTGTACGTTATGTAGTTCTAGGGCAAATCACTTGTCGACCATGCCGCGATAGGAGGTTTCACTGCAACTTGGAATTGTCGCATTTCCCTGGCGTGTGACCTATCTACCGCCACTTCCGCTTTCTGATCCACACGTTTATAGGTATCTGGCCCGTATCCTTCTTTATTACTTATGCTCTTAGGCTATAATACCCCGACGACTTGGCGGAATGTTTGAATGTCCCTTCAACATAGAATACTTAAGATATATTCCCTGTTCACGCTGTCGACAGTTTTCTACAAGAGTTGCTGCAGCGGTGATCTAAACTCTCCGCACTGTTCAAAATCATCCATAGGTTGCTGCATCACATGCAGAAGGGTTCAAAGTGGAAATATGTCTGCTTTCTGTCGATGAAGCTTTCGAGACGGTTCTTACTGCTATTTTAGCTAGCCCTAACAGCGATGCATAGCTTTGCGGGGAAATCGTCAAGCCCAGTGGCTTTATTCCTTAATGGGTGAAATGAGTTCTCTTTTATTATATTTGGAGCAATCGGTATCTGCACGTTGCGATGATTCAAAATTGAAATTATTTCAAATTATTGCTATCTGTAGCAGCTTCTGTTTCCTTAGCAAACTCCTTCCTTATCCAAACTCAAATTCCCTTTTGTCACGGCTCATACTACGTTGAATCCTATCCCACGTATCGGTGAATAGAACCTCTAATCCGCTGAATCCCTTGCATTTATAAATCAATTGTGGCCATTCTTTCGGACATGGCCGGCGATTTGCGAGCACCCTGGGAAAAGAGCTTATTTTCAGTGGCAAACCAAAGCCCGTCGATATTCCTAAATGGATTGTTCTGATCAGTTAGATGTCTCTCCCACTGTCCATTTTGTGCAAAGTGCCGGAACGAACATGCGGGCGAAGACAATCGACCATAAGATGGTGACTCCTATCTAGGAAGAGGTCAATGCTTCTCTTGTATATCCAAAAGACAACTCAAAAATGTATTGCTTCTCAGTACAGTTGAAACCCCGCTGACCTTATGATAAGCTCTGTGGTCGTAAAATATGCCTCACAAACCTCCTACCATTATCGTTAGGGTTACCAAGACCGTGTTTCCCCAGCAGAATGTTGTCAGAGCACAATTTGGCATTCAGATCACCCATCACCCGTTAGTGTTTCTTGAACTGCATGTAATTCCCATAGAAACTATATCGAAAGTTTACGTTGGTGCTTCGGTACTTTACCGCCAAGATCCTGAAACCAGTTGATAAGTCAAGGGAGCATAGTTTGGCAGTAGACGCCAGTAACAACCCGACACCGGCTTAGCGTCTCCTATCACTCGGCTTTCTAGAGTACAATAGAGCAGTGGCGCAAGAGCGAGAGAAATACTCTTCGGAGTCCCTCCATCGTATATCGCTTGGGACTTGAATCCCTAGCTTATATTGCTGGAATTTTCGTTGGAAATGGAGAATATGACCCCTGCATGTTGTCGAGGGGCTTGTGTCGGTCCCAGAAACGAAACCGTAACGTAGGCCTACATATTTAGATAGTATGTCGATCTGAAATTAGGAACAGTGTCTTTGGTGATTCCCCTAACAAGACTGGCTGCATGTACACTGCTAATTCCTGACATAGTCGTAAGTGCTTTGATTTTATCCAGCTTAAATTTATTCGATAACTTTGAGGACATGAAGAAGGGTTGGAATTTCGAAATATAATCCTTTTACCGCTTTGGCGTTCATTAAAGCCTGACTTACTGCTTATTTGCAGTATTGACATTCATATCTTTGTTGGTAATGCAGCAAAATATGGGGAAAGTTGCCACATTCTAAAGAACGGGCTTTGCTTAAACGTTTCCTGGAGTTGGTGTGCGACAGGCAGTTCCAGCTCACCTTTCTTACTTCATAAACAGACATCTTTCTTTGACAGTAAGTTTTTTTAAGTTGTGTAAATAATGAAGGATCTCCTTTGCGGTGGAAACATCCCCGTTTCTCTAGTGTTAAAAATATTTTATTTTTCGGCACTGGATTGGCTGTTGTTTGATGTTCGTGAAAAGCTGGTACCTGGTATCACCTTTCTGTGTTTTTGCACACCGTTCGTCACCTGATCGAAAATCTTTGAAATCTTTCATGTCTTCTTCAAAGACACGAAAGGTTCAGTTTTTGAATGACATGGAATGGAAAGGTGTTTCAATGGCGACTTACGATCTAATGGATAAGGATGCGCTATACGAAAAATTGTGAGCAGATCAGGAGAGGCTTACTAAAGGTGACATTGAGATTATGATGGGTGATCTGAATACTAAAGTGACAACACCTTGCTCGGAAATCACGTGGAAACACGGTCTTGGTGGC
Source organism: Hermetia illucens (assembly GCF_905115235.1). Classification (NCBI taxonomy): domain Eukaryota; kingdom Metazoa; phylum Arthropoda; class Insecta; order Diptera; family Stratiomyidae; genus Hermetia; species Hermetia illucens. The sequence continues at coordinate 119,366,443 of NC_051852.1, forward strand.
GTAATGATAGTGATGGAAAGCTTGCGGATTTCCCTGCATTGATCACATGGACACTTTCCGGATCATTTTGGAATAGTACGCGGAGTTTAGTTCTCCGCTTCACCTGTCCCCATTGATTTCGAGAAGGCTTTCGACAGCGTGAGTTATTTATGCTGTCTCACTCGGAGGACATTGCCGACTTCAGTAGACCCTGACAACGTTTCTGGAACACCTTGATTATAATGATGTATCTCAACCGTGAATATTCGCCAAATGGCTCTGCATTTCAGGAGAGGTAGGCAGAGTGGAAACTGAATATAAATAACAAAACCAAGGTTCTTAGTCTGACTGGTGATGATAATCTTCCTATTTGCATTAACGGGCAGTGTATCGAACGCGTTGGTCAATTTTTATACCTATGGAGCGTGATTTGGGTCGGCAGTGGTATTGAGCTTGATGTCGCTCGACGTATTAATAACACTAGATCCGCTTTCGTTGCCTCATCTACAATCTGGAAATATAGTTACCTCAACACCAAGAGCAAGCTGAGATTGATTTTTACTAATGTCCTTTCTTTGTTGCTATATGGGAGTAGTGAATGGAAAGTGATCATCACTATTATTCACAAGTTGCAGGCCGTCGTCAAAACTTATCTGTGACGTGTCGCTGAGATCGCTAGTACGATGCTATTTCGAATGAAGAACATAGCCGACGCACGGGCCAGTTACCTGAAGACGAGTTTGTGAGACGGCGGTAGGTAGGTCACATGCGACAATTATGTTCGTGGCTACGCCATGCAGTGGAATCCACTTTCCCAAGATGGGCCACGAGAAAAGTAGAGGGGAAATGTGACCATCTCGGTAAGTCCTGGGCGGAGTTGAAGATATTTTAGCGAACCGTGTATTATAGCGAGTAGGTGTGATTGATGCGTTATGCCCTACCAACGGGTGAATGGCAACCACATATACATATATCAAAGAGTGATATTTGCAGAATAAAATGCAATTCAATGATGCATATTCCCTAGTCCTGGTGAAGTGGTGAATTTTTCAATTTTTACTCGGGTTGTCAGCCAGCCGAACAACTGGCCAGAAGGTGATAGGTAAACCGTGTCAAGAAGACAAAAACAAACCTATAAAGAATGCCGAATAAAATTAAAGTTAGTTGTTACCTCTACCTACCTAAGCAAGGGATGCCTTTGAAATGATCCTGCTTAGAGACGAAGAAACATTTTGGTGAGTCCCCAGAGGGTTGTGGTAGGGTCACACGAAAGCCATTCGGGGAATTACGTGCATTAATTTCATCACCACTCTGAGATTATCGTCCTTGCAAGAGAGATATCATGACTGCCATAAAACAGGTCTTCGTTGTATGAAGGAATGAGAAAAACTTGTGTTGGTTCCCAAATCTTGTACACGGTTAGGGGATTCATATTTTTATTGGCCCATACATTTTTTAAGAACGATGAATACTAGATGTGCTTGGAAGCTTTTAAATTGGTATTGTTACTTCCGTGAAGATGGTCAGCCACCACACTTCTGAAAAATTGGTGCCGTTGTTAGCTAGAAGCTAGTGAATATGAGAATACAATAAATTTTGGCAACTGGGAACCAATTCGGAAGTTGCTAGCTATGCGTAAAAAAGGGGTTCTGTTATGACACTGATGAGGGCCTTAAGGAATGTATTCTTTTCACGGGCACTTTTTATTGCACCTAATATTGTGGAACATCCTATCCAACGCTATATCCAACCTTCAAGAAACTATGGTAGTGGATAACGTCAAAGATAGTCTTGGCTATAGTTGCAAAACATGTTGGCATCTCCGGATGTTATCGAGCTGCCCCACGATTAGCGGTTTCGACGCCGCGCTGTCCGACCCAGTTAAACGACTCCCATCGCTTATCAGTACCGGACATTAAAGTTCACCTTCTCCTCACTTTTTGTAGTGCATTTTATACCTAACTACCAGACATGATGATAGCTTCCTCAGTGAGTACTCTGCAAAATTGAATAGTTGTTGATTCTGAGTCGTCATCAAGAAGACTGTATACCTCCTAGCGCATTCTCAGAAATTCTGCGGGGAGAAAAATCATTGCGCATCTTTGACCGTGACGGCAATTGCGGGAGAGAAATTCCGGCCTGGAATTAGTACCGTGCATTTGATGCAGTGTGTTAGTGTGCTGCTACGTCGTAGCGAGCATATGGCTGCCGGCATGTGGCATTGCACACCTGTGTGTTACTTGCCACATGTGATCAAGAAACATACACAAGCAAACCATCTAAGCGCCATCGATGCACCGACACACCAATACATTAACCACATGGGTCAAAGATAAAAAATGACATTCCGTGCCTTTTTGTCACTGGATTTGCTCTTTTTGTATACACTGAACTTGCTTCTCTTGATTCTTATCTATTTGATGTCGAACCGGACCAAATGGAGAGCAATTTTTTTCCACATATTCTTAGACTTCTTAGACTTCTTATTTCGGCCATAGTATCAAAGTGGTTAAAAATAAGAGACGAAAAGGGCTTATGTTTCATACTAGACTCTGCCTTACCTATACTATAGGTGCAAGGTAACTGGAGGGGTTCGCAGGTGTTAAGGCTCCTTAATTGTATTAACCGTAAATACCCACAGGATTTGGTGTGACGACCTTCGTCTCTTATCTGTATAAAACTCTTGGAAACTTTCCCAAATAAATTACTATGTATCGAATAAAAGGTACTCATAATGGGATATTTGGGGTGTTCTAAACTTTTTAAAGACCCCCCTGTAGAAATTATTTGTCTATAAAATTATCTAACCTACATTCGATTCCAAACTCTCACTAATTTAGTCCTTTTCAATACTTCAAAAGGTTTTTCTTCGAATACTGTCTACATGGCAGTTCTAAGCCAGTGAAAATTTCGAGAAATTTGCCCCAATCTGTAACCCAGCTTTCTTTCAAAGCCGCTTTGGGGAACATCTGCTGTGTTCCCGGCTTTTCTGCAAGATTTTTTTATTTGAAGTAAATCAAGTGTAATATTCTGGGAAAAGGTGTGCCCACCCAGCATCATTTAGTCTGGGACGAATAATTCAGTTACCGACATTTTTACGAGCTATTCGGGGTTGTACGGAATGCATGTATGGGTTATACGGTGAGAGGGTTCCAAACGGAAGTCAAAGCTTCGTTCAACTTGAATTAATAGCATTTGACACGAATCCCCTGAGAAAAGTATTGAAAATCGGGTTGGTTCTGGAAACTGAATTTTCCTCAGTTTCAGCTTCTGATTTAATCAGCTTTTCCAACGAAAAATGGAGAGTTTGCTTAGCTCATGCAAGTACGAGAACGGTTTGTGTGGGTAGAATTCGGTATTAGTATCTCAAAGTCTAATCATGCTGAAAGACTGTTTGATATCCTTCCACGAAAAATGTTTTAATTTGGATAAATGATTAAGGGATATAAACTGAACAAGGCTTCATAAGTGGACATAAATTGGGAACAATATTTTTCACAAGAAAATGCCTTCATTTCCAATTATGGTTGAATGGGTTCGGAGGCGCTTTACCTTGAATCTGTTTAACTGATTTGAAAGAAATTTAATCAGTTTACTCAGGTTAGATTTGTGCACAAATTCATTGGAGCAAAAGATGCTCATATATAGAATACGAATTTTTTTTTTCCAACATTGTTTTAAGAGTTAAGTGATTATTCTAAAATTCACTTTTAATGAATACTCTACTTGAAAATGGTAGGTACGGAGGCAAAGGTTTAGTTTTGTATGGAGAAAGAAGAAAAAGGTTGCGCCTTTCTAACTCCGTGGAAGAATTGCGGCAGTCATTCACTATAAAAAGTTATGGCTGCTGAAAATGGGGGCATAACAGCGCGGATTAATTTTCAGTCCCAAATTTGATACGTTGAGAAAACTGTGGAGCGAGAACTGAAATGTTCCTTATTTCCAATTATTTTGAAAAATTGCAGAGTTATGGTATTTGTGGATAGGTTTACATTTGCCAGCACCGTGTGTGGAAAGGGAAAGGCCCGGTCCTTTTCTTTATATATGGTTGCTATTCACCCTTTGGTTGGGTATAGCGCGTCAACCTCTCGTCGGCTTTCTTGGGAGAGTTGATTTCACAGCATGGCGTTACACGCAAAGCAGTTGTCGCCTCTCCTTAAAATGTGACCTATCCACTGCCATTTCTGTTTTCTGATCGCAGTGTATAGGTGTGATAGGCCTATGTGCCGACCGAGTTCTTCATTTGAAATAGTGTCAGGCCAGGTTTTGGGTAACAGTCCATATGCTACTCCCATATGGCAGCACAGAAAGAACACGAGAACGAGCACAGAACAGTTTCAACTTGATTTTGGTGTTGAGGTAACTGCATTTCCAGATTTCAGGCAGGGCAGCGAAAGTGGATCTAGCGCTTTTAAAGTGGTGGGCAACATCAAGTTCGGTGCCTCCGTCCGCAGAAATCACACTTCTTAGATATACAAATCGATCGACGCTTTTGGTGCTCCGCCCATTAATGCAGCTTAGGAAAGTGTGATGACCACATTAGACTGAGGACCTTGGTTTTTTGGAGATTATCATCTTCAATTCAACTCTACTTGCCTCTCTTTCCAAATCCAGAGGCATTTGACCAAGGTCCATGATTCGGTGAGAGAGCAAGCAAATGTCATCTGCGTCATTGTTCATTGAACTCCCATGCCCTCCGGATGAAGAACGTCACAAGAAGAAATAATATCGGTGACAAAATGTAACCCTGGCGGACTTCGTTTTGGACATCAAAATCTTCCGACATTTTGTCTCGCTGTAGCTCGTGACATTTTGAGCTATCATATGCCGTTCTGATAATAGCTGTTAATTTCTCTGGAATGCCCTTCCTGCGTAGAGCACTTCAGATACATTCCTTGTTCACGCTATCGAAAGCTTTTTCGAAATTGATGAAGAGCAGGTGCAGTGAAGATCTAAATTTCGCACACTGTTCCAAAGTGATCCGTAGGGTGTTGGTATGGTCACTGCGGGAGGATCCGTAGCGAAAACAAGCTTTCGAGATGCTCTCTGATGCGTTTAGCCACACTTGAAACGTGTCCCCTTCTTTGGGATCTTGACGATCATCATCTTCTTCCACTCTCTGGAAAAGATCTCGGATTTCCATCATTTCTGCATGAGTGGAAATAGAACATCAGCAGTAACTGCAGGTGCAACGATAAATAACTTAGCGGGGAGACGGTCAAGCCCAGCGGCTTTACTCCGTCTGAGTGCATTGAAGGCCGAAATGATTTCTCTTCTGCTTAGAGGAAAGGGCCATTTCATCCACAAGAGGAGGAACGGCTAAGAATCTTGATGAAGTGTTCCTTCAACCTTTTCATTTGTTCATCATCATGGATAAGATGGATCACATGCAATTTGCGGCATCTTCCGCCCCTTGACCAGCGCAATTCACTACTACTGATACTACTAGTATCACACGAAATGGTTGTTGGAAGTACCAGGATCCTGGAGATGAAGCATCAACAAATGATCTTCACGACCACCTGAAGAACGATATCATTGATATGGCCACAAAGATACTTGGTCCCAGCCGCAAGAAAAGTCAGAACGGCTGGTTTGACGATGAATGTAAGCTACCTACGGAACGGAAGAATGCCGCAGACCGAGTAATATTGCATATTGCAAAGAACGCGGACACACCCAGAGACTTATCACGAACTTCGTCGAGCGGAGAAGCGAATTCACAGACGGAAGAAGGAAGTCTGGAAGAATTAACAAGTCTGTGAACTCGAAAAGTACAGGAAGCAACCGCACCAGGCGCGGAAGCTTTGCCCACAAATCAGCGGGGTGAACTCTTATACACCTCAATGCTCATCCTGCCGAAACAAAGAGGGAAATCTGATTTCCGACAGAATGGGTATATTGGAGCAATGGGTTGAGTACTTTGATGAGCTACTGAACAACCAGAACATCGGCGAGTTGGAGGTCCCCGGAGGAGAAACAATCCGTGCAATTCATCGGCTTAAAAATCATAAGTCGCCAGGAGCCGATGGAATTAAAGCTGAACTGGTTAAATATGGAGGCGACCAATTACACCAAATGGTTCATCAACTTGTGCTCAAAGTATGGGTCAGCGAATCAATGCCTGACGATTGGCAACGAGGCATTATCTGTCTCCTACATAAAAAGGAGATATCGTACAGTGTAGCAATTATGGAGGTGTCACGTTGCTGAGTACCATCTATAAGATATTCTCCTCTATCTTGCTAGGCCGGATAGCTTCATACGTCAAGAACATCATTGGCCCATACTAAAGAGGCTTCACTCCAGGCAAATCAGTCACAGGTCAGATGTTTTTTGTCTGCGGCATGCGATGGAAAAATTGTTGGAATATGGACATCAGTTGTACCATCTTTTCATCGACTTTAAAGCCGCCTGTGACAGCATAGCCAGGGTAAAAGTGTACACGGCAATGAGAGAATTCGATATTCCAACGAAATTGATAAGACTGACTAGGTTGACCCTGACCAATGTGCCAGGCTAGATAAAAGCAGCAGGATCACTCTCGAGACCATTCAACATCAACAGCGGTCTACGACAAGGGGATGCTCTATCATGCGTCCTTTTTAACCTGGCCCTTGAGAAAGTGATTCGCCATGCCGATGTAAATGCGAGAGGCACCAGCCTCTTCAAGTCCACCCAACTACTGGCGTACGTTGACGATATCGACATCATGGAAAGAGCAACCGGAGATGTACAGTCTATCTTCATCCAGATAGAGCAGGCGGTTCGAGATCTTGGGCTGCACATTAATGAAGGCAAGACGAAGTACATGGTGGCAACGTCAGCGCCAAAACCAAAAGAATGAACGGCATCGAATTCCACTGGTCAAACGAAAACAATAAAGACAGATCACAACCGATAACAGCTTCGATGTTGAAATCCGCGCACGGTTGTTGTCAGCCAACGGAGCCTATTTCAGCTTACAAACACTGTTCCGTTCGAAACGTCCCACCATAGAGTCAAAGCTCTTACTGTACAAGACTATGATCTTGCCTGTCCCTTCGTATTCCTCGGAGACTTGGGTCTTTAACAAAAAAAGAAAAAAATGCGAACTATTGAGAGAGAAGAATCCTCATAAGATTTTTTTGGCCCCTTACATGAGGATGGACGATTCCGCGGCCTAACGACGAAATCTATGAACGATACCACGACCGTCAGGTTGTGGATAAAATCCGGCTCAACAGGTTGCGGTGGGTCTGTCACTTAATCCGTATGAATGAGGATGATTCAGTCCAGAAAGTCTGTAAGGGCAATATCTATGGTAGAAAAAGAAGACTAGGCAGACCATGCCTGAGATGGAGCGATGGCGTAGGTCAGTACGCCAGATAGCTTTTAGGGATATCGAATTGGTGGACTTCGGCGCAAAACTGGGATGTCTGGAGTTCTTTATTAAGGCATGCCTAGACCGGATACCGGTGGTTGCGCCGTTGATGATGATGAAATAACGTTTATGCATTTCGTGTGTCAAACTATTCACTTTAGTGTGATCTGATATTTGATATCATGCTCTATATGATGGCATCTATGTCAAAGGGGCGCTCTACCAAGTATCCTTTTTAATCTGGCGCTGGAAAAAGTAATGTTATAAAAATGCCAGCGGCATGGACCTTTTAAACTGCAAGCCTATGATGACGAAATCGAAGTTAAGCTGTGGCGCGGCAGGATTCGCAGCATTCGAAATTTATTTCGAAATAAATGGCGCGGAACTCTCCACTTTTTAGAGCTCGCCACGGGAGTGGAGGACTAGCGGTGAAAAGTGTGCCATGAGTTGGGGGCAGAAAGAACCACATGGAGACAGATCGTTCTCTTCTGCCCCCAGCCTTAAACGACGACGAATCGCTCGCGTTGTTCAAAAAGTGTTTCCGTTATTTTTTCCTTTCTTGAATTATTTTCGACTGTTTGAATAAAAGTTTTAATTCGTAACGACGTCATTTGCAATTTGTGATTACTCCGTGCTCTGGTGTCATCGTGTTTTTCCTTCCAAATAAAATTGAATTACACTCGGAAATCGTTAAGCGGACTAATCTATCACTCACACGATAGAATCAGCATCAACACGGAATACACCAAATAAAAACAGAAATCTCTGCACCCCTGATTTCTGTTGCGCAGAGAAGCTTCGACTTGGACGTAGTCGTGATAGGGAGCAGACTAGTGCAATTGCACAAAGCGAAGAAGAATCCGATATGCACTAACTGCTTTTACCTGGATCGAGTAGACGGCACCAGAGCGAAATTTTGGGCTGCACATTACTGAAGAAAAGACGAAATACATGGTGGCAACTTCAGCAGCAGGAACGAAAGAAGCAACAAGAATAAACCAAAGACACACCAATTTAATTGTAGGCTGATTGGATAAGTTTATGGGAGTTTCCAATCAACCAACAAATAATATGATAATATTAACTTTATTTGAGAAAATATAGGCATAGAGGGTGGTTTTTTCAGATTTTTATGTTGAATAGTTTCGAAAAATGGCGCCGTTAAATAGATACTCATTTTTCAGCCCCCAAACCGGTTTTGGAATGACTATATTCGGCGAAAAAAGTGTTTGTACTCCTCTTTTGCATGTATGGGAGCCCTCTTAAAATAAATATAGAGCAATATTACCCACTGCATGCGCGCGCATTCAGACTTTCAACCTTGTCGCTAAATTTCGTGTCAAGCGGTGCAGCTGTTTTTGATAAAAGTCCGTGCGATAGGCAGATAGACAGACCATTACGTCTTTATGGGTTTTACGTGAGCACCTGTTCAGTTGGCTTAATCCCACGGTCCTATTGAGACACGGATTGATTTTGTGACTACAATCAGAGTTCCGTTGAGATAAGCACAACGGTACCAGTCTAGTGCGCAGCTCAGTTTATTCATACTGGTAGATGCAAGACCAATCTAAATCTCTACAGAACTGTGAAGTACGGCACCCGTGTCGAACCGCAACACCATGTTTGAGGTCCGAAGGTATCTTGTTCGCTTGAACGTACCCAGAACCCCCATGAAGCTCCCACAAACGGTCCAACCGCAAAAACCCGAGCTGTATTCACATCCTCAGGGATTTCTCCTAAAACATGCGAATCCAGGGGCTTTCTCGGTTCGCATGGTACCAGTATACCCCTTGTAAGGTTTCGTGACAGAAGGCACTGCAGATGAGTTGCCGTGTAGACTTGGGTCTGATCGCCCTAATAAGGTTTTGAAGCATTCGCTTACTGCATCAGCCATGCCAGCAAAGCAAAGTGAGTATAGCGTTTCCCGGCGCCACCACGAGGAGGTTCTCCACAGCCACTTAGTTTTGGTTTGGCCTACAGGGTTGCTGCCCTCTCCCTCGCCGCCACCTTGAGCACCAGATAGACGGACAGGGAGACAAACAATGGATCGATCAACGTATTGTTTTATGCAAAACTTTAGGCGCCTAGCATGGATGATATCACCGCTGAACTCATCAAATCGGGCGGTCCAAGATTAAAGTTATCCATATTTTGGTTCTTTCTATGTGAAACCAAGAAAAGATTTCGCAAGAGTGGTCAGAAAGTTTGATATGCTGTATCCAAAAAAGCTGGCAAGTTGACATCCGAAAATTACAAAGGCATCTCACTATTTTATACTTCCAATAAAATAGAGAAAATAATTAGACTACACCCCGTGCAGAAAATGCCAAGGAGGTTTACAGTTTAAAGAATCGACACTTAACACATCGTTCAATAAGTCCCGGGACTAGCGTAGAAATGCCGCTAATAATGCCATTTATATACCAAGGTTCAGAAGTACCAACCTTCAGATAAGATGTGTCAAAATTTGATGTAATTCGAAACATAACCAAGAAAGCTATAGTGGTTAAACTGATGCTACCTTTGCAATCGTGAAAAAATAGACCAAAACAAGTTTCGTGTGTTGATAAAACATTGTTTTCTAATGGGGAAACAACACTGTTCAAGCTCAGCAATGGCTTGAAAAACGTTATCCGGACTCTACTCCGTCGAAAACAACCATTAGTCGATAGTTTTCGACGTGAAACGCGGTCGTGCTGATACAAATGATGCGGAACGTTCGGGTCGGCCAAATGAGGGAGTAACTCCAGAAAACACCAAGCAAGTATTGAAAATCGTGATGGGAGACCGCAAAATGAAAGTGCGCGAGATAGCTAAGATGGTGAACATATCAACTGGTAGTGCATTTACTATTTTGCACCAAAAATTGGCTATGAAAAAGGTTTTTTCCAAATGGCTGCTGCGTTTGCTCACAATGGAACAAAAGCAACAACGTATTAATGATTCGGAGAGCTGTTTGGCACTGTTTGCTCGCAATAAACAGGATTTTTTGCGTCGATATGTGACAGTGAGCGAAACATGGATTCACCATTTCACTCCGGAGTCAAGTCGGCAGCCAGCTGAATGGCGTACGACCGGTAAAAGCCGCCCGAAGCGTCTAAAAACACAACAGTCGGCCGGCAAAGTGATGGCGTCCGTATTCTGGGATGCGAATGGTATAATTTTCATTGACTACCTCGAAAAAGGAAAAACCATCAATAGCGACTACTACATGGTGTTATTGGATCGTTTGAAGGCCGAAATAGCGAAAAAACGCCCACACATGAAGAAGAAGAAAGTCATTTTTCATCAAAACAACGCACCGTGCCACAAGTCAATCAAAACGATGACCAAATTCAACGAATTAGGCTTCCAACTGCTTCCTCATCCTCCGTACTCGCCGGATCTGCCCCCAGCGACTGCTGGCTCTTTGCGGATCTCAAAAAGATGCTCCAGGGAAAAAGATTTGGCTCAAATGAGGAGGTGATCGCTGCTACTGAGGCTCATTTTGAGTCAAAAGACAAATCGTTCTACAAACATGGCATTGAAAAGTTAGAGAGGCGTTGGAATGATTGTATAACCCTTGAAGGAGATTATGTTGATGAATAATAAAGAATTTTGCCGATAAAATGTTGTTTTCATAGTTAGTCCCGGGACTTATTGAACGATGTATTAAGCAACTATTTATGGTCAACAAGGTGCTATAAAAATGCTGGGAATTTAATATCGACGTTCATCAAATATTCCTGTACTTCAAGCACGCATGTGATAGTATTGACTGAAGTGTACTCTACAAGGTCATTCTTAACTTGGGAGCCTTACTAGAATCACAATAATTCACACAAGAGGGCAGTTCAGAATCAATAATAGTCAGCTATTAACAATAATAATAATCGTTGGAACAACAATCCATATTGGATCAGAGCCTTGAAGTGTGTTAGAGCATTTCATTCAAGATCGTAACGGTACGCTACAGGATACCCTATAGGAGGCAATGTGGTCAGCATTGCGCTCGCCCGAGATTATTAGCCTGATTTGACTCAGGTACTCATTCACAGCTGAGTCGACTGGCGCCCGACGTCAAATGTCGATAAAACTCCCACCAGTGAGATTTGAACCGTGACCTTCCGTACGACAGCCTTGTGCATCTAACTAGTCAGCTACCCGGACGCAGACAGCCAGTTATTGACAACCTGAAAGTCTCCAAAATAATCAAAGTTCGGAAGTTGCAATGGGCAAACCGCGTTTAACGCTTGCACGACACTCGGATACCTAAAAGAGTATTCGAAGGGAGAATAGAAAGACGAAGAGTGGTGGGAAAACCCTGAAAACGCTATGCAGATTCTATTGATCAAGACAGTGAATTACTCTGCTCGGATTTGAATAATGGATGATGAGATCGATGAATGGAGATGATCCTGAATGCCCGAATTGGGCTGCTCCACACTCGATGACGACGACGAAGTTGTTTCTTTAAAAATGGTAGCGTCCTGAGTCTGCATTTATTTCATGTATCGTACTAATTGGGAAGAAAATTTTTCTCACTTTTTTGTCCACGGACATCTATTTTGAGCTAAACAACCTTTCAAAAAAGACATGTGGTTTCGTCCAGAGCAGATGCAGAAGCTGTCTCATTTCTGCCGGGGAACAGCGTTACCGGAACTAATTGCCATGTACATATTTTTCCTTCATTCTTAAGTTCTGGATTCATAGCTTTTAGATAAAATACTTTCATTTTCTTTTACCATTCCAAGGATCCTGCGAAATTGATTCAGTTAAACTCGATGTTGTCTGCAAACTCCTGACATTGGAATTTCATTACACTAAATTGCAAATTAACTGTCTCCACATGAACCATGAAAAGTTCAATTTGAATTAGGAAAGTATCTAAAATCTTACAGATCTGGATAAAAGGTCACAAGTCAGCTGCGAAGCCCTCCAGCTTCTGAAGACTTTAGAGATATTCTTCTTGTTTTCAATAAAGTTCAAAAAGTCCAGGGAATTCCTTGATATGTCTGTCAAAATGAGAAGAGTGACACAATTTCCGTGGGTGGTATTTTCATTTAAATAACAATTATTGCGAACGTTCTGTGTGCTCATTCATAATGCAGCACTTGATATCGTTTCAGTAAGTCTTTGGAATGTTTTGGTATTTCTGACAAATTGGTTAAAATTGAGAGGGACGCTGAAGCTTTTTATAAGAAGAAAGAAGTGAAATCCTCCTATGGAGGAGGAATTGGAAGCTAGAGGTTGCCTGTTTCTGGGATCTTTTATAGAAACATAACCGGGGCTGAGTCAATAAAAGCAGCGAATTTCAATTGATCATCAGAATTTATATGGTTTCCTTCTAAATATCGATAGGTCTCAGTGCGTAGATGGTCAGCATCGCAATTGCCCCGATTTGTCACTTTGGTTTGACTGAGATACCCAGTCACAGTTGGTCAATTGACATCCGATGTTCCGGCTACACAATCCCGAGCTAAGAACTACTTTACGGGCTAGGTACGGCTAAGCACTTTGATTAGGAGGAGGGGAAGTGGCTGTGGATAGGTTACACTTCAAAAAAGGAGGAAAACTCTATTGATGGCTATTCAACATCCAAGAGTTGTTAAAGGGTGGATTGCTCAGGTAACACGCGGTTCATAACAGTAGAGGAGGGGAGCAACCATCTTGAGAAGACCTGGCGAAAGCTGAAACACACTTTCACAAACGAACAACGATAGCGCAAAATTGTGGTTGATGCACTATGTTATATTCAGGGAATAATAGCAATAATAATAAAACTCTACACAACAAGCCTGACCTACGTTAGTTGACAAGACAGGTCGCTCCGTGTATATTATTGATGTTGCTATCCCCCATAATAGCAACATTGAATGAAAATACGTGGAGAAGAAGGTGAACTATGAGCCATTGGCTCGGGAAATCAAAGAAATTTGGCGTCTCGGGCGGGTGGTTGTAGTTCCCATAATATTGTCAGCTACAGGTATTGTACCTAAATCCCTCACGGGTTCCCTTGATGTCCTGGGACTTTCGTACAGTACACCAGCGCTCCTTTAGTTTTTAAGTAGGTAGGATGGTCCGAGCCTAAATCCGGCATCTGCCGAGTTTGTGATAACTTAAAACAATTTTTGTACCTATTAACTTTGGGATATCGATGAAGCCTATAACCGACGAGAATTTTAATATTGTATGTTGTCAGCTTTCAGAAATTTCAACCTGCCATCTGGAATCAAGCATTCTCCCAAGTGTCAATCTACTTTGTACAAGTGCTGGACACTGTCCCAGAACATGAATGAAGGTTTCGTCACTTTCGTTACAGGATTTGCAGACAGTATCTTTAGGTATCCCTAGCTTCCCCAGGTGGTAATTGTGCCTGCAATGGCCAATGAGTAGTCCTACTAAGATCCTCAGCCTTTTCTCCATGAGAATTAAACTATCGCTCGTATCCCGTATGAGCCTCGGACTATTCAATCCATGGTAGGTTCGTCCAGTATAGTTTCCTCAGCCGTTCGTTTTCATTATTCAGGGTCGTAGTCATCTTCAATTCCGCAGAAGAGCCCCGTATAGCAATGCCGTTGCTCCCAATGTGGCAGGAACCTAGAGTATCCAGACTTTTTTGAGTGCAAATCGCATTGTTCTGCCTTCTATAGCTCCTTCGGAAGTTGAGGCGCCCACATCTATCGGCGGGAATAATACTCGAATACAGGTGCAAGGGTCACACATAATGGCACGGACTTGCACTGTATTAACAAAGCTCCACGGGAAACCTTGCCGAAGGCCGAGGTCACGATTCCATATGTAGCAATTGGTGTTCCGTTGACAGCCGAAAGCTCAAACCGTGGTCCTTGGAATTTTGAGCGTGGTTAAACACATATACTTGTGTCTATGAGGAACCGTGCTCCCGCGTTTTTGTCGAACATAAACAGGCGGCATGAAGACAATGGAACGAGGCCATTTGCCACCTTTAACGATTCCCGCTGGTGTTTCCTGAAGTCCAGTTAGACAGTTTCACGCATTTGGTGGATTCGGCATTAAATCTCCTGTGATACCAGCATATACTTTGGGGACAAAGACTTCCGGATTTGGGCTGCGAATGCGATCGAGAATGAGAGCGTCGACGTTTACGTCCGGAAGAATTCTCGGGTTTGGACTCCTGTTTGACCGTGTGTAGCTCGCAATTCTGCAAGCTGACTTAATAATTGTTGAACTTGCTGCGTTAAATCGGTTTCGGCTGCTGAAGGCGAGGATGTTGTTTTCATGATACTTGACGGAACTGTGGCGTAGACTTTATCAGCTATGTTGGCTGCAGTTTGTAGTGGCTGACCATCGATCGTCGCCATAATCGGTTGAAGAGTCGATGGAAGGCGTTTTAACTATAGACTTCTCATCAGCGTCTCCGGAACTGTACTACCGCCGAGACGTTGCAGGTCGCGGAGGAACTGAGAGGGTTTCTCATCACCCCTATACGTGCTCTCCATGGGCTGTCTCATTTTCTCTATCTGGCTGGCATATAACCGATTTATTAATATGTCACGGACTGTGTAATTATGTCGCGGATTTCGGTGATATATTGCGGTGCCAGTACCCAGTTTGCCGCGTTCGGAGTCATTCTCTTGTCTGCAGGCATGTTTTGTGTGTTCGGCATTTTCGCTGCCACTGCTTTTTCGTTTACCTTCAACCCCGAAATTTTCCTTTTTTAAATTCGATGTAACCACTTTGGGATTAGCTAGGTTAGGTAGATAGCAGAAGTTGATTGAAGGACCTGTATTTATATTTGATTGGTTTATTTAAATGCAACATGTGACTTGCTTCTAATTGCGGGGTTCACAAGGTGAAAACTATGAGCAGACTGACTACTTAACCCTCTGGCAAGTAGCTAATTTTTAGGGAGTATATCACTTCAGTAGAAAAGAAAAGTAATTAAAAGTTATAATTTCAGATAAGTGTCTGGAAGTAATTGGCACCGCCACAATATGAATTGATTGCATTCTAAGCCGTGTGTGGCGTCATCTTCATATAAATTGGGCTCATCTGAATACAAGGAAGCTTGTGAATATCTTATTTTTACCTTTTTTAATTATTTTTAGTTAGTTTTATATCAGCATCAATTAGTAGCGCAATGTTGACCACATTGTCTCTTACAGGGTACTGTAATTCTGTAGTGTACTGCTACGGTCTTGAATGAAGTGCTCTAACACACTTCAAGCCCCTGATCCAGTATGGATTGTTGCGCCAACGATTATTATTATTATTATCAATTAGTCGAGGCAGGTGTGTATGCGCTAATGGAGTTCCGGGAATATATGAGGATTATTTAGAATTTTTAGCTATGTATGAATGAAAAAACGTGCATCGAAAGTTTCTCACATAAGATGAACACAAAACCTTTATACTGGAACCGACAAGCTTCTGGTATCCCGATTTGTCTTATTTCAGCATTTATACATCCATTCACATTTTCTATTGATTGTAAGCTGAGATTCAGAAAGTATTTCACCATGTGGCGTATTCTCTGTTCCCAGTTAAGAACAGTGCTGTAGCACTGATGAAGGGAGCAAGTGGTTCCCGAAATATCGGCATTTACAAGACTAGTAAATATGATTAGAAAAACAAGTCGGGAAACCGGAAGCTTGACGCTTCAGGTATAAAAGGTTTTGTGTTTCCCTATGTGAGGAGTATAACGTAGTTCTCCATTGGCTTATAGCATTGGCCCGAGATATTGAAATCGCTCAGTTCTGGGCAGGTTACGGCCATTGCCAAAACTGAGCGATTTATAATAAATATCTTGAAGGGCAGGTTACTGCCATTGCCGGAGCTCAGCGATTTAAATATCTCGAGTCAATGCTATCAGCCAATGGAGAACTGCGTAATGAAATTGTTTCACGCATTAATGCAACCTGGATGAAGTGGCATTCCCCAACTGGTGTTCTTTGTGATCGACGTATCAGCGAACGTCCCAAATCTAAAATTTACTGCAATGTCGTCCATCTGCCGCTCTCTATAGTTCTGAGTGTTGGCCGACTATAAAGGACAATCAACTGCGTGTTGCGGTAATGGGGACAAACATGTTGCATTGCGCTGGTGGCGTGACACGTTTTGATCACGTCTGAAATGAGAATATCCGCGTTCGATATGGGTTTGCACCGATCGTGGGAAAACTGCAAGAGAGGCGTTTTCGATGGTGTGGTCACGTAATTCACGCTAACGAGAATTCAACAACCAGTCTTGGTCAGAACATCCAAGTCAATGGTAAGCAACCAAAAAACCGGCCAAAACAATGGTCGCATGATACACCGGATGGGGATTTGAAGGTCTCGCGATTACATCCTGATCAGGCATTTGATAAAATAAAATGACGAAACCGATCACGACGAGCCGACCCCGCTTGTGAACTGAAGGCTGAAGAAAAAGAAGAAGATGTGAGGAGCGATGAGCCTGACAGTTCCGTGTCACATAGTTAAAAATTCTATTGGCATCTATTTTTTAGAAAGTAATTTAAATAAATCATTTGATTGAAAGCCCTGTATTGAAATAGTCAACCTCATACGCTTCACACTCTGAGTTTAATATTATTAGCAAATGCCCACAATTTAACCAACATCAAATATAAAAAAGGGCTAGGGAGAATTAGATTCTTCTTGAATGGAATTTTAAGATTTTACTCGAATTTCAATTATTCTCGTTAATTATGACGTCAGCATCTTATGGCTTAGGATGCTGTTAATTAGCAAGAAATTGATAAGTTTGAACTGATATAACTTTCCCAATAATAGTTGGATTTTCATGAAACTTGGCATGTATATGCACGAAGCTGTCCTCTATGTCGGTGCAAAATTTAGTACCCTTAAGAGTAACTTAAGGGGAGTTTTTTAGTCAATTTCTAAAAGTTGATAATATACTATTAGTAAATTTTTTGAGCAGATACCGGAATAGGACATCTCTGGAAGATTAGATTTCACATACGTGTTTTACGCAAAATCTTAAAAAGTGCTGCAGATAAGTAGATTCTTCATAAATGCGACTCTAATATTTCAGGCGAATGTCAATTATTCTGGGTAATTATGACGTCAGCATCTGATTTGCATGGCTTTGGAAGCGGTAAATTCGCGCGAAATTGCTAAGTTTGAACTGCTATAATTTTGGCGTTAATTGCCAGATTTCTACGAAATTGTGCATGTATATACAAAATATTGTCCTCTATGCTGGTACAAAATTCGGAAGTCCTAGGATGAACTTAAGGGGGGCTTTTCAGTAAATTTCTAAAAAGTAGTAATATACTATTAGTAAGTTTATTTTAGCAGACATCGGAATGGGACATATTTTGAGGCCTAGATTTCATCTAGGCGCACTTCCCTGATTTTTTTCGGATTTTTAGGTTGGGTAGTTTCCGAAAATGAGTGCTGTCTCACTTCAAGTGCGTACATTTCGACCCTTACTCACGCACTTTGCAATTTATGCCAAAACTATGTCAATTTCGGAAAGAACAAATCGAGACCTTTCATTTGATACCCTGCACAACTATATCCGGTGAAAAAAATTTTTGAATCCCCCCTTTGCATGTATGGGAGGCTCCCTTTAAACTCCACCTAAATTTATGCTACTCACTGTATGCGTGGGATTTCATAGCTCCCATCTGTCCACCAAATTTCGTTCGGATTGATTTAGCCGTTTTGGAGAAAAATGCGTGTGATAGACAGACAGACAGACATTGAATCGATTTTAATAAGGTTTTGTTTTACACAAAACCTTAAAAAGCAGTTCTTAATTATTTAGTACACTGTCAGCACTCGTGCAGTTAAGCAGTTGAGGTGCCGACATCCGCTGTTGACAGAATTGTCGTTATACCAATTCCGTTCTATGGTAATCTACCGTTCCATGGTAATCTACACACTGGAATAGTGGGTTCCTCCTCCCTGAGAGCAGCATGATCGAAAGTGGTTACAGGGGGTAGTTGATCCTTTATGTATAATCGCAAACGCAACATGAGCGCGAATTATATCCAAGTGAAATCCACCCTATACTCAGACCTAAATTAGGCCGAAGCGAAATTTTTCTTGTTTGAGGATTAAGGGACTCCTAAGTCTGAATCCCGTTGATGTCGGATCGGAATAATTGGGGTTAAATATCTAGGGTCGAATGTCACAAACGATAACAGCTACGTCGATGAAATCTACGGTTGTTGGCAACCAACAGAGAATATTTCAGCTTATAAAAACTGTTCCGCTCGAAACGTCTCCTTCGAAGGATTTTTGGCCCCCTACATGAGGATGGACGACTCCGTAGCCTAAATAACGACGAAATCTATGAGCGATACTACGACCGTCAGGTTGTGGATAAAATTCGGCTCAACAGGTTGCGGTGGGCGGATCACTTAATAAGTATTGATGAGGATCATCCAGCCCGGAAAGTCTATAAGGGCAATATCTATGGTAGAGAAAAAAGACGAGGCAGACCCTGCCTGAGATGGAGCGATAGTGTAGTGCACGCCAGACAGCTTTTAGGGATATTGAATTGGTGGGCCTCGATGCGAAACCGGGATATCTGGAGTTCCTTATTAAGGCAGACCTAGATTGGATACCGTTGTTGCGCTGTTGATGATGATTCGGTCCGACATCAACTCGATGCGGAGTTAGGTTTCCCTCAACCCTCAAACAAAAATAATCATAGTAACTTAAATATCACAATTTTTGGTTATATTTTAAGGGTTTTTTTTCCTAATTTATAAGGTACTTACTTTGTTAGAATTACTAGCTTTACTTGCTGCTATGTTCTCTTAGTAGCTGAATGCAGTAGTACTGTTTACTTCGAAGTATGATATAAACTACATGATAAAATGATGAATTTTCCAGTGATGTTATATACTTATCAAACGCAGTTTATATACAGAACTTTGTGTTTGTTCATCACTTCCTTTTGTCGATCATCGTTTCGTTTAGATAAAATCTCATTGTTTACACAAACATCAATTAACATGCGACATTTGCTCAGAAATCAATTAAGATTGAGGAGAACTAATTAGAACGTCACGATTAATTAGTTCGATTTAAATTAGAATCACAGCTCATAACGTTGATCTTCCATTTGTAATTGATCTATTGCGGATGCCTATTTATTTATCTTTTGTTGTATTTGGGTCTTATAACTTAATAACCATTGCCTATATTATTTTTTTTGGTGTAAAAAAATCACTACTCTGTCTCGATTAGAAATGTTAATCAATGAACATTTAGGTAGACTGAGGATTCCTGAACTTTAGTACAATAGTTGTTATGATCACAGGGAAAATTTTGCACACTGAAATTAAGCTCATCCACTAAATTCTAATTAATATATTGGCGAAAGATGTAACAGATATATTTGCATGTTCGTATCTGCACTTCCTATATAGTCATTATTACCCCGGATGACTCTATCCAAAAAAAATATTCTATGGCTTTACAACCATTTGGTATTAAAAATCTGACACTTTACCAACCTCACCAAGATGTGCACCCTTTGAGAGATCATAACGTAATAAATTTGCTAACAAACATCAACTTGGTTCCTCGTCTGTCTTCATCATCAACGGCGCAAAAACCGTATTCGGTCTAGGCCTATTATAGAAAGGAATTCCAGTATCCTAGTTTTGCACCGAGGTCCACCAATTTTATATCCCTGATAGATGGGTGGCGTCCTGGTCTATGTCATCACTCCATCTAAGATAGGGTCTGTCACGTCTTTTTCTCCCACAGATATTGTCCTTATAGGCTTTCCGGGCTGGATCATCCTCACCCATACGGTTTAAGTGACCTGCCTACCGCAGTCAATTGAGCCGGATTTGATTCGCAACCAAACGCTGAAATAGGCTCTGTTGGCAGCCAACAACCTTGCTCAGATTTAATCGTAGTAGCTGCTGTTGGTTGTGGTTTTCGATCCTAGATAGGAGAAGAGAAATTATAAACGGTCTCAAAAAGTATTCTTCTATCTTTATTGTTCTCATTTGACAAGTGCCAGTTGATGCTGTGGCTTCTTTGGTATTTAGTGCTTGAGTTGTCACCATGTACTTCGTCTTGCCTTCAATGGTGTGTAGTCCAGGATCTTGCAGCGACTGCTCGATATGGATGAAGGCAGACTGTACATCCCTAGTTGTTCTTCCCATAATGTCAATATGGTTAGCAAAAGCCAGCAGTTGGGTGAATATGAAGAGGAAGGTGCTTCTCGTATTTAACTCAGAAACACGGATCACTTTATCCAGGGTCAGGTTAAAGGGATAATAATAATCGTTGGGGCAAAAATCCAATTGGATTAAGGCCTTGAAGTGTGTGAGAGCACTTCATTCAAGACCATAATGGTACGCCTGATATTATTACCCAGATTTCACGCCGGTACTTATTCACATTTATCTGGCCTCGCGCATTGGTGAGAGTCCGCCTAGTCAGTCTTATTAATTTAGTCAGAACACCGAATTCAATCATAACCATATAGAGTTTTACCCTGGTTATACTACCATAGACTGCCTTAAAGTTGAAAGGAATGAAATGAAAGGATGGTGCAACTGATGTCCATTTTCAAATAGTTTTTCCATCGCTTGTTCCAAACAAAAAAATCTGGTCTGTTGCTGACTTGCCTGGAGTGAAACCTCTTTGTATGAGTGGGTTATGTTTTGGATGTATGGGGCCATAGCTAGTAATCATTATCTATATAATTGCTGCACTGTATGATATCTCCCTTTTAATATATGAGACAGATAATTCCTCGTTTCCAGTGTCAGGTATTGATTCGCTGTCCCCCACTTTGAGCATAAGTTGATGAACCACTTTGTGTAATTGGTCGCTTCCTTATTCAACCAGTTCGGCTGTCATTACATCGGCTGCTGGTGACCTATGGTTTTAAGTCGATGAATTGCATGGATTGCCTCTTGGCCTTCGTCTTCAGTTGGCGGGACCTCCACCTCGCTGATATTCTGGTTGTTGAGCAGTTCATCAAAATATTCAACTCATCCCTCAAATATTCCAATCCGGTCGGAAATCAGATTTCCCACTTCATCTCGATAGGAGGAGGAAGAAACAGGGAGCCCGTTTTCATTGCCGGCTCCATCTTTTGAGAATCCGTCCAGTCCAGGGCTCCTTATATTCAGTTTTCTGGGTAGGTTTGTCAGTTCTACTTCACCCCTTGCATACCTGGTGTACCAGTTGGTATACTTTATTCCGTTTATAGGAGTGGCTGATTCGCCTTCATCCTTCTTCATTTGCAGTTTTTCATTAAGAAACAACTCCTAGTAATCGCCATGCAATCGTGGAGATACGGTTTGGTAGTAGAGTTATTGGTATTAGTTCATCAGGGGTTTTCATGCGTTTATGCTCCAGCATATGTACCACTCCAGGTTTCACCCTAGAACCTACACTAAACTTTGACTGTTGTTCGTCTATGTTGTTTAAAATAAACTCAAACACCTAAGTTAACTCAACGTCGTCACTGTATTGTGTAAAAGGAATTGTTCCTTGGATTTAGTGATGAGTGATATCGGTTCGTAGCTTTCAAAGTAGATTTGTCACTTTTGATAATTTATGGCAGATAAATTATGGGTACAAAGAACTTATACCCCAATGAGTGCAAGGTTCCGTTCGCGGAAACTATATAATCAAAACTGAGGAGAAATTGAGGACCCTGCCTATAATAAAAAGTAGAATAAGTTTTAGCATAAGATGATGAGTTGACAAGTCTACTCCAGCAGTGAGCTCGACGTTGCGGAAGCTTCCTTGGCATTATGAGGATGAAGAGAAATTACTCAAAGGGTAGTCAGGAACGACATAAAATTGGTTACTCCAAAGCACGGTTACAACGAGTGCATGAACTTCGGGCATTATTTCAGGAGTAGCAATCATCTCATCATGCTTCCGATTCAATCATGTACGTAAATTGCCAATGAGCCACGAGTTGCCACTCATTTAGTGTGCGTTGTCGTTCTTCCAGCGCTACCACCTCCCCTGGCTCTTCTACCTCGCGCTTGAATATGACTTTACGCTCCTTAGCAAGAAGGGCAATGGAGATCAATCCGCAATCACCATTACGGTGGTTTCAGAGACTGTGCGGTACGCAGACGCCGTAGAGCAGAACGGACTGCGTTGTACTTATCAGAAGACGTTGCCTGCTAGACGTAGAACCCCTATGTATGCTATTAGTCGACTTAGGGCCAAAACTTCAACTACAACCTTGTCCGCTTGACAACTTGGGTCCTTTTTCAGTACCAAGTTGAAATGAATGAACTTGAACAGTTATCCATCCGTTTACTCGTCGCGTTAATATGCTTAACCTGCTTTGCGCCTGTCCGGCAGCCTGTCCAGCAACAAGCGTTGCGACATCATCTGCATAACCGACTAGGCGCGACTCTTCTGGTATGTCGAGTCTAGGCAGACTATTGCAGGAAACATTCCAGAAGTCCCGCTTAGGATGGATCCTACCGCTACCTCCGACGTAATCTCTATCTTCCTCTGACCCTATAACGTGTCATAGAGCAGGAAGCAGTTCCTCAGATCATCCCCCAATATCCGTAAGAGATAGCTCGGTACGTGGAAAGAGTTGCCTAGTGTGCTTAGAATGTCTTTCTATCTTGCGGAATTAAAGGTATTTCTGACGTCAAGGGTTACGAGGAGCAGGACTCGTCAACTGTGTGCTTCCGCTCGATGAACGGCATCCACGACTTGCATGACAGCACCAAATCCTCCATGCTCTAAAACCGAACTATCGTGGTGATAATCTCTGGGAACGAGCCTATTTCTGATGATCTTTTCGAACATTTTTCAGGAAGTGTCGAGCCCACAAGCTGGTCGGTTTGAAGACAAAAAGTCAGCTTCGCCTTACCCTTTGCTGATCAGCGCAAGTCCCGCCTCTTTCCAACGAGAAGGGAAAATGAACACTTTTAGGCAAATGCTGAAATAGTCGAGCATTAAGCTTGGCCGATGATGGAGCACCAGTTTGAATACATCTGGTGGGATACCACCGGGTCCTGGCGCCTTCTCGTTTTTTATTGAGAGGATTACCTCTTCGAACACTTTTGTAGAGAAGAGTGGGCAGTCCTCCCCGCGCTGCTGCCATCATCCCGAACCGGAATAATGCTCGTACAATGCATACCATCTGTTCGATCTTAAATGAACCAGGTTTTCACTGAGCCCCGATTTTTGAAACCCCACGGGTCCCCATAACCTTGCCGACCACCTTCTGTCAGCAACCAGCTTAACTTCTTTTCATTGCTCTGCGAAGTATTTCTGAATTTACCACAACGGCAGTTGTATCCCCACCACCCGCAGGAGTACCTTCCAGCGTGGCCATTGAATGCATAGAACGCAACTCGCTTTATGACCTACCTAACCGCAACTGCAGCTTGTTGTCCTTCTGTCAGGTTCTGAGTAAGTTGCAGATGTGTACCCATAATCTTAATATCTGTAATATTTGGTTAGGTCAGCCTGGATTCGCATCCTACACATTACCGAACCAATTCTGATTTTCCCGCTGTTAAGAAGCTTTTCCGCACAGCAAGTTTTTGGTCTCGGTAGTTCGTAGAGGTGGTAGAAATCCGGACATTAGTTACCTCCTGACATTATTTTTCATAGCATTGTTCTTTAATTACATAAATATTGTATATCGATGACCTCTTATAATTTTTTCGTGCTTGATGGACTCTTGCTTCTGTTTTTTACGCATCTTCTGTTGCTCTCCACGTTGCCTGTAGTGTGGTTTGGTTTCCAGCTCCATCAGTCCATTTTTCACGCCTTTGCTGACGTTTTTCAGGAGGAACGTCACAGCCCGCATGCGCTTCACAACTGTCGCGCATTTCTTGATAAGCCTTTCCTCTCGGCTTATATTCGAAACCATCTTGTCAGTTCTAGCAGTTTCCACTGTGGCTCTTTCCATAACAAAAGGGCTGGGTGATATTCTCGGGGTGGCTGTCTCCATCCCGGGTGCCACATCACTTTGCAAGTCTTCTCCGTTATTTCTGCACCCCGATGTCTCGTCGGGTAATTGATCCCTCCCTCGCTGCGCGCTGCGGCGAGCGACGTATTGTCGTGTAGTATACAAACGCAGCCACTTCTTGCTTGATTCCCACTCCTTATTTATGTCGTTTTTATTCTCTATTGAAGTTTATACCAGTGTATCGTGCGCAAGAGAGCGGGCCGCAATAGTCAGAAACGGGTATTCCCTCGGGGAAAAAGTTCCTATCCCAGTTTCTTGAAGATCAGCACTGGTTTGGGGAAACGCGGTCTACCAATACTGGTTCGATGCACCCTACCTGGCCAGGGTCCCGAAGGGGCTGGCTCCTGATACACGGCACAACTACTACTTTGACAGAGCTGTGCTCACACCAGCCCATCGACGTGTGTCTCGAAGTGTATCGGTCATTAGCTGTTCGCTCTTCACCATCCCCAGTATCGTAAGCAACTAGTTGAGAATCTCTGGTGACCTCTGAGGGTATCTTAATCATAACATTGGACTACTTACACTAACTTACTGCAGCCAGAAGCTCAACAAGGCGGAACCCAAACGGCTTGCACATACAAAATATAACCAAGGCATAATCACCACAGCGGAATCAATTGTAAAACCAGCAGTTCCTGGAGGCCACAATGTTTAGAATATAAAAGTAGAATGAGTTTTAGCATAAGGTATTGCTACGTTCTTACTTTACATAGACTCGTATGACTGGATTACGAAGCAATAGACGAAAGCCCGTTCTATATCTTTAATATAAGTGTTTATTTTGCATTGCATAATTAATTATAAAACTAATCCTTTAAGTGGTACAATTCGAGGCGTGTTCACAACTGTCGCGATCTGTTCTAACTCTCGAACTAGACTGACTCCATAGGCGGAACTCTGGCCCTCTTATACCCCATGGAACATTCCGGAAAGGCATGCAAAGGCCTTGATAGAAAACTACTTTGCGCCTTTGACAAGATCTCCTTGCTGGCGTTCGAGTCATCAGTTAACAATTATCTTAACTTAATATTCGTCCTACTTTTATACAATTTGTCTGTCGTGGATAATTGTCATTACTACGATTCAATTTGACGTCACACATGATTTTCCCAAAGTGATTTTCGTCACATTGCCCACCGCCTAAACTTGTTCGTCCCGAACAAAAATCATCGCTATCTGCCTGCAGTTCCGTGTCGTGTCCATTTCTCCACGCACTCCAATTTCATTTTCATCAGGCTTCATCCACTTCGTCTAATTTAGTTAAAGTCATAACTAAATTCTATAATTTCCCAACGAAGTCCTTCCAATGTTGATTGCGACTTCCGTTTATCTTCCTTTTTGGACTGTAAACATTGAGTCAAAGCTCTTACTGTACAAGACTATGATCCTGCCAGTCCTCATGTATTCCTTAGAAACTTGGGTTCTTAGCAAGAAAAATTGCGAACTCTTGGCCGCGTTCGAGAGAAGAATCCTCCGAAGAATTTTCGGCCCCCAACATGAGGATGGACGATTCCGTAGCCTACACAATGATGAAATTTATGAGCGATATCATGACCGTCCGGTTGTGGATAAAATCCGGCTCAATAGGTTACGGTGGGCGGGTCACTTAATCCGTATGGATGAGGATGATCCCACCCGGAAAGTCTATAAGGACAATATCTATGGTAGAAAAAGAAGACGAGGCAGACCCTGCCTAAGATGGAGCGATGGCGTAGGTCAGGACGCCATACAGCTTTTAGGGATATCGAATTGGTGGACCTCGGTGCAAAACCGGGATGTCTGGAGTTCCTTATTACGGCAGGCCTAGACCGGATACCGGTTGTTGCACCGTTGATAATGATGATGAAACTCTGGAACAATATAAGTTGGTCCTTGAGTAGCTGCACCCTGATAACCTTTGCTTCAATTGTTGTTATTTGTGTCCGGATGGTTCAAGTGGTTAGAGCGCTGAGCTGTCGTAGTGGAAGGTTGCGGTTCAAATCCCACAGGTGGTGTCGAATACCAGTTGATTCAGCTGTGAAAGAGTTCGTTTTGAGAATGATGGGGTCCTAAGTCCGCATCAACTTAATGCTGGACCGGACCAAATGGGAAGCAACTTACTCCCTCTTTCCTGGTCCACGGACCCCTCGCTTAGTGCAAGCTCTAAGCGAGGGGTCCGTGGACCAGGAAACCAAAAATGTGAAGCGATGGCGGCTGGATGTATGCTGATTTCGTTAAAGCCTTCACACTGTAAATCACAAGATATTTCTATCCAAACTCTCATCTCTAACCGTTCCCATACCACTTGTTTTATGGCTTGCCTCTTACCTTTCCAACCGATCCTGCCGCGTCTCTTTTGACGGATGCACTTCCCGCTCCTTTTCCTCTCCCACAGGGATCTATTTTGGTGGACCCTTTGTTATTTTTATTTGTTATCGATAACCTTTCCTCCTCCTTACTTGTCCCTATTTGCTATATGTCGACGACCTTAAGCTGTTTTCCGCTATATCGTCGTCTATAGATTGAGTTTTCCTTCAATCTAAGCTAGATACTCTGGTTCGTTGGTGCTCGACTAAACGTCAGTCAGTATCACTCTAAATCGCTTAAATCCTCATCCACTTCTTTCTCCTACTTTCTTAACGGACATGCCTTATCATGCTTAAATTCCACTCAAGACCTCGTAGTCACTTTCAACAATAAGCTCGCTTTGACATCCATTGTCTCAAAGTGATCAATCGAGTAGCAAAATTGTCAGGCTTCATACTTCGCTCCTCCTCTGATTTTGACTCTCGAGGGAGTTCCTCATCAGGAGTACCCTCGAGCACTGCTCCGTGATCTGGTCACCTTCCCGTAACTGTGATTGCATTGCCCTTGAAAATGTGCAATGTAAATTCACCCGTTCCCTGTTCTTTGAAAAGGTTCCTTCGTGTAGACTATCTCTCTTGCCTCCGCGTTCTGAACCTCCCCTTCCTACAATAGCGTAGATCATATCTGGATTTATGCACATTTTTCGAACTCTCCTCGGGTCTGATGGACTGTTCCGCCTCTAACGATATCACCTACTATCCTGCGTCTTATAACACACGTAACGCAGACTTTTCAATGTGCCGTTCACAGAGCTCGAAGTTTACTTCCATTGCCTGATTCCTAGGTTTTGTAAAAATTACAACGCACAACAGCTTGGTCCTTTTAACTTCTCTAATTTAAGTAGTCTTAAGCGTAGGATAAGATTGTTGCTTTCTCCTCCTCCTGAGGACAATAAGTAATTGGACTTTATTCTGTTTGTTGTCCGTTAAATAAATAAATAAATGAATAAGGGCAATATCTATGATAGAAAAAGAAGACGAGGCAGACCCTGCCTGAGATGGAATGATGGCGTAGGCCAGGACACTAGACAGCTTTTAGGGATATCGAATTGCAGGACCTCGGCGCAAAACCGTCCATATGGAAGAAACAGTCTGGAAAGTGTGATATAAATCCTTCTATTATAACCAAAGTCACAGGAGCGGAAAAACGCGCATATATCCCTGGGAAATATTTCGCCTAAAAGCATCATAGAATGGAGGATTACGTTAGGTTGGCACGAACAATTGAATATTATGATTTTCTTATTAAACATACATTATGAATGTATTTGCTCAAAAATATTGTTCGTGTTAGCCTTCCAAAACTGAACATAAAACCCTCGAATAGCGAAAGTTTAAAGCATCCGGATTTGGACTTGTTTTAATCATCCCCATAACGTATGATTGTGGGATCCCTTCCTGGTCGAATATTTCATGTAAAATGGGTCTCTATAGGCAACGGCGAAATTGAAGAGTCATCAATCGTCAGCAGAGTAGGTACTCGCAATTCGTCCTTTATCGGTTTCAAACCCTACCCTTACGCTGAAATGTGGCCAGAAAATTCGAAATATATTCCATGCAGACAGAATATTATTAAAAGTTGTGGAGAAAAAGCGTGGATTTGGGAAGCCAATAGCATATAACGTGAAATGTAATATTGGAGTGAAAGGATTCACAGCCGGAGGTTTCTGAATCACTGAACTTGCTTTTCCTAACTGTAAGTTGCCAAAATTTGCACCCGGATGATATCTACCACTTTTTGCGTAGGCCAAGTCCTTTTAAAATAGTTGGAAGCCGTGCATTGTGTGCACTTTGTATTCTGTTAATGGGGTGGTTTGTGCTTGGAATATTGGAGCGTTTTCGATGTTTTCCAGGAAATGCTAACAAAGGAACCGGCTGAATATGATCACTTTACCCTGCCAACAACTATTCACTTTTTAGAGAATAAACTTCATCATCTAATAGGGTAGGTAGTTTCCATTAGCTCATTAAATGCTCTGAAGTATCATTTTCAAAGTTTAGCTTTTTGTACTTGATGGGTAACGTTTTTGTTGAAAATGAGCGGACTTTCGTCGAATGGGCGACCCTTTCTCGCAATATTCAGTAAAAAGGCATGCCTGAAGGATTTTTGTGCTGTGAAGGATATCTACGTTTCTGTTTTTCAATTCTCATTAGGCTATGGCTAGGAGGGTAATATTCCCTTTATATTGAACATCATTGAATGAAATGATATTCAATACAGGCTATTCTGGGAATTGTTTTGGGATTAGTCGAATTCAGATTGGAAGAATTCAAAGAATCAGAAGGCAGGAATCAGAATAGAGGAAATGAAATTTTCCATGGCAATGTCAATTGGAGATTTATGACTTTTTCAGAAAAACAACCTTGAAGAAATTCAATACTAACCGGTCATTGGCATAAACTGACTATGGAAGCCAATTCATAGGGAGTCCTGCAAGTCAAAACATGTGATTCTCTTGAATGGTCGTTGAAAGTCAATTGTGACGTCCTTGATAGCTTTGAAAAATTATCTCAAGGATATCTTTC
The DNA here is from genome assembly GCF_905115235.1 of Hermetia illucens. Lineage (NCBI taxonomy): Eukaryota > Metazoa > Arthropoda > Insecta > Diptera > Stratiomyidae > Hermetia > Hermetia illucens. The sequence goes on from NC_051852.1 coordinate 119,395,591, forward strand.
GTATTCTTCGAGGAGTGAGGAAATTCCCTGTGTAATCCATACAGATTTATGAGCTGGATCCAAACAGGATACTAATTGTCCGATTAAGGCTGAAAATGGAAAAAAGGGGGCGGTTAAAATAATGGTTTGGTAAATTTGAATTTTCAGCCCTACCAACGGTAGGTGGGAGGAGTTTATGAAGGAGATGGGAGAGGTCAAACTTCTTCAAATCCGATGAAAAATCGTAGCGATAAACGCCCTTCAAAGTTTAAATTTTCAACCTTAAGCTGTGAAGGAAAGAGGACCGCGAGGGCATACCGGGGGAAGCGGAATGTTCACCCTCCCTAATTCCTATATATTTCGGTGGCCATTTCACTTTTAAAAGTTATGGTGCCTCAAAGTGGAGCTATTTTGATTTCATAACAGTAGGGTTTAAGTCTGAATTCCATTCCAGCAGAAAGAAAGGAGAGTATGAGGTCCTTTTTCTCCAACTCCGCTGAAAAAATCGTGGCAAGATTCGGCGGTTAATCGGGGGGTCCCATAACTTTTAAAGGGGGGAGACGACTGCCGCTCTTCTCTTAACGGGATTAGAAAAGGGAGAACTTCTTGTTCCTTGTACATATTCTTAACCCTTTATGGGGTAGGATTCAAAATTCAGACTTTACCGTGATTAGATAAAAAGTTCTCTTTCGCACACTCTCACTCACTAACAAGGTGGCCGAAACTTGCTTTTATCGGGCATGAAGAGGAGACCACCCTTCCCACCTATAAACTCTACACCCTCTTTAGGGATGGTGATGTGTCAAAATAATACCTTTTTATCTGCTTTCAATTATTCCCTGCTTTTCCTTTAGGGTCAGGAGGAGTTCCCAACCTGCAGGATTTAACAGGTCGTAAGGTTTTGTCGATTTTATGTAAGATCATTCAGGTTCGCAATGAGAGGCAGCTCTGGCCTACTATAAATTTCATAATAATCATAGAGTTTCCATCTAACTTTCCAGTATAGTGCTTCATGTTATGGCCTATTTTTCTGCAGTTGCATGTGTGTGTGTGTGTGTGGTGGGGGAGAAGCTACAGCTTCTGAGCACTCAAGCCGTGTTGCCATATTGTATCCGCCACCCCCATCTAACGGCATATTCCGGATTCGATAATGCATCGCAGGATTTCCGTTAGTGGATATGATGCTACCGGTCGCAACTGGAGAACATCGGCACCAAAGATCTAATGCCTGATGCGTCCATAGACGGGTAATTTACATAGGAAATACTACACGGATTCCGCTTCCTCATTACAGGAGGGACATGTGTCATCTTGAATAGTTCCTATTCTGAACATATGCCCAGCTAGTGAATTATGGCCTGTCCAAATGCCTGCAATAGTCTTGCAAGTCCTCCAGCTTTTCGACAGGATAAACTTTGTGGTACGCATGTTGTTGGCAGGAAATGTTTGGTGCGTCCAGCAGCCTGCCACCTGTTATGGGAAGCTTCTTCCAAAATTTTGAAGACAGCATTAGCCAATGCTACTGGTATTCCAATTGCTAGTTCTGGTCCCGGCATGAGGGAGATTGAACCCTCTTTTGCTAAAGCATCCGAGATTTCATTTTCCTCTATGCCACAGTGACCAGATACCCAGTGTAGTTCCACCGTATTGGATCTAGAGATATAATTCAAATGGTTTCTGCATTTCTGAACGGTGATCAAAGGACTACTCAATGTCCTCAATGCAGCCTGGCTATTACTGCAGATTGCATGAAAAGCCCACTTCTCGTTTTTATTTGAGAGGTAGACTCCGGTTCCGGAACCTTGCTGTAAATTGAGTAAAGCATTTAGAGCTGCGCCGGAGGTCGTGCTCATGGCACCAGTGATATCCAGACACACAGTTCTTTGCAGTGCGGCTAGTTTACGGTGAAAACGCTTTTGTCTCACCTTAACCCACCACACATGGACTCAAAGCGAGAAATGCCGGTGGGTAGGACGGTCTCCCCGCGGAATTATTTATCGCTGCATCTGCAATTACTATAGATCTGCTACTTTCACTTGAATGGAAATCTTGAGAATCCAAGATCGTCAATCTAATTTTTGTCATAACTTGCCTAAATGGCTCTGGATTTGGAAAGAAAGGCAAGTGGAGTTGGAGTGGAGATAAACACTAACAAAGCCATGGTTCTTAGTCTGACGGATCATCACGCCCTGTATTAATGGACAGAGTGCCGAAGACCTTCATAAATTTACATATTTAGGAAGCGACGTTTGTGCGAGGGTGGCACTGAATTGGATGTACCACAGAGTATAAGCAGCATTAGATCCGCTTTCGCGGCCCTGTTTGAAATCTGGTAATGCAGTTATCTCAGCGCCAACATTAAATTTGAGACTGTTCTGTGTTAGTGTTCTTTATGTGTTGCAATGTGGGAGTAGCACATGGAAAGTGAACTCCACTGTCACTTTAAGGCTCCAAACGTTCGTCAACATCTGTCTGTGTTGTATCGTCGGAGTACGCTGGCCTAATACTATCCCAAACAAAGAACTTGTTCAGTGCCCAGGCCTCGCATCCGTACGTAATGTGATTGGAAGATGGAAGTGGTAGAGAATAGCTGACACATTACGGAGGGGCTACAATTGGATTGCCGGCTACGCCATACAGTCGAATCCACTCTCCCAAAATGGTCCATGGGTTGGTTAAGACCCCACCAAGGTGTAAATGGCAACCAATATATATATATAACCAGACCCCATCGAAAGAGTTTTTCGGCCAGACCCATGCGGATGAGTACAAGATCACCGCTGTCTGCATGGGGCACTACGGCTACGGCGTGGAGGAGGTAACCCTCAGGAACTTTTTTTTGCGATTGCCGAGGTGTAGCCAAAGCTTCAAAGGGATTTCTGGTTTCAGGATGGGAGAGCTTCTATCTTCAGAGAATGCTGCGAGCTGGCTCTGAATATTTGAGTTACAGAAGGGCAAGCACTGAAGCATTGAAAATGACTATACCCTAAATCATTATAGAATACTTATATGCACATAAAAGGATTGCTCGTATAAATTTCTGAATATAACATTTTTCATAGTGAAAATTTACAACATCCATTGGACTTGTTCCAACCATTTTCGAAAAGTGTTATTTGTGGGTTTGCTTACTGAGGGAATATTTCTGGGAAAATTTGTATTTATATTTAACGGTGAAATTGAAAACTTGGGCACCATTAATAAACTTCTGCGTCCTTTATCGGCGTTGAATACCACCCTGCAGTCGGAACAACATAAAAATCATTAAAGGATATTGCAAGTTTGGGAGCAAAGGTAGTGGTTTGGAAAGCCAATAGCATGTCATGGAACGCAAAATTAAATATTGGCACAACTGAAGGTTTTCGAATCACCGAAGTTGCTTTTGCTGTCCTTCTCAAATATGCATCTGGAAGCTGCTCGTTGTCTGCATTTCGTGTTCTGCTTATGAAGCGTTCTGTGCCTCGAATATTTAAGTTATTTGGCTATAATAGCAAGTTGGGTACAGAGTACAGATTGATTGACACTTTATTTTTCCAATAGCCTTGAGCATCTTTCATTTTCTAGGGAGAAAATCTCATTATCTGATATGTTTGGTGCTTTCCATTAAATTATTAAATGCTTTTGATATTCGTCCTTTTTGAAATGTAGTTTTCTTAGCTTGATGAGAAACGCTTTTATTAAAAATGGCGAAATGAGCGGATTTTCATCAAATGGAAGCCCTTTTCCAACAACATTGAGTAAAAAGGCATGTTCCTGATTTTCAATATTCCTTAGGCTACAAAAACTGGGAAGGTAATATTGCCTTCATATTGGACGTCATCGAATGAAATGCCATTCCATACCGGCTATTCCCGGAATCGCTTTAGTATTAGTCGAATTCAGATTCGAGGAAATCAAAGAACCAGAGGGCATGAATAAGAATAGAGGCAATTTTCCACGAGAATACCAATTAGAAATTTGTGATTTTCTGAGAATGATATCCTGGAATCAATTCGATACTAATGGGTCATTGGCATCAGTCGCCCATGGAAATCAATAAAGCTTTAAGTGTTGGAAATCACAAGAAGCGATTCAAGTCGATCATCTTTGACAGTCTATTGTTACGTCTTCGATGGTTTTAAAGATTATCTGAAGGAAATCTTTTGTATTCCTCCAGGAGTGAGACAAAATCGAATGCTTAATCGAAATGAAGGCACACGCGTCTCCGGCGAGATGACCTCAAATGGAATTGTAATTACGGGATTTAGATTGAAAATGATGAGCGTTATTATACTGTGGAGTTGTGTACGCGTGGAGGCTATCATTACAGAGGAGCTGGCCAGTAGACGTTTTGTAACGATAAAGTCGAATTCTGATGAATAAATTCTGGCCTAGGTTTGGAAGCATCACAATAATACTATGTTATCCACCATTTATTATCCCCTTCTTATATTTCTGGGAAAGGTCAATCAATCAATCTAAAACAATTTAAAGTAAGCGGTAAGCGGTGTAAGCGGCGGTGACCTGCCCAGAACTAAGCGATTTAAATATCTCGGGTGAATGCTATCAGCCAATGGAGAACTACCTAATGGAACTGGTTCACGCATTAACGCAATCTGAAGGACATGGCGTTCCATAACCGGTGTTCTTTGTGATCAACGTATCTCTATACTTCTGAGTGTTGGCCTACTATCAAAGACAATGAACGGCGTTTTGCGGTAATGGGGACTAAGATGTTCTATTGGACTAGTGGCGTGACACGTTTTGATCACATATAAAATGAGGATATCCGCGACCGATAGTGGGTTGCATAGATGGTGGAAAAACTGCGAGAGGCGTTTTCGATGGTGTGGTTACGTAACGCTAACCAGAATTCGCTCACCAATATTGGTCTGAACATCAAGTCAATGGTAAGCGACCAAAAGGCCGACCGAAACAACGGTGGGGATTTAAAGGTCTCGCGATTACCTCCAGATCAGGCATTTGATAAAATAAAATGGCGAAACCGATCTCGACGAGCCGACCCCGCTTGTGAAAGGCACAACGACTGAAGAAAACGAAGATGTGAGGAGTGACGAGCGCATGACAGCTCCGTGTCACACAGCTAAAAATTCCATTGATCTCTATTTTTTAGAAAGCTATTTAAATGAATCTTTTGATGGAAAGCCTTCATACTCTGAGTTTAATATTATTAGCAAATGTGAAGAATTTAACCGACACCAGATATAAATAAGGTTTTGTTTTACACAAAACCTTAAAAAGGGCTGGGAAGAAATAGATCCTTCATGAATGGAGTTCTAATAGTTCACTCGAATGTCAATTATTCTCGTTAATTATGACGTCATCATATCATTTGTATGACTTAGGATGCTGTTAATTCGCACTAAATTGACAAGTTTGAACTACTATAACTTTGGCGTTAATAGTTGGATTTTCATGAAACTTAGCGTGTGTATGCACGATACTACCCTCTATGCCACTGCATTTAGCATTCCTAGGATGAACTTAAGGATTTTTTTTTGTCAATTTCTAAAAGTTGGTAATATACTATTAGTAACTTTATTTGAGCAGATATCGGAATGTTTTGATTTCATCTAAGCGCACCATCCTGATTTTTGTTGGGTTTTTTGGTTGGGTGGTTTCCGAAAATGAGTACTGCCGCACTTTAAATTCGTACATTTTCACTCCTCACTCGTGCACTTTGCAATTCACGCCAAAACTAATGCCAGTTTCGGAAAGTACTAATCGAGACCTTTCATTTAATACCCTACACGACTATATCCGGTGAACATTTTTTTTAAATCCCCCCTTTGCATATATGGCGAGCCCCTCTTTAAACTCCAATTGCACAGGTCTTGCGGGGTTAAGGAGGAAGTCTAATAAAAAAAATTATCTCAAATTCATGTTATATTCATGCAATCAAAAAAAAATATATAAAAGTAAAATGAAAATGAAAAAAAAAATGAAAAAAAAAGTGGGATCAACATTTCATGCTCAGAGTGGAAATCAATTTCAGTAAACATTGGATGACACAAATACCGAATAAATTTTCAAATATTCTTAAATTTCATTTCTATTAAGCAAATAATCATTTATTTGATTTCGTCGCTTCTAACCAGTTTTCCGTTGAAATTCTAGAAGATTATTTCAAAATTTAACAATTTAGATCGTCCAGTACGAATGTCGATTTTCCTTAAGACACCAAAACTCGACCGAATTTTCCCATGAAAATCACGCTAAGAGTTGGTGGTTTTTTTCTGGGGTTGGTTTTCGATGCGTCGCGTTATTTATGGTTAGTAATGAACCACGCCAACAGGTTGAACTCCGATGAATGGGCGATGAATGGTGGATGGGCCGGAATAGGCTGAGTAAAGCGCCGTACGACAGCACCTAGTCGAATAAAATGCACTAAACTGAAGGATAGTGTTTGCTCTCTGTCTCCAAAATCAAAATGGATTTCGACTGTCCAATACCCAAAAAGAAGCACGCTCGATCGCCTCAATTGCAAGGGAACGATTATTAAGCATTGGTGACGCTAACGACCAGTTTCAACTCTTTCAACATTGCAGTTAGACCTGAGTTTTGTAAGTCGCAAATAAAAGACTTACAAAACTCAGGTTTAATAAAACTAATTGATGATTTTATAGCAGGCTTTCGGTGTGCCAAGTATCGTACTTGATTCGGTGCGGACCGACGCGTCGGTATAGACACGTTAATTTTGTACTAACGCATTTTCAAGATGGCGCATCTAAGTAAGCTGTCAGAAATGATAGACCAGACCCTTCAGAGACGTGAACCCCGTGGGATATTAGCCGCTTCGTCCCAACCATCGCCCTCCAAAATCAATACTTTGGAGGAATTAGCTTATCTAGGTTTTTAAGCCTAATTCAAAATTTCCCAAACCACATTAAGATTTTTCCAAACTAACTTCAGAACTCTCCAAATTAATTAATTAACAGACTTTTATAAACCAATACCAGAATTTTCCACTTCGAATTCATTCTTTTCCGACCAAAACGGCCAATTGAAGCATGCTGTGGGGTGGGAAGCGTAAATACTTTACTATACATGACGTTTCACAGCAGGGAACCTGGTGCCGAGCTCTTCGGAACCCTCGCTGTGACGATGTACTCTTTGAGAACCTTACTCGTCCATACTAGAGAGTCATTACCAACCCGCCACAGTAGAATTCAACGAGTTTTTTTGTCAGATTTACCACCGGACGAGTCGAAACCGATGCTGATATTCCGCTAGGGCATTGCCGTTTTCGACGATGGATAAGAGTCGGTTGTAGATGACATTGTCGTAGATTCATCAGCTTCCTCGTTATGTCTAGCAGGTAGGTTGGGCGATATGCTGAATCTCTAGGTGCCATATTGGATTTGGAAAACAACGCCAACTTTTCCTTTTTTCACTGGGCAGGAAAGATCGGGCCTAGTCTTCACTATCAACTTGATTGCTTTGTTAGGGTTACCACTTAAACCTGAGGCCTGATTGTTGCTGATCGTACCGCATGTTTCCTATAGTTTCTCCTTCAGGTGCCACGCATTGTTGAGCTGGGCCACCGTTTGCCTTCCCTTGCCTTGGCGGTCAGGCGCAGATAGGTGACCCGAGATGGTCTATGCAAGCTTTTCCTTACAATCTTGTAGGGCACACTCCAAGGATTTATATCAGTATATTCGAACAATTCTTTGAAGTTATTCCTTTTGTTCCTGTTGCAAGCAGCTCACAGTTGCCTGTGTGCCTACAGGGTTTTCATCTTAGCATCTGGTAAAGCCAGACTAGGCAAGTTTTTTTTTTTTTTGACGTCTTCTGGGCATAGTAGCATCGCATACTTTCGTTACTTATTGGGTGATCCGGGGATTTTTTTTATGACTGCACCATTCAGGGTTGCGTTTGGCTCGAGCGCGGTGGAAAACGTATCCCCCCTCAAACCCAACCGGCATTCTTCAAAAGTTCTTTTGGGGTTAAATTCGTCCTTGATCTGCATGCAGATTACCTGGATCTTTCTAACTTGATAAGCAACTTCTCTAAGTAAAGTTGTCTAAAGCCATACTACTGCTTAAGCTATTTAATCTTTGACCTAAATGCCATGACCTTGATTTTGATATGGTTTTGGGGGTAGGTCCTGCGCAGCCTTGCAGTGGTTGGAATTGATTTGTATGAACCTCATTCGTGAATTGCATTGAGGGCTCTCCTATATTCCCGGCATATTGCTCCCCCCAATGCGCTGCTGGTCTACAAACTTCTTTTCTTTACACATTGAGTAATTTGGGTCAGATCGACAGTCCTTGCTGATATCGCCTTTCGCTCCGCATCTCCTTTCTTTATTGGAACTCTCATTTAAGCTGGTACGTTTGAATGCTGACAAGATTGGTAGACTGTTGATAGCCGTTTGTGTCCTACCGTGGACTTTTTGCACCATTTTGACATTGATTGTTGAAGTCCCATAAAGTTGAATTCAATTTCCAAGGCCTCGGGAACCTCCTTTGTGGTGATCTTATATACCACCTTACTAACGATAGTAAACGCAACCCTGTACTAAGGACTTTCCAATTTGGCTCAAGAATTTGTCCCGGTTGGTTGTTACAGCTTAGATCGCTCGGGTGGTTATCCTTTCACTACACTTCTCCCCTTGGGGTAGCACGTCCAATCATGGGAACTTCTGTCAATGTAGCTCTTGCCACGCCATTTTATATTAATCGCATTGCAGACTTGGGTCTGATCATCCCCTCGAGTGTGTAGGGAAGGCATTATGGATTGGAACGGACGAAATAATATTTCGAAAACTAGATCCCGTCCGGAAATCGGTGCGGAATACAAGCATGGATGTGCTTGTTTAAACCAAAGCCCTCCCCGCTAAATAATACTTTATGTCTGAGGAGACTGCTTTGGCATCTGTGGCTCTGAAAACGGGTGTATCTCTGGCCCCGATTTGCACAGTCCTGACTTTTTGCCATCTATTATGACGTAAATTAATTCGATGTGTTCTTTTCTCCACTCCCAGAAGTCTGGTTTAGTATAAAGGATCAAGAGGGACCAACCATGGTGTAAGGCATTCCCAATTTGCCAAATCTGTATAATTATTTGGTATAAGGAACTGGATGATGGCATAATTACAGATGGGGATAACTAGCTGCAATGGTGTTATCATCTCGAGACGTATCGTCCAATCTATTATACCTTTCTGAGTGCATTTCGCAGAAAATAATAAATAAGTAAAATCAAATAAATCTAAAGGTGAAAAATATTTTTATCTTAAAATCTGGCGTCCATGGGGCGCGTACAGAAACACACTATGCTTGGCTACTAAATGTGATTGATTAGGCATTTGAAATTTTGATCAAACAATTTCGATAAGGCGGCACATTATTAACCCTTCAAAAGCATATTCGAGGTTGGCGATAAATTAAGTTTCAAGCTAAATCGCTAAGTCATGTTAAGACAAATTTCTGTATAAAACAATCGACACAACATTTCTTAGATTACACACATACATGGCAAGATAATTAATCAATTCGATCAGGTAATGAGAATTTGATTGTGTAGTTGCATTTATATGGTCAATTGATTAGGAATTATCAGTTTATATATACATATGTACTGTTTTGGAGACATTATGTTGCATTTACGACGAGACATTATGTTGAATTTGTTCTTTTTTTTTTAAGAAAACGTTATCAAAATTTATCTCTTTTTGTTTCTCACCCCAAATTCTTTCGAAATCGATTAAACCTATTATTGCAAAATGGCGGGAGTATGCGTCTTGCAAAATCTTTTGCGTACATCGTGCAGTATCTCAGGCTCAAGTTTCACAAGCCTGGTTCTATGTTCTGTGGCCTATATAAAAAGAAATCGTGGAAATATCAAAATGATGCACTGATATAATCCGAGGCACGGTCTGGCACGTTCTCTTTTTCTACCATAGATATTGCCCTTAAAGACTCTCTTGGCTAGATCATCCTCAACTTTACGGATTAAGTGATCCGCCCACCGCAACCTATTGAATCAGATTTTATCAACAACTAGTTGGCCGTGGTATCGTTCATAAATTTCGTTGTTATATGGACTACGGAATCGTCCATTGTCATGTAGGGGGCCGAAAATTCTTCGGAGGATTCGCGGGGCTAAGATTTCGGAGTTTTTTTGACTAAGAACCCAAGTCTCCGAAGAATCCATGAGAACTGGCAAGGCCATTTTGGTGCATGATAGGAATTGTGAGACTATCATGATACGATTCTAGCGGAACAGTTTTTAAGATTTTTGTGTAAAACAAAACCTTATTAAAATCGGTTCAATTTCTGTCTGTCTGTCTGTCTGTCACACGCACTTTTGTCCAAAACGGCGAAATTCGATGGACAGATGGGAACTATGAAATCCCACGCATACAGTGAGTAGCATAAATTTAGGTGGAGTTTAAAGGGGGGCTCCCCATACATGCAAAGGGTGGATTCAAAAATTTTTTTCACGGGATATAGTCGTCTAGGATATCAAATGAAATGTCTCGATTTGTACTTTTCGAAACTGACATTAGTTTTGGCATGAATTGCGAAGTGCGAGAGTAAGGAGTCAAAATGTACGCACTGAAAGTGAGACAGGCCTCATTTTCGAAAACTACCCAACCTAAAAATCCGATGCGCTTAGTTGAAATCTAGCCCTCAAAATATGCCCCATTCTGACATCTGCTCAAATAAACTTACTAATAGTATATTACTAACTTTTAGAAACCCCCCTTTAGGTTCATCCTAGAATTTGTACCAGCATAGAGGAGAATATTTCGTATATACGTGCTAAATTTCATGAAAATCTGGTCATTAACGCCCAAGTTATAGCAGTTCAAACTTATCAATTTCATATGAATTAACAGCATTCTAAGCCATACAAATAAGATACTGACGTCATAATTAACGAGAATAATTCACATTCGAGTGAAATATTAAAATTCCATTCAAGAAGAATCTAATTTACCTCAGCCTTTTTCAGGTTTTCTGTGAAACAAAACCTTATTGGAATCGAGTCGATGTCCACGGTCCGTCGGTCACACCCGATTTATTCGGAAATGGCTAGACCGATTGTCACGAAAATTGGTAGGAGCATGTGATCTGTTGTTCCCTTTACATGCAGCATTTTGTGTTAAGTTTAAGGGGGGTTTCCCATCTCCCAATTAGTACTTTTCGAAACTGGTTCCATAGTTGATATTGGGTGAAACATAGGGGAGTGAGGGCGCAAAATATGACCACCAAAAAGTGTAATAGGTCTCGTTCTCAGAACCTATCAAACCGAAAAATCTGAAAAAAATCACAGTGTTGCATCTCTAAAAAATCTAGGCCTCCAAATACATCCGGTTCCGATATCTGCACAAATGAAGTTAATAATAGTATATTTCCACATTTTAGAAATTTACCCGGCAACCCCCCTCCCCCCCCCCCCCCCCCCCCCTATGTCCATTCTTGAAGTACAAAATTTTTCGTGGGTATAAGTGATAATATAGTGCATAATTTGGTCAAGTTTGAAGAAAATCCAACTATTATTAACAAAGTTATAGGGTGTGAAACCTTGCCACTTTTTGTGAATTTGGTGCATTCTACAAGCTGTATGACGTCATCATCACATATCAATTCGTCGATACCACAACGAAATGAGTTCTTATGAATGGGGTCGCAAAGAATTATTGTGTTTTAATTGTTAAGGTTTTGTGTAAAACAACACCACCAAATCGGTTTACTGTCTGTCTGTCTATCTGTCTGTCTGTCTATCCGTTTATAGCGATTGACACCAAATTCGGCAGAAAGATGGGAACTATGAACGTTCAAGCATATAGTGAGTTACATCCTTTCCCGTTGAACTTAGGGGGGTCCCCATACATACAAAAGGAGGTGTAAATTTTTTTCATCAAATATAGTCATGTGGAGTATCAAATTAACGGTCTCGGTTAGTACTTTTCGAAGCCGGTCTTAGTTTTGACATCCGTTGGAAAGCTGGGGAGTGCGGGGGATTGAAAGTGATCATTACTTTAACGAACCTATTCTCAGAAACTACTTAACCGAAAAATCTGAAAAAAGTCGAGAGGTCGAGGTGCCTAGGCTCTGAAATACCCTCCATACCGATACCTGTTCAAATAAAGTTAATAGTATATTACTATCATTTTCAGTAACTTGTAGGAAAACCCCCTTAAGTTCTTCCTATAATCACGAAATTTTGCAACAATGTAGTCTACAGCATAGAGCATGATCCTACCAAATTTGAAATGCTATCACTATTACTAATAAAGTTAAAATAGGTCAAAGCTGTCGCTTCTGTACAAATTCAGGACTCTGAATGATATTTGATATTCTCACCTAATGTATGCATATATTACGTGCTACATACAAATGGGACAAATGCACACCCAAATCTCCTTATAAAAGAAATATACAAAGCCTTTCATATCTGAAGCGTCTAGCTTCCAGTTTTCCGACTTGTTTATAAACTAAAGAAGGCTCTGTAGGCTGCCAACAACGGTGCCCCGATTTTTTTATTATCATTATCGGTTGTGATTTTCCACCCTTGGTAAAAGTAATTTTCGGCGGTCTCAAAGCTACATTCACCATCTTTATTATTTTCAGTTGATTAGCGCTAATTTCAGTTGGTGTTTCTTTCATTTTTGATTCTGACACTGTAATTTCATATTTGATTTTACCTTCATCAATCCTCAGGATCTTGCGCTGCTTCCTTGATTTGGATGAAGGCAGTTCATCGTGTTGTTCTTCCTATAATGTCAACATCGTTCGACATGAGCCAGTAGTCGGATGGACTTGGAGAGGATGGTGCCCCTCATATTTACATTAGCGTCAAGGATCACTTTTTCTAGGGCCAGGTTAAAAAGGATGCATGACACGGCATCTCCTTATCATAGACCGTTTTGGATGGCAAATCTTCTTTTTTTATTTGTTGCCCCAAATCTTTAGCGTACGTTGATGAACCGCTTGTTGTAGCTGGTCGCTTCTATATTCTACTAGTCCACTGTCTACCGTTGGTGGCTCCTCCAACTTGCGGATATTGAAGTTCTCGAGCAATGCATCCAAATACTCAACCGATCGCTTCAATATGCCCATACCTTGGAAATCATATTTTCCTATTTTTGTTTGAGGATTGAAGGAGTCCTAAGTCCGCATACAGTTGATGTCAGACTGGACCATTGGGAAGCAACTTTCTGCCGCATTTGTGGTCCACCGACCCCTTTTTTTGAGCTAAATACCCGAAAATTCACAAAAGTGATTGACGGTTTCGTCCAAGACAGAGGCAATTTATCATACGCTGCCTTACCTCTGCCCTCATGTTGTGTTTGCGATTATACATAACGGAGCGATTACCACCTGTATTCACTTTTAGTCACCCTGCTCCCAGGGCGGAGGTGAGGCAGCGTCTGATGAGTTGCGCTTCAATGGCCATGAACCCATTTCCGATTCCACAGAATGGCTTTCGCCTGTATAGTGGCGTCACTTGCCTCGAACATACAGTATTCAGACCTTATTTAGCGATCCAAGTGTGTCCAGTTTGTTAAGGCACACAACAGTGCCTTAATAGCCATTTGGCTGTTGTTTAGAATAGCAATGTTCTGTCCCTTTTAGGAGGCACATCTGTCTGTGGCGTATATTTCCGTCTGAAATATACTGGTATGTTTACCCATTGTTTCGAAGTGCGTTTTCCTAGGACCAATAACCCCAGCTACTACTCCTTCTGCAGTCAGGAATCCGTCGGTGTACAAGAACCGGACATTCTGAAGTTCGCTCTCCTTGCCTGCATCTGTATGCGCGGATGGAGCGGATTTAATCTCCGAAGGCCCTCTAGAAATGCCGTTGGGCAGGTTCTCATTGTCCCACACGCACACCAATCTTTGAAGTTTGAGAATCTCCCTGGCTTCAAGACCCGGATCCAATTGGATTGTTGCGCTAACCATTATTATTATTAATGTTACCAGGTCACAGCATTTATAGGACAATATCGCGCCTCGAGCCAACTTTAAAACGATGTCTTCGGGGTCAGTCATTGAATGGGCTTGGCGAAAACCAAACTGTCGCTGCAATAGGGCATCCCTGTATTCCATGCTAGAGAGTAGTGTAATGTAGACGACCATTTCTAGAATTTTTACTATGGCGTCTATAATGCAAACTGGCCGATATGATGATGGATGTCCCGGTAGCGTATTGGATTCCGGAAGCAAAACTAGTGTTTGTTGAGCATGCTGGGAGTTTTTGGCTTTTCAACCCAGTGGGGAAACTCCTTCTATCATGCATGGCTAAAATGTGCCAATAAATCACTCGGGTCTGGTTTTAACAGCGAGTTCAACGGCACTATTGGAAACAATACTCAAACAGGTAACTTTAATATCAGCGACTCTCCGGCAAATATCAGCAAGTCGTTCGATAGTTACCGCAGGTATGGTGAAGACGCCCAACATCTGTTCATATTTTTTGAGCGCCTCTTTTGCGGGCAAAGATCGAAAGAAAAAGATTCGGGCCGGTTAATTGTGGTGTTCGCCCCTTCATCTTCTTCATAACAGGCACGGGTGCTACCTTTACAAAAGTCGCACCATCGGGGTTATGACCCCCCAATAACATCTCTATGAATACATCCCCTTCTAACGTTGCGCCCATTACCGCATGGTCCATTTTTGACCTGAAGGAAAATTGTCTGGTGGTCACTATGAGTGTAGTACTCATTGACATATTAGATCACCCTCCTTGCCAATATGGTACTCACATATGTCAAATCGACTAATGAGGCCGAACTTGTCCTCGAAAACTGGATACATTTTCGGTGTTTGCAAGCACTAAGTTTTCCTCGCGAAAGCCTCGAGCAAAATATAGTTCAGTTTCCCCGATCCATAGCCCACCCGCTGAGATCATCCACTACGATTTTGTTGTTTTGACTTCTTGCATCCGAAATTGGCATGTTTAGCATTTCCTCGTGTTGTGCATCTTTCCTTAAGGACTTCTCCACCTTGCCGAGGAAATTTTCAGCCGTCTTACCCAGAGACTTTTTCATCTTCAGGATCTTAATCTCCCAGTTGGGAACGTCTAATTCGGTTGACGTTTTCTCTGAGGATTTAGCTTTCCTGAGAATATCGTCGTATGTCACATTACCTTTTCGAGTTGATGATACATTTGGGCTGTAATTTATTTGTCGCGTTTTTTTTCCGCTAACTGCTCCATGATGTCCATTCACGGTTCCTTTTTGGGACTCTACCTTTCTTCAGTTTATTGAAGCCGGTACCACTGTTCTTACAATTTTGGTTATTTTATTGGCCTTTCTTTTTTCCGGGGAGAGTCTTTTTTGCCTTTTTTTCTCCTGCAAAGGTCTAAAAGAGCTGTTCGCATCCTCTCTATTGCTGTTTTCAAGTTTTGCGTTTTGTGTTGCCCAAGTGATGTTTCTTCGAAGCACTTTTATTGTCTTTGGCACTCTTCTCCTTTATTAATTCGGGCAACTCTATTATTGTTTAAATGGATGAAGTATGTTACTGGTTCTTAGAACATCTCCTGGGTAGGTGTAGACACCCCATTGCGAACTGACGAATACCTAGTGTGTGAAGCATCTTTCGATGCCCTCACAACAGATGTCTTCGGGAGTGATTTACTCCTTTTAAACGCCTTCGCCTCCAGACTACTTGCAGTATTAGATGCAACGGTGGCCAAGTAATTCACTGAGTCACGGTATTCAAGGTATATCGACGACAGGGAGCCTACTCGAAAAGCTGCGGCACTGGAGTTCCGAATCCCTGCACCGTAAGATTTACTTTCCCTTTTTCCTTCTTTTTTCTTCTTGTTCTGGATGTCCTTACCATAGTCATTTTTGCCCACAAGTGGGTGCTTTTCTCTCACTTGCGCATAAACATGCGCATACCTCGAAATGCGTATAAATGCATATTCATACGAGTCCACTCAGCACTTCCATAATCGAACGAAGGGATACGCTTGGTAGCAGATATGGTAACTCCACACAGGTCTGCCTGTCTGCCACACCCATTTTCCCAGAAATAGTTTCTCCAATTGACACGAAATGCGAATGTAAATCCCTTCGCATGCAGTGGGGAAGCACATTCTACGCTGAGTTTCAGGGACCTCATACATGTAAAAGTCTTATGGGGTACCAAATGAATGGTCTCAATTAGTATTTGCCAAATAATAATAATCGTTGGCGCAACAATCCATGTTGGATCAGGGCCTTGAAGTGTGTTAGAGCACTTCATTCAAGACCGTAACGGTACACTAGGAGGCAATGTGGTCAGCATTGCTCTCGCCCGAGATTATTACCCTGATTTGACTCAGGTACTCATTCACTGCTGAGTCGACTGGTATCCGACGTCAAATCACGATACAAATTTCACTGCCACCAGTGAGATTTGAACCGAATTTCCGTACGACAGCCTTGCGCTCTAACCACTCAGCTATCCGGACAGAAAACTGGCTCATTTTTGGCATTTGATGCAAAAGGGATGGAGGTGGAGTTTGAAAATTGATAATGTCTTTCACGGTATCTTTCTCAGAAACTATTCAACCAAAAAATCTGAAAATCACAAAGCTGCCACCATATGGTGCCGACTCGGGTAGGTAGGTAGGTATCAGTGGCCGCTCCGAGGAGCCCAATTAGCGCTTTGGTGCGCCGTTTTGATGCCACAAACTCCTAAGACCGTGACTGTTGTTACAGGAACAGGGAAGCGGAGTCCAGCTGAATCGGATCTTCAGAGCCAGCCCGTAGCATTCACAAAGGAAAGCAGCTCTCCGACCCTGCAACCAGAAATCTCACTGAGGTCCCCAAAGAATGGTTTACCCAGTGTCCGCAGCCTGACTCGAGCCAGAGCCGGGCAATCGCAGAGAAAGTGCATGAGGGTTTCCCTTCCTTCTCCGCAGCTTCGGCAATGCGAGTTGTAGGGTAAGCCGAGCCTAGCGGCATGGTCCCCTATGGGCCAGTGCCCCGTGCAGACTGCCGTAATCTTGAATGCATTTGCACGCGTCTGGCACAGGAGCTCTCGTGATCGGGCTATGTTATAAGCGGGCCAAATTCTCCTTGATTTGGCACAGCTTGTAAGCCTTCGCCATCTCAGGCCCGCGGCTGCTAGGTAGTGCGAGTAGACTCGGCCCCCGACAGCCACCAGCGGAACACCGACTGTGTTCCCCGAGGGACTGCCAAGAGCAGAGCCTTGCCTGGCCAATCCGTCAGCCCGCTCATTCCCCTCTATGTTCCTATGCCCGGGAACCCAGAGGAGAGTTATCTTGAGCGTGCCGCCCAGATGGTTGAGCGTGTCTCTGCACTGCTCCACCAACCGGGAAGATGTCGTCGTTGAGTACAAGGCCTTGATGGCCGCTTGGCTGTCGGTAAGAATGGCTATGTTACGCTTGGGGCTCGAATCACGCTCCAGCCATCGACAGACTTCCAATATCGCCAGCACTTCCGCCTGGAATACACTGGTGAAACCTGGGAGACCATACGACTTGGACACACCGTGTGTATTCGAGAAAACCCCCGCGCCGACTCCATAGGCCATCTTTGATCCGTCCGTAAAGAATACCGTGTCATAGTCTTGCAACACGCCGCCGGTCTTCCACTTTGCCCTGGTTGGAAGGTCCACAGCAAAGTTTCTCGTGAAGTTCAGCTTGCGTGCGACATAGTCCGTGGGGGATGCCCAGATTTCTCGAGGTATTTCATCTAGAATGTTGCTGTGGCCGTAGGACTTCGCTGCCCAGCATCCGGACTCACGTAGTCTGACGGCACTGCACGCTGCAACATATTTGATGTGGAGGTCAAGGGGGAGGAGATGCAGGAGTACATTGAGAGCATCTGCCGGGCAAGACTGCAGAGCTCCCGTAGCACCTGCACACGCGGTTCTTTGAATCCCATTAAGCTTCGTTCTATTGTATTTCTTCTTCAAAGCCTGCCACCATACAATAGATCCGTACGTCAGGATCGGACGCACTACAGCGGTGTACATCCAGAGAACCATCCTCGGCCGGAGACCCCATTTCTTGGCAAAGGTTCTCTTACAGGCATAGAAGGCTATACAGGCCTTCTTAACCCTCAGTTCTATGTTCAACCTCCAATTTAGCTTAGGATCCAGGATTACACCCAGATACTTCACATTAGAGGAAAGGACCAATCTTTGTTCATTCAGCCGTGGTAGATGGAATTCAGGTATCCTTGTCATGGTGGTGAATAGCATCAGTTGCGTTTTGGTTGGGTTTATGCTGAGTCCACATCTTGCGGCCCACAGGCATACCTTTCGCAACGCTCCTTCCATGATGTCGCTCATAATGGAAGGAAACATCCCAGATACTAGTATCACCAAGTCGTCGGCATACGCTACCACCTTCACCCCGCTGCTGTCTAATGTACGTAAAATTTTGTCCATTACTATTAACCAGAGCACCGGTGAGATAGCATCACCCTGGGGCGTGCCTCTGTTCACAGCTCTGGTCAAGTGGTTGCCTCCCAGATCGGATTGGATTATCCTGGTACTCAGCATGGATATAATCCAATGCGTGAGATACCCCTCCAATCCAACACCGGTCAAGACTTCCTTGATGGCGTTGGTACTGACGTTGTTGAAGGCTCCTTCTATATCCAAGAAGGCAGCAAGGGTATACTGCTTGTACTGCAGCGACCGCTCAACCGTGCCAATTACCTCGTGGAGGGCGGTTTCTGTGGATTTTCCTTTGAGGTAGGCATGCTGGGACTTAGAGAAAGGCGTTCTCTCCATAATAATCCTTAAGTGAATGTCCAGGACGCGTTCTAGGGTCTTCAGCACGAATGAGGTCAGGCTGATTGGCCGAAAGTCCTTCGCGGACTCATGACCGCGCCTGCCCGCTTTCGGTATGAAAATCACCCGTGCGCGCCTCCAGGACTGCGGTACGTATCCTAAAGTGATGCAGCTCCGGTAAATCTCAACAAGCCACGGCACAACCCTTTCCTGCTGCTTCTGTAGCATGACTGGCATTATGCCATCTGGGCCCGGAGATTTGTATGCGGAGAAGCTGTTTATAGCCCAGCCGATCCTATCCCCGGTAATTACCGATTTGATAGTCTCGCACAGCTGGGGTTGCCGCAAACCCTCCAAGCGAGGTTCTGACTCACAGTCCTCCTCGCTGGAGGGAAAGTGCGTTTGCACCAGCAGCTCCAAGGTTTCACTAGAAGATTCCGTCCAGGAGCCTTCCGACTTTTTAAGGAAGGATGGACTCTTATGTTCCTTGGACAGAATCTTATTGAGCCTCGCGGATTCACTAGTGCTTTCAATGTTCTGACAATAGTCTAGCCAAGACCGCCTCTTGGCGGTCCTGATGGCCGACTTGTACTTCTTTAGGCAGTCCTTGTATGGCTGCCAGTATTTTTGCCTGTAGCAGATGTTGAAGATTTCTCTGGTCAACTTCCTGAGACTAGAGAGATCTTCGTTCCACCACGGTGGCAGGGTCTTTTTGCTGTACTTAGCAGGGCACGAGACTTTGAAGGCGGTATCAAAAGCCTTCTCCAGAGCCCCGACCTTTGACTCCAGTTCGTCTGTCGTGCCAATCCTACCAATATGCGCACCGGAGAGTTTGTTCTTAATTACCTGACCAAACTTTCTCCAGTCGATCCTCTTGGGGTCTCTAAAGGGCTTGGAGACCTCTGCGGCGCGATCTAGACTGAAGAGTATCCAACTGTGGTCAGAGAAGGATCTCTGGTCAGACACTCTCCAGTCCTCCACCCTAAGAACCCCGTTGTCGGTTATTAGGGTGATATCAAGGACCTCCTCCCAACCGTCACAGTTCTCCGAGCAGGGGAAATGAAAGGTTGGTGTACTGCCCCTGTTACACACCGATAGATTTGAAGTAATAATAAAATCAAAGAATGACTCACCCCTTTCGTTGATTTCAGAGCTGCCCCAAAGCGTATGCCTTGCATTTGCGTCGCAGCCTATCAGCAGGTTGGCTTTCTTTGGTGTTATGGTGTTCGTCAGATGTTGTAGTTCTTGTGGCGGAGCTGATCGGTCGTGAGCCATGTACGCCGAGGAAATATACACGTTCTCTGCCCCCACCTGCTCCAGCTTGACCACAACTAGGTCACTGGAACTCAGGTCCGGGCACAAAAAAGCGTGCAGACTCTTCCTCGCAAGAATACATGCTCTAGGTTTAGCCTGATCAGCGTCTCCTGTGCTGTGGAATAAATTAAAATATTTGCTTTGGAGCCCTTTGATGGTTCGGTCGCTTCCGACCCAGGGCTCCTGTATTAATGCGATGTCGATGTCTTCCTCTAAGAGGAAGACGAGCAGATTAGCCGAGGCACACTTCGAGTGCTGCAGATTTATCTGCGTTACCCTCAGCATGATCTGCTTGCGTGGGGGGTTCGTCAGCCCCCGTCGGACCGTCGATCGTCATCTCCTCCAACAGCTCGTTGGCGGCGTCGATTGGGTCAAGGTCGTCGTCCGGTTTTGCAGAGCGGAACACTTTTACTTTGGCATTCCTGACTCCGAACCACACTTTGTAATCGGCCTTTTTCAGTTTATGCGGAGTAGTACGGGCTGGCTGTTTATCTGAGGTTCCTCCTCCTTTATAACAACCCAGTCGTCCATGGGAATCCGGGAGTTGTGAAGGCGCAGGAAATGGACAAGCTTGTCCTTCTCCATGCGGATCTTCGGCAACCAAATGCGAGCGACCGGTCTCCTGGGAATCTCGTCGTAAGGGATAGTCTTGAGCTTAACGCCCTCCCAAGCGTCGCTGATCTTAGCGACGCACGAGCCGAGAAAGTCCTTAGAGAACTGGTCCATGCAAGCTATTGCGTGGAACCCACGGACCACATGAGATGAATCAAAGTGGGGAGTGAGTCCCGGGTGTTTGCCTCCGGTTTCTATGAGATGTTCATAGACCATGCCCGACAGCCTAGCCTCAACACTGGTCCACACCTCCAGCGTTAGTTTGCCGCTAGCAGAATTGCCATCCGCCAGCGCCACCCATAAGTGACTCCTGGCCACCTCGCTGAAGGTCTTCGCAGTACGTGGCCCGCCGACTGACGGTTGCTGTACAATTTCCTTCGTATGTTGCTTGGCGTCTGCGCTCTTGCCCACTCTACTCCGCTTTTTATCTTGTTCGACCTCGTCTTGAGATCGGTTGCGTTTTAGGGCGATGGGCTTCGCCTTCTGCTCGTCAGCCCGGCGTTTGCTGTTGTATTCATCAACAATCGCCTGGTATTTAGCGAGGTCTTTTTCATCCCGCTCGTCGACAGTACCGGCCTCCTTATTCTTGGCAATCTTGCCGAGAATATGCATGGCCTTCTGGTACTGACTCTTGAGCAGGACACCCGTGGACCTTCGCTTCTTAGCCGGTTTCCGGCGATTCTTGTCGGTTTTCGCTTTCGAGGGATCCCCCGACGCTGAGGGCTTCGGGTCAGGAGTACTATGTCTGGTACTCGCTACACCCAGCCTGACGGCAGTGGGTTCCAGGCTAGAAGCCACTAGTCCGTCTGACGCCTCGCTCCGGGAGGTCCCTGCGGTTGGTTTCAGCATAACGGTGCTACGGCTGGCACCGAGTGTATTGCTCTCGACGGCCACTGTCTCCTGGCTGGAGGCCAGCAGCTCGTCCTCCGATGATGCGCCTGGCATCATCGCCTCCTCTTCTACCGTCGTTTTGGTTTTTTTATTAATTGAGTCCATGTCTTGGTCCCACGAGTAGTCCGGGAAGAATGCCCACCCTGGCTGGCCCGGCCACCAGGGTAAGGGTCTTATTTGAAACTGAAGGTGCCCAAGGTATTCAGAGTTCGCATACTAAAGACCAAGCTCCCCATTGGCCACGCAGCCCTCGGCGTATGCTGTTCCACCTTGGCTTGGGGTCCTATTAGCACCTTTTCCGGTGCAGGGAGGACGATCCCCGGGCTGTTGCTTCAGTCCATCGCCCCGCCAGATCTACTTGCCCCTAACACATGACCAGCAGACAAGCAGATCCTCGTCAGTTGGATGAGCCTACTCCCAGCCCGGCCCTACACACTCTTGACCCGCCCGAAGACGGTTTCCAGCGGCCACCACGCGGAGGTCGTGGGAGGACTTGCCTAATTATGCAACTTTAACCTGAAGCATAATCAGACCAGGCCGCCATGGTGCCGACTCATCAAAATACACTCCATACCGATATCCATTTAAATAAAGTTAGAAATAATATACTCCGCCGTAGCCGGTCCCAAGCCCGGTTGTGAAAGGAGGAGGGATGGGTAGCTTCCGTTCGAACACCACCGCAGCGTCTTAGGGGGTAGGTGAGGAAAGTGCAGGAACTTTGCAGTCCTGCAGATTACACACTGAGGAAGCTATCACCACACCTGGCAGTTAGGGATAAAATGCGAATCTATTAGATGAAGATAAAAGGAAATCTTAGATCCGGTACGGATAATCGGTGGGAGTCGTCTGACTTGGTGACTGGGTGGGGCTCCCGTAATGGACAGCATGGTTGTTCAACGTCTAGGCGCCACGATGACCAGGAACATTGCTCCACCTGCTGCAGCTGCTTCACCATCATCAGGGAGCGTGTTCGACTTGAGGTCAACGCGGAAACTGGTGACTGAGGGTCGATGGTGGTCTGCGGCGGCATCAACAGCATCACTGCAAGCAACAGTTGCAGTACTCGCCGAAGCACTCTTCTCCACCGTCCAGCTGAGGATCGGCACCAATTCTAAAGAGCATGTATAGAATTCTTGGAAATGAATCCTTTGCGTATACCAGGTATATTCCTAGGCTCTATGCACCTCCAGCAACTCCGGGAAATCTATCTTGAATCAATGATGAGATTAAATCTCGACTGTACATTGTGATACAGTTACGGCTGTCAGATTGCATGGTTAGAAGATTCGCTTTCGCGTTCTTGGTTTGAGTGACCGAAGAGATCCACCATGGAAAATTCGTCTTGAACGTCGACGGACTTACTAAGACAGGACATTGCTAGACTGATTGAGATCAGCACTGGCAATGCCAGCAGACGGGTGAGAAATAAAGTGCAGAGGGTTTACAAAAACTATGCCATCCCTAGTGAGATACCCGTAGTTGAAATTCTGGACACACTAAAACAGAAACTTTCTGTCATATGCAGTTGGTTACGACGGTATCGCAAAAGTCATTCCAGACGTGTCTAGAATGCAACATATGCGAGGAACTAGCGGAGTTTTTTTCAGATCTCTCAACGAATCCCAACAGAGCGTTCAGACAGTGCAATTTTCGGTGACGGAAGTGAAGGTAGGGGTGGGGTAGACTTTGGGGGCTACCCGCCCAGCATGCTGAGCATGCTGAGTGGATCGCCTCCGAAAGCACCCGCCATGCCAATTCGCCTGGTATGAATTTTGCGGATGTTACCGAAAAGGAAGTTCGGCGACTCATAAACAGCTCGAAGAACTGGAGGCTCTGGCCTGGATCATAAATCAGGTCATTAGTGGGCCTGAGGAATTATCACCCTTCCCCACTGCGGGGATTACCTACCTTATCCCTAAAAAGAACACAGTGTAGGACCCCATAGCCACAATACCGATTACTTGCTTAGCAACCCTCTACAAATTCATAACGTCCATTATTTGTGAAAGAGTCAATGCGCACCTCGATACTACCACCATTCTGTCCGAGGAGAAGAAGAGCTGCCAAGTAGATTCAAAGAGCAGCCTATTATCGACTCGGTAGTTACAGGACAAGCAACTAGAGGTGAAAGAATGCTATATCGATTATGCCAAGGATTTTGGCATTTCACATTGATCAGAAACTAATAAAGTTTTTGGCGACAGTCATGGAAGGGTAGCATACCACCTTATCAGTGCGTACATTTGAGGGTGCTAATACCTCAGAGCCCATCCGTATACGAAGGAGCATCTTCCAGGGGGATTCGTTGAGTCCCCTTTGGTTTCGCATGGCCCTGAATTCCCTTTCATGGTTACTGAATGATGCAAGAGGGGAAGATTTTGCAATAAAATATGGCCAATGCGCTAAGTGCGAGCTAACACACTTTATGTACATAGATGATATCAAGTTGTATTCAAGTTGTATTCCACATGTTCAACCATGATATTCGGATAAAATTTGGATTAGACAAGTGTCGAATTCAAACCTCCACATCGAAGCGATGACCGAGACAGACTTCTACAAATACCCAGGAATTTTGCTGGTACTGAAATTGCATCTCTCGGGGAAGAATAAAATATGCGCATTGAATGTATTCGCTATCCCATCACTGGTTTAAGCATTCAGAATATTGCCGTGGACAAAGACTGATCTGGAAAACGTCCAGCGGCGGATACGGACTGCTATATCCAAATCACGCCAAGTCGATGCGTTACGCGCTTATTTTTACAGCAAAGTGCAGGCGAATCACTTGCATGCGGCTTTTTGTAAGGCAGACTGTAGGCTGACTCCGCTTAACTTGAAGGGTCGATCCTTCTGGGTGAAGTCGGACGAAGAGCAGATCTATGAGCGGAAGTTAAAGGCAATGCACGGTAAACATGTGAATTGCGTTTGGCTGCCATTTGTCGAACAGATGGCTGTGTGCTGGGAAGCTCTTTGCTGAGATGGAGGGATTCATGTGTGCAATTCAGGACGGCGTGGGCGAGCTTATAAAAAACTCATAATGAAAGAGCGGGTAGAGAACGATCAGTGCAGAATATGTGGTTCGGTGTCAGAAACGTTCTCATTTCTGGCTGCACTGTAATGCCACCGGCGCAATACATGAACAGGCATAATGCTGTATGTAAGGTGATCCATCAAAAACTTCCATAAAAGCATGGGCTGATCACTAGGACATGACACGCAGGCAGTACTTGATAGTTCCGCTTACAGCCTGGTTCAAACCGTACAGAAGTATACCATTCTGAATACGTGCTGGATGTTACGTCCTTGACGGATTCTCCCAGTAACTTACCACCAGCCACCACCATCAACGCCATTTTATGTTTTAAATAGGTAGGATGGTTCGAGCCTAGCACTAAGTATTAGTATTAGGGAAAACCAGCATCTCCCGAGATCGTGACAACTCGTATATTTCTCTATCTATTATTAGGATATGTTTTAGAAAGTGATACGAAACGCTCCTTAAGTTTATCCTACCATCATCAAGTTTTGCAGTAGAATAGAGCATGGTTCTACCAAGTTTGGTGGAAATCGTATTGTTTCTAACAAAGTTATAGGTCAAAGTTGTCTCTTTTAAAAATTGACTGCAATCTAAGGCCCTGGATTTTAGTAAAGTGAATAGTTTGACATAATGTATCCATATTAATTACCGGCCAGGTGCAAATAGGACAATAACATATTCTCATATAAGAAATACATAAAACCAAAAGTTGAACGCTTGAGGTATGGGCCTTCAGCGTCTAGTTGTCTGACTTAAAAAAATTTTGTTTGTTAGTGCACTCATTTGTTTCCCACAAGTATGAGGTTCAGAAAGTCCGTCGTCCCATAGCCTCCCATAACTTACTGGGGTGACCAGGTATCTAGAGAACTTCCGTTCGACGGCAGTCAGTTACGCCTTACTACTTTTCAGTGGGTAGAGTTCTCACAACATCCTGGACTGGGGAAGGCGTTTTTCGACTCTTCAGTTTAGACCTGCAATGCTTTGTTAACAGTAGGGTCATCTCATCTGAGAAATCATCGTCTGGCTATCACTACAAGCGGTGTTAGTAGACTCCAAAGAAAGATAGGCTCGCTGTCAGGAAGCTATATTCCGCGCAAGTTTATCCTGCGCTTCACTGTTTGTCCCGAAGGGTATGTAGAACAACCCTTGCGAGTTTTTCCCAATGTGCTATTTTTGACAATATTTCAATAGCTTGGAGGACGTATTTCTTATTGACTAGAAGAAAATTTAGAAGGATTACAAGTAGAGAAGGCAGAACAGTGGCACTGGACAACATAGCGAGGGGATGTTTGCCGGTCAATATAGGATCGTAGAGAAGGTAGAGGGTTATTGATAAAGGAAAAAGAAGAATCAGTCCCTTTTGCAATGTAATACTTGGTGGTAATACTATCGGGAAGTGTGGGAAAAGGAAGAATAAACAACAGTGACTTTCCCTTATGCAGGAAAATGTCCCCATAAGAATTTCACAGGCACTATACAGGTACTGTAGCTACGTATATGCGTCTCATGTGCGAGATAACAAAAAGTGACCGGCAGGTGTAACAAAAATATTTGCCTACGCCTTATCTATAATAAATTTCGAATTATTTGTACGCAGAAAGATTTTCCCTGATATTTTCCCTGTCATTTAATTCCTACCCAATCCATTCGAGAATGTTTTAAAACCGCCTCCATGAAAATTGATATTTACGTGTTTGTTTGCGTTTTAATCAAGCAGGGTTTCGACAGATAGGCGACTTGTTTCTACGATAGCGTTACAATACTATGACAACCAATAGTAGATTCTACAAAGACATTTCATATCATTCGATTGATAAAAGCTTTTTATTTTCTGTTTTTCTTTTCAGTTTTTCGGCGAAAATCGAAATTGGCACGGTCGGATCCAATGCAGATGGGAAGGTATTTTTAGTCTGTTAAGACGGTGTACGTAATAAATCACGCTTGGCGAAGACTTTACCGGCTATTGTTTGGCTTGCGGACTGGAAATTGTTTAGTACATTCCCGGAATACTCGTTATAATCCCAAAATATAATTCCAGTGTTTAACCATTTTTCTGAGATTTGTGCTCTATAAATTCCATTCTCCTCATAAGTGAACGCGAAGTTCCCTGAGCTAATCATAGAACCTCGGCGAAAATCAAATACAAATTAGTGGATTACTATTGTCCCCAGTGTAGTGCTTGAAAAGATAAATATTAAGTATTTACTCGCAAACGAAGTGAGATAAAGTTAGCTGAGTAATTACCGACAAACAGATATTGTCGTAGTCATGTGTACATACAAATTGTGATGGTGTCGATATTTGTGGATACGTCGAACAGTGGAAAAGATATTTGGCAATTCACGTTAACTTTGTGAGTACAACCGATTGTATGTAAGTTTCGATAAATAGATTTAAGTTGTCTACTTTCTTATTTCCGCAAATTACGCAATGAAGTTGTCCTTTTTAAGCTTTATAAGCTACTTCAATGAGTAGCCTGGATTTACATCAATTATAGATCCGTAGGAGTAGTATCACTAGGAGGGGTTTCGGGAGTCAATTCAATAGTATAGTGACAGATCCTACAGTCCTCGAATCGTTTCGCCAATCTCTTTTAACTGGTTAAGGTAAGGTATGCAAAATGACACAACTCATTTCTTCGAAAGAGCGGCCACGTGTAACAAGGTTTACGCAATAACGCACAACCCTTGAGTGCGTTTCTAAAACCGAGTTTGAAGATAGTCCTTATTAATATCGTCACTGTTACGTGATCCATTAGTATTTCTCAATACATAAGTGAGTTGAATTTAACGCGCTAAATCTTTGTGGTATAAAATGTCAATCCAGATCCAGGACAAACTAAGTTTTTAGCAACACCACTTTAGGTATACAGGACAGAAAAAAATAAGATAGCTAAAATCACTATTTATCTTCTGCAACTTCACCCTAAGTAAGAGAGAGCGTCTGAGCGCTCCGTTGGTTGATCATTAAAAAAGAGAGAACCATTGCCACGAGTCCTGCACATCGCTTTCGCAGCGCAAGCTAGAAATTGCGTGCGGCATCATTGTTTCCGCCAACATCACGGTGCTCGCTGATAGGTGGAGCCAAAAAACGGAGAACGAGTTCGGTAGAAGAGGGGTGCCACAGTAATTCCCCTTCAGATATTGAATTAGGCTAAGCAGTATGACAGTCCTCAGCTAGTCAAACATTCTGAGCAACAGGCTCGAGCAGCTGCCAATGAACCCTGTATATTGACCTCGTGTTCATTTGTGCTTGATACATGGGGTAGTCAGTGCTGTCGTAACCTGCAAATATTAGCTTTGTTGAGACCGCGGTAGGAAGGTCATCGACGCCGAGGTGGTGACGATGATCGTCTTATAATAATCAGGGCCTTGAAGTGTGTTAGAGCACTTCATTCAAGACCATAGCGGTACACTAGAGAATTACAGCACCCTTTAGGAGGCAATTTAGTCAGCATTGTGCTCGTCCGACATTTTTATCCTGATTTGATTCAGGTACTCATTCACAGCTGAGTCGATTGGTATCCGACGTCAAATGATGATACAAATCCCACCGCCACCCGTGAGATTTGAACTGCAACTTTTCGTACGACAGCCTTGTGTTCTAACCACTCAGCTGGTCGTTTAACCTTTAAATTATCCGGTGTGCACTTGCGTAAGGGGTTGTTAGCGGAAGTTTCAGGTCGGCGATGGGCTTGAAGACGTGCGAGTGAATATGCTTGAACACTTTTGTTCCACAATGATGTGTTGTTTCACTTCGCTGCAACACCCGAAAGTAATTTCGCAGGTTGTACAAGAAAGATGTCGAAGATGTTTGAAAGTCTAGAGGGTAGAAGAATTTTCCTGATACCCTAACAGATGTGTCTAGCTTGAGTTTGGAACCCAATGCTTTGGTGTCCTTCTAGAACGCTGTTCTGAGACCTAGTTGAACAATTCGCAGGATTTCGGTCCATGGCGTCTGATAATGGCACCTGAGCACCGTTTTCAGGGGATAGTGCCAGCACCTGATCATGCCATTTGATTCTGGGTGCTATAGCATTGCGCAAATCCATTTTGCACTAATCAGGAAGCAAACAATGTTCATTTGAACTGCGTGCCGTAATCTGCTGTGATCGTGGCAGGTTTACCCAATAGTTAGTTTAGTTTAATTAACTGGGGGGAGCCGCAGCTCCGAGCACTCAGGCCGTTATTAGGCCCATTGTACTATCCCCGTAAGTTGCCTATTCAATGGCTTCCCACCTACGGTGTTCGCAGGCTTTAGCGAATCTGAGAACATTCTCCAGAGGCAGAGAGTGTGCAGATTCTTCATTGAAGAAAACCTTGCCAAGGTGTCTTCGTCTGAGATCTGAGGATGCCGGGCAGCTGCATAAAAAGTGCAGGGTTGTCTCCTCCTCCTCCTCATATTGTCTGCACACAGCCGAAACCACTACCCCAATCTTTTCCATATGGTAGTTTAAGGGGCAGTGTCCGGTCAAAAGCCCTACTAGGGTTTTCATGTCCCACTTCTTGAGGAACAACAAAAATGCCGCTCTAGTGGCCCTAGGTTCCTTCACAAGGATTTTTGCTTGCCGGCAAGAGCCCAAATTTCTCCACTCGGTTGCGTGAATCCTTGCAATTTCACCCTTTAGAGTAGATTTGACAGTAGATGGTCGGATTCCAAGAGCTGGTTCTGGCCCCACCATTGTGGATCCAGACCTTCGGGAGCCAGTCTATCAGCCTCTTCATTACCGGCGATGTTAGAGTGCCCCGGCACCCACATCAGGAATATTTCGTTCAGTCGACCAAGTTTCAGCAGCACCTGATCACAACTCCACACCAACTGGCTTGATATGTTGTTGCCATTTATTGCTGATAATGCCGCCCGACTGTCGGAACAGATTCGAATGGTGCGACCCCTCCATTTTTGTCGCAGACATTCTTCTGCTGCCAGTGAAATGGCATATATCTCCGCTTGGAATATGGTCGTCATTTTTCCGAGGGGAGGGGAGCAATCTGCAGGATTTCTGGTATTGTTCCTGGATATGATGCTTCCACGTTAACTTGGAGTCGAAATGTACTCCTAAGTACTTGACTGTTTGTGCCAGCTGGATTTCCGCCCCTGCTAAGGTAGGTAGCGTATAGCTGCCCCACCTTACGTTCCTAGTGAACATAACTAGTCCAGTCTTCCTAGCGTTCACCGTGAGTGCATTGCGGAGACACAAGCTGTGGATTACATGCAGAGTTGCATTCAAGCGGTCACATACTGTGTCCGCAAACCTGCCGGTAATTATTACGGCTAGGTCGTCCGCAAATACTTGCGCGAAGACTTTTTTGTCCTCCAGGAGCCACAGCAGGGTATCCATCACCAAGAGCCATAACAGTGGGGAGAGAACCCCTCCCTGTGGGCAGCCCCTGAGACATCCTGTTTCAATAGACTTCTGGCCGACCGATATGTGGATTTTTCTCCACTCTAGCATGTGAAGGATCCAGCTGATTAGCAGCGGTTCGGTACCCAATAGTACTACCCGCCCGGGGAAGAATGCTGTTTCTACTGTGGCTACTCGAGTGTTTTTGAGCGAGATCGTCTAGTTAATTAATCGATAATAGTTAAGTAGTACCTACATGCCTTCGTGTAAGGCATTGCTATGAGGTCCAGGTGTATATGGGTGAAACGTGCCTCCACAACTTCGATGCGAATGAGTTGGAGTATGGTAACGGATTTTCGCCCGCTGACATGGAGTAGATTCGAGCAGCGAAGTGCATCTTTGAGGATATCTAGTCTACCAAATTTTTACATGAGCTTCCTGCTAGTTTCTCTCCCACTGGAATGCGGGGGACCGTAGACGACCTCGAAGGTGGTTCTTCCAAGCTTCTGAGGCAAATAAGGGCGTAACACGCCTGATGAAATATCGCAGACAACATGTGCTCTGTCAATTTAAAGAGGCTGGAGTCCGGCATGTTTGCGGCTTGCGCTCCTTGAACTTTGTTTTTATTTTTCGCATGGAGTCTGGTCAGCGTTTCGGCGTCTTTGACGGCACTGATGCGAAAGGGTGCGCCTGCAACAGTGTTTTTTTTCGCCTGGGACGTGCACAATAATATTGCTGAACTGATCAATGAAGATTAGTTGCTACACTTGCCGTGGATGACTAGGGGTTTATTGTCCATATAGATGATGAAGTTTTTCCCGTCCACGATTTGTTCGAAATGGTTAATCTTAGAGAAAATCCCCAGGGCTTCCCGATCAAGGAAATTGAATAATAATCATTAGCTCGAAAATTCAACTACTAAGTCATTTGGAAACTGATCAAGATGGTCGAGAAAAACTTCTTTGAAAAGGGTAACTTTTCCCTTCGATTAAATGCTCCAATGAACCGGATGATCTTGGCGTCCGAGTGTGAGAAACTTGATATTGTGGCGTTGGTCAATGTCTGTCTCGAAAACTTTAAGGATCCTAAGAGTTGTGGAGACCAGTCGATTTTCACAATTTTTCACCCCTTTAAATTGACCGTTCAGTAGTGCCTGAACTGAACCATCCTGGGGCGGCTTGACCGTAAATTCTAATGAGATAATTTCTAGGTGACCCAAAATGTTGTGTGTATAGCTCTGAAAGGTCTTTAAGGCGTTTTGTAAACCGAGAGGCATTCCCAGGAACTCGAAGAATCCGAATGGCGTAGTAACTACGCTTTTCAGGGCGTCTTCCTTTGCTACTGCGATCTGAAAATAAACCCTTCTCCAATTTGTTTTTGGTTTTTGCTGGGTAGCTATAGAAGCTGGTCATAAACTTGAAGAAGCCAAATGTAGCAGGCTGGCGCCGAGAAGTTGGTGAGACCTGGTGAAGACTGCAGGGCTTGTAGTCACAATGTTGTGTTGTGTAGAAGCTTTTGTAAATGTTACCCTCTTTCATCGGTTAAAAATCATGCCACGAATTGGGCACAGGGTCGTCTCATCAATGAGGCGTTGCGTCTTAAGACCGAAATACCAAAGAAAATGGACAATTCACTCCTGCGAGGATAAACGAGCAGGTTAACAATCGTCGAAGTCCTAAATCCACGTGTCCTGCGCCCAAGTGTACGGATGAGTAACCCGCTTGCAGCAACTAGAGATGGGCCCGAACGTTGACCATTACAGCAGTGCGCGGTATATGCCAAGATAGACGATATGTGACAAGGAAGCCTACACTCGAAGAACGGTCGACTATATTTAGGTAGCCGTTCTTGCACGGCATGTAGCTATACGTTTGGACGATAAAGGACTGCTACTTCGGGACTGGCCATGCAACAGGTTTATTGGTTTTCTGAATGCAGTAGATTACGGTGTCGACTGGAGAAAATGCAGTACAAGTGCAGTGAGTTCCAGCTTGTTCGAAATGATTGTGATGGGAACATACATCGGTTGTAGGCAGTTGTAACCTGGAGCGATCCCTAATTTTTTGCAAAATTTGAATTGCGACACGAGGCTAGCGTTGTAAATTCATATTGAGCTCATCGATGGAGGTTAGAGTATCTATTAAAATAAGCTACGCTAGTAGTTTTTTTTACTTCAGCAATAGGGAGGAGGGGCTTCTTTATGATGCCGTCTGCTGCGTCGAGAAGTTGCTTTGCATTTTGAAGATGTTCAAAATATTGCGCACATTGTGTGGAAGTAATACCAGCCATTTTACTTTAAGGAGTTTTGATCGATCAACCCCAACTTGTTCATAGACGTGTATTCTTGCTGGAACCGTAACTTGCCGATAAACGTGCGATCTCCTTGCAACCAACAACCTACTGGACAGCTTGCTTGCACGTATTCGGGTAGAATTAAGCCGGCCCAATACGTTTGTCGCATGCCAAAACCTACCGGGAACCAAAGGCAGAGCTTGCTTAAAGAGTCATTAAGGACACAAGGATACGTTTGCTGCGTGCCGCAACCCAGTGGAAACCAAAGGCAAAGCTTGCTTAAACATTGATTTAGGATTAATGCATCGGTGAGAAACGCTACCGAACGTACGAAGCCAAACATCCTGTCCACACGTTTGCATCACGACTGTTTGTTGAGCCTTGACAAGTGTGTTGACGCGCCAGATCGCCAACAAGAGCTAACAACCAAGTCAAACACCCTATCCACACTTTTGTGTTTAACATTTTTTATTAAGGCTTGGCAAATATCTGGCATAAGTCTTCGAAGCAGAACTTTGTACCTCTGCATAATCGGTGTCGGCAAAGGCTGGTATTTTAATTTTATTCCTAACAAAAGACCCGCTGCAATGACTTTACAGTTGGAGATGGCCGAAGTGATCATCCGACTCGACTATGGTCCGCCTTGAGGGTGAAGCTATTTCAGAACCTAACAGTGTAGGTCCGCTAGCCTCTAAGTGTCTCCTCTGGGAAGTCTCGTCAACTTACAAAAACCAGAACGGCTGCATCAGTTTATAAGAAATGGCGCCCAATGTGACCCTAAACATTTGCTAGATTTTCAACAATCCAGTTTGTGGAAGATAGTCTATTCGATTCGCTCATTTAGTTGAAAATTTCCTCTCCCTTGACGGGAAGTATCATCGAATGGACTGGTATAAAATTTGAAACAAAAAAATGAATGGTGTTCCGTGCACGGTAGCGGATCTGACGGTGAATGGGCGAGAAAGGATTCACGAAGGATCAGATATACACCGAAAGCATCCATCTGGATGAAGTTGAGGCTGGCCTGGTTAGGACACCCATCCAACCTTGGCATTCCGAGAGTTTAATTATATCGAAATGTCGATTTTACATGCTCATCTTTACTAACTCTTATGCCAACGATGATCGTCCAGTCTCCGACTCTAACGCGAATTGGCCAGCAAGTCGTGATATGGGTATAACCCAATCGTCCCCTTCAATTTTGGAGGTTCTTTTTCCTCCATGTATATTGTCTGACAATTTGGACAACTCTCAGTTCCTCTCAGCCCCAATTCTCTATCCAAGGCATGACCACGAGACAGTATCTCCACAGTTGTCCACAAGATAGTATCTCCTGAGTTGTTCCTTCTTCAGCGAAGTTTGGTAAACTGCGACCTGTTTGTCGTCGCCGATCATATTTACGGAATTGTACATTATGATATATACTTAGAATAGGGAGTGTCAAGTTCAGTAATGGCAAACGCTATTATCTGTAAGGCATTGGAAGAAAGGGGCTATTGTTTGATTAATAAATGCGCTATGATTTTGAGCATCAAAGTCGATACACACGATTAGATAAGCCCGGTAAAAAAACGATAAACGGTAAAAAAGTGTTCACTATAAAGTACCATAAAACAACGATAAACGGTAAATTTAATATATCCGATAAATCCGATCGATAATAATACTGGTGTGACAATTCAGGTAGAAATCGATACAAATATACGATAAGAAAACGATAAGTCAGGTATGTACACAGCAATTCCCAAGCAATCTAGTCTGGTAGATAGACTGTGCTAACCGGCAAAACATAAAATAATCAACAAGAAAAAGGAGCGTGAGAATTCCATCTCCCCTCCCTGAAGTCCGAAACTAAATGGGGCAGGCAAACCACCAACCCACAAGACTTGCCAACCGGTTTCGTATTCCATCGCCTTGTTACGGGTTACGCAGCAAAGTGACAAAGTAGAAACAATGTAAAGTCGGTTAGTATACCTAGGCATGCAAAGATAAACCTCAGGAGGCTGGCCAGCAATACCTTTAGCCAATAGCTACGGCTCGCATTTCCAAAGAGTTCTGGAAAAGCAATCACCTACGATACCTTAAGTATTGGGGCGAATATGCCAATGGGAACTCATTGTTAGTACACTCTTGGAGGAAGGGAAGACTGTACTCTACAGGATGAGATTGCAATCAGCGAAGGATCACTGTTTTCTAGGCAAAAGACACGTGGTAAGTTAATTGAGGAGAAAACCATGGACTTAGTCAGGGAACACTTTGAGAGATGCGAGAAAAAGGTTAGCATTGCCAAATTTTCTTTATTATATGAACGATGGGACTCAGTGTCAAATCTTAAATGCTGTACTGCAAGCAAATTTTGACGAAGTCACCATTT
Organism: Hermetia illucens; assembly: GCF_905115235.1. Lineage (NCBI taxonomy): Eukaryota > Metazoa > Arthropoda > Insecta > Diptera > Stratiomyidae > Hermetia > Hermetia illucens. The sequence continues at coordinate 119,430,149 of NC_051852.1, forward strand.
ATTGGAAAAGATGAAGTGAAGGTATTGTGGCAGGCTAACCCTCCCGCGACATCCCAAGTACTCTGCTCAAGCCGTGGATCATTATAGTTCCCCTAACAATATCCATATTGCGTCATCTTGTTTGTGTTCTGAAGATCATAAAGGAACAGGAATCGAGTAGTTAGCTGAGACGACAGTGACCTGCGTCAGTTAGTCATCAAATCATTTAGCTTTTTTAACGGCGGAAACTTAGAGCGAGTTTCATGTGGACGGCATATTAGGTGCGTGTGTTACCAAAAGTGTATATTTTCTTTTTCTAGTCAAAGGGAGAAAGGATCTCATCTCTTCCCCCGATCCTAGCATGATCTAGCGATTATATTTCATTTTACTTACATAAATTCGGGATCGGCATGCTACATGAATATCATTTCGGACTTAATCTTTTGAAAAAAAAGATTTCAGTATTCGTCGTCGGGATTATCCTCGAGGATCGGTATGGACTTTAAAGAGCATCTATAGAAATTTTCAAAAATGGATCCATTGCCTGATTAGAGTTAAGCTTCAAGTTTCCCAGCCGTCATCTGACGAACGTCTGATGATTCTTTCATAGACGTGGAACTTCATTTTCCTGTGCATGCATCGATGTTCTTTGTGATTTGAATTGGTTTTTTGGGGCTGTGACGAATACTTTGATGGACGAACAGTTATTGCGCATGCGTCTGCTGACACTTATAAAAAAGGGGCCTGTGACTACTTTGAATCAGTCATTTGGGTTTTTTTAATCCTATTATACTATTTGCGCTGAATAAGTTCGTGAATAGCCTTTTCCTACGGTTTTTGCCTCTTTCTTCAACGTGCATCGCATCAATCTTTGAGGTTTTGTTTAAGTTTATTATATCGTAAATCTTCTCCGGCGACAGGAGGTCAATCAACCCTGGCCAAAAGTTTCATCATCGTTGCCTAAATTGCCTTAAGAATGATTACGATCGCTTTGTAGACCAATGAGTTCGCACAGGGAAGGTCATTGTTCATTGTGTCCACCGGCCTCTAATTAACTCCCGGCAGACCGCTACCGTCAAACAGCACAATGCCGTCGTTTAAGGTTGCCAGGATTTTACGTTTTATGCATAACTCAGATCTAGTTCCTTCAAGGGTTTCGTGAACTTCAATCATCTGACTAGGACTAGTTGGCATACCTTTTTCGCGCTTGCTTCTGGCATGCTCTGCGCTCAGTTATTCACCAATAAGTTAAATGACGGTTAAAATGAAGAAGTTCAACTTAATCCAAGTCTGTTCTCTAGATTACAAGATCGAACAGAAGATTTTGTTAGAATTCATCTTAATATTCAGCTGATACGACTATAGGCTCATTACGAGGAAGCCTGTGTAACAGTCTCAAGTGTTTCAGATTGACCAAATCACCATCCCGGTCTTAAGTAATCAAAGGGGCAGAACTACGCCTCACAACCGAAATTTCACAGAAGTGTCTCTGGTGATCTCCCTATCAGTACTCAACTTTATTACAAATAGCGCCCAATGTGGGCATCGCGAACGAGCAAGATGGTAGGTATGACTTTATATGTAATGGGCAGCGATGCGTTAGGAAAACGACTGGAGACAATATGGCTGATACACCGCGTATACAGGATTTCCCGAAAGACCGTGAGCGTTGCATGTAGGGCAGATATCGAGAACCGTCCACCAGTCCTGGACACAAGCCTTATGCACCTAATGGAAGTTAGTGCATGGAACCATTGCTGGTAAAGCTGCCTTACAGCTTATGTCACGTTACCTCGGAAATATTGTGCATATTATAGCCAAAATGAATAAATTTGTGAAGGATAAATGAATGTGTGTCATTTCCACCTCAAAAGAACGTAAGTCTCACTAAAAGGAAAAGGACATCAAAAAAGGGGAATATCCGCACAAGCCACTGTTCTTGGCAAAATAAAGCACAACACAACTCCAGACGATGGCGTGAAAATCCATTCTCTTTTGTTTGAATTTCGAACACTAGTTGCAAATGAACTCATGTGGATGTAGTATTGGCATATTTGGCAACAGCCTTCGTACTTCTATTGATTGTAAGTATCAGCTACAAGATTACTAGAAGTTCACGAAACTAATATGCATTTAGCACAACGGCAAGAAAAGACACTTTGAAGAAGCTCGGACGGGGAAAACCTTTCAGTTCCAAGCGCCAATGATCCATACTTCTGGAGCAGAATTACTTCCTTGATCTACAACTTCTCCTGAACACAAAGGAGACTCTTGTATTACTGGAGGAGATAGGATATCTGGCTTTTCCATATGGGACGTACGGCGAGAAGTCAACCAATGATTAGGCCTATTACTCTAGGAAGTTGAGGTATGTTGAGTCTTCATCATCATCATCAACGGCGCAATAACTGGTATCCGGTCTAGGCCTGCCTTAATAAGGAACTCCTGACATCCCGGTTTTGCGCCGAGGTCCACCAATTCGATGTCCCTAAAAGCTGTCTGGCGTCCAGGCCTACGCCATCGCTCCATCTTAGGCAGGGTCTGCCTCGTCTTCTTTTTCTACCATAGATATTGCCCTTATAGACTTTCCGGGCAGGATCATCCTCATCTATACGGATTAAGTGACCAGCCCACAGTAACCTATTGAGCCGGATTTTATCCACAACCGGACGGTCATGGTATCGCTCATAGATTTCGTCATTGTGTAGGCTACGGAATCGTCCATCCTCATGTAGGGGACCAAAAAGAGTTCGCAATTTTTCTTGTTAAGAACCCAAGTTTCCGAGGAATACATAAGGACTGGCAAGACCATTGTTCTGTACAATAAGAGCTTTGCCCCCAATGTGGGACGTTTCGAGCGGAACAGTCTTTGTGAGCTGAAATAGGCTCTGTTGGCTGACAACAACCGTGCGCGAATTTCCTCATCGTAGGTGTTATCGGTTGTGATTTTTGACCCTAGATAGAAGAAATTATTATGTGAGTTGTTGAGTCTTGCCTGCTAAAAAGTTTTAAAACTGCTCGCCACTGAATAGGGCATAGCAAACAGGTCACACCAATGCCATCTCAGAAGGGTTGCCAAATTTTGTTTGAACTCAGTTCCATCTAGAACTCCTCGAGAAGTATACATGCAGTCCTCCTCCACGTTTCTGCACCATCTAGTTCTAGACGGACATGTTCGCCATTCAAGGATAATGGATTCAAGTGCATGGCATAGCATAGTGCCTAATCGTAATGTGTGATCTAGCTAGTGTCACTTCCTCGTCCTGTTCAATTCGTCTACAGATATCTACTCGTACAACGACGTAGGTCTTCGTTTGAGAATTTGGGGTCGGAATATTCCAATGGTACGATGAAGACAGGTGCTGACAAAATGTTAGGGCATTTGAGTAACAATAACCGTTACTTTCAATGTACTACTCCATATGGTAGTGCAGAGAGAACTTTGGTACAGAACAGCCTTAACTTGATGTTGGCATTGAAGTAGCTGTACTTTTAAATTTTGGACAAAACAAGGCGGATTTTGTGCTGTTGGTACATCTAGCTTCCCAGATGTACAAATTGCTTGATGCTTACAATCTCCCGCCTCTTAATGTAAATGGGAAGACAGTGAAGACTTGTTCGACTGAGAACCTTTGTTTTTTGGTATTCTTTTGCAGTCCCACTTTCCTTGCTTGATTCTTTAAAGGCGGAGCCATTTGGACAGGGTAAGCAAGGCAGTAAGTAGATGATGTTAGCGTATTCGGGTGGACTTCGTTGTTGATATGAAATTCCCCAGAGATTTTACTTGGATGCAGGACATGGTATCTTGCACCTTTGTATGTCTCTTTGATAATAAACTATTACATTGTAGATAAGCAGTGGAGAAAAATCTAGCATGGAAACCAATCTGCTCCCAATAAATCAAGTTTGAGGGTGTCCTTATATGCGTTCTGTTAATTTAACGGTATAGCGGAGCACGGAAATGCCCCTCTTAAAATGGTGCTTAAGACCAGGTGTTCATTCCCTTCTTCCATCCTTTAGAAAATATCTCAAAGTGCCAGGACTTATGAATAAATGGAAGTAACAATTCTGCAAAAACTGCAGGGAATATAAGATGCAATTTCGTGGGGAGACCGTTAAAGCTGCCGACTTTGTCGTGATTGGTGCCTGAACTAAAGAAATAGTGGAATTCCTTCTGGGATGGTGTACATTACGCCGTACTTCTTGCATTCCGTCACGGTAATGAAGCTTAGTTTCATAGATGCGTATCCACATTCTCGTAGTAAGGCTATGATTTTGCTGACCTTTTGGAAATCGTCGACTGTGGATGAGGGAAAGATTTCCTATTGCTCGTCGACAGTAGGACTACGGAAATTGCTCGTATTGACTTGGGGGGCGACGCAAGAGTGATACATTAGTCCAAATAAAGCTTTGAACCAATAGGTAAACATGAAAATGTACGACTTAGACAAGGGTACTATAAGGAGCAGAACATTGTTATTTTCACCGACAGCAAAGCGGCGATCAAGGCACTTAGGTCCAACTAGGTGAACTCCAAACTGGTATGGAAATACCTTAACTGATTAAAAACGCTCGGCTACCACAATACGGTCTGGATACTCTGGGTTGCAAATCATATTGGTTTAGAAGCCAATGAGCCAGCAGACGAACTGGTCAGGAAGCGAGCAGGGCCGTCTCGATATGGATCAAAATCCTTCTGTGAAAGATTGTTTAAGCCTCTCCAAAAAGAGTCTCCGGATTATAGTGGGTTACTCACTGGTCATTGCCGACTAAGCTATCACCTCGGAAAAGCTAGGGATATTTACGGATAGTGTCCGTGCAGATTCTTTCAGGAGACTGACAAAGCCACTATTCATGTTCCAGAACGGTGTCTGGCACTTGTGTAAAGCAGATCGATGCCCTTAAGACCAGATGCCTCGTTGAAATACTTGAAATTCGAGAATATATTAAAATTCCTGCCGGTTATAAGCTCGCTTGACATCCTATAATTAATAGGTTCTTCTAGGACACAGTGTATCTCCCCTTAACAGAATAATGATAGTGACACACAAAGTAGGTGAATATGGGATGATGATTCCTTGCGACGCTTATGTTGTCAAGATGTTGTCAGACTTCACTTTGACGTGTTGGAAATCTCTGTTGACATGTAGCTGTTAATCAGTGAGAGGATAACCGCAGTGCTCCCGCTGGGAAATTAAAATTATCCTTTGGAAGCCCTAAACCCTGCAAATTGGCGTCTGGCAAACGTAGACATTCCAAGTCTCCTTCACAGATCATTATAACAAATTGAAATTCTTGAAGAAGAGGAAATGTACCATACAAGAAGGGCAAGAATCGCTGTTAAAATCATCTATACAATGATCCTGGTTATGTTATAAGGCTTGATGACTAAGAGTTACTCGACTTCCCAAACTTTAAAAAATATTAGGCCAAGACGGCTTTACGGTTTCTTATCAGGGCAGAGGTAATTCAAAAACTTGCTGAGCCAAATTGTTGAGTTCTAACTCTTCACTTTCAAGAGCTTTTAACTTTAATAGTCCAATTCTTTGCAAACCACACTTTTTAGGTACACCGGAACATAGACTGGGTTTTTACAATCAATACTCGATAGATTTAACAATTAGACTTTATTAAATAATTTATTTAAAGAATGAAGAAAAAGTGAAGTGACTATTTGCTCGTTAGAGGCAGAAGAGAATAATCATCTCCTTCATGTGTTTCTTTTCTGCCCCTAACTCATGGCACACTTTTCCCGTCAGTCCTCCACTCCCGTGGCGAGCTCTGCAAAGTGGATAGTTCCGCGCCATCTATTTGTTCGCATTCGCAACATTCGAAATAAATTTCGAATGCTGCGAATCCTGCCGCGCCACAAGCTCAGCCAATGTCATCAGTTCCTGTTATTCTCCCCGATGTGATTCCCTTTATTCCTTCTACAACTTTTGTGCCGCTGATATGTGGGTGACTAAATTCTTCCGGGATATCGGCTCGAAGTATTTACGGCATTGGTTTGTCGCGACTCACCGGCCGGTAAGTAAAATATCGTCCTTTTTATTGACAGCCATTTTGGGTGTTTTAGATCTTTTGACATGTCGGGCAAGTCTATCTCCCTCTCTCTTTGTAGTAGGCTGGTCAAATACCAGCGATCGGCGAATGAAATGTGCAAATATTCAAGGGTGGGATCCTTCCTGAGCTCGTTGTTTGTATTGTTGGTCTTCCTGATTTTGCTAATGTTATTTTCCCTCTGGCGTCCGCTGCTGTAGATCCGATCCATTCTTTTGGTTCTGGAATGATTGATAATTCCGGGGAGTAATGCAGTAATGAATGCGTCAATGCAATGCAGAAACCAGTTTACTACATTAAAGTGGACGAAGGGAATGGACTAGTCATAGTGCACTATGTCGACTACGAGGATCGGATGAAGAATAAGCACGAAAATGGGTCTTATAATAGGCTCAAGGACCGATCCTATACGACAATTTGTAAAGAGGGTAAACAGAGCCATTAAATAAAGGCTTCCAATTTTGGAAACCAACACACACAAAACAGAAAGTCTTAAACTCACTAGTTACTGGGATCCTTTCCAACGAAACGAATAGCCAAATAGTTAGTGAAGGAATTCCAGAGAATGAAGAAACAGTAGGAGTTTAAATCGGTCAAAAATTCAACAGTTCAACTGATTGGCGAAATCGCGAAAGACGAAGCTTTCATTTCCCTAGTATTTCGGTTAAAGAAACGGCCGCTCTAGTAGAGAATTGGTTATACCGACTACAAGAATGTCCAACAATGGAAAGGAAAAGTAAAACAATTTACGAAGCATGTCAGAATCTGTACGGAGGAAAACTGCACTTTTAAGGGTCTAGCGGATTGATACACAGCACTCACTATGCCGGGCAATGAGAGCACGCCGGGAATCAAGACTACGTGCGCTGTGCCTGTTGAGAGGATCGATTGCCGGAAAAGACGCGCGAGCGGCCATGAGACCGGTGAAGAAGCGGGACTCTGCCCAATACATCGAGAGTTTTCGGGTAACCAAGATGGAAAATTATTCTGGGCATGAAAAGTCAAAATTAAGTCAATTTCATAGGGGCATGAATAATAAACAGCTAAAAGGAGTCCCAATGGGAACCCTTCCTCCCTGTTCATTAGCAGCCAATCTGGAGGCGAAGTAAACTTCGGCAGATCTGGTAAAGGAGCTAAAGACACAATTGAAAATACGCCTTACTTCCTCAATTGTCTGCATTCCAATATCGAACAGATGGAAAGGAAGGTCAATGACTATCCTCATGGACGAAATTTTTTGAACATTGGACAGCAGCGTGGTGCCAATGATTTGTTGATATTAGTATCAGGGATGTTTCCGTCCATTATGAGCGACATCATGGAAGGAGCGTTGCGAAAGGTGTGTCCGTGGGCCGCAAGTTGCGGACTCGGCATAAACCCAACTAAAACGGAACTGATGCTATTCACCACCAAAACAAGGATACCTGAATTCCACCTACCACGGCTGAATGAACAAAGATTGGTTCTTTCCTCTAATGTAAAGTATCTGGGTGTGATCCTGGATCCAAAGCTAAATTGGAGAAGATAGAACTGAGGGTTAAGAAGGCCTGTATAGTCTTTTATATCTGCAAGAGAACCTTTGCTAAGAAATGGGGTTTCCGGCCGAAGATGGTTCTCTGGATGTACGCCGCTGTAGTATGTCCGATCTATTGTATGGTGGCAGGCTTTGAGCAAAAAATACAATATGATGAAGTTTAATAGGATTCAGATGCTCTCAATGTACTCCTGTATCTCCTCCCCTTAGACCTCCACATTAAATACGTTACAGTGTCGCCAGACTACATGAGTTCGGATGCTGAACAGCGAAGTTCTACGGCCACACTAACATACAAGACGAAGTACCTCGGTAAATCTGGGCATTCTCCACGGACTATGCCACACGCAAGCTGAATTTTACGAGAAGCTTTGCTGTGGACTTTCTAACCAGGGCGAAGTGGAAGACCAGCGACGCGCTGTAAGGTTATGACTAATTATTCTTTACCGATGGGTCAAAGATAGTCTGTGCCGTCGGTGCGGGGTTTTTTTCGAATACACGTAGTGTATCCGAGTCGTATGGTCTTCTAGGTTTCGCTAGTGTATTCCAAGTGGAAGTGGCGATATTGGAAGTCTGTCGATGACTAGAGCGAGATTCGAGCTCCAAGCGTAACATAGTCATTCTGACCGACTGCCAAGCGGCTATCAAGGCCTTGTACTCAGCGAGGACATCTTGCAGGCTGGTAGGGCTGTGCAGAGACGCGCTGAACCATCTGGGCGGCACGTTCAAGGTCACTCTTCTCTGGGTTCCCGGGCATAGGAACATAGAGGGGAATGAGCCGGCTGACGGATTGGCCAGGCGAGACTTTACTGTTGGCAGCCCTTCGATGAATACAGGCGGTGTTTTGCTGGCGTCTGCAATATGTACGTATATCTTGTAGATTCAAAAAAATATGAAAGAAAATTGTGAGGTTTTATCCACATGCGAATGGAAAAATTTGCGTAGAAAGTTTCCTACACAAGATGAACACGAAACCTTCATAATCAATGCACCAGGTTCCGACAGTGATAGCGATATGGTTGGAACCACCTTTCGTCGCCGAGAACTTCTATACAAGGCTCAAGTTGCATTTTTCACATTCAGGGTTACAACTACGCTATATATTATTTATTGACACTACCCTTTTCGTGAATTGCATCATCGACTAAGACAATAACGAATTTGATGGCATTAATTCTTTATCTGACTTTGTGGAACCCATACTGTTGATCTGCCTCCATGACTCTCAATAACCGGAAGCACTCCAGCATTTTCCTATAGTGTGTAGAAGACATATGGATCTATAGGAGGATGATTCGCCCGGAAATTTGCCAGCCTTAGGCATAAGTACCAACTTCTGACGCTTGCATTCTGTAGGAAATATTCCGTCGGACAAGCACGCTTCGACAAACTTGCAAACATGTCCGGTCTGGATTTCATAGCAACCTTAAGGGCCCTTTTAAGTATTCCGTCCAGGTGCTGTCTTTGCTTTGTTGTCGTCTATTCTGCCACAGATCTTTCACAGCTCGTTTGTAGTGACTGGCAAAATTGAAGCCATATTCACAGATTTCTGGAAAGTGTCAGGGACCCTCTCTTGGTGGGGGAATAACCCCTGGATGATTTTGAAAGGACACGTGGTCTGTGGAGATTACCGATTTTGCGGCTTGCATAATTCTTAAACATAATTTACAATATATATGTCTTTCAGAGTTCCTGACCGGGGACCTTGTGGCGCGGCAGGATCTGCAGCATTCGAAATTTATTTCGGATGTTGCGGATGCGGACGGGTAGATGGCGCTGAACGTGGAAACTCTCCACTCACGCGTTTTCAGAACGCACCGGGGAAGTGGAGAGCCAGCGGTAAAAAAGTGCCGTTGGTTGGGACAGTAAGGACCGCATGGAAATAAGTCGGTCTCTTCTGTTCCCAACCGCGACACGGAACACTTCAGCGCGCTCATTAAAAAAATATTATAATCAAAAAAGGCTCCATCGGTCAATCTCCTACAAGTGCGGAAAAAGACTATTACTAAAGTTGTTCGTTATTTTCTTATACCGTTTTTGATATTAAGACTGAATGTACAGAGACTGAATTGGAAGTGTTATTTCATTGATTTGATATTATATCTAGTCATAAATATGTGGACATTTAAAATTTTTATTACTAAAACCTTGTGGCTATCCAAGTCTCATTGGAAGCCGGGAGAAGCATTCGAGAGACAGTCGTGGCATCGGGCTATTTCTCAGGAGACGACATCGGGGTTCCACCGGAGCAAGTCTCTAAACTGGTTAAGTACTGTGAGAAGAAGACGTTGCAACCTCTTCTCGGCTGCGATGCCAACGGCCATCACGAACTCTGTGGAAGCAGCGACACTAATCGAAGAAATGAGTACTTTCTTGAATTTATTCTTACCAATAAGTTAGAAATAAATAACATAGGGAACACCCCATCATTTGTGATTAGCACTAGACAGGAGGTACTAGAAATAACTCTAGGAAATACTCTAATGAACGGGCTGGTCAGGAATTGGCGAGTGTGGGATGAGCTCTCTATTTCTGATCACAGAATAATCAGATTCGACATTGAGGGCAACTCCAAAATATAAAAAATAATAAGAAATCCCACGAGAACGGATTGGGAATCCTACGCAGCGCACTTGAGCAACAACATTGCCCACCTTCAAGGGGGCGGTGACATCAGGAGCGAACTGAAATTAGAAACGGTGGTGGAAAACCTCAACGCAATCGTCATTGATGCATATGATGCCAGATGTCCGGCTAAGACAGTCAAGTCATCAAGGGATGTACCATGGTGGAACCTAGTCAGAACAGAACATGAGAAGAGAGGTACAAAAACTCACAACTGGGCAAAACAAACCGGGGACTGGCTGAGGTACAAAAGTGCACTGGCTGCGTATAGCAACGCGATCAGGAAAGAAAATCGGAACAGCTTCAGAGAATTCTGTGAAGTGATCGTGCAAATCACAGAAGCAACCAGGCTTTACAAGGCTGTAGCCAAAGACAGGACAATATCTTCTGACTGAAGAAGGAAGAACGCAGATGGGACATTTACCGAAAATGAGGAGGCAGAGTACACCTACTTCTCAGAACTGATTTCCCAGGATCCTACCCCACGGCGGCAGGGGACAAAATTCTGCCTGACACCCAACAACGAATAAAAGGAGAAGAAAGGGGAACTGGAAACTAACTAAAGAGGTATGCTCAGAAGCTAGGGCAAGGTGGGCAGTGGGAACTTTTAAACTACTGAAATCACCCGGAGTAAATAACATTTTTTAGCACTAATTCAGAGAGGCCTAGAAGTCATCTTAGAGTCTCTTCTGAGGATGGTAAGGAGGAGCATACCCCTGGGATATATGCCAAGGGTATGGAGGCGGGCAAAAGTAGTCTTAATTCCGAGAGCGGGTAAAAAGGATCCTTTTCACACTAAATCTTTCAGACCAATTTGCCTAACATCGTTCGTACTTAAAACGGTGGAGAAGGTAATAGACAACTATATAGAACTAAGGTAATCCCCTACATAAGTGTCAACACGTTTACCGGGCGATGTACTACGGGGTGCCATAGAACCAAAAGAAATAGCACTGTGTGCGTTTTTGGATATCGAAGGAGGATTCGACATCACATCGCACACAGAGAAACAAGATACCCTGAGCCGCGAGGAAGTGGGAAACGGCCTGGCTTTCTGAATGGGCAAAATGCTGGAGAGTAAGCAAATAGACGGACCGACAGGTACAAATTCTATCCACAGGACGAGATATTATCGCCGCTTATGTGGAGTATGGATGTGGACGAACTCCTGGACTGGAAGTAGCTTTGTACTGATGTTCCTTCCAAAATATATATCTAAAATATATATATATAAAATAAAAATTGTAGTTTGGAGGAAGCTACTGGTCTATCAATTTTAGCCTAGTCTGCAAATAGCAGACAATATCTAATCTCCTGCAGATGCTAACAAATACTAGAAGACAGGTCCGGGGTTATGCGGACAACATTGTTTTAATATGAGATATGAATATGAATATTTGCCCCTACAGATTAAAACAATGTTGTCCGCATAACCCCGGACCTGTATTCCAGTATTTGTTAGCATCTTCAGGAGTTTAGATATTGTCTGAAACAAAACTGGACTAAGCATTACTAATGCCTGATGCAGGAAGGTGGGACTGAGTATCAATCCAGCCAAAACCACCATAGTACCATTCACTATGAAACGTAAGCTTGATCACCTAAGAGCCATGAGATTAGATGGTATGGAGATAAAATGAGAAAGAGAGGAAAAATATTTGAGAATTACGCTAGTCAAATATAACTCTGCAAGACGCATGCCGAAAACAGTTGTCGGAAAGCTACGAGGGCTGTGATAACTTGTAGCTCCATAGTAGGAAAACAATGGCGTTGTAGCCCGAAGATATTAGTTTGGAAATACACTGCAACAGTAAAGCCAACTACCTATGTGTTGGTAATCTGGGCAGAAAGAACTGAACTGAGCACACAAGCTAGAGAATTAAAAACACCGCAGAGACTGGTTTGCGTGTGTATCAGTGAGGCAATGAGGACATGTCCAACGGCATCCCTGGATGTCCTTCTGGGATTAATCCTTCTCCATCTGCACATATAGATGCAGGCAAGGAGGTCAATATTCAGGATGACTGGGAGTATAAATCAGGCGAGGAGCTGCCTAAATCGAAGGAAGATTGATATTCTTTCTACTTGGTATCCCGAATTACTGATACCAAGGGATAATATGACAACGAGGTTTCACTTCGATAAGAAGTTTGAAACACGTTGGAGTAATAAGGCAAACTGGGAGAGTGTGGCTGTCACAGACGGCTTAAACCAGTAACTGATTACTTGATATACTGACGGATCCCTCAGAGCAGAGGGAGCGGATAACCGTGTCATTAGTCCAAGGAAAGTGTACTTGGAGCCAATGGATAATCACACTAGCATATTCCAGGCGGAAATATACGCCATAGACAGGTGTGCCTCCTTTACTGTCCGAAGGTACTACGGGGGGCAGAACATTGCTATTCTCATCGAGAGCCAAGCAGCGATCAAGGCACTTAAGTCCAACCAGGTGAACTTTAAACTGGTATGGGAATGCCTTGAGAGACTGAATACGTTCGGTTCGTTCAACAAGGTCTGGATACTATGGGTTCCAGACCATGTTGGGATGGAAGGCAATGAGGCAGCGAACGAACGAGCCAAGAAAGGAGGAGGCACGTCTTTACAGGGGCCACAACCCTTCTGTGGAATCGAAAACGGTTTCATGGCTATGACTCTAAGAAATGAATAGGAACTATACTGGGCGGGCTTACCAGGGATGGAGCAGTTCAGGGTGCTTATTGGGGGATACGAACCTATGCGCACAAAAGCTTGCTTAAACCTCACCAAAAAGAGCCTCCGATTCATAGTGGAAATTCTCACTGTCACTGACGGCTAAACTATCACCTAGGGAAGCTAGGGATATCTACGGTTACTGTCTGTAGGTTCTGTGCGGAGGGTATACATATTCTGGGGCAGTTTCCGGCATTTATGCAAAATAGGCCGAGGCATCTGGGAGGCCACTTAATACCAGATACAAAGTTGAAAGGTCTGGAAGTAGGGAATACACAAAATTCCTAACAGTTATAGGTCTGCTTGACATACTATTACTAATATGTACACTGTAACCAGTAAAAGGAGCACAATAATTCTTTAATGACGCGGTGCGACTTCCCCTTAACAGAATAATAATAATCCTTCCCACAGTCATTTTTGTCCGCGCAGCAACAATAAATATTTGTCACCTAGGGTCGTGACTGATGGGAAATCTGGTAACAAGGCTATAGTAACTCAAAATTGTCTCTTTATCTAAATTTACTGCAACCCAAAATACTGAATGTCAATAGCACATTAAAGTAGTCTGGCATGCTGAATGCATATACATCACAAACTACGAAATGAAACAATCTATACTCAAATGTCCTTACAGAAGGAATACACAAAACCTTTTGTATCTGAACGGTCGAGCTTCTGGTTTTCGATTTGTTTACGTTTCACTTATCGTTTTTTTCAAAAAATTATTCAACATATTTGTCGAACACTGTCGTAGAGAGAAAATCCGGAATGAAAATTATTCGGGCTCCGCTATTAGCTTATTACTTAATTAAAATCGGGCCAGGTGCAATCATCCCCTTTCTCCTCTTTTTTAAAAGGTCTGGTAGCTGCTGCCAATGACACAATAGGAGACAAAGTACCAAAAGATACGACGTACTTTGCCGAAATGACTAGGGTAGAGACGTATCGACAGATACTTTGTTGAAGCTATAGAAAGGATATTGGACCTGGACAGTCGATATTCCCAATATTTTCCGTTTTCGAAAATTCACCCAAATACAAACCTGAATAACTGGGTATTTTAGTTCTATAAAGCTCCTTTTAATTACTTTTTTTTTCACTTCACTTACGTACAGTGCGTAATCTTGGAACATACAAATATAAACTATTTAACTAAACAAAATAAGTTCCTTCTACCCCCCAAAATATCTTTCTCTTTCCTTAAAATCATTTTTTCCACCTCTACTCTTTCATGGATAAATTTCAACCCTGTTAATCTGAGCCGATTAAAGGAGAGGAATTTCAATTTTGTTGCCTTCTGCGAGGTGTTCCCAACAAAAAGTAATTTCATGACGGAGATAGCCCCATTCATATTGAATTTCCTTTTCCAGTTGAACTGTTGTGTAATTTGATTTGTACATCTGGACTGGATAACCATTTCAAGGCAGAGTCTGCTCTTCAACCTTTCCACCCCTAGAATGTCCATAGACAACTTTCAATTAAATTTCATAGACCATATCTAAACAATGTTTTCGAATAAAAGCTCTATTTGCGTCAAGATATGTGCAGGAATAGCTTCCTTGACTCTCCTTGAGGGGGTCCTGCTCGTACATTAGGATTGTTTGTAGCAATTACATTCCCAGGATAGTTAATTAAAACTGAATTGTAGATGAGTTCGCTGTCCGAACACATCAAAGAAACGTAGTTTCCGCAAGGAAGACAATGTGCGAGATATGTAGAGACATATGAGAGACACGTTTACAGAACAGACGTTTTAATCTAAAACTGGAATTTTGTAAATATTTCCTTAGTGAAGTGCGATATTTGGATTGGCGTAAAATACGGCACGTCTGTCGTCATTCAGCCTTTAATCGACACATTACGGTGGAGCAGTCGAATCACTCAATACTGCGCTGGTAGAGCTGAAGAAGTGAGTACTCATGCTCGGTACGGTTGGCTTAACGATAATAGATGCCATGCTCTTCGCGAACTTAAATTGGTGTTTATAATTCACTAAATTGGCGTCTTTTTATTTACAAAACACCTAAAATAATAAACAGTGTTTTAAAGTGACCACGCTCAAGCCATGTCAGCCCATCAATCCACGGGAGACGTGCAGACTGAGAGTGGATCCGCCACTCAAACTGATTAACAAAATAGTGACAAAATTTCGCGAATTTGAATTGTTAATATTGAGGAAAACCCGCGGAAAAAATAAATATTTTCTTCCCAAAATCAATAGTGCATTATGAAGTCATTCTGCCTCGTGCACAATATATTGGAATATCGGCAAAGTTTACTACTGTGAAATCGAAAAATCAGCTAATTGATATCAAGTGAAAGATAAAAGGTGTTTTTCCAAAGAAAACTCATTGTGAAGAAGTGATAATAAGTACGTATCAACATACACAGGCGACAAGTATTTACTTTTTATTATTTCCATCGATAAATTCATCATATCAGCAATAATACTCTGAATATGTCGTTTAAATCGCACTCTCTAGTCGTCGTCTAATGAATGTCGGCGTGTATTTGCGTAAGTCTGTACAGTAATTCTATTTACTTTAGCAAAATATAAGTTTGTTAAGATACGTATCTTTTAAGCTTGCTTACCACCTTTCGATCGGGCCAATAGTACCGGCATAATTCTGTTTTTGTACATTGGGCCTGGGTTCGATCTGTTTTCCTATTTATTCCGGAATATTATTAATATGTGGGATCTGTGTCACTATGGCGAAGTGGCTCCAATGACGTAAATCTGCATCTGCAATTGTGAGAAATACTTTTTCCAGGAAAACAGAGGTTCGAAGAATGTTAGTTATTCAACATTATTCATATTATGCTTCGAAGACTATTAAGGGTCCCTTAGCAAATATAGACTCATCAATTTCTATACAGTTCACTACCACGTCTCCAAAAAAACGAACAGATAACAAGAATATAGTTTAAATTGAATGCAATTGGGCAGGAGCTCAAGTTCGTGCGATTTTGTTTTAAATTTGTTACTGAACCGTACTTACGAAGCAAAACTGTTGATTTGTTATGCGTGGGGATTCATCTAGTATCACGGGAGTCTTTGGATGCCTTCGTATTGGTTCCTACCACAATAAGAGAATTTAGAGGAAAATGAACTTAAGGGGAATGGGAAGATCAAACAATCATCCTAACTGGCCAAAAGCAATCTAAAGGGAAGAGCTATCCCAGAAACCTAAAAAGTTGACGAAATTGACTGTGAAGGTCCGCCCGCAAAGATTTAAGCTCCATCAAAGTGCTCGTTCGACTAGTTCTTGTACGCCTTTGTGCTAGCCAGGCTCGGGAATGTGGGGTGGGGATCCTTTGAGCACTTTGATCCCTCACGTGTCATTAATACAAAATCAACGTGGGTTCGCACTGGGTTTCAAAATAGACAAAAAAACGAAGGAATTCGCGACGGCCTAACGATGAAAACCAGAACGCTAGGTAACACTGGGAAATAAAAAAAACGGCTCGACCTCGTAAGTCTCCTGACCCGACTGCCGCGATCGGGAGGGAAGATCCACGATGGATCGCAATCCCGATTATGGTTTCTTCTGCCTCAGATCGTGATTGAGGCGCGGCCCCTGAGGTTTCCTCCCTTCCTTGATGTCCCTATAAAGGTTTTGCGGGATCAAGGAGGAAGAAAGAGAGGGAGGAAGTCCTCAAATCAATCAAAATTATTCAAAAATTCATTGTACATTACTCACTCCAACAGAAAAAAGCAAATATAAAAATAAAAAAAAATCGAAAATAATAACATATACTAATGAAAAGAAACCAAATGAAATCAAAAAAATAAAAAATAGAAGAAAAAGAAATGAACTTTAAACAAAAGAAAAATGAAAACTTACACATGGGATTCTTGGATATAGAGGGAGCTTTTAACAACGTCAGTACCAACGCCATCAAGGAAGTCTTGACCGGTATTGGATTGGAGGGGTATCTCACGCGTTGGATTATATCCATGCTGAGTACCAGGTAATCCAGTCGGATCTGGGAGGCAACCACTCGACCAGAGGTGTAAACAGAGGCACGCCCCAGGGTGGCGCCATCTCACCGGTGCTCTGGTTAATAGTAATGAACAAAATTTTACGTACATTGGACTGCAGCGGGGTGAAGGTGGTGGCGTATGCCGACGACTTGGTAATATTAGTATCAGCGTTTTTTCTGTCCATTATGAGCGACATAATGGAAGGAGCGTTGCGAAAGGTGTGCCTGTGGGCCGCAAGATGTAGACTCAGCATAAACCCAACCAAAACGCAACTGATGCTATTCACCACCAAGACAAGGATACCTGAATTCCATTTACCACGGCTGAATGAACAAAGATTGGTTCTTTCCTCTAATGTAAAGTATCTGGGTGTAATCCTGGATCCTAAGCTAAATTGGAGATTGAACATAGAACTGAGGGTTAAGAAGACCTGTATAGCCTTCTATGCCTGTAAGAAAACCTTTGCAAAGAAATGGGGTCTCCGGCCGAGGATGGTTCTCTGGATGTACACCGCTGTAGTGCGTCCGATCCTTACGTACGGCTCTATTGTATAGTGGCAGACTTTGAAGAAAAAATACAATAGAACGAAGCTTAATAGGATTCAAAGAACCGCGTGTGCAGGTGGTTACTGGGATTCTGCAGTCCTCCCCAGCAGATGCTGTCAATGTACTCCTGCATCTCCTCCCCCAAGACCTCAACATTAAATATGTTGCAGCGTGTACGTGAGTCCGGATGTTGGGCAGCAAAGTCCTACGGCCACAGCAACATCCTAAATGAAATACCTCGGGAAATCTTGGCATCCCCCACAGACTATGCCACACGCAAGCTGAACTTCACGAGAAACTTTGCTGTGGACCTTCCAACCAGGACAACGTGGCAGACCGGCGGCATGTTGCAAGACTAAGATACAGTATTCTTTACGGACAGATCAAAGATGGCCTACGGAGTCGGGGCGGGGGTTTTCTCGAAGGCACACGGTGTATCCAAGTCGTATGGCCTCCCAGGTTTCGCCAGTGTATTCCAGGCGGAAGTACTGGCGATATTGGAAGTCTGTCGATGGCTGGAGCGTGATTCGAGCCTCAAGCGTAACATAGCCATTCTGAACGACAGCCAAGGTCTTGCACTCAGCGACGATATATTCCCGGCTGGTGGGGCAGTACAGAGACGCGCTAAACCGTCTGGGCGGCACGCTCAAGGTCACTCTCCTCTGGGTTCCCGGGCATAGGAACATAGAGGAGAATGAGCGGGCTGACGGATTGGCCAGGCAAGGCTCTGCTCTTGGCAGCCCTTCGGCGAATACAGTCGGTGTTCCGCTGGTGGCTGTCGGGGTCCGAGTCTACTCGCACTACCTAACAGCCGCGGGCCTGAGAAAGCGAAGACTTACAAGCTGTGCCAAGTTAAGGAGAATTTGGCCCGCTTATAACATAGTCCGATCACGAGAGCTCCTGTGCCAGACGCGTGCAAATGCATTCAAGATTACGGCGGTCTACACGGGGCACTGGCCCAAAGGGGACCATGCTGCTAGGCTCGGCATACCCTACAACTCGCATTGCCGAAGATCCGAGCCGGCTGGACTCTGCCTCCCTGCTCTCGTAATAGCAGTCGCGGTCTTAAGAGCTTGTGGCATCAAAACGGCGCACCAAAGCGCTAATTGCGCTCCTCGGAAGGGCCACTGATACCTACCTACCCCCTACACATGGGATCACTCCGACCTTGGCGTGTTGTGTAGATATAATGATGCTGATTCTGTTAGCGGCTGACTGAAAATATTTCAAACATTAGAATGTGAATTTCAAAAATTTACAATCTACCACTTCATTTTCCTTATTCAATAATAAAAAACTCCTCTTGAGTTTGCGGTTGCTTCGCGGGCTGTG
The DNA here is from genome assembly GCF_905115235.1 of Hermetia illucens. NCBI lineage: Eukaryota > Metazoa > Arthropoda > Insecta > Diptera > Stratiomyidae > Hermetia > Hermetia illucens. The sequence goes on from NC_051852.1 coordinate 119,448,924, forward strand.
AAAACGACGCTTTTGGTTGGCATTGTGATATCACCGGAATAATTGTAACCCCAGAATGTCCACCGATCACCAGAATAACAACGGTATTCATATCAACTTAACATGGATCCGAAATGAATTTTCGAGCAAGAACAATATCCAAAATTGAGACGACGAGGATAGTTCTTTCCTTTGGCTTTTAGAACTTCTGCGGCAATTGATACACACGAGTTCACAATATTTGTAATAATCACGAATGAAGTCTTTGGACAATTGTCCGCAATGGCAGAAGTCAAATCGCGAATGATATCAGCATTGGTGTTGAACCAATCACTTCGAATCCTTCCAGGTTTACGTGGTATGCCCGCTGGGATAACAACTCCATCGGCGCCTTTTTACCCTCCTGTCTCTGTCGATGTCCAGAGTCCGGAGAGGGGCTGCTCCTTACCGCCAGATGCTCCCGCGAAAAAAATCCAAACTGTTCCTCTCCAGACGTTCCCGCGCGCAAATTTTTCCAATCTCATCGCCAAAAGAAAAAAACGATCTTTCAACCTCCTCCCTTTACTAAAAACCAGCACCGAACTTTCTTCAAAGACCAGAACGATGTCCTTCTTCTCACCCGCTAGTCCAGCTGTTTTCCGTCGGCCTCACTCCAAACTTCTCCTCTTGTCACCCGCCAGTCCAGCTGTTCTCTCCGAGAACCGCTCCCCATGCCGCTACGATCACCTTGAACTCTGTTGAGTTCATGTTGCAGCCACATGCGCGTGCGCCTATGGATGCGGCAAATCATTTCCCTCTGTCAAGATTAACTCGGCCGAATGCATTCAATAATGTCCAATCTGCGGCGAACATTAGGGTGATTGCACATATGAAATGCATTATTTGAGCAAATTAATTCATAAAGGGACGAATGAGATGCCGCTTCCGTCGCGAAGCTGCGGTCACTACAGTTTTCCACTGAGGGCCCGCACGCATGGATTTCTGGTGTCCCCTTCTACTTAAATTTAGCCCTAACTAACTTGAAAGCCTCAACCATGGATTCACTTGATCACATGATTCCTTGAAGCCACTGTGCTTACTGTCTCTTGTACTTACTTTCTCCTCCTTTTTCTTGATGGATGTTTCACCTATGTCTCATTTAGAGCGATTTGTCGCGGCAAGAAAACGATCTAATGTGGATGAAATAAATTCTGTACATGCTGCAATGGAAGAAAATCAGATATTGGGCCGGACCAGGAACATTAAGTGGGGCATCTATGCACGGCCAAGAATACACTCAAACTTTTTCATGCTTGTCGTATCGCCAGGTTGTAGATAAAATCCGGCTCAATAGGTTACGGTGGGCGGGTCACTCAATCCGCATGCATGAGGATGATCTAACCCGGAAAGTCTATAAGGGCAATATCTATGGTAGAAAAAGAAGACGACGCAGACCCTGCCTGAGATGGATCGATGGCGTAGGTCAGCACGCCAGACAACTTTTAGGGATATTGAATTGGTGGACCTCGACGCAAAACAAGGGTGTCTGGAGTTCGAACCAATTCGGCGGTAATTCCGTTGGCTCCTGACGACTTATGGTTTTTAAGCCAGGGGATTGCACGGACTGTTTCTTCTCTACTGGCGGTGACAGTATTTTTCGTCATCTTCAGTTGAGAGGACATCCAACTCGTCGATATTATAGTTGTTGAGCAGTTCATCAAAATACTCAACCCATCACTCCAATATGCTCATTCTCTCGGAGATCAGATTTCCCTACCGATCCTTCCTAGTCTTGGCAGGATAAGCATCGAGGTGTATAGGGCTCTTATCTGTTGACTTATTGGTAAATCTTCCGCACCTGGTATGATTGCTCCTTGTACCTTTCTAGTTCACTGACTGAACAGACACAGAAGTGGCTATTGAATAGGTTTAAGAAACTAGTGAGACTACTTGTTGGGAAAACCATCAGGAATAGAGAGGATCTCATTAGGAAACTAAGGGATGTTCACCACCCCGGATAAATGACTAGTGTCATTCAACGTGGAGGCCTTGTTCCCAAGCATCCCGGAGGAGCTTCTTTATCTGGAAAAGTAGCTACTAAAAAAACATTTCACTTCCTTGATGTGGAAACGGGAAACCGGAATTCTCCTGAAACTGGCGGAAATATGCATGATTTTCAGAGAAAAGTTCTAAAAACGAACCAATGGGGAACCTTCTATCGTCCTTTTTGAGTGGCCTGTTAATGGATATGATTCAGAATGATCTACATTCCGAAGGCCTGCCTCCTAAAATCTGGATTAGTTATATAGATGACATTTTCACCATTACCCATAAAAAGAAAATGGAAAAGACGCCGGAAGTTCTGAGTAAGGTCTCTTTCGACAGTTATAGGAAGCCTGCACACGCACACAACGAATGATTCCGGAAAATTGGAACCACTTATCTCCAAATAAAGTAAAATAAAAAACGATTTATGAAGAAGGAGGAGCATATCATCGTTAAACGAGTGAAGAACGGTTTTCAGCCCACACCTGGTGGACCTTTCTGGAACAGTGGACAGCAATGCATTTACTGCCCTTTCTTAAAGTTTAACCTATACACTACCGCATCCGCTTGTGATCAATACCGACCTAGGATTTCGTTTGGGATTTTCAGGCAAGGGTACTCCGATGATATAACCCGAAGGCTTGAAGCCTTATCCATAAAGGCTTCGATAAGGCCAGACTTATTACACATGATACACCTAAGAAGACAATTGCCCTAATAAAATAAAAGCCCAATTCATTATCCCTGAAAGCTATCTAGTTTCATCAGCTACATTTGACGCAGGTTCTTCCATCTCTTGCCCTTATAGACTTTACGGGCTAGATCATCCTTACACATACGTATGGTATAACCTGCCACCGCAACCTATTGAGCCGGGGAGACAGCGCACATCGGTGCTATATGACTTTTGGCTGGACTATTTTCAGCCTTATAAATTTCGTCGGGATACTGGGCTGGCTATGCTATCATAGGCAGAGTAAAGCCGGTATGGGCGTATGGGGCTATCCGGCAACGTGGTACCTCAATAATTGCTGGAGAGCGTAATATTCCCCTTTTTATAAAAAGGGGATCTATTGCTTTCTGTTCAAAAATCATCTTCCCTTCCTTCCTTCCTTTTCCTTCCTTATTTGGAATTCAATTCACAGTGTCACATCTGCTGTTATCACGCTGATTTGCTTTTCATCAACGATGTGTTTACGGTGCCTTACTTTGGCTATTGTGAAAATATTTAATTAAAGTTTGAAAATTTTACTGTTCCAGCTTCTCATACAAAAAAGTATCTTACTTCTCTCTATCTTCTTTTGAAACAAGTGGGAAAACATCATCTCTCCTTGATGGAAACCCTCTGATATTTTCTCTCAAACTCATAAAACTACTTCAAACAATGTAATTGTATTAATTAAAATCTTTTACTGTATAATTTCCATAATGTCGTCCGTATTTTTGACCTTGGGTTATAATTAATTCCGAATCTTTATGGTCCCTTCTATAAAGATAGAATGTAATCCTTTCAACTTTGGTGTCCGTTACGAGGGATCAACTTTGAAACACATTTAAGTGAACATTACGTCAGCCGAAAGGATGAAAGATTTCACGTAGCTAATTTTCCTCCGGCGAATCTCATTAAATTAGTCTAGAATATTTCGTTATTATTATTCATTTATTTCCCGGAAGCAGCGCTTTCAAGGTGTTATAGTCGACCCTTTACATTTGGTGTGAGATTCGCTCCTTCGTATTCTTTCTGTGTAGTTTGGAAAAGTTTGGAAATTAGCAAGCTTGGTAGCGACCATAAAACTCTGCAATAAGTGCAGGAAATAATGCGTTAGCACTTTCTGGGAAATGCATTTAAAAAATGTTTCTCCAGCGATGATCTTGTGAGTTTTCAAACGCAAACGATATAGTGTAGCCATTCATGCAAGACTATGTATATGTGGCAAACCATCCACAAGATATGAAGAAGAACAAGTCGGAATCCCGGGAGCTGGTGGTACGGGTATAAAGGTTTTGTGTTCGTATATGGCTAAAGTCCAAAATATTCCTTCATTTTTTTTCAAACTACAAGATATACGTACATATTACAGATCTAGATATTATGGTCATCCTAAACAAATAAGCATTGCCTATTACCGAATACTGTACTTATGCATGCATGGGCGTAAATAAATATACACACATATATAGTACGCATATTGAATCATCATCATCAATAGCGCAACAATCACTTTCCGGTCTAGGCTCCAGACATCCCGGTTTTGCGTCGAGGTCCACCAATTTGATATCTCTAAAAGCCATCTGGCGTCCTGACCTACGCCGTCATTCCATCTCAGGCAGGGTCTGCCTCGTCTTCTTTTTCTACCATAGATATTGTCCTTATAGACTTTCCGGGCTGGATCATCTTCATCCACACGGATCAAGTGACCCGCCCACCGTAACCCATTGAGCCGGATTTTATTCAGAACCTGACGGTCATGGTATCGCTCAAAGATTTCGTCGTTATGTAGGCTACGGAATCCATCCTCATGTAGGGGGCCAACAATTCTTCGAAGAATGTTTCCCTGCGATCCCCAATTCATATGAGCTCACTTTATTGCGGTATTAACAAAGTGAGATGTTATGATGACACACACTCTACACATTTTAGAAGGCACGAAATTCACATAAAATATAAAAGTTCTAGCTTCTATAACATTATTAACAATAATTAGATTTCCTTCAAACTTCGCAAAGTTATGCCTTATGTTATTGATACCGCTGCCAAATTATGAACTTCCAGGTTTTCAGCAAAATTTCTACATTTTTGCAGGTATCCATGATATGCAAATTCTGAGAACGAGGCCTGTTACACTTTCTGGGGTTCATATTTTGAGCCCCCACTCGCCTACGTTTCACCCAATATCAAATAGTTTCGAAAAGTGCTAACTGAACCCTCCCTTAAACTCAACACAAAATGCAGCCACCAAATTCCGTGACAATCGGTCCAGCCATTTCTAAATAAATCGGGTGTGACAGACAAACAAGTTTCAAATGATTCAAACCTGCCCACTGTCCAGATAGATTCCGGAGGTAGCCGCTGAACAAGATTGTCGAAAATAATGCCCCAGGCTTAGATGGCATTTTGAATAAAGCTCTGGTAGTGGTCGTTAAAACATTTCCGGGGTGGTTCGCTCAAACATTTACCACGTGCCCCAAAGAAGGGATTTTCCCGAAAAGTGGAGGAAACAGAAGCTTTTTCTAATCCCGAAGCCAAATAAACCTTTTTGTGAACTTTTACCTTATAGGCCTATATGCCTTTAAACGGGGTTGGTAAACTTTTCGAATGGGTCATCTACAATAAGCTTCTACCGATCACAGAATCCGAAAGACAAGATCAATTATCAATGACATCAGTGCGGTAACGAAAATTTCTAAGGAAGCAGTAGAGGCTAATAAATTTTGCGCGATAGTTACTCTTCACATGAAGAATGCCTTCAATACTGCAAAATGGAGAAAAATAATTGCGGGTTTAGTCAAAAATATCTGGTGCGCATAGTCATAGAATTCCTCCGTTAGATGATATTGTGTTGCAATTCGGACGATGGGCCTATGACGCAAAGAACAAATTACGGGTTTCCACGAGGATTAGTCCTCGGTCCTCTCCTGTAATTTACGAGGAAATTTTAAAGTTGCAACTGCTCAAAGGAGGGACTATCATTGGCTTCACAGCCAACATCGGAGTGACTATTGTAGCACAAGATATTGAGGAGATCGAGGTCCTCACAAACGGAGCAATTTTTGAAATAAGATCTTGGCTAGAAGACGCTGTGTCCGGATAGCTGAGTGGTTAGAACGCAAGGCTGTCGTACGGAAATTCGGTTCAAATCTCACTGGTGGCAGTGAAATTTGTATCGTGATTTGACGTCGGATACCAGTCGACTCAGCTGTGGATGAGTACCTGAGTCAAATCAGGATAATAATCTCGGGCGAGCGCAATGCTGACCACATTGCCTCCTAGTGTACCGTTACGGTCTTGAATGAAGTGCTCTAACACACTTCAAGGCCCTTATCCAACATGGATTGTTGCGCCAACGATTATTATTATTATTAGAAGACGCTGATCTAACGCTCGCAGAGCATAAAACCGAAGTATTTTTGATCACCAAACGAAGGAAGCAAACGTCGATAAGAATTATAATTCGCGAACACATCACACATTCGCAACCAACGTGCAAATACCTAGGAGTCATGGTTCAGGCTAAAATACAAGTCCCATATTGAGAATTTAGCAAAAAAGGCTTCTGATGTAGCTAGGTTGTTGGCAAAAATTTTGCCGAATGTACGTGGCCCTAGGCAAAGCCGTCGGCTGGTTATCTCGAAAGTTTTCAGCTCTATCTTGCTTTCTGCAGCTCCAGTCTGGGCATCGGTATTAAAGCTAGAAGCTAATAGAAGAAAGATCGCGTGCATTTACCGTACAACATCACACGAAGCAGCATGCATTGTCCCCTTCGGCATCTTGGCGAACGAGGGTCGACGCCTCTATGACCCATCATATGTAATAGGCGAGTCCTGTACCTATCGTCGGCAACTAGCACGAAGTGATGATATTTTTGAGTGGCAGAAAAGGTGAGATGATTCAACTAAAGGACATAGGGTTAGGGTTATTCCAGATGTCTCAAAATGGATCAAACGAAGCCACGGTGAAGTTAGCTACGACCTGACTCAATTCCTAAGCGGACACGGAGGATACCGTGCATATCTTTATCACTTTGGGCGTGACGACTCCCTATATTCCAGAGGATGCGGGGCATGTTGTTTTCAACTGTCCTAGGTTCGCCGAACACAGAGCGGAGGCAGAAATTGACTCCGGGGCACGGTTGTCACCCGAGAATATCGTGGATGAAATGGTAGCCTCTGAAAAAACTTGGAGGGCGATCCACAATGTACTGAGGAAGGAGGAGCTTCAGAGGAAAGTACCAAATAACGACACGAGCCGGAGTTCATAACTGATCCTGCCCAGCGACGTAATACCGAAATGGCAGTCCCTGGGGGTAAGCGAATGAGAAAGACCTGATTTTAGTGACTAAAAGACTCACATAACCGTATGGCAGGAGTCAATGGTAGGTTTTGAACCTCTCCACCTTCCAACGCCAAAACAAAAAAGACAAACAAACAGACATTGAATCGATTCTAATGTCATCCACATTATAAATGACCGCTCTATGGGAAAAGTAAACCCAAAATACTATATGTGCTCAGCGGATGGATGTTTGTGTTCAACTTTGTGCTCGCATAAAATGTGACGATATTTACACTGAACCATAGTCACGCTGAAAATGAAATGAGGATAAATAATTATATTAAGGAACTTTTCTTCATAAATCGATTTATTTGGTTCATTACCCCGGGAAATGAGCGCTGAGTAGTAGTAGTAGTACTCTGTTCTCTTTGTTCTTTCTTTTGCTTCTGATCCCATTTCTACATGTGCCTATAGCGCCTCAGCTAGTCCCCGTGCATTTCACCCAGATAAAAAGCCGTTCTTATTCATGATTCATCAAAGTGCGTCCCATGATGAGGTGGGGTTGGGAGGGGCGTCCGAAGATATTTTCTCCATTATCCAAGAAGACAACGTGGAGGAGATGCTGGAGATCCTGAATAAGGTACATCGGAATCTTAGATTTACAATGGAGGTGGAGGACAATTGAGAACTCCCGTTTCTGGATTTAAGACCATGAGGGATGAGAAGGGGATCTCTTTTGACATCTATATGAAGCTTCTACACTCGCAGTGAACAATACCAGATAATTCGAACCACTCCCATTCAGATCAAATGCCCATGCCATGATCCACCGATTGTTCATCGTGTCGCTCAGTCCTGAAAGATTTAGGAAACAAAAGGGAGGAAAAACGGCTTTCACAGGTGGATTTTTGAAAGATTCTTGTGGATTTCTTGGCGAAACAGTAATAAATAAGGGCAATGACATCCCTCGTTAATAGCTTGGAAGGGAAAAGAAGAATAGGAGTCACACGGTGAAAGAGATAGATATCAACACAGTGCCATCGGGTAGGATTTACTAGCTCGAAAGCAGGCTAGGATCCTAAAGCGACATGTCCAGATTGTGAGAAGTGCTAAATAGGACAAACTAAAAGACTGGCCTCGATAAACTGGGGAGAGCACGAGAGGGAAGCGGAAACGGCGAGGAGAAGAGTAAGAAGAGCATAACGCTGAAAACAATGATATCACGGTACATGATTGAAGAGAGACATAGCATCACATGGGACAATGTAGAGGAGGAACTTGGACGCGCAGGAGAGCTTGGCGATCCTATGGGAACCAGAACGGAACAGATTAAACCACGGCAAGGGCAATGTGCAATCTAAGCTTCTGAGATGAGTGGCAAGGACGACAGCGGGCAACATTAGTGTCTGGTAGCAATTATAAGATCCAAATGTTATATTTAATAGTTATGGAGCAGAAGAGGAATTAATATCTTAGGTGATCAGGTATTGAAGAAGGGCACAACTTGTGCCCGAAATACGTAAATACTAATAAATAACATATCCCGTTTCTGGAAAAAATCAATTTTATTTTCTTTAGATTCTACTAGAAGGCATGGATAAAAACGCCAAAATTGAAATTAGTGGTTCGTACATTATGTATTTTTCGGTTTTGTGGTGGTATTTGCGCTTCTGCCTAATATCTGTCAAGCTAGGTAGTTCCTGTCACCGGTTGATTAGCCTGATGGCTCTATTGCCAGGTGTTTTTTTTTGACATATTGCTAAGGATAAATTCCAAAAGGTACTCACGTCTTCGCTTGGAGCCACTTGATCTCATCACTGGATTCGAGTGTCATTCCTGGGTAGTAGCCCGATGCTCCGGTCAAGAACTCTCTCCATTCTCCTTTTGTGGTCTGATCTCTGTTGCTATCCTTTTCTTCGGTTTGGCCATTGAAGGCTTATCTCTATCCTGAGCTTGGATTGCTTGCTTGGTATTAATTGTGTTATTAATTTTACTCGGTATGATTCTCACCAGCATGGGAAGGTCGGCCCTGCTGGCGTTTAGCACGGTAAAATCACGTTTACTCATTGACAACACCAACGCGACGATTCTAATGAGCTATCTAATGGGTTCGCATAACACCGTGGATAGAGGAGGTGATTTTCAACTTCCAGTCTAGGATCACCTGGTATACGATGTGGCTATCTCCATGCATGCACAGACGATCTTGGTAGACGAGAAGTTTGGCTCTTGGTGAGCCACATATCAACCCTCAGGAGAGCGATAGGTTGGCCCCAGAGACCTATATAAGGCATTGGGTTATCCTGCAGGGGTCCTCTGGCCCAACATAATTTGTGCATCGATATACGCAACAGACGGCGAGAGGAGTGTCTTAAGACAGATTAATTAATTGGGTGCTAGCACTGATAAAGGAGGCACGTAGTCTCCGAAACAATTGTATACGGAAGAAAAATAAAAATGTTTACAGTATAAGGAACAATATCTAGTTCTTTTCTTAATTTATATATAACTGTAAAAGAAGGCACGAGGTATGCTCAGAAGCTAGGTTAAGGTGGCCATTGGGAACTTTTAAACCACTTAAATCTCCCGGAGTAGATGGCATTTTCCCTAGGATTCCTAGAGAGGCCTAGAAATTATCTTAAAGTCTCTTCTGAGGGTGGTAAGGGGGAGAGTAGCACTGGGATACCAAGGGCATGGGGACGGGCAAAAGTGTTCTTTATTCCGAAAGCGGGTAAAAAGGATCCTTTTCGCTCTAAATCTTTCAGACCAATTTGCTTAACATCGTTCGTACTCCAAACTGTGGAGAGGGTTATAGACAACGATATTAGAACTAACGTTCTAAAGCGTAATCCCCTACATCACTGTTAACACGCTTACCGGGCAGGACGGTCAACTGAAACTGCTCTGTATCAGCTAACAGAGGCACTACGGGATGCCATAGAAACAAAAGAAATTGTGCTGTGCGCGTTTTTGGATATAGAAGGAGCACTCGACGACACATCGCACACAGAAATACAAGATGCCCTGAGTCGGAAAGGAGTGAGAAACACCCTGGCATTCTGGATGGGCAAAATGCTAGAAAGCAGGCAAATAGAAGTACCGACAGGCACAAATTCTATTGTCATGAATACCACTTAAGGCTGTCCACAGTGGGGTACTATCGCCACTGATGTGTAGTATTTTAGTCGATGAACTCATGGACGTGATAACAAATACTAGAAAACAAGCCCAGGGTTACGCGGACGACATTGTTTTAATCTGTAGGGGCAAATATGAAGATACCCTATGTGATAGAATTCAAAATGGACTAAGGGTTACTAGTGCCTGGTGCAGGAAGGTGGGACTGCGGATCAATCCAGCCAAAACCACCATAGTACCATTCACTAGGAGGCGTAAGCTTGATCACCTGACAGCCATAACATTACATGATATGGAGGTGAAACGAGAAACAGAGGTCAAATATTTGGGAATTAAGCTAGACCTAAAATTACTCTGGAAGACACATGTCGGAAACACTTGTCGGAAAGTCACGAGGGCTCTGATGACTTGTAGATCCATAGCAGGAAAAAATGGGGTTGCAGCCCGAAGATACTACTTTGGATATATACTGCAATAGTAAGGCCAATGATTACCTATGAAGCGGTAATCTGGGCAGAAAGAGCCGAACTCAGCACACAAGCCGAGGAATTACATAAGCTCCAAATGCTGGCTTGCGTGTGTTTCAGTGGGTAAATGAGGACATGCCCAACGGCATACCTAGAGGATCCTCTGGGATTAACCCCTCCCCATCTGCACATATAGATGCAGGCAAGAAGGACAATATTCAAGTGAGAAAGGGGGAGCTGCCTAAATCGAAGGAAGATTGATATTCTTTCTAGGCGGTATCCCGAATTACTGATACCAAGGGATAACATGACAACGAGGTTTCACTTCGATAAGAAGTTTGAAACACGTTGGAGTAACAAGGCAAACTGGGAGAGCGTGGCTGCAACATACGACTTAAACCAGCAACTGATTACTTGGTACACTGACGGATCCCTCACAGCAGAGGGAGCGGGTGCCGGTGTCGTTGGTCCAAGGAAAATGTACTTCGAGCCAATGGGCAGGTACATTAGCATATTCCAGGCGGAAATATACTCCATAGACAAATGTGCCTCCTTTAATCTGCAAAGGAACTACAGGGGGCAGAACATAACTATTCTCATCGATAGCTAAGCAGCGATCAAGGCATTTAGGTCCAATCAGGTGAACTCTAAACTGGTGTGGGAATGCCTTGGGAGACTGAATACACTCGGCTCGTCCAACAAGGTCTGGATACTTTGGGTTTCAGGCCATGCTGGGTTGGAAGGCAGCGAGGCAGCGGACGAACTAGCCAAGAAGAGAGCAGGGACACCTTTACACGGGCCAGTGGAATCGGAAACGGTTTCATGGCTATGAATCTAAGAAATGAAGAGGAACGGTTGAGGGAACTATACTGGGCCGGCCTAACAGGGACGGAGCGGATACGAACCCATGCGCACAATGGATTGCTTAAACCTCACCAAAAAAAAACCTCCGAATCATAGTGGGAATTCTCACTGGTCATTGTCGGCTGAACTATCACCTAGGGAAGCTAGGCATATCTACGGACACTGTCTGCAGGTTTTTTGAAGAGTATGACGAAACCTCTATAAACGTCCTGCGACAGTGTCCGGCACTTGTGCAAAGTAGGTCGAGGCATCTGGGAGAACACTTAATACCAGATGCAAAGCTGAAAGATCTGGAAGTAGGGAACATACTAAAGTTCCTGACGGTTATAGGCCTTGCTTGAGATACTATGATCAATGGGTACACTATAACCAGTAAAAGGGGCACAATAGTTCTTTAAGGACGTAGTGCGACTTTCCTTTAACAGAATAATAATAATAACTGTAAAAGAAACATGGACATCAATTTCAACATAGCCAGAACTTCCACTATCCCAGGATAACTGATCAGTAGATTGCTTCTCAAGAAGCTCTTGGGGAGTCGAAACATATTTCAGTGAACCGATTGCGATGGTCTGTAGGAGCGGTTAACGTATTGTTCCTGATTCAGGGGATAATTGGGACTGGACATAAGATGAAATTTTTTTAGGAGGTGGCGGAAGGGTCTATAATTTTATTCCTTCAGTAGCGTATGGAATCCATTATCTTTTGCTGTTCTTTTAGAAAAACATCTCCCATGTTTCCAGTCATACTCATTTGTTTTCATTACGTGATGCAGTCATCCCAGCATGTTATTAGGTAATTTGCGATTTTTTCACGGAAAGAAGGATAAAGTCCCTCTTGAGGCAAAGCCTGCCGCTTGTACTGTTAGCCAGTTAGTATTCCAAAACACCGTCCATAATAAATTTTCTGAGTAGTTTATCTTAATTAGCAAGTTTCCTAGGACAACAATCCACCTAATTGAAAGCAGCGACCCATTAAACATCGACAATTTGTGTTGGTTTGTTATGAAAGTCAGAAATAACTTACGTCGCAGGTTGTAAAGTAGAAATATTTATTGTTTTGATGCCAACATCAAGCTGGGAAAATATTTGTTGTGAACAAACTATTAGGCGCGGATTGCCGGCGTGTGACAGTTCACAGGAAATTAGTGATCCGCCTCAATCCAAGCTCGTGCATGTTAATCCAGCATATTTTCTACATGACTGAGCGCCAAATTTTCCCTCGCCATTTATCACTGAATTAATCCCTTGTTTGCGGCACATGGAAGGACACAATCTGTTGATGGAGAAAACTTTTGAAGTGTCGGCAAGTTTTATTCCTGCTGTTTGGGCTGCGGATTATCCCCCGAGGATGGCACATAATAATTTTGGCCGCGATGTTAACTTTGATTAAAAATGCGGTGATTGGGAAGATGAGGAGTCGATGATTGGACCAGAGGAATTCAAATTAAGATAAATTTACATAGCATGTAAACACGATAACCTAAACAAACGCCTATAGATATGGGATGAGGTCCCTTTCACGGAATTATTCATTTGTCCAATAGGGAAGGAAGTTTTCAGGCCAGCAGTCTGTGAAAGTTAGAACCATTGCACGGTCAGACTATATTATAGATTAAGATAATTTATACTTTCCTTACTCATTCTTTCCTGTAGTATAGCACATCCTCATAGGCTCCCCCTAGTTTCTCCTTAATTCGATTGGAAATAAATTATTTGCGGCATGCGGCAAGATAATAAAAGACTAACAGTCGCGACCGTAGTTAGAAATCAAATCTGTGGCTTTACCTTGAGAACCAGATATTTAACCATCCCGGCATTGCATTTTCTGGTAGATTGGCCAGTAAAAAGTTGCCTACAAAGCACGTACAACGGAGTTAATTGTTATAGGAGCGATTATTTTCGTTTAGATTCTTCTGGAGCTTTACAAATCTCAGGATAGAAAGATGAAACCACGAATGACGTTCAGTACTAGCGCCTATAGAAATAATATGCAATTCGAAGCTAAATACTGGCAATTTTAAATCAGGAAGCTAGCTTTGTGTCAGCTATAATAGGCGGCGTATATGTCGCTGCCAGCGGTGTATGTACAGTTACCACGCCTATCCAAAGCTTTTTCTTTCAGAATTCGAGAAAGTCTTTCCACATCCTGCTCTTCTACCTTCGTAACCTCCCTTCATCATCATTAACGGCGCAACAACCGGTATCCGGTCTAGGCCTGCTTTAATAAGGAACCCCAGACACCCCGGTTTTGCGCCGAGGTCCACCAATTCGATATCCCTAAAAGCTGTCTCGCGTCCTGACCTACGCCATCGCTCCATCTTAGGCAGGGTTTGCCTCGTCTTCTTTTTCTACCATAGATATTGCCCTTATAGACTTTCCGGGTGGGATCATCCTCATCCATACGGATTAAGTGACTCGCCCACCGTAACCTATTGAGCCGGATTTTATCCACAACCGGACGGTCATGGTATCGCTCATAGATTTCGTCACTTTGTAGGCTACGGAATCGTCCATTCTCATGTAGGGAGCCACAAAAATTCTTCGGAGGATTCTTCTCTCGAACGCGGCCAAGAGTTCGCAATTCTTCTTGCTAAGAACCCAAGTCTCCGAGGAATACATGAGGACTGACAAGATCATAGTGTTGTACAGTAAGAGCTTTGACCCTATGGTGAGACGTTTCGAGCGAAACAGTCTTTGTAAGCTGAAATGGGCTCTGTTGGCTGACAACAACCGTGCGCGGATTTCATCATCGTAACTGTTATCGGTTGTGATTTTCGACCCTAGATAGGAGAAATTGTCAACGGTCTCAAAGTTGTATTCTCCTATCCTTATTCTTCATCGTGTTTGACCAGTGCGGTTTGATGTTGTTGGTTGATTCGTCTTCGGTGCTGACGTTGCCACCATATATTTTGTCTTGCCTTCATTGATGTGCAGCCCAAGATCTCGCCAAAATTGCCGCCTGCTCGATCTGGATGAAAGCAGTTTGTAGGTCTCGGGTGGTTCTTCGCATGATGTCGATATCGTCAGCATAGGCCAGTAGTTGGGTGGACTTGAAGAGGATCGTACCTCTTGCATTTACCTCAGCATCAAGGATCACTTTCTCGAGGGCCAGGTTAAAGAGGACGCATGATAGCGCATCCCCTTGTCGTAGACCGTTGTTGATGTCGAAAGGTCTTGAGAGTGATCCTGCTGCTTTTATCTGGCCTCGCACACTGATCAGGGTCAGCCTAGTCAGTCTTATCAATTTCGTTGGGATACCGAATTCTCTCATGGCCGTGTACAGTTTTGCCCTGGCTATGCTATCATAGGCGGCTTTAAAGTCGATGAACAGATGGTGCAACTGTTGTCCATATTCCAACAGTTTTTCCATCGCCTGCCGCACAGAGAAAATCTGATCTGTTGCTGATTTGCCTGGAGTGAAGCCTGTTTGGTATGGGCCAATGATGTTGTGGGCGTATGGGGCTATCCGGCCTAGCAAGATAGAGGAGAATATCTTATAGATGGTACTCAGCAACGTGATACCTCTATAATTGCTGCAATGCGTGATATCTCCCTTTTTATGCATGAGACAGATAATGCCTCGTTGCCAATGGTCAGGCATTGATGCGCTGTCCCATACCTTGAGCACAAGTTGATGAACCACTTGGTGTAACTGATCGCCTCTATATTTAACCAATTCGGCTGTAATTCCATCGGCTCCTGGCGACTTATGATTTTTTAGCCGATGGATTGCACGGACCGTTTCTCCTAAACTTGGTGGTGGCAGTGTTTGTCCGTCGTCTTCAGTTGGCGGTACCTCCAACTCGCCGATGTTCTGGTTGTTCAGTAGCTCATCAAAGTACTCAACCCATCGCTCCAATATGCCCATTCTGTCGGAAATCAGATTTCGCTCTTTGTCTCGGCAGGATGAGCATCGAGGTGTCTAAGGCTTCATCCTGCTGACTTGTTGGTAAAACTTGCGCGCCTGATGCGGTTGCTCCCTGTACTTTTCTAGTTCACAGACTTGTTGGTTCTCCCGGGCTTCCTTTTTTCGTCTGTGAAGTCGCTTCTCTGCTCGACGGAGTTCGTGATAAGTCTCTGTGCGTGCCCGTGTTGTTTGAGAACGCAACATTACTCGGTATGCGGCATTCTTCCGTTCCGTTGCTAGCTTACATTCATCGTCAAACCGGCCGTTCCGACTTTTTTTGCGGCTGGGGCCAAGTATCTTTGTGGCCGTATTCATGATAACGTTCTTCAGGTGATTGTGAAGATCATTTGTTGATGCTTCATCTGCAGGTCCTCTGTTGACTGCGGTTATTGCGGCATCCATTTCCCTTTATAGGTGTCGCGGAGGGTTGTGTTGTGGATGGCTTCAGTGTTCACTCTCACCTGATTGTCAGAGGGGATTCTAGGTGGCATTGTTATTCGAGCTCGGAGCACCATGCCAACAAGATAGTGATCCGAGTCTATATTGGCCCCCCTATATGTTTTGACATTCATCAAGGCTGAGAAGTGGCGGCGTTCGATCAACACGTGGTCAATTTGATTGAAAGTGGTCCCGTCTGGAGAGGCCCACGTATGTTTGTGGACCGCTTTCCGCGCAAACCAGGTACGTCCAACAACCATTTCGTGTGACACTGCTAATTGGATAATCCGCAGTCCGTTGTCATTTGTTTTTTCGTGTAAGCTATGGGAGCCAACGTATCGCCTGAATACTGGCTCCTTCCCTACTTGGCTGTTCAAATCCCCAAGTATGATTGTAATATCATATCTGGGACAGCCGATAACAGCAGGTTTCATTTTTTGGCTGACTAAGAAACCTACTCCGAGCACTGGATGACCGCTATAATATGTGGTGTAGTGGCTCTTCTCCAGGAAACCGGTTCCTGTCCATCGTATCTCTTGTAACGCTGTTATATCAGCCCTATATAGGGACAGGGTATCGGCTAGCTGCTTATCAGCTTTATCTCTGTACAGGGAGCACACGTTCCATGAGAAAATGCACAAATCGTTAGTCCGTTGTCGTTGCCGGGTTCGTCGTTGTAAAGTCCATCCTGTCCGAGGCTCCTTTCGTGGCTCCGTAACATCGGTTTTCCGTGTAGGGTTGTCAGCCCTACCCAACCCCCAACCTGGAGGTCCAGTTGGTACAGTTTGTTCCGTTTTTAGGCGCGGGAGACTCGCCTTCATCCTTCTCCGTCTGCAGCTTTTCGTTACGAAAGAGCTCCCAGCGGTCACCACGTGGAGGTGGAGATAGGGTTTGGTAGTAGAGCTGTTGGTGTTGGTTCAGCAGGCATTTCCCAGGTTTTATGCTCCATCGTGGGTACCAATCCACGTTTCGCTCTGGGACCTATACTACCCTTTAACCACCAGTCTCCCTTGATCGGGAAAAATTCAAGGAAGCCCCGTTTTGTTTTGCCTTGCTGGACATGGCGTCGCCTAACGAAAATGATATGAATAACTAGCGAAGAAAGAGTCCACTTCAGTTGTGAAACTGACTTTTGTTGCCGTTACTAATAGAAGTGTATGAGGATTGTCTCCACAATATTCGTCTGTATGAAATCTGCAAAGTCGAAAATGTTCAGGGAAAGCGATAGACTAGCAAACTTATGTAGAGGTGTCGGTAAATCCTACCTAGTTATGGACTAATCCTAAGCGTTGGTAGAATAATGAATTGCCTAACTTTTGCTCGGGTCATTAGTGAAGCAAACAACGATCCGCTGAAATGCCCTTCACTCCTCCTCCTCTCTGTTATACTTCAGGTGCTCTTGGATGACCCACTTAAGATAGTGAGATCCACTGTGTGGGGTAGCTTGCAATTGAATTGTCCGCCCATTAATGTGTGACCTATCCAATGCCACTTACGCCTTCTCGCCACATCGCCCACGGGTAACTGGCCTGTACGCCCACTAGTTCTTTGTTTGATATAGTATCAAGCCAGCGTCGCATACGTCGCAGACAAGTGCTGACGTAGCTTTGGAGCTCATGAGTGACAGCGGTGGTCACTGTCCATGTGCTACAAGAACAATAGCACAGAAAAGTCTCAACTTGATCTGAGATGTTGAGATAACCGCATTTTCAGATTTTGGACAGGGCAACGAAAGCAGAGCTAACATTGTTATAATAATACGTGGAGTGGCATAAATTTCGTTGCCACCATTATCGTCAGAAACAACGCTTCCAAGATATACAAATTTATTAAAGCTTTCGATGCTTTGCCTCATTAATGCAGATAGGGCGCGAAACTGAGCATCTTGGTTTTGTTGGTGTTTATTTTCAGTGCAACTGTACTTTCCAATATTTCCAAATGCGTTGCCATTTGGTCAAGCTCATTGACCCGGTGAGCGAGCAAACAGACGTCATCAGTGTAGTTGAGGATTTGAGGCAAGGTATCTTCGTCCATTGAAGAATATCACCGATAATAAGAAGAAATAATATCGGTGAAAAATGCAACCCTAATTGACTACGCTTCCAATCTCAAATTCTTCTGAGATTTTACCTCGATGCAGCGAGTGAAATTTTGTACTTTCTGCATCATATGACGTTTTAATATTGGCTATTGGTTTCTCCAGGATGCATCTTCTGCGCAAAGCACGCCATATACACTGCTCGTTGACACTGGCGAAAGCTCTCTTGATATCGAGGAAGAGCATGCGAAAGGAAGATCTGCACTATTCCAAAATAATCCGTTGTTTTATCTGTTACCTTTGCGACGGTATGGAGCACACAGATACCCCTTCAATTGTCGCACTCAAAACGGCTTCTCTTCTTTAGAATCTTAACGAAAATCCCCTTTTGGCACTCTCTGGCAAAGATCTTGGATTCCTAGGATTTTCGTATAGGCGAAAATTCATCGGATATGATATGGTTAAGAGTCGTTGTGAGGTGAGTTTTCCACCTCTTCAGTTGCTCGCTATTTTGGATGAGGGGTTGAGTGCTACCGTGCTCCACAGGGTTCGATCCTTTGCAACCGGATGAAAGTCCTTTCGTGTCGCGGTATGTACTTCTGGAATCATAGCGTCTTGCAGCATCTTCAGCATCCTTGACCAGCGCAAACAAATTCGCTTTTATTATGGCGCATACTCTGTTGACCTTCTCGGGATTTCGCGCAGTATTGCAGTTCCAGCTCCGCCAAGTTCGCCTTTACTCGCAGCAGTCAATAGAGCATTCAATCCCTTCCGTTTATCTATTCTCTCCCACGATTCCGCAGTCAGTCAGATCTTATGACGCCTTCTCGGGACGTGGCTGACGACCTGTCTAGTGCCAAAAGAAAAGAGCATTTTTGATGGCCACCCAATACTCACCGATATTCTCAGGCGGGTTACTCAGTGTATCTACCGTCCGTTCAGCAAGATACCTATCCCGCTGTCGAGTGACAGCTGGGTCATAGAAATTATTCCGTTACCAGAATGTCCAGCTTATATGGTTGGGGTTCTCGCTCGAACTGGAGGAAGTGAAGGGGCCGTAGATCCCGTTGTCGAAGAACGTACACACATTCCAAAAAAAAAACTATTTTATTTCGAATAGTCGAAGGTTTTTGGCGGGAATTCAGTTCCTATTTGAGGCGTCGCTGACGTTTCGGTAGCAATAACGTTTCCAAATTTGTAACCTCTTACGACAATCGGGGAAGATTTTAAGAGCATTCTTAAGCCCCAACTCTTAGGGTGAGTATCACATGCACTTATTTTGTTATCGTTAACGGCAATTCCTTCGGCAAAAAAGTGCCCTAAGAGACTTGAAAAATTATAGTAGCAACCGCCGAAATTAGGGAAAAGTTCGAAATTTTGAAAGCAACCCTAATAAACTAATCAAACCCGCAGTGGAAAGGTTGGACCCTTTAATCAAGTTATACGAAACATGCATTGCAGAGGGACTTTCCCAGTATTATGAGAGTTGCAAAAGCTTCTTTCATCCAGGAATCTCGGACACCGAAACGTAACATGCTCTAAATCTTGGATGTAGCAGCGCTTTCGAGACAGTCAGGAGACTTGACCAATCGGATGCAATGCAAATACTTCCTATAAGCTCCGTGGAACTGTTTCAGGTGGTAATTCAGTTCTTCCTGTCTCCGCTCCAATCACCTCTTAATATACGGAATCAGTGTATGGTTTCAGTGGTCGTTTTCCTCGGAATCAGCTGATACGTTTTTAGGCATGCCATTCTCTTTCTGTGGAGTGATGGAGCGAGAAATGGCTACGCTTAAATTAAATTTCAAATTTGTAGTCTATTTTCCGGGAAGGTTATCTACTTGGCTCAAAATGCTCGGATGTAAGTTACTCAAATATCCAATTCGGCTACCTGGAACCAAAACTGAAGGTTCTTACCAAGAACTGTTATCACCAGTTGATTTTGTCCGGAACTCGAATCTTCGATTCCTAGAGGATAATTCCTGCACATTTTTCCCTTGCCGCCCTGAAACCAGAAACTACCAAATTGGTTGACTATCTTATTACCAACAATACCTGAAATAAGATTGAGTCAGTAGATACTCTTTATAACAGATAAACTGGATTATACAATCAAAAATAGCCAACTATCTTGGAGCTTTAAAAATGATCGACGAGAGATATCCCAAAGCAAACACCCAACTTATTCTGGTATAGTTTTTTTCCACTCAATAAATTGACAGCTTTAGAAGATGTTGTTGCTTAAAGGGGTCATCCCGTGTGTCAGGTTGGAGAAATCGATTTTTTTTTGGATGAATTGTATCTATATATAGTGGAGAATATGTGGGCAAAGGGATTTTCCGATATTCCGAGTCGTTCAGAAATTACAGTGTTAAACAAGTAAGGAGTTTGCAGCCGCGGCTAGAGTACTCGATGAGAAAGAGCATCGAATCTTTTTAAGGTTTTGCGTAAACAAAAAACCTTATTGAAATCGGTTTACTGTCTGTCTGTCTGTCCGTCACACGCATTTTTCTCGGAGACGGTTATAGCGATTGACACCAAATTTGGTAGAAAGGTGGGAACTGTGAACGCTCACGCGTACAGTGAATTACATCCTTTTACGTCGAATTTAAGGGGGGTCCCCATACATGCAAAAGGGGAGTGTAAAATTTTTTTTCATCAAATATAGTCATGTGGGGTATCAAATTAAAGATCTCGATTAGTACTTTTCAAAGCCGATCTTAGTTTTAACATTCGTTGGAAGGGTGGAGAGCGCGGGGGGTTGAAAGTGATCACTTCTTTAAGGGGGCCATTCTCAGAAACTACCAAACCGAAAAATTTGATATCAGGAGGCTGCCACTATATGGTGCCTGGGCTCCGAAATACCTTCCATGCCGATATCTGTTTAAATAAAGTTAATAATAGTATATTACTACAATTTTTTGTAATTGGTTAGAAAACCCCTTAAGTTCATCCTAGTACCATGAAATTTTGCAGTGATATAGGCTATAATATAGAGCATGATCTTATCAAGTTTGGTGGAAATTGCACTATTACTAACAAAGTTATAATACCTCAAATTTGTTGCTTCTTTGAAAATTGAAGACTATGAATGTCAATATCACCCGAAAGTGGATACTCTCACATAATATATGGATATATTGCGTGCTACGTACTAAGAAATACACAAAACTTTTCGTACCTGAAGCGTCCAGCTTCCGGTTTCCCGACTTGTTTACCTGTTAGTTTTTTACTTGAGGCTTATAAATTCGAACACATGTATAAATATTAAAAGATGGAAAACCAATCAATTATCTAAACTTATTTGCTGTTTGGAATAAAAAAGATAATCCAATCTAGAGTGAGCACTGAAAGGCTTTCAAGCTATACTTAGTTATATTTTGTTGTAAGTATTGTGCTGTTTGTGTGTTCAGTGATTTCTTTAAATGGATCGGACGAAGGGAGATCGCTTTAACGTTCAACGTTATGCTCGCACTAAAAAACGAGTATTTCATGGGGATCGATACTTATCAGAGAAGAAAAAGGACTTCGCATCAACATCAGCAAAGAAACTTTTAGCAAGCATGAACATGGATGTTCCAATTGCGGCAAGTTTCGTATATTGTATGTTGGATTTTACTGGAGTTTTCTCCGGTATTGCTGCAAATTTCTGCAAATAATAAAATATACGTAATAGGAAAAAAGGAATGCGTAGGACATGTCTAGAAAAGAATGGGAACGCGGCTTAGAAATGCAAAGAAGAATCACAAAGGCATTGGTGGAAAAAGGGGCTGGAAAACTTACTGATAAGGTTATTAACGACCTCACTACATTTTTTGGGCTAGCTATTCGTCGACACGC
Organism: Hermetia illucens; assembly: GCF_905115235.1. Classification (NCBI taxonomy): domain Eukaryota; kingdom Metazoa; phylum Arthropoda; class Insecta; order Diptera; family Stratiomyidae; genus Hermetia; species Hermetia illucens. The sequence continues at coordinate 119,470,615 of NC_051852.1, forward strand.
AAATTCGATAGAAGGAATGAAGCAAGAAATTTGGGCAACTTTCTTCCATAAATGTTCTACAGACGAAAAGCCTCAGCATCAAAATTGTCCAGCAGGCGAGGACAGTTGGTGCAAATGGCGCAAAGCGCAAACTAAAGGAGAACTGGATACTTTCCACCACGAGAAGGCACCTTTGACTGAAGAAGTTCAAACAGTCATCAAACCAATTTACGAAGATTTGTCACGAGATGATCTCTTGAATAGATGTTTAGGAGCAGAGACCCAGAATAACAATGAGTCGTTAAATGCATTGATCTGGACTTTCGCTTCTAAACACGTTCATTCTGGGGCCAAGGTCGTAGAAATAGCCACTTGTCTGGCTGTAATTGTTTTCAATGAAGGATTCAATGACATTCTCAAAACCCTAGTGAGAATGGGATGTCAAGTTGGTCACATATGTCAGGATTATGTCGACCGCCGTAATGAAACGCGAATTTGGCGGTCCGAACGACGATCGACTGACCTCGCTAAAAGAGCCAGAGTTGAAACTAGAGAGCATAAGACTTTTTTTTTGAAGAAACGGAGGGTGCTCTCTATGGACCAGGTATAGCAGATTAATGGTGAGTTAAAATTTTACTGTTGATAATCACATTTAAATTTTCAAATGCGTTTTTCTCGAAACTGCATCTTGAAAATCGGCTGCCACCATAGCTCAAAATCTATCCAACCAAATTCTTTGAAATTTTCACGACTTCTTTAATACATATTTCTACGGTCCGCAAACTAGGATAATTGCAATCGTACGGGTCGTTTTTTTTTATTCATAAAAAAAGCCGTAAAAAAACACCAAAATTCAAAAAATTAAGTTTAAAGGCCCACCAAAAATTTACCTTTTAATATTTTCTAATTATCCTAGTTTGCGGACCGTGGAATATTGTCCACATTAAAATGCCGTTTAGTTTTTTTTCATCAGATGAACACAGCGCCCTCCAGCGAAAACTAGCTATGATATCAAGCTGAAAAATTTATCACATATACTAGAGATCGGTAAACATATGGTGAAAAAATCACGTTTCTATCTTTATCCAGTCCTCCAAAACAATTTTTCAAAAAAAAAGGCAAAAACAAAACAGCCTTCACACGGGATGACCCCCTTAAGCCACACACGTTATCGGTATCTGGATAACCTAATTAATTATGGAAGTAGTCCACTTAGTGGGGTGGAGTTGCTAATTTGTTTCATTGTTGCCTTAAATGCTGTTGGTATCACCAGGGTCCGGTTTACTCAGCACTATGGAATTTCCTCTGTCAACCCTTATGTTTTATTAATCTCTTCCTCTTATAGTATTAGGTATCCATGTTGCCAATTAAATCTGCGTTTTATGGAGGATTACGAGTGCTCAAACTAAAATTATGATGTAATCCTATGCATCCAGTCTATTCAGATATATGAAACTCAAAAATGCCTAGGGATCTGTCCCCAATAACGCATGTAATATTCTCATTAGCCTTTTCGCTGTTAGCCTACCAACGCCAACAAACACAAGAGTGATAATCTTTAATGATAGGGTAGGTTAATTAATAAGCAAACAAGCAGGAGCAGACAGTGTACATACTCGTATGTGCTAACTTGATACTTTAATGCCTCCCGGGCAGATAAGGGATCTACAGGAATTTACGCATGTATCGCGCTCAAGCCAGTGTCAAAAGCATACATCGATTCAATAAAGATAAAGTTTCATATTTAATATCAAATTTATGGCGGGGGCGCATGGGTGGAAATCATTAGCATGCCTTGAAGAGGATTTCACGCCACCTAGTCAATCCTATTTTCGCACCTGACGTAGGTACTATGACTTGTTCTATTTCCTAGAATTCTCAGGACTGGTAGCTAAACCTACGACATGGTGATTACCTACGATATGGTGATTATCTAATTAGTGGTTAATTAAAGATTTCCCTGGTTAGCTGATTGTTAGTTATTAAGGTACAAAAATAATTTTCCCAGATGAAGTCATATTCCAATGAAATGTGATAGATTTAGGTTTGACTCTTCCAAGTCAATGTTCCATAAAATCTCATCATTATATAATATTATATCTTCTCATCTATCTTATGAAAAAATAATTTCTTGTGGTTCCATGCTATCTGTCGGTTTACACTTTCCGTTTTTATGTCAATTTGGAACTCATTTATGCACTCAGTTGCTCGATTATGAAAATGAGGAATGGGATGAGAAGTTCATATTGATTGTCAGCAGAAAATGATGGTGACTGAAGGACATGACGAGGAACGTTTATTTGGAGAGTTATAATATAATCGACAACGCAAAAAGCCCCAAAATTTTGTATTAGATGGAACTGCGCGTTAATGAAATCGTTACTGTCAGTTTGTTTATCTGATCGTCTTTCTGCCTGTCAGTCGGTTTGTTTTCTTCTGGAAATGGAAATTCTTAGAAGACATTGGAATACATATATGTTACCAGCGTGTGTGATTTTCTTTCTCTTGATAAATCTATGGCAATGAAAGAAGGCATGCTATGGATCTACCAGGATACTGCCGCAGCTAGGACAGTTAGGTGAACTTAGGATTCACCTAAGAAAACCTCTGCAGCATTAATAAATCAGTATGGTTCTGGATGTTGGCCGACTATAAAAGGCAATGAATGGCGTCTTGCGGTAATGGAGACGAAGATGCTACGTTGGACTAGGGGCGTCACACGTTTAGACCACATCCGAAATGAGGATATTCGCGATCGTTATGGGGTTGCACTGATCGTGGAAAAGTTGCGGGAGAGGCGTCACGCAATTCGTGCCAACGAGAATTCACTTGCCAAGATTGGTCTGAATATCGAAGTCCATGGTAAACGATCAAAAGGCAGACCTAAACAACGGTGGCTTGATACGCTATATGGGGATTTGAAAGCCTCGAGATTGCACCCAAATCAGGCATTCGATAGAGCCAAATGGCGAAACCGATCACGACGAGCCGACCCCGCTTGTAAACGGGGCAAAGGCTGAAGGAAAAGAAGATTGTAGAATAAAAATTGTAGTTGGGAGTAAGCTACTGGTCTATCAATCGTAGGCTTGACTACAAATAGAAGACAATATCTAATCTTTCTGCAGAATCCTTCACTCGTCGAGAGAAATTGAGTGAGGTTGTATGTAGTTTATCTCCCGTGTCTTCTTTGGGTACAGCGGTGAGAACCATTCCCAGAATGCCCCTACTTTGTCGTGATCTCAGGAATTGAATTGACTCTGATCGACTTACTTACGGTAATTAATTGATGGATAAGTCTCTCACAACTTATGTCCTGAGTGCTGATTCATCTGTTTGTTGTGTTCACGTAGCCTTGCCATGTTTTGAATTTCGCTCCAAAGTATTTGGATATTGAATTGGAATGTTTCTGTATTTATAACCGGGTTTCCTAGCTCCTTTAAGTAGAAGCGTTTACTTGCATTTTCCATGTTCGTGATGACCATAACATTTGATACACCAACTGATACCATGGCTACTGTCATGAGAGATACCCATGATAGTATATTAGAATGATTGGTTATTCCTTGTCGTCTTTTAAAGAGTGGTGGTTGATGGTGATCCTCACTATTGGCCTCGTTCCACGGGTTTATTGTTCTCGTGGGTATTCGGCATTTATTGGCAAAGGGCGCAGTTTCACTGTTAGGCATTTTGTTACTACACGAGCTAATGCGTCCTGTCCTGGGTGTACACCAATTATTCGTGCCAATGACCACTTTGGGGCAGGAGTGTTCGCACTTTTTACCAATATCAGTATGCTCGGTTGTAGATTGGCGATTGGTTTTAAACATCTATACGTTCCGGCAGTCTGGACTGGTACTCCTGGTGCCATCGGTTCAAGAAGTCCGATGACAGTTCCTGTGTTATATTGCCATCGTCGTGGTTCATTAACGTTCATCAGGTAGTGCAAACATAGAACTCCCGATCAGAAAGTGTCCAGGAATGAGCGCATCTCCGTGAACGATCTTGATTGTTATTTAGTGAGGCTAGCGGCCTGCATGGTTTAATTTGAGCGAACATCTGACCACATCAGGGATTCGATAGAGCCAAATGGCGAAGCCGATCACGAAAAGCCGACCCCGCTTGTGAACGGGACAAAGGCTGAAGAAAAAGAAGAAGATCTGACCAATGTTTAAGGGATATGCTTTGAAGGTTTGCACTAGGTGGCGTTTCACTGAATTCCCAAAATTTTAAGTTATTACCACTTTAGGAGGTGATAAGCTTCAAATCAATTGGGCTTTTAGTTATACGTAGTTTTGTGACAAGTGATACATTTATGAATGCACTGTTTACCATTCGCTATTCTTGACATATAGCCGTTAACATTAGCTAGGAAGTTCTTTGTAAAGTTTGATGATGAATATGGCAGAGGATGATTGTATTTACTATCCAAAATGATGGGGTACTTATTGATGTTGTTTGCGTTCTGTAGCCTTCCGCCTACTCTGAGGATGACGTGTAAGCCAATGAATGGACGTAGCTGGATGATACGTGATTTACTATCCGCCGATTGCCCTTTCTTCAACTTCTGGATGACGGGTAAGAACGATCGAGTTTGCGCTATTTTATTGCACATTACACTAGCCGCTTGCAGTTTTTCCGCAATGAGATATCTTCTTCTTTCTAGTTTCCGAGGTTCGTGACAACTTCCTTTTGGGATGTGCACATTATCTGACGGGGAGTGTTCGGGTTGTCCCTCCATAACGTAAATTCGCTCAGCTTTGCTAGTGGTAATCGTTGTGTAGCGCTGTCACCAGGGTTCTTGTGAGTCCCCCTACCAAATGTCATCATTCCGTGTGCTGCTTGCTTGAATTTCATTCTCTCGATTCGCGATATAAGTATTTCGTTGAGTTAGATGGTTCGCTAGCCATAAGAGAGTAATTGTGAAATCTGTCCAGTAGTGGGTTGCAGTATTAGTCCAATTGTTACCTGAAGGCTTAACTTGATTCATCAGATTGACCAGCAATACCACGTTATTGAGCACAAACCGCGGTATGGGCTGTACAGCCTGCGGTTTTACCTTAGTTTTATCCATTGTTATCTGACTTTGGGCTTCTCAAACTACCCAAAACTTCGAATTTACATGACGGCAGCAATAGTCTTTCTTGATGCGTCACAAAGTTCATGTAGTTCTATTCGATCCTTGAAGGTGTTTGTAATCCATCTTGGTACCTGAATAACCAAAATATTAGTGAAGTTCATCAGATATTCCTGACATACCCGTGCTAATTTTGGCAGCAAGTCGTTATCCTATTTCAGTTTCTGAAACCATAACTTGCAACCATCCCAGTGGGTCAAAGAGGGATGCGACTCTTGATGCCACTCTTCTTTTAATCAGTCTTCTCATCGATAGTGACTTTGCACCAATGGCGAATATAACATGTCTCTCTATGGATGCCATTGAATGCCAAGTGCTTTTATTTGGTCGTCCAAGTTGAAGGTATGTGGGTGTACAGGTCCCCGATGATGTTCTGGTATGGCTCTCAACAATTCGTTTAGGTTCGAGCTCCATTTACGAATATAAAACCCACCCATTGCAAGCAGCTAGGTTAACTCCGTGCTGGTTTTATCGCTTCCTCGACGATATCTGCTCCAGTCATCAGATCGTTGGCATAAAAACTCATCCCGGGCAGGACGTCGCATGCGGAAATCCCTGCACCTCCATGGCCAAGTGTTTCAGTATTCTGTTCAGTGCTGTGCCGAATTTAATCGCCTTTAACCGGTAATGACGGATTACGTCCCTTTGATTTGATAGCCACACGATTCTTTGGAAGTCTGCATCCTTGTTTTGGACTCGTATTTGTTAGTACAGTTAGTTAGTTGTCATCGTTACTGGGTGCACCCGCCATCGCAAGAGAAGTTCAGTAATCGAATCTTGTATGGTCCTTCCTATCATCAACAAATCATTCAAATTATGCTGGATTAATTAATGACCGCATAATGCGGCGGATTATTATCTAGGGTAAACCAATTTCATCCTTTGGTACATCCTCCATATGTCCGCATTCTAGGTAATTTTGGAAGCATTTGTTCTAGTCCTGAAGCAGTTTTGGATTGTTTCGCATACTCTTCTCATGCGGTTTGAATTTTAGAATTGCCAAGTTACTTGATGGAACTAGGCTTGTCCTCGGGTCAAGCTTGAATGGGAGTTGCACTTGAAATCGGCCAACTTCAGTCGTCTGGTAGTTGTTTGATAGTGGGCTTCACACTTTTCTTCCTTGCTAAGCATGCCACTGGAAATTACCTCTGCCTATTTCCAAAATTTCTCTAGTCTGCTATCCATATCGTTCATGTTGACAAAACTGACGCTAATGTGATTTCCTTGTGGAGTTGTTATGGGTCCAGAGAGAATCCATCTTCTCTATTTTTAGGGCCGTTGGGGTTGGGTGAATTATTCACTTCAATAGAATATTTCCCTCCTCCCCTTTTGTAGTTTGGGTCAGCTAAATCTGCGGGAGCAACCCGATGTCAATATCTTTGACTATTGTCGTAGAAGACAGAGACTTCGTAATCGTATGGATGATTAAGGCGATGCCAATTTCGAATAGCTCAGTGGTCAGAGCACTGGGTTGTCATACGAAAGGTCGCGGTTCAAATCTCGCTGGCGGCAGTGGGATTTGTATCGTGGTTTGTCGTCGGAAACCAGTCGACTGAGCAGTGAATGAGTACCTGAGTCAAATCAGGGTAATAATCTCGGGCGAGCGCGATGCTGACCACATTGCCTCCTACAGTGTACTGTACTGTACCGTTACGGTCTGGAATGAAGTGCTCTAACACACTTCAAGGCCCTGATCAAATGTGGATTGTTGCGCCAACGATTATTGTTAATTGCCAAATCCAATATTTGATCATTTCTCTTTTATGTGCTTGCCCGTTCCATCCCCTGGTTGTACTTCCAATTCTCGATATGATAACTGAGGCACCCTTTCCTTTCAACTCCAATAGATTTGCAGCGTATTCCATGATGACCGAATTCTAGGAGTCTGGAGCTATTAGTGTTCGCAGTTTAATGAAGCCGCCGTTGACATTACGTATATGCCTGATGATGCCTGCTTCTTCTTTTATTAGTGTCCGAAAATATTGTAGCTTCTGTACCCCGGACATCTTCCCGTTGTCGTGGATAAGACACTTAAAGAGGTTTCTGAACGGAATACAAGCTGAACTAGTTTTATGGAACGTTGAAACCTTAATCTGTTCCAGTCCGATCGCATCTGCTGCTAATCATTGTAAGGTTCCATCCACTAAACCATTGGTATGTCTCGATCGCCTCTTGAGGTCCGATAGCTTTTCTGCAAATTCGATACTATATAAGTCGTATTCCGCCTCGGCTTCTTCATATTCAGTCAGATACTTATGCCAAAACTCCCTATTTGGAGTCAAGTTCTGTTTAGTTGAAAGGTGGTTGTCTTCACAAGTTTACCATTTTCGATGGGGCCGAGTTTTCCAATCCTTCTTGAAGTTCCGGATGACATTGAGGAAATACTCTAGATTGTGCTTTTGGAGGACAATGATGGCCAAAACATATCCACCGCTGGTTGTCATCACGCTGCTGCTCTCAAGTTCAAGTGGTTGTAAAATGACGAGCAACTCTAAGTGCGCCAGAGTTCTGCTTCCAATTCGTTGCAGAAGTTCCAAATCTGGTGATCGAATTTTACTTCTCCAAATACCATTATCCGGCTCGACGGACCAAAAATGTTAGGTATAAAGGTGTAGATACAAAGGTCATTGCTCTGACTTTTAGGCCGCAAGAAATAGTACCAATCCTTAAGATAGGGGCGTCAGCCAATCGGTAATTTATAAAAACAAGGATTGATAATGACTAGCAATTGTTTATTCATTTCGTTTTCCTTATTTAAAAAACTATTACCAACTTTAGCAAATTACAAACATTTGGACACAGCTAACTTGAATACAATGCATCTTTTTACATTAATGCATATTGCATTTCGATTGTATCCTCCCTGATGAACTTGGAGAACAGTAGCGTTTTCATTTTTCTTCGCTGTATTATTTGCATGTGCAGCTAATGATACGGATCGATTCAAAGGTTTGCTAGATGCGGTTTTTGCTGAGGCATCGTTCGCACATGATTGTCAAGTTTCATGATATAGGGTGAAGGGCCGGCGCCTAAAGCATATCATTTTACGAAGAGTATAGTTTAGTATGATGATTTTGCCGTTACAAAATTGGAACGCTTGTTGTGTATATAAGTCGAATATACCCGATATACAATTCGATGGGGGCTGACATTTTTTAGGGAGTAGTAGTTTGACGCGAAAGTAGCAATTTTTACCTACTATAACTTTGTTAATAATAGTAGGATTTTCACCAAGCTTCCAAAATAATGCTTTCAACTGAAGTTTATCTATTCTGCAACATTTTGCAAATATAGGATGAACTTAAGGGGGGTTCTTAAATAATTTTCGAAATAGCCTTATTTGAACAGGTATTCGTAATGGAGAGTATTTTGAGACCTAGTACCCTATTGCCGGATGACCATAATTTTTTTTAGCTATTTCGGTTGGGTAGTTTTTGAGAATGTAATTGACTCTTTTGGAGCCAATGTGAAAATTAATATCTGCTTCGAAGAGTACTACCCTCATTTAGATATATAGAAGCCACCCTTAAGTTTACCGTGCAGCAATTGTTCACAATTCCCATCTTCCTACCAAATGTTGTTTCAATTTGTACAGTCGTTTCTGAGAAAAGTGCGTGTGACAGCAGGCAGACAGTGAACCGATTAAGTTAAGATAGTGAGTTAATCATAAACTTAATATAGATCATGTTTAGGTGTAAGTCACTATGTCAAAATAAAAGCCCAAAAAACGAAATGATTAGTTTTTGTTCTCGAACTTGAAGAGGTGGCTCAGAGATAGGGATGTTACCCGAACGAAGAGATCAAACAGGAAACAGAGGTTCATTTTGTGTGTGTGGCAAATCTGGGATTATGAGAGGTGCAGAAACATTGAAGGAGTGCTGAAAAAAGTACATTGTAAATTTGGAGCTTCTAGCAAACCTTTATCTTCGATTCACCCTTTTGACAATTTTTCTTTCTTTCTTCTTACTCAATATCGTCACAAAAATTGCGCCTTCTGACATTCTAAGTTGGCGTTACCAACAATAATCCAACTTTCTCAAGATTGAATATTTCATGCGCCTCTTAAATTATAAAAAGTGAGTTTTTTTATTTCATATACCGGTATTTCGAGGACCAGATCTCAGTTTCACTCTTCCTCAGTGAGATTTTGTCTGCACTGCTTATGGTCCAGCTTGTCCTTAAATACCTAAATCCAGACCTTAATTGCTAGTTAATTTTATTACTTCATTAACCCTAAAAGACAACTGTTGACGTTTCCTAAATCACTGTTAATCCTTTTTTCCTCCCGCATCTTGTGGATGATGAAACTCTCCAATGCGTCCGATTTGCGGAAGTCATTAACCTACTTAATTACCCTTAGGTTATTCTCCGTTATTGCATGTTTCACCTTGATGATGTGTCTGGCTACCAATGATTTGAGGTCTGTTTTTTGCTTCCCTTATATGTTCGTTGAAACTCGTTGTTATTAATCTTCTAGTTTGCCCTTTATATGATTTTTCACAATCGATGCAGGTTATCTGATACATTTCGCTTTTCCCGCTGTCTTTCTTAGGGTCTTTGATGCTTCCTAATCGTGTCTTCAGTTGATATAGTCTGCTGATAGATGTCACTTCGATATGGGATTTCCTGAGGATGTTTTTCACCTGGTATCTAATTTGGGAATGGATGATAGGAACTCGACTTTTTTTAGATGACTCCGCTTGTGTAAAAAATGTCGTTAAGTTATTCCTTTCCATTTTCGTCATTTTTTACTGATTATTCCTTCTATTGTTTTCCTGCTGAACCTGTTTTTTTCGACAGTTTCACTGATGTTGCGTTTCTCATTGTTTCAACGTTTTTCTAATAAAGGTGTCGTTAGCATGTGATGGATCATTGCGTTGTAGGGTGCCATTTTTCGTGAGAAGGAGTATTGTGATGTTGCTGGGATAGTTCTCTGCGTGGATGTTGGTTTTCAGTAAATGTGGAATTCCATTTTTCCTCTGTTGTTGATGGTGAGTAAGTCCAGCACCATTCGAATCTGTTCCAACAGTCGGGCGGGATTATCAACACTAAATGGCAACGACATATCAAGCCAGTTGGTGTGGAGTTGTCATCGGGTGCTCCTGAAACTTGGCCGACTGAACGAAACATTCCTGATATGGGTGCCGGGCCACTCTAACATCGCCGGTACTGGCCGGACTAGCTCGCCCACAATGGTGGGGCCAGAACTAGCTGTTGGATTCCGACCATCTACTGTCAACTCTACTCTGAAGGGTGAAATTGCAAGGATTCACGCAACCGAGTGGAGAAATTTGGACCCTTGCCGGCAGGCAAAAATTCTTGTGAAAGAGCCTAGGGCCACTAGAGCGGCATTTTTGTTATCCCTTAAGAAGTGGGACATGGAACCCCTAGTAAGGCTTTTGACGGGACACTGCTCCTTAAACTACCATATGGAAAAGATTGGGGTGATGGTTTCGGCTATGTGCAACCAATGTGAGGAGGAGGAGGAGACGGTCCTGCACTTTTTATGCAGCTGCCCGGCATCATCAGATCTCAGACGAAGACACCTTGGCAAGGTTTTCTTCAATGAAGAATCTGCACACTCTCTGCCTCTGGAGAATGTTCTCAGATTCGCTAAAGCCTGCGAACACCGTAGGCGGGAAGCCATTGAATGGGCAACTTACGGGGATAGTACAATGGGCCTAACAATGGCCTGAGTGCTCGGAGCTGCCGCTCCCCCCAGTTAACTAAACTAACTAAGTCCAAGAAGGGTAGTTGGTGATTGTATTCGACTTCCATGGTGAATGTAATGCTCTTCAATTTGTTGAGTATGGTTTCAAGCTGGCTTCGTTTCCCAATTGCAAAAATGTTGTCAACATTTCTGGCCCAGAATTTTGGTAAAATACCAAGTTGTTTTATATGCTCCTCTATCCCCTCCATAAAGATGTCGCTGATAAGTGGTGATAGCGGATTACCCATGTTGACGACCTCTATGGTTTTGAAGTATCGATTCCTGAACATGAAGTACCCCTCACTCATACAAAGGGTAGCTGTCGTACCTTTCTTCTCCATTCCCACGATCATTCGTCGATATTAATTAGTTTTTCTTCTAAGTATGCCACTACTTCCTTTACTGGTATACTAGGGAAGAGGACTTTAATGTCAAATGAAACCCTACCTTCCTCATCCGAAAGTGTTTCCGTGTTTCGAAGTTTGCCAATGGATTCTTCCCTGTTCCTTACAATTCGTTTTCCCGTTGATATCCCTAGTTCGTTGAATCTTTGCAATAGTCATCGTGCTATCATCTGTGTTTGAGAGTTTGTCGCCGCTATGATTTCACGCATCTCATTACCTAAGTTGTGTATCTTTGGTAGACATCTGAACCGAGGAGAGACGGGTTTGTTGTCCTGAGCGCTGTGGTGTCTCTATTACGTTTGAGCATTCTTTTAGCGTCTTTTCAGTTTGTTTTATGGAGTCCAGTAGTGGATTGGTTCTTAATTCGTGAAAGTTCCCGTTTTCCGGCTCTTCCAGGACCGCTTCGTCATAATTATTTCTGTTCATAATGATTATTTTGCTTCCTTTCTCGGCTTGGAGGTAATAAACAGGTTTGCTCTTCAATTCTTTCACGAGTCTTTCTTCCATGCTCCTTCCCTTTCTTTCTACTGCTTTTTCTATTATTCTCACTATTGGTTTTCGTATCTCTTCCTTTTCTTTTTCGTATTTTATGGCAGTTGCAATGTTAATGATGATTTCTTCCTTTGGAATTTTATTGTTGCGGATCGCATAGTTGAGACCATAAGGAGTTCAGACAAAAACTTACTGAGGAAGAGGACAGTTGGTTCTCGAAATACTGGTATATGAGGAATAAAAAAACTCACTATTCTGCATTTTAAAAATAAAATTAAAAAATTTGTGTAAATCTAAATCTTATTAAAATCGATTCACTGTCTGTCTGTCTGTCTGTCACACACACTTTTCTCCAAAATGGCTAAATCGACCCGAACGAACTTTGGTGGACAGATGGGAACTATGAAATAATATAAATGTAATATAAATTTAGGTGGAGTTTAAAGAGAGGGTTCCCATACATGCGAAGGGAGGATTCAAAAAAATTTTTCACCTGGTATAGTCGTGTAGGGTATCAAATAAAAGGTATTGATTAGTACTTTCCGAAACTGGCATTAGTTTTGTCGTGAACTGCAAAGTGCATGAGTAAGGAGTCAAAATATACGCACTTAAAGTAAGACTGGACTCATTTTCGGAAACTACCCAACCCAAAAATCCGAAAAAAATCAGGAAAATGTGCTGAGATGAAATCTAGGCCTCAAAATCTGTCTCATTCCGATATCTGCTCAGATAAACTTACTAATAGTATATTACCAACTTTTAGAAATTGACTAGAAAACCCCCCTTAAATTCCCAGGATAGAGAACAATATTTCGTATTCATGTGCCAAATTTAATGGAAATCTGGCCATCAACGCCAAAGTTACAGCAGTTCAAACTTAGCAATGTCGCGCGAATTTACTGCTTCCAAAACCATGCAAATAAGATGCTGACGTCATAATTAACGGGAATAACTGACATTCACGTGAAATATTAAAATTGCATTCATGAAGAATCTACTTCTCCTCAACCCTTTTTTATATTTGATGTTGGTTAAATTCTTCGCATTTGCTAATAATATTAAACTGAGTGTGAAGCGTATGAGGTTGACTGTTATCGATACAAGGCTTTCCATCAAATGATTTATTTAAATCACTTTCTAAAAAATAGAGGGCAATGTAATTTTTAGTTATGTGACACGCAGCAGTCATGCACCCGCCCCAGCCAATGCCCCGCTCCCAAACGGGGTCGGCTCATCGTAATCGGTTTCGCCATTTTATTTTATCAAACGCTTGATCTGGATGCAATTATGAGGCTTTTAAATCTCCATCCAGCGTATTAAGCCACCGTTGTTTCGGCCGGCCTTTTGGCCGCTTACCGTTGGCTTCGATGTCCAGACCAATATTGGCAAGTGAATTCTCGTTAGCGCGAATTACATGACCATACCATCGAAAACGTCTCTCTCGCAGTTTTTCCACGATCAGTGCAATCCCATATCGATCGTGGATATCCTCATTTCGGATGTAGTCAAAACGTGTCACGCCACCAGTCCAACGCAACATCTTCGCCTCCATTACCGCAAGACGCCGTTTATTGTCTTTTACAGTCGGCCAACACTCAGAATTATAGAGAGCAGCAGACGGACGACATTGCGGTAAATTTTAGATTTGACACGTTCGCTGATAAGTGGATCATAAAGAACACCAGTTGTGGCATGCCACTCCATCCAGGTCGCATTAATGCGTGAAGCAAATGCATTACGCAGTTCTCCATTGGCTGATAGCATTGATCCGGGGTATTCAATTCGCTCAGTTCTGAGCAGGTTACTGCAGCTGACAGTACTGAGCAATTTAAATATCTCGTGTCAATGCTATCAGCCAATGGAGAACTGCGTTATGTTCCTCACATAGGGAAACGCAAAACCTTTTATATCTGAAGCGTCAAGCTTCCGGATTCCCGACTTGTTTCTTGGTAACTTTAGTCCATCCATCGTTTTCGTTCGTCTTGCGCTTCGCAACGCAAGTCGAGTTTCCCACATTCGGGGTACGCTTTCCTTCTTCTGAGCTGTCGGTGCTGGTTTTGGGAATGTCCTGTCCGATTTTTTTTCTCTTAGGTGCCTGCTGATTATTTAGAGGACGAGCTTCTTTTGAATGGATCCCTTCCTTGTTCCTGGAGCACCTGCTGCTGTCTGTCTGTCTGTCTGTTACACGCACTTTTCTTAGAAACGGCTATACCAATTGACACGGAATTTAGTGAGAACGTGGGAACTGTGAACGCTCCGACATGCAGTGATATCCTTCTACGTTAAGATTAAGGGAAGGGGTCCCCATACATTCAAAAGGGGGGTGTAAAATTTTTTTTCGTTATAAAATCATCTAAAAAACGACGCACATCACCGAAGACATAAAAGGTGTTTGTTCAAGCAACATGAGCCTTGTTTGAAATTTCCGGAAAACTGAATTGGTAAAAGCCCTCCCTCCTCTTTAGTGGTCTGGCTTATTACAAAACCCGCTTACTCCTCTCCCTAACATTATGTTGTAAAATCTTGCCTTTTTTTTCAATTTCTTAATTTTTTACAGGATTACTCATTACGAAACTGTGAGTACCAATAAATGCATGCAACAATAAAATGCATCAGAGAATTGGGATGTTACGATGACTTACAAAAGAGCTGGTGTCGTATGGTTTCTAATAATGTGTTACATTAAACTCTCATCCCCAGCTTACACTAAGGTGAGCCCACCTCAACACCATACATACTTGAAGCCACATTAATCAACTAATCACTTTTCATTCGTTCCTTTCAGAAGAACTCGACAGAATCAATAGATGGTAAGCTGGAAAAGCATTCAATTCATTTTCTTCACCTACTTTTGTATTATTATTGTGTAGGATTTTCGCGTCTTCTTTCACAATTTTACTGGGAAGATTTATGTATTTATTATTCAGTTCAATGCTTTTGGGAACAATGTGTTTTTTTTTGTTGTGCTTTTTCTCGAGAATAACAATCCAGACTAAAAGGAAAGTGGGAAATATTGATTGCATTGGCAGTTTTCCATTCACTTGTCCAGAAAAATATTTTTCACGGGCTCAAGCTTCGATGTTACTTGGGGTTTTCATGAAAACAGCAAGGTACTCCTTGACCGACTACTTTACGAAAAATGATCCCATTTTTCCAGATTGTTTTTAGGAGAGGGGAATTTTCATAGTGAATGAGAAACCGATTCCTGGAATTCAAACGCTTAAAAATTTGTTATTAGTCCTTCGTTTTAGGATTTTGGATTGAGCAAAACGTATATAAAGCCCAACGAAGTAAACACAAAGAAGAACATTCACTAGAAATTTGTTTGGAGTTTGAGACAAATTGTAGCTGAGTGCGGGCAGAATCCTTGTTCCGTCTTAGTGTGATTTCTAGTCCTATTCCGTCATTTGCTTTGGTTTCCCTGTGACTTGTAAAATAATGACAGGATACAGGATAGGACATAATCTCAACCTCAAAATCTCCAAAAACCCAAATTCACATTGTGTAATATACATTTGAAAACCAGAATGATCACTGACCTCTTTTCTTCTGCAATACTATGTACCTTTGCACACTAGCGCACAATTAAATGCACTTTTGTCTAACGAAGCGGTGCAGGCAATAGAGAAGCATTTATATATGTACCCCCGCTGTCGAATGTACCCTGTACTACTGTTGCACGCGTTGCAATTTTTGATCATTATTCTATTAAGGGATCAGGTTTCAGAATGGAGGCAAAGATCATCAGTCACTCAAAACGCTCGGATCGTGAGACAGTCAATAATACTGACATAGAAAATACACCTGCTGTAATCGCTACAGCTACAGGGCTAGGTCGCCTGCCCTGCTCTCTGCATGCTTGAGACTTCTGGTTTTCGACCAGCCAGTGGTTGATTGTAGCGCCAAAGATAATGTGCGTCCCGTTGCTCACAGAGGAGCTATATTTCCTCTTAGTTGCAGCAATGAGTGCACTGCCGAAACCATGGACTCAGGGAATTTGCAGCCGGGCATATGCTCAGTTCGATGTTGTACCCTACTTACACCACAAGGGGTGTTTAGGGCCAGTACTTCCAACTAAGTGCACGCACTCAGGCTGCTGCAATTTAACTGTGCTAGAACACCTACCCTGGTTCACAATCTGGAGTTCGAGCAGTACATGCCTGAGCATAACATCAGCGTGACGATGTTGCAGGAGCCCTGCGCAGTCAATGGGTACGTCAGGGGCTTGTTCACGGCTAGGGGGTCGGCCAAGGCGGCCGTTGTAATGACTAATACGCATCTAGATTTTGTCTATGGTGAACGTCTCGCTAATGAGTGCAGTGTGTGTGTTTCATCCACAAGGCCCTCCCGTTTACAAACAACTTCGAGCAGTATATCACGTAACTGGATGAGTCATTCATCCTGGACATTGACGCAAAGGCGATCTCCTCAGTGTGGCACAGCAAGATTCCCCAGCGTACATCTTGCCATCGTGCTATACGTAATTGAGCGGTATTCACCAAACTGCTATTAAAGCACAATTTACTCTGTTTGAATGCCCCATCAAGTTTATAAACATTTGAAAGCTCCGGGGACTTCAGTGATTTTAACGTTACGTATGTGAATGTTGCAGCAAAAACGTTTGTCCAGTCATAAAGGTTGTTGGATGGAAGCAACTTAAGTGGTCGTACTCAACGGGTGTGAGTGTTGATCCCCACTTACGCCGATTCGTTGGAATATATGTGGTTGCAAATGGGTAGAATATGTTGCTCGGATAAAGGACTTAGCCGGCAGCTCTTCCCTCTCTGAGTGTGTGCTTCGGTCAGTTGATGGCAAAGTTGGGTTGTTGAATGAGGGGATGTACACTGTGAATGATGGCTTGCTGAGGAATGTGGTGGACGAATACTGTTCGCAGGAGGCGAAGGGAAGTCCTTCGCTTGAGGAAGAAACTCCAAAGAGCGCGTCATCAATGTGATGTTAATCCCCTTGCTGATGTCGATCAGTTAAGGCTTGCTTATATGTGAGATTTGTCGTGTTATAAAGAGATATTGAAGCGAAGGAAGAAAACTGAAGACGTTTCATTGGTGAACATTGCGATAACCCTTGGGGAAGTGCCTATCATATTTGCAAAAGCAAACGGTATCAAACTGAACGGAGAACCAATGTTTACATGTGATAGTGTTTATGTCTTGCTGAATTTCTTCTGAAATTCTTAGTGTGAAGTGCTGCGAGATTGAAGAGAACATAACGAGGCTCAAACCCCGGAGGTCACCTGGCTGGTATGGGATGACTGGCGAGATGTGCAAAACCATTTGGCGGGCCATCCTACCGCATGTCCAGCGCCTGCATGCTAATTGCTTACAGGAGGGATATTTCCTGCATTTCGGAAGACTACCAGAATTGTTGTGCTTTTGAAGTCACCCTAGAAGAATGGGAGTAATTCTCGATTGTACAGAGTCATATCTTTTCTCAATCAATCAATCCTTGACTACTTAAGGTTTTGATTGATTGATTCCCTAGAGGATCCTTCGTACTGAGCTCCCTGGTCACGGCCACGTAGGTGATTATCGAGGTAGGAGGGGTTAAAATAATGGTGTACTATAACAGAATTGAATATCTGACGGGACTATCCATTATCCTATCATCATCCTGATTTACTAATAGGGCGAAAAATAGAAGAATGTGTGCGAAAATCATATGAATATCATCCCAGCAGAGAGTTCATCAGTGGTCGCATTTGCTTTTAATAAAATTGGTATAGTTACTGTTATTAGTCAGCTTGTATTATGTGTTAACATCAGTTTCAACCAACAACATCCCGAATCCTGTTTAAAAGGGCCTCCAGATTCCTGTGCTTGACTAATACAGAACAACGAATCACGACACAAGTGTCAAAGCTTTATTTTGGCTTCGGTTAGGATCTTGAGCAAATGCTTAAGCTGCTGTTGGTTTCCGTTTCTTAAGAACAATCGGAGGGACGAAAAAGTCTCGCTCCAGCAATATCTGGCCCTGGCATTAGCAAAGCGCGGGACACCACAGGTGCTCTTCCTCAAAGCTGGAGCTTAATAAGGCTTAATGAATTCTTTGTACCAGAAAATAAATAGGGATTTCGGGAGTCGGTAGAACGCAAGTATGAAGTGCATCGGTGACTATGTCCAACTTCTGACTTCTGTTTGCTAGGATAAGAGGACAGTTTGTAGGATGGCAACTAGTTTGGCTAAGATGACGGAGGCTTCGTTTAGAATAAAGCATCTATCCAGGTTGAGATCAGGAGATTTGCAGGCACATGATGTCTGATTATCTCGGTGAGCGTCGTCAGTCGCCATAAGAGTAAAACTTTCTGGAGTCAACAGTAAGGTATATTGTTCAAATGCCTTAGTTATATCTATTTATAGTTCCAGCCTTGGGAAGGCGTTCAATGGCTTACTGCCGAGCAGCACAGCAGAAAAACTTTGAAAGCTTCTATAGGTTTTCAAAAGACCGTTGGCAGGGTCTAGGTTTTCTTGAATTTGAACTATTGAAATACCTGTACTTGGGGCGAGCAGGGTCGATGTATGTAGCTGCGTAGTCAATTATGGGTTTGATGAAGCTTCTCTACATACTTTGGTTTTGTCACCTAATCCGGAAGCTCCTTGAGGGCAAGTGAACTACTTATGACCCTACAAATTTGATGGATTTCATACAATCTAGGCAGACGTTGTTATTCCGAAGATATAAAAGCCTGATGTGTGATCTTTTCAAGGAAATGGTCTTAGATTTTTCGAGATTGACCAGAAATTTGAGCCTCGGGCATCCGTTTGCAAATTCCTGAGCCTGCTGTCTGAATGGTGATGCAACCCCCATGTCCGTGGTCTTTGTCGCTATCACTAAAAAATTATCGGCATAGTGGCAAACGTTACTGTCATTGGTTACTGAAGAGCATAAGTGTATACGTTAAACAGCACTAGGCTGAGGGTGATACCTTGATGGCCATTGCACCCTTGCTCACAATTTAGGTCGATATGTGGCTGTATACTTAAATCGGATCCAGGATGCACTCCAGGGTGGTAAGATCTACTGTTTTTTATACGTTCTTTACGTTAAATGAGACAACTTCAACCTAACGTACCTTCCCCCTGCCAACGGAAATGTGAAGGAGGCAATCATTTATGCGGGATTCCGCGGATAGGTCCCTTCTATACGTATAGAAATTAGGCGGTAAATAATGTCGCTCCTCGTGGAAGCTCGTTAGCCTGTCTTTAATTGTAGGGTTCACAATTTGCGCAAATACGCATATCAAGTGAAATTGCTCTGAACTTATATAGATCATTGAGGTCTTTGCCCTTTTCACGAATTGGAATAATTTTCCACTAGGCAGCCTAAGGTGTAGCCAGAAGCGGTTTGAGAATCGAGTAAAGCCATTTTGGCTTCGAGATCGAACCACATGTATGTGCCTAGCTGTCGTTATGTGATCCGGTCCACCTCCGGAGCCGAATGGCGTTTGTGCTTGTTAAGTACTGAGCGGAGTTTCTCTAAAGCAAGAGGTTTCTAAACGAAGGGATGAATAATTTTGGCATAATAAGGGCTGGAGGGTTTTGATACTGGTTGTGTAGCACGGCTAAGTAACGACTTTATTTTGACTGTCCCTGTTACCCCTACGACAACTTCATTTTAGCCCAGAAGTGGACGCTTTTCCTAAATGCTAGAGCCGCACTACCGTACTCGTCGTTTGTGACTTCAGCAATCAGTATACAATCTGATAAGGACGTCATATTGATTGGCGTTCGCAAAGAATTCGAGTGTGGATTTATTTTTGGATAAACTTTTGATATTGCTCTATAGGATTTTGATTATTTGACATTCAGGTAGTTGAGGGGTAAATGAAGTTACGAAGGTGTTGGCATTTTCAACTAAGTCCCACAGAATTCTCTGAAACTCCATGCTCTTGAGTTGTATAATACCATTCCTAGCACGGAGAGAACAGTCCCACGGAGGATTTAGGAGAAAATTGCGGAAGCGGTACAAGCCTTGGCAATGCGTCAAGCAACATCAAGCACAGTGCCAGGGCCGACAGAAGCAACGCTTATATGTACTAGTGTGCGAAATAATTATACCGGGCAGTGATCATAAACAAAAAGCAAAACCTTATTAAAGTTAATTCACTGTCTGCAGTTATCTGGGTCCTTAAATCAAATGTGGAAAAACTAATTGCCTATCATCTTGAAGTATGTTAGAGCACTACATTTCGACCATTGGAGGTATTGTGATCTGTACTGTGCTTGCCCGGAATAATTACTTGAACTTGACTCAGGCTGTCATCCACAACTGAGCCAATCCGGCCTATGGTAGAACTCCTTTTGCTAACAATGAAATTTGAATCTAGATCTTTTTAGTGTGAAAAGTTAAAGTTCTAATTATTACGCCATCGAATATATTGCAGCCCAAAGTTGGCTTCTCCAAATGATGTATTTCAGTTTAGCCCGTATAAATTACGCCCCCGAAATAAAGATAATTTCACCAGAAGGTATTCTTTCGAAAAAGTAAAGGTTCTACCAAAAACTGCGGCACGAATTCAGCGGACATTTAAGATATCTCGGAATATAAGTGACGTTTCCAGCGAAATCCTTAGCAACCTTTTGGCGATAGAACTGGAGATCTACATTATTTACAAATCTGGAAGCACCGAAGTGAAAGGCTAGCAACATCCACACGCAACTTAATTGCAGAAGACAGTAAAATGCACTTGGTTGTCTTTTTGCTTGGCTTTCTCCTTGGTTTTTACCTCACATTTAACGATGTAGGCTAAGCTCCTAGAAACCGTGCTACATTCGTTTTCATTTTGTCCAGATTTCAAGTCTTATGTTAAGTCCTCGTCGCCGTGATTAAGATATCTTTCTATTTCTTAAGAAGTTAGAGCCTAGACAAAGATCTCTCCTGTAATCCCTGTACCAAGATCTAAAATAACTACTGTTATTCAAACGTAGATAAAATGCTAGTTCGGAATAATAGTAGCTCGAGAAACGCTAGTATTCGGGGTTAGGGTACATATTCAAAATCTTATAAGCAATGGTAAGTATAGGCGACAGAGGGTGTAGTGCAAGAAAAGCCAATCTGATGAGGAGATACCATAGGGTTTACCAAATGATAGAGACCAAACATATCTCATCATTTTCCAATTTGCTTATTCTCAACAGAACGTAGAAATTTACTTAGGCCAATGAGTGTCTCCTTTATAACTTTGTAAAGATAACCCTAAAGAGAGTGAGTAGTGCGGGAGGACAATAGATCCCAGGTAGTAGTGAACAGTCGAGATTTTGATTAGCTCGATTGATTTAACCTTGCTCAAACTCCTCAAAACAGGGTCTGCAGTATAAATTATACGAGTCTAGAGCGAAAATTATTCCTGCTCCCTATTATCCCATTTTTCATTGAAATTTATATTCCGGGCCCTCAAGGAAGCTTCTGGCCATGGGGATATCCACCCTTTCCAGCCCCCTCTCGTATCGTTGACAAAATGCAGCCTTGGAAGACTCTATGTTACTTTGGACTTCATACTTCTTACAGATTTTAGTCCAATGGAGCACCAAAACTTTGCGCCTTCATACTCGTGCGCTGTTTTGATATTACCTGAAGCTCCGCTGGTATTCTCAGTTGATTAAGTCGAACCAGGGATTGCTAATAAAAACCTCCTGGGTGTTTTTTGAGTCTTCTTCATGGATAGTGATTTCATTCCCTAATATAAGGAGAACAGGAAACTATTGTTAGAGTTAGTTTATAATATAACATTTCCACCTCGAATTAACGATATTCCAGATGAAATTAACAATCTTCCAAATCAAATTAATGGCTTTCCACACCAAATTTATAACTTTCCAAATGAAATTAACATTTTTCCGAATCAAATTAACAGAATCGCATTAGAACGTAATCTATGATAAAACAAGTCTGGAAACCGGAAGCTGGACGCTTCAAGTATGAAAGGTTTTATGTATTTCTTAGATAAGAATATTTGAGTGGATATTTGCTCTATTTGTACCTAGTACATAATATACATGCATATATCATGTTAGAGTTTTCACTTCACACATTAAAAGTCTTAAAATTTGCACTGAAGCGACAAGTTTCACCTAGTATAATTTTGTTAGAAACAGTACCAGAACCATGCTTTATATTATAGCCAATATTACTGCAAGCCAATTACTTCATATTTCATGATTCTACGATGAACTTAAGGGGGGGAGTAAGTAATGAGTCTGTAAGTAAGAATTATACTATATTAACTTTTTTGTTGAGGATGCTAGGAGTCCTGAATCCGCACCCACTTGGTGATGCACCGGACCACTCGGGAAGCAACTTACTTCCTCTTTTGTAGTCCACGGACTCCTCTTTTTTAGGTTAAACACCAAGTTTTCCAAAAAAAGAAAGAGAAAGTTGACTAACGGTTTCGTCCAGGACAGAAGCAAACCATCAGACGCTGCCTCACCTCCGCCCTGGGAGCAGCGTGACCGAAAGTACCGATGGTAATCGCTCCATTTATATATAATCGCAAACACGTGATGGGCACGAATTATATTCAAGTGGAATCCGTCATAAGTTCAGACATAAACCAGGTCGAAGTGAATTTTTGTTGAGGATGCTTAATTTTATTTAGTATTATACAAAACCTTAAAAAAACTTTGTATGGAAAGTTACTACATTCCCACTTTTCGTATAGGTTTTTAGATTACATAATAATCTGTTTTTGAAAAATGTGAATTTGGTGTGGAAAGCCGTTAATTCGATTTGGAAAATATTCACTTTCATCTGAAATGTCGTTAATTTGAGGTGGAAATGCTATATCTGGTGAAAACTCTAGTAATTGCACTCCTTAAAAATTAGAGGATCTGACGACAAAGTCTAATACTTTTTACTCTTCAATTAAATTCAGTCATTCATTTTTATTCTAAAATAATCCATTTCAGATTTAGTTACAACACTATTCAAGGAAGATGGCAGTCTTTTGTTGAATTTAAAATGGCGAGCACGTTTGAACCCTGGTAACATGGAATTTTCTTCTAAACTAACAGAAGTTATGACTGGATGTTTTTCCACAGGTACAAATTTAGATGTAATTATAAATCCACGAGGCGAAGGCTGTTCGAATAAACCATGCAGCGAATATGGACTTCCTGGTGTAAGTAGAAACCTGGATTTCAATATCCAAGTTATACGTAATGAATTCCAGTTCCACTTCGATAAATTGCCTCGGTAAAGAAACGCGAAAGAAATGAAATAATTTTTAAATTATTTAACTTAGTGTACTTAATTAAAAAGTTGTTACACACCCCTTGGTGGGGTATAGTGCGTCAACTAAACTTACGCGCCATCATTCACGGTTACCTGAAACGCCCTCCAACTCCTCTCGCGACTACTAGAGACGCTCATATTGCTTCTCTACTGCTCTGCGCCAAATGCTCTTGGAGCGATCCACTTTTCGGCCATCTTGAGAGAGTGGACTCCACTGCATGGCGTTGGCAGCAATTGTAATCCCTTCTTAATATGTGACCTATACATTCCCACTTTTGCCTTTCGATCGCAGTGTATATGAGTGCCAGGCCTGTGCGCCTACCAAGTTCTTTGTTTGAGATAGTGTCAGACCAGCGTGCTCCGATGATACGACGCAGATAAATGGTGATGAAGGCTGGGAGCTTTTGAGTAACAGTGGAGTTCACTTTCCATGCGCTATTCTCATATACAGCAAGAAAACTAACACAGAAGAATCTCAACTTGATCTTGGTGTTGAGATAACTGCATTTCCAGATTATAAACAGGACAGCGAAAACGGATCGGACCGGAAAACAGACTGCTCTCTGACGGTCAAGCTTTCGAAATGTTCCAATGGGTTCCTGGATTATTTTAGCTATTGTCTTTGCGACGACAGGAACCACGCACATACCCCTCCAATAGTTACGCTCACACACTTCTTCGTGATCTTGACGATCATCCCCTTCTTCTACTCTGGCCGACACGATTTCTCCTCTGCTTGGAGGAGCAGCCCGCATCATCATGTTAGCGATTAGCCATTTCATTCACAAGAAAAAGAACCTTACCGGATGTGATACAGTTACGAACCATCGTGAAGTGTTCTTTCCACCTCTTTAATTGTTCATCATCATATGTGAGAAGTCCACCGTTTATATCCTTCACAGGATGACACCGACAGATTTGCGGCCACAAACAAGCAAATCATTTCGTGATGCGGTATACATTTTTTGGCATCTGCGGCATTTTTCCCTTCCCTGACTAGCGAAATAACAAATTCTCTCCTGTGAGGGCTTACACTATGCTGGGTGTCTCGGTATTTCCCTTGGTATCGAAGTTCTTGCTCGTTACGTCTGCCATCATTCGCAGCGGTCAATAATGCCTTCAACGCCTTCCGTTCATCAATCCCCTTCCACGATTCCGCAGTCAGCCAGTTCTTTTGGCGCCCGATCGGGCGGTTGAAATTTATGGCTTTTGCCCCTTATTTGAGTATATGCTGGCGTTGAGCCGAAGTAAGAAACACCCTGAATGTGTATTTGGAATTGATCCTGGGGCTTTGAAGAACGCGTCGTTCTACTGCGCTTTCGGGATTGCGGAAAATCGACCTTAGCAGAAATCTTGACCTTTGCAACGTTCTCCCTTCCAGACACGTGTTGAATGTCGGAAGTGTACTCAGGGGCCGAAGTTGGCGTGTGGACGCTTTGTTAGGCTTCTGCAAACGTTAGTTGCGTATGGTCCGTAAACACTGGGAATGGAAGGGAATACCGGAAGGATTCTATTGTGAGGTGTGCTGTGTCTCAGTTGAATGGGATTGGAAGAGAAGCTCCACATCTATCAGATTTGGTTCATCTTGTGGTGAATGGCATAACTTACCGCAGAGTCTGAGGTATCAACTAATGCTGTTGGGGGTGCATCTTGTTGAAGGAATGACAGAAGTGTAACTTATACCAGCTGTTGTTTGGTGGTCCCTAACGGTTGAACAGCCTCTGGAGACCACGCAATCAGGCAGCAGTTTTTAGCATTCAGGTCAGACAGGTAAGTGTTAATATCGATTGATAATGGGCGGTGTTGGGCAAGAAACGACGTTAGAAATTTAATCTGCCCGAGAACTCTCTCAGATTCTTAACTGTTTTCGGATGGATGGATGGATGCCGAAGTAATCAGTTGGTCGAGGAATCCCACCTACGGTAGTAAGAATTTGCAATTCTCAATCTTGACTACCAGTCCCGAGGTGCTCTAAATGCTGGGACTTAGAGGATGACGTGGCCAGAACATGATTCCAATAAACGAAACAAAAGTGAAAACTTCGTAGCACAGAGATAGATGAATTTCTAAAAGGGTTGCACCGCTTTGAATAGGTTTACACCGCATTTAGTGATATTATTTGACTAAGTCCAAGGTCGCGAATAGAATTATGGCTGTCTGTGACAGAGTGCGCAAAGTGGTGGGTGAGTGAAATGGGGTATCGGCCTGAAATTGACTGGGCACTTAGACGTCTGTAATCGTCACATGGTCTCCATTTGCCGTTGGGTTTAGGGACCATGTGAAGGGGTGTAAACCAAAAGCTGTCCAGAGGTTTGCAAATACCAAACTTTCCGCGAAACTGCCAGTTTCTGCGGTGGTAAAGGACTCACTTTAGAAAAGATAGGGAGCCAGTAGTGTTAATGTGGTGCTGAACAACATGCTGAACGGGTTCAAAGAGGCTATGCTTGTAATATGTTTAAGTATTTTAGAAGAAGGATACGTGGACGGATATCGTTTCCAAAAAACTATGTTAGTTTATGATTCCGGTATGCTTGGAGAATCGAGATTTCAGTGCCTGTACCTATCAGGTAGTTGCACCCAAAGCACGCAATATGCGGATCGACTTGTTGGGTTCGACAAAAATCTAGATTCAAGAAGGTAACTGTCTGATAACTCGGGGATTTCTAGCAAAAATGCGAGGCAATTTATCTTAATAGAAAAAGCGTGAGTCAAAAGCGGAAAGAAAAATGACTTGCGTTATTGCTCGTTACCTGTCACCCCGTCGAAAATTACCCGATCACAAGCACCGATTTTTAAATAGAATCACCGTATGAGATGAAAAATAGTTCCTTTATGAGAATTTGGGGCGACGGAAAGAATGAGTGATATGTGATACGTCAAAATCGCGAAAAGAGCCTGATTTGCGTCCAAAAACTTTGACTTCAAGCAGACTTACGGCTGCATTGCTGACTCAGTGCTATATAATTGTATTATCCCACTAAACCACTGCGGTTCAAAAAATTGACGACTGGAATGCATTAACTGAACTGAAATAGAACTAAAGCAAGAAAACAGACTGGCCCCTGTGCTTTTAAATTTAGCACTCGAGATGTAGTTAGAAGACCCCATTTGAACACCAAAGAGTTCCCTTTATTTGAGTCTGATCGGATAGAGGCATACGCTGACGAAATCAACATTTTGTCCCAACTTTTCTCGGTGAAAAGAGACGCCGGTAGGTCTGAATATGCCAGCGAAGGAAGTCGAACGAGGGTTATGATGCAAACCAGGGAAATGACGCTATCTATAGGTGAATACAATTTTGAAAATATTCGCAATTTTGTATACCTATCAAACGGCACAAATGAAATTGATTAAATAAAGATAAGAAGAACCTGCTACTCAGTTCCCCTCAAATTTGAAATCAAAATGCATCCAAAAGAAGACCAAATTACACATCTACAAAATGAGCATCAGATCTATAGTATGTTATGGGAATAAAACAGGCTCCACAACTCAGGTAACAATAAAAATCCTGAATCGCTTTGAATGGTGCCATGTGAAATATTGGGAGCAGCTTATGTTTTCGCTGAGTGGCAAATTAAGTACATCAATGAGTTGTATGGAATCTATGGTCAGTTAAAAGTTGTGTCTATTATGTAAGTTCCCCCATCATTTACTTCGTTCGCGAGCCATTTCGTTTCGTGGAGCGCAAGGATGCTATTGTTCTTACGGGGTACTTCCTGAAGAAGCTCCCGCAGTGCACCCGTTCAAACAAGGAATCGCACGTTCCAAGACCCAAAAGAAAAGTCCATTTTACGTTGCCAAAGTCATTGCCGTTCCGGATCGAACCGGGTGTATCTTAGATTCCTGGATACTGATACTTTTCGAGAAAGAGTTATCAGTGCTTCGCTCAACTCCTTGCCAGGAGGGCCGATTTGGATAGTTTTTTCCGTATTAAGGCGCGGAGAGTTTGCCTTCACCCCTTCTGCCTGCTATTTTTTAGTTGGCAAAACACCCCACCCCACGGCTGGTTTGACGATGAATGTAAGCTAGCAACGGAACGGAAGAATGCTGCATACCGAGTAATGTTGTATTCACAAAGAACGCGGGCATGCGCAGAGACTTATCACGAACTCCGTCGAGCGAGAAGCGACTTCGCAGACGGAAAAAGGAAGCCTGGGAGAACCAACAAGTCTGTGAACTCGAAAAGTACAGGGAGCAACCACACCAGACGCGGAAGTTTTACCAACAATTCAACAGGATGAAGCCTTATACACCTCGATGCTCATCCTGCCGAGATAAAGAGCGAAATCTGATTTCCGACAGAATGGGCTGAGCACTTTGATGAGCTACTGAACAACCAGAACATCGGCGAGTTGGAGGTCCCGCCAACTGAAGACGACGGACAAATACTGCCACCAACAAGTTTAGGAGAAACAGTCCGTGCAATTCATCGGCTAAAAAATCATAAGTCGCCAGTGGCCGATGGAATTACAGCCGAATTGGTTAAATATGGAGACGACCAGTTACACCAAGTGGTTCATCAACTTGTGCTCAAGGTATGGGACAGCGAATCAATGCCTGACGATTGGCAACGAGGCATTATCTGTCTCATACATAAAAAGGGAGATATCACGCAGTGCAGCAATTTTAGAGGTATCACGTTGCTGAGTACCATCTATAAGATATTCTCCTCTATCTTGCTAGGCCGGATAGCCCCATACGCCCAGAACATCATTGGCCCATACCAAAGAGGCTTCACTCCAGGCAAATCAGCAACAGATCAGATTTTTTCTCTGCGGCAAGCGATGGAAAAACTATTCGAATATGGACATCAGTTGTACCATCTTTTCATCAACTTTAAAGCCTGTGACAGCATAGTCAGGGTAAAACTACACACGGCCATGAGAGAATTCGGTATCCCGACGAAACAAATAAGACTGACTAGGCTGACCCTGACCAATGTGCGAGGCCAGATAAAAGCAGCAGGATCACTCAGAAGACCATTCGACATCAACAACGGTCTACGACAACGGGATGCGCTATCATGCATCCTCTTTAACCTGGCCCTCGAGAAAGTGATCCATGATGCTGATGTAAATGCAAAAGGTACGATCCTCTTTAAGTCCACCGAAGTACTGGCCTATGCTGACGATATCGACACGATGGGAAGAACCACCCGAGACGTACAAACTGCCTTCATCCAAATCGAGCAGGCGGCGCGAGATCTTGGGCTACACATCAATGAAGGCAAGACCAAATATATGGTGGCAACGTCAGCACCGAAGACGAACCAACCAACAACATCAAACCGCACTGGTCAAACAGGAAGAGTAAAGATAGGAGAATACAACTTTAAGATCGTTGACAATTTCTCCTATCTAGGGTCAAAAATCACAACCGATAGCAGCTACGTTGAGGAAATTCGCGCACGGTTGTTGTCAGCCAACAGAGCGCTTGAAACGTCTCACCATAGGGTCAAAGCTCTTACTGTACAAGATCTTGCCAGTTCTCATGTATTCCTCGGAAACTTGGGCTCTTAACAAGAAAAATTGCGAACTCTTGGCCGCGTTCGAGAGAAGAATCGTCCGAAGAATTTTTGGCCCCCTACATGAGGATGAACGATTCCCTAGCCTACACAATGACGAAATCTATGAGCGATACCATGACCGTCCGGTTGTGGATAAAATCCGGCTCAATAGGTTACGGTGGGTGGGTCACTTAATCCGTATGGATGAGGATGACCCCACCCGGAAAGTCTATACGGGCAACATCAATGGTAGAAAAAGAAGACGAGGCAGACCCTGCCTAAGATGGAGCGATGGCGTAGATCAGGACGCCAGACAGCTTTTAGGGATATCGAATTGGTGGACCTCGGCGCAAAACCGGAATGTCTGGAGTTCCTTATTAAGGCAGGCCTAGACCGGATACCGGTTGTTGCGTCGTTTATGATGATGAAAATACCCAGTGGTCAACTCGTGGAGTTAGGATTAAATAGCAGAGCTGCCGGTGTTAAAATACAAGAGACGTATCACAGGATTTGTGCTAGCCATGTACCAGGCGATTGTTTCACCCGACAAAGAACAAATCTAAGAAACTGGAGGACGTGGTCACTGAACCCAGGCGGTTTGAGGAAAACGAAACAAGGCTATAGTGCGAAGACGAAATAAAAGCGTCGATAATTAAATAACTTAGCAATGCTTGAGTATACCATATTCAATGAGGCATTGGAATGAGAGTGGATTCAACGGACGATTTACTGGCTCGTATCGAATAATGGCATAAACAGATTAATAGGGTAGTAAGGAGGAAAAAACCGGCATGGGTGAAATTCATGCGAGCCTCTCGAAATCGAATAATTAATCTAATTTTATTAAAGTTTCTCTATCATGTATCTTCGTAAAGCGGATTTTACTGAATCTGGGGTTAATTCTGTCCTCCTCTCCGCTTTCCCCACCCCGTCCTGTGTCCAACGGGAATTTTCCTTTATTGTGAAAATTTTCTACAATGAGTTTTCAATTAATACCATTACCTACCCCCTAGAACACAACAGAGATAACATTCCCAAAAGATGTGGGCCAATTCATAGAGTATGGCCAATGTACCTTCGAACCGGGGTGCTCCTACTTTGTTAAAGTGACAACAGAAAAGCGGCATATCCAGAGAAATTTAACGATGACATTACCAGGAGGTAGGTTGTTTATCAAACATTGTGTGCATACTTCTAAACGTTTATAAATTTCGTGTTTTCAGATTGCTACTTGGGAATCTGCTCGTGTAGGCACTTCAAAGATCTACCAATTCCTGACGTATCCGCCGGGATATTAGACTCAAATTCTCTAAACATCAGTTGGACCATTCCGCCACTGAAAAGCAAGTTACTCGAAAGAAATGTTACTCTGAATAGTGTTTTTATAAGGTGAGTTTAATATAAATGCATACATATGTACATATTAAGTAGAAATCTAAGATAACATGCAGATTTAAATTCAGAATATTTTCTCTAAAAAACCAATTTTGTATGTACACATGTGACCTGGCGTAGGGATACCACAAGTCGTTGACTTTTTTAGGGAGGCAGCGTGTAATATGGAGCTTGGTCAAACCGGTGAATAACTATTCCAAAGACGTTAGGTCAAACACAATATGAACCAACAAACATAATCTAGTAAATTCGGACGACGGTCCTGTTACTATATACATACATATGTTCATATGTGCACATGTATCGTTGACAAATGGAATTGAAATAATCCTCTTCCTGTCCAATGCGGATTCAGGTTAACTTTCAAAGTCTCCCTTTGTGTTGCTTCCGGGAGTTATTTACTTTTTGATCCTTATCACCCCCTGCCTTCGTTTTATTGAATCCTTGTTTATTTTGTGTTTTCTATGCTCCTTTTGTTCACCATATCCGTTGAAATATTTCAACGAGGGCCACACAACATTGGATCCATAAAATCTATTAATGGCACCCTGAATGCCTGAACGAACTTGTGATGTAAGATGTGTAAATGTGGGTATCCCATATATAAGTATATGCAATGAAGCAGCATATCGATATTCACCATGAGTGAGAAAGTAGTTTTTCCTAAATAATTTGGGGCATGTTTTGTTTTTAGTCAAAGGGGCAAAAACAGGCACAATTTTGTGTGTGTATTTGACGACACAGTTAAACTCTATCTCCTAAAACCAATGGTACATTTAGGTATGACATTCGAACAATATCGTGTACAATTTTCATGAAAAAATACTAAAAAATAAGCAATGGCAGCAATTATTCGGAAGCATCTCCGAAAAAAGTTGAGTTGCGGGGCTCTCATAACTTGGTGCTGGATCATCTTAAAATTAAACAAGTCGGGGAACCGGAAGCTGGGCGCTTCGAGTATGAAAGGTTTTGTTTGCTTCTTATGTGAGTATATTTGAGTGTAGAACTATCCCATTTGTACGTAGCCCGTTATGTGCCAGGTGTATTCCGGTTTCTTTCGACAGATGGCGTTCAATGTTTTGTGTCGGTGTTGGTCACACATATCTGTCATTTTATTTAGTTGGTGTCGAGTGTCTAAACTGCGTTGACGTTTCCCCAAGAAGTTTTATTGCGCGTCCAATATGTCGGCGTACGTACCAAATTTCGAGCATATGAGCCATACATTGCTTTTCATGTTCAATCAAGGAAAAAAGTGTCCGAGAGCCACTGTGCACTTGTGGAAGTTTATGACGATCGTGCATTAACACTTCGAACATGTAAAACATGGTTTCGACAATTCGAAAATGGAGATTTCGACCTGAACGACGCCCCACGTTCCGGCAAGCGAAAATCGTTTGATTACGCCGAATTGCAGGCATTATTCGATGAAGACAATACGCAAACGCAACGACAGCTTGCAAATACGTTGGGAGTTCAACAGCAAGTAATTTCGAAACGTCTGCGAGCCATAGGAAAAATTCAGAAGTGTGAAAAGTGGGTACCGCATGAACTGACCGAGAGACAAATGGAGAACCGAAAAGTGACGTGTAAAATGCTGCTTCAACGGTACAAAAGAAAGTCTTTTCTCCATCGAATTGTTACGGGCGACGAAAAGTGGATTGTCTTGGAGAACCCTAAACGCAACAAATCATGGGTGAGTCCAGGTGAAGCATCGACATTGACGGCACGACCAAATCGTTACGGTTTACACGGTAAAGTCAATTTTGAGCTACTGTAACTTTGTTACTAACAGTATGGTTTTGATCAAACTTGGAGATAACATGCTTCATATTATATTCCATACTACTACAAACTTTTATAGGATAAACTTAACGGGGATTTTTACTTAGCAAAGCCCCCCCCCCCCTAAATCTCAACGTAGAAGGGTATTACTCAGTGCATATCTGGTGTTCACAGTTCCCGCCTTCTTACCAAACTTCGTGTCAATCGGTATAGCCGTTTCTGGGAAAACTGCGTGTGACAGATAGACAGACAGATGGACAAGCAGACAGACATTCCTGAGAGGAGTGGCCAGATCTCCCATCAGACGCGATCCCAGCTGGCGGACTGGGCATACCTATTGATGTGTAAATATGTGTTCATGCACTTTTCTTTTCTGACTGTGCATGGGGTAGTATTTGCTCTTCTCTGGTGCGTGGACCAAAATGGCTATGGATAGGGATACCCAGAACATAAAACCACCACCTCGGTGGTGGACAACTTGGCAACCTTGGAATATAATGTTACAAGCGATTTGGATCTGGAGAAGGAGGTGTTCAAGCGAAGTACGACCTTATCGAGAACACCAATAACAAGACCAAACAAAGATGAGCTGAAAACAGATTGTTGGACGACAAAAACCGTAATAACACCCACCGTATATATTCAAGAAGCGCGACAGCAGGAGGAAGGGATCCATTCAAAAGAAGCTCGTCAACTTTGAGATCTCCACAAATGCCAAAGACGATGAAGGATAAAGTACAGGCAAGGTCAATAAACGCCAAAAGTGAAGGAGCGTATAAAAGGAGTAACCCTGCCGGGGATTATAGGGAGCAGTGTCCGGATCCGGAGGAATTACTATTCACCCAGCTTGGAGCAAAAATAGTTGAACTGTCCGAGTTTATCAAGGACAAACACAAAGTACACCAAGCCATAAAGAATATGGTTTGGGCTATTATAGTCCTCTATAATAGATCGCAGATATTCCTCCAAGAATAATAAGGATACGCCAAACCTCGCTGTGCCAACAGTGTCACAAGCGACCCAAGTGACGCCTAACCGTACTATTATTGAGTCACGGCGAAATAAATGAGTACGTGAAAAAGAGGGGGATCCTATAAATAATCAGCAGACGCCTGAGAGAAAAAAAGGCGGACAGGACATTCTGAAAACCAGCACCAACAGCTCAAAGGAGGAAAGCGTACAGCGAATGTAAGAAACTCGATCGGCGTTGCGAAGCCCAAGACAATGGAAACGATGGATGGACAAAGTTAGCAACAAAGAAGCGGAAAGAAAAGCAAAAGTGTGAATTCGTCCAGATGCAATTGTTATCTCCAGTAAGGACAATCTGTCCTACGTGGAGATACTCAAAAAGGTCAAAGCTGACCCCGAACTAAAAGATCTGAACGGAAAGGTGAACAGATTCCGAGAAACCCTGAAAGGGAATCTCATGTTCGAGCTGAAAAGATCCAGCGTAGGCAAAACTGATGACTTTCGCACTCAAGCGAAAAACTCACTTGGGTAGAATGCCGCAGTGCGTGCCCAAAAGCATGAGATCTATATACAATCTAAGAATCTCGATGAAATGACATCGAAAGGAGAAATTTGTGCTGCTCTGAAGGAGCAATTCAAGTTGAAAGAACTTACCAAGGAGACAGACTCCTTGTGGGCTTACGAAAAGCCTTTGGTGGTACTCAAGGGGTCACAATACGAATACCAGCGGAGGCAGCGTAGATGTTCTTAGCTGCCGAAAGGGTTCGGATTGGATGGGTTGTCTGCCGTTTAAGAGAACAAACTGCACTAAAGAGGTGCTTTAAATGCCTCATGTTTGGGTACTTCGCGAAGGCATGCACCAGCAGCATTGATCGATCCGATTGATGCAGAAGGTGTGGGGAGAAAGGCCATACTACTAGAGAGCGCAATAGGGACCCCAAACGCCTATTGTGCGAAGTAAAACAGGGACAGGATAACCGGCATATTTTCGGAAGTGGCAAATGTCCGGAATTTAGGAAGGCGCTCACTGCGATGAGAAAATGAGTTTTATTCAAATAAACCCGAATCATTGCAGGGTCGCTCAGGATTTACTTGAGCAGACTACGTTCGAATCTGAGATGGAAATTGCCATCATAAGTGAACCGTATAGAAACCGTCACGGTGGCATATGGGTCACAGATTCGACTGGTGGAGCGACGATGTGGGCTTGCAGTCGACAGGCCATACAATGTACTGCAAGTCAGGCAGCCAGTGGCTTTGTGTGGGCGAAAATAAGTGATGTATATGTATACAGCTGCTACGCCCCATAAGTTTGACACTGTCTGAATTCGAGCAAATGCTGGATAATATTGTTCTCGACGCAAGGGGACGAAGTCCAAAGCTGATTGCTGGTGATTTCAGTGCTTGGGCCCTAGAGTTGGGTAGTAGAGAATCAAATGGTAGGGGGCGCAGTTTATTAGAAGCTTCCGCTAACGACGGTGCTGTAAACACCTTCCAGAAAGGGGGTCAGGCTCGGTTGCAGACCTGGTCTTTGTCAGCCCTGGCGCGTGGTATGTCCTGGTGCGTTAGCGAACGCTATACCCACAGCGATCACCAGGCAGTCTTCTATGAGACAAGTGTCGAGCCACAGGGTAAAGAGCTATCATGCCCGAAACCGAAGAAGATTTCAGGCTAGTCTGCAAAATCTTTGGATGAGCAGACCTTCGTAGAGGTGTGGTTACATCAACCTGATAAAGCAGGCGCCTCCACGGAAAGAGCCGTCCATCTGGCTCAATGCATCGCCAAAGCATGTGACGCGTCCATGCCTAGGAGGTGCTCATTCCCACGTAGAAGACCAAACTACTGGTGGAATGATGAACTAACCGGTCTTCAATCAGCCTGCCCCGAGCCAGAAGAGCAGCTCAGAGGGCGGTAGGTGGAGTCGTCCAGGGACAGAAAGAGTGCTCCTTTAAAGCAGCCCGCAAAACCCTCAAGCTCGCCATCCAGCGAAACAAGAGGGAATGCTTTAAGGAGCTCTGCTCAGAAGCGGACGTACACCCATGGGGGAGAGCTTATGAAATCGTGATGGGACGATTCAGAGGCCGTTCATCGCCGGAGATCACGTGTTCCACCCTCTTGCTGAAATTCATCCAGAGGTTATTTCCCCAACAAGAGAAGAGCACCGACACATTCCAATCACTTTTGAATGTGACGGAAATTCCGCCAGTCACCAGAGACGAGCTGCTGGAGATCTGCGGTAGAATAGGAGATAATAAAGCACCGGATGGAGCACCGAATAAGGCCCTTAAGCTTGCTGTGAAATCCAGGCCGGATATGTTCGCTGAGTTGTTCGAAGCGTGCATGTCCGAAGCAATATTTCCAGCGGCATGGAAGCGACAGAAGTTGGTGCTTCTGCCTAAGCCTGGTAAACCTCCAGGTAAACCATCGTCATACCGACCCATATGTCTTTTGGACACTGTGGGGAAAATGTTAGAGCGGGTAATCTATAATAGGTCACTACCGGTTATTGAGAGCCAAGGCGGCCTTTCAGATTGGCAGTAGGGGTTCCGTAAAGTCGAATCAACCATTGATGCCATCAAATTGGTTACCGGCTTGGCGAAAGATGCAATCCACGGAAAGGGTAGTACCAACAAATATTGCGTGGCAGTAATCTTGGACGTGCAAAATGCATTCAATTCGGCCAATTGGAATCTAATACGCAAACCCCTAGCGAAGGTTGGCATTCCCGCCTATCTCGCTGCTATCGCCGATAGTTACTTAACTGAAAGAAGGCTCTGGTATGACGGACCCCAGGAGTACGTTATTTCCGCGGGTGTCCCGCAGGGCTCCGTAGTGGCCCCAATACTGGGGAACATCATGTGCAACAATGTATTTAATCTTCCCCTTCCGGAGGAAGCCACAGTCGTGGGTTACGCTGACGACATAGCGCTGGTTGTTGTCGCAAAGCATCTCGAAGATGTTGAGTTATACTCAAGCGAGGCAATCAGTGCTGTTAAATGTTGGTTAGAGAGCTCTGGTCTGATACTTCCGGAGGAAAAAACAGATGCGGTTCTCATCACGAAGCGCCGGAAAAAAAATTACGCCTGTGTTAGAATCGGGAATCATATCATTACTTCCAAGCCGACCATCAAATACTTGGGGGTGGTGACAGACAGGAAGTTCAGCTATAAGCAACACGTACAGCATGTTTGTGATAAATCATCCACTGCTAGTATGGCCTTGGCGCGGATGATGTCGAACGTTG
Organism: Hermetia illucens; assembly: GCF_905115235.1. Classification (NCBI taxonomy): domain Eukaryota; kingdom Metazoa; phylum Arthropoda; class Insecta; order Diptera; family Stratiomyidae; genus Hermetia; species Hermetia illucens. Next base: position 119,506,477 of record NC_051852.1, read on the forward strand.
GAGGGCCACGGCATACCTCTAGGTTGCTTATAGCCAGGGTGGTGACCTCAATCATGCTCTATGCGACCCCAGTTTGGAGGGAGGGGTTGCGGATGGTAGTTGATACTAGCAAACTGAATGCAGTCTACAGGAGGACAGCTCTGAGGGTATGCTCTGCCTTCAGGACTGTTTCAGATGATGCAGCATTCGTCATCTCTGGAATGATGTCGATTGAAATCTTGGCAGATGAAGAACCCTGAGAGGGAGAGATCCATAAATCGATGGCAAGAGCGGTGGGAACGCTCGGGAAAGGGTCGGTGGACTCACAGGCTCATTCCTGCCATCAAGGAGTGGTTGGAGAGACGACACGGTGATATTAATTATAATCTCATCCAGTTTTTCACGGCGCATGGAGGATATCGCCAATATATATATAGAGATATATAGAGCATATATTCTTCCACTGTCCGAGATTTGTGGAAGAAAGGAGGAATCTAGAGGAGACTCCAGCAGAGCCGCTGGTACCAGAAAAACTGGTGGCGAAAATACTAGCAAAACAAGAGAATTGGGATCGGGCAACTGCATGATCGTATCTATCCAAAATGAACTGCGAAAGGCAGAGGAGAGGAGAAAAGCGCGGTCACGTACGCGTATAGAAGAAACCGGATTAAGCTAGAATGAGCTGACTGCGGCCCGTGATGTAATAGCTTATGGTGGTTCCGCGGGGCAGGGAGTGAATCGAGGGTGGTTTTAGTGGGTAAAAATCCCACACACTGGTGTGCCCAGACCAGTGTCTTTTGAAGATTTCCACCTCCTCTAAAAAAAGAGACTGCAGAGTCAGAGTAGAATACCTTCTACTAACAGCAATGGACAATAGATTATTCACCTGGGAGGAAATGGTTGTTCGAAGTACTGGTTCGCCCAGAAGCAGGTCCACAAATAAACATGTGCCTCCTCAGACGGGATTGCTTCCCATCAAGTTGACCCTAATAGAACACTACCACCAAAGAGGAGGGCAGCCAGATGAATGGATGGCAATACCCATCAGAGAAGGGTTTCCACTCCTGCGGATCGGGATGATAAGGCCCTTTTTCCAAAGATTCTGCATTCTTCTTGAATTTTATTATACAAAGATTATACAAACCTCCCTCTGTGTGCATTGTTAAGTTAACAAGACCAGGACCGACATTGGTGCCAATAAGGAACTCAACTAAGGAGGGCATAAGAAGAGGAATTGCCAGAGATTCGGGGCAGTTTGTATCTAGAAGAGGCGTAGGGGGCAGAGTATTCGAGGAAGTAAATACAGAAGAGATGTAAGAACAGGGAAGGTTGCAGAATTGTTGCTGGCAGTTGGTAGTCAGCAAAATTGATGATAGAAGAAAGGGATTGGATGGGGTTACCGCAATAACAAACGTGGAACCAAAACGGTTCGAAACCACCACGGGCAAGGGCGGCCTCGACACTCACTAAGTATCTCTTATGCGCTTTTTCAATCATAAACTTCACAACCTTCCTCCGTAATGCATGCTTCAGGCGGATGGATCTCCGTAGTTGGGTAAGAATATGAACAAGGAGGAGAAGAAGGTACATAACCGGAGAGGAGATCGGATAGGATATTGTCAAAGGTGCGAAGGGATTGATCACAGATTGAGATTGAGATAATACGTGATCCCAGTGGATTGACGCTAAAGCTGAGTTGAGACCGTCGTTGGTTTTGCGGAAGTTGAACTTAACAGATTTATTCGCAGCTTTGCAGTTTGATCAAAACAGTTGCACTTCAGATTTAATAAGAGGGGTGGGGGGTTTTTAACGTCAATTTTGTTTTATCAGATGGTAATGTGCAAGGATATAAAGAGAGGTGGTGGTTGGGGAGGTTTGAAAGGAAGAGATCGAGAGTGCGGGGCAATGTGTTTTTGGCGGTATTGAAATTCAGGGGAAGAGCAAGTGTTCATCAAAGAACCAAATAGTAGAGAAGAGTGAGAGAGATTGTTGGAAGAAATTGAAAGACTAGGATGTTTAAAATTTCCGCAGAGCAAGAAAGAGAGAGAAGGGAATTTTATATTAAGGAGTTCTGATAAACTGTCAAACAATTCTCTGAGGGAGCTGGGCGAGGAGACATGTAGGGCAACACAATCATAAGGAGAGCCAGACGAGGAAAAGACAGTTTCAGTGCGGGGTGCATCTTTTATTGCAATTAGGACCCCACTGCGTGGACTTAGGTGATGCAGCTCGGTCCCTGCCGCAGCAGAAAATGAGGTACTCTACAGAGAGCTCGGAATTTACTATATTGTCGTTCAGCCAAGTTTAGCCACAAATTGATACGCTTGTACGACTCAATGAATACTCCTTCAGGCCAGAGAGAAGGATTGCCGATTAAAACAAATTCGTCGGAATAGGTAACTTTGGCAGAGCTATCACCCGGTCGGGATTGCTGTCTTTTGTTAGTTTAATGCAGAACAATGGTGAAAGTTAACCAAGTTTGCCCTTAACCACGTCCGTAGAAGTAGCGAACGCTAGCCCGAAAATAAACAACTTTTTTGGTGGGAAGGCCACCTTTAACCCGGATCCATTGGCATGGGTGGATGAGGAACAAAGTGACCTGCTGAAGAGGCTGCAGATGTTGTCCCGTTGAAAGTGCGGGGAGCGAGATAGAATCGAAGACTCGGTAGTCCATTACTCATTGCGTAAGGGTCGTTGATTCAGAGATTCAGACCCAGTTCAAACATCTCTGATACAGGAAGGCATTGCAGATTATAACTCCGAGATGGGCCTTTAAGTGGAGCTAAACGAAATCAACGCAGCCTGACATCAAATAATTAAATAAACAATTAATTAACTCAGTCGTTAGACTATAAATGGAAATTATAACTTGGATAGTTGCTAATCAGCAAATTTCTACCCGTGTTAGTCACTATTCCGTTTACGATGTAGCATTGTCGACCTCATCTTGAGTGGGAAAGAATATGTATGTAGTCTTGACACCAACTGATGTACAAAAGTTTACTTAGAAATGGCAATTATTTCAACCGCTTCGGGGCCATGTTTGGCAGGGTCGGATCCCTGGCTATTTATACTTATGAGAGTTTGAGGCAGGTTTTATTCATAACCTCAGTCTTCAACTTCCTAGAAACTAATGATGATCATTTTCCGTATTTTTAGTATTTCGCAGGGCAATACGCAATTACTCACTTGGGGCGGTAAACAGAGTTCCATTTACAGCCACTTTTATCCTCTAAATTTAACAACATACAACCATTCAACAACAAGCAAACATCATTTCAATTTGTCAACAAAACTTGTTCCCGGGTCTTACTACATAATAAGAGCTCATATTGTCGATGTGAGAGGCTGTAGAAGTCGAGAAAGTATCTTCACGCTGCCGGGTAAATATAACTCAAAAGTTAGATGTTTTATATTTTCCTAAAATTTGAAATCGTATCTTTCGCAGTTCGTGTGACAAAGAATGAATCCAGACAGTCAACAGAAAGCACGAGTTCGGTAAGTTTTAATATTAAATTTCAGCGAAGTAAGTCGATCCGGGTCGAGAAAGGACCTGAAGCGTTTTTATGAATGCGTGGTTCCGAAAAGGAAGTGTTAGGCGCCTTTCTAAATAGTTAACCCTTCCTTCCTTCTCTTCTTCTTTCGCTCTCTAAGCAGTCCATGAACCTGTGTTGAATCTGTAGCTCTTGCTTTCATGATGAATCCACTCAAATTACCTTGGTAACACGTAGTCGATAAAAGGTGACGAATGTTTGGAAGTTTTGCATGCCAACCACTCTTGGTTTACCGGCAATTATAATTTCTGCAGAATTTTATTGCATTCTAGGCAATAGCCTTTCTATATTTCCTTAGAAAAACTCACCTTTCCATGATTGGAAAGTGACTGAGCTGCTAGAAATCGTCCTGCGGCAAGTGGATATGTCCGCTGTCTCTACATTTGCTGTTGCTATGCAGATTATTCAGGATTTTTGCCTTCACATATTGCTGAATGGCAATAGGATCACAAAAGCGTTTAGCGTCCAACTTGGAAACAGGACATTAAATGTAGAAACTCAGCATCATCTCGAGTACGTAGCACACAAGCCTGCTCTTGATGTGGGATTGCTTTGCTCCTTGATGCCTCCGGAGAATAACAGCGCTCACACTGATATCACTCAGGATGACTCTCGAAAAATGGATGTTACGCATTTGCCTATGTCGCCAATGATACGATAAAATGGCCACACGCGTTTGTTCTACATACAAAATTCCGAAAATGTTGGCTGATGAACAAACACGGCCCACCGTGAATTTCTCTTCTTTTCCACTGTTTAATCATATACCATAGAATGAATCTGCTGTATGATTAGCAGATGTAACTTTTCCTCGAAAATACTATCAACTTGGAAAATACGACTCTACAATTTAATCTTTGACTCTTCAATGAAACAGGTAAGGTTCTTTAGGCAATCCGGATTACCATTTTTGAAGAGAGATTTCAGTGAATTGAATCCCTGGAAATTCATGTACTTGGCGCCCTTGTTAAAAATATGGTCATTATTTGTCCCACATGTGTCGCATTAGACCGAGCTCCAATTTCGGAATGTTTGTTATAAAAGTGGGTGGTGATTAATCTGTTGCTAACTTTAGCCTGCCTTGTCTCTAGATGAGGAGAGCTTAAATACAGTTAACCATATATCTACCTTTCAAAATTTCAACACAGAAATATCCCTTATTCGACGAGTTCTGTTTGTAGCGCTCACATGACTCCTTCTAAGCTTAGTCCTTAATTATCTATGAGGCATCCTAAATTGTCGGAGCTAGGTCTACTGGTCTTTCATAAATGTGCGCTTTTCTCGCTACTAAATTTGCTTATCGCCAGTGCGACTTACCTGCGATCCTTAATGCCGATAGTTCCAGGAATCGACGATAGTTCTTTGGCAGCGTTAATAGGATAATGTGATCCTGGCTTTGCTAAGATGGCGTGTATCCGGAATTAGTCTCTTTGGTATCTTGGCTGGGTAATATGCATTGAACCTGTATTAGTAGACCGCATTGCCCCGAGTAATCGCTGATTAGTTTGTGACTCCCAGCATCCGCTAACCGTAGGTCAGACCTCAGACGACGGGGGTTGATTCAAACGCCTGGCTAGACTCTATGATGACCGCAGCCAAATACATGAGAAGTTTTTGAAAGCGATGCGACGTCAGTGCTAATGTTTCGCAAGGAAGCTTAGATGAAATCGTTGATACTGGACGGATGGCCTAGAACTTAACCCAATTGGGAGCCCGGTTGACTACCTTTACGTGTCTGAGTTCGAGAGGAAAAGATTATTAGTATGCAATCTTCCTCCAAAAACGTGGGAAACTGTTTGATGGAACTGGAAGTGCTACTGGACCATGTTTCCTTCTACAGTGTATGACATGAATAGCAGTAAGAGACGAATAAAATGCGGATTCAAACTGGACTAGGAGGGAAAGAGGGAAGATACCTCTGGAGAAGACTTCATCTAGATAATCTCAAGGGCACAAAAGAGAAGACGAAATAGGACAAGAAGAAACAGTCCGCTGTGCTGATAGAAAACCGATTATCATACCAAAGTCAGCATAGATTTAAGTGGCTTTGTTGTGAGTTGCCAAACAAAATGCGGGAAAGTTCTTAAAAGTGGGAATATCAAAATTGAATGGCTAATATGTAGAATACAAGTCGCTTCAGCAATCATAAAGTGTTACAAGTCATTGAACTATTGGCACACATCTACAACCTACTGGAGGCCAGAAGAGGAGAGAGCAGCCTAACGTAAATATTGCTCATAGGTATGTAGGTCTCGAGTAAAGATTTGTAAAAAAAAGCAGAATTGCGTTCTCTACAGGGATCCTGACGCGGCTAGTGAGCACGTTGCATATACTGTAGGCTTAAGGCAATATATGGTCTTCAGGGCAGGGCTCGAAAGATTTAGGATGTGGCCAACAGGATCCGTAGTATTAAAAGTCGGATCCGGCACCCAGATTGCATAGTAAGTATTCGTGACGCAACGTTCTCGTCAGAATCACATGCGTCGTCTGTGCTCTGGAAGACTTCTTAGCAAGCGACCAGCAATAGGTTCGAAGTGGTCGAACTACCTCGCGGCGAACACTGTAAATGTGGTTTCCCGGCCAGCGGAGTATCGCGATGGTGAACACTAGAAGTTTTCCTCGCTTCGGTGGACGTTACAAGCTTTCTATGAATTAGTGTGGTTCAAGCAACCACAAGAAGGCATGAAACTAGAACGACCGGAAAAAGATGAGTTAAAATAAGACTTAGCACCGCGATCACTAAAAGCAAAGGTCGCTGCTGGCGGGAGCTAGTCGACGAGATAGATGGGGATCCATAGTCTCCATGGAAACTTTGTTCATTTCATGTGCATCGTGCGGGCATCTGTCCCTACGTATGATGTGGGTGAGTTTATGTCAACAGCCAGCGGAGATTGCCCACTTTCCCCCATGAAAGAGCTCGAAGGGACAGTCCGCTCTATAAAAGATAAGAAGGTGCCAGTACCCGATTGTATCCCGGCTGAGGTACACAAATTGTATTTCACCTTCTGGCCATATTTGTTGCTGTTCAATCCTTGACTGAAGGACCGTCTTTTTCCATGTCATTTGAAGGTGAAAAAAACCGGCTCTAACCAACAAAGGGAAAAGAGGCTCTGAGCTGTCATCTACATACCTAATACGCTGTATAATAAATAAATTACCCGAAAGGATACGTGCTGTCGGCGCTTACCCTATTGCTATTATTGCGGTTGTAGATGCTGTTTGTCAGGCTGGGTGTGCAACTTGTCGGTCTCGGCGGGTAAACTTCGAATGCACCGGATACCTTGAGCAATCAATTCTCGGCCGAGATATGGATTTTGGAGGCTCATCAGATTTATATTGTCCCACGAAGAAATATTTGAACGACATGCTATCCACGTTACTAGAAAATCTGCATCCAATTCCAATTGCGTTTTCAACCAGAAAGGGGAGTGCAAAAACTCTGATAATGAGATCAAGTGGAAACCCGACCACGACCGGTCTGTCAGTGCCTCTGTTGCCTAATTCTTCTAGGAAACTGGAGAAAAAGGCTCGGCAGAATGAAAATTCAGCCCCTTCTCTTCTAGCTTTCACATTAAACCACAATTATGGCAGGCAAACTAACTTGCAGCATGCCAAAGCCTAAATATTTCTGGTGCAAGAGCCATGCGTTCGATTTAACAAAATCTGTGATATTTTTGGATAATTCCGTAGAATATATAACGACAAAATTTATGAGTGATGCCCCGACCATCTGGTTGTGGATAAAATCCGGCTTAACAGGTTGCGGTGGGCAGGTCACTTACTCCGCTTGGGTGAGAATGATCTAACCTGGAAAGTTTATTAGGGATTTTGAATTGGTGGACTCCGGCGTGAAACCGGGAAGGCTGGTGTTGCTTATTAAGGCAGGCCTAGACCGGGTATCGGTTGCTGCACCTTTGATGATAATAATAATAATAATAATCGTTGGCGCAACAATCCATATTGGATCAAGGCCTTGAAGTGTGTTAGAGCACTTCATTCAAGACCGTAACGGTACACCACAGTACACTGTGGGAGGCAATGTGGTCAGCATTGCGCTCGCCCGAGATTATTACCCTGATTTGACTCAGGTACTCATTCACAGCTGAGTCGACTGGTGTCCGACATCCAATCACGATAACAAATTCTTTGATGATAATGAGGCTAATATATTGAAAAAGTTAAGACGGCTGGTGTGAAATCCTCAAGACCGAGAGCCTATCAAAATTTGTTAGAGGTTATTATGCTGATATCAAAATTTGTTAGAGGTTATTATGCTGAGACCGTTCTGTTCCCAGGATCTAATTACGGTGAACAAAAGATTATTGGCAAGAGGAGACACGTCACTAACCCTATGATTCTTTGTGTCCTCCGCCGGCTCAAAAACTAAAGGGTCTGGTAGTGTATAAAGAATCAAGTGGCCTTCAACTCTGAATAGGTTGTAGTATACATGCTCAAGTAAAATAAAAAATTCACAAAACTGTTGTCGTTTTCAATTTACTAAATTTTATTTACCGCAAGTATGCATATTTTGGTGACTACTTGTCGTCTCCTTCATTGCTTTCGCTTTGGGCATTTGTTCGGGGAGTAGTAAATGGAGTCTTATATGAAAGAAACTATTTGATTTTACTACTTCAGTTAGTCTCATGATTGCCATGGGGCCAAGAAAAAGTGAAGTAAATAGTTTAAGAATCTTCACTTCAATCTATTCAACCTTTAAGAGTTGATTAGAAACCGACGTGTGCTAGATGAAGCCTCGCTTTCTGACCACCGCTACATACTATTTAACCCAAGGAAAATGGATCTTACAAAAATTACTGAACTTCTTGTCAATTAAATGCAAGTCCCTAGGCGACTAAGGACTTGCTCCGTTTTATTCAGATTCAATCTAAGACCGTGTTGCATGAGGCGATCATTCCATTTCTGGACAAGTTGCTTAAAATCATTTATGCTATTAGACGCTGGGAAAACATCATCTGCGTAAAGCAGCGTATAAGGCATTGGACATTGGATGTGCCGTGTGACAGTATCTATAACAAGAATAAAGAGGAGTGGTGAGAGGGCGCTTCCTTAATGAACACCAACAGAGCCAGGAAGCGGTTTTCAAACGCGCGCCACACTTCGTACTTTATTTTTCGGATCATGATAGAACAATTGAACTCAGCGCACGACTTCTGCCGGCACTGATTGTTGTCGTGAAGCATCTACAGATAAGTTCGTCTGGCATACGGTCAAACGCTTGCTCCAGATCCAGAAATGCAATGTAAACAGGGCGATTCTTCTCGCGGTGTTTCTAACCGGTGTTTGTAATCAGATCGGGCGGTAATTCGAATATTCTGCTGGACTACCTTTGTTTTTTCATATTGGAGCTGTAGTACTTTTTTGGTGTTCTTCCTTCCTGAATAACCCGATTAAAGAATTTAATGAGCCACAGTGTTAGGACAGAGCACTCCGCTTTCCAGAACTTAGATGCGATGTTGTCAGGTCCTGTTGCTTTCGCCGATTTCATTCGTTTTATTGCTTCCTCGGCTTCAGTTGAGCTGACAGGTGGAAATGCTCCAAAATTCGGTAATGATTGTGGACGATGAAAAAATTCTTCCGTTGAAATCTGCTCGAAATATTCTCGCCATCTATCAGTCGCGGCTCGACAGCCAGTAAGCAAAGCACCGAATGTCCAGTTTATTGTAAAGATCTTTGTAAGGTCTGCTCAGGTGAAGACCGCTTTCTTTGCTTCCCGGTTGGCATTTTTATAAATTTGCCAATTTACAAGCGTTTTATCGTCGAGAAACTTGTGATAGCTACGTTTCTTTTCACGGACCTTCATTTCAACATCGTGTCTTTAATTTGGTTCCACGATTCTTCCACATTCGTAATGGTTGGTAATCACGTAAATGAGATCATTTCTTCTTTCTCCTCACGAAATCGCCACCATTTAATGCGCGGCGGACCAGTGCGTTCCTCACGCTGTTTTATCACTGCCTTGATTCCGAGGACGGCAATCAACGACCGATGTTGAGGTGCGATAGTCTCATAGGGAACGGCTTTGTGATTAGTAACGGTGGTAAAATGTCGGCATTTCATGAGAATATGGTCGATTTGCGATTAACCATGTGTTCATAAGTACAAGATCATGGGTGTCCGCAAAATCGATTATACGCTCGCCACCTTTATTGGGCGTTCCAAAGCCCTTTCCCTATGGCACCTGTTACCGTCTCCCTTTTCACCCACCTGATATATTCATTAGCGTTACAAGTCTTTTCATATTCGAGTTTCCAGAAGGCATCTTTTTCGGTATCAGGTCGACCTGTCTATGGTGCGTGCACGGTGAAGAAGTGAATAGTGCGATCAGCTGATATCAAATCGTTCGACTTCTTTAATGGTATCACGAAAACACTCTGAGATGACAATGTTAACTTTAACAATTTATAGCCATTTTTACCGCGTTCGCATTCAATGTCGCAGCTTTTGGCACCAGACCATCCGATTTCTTGCGAGTTCCTCGGTCTTTTCAATTAGGGTGCCAAAATTTTGCGTGCAGACATGTATTTGTAATTGGGGCTGACATTTTGAGTGTTTAAATTCCTGTCTTTCACCCAATATAAAACAGAAGATCATTTTCAAAGCTCTTTGGTTTGATACCCTACATGACCGTTTTCTATGGCAAACGCCCTACCCCCATTAACCCCAACACAAAATTATGCCACTGGGTGCACGTGGAGCGGTTCACAGACCACATATTCTTACCAATAGTTCGTCATGAATATGATAAATTTGAACTGCTATAACTTTAACGCTAATAACCGGATTTCTCCTAAGTTAAGAGGAGCTTTTCAGTCAATTTCCAAAAGTTGATAATATACTATTAGTAAGTTTATTGAGCAGATATCGGAATCGGACATATTTTAAGGCCTAGCGCATCATCCTGATTTTGTTCACATCTTTGGGTTTGGTAATTTTCTTGCTTCACTTTAAGTGTACACATTTTCACTCCCCACTTGCGTATTTTGCAATTCACATCAAAATTCACTCACACCACTTTCAGAAAGTACAAATCGACACTTTCCATTTGTCAAGGATGTGTGGACATGGGATTTTTGGTATAATAAATCACAACACGAGAATTTAAATAAACGGACACGCTTTATTCGAACTTATCGCTCTCGTTCCTCTCACTCGACTGACTTCACGGCAGGGTTGTACTTTCGGTGTCAGGGCTTGACAGCTCGGCCTCTCCTGACATTGAAATCGACCCGATTTCAGGTTCATCGTTTTCATCGGACTCCTCGTAGCAGTCAATCTCCGGACTCAAGTAACACCACGGCTTGAGCTTGTCACTCGTGTAGACAGAACTATAGCGTCGTCGACCTCGAATATCGGCAAGGTCCTCTATTACGTACCGGTCGTGTCGTAAAACCTTCGAAATTATATAGGGACCTTTATATTTTGGCTCCAACTTGTGCGATTCGCCTGTTGCGGTCGGAACGTTTTCCACAACCACAAGATCTCCTTCTTCGTACGTCGTAGGTGATTTGTGTTTCGCGTCGAATCTTAGCTTCCAACGTGTTTTTTCATTCATGATTCGTTCTGCAGCCTTCTGACGAATTTCGATTGATGTTAAGGTCGTCTCGGTATCGGTATCGTTTTCGTTGTTTAAGGCCTGGATCATTCGATTAGCAATTACATCTCGCAGTTCAAAATCGAAGACGATTCGATTCGGTGTAAATCCGGTTGTTGAATGTTTCTGGGAGTTTAAGGACCACTGGACCATGGGTAGTAAAGTGTCCCATTCGTGTCGGTTTTCCGTTGAGCAGCGCAGATGGGAGAGTATAGTTTGATTAACTCTCTCTACCTGCCCATTTGCCCGAGGCGTACGGACTGGAACCTTGATGTGAAGAATATCGTTACGATCGCAGTATTGTTCGAATTCTTTTGCTGTAAAGGCGCTGCCTCGATCACTGATAATTCGCTTCGGTAGTCCAAAATAAGCAGAAACGTCAATCAGGAGTGCTATAACGGATTTAGCGTTGGTGGTTCGGACTGCTCGCAGAATCGTATATTTACTAAAGGGATCACTAATAGCAATAATGTGATAGTTTCCCTTTCGACTACGTGGAAACGGTCCCAGATGATCAATGTGTAGACATCGGAAAGGGATCGGCTCGATCTCTTCGAAGTACATTTTTCCCTCACGTTTTCCGGTTGGTATCTTGTTGAAACAACATTCAACACACGACGCTAAATACGACTTCACATAGCGACGCATCATTGGAAACCAAAAATAATCTCGAAGTCTCGCCAGTGTTTTCTCGCAACCAGGGTGTCCAACATCATCGTGGTGACTGCGCACTACTCGCCAGCGCACAGGATTGGGTACGACAAATTTTAGGTCACTGCCCAAGCGTCGCATCAATCTCCCGTTTTTCAGTTTATAGTCAGTTTTAAGCTGCGATTCTTGTGTGGACTGTGTTTTTCCGGAAAGTACATCGATAATTCCCTTCAAAACTGGATCTTGACGTTGCATTGATGCTAACCAATCGTTTTCGTTTATCTCGACCACCATAATAAGATCGGCAACGGTATTGGGATGGGCAGATGGCTCGGCTGGCTTACGGCTTAATGCGTCTACGTGATGCATTCGGCTTCCGGAACGATGTGTGACTTCAAAATCATACTCTTGAAGTTTTAACCACCATCTGGCCACTCGATGATTTAATGGCGTCGTCGTTTTTGTACTCGATATCGCATTACAGTCTGTGATAACTCGAAACCTTTTCCCCAGCAAATAGAATCGAAAGCGTTCCAGTGATTCCACTATTGCTAACACCTCCAGTTCGTTGCTATGGTATTTCTGTTCTGCGTCTGAACACTGTCTGCTATAGTAAAATACGGCTCGCCATGTAAGTTGGTCTTCTGACTGCATGAGTATTCCGGCCAAACCAATCATGCTTGCGTCAGTGTGAACTTCGTGGAAGGACGTCGGTTTATATAGCGCCAACACTGGTTCTTCACTCAGATGCTTCTTCAGCAAATTAAAGGCGATTTCACACTCTTCGGTCCATTTGAATTCTCGAATTTGGTTTCTCAATAGAGACGTTAACGGCTTTGCTATTAGCGCATAATTTTGCACAAACTTTCGGAAGAAACCGGTAAGACCGAGAAAACTTCGAACTTCGGTAATTGAGGTCGGAGTCTGGAAATTCACAACGGCATTGATTTTACAAGTACCGGGCATGATACCATTTTCGGAGACGGTATGTCCTAAAAATTCTATTTTTCGAGCGAAGAATGTACACTTCGATGGTCGTAGGGTTAAGCCTTGGTTTTTCAGGATAGTCAATAATTCTCTCAGAAGATCCATTCCTTCAGCAATATCTCGGCAACCAATTATAACCTCGTCGATGTAGTTGATCACACGTTTCGATTTCATTTGTCTGATGATTCCGCTTATAACACTCTGAAACTCCATTGGAGCATTAACCAAACCGAACGGCATAACATTAAACTCATATTGGCCGTTATGAGTTATGAAAGCTGTATATTGCTTTGAGCTTTCAGTGAGTTCTATTTGATAGTAGCCAGAAAATAGATCCAATGTTATGAAGTAGGTACTGTCAGCAATTTGAGACATGATCTCATCGACAGTTGGCATAGGATACGGGCGTTTTCTTGTTGCTTCATTAATCGCTCGATAGTCGACGCACAATCTGTCTTCACCATTCTGTTTTTTCACCAATACGATGGGTGAAGAGTAAGTCGAGTTGCTGTGACGAATAATTTCATTATCTAGAAGCTCCTGTACGATACGGTCCACCACTTGACGTTTCGCTAACGGGATACGGTATGCGCGGCTTTGGATTGGTTTATCGTGTATCAGTTGAATATCCATCTGCTTCGTTTGACACCTTCCCATTTCAGGTATTGTTTCGGCAAAGCACTGTCGAAATTCCGTAATCATTTCGTTAAACTGTCGTTTTTCGTTGCTTGACAATTCTGTTTCAGGTTTAATATTTAACGGCTTAATAGTTTCGAAACGGCATCCATCGGAATCGATAATCATTCGACGGTTTTTACTCAGTAATACGTCAGAACCTAGTAGTAGCGCGTTAGGAATTAGATTGTCATTCACAACGTAAATAACAGCGTTGACAACGCACTCGTCTATGGTAATCACCGCATTTATTTTTTTATCACAAACGAACGAACCACCAGCAAATCCCTTAAGAATGATGGGGTCACACGGTATTGAGTTTCTTGCAACTGATTCGCGCACTAGAGTTCTGTCACTGCCCGGGTCAATAAAGGCATCGACGACCATATCGTCTAATAGAATGTTTTTCGTGATGCGACCGGTTTCCCGAGACACTTGATCTGGCACTCCGTCCGATACCACTTGATTAATATTGCGACTCGCGGGCAAGACACTTTTACAAAATTCAGTTGTATGTCCTGTCTTTGAACACTTTGCACATCGTTCAAGTCGCTGCGGCTGAGGGCAATTCACAGAAATATGTCCCGGCTTAAAACAATTATAACAAACACGGTTCGCGTTTTTCACTGGGGTAGCTGTCAGTTTTTTAATCGGTTCGAAATGTCCGTCGTTTTCCGGTTTTCGTTGCGATGCCTCTGGCAATCTTTGACGGTTCGCTAAAAATCGGTTTACCGCGTCTAACAATTCGTTCGTTGTTTGAAAATTTAATGGAGCGATGGCATTTTGAACAGGGCCATGATTCAGCCCACGTCGGATATACTGGATGATAGCGGCATCCGATGTTTGTCCTTTTCTTCCCTCGGCGTAAACTCGGTAGAAAAAGTCGATGACTGGTTCTGTCGGTTTTCGTATATACGAACTCATACGAAAATGAATGTCGGCTTCGTTCTCCACATGGGGAAATTCGCTCTCTAATGCTTCGGCAAAATCTTTTAAGTTTTCGAATATTAATCCACAAGAGTCGAACCACAATTTCGCCGGACCGTTGAGTTTCGTTTGTACTGCAAATACCACAGCGGCTTCGTTCCAGTTGTATGCTGTGGCTAGCTGTCGGACTCGTTGAATAAACGCTTTGGCGGTTAATGACGAAGTTTTTGTCGGTTCAAAATCAGGAAGAAGTTCAACGATATCTCTGATTGAATGAGAATGATTGAAATGATCGTCGGAGACGATTTTCTTAGGGATATCCGAGTTGTGCTTCTCCGATTTGCTATCAATTTTCTTTGAAAGGCTCTCGACTGTGGCTGCAAGCGAGCTCACGACATCTCGGAGCAATTTGAGCTCATTGCTTTCGTCTTCGATATCGAATTCGTCGGTGCCAGCGCCTTCAATAAGTCGTGTTACTAACTCGGCTTTTGTTCCTTTTGTCGATAAATCTCTCTCCCGTAGCAGTTCTCTCAATGTTCCTACTTTCAGAGATTCCGCTTTTATCAAAGGCATTCTGTTTAGAATGATGAACGGCACAATAAAAAAAAGGGTTTTTAAAACACAAGCGAACAAGGCGGCACTTCGTTTGTTTCCGTGAGTACGACGAAGAGACACACGGCGGTTTCGCGATGGTTGTTTCGAAAGCTAAACGAATATACAACGGCTTAGCAATATCTGTCGTTTGCTAAGCAGCGGCGTCGGCGTACGGTGGATTGTGACGATATTCGAATCGCCAAGTTTGTTTCGGTGAATAGAACGACAAACGGCAAAGATAGTCGGTGGCTGAGCGAATGTTATCGATGATTAAACAATGGCGGCGGCGGCGGTTGATCACGTCGAAAACGAAAATGTTACTTTTTGTTACTTTTCAATTTTACGATTACGATATTACGGCGATTGTGTATTTAACCAAAAGATCCCACTTCTGATCTGTCAAGGATGTGTGGACATGGGATTTTTGGTATAATAAATCACAACACGAGAATTTAAATAAACGGACACGCTTTATTCGAACTTATCGCTCTCGTTCCTCTCACTCGACTGACTTCACGGCAGGGTTGTACTTTCGGTGTCAGGGCTTGACACATTTGATACCCGACATGACTATATTCGGTGAAAAAATTGTACCCCCCTTTGTACTTATGGGAAGCCCCCTTTGAACTTCCTATGTCTTCAGCAAATTTCGTTCGAATCGGTGTAGCCGTTTTGCAGAAAAGTGCATGTAACAGGCAGACAGACAAACAGGCAGACAGCGAATCGATTTTAATAAGGTTTTGTTTTACACAAAACCTTAAAAATGGTGGAATGCTGCAAAGCGGCAGGTATACCAGCATGTACCTCTTCACACCTTTATTTAGCATCTGGTCAGCCTTTTGCCCCCTCCTTCACTTTTCCATGAAAGTATGCTTAATTTTCATTATAATCGCACTTAATGCTTTGCAAACAATAATCCTAAAGCAGCAAAATAAGCAAAAACCATATATGAACATCCATGACAAAACCGGAACTTGAACCCGGAAGACAAATTGGATACGTCAATGTTCATCCAAGTAGGCCAAAGGCAAAAACTTAGATTATAGCAGGACAGAACTTCGGCATACACAACGACTTCGATATCGATAGATACTTCCTCTTGCATAAGAAATTCTATAAGTGACTCTGTCAGGTACCAAATCGAAGTCCAGGGGAGTCAAGGTAAATGTATGTTTATATTTGTTGAATTTCCAGTAGTAAATTGACCCACCACAACCCACATCAAGATTTACTCTCTTTGATTCCCGAGGAAATGTCGACTTCACTTTATTTTCAAATGAAGACAAACTACTTAGGAACAACTTAAAGCGTGAAATGACCCAAAACATCCTTTTCCACATTGACACGTGATGATTGATGATATCATTATGGCGCTTCCTTGAACTTGATCCTAATCATTTTCATTAGACCAAAAAAATCATAGAATTTTTCTTTTCAGCAAATTTTCACACTAATCATCCCCATGGTGATAGCATTGCTAATAGTCGTTTGCGTAGGGAACTACGTTTATAAGCATACGTGCAAAGTGAAGCCGTCCACAAATTGGCGTAGTATCTACAGGAATACGCCTCCGAAGTAAGTACACTTTAAAATTCCTCCCCCCTCTCGTTAATAAAATACAGGCTCCCCCCCGACAGTGGTATCAATCAAATATCGATGGAGGAAAATCTTTTGTACATGGACAAGGATATTTTGGTAAGGATAATTGTTTCGGTGCGATGGTTTACTAACTTTTCTCTCCTTCATCGTTTCGTTTAAATTTTAAAAGGATGCCCAAGAGAAAGGGAAAGCCGATATTTTTGAAGTTCCTCACAGTTGCCTAGTGATTGGGGAGGAAATCGGGAAGGGCGCTTTCGGCCGGGTCTTCAAAGCAACCGCTCATAATTTGTTGCGGCTTCCGGGAACAACAACGGTAGCAGTTAAACAATTGAAAAGTAAGTTCTTGGTAAAGTACAGAATTGCCAAGTTTTTTAAGGTATGAGTTCGGGGAAAAACTTCAAACTTGTTTTCTCCACTAATAATTTATTTAATGCCGAATTTTTAAGGCAGCAATTTGATGATATTGAAAGAAGCCATTCGCGTGCCAAAGTAATCTACATGCAATTAAATAAAGTCCTAATTGATCCCATAAATTGTTGGCCACTTAATTCCTGATATCTCATTCACTTTCAGAACGACCAACTACCGACGAAGTTGAGGAATTTCTTGGAGAGATTCAGACGATGAAAGATGTAGGACGCCATGAGAATGTCGTCGCCCTGCTGGGTTGCTGCACAATCAAGGAACCTCTAATGATGATTATGGAATATGTTGGTCACGGTGACTTGGTATATATCTCCCATTTCTTCGTTAATTAATCTTTAGTGTAGTATGCCCAACAAAATAGTTCATTAAATGTATTTTGTTGCTCCAGCATTTTGTTAGAAAGATGATATATGTCGGTGTTCGTAGAACTACTTTCCTAGCTCATCTTTATATCCTCCCTCTAAATTAACTTTAATGAAATCAACCCAATTATAGTTAACTGAGAATTTTGGAAAGATTGTGAACGCTCCTTCTCCTTTCTTCTTCTCTAGTTACAATATCTCCGCAATGTTCGCAAGAAGCATTTAGATACTTTTCGAATACAAACTAATGGACTCATCCCGATGGGTGAAATTCCTGTGGCTAATTCGCAACCACCACGGGGGAGATACTTGGAATTAAAGCACTCAGCGTAAGTTAAAAGGAATTCCTGAAGAGATATCAGATCACAATTACCAACAAAATTGTTTTCATTTCTTTCTAAAGGAGTACAATATCCTCGGATGCTTCGTATATAAAACAACCTGAAACGCCGTCTACCCTGAGGCCATCGGTTACGGAAAGTAAGTGGAATTATTTTCATTAAAATTTTGTAGATGAATCTTGGAATATTTGATCTTTTTGTGAATTGTTAAGAGGTCATTAGGTAGTTGAGTGAAATATCTGTGTTTCGAGACCACATTTGCCATGGTCTACTGAATGCTGGTCGATAAATCACACTATTCTCATTATTAACAATAATAATCGATTGGACAACACCTTGGCCTTAGAGAGTGTTAGATAACACTATCACTTGTTTCTAGATCGGAATGGAAATCGAGGGTGTCATGGGGTTAGCATTGCATTTGGCCTAGATCATCATCATCAACGGCGCAGCAACCGGTATCCGGTCTAGGCCTGCCTTAATAAGGAACTATAGACATTCCGGTTTTGCACCGAGGTCCACCAATTCGATATCTCTAAAAGCCGTCTGGCGTCCTGACCTACGCCATCGCTCCATCTTAGGCAGGTTTTGCCTTGTCTTCTTTTTCTACCATAGATATCGCCCTTATAGACTTTCCGGGTTGGATCATCGTCATCCATACGGATTAAGTGACCTGTCCACAGTAACCTATTGAGCCGGGTTTTATCCATAACCTGGCGGTCATGGTATCGCTCATAAATTTTGTCGTTATGTAGGCTACGGAATCGTCCTTCCAAAAATTCGTCGGAGGATTCTTCTCTCGAACACGGCCAAGAGTTCGCAACTTTTCTTGCTGAGAACCCAAGTCTCCGAGGAATACTGGCAAGACCATTTTCCTGTACACTAAGAGCTTCGACCCTATGTTGAGACGTTTCGAGCGGAACAGTTTTTATAAGCTGGCAACAACCGTGCGCGGATTTCATTGTCGTAGTTGTTATCGGTTGTAATTTTCCACCCTCCTCTCACATTTACATCTGCAGTGCGAATCACTTTCTCAAGGGCCAGGTTAAAAAGGACGCATAATAGGGCATCCCATTGTCGTAGACCGTTGTTGATGTCGAATGGTCTCGAGAGTGATCCTGCTGCTTTTATCTGGGCTCGCACATTGGTCAGGATCAGCCTAGTCAGTCTTATCAATTTCGTTGGGATATCGAATTCTCTCATGGCCGTGTACAGTTTTACCCTGGCTATGCTGTCATAGGGGGCTTTCAAGTCGATGAAAAGATGGTGCAACTGATATCCATATTCCAACAGTTTTTCCATCGCTTGCCGCAGAGAAAAAACCTGACCTGTTGCTGATTTG
Source organism: Hermetia illucens (assembly GCF_905115235.1). NCBI lineage: Eukaryota > Metazoa > Arthropoda > Insecta > Diptera > Stratiomyidae > Hermetia > Hermetia illucens. The sequence goes on from NC_051852.1 coordinate 119,525,526, forward strand.
CCTGGAGTGAAGCCTCATTAGTATGGCCAATAATGTTCTTGGTGTATGGAGCTATCCGGCCTAGCAAGATAGAGGAGAATATCTTATAGATGGTATTCAGCAACGTGATACCTCTATAATTGCTGTACTGTGTGATACCTCCCTTTTTATGTACAAGACAGATAATGCCTCGTTGCCAATCGTTAGGCATCGATTCGCTATCCCATACCTTTAGCACAAGTTGATGAACCACTTGGTGTAACTGATCGCCTCCATATTTAGCCAATTTGGCTGTAATTCCGTCGGCTCCTGGCGACTTATGATTTTTAAGCCGATGAATTGCACGGACTGCTTCTCCTATACTTGGTGGTGGCGGTATTTGTCCGTCGTCTTCAGTTGGCGGGACCTCCAACTCGCCGATGATGTGGTTGTTCAGTAGCTCATCAAAGTACACAACCCATCGCTTCAATATGCCCATTTTGTCGGAAATCAGATTTCTCTCTTTGTCTCGGCAGGATGAGCATCGAGGTGTATAAGGCTTCATCCTGCTGACTTGTTGGTAAAACTTCCGCGTCTGGTGCGGTTGCTCCCTGTACTTTTCCAGTTCACAGACTTGTTGGTTCTCCCAGGCTTCCTTTTTCCGTCTGTGAAGTCGCTTCTCTGCTCGACGGAGTTCGTGATAAGTCTCTGCGCGTGCCCGCGTTCTTTGAGAATGCAACATTACTCGGTATGCAGCATTCTTCCGTTCCGTTTCTAGCTTACATTCATCGTCAAACCAGCCGTTTGACTTTTTTTGCGGCTGGGGCCAAGTATCTTTGTGGCCGTATCAATGATAACGTTCTTCAGGTGGTTGTGAAGATAATTTGTTGACGCTTCATCTCCAGGACCTCTGTTGACTGCGGTTATTGCGGCATCCATTTCCCTCTTATAGATGTCGCGGAGGGCTGTGTTGTGGATGGCTTCAGTATTCACTCTTACCTGATTGTCAGAGGAGATTGTAGGTGGTGTCGTAATTCGAGCTCGGAGCACCATGCCAAAGAGATAGTGGTCCGAGTCTATATTGGCCCCCCTATATGTTCTGACATTCATCAAGGCTGAGAAATGGCGGCGTTCAATCAGCACGTGTTCAATTTGGTTAAAAGTGGTCCCGGCCTAGATCATTACCCGGAATTGACTGAGCACCACATTCCCAGCTCAGTCAAGAGGTATCCGATGTACAGCCTATCATAGAAATCTTTTTTCTAGTCAACATATCCACGGGTATCTAATTAGTTCTTCGTTTTGAATTGTGTCTTGAAAGAGCACCCACATGGCACCACAAAGACAAGTAAAAATTTGAATCAAACCCAAGCACTAAAGAAGACGAGAAGTAGTCGACGAAATATGCATATTTGCAAAAAATAAAATGTTTAGTCAAGGAAACGGAAACGGTTTGCATTTTTTTTATTTATAACATCAAATCAATACCTTCATTGATTTCCTTCCATACATTTCGGAAAGAAACCAGGTCTTATGATGACCCTTCAGGACGTAGTTGTGAGAAGCGCCTAAAAAAAAATCGATTTTGGTGGTGTCCAAATGTTCATCAATATACTTCGGAAGATTCTTCAATGGAACTGCATGTGGTCAGGAAGATGGCTTTCATTGCTAAATACTGTAAGCGGTTGTTTATCAACTTGGCAAGTGGCCGTGGGCACAGTACGTAAGATCATCCCCTGGCCCTATAACCCATGTCGGGTTCAGATTCGCCTAAATCTCGGTTTTGTGTCATTATCACCCAATTCGATATTCCGACATTTTGTCTGCCGTTCAGGCCTTCGCCATCGTTTTATCTAAGGCAGGATCTGCGGTTCGGGCTAGATCATCCTCACCGTCTGTCCAAAGGCAAGGAGGCTACAAACAGAAAAGCACTAACAGAAAAGATGAGGGAACGAAGAAGGACTAGACCATTGGCTCTGTTCATTAAGCCGAAGGAAGGCCAAACATTTGCGAAAGCTCTCTCCGCTACAAGATAAAGCCCGAAGACAATGGAGCCGAAGTGTTTTCCATGCGGGGAACGAATTAGGTTCGAAGGCGACTAGCAAAACTGCGTTCTGCGAAGTGGTCAAGGGACTGCTGAGGAAAAAAGACCTCATTTCTAGTCTAGAGCCTATGTATTCTCTACAAATTCGAGGCCTTTACTGTCTCACAGAAAACATCAAAATGGAGGAGGCCATAAAGCGTAACCCGTATACCCAGATAGGTATCACTTCTATAAATAATTGAGGCCAAAAACTCGCTGTAATGGAAGTCGTCGAGCAATATGCGAGGAAACTCTTTAACAGCGGGAAAATCAGAATTGGACGGGTAGTATGCAGGGAACGAATATGGACAACCCACACCAAGTGGTACATGTGTCTGGACTGTGGACACACGTCAGCCATTTGCACGGACAGGGGGAAAGCACGCCGCATATGCGGTCAGGTAGGCCACCAAGCGAAGGACTGCAACGAAGTTGAAAATTATGATCTCTGCAAGGATCATGGTGCGCTGGTGATAGCGTTGAATACACTACGCGTTCGGCGCGGCGTCCAGTGTCCAGAGTGGAACTAGAAACAAGAACCCAGTTTCATGGCATTTCGACTTATTGCGTGCCACTGCTGCCACTTGCCGACTTTCCCAAGGGCGAGGGAATAGCCTTGTCTGAATTTGGTGGATAATGTTTTTAGCATTTACGTGATGCCAAATGAGACAATACCGGAATTTCGACGCAGGTTCGATGCTCTGAAGGACGCCGCTTCAGGCACGGAGGGGTGAATCCCTGTCGGAGGTGACTTTAAAACTAGAGCCTTTGAATGGGCATGCCTCATCTAGACCCCAGAGAGCAGCGAATCCACACCAACGTTCCGGCGCCCGGCCTGATAAGGAGACGATGTAACTTTTACGTTGGAATCTCTGACACCGTTTGTGGACGGGTGGCGAGTTCTAGGAGACTTCCCGGCAAGTGAGCATCGCGTTCGAAATGATTGACGCCGACGTGGACGGGTGGAGAGTTCTAGGAGACTTCCCGGTAAGTGAGCATCGCGTTCGAAATGATTGACGCCATTTGCCAGCGTTCACCAACCAGGCGTTTGAGGCTCTCGGAACAGGCAAAGTCCCGCTGGAGAGTACTTCGGGGGATGGTAGTGTTACAACTGACGCTGTCGCAAATTCAGTGGTGAACATGGTAGCGACAGCTTGTGAAGCTTCCATGCCCCGGAGGGGCAAGACTTCTACGTACTGGTAGACGGCAGAAATTTCCGACCTACGGAAGGAGTGTCATAAGTTTGGCTGATCAGCAAAAAGGAGACTCTGTCACGTGATAAATAAAAGCAAAATTCGCGGCTGGTAGAACCTAGTCTACCCTAGTAATTGAGGACCCGTGGGGAATCGGGTATAAATTTAACACCCGAAAATCGTTGTTCTGTGGAAACCCTACATACTTAATACCGGCCAAGTGGATCGCATTATATGGGCATTATTTCCTAGACATCCGGTACAGGTTGATGTAGGCAGCGGCGTCGAGGAATGCCTTCGTTTCATAGTGAAAAAACTCGAATATGCAGTTCTTATCATGAAAAATAAGAAAGCACCAGGTCTTAATGGTGTCCCAGTGGAAGTTTACAAACTGATGCTCCGCCAACGGTCAGACTTGCTGTTCAAAGTTTGCTTGAAAGAGGAGAGAGGCTCGTCCTAATCAGCAAAGGAAAAGGAGATCATGAGCTGCCGTCTACATACCGACCCCTGTGTATGCTTGACACAGTCGAGAAAGTGCTCGAAAAGTTCATCAGGAGAAAGCTCACTGAGGCGATTCGCGCTGCCGGGGAGTTATTTTTTCAGCTTTGTGAATGGCGTTTGCTTATTGCACTGTCGCAGAACTGGCCATGATGTGATTGCAGGAATGATACCCCTTGCCTTCTTTGCCAAGGAATGTAAAAGCCTCTGAAGATTGTCCATGCACACTTACCTCTGAAGATTGTCAATGCACACAGGGCGAATATACCTTTTTCTTTTGTGAACGGTGGGCTGGCTTTCCTCAGCAAGAGACACGAGGGAGCTCTCTCCAGACAACAATGCCAGAGAAATGCTAAGGAGCGCTGGCAAATGGAGACATGTTGGGCATTACGTACGGGTTCCTCTTTTTGCGAAGAAGATTGAGCTCCGCCGGTGGAAGGACCATATGGCAAGGGTTACCCTTCCTTCTCTACTTTCCCGTTGGTGAAAGAAATTTCTTGATTTGAAGACTCTATAAGTCGGGAAAGCGAGAAAGCTAGCTCGAAATAATGCGTCAAAAGATTCCAGGTTAGTTCTCTGATGACAAGGAGGTATTCAGTTGGTAGTCCGACGGCATACTTTAGCGTTATGGAAGTCCAACAATCTGTGGGTAAACGCATTCACCTACCCTACTCCTAAAAAATAGGTTGATCTAGTTCTTTTTGATCTGCTTGTCAATCCTCCAATATTTTTCAAAATATGCACGGTTACTGGTTTTTGAGAAGGACTCTAGTGGTTCCTTGTTCTTTCCATTATTTTCGGTTGTGAAACCAGGAAAGGCTTCCAATATCTCGTCATTAGTGTTTCAACACAAAGCTTGCCATAAGATTAGTTGAGTTTCAACTGACCAACATCATATGAGCATCACATCGGCCATTTTGTGATCAGCAGCAGATTTAGAATTTCTGGATATGCGTAATAAAAGAGGCGCTTCCAACTAAAGGGATCACCGTCTGATGGTTGCTTACGTTTGCTTGCATATTTTGTCCGTCGCTACTCGTAGGGTTCGAGAGATGCTTGTATGACGCAGCTATCGCTCGACAGTGGGAGAGCTATCTTGCTGATCGGACGGCAGATAAACTGAATAACCCGCTTGATTATCGATGAGCATTGGGCCACCATCAAAACTGCTCCAATCGTACGGAAATCTTGAGAATCCGAGACCTTTCCCCGAGAGTGGAAGAAGGAGATGATTGTTAAGATTCCATTCTGGATATGACAATTGCGTACTCTCTGCCGTCGCAAAGATAATAGCCAAAATAATCCTGGAACGCACCAAAGAACATATTGAAAGCGTGATCGAGAGACAGCTGGCCGGTTTCCGCTCCGGATCTTCCTGTATTGAAACCCTCATCCTCTATGAACCATTCTGGAACAACACACGGAGTTTAGATCTCTGCTTGCTCTTCATCGATTTCCAGAAAACCTTTGACAGCGTTAACAGGGAGTGTATCTGGTCTACTCTACGCAGGAGGGACATTTCGGAAAAACAATAGGTCTTATCAGAGCGACATGTCATGGCGCTCTTTGCTCTCTCAATGGGCCATGCGCTTTGTCTAAATGGAGTTGAACTTAAGATAAACACCAGCAAAACTAAGGTTCGTCAGACGGGTCGTCACACTTCTCCTATCTATAGAGCATCGAAGGTGCCGATCAATTTACATATCTAACAAGCAAAGTTTCTATCGACGTTTGCACTCAATTGGATGTTGCCCGATGGACGGACTAACAGCGCTAGATCCGATCTCGCTGCCTTGTCTAAAATCTAGAAATGCAGTTATCGTAACAACAGGATTAAGTTGAAACTGTTTTCTGTGTTGCTATATGTGATTAGCACATGGAAAGTAAACCCCACTATTACTCAAAAGCTGCAAGCCTTCGTCAACACATATCTGCGTCAAATCATTAGAATACGCAGCCTGACTAGGTCGGAGCACATATCTGACATCCGTACATGATGTGATCGAAAGGCGGAAGTGACAGTGAATAAGTCACACACCATCCATTGCTGGTTACACCATGCAGTGGAATCCATTCTCCCAAAGATGGCCGATAAGAGGGTTGTCCCAAGTTCAAAGTTTTATGTTTAAAAGTACTACGAGTTTCCATAAAAACTTCAATTAAAATTATTTTTATTTTGTCCTTCACCTCCAGCCATGTACACAATGCTGACACAGAACTCATCTGACTCATCCCAGACTACTTTAGAGACCCTAGACTACGTACTTGATAACAAGGAATTGCATAATTTCGCCTTGCAGATAGCTAGGGGGATGCGACATTTGGAGGAAAAAGGCATCACCCATCGGTATGCATTACCATTTCTATATTAAAAATAGTGTTTTCAGTAGATTTCAGCGAAGGTTCATTGGCACTTTCGTATTTCAGGGACTTAGCAGCTAGAAACATTCTCATTGATGCTCGAAAAACCCTAAAAATATCGGATTTCGGATTATCGCGAGCTGGTATTTACGTGAATACCAAAACAAAAAAGGTAAATTAATTCAATTAGATCCGCCCACCAGAAATGAAACCTTCCAATTGATTGCAATATATCCTTTCTTCTTCACAGCTGCCGTTAAGATGGCTTTCTATTGAAGCAATACGAGACAATCTCTACTCGAGCAGTAGCGATGTTTGGGCATTTGCAGTGGTTCTATGGGAAATTGGTACTCTTGGTAAGTAGAAGATCTGAAATATATTTTCTAAATTTCTCGTTTTCTTAGCAAAATCAATGCGTAAGGAAAAATCTGGGTCATAGGTGAAAAATATGCGGATCTCTCTTTTATGTCTTTATTTCGTTAAATTCTTTATTCCAGTTTCCCAAGAAAACTTCAAGTTTTCCCTTCCCTCGCCTCAAATGTGGCTGCGGAATAAGCTCTGAAAAAGTTCCAGCTCTTGATCCACATCTTACAGAAAATGGCGTAATAAACAAATCACTTTCCAGGTAGCATACGAAAAGATAGGCAACGAGGAGCCCAATTGGTGCTGCGACCAAGGCCAAGACCATGAGGATGTGGTAAGAATAAAGGGGACACAGTCCAGCCGTCTCAGATGTTTAGAGCCAGCCCGTAGCATCCACGAAAGTAAACAGCTCTCCCACCCTGCAACTAAAGACCTCCCCGAAGTCCTCAAAGAATGGTTTACCTAGTGCTCGTAGCCTGACTCGAGCTGTGAAATCGCAACCGTAATACGGTATGCATTTCCACGCGTCTGGTACATAAGCTCTCGTGGTCGGATCTTATTATATGTCGTCGTATGTCGTCAAGCGTTTGCCATCTGAAGTCAACGGCTGCTAAGTAGCGCGAGTAGATTCCGCTAGTAGTCACCAGCAGGACGCAGGTTGTGCCGGCCGAAAGACTGCCAAAAGCAGGGCCCCGCTTGGCCACTTTGTCAGTCCGCTCATTCCCCTCTATTTTCTTATGACCAGGACCTAAAGGAGGGTGACTTTGAGCATGCCGCCTTTATGGCCAACTGTCGTCCATGTCGGATCATGTCCCAGCCATTGACAGATTTCTAGCATTGCCGGTATTTCCACTTGGAATACAGGATATTTAATGTGGAGATGTATTTTGAAGCCCACAGGAACACTTTTCCCAATGCTTTTTCCTTAATTTCATTCATAATGGAGGGAAGTATTCCGGACACCCACATCACCAAGTCGTCGGCATACAACAACACCTTCATACCGCTTCTGTCCAATATGCGTAGAATTTTGTTCATCACTATTAACAAGAGATGACAAAATCCTGGGCTGTACCTTTGCCCATAGCTCTGGTCAAGTGGTTACCTTCAAGATTATCCTAGTTCTTAGGATGAATATTATTCATTGCTTTCGGTATGAAAACCATGCCCGCACGTCTCCAAGAATGTGATACGTATCCCAAAAAGACAAATTACGGCACGACCCTTTCTTGCTATTTTTGTAGCATGACTGGCCCATCTGGGCCGGAGATTTATATGGGGAGAAGCTACTTCGGCGTCAGCTAATTTTATCCTGGGTAATTCCCGATTTGATAATCTCACACGAGTGGGTCCTCCTCGCGGGAGAGTGCGTTGGAACCAGCAGTTTCAGGGTTTTACCAGAAGATTGTGCATTGTGATTTTTTTTAGAAAGGAAGGAACGTTGCTTTGACAATATCATACTAAGTCTAGCAGAATTGCTGGTGCTTTCAATATTCTGATAATTCCAACCAGGACCGCCTCTTAGCAGTCTTGATGGACGACTTATACGTCTCCAGGCAGTCATTGTATGGCTGCCAATATTTGTGCCTTTAATAGATGTTGGAGACCTTCTTGGTCAGCTTCCTGAGCCTAGACAGAACTTTATTCCACCACAGTAGTAATGTCTTCTTGTTGTATTCTGCAGAACACGAGAATTTGGAAGCGATTTCGAATGCTTTTTCCAGAACCCTGACCTTTGACTCCAGGTCGTCTGTCATGCCAATGTTTCCAATTTGTGCACCGGAGAATTTGTTCTTGATAACTTTCATTCAAGCGATCCCTCCGGGGGCTCCGAAGTAATTCGAGACCTTTGCAGCAAGATCTGGACTGAAAATTCTCCAACTGTGAACTGCGAAAAATCTCTGGTCAGACACTCTCCAATTCTCCACCCTAAAAATCGCATTGTCGGTTAAGGGTAGTAGTAGTATCAGGGACCTCCTTCGCCGCAGTTTTCCGAGCTTGATTGGTGTAAGGCCCTTATTACACATTGATAGATTTGTAAGAATAATAAAGTCAAAGAGAGACTCACATCTTTTGTTGATTTCCGAGCTTCCTCAAAGCGTATACTGCTTTGCAGCCAGGTTGCACTTATTAGCTGCCATGGTAGACCTGCTTTGACCATTTTCGCAATATGGGATTGAGCATTGTTATACTGTTGTATTACAAGGACCCTTTAAGGTGGGGTTTAAGAATACACTCAAAGTATTTCGTGTTCATCTTAAAAGGCGACTAAAAGAGAAGGGCTTCAAAAGATGATCCCGTCCAGAATCTTACATCTTGCAAATCTTGCAGAGTCTCGCAGGATCATTGACACTTTTGGTGACAGCCAACAGGTTGGCTTGCCTTGATGCGATGTCAGATTTTGTGAGGTAGTGTTGGTCGTCGTGAACTAGGTAAGCCGAGGAGATATCCATATTCTCCATTTACTTCAGTTTGACCACCGCGTGCAGGGTTTTCTTGGAGAGAAGACAAGCTCTAGGTCTATCCCGAAAAGTGCCTCTTGTACTGAGAAATAAATTTTGCATTGAAACCCTTTGATGATTCGGCCTCCACTGATTCAGAACTTCTGTATTAGTGCGCGAGGAAGATCTAAAGGTTACTGGAGGCACACTTCGAGTGGGGGATACTTAGTGTTCGTCGGACTGTCGCTCTTCCTGTACTCCTTGATCTGGCGGCATCCAATATTAGTTCGATGTCGATGTATTCCTCCCCGAGGAAGGCCAGCAGATTAGCTGAAGCGCACTTCGAGTACTGTAGAATTATTTCCGCTACCCGCCGCATAATCTACTTGCGTAGATGAGAACCATTTATCCCAGTCAAACCATTGACCTTACCTTTCTCAAACCGCTCATTGCCAACGTCGAACAATTTGACATTTGCTTTCCTGACTCTGAACATCCAGAATATGGATGGTTAGCTTTCGGAAAGTGGCATTTTTATCGGTTGCCATTCTTCCAACGTCGACAGTTTCGGGGCAAGAGTGCTATAGCTGGTGCTCGCTAGGTTCAGCACTTCTTTTTTTTCTTCTTTGTTCGGTTTTATAAAGTGCGTATCCATATTTTAATCCCAAGGGTAATTTGGGGTAAGTGGTCCAGTCTGTCTAAACTGACCACCAGTGTGAGGTGGTACCTAGTGTGTTCAAAGCTCGTACACGCTCTCGATTGACCACGTAACCCTCGGCGTGTGCTGCACTAAACGGACCAGCATACCGCTGGCATCCCTGAAGGTACTTCCCAGCGGCCATCGCCCGGATGTCGGGTGAGAACTTACCCGATTACGCAGCTTTAACCTGAAGCGTAAGCGGATCCGAAAAATATGACAAACGTCATACTTTTGGAAAGACAATGGCTAAAATAATCATGGAATTTATCGAAGAACACCTTGAAAGCTCGACGGACAGAGAGCTCGGGATCCTCTCCCATTCCTGGTATCTAGAATGCTCTACACAGGAGGGGTATTCCAGCGATTCTAAAAGCTAATATCAGAGCGACTAATGACGAAACAAAATACCACGTACGGGATCGGAATCAAATCTCAGAGCAATTTGAGGTCGTATGTGGAGTTCTGGATGATTGCACATTTTGACCAATACTTTTTTTGAAATCGGTACACTGTCTGTTTGTCTATTTTTTCTTACGATGGAAAGCTTCAAAAGCTATCGTTGGTTCTTGCCGGACGGTTATGTGAAACTTTTACTCATTAAAACCACCTCCTTCCACTCTCCTCGTGGAATTCCAATATGACTGGTTTTTTCCTCTCAAAGTTTCTTATTGGTGGCTTTTATCCGAACTGCGAATCTCTGACATTGTAATAAAATGTATTCTGCGCTCTCTATAATATCCGAGCATTTTGGGTATTGCCCAATGGCGAATCATCCTACTCATATCGACAGAGATATGCTCGATAACCCCCGTGTTCGCTTAAAAGGTCGAAACCTGCTTCGCCACCCAACCTCTCCTGCTATTCCGTGATAGTTTCACTTCATGCGTTGATCAAGCTGACCACCCTTCAAATAAGTAGTCGATGTTTCGGGCTTCATCCACCTATATTTGATAGCATTCGAGCGATCAGTGTTCTTGTATTATGTCCTTTGGTTTCTGCACACTCCCCATGAGATTTAAAGATTCGCTGGTCAATCATTACGGATAAATACTTAAATGTAAGTTGAGAATGTATTGTTTGAGTTTCCACTTTGATCTTCATAGGCGTACCTTTTCTCCGCTTGGTGATAAGTACTACTTTCATCGTACGTTCCACGAGCAATAGACCATTGTTTTCTAACCAGAACTTAATATCATAAACTGCTTCCCTCGCATAAAGCTCGACTTCTTCGAAGAGGCATACAACATCAGTCACTCCAATGTGGTCTGCGATACTAATGGACGCCATACTAGTAGGGAGATCTAGCGTCAATATTCCATTATACATAATGATCCACGGAAATGGGCATAGTTCCTCATGATTTCAGTCCTTCAACTGATTCCCGCACACTTTTCTCATCCAGTGATACGAAATTTGGCAGAAAGGTTGAAACAGTAATCCCCCACACGTGCGATGAATTACATTGTTGCACGTTGAAATTAAGGGGTGAGGAGACTCCATACACGTGAAAGGTGGGTACAAATTAGCAAATAGCAAACATAGCAAACATAAGGATTCGATTAGTACTTTGCGAAACAGATACTTGTTTCGACACTAATTACAAAGGGGAATACCGAGGGGGTACGAAATAGATAATTGAATTCAAGGAACTGTTCTCAGAAACTATTTGAAAAAAAATATGGTGGTCCATTCCCGCAAGGTTTTGATGGATTACCTTACATACAGCATTATACCTGGTGAGGTATTACACCGGTGTCATAACAGTACAGCCAGAAATGAGACAATCCAACGTCTCTAATGCCGAACCACACATTCTGCACTAGTCGTCCTCCACCCATTCTTTCATGATGATCTTTTTGTAAGCTCGAATGGCGGCCACGCCGTTCTGAATGACACACATGAAACCTTTCGTCTCAGCAAAGAGCTCCCTAGCGCACAACCATCTGTTCGACAAATGCAAATCGACAAGTGGCTGCCAAAGACAATTCACGTGTTTACCGTGCATTGCCTTCGACTTCCATTCCCCGATCCGCTCTTGGTCCGACTTCACTCCATTCAGAGGATTGAAAGATCGATCCTTCAAGTTAAGTGGAGTCAGTCCACAGTCTGCCTTACAGACAGCCGCATGCAAGGGACTCGCCTGCTCTTTGCTGTAAAAATAAGCGCGCAGCGAGTCGACTTGGCGACGATGTTGTGCCGCCACGTCAACCGCCCATTGCGCCGATGTCACGAGACAGGTTCATCCGCTCCACGGCAGACTTTGGGTGATGCATTCGGAATTTATACATAGTTGTCCGTATCCACCACTGGACGTTTTCCAGGTCGGTCTTCGTCCACGGCAATATTCCGAATGCATAAGCCAGTGAAGAGATAGCGAATACATTCAACGCGCTTATTTTATTCTTTCCCGAGAGATGCGATTTCAGTGCCAGCTTAACACATCGCAGGAATTCGGACAGCAGAGCATCCTTCAAATCACCAATTCGAGCATGAGCTCCTTGCAGAACTCCTAGATGCTTGTAGAAGTCTGTCTCGCTCATTCTATGTCCGGCATGCGGCTCGTGATGACCTTTGCGGGTGGCTTGGATTCGCCACTTGTTTAATCCAAACTCCATCCGAATATCACGGCTCAACATGTCTATTATTTGCAACAGACCTCTAAGATGGTCGTCAGTACCAGTATATAGCTTGATGTCATCTAAGTACATCAAGTGTGTCAGTTCGCACTTAGCACGTAGGCCATATTTTATTGCAAAACCATGCCCTCTAACTTCATTCAGTAGCCATGAAAAGGGGTTCAGTGCCATACAAAACCAAAGGGAACTCAACGAATCCCCCTGGAAGATGCCCCTCCGTATACGGATGGGCTCTGAGGTATTAGCACCCTTAGATGTACCCACTGATACCTTCCTTCCACCCTTCCATGACTGGCGTCAAAAACTTTATTAGTGTCGGATCAATGCGATATAAATGTAGGACATTGATTAGCCAGGTATGCGGGATGCTATCAAAAGTCTTGGCATAATCGATATAGCAACTAAAGAGGTTTCTTTGGCCTCTAGTTGCTTGTCCTACAACTATCGAGTCGATAATGAGTTGCTCTTTGCAACCCCCCCAACTCGGCAGCGCTTCTGCTCCTCGGACAGAATGTTGTTGGTCTCGAGGTGCGCATTGACCCTTCCACTAATAATGGACGTTATGAATTTGTAGAGAGTTTGTAAGCAAGTAATTGATCTTGTGTCTGCGGGGTCTAGCACCGTGTCCTTCTTAGGGATAAGGTAGGTAATCCCTGCAGTGAGGAAGGGTGGAAATTCCTCCGGCCGACTTATGACCTTATTTATATTGTGTGCCAACCGACTGTGTACGGTGATAAATTTCTTATACCAGAAATTCTGCACCCGATCCAGACCTGGGCCCCTCCAGTTCTTCGAGCTGTTTATCGCTCGTTGAACTTCCTCATCAGTAACAACCACAAAATTCATGCCAGACGTATTGGCATGGCGGGGCCTTCGGTGGTAATCCACTCAGCATGCTGGGCGGGTAACCCCCAAGGTCCACCTAAATACCTAAATAAATAACCGACTGCATATGACAGAAAATTTCTGCTTTAGTGCTGCTGGTCTGCTGGTATTTCCAGTGCTGATCACTCAAACCAATAACAAGAAAGCGAATCTTCTGACCGTGCAATCTGATGGCCGCAACTGCACCACAACACACAAGTGATTGTAGTTGCAGCAGCGACATACCAGCACACAGCCGAGATGCAATCTCATCATTGATTTGAGATAGAATTCCCGGAGTTCCTCGAGATGCATGGAGCCTGGGAATACCTGGTCTATGCAAAGGATCCATATCCGGGAATTCTATACACGCTCTTTGGAACTCGTTCCGAACCTCAGCTGGATGGTGGAGAAGAGTGCCTCTGCGAGTACTGAAACTATTACCTGCAGTGCGGCGTGGTGTTGTTGATGCCGCCGCCTCTGCTCCCATCGACTCTCCGTCACCAGTTTCCCCGATGACCTCAAGTCGAACACGCTCCCTGATGATGGCCTGGATTGTTTCGCTGGGAGTTATAAAGCGGTACTGGTCTGTGACTTGCTGCAGAGTCAAGTGCACGAATTGCGGGTAACGCACGACGAATATCTGGGGCGACAAGAGGCCGTTATTTCGTAGTAGGACCGGATGATGAAGAAGTTCATTTCTTCAGTCCACTTCACACTGCGGAAGTGGTCACCACAGATTGTGGCGAAATAGCTGCAACAGGCGGAGCAATGCTCCTGGTCGCCGTAGTCAGACGACTCCCGCCCCTTATCCGTACCGAAACTCAAATTCCTTCTTCTTCTCATAGATGGATTTGCATTTTATATCTAACTGCCAGGTGTGAGGATAGCTTCCTCATTGAGTAATCTGGAAGACTGCAAAGTTCCTGCACTTTCCTCACCTACACCCTGAGACACTTCGGTGGCGTACAGCCATTCAGACTGAAGCTATCCACCTCTCTTCCCTTTCACAACCGGGCTTTGGACCGGCTACGATGGAGTTATTATTATCAATATTGTCAGACTAAAGATAAACACCAACGAAACCAAGTTCTCTATCTGACGGATTATCACACTCTTCATTTGCTTTAATGAGAGAAGGCGCTTATAGATTTATATATCTAGGAAGCGCTGTTTTTGCTGATGTGCTAGATCTGTTTCCGCTGTTTTTTCCAAAATTTGGAAATACAACTATATAAACGCCAACATCATGTTGAAACTGTTTTGTGTTAATATTCATTCTGTGCTACTATATGACGACATCTGTTAATCGGAAGCTCCAACCCTTTATCATCATTTGGCTACGTCGTGTCATATGGGTGTTTCGGTTCGACACAACTTCGAACGAGGAACTTTGTCGGCGTACGACCCAGTTACTCGAAGACTTCTTAGCCAGAAGTCAGGATAACTTACATTTTAGAAAAAAAGCGACAACTCTATTGTGAGTTATGTCGTTCAATGTAACCCTTTATTCCAAGATGTCGGACGAATGAGTCCTCCTAGAACGACGAGGCATAGAATAGTGGAGCAGGGTTGCAAGTTTCTCGCGAGGTCCTGGAGGGAGCTGAAACGCATTTCAACAAACGGACACCTGCGTGGTTAACGCGGTATGCCACAATTAGGAATAAATATAATTATAATGTTATCAACTGAATAAGAGACAAATCAAAGTTGTACAGATATTGCTGATTACTAAAATTAGATTTGGACTTTTGATGACTAAACTTTGTCGTTTTAATCAGACGCCGAATTAATTTACACGACGGCAATCTTTATAACTTATGTTTGCAATTATTTTTTCCAGGAGGCTTTCCTTATCCAACTGTTAACAATCACGAAATTCTAGAATATTTATCACAAGGAAAACGGTTAGATCGTCCGGAAATCTGTTCAGAAATACTCTACCAACTCATGTTGAAATGTTGGCATGAAAATCCTGAAAGCCGGCCGACGTTTGCTGAAATCGTGAAACAACTTCAACCACAAAACCAGAAAATCTATGTGGACTTCAATTCGCTGGGACCAGACTATGTATTTCCACCAACACGTGAACAAGTACTTGAAAGCCGGATCAACGAACAGGACAATACTAAGCACTGATACCATAGGAACACCTTCACAGAGTCTTACGTAGGTATTAGCCCGGCTATTGTGGAAGACAATATCTGATATTTAGAAACTTGCAAGAGGACACAAAGATGTCCTTAAATATGCAGCAAATTTGAAGAAATGAGAGAGAGAGAGTTTCCTTCGCCCATACAGGGTATCACTTTTTAAAATAGAAACCGAACCCGAATTATCTAAGTATATATGTACACACAAATCCTTGAAATGTTCCATACAATTAAGAAACGTTTCCTGCCGGCCCCCTTGAATGTTCGAATGGACTGTACAAAAATGTATCTATAATATTCTTAGCACTATCTATGCGTATCTTCTTCTATTGCGTAAATTATTTTACTGTTAAGTAACCACCTGAGAATATTCAATATTTTTTGGAGCCATTTTTGGAAAATTACTATACAATTTTACACAATACTGTTAAGCAACATTTTGTAAAGAGAATTTATTTAAAGTTAAAAGGAAGGAGACGAGATAATATATTTAGGAGAATTTTCATTGTAAGCTGTGATTCTGTGATTTTATTGCATTCAGTTAGTGTGTAAGTAACTTAAGGTAAATATGCTTTTAGAAATCAATTATTTAGAAACTGGGTATTCTATGTTTTATGATTTTTTCCACCATCTTAGGGTATATTTTTTTAGGAGTAAAGTTAGTTATGTTTAATTCTAGTTAGATAGGCTAGAGGGTATCGAAGGAAATTATAGCATCTTTGAATATATGTCTGATTGTTGTTGCAAAAAATAAAACATTTACTTAAAAGAGTATTTAATTTCTTTTTACTTTTGCTCCCATCATAGGTCTCAATTTTATTCGACAGTTGGTAAAAAGCAAGTAGGAAGCACAATTCTGTGTTAAGGGTTGGTCTTATCTCCAGCAATTAGCGTGAGACCTTAACTCCCGGCTGTGAGAAGGAATCTGCCGAGGCTGCAGTGTACGAAGGATGTACATGTATCGTCCAATATTATACAAGGTTTCCATTTACCCCTTGGTGGCATTGAAGTGAATATATGTAGACTTGATATATTCAATGTAGAATTATGAATAAATATTCTACCATTTATTTTGTTTGTCCCGAAAACTGCAGCAAACAAGCGAGGATTTTTTTGGTAGTATGGTAGGTGAATGCGTTTACGTACAGTGTTGGACTCTCGCAACAGTACGCTGTCGGACTACTAACTAAACACCTGCCTATCATCAGAGAACTAGCCTGGAACCGTTTGACAAATTACTTTGGGCTAGCCCTCCCACTCGCCTGGCTTTGGGAGCCTAAAAGTGGAGGGGAGGAAAGGAGTTGTCAGTTCAGGGAACCCCTTACCGTCCGATCCCTCCGCCGGTCCAGTTCAATCTTCTTCGCAATAAGGAGAACCCGAATATGCGCAATACGATTCCAGCTGCCAGCGCTCTTCAGCATCTCTCTAACAATGTTGTCTGGAGAGAGCTCCCCTGTGTCTGCATTAAGCTGCTGACGAAAGCCGTCCCACCTCTCGCAAGAGAAAAAGGTGTGTTCAGCGTTGTCCGCTACTTGATTGCAGAACATACAATCAGGAGATCGCGCCTTCCCAGTCCTGTGCAGGTAAGACTGAAAACCTCCATGCCCGCTTAGAAGTTGGGTAAGGAATTAATCAATCTTACCGTGCGTTCGGTTCAAACACGAATCTAAATTGTCGATGAGTCACGCAATCCATCTGCCCCTTGGCTCATTTTGCCAAGACAGTTGTCACTCGGTGAGGGTGCGTTGACGTTCTTCACGGGAAACCACCCCTTTTAAGTTCTGGCCCTTACGGCGGTAGATAGCTTTGCGCTCCTTCGGAAGGAGGGGAACGGGGATCACTCCTGCAGTCACCATCACAGCCGGTTCGCGAAGCTCCCCGCCTCTGCGCTTGAGCAAGGCGCTTTCGATGCACCTCCTTGTCAAGAGCATTAGCCCATACCTCCGCGCCATAGCGCAGACTGTGTTGCTCCCATGAGGAGACGTCTGCTAGTAGATGTAGGGCCCCCGACATTCCCCATTAGCCGACTCAAGGCCGAGACTCCAGCTGCAACCCTGTCCGCTGCTGTTTTGATTTGCTCGAAGAAGCCCATCTTCGAGTCGAGCATTAAAACAAGGTATTTAACCGCTGGTTTTCACTGCATAGTCAGTTCGTCGATCGATATGGGACACAAGGTCGGGATTTTCTTTCTGGTCAAGATGACTATTTCGGTTTTTTCCTAGCACAAGGCTGAAATCGTGAGCAGTCGTCCATCCGCTCACCCGTCGCATCAATACGACAAGTCTGTTTTGCGCCTGTTCAAGAGTGCGGCAACAAGAGCCGTAACGTCGTCTGCATAACCGATCAGGCGCGACTCTTCGGGCATATCGAGTCTCAGCAGACTATCATAAGAAGCGTTCCAGAATCCGGCCCTAGGATGGATCCCTGTGCTACTCCCGACGTGATTTCCATCCTCCTTTGGCCCTCTAGCATCTCATAGAGCAGGGAGCGGACTTTCAGATAATCCCTCAATATCCGCAAAAGATAGCTTGGCACGTGAAATGAGTTTTCTAGTGTGCCTATCTGTCCATCTTGCAGGATTGAAGGCAGTTCTGACATCAAGCGTTATGAGCATAATCCGTCGAGACCGGCGGCTGTGTGCCTCGGCTCGATGAACCGCATCTAGCATTCACTGTGGATCTCCCTGTTCTGAACCCGAACTGCCTTGGGGATAAGTTCCCGGAAGCGCGAATCGCTTCAGCGAGTCTGCTCCTTATGAGCTTTCCGAGCACTTTTTCGGCCATGTCAAGCATACACAGCGGTCGGTATGCAGACAGGAGCTCCAGGTTTCCTTTACCCTTGCTGATTTACGCGAGTCTTGCCACTTTCCGACGACAAGGAAAATGGATTACATTGCATGGTGTTGTAAGCAATGCAATTGTCAATCCTCCTCAATGTGTGAACTATCCACTGCCACTTTCGCCTCTGCACGCCGGCCAAGTTCTTCATTTGTAATGATTAGTGCGTCGAGCGTCCATTACCACCACGCTCCCTAGATGCGAAAAATGGCACCAACAGCTCTACTACCAAACCCTATGTCCATCTCCACGTGGTGGCCGCTGGGAGCTCTTTCTTAACGAAAAGCTGCAGACGGAGAAGGATGAAGGCGATTCTCCCGCGCCTAAAAACGGGACAAATTGTACCAACCTGTCCTCCAAGAATAACGATTTCCGCATTTGCGCAGAGATGAAGTTGCCAAGCAGCTAGCCGATACCCTGTTCCAATATCAGGCTGATGTAACAGCGTTGCAAGAGATGCGATGGACAGGGACCGGTTTCCTGGAGAAGAGTCGCTGCAACATATATTATAGTGGCCACCCAGTAAACCATGTGCTCGGAGTAAGTTTCTTAGTCAGCCAAAAAATGAAACCTGCTGTTATCGGCTTTGAAAACATAAGCGAACGGCTGTACACTCTGCGCTTGTGAGGCAAATTAAGAAATATAAACCTCATTAACGTTCACGCCCCTACAGAGGAGACTGCAGAGTCGGAGAAGGATATCTTTTACGAGGCAGTAGAGCGAACCCTCGAAGTCTGCAACAGATCTGATATCAAAATCATAGTTGGGGATTTTAACAGCCAAGTAGGGAAGGAGCTTGTATTCAGGCGATACGTTGGCCCTCGTAACTTACAGCAAAATACAAATGATAACGGATTGTGGATTATTCAATTAGCAGTGTCACACGAATTCGTCGTTGGAAGTACCTGGTTTGCGCGGAGAGCGGACCACAAGAGTAATGTTGCATTCTCATAGGACGCGTTCACGTGCAGAAATTTATCAAGAACTCCGGCGAGCGGAGAAGCGACTTCACAGACGGAAAATGGGAGAATCGAAAAGTACAGGGAGCAACCACACCAGGCTCCCAAGTTTTACCAACAAGTCAGCAGGATGAAGCCTTACACACCTCGATGTTCATCCTGCCGAGACAAAGAGGGAAATCTAATTTCCGACAGAATGGGCATATTGGAGCGATGAGTTAAGTACTTTGATGAATTACTGAATAACCAGAACACCGCCGAGTTGGAGGTCCCGCCAACTGAAGACGACGGACAAATATTGCCACCACCAAGTATAGAAAAAACAGTCCGTGCAATTCATCGGCTTAAAAATCATAAGTCGCCAGGAGCCGATGGAATTTCCGGCGGATTTGGCGACCAATTACATCAAGTGGTTCATCAACTTGTGCTCAAGTTGTGGAGCAGCGAATCAATGCATGACGACTGGCAACGAGGCATTCTCTGTCTCATACATAAAAAGGGAGATATCACACAGTGCAGCAATTATAGAGGTATCAAGTTGCTGAGTACCATCTATAAGATATCCTCCGCTATCTTGCTGGCCTCATACGCCCAGAACATCATTGGCCCATACCAAACAGGCTTCACTCCGGGTAAATCAGCAATACATCAGATTTTCTCTCTGCGGCAACCGATGAAAAAACTGTTGGAATATGGACATCAGTTGCACCATAAGTTCATCGACTTTAAAGCCGCCTATGATAGCATAGCCAAAGTAAAACTACACGACCATGAGAGGATTCGGTATCCCGACGAAATTGATAAGACCGACTAGGCTGACCCTGACCAATGTGCAATAATAATAATAATAATAATCGTTGGCGCAACAATCCATATTGGATCAAGGCCTTGAAGTGTGTTAGAGCACTTCATTCAAGACCGTAACGGTACACCACAGTACACTGTGGGAGGCAATGTGGTCAGCATTGCGCTCGCCCGAGATTATTACCCTGATTTGGCTCAGATACTCATTCACAGCTGAGTCGACTGGTGTCCGACATCCAATCACGATAACAAATTCCTCTGCCCCCAGCGAGATTTGAACCGCGACCTTCCGCTACGATAGCCCAGCGCTCTAACCACTTGAGCCATCCGGACACTGACCAATGTGCAAGGCCAGATAAAAGTAGCAGGATCACTCTCAAGACCATTCGACATCAAGAACGGTCTACGACAAGGGGATGCCCTATCATGCGTCCTCTTTAACCTGGCCCTCGAGAAAGTGATCCGTGATGCTGAGATAATTCCAAGGGGTGCGATCCTCTTTAAGTGCACCCAACTATTGGTCTACGCTGACTATACTGACATTATGAGAAGAACGATCCGAGACGTAACTGCCTTCATCTACATCGAGCAGGCGGCGCGAGATCTTGGGCTGCACATCAATGAAGGCAAGACAAAGTATATGGTAGCAACGTCAGCACCAAAAACCAAAGAACCAAGAACATCAAACCGCACTGGTCAAATCATCATCATCATCAACGGCGCAACAACCGGTATCCGGTCTAGGCCTGCCTTAATAAGGAACTCCAGACATCCCGGTTTTGCGCCGAGGTCCACCAATTCGATATCCCTAAAAGCTGTCTGGCGTCCTGGCCCACGCCATCGCTCCATCTTAGGCAGGGTCTGCCTCGTCTTCTTTTCCTACCATAGATATTGCCCTTATAGACTTTCCGGGTGGGATCATCTTCATCCATACGGATTAAGTGACCCGCCCACCGTAACCTATTGAGCCGGATTTTATCCACAACCGGACGGTCATGGTATCGCTCATAGATTTCGTCATTGTGTAGGCTACGGAATCGTCCATCCTCATGTAGGGGGCCAAAAATTCTTCGGAGGATTCTTCTCTCGAACGCGGCCAAGAGTTCGCAATTTTTCTTGCTAAGAACCCAAGTTTCCGAGGAATACATGAGGACTGGCAAGATCATAGTCTTGTACAGTAAGAGCTTTGACCCTATGGTGAGACGTTTCGAGCGGAACAGTCTTTGTAAGCTGAAATAGGCTCTGTTGGCTGACAACAACCGTGCGCGGATTTCATCATCGTAGTTGTTATCGGTTGTGATTTTCGACCCTAGATAGGAGAAATTGTCAACGGTCTCAAAGTTGTATTCCCCTATCCTTATTCTTGTTCGTGTTTGTGTTTGACCAGTGCGGTTTGATGTTGTTGGTTGATTCGTCTTCGGTGCTGACGTTGCCACCATGTATTTTGTCTTGCCTTCATTGATGTGCAGCCCAAGATCTCGCGCCGCCTGCTCGATCTGGATGAAGGCAGTTTGAACGTCTCGGGTGGTTCTTCCCATGATGTCGATATCGTCAGCATAGGCCAGTAGTTGGGTGGACTTGAAGAGGATCGTACCTCTTGCATTCACCTCAGCATCACGGATCACCTTCTCGAGGGCCAGGTTAAAGAGGACGCATGATAGCGCATCCCCTTGTCGTAGACCGTTGTTGATGTCGAATGGTCTTGAGAGTGATCCTGCTGCTTTTATCTGGCCTCGCACATTGGTCAGGGTCAGCCTAGTCAGTCTTATTAATTTCGTCGGGATACCGGCACTGGTCAAATGGGAAGAATAAATATAGGAGACTACAACTTTGAGACCGTTGATAATTTCTTTTATCTAGGGTCGAAAATCACAACCGATAACAACTACGACGATAAAATGCGCGCACCATAGCGTCAAAGCTCTTACTGTACAAGACAATGATCTTATGATACCAGTCCTCATGTATTTCACGGAGACTTGGGTTCTTAGCAAGAAAAATTGGGAACTCCGGATCGCGTTCGAGAGAAGAATCCTCCGAAGAATTTTTGGCCCCCTGCCGTAGCTTACATAACGACGAAATCTATGAGCGATACCATGACCGTGAGGGCAATATCTATAGTAGAAAAAGAAGATGAGGCAGATTCTGCCTGAGATGGGGCGATGACGTAGGTCAGGACACCAAACAGCTTTTAGGGATATCGAATTGGTGGACCTCGGCGTAAAACTGGGATGTTTGGAGTTCCTTATTAAAGCAGGCCTAGACCGGATACCGGTCGTTGCGCCATAGATGATGATGATTATTCCGGAAAGACTCTGTGGTATAAACTACTTAGGAGAATGCAATATGGCGTGGGCACTTCAGATGCATATACAGCTTCGTTTTATTATTTTGATTTCTTGAAAAATTATCATAATCATTTATTATTATCAGTTTTACCGCTATTGCATGCTTGAATACGCAGAACAGTGCATCACTCGATCAGTGGCTCTATAGATGGCCGTGTACCCAATATAATTTGCGAAGTGAAACTGGATTTGTTATCGTTGAAAACTTTCGGCAATTCAGCTATGCTCCATGTATCGAAAATCAAAAGAACTAAGTTTGGTCAGTTCACTTGTAAAATAGAACCTGTTGGTTCAGCCCGGACTCAAGGTCGAAAAACCTCTGAGGACTGTGATTTCGAGAATGCGTCCGATGAGAATTATGACCATCAACTAGCGCTTCATTGCCAGCTTGCGATGAGTTACGAAATTGAAGCTGGGGTGCTCGGCCAATTACACGCGACGAATTCATTCCCCCGCCGCCATATATTGCAGGGATCTAATGATCGGGGAAGAATCAAGCGGAAAAGCTTCGAGGGCGGTACTTTTGTACGTTCCAAAGCTTACCTGGTAGAATGAAAAGATGCTCCCAACAGTTCAGAATCGACTACGCCGAAATGTCCTCTAATTTTCAATTGATTTTGTTTAAACACCTGATAGAGGTAAATAACGACGAAACTGGCAGCGCTAAAACAGATCCGGTAAGCGCGATATGAAAAATAAGTGACCTTCCATGTAGGATAAAGACTTGAAAGGCAAATTAGTTATTATTATTCAAGAAAATTTCATCCATACTTGATAAAAAATATCATTTGTTTATTAGTGCCTTTGATATAAAATATCATATATTAACAAATCGCTCCGGAGCCATATATCTCGTTCCAATCCACGTACTGCTGCAGATCACTTTGAGAAACACTAGCACGTATTCGATTTAACGCTTTGCGGAAATCATTCAAATCGATGGGTCGCACCTGTGGAGCAGTGAAACAAATTGGTGGGTGACTGCTATAAATTAATTAATTTACACATCATTACCTCATTTTCATTAAAATACAATATTTCTGTTGGTGGTATTGAACGAATTGGCTCCATTGAAGCTTCTCGACAAAGGGACTCCATGTCAGCTCCTGAATAGCCATTGGCGAGCAATCCAATGGATTCGATATCTGCATCACTTAACGAGTGCCGTACGGAACGCAATAAATTTCTCAATATTTGTAAACGAGCCTGACGGGTTAGAGATTTTACAGTTCACGCCACATTGTTTGTAATTTTAAGTCAATTCAAACTAACAATGGGTGTCATATATGTTTCGTTTATCAATAGATATTATTTTTGCAGATTCATAGAAATTATTGTTGATAATAAATTGTCTGCATTTCCTATTTCAATTTAATGATTTCGCTTAATTAGATTCAATTTTATGTGATATTAGTGCCAGAATACTTTCAGAGCATGGGTCGTTGATTTAAGTATGCAATTCTTAGTTCCCTCACTCTTCATTTTACAACCAACAACATAACTAAGACAGTTACTAATCGAGACTTTTTTGATATTTTACCGTAGAAAACCATTTCACATCCCCCTTTTGCATACTGGGGATCGCAATTTAAAGTAACACATCAGAGGTGGGGATTCCAGGAGGACTGAATGCAGAAGGAACAAATCAAGTGGACAAGGGCACGAAACTTCATATCCTTGAGGTAAGGACTCGGCAACCGGGTCCATGACCCATGCGGTTAATGGATTGATGTGTCGATGTGTCGATGGCGTTTAGATGGCCTTTTTGGGTTTGTTCATTCATCCAAAAAGCCATAAACAGCTGTGAATGCCTCATACTCGCAGCCATTTTTCTCGCGCATTTCGCATTTACCGTAGACGAAATTTCGAACAATGCGTTGGGAGTCGAATCTCCTGTGTCTTCTTTTCCGCCAAATTGCGTGTCGACAGATACATATAACCAACTCAAACAATTCATGATGAATTTACCTCTGCTTTGACGAACGAAACCGTCAGTAAATACTTTTTTGAAATTGGGTATTCGCCATTAAGTAGATAGCGTAGTAAGTGGTAGGAAGCGCCGCACGGATAAAGTATACGTAACAGTTATTGGCCACCTCAAGTCATCCATTCAGTTGCATGCAGTTCAAAAGGAGTTGTCTGCTCTCCATTGGGACATGAAGAAATCTAATGCTGAGGTTCTCGTTCGCTGTCAAGATGTAATTCACCGTTATCCGACGGGTTCTGTTTTTACTATGCTGTCAAAAGCAGCAATCGACACCGTCTAGCAGCCAAACGGGACATTTGTACCTTATCGATATATCTGTGGTTACTCACGGACATAACACCAGGTACACTACACCATCGACGTATGAACTGTACGTTGCGAATGGTTGGATAATTAGGACGTTCGAACAACAGTTGCTGTCCGTAACTTTAGGCTTCCAGCGGAATCTTCCTTGGAAATTTTGTGTTGCCAATGTATCCTCCTCCCCGATCGGAACCCAATGAAAAACATTGAGGACGCTTTAACGGGATTAGTCGGCAAACTGATCCTAAGTAAAATAGTTTTATTGAGGGCTTGGCCCGTGAGGATGAGTTTTTAGTGATGACGTTTGGGTTACGAAATGCCGCTCAGTCCTAACGGCGATTTATGGACGAGACGACATTTTGGTTTCATCGGAAAATCCGGACACACATGACGTATTCAGTGCTCTTGTGATTAATGTCACGAAGTACATTTTAGGTGCTCAGGAAATGGAGTTCCTCGCTTACACTAACAACAGAGGGAGTTGCACCAACGAAGTTGTGAGTAGAGGCGCCACGTAATTTTTCTCAACCAAGCTCCGAAAGTTTCTCGGAGCACTGAACTACTGCCGCTGTTTTAGGCCAAATGCTGCGAATGTGCAAGCCCGACTTAATGATATATTGTGCAGACAATCAAAAAATGACAACGGGATGATCAATTCAACTGACCTCATCAACCGAGCATTCAAAGAGTGTCGCGAAAGCATGGATACCGCTAGATTGTTAGTCTAGTATGAACCAAACAGACTTTTAGCTCTGGTTACTCATGCGTCCGACGTGATGATTGGTTGCCGATCGCCTATTTGCAACGAAAGATGCCGAAGTTGAACAAATTACTTTGCCGGCAGGTTCGACCTTTTAGTAATATTTCGCAGCTTTCGGCGCAACGCCATGGCAAACGTATTACCTTGGATGGAAGAGATATTTTTGTCGACGAATTTCGACTCGAAAGAATTTGCTTACGAGCAACCTTGAGACATGGAGTTGCAGGACTTGGTGGTTAAAGTCGCCCTTGGAGCTTGGAGCTATTACTAACAAAGGCTCAAATTTATGGCGAGATAATCATCCCTGAAAGCGTGCTTTTTTCATCGGCATTCACGCTCTGGATCTAGTGCCACCCTTCGACCAATTTCGAGGAGATTTGTACAGCTTAGGATACATAGAGACATTCGGCTTTTGTGTGCAGCGTTAGCGTTCGAAAGTTTGGAAGCATATTAAAAATGCCATCTAACCGTTTACGGCGCACAACAAAAGATTCCAACAGGTTCGTATTGAATTCGTCGGACCATTCACATACTCAGATGGTTTCTGATACCGCCTCACCATGCTTACAGGTTTTCACGGTGGCCTAAGGTCTGCCCGTTAAAGGACCAATCGTTTGCTCAAGCATTCTAATCAACTTGATTTTCTCGCTATGGTGCAATGAGCACTCTCACCAACGATCAAGGTGCACAATCTAAATCCCCCTTGTCGCTAATGAGTCACACGGCTTGCAGTCATACCCATAACAAACCTATCATCCGACGTCTAACCCAGCGAACGAACGGTGGCACCGGTCGCTGAAAGCGTCTCTGATGTGCTATGAAGACAAAGCAAACTGAGTTCAGCTGTTACGTACCATGTTAATTGGCATACGAAATAATGCTGGGGAGGACCTAGTGTTCGGAAGGTTACTTTGGTTGCCCGGTGAGTGATTTGTCAACAGGAGCGAGTTCCTTAATAGCCTGCGGGAGCACATATGATAACTTCGACTACGCCCAATTCTTTATCGTAACAACGCGATTCGTGCGTAAAGACCTAGGCTCTTGTTCGCGCGTTTTGGTGCGGCCGGCGCCGTTAAAAAATCGTTGACCCAGCCATATACCAGCCCGTATCATGTCGTTAAAGTGCTGGCAACCGCAATCTACACGGTTGAAGTTAATCGGAAGCAGGTGAATGTAGCCAATAAAAATGATTCAATCAAATATCGTTCCAATTGTCCTCACCTGCCGTCGGCGGGAGGCAGCCCGCTGACTTGTGCTAAGCTCGTTCGTTCAGGCTCCGGTCTTGTTTCCAGATATTGTTGGAACGGAGCCGTCTGGTACGCCAGTCAGTTTGTTGCAGTCATCTAACTTGCGGACTGGTATTGTGTACCGCCAAACTCGTCCGGCAACAGCGAGGCGGCATGTAATGTTTACGACAGCAGTCACTGTGCAGAATTTCCGCTCTATGAGGTACGAGCGCATAGCCATCACCACTGACTGTACTCCTTGTAATGACTCAATTGGATTTGCGATGATCAGACGACCATCCTGAGTGGCCGGAGACAACCAAGAGGGAATGCGAGGGCGTTCTTTGAGCATTTTGATCTCTCACCTGTCATTTTACAAAAATGCACGTGTCCTTGCCGGTGCGTGGGTCTTCGCCGGATCCTGAAAAATACTTAAGCATGGGGATTCGCGTGCACCTATCGAAATGTTCAGCACGCGCCCTAAATCTAGAAATAAAAGAAAAGTTTAGAAAAAGTCGAACGAAGCTGTAAAACTCCGGACCCAAGCGGCGCCAGCGAAAAGGAGGATCACATCCTCCATTATGTTCCCCTTGCCTCTGATATTTTTTGTGAGGCGCGGCATCTGAGGTTCCCCCCTTCGTTAACATCCTCAGACCATAATTTTGGAAGATGCCCCTTATATTTATAAGTTTTGCGGAACTAGGGAGGAGTAGGATAAAAAGAAATCCTCAAGTCGGAAGTGTATAGAGATAGTTCATTGCAGAGTATACTTTTATAATAATGAGATTGAAGTTACTCCATTTAACGAAGAAATAAACAGAATCAAACGAAACAAAAATATAAAATGATAAAATAATAAATTATAGGAATGGCGAAAAGTAATATATAAAATAATAAAAAAAAACAAAAACAAAAGGAAAAATAATAAATAAAAGGAAATCAAAACTAAAATTCAATCATCTAGAATGATGTTAGGTAATAAGATAATAACAAAAGGATAAATAAAATTCAAAAAAAGAAGAAATATGCACAAATTCTGGCCCTCCCCAAAGGTGAAGTTCCCTTTACAAAATCCCACGCCCTCCATTCGTCCAAGGGCACATTCAAAAGCAAGGAAAAGAACAATGATTGCAATTGAAACTTTTCTCAATAACCGCAGATGTATAATCAACGGAATCCAGCAGAGATATCCGGTGCTTACCAGCCATCAGTAATATAATACAAATACTATTCACTGTAGATTCCCATTCTTTTATATGCTGCCACACCGTTTATACCTCAACGGTATCATCGTCTAGTAGGAGACTATGTAGTAATTCGTCGGCAATCGTGGCGCCGCCTTTTAACCTGACATTCTCATCGTGATGGACGTTTTCAGTACGGAGGGAGTACTGCAGAGGTCATTGGTTACTCAACGCCAGAGGCGCACGAAGCAAGAATAGAAAATTGAAACGCGATTGAGGCATGGCAGCTTTCTGATACTAGTGGCGCATGGTTTCAGTTATATATCTGTTTCCAATGTAATTAAAAGTTGTTTGAATTCCAAAATAGTGTACGTATTTGCATGGTTTATTCTAGTAAGAACTTCACCAATGAAGTCCACACACTCAATTTGCAAATAAAATTAGAGTTGTTGTCTCGGTTGAAATCAGGCGAGGTTTCAAACGGTCGTTATAATTTATTCATTCATATTGGATTTTTGGCTTTATATATCGGAGCCAACAACAGAAAAACCCGCTTTCGGGGCAGAGGCAGAGCTGAGTCAACGTCTATTGATTTTTGCGTCTGCCCTGACAAACGAAACCACCAACAAACAGATACATTTTCGTAAAAATAACACATGTTAGAAAGGGAAGGGGAAATTGGAGAATTTAGCCTGGATTCAGCTTTATGTCCAGATATTTAAGTTCCTTCTTTATTATGACTCTGCTGTCCGGTACATGCATCTCAACTTCAAAAAATCTTTAGCCAAGACCGAATGCAAAAAATAAATTTGTTTACACAAAACCTTCAATTACTTTCAGGAATCGCTCACCTCTTGCTCTGGTAGAGGAATATAAAGTCTTCTGGTAAATCGTCGCCGAGCTGCTTCGTCCAGTTCTTGCGGACGATTTGTAGCACCTACAATTAAAATCCGTTCTTCTTCAGATGTCATTGCACCGTCCAGTTGAACCAGAAATTCTGTCTAAAATGTCGGATAATGTGCATAAATTAGAATCTTTGGACTATAATTTAGTTACTTCGCCATTGACCTACCTTAATTCTACGAGAACTTTCATGTTCAGTCTCTGATCTCTGACATAAAAGCGAATCAACTTCATCTATGAAAATGACCTAGAAAATTAATAGGATCTATTGATTTTACCTTTAATTCTTTAAAAGGGTTGAAAATAAGTCTATTGTTTTTTTTTCATATACGAGTATGTATACATGCGAATACGATTCTTGTCAACAATGAAAATTCAATTACCGAGGGTTGATTTACGGCTGCCACTGCAAACAAAGCACGGACCATTTTTTCGCCATCGCCGATCCATTTTGATGTCAATGAGGATGCACTAATACTGAAGAACGTAGAGTTAGACTGCGACGCTATACATTTTCCAATCAATGTTTTGCCGGTACCTGGTGGGCCAAACAATAAAATACCCCGTGGTGGCCTTCTGAGGCCAGTGAAAATATCAGGACGGAGCATTGGCCAGACAACGGCTTCCTGAATAGTGGATTTTGCATATTCCAATCCGGCGATGTCATCCCAACCTATCAAAAATATAAATTAATTAAACGTAAATCTAGAAATTAAGATGGAACTCAAGTGCATTTTTCATAAGGTCAATTATGTCCTTTAATACTATTTTAAAAATTATATATAATTCAACTTAACGTTGATTAATGTAATTAATAACTTAAGATAATACTCAATATCATAACCAGAATTGACGTTATATACATAACATGCGGATAAAATTTGCTAAAATAATTTGTGGCTTTCTTTAGGTTTTTCATCCGCCAGATCTACATATATATATATATATATATATATCAGGGCAGGCATATGCGGGCGAAAAACTAGAGGCAGCCTATTTTTTCTCAACAGTACTTCAAACTTTCATTACAAAAAGAATAATAGATGTATTCGGTGTATTCGAGTGGGAAAAATAAATTGGTGGATGTGTTCGATAAAGAAAACTAACCATTATAGAAAAAACTTTCGATCATTGGTGGTAGAGGGTTGCGAGGGAAAACTAGAGCCATCCTACTTTTTCACAACAATGCGCACCTCAAACTTGCATTTTAAAAAAATTGTAGATGCATTCGATATATTCCAGTGACAAAATTGTTCGATTTATTCGATAGTGTAATCAGTGGAAAAAACTTCGACGGAGGGGGTGGGAGAGTCTATTTTATTGTAAATAGTACATGGCTCGGAATAAAAACTAGCGATGTATTCGAGCGAGGAAAAAATAAATGGATATATTCGATAAAGTGCGAAAGCTAGCGAAAAAAAATTCGATCGAGGCTAGCGGAGGTCTACGGGTGAAAAGATCGAGCCAACCTAGATACAAGGTACGTATCTCGAACTTTTATCTGCGAAAAAACCTATCGGTGTATTCGAGAAAGTGCAATCACTATTAAAAAGACATTTTTGTGGAGGGTGGCATCCTGTTGCGAGAGGAAAATCAGCCTATTTTCTTTAATAGTACATACCTTAAAGTTATTTAAAATAAAAACAATTATGGACACTGTATGTATTGTATTCGAGAGAGAATTTTTTAGATATTTTCGATGAAGTGAGGTAGCCCGGGGGGAAATACCTTCCTTTGAGGATGGCACAGAATTGCGGGTGACGAGAAAAAGACGCAGAGCATGCAATATTCTATTGCAATCGCTTCAAGATGCGGAGGACCAAGATTCCGAGCATCTTCTGGTGGAGTGCATGCTTCAGTCAGAAGACAAATGGCAGGAATTAGTGTCATTCTTAACTAAGGTTAAAAAAGAACCCCGTATAGCGGAAAAGAAGAGACGAGCGAACAGCCATACAGGAATGACAGTATAATTGCAAGCCGGCCCCGTGAAATAATATCTAACAACAGTTCCGCGGGGTGATCGGTTGAAGGATGCATGGGTGTGGTTTAGCACGTAGGTGCGGATTTACGTCCGCAAATCGTGGACGTCAGTAGTTTCTGCTGATGTCTTTGGAAGATTCTACATTCTGGTTTGCCCAAAAACACACCGTTGCGTGTGCTCGTTACTTACACCCGTTTAGTGCCAACATGGGCAACTATACTAGACAGGCAACGTTGAGCTCGGGGACAAACGCCACAAACAGCTTTTGCGCCATATGCGTACTTTGGGCGGCAAGAACGTCAGTGATGATATTCTGCGCATAAAGTAACTCGATTTGCTGCCACTGCAGACATGCCGACTGCTATTGCTTATTAAAAAGCAGAAGCTGGAGGAACTCGTCGCAGTCGCTGTCACTTTGGAAAATAAAAGTGAAAAAATTTAGATTGTAAGAAATTTCTTTATTTTTAACAATAAATATCCAGTTTTCTTCTTTATCGTTCGCTTATATCCTATTCTTAAATTATCTTGGATGTACGTACATCTACTATGGTATATTATGATCGTTCTTATCCTTGAATCCTTGAAAACTCTAGAATTTACCGCCTCGTCATTTGTGGCACATTGTTCGAGCAAAGAGCCTACTTTGAGTTTCAGCTGACTGACGCCGTACGAGCAATCAGATAGACCATTCCGTGATCAGAAATAGGTTGAGGAGCTGACTTCTAGATGTGCGTAACAAGAGAAGTGCTGACATCGGCTTCGAAAGGGATCACCATCTAATGGTTACCTACGTTCGCTTGCGTGTTGCGTCTGCCACTTCTCGCAGGATTGAAGAAGTGTAACCTCCTAACCTCAACATCGACCACCTGTATGACCCAGCTGTCGCTCGATAGTGGGAAAGCTCGGACGGCAGATCTACTGTGTTACTTACCTGAGAATATCGATGAGCATTGGGTGGTCATCAAAAGTGCTTTTTTCTCAAGTGATACATAGGCTACTGCAGAATCGTGGCAACGGATCGAGGATAGGAAGGTATTGAAGGCTCTACGAGCCTGCCACCGATGTCTCGAACTCCGATACCGAGGAAAATCCCGAGGAGTTCAGCGTAGGATACACCGTGATAAAAGAGAATTTGCTATTACACTGGTCAGAGAAACGGAATATGCTGCAGATCGCAATGATTTCAGTAATGCATACCGCAATAGAAAGAGCTTGTTGGTGGTCGCAAAGCTATCGATGGTCCGATGATCCACAAGGCATTTAACTTTGCAACAATTCTTAACTGTATCACATCCGGTGAAGTTCTTTCTTTTATGGACTTGATCGACAGAGGGTTTCCGCTCCAATGGATCATTTTGGAACAGTGCGCGGAGTATAGATGTTCGCTGCACTTGCACTCCGGAGAAACTAATAGCTATTAACAGAGCGACATATAATGGCCCAAATTGTCACGTGCTCGACCGAAGTAAAACCTCGGAGAATTTTGAGGTTGAAAGCGGAATCCGCGAGGATTGTATTCAGTCACCGATATTATTTCTTCTTGTTATCGACGCTCTTCATGCTGCTTTGTCCGGAGAACGTGGAAGAATCCAATGGACGATGACATTTTTCCTCAAACACCTTAACGACCCAGATGACATTTGCTTGCTCTCTCGTCGGGTCATGGACGTTGGCCAAATGGCTCTGGATTTGAAAAGAGAGCCAAGTAGAGTTGGACTGAAGATAAACATCAACAAAACTAAGGTTCTCAGTCTCACGTGTCATCGCATTTACCCTATCTGCATTAAAGGGCAGAGCATCGAAAGCGACAATCAATTTGTATACCTAGGAGGCGTGGTTTCTGCCAACGGTGGCACCAAACTGGATGTTGCCCGAAGCATTAAAGCCGTTAGATCCGCTTTCGCTGCCCTGTCTAAAATCTGTAAATGCAGTTATCTCAAAACCAACATCAAGTTGAGACTGTTTTGTGCTAGTGTTCTTTAAGTGTTGCTATATAGAAGAAAGTAGCACATAGAAAGTGAGTTTCACTGTTATCCAAAAGCTATAAGCTTTCGTCAATACCTTTTTGCGTTGTACCATAGGAGACATGCCACTCGTACAGATTGTGATCGGAAGACGGAGGTGGCAGTACATAGGTCACACTTTAAATGAACGAACGATGGTTGACGCGCTATAGCCCACCAAGATGTGAATAGGGTAAGTGCCTGACTCTCCGCTCCTTTATAAAGTTTGGGCTAACTCCCAAATGCTGCACTTGATAAAAAAGCTGTGGTGCGCTGTTTTGATGTCACAAACTCCTGTGGTCAAAGGGTAGTATAGGTCCCGGGGCGAAAGGTGGATTGGTATCCACGATGGAGCATAAAACCTGGGAAATGCCTGCTGAACCAACACCAACAGCTCTACTACCAAACCCTATCTCCACCTCCACGTGGTGACCGCTGGGAGCTCTTTCTTGACGAAAAGCTGCAGACGGAGAAGGATGAAGGCGAGTCTCCCGCGCCTAAAAACGGGACAAATTGTACCAACTGGTCCTCCAGGTTGGGGGTTGGGTAGGGCTGACAACCCTACACGGAAAACAACCTGTTACGAAGCCACAACAGGAGCCTCGGATAGGACGGATTTTAAAACGACGGACCCGGCAACGACAAAGGAACAACGATTTGCGCATTTTCTCATGGAACGTGCGCTCCCTGTACAGAGATGAAGCTGATAAGCAGCTAGCCGATACCCTGTCCCAATATAGGGCTGATGTAACATCGTTGCAAGAGATGCGATGGACAGGGACCGGTTTCCTGGAGAAGAGCCACTACACCATATATTATAGCGGTCATCCAGTAAACCATGTGCTCGGAGTAGGTTTCTTAGTCAGCCAAAAAATGAAACCTGCTGTTATCGGCTTTGAAAGCATAAGCGAACGGCTATGCACTCTGCGCTTCCGAGGCAAGTTTAGAAATATAAGCCTCATTAACGTTCACGCCCCTACAGAGGAGACTGCAGAGTCGGAGAAGGATACCTTCTACGAGGCAGTAGAAAGAACCCTCGAAGCCTGTCCCAGATATGATATCAAAATCATACTTGGGGATTTTAACAGCCAAGTAGGGAAGGAGCCCGTATTCAGGCGATACGTTGGCTCCCATAGCTTACACGAAAAAACAAATGATAACGGACTGCGGACTATTCAATTAGCAGGGTCACACGAAATGGTTGTTGGAAGTACCTGGTTTGCGCGGAAAACGGTCCACAAACATACGTGGGCCTCTCCAGACGGGACCACTTTCAACCAAATTGACCACGTGTTGATCGAACGCCGCCACCTCTCAGCCTTGATGAATGTCAGAACATATAGGGGGGCCAATATAGACTCGGATCACTATCTCGTTGGCATGGTGCTCCGAGCTCGAATAACAATACCACCTAGAATCCCCTCTGATAATCAGGTGAGAGTGAACACTGAAGCCATCCACAACCCTCCGCGACACCTATAAGAGGGAAATGGATGCCGCAATAACCGCAGTTAATAGAGGACCTGGAGATGAAGCATCAACTAATGATCTTCACAACCACCTGAAGAACGTTATCATGGATACGGCCACAAATATACTTGGCCCCAGCCGCAAAAGGAGTCGGAACGGCTGGTTTAACGATGAATGTAAGCTAGCAACGGAACGGAAGAATGCCGCATACCGAGTAATGTTGCATTCTCAAAGAACGCGGGCACGCGCAGAGACTTATCACGAACTCCGTCGAGCGGAGAAGCGACTTTACAGACGGAAAAAGGAAGCCTGGGAGAACCAACAAGTCTGTGAACTAGAAAAGTACAGGGAGCAACCGCACCAGGCGCGGAAGTTTTACCAACAAGTCAGCAGGATGAAGCCTTATACACCTCGATGCTCATCCTGCCGAGACAAAGAGGGAAATCTGATTTCCGACAGAATGGGCATATTAGAGCGATGGGTTGAGTACTTTGATGAGCTACTGAACAACCAGAACATCGGCGAGTTGGAGGTCCCGCCAAATGAAGACGACGGACAAATACTGCCACCACCAAGTTTAGGAGAAACAGTCCGTGCAATTCATCGGCTAAAAAACCATAAGTCGCCAGGAGCCGATGGAATTACAGCCGAATTGGTTAAATATGGAGGCGACCAGTTAGACCAAGTGGTTCATCAACTTGTGCTCAAGGTATGGGACAGCGAATCAATGCCTGACGATTGGCAACGAGGCATTATCTGTGTCATACATAAAAAGGGGGATATCACACAGTGCAGCAATTATAGAGGTATCACGTTGCTGAGTACCATCTATAAGATATTCTCCACTATCTTGCTAGGCCGGATAGCCCCATACGCCCAGAACATCATTGGCCCATACCAAAGAGGCTTCACTCCAGGCAAATCAGCAACAGATCAGATTTTCTCTCTGCGGCAGGCGATCGAAAAACTGTTGGAATATGGACAACAGTTGCACCATCTGTTCATCGACTTTAAAGCCGCCTATGATAGCATAGCCAGGGTAAAACTGTACACGGCCATGAGAGAATTTGGTATCCCGACGAAATTAATAAGACTGACTAGGCTGACCCTGACCAATGTGCGAGGCCAGATAAAAGCAGCAGGATCACTCTCAAGACCATTCGACATCAACAACGGTCTACGACAAGGGGATGCGCTATCATGCGTCCTCTTTAACCTGGCCCTCGAGGAAGTGATCCGTGATGCTGAGGTGAATGCAAGAGGTGCGATCCTCTTCAATTCCACCCAACTACTGGCCTATGCTGACGATATCGACATCTTGGGAAGAACCACCCGAGACGTGCAAACTGCCTTCATCCAGATCGAGCAGGCGGCGCGAGATCTTGGGCTGCACATCAATGAAGGCAAGACAAAATATATGGTGGCAACGTCAGCACCGAAGACGAATCAACCAACAACATCAAACCGCACTGGTCAAACACAAACACGAACAAGAATAAGGATAGGGGAATACAACTTTGAGACCGTTGACAATTTCTCCTATCTAGGGTCGAAAATCACAACCGATAACAACTACGATGATGAAATTCGCGCTCGGTTGTTGTCAGCCAACAGAGCCTATTTCAGCTTACAAAGACTGTTCCGCTCGAAACGTCTCACCATAGGGTCAAAGCTCTTACTGTACAAGACTATGATCTTGCCAGTCCTCATGTATTCCTCGGAAACTTGGGTTCTTAGCAAGAAAAATTGCGAACTCTTGGCCGCGTTCGAGAGAAGAATCCTCCGAAGAATTTTTGGCCCCCTACATGAGGATGGACGATTCCGTAGCCTACACAATGACGAAATCTATGAGCGATACCATGACCGTCCGGTTGTGGATAAACTCCGGCTCAATAGGTTACGGTGGGCGGGTCACTTAATCCGTATGGATGAAGATGATCCCACCCGGAAAGTCTATAAGGGCAATATCTATGGTAGGAAAAGAAGACGAGGCAGACCCTGCCTAAGATGGAGCGATGGCGTGGGCCAGGACGCCAGACAGCTTTTGGGGATATCGAATTGGTGGACCTCGGCGCAAAACCGGGATGTCTGGAGTTCCTTATTAAGGCAGGCCTAGACCGGATACCGGTTGTTGCGCCGTTGATGATGATGAAACTCCTAACACCGTGACTGCTGTTATGAGAGCAGAGAGGCAGAGTCTAACCGGCTCGGATTTTCAAAGCCAGCTCGTAGCATTCACGAAGGAAAGGAGCTCTTCCACCCTCCAGCCAGAAATCCCTCTGAGGTCCCCAAAGAATGGTTTGCCCAGTGCCCGTAGCCTGACTCTAGCTAGAGCTGGGCAATTGCCGAAAAAGTTCATGAGGGTTTCCCTTCCTTCTCCGCAGCTTCGGCAATGCTAATTGTAGGGGTAGGGTGTGCCGAGTCTGACGGCATAGTCTCCGACCCACCGACCGTATATAGTTCAAATTGCATTTCTTCGAAGATTGATGTAATTTTTTTGAATAATATTATTATTTATTTCCACTTTTTCAATAAACTTACCAACCGGTTTAAGTTTCGACATAATTTCATTACTAATCAGTTCCACCATCTTAGGCTCGATATTCCTCAGTCTTTCATCTGCCACAACGAACTCATCGCCCTCGCCTGCTGTTTGCCCATCGTATGCAAGATTTGCACTCCTAAAATCGATAGAGGTCAATTTGGAGTTGTTTTATCTCAGGCCCCGAGAGGAGGCTGATGTACTTACCCTTCAGGAGCATTTTTGACGGGTGGAATGAATTTACTTTGAACTGTCCGACGTGCCCCCAAAGATTTCTTGGATGCTCCATAGGAGAACAATGGCTGGTGTTGGTAACCTTTTTGCTGCTGTTGATTATGTTGGGCTGTGTAGCCAGTGGAAGTGAAGTTTTGATTGGACGGAGGTGATTGCCGGTGATTTTGCCCCTCAAATAGCCTTTGATTGGATATGAAACCGCTGGAAGATGGTTCGACACTGGCTTTATTACCATATTTCTGTGAAAAAATTATAAATGATAAAATTATGCGCAGTATTAGAATATATAGTAAACCAATGACCGTTATTAGTCTCGAGTAAAATATGCAACTTACTCTGAAATTTTGTAGTGTCAGTTCGTCACGAGCAGTTCGAAATGAGCTCACAGTCGGCGGAGGCGGTTCAACGGCCACACCACTCTTTACGGCATTTGTATTCGACCGATCTCTAGGATAAATGGGTGAATCTATATTGGGCTGAAAATCAAGCGGAACTTTTGGGTAGGTTTTAGTTGTCTTCGGATCATCAGCTATCACGGGTCGTTGTGGAATTTCCGAGGGCATAAGGATAGTCGAAACTGACAAACTTTCTTTTTCAAATATTTCATCTGCGAATTGATTACTCCCCGACTTGCATTCATTGAAGGCGTCCACAGCTTCCAATTTACGTTTAGGCGCTTTATCTCCAAAGTTTAGGTGGAAACTTTCTAATTCTACATCAGACACTTCTCTATGTTTGCAATCTTCATATTCGCCTTCGCATTTATTATGGACTCCCTCCGGAAGTCCCCGAGAGCAAATTGTGGTTTTCCACTTAGACAGGTCAACAGGTCTCTTTGATTTCTTCAGCAAGTGGACGACGCGATCCGTGTAGTTATTCACAGATCCTTCTCCGGTGGATGTTACTAAACCTTTATAGCTCTCTAATACATCACCAAGGAACAACGACCCTAATTCTTCGGAGTCTCTGTAAAAGGAACTTTGTACGACATCGTAACGGACATTCAACTTTGCTACTCACTTGGAACTTTCTCGGTGCAGCACGAACGCGGTTTCTCTTAGTAAGTTTGCTCGTTTGAAATTGTCTGTCGTACTTTTCAAGGTTTCGGTAATGTCCTTCATAACATTTACTCCAGCAGAACGTTCAGAATCTTGAGCCTCCGACTCCATCGCGCCGAAATTTCAAAACAAAATACCAAACAGCTGAGCATGGAATTCAACTGTCAAACTGCCCGCCAAGTGGTGAATTTGTCCGGCCGCGTATTGAGTTAGTAGCATTCAATTTTGATTCAATTTGCTCTTCAACTTTGTGGTTGGCTTAATTCAACTCAACTGAAAGGTAAAATATCAACTAATATATTTAGAAGGGGAATTTCCCGTTCGTTTAACATTCACGTTGCCATCCAGAAGGATTTGCGTCAGAATTATTTTAGCACGAAGGAATCAACGGGAAATAAACGGTATGAGTCGAGGAATATAATGAGACAACATAATTATTATTAAATGTAATTCACAGCTTATAGGAATTCACTTATTCTTTTATAAGAAATAGAGTACACAGCATTGGCGAAATTATATAATCACTTACAAAATGTGTATACAGTGTGTCAAAAAATCTTTCGTCTGCTTACCTTTTCCGTGGTTAACTTTTCATAACTAAATAAAAAAGAAAATGTTCAGTTCATTCCCTCAATTTTTCCCTTTTATCTATTCTTCAGAAAGAAAATGAAAAATAAGCACTTCACTCTATTGTTATTAAGAAAAAATTATTACACACCAAAAAAGTATTCGTCTCTATCGTCTCTTGAAATATTACCAGATAATATACTTATCAAAACATTTTGGTGCGTAGTGAGTCCGCGTTGGGTGTAGTCTATTTAGCGTTACTTCTTAGAGCGTTGGAAGTTAATAATTAAGGTATTGCAATATGGGACGAAAGGACCGAAAAACAACTGCAGAAGAGCGAAAAATTGAAAATAATTTATTCAAACAAGATTAAGGGTCAAAGAAATAAGTGAAAGCGTTGATAGACCAGTTACAATCATTAAAAGTATTGTCTACAGGCATTTGAAAACAAGAAAACACTCGAAGGTCTAGCCTACCATAAAAATTAAAGTGAAAAATGACAAATAATGAGAAAAATGAAAAAAATCCTAATTAAAGTGCGCCAAAACAGTTGAGGTGAAGAAATGGGTAGGGAAGATCGTACCGTTTGAAACTGCACAGATATACCGGGCATACAGCTCGCAGGTAATCATAAATCAGTAAAATTAACAAGAAAAAGCTACTTGAGCTCTGAAACTGTATAAGGATTATCTCCTGAGCGTTTGGGAAAAAGTCGTCTTCACAGATAAAACCAAATTCAATATGTTTAAATCGGACGGTAAAATAAAAATATGGAGGAAGCAAAACTGTGAAATAGGCGAGAAATATGTATTTCATATAGTAAAACACGGAGAGGGGTGACTGATGGCTGATCGGATAACGCAAAAGTATAATTAAATTACACGGCACCGAGGGCAGATCCTACCCCAAATCGCTTACCAACTAAACATTAAACATATCGTAGTTCAGTAGCTAGAGTGATTCAAAGACAGAGAAAGTTGGAATACCGAAAGCTGGCACTTCGGGTGTAAAGGTTTTTTAAGCTTTTGTATGAAACAAAATTTTATTAAGATCGGTTCAATGTCTGTCTGTCCGTCTGTCTGTCTGTCACAACCGATTTACTCGGAAGCGGCTGAATCGATTGCCATGAAATTTGGTGGTCTATGTGTCCCTTTACATGCAGCGAATGGCGCCATTTTGTGTTGAGTTTGAAGGGGGCTTCCCACACATGCAAACGGGAGTATACATTTTTTTCGCAGAGTATGGTCATGTCGGGTATCAAATAACTCTTTCATTTAATTAGTACTTTCCGAAGCTGATCTTATTTCTGATATTAGATGAAATATAGGGCAGTGAGAGTTCAAAATGTGTGCCTCAAAAAGTGAAACAGGTCTCGTTCTCAGAACCTATCCAACCGCAAATCAGAAAAAAAACAACAGTGATATCCGAAATTTAAGCCTTAAAATATATCCCGTTCCGTTATCTGCACAAATACAGCGAATAATAGTATATTACCAGGTTTTCGAAAGTTACCGGAAACCCCCCTTAAGTTCACCCTAGAAGTATAGTGGCGAAAGTATAGCTGATAATATAGGATATAATTTTGGGAAGTGTGAATGCAATCTAACTAATATTAACAAAATTATTGGAGGTCAAATTATTGCATTTCATGTAAATTTATTTCATTCTAGGACGTGTAAGATGTCGTCATATATATAAAGTGAAGTTATATGAAAGGTGCGGCCCATGGAGACAGTTCGGTTTTTTTAAGGTTTAGTGTAAAACAAACTGTTTGTTTGTCATACGCACTTTTCTCTAAAGCGGCTAAACGGATCCGAACGAAATTTGGTGGACATATGGGAACTGTGAAATCCTATGCATACAGTGAGTCACATAAATTTAGGTGGAGTTTAAAGGGAGGCTCCCCATACATGTAAAGGGGGGCCGTAAACATTTTTTTCATCAAATATAGTCATGTGGGGTATCAAATGAAAGATCTCAATTAGTCCCAATTAGAAACCGATATTAGTTTTGACATGAATTGTAAGTGCGCGAGTAAAGAGTCAAAATGCACACACTTAAAGCGAGACAGGACTTATTTTCGGAAACTGCCCAACCCAAAAATCCGCTTAGATGAAATCTAGGCCTCAAAATATGTTCCATTCCGAAATCTGTTTAAATAAACTTGCTAATAGTATATTATCCACTTTTAGAAATTGACTGAAAACCGTCCTTAAGTTCATCCTAGGAATACCACACACGCACCAAACTTCATGGAATCCTGGACATTAATGCAAAAGTTATAGTAGTTCAAACTTAGCAACTTCGGGCGAATTTACTGCTTTTAAAGCCATGCAAATAAGTTGCTGATGTCATAATTAACGAGAATAATTAACATTCATTCATTTGATATTTTTGAAAAATCTGTATGCCTTCATAGAAAAATTGGGTATTTGTCAAACATTCAAGACATGCCAAAACAGGGACCCAAAACATAAAGCGTGAAAAAACCAAAACCAACCAAAACCTCTCCACAACCCTCGAACTGCAATATTATTAAGAACTTGCGGGATTACATATGTCAACGATAGGCTTCGCGAAGGTCCCACTGCGAACGACAAACACTTGATGGAACGTCTTTTCGAATAATGAACAAAGATTCCAGTCGAATATTTGCAACGTTTAGTCAAATTCATGCCAATGCCCAGTCAAGGATGTGTATGATTTTAAAAGTCTCCATACGAAGTATTAATTAGTCATTTTTTGAGTTTTTAATGTCATTATTATGATTTTTAGGACTGTCTGGTTTTCACATATGAAAATATAGTTTCTTTTGTTTTTCGCCTTGTGTATTGTATTATAACTTGTTTATTTCGACCGACGGTGTCCGGATTTCAATTTTGTTCACTGTACTCTAGATTGGAATACAGTGTTGTAAGTTAGCCCTGTGAGCTGGGGCTTAAGAACACACTGAAACTCTTCCATACTTGTCGGAAGAGGCGACCAAAACGGAGAGAAATTTTCGGGCTAACAACCTGAAAATTTTGGGACTTTACTGCTACCCAAACGTCAACAACGCCTCGCATAGCGACTCTTGGTACACTTATGGGAATGTGCTTTTGTACTCTGAAAAGCCGAGTGGCAGCAAATGCGAAATCGATGTCGGATTATTTCTGACGGCTACGGCAAAGCACGCTCTCTTGACCTGGCAGCCGGTTTCTGACAAACTTCTAACTGCAAGATATCGGTCCAGGTTCATCACAATTGTGCAGTTCTATGAATCAAGGGTGACTTCCGACATAATGCAAAAAGATGCTTGCCAAAGAAAAATTGTGATTCTGATGGGTGATCTTAATCCCAAAGTGGGTCTTGAAAACTCCTTGCTCGGACATGTAATGGGGAAACACGTTTTTAGCGAACTGTAACGATAATGGTGACAGGTTTCTAGATTTGTGTAGCTTCCACCGCACCGTCATTGGTGGTACATTGTCCAAGCACAGAGCCTGCGATAAGGTCAGTTGGGTTTCAACTCAACGACAATGTATGTAGAAGCAATCAGATTGCCCACAACTGCTTACAACAGCAGTAGATTCAGGAGTTGGCTCCTGAATGTGCATAACAAGAGAGGCACTGACATCGGCTTCGAAAAGGATCACCATTTGATGGTCGCTTACGTTCGCATGCGTGCCGCGTCCGTTAATTCTGGCAGGGTTGGAGAGCTGCGAACTCCAAGTTCAACATGGACCGCTTGTATGCTCTTTTCTCGGGTGCTAAGCAGATCATCGGCAACATCATGAAGGGGCGTCATAAGATCTTTTTGGCCGTGGAAGCGGATTGGTGACCGGACGGGGTTGGAGGTTGTATTGAGCGATGCAAGTGAAGGCGGGTGTGATGCGATTAAATTCCGACAACGTGCGAATCAGGGTGACGGAAGATGACGCAGAATGCCATGATTTCAGAAGCGTATACCGCACCACGAAATAATTGGCATGTGGTCGTAAGTCTTTCAATAGTCCTGTGGCGGACGTTAACAGTGAATTTAACATCCATGATGACGAGTAACTGAAGAAGTGGAAAGAACACTCCTCGTACAGTTTTACCCTGGCAATGCAGTCCTAGGCGGCTTTAAAGTCGATGAAAAGATGATGCAACTGATGTCCATATTCCAACAGTTTTTCTATCACTTGCTGCCGAGAGAAAATCTGATCTGTTGCTGATTTGCCTGGATGGAAGCCTCTTTGGTATGGGCCAATGATGTTCTGGGTGTATGGGGCTATTCGACCTAGCAAGATAACGGAGAATATTTTATAGATGGTACTCAGCAACGTGATACCTCCATCATTGCTGCACTGTGTAATATCCCCCTTTTTATGTATTGAACAAGTAATGCCTCGTTGCCAGTCGTCAGGCTGATTCGTTGTCTCACACCTTGAACATCAGTTGATGAACTGCTTGATGTCAACCAATTTGGCTGTAATTCCATCGGCTCCTGGCGACTTATGATTTAAGCTGGTTGATTGCATGGACTGTTTCTTCTATGCTTGGTGGCGGCATGATTTGTTCGTTGTCTTGAGTTGGCGGGACCTCCAACTGGCCGATATTTTTTTTATCAAAATACTCAACCCATTGCTCCAATATGCCCATTCTATCGGAAATCAGATTTCTCTCTTTTCCTCGGTAGGATGAGCATCGAGGTATATAAGGCTTCAATCTGCTGACTTTTTTGGTAAAAATTTCGTGTCTAGTACAGTTGCTCCCTGTACTTTTCTAGTTCACAGACTTGTTGGTTCTCCTAGGCTTCCATTTTCC
The DNA here is from genome assembly GCF_905115235.1 of Hermetia illucens. Classification (NCBI taxonomy): domain Eukaryota; kingdom Metazoa; phylum Arthropoda; class Insecta; order Diptera; family Stratiomyidae; genus Hermetia; species Hermetia illucens. Next base: position 119,568,730 of record NC_051852.1, read on the forward strand.
GTCTCTTCGCTCGACGGAGTTCGCGATAAGTCTGTGCGCGTGCCCGCGTTCTTTGAGAATGCAACATTACTCGGTATGCAGCATTCTTCCGCTCCGTTGTTAGCTTACATTCATCGTCAAATCAGCCGTTCCGACTTTTCTTGCGGCTGGGGCCAAGTATCTTTGTGGCCGCATCAATGACAATGCTCTTCAGGTGGTTGTGAAGATCATTTGTTGATGCTCCACCTCCCGGACATCTGTTAGCTGCGGATATTACGGCATCCATTCTCTTCATATAGGTGTTATGGTGGGCTGTGTTATGAATGGCTTCAGTATTCACTTTGACCTGATTGTAAGATGGGATTGTAAGCGGTGTTTTAATTCGAGCCCGGAGTACTATGCCAATGAGTTACTGATCCGAGTCTATATTGGCCCTCCCCCTATTTGTTTTGACATTCATCAAGGCTGAGAGTTGGCGGCATTCAATAAGAAAGTGGTTAATTTGGTTGAAAGTGGTCCCGTCTGGAGAGGCCCACGTATGTTTGTGGACCGCTTCCGCGCGAACCAGGTACTTGGTTCACTGGTACCGATATTAAACCAGTTGCGTTCACACCACAAGCTTCCCTCTATTCCACTTTTCGTGGTAGAGGTAAAAAGGAGCTACTGGCCTGTTGCCTTCTTCTTCTGATTTCTGAGAGAATTAGGCAACAATGACATCGACAGACGGGCTGTAACCAGGTTTTTAGTTCCTCCCTTATGGTAACTGCTGTCCTCTCCTCCCGGGCTGACTACGTCATAGACATTGCAGGATTTTCATTGAAGTGGAGAGCATGTCATTCCCGAATTTCCAAAATCGATACCACCAAAATCGCGGGTGGATTCGAAGTTTGTGATGCCATACTGCTTGGAGAGCTAAAATCTGTTGCTGCTACTTCACATGTTTTGGACACCCTTAGTGTAGTAGTGAACTACTATAGACGTCTGAGGGGAGACATTGATTGGTGTCAGACTTAAGACGATTCAGCCAACTTATGTATATCGATAATAACAAGGTTGCTGTTCTGTATGTATGGTTTTCCTCCAACGTAAAGTATCATGGTTTGGTGGAACTGAGGGTTAAGGAGGTTTGTATAGCTTTTTGCGTCCACAAGAAAGCTTTCGTGAAGAAATGGGTTCTTATCCGACGATCGATCTTTAGATATAAACAACCGTGGTCTGTCCCACCTTAATCATGAAATACAATAGAGTCAAACTTAATAGTATCCAAAAACCAGCATTTATAGATGCTACTGGGGCTCTGCAGTCCTGCCCGGCAGATCCTTTAATGTTACGGGGTGGAGTAGCCGCTCTGACAAGCTGGCTCTGAAGATCTGAGCGGGTTAGATTTTGTTGCTTTTGGCTTTCCCACGACAGTCCAGTTCCAGGGGGTCTTGGCACCAAAGCAGCGCACCATCCACCGCTCCCTGAAAAGATACACTGAATTTCCGAGTGTAGTGGGAGAGGCAAGCAGGGAAGAGTAAAATTTAACGACTTCCAATGCACTTCAGACTCATTACCCACAGGATCAAGATTGACTTGCATCTTGGACGTTTGTGCTTCGAACTGGGATGGAGCTTGGTGAGAGAATAATATTGAGCTCTAGAGACACCTTGCAAGCTTGTTTCTGGTTTTGAGTAAACAATCTTCATCTCAATGATCTAGTTCGGTAGAAGCTTACGGAATTGTATAGACCACAAAGAGAAGTATGAAAATCTGGTGAATTAATTAAAAGATGCGCGGATTTCCGCAACAATGCAAACATACTCGTACATACGGGAAGCTGCTATGTACGTTTATTACCCTTTTATTTATTCAATAGCACACAACATTGTCCTGATATTTTGCGTTTTATCACTCTGATAAATTGCTGCAATTTTCCCGTACTTACGAGCCCGTTTACTGATTTCTTAATTATTCATTGCAAAGGCTTTGTGGTGTCTCATGAGTTGTCTACTACACTTATGATAACATTGTACAGATTGTGTTTGCAGAGAACATGCGAGCGCTGTTTGATGATCCGCGCTTTGATCAATGTTTAATTAAGGCTGGACAGATGACGATGGAAGGGGGCATCAGACCAAATCATTTAATTTTGATCTGTTTGCCCTTCTATAGGGGAGAAATTTCGGAACACAATCCATCTGTGGTATCGAATTCAATTTTTGTCGATCTATTCTTTTTTCAAGACGAGGATGCAGACTAAGTGCTCTTCGTCACTCGAAACTCAGAATCTGAGGAACTCATTTCATGGAAACGGCCTGTCTCCAAGATTCCATCCGAGACTGTGTGTGCCAAGTAGTAAATATATCTGCAGTAAACATATATTAAATTTAAAGTCAGAAGATTTTAACTCATTTTAAATTGCCCAGATTTAGCCTTCGTTTATTGTCTGACTTCGCTCACGTCTGTTTGAGTAAATATCGCTTTTTAGCGACTTGAACCCATTCACGGGCTTCTATCTGCCAGTTAGCATCACTCTCTGATAGGCTGCAGTGGAGAGAAGTGTTTACCACCTAAGTGATTACAATCTATTATTTGTGTTATCATTTAATTCACGCTTGACACTGTGAATCACAGTTGGTTCTGGGCTTATTTCGCGACTAAATATAATCTGCAAGATATTAGATACTTAATGTTCTGGATCGGCTCAGATGAAGAGTTGAGGTGACACGGTTGATGGCTAACTGCCCCTTACTTTTAATTTATTCAAAATGTGTGGTCCGAAACCGTACGGGAGCTTCTTCGTATATTTTGCAGCCTTCCTTGGTATGTATTTTTAATTGACTTATTTGATTATGGTTTGGTATTATGTTATTTTTATCCAAAGGTGATCTAGGTTTCTCTAGTTATATCAGTTTGAAATGCAAGTGTAGTGTCAGTAATGATTGTGTCTAATTCGAAATATTAATTAGGAATGTTATATTTTTTTTAACTGAGATTTCTAATCGAAGTAATACCATCGATCCTAACTTCCTCAATGCAATCTCCAGTGCTTGATCTACACCATTTTCTGTTATAAGTGATTAAATTGTTTACTTATACTTTTTTATCTTTGGTTCACAATCGATGTACATACCGGTCAATCTTTTTTCATGACCTGCCTACTGCCAACAGGTCTCAGTGTATTTGGCACGATAAAGTCCCCCGTAGAGTGTTCAGCTAGAATACCCTGAACTGCATCATGGGCAAAGTTTCATGAGGTCCAGACGTCTTTCAGTGGTCATCAATTATTATGTACTTCAATAGTATTCCTTTTATCAATAAAAAGTTTTATTGATATTTATCTTCAATCTGATTCTCTGTGTATCTTTTCATCAGAATCTGTTTCATGTAGTGGTGGTGGCAAATTGTATCTGGCTAATTGCTTCTTTCCAAGGCATAATCAAGCCAGTCGCTGATAACAAGAGAGAATTGAATCTCTGGTGGCAAGGCTTAAAGACGCTCTGCAGTACTATTTTGGCTCTACGTAAACAACTCTTTCTAATAACGTCGGAAGCCTTCCTAATTTTAATGAAAAACACGTGTAGTTGGAATCAAACTTTCAAGTATTGTTTTATTACTATTTGCAAGAAGGTGACATAGTCAACGCAGGGAAGAATACAGCCGGCTTTTTCTTGTCGATAAAGCTTCTGAGAGTCCTGCTTATGTGATTGAATGCAATTGTATCGATTACTATTATAATTACATATAGAAAATACCAAAATATTTTTTCGAATGTTGTTAAAATATGCCTTACATTTATGAAATAGTGGAAGTATCTAAGTGCCCATGATGTTCGGCAACTTTGCTCAATTTGAGAACATCGATTCGTTATCGGTATAATTCATATCCGATGATCAGCAAATTTATCTATGAGTGTTATTTCCGAGTTATCACAATCTCGGCAAATGCCGGGTTTTACCTAATACTAGCACTAAGTGCCAAGCATTTAGGCTCGGACGATCCTTAAAAAACTAAAGGGGCACTGGTGGTGGTGGCCGGTGGTAGGTCAGTGGGAGAATCCGTCGAGTACTCCCCGCAACATCGAGCACGTATGCAGAATGATGTGCTTCTGCATGGTTTGAACCAGACTGTGCGAAAGTCCCAGGACATCAAGGGAAGCCGTCAGGGATTTAGGTACAATACCTGTAGCTGACAATATTATGGGAACTACAACCACCCGCTCGAGACGCCAAATTTCTTTGATTTCCCGAGCCAATGGCTCATAGTTCACCTTCTTCTCCACGTATTTCCGTTCAATGTTGCTATTATGGGGGATAGCAACATCAATAATATACGGCTTGTTGTGTGCGGTATGGCGATCAGTCAGAACTTGCCGGTCCCAATAACTATCAAGTACTGCTTGCGGCTCGTATCGGTAAACCGGACATGTCCCCGTGATCAGCCCATGCTTGTATGCAAGGTTTTGATGGATAACCTTACATACAGCATTATGCCTGGTGATGTACTGCACCGGTGCCATAACAGTATAGCCAGAAATGAGATGGTCCAACGTCTCTAATGCCGAACCACACATTCTGCACTGGTCGTTCTCCACCCGTTCTTTCATGATGAGCTTTTTATAAGCTCGGGTGGCGACCACGCCATCCTGAATGGCACACATGAACCCCTCCGTCTCAGCAAAGAGCTCCCCAGCACACAACCATCTGTTCGACAGATGCAAATCGACAAATTGCTGCCAAAGACAATTCACGTGTTTACCGTGCATTGCCTTCGACTTCCATTCCTCGATCCGCTCTTGGTCCGACTTCACCCCACTCAGTGGATTGAAAGATCGATCCTTCAAGTTAAGTGGAGTCAGTCCACAGTCTGCCTTACAGACAGCCGCATGCAAGGGACTCGCCTGCTCTTTGCTGTAAAAATAAGCGCGCAGCGAGTCGACTTGGCGATGATGTTGTGCCGCCACGTCAACCACGCCCCTACCTCCGATGTCACGAGGCAGGTTCATCCGCTCCACGGCAGACTTTGGGTGATGCATTCGGAATTTGGACATAGTTGTCCGTATCCGCCGCTGGACGTTTTCCAGGTCGGTCTTCGTCCACGGCAATATTCCGAATGCATAAGCCAGTGAAGGGATAGCGAATACATTCAACGCGCTTATTTTATTCTTCTCCGAGAGATGCGATTTCAGCACCAACTTTACACGTCGCAGGAATTCGGACAGCAGAGTTTCCTTCAGATCACCAACTCGAGCATGGGTTCCTTGCAGAATTCCTAGGTACTTGTAGAAGTCTGTCTCGGTCATAGCTTCGATGTGGAGGTCACCAATGCTATGTCCGGCATGCGGCTCGTGATGACCTTTGCGGATGGCTTGGATTCGACATTTGTCTAATCCAAACTCCATCCGAATATCACGGCTGAACATGTCTATTATTCTCAACAGACTTCTAAGATGGTTGTCAGTACCAGCATACAGCTTGATGTCATCTAGGTACATCAAGTGTGTCAGTTCGCACTTAGCACGTAGGCCATATTTTATTGCAAAACCATGCCCTCTAGCATCATTCAGTAGCCATGAAAGGGGGTTCAGTGCCATACAAAACCAAAGAGGACTCAATGAATCCCCCTGGAAGATGCCCCTCCGTATACGGATGGGCTCTGAGGTATTAGCACCCTCAGATGTACGGACTGATAAGGTGGTATGCCACCCTTCCATGACTGTCGCCAAAAACTTTATTAGTTTCGGATCAATGCGATACAGATGTAGGATGTCGATTAGCCAGGTATGCGGAACGCTATCAAAAGCCTTGGCATAATCGATATAGCAACTGAAGAGGTTTCTTTGGCCTCTAGTTGCTTGTCCTACAACTACCGAGTCGATAATGAGTTGCTCTTTGCAACCCCTTGACCCAACTCGGCAGCCCTTCTGCTCCTCGGACAGAATGTTGTTGGTCTCGAGGTGCGCATTGATCCTTCCACTAATAATGGACGTGATGAATTTGTAGAGGGTTGGTAAGCAAGTGATCGGTCTTGTGTCTGCGGGGTCCTGCACCGTGTCCTTCTTAGGGATAAGGTAGGTAATCCCCGCAGTGAGGAAAGGTGGAAATTCCTCCGGCCGACTCATGACCTCATTTATACTGCGTGCCAACCGACTGTGTACGCTAGTGAGTGTTATTATTATTATTATTATTCTGTTAAGGGAAAGTCGCACCGCGTCCTTGAAGAACTATTGTGCCCCTTTTACTGGTTATAGTGTACCTATTGATCATAGTATCTCAAGCAGGCCTATAACCGTTAGGAACTTTAGTATGTTCCCTACTTCCAGATCTTTCAGCTTTGCATCTGGTATTAAGTGTTCTCCCAGATGCCTCGACCTACTTTGCACAAGGGCCGGACACTGCCCCAGGACGTATATAGAGGTTTCCTCCTCCTCCTCACAAAACGTGCAGGCAGTGTCCGTAGATATCCCTAGCTTCCCTAGGTGATAGTTCAACCGATAATGACCAGTGAGAATTCCCACTATGATTCGGAGGTTTTTTTTCGTGAGGTTTAAGCATATTCGTATCCCCCAATAAGCACCCTGGACTGCTCCATCCCTGGTAGGCCCGCCCAGTATAGTTCCCTCTTCATTTCTTAGATGCATAGCCATGAAACCGTTTCCGATTCCACAGAAGGGTTCTGGCCCGTGTAAAGTTGTCCCTGCTCTCTTCTTGGCTAGTTCGTCCGCTGCCTCGTTGCCTTCCAACCCAGCATGGCCTGGAACCCAAAGTATCCAGACCTTGTTGGACGAGCCGAGTGTATTCAGTCTCTCAAGGCATTCCCATACCAGTTTAGAGTCCACCTGGTTGGACCTAAGTGCCTTGATCGCTGCTTGGCTATCGGTGAAAATAGCAATGTTTCCCCCCCTGTAGTTCCTTTGCAGATTAAAGGAGGCACATTTGTCTATGGCGCAAATTTTCGCCTGGAATATGTTATTGTACCTGGCCATTGGATCAAAGTACATTTTCCTTGGACCAGTGACACCGGCACCCGCTCCCTCTGCTGTGAGGGATCCGTCAGTGTACCAAGTAAACAGTTGCTGGTTTAAGCCGTATGCCGCAGGCACGCTCTCCCAGTTTGCCTTGTTACTCCAACGTGTTTCAAACTTCTTATCGAAGTGAAACCTCGTTGTCATGTTATCCCTTGGTATCAGTAATTCGGCGCGATACCGCCTAGAAAGAATATTAATCTTCCTTCCTACCGGCCATCCTGAATATTGATCTCCTTGCCTGCATCTGTATATGCAGATGAACAGGGGTTAATCCCAGAAGGACCTCCAGGGATGCCGTTGGGCATGTCCTCATTGCCCCACTGATACACACGCAAGCCAGCCTTCGGAGCTTATGTAATTTCCTTGGGTGTGTGCTGAGTGGGTTCTTTCTGCACAGATTACCGCTCCTTAGGTAATCATTGGCCTTACTATTGCAGTATATATCCAAAGTAGTATCTTCGGGCTGCAACCCCATTTTTTTCCTGCTATGGATCTGCAACTCATCAGAGCCCTCATGGCTTTCCGACAAGTGTTTCCGACATGTGTCTTCTAGAGTAATTTTTGGTCTATCTTAATTCCCAAATATTTGACCTCTGTTTCTCGTTTCACCTCCATATCATGTAATCAGGTGATCAAGCTTACGCCTCCTAGTGAATGGTACTATGGTGGTTTTGGATGGGTTGATTCGCAGTCCCACCTTCCTGCACGAGGCACTAGTAACTCTTACTCCAGTTTGGATTCTATCACATAGGGTATCTTCATATGTGCCCCTACAGATTAAAACAATGTCGTTCGCGTAACCCTGGACTTGTATTCCAGTATTTGTTAACACGTTCAGGAGTTCATCCACTACCATACTCCACATCAGCGGCGATAGTACCCCACCCTGTGGACAGTCTTGAGTGGTGTTCATGATAATAGAATTTGTAACTGTCGGTGCCTCTATTTGCCTCCTTTCTAGCATTTTGCCCATCCAGAGTGCCAGGTGGTTTTCCACTCCTTTGTGGCTCAGAGCATCTTGTATCTCTGTGTGCGATGTGTTGTCGAATGCTCCTTCGATATCCAAAAACGCGCACAGTGCAATTTCTTTTGTTTCTATGGCATCCCGTAGTACCTCTGTTAGTTGATATAGGACAGTTTCAGTTGACCGTCTTGCCCGGTAAGCGTGTTGCCAGTGATGTAGGGGATTACGCTTTAGAACGTTAGTTCTAATATAGTTGTCTATGACCTTCTCCACCGTTTTGAGTACGAACGATGTTAGGCAAATTGGTCTGAAAGATTTAAGGTGAAAAAGATCCTTTTTACCCGCTTTCGGAATAAGGACCACTTTTGCACGTCTCCATGCCCTTGGTATGTATCCCAGTGCTATGCTCCCCCTTACCACCCTCAGAAGAGACTCGAAGATAATTCCTAGGCCTCTCTGGATAAGTGCTGGGAAAATGCCATCTACTCCGGGAGATTTCAGTGGTTTAAAAGTTCCCCACTGCCCATCTTAGCAAAGCTTCTGAGCATACCTCTTTGGCTAGTTTCCAGCTCTCCTTCCTTCCCCTTTTATTCGTTGTTGGAGTGTCAGGCAGACACCCCAACAACACAATCTTCTTCTTCTTCTTCTTCTTTTTCTTCAGCCTTTGTCCCGTTCACAAGCGGGGTCGGCTCGTTGTGATCGGTTTCGCCATTTGGCTCTATCGAATGCCTGATCTGGGTGCAATCTCGAGGCTTTTAAATCCCCATCCAGCGTATCAAGCCACCGTTGCTTAGGTCTGCCTTTTGGTCGTTTACCATCGACTTCGATGTTCAGACCAATCTTTGCAAGTGAATTCTCGTTTGCACGAATTGCGTGACCATACCATCGAAGACGCCTCTCACGCAACTTTTCCACGATCGGTGCAACCCCATAACGATCGCGGATATCCTCATTTCGGATGTGATCTAAACGTGTGACGCCACTAGTCCAACGTAGCATCTTCGTCTCCATTACCGCGAGACGCCGTTCATTGTCTTTTATGGTCGGCCAACACTCAGAACCATAGAGAGCGACTGGACGGACAACATTGCGGTAAATTTTAGATTTGAGACGTTCGTTGATACGTCGATCACAAAGGACACCAGTTGTGGAACGCCACTTCATCCAGGTTGCGTTAATGCGTGAAGCAATTTCATAACGCAGCTCTCCATTGGCTGATAGCGTTGACCCGAGGTATTTAAATCGCTCAGATCTGGGCAGATCACTGCCGCTGACAGTGATTGTGCCTGTTTCATGGGGATCGGTCGTCAAAAATTCAATTTTGTTTAAATTTAATCTGAGACCGTGTTGCATGAGGCGATCATTCCATTTTTGAACAAGTTGCTCGAGATCATTTTTGCTATCAGATGCTAGGAAAACATCATCTGCATAAAGCAGTGTGTAGGGCGCTGGACGTTGGATATCCCGTGTGACGGTGTCCATAACAAGGACAAAGAGGAGTGGTGAGAGGGCACTTCCTTGATGAACTCCAACAGAGACACGAAGCGGTTTTGATACACCCGCCATATTTCGAACTTTACTTTTCGGATCGTGGTAGAGCCATTGAACCCAGCGCACGAGTTCTTCTGGCACGAAGTGTTTTCGTAGAGCATACCAGATGAGTAGTTCGTGTGGTACGCGGTCAAACGCTTTCTCTAGATCCAGAAAAGCAATGTAAAGAGGGCGATGCTTCTCACGGTGTTTCTCCATGAGTAACCGCGCAGCGTGTATTGCATCAGTAGTTCCGCAGTTCTTGACAAATACGGCTTGATTCACGGTTATTTCAACGACTCCGCGAATACGGTTGTCAAAAATGCGTTCAAAAATCTTCATGGTATGGGAAAGTAACCGGATCGGACGGTAATTTGAACATTCTGCTGGACTACCTTTCTTTTTCCATATTGGAACAGTGGTACTTTCTTGCCAGTCAGATGGTGTTCTTCCTTCCTGAATAACCCGGTTAAAGAATTCACTCAGCCACGGTGTTGGGTCCCAGCTCTTCGCTTTCCAGAGTTCAGATGCGATGTCGTCAGGTCCTGTTGCTTTCCCCGATTTCATTTGTTTTATTGCCTCCTCGACTTCAGTTGCGCTGACTGGTGGAACTGCTCCAAATGTCGGCAATGATTGTGGAAGTGGAGGATGAGCAAATTCTTCAGTTGAAATCTGCTCGAAGTATTCTCGCCATCTATCCGTCGCGGCTCGACGGTCAGTAAGTACCGTTCTTGTCATTAACACAACAGAAGTGTTCGATATCCTGTGTGCGTTCATCACGGCTTTTAGCAAGTCGATACAGATCTCTCTCGCCATCCCGAGTGTCCAGTTTATCGTAAAGATTTTTGAAATGGTTCGCTCGGGTGACAGCGACCGCTTTCTTTGCTTCCCGGTTGGCATTCTTATAAATTTGCCAATTAGCAGGCGTTTTATCGTCGAGAAATTTGTGGTAGAGGCGTTTCTTTTCACGGACCTTCATTTCAACATCATCATTCCAAAGCCAAGTATCTCGGTTGATGTACCGCTTACCCGGCTTGGTGACCCCGAGGGTTGCAGAGGCCACTTTGTGGATCGTGTCTTTCATTTGGTTCCATGATTCTTCCACATTCGTAATGGTTGGCAATCGTATGAGTGAGACCGTTTCTTCGTTCTTCTCACCAAATCGCCACCATTTAATGCGCGGCGGGCCAGTGCGCTCCTCACGCCGTTTTATCGGTGGCTTAATTCGCAGGACAGCAATCAACGGCCGATGTTGAGGTGCGATGGTCTCATAGGGAACGACTTTGCAATCAGTGACAGTGGTAAAATGTTGACGTCTTATGAGAATATAGTCGATTTGCGTTTTATTGTTCCCACTATAAAACGTGGGAAGATGAGACAATCGTTTGATGAACCATGTATTCATAAGTACAAGGTCATGGGTGTCCGCAAAATCGATTATACGCTCGCCACCTTCGTTGCGCGCTCCGAACCCCTTTCCCCCATGGCACCTGTTACCGTCTGCCTTTTCACCCACATGACCATTAAGGTCGCTGGCAATGATTATGTAATCGTCAGCAGGCACGTGACAAGTCTTTTCATCGAGAAGTTGCCAGAAGGCATCTTTCTCGGCATCAGGTCGGCCTGTCTGTGGTGCGTACGCGGTGAAGAAGTGAATAGTGCTATCAGCTGATATAATGGTGAGCTTCATCAGTCGATCATCAAATCGTTCGACTTCTTTAATGGCATCACGGAAACCCTCTGAGATGGCAATGCCAACACCATATTGAGTGTGTGGGTTACCAAAATAGAGAAGTTTGTAGCCATTTTTACCGCGTTCGCGCTCAATGTCGCAGCTTTTGGAACCAGACCATCGGGTTTCTTGCAGAGCGCAGATGTCAATGCACCTTTTCCGAAGGGTTCTTGCGAGTTCCTCGGTCTTTCCAGTTAGGGTACCAACATTTAGCGTGCAGACACGTATTTGTTTTGTTCGTTGTGTGCGGACTAACTTGCTTACGTCCTGACGCCGTCCATGCGTCAAGAACCCTTGCCCATTTCTCGACAGGACCGGGGCCCGTCCTGCCGCGTCGACTGAGGTGGACGCCCTAGCATTTCTCCGAGGCCTGTGACTTAATCCGATCATCATGTTTGTAACGACATTCTATGCATTTTCTTGGTCGACCTGTCGCGGGGCCTGTCACCAAGAGAGATCAGGTAGGATTTAGCATAGTAGAATAACTCCAACTATACTCTATTTATCAGCATTTTATTTTTGTTTTACTGAGGATAGTACAGAGTACGTTGCCTCAAACCCTCCTCCTTTACCTGGGCTTGGGACCAGCATACTATGTTAATAGCAATCTATGAGTAATAAAACCTCATTAATGTAGTGAAGGGTATCTGGGGTGACCAAACAACCAACTAAAGTTGACTATTGTCAACCATGACAGCGGAACTATACCTTACTTTTAGAAAATAGGTAGCTGTTGATCATTCAAATCCCATCCCAACTGCATGTACCTCTATCTGTGGACCCGTGCTTGTATGCTACTATGCTAACTTATTCAGGATTTTAGGTAGGGCCCTTAATATTCCGATCTTTCGTAGGATTTTTTTTTAAATAACGCTTCATGCTTTTCGCTTGTTGCATCGAAGTTTGTACCCAGATGGATTTTGAAAAATAAAATATATAAACTATTCCCTCCCTTTAATGGTTATACATAGTGTACTTATTAACTACAGTATACTGATCAAACCTATACCCAAGAGGAATTGTAAGATCTTCCTTACTTCTAGGTTTTTGAGCCTAACATCTGGTCCTAAGTATTCTCCCAAGTGCCTTAACCTATTCCTTTGGAACAAGCGGTGGAAGTTGTCTCAGAATAAAAGCAAGAGAACGCATTTGATAAGCTGCAGTATTTCATTTTTTTCTCACGCTTTAACATCCCTTAGCTTCTTGAATACACTCCTTCCAATTTCCTAATTCCCATTCCGACATTCATTCACATGAAAAATCCAATTTAAGTGATCACTTTACTTTTCATAATTTTGTTTACAAAACCTACCTTCCACCTTTCTTTAAAACTCCATTTAAATACTTTCAATGCAATTTTCTCATATTGCAAAAGGATTGTCGACCTTTTGCTTCCATGCAGACCTGCTCATGCTGCATATTATTAGGTGCATACTATATCCGTAGTTTGTTACTGGCTGGGGCGAATGGGAATTTCTTTTCTTAATGGGAAAGAAATTGATCTAATTTTCGCTTTTGCTACTGATTGAAATTTAAGGTCGGGGTCGACTAAAGCAAAAATTGGCTTTGCGTGGCCTGGTTGAGGACAATTGGATCAAGAAGGCTGGGTGAAGAGCTGTCGCCAGCATTACACGGCATATAAGTAGTGGCATTTTGGAGGACAAGGGACTTAACATTTAACAAATTAGGAAAAGTTTCGTGTATTCGTATTTTGATCAGTGAGAAAAAGTGTGGGCGAACAAGGGGAGTTTACGCGATATCGCTGCTAGAGTTATCAGAAACACAAACGGGGAAGTTTCGCAGCCATTCTACCGATGATGATTTTGATTGAGCTAAGCTCAGTCAAAAGGTATTCTTGAGACATCGGTTTTCCGTGTAAGTTCGAATTTGAGAAAGAAACAATAAGAACTTAAGTGAAGGAATTTATGATTGTCTCGGATTTGCCCTCAAGTGACTATATTCGTGGAAGCTGTAAATGGTGCAAGTGGCTCATACGGTCTTCTTGTATTCCTGCCCGTGATCGAAGTTATTCAATGTATTTACCTTGCACAATACTTTTAGTTATCTAGGAAGTGAAGTGGCACCCAAATTGTTCTAATAGCGACCCTTAGTGGTGGATGTACTGCTACGTCTAGAGTAGCGCGGCGTTTTAGATAGCATCTTTTTTGAGCGCCTGTAATCCGAGGAGCTCATTTATCTCCGCTATTTAGATTGTCTATGAACTCACATTGGCAATACTTGAGTCGTAGGACATCAAATTTTTCAGTGCTACCCACTAGAAACTCCAGCATTTAGAGAAACGTGAGGTAATTATTGAGATCTCTTAATTAGGCGCGTCAACTAATAGCACGTTAGGCAAGATTTACGAGGCCATGAAGCTCAGCTACTCAATTTGACAACATCGATTTACCGAACATTTATATTAAGGGATATATGTGGTCACCAACCAACTAACCTGAGTTGACTGTTTGGAACCTTTATAGCAGAGATATACCTCACTTTGAGAAAATTGGTTAGAAATCAATTGCGTTCATATCCATCGAAGTGCTTCTAGTCTCGCGCTTGTACGCCACTATGCTAGTCAGGATTTTAGGAAAGGTCGTCGCTATTACGGTTTCTGCTACAATTTTTTTTTTCAAAAACATAGCATGCTTATCGTAAAGGAGTTTGGATCAGGATGGGCATTGCAGTCAAAACTATGCAGAAGCGAAAAAAGGGCAATCAAATGAATTTATCGAAGCTTGCGCATTGTTATCGTCGAGGCTCTAGAACCTATTTCGAGTCTTGGCAGTCAGAATTTTTTTCTTCCAACTATTTTGATTCATCAATCGCGCCCTCCGATTTCGAAATTCGATCGGTGATGCGTTGACTTCGTCAACAGAATCTGCCCAACGATGTCGGGGTTTCCCCACTGGTTTTCATCCTTCTATTCTTCCTTCGAATGCCCTTTTAGGTATCCGAGTGTCGTCCATATGTTGAACGTGGCTAGTCCATTGAAGCTTCTGAAGTTCGATTATTTTGGAGATTTCAGGGTCGTCAAATATTTAATACGCCATTGATCGATGTCTCGTTTATTATTATTCTACTCAGGACGCTGTCTTAAAGGTATTGACCAGTTTTTCGGAAGTTTGTATTCGTGTCCATGTTTCACATCTACATCATAGCATAGGTCTTATTATCGATTTGTAGCTGACTTTTGGAATGAATGTTATTTTTGCCACCTGAAAGATTTTATTTCTTTCACTCTATTCCCATATTTCGTCAGTTGTATACCTAAGTATATAAAGTTTTCTATATTTTCCAACGTGTACTCTTCAATTTTTATATTTTGTCATTTTTCCCGTTTGCATCCTAATTTTTGTTTTGTTTCGTACACCAACTTTAATTGTTGTTTTGTCGAGGTTTATAAAAGTTTCCACTGTTGAGAACCTTACACTCTGTTTCCTGTTCTACGCTAAGTGCTGATGGAGTGACCCAGTCATCGCCCATCTTGGAAGAGTGGGTTCCACTGCATGAGGTAGCCAGCAATAGAATTGTCGCCCTTTATCAATGTGTGATCATTGCCATTTCTCCCTTCTCATCATATCGCCTACTTACTGGCTTGCGCGTTGAAAAATTTCTTTGTTCGAAATTGTATCAGGCCAGTGTACCACGATAACACATCGCAAGCAAGTGTTGACGAAGGTTTGACCTTTTTGGTAACGGTGGTGGTCACTTTGCATGTGCTACTTCCAATGTTGGACGATGCGCAGCGGAAACCAGCCTGCCCTCTCTCGACTGAGCCTTCCAGATCTACTTTGATGCACTTCAGGATTATCTCGGTTTCGGATATCCAGGATATCCGTATAAGTGGAAGTAGCGGGAGTAGCAGATCTGCAGTAACTGCAGGAACAGCGATGAATAACTCTATGGCTAAGATTACCACGGTTCTTAGCCATAATACATCCGGCGGTCTTTCCACGACTGTAGCTTCACGGTACGGTTGATGAATCGATCGTTAACGTTCCTCACAGAACCATCGAAAGATTTGAGACTACATGCCAGTTCATGCAACACAAGAATGAACTGCACGGTATCGCAGTTCACGCGCGTTACGCTCGCCATCGCTCGCAGCGGTCAATAGAGTCTTAAATCCCTTCCGCTTATCGATCCGCATTTATGATTCCGCAGTGAGCCAGGTCTTATGACGCCCCTGCGTGACATCGCCGATGACCTGCGCACCGTTCTCGAGGGGAGTATTCTTAATGGTGGCTCGATGCCTATCGATACTCTCAGGCGGGTTATCGCCCGATAAGCAAGATAGTTGTCAGTTGTTAGTTGTCAGTGTTAACATTGAACTTAGGGGATCGCAGTTGTCCAACCCTGCCAGAAGTGGCGGATGCAATACGCTAGCGAATATAAGCGACCATTAGATGATCCGCTTCGAGGCCAATGTCGTCAGTTCTTTTGTTACATGCACTCAGAAGACAACTTGTAAATCTTCTGCTGATCGCAAAGAGGTCAATCTGGTGATGATAATGATCTGGTACGATGTCGGTCAGTCGAAACCCAACTGACTTTATGGCAAATTCTGTGCTCGAACAATGTAACAACGAGGCGATGGAACCTGCAAAAATACACAAATCTCCGACCAATAACGTTGCGGTCGCCGAAATCCTACTTTCCGAGCCAGATGTTTTTAGACCCTGTCTGTCAGAAACCGGAAACCCGCTACAGCTCCCCCATGACTTCCTGAGACGCTCGCACTCTTCCTCTATTGTTTTGCACCAAGTGCTCTTGAGGCGACCCACTTGTCGGCCATCTAGGGAGAGTGGATTCTATTGCATGACATAGCCCGCAATGCAATCATCGCATCTACTTCATGTGTGACCTATTCAGAGTTCCACCGTCTTACTTCGTATAAATCCAAAATTGTCAGCTTATTTCGTTGATACCACTATTGGGGAACGTCACAGTTCGTTTTCAATTCCCTGTGAAGTCAGCCCCTATCTTCACCCCTATGTTGATGTGTCGATAGTAATACGATTTGGTTCAAATGTTCTAATATTATTCTATACATGGTTTAAAGGAATTCTAATAGGTGATCTGAACAGAAGTCCACTGCCTAGCAACTGGCTAGGCTCGTGCGAGCGAGTTGTCCTAACCGAGACCTTTCATTTGATACCCCAGATGACTAGATTTGGTGAAAAAAAAAAAATTGCACCCCCCATTTGCATGCATGCGTTTTACACAAAACCTTAAAAACGAAGTGGACGCCCTAAAATTGTAACTGAATGAGAAGCGCACCCTATCATTCAAAAAGTGAAACTGAATGCGAATCCCAAATTGACTGGCGAGTTTCACGACGAGACTAAAAAGAGCTGCCGTTTCAAAATGATACGACGTGTGATTAGAAGTGAAGGGTATAATGGAACGCAACCGTAAATATGATTGGAATTTGCTCGGGAGTATAGATTTAAAGATGAAACTTTCTGGAGAAACGTCATTTTCTGGAAGCGGCGGTGGAAGCGTCATGGTTTGGGGTTTTATTTCGGCAGCTGGTGTTGAGAAATTAGTATTTATTGATAGTACTGTGAATTCTACCTTATACTACCTTTGACCACGAGTGTGGAAAAAATGAATATTTGGCCGACTTCCCATTTTTACCAGGATAATGACCGCAAACATAAAGTGTGATTATGGCTTTTCTACAATTGTCCGAAAGTCTCCCGATTTGAACCTCATCGAGCAATTGTGAACGTTCGATTTCGTATACAGTGTGTCCTGGATTAAAATGGAAATGCAACAAAATTCCTGTTTAATAATTTTGCGTACCTTACAAAGAGGAAGTTATTTTGTTTTTATAGCTGAGTAAAGACTTTTGTGATGTATTTTTTCGTTTGTTTTTCACTTATTTGCTCGTAGCGTATTTATTTTTTGTCGGCTAGTCTCGAGGTTAAGTATTGGAGATAATATATATATATTCTTTTTCCACTGCTTTCCTCTCATTTTCACGTTTGCAGAAGTGATTAAAAGAAAATGTTGTAGGTGTGTAAAGACTTTTGTGACTCACTGTATGTCTGCGAGAAGTGCATTTGATAGCCAGACAGAACCAGTGTGACTAAAACCGAGGAATACTTCAGGTTGGTCCCGAAATGCTTTAAATAAACAAATGTTCTTAGAGGTGTGGCTAGACCAACCTACTAAGGTAGGCGCAATGTATCCAAAAGTCAGGGCCGTAGAGAAAAATTCGGGCCTGGGGTGAAAATTAAGGGAAAAATGGGGCCGGGGGTGAAAGTTATGCGAGTCTGGGGTAAAAATTACGCGGGCCCCTCTAATATTCCTCTTCTTCCAAAGAAATTTCTATGCCGGGCCCCTAAAAAAGTCCTGGTCCGGGGGAATCTGGCCCTGACAGCTTCTAGCGATATCTGAATGTGTAAAGTAATCAAAGGCGAGCGGGTGGGAAGTAGTAGTAGAATAGGCGACAATAAAGGTTGAGGCTTAAACAACATACCGAATAAGGCCTTTTAAACTCGCTGTGAAGTCCAACATGGACAAGTTATAACTAATATACAATATATCTGAATTTATAACTACATATATCTCGGGTAATTTTCTCTTATGTACGACAACACCTACTCTTTCTTTTATCTATACATATACCCATTTAATTTAAATTCTTTAATTACAGGAAGTTTCCTGACAATTAGCTATGGCTTCATGTTTGGTATGACTCCTCCAACACTTCTCCTGTATAAGTCTGAATATACGCCTTTATCGAATGGGCCACTTTCAAATGATTCAATTTCATGGATCACTACGTATCTGTGCATGGGCGCCGCTTTCGGGGCTGTTTTCTTTAAGCATTTATCAGATTGTTTCGGACGACGAGCTACTTTGATGTTAGCAGGAATAATACAAAATGTAAGTAAAGTAAATATAAAGGATACATTTTAAGCAGTGTTACGTAAATGTCTTTGGGGACTTACTTCAAATCTATATGTTAAGTAAATCCCTCAAGACTTCCTAGTCGAGGTTGTAATGTAGATTACAAAACTCCGGCGATTAACCCCGCTTGTAATTCAATTGCACGTATTGATACCACGGAAATATCTTGGCTCTAGTAGCGACGAACAAAGGCGATCGTATCGGGGCGTTGCTGATAGGGAGCTTAAGGTGAGGGTAGAATTTTAGAAATTTGTCGAGTTTGATGAGTTGCTCACTGGGGTGTTCTGAATTTCAAGCGTCAAACGTTATGCGTCTAAATATTCGCGGAAAGTGCCCGGTTGCATTCTGTTCTCCTTCATTTCTATGCTCCAGGTCTGTCAGCAATAGCAGGGATCTACCAAGTATTTCTTAGCTCCTTCATTTGTTTTGTGAAGGCAGTGACCCGAGGCAAAGCCGAGCGTGAATTGTTTCAAATTGACGTAGATCTCAGGGGGTGGAAATGACGCTTGCCAAAATTTTGTAAAGAGCTATACCTGTTATGGGTCTCTACCGCACTTACCGCAAGAGGTAGGGAAATTTTCCTCTGGGGCTTTCGAAGAAGGCCATTTCTGTGATTTTCTGCGGTGAAGGCTTTGCTTGTACTCATGTATTCTATAATTGGAAGTAAGCTGTGCAAGGTGCTTTCGCTTTTTTCCATTAATGCAAATGGGTTTCCTGTCGTTGATAATAACACAATCACGGGGTTCAATCTTCTTTGTGTTCGAATCTACTACATCTGAACCAGGTTTTTGTTAACTTGGAGATAAACCATCTTGGTCTGTTGAGAACTCCGGATCGTTGGAGGTGTTAGCGAACACCGCGATAAGATCCATGAGGTGTATGTGCGCTCTATGGTCAGTGAAGTGCCACGAGAGGGCACGGGTCAAATTTCGGGTGGTAGGTCCCGAACTCCTTTCCGGTCCGCCAACCGCAATGGGCGATTGGGCAGTGGCACGTCGGGGACCTCAACGATTCTTGCAATTTTCTGGTACCAAAACACCTTTGCCAACAAAGTAAAGAAATGTATCAGACCGTGCACGTTCATGGCTTCAAAAAACAATTTATTGGAAGTTCCGCCGAGCCTACCCAGAAGCTCTATGCCACATAATAGTATATGATCCCTTCAGCAAGCGCCAGTACCTGATCGACACAAGCGCAGACGTCTTCTGCTGGCATCGCGGAATCACAAACTGATCCCGCATCACCATAAACTAGCGGCGGAAAACTTTCCAGTTGTCCATATCCAGTTAGGACTACAGGACGTAAGTCTGGGATTTCAATGAACGTTCTGATGGCGTTTTATTGTTGCGGACGTGAGCAGCTCCACATTAGGCTCAGACTTTATAGGCTACTATGGATTGCTAGTGGATTTGCAAAATAGGTTTCTTATAGATCCCGTAAATTCACTCAGGTCTTCAGGAAAACCTGCCACCTACTCTATTGTAAATTTTTCAATCATTTTTGAAGAGGTAGCCGACCCTTGCATTCGCATGCTTCTTAAAAAATACAGCAACATAACTACCGAAAGGAGTCTCCCGCAGTCAGCTAAGCATGATGTACAGCAGTACATCTGCACTACTGGCTCTCATATCTACGCGAAAGTGCATCAAGTACTATCTCAGAAGCTCGTTGTTGCTAACAAAGAATTCAACACACTTTTAAAGCGGGGTATTTGCAGACCGTCAAATAGCTGCTGGTCTTCTCCAATACACATTCTCCCAAAGTCCAACGGCGAATGGAGACCATGTGACGATTAGACACGTCTGTATGCTCAGACCGGTCCAGACCGTTATCCCATACCACTCATCCACGACTAGCTAACTGCCGTGCGACCTTGGACTTAGCCAAGGCGTATTATCAAATCCCTGTAGTTCCAGAAGATATTCCGGAAACAGCAATATGCACACCCTTCGGACTCCTCTAGTTCACACATCATCATCAACGGCGCAACAACGTCCTGACCTACGCCATCGCTCCATCTTAGGCAGGGTCTGCCTCGTCTTCTTTTCCTACCATAGATTTTCCGGGCTGGATCATCCTCATCCATACGGATTAAGTGACCCGCCCACCGTAACCTATTGAGCCGGATTTGATCCACAACTCGACGGTCATGGTATCGTTTATAGATTTCGTCGTTATTTTAGGTTACGGGATCGTCCATCCTCATGTAGGGGGCCAAAAGTTCTTCGGAGGATTCTCCTCTCGAACGCGGCCAAGAGTTCGCAATTTTTCTTGCTAAGAACCCAAGTTTCCGAGGAATACATGAGGTCTGGCAAGATCATTGTCTTGTACAATAAGAGCTTTGACCCTATGGTCAGACATTTCGAGCGAAACAGTTTTTGTAAACTGAAATAGGCTCTGTTGGCTGCCAACAACCGTGCGCAGATTTCATCGTCGTAGCTATTATCGGTTGTGATTTTCGACCCTAGATAGGAGAAATTATCAACGGTCTAGTTCACACGGATGTCTTTAGGCTGTGGCGGCGGAAACTTTTCAGAGGTTCACCCGCTCTGTCCTACGAAACCTTAACTTTTGTTTCATGTATTTGATTGATGTTTTGGTGGCCTCTCCTTCAGAGTCTGAGCATTTGGAACATCTCGAATGCATTTTTCAACGTCTCCTTAAGGCCGGTCTTGTACTTAACGTTGAAAAGTGCAAATTCCTTCAACAGCAGGTCAAGTTTATAGGCCATAGGATTTCCCTTGAGGGAATTCAACCGACACTTCTTAACTTTGCTTTTATGCAGAAGCCAGACAAAGCATCCTGGTGCCGGAGTTAGTGAGGGGCAGTTAATTTCGGACATCCAGCATGTGTCCGGCAAGGATAATGTTGCTGCAGACGCTTTGTCACACGTTTCAGAGGTAAAAATCCATGCCACGGCCGATTTTTCAGCAATCGCTGATGCACAGAAGGATGACGCGGTGCTTTAGAGCCTCGGGGACAACTCCAAATACAAATTTCGGGAGTTTCCCCTTTTCAGCTCAACCTCGGAAATACTCTATGAGACATCTGAAAAGATACCTAGGCTATATATTCCGGTCACTTTTCGCAAAGAAGTATTCCAATGCAGTACATGATCTTGCGCGCCTAGGCATTCGGACAACGAATCGGTTTGTCAGTAACAACTATTTAATAAATAAAGATGCTAACTTATGGGCCAGATAGCGCATTGCGTGCCAGAAGTGTCAGGTCACCAAACACGTACAGAAAGAAGTAGGCTCATTCCCTCGATCTACAAAGCACTTTCAGACGATTCACATCGATATTATTGGCCTCTTGCGAGAATCGCATCGTGGTATTGCCTTACAATCATCGATAGGTTCACGCGGTGGCCTGAAGCAATACCTCTGGCCGACATTTCTGCGCAATCGTGTGCGAGACCATTTGTCGGGAATGGATCCCATGCTTTGAAGTTCAAACCGAAGTCATTACTGACCAGCGAATGCAGTTCGAGTCTACCATGTTCTCCTAGTTGGGCTTCTGGGCTTCAAACGCCACCAGATGATTGCGTACTACCCGCAATCCAATGGGATCTTGGAACGCTGGCATAGGACATTGAAGGTCGCACATGATGACTCTTCGTGGTCGCAAGTCCTGCCTTTCGTTTTACTTGGGCTATGTACTGCCCATCGTGAAGAGTTCGTCGCCAGCTCTGCCGAGCTGGAATACGGGAAGAATTTGGCATTCTCCAGCGATCCGGTGTTCGATACCAGGTCAGCCCTTTACACTACTTGGCTTTTGTGTTTGCTCCGGGACACCGTGGCAAAATTAAAATCACCTCTGCCTTCCCACCATTCTTCGACGAAGATTAACATCCCCAATAATTTGCAGGTCTTTACACACGCCTTGGTTCGCCTGCAAGCTTCCCAGAAATCCTTGCAGCCACCATATGAGCGTTGAAAAGAGGGGAGCACTTCTTTAAGCTTGACTTCGGTGGTAAGACCAAGAGCGTCTTCGTGTCCAGGCTAAAGTCTTTTGTCCCCAGGGCGAAGGGGGAAAGGGGGTGCACGGTGCGTGAGATTCGATCTGCACCACCAAAGTTGACGGGTCAGGAGTCGGGCTTTGTGGGGTAGTGTGCTTCAGTGTGGAGTTGATTAACTGAGATATGTTTGAGCTTCACACCAAAGTGGATTGATTTGATTTTGATGAATTTGTGATCTTATGATTTTGAATTTGTGAAATTTTTTTTTCCATTTTAGTCATTATTATTAAATGTAAAAGGGATAATGTAAATAATGATTTGTTATTAGTTAAACCAAAGTTTCTTATGCTTTTGAGATCATGATTGTTACGTTTTAATTTTTTTTGTGGAGTAACACGTTCACTAGGAGGCTGAGGTTTGACGCTCATTCTGAAGAATTTTACACATTCTCTTGTTACCGTGTCGACTGCCGTTAAACCGTTGATGTCCAAATATTTTTCTCGAGTTGAGTTGAGTATCAACTGTCCTTAAATGAGGGTAATGTTTCATGACCAAATTTGCAAAATGACGTCTGGTTAATATGAAAGGAGTTTTTTACCTGGCATTTCTTCTACCTCTTGTAGTGTGCTATAATTTTTACTAGTTTGGGAAGGGTAACAACTACGTTGTTTGTTTTGTGTTTCTTCAGAGTCGAAAAGCAATGCTAACTACAATTTTTTTCGCAACCTCTACTTCTTGGCCACTCGGAGGAATCTTCTCGAAGCCATGTTCGGCCTTTTCACCAAAATTTCTTTCTCAGTAAATCTTAAGCTTTCTGAAGAGGCAGGGGGTGGTGGGTTTGAGTTGGTTGGCACATGTTCCAATTGCTAGAGTTGAAATCAGTATATATTTCGTTTATACGATTGGTTATAAAGGCTTCCTACTTAACAGGTTGATTATCCATCTACTGTAATATTATACAATTGTAGGGTCTGCCTAGTAATATTGTTTACCACTGGCTGATAATATCGACCCAAGATCTTGAAGTCCCTTAGTTCTCGGCAGGTTACTTCTACTAATAGTGATAATGCCTGTTACATTAGGATCGGCTGTGAAAAATGCAGTTTTATTTCGATTTAATCTGAGAACGCGTTGTATGAGGCGATCCTTCCATCTTTTTGAATAAGTTGCTCTAGATCAGCTTTGTTATGAGACGCTAGGAAAACATAATCTGCATAGAGCAGTGTGAAGGACGCTGGTGGTTTGGGTGATTAGTCTCGCAGTTCTTGACAAACCCGACATGGTTCGCGTTCAAAAATCTTTATGGCATGGGAGAGAAACCGAACTGGACGGTAATTTAAATGCTTTGCTGGGCTATCTTTCTTTTTCCATATTGGAATGGTCGTGATTCCTTGACAGTCAGATGGCGTTCTGCCTTCCTCAATAGCACAGTTTAATAACTTACTGAGCTACAGTGTTGGGTTCCAACTCTTCGCGCGCGATCGGTAAGCGAAGCTTCGTTTTTATCGCAGTTTTATCGCAAAGATCTTTACAATGGACCGCTCTGGTAACAGCGATCGCTTTCTTTGCTTGTCGATTGGCACTATTGTAAAGTTGCCAACCACCACCCTCATTGCGTGTTCCAAACTTTCCCCCCGTCTGCCTTTTCAATCATATGACCATTAAGGTCGCCTTCCATGATGGAATAGTCATCAGCAGGCACGTTACAGGTCTTTGCATCGGAAAGTTGCCAGAAGTCGTCTTTCTCGGCATCAGGTTGATCTGTCTGTGGTGTATATAGTAAAGAAGTGAATTGTGCAATCAGCTGATATATCAGCGAGCTTCATCAGCCGGTCATCAAATCGGTCGACTTCTTTAATGGCATCATGAGAACCCTCAAAAATGACAATACCAACATTGTATTGATTGTGTGGGCAACCAAAAAAAGAAAAGTTTGTTTCCACTGCTTTGGCGTTTTAAATATGTCGCTGCTTTTGGTATCTCACCATCGAGTTGCATGTGGACCGCAAGTGTTAATGCACCTCTTCCGAAAGGCTCTTACAAGTTCCCCGATCTTTCCAGTGAAAATGGCAGGAACCCTTGCTCATTTCTCGATAGGACTCGATGGTCTTGATGGTAACCGATTGCGGAAAATTCAATGGTAGCTGTATTTCTCTGCCGGTGGGTGAAATTATTAGTAGAGATTAGTGACTCTATCTTTGTCCAGCACCGTTATAAGTTCTCGTTGCAGTTGCTTAATTTCTTGGACATTGTGTTTCATCATCATCAACGGCACAACAACCGGTATCCGGTCTAGGCCTGCCTTAATAAGGAACTCCAGACATCTCGGTTTTGCGCCGAGGTCCACCAATTCGATATCCCTAAAAGCTGTCTGGCGTCCTGACCTACGCCATCGTTCCATCTCAGGCAGGGTCTGCCTCGTCTTCTTTTTCTACCATAGATATTGCCGTTATAGACTTTCCGGGTAGGATCATCATCATCCATACGGATTAAGCGACCCGCCCACCGTAACCTATTGAGCCGGATTTTATCAACAGCCGTCATGGTATCGCCTATAGATTTCGTCGTTATATAGGCTACAGAATAGTCCCCCCTCATGTAGGGGGCCAAAAATTCTTCGGAGGATTCTTCTCTCGGTCGCGGCCAAGAGTTCGCAATTCTCTTGCTAAGAACCCAGGTGTACAGTAAGAGCTTTGACCCTATGGTGAGATGTTTCGAGCGGAACAGTTTTTGTAAGGTGAAATAGACTATGTTAGCTGCCAACAACCGTGCGCGGGTTTCATCATCGTAGCTGTTATCGGTTGTGATTTTTGACCCTAGATAGGAGAAATTATCAATGGTCTCAAAGTTTTAGTCTCCTATCTTTATTCTTCTCGTTTGACCAGTGTGGTTTGGTGTTGTTGGTTGGTTGGTATTTGGTTCTGACGTTGCCACCTTATACTTTGTCTTACCTTCATTGATGTGCAGCGTAAGATCTTGCGCCGCCTGCTCGATCTGGATGAAGGCAGTTTGTACGTCTCGGATCGGTCTTGCCATGATGTCGATATCGTCAGCATAGGCCAGTAGTTGGGTGGACTTAAAGAGGATCGTACCTCTTGCATTTACCTCAGCATCACAGATCACTTTCTCGAGGGCCAGGTAAAAGAGGACGCATGATAGCGCATCCCCTTGTCGTAGACCGTTGTTGATGTCGAATGGTCTTGAGAGTGATCCTGCTGTTTTTATCTGGTCTCGCACATTGGTCAGGGTTAGCCTAGTCAGTCTTATCAATTTTATGGGGATACCGAATTCTCTCCTGGCCGTGTACAGTTTTACCCTGGCTATTTTATCACAGGCGGCTTTAAATTAAAGTCAATGAAGAGATGGTGCAACTTATGTCCGCATTCCAACAGTTTTTCCATCGCTTGCCGCAGAGAGAAAATCTGATCTGTTGCTGATTTGCCAGGAGTGAAGCCTCTTTGGTATGGGCCAATGAAGTTCTGGGCGTATGGAGCTATCCGGCTTAGCAAGATAGCGGAGAATATCTTATAGACGGTACTCAGTAACGTGATACCTCTATAAATGCTGCACTGTGTGATATCTCCCTTGTTATGTATGAGACAGATAATGTCTCTTTGCCAGTCGTCAGGCATTGATTCGTTGTCCCTCAGCTTGAGCACAAGTTGATGAACCGCATGGTCTTATTGGTCACCTCCGTATTTAACCAATTCGGCTGTAATTCCATCGGCCCCTGGCGACTTATGATTTTTAAGCCGATGAATTGCACGGACTGTTTCTTCGATACTTGGTGGAGGCAGTATTTGTCCGTCGTCTTCAGTTGGCGGGACCTCCAACTCGCCGATGTTCTGGTTGTTCAGTAGTTCATCAAAATACTCAACCCATCGCTCCAATATGCCCATTCTGTCGGAAATCAGATTTCAGAGAATAATCCGCAGTCCGTTGTCATTTGTATTTTGGTGTAAGCTGTGGGAGCCAAGGTTTCGTTTGAATACGGTCTCCTTCCCTACTCGAGTGTTAAAATCCCCAAGTATGATTTCGATATCATATCTGGGACAGGCTTCGAGGGTTCGTTCTACTGCCTCGGAGAAGGTATCCTTCTCCGTGTTTCGTCAACGTAAAACTTATCGCTTCGTAGGCTTTCGGATAATCGAGACCTTCTCCCACTGCCAATTTTTATATAGTTTGAATAGCAAAAAATGGGGCACTGGCTACCGGAGAAGTGACGGTGTTCAGTCTGTATTGCTTTATGGCATCAGATGGGTGGTATCTCCGGACTACTGCTTGGTAGTTTCGATCATCCTAGTAAATCCAAATTTGCCTGTACATTTTCACCGTAGGGAGATGCATACCCTCCAGAACCCAACCACCGAACCTCGCTTAACCTCAGCTTCTGGCTGTCGAACTGTCGTTGAAGACAGAAAGCATTCTGGGGGCTCTCGACACCATTGAGGGTAGCGTACGTAAGTCGTGTTCTTGTTTGATAGTTGAAGGTCGTAACCTTTAAGTTTGCTACTATCCGAAGCGTGGAAAATATTTCAATAGAAAAAAAAATCAAAATCTGTAGTTTGCTAGCCTAGTCCAACAAATCAAGGGGAGTCACTATCTCGGTGGATAGAAGATACGTTAACTTAATGGTAGATGGTATTAATAAGGTATGAAATTTAATTACTTCTAGGACAACTAAGTGCCCGTTCAGACTATGGTGATCAATACTTCCTCTTTTCTGAGGAGGAATTGGGATCGTCTGTCGGAATTCAATGCTTAACATTGTGACACCTGGAAAAGCCACACGGCACAGTCGTTTTTTATACTGTGTTTATTATTTAGTAATGAAGGGGCTTGATTTTCCAGCTCGTATAGTAAGGTTTCGCCTTCCAACACAGGTATTCAAATTCAGCTGTCAAAACACAAAGTTCTTTTGCAAGTTGAATTAAAAGTCACCTTTAATTTCTCCAAACTTCGGAAGGATGGTATTGATCCCATTTTTAATAAGAGGTGCACATGGTTATTAATTGAATTATCCTTGTTTTGATGCCATTCGTTAAAATCAGAGTGAATAATAGATATTCATCTATTTACGGATTAAAGTGAAATTTACTCAATTCCTATTGTGACAAAAAATGTTAATGAGAGCAAAAAAATAGGAGTTGTTATTTCCAAGTCCCTTAAGAATTAGAAAATCCAATAATTTCCTTTCATAATAACAAACAAAAACTTTTCCAATTATTCTAATTCCGCGACATCTGCGACTTAGCTTTCATTCCTCAACGGCAAGAATTTGTATTTATTTTCCGGATAGCGTTAAGATCATTCAACCGAAATCGGAATTGTTGGAAATTCGTTGTTTCAAGGTTCACTTAATATCACTTTATTTTATTTTTATAAATGTTTTGACTCCTTGAAATATTCGTCACGTTATTATTGGTTCATTCATAGCGTAACGAAACAGGGGAAAAATGCATGTAAACATTGTGAACCCATATTCAAGGATTATCTCTAACTTGTGTTTCCGCTTTCGTTTAGCTGAAGTCTGCTGAGATTGATGTCGTCAATATTTCCAATTCCATCATTGTTCAATAGATTTAAATTAATTTATTGAGGGAGAATGTGGAGCGAACCGAAAAGGTTAAATTGATTGGAGGAAGTTTAATTTTGCGGAGAATGTGGTTGAATGGATTGAAAAATTTCAGTTTGTTAACTTTGTAGAATTGAGTGTACATCGCAAATGTATATATTTCTTTAGAAAGACGCTTCTATTCTAAATTTGGATTGTGTATCTAATGTGTCTGTAGTCTTCACTTTTTGGTGGAGAGTGAAGATATAAATGAGTATATACATACATGCATATATATAATCAGGGAGGAGTGTGACAAATGACTCTTCAGGATATTTCCAGTTCATGAAAAGATGAGGGATGTTCTAATTTAGGTAACCAAAAATGCACTTGTGGCAGGAAGTGTGTTAATGGTGCGGAGATGAGCACATCTATGAAAGATAATTTGAAAAATAAATTCGCTGTCGCCTCTCACTAGTCATCATCTAATAGCTATCGTTCTTAAGCATTAGAAAGTATTACATGGGAAATATCTGTTGCCACAAGGATACACATTGGAGTGAGTTTACAGAGTTCCAGAGGTGCGATTTCAAATATTAGATTAACATACGCAAGATTTAGGAATGAAGGAAGAAGTGAACGAAGTGGTTCCAATTAACATGGGTTTGAATCTGACCTCTCAAAATCTGACAAGCGATCACGTTCTGAGTGTTGGTCGACTATAAAAGACAATGAATAGCGTATTGTGGTATTCCAGACGAACATATTGCATTGGACTAGTAGCGTAATACGCCTTGATCACATCCGAAATGGATTGTGGTAAAATTGCGGGAGAGACGTCCTCAATGACATGATCTCGTAATTTGGGCTATCGAGAATTCACTTGCTAAGAATGGTATGATGAGAAACGAACAGAAGCCGACCGAAACAACGGTGACTTATACGCTCGATGGTGATTTGAAAACTTCGCAACTGCGTCCAGGTCAGGCCTTTGACAGAACCAAATTGATCAACTGATCAAGGGGATCCTACCCCGCTTTTGAAGAAGATAAAGAAGCAGAAAAGCAAAAAAACATACTTTTAATGAAATTATTTGTACGAGTCTTCCGTATGGTAGGTAGGTAGGTATCAGTAGCCACCCCGATGAGCCCATTTCGCGTTGTGACGTGCCGGTTCAATGCCACCAACTCCTAAGATCATGACCACTGTGGGAAGATCAAGGGGAGCAGAGCCCGGCTGATGCGCGTAACATTCAGTAGGTTAGATCTCTTTTAGGTCCGCAAAGAATTGTTTACCTAGTGTCTACAGTCTGAGTCTAGTTCTCCCTTCTCTCTTCTTTTCCACAGCTTTGACAATGTGAATTGTATGGTCTGCCCGTATAGACGGCTGTTATCCTGTACGAATTTGCGCGAATCTGGCAAAAAATTTCTTGCGATCGAGTCTTGTTACAGACGGGCCGAATCCTCGTTGGCTTGTCGCAGGTGGCGACTTTTCGCTACCTGAAATCAGTGATTGCTGAGAAGTGCTAATAGATTACACTCCTAACCGTCACCAGCCGAACACAGACTGTGCCCACCGAGAGACAGCCAAGAGCAGAGCGGAGCCAGTCAACCCGATCTATGGTCTTATGATCGGGAATCTAGAGGAGGTGGACTTTAAGTTCGCTTTCTAGGCTGTTCAGCGTGTCCTTGCATTGCCTACCAGCCTACAGGATGTCGTTACTAAGTACAACGCCTTAAGGTCTGCCTGGCAGTCTATTAGAATAGCAATGTTGCACACCGTGTTAGCATTATGCTCTAGCTAACGACAGGCTTCCAGTGTGGCCAATACTTCCGCTCGTGTAAAGCCAAGAAAAACTCCGCAGATCATCCTTGATTCGTTGGTGTGGAATATTATATCGTAACCTTGCGATACGTCACCGGTTTTCCACAGCATCTTTTGTGAGGCTCGACTTGTGTGTGAGAAAGTAAAGCTAATCCTGTTGCGATGTAAAGGAAGATATCGACAATTATTTAGAATAATTTTAAATAAAATTCGCCCGATAGAGTCACAAGAACCTTAACGTTTGCGGTATCCTCCAAGAGGAGGTAATGGAAGTTCTCCATCAGAATATGAAAGTGAAATTAAACAAATTAGGGTAAAGTTTGTGAGAAAGATTGAATGAGTCAAGCTAATCTCCATAGAATCTGGAACAGTCGCTGTGTGTAGCTAAGATGGCTAACATGAAGCGTATGTTTTCAGTGCCGGTATATAGGTCTGGGTTTCAAACGGGAGACACGCAAGTATGGAGAAATTTCATTCTTAAGCAAAGGAAAGATTAGGCACTGGAGATTGTTACTGATCCTTATCTCCAAGCTAAGACTGCATTCTATAGCTGGTTGACCTAGAGAAAAAATCAAGCGGATGATGATAAATATGTATCAGTGGCCGCCTCGAGGAGCCGAATTAGCGCTGTGGTGTACCGTTTTGATGCTACAAATCCCTAAAACCATGACTGCTGTGATAAAAACAATGGGGCAGAATCCAATCGGCTCAAATCTTCACAACAACGCGTAGCCTTCACGATGGAAAGCAGTTCTCCTACGCTGCAGCTAGAGATCTCACTCAGGTCCTGAAGCAATTGTTTATCTAGTGTCAGGCTAGGGGCCTGGCTTTAGTTAGAGCTGGGCAATCGCAGAGGAAGTGCCTGAGGGTTTACCCCTCTTTTCGGCAGCTTTGACAGTGCGAATTATAGGGAATGCTGAGTGTGGCGGCATTTTTCTCTATATACGGCCGTGATCTTGTATGCATTTGCACGTTTTCTTATAGTCGAGCCAAATCTTCTCTAACCTGGTAAAGGTTGTAAACTTTCGCTATCTGAGGTCCACGGCCGCTAAGTAGTGCGAATAAATTCTATTCTCGACAGTGGCCAGCGGGACTGTATCCGTCGAAGAGCTGAGCCTCGCCTGAGTAGCTCATTAGCTCGCTCACTTCCCTCCGTATGTTCCTATGACTGGGTGGCTTGATGCTCTGGTACTGGGCCCTCAACAGGACTCTAATTGACCTCGGCTACTTAGCTCGTTTCCGGTGATCGACGATCTTGCCAGTCTTTGCTTTTGAGGGGGCCTTCGACGACCACGGTTTCGGGTTAATATGGTTGGTATTCGCAACACCACGCTTGACGGCAGTGGGTTCCAAGCTGCAAACCACTAGTCTGCCTGTCGTCTCGCTCTGGTCGGTCCCTGCGGTTGGTTTTAGCACAGCGGTGCTACAACATGCACCGACTGTATTGCCCTCGATGGCTGTTGGCTGCGGGCTGAATGCCAGCAGCTCATGCGCGATGATGCGCCTGGTATCACCACCTCTTCTTTGATCATCAGTTCTTTGTGTTTTTTATTTGAGTCTATGTCTTGGCCCTACGACTAATCGGGGAAGAGTTTTTACTTAGGCTTACCAAGCTCCCCTCGGCGTATGCTGTTCCAATTTGGCTTGGGGTCCTGTTTACACCTCTTCCAGAGTAGGGAGAACGATCCCTGGCCTGTTGCTTCGACTCATCCTCCCACATGATTTGCGCGACTCCTCGTCAGATGAATGAACCTACTCCCAATTCAGCCGTAAATAGTCTTGGCCCTTCCGAAAATTGTTTCTAGTGATCATCGCCAGGAGGTCGTGTGAGGGCTTGCCGAATTATGCAACCTTAACCTGGACGATTACATAAGCAAGGTAGTCTATTCAAAGTGAAGACTGCAGAAAGGATATAAGCGCAGGCAACCCCTTAAAGATTTTTCACGGCACGGGGTTGGAATGGTGACTGTGAAGGTAGAAGATTATCATTGAAAGTACTCATATCTATAAAATCAGCAATTGAAAGGAGGCTCATAAAGCCGTGGAAAGGACGAGAGTGTACAGTGGAGTCGGGTTTGAGGTACAGCTAGTACGAGTAACACCAAAACGATGGTCAAATGTTTAGCATCTTCTCATATAGTAACTTCACGTACCACCGCTAATCTGAACCGTAAGGGGAAGGGGACTGTGTGGTCATATTTGAAACGTTTGCCCTGTAAGTTGGAGTTTAAGAATGCAATCAAAATATTATTGCTTGTAAAAGGCGCTTAAACGGAAAGAAATTTGTGGACTGGCAATCATCAAATTTCTTTACTGCTACCAAAACAATAACAGGGCCTCGGATAGGGACTGACCTCACGGATACGACTTTTGGCTATGCAGAATAACTAATGATTGGTTTCTGGAAGATGCGCACGTTCTTCGACAACGATATCGACGGCTCCCGAAATAGGCAGAATGTTCTAGGTTTCAGCGAAGTGAGATGGTGCGAACCTGGAGGGTACTCCTCTTCTTCCTGCAGCACTTAGGGACCTAATAGTTCGAAGCAAATTGCTCTCTATTTGGTTCGTTATAACATCAAGTGGATGCGGATTTAGAATCTCTCAATCCCTAAACTCGAAATGCAGGTATCTCATTACCTAGATCAAGTTGAGACTGTCCTGTGCTAATGTTCGTTCTGTAATGCTATATGGGAGTAACATATGGAAAGTGAGCGCCACTGTTACTCTAAGCCTTGGTGAATACTTGTTTGCAATGTGTCACTGCTGTACGCTGACATGATACTATTGAACAGAAACTTAGGCTGTCCGCAGACCAGTTATCCGTGGGTGTACTGATCAGTAGGTGGATTGGCGATGGACAGGCCACACATCAAAAAGGGAAACCAAGCGGTTCTCTTACTCCCAAGATGACCGATGAGTGAGTTACCTTAGGAGCACTTGGCGCAGAACAGCAGGGAAAGAGTTACGTCCTGGTAGCTTTATGTGAGTACCCGCCGTGTTAGCCTCTGGAAGTTAAAGTGCATTCCATCGGACCATTACGATGACAGGTAGGTGTGGTTGACGCGTTATGGTCTATATAGGGTTGATTTGCAGGCAATCGCTTGCCGTTTGCAACGAATAACTGAAGCTGGCTATGGAGACTGGTCTTGATCTATTTCCTAACACATTGAAGTCTATAGCAGAGTGCTATCCACCTTCAATAAACGGCAACAACTAATTGGATTGACAGTACTAATTTCACTATGTTTGCTCCCTTGAAATAAGTACAATGAGTTCTGATAAGTGCTCGTCTTGCTGATATTGCATGCCAAAAATGGAACAGGATTCAAAATGTGTTGGTCGCAATAGGTGTTTTTGAAATTTGGTGATATTGATCGTGAAAACAAAGTAAATCTTCGTAGCGAAAGATCTCTTGATCTGGAATATAACGTGGACATTGTTCTCATCTCTGAAGAGTTTAGTATCGTTGGCTTTGTGAATAGCTTGGTTACGATTGTGTCAAATACGCCTAAAAGATGTTGGGGTGAGATGGTCGGAACTTTGGCTGGATTGGACCAAGTTAACTTTAACGAATGACAAGACAGAAGGGAGTCATCCATTCAACGATATGCATCATATGTGAGATGTTAACAGATTTGCATCACTGAAAGGCGGCAGGTACAGTTTAATATTTGATTGTATTAAGTGGACTATGGATAGTTTTGGTAATGAGAGTTCCACACATGTTTGCTTCATGTGTAATTTACTCCCTCAACTGAACCACGCACCATTAATTGTAGAAATTTACACAGCTCATCGACACGAGAGCGCTACTAATATCTTGAGTCAATTTTGTATCCGGGGAAAAGTAATCATATTTGGTTCGATTTTTCTCCTTCTCCATTTTTACATGTAACCATACAGTTCGATTATATTTGGGATTTTAAACTTACAAATAGAATCTCAAAGAACTAAGAACCCTACTTTCGCTTAATTTGATTGAAATACTTTCGGTTACTAGGGTTGAAACTTCCAGAAGTTCCACATACGTCGTCTGGGCGTACTAATTTAATGAATTTGCGTCCAGTGCCTAGGGACATCCACATCTGCCTCTCGATCTCATTACCCCGGGTTCGAATCTCGGTCGTTTTCGACGTTTGCTTCCTTATTTTTGCTGTCCCGCCGCTGAAGGCTTGTCATTTGCACACCATTAAGAGTGGTGATAGCACAGTCTCAATTGAACCTTCCGACTTGGTGCAAGCCCTATACTCCACAAAAGAATGAACAGAAAAAATACATAACTAATGGTCATGTTTTGTTGAGGATGCTGGGAGTCCTGAGTCTGCACCCACTTGGTGATGGACCGGACCACTTCGGAAGCAGGTCACTCTTCAGACGCTGCTCCACCTTTGCCCTGGGAGTAGCGTGATCGAAAGTAATGGCAGATGGTAATCGCTCGACTTAAATATAATCGCAAACACATAATGGGTACGGATTATACTCAAGTGAAATATGTCATAAATCCAGACCTAAACCATCATCATCAACGGCCCAACAACCGGTATCCGGTCTAGGCCTGCCTTAATAAGGAACTCCAGACATCCCGGTTTTACGCCGAGGTCCACCAATTCGATATCCGTAAAATCTGTCTGGCGTCCTGACCTACGCCATCGCTCCATTTTAGGCAGGGTCTGCCTCGTCTTCTTTTTCTACCGGAGATATTGCCCTTATAAATTTTATTCACAACCTGACTTTCATGGTATCGCTCATAGATTTCGACGTTATGTGGGCTACGGAATCGTCCATCCTCATGTAGGGGGCTAAAAATTCTTCGGAGGATTCTTCTCTCGAACGCGGCCAATAGTTCGCAATTCTTGCTGCTAAGAACCCAAGTTTCCGAGGAATACATGAGGACTGGCAAGATCATTATCTTGTACAGTAAGAGCTTTGACCCTATGGTGAGGCGTTTCGAGCGGAACAGTCTTTGTAAGCTGAAATAGGCTCTGTTGGTTGACAACAACCGTGCGCGGATTTCATCATCGTAGCTGTTATCGGATGTGATTTTCGACCCTAAATAGGGGAAATTATCAACGGTCTCAAAGTTGTATTCTCCTGTCTTTAGGAGGGGGGGGGGGGGATGATAGGGAATCCCCTTGTCGTAAACGGTTGTTGATGTCGAATGGTTTTGAGAGTGATTCTGCTGCTTTTATCTGGCCTCGCACATTGGTCAGGGTCAGCCTAGTCAGTCTTATTAATTTCGTCGGGATACCGAATTCTCTCATGGCCGTGTACAGTTTTACCCTGGCTATGCTAACGTAGGCGGCTTTAAAGTAGATGAATAGATGGTGCAACTGTTGTCCATATTCTAACAGTTTTTCCATCGCTTGCCGCAGAGAGAAAATCTGATCTGTTGCTGATTTGCCTGGAGTGAAGCCTCTTTGGTATGGGCCAATGATGTTCTGGGCGTGTGGAGCTATCCGGCCTAGCAAGATAACGGAGAATATCGTATTGATGGTACTCAGCAACGTGATACCTCTATAATTGCTGCACTGTGTGATATCTCCCTTTTTATGTATGAGACAGATAATGTCTCTTTTCCAATCGTCAGGCATTGATCCGCCGTCCCATACTTTGAGCATTAGTTGATGAACCACTTGGTGTAATTGGTCGCCTCCATATTTAACCAATTCGGCTGTAATTCCATCGGCTCCTGGGGACTTATGGTTTTTTAGCTGATGAACTGCACGGACTGTTTCTCCTAAAGTTGGTGGTGGCAGTATTTGTCCATCGTCTTCAGTTGGCGGGACCTCTAACTCGCCGATGTTCTGGTTGTTCAGTAGCTCATCAAAATACTCAATCCAGCGCTCCAATATGCCCATTCTGTCGGAAATCAGATTTCCCTCTTTGTCTCGGCAGGATGAACGTCGAGGTGCATAGGCTTCATCCTGTTGACTTGTTGCTAAAACTTGCGAGCTTGGTGCGGTTGCTCCCTGCACTTTTCGAGTTCACAGACTTATTGGTTCTCACAAAACAAGAGCGAAGTAAATTTTTAGGGTCCTGGATCTGAGTGGAATAAAATTAATCATGAAAAGTGATCGAGTTACCATGTGTTGAGTTGAGTGACGAAGAAACCCAACATATGAACTTTTAGTTGTCACCGAAGAATTTAATGGCACTGGTATTATTCTCTATTTCAGCTTGGCTGGTTTGGTGCTGCATTTGGCTACAACTTCACACACATCTGCATATCAAGGCTCATAGTTGGATTATCTGGAGGCTGTGCATTAACTGTACTCCCCCTATTTCTCATAGAAATTTCCAAGACAAAACACATTGAAGGTGCCTACATTACTACGTACATTTTCCAAGGATTTGGAATTATGTTTGGATATATCTTCGGTACATTCGCTGATGTCATAGTGACGGCAATAGCTGGACTGGTTATTTCCGTTCTATTCTCACTGTGCTTTCCCTTCGTACAAGAAAGTCCTTATCACTACCTGAAGAAAAACGACATGACAATGCTGGAGAAGTCAGTAAGATACTTTCGAGCTATTCGGGACTTAGATCAAAGATCGCTTCCTGAATTTCTAGCTGAAGTTGATAAATTTAGACAGAATAGAAAATTAATGAATGGAAATTCCGTGCCCAAGAAGAACGGAGTGGAAAATCGAGTCGTATATGACGATGGAAGTAGTCCAAGAAAAGTTAAATCATTCGTATCCTGCCTGATCCTTGTGATAACTTCACAACTATGCGGTTTACTAACAATTTTAAATTATTCGTCATTTATTTTCGGAAGTGTAGGATCTGCGCTGCCAGTGTATGTATCCTCCATATTGCTGGGAGCTGCCACATTCGTAGGAGGACTTTTATCTATACTCATTGCAACGTGTTCATGGAGAAAGGTAAATTCTATATCTTCGAAAGTGAAAGTGGTATTATAACATTTAGTTTTGCTTTACAGTTCATCATCTCAGCATTTTCGCTACTCATTGGGTTTTGCTTAGCAACGATAGGATGTTTTGTCTACACGGAAGGATGGACCGTCAGTAGCGTCGATATGAACTGGGTGCCACTTGTTTGTCTGGTTTTATATGTTTTGCTCACGAGTGCTAGTATTTATCCAATGACGTTCATAGTTATCGCCGAAGTGTTCTCCCACAAGGTAATTTTTCATTTTTCATTTGATAAGTTTTAAATAATTCCTGCTGATGAAGATAGTTCCACGCCACGCCATTCCCAATGATAATTTATTTCATCATGGCAACCAGCGTTTGACTTCTGACGGATAATTCATTGGCTCTTCATTATACATACTTCTTATATTTTGCGAAAATTGCAACCACTATGCAGTTCAAATATCTGTGTTAAGCCTTCCTAGTGAGTTTGGATGCAGCACGCCGTCATATTTAATATAACGTCTGACCATAATGACGATGCTATAGCTGAGTTGATTGAATGTCTGCCTCTCGATCTCGTTGCTTCTGGTTCGAGTCCCGGTTCGTCATGGATGTTTGCGTTCGTTTTTGTGTTTTTCCGCCGTTTAATACTTATCATTTGTACAGCTTTGGTCATGTCAATGAAACTGAACTGTAGTCCCAATGAAAGTCAAGTAAGAAAGAAATAATAACGGGAAATAAGCTTTAAGGATGCCTTATACTCAACAAAGAAGTGAACAAGAGCATGTGCGCCCACGATTAGGGATAGTCATAAGTTACTGGTAATCACATAATGGAGAAACACTTCTTGCTTAGTTTTATGAGGACCTGGAACCTGCTTGCTCACTCCCAAAAACTGCCAACATTAAAATTTGCCTTCACCCAGCCTAAAAAACAAAAATATTGAGTTTTCCAGAGCCTGTATCGTTAGTTTCTTTCGTTCTGCTCTACATTTGGTATCTTTCCTATATAAAAATCTCACCAAATAGAAATTTGCAAAAACCTGCTCGGCCTGTGCACATATTTATATTAAACCTATTCATTACTTCCAAGTCGTAGGTAGAGTAAACTATTTGTCACACCCACTTGTCTTGAAAACCGGGAGCGCTGTGGTTTAGAAATTTGGTTCGATTTACTTTCAGATCAGGTTTCATTTTCAAAAAAAGGCAAAAGCCGATTCTCTCGAAACCACAAAAGTTCAGCGTTGCTGGAAATAATTAGTACTTAGATGGGGACCACTTGAGAACACCGAGTGAAGTATTTCAGTTTCGCCCCTTTTAGTTAGCTGTAAGAAAGAATTAATTCTTGAGCCGGAACCACTTTAACTTCCTATTGTAGGCTTGTAAAGCGCCGTGTGTATACTAGTGGACCTGCTTTTTTAATTATGAAGTATGGCTCTGTCGTCGTGATCAACATGCTGATACGTATATACAGATTTACCATGAACTTAAAAGGAGCTACCACTCCCCTTTTTCTCGGTCGAGCCACTGCATTCTATAATTTCCAGTATCCTTCCATCTGCGGTGTTCATCTTGAATTTGGGGAATTTTCCTGCTACGCTTTCGTCGTATGTGACTTTCCTGCTGGAGCTTTCGAATTCTAGTGTTGATGGCGGCCTTCGGTTCGTCGTGAAAGAGGCACAGAAGTTTTGCTGGCAAGCATGATTCGCCGCGAAACAGAAATCACTATTTCGTTGTTATTCTCTGTGAGAGTTGTGTCCTTTCTTTCTCATCTTCAGGGTGAATTCGATATTTGGTTGTAGTCTATTTAGAGAATTATGT
Organism: Hermetia illucens; assembly: GCF_905115235.1. Classification (NCBI taxonomy): domain Eukaryota; kingdom Metazoa; phylum Arthropoda; class Insecta; order Diptera; family Stratiomyidae; genus Hermetia; species Hermetia illucens. The sequence goes on from NC_051852.1 coordinate 119,606,913, forward strand.
GTGCTTTCGTCTTTTTTGAAATTTTGGCATAAGATCGGCCAAAGTTAGCACTGCTTCCTCTTTGGCTATGAAGATTTTGTTGATGAGTGGGAAGAGGCGATTCCCCAACGGGTGGTAGTAGAGAAAAGCGATTTCCTTCCATACTGATTCTTATATTTGTTTACCTTATTTTTTCATTGTGGAACATTTTGCTGTTGATGTAGCCAATTCCCTACTAGATCGATCGCTTCTTTCACCGAAATACTCGGAAAAAACTCTGGAGCTGAAGAGTCAGGGAGAATTTGCTTGAATTCTTGACTAATTTATTCTCAAACTTTTTCCATATCATGGACTTCATTCGTTAACCATTTGACTATATTTTGGGGGAAACGATTCGCCTTACCTGGTTTAAGGTTCTTTGAAAGCTGGCTGATGCTAGGAAGTACTGGATCAGAGGCGTTTAGTCTGTGGTTTTCTAAAATTTGTTGGCATTCAGTGATATCTTTGTTTACCTCTTTCACGATTTGCGGTAGGGGATAGGTCCTGGGTTTTCTCTAAGGCCCATTTTATAGCTTGTGCGCCATGCTACTCTCGTAGTCCTTTTGCCCAAAAACTTCTCTCTGAGTTTCTTGTTTAACTTCCTCTACCATACTAATGTTATTTTCCTTGATAGCATGTGCTTTTGCAGTCCTGATGCCGTTTTTTAGTTCTGTAGTGATTAGTAATGTTGGAGAGTATGGGTGGATTCCTGCTACTTTGCCAGTGACGAATAGCGGAACGTTTGCTCGACCTAGGATGGCCTAGTTGAAGAGTTTCATTTATTGTATCGTGCAGGGTTTCAATTATACCCATCCTTGATTTGATTTCTTCGAGTATAGGTGGTGGGGCAGTCGTCTGTACGGCTCCTTTGATTTGCGGAGATTATCTTGTGGCACAATGTTGGGTTCATCGGTTTTTAATCTATTCCATGCCTCCAATAAGCCCCGGCGAAAAATAGCTCTGGGCTGGGATCTTGCTGATAAGTTATAGCCGTATTTTAAGTTATGTTTCTTGAAGTTATCGTGCAGTCTGCAGAATTCGTCAATTATATACTTGGATTTCTTCTTTCTGCAGGTCCTGCCAGCGTCACGTTTTAATTCTATGTGTTTGTCTCGTTCGGTTCCTCTGGGTCACGCCTGATGTTGTTTAGATGCGGCACTTTCTTCCTTGGCAAACCATTTATTACGAAAATTGTTGCCGGTTTTATCGTCAAAGCAGAGGCAATTCTTTAGACGTTGCCTCCTCTCCACCCTGTGGAGCCACATGATGGAAATCGGCTTCAGGTGTTGGTAGCTTCGAATATTCCACTTGCATCGATGGTCGTGTTCTTCTCTGCCACTGTACATTGCAGCTTTCTACCTCTAAACGGAGAAATATGCCTATCTGACCATTCCTATCTTAACTAGCTGAATTGAGAGAATTGAGAGCTTTTATATAGGCAGCAGTCGCGCAATATTTTCTAGCACTGCTATTTCATACTACTTCTTCAATTATATTCCTGGTGGTCTTTATGGCGATAAAACGTGGTACTTTAAATCTGTGTACGGCTATGATTCGGAGCAACATTCTACAAATAATCTGTTCTTGTTTTTAAAAAAATCATTTTTATTTTTAAGAAATAGGTAACAATAGTACATAGATTGGAAAAATGAACAATAAAAAAAACAATCTTTTAAAATAACAAAAATAACTTAAATCTAATGGCCACTGTGGGCTCTCAAAATTTTTGAATAACGATTTACAGACAGAGAAGAGAAACAGTAAGAAATGAAAATCTAATTTTACAATAAGTTGTCGGGAAATGGTCAAAAACCCGACAGAATTCACTTGGCCTTAGTGGCAAATAAAGAAATATAAAATTAATCATAAAAATAATAAAAAATACTTTTTACTTAAATTATTGTTCTTAAAACTATCATGATTATATATTTTATATTACACATTTTTTCTTTTTTTTTACAATAACATCCATACAAAAAAAACAAAGAATAATAACGTATGTATTTATAAGTTACAACTGGGGACAAAATCAGCACCCGTTCAATGTATACATATTTACAAAGCCCCACCAAGAAACAAATGGCAGAACTGAGCACGGCCACCGCTAACCGGCATCCCGCAGCCACCAGTACCAAGATTTCTCTTTTTTTTCATCCCGCTTAATGTCAATTGCTCTCGCTCTGGAGTATCTCCAGTCGAATCCCGGAGCCCCCACTGTCAAATTCGGGGGGTATTCTATCCTTTTGTCCGTGGCCCGTCTATGTATATGATACATAACCGGATCACCGGCAAAATCAAGAATTAGACCATTCCTGTCAAGATACACGAACGCTTCGGGAGGAATGAAGCCTGTCGTGAGAGTTTTCTCGAAATACCTATCATTTGGGTAGAACGGCTGCGAAACCCAAGGGTTCTCACCATGCGAAGCAGATCGCACTATATGATTCCGAATCAATCTGACGATAACTGTGTCGATTCTTGGCACAGCAGCATCTGCATACATCACTTCATTAGTTACATAGTGCTCATAGTTTGACGAAGCAGTCCTATTAAGCCCCGTGCAAGCACGCAGACATTTCCTTTCAAAGATCCTTATTTTCTCCATTTGGCTAGCACTCAAATTAAACCAGATGGCACACCCGTAGGTGAGCACCGGTCTAACCAAAGTAAGATAGCAAATAATCTTAACCTTCCGGCTAAGATGTGGAGCATAAAAGAGTCTTCGGAGAGACATGAATGCCTTGCAAGCGCTCTCTAGCGCGACTTTAACGTGCTCGTTAAATTGGAGGCGCTCGTCAAGACGCACACCCAGGTATCTAACGCACTTCTTATGAGGAATGCGCTCAGAACTATCCTCGTTCGCGACAATGTGGAAATCTCTCCAATTCCTTTTCAAGTTCCTACTGGCATACGCCAAGGAATTTCGAAACAGAATCGTTTCACACTTTTGCGCATTGATTTTCATCCGCAAACTGTTCGTGAAGAACTTAATATCATTGAACATCTTCTGAAGTTCAACTTGCACCTCAGTTACCTTCTTGTGCGCCGTGTAGGCTATCAGATCGTCAGCAAAGGCAACCAACGACCTTTTAGGAGATTTGTTAAAATCGAAAGAATTGAGTAATTCGCCGGCAAATACCGCAAAAAGTGTAGGCGCAGTCACTGTCCCTTGCTGTAATCCATTCAGAACATGAAATTCTCTGTTAGTAGTGAGATTTCCGTCCGTAATGACAAAGCACTTGCCATACAGCATACTACACATCATCGCTACGAGGTGACTGGGAAACTCATTCTTCAGGAGCCTGAAAATCAGTCCATCCAACCAGACGGTATCAAAGGCTTTCTCCATGTCTATAAGGCAAGCGCCTACGCACTCACCATTGTTAATCCGCCAGCAAATATCAGACGTTACCTTCGTTATTGCATGTGTTGTCGAATGTCCAGATCGAAATCCGAATTGCGCGTTCGGCAATAATTCCTTCTTCTTGATATGCCCGTTCAAGGCTTTCAATACCAAAACCTCAAACACCTTGCTGATGTTAGGCAGCAAACTGATTGGGCGGTAGCTTTGAGGGCTGGATGAATCCTTCCCTCTCTTTAAAATCGGGAATACTCGGGCTTTCTTCCATTGTCCTGGAAAGAAGGAATTGTTCAATAAATTATTGAACAAAATGCAATAATTACGAATGGCAATGTCTGGTAAATGCCTGAGGACCACGTTGGGAATGCCATCCATACCGGATGATCTCTTATTGTTTACTCTTCTGAATATGGAAGTTAACTCAACACATGAGACAAAGTAATCAAGCAGATTATCACTCGGTATGAGATCAGCCTGCAACGCAGAGCTAAATTGGAGAACTGTGGTGCCGTTCAGGCTATATTTGAAATTGTGGACATCTCGTTCTACAATTTCCGAAAGTCGCGTTGGCTCTAAGTCCGTTCTGGGCCGATGCACCGATTCAAAGTGCTCCCCTATAAGTTCAAGTTTCAGAGCATCATCCATCACAATGTAATTGCCTTGCGCATCAGCAGTTACACTATTAGTGTCTATACCAAAGTTAATAAGGTGTTGTATCTCGCTGCCACCGACTTTAATTTTCGGCACAGTTATTCGTGACTTCTTCCGGAATAACGTATTTATCTTAGTAAACATGGAATCTGGATCGCTTGGTGAAATACCCTTTAACTTCTCCCGCCACTGGGAGTTCACTTCATTTACGTAATGTTGACGGATAAGATCCCGCGCGATCTTTAGAAGTGATTTGAATTCAACCAATATGGGATGATGATAGTCCCCATATCTCCGATAGATTTTGTTGACGCGAGTGAGCAGAAGGCTTTTCACTTTTTTCAATCGTTTTATGGCTGCAGTTTCATATCCTTCCATATTATTGCGAGGTTTAATTTTAGGGACGACTTGTTCAATTGTTTCCAGCGTCAAGTTCTCCAGCTTGAGAAGATACTGAAGTATTTCCTCGTTCCTCAAGTTCCTGTCACCTGGTGCAATTGTACTATAGTTTTCCCCATCAAGAGGTGGGCATTCCTCTCGATATCCCCGAATAAACCTCTCTTGGAATTTCTTCCAATTTGTTTGTTTAAAGTTCAGCCTGTGGACGCCACTGTCCATCGGCAGAAGGCGAACTCTTCGTCCATCAAACAGAACTTCAATAAGAATAGCGTTATAGTCGCTATCGTAAGGAAGAGTCTGTAGTTTCCGTTGAGGATTCCTAAAATTAAAATTCAAGCGCGCGTCAGCAATGCACAAATCCAGATAGGAATTTGCCCTGGGCCAGGTTGGACTCTCTGACCCATATAATTCGCATTTATACTCTATCTGGTATTGCTCTATCCAAGATTTGAGGAATACCCCTCTGGGATTGTTTGTGGCGTTTAGCCACGAGGTATGCTTAGCATTCAAGTCGCCAGCTATAATATAGTAATTATGCAGCCTATTCAGTTCGAGTATCGTAAACAGAGAATGGAATTCCTCCCTGAACTTGGCTCGGTTGTTTCCCACTGCATAGACTGACAGAATGTATAAATTCCCTCCTCTAGGCAGTGAAAAAAGAATACATGAGACTTCGATACACTCAAAGGTTTCAAATTCAGGCCTATTAATATGCCTGAAACGATAATCTGTTCTTAGTTATAGCAGTATTTCACTTTTTCGCCGCTTCGGAGTTACTCTTTCTGTTTCTCAAGCAGATCAATGATATCTGTCTGTTTACCTATCACACCCGGTTTATTTGGAAATGCCTACGGCTATTGTCAAGAAATTTGGTGAGAACATGTGGTCTGTGATTTGATCTTATTACCAAGTAAACATAGGGGAGTGAAGGCTCAATATGTGTGGCCCGAAAAGTGAAACAGGTCTTGTTCGCAGGGATGAAATGAAATCTAGGCCTTAAAACATATCCTATTCCGATATCCGCTCAAATAAAGTTAATAATAATTCTTATTATATTTTAGAACTTTAGTCGGAAACCCCCCTTAAGTTTATCCTAGACGTGCAAAATTTAGTACCATTAGCGACATAAGTAGTAATGTGGTACATAACGTAGTGCTGTTTGAAAAAAATCCAAATATTATTAACAAAGTTATAGAAAATTTAGTTTTGTATTAAACGTGAATTGATCGCAATCTAAGACGTGTATAACGTCACGATCATATACAGTGAACTCATATGAACGGCGGAGTTGGATATATCAAGTAATATTTTGAACTGTTAGCTATGCACGAATGGCCAAAACGTGCATAGGAGGTTTCTCTCACAAGATGAACACAAAGCCTTTATACCTGAAGCGTCCACCTTTCCGTATTCCGACTTGTTTCTCGTCTATATTGGGTTTTTTTTATTGGGTACCTTTCCTATAAGGACTCTGGTCCACGAATTAGAAATCTGCAAAAACTTGCACTGGTGTATGTGCACATATTTGCTCATCAGTGGTAGACCCTATTGGCCAAAACAACTTCAAATGGGGGACCTTATAACTATTAACAAGTCGTCTGTCTAATATTTCATATCCGATCTGTCGGGCATTCTCCACGGTAAAACAAGATGACTTGACAGACTTTGCCTCAGATTCAGTGATGGCGTAGGCTGGGACGCCAGGCAAGTTTTAGGGATATCGAATTGGTGGACATCGCTGCAAAATTGGGGTGTCTGGAATTCCTTACTTCGGCGGGAATATTCCGGATGCCGATTATTGCGTCATTGATAAGATGATGCATTTATCCTCAATCGGAAAGCTTTGTAGCTACGAAATTAGGCTAGAGTAAGGAATATGCAGGAAATCTCAATTACGATAAAAAATATGGGTTCAACTGCCCATGTAGCGCTGGAAAATTCGAAACTCGTGTGCCATGATCGTAGAGGGCCAATTTAGGACAGTTCGTATCCTCGCCCGATGCTTTTTCTCTAGTAGGGGCCGATGTGCCCTAACACGGTATCTCCCGGCTATAATATATGCAGACCCCTTTTAAAAAATAATTCCTACGGAGAGTCAGCAGTGCTAAGAAAGAAGGGTCCTTAAAATGGTATAATGCCATTTTACGTATTTGTTTCAACTACACTTCAGTCCTTGATGGGGCATAGTGCGTTAACGACAACTACACGCCATTATTCACAATTCGCCGAAATGCGCTTTAAGTCACCCCAGAACTTTCCTCTTCTACTGTTCTGTGACAAGTGCTCCTCACTCGTCGGCCATCTTGGAAGAGTTGAATTGTCGCCTCTCCTTAATGCAATGTTTCCATTGCTACTTCCATCGCCCACGGGTAACTGGCCTGTGCGCCTACCAAGTTTCTTGTTCGAAGTAGTCTCACGTCAGCGTGCCCCGATTACATTGCAGGCGGGGAAGCCAAACACTAGACCTGTATGAAAGTCGGTATATTTTGCGAAAATATCCCCAAAAAAAAGTTGAATATAACTAAGGGAAATAGTTTTCTGTTTTGGTTTAAATTTTAAGGAACAATTAAAGTAATTGACGTAACGGGATATTTACATTAACAAAATAATTAGACGATTTGGATATTAATAATAATAATAATAATAATCGTTGGCGCAACAATCCATATTGGATCAGGACCATGAAGTGTGTTAGAGCACTTTATTCAAGATTGTAACGGTACACTACAGTACACTGTAGGAAGCAATGTGGTCAGCGTTGCGCTCGCCCGAGATTATAACCCTTATTTTACTCAGGTACTTATTCATAACTGAGTCGACTGGTATCCGACGTCAAATCACAATGCAATTTTCACTGCCACCAGTGAGATTTGAGCCGCGATCTTTCGTACGACAGCCTATCCGGACGTTAGGATATTACGACTACCAAAATACCTTTCCAAACCATCAAATAATTTGAATTTCAGAAGAGAAAGCACTGAAGAAGATTTCAGATAAGGTAGCGAAGGTGGAGTTCCATGAAACAGACACTGGATACGCTAAAATGAATGCGGATACAGGAGTGCATGGACCCGGCAGACTAAGAACCTTGTTGGTGCTTACCTTCAGTCCAACTTTACCCCCTCTCTTTCTCTAAATGCGGAGCCATTTCCCCAGGTCCATGATTTAGTGAGAGAGCAAGATGTTATTTGCCTAATTGAGGAATTAAGGAAAGATGTCATGGTTCATTGAACTACTCCACGTCCTCCGAAAAAACTGGCATTAACGGCTTCATCGATAACAAAACAAAATAATATATAAATAATATATGTGACAAGATGCACCCCTGGCAAACTCTACTTTGGATCTTAAATCCCTCTGAGATTTTAGATCGGCGCAGCCTATGGAATGTTGTACCTTCATATGTAATTCTGATAATAGCTATTAGTTCCTTCTGAATACCCCTCCTACTTAGAACACTCCATATACACTGTCTGCTGAGGCGTTAGAAAACCTTCAAAAAATCGATGAAGAGCAGGTGAAGCGAAGATCTAAACTCAGCATTCTGTTTCAAAATTATCTATAGGGTGTTAACGTGGTCAATGTAGAAGAATCCGTTTTAAGACGGTAATTATATGACAAGTTTAGACAGATAAGAAACGAGAAAGAGAAAAATGAGGCGATGATGGCGTTACGGTTTCTTACCACGACAGAGGCAAATCGTCAGATGCTGCCTCATCTCTGCCCTGGGAGCAGCGTGACCGAAGCGGCTCGCAGATGCTGAGTGGTCCTTTATATAATTCGCAGAACAAAACATGACTACGAGTTATATTGAGCGCAAATCCGCTTTATTGACCAGAGCTTGGTCAGTGCTGAAAATATTTTTTTTTTGAGAATTGAGAAAGAGAGCCGCAGACATTTCGAGTGACGCTGGTTTTCACCAATCAATGCCCAGTACGCCCTTCAAATATTCAGATGGTTCATTTCAGTCCTTGAGAAGACGCTGTCCAATTAGTAGTAGACTTCATTTAACTCTGCTGAAATGCAAATTTACTTGTAATGTCTAGCTTGATGGCACCAGTCAACTCAGTTGTGAATGAGTATTTGGTTTGGTCTAGAAAAGAAGTGCTCTCTTTCCTCCCAAATAGTCACCATATAATTGTGAAATATTTGTGTTCTGATATGAAGTAACCATACTTTCTATATATTTTCTGACAGATGGCCGACATGGTTGGATCCTTTTATTATCTTCTTCATTGGGTACTTGGACTACTCCTCATAAAGGTAATGTTAGTTTTCAATGTTGAATATCGTCCTTACTTATTTGTTCTCCTCTTTCCAGTTCCACTTCTGCATTGTTGATTGCATTGGATTGGACATCTACTTCTGGATTTTCTCTAGTTTTTGTATATTTCAATCTGTAGTCTTAGTTTTTATATTGCCGAAAAAGCCGCAAAGAAATCTGTGATTAATGTATACTGCCTTAGTACAAAATAAAAGTCAATGAATTCTAATCAAAACGGATTAGTTATATGATTATGATTGTGTAGATGCAAGGAGTCTGTAGAAATTATCATTTTTTCCAGCGATGAGGCAAAGTTTTCTCTGAGAGAGCAAGGTATCAAGAACTGTTTACCCGTTTAAGTTCGTACTTTATGTTAATAGAATAGCTACTTAACCTAACTTGCTTGTAAGTGATTAAACGCCTGTGTGGCTGCCTGCTAGCCATTATTTGTAGTTGTATTTATTACTACTTGGTACGTACTGGTAGCGAATGAAGTTGGTCACTATAAGGGAGCAATCCCTTTCCTAGCTGAAATATCCGTGCAATACAACATCCGCCCGATATTTTGGATGTTGTTGATATAACTTATTCTCGTGACTTCGTTCGCAACAGAAACGTTGATGACGTCATCATTCCTGGTTTGGCATTAAGGGGGTCATCCCGTGTGTCGGATCCACGGAATCGAATTTTTTTGTTGGCATCAATTGTATCTAGATATAGTGTAGTATATATGGGCAATGTAATTGTTTGATATTCGGAGTCGTTCGGAAATTATAGTGTTAAACACGTGATAAGTCACATGCCAGATTTATGTCGATCGCCTTAATAAAGCTCATAATTATCGGTCCGAATGACGTTCGAATGTCTTCGCTAAAAGGACAAGAATTGAAGCTAAGGCTGTACATGTGTTTCTTGAAGAATCCTGAGGTTTATGGACTAGGTATAGCAGACAATGGGTCAGTTAAGGTTTTATGGCTAAAAATCGCATTCTACTTTTCAAATGCGTTTTTCTCGAAACAGCATGTGGAAAATCGGCTGCCACCATAGCCCAAAATCTATCTATCCAAATTCTTTGAAATTTTCAGGACTTATTCAGAACATATTTTTATGGTCCGCAAACTAGGATAATTGCGATTCATTCAGTTGTTTATTTTTATTCATTGAAGAAGCCGCGAAAAAACACTAAAATTCGGAAAAAAAAGTTTAACACGGCACCAAAAATGTATTATACCTTTTAATATTTTTTAATAATCCTAATTTGCGGACTGTAGTTAATTCTGTACGTTAAAATGCCGTTTACATTTTTCTTTAAGATCATCGCAGCGCCCTCTAGCGTGGCAGCAGAAAAACACATTTTTTGGGGATGGGTGTATAAATTGCTCTGTATTTCAATAATCAGGTATGCTATCGGGCTGGAAAAATTACTATGCTCGCTCAAGATATTATTTAATCTATGGTGAAAAATTTGTATTTGTACCTTTATGCAGTCTTTCACAAAAAAATTCTAAAAGAAGCCAAAACAGGCTTCACAAGGGATGACCCCCTTAAAGTGAGCATAACAAATGACCCCGCGGGGGATTTGCGAAGATGAGGTACTTCATGAGTTCATCTTTCCGTCGTTCGTGTCCAGAGTCTTCTTCCACCCAGGTATTAGTCGATAAGTGCAGCGAGGTAGTTGAAACAGCCCCGGAGCAACCGCATTATACGCCAATTCATAGGTGCAAGATAATTACCGCGCAACACTCACTACACCACCTTTTTCATTGAAATCAATAACCAATTTGATGGTAGTAATAGTTGTTTTGGTTTAGCGATAAGCAATTTTTTGGCCAATCAGACTATTAATAGAGCAAAAGATTCCCACCATCAGAGCTGTCTCGAACAGCTCTACAATCACCGCCAATAGATTCCAGTGTTTTGTTGCTTCCACTTGCACTGTAAATTTCCTCCAATTGTTTTTTCGTTCCTGTATCACTATTGCCTCTAAGAGTGTCTGGATGCATCCTCGTCCTTGCTCTTCTGAAGGGATAACCCCTGAATAATCTTTAGGAAAATATCGAATATGTACTTTGCGAAGATGCGTGACTTTTGACTTTTGTCATTATAAATCTGTAGGCGGTTTACCATGGAATTACATAGTCTATGCACGGAATTGTCGTAATGGAGGCTATTATATGAAGAGGCCAATCTGATAATGTTCATGATCCAATCCAACCACTATAAATATCTGTTCACCCAGAGTGTTCACAACCTCTTCTCAGTCCATACCATGGAAACTCTTAGCGGCATATGAAATTATTATTTCCTACACAATGGCAGTTGTCGGTTGACTCATACACTTCTATAATATTACTGTGATCAAAAAATAAGGTGAATTTGTTTATAAAATGTAAATTCTTTATCTATTCTAACAAATCAAATTCATCCCCATCAAAGTAATCCCCGTCCGATAAAACACACTTTTGCCAACGCTTTTTCCAGTCCTGGAAACAGTGGGAATAGTCTTTTTTCGGTATAGCCTTCAAACGGCGTCCCCGCATTGGCCATTTGAGTTTGCTGAATAGCCAAAGTCGCACGGAGCCAAATCAGGCGAATGGTGCATTTCAAGTGGTCCTGATAGTCAGACAACAAAGTTTCACAAACATCAACGCGACGCTTTTTTTCCAAAAAAAATAGCGATTTTGACACTAATCGAGACTTGACGCGTTTGAGACACAAAACATCCTTCACAATGGTTTGGGCTGAGCCAAATGATATTCCAACACTATCAAGGAAATCCTAATTGTTAATCGACGATTTTCAAGTATCAAATCTTTGATTTTTTGGACCTGGCCCTCGTCGGTAGACGTTGATGGTCGACCAGAGCGCGGTTTGTCTTCAACGCGTTTTCAGCCCGATTTGAACTCATTGTACCACTTATAAACATTTTTTGTGCCATTGTTTGATCACCAAAGGCCTTCCGCAACATTTTCAACATGTCCGCCCAAGAATATTCGTTCCGCAAGCAAAATTTGATACAAATTCTTTGCTCAACAAAATTACCCCTTGCGAAAATCGAAAAATTCACTTTTGGTGGTTTACAAAATACACGTGTAATAATTAAATCGGAAATAATTAAATCTTTTGACAAACAGACAGAGACTATAGACAGTCCTACCAACCTAAGAAGAAAAAAATACTTGTCTTCCTAATGTCCGGGAGTTTTAAATGACAATTTCACCTTACTTTTTGATCACAGTAGTATATGGCATGATTGTCTCATGCCCATGTCATTACTACGAGATATCCCTTTTGGTTCCTCTTGATCTTACTAATATTTCTCTCTTCTTAGATCAGGATCAGCTTTGAACTTTTTCAATACGTCTGTGTACTCCTTAAGACAAATTTCATTCCAAGCGTCTCGTTTTTTTCGTTTGGATATCTGCTTAGTTGGTGTCACTTGCACATTTGGCACTACTTTCCCATTTAACCAAGTTTATGCCCCTTTCTTCATAATGAGAATCACGCCCTTTTGTTTTTTGATACCCGTTGATTGCCTGGGTGTTCCCTTTTTAAGGTTTTGTGGAAAACAAAACCTTATTAAAATCGGTTTACTGTCTGTCTGTCCGTCACACGCATTTTCCTCGGAGACTGTAACAGCGATTGACACCAAATTTCGTGAAAAGGTGGGAACTATGAACGATCACGCATACAGTAAGTTGTATCCTGTTACGTCCAATTTAAGAGGAGATCCCCATACATGCAAAAGGGGGGTGTACATTTTTTCACCAAATATAGCCATGTGGGGTATCAAATGAAAGTTTTCGGTAAGTACTTTCCAAAGCTAGTCTTAGTTTTGACATTTGTTGGAAAGGCGGGGCGTGCAGGGGGTTGAAAGTGATCATTTACTTAACGGGGCCATTCTCAGAAACTGCCAAACCGAAGAATCTGAAAAAAATCAAGAGTCTGCCACTATATGGTGGCTAGGCTGCGAAATACCTTCCATTCCGATATCCCTTCAAATAAAGTTAATAATAGTATATTACAATAATTTTCAGTAATTGGCTGCAGAACCCCCCTTAATTTCATTCTAGCACCACGAAATTTTGCAGCAATGTAAGCTTTAATATTGAGCTTGGTTCTAAGTTTGGTGGAAATTCTCTAAGTTTGGTGGAAATCACATTATTACTAAAAAAGTTATAATAGGTCAAAGTTATCACTTCTTTGGAAATTCAAGATTTTGACTGTCAGTATCACTCGAGAATGGATATTCTCACATAATATATGTGTATATTACATGTTACATAATATTGGAGCAAATTCACACTCAAATGTCTTTATAAAGGAAATACACAAAACCTTTCATACCTGAAGCGTCCAGCTTCCGGTTCCCCGACTTTCCATGACCTCAGGAGAGCAACCATGTTGTTAATTGTTTGGTGCATGTTGTAGTTGTCTTTTATAAATTGAGACAGAAACTTTAGATCGAAGCAAGAGGAAAGCTGACTCTTCCAGACAGGAATTTGGTTCATCATCTATATTTTTGTGGCAGTGTAATCCAATTTCCTTCCATGCTTCCTTACGTTTTGCCTAACCGGGTAGTTCTCCTGATATACGTTTCTCACCGTACTAGATATTGCCGGAGATCTCATAAAACGATGAGCCTTACCTCAGTGGATCTAGCTCTTATTTGGTGGGATTGGTATCATTACAACTACTTGCTATACTATTTATGTCGCGCTTCGTTACCTTCTTTGGCAGACACGACGTACTGCGTCTAAACACTTGTTTTATCCAACTGCTTTAGCATTGAACGCCACGCTGTGCAAGCTATCTTCTATTGAGGAAGTGGAGTCTCAGAGGGGATATATATGAACTGTTTGTCCAGCCCCAAAAAATGCATGTGCTTCCCATGCAGTAAATGGTACCATTTGATGTACATAGAGTCAAGAAGGGCTTCCCATTTATTTAAAGAGGAGCGTGTTATTTTTTAAGACAAATGTAGCTATCTGACAGAATTCGAAGGTCTTGATTACTACTTTTTAAAGCATATCTTAGTTCTGGCGTTAGTTTTGAAGAAGGGGCTAAAGATCCATTTCCAGGAATTACTATAACGAAAAGTTAGCAAAATCATGATAATGCTTTTACTATATATTAAGTCTAGGCCGCAAAGTACCTGCCCCTGTTGCTGACTTCTTATTTTATCCCCTGATGCATGTAGAAGTCCTATTGATTTTTTGTTCGTTTTAATTTTCTCTACTTTTGGTTGACTGGCCGATTTTCTTTAGCTTTAGGAAAAGCTAAGCAACCGGAAAGTCAGTCGGGGATCCACGCAAGTAAAGATTCTTATTATAGGCTCACTGGAACCCCGTCGTCTTCCTAACGGCAACACGAATCAGTTAGGTTTCCCTGTTGAGGTTGACTAAATTTACGTTTGAAATGTATGGATGAAAAATGATTTGAAGGTCACTGAAATTAATTCGGTCAAAAAGAGAGCATTGTCAAACAGTTTGGCATGAACGGTCCGGTACTTAAAACAAAAACTGAAAGTCTTTGGTGGTGATAGCCACTGGCAGGTTACTGAAAAAATAAGTCAGCATCGAGCACGTTTGCAAAATTGTGTGATTATGATTGGTTTAAACCAAGCCATATACGGAATTCAGGTACAAAAGCTGTAGCTAATAATATTATCAGAACTATACCATCTTACCGATGAATCGCCTTATATACAGCATTATGCCTGTTCGTGTATTGAACAGTGAACCTCTTTCATTATAATATTATATGTATATTAGCACGACCACGCTATCCTGGGTGGTGTACAAAAATTCCTTCATTTCAGGTAGGATCCTCATCCATCCGTTAGCCAAATGAAGACCGAAGAACCGAAGACTGCCAGGTACAATCTAATTGTTCACCGCCCATTGCCTTCGATATCTACTCATTGATCCCCTCCCGATCCCACTCTTCCACTCAGAGAATTGGCAGATACTGATGATCATCGCCAAAGGCGCAACGCCTGGTATCTGGTCTAGGACTGCTTAGTAAGGAACTCTAGACATTGCGATTTTATGCCATTCCTCCATCTGCCACGTCTTCTTTTTTTACCGTAGATACTGGCCTTATAGACTTTTCGGGCTGAATCATCCTCATCCATCCGAATTAAGTGACTCATCCACAGCAACCCTATTATCCACAATCAAACGGGCGCGGGATCGTCCATAAATTTCATCGTTATATAGGCTACGGAATCGTCCATCATTATGTAGGGGGAGAAAATTTCGTCGAAGGATTTTTCACTCGAAAGCGGCAAAGAGCCTCTGAGGAATATATAAGGACAGGCCATTGTCATTGATCAGTAAAAGCTTTGGGTCTATGGTAAGACGTTTCGAGCGGAACAGTTTTTGCAAACTGAAATAGGCTCTGTTGGTTGCCAACTACTATGCGCGGATATCATGATCGTACTTGTTATCGGTTGCAATTGATTCTTTGGTTGCAACCATATACTTCCTTCCGCTTTCATTAATATACAGCTCAAGATTTCGTGCCGCCTCGATTTAGGTAAAGGTATATGGTACTTATATTGTATGTAGACCTTGTTCTTTCCATAATGTCAGTATCTTCAGCATAGGCCAGTAGTTAGTTAGTATTAAAATCAGCATCGCAGATCACACCAGCGCCAGGTTTAAGAGAATGCATGATAAGGCACCCTTTCGACGTGATACCGAATTCTCTCATGGTCGTATATAGTTTTGTCCTGGTTATCATGCTACCCTAGGCGGTGTTGAAGTCGATGAGGTTCTGATCTGTTGCTGATTTGCTTGGGGTGAAGCCGTTGGTGTTCTGGACGTATGTGACTATCCGGTCTAGCAAGATAATGGAGAATATTTCCTAGGTGGTATTCAGGGGTGACTGTATAATATAATAGCTGCACTGCGTGATATCCCTCTTATGTATGGGACAGATTATGCCTCGTTGCCAGTCGTCAGGTATTGCTTTGTTGTATCAAATCTTGAGCATCAGTTGATGAACCATTTGGTATTTATCAAATTCGGCTGTAATCCCATCAGTCCTGGGCGAAACAGGGTTTTTAGGCTGATGAATTGCACGGACTGTTTCTTGCATGCTTGGTGGTGGCAGCATCTGTTCCTTGTCTTCAGTTGACGGGAGTTCTGACTCGCCGATATCTTGGGTTTTGAATAGTTCATCAAAGTTGATGAGCGTCGAGTTGTATATAAAGTTTCATCCTACTAACTTGTTGATAATACTTCCGCGCCTTGTGCTGTAGTACGCTGCACTTCTCGAGCTCGTACGCCCCTTAGTTCTCCCAGACTTCTTTTTAAGGTTTTGTGTTAAACAAAACCTTGTCCGTCTGTCTATCTGTGGGCCGCAAAAAGCGAAATAGGTCTTGTTCTCAGAACCGAAAAATCTGAAAAAAATCACAGTGATGCAACTATACGAAATCTAGGCCTCAAAATACATTCCATTCCGATATCTACACAAATATAGTTAATAATAGTATATTACATTATTTTAGAAATTAACGGGAAAGTCTTCTTTAAGTGCATCCCAGGAGTACAAAATTTGACATCAGCATGGACGACAATATAGTACATAATTCTGGAAAGTTTGACTATTATTAACAAAGTTATGAAAGTTCAAAGTTTCGCATTTCAGGTAAATCCATGGCACCCAAGACATGTATGGCGTCATCATCATATAAAGTTAACTTATATGAACGGTGGGGTCGATGGGGACGTTTTAGTTTTCCTTTTCTGTTTTTTTTAGTTATTTGCATTTTAGTGTCAGTTACTAGAGCTAGACATGTATCAGTATATGCTCATAAAGCTTACGGGAAGCAACCAGCGGTTTTTAATTTATCTACGTAACATATGTATGTATGCTTTTGTGCACCGAGTAAAGTGGAAATGTGTGATATGTGTGATATATACATATAATATATATGCATGCATCGTCATGGGGTAAAAGACAGTGCTTGTCTATTTAAGGTGAAAACACACCTGCAGGACCTCTATTAATTGCGGTTATTTCGGTATCCATTTCCTCCTTATATGTGTTATGGATGGCTTCAGTATTCATTCTCACCTTATTGCCAGAGGAGATTCTAGGCGGTGTTTTAATGCGAGCCAGGAGCCCTATGCCAGCAAGATAATAATCCAGGTCTATATTGGCCCCGTTATATGCTCTCACATTCCTCAAGGCTGAGAGGTGGCGACATTCAATATGTGGTCAATTTGGTTGAAAGTGTCGCCATCAGAAGAGGCAAGTTTATCCAGTTCACGGCAAAGCTTGAATAACGCCTTCGGAATTTGGACCTAATATTTCATATCAACTGCTGACCATTTTCCAAATTTTCCTTCGTCGACGGCAATATTCCGAATGCTAATAAAAGTATAGTGAACGCATTCAGTGTTATTAGTTTGTCTTTTCGCGAAAGATGTGATTTAAGGACTGTAGTCGCTGCAGAAATTCCGGCATCGGAGTATTTTTTTGCGAATTGTCATTGTCGCTGGCTTGGACGCGGTACTTATTTAAATCAAATTCCGTCCGAATATCACGGCTGAACATGTGAACTATGCGCAACACACTTTTAAGGGGGTCATCAGTACCAGGATACAACGATATGTCATCTAAGAAGACCAAGTGTGTCAGCTATTTTTCGTCATTCTGTACCCATGGAAGGAGTTCAGGGCGACATAAATCTAAAATAGAATCTCGCCCGTGTAGGATTTTACCCTTAAATGAACGCACTGTGTTTGAACCGACGGTAATTGCTGGTAAACTTGTGCAAGAAATGTTGCACCTAATCCATCCCTACAGCCCTACCCGTTTTTCCCGTTATTTTTTTTATGGCTCGTGGAACTTCCTTCTCAGTAACATTTTCAAAATTAAAAAAAAAACATAAAAATGAATTTTGTAGCCGTGTTGTTGAAGTTATTGAAGTTGCATTGAGCTTGGAAATAATCGGCTTTTGTAGTGAATCCATTTCTCAAAATTATATGCTCGGGTTTTGGAATTCGTCCTGGGTAGAAAAGGAGCGCCTCGACGAATATTGAACATGGATCCCCGCTGTGCAGCGCATTGCTGTCAATGCCTCTTGGCCATCAGCCTCAGCGGTGACGCTCGCTGATGACGCCTGGAATTGTGTTGAAGCGAGTAAGGCAGTATAATCTCCTACTGTCTACTGTCGTTACAATTTTTTAGCAGGAGCAAATTATTCAGAAGTTAATTAAGTTCTAAGCAAACCTGCTGTCCTCATTATTGCGATAAAGCAGCTGCAGCAGGTGAAGCCATGGCTCAGTCATCCTGGCGCCTTTACGTCGAGCCGACCCACGTTTAGTAATTTTTACACTGTGCTATCCATTGTATAGCCCCACACAGATAACTCCTGCCCAACTTTGAATTTCAATTTTTTCTCATTTGATGACACCTCCCTTACCTATTATCTGGGGCGCTGCTGATTTAGTACCCTGTCATATGGAATTTTGGCAAAGGGTGGGTGAGAGATATATAGAATAGATAGAAGATAGAAGAGTGTTCTTTATTTTAATTATTCTCATGTCTTATTTATTATTTATTTTAATTACCCTCATACTCAATACTTCGCAGGTGATAAGGTTGCAGCAGTCAGGTAGCATAAAGCCGAACAAAAACGTCTAGCATTTGAGCAAGAGGCAATGGGGATGGGAGGTTGACCCTCAATTTCATTCATTACTCTATTATTTTATGATAGGAGTACATTTTATTTTTAATGCTTTTCAATAGAGAAGGAGTAGCTTCACATATTCACTTTCCAGAAACATCGAAAAAAGATAAAGATGTTTGTTTAAAATCTTATATAACTGGTTGAACTTTCTTCATTGCTTAGCGAATAACATAGCGATGTTATCAACTCTACTAGTCTTAACGTATGTCAGGTCCGCTGTCAGATTATACTACGCCTGAAAACGTCCAGACCTCAGAATACAAAACTAACAAACCCCCGTTAAGTTTATCCTACAAATCCGATGTTATTGTCGCTAGTGAAAAGCAAATATGGAGGCTGAAATCAAAAAGTTTAGTGCAAACAATAACAAAGTTGCTTTAGATCCAAATTGTTTTGTGAAAAAAACGAGTACATTAATTTTCTTTGGAGGAAGATGGCGACATTATCACGGCTTGAGTAAAGTAGTAAGAAGGATATATGGGCGGTGTGAAGCCGATCTTGGCCTGGTCGAGTTCTAGCACTCCTGGTCTTGAATGTTTGTGGTTCCTTAAAAAGTATAGTAGAATTGGTATACTAACGGCATAAGTTCTTAAACTGCGGTTCTTCTTGAAAAAAGGGACAGCGTAGGACGTCCAATGATTCGTAATTCCGATAGGGATGATCTTTGGTTTGGTTGCATATCAAGAGCGAATATGATAAGAAAGTCACTATAAGAATACTGTTTATCCTTGAAGAGCTCTGCTTCCCACCTCCGATGTTATTGTTAGGGATCTGTCATTTTAGTAAAATTTCAACTAGCGTGAGAATCCCTATAATTCATTTCGCCATTTGAGCGATAGCGTAGCTCTCTGTTTTACACTGTATAGTTTAATTCATTATCTATCTTGATTATTTTTGATTTGTGATATGCATTTTTGTGGCTTTAACCAGATACCTGGGAAGCTTGCCTGATTATACGTAGCAGTAGTCGGTTTCGTGTTTGCCTTGTCGATTTTTGTTTGTTTTGTTAATTATGTTGTTTTTTGCCATTAGTTGGATGCATGGGAATGTCTTTATTGACTTTCACTGACATGTGCTGTTATACGTTTTTATAGTTCTATATATCTTCATCTTGGCATTCATTTCTCTTTCTAGATTCTAATATAGTGGTACGTGCCGCATTTGTAAGATCATCGTCATTACTTGTAAATATAAGGCAGATTTTATTGCAGGTGGATGTATTGGGGGTATTAACCTACTGGTTCACTTCCTCCATTGGTTAAAATAGAGTTTTGAAACTTGTATAAGTGAATATTATTTACTGCCCAGTAATGCCAATTGGTTTCTTCTTCTTCATATCGCTATAGCTTATTTCGAGTCTTCCCTTCCCGAATGCGCTGCCATTAGTTGTAACAGTTCAATGACCGTCAGTTCCTAATAGCTAACAGTCAAGCACTTTCGGCTGGATCTTCCCTTCGGTTCCTTTACTTCCTAATAAGTTTCGAGCCATCGATGTTCCCTTGGTATACTCTGGGGTATTCTTGAGTCGCCCATCCGTTAAACGTGGTCAGGCCATTGGAGCTCTCGCTAGACTTCCGCGTCATCATCTATAACGTGTAGCTCTCTGTTGCATCTATCTCACTATGCTTCCATTTAAAGGCGTTTCGCAAGTTTTGAGAGGGCTGAGTCGAAGTTCAACTTTTGCATCCATAACATAACGTAGATCCGATAATTGCTTTATAGACATGCAGCTTTTTCTTCTTAGGTATAAATTTCGTTTTAATCATGGAGAGACCGAATAAGATGATTTATTTGCAAGCTCCTTTTCATTTAGTGTGCTCCGCATCCGCGGTTCGATAACTTACGCCCTAAATATGCAAAGTTATCAGAGTCTTCAAATTGCGTTCATCAATTATTTAGCTGTTTTCTAGTTTGAACCATGATCTTGGTTGTATGAATTCTATTTTTTTCATTACGTTTTAGAGTTTGTGCACTATTTTTGATTATTATTCAGCCTGCTCCCAAAAATATAGCAGTATATGTGGAACACAACTCTCAAATAGTTATCAATGATTTTCCCATTGAAGTAAATGCTATATTATGATTAGACTTCCTCACAAAATTTAAGACAACAATCGAAATAAATTTCGAATGCCGCGAATCCTGCCGCGCCACATCACTCCGCCCTCAGATGAAACCGAGGGGTTTCAGTGACTGAATCCGGAACTGCGTTCCCATCAGTCCACGAAGCGAACGTGACGTTATTTTGGGGTGCACACGGGCTTCAGCCTGGACAGGGAGACCGCCTTTTTGTGTCCACCGATCTCGAGCTGGAAGAAATGTTCTGTCCGCTCAAGCGCGGTACGAGCCTTCATAAGGAGGCTGCAGCGGCTTCCGGACGGCATCCATCCTGACCAGTACGTGCGTACACGTGTCCAGCTCATTGGAGGCACTGGCAACTGCGGCCGACAAAGTGCACGAGGTGCACGCACGCTCGACCAGAGCGGCGGTTCAACAGCCGTCGGACAAGGTGGGCGACTCAAGGCGCGAGATAGCCGGCTTAACAGCCAGTGTGGCTGAGATGCGGGCGACGCTGGACGCTCAGCGTTCGGGCGCCAGATCACGAGCTCCTGTGTCACAATGGATTGCTGGTAGACTTGCAAAACAAGTCTCATAGATTCCACGACCAACCTTAATTCGTCGGGACAAATGGTATCGCACCCAGGCAATAATCTTTCTGTTCTTTTAGAAGACATTACCGACTCTCGTGTTCGAAATAAATTTCGAATGCGGCGAATCCTGCCGCGCCATAACATTATGGAACTTCTTTGGAACCGAAAAGATATTGATGTTATCGGCATACGCTACCACAAGCGTTGACTTAAAAGGCAATGTAACTTTTGGTATCACCAACGAGTTTTCTGGTTCCGCTTTCCAGAGACAAGTTGAAGAGCATTGAGATCATCGTGGTCTCATGAACTTTTTTGATTTGACATTTGTAAAATTGAGACCATTATAATTGTTTTTCTGCAACGAACTGGTTTTGCTAGGATGCAAAACTAGAATAAATTTATGCAGGATTGCGACAGTTCCGCTATTAAAATGCAACCACTGCCTAACTTTTAAACAATCGGTTCGTCTTGATCGGTTGTGCCACTTTGCTTGGTCATGTTCCTGATCTGACTGGAGCCCAGAGGCTCTGAAACCACCATCGAGCGTGTCAAACCAACGTTGTTTCGGCAAGCCTTTTGGATCTTCAATATCTCTTGTAAAATTCATTTACGATTAAATCGGTGTGGTCTTCACTGGACATCGCGTGGCTGTCGTCGTTGCAAGTTCGAACAATAAGTAAGAAATGTAGCGAGCTTGAAGGATATGTAGGGCGTTGTCTGATGACAGTGATAGGGTCCCTGAAGAAGGAAAGGTACGGAAAGTATTGATGTGGGGTGTGGTATGGTCCGAGATAGAACTTCAGCATGTGTTGTTGTTTACAAATTATTGAAAATAAATGGCATTCGTTCCGTGTCATGTGGTTGTAGCTGATCGTATCGAAGTGCAAACGCAAGCCCTTGATGGACCACGTTCGGTATTCTATGCTACTTAATGCAATTATCTATCCCCCGGTAGCCGAGTGGATTCGTCGTAAAAAAGCTCGGCCGATATTCGAAAAGACGTGATTCAAATTGCCTACTCTGATCAGTGTTTGCCGCAGTGGTATATCGAAACGACAGATCCAGCCATCTTAGAAGGTGCGAGCGAGGGTGTTGACTCTCTGGTCTGGCATTGGGAACGTTACCTGCTATCGAGTATAACGGTCGACACAAATGTGCTGATATCGCATTTCTTCTGAGTACAGAAGTGTAACGATATCGGTGAGGACGTGGTGGAAACGTGAGGAGGGCTGTTAGAACCCGCCGGCTGATTTCACGTGTATCCAGAACTTCGAATGTTGACAAAGAACACAAGTTCAGGTCCACTCTTGATAGTCAGCTTTGATGCGTGGCTAGATAAAATGCTGCATCATCAGTTCGATAGTGGATTTCGCCGAAGGATATAGTAGGCTATACATCAAAGCGAGAACTTGTTTCCGGTGTAAGGAAGAGCTGAGCAGCGGTGATCGTGGAATAATCGATCGTTTCAATTGCATTGATCCGCGAAAGCGCTTCGGCAGCAATATCTTCCGCGCCAGCGACGATGATGAGGTCTGGGTGCTTAATTTGGCGAGGAGAGGAGGTGTCAACTATCCTGCCGAATGCGAAGGGGGCCTTTTTGTGGTCTGTGAAGATGGTAAATTGCTGACCTTCCAACATATGGTTGAGCCTCGTGGCGGCGCTGTAGACGCAAAAAGTTCTCTGTCGGAAGCCCTGTAGTTGCCTTTGGTAGGCCTCAGCTTTTCGAGAAAAACCATAGTGGTCCTTGCGGGCCTTCCTTGTTTTGCTGAAGAGTGGCACCGCTGGCAAAGTTGGACGCGTCATACACGAGGGCCTGGTGGCTTCCGGCGCAGGAATGGGCTAACAGCGTCTCCGCTGTGAGGCCGTCTGTCATCTAAGCGAAAGCCTTATTGTCCAGTCGACTGGTATTTTGCCACTGAATTGCCGTTTAGTAGGCTATTGAGTGGAATTTGGCATGCAAATTCAATCGAAGTTTAACAAACTGATAAATTGTCTAAGCTTCTTCGCGGTTTTCGACTTAAGGTATTCGAGGATAATGCTGACTTAATTCGGTGACGGCATTATACTGATTTTCGAAATTGAATAGCCGATAAATAGGACCTGCGGTTTACTGAGCTCGCCTTTCGCCGCTTTCATGACTACGCTATATTGCTGCAAGTGCTCGAACAACTGTTTGAGATATTCGTGATGTTCTTTTTCGCTCGATGAAGTGATAAACACATCGTTGATATAAGCGTAGGCGAAGCGTAGTGTTGTTGACACTAAAACTCATGAATAGAAATTCGAAGAGGCCAAAAGGCGATGTTAGAGCTGTTTTCGGAATATTCCCTTTAGCGAAGGGCACTTGGCTGCACCCGCGAATCAGACGGAGATAACCCCACAAGAGAGAAATGCTGCAAGAAACGCAAACCCAAACCAAAGAGAGGGGAAATTCTGGGTAGGTCAGAGGTGAAGGTAGGAGTCAGGAGGCCCGCTATTAGCTATGCTAGTTCGCCGAAAACATTTCTGAAGTAAATACTCACTCGTGAGGAGCAGCAAATTATCGAAGACCTTGTCGTCAGTCAGATGTGCAAAGGATGGACTGCAAAGCTTGTGTTGACCGGGATACGGTTTCGAACATATTCCTGTGCATGAGGGGATCTTGGAGGCCATAGAGGCTAAGGAGATCAAGCATAGAAGTAGACCTGCTGTTCACTGAGGAGGAGAAGCTGGATGGCCTATACCTGGATCTTCTAGGGGTCATGGTGGGCAGCGACATGCAGGAAAGTGCCATGTTAGAGGAAGGAGCGATACTTCGACAGGGGAGTAAAAAACAATCTCAAAGGACAACGTTGGAATAGTGCTGTCTTAAGAACCGTGGGTGTACCGACAACAGATTCATGGTTTACAAGGAGAAAATATTCAGATAATGTGGGACTCCTCGTGCGAAAAACCAAGAGCTTGCATTCTTGAACGTATTTTTTGAAATATATATATTTCAAAGTTCTAGAACGGAGACTTGGTTTCTGACAAAGTTTCACTGGAGAACTGGGGAAGACATCGGGAGCAGTCGTAATATAGGACTACTTCCTAGGAGGCAACATCCGAATTCCACTGGAGCTAGTCGCTAGACTGGTGAAATTTTGCGAGGAGAAGGTACTACCACTTCTCTTCGGCTGCGATGCCAACGCCCATTACGAAGTCTGGGGAAAGAGCGACACGACAGTCCAACGCTCTAACTACTTGGGCCATCTGGACAAGTAAGTATTTAACATGGCGAACACTGAACACTGCAATAGGTACTAGACATAACATTGTGTGTCGGATGAGTCGTTTACGTCGGATCACAGAATAATCAAATTCTACATTGAATGCAACTGCGAAATAAAATGAATTATAAGGAATCCCAACAGAACGGATTGGGACTGATCATAACACCTCAGCAACAACATGGCTTATCAATAAAGGAGCTATGATATCAGCAGCGAACTATAATAGAACTGTAAACAGTGGTGGAAGACCTTAAAATAGTCGTCATTGATGCATAGACAGACAGTTAAGTCATCAAGGAATATCCTGGTGGAACAGGAACCTATCCAAAAGAAGAACAGAGACAAGTGCTTCGATCATTTTGATAGATGAATTATTAAAATTGATCCAGTAGTTCCGGCTCAGAAGTGGATTGTGCAGTAGCGTCTTGCATAAATAAAGCATACTTTCCATTAAAAACTCTTCAACCGGGCAAAACAAACCGACATAGGGACAAAAATGCCTTGAGAACGCATAGCAACGAGATCAGAGAAGCGAAACGAAATAGTTTCAGGGAATTCTGCGAAGATATAGGACAAACCACAGAAACAACCAGGCTATAAAGTTATAACCAAAGACAAGGCAATATCTTCTATCTGTCTGTCTCATTTCCCCGGGGTCATCGGATTGGTGATTACAAACCTAAATCTAAGTCAAGTACGAGTGATGGCAATCGAAACCACGCTGTTTATCTGGCGCAACGTAGCAAGGGCCAAATTGTCAGTAGGAAGCTTATTGGTTATGCTTGGTGTGATAATTTCTGCAGAGTGTTGGTTAAATAACTAAACTAGAAGGAATGGGGCTTAAATTTTATTTGAGAAAAGTATGAATAAAATACCTACAACAGTGGAATAACCTGTAGGAGCGCCTCAGAAATCATCCAATACTTGAAGGAAGACTAGAGAAAAGTTTGGAAGATGATTACATACATTCCTTTTGTTCACTCCTTCGTGAAGCATAGGACATCTGGATAGTCTCTTCTTTTTTTTGGTATTCTCTTCATATTTCATTTTAATTAAAAATAATTGGTACTAAATGTTTCGTATGGAGTACACAGCCGTTATAGAATCACGACGCTAACGCTCCAATTGGTCGCATCAGGTTGCATTATTTAAAGTTCAGGTGGACATCAGCCTCAGAATCAAAATTAAGGATATTGAGTTCGGAGCAAAATTGGCAGCCACTAAAGGCGACAAGAGTGGTAGTTGGAGAGGAGCTCCAACGAAGAGATCGTTGTTGGCAACCTTCTCAGTTTCAGAAGATTAATGTGCCGGTCTTGAGGAGAGCCATTTGTAAAAAGTGCTTTACGGCAGTACTGCGGGCATCAGGAGAGGACAGAAAAAACAGCCACCCACACGGCAGTCTCTTTGTAATATTTGCGTCGCTACTATCTTTCTGTAAAAAAAACTCCGATATATTTTATTTATTTATATCTCTGGGGGATTATATTATTTGAAATTCACCTTCAAATTATTTCCTCTCATATTTACTCAACTTGCAATTGTTCAGTCTGACTGAGCTCCAACAACCTTGGGTTATATATTTTCTTCTTATTATTTGAACATTTTGTTAATACTTTAATGGCTTTCGTTCTGCTATTTGTCTACCGTTTTTATCATTTCGCTTTCGTTTCGAGTTATTCTGGGTAGTATGATGTCTTCCATAAATCATATCCCCAAGCCGCTGGTAATTTCAATTCATTCTTATGTATGGATTCTGGATATACTCCTATTGGTTCTTCTTCTGACGTATGCATGCACATTTTTTAATTATTTTCTGAAAATGTTATAATTTTTCTAGCTGATATATGAAGTATTATGTGGGATTTCTAGACTGTATTTATTATACATTTAGGTGCAGGGGGACCAGAAGAGCACCCAGTCTTAGACTTTATCAATTAAGGAGGGAGAAGAAGTTAGAAAATAGAGAATCTTTGTATGTCTGGCCTCGCTTCAAGTGTCCTTGATTAAGATTTGTTAACTAGTTGGCCAGATGAAGAATAGCCCCGAGGTAAGTGAAGAAAGGTCCTGATAAACCCGTGTGGTGGTCCCAGATCAACTTAAGAATATTGCAAACCAATCAATCGGCTGGTTCGCTTTTTCTTGGTAAAATTGTTCTTTACCCGCGAGTAGGATTCAGAGAAGTATTCAGTTTTGAAAAAAACTGAACCTTTGTGTGGGTATGAAAATCAGGCAATCTTTGCTATTTTGCTAATTTTGGATTAGATTCGGAGCTCGCACTAATAATTTTCGTTATGGCTTCTGTTGTATTACTTGAAGCGTTCTTCTCAAGTCTTGACCATTTGGCCCATTTATCGACGAGGTTCTTTTTTCTGAATCCACATCGAAAACATTTGAACGGAGTTTTATAAGCCATTGTAAGTTGTGAAGAATACTTTCCGTTTACTGGTTTCTGAATTTATACGTCTCAATTTCAACTTTTGGTATTTCTGTCTCTCTTACCCCTCAGGACAGCAGTCTCACCGGCTATCCTGTTACCGGGGATTTCATTGTTCTGCACAACCCCCAATATTGGCAACAGGCAGATCCATCCACTGCCGCTTTGGCTTCCGTTTTCGCTTTGCGAGGAGCCCTTTCATGGGTATTTGGAGGGTCTGTCGACATAACCCTTTGCTAGAATTTATATCTATCTAGATCATTTCCGGAATGAGGAAATCTGAATTGATATCAAGTTGCACCCATTTTGGGGAAAATGCGAGGGAGTGGTGGTGGAGTCATGTAATCCGTGTTAATGAAAACTCAACAGCTAAGATTGGCCTGAACAGTCATATCGATGGGAAATGATCATAAGACTGCCTGAAACAGCGCCTGAGAGCCTCTTGATTCCATTTGGCTTAAGCCAGTGATGGGAAAAAAACGGATTCGATTTGGATGGACCGACCACTTTGCCAAGCGGGATAACGAACAAGAAGAGCGCCGAAATGAAAAATCACAGAACTTTCAATTGTTTCTCGAATGTAGCAGCACAAAGCAATCTTTGGTGGGGAACAGCCTGAATTTATTGTTGGCGTGGCAGCACTGCATTCAAATAAAATAACAATTGCGTGTTAATGGCATACACAATTTTTTATACCCTCGATGTTCTGCCTATTAATATAAATAAAAAACTACGATAGCTCGTTAAACTGACTACTTTGATTTTGTTCGCATTAGTGTATAGTCCAAATAGCAAGAACTCTCCCTGTGGTCTGCAAATTAAACCTGGAAACCCTTTTTAAGTGAATAAGACCAGAATTCTAGTCGTCTTAAAGTCTTACTGCCCCCACCTACCCTTAAGTCATTTGACATTTTTACTGAAACACATTGGAAAATCTAAACTTAGACATTAATCGGGTCTGGATTTTACTATAAAGCATATGTTAGAGTACTTCAGACCGTAACGGCACACTAGCAGACGAGGTTGTCAGCATTTCGTTTGCCCGTAATTATTACCCCGATTTTACCCAGGTGTCATTCGCAAGTGAGTTTATAGGCAGCCGACAGCCAGTCACGATACAAACCCCTCTGTCACCAGTGTTGTTTGAGCTGCGACCTTCTGCAGGCTAGTTTTCGCTTCGGAAACTCCCACATTGACCATATTAACATACGATTATCATCTGCCGACGGTTGCATCAAACTAGTTGTTGCCTGACGCATTAATAGCACAAGATCTGCTTTCGCTGCCTTGCAGTTATCTCAACACCGAGATCAGATTGAGATTGTTTGGTACTAGTGCCCTTTCTATGCTGCTATATGGGTATAGCACCTGGAAAGTCAACTCTTCTGTTACTTAAGAACTACAAGCCTTCGTCTACACCTGTCTGCGTCGTATAATCGGAGTAGGCCTGGCCTTCGTAAGCACTCGCAGCAAGAATACTTGTTGTGGAACAGTAAAGAGGTAGTGCAGGCGTATTTGGAAATCGTGGGGGGAGCTGAATCTCATTTCAGATAACCACAAACGATGCGCATATGCTTGGTTGACGCGCTATATTCCACTAAGGCTAAGTGGCATGATCAGAATGTCACTTTTAGGAAGCCTAGATTGAACTGCATGTTATTGTTTGCAGAAAGCGTTCTTTTCCACAATATCGGAGGTCCGCGTAGCGCTGTACAATTGTGGCGCTTCTTAACCTGGATCAAAATCTTGCAGTCAGAATCCTGTCAGAAATCGGTCCCAAGGTCAAGAGAGTGCTCCTTGCAGTAGTCATCAGTGATAAATCGACACTGGGTTTGCGTCTGCTACCACTTGGCTTTTCAGAGTACAAAAGAATATTGCCATTAGTATGGCAAGAGGAGTCCCACCAGGGTCCAGAATGTCACACTTAAGTCATTGGAATCCTCGCTCGAGTTGGAGAAAATGAAAATCTCTTGGGGATCGTCGCTACTGTTCTCGAGGAGCATGCGCACATTCCAGATATCAGTCCGTTTCCGATAGTCAAAGGTCTTCGGCATGAGATAGCAGTAAAATTTCAAAATTTGTGGGTTACCAGGCTACAAATTTCTATTTCCTTTAACCGCCTTTTACGAGAAGCAGGAAAGACTTTGAGTGCATTCTTAAGTCCCAACTTACAGTGCGAAGGGCGCCGTTGGCACTTCTTATGTCATCCGGCAGGTTTTTTTTCCCTGGTGGTGAAGATACTGGAGGTTCAACATATTTATTCATATGTTTACTAGATTCTTCAACTATATTAATTCCAATTTGCTGCTGTTTCTTCTCTAGTGTGGTTGTTTTTTGTTAATCCCAGCCAAAACAAGACCTGATACTACCCACGAAGTACACCAAAGGACTGATGGCAAGCACTTAGCCTATGTTGCCAGAAACACACTATCGTTTATGGCCAAAAACAACCAAACATAAATTTATTGAGTTTGATTCTTTTTTTTAATTAGTCGACACACTTACAAACACATAAGTGTTAAAACCGGCCCGAACAGACTGGACACCTGTTGCAGGCTTAACTGGTATTAGCCATTAATGTTTTAGGGTTATGAATTGTCGTTATTGAGTTGATAATATTTAATTTGAAAAAAGTAATTCACGCGATGATGCATGTTAGTGTGTTTTAGTCGTTATCGTAGTTGATGATGATGACCAGGATGCAATTTAAGTTTTAGTATACAGAAAGATGAGATCCTGGAAAAACAGGATGCAACCAAGCTATTCCTTCGAGTGAACTAAAAGGTTGTCTGCATCCTCCATCCGAACGGCCCCCAGCCCAAACGAGAAAGTCGGTGACTTGACGCACGAACACATTGGTTGCTCGGTAGTTTAAAGGTATCTGCCACCATATGGATCAGGTACATCTCAGGAATACTAACTATTACGAACAATTGAAGCGCCTAGGGGTAATGATATATCAATGCAAGAAACAAGAATGGGGATAGCAGGAAATACCGTACTGCGAAGAAACTGAAACTACATGTAATATAATTTGACTCTAGCCTCCTTAAAAAAATATATCAATCATGCAAGGATCTCAACTCAAAAAGATTTGTTGAAGTTTAAAAAACTTATTATACCATCTACACTTAACCCGAGACCCGGAAGCTGTACGCGTAGCCTTTGGTTGAATAATGGGTAAAGCAGCGTGAATGTTACGGAAAAATGGTCCTTTGACACGTGATATCGCCAAAAAGTCATTCTCCCACTCTATATAGGAGTGTTCCTGAGTTGCCTTCAGAACATCTACAGGGGAGGGTAAGACTAAACTTCTGGGACTAGAGCCCAGCGCCTTACGGACCTCTATATGGGCGAGTTCATTTAATGGGTGCCCCGCATGTACCGGGCACCATAGAACTTTTAGAGACTTAAAAAAAGGGTCGGAAGCTAGAGCATGTATTGTATTTTGCCAACTAGGTGATGCGATGGCGTAGTTTGTTTGAGTAATTTACAAGTATGGAGAGAGTCTGTAATGATAGCAACCCGCTCCTCACCCATCATGAAAGCCACCTTAATGGCCTGAAGCACGGCATAGAGCTCAGCACCCAAAACCGAACTGACATCCAAGGAAAAACATGAGACATTCATCAACAATCTGGTGCAATGAGTTGGTTCTGGACAGCCCCAAGTATTTTCTCAGGATACAAGTAGATATTGAGTTGAGTTTGTCTTCAAAGTATTTTGGCGGAGTCATAGTGGATGCAGTAGCATACTCTGTACCAGAGATCTATAGAGATTGATGTTCTTACGTTGAAAAATTAATCAACCTGCCTGTCATTACGGTTTTAAGTATAATGGAGTTCAGGTGGCCGCCGACCGAACACACACTCGTTATCACCCTAGCTAAGAATGTGATGGATTTGACATGGTCAAGGGCAAGATTATTAATTTTAATGAGCAGATGATATAGATTGGAATTTGGTTAAGTTGGCAGGCCCAATCTTCGGGGTTCATCAACAAACGCATTTGCCTGCCTTTGCAAACATTTGGAAGTAGACAACCAATCGTTTCAAGTGGCCAAAATGAGGAAATCGTCCGCATATTGGAAGATTTCAATGTTGTCAGAGCATTTATTATGCGGGGTTGTACATTAAACAGCATTGGGCTTAAAACGCATCCTTGGGGAGTGCCATTTCCAACTTGAACGCTGTCCAGCCTTAGTTGTAGACGTTTCTTCTCTGGTGGGCTTAAGCGTTTAAGTATTAGATTACCTCAGACAATATCTCTGGCGTCCTGGCCTACGCCATTGTTCCATCTCAGCCAGGGTATGTCTTGTCTTCTTTTTCTACCATAGATATTGCCGTTATAGACTTTCCGGGTAGGATCATCATCATCTATACGGATTAAGCGACCCGCCCACCGTAACCTATTGAGCCGGATTTTATCAACAGCCGGACGGTCATGGTATCACTCATAGATTTCGTCGTTATGTAGACTACGGACTCGTCCATCCTCATGTAGGGGGCCAATAATACTTCGGAGGATTCTTCTCTCGAACGCGGCCAAGAGTTCGCAATTCTTCTTGCTAAGAACCCAAGTCTCCGAGGAATACATGAGGACTGGCAAGATCATAGTCTTGTACAGTAAGAGCTTTGACCCTATGGTGAGGCGTTTTGAGCGAAACAGTATTTGTAAGCTCAAGTAGGCTCTATTGGCTACCAACAACCGTGCGCGGATTCATGGTAATGCCTGGTATAAATTTTCAACGGTCTCAAAGTTGTAGTTTCCTATCTTTATTGTTTGTGTTGGGCCAGTGCGATTTGATGTTGTTCGTTTTTTTGTTTTTGGCGCTGCCGCTGCTATCATATACTTCGTCTTGCCTTCATTGATGTGCAGTCCGAGATCTCGCGCCGCCTGCTCGATCTGTACATCTCAGGTTGTTCTTCTGATAATGTCAATATCGTCAGCATAGGCCAGTAGTTGGGTGGATTTGAAGAGGATGCTGCCTCTCGCCTTCACATCAGCATCGCGAATCATTTCCTCCAGGGCCAGGTTAAAGAGGACACATGATAGGGCATCTCCTTGTACTAGACCGTTGTTGATGCTGAATGGTCTCGAGAGTGATCCTGCTGCTTTTACATGGACTCGCACATTGGTGAGGGAGACGTGAAGATGGAGATAGGGTTTGGTTGTGGAGCTGTTGGTGTTGGTTTAGCAGGCGTTTCACAGGTTTTATCGTGGGTAAAAATCCATAGTAACACATTCCAAGGGGATCTTTTAAAATAACTATCTTTTAAATAACTAGCTATTAGTAACATTGAGGTTTGCGAATAAGCAACTGTTTTCATATCATCTTTTTACTTCACTCAGTGTAAATAGGGGATATTATGAAATTATTAAATTATAATGAGTTGAGGAGTCAAATTGGATCGGACCAAAGTCTAAATTGTTGAATTCAGTTTAAAAAAATGTGGAAAATTTCGCATTTCGTTTGAGAAAAGCTTAAATTGTGCCCAGATATCGGAAACTATATTAATTTTTGATGAACTTTTAAAATTGCATTACTTCTGCTTTTTATAAGGCCGTTATCGCTGATAAGCGAACTTCACTGACACTGAAGAAATAAATAGATGTCACTAAGCAATCTTCTCATTTCGGCTAGATGTCGGGCTAAACCTTCTATTTCTTCGTTTATTTAGTATTTCGATCTTTGAAATAAACTGATATTAAAATGCGATGACCCTCACCAACTGAAACAGCTAAACTGACGGTTTATCGAAGAAGTAAACGGAAAATTTTCCTTTACTTTAACGAAAGTATGACCTCAATTGTTAATTTTATTCAGCAAATTAAGTTTAGTTGCTTGTCTGTTCCATGGTATTCAGTTTGGTGGCCAGCACAGCACCTGGTATACGAGCCAGCATCATGTGATTCGGGCATTAGTATTCCTTACTTGTTGTATCGATTAACGTAGCAGATGTTTTTTGTATTCTGTGTTCTTCAAAGTTTCTGTTTTTGAGTTTGGTGTCCGTGGTCACAGTCAAAGTATTTATGAAAAAGATTGCTTAAAGTACTGAAGTTATTGGTTCTTTGAACTCCAACATATGCCACAAGCAAATTTGAATAATCAAATAATTAGTCATAACAACCTTTTTAAGTATGTTAGAAATTTTCAAGACACGTACATAATTCCTTGCCTTGCAGTATTAATATTGTATCTGAAGAAACTTTGGAAGCGGATTTCCCAGGACCCCCAGGACCTCTCAGTTCTAAACAAAATATTGAAGAAAGTTCCCCTAATCTCCGCACGTAAACGAATCAGCTGACGTTGCAACATATCTTACCCTTTATTTAGACAATTACTTTCCAAAAATAAAATTTCACGAGAGTATTTTATTCTTAAACATTTATTTAATTTTAGATAGATAAAATAAATACGAGATCGAGAGTTTGACTGGGCGAGCTTATATAAAGCGCCAGATTAATTACTGTGGTCAGTGGTTTGTCGCTCGTAATTCAAATTGATAGTAACCGAGAAGTGGGATGTAGTGAGTCGTTGCGGTTAATTACTGAATCATAGCTTCTTTGAAATCAAGGTAACATCCTAAGATCCTTTTAAACACTTCGGATATCATAAGTGTCCTGCAAGATGACGAGAAACACCTCGAAGTACCAATGCTATGCCACGGTGTGCGGTTAGTATGAATAATTGATATTAATGTAGTTTAGGCAAATTGCCAATTATACGCCTCGGAAACTAATTTCAAATGTTTAAAATGCTATTGGATATAATGTGAATATTGTGAATGTGCCTAAAAATATGAAGTCTATGCATAAAGTGGAACAACTGTGCTTCAGAAGATTCCATGTAATTGGCTTCTCCAGCTTCTGAGTAATCCTCGCATAATTGGTTTCTAAACTATCTTTAAGCTATTACTCGTGTATTTGCCTTCGCTGGCCAGGAGGTAGGACCACTCAAGGTACAATGGAAACAGCTTGGTCCTGGCCGTAAACTAGGTATTCAGTACTTTGAGGATGAATTTCGCATGAATGCATCTCACTAATAAACTTGTTGTCCATCTATGTGGAATGTGTAGTAAATCGTTGGATATTGCGATTTTGACTCCATAGATTTACCTTGAAATTTTATCCTACATTCCGGCGAAGTTCATTTTCGTTAAAACAACTAAACTTTCGAACTAGATGAATGGAAAATTGGTAATTGGTGGGAAGTAATTTACGATGTAGCTTATAGTCCTGATAAGATAAACATTCTCTAACTGGAAAATTTTCCATCATATGAAGATCAACATTTAGATTCAATTCTACAGAATTCGAGCAGAGTCTAGTTGACTGTTCAACTGCCGTTCAATTCGGCTAATATCGCTATAGTTCTGTAGTGCTTTGCATAAAATTGATTTGAATATTAGGACAAGGATGATGACGGTTGAAAAAGGAAAAATAAACGACGATCGAGAACGAGTTTAAAGCCAGTTTAGAAGCACCACTTGTATGGGAAACGTGTTCAAATTTTATTTCCAGCATTTGCAATTCCTCGCAAAATATATCAATTTGTGGGTTAGAAGTTGAAGTTTTTCAGCTTTTTTATGGCGTTTTCAAACCTTATTGCTGGGGATTCATCGAATGTCGGGAAACGAAATTTTAGCATTGCCGACTTGTGTGTGTGTGTATGTGTATTTGAGGTGGGGGACAAGCATAGCCTCTGGCCACTCCCACCGTAGTGGCTGATTGTACTCGACTCCTCTGTCTAGCGAAATATCCCAGATGCGTTCATGTATCCCAGCATGTCCGTTCGTGGATGTGATGCTACCCATCGCAACTGGAGGACATCACCACTGAAGATCTGATGTCTGATGCGTCCACAGTCGGGGCATTCACATAGAAAATGCTCCGTGGATCCCGCCTGCTCATTACAGGAGCGGCACATTACATCTCGTACTATTGTTATTCTTAACATATGTCCAGCTAGTGAATTATGGCCAGTCAGAATGCCTAAAACACTTCCGCAAGTCTTCCTGCTTTTCGACAAGGTCAATTTTGAAGTATGCTCGGCTCTGTCGGAAAAAGTTTGGTGTGTCTAGCAGCATTTAGGATCTGCCACCTGTTATTGTGGGAAGCTTGTTCTCAGTTTTTCGAGGCAGCATTAGCCAATGCTACCGATGATCCAATTGCTGGTCCCAGTCCCGGCGTTGGGTAATTTGAACCCTGTTTAGCTAAGGCATCCAGAATTTTCCTCTACACCACAGTGACCAGGTACTCAGTGCAGTTGTTTCGTATTGAATCTAGAAACATAGTTAAATCGGTTTCTATATTTCTGAACGGTTTTCGACATGATCAAATAATTACTCAACGAACTCAGTGCAGCCTGGCTATCACCGCAGAGTACAATGGGCCTGCACTTTAACCGCTTGTTAATCTCGCTAATCAATGAGTGCAGTTGCAGTTTTATTAGCCATTAAACCCCATAGAGTTTTCTACTTTTTTTGGGTGACGTCGTAGCGCGCGGATATTTTTTGGAGGTTGTTTTTCGCGTTTGTTTGGTTTTTCTCCGTTGCTCGTTTTGTGCGTCTCTCTTTTGAGATTTCGGTCGTGGCGTGCTTGCGTGGTTTTTTAGCAGTTTGGTGCGGTAGTCCCGTTCTTCTCTCTGGTGTGGTTTTTTCCGTTGTGAAACCTCTTTGTTTGGCGTGGTGAAGTTCCGTTAACCGCATGTTTTTTGCAGTAGATTTTACCGTTAATGTAAGGGCCTATGAGGCTTTCTCCAAGGTAACTGTTGATAATCTGATTCCAGCCTGCCTTAATTCTGTTTTTGATGCTGGTGTCCTAAGGAATTTTAAGAGAGAAACAAGTCGGAATACCGGAAGCTCGTGCTTCGGATATAAAGGTTTTGTGTTCATCTTATGTAAGAAATTTCAACGCATATTTTTCTATCCGTATTTAGCTACAAATCCAACATAATCCTTCATATTTTTCCAAACTATGGGACATACGTACATATTACAGCCATAGATATTACGCTCACGCTAAACAAACAAACTGCCTATTTCCGAATACTGTACACATATATGCACGGATATAAATTGATCGTACCCATATTTCGGATTTACTTCTTATATCTATTTGAATTAGGCACTACCTACAAAGTTCATTAGCACGCATATATTATATACCTACATGCACACATGTCTGGCTGGCAAATAATTAAAAAAACTAAAACAAAATAATTCTCTGCGACCCAATTCACAAGAACTTATTTCGTTGTGGTATTGACGAATTGATATGTGATGATGACGTCATGCAGGTTGTAGAGTGCACGAAATTCACAAAAAATTGTAAAGTTTCACCTCCTATAACTTTGTTAATAATAATTGGATTTTCTTCAAATTTGACCAAATTGTGCATTATGTTCTTCATTACACGCATGCCGAATTTTGTACTTCTGGGATGAACATAAGAGGGGTGCCGGGTAAATTTCTAAAATGTGGAAATATACTATTATTAACTTTATTTGTGCAGATGTCGGAACCGGATATATTTTGAGGCCTAGATTTCGTAGAGATGCACCACTGTGATTTTTTTCAGATTTTTCGGTTGGATAGGTTCTGAGAACGAGACCTGTTACACTTTTTGGGGGTCATATTTTGAGCGCTCACTCCTCCATGTTTCACCTAATATCAAATATTGCACCAGTTTCGAAAAGTACTAATTGGGGCCTTTCATTTGATACCCCACATGGCTACATTCTGCGAAAAAAAAATTTGCACCCTTCATTCACATGTATGGGGAGCCCCCCCTTAAACTTAATACAAGATGGCGCCACTTACTGCATGTAAAGGGATCACCAGATTACATACTCTCACTGATTTTCGTGACAATCGGTCCAGCCGTTTCCGAATAAATCGGGTGTGACAGACAGACAGACAGACAGACAGACAGACAGACAGACAGACAGACGGACAGACGGACAGACAGACACCGTCTCGATTCTAATAAGGTTTTGTTTCACACAAAACCTTAAAAAGGTGGTTAAAGTCAAAGTGGTAGCAAATAGCCCAAAAACTAGATAGGCTTCTGATCCGACTCTAACGCCCGGACAAAGGAAGGTTTATCCAGACTGCCTTGGAGGATTTTGCTTCTTACCCAGCTTTTAAGTTTCACTCAGTGAGCCAATGGCTATTGTGGGGAATTGTATGGTGACGGATGAGTTTCCTGTCAACGCCCCAAAAACTACCAAAGTTATTACCACTAACCCTGCTGAAATCTCTGTACTTAACCCCAGCCTGAACACTGGCAACGTTTCCTGGATTTTCTGGTTTGGCAGTACAGTCCTTCTTCCCCCTCCCTTCCGGATATCCGGATATCCTTAGATATCTCACTGCGCCTGGTACGGATAATATCTCTTATCAACATGTATGCTGGTTGGCGCCGGAAACATTTCCTGTACTGCTACAGGGGCTTAACCTCACCTGGTGCAGGTTGAGTACTCCTGAAGACTGGTCTATTATTCGGGTGGTACCCATCCCAAAAAGATCAAAAGATGGATCCAAAACTTTTGACCAGTTACCACCCTATTCCTCCCATTAATGTGTTTGCCA
Source organism: Hermetia illucens (assembly GCF_905115235.1). NCBI lineage: Eukaryota > Metazoa > Arthropoda > Insecta > Diptera > Stratiomyidae > Hermetia > Hermetia illucens. The sequence goes on from NC_051852.1 coordinate 119,644,243, forward strand.
AACTGCTTAATTCCATGATCAAGGTTCGTATCAATAATTTGATTGATGAATACAAAGTCCTGCCTAACTGATATGCCTATCTGGCTGGCAAATCTACGTCTGCTTGCATCAATGATATCCTCTTACACATTTCGATAGCAAAAGGTAAAGGTCAGCAGGTTTTGGCTGTGGTGCGGGATGTGAAGAACGCTTATGTGAAGGTTGATCTGGTTCAGCGAGATAATGTCAAATTTCCGCTTTTCTGCTGAGATTGTTTTATGGGTGCCAAGGTTAATGTCCAATCAGCGCCTACAACTAGGGCTGAATAGCGTTCAAGTTTGAAATGGCATTCCCCAAGGATGCGTTTTAAGTCCAATGTTATTTAATAAATATACAACACCCCTGCATAATAAATGCTCTGATAGTATTGAAATCTTCCAATATGCAGACGATCATTTTGGCCACTGGAGACGATTGGGTGTCGACTACAAAATGTTTGAAAAGGCAGGTAAATGCGTTTGTTGATGAATTCCGAAGATTGGGCGCACCAATCATCACAATACCAATCTATATCCTTCAAGAGAAGCAAGGTAAGATGCCTGCTCATTAGAATTAATAATCTTACCCTTGCGCATGTCAAGTCTATCACCTTTTTAGCTAGGGTGATAACTAGGACGTGTTCGGTCAGAGACCACTTGAATTCCATTATTCTTAAAACCGTAATGGCAGGCAGGTTGATTAATTTTTCAACTAATTTGTCTGGAGGTCTGTAGCAGAGCCCAGCTGCGTGTGGCAGGGCGGTGGAGGGACTCAAATCAAGGGATTTTATCGTCTTAACGTCTGATGCTACGTTCATGGGTGGTGGGTCTACCTATGGTGTGGTTGGTCCGGATGGGACGCAAGTCTCACGTCTTTCTTTGGATGTCAGTTCGGTTTTGGCGGCTGAACTTTTTGCCGTGTTTCAGGCCACCAAGGTGGCTTTCAGGATGGGTGAGGAGAAGGTGGCTATCATTACTCTCTCCATTCTTGTAGATTACTGAAACAAGCCACGCTATCGCATCACCTGACCTCCTTTCTACGTCTTTAAAAGTTCTACGGTAGCCGGCGCATAAGGGGCACCCATTAAATGAACTCACCCATGAAGATGTTCGTAAGGATCTGGGTTCTAGGCCCACAAGTTTGATCGAATCTTCCCCTGTAGCGGTTCTGAATGCAACTCAGGAACACTCCTATAGAGAGTGGGAGAATCACTTTTTGGCGATATCACTCGTCAAAGGACCATTTTTCCGTAACATTCACGCTGCTTTACCCATTATTCAACCAAAGACTACGCGTACAGCTTCCGGGTCTCGGGTTAAGTGTAGATGGTATAATAAGTTCTTTAAACTTCAACAAATCTTTTTGAGTTGAGATCCTTGTATGATTGATATATTTCTTTAAGGAGTTTCAGTTTCATCGCGGCATGGCATTTCCTACCATCCACGTTCTGTTTCTTGCATTGATCTATCATTATCCCTCGGCGTTCCAATGGTTCGCAATGGTTAGTAGAGTCGCGGAGAAGTACCTGATCTACACGGTGTCAGACACCTTTAAACTACCGAGCAGCCTCTATGTGTTCATGCGTCAAGTTGCTACCGGCTTTCTTCCGGGCCGTTCATATGGAAGGAGCAAAGAACCTTTTAGTTCACTCGAAGGAGTACTGAATTTTGGTTTTCCGGACCTCAACCACCCACTTAAGTATTATCAACTCAATAACGACTAAACATTCATAACCCTAAAACATTAATGACTAATACCTGTTAAGCTTGCAACACGTGTCCAGTCTGTTCGGGTAGGCTTTGCCACTTACTTGTTTGCAAGTGTGTCGGCTAACTAAAAGGGAATCAAACTTAATAAAGTTGTATTTAGCTGTCTTTGGCCATAAACGGTAGTGTGTTTCTGGCAACATAGGCTAAGTGCTTCCATCAGTCCTGTTGGTTCACTTCGTGAGTAGTATCAGGTCTAGTTTTGATTGTTAGCTTGCCAGGTCCAAGGGACAAACAAAAAATGACAATAACACTTCAGTCTGAAAAACCGTTGCATATTGTCCTAAAGGAAAAGTTCCTGAACCCTGTTCTATTTTTGTGCGATCTGTGTAGAACACTGCCGTATATCCCAACACGCATCCTTGTGAGACTTCCCAGTTTCCTCTTTCTTTCAAGATAATTTCATATCTACTGCCAATGTAATGGAGATCCGAGAATCGGAAGGTATTGTTGAACTGGATTCAGTTTTGCCAATAACTCTTCCAATGCTCTGTGCCCCCATGCCCATTGTTTTCCGATAGATCTAAGCTAATTAGTCTATGAGCTGCCCTCATATCAGTGCTTTGAATAAACATATCCATGGGCTGCAAATTGAGTAATGCATATAAAGCTGAACTAGATCTCGTGCTTAGGGCTCCGGCAATACCCAGACACACAGCGTTTTGTATTGTGGCTAGTTTACAGCGAAGACATTTTTGTCTCACCTGAATTCACCACACTACGGACGTATAAGCAATTGTCATACCAATGATAATTATCATCTTTGAACTTTTTGAGTACTCACGTGGATGATGCCGGAGATAATAATTGCGTTTGGACGAGTTCACATTTTTGCGTACTTTGCGGATTTTCAGTCGGTGCTCTTAGTCTACCCGTTATCAGATGGCTTGGGTTGTACTGTGTTTTCCGAAACTTGTAGTTTGGGCATCTGGTTTCTGAATCCTTAGTTTCGTTCTCTTTTTCCGGATACGGCAAAGTTTCATTTGGAGGGGTGGTGATACTGATAAGGAAGTTGGTTTCAACTCTCCTTGGAAGCTCGGTCTTCCCTCTGCAGTCTGTTATAAAGGACTCTAATAGCCCTCACCGTGTTCGTGTTGTTCATGGCTTGGCACGTGTCGTTTATGCACTCGATAAATTTGGATAGTTAACTATGTTTACCCTGAACCGAAGTGAAGGGTAATGACTCCCGGTCAGGGCTGTTCGGTTTTGTTATTCATATTCTCGTTGAGCTCATATTTCGTTTGAACAGCTTTTTCTAGATGGAAATAGGCGCAGGAATTTTGATGAGTCAACATGATTTGCCCACAGACAACATTACGGTCTGACGCTCCAATCCAGATATGTTTTGCATTCGATAACTCTATTCCTCTGATTTGGGCTGACGGAAGTACGTATTGGTTCCGTTTGTCTCTTGTCTCTTGTCTCTATATTTTTTCTTAGAAGGTTGTTGAATAGCACACACTTAAATTGAAACCATTTTAGGCCAGTGGAACCAACAACCTAAAGTTTTGCCAGCTCTCCATAGGCACTTAGGGGGTGATTGTGAGGGCGGGTAATCACCTCGGTTATTTTACCTGCACAAAAACTCATCTGGAAGTTTTGTGGAATTTTCCTTTATAGGTGCTACCAATCTTGCATCTGAGTGTGCTACTCGTTGTCCTCGTTTGATTCCAAAGCACCCATGTCGTGTGGTAATTACATACGAGGGGGGCATTAGGTATTGGTTGCCTTTCCGATGCATTGTATGGATATCAATGCAATTTTAAGGACCCACAAAGAAACGCTTAAAAACTTTTAACTGCCTTTCCTATTATCAGACCCTCCTGCTCAGTCACCGTATAGTTTTTTTCAGCGTGAGTAAACTTCATCGATATGCAGAACCCTCCTCTCCATTTTCCTTTTTTCGAAGTAGCCCATCACAAATGCCATATTCACTTGCTCGCAATGGATGGCAATTGTATATTAAAGTCTGGACTTCGTAGATCCAATTCAGATGAAGGATTAGCTTTCAATATATAAACCGTCGGATAGGTTTGTCGTTGTGGTTCTTAATTCAAGGCTGTCTTGGCCTTTATCCCTGGTCCAAAGTAATCTTTCAGAACAAGACCTTCAAATCCAAGCTACTGCTAATGAATTTAGGATTCAAAAGACTACTGAAGATTCCCCTGACCAAAGGCAGCAGATAAGCGCCTTTGACTTGCGCTATTCACGGGAGAGACGAAAAAGTATCACTGCTTGATAGGCTTTTGGCCTCCGACGTTGCACCAAGGTATATCCTTTGGATTAAAAACCGAATGATGTTATTTTCCAAGTTTAGCTCTATCATGTAATGTGATGTCAGCTGACTCATGGTCGAGTGTGGAATCGCTCTTTCTATCGACAGTTCCGAGATCAATTATTTCCAAAACCTGTTTTGAGAAACTAACAAATCTAAAAATTTGAAGAAAATAATGGTGATCCGTGGACATGACATCTGCTCAAATTAAATTAATATTATATTTTCCGGTTTCCCGACTTGTTTTTACTAGGGAAAGCGTACACTATTATTTCCAATGGGAGCAAAATTTTAAACAATCTAAATAACTGGAAGGTTTTGGTCGATCAGGTGTGGTCATACCTAATTTATCCTCTGCCAAGTGTCTGGTGACATATGCTTGTTCGCCGGTTTGTTAGCTGTTTCATTTAGATGGAACGGATGTTAGATACTTTAGGTTTTTACATGTTATTTAGTAACTTTAACGTGTGTTAAAAAAAATGCAGTAAAACTTACATTCTGTTGAGCTTTATAAATCAAAACTTCACTGATATCCCATACAAATGACTAAGTCATGGGAAATGCCGATGGATTGATCCTCATCTAGCTTGTTGACGAAAAAGTGAGGCGAATTGTAGGGAATAGATAGCGTGGGAGACCAAAAAAGATTGTTCTTTTATAATATTCTACTTTTCCAGTTTTAAGCCTGCCTTTCCTATTATATTTGCGTTGAAGACGGAATCCATAGTTAAGACACCCGAAGTCTCTATATTTGATTTCTTGATTTCTTCTGTTTTTGTTTATCTTTCCCCCAAACCTCATAAATTGTATCTTTTCTTTCAGTTAATCTTTTGACGATTTGCTTTGGAGCATTTATTGGATGGCCATCAGCAGCTCTCTTACTGTTACAGTCAAAAGATTCGCCTCTGGAAGGAGGCCCACTTACAACGTCTGAAGTATCATGGGTAGGATCAGTAATATGTATTGGCGCGCTTTGTGGTACTCTCCTTTTTGGTTGGACGTCCGACAGATTCGGCCGAAAAATTTCCATGCTTGTTGCTGTTATTCCTCAGTTGGTAAGGAGTTGCTTTGAACTCTAATCCAAGTTCACAAACAATTTAACTCCTTTGCTAATCCGAAAATTATTTCTGTTTTCAGTTGAGTTGGCTGTTCATTGTGTTCGCAAAAAATTTCTTGCATTTGATCATCTCACGTGTAATGGGAGGAATCTCTGCTGGCGCGATTTTTATCTTAGTACCTTTATATGTTAACGAGATATCAGAAGACAGGTAATTGTGTTTTTTTTTCATAGCTTGGTCCTTCCGTTTAAAATCTGGGAGAGAGGAATACATCATTTGTTAAAAATCTCTTTCCTCGGCTCTGAGGGCTGCATTGATTGAAATTTATGTTGATTCAGAGAAAAAATTTTAGAAAGCCAGTACAGTGGATGCGCAAACTTTCACATTTTTGCCGTCTGATGTGCAACTGAAAAGGACGCTGATGAAAAATGATCTTCTGCGTCTGTCTTGTATCCAGTTACTTTCAAGAAGATTACAAGAAATATGAATGGTTATCAACTATATCGATTTAAACAGTCTTGCATAGACAAAATCAAGGAAGTCATCCAAATTTCTCCGGCTGTATATTCTGTCCTATTGAAAATACTGCTTATGCAATGTGAGACAGTAAAGTTTCAAAGGGGAATTAGCAGTCTTAAACTCGTGAGGGGCTCGAGAACCCGGTCCCGCCCCAATTCGAAAGGCTGAGGGCAAGTAACATCTTGACCACCATTCTGCGAGGAATTTTGGTATTTCCATCATAGGTTTAGAAACCCTGATCAACAAAGTATAGGGAGAGGTGTCGTATGGGTGCTGCAACTAAAAATTGATTTCTTAGACTGTGGAGTAGTATCTTGAAGAATGATTCCACCGAGCTGCTGCGAAACAAGAGGTATCGTATGCTTGATTAGATACTGCTCAGAAGAGTGGTGAAACTTATGGCTAAACGGTTTCGCTAGAAGATATCCTTAGTCGGATAGAGCAGACGTTCTTCCGGAAGTCAAGTGGTAAATCCTATTGCCCAGAGACAGCTGCACAAAAGGCGACACAGTCATCAAAAGGCGGTAGTAAAACCCTAATATAAAGCTCTACTAGGTGGAAATCGTTGGCGCCTCCTACTCTAATAAATCTAGAACCCGAGCGTACCTCCATGAGAATTTCACATTTGCTATCTTCGGAAATTTCAATAGACTCAACCTTCTCAGAGATAATTTTGAGCCTATCATAAACCATTATGGAATATCAATATCACCATTAGGAGTGTTCATTGTGAGCTAGTATAGGGAGCATGTTGCGCTGGATATAATAAGACCTCCAAAGTAAAGCAATGCGTTAAGCTATTCTTGTAAAGAAAAACTGTAAAAGAGCCACTGCTAAAACTATGGCCCGAGTGGTGTGCGAACACTGGATAGTACGTTCCGGCGATCTTAACTGGAGCACAAGGAATTTGAAATGACAGCTAATCCTGAAATTATTTCGGGTTCATTAGGACAATTCCTTACCCAACGACTACAAGAGAAGAATTGGTAGATGTATAAGGCCCAAAATTCGTGTTGACCTCTGATTGCGGAAAGAAAATCGGGTGGGTTTCCAAACAAATGAAATGTCCTTCTCAATCCAGTCGCGACATAAATAAATTCCATAGAAGTATAGTTGCGATGACGCCAGTGTAGTGAACAGTATTAGTGCTTTAAGTATGTGTGAGTGTATCGCGATCGAAGTGTCGAAGTATGTCAACAACGACAATATTTCCAGAGTCAGAATCAAGACACGATTGTGATGACACTATCATGGACAAACTTGGTGTAAATTAGGAAAGGTTCCCGACAAGAACATGTTCGTGTAGGAGCTGGGCCGGGGACTGCCCGATCAATTTAGGTGGATCGAGCTTGAAGACATCCACCAGTTCACCGCCGCGTAGGCTCATCAGCAGCCGTAGGGATCATAAGTTCATTAGACATCGCAACCAGGGCAGTTACTGTAAATGCAACGATGAAGATGGGCACAGCACCGTGAAAGCAACAACAGATATCTTGGAAATAGATAAGTGCTGCATTTTGTCCAATGGTGATTGGAGAACGTATAGAGATTGTAGAATCCATAGAGGAATGAGAAATTCTCTGGCAATAATTTTCAATCTTTGTAACTGTGAAGTTTCTGGTTAAGAATAAGCAGATTTTCCTCAAAAACAAAGAGGACTACTCCACTAACAAGGACCCTTCCGGAAAGAGCAGAACTATTTACTTATACCCTATATACTCATCGCAGAAAACAATGTCTCTGATAATTCGTTGCGTTGATCGTACCTACTTCACACAAAAGAGTGATGAGGACCTAAGGCACTTCCGAAACCACAAACACTATCCAGTTGTCAATTCACTGCAGCAATCCAGTAAGCATGCTGGAACGCAATCTCAATTACCTACGGCGAAGGTAGATATTCCCGGCAGTATTTCTATCTGAAGGATGATTTCCACCCTGTCGCCTGTTTAATATAGAATTAAACCCATATGCAGAGAAATGCGTAAAGTCATCCCACGGTTTAGCAAACATGCTGTCACAAAGATTTCCCTCCCGAAAAGCAGACTTCCTTGTGAACCATCTTCTCAAAACGCATGATTTTTCACATCGCCTGCTTTATCAAAGTTTTCAAGCTGAAATTAATGCATTAATCGTCTCCGTCAAATCTTATCCACTGTGTCTCCCAATCATAGTGGATTTTCTCAACACCTTTTCCTCAACCAGATTTCTTGACTCGATTTCACTAATCAACTTTTTCTGACAACGAAATTTTGTTATTTACTCTCCGAACTTCCAATTCGTCAGCTTCACAGGTCACTCGGTTCAATACGCTCTTCTTATTCTTAAAAACGATGACTCGTTCGGGGCCAATTACAAAGTAGCTTCGTGCTACAGTACCTATTTGCCTACAAACTAAAAAAACTCCATTAAGTTTCACTTGCACCTCTGTAAGCTAACCTTTAGCTTCCTAGGTAGGCAGTAATTCAAAAAAGTTGACTGACGGTTTCGTCCAGGGCAGAGGCAACTCATCAGATGCATCAGATCTCTGCCCTGGGAGCAGCGTGACCGGAAGTAACGACAGATGGTAATCGCTCCATTTATATGTAATCGCAAACACGGAATGAGTACAAATTATTTTGAAGTTGACTCTTATTTTGCAAATCCTGATATTTCGGGAACCACTTGTTCTCTTCATCAGTGCTAACAAGGAGGACTAGGAAAAACAAGTTTTATTATTTCAAGCAACTTATTTCCTCTCTTGCGGTCCTCGGACTCCTCTTTCTCGGGTTCGTCATCAAGTAGGTGTGGACACAAGATTCCCAGCATTCTCAACAAAAATAGGCAATAATCTCAAGTAAAATCTCAGCAGCAGCTATCGACGCCATAAAATAATTTTGCGCGAGACCCACGATCACTCTGTCTTTTCCGAAGCTCTTGCTTGGCTATTTGAGGTCAATATCCCACAGACAGCTTCCAACCGCACTCCAATCAAAAAATTTCTGTTGCTGATGACTTCATCATTTACATCTCGTTGGAGGATATTGTACATTGTCTTTGAACGAACTTTACAGGGAACTTTATCAAGTGGAAACTTGACCTTAATTTTTGAAAATATCGGATAATCGTCCTTCTTGAAAACAGAATGAAGATTATTCTGGAAATGACTTTTGACACCAAGAACCTATTGCTGAAAATCTAGTCAATTCCTGTCTCCACCGTTAAGCAAGTCAACAAGGCATTAACCTGTGTAAAGGGCGCCTTCAGGTCATTACAAACCATCAACCGGCCCAACAAACTAACCTCACAAAACGTCAAAATTTTCCGCTATAAGCAGTGAAATATACCTTTGATCACTTTTGGGTTTTCGTTTCGCAACAAACAAAGATAAATCCTCTGGCATTATATCGACATATATAAAATTGACGATGGTGCGAAGAACATCCCCAATCAGGTATCTTATGATTCTACCCCTCCAACCGACTCACATTGATGTTTTCATGACTATAATAGATACTCGATGTCTGTTACACTTCAACCCGCCGAGTGCATGGGGATTGAAAACGGCTAGGAAAATTCCTCCACAAAAATCAATTCTCGCAATTCTTCATTCCTTATATTTGTGACAATCGCCTATTCGAAAGGGAAGGTAGTGTAGTTCCTTATACAGGTCAGCATTGTCATGCCCGAAATGTCCTCTTATTTAAACAAAACGCGTTGTTAAATTACATCATAACAACGATTGGAGTTTTTTTTTTATTCTTTCCTGCAAGGTCGTACATTTTCTTCATCTTAGCTTTATTAGCTTAAGTTCCTTACGTTAGACTTTAGATTAAGTTCTCCGTTAGATTAAGCATATTTCAAATGTAATGTCAACTATTTATGAATAAACTGTTGTTTTGAGGAGAAAAAAATGTTGTCTTGCGTTGGCATTTAGCAAAGACAAGGGACATCAGAAAGTAACAGAAGGATGAAATGTATTCTATTGGGACCTCATCTACTTCAAACTCTCAAACTCAAAAACTCAAACTTGAAGAGTATTTCTTGATAAAACTCAATCATCCCTTATCAGGGCTATAAAATGAATAAATCATTAAGCGCGCATCTTATATCAGGGGATTAGGGTTATCTCAAGGGGGAATTACTCACTGGCAAAAGGTTGCTCCAGTTTCCACTATGATCACTAGTGATTATAAATATGAGGTTCGCTGACTGTTGTTCGGTGAATCATTGGGTTCGAGTGTTTATGTAAATTCATGTAAAATATAAAGCACTAAACATATTATGAAGGGAAAACGTTAGGAAGGCGCCGTTAGCCGATTAATTCATCTACGCCCTTCTCTGCTGCAACGGTTTTCAACAAGCTGGACGTGTGTGCAAAAGGGTTCAAGGGTTAGATAGGCTTCGATTTTAAACCTTGCGGCACCCAAATACTTCATTAACTGACATTTCCATTGGAGTAGGGTTCATCTTTGTGATAGGAGTGATAACTACCCAACGGACCGTCACTTTGGAGATCACCACAGATCTAAATCAACTATTCTGTATACATGGAATATGCAAGGATAATTGATGACTCAAAAAAGAGTATCTGCTAGTTTGTGCTCTTACTCTCTTTGCTTAGTGAATTTGAAGTGCAATAGTTTTTGCCTTTCGACCCATAACAATGTTGCCTTGGCCTTCGGTGTTTTGTCCAAAGTCTGGAAATGTAAGCACTTCAATACTAATATCTAGTTGTTATATGGTTGCCAATTACTCTTAAATTGGAAGGGCTGAAGTGAGTTTCACTACCTTTCGGCCCTTCCCAAGAAGATTCCATTCCTCCTCCACTGTTCTGTGCCATGTGTTTCTGAGGCGATGCACTTGTCAGTTATCCTTTGGATTGCATGGCATAGCTCGCAGTGGAGTTGTCGCCTTTTCTTAATGTGTGCGCTACTGTCACTGCCACTTGCGTCTGATCAACACGTCTTTGGGTATCTGTTCCATTGCCGATCAGGTTTTTCGTTCGAAATTGTATCTTATCAAAACACCAGGATAACACGCGTAGACAAATATTGATGAAGGCTTGGAGGTTTTCAATGACAATGGAGGTCACCTTCCATGTGCTACCCCCATGTAATAGCACAAAAAACATTTGCAAGAAACGCTTCAATTTGATGTTAGCGTTGAAATATTTGCATTTCCAGATTTTCAACAAAACTATGAAATCGAATTCAGTGTAATACAGCCACTGAAATCAAGATCGGTGCCACCATTCGGCAGAAACAACGAAATATACAAACTGTTCAATGCTTTCGATGTTCTGCCCACTAGTACAAATGGGAGAAGTGTGATCACCCGTCAGACAAGGTCCATGACTCGGTTAGGAAGTAAGACGAGGTTACATGTATGCCAACTGTGTTTAATAAATGATAAATAGACCACAAGTATCGTACCAGCTTTGCTTGAGCTTTCGGCAGTAAATAAATTTGGTAACCTAAGTTCCTCGCCGATGAATAAGGTAATCGAGCAGCATCGGCGCACACCATCTACAAGGCCATCCGAGGGATGTAAATATAACTTAGCTACTTCGTTGAGATTAAGTCTTCTATTAACAAATCAAGAAGAACCATCGGCTCCTTTTCCTTTTCTGCCAGCAAATACATAAGGGAATCGAACAAAACCGAGGGACGAGGTGCATTCTATTGGGATGTCATCTTATTTTGCATATTTTCATCGGTTTTTATGAGTGTTACGAAATGGACACGAAACTAAGCTCACATCGTATTGTGGCGCGGCAGGATCTGCAGCATTCGAAATTTATTTCGGATGTTGCGGATGCGGACGGGTAGATGGCGCTGAACGTGGAAACTCTCCACTCACGCGTTTTCAGAACGCACCGGGGAAGTGGAGAGCCAGCGGTAAAAAAGTGCCGTTGGTTGGGACAGTAAGGACCGCATGGAAATAAGTCGGTCTCTTCTGTTCCCAACCGCGACACGGAACACTTCAGCGCGATCATTAAAAAAATATTATAATCAAAAAAGGCTCCATCGGTCAGTCTCCTACAAGTGCGGAAAAAGACTATTACTAAAGTTGTTCGTTATTTTCTTATACCGTTTTTGATATTAAGACTGAATGTACAGAGACTGAATTGGAAGTGTTATTTCATTGATTTGATATTATATCTAGTCATAAATATGTTGACATTTAAAATTTTTATTACAAAAGTGGTGACCCCGATAAAGAACAAGTAACAAATTATCCGCCATCGCCGCCATTGGTGAAGTTCTATTGACGACAAAATTCGTCCGAGCAACACGGCAGAAATAGAACTTTCAAACGCCTTTCACACACCGGACCAGCCATCATTGCCACGAGATTCCGACAATCTTTGCAGGAAATACTATCCGCGCTTCAGAAGTGTTCCCAATGTGTGTGTGCGGATTAAGGGCGTAAAAATCTGACGACGTTCGTCAACAAAAAGAAAGTGTCGACGAGATCTCCACATTGAATTCCTGTAAACGCCAGACATTTTTGCTTATCGCTTTGAATTGTGGCTGTGTCGCTCGCAGCTGTTCCGAGTCCGTGCCCAGCCCGCGATCAGGTTCAGAGCAATTGGGCGCTGCAGCGTTCGGAAAGGATAAGTTAAACAACCGCCCGGTCTCCTCGCCGTCAGTGGCCGCGTCATTGCCGTCGTCATTGTGCAGCAAACGGACGTCCCCAGGAACTACACTGTTGGAAGCCGCCGAAGTATCTAGAGCAGCAGAGTTCTACATCATCAGCATCGACATCTCTAACAACCTGACCGCCAACACTTTCATCATCATCATCATCGTCGTCCTCGTCTCTTCAGACATAGCCACCATCGTTGCCACCGCAGACGCCGTAGCCACCGCTACCACAGCGGACAATTAGGTCATTTACTAAATTACTATTTACTACTATACTACATTTACTACTATTTGCTAAATTAAGTGATTTCGTGCATACATTGTTACAACAAATTAATTTAAATAAAAAAAAAAACGGAAATCAATAAAATTAAAGCCGCTGCAAGAGACGGCGTTGAGGTGTTTCAAGTCGCAAGTTCTCTGTTTTCCCGGTGTTTTTGGTCTGCGCTGGAGAGCGTCCGCTTCGGTCGTCGTTTTCTTTTTTCTCGTTTCGTGCGTGCATTTGTGGGTACGGCCTGCCGTGTCGGTGTAAATTTCACCGCGTTTCAGTATAAACTCACCGCGTCTGCATCACAATCTCGTACTTCTCGGTAGGAAAATGTCGTTTGACAATAAAGACGCGGCAGGCCCATCGGACCCACAAGTGACCGCCCTCGCCGTACGCGTTCCTCCGTTTTGGCGTCGGAACCCCGAGCTGTGGTTCGTGCATTTGGAAGCACAGTTCCAAATGTCCGGTATCACATCGGACGCGACCCGTTTCAACTACGCGGTGGTCGGCCTGGACGAAGAGTCCATACTTCTGGTGTCCGACGTGGTGAAGTCGGCATCGTACGCTCAGCTCAAGAGCGAGTTGATCAGGCGCCTGTCGGCAAGCGAGTCGGCAAAATTAGACCACTTGCTGGCGGGTTTAACGTTGGGTGATCGAACTCCCAGCCAATTGCTTCGTGAAATGAGGCAATTGGGTGGGAGCAAGATCGGCGACGACCTGATCAAGTCGCTCTGGCTGCGTCGGCTCCCGGAGGGCACCCAGGCGATCCTAGCCTGCGTCTCCGGTTCCTTGGAGGAACTAGCAGCAACGGCCGATCAAGTACAGGAGGTGTACGTTCGCCCAACCATAGCGGCCGTTCAACCACCGTCGGATGAGGTCGGCGACTTACGGCGCGAGATCGCGGCCTTAACTGCCAGCGTGGCCGAAATGCGGGCGACGTTGGACGCTCAGCGTTCGAGTGCCAGGCCGCGAGCTCGCTCACGGTCTGCCACACGAAAAGGGCGTTCGGGTAGCAGGTCGTCAAGACAGCCTGCGGACCAGGGTATTTGCTGGTATCATCGTAACTTCGGAGATAAAGCGACAAGATGTACGCTACCTTGCAAATTCGCGCCTACCACAAAAAACTAGGTCCGCGGGGGGTCTTGGCGACGGCCACCCAGAGCGCAGCGCCACGTCGCCTAACTATTTTCGACCCCCTCAGCAGGCGCAACTACCTCGTCGACACGGGTGCGGAGGTTTCGGTTCTTCCCGTACCCCAGCATCATCGACTATATCCACAACCCCTCAAACTGGCGGCAGCAAATTCATCCCGCATCAATACATACGGGTACAGGCAAGTGAACGTGAGTCTTGGCTTGCGTAGGACGTTTCCGTGGCGTTTCATCCTGGCGGATGTCAGCTTCCCCATATTAGGCGCAGACTTCTTGTGTCACTATGGGTTGCTGGTGGACTTGCAACATAAGTCCCTTATAGACCCCACAACCAAACTAAATTCGTCGGGCCAAATGGTATCTCACGCTGACAATAACCTTTCCGTTCTTTTGGAGGACATCTCCGACTCTCGTGTTCGGACACTCCTCCAAAAGTTCAGCCAGATAACTACCGAGTGTAGTCTCTCGAAACCAGTAAAGCACAATGTGCAGCACCACATAAATACTACTGGTTCCCCGATTTTCTCAAAGGTGCGTCCTCTACCACCCCAGAAACTGGCTATCGCGCGGAAAGAATTTGAACAACTTGTTCAACAGGGTATCTGCAGGCCCTCAAACAGCTGTTGGTCTTCCCCTTTACATATGGTCCCTAAGCCAAATGGCGAATGGCGTCCCTGTGGGGATTACAGAAGGCTAAACGCACAGACTGTTCCTGACCGATATCCGATTCCACTCATCCACGACTTTGCGCATCACCTCGCGAATTGCCGCATCTTTTCGACCTTGGACTTAGCCAAGGCATACCACCAAATCCCAGTAGCTCCTGAAGACATTCCAAAGACGGCAATATGCACACCCTTTGGACTCTTCGAGTTCACCCGAATGACTTTCGGATTGTGCAATGCGGCGCAAACCTTTCAAAGGTTCATTCACTCAGTCCTGCGAAACCTCGATTTCTGTTTCGTCTATTTGGATGATGTTTTGGTCGCTTCTTCTACTGAGTCTGAGCACTTAGCCCATCTCGAGTGCATTTTTCAACGTCTCCTTGAGGCCGGTTTAGTCTTAAACGTTGAGAAGTGCAAATTCCTTCAAAAACAGGTGAGATTCCTCGGCCACTCCATTTCCTCTGAAGGAATACAGCCCGACCCAGACAAGGTGCAAGCAATAACAAGCTTCCCGCGTCCAAAAACAGTGAGGGAGTTGAGGAGGTTCTTGGGCATGCTAAACTTTTACCGTCGTTTCCTGCCCAAGGCCGCCCATCACCAGTCCGTTTTGAACGCGTACTTGTCTGGCCCCAAAACAAAAGACACACGAGAGATTGTGTGGTCTGAAGAGGCTGTCTGCGCGTTCAATAAATCCAGACAGCAACTGGCTGATGCTACACTTTTGGCATTTCCTCATCAAGATGCACCCCTAGCCGTTTTTGTTGATGCCTCTGACATCGCAGTAGGTGCTGCCCTTCACCAAAAGGTGGACCAAGTTTGGCAGCCGTTGAGCTTCTTCTCGAAGCAGTTGAATCCCGCTCAACGGAACTACAGCACCTACGATCGCGAACTGCTCGCCGCATACCTGTCCATTAAATACTTCCGTTTCTCCCTAGAAGGCAGGCCGTTCACAGTGTTCACGGACCATAAGCCTCTCACGTTCGCTTTGAAACAGAAGCCCGACAAAGCGTCCCCTCGTCAGCTTCGACACCTGAGCTTCATAAGCCAGTTCACGTCAGACATCCAGCACGTGTCCGGGAAGGACAACATTGTTGCTGACGCTTTGTCTCGTGTCTCCGAAGTTAACATCCCCGCCTCACTCGATTTCTCGGCTATTGCCAAGGCGCAAGTGGATGACGCAGCACTTCAGAGCCTCAGGTCCAACCCCAAATACAAACTTCGGGAGTTGCCCATCTTCGGCTCAAACCTCTCGCTCTGCTGCGAAGACTCGGAAAAGGGACCTCGGCCATACATTCCGGCCACATTTCGCAAGGAAGTGTTCCACGCAGTTCACGACTTGGCGCATCCCGGCATCAGGACAACAAACCGGTTAGTCACCGGAAAATACTTCTGGCCCTCCATGAACAAGGATATCAATTCCTGGGCCAGAGAGTGCATCGCATGCCAGAAGTGTAAAGTCTCCAGGCATGTAAGGAAAGAAGTGGGCTCATTCCCCCGCACTACCAAGCGTTTCCACACCATACACCTCGACATAATAGGGCCTTTGCGAGACTCGCACGGTTACAAGTATTGCCTCACAATCATCGACAGGTTCACGCGGTGGCCTGAGGCAATACCTCTGAAAGACATTACGGCGCAATCTTGTGCCGAAGCCCTCTGCCGAGAGTGGATACCTCGCTTTGGCGTCCCTGCAGTGATCATCACTGACCAGGGAATGCAATTTGAGTCCACCCTTTTCTCCGAGTTAGGCAAACTCCTGGGTTTTAAACGCCAGCGGACTACTGCATACCACCCGCAGTCCAATGGGATGCTAGAACGTTGGCACCGGACGCTGAAAGCCGCCATTATGGCACGCGACGACCCGTCCTGGACTCAAGTCTTGCCTCTCGTCCTACTCGGCCTTCGAACAACCCGCCGAGAGGAATTTGCTGCCAGCCCCGCGGAGCTGGTTTACGGGGAGAACCCAAGACTCCCAAGCGATCCGGTCTTCGACAAGAGATCGGGTCTCACGGAGTCGGGGTTGGTGCGTCTGCTGAGGGACAATCTCCGACGCATCAAAGCGCCACCGCCCACTCGACACTCGTCCATACCTGCTTGTTCGCCCAAGGAACTGGACACGTGCACGCACGTGCTGATCAGGACGGATGCCGTCCGGAAGCCGCTGCAGCCTCCATATGAGGGCCCGTACCGCGTTCTCGAGAGGGGAGAACATTTCTTCCAGCTCGAGATCGGTGGTCACAAAAAGGCGGTCTCTTTGGCCAGGCTGAAACCCGTGTGCGCCCCGAAGCAACGTCGTGTCCGCTTTGTGGATTAACGGCGAACGAAGTTCGGGGATCCGTCGCCGAAACCCCCTAGGTTTCGTCTGGGGGCGGAGTGATGTGGCGCGGCAGGATCTGCAGCATTCGAAATTTATTTCGGATGTTGCGGATGCGGACGGGTAGATGGCGCTGAACGTGGAAACTCTCCACTCACGCGTTTTCAGAACGCACCGGGGAAGTGGAGAGCCAGCGGTAAAAAAGTGCCGTTGGTTGGGACAGTAAGGACCGCATGGAAATAAGTCGGTCTCTTCTGTTCCCAACCGCGACACGGAACACATCAGCGCGATCATTAAAAAAATATTATAATCAAAAAAGGCTCCATCGGTCAGTCTCCTACAAGTGCGGAAAAAGACTATTACTAAAGTTGCTCGTTATTTTCTTATACCGTTTTTGATATTAAGACTGAATGTACAGAGACTGAATTGGAAGTGTTATTTCATTGATTTGATATTATATCTAGTCATAAATATGTTGACATTTAAAATTTTTATTACAGTATATCTGGAGACGTGTAAGAATCACTTACTGGCGGAGAGTTTCAAGGTTCATGGTTTCTGGATATTCGCTTGCGGAATCCACGCTAGTTGATTTATTTTCGCTTTCTGTAGTTCTAATTTGAAGACCTGGCACCGCCTCGTGTCGTATCTTTTTCCCGCATGCCCGTGGTTCTTCCAGAGAAAATGGCATTCTCCAGAAACTCAAGTGCTGAAGTTTTGTGCAGGCTTGTCATACTTGTAACGTAAAGTGCTTCTGTCTTGCCCTGGGTATATTCTGGCTACATACCCATAGAAATACATTATAGATTCCTCTATGTCGTTCGTGAGTCATCACATGTAGCATTTTGTTAGGATACATTTGGGTTCGAGTCGGAGGCAACTGCTTCGCATCCAGCATGCTCTCGACTGTCTCTGAGCACGCGCTATTTTAAAAAATTATGCCGTCGGCTTAAGTCCCCCGCGTAGGGGGCTATCGTAGTGTCTTCCGGCTTGGCAGTGCGGAGCATCTCTCGAAAAAAGATCTTCCAACGTTCACTTTCATGAGAAGGATCTCTGGTAGTAGTTTGCTTCCTTGCGGTTGCTGCTATCGCGGTTGACTTCAACTTTATTCTAATGGGGTCCCTACTGTCGTTTTACAACTTACACTATTGGGGAAATCACCGGCAGCAGATCTTCGTTGTTACTCGGGCACATCTCCTGATACGTGCATGTGCATACCCATAACGCATCCACAGGGTCTTCCCTTGTCCGCACGAAGGGACGTGCCTGATGGGAGATTTGGCAACTCTACACGGGAATATGGTATGGTAACTCCTACTGTTGTCTGTTTTTATTTTAATGAGGATAGTTTAAAATACGCCACGATATCTTAAACTCTATTCCTATAGCCAGAAAAGTTAACTTACTGGCATCCATTGAAGTTATCGCTTGATCGATGAAGGTACTGGATGAAAAGATTTCGTTTGTGGTTTTGATAGTTCAAAACTCGTACTTTCATGGCTTCAACTTTGCACTGTATTATTGCAATTGTTCCCAGCAATTTTTCGTCTTAATTGGGTTAGACTGACCATGTGGCCACGTGCTTTGGTTAGCAAAGCACTTGCATTTATGTTTCCAGCAATTAGAAACGTTGCACGTATATTGTCAGTAGAAAATGGACTATCGGGAAGGTGGAGCAAGTGGTAAAAGACCAAATATGACGTAGAAGTTGGGAGAAGTGGTAAAAGACCAAATATGACGTAGAAGTTGGGATGGCATCTCCAAGAATTCACTTAGTCTGCAGATTGGACTTGGAGGAGCCGGATAACTCTTCATTGAGTGCCATTATCCAGCGGGTTCCTCCTTTTGCAAAAATCCACCTTGTAAGGCCAATATTTTTGTTTTTCTTTGTACCACAAGCAAAAATAAAAGAACTGGTTGAGATAATTTCCACGTAACATTATGGGCGCATGGTGTCTTTTTAAGACCTCTTATGTAAGACCTAATTATGCGTTGCGTTAACGTGAAGGGCTCGTAGGTATATATCAATGAGGGGTCTGGACTAGTACATTCTTACCTAAAATACTATATAAGACGTGTATGTAGTTTGTTACTTTAGATATTATATGATTTTTTTATCCTAAAAATTTCCGTCTCCAACTTGTTTCTTCTTTGTTACATCATAATTTCGGCACTGATATCATTCAGATCTTTGAGTACTTTTTAAAATACTTCTCATTACTAAAAATTATCTAAAAAAATATTAATTGTATATTTCACATTTCAGAATACGTGGCTCACTCGGGGCTTGTTTTGCCTTCTGTGCCAACATTGGAACACTGTCCGCCTACGTTTTAGGCAACTTTATGAGTTACAACACCAGCCCCTACATTTTTATAGCTCTGACGTTACTCTATTTTGTGTTATTCATATTTTTACCTGAAACACCCATTTATCTGATAAAGTCCAGGAAAGAAGAGGTAATTGATGATTACGGAAAAGACTCTCAAAGATTTTGAAAGATTAAGTTTTTTTAGGAAGCTGAACACTCTCTTCGCTACTTCAGAAATCTGAGAAAAATTTCGCAGCCTCCAGATGTCTTTAAGGCAGAAATGGAGCAAATCAAATGCGAACACATGGACGATACTACGAAGAGTGACGAAGAGCCGCTCAGCTGGAGTGATTTTTGTATGACATATTAATTAGGAGCAAATAAATTGTTATTATTGCTACTTACAACAGGTAACCCAGTGGCAAGGCGTGTTATCCTCATAGGCGTGTCGTTGATGGCTCTGAACCAATTTTGTGGAGGTTTCGCGATAATCAGTTACACAGCAACACTATTTGAGGAGTCTGGGTCATCCCTAAGTCCCAATGTTTCAGCAATCATTGTGGGAGTTATTTTGATAGTAGGATCGTATGTTTCTACTCTTCTTGTAGAGCGAGCGGGTCGAAGGGTAGAGAGGCGGACTCTGCGGAGAGAATGGTTTACAATATCTTTATGTTTCAGGTTCTATTAACAGTTTCGGCTGTGGGAACTGGTTGCGGAGAAGTTTGCCTAGGCTTGTACAGCTACTGTAAAATGCTTGGATTTAACGTTGAAGCTCTGACTTGGATTCCAATCGTAAGCTTCGCAGCTATAATATTTGTTGCATCCTTGGGTGTGTTGACATTGCCCTATGTAGTATTGGCGGAAATAGTCCCTCCGAAAATCCGTGCCATAACAGTTTCATTTTGTATGATCATGTTTTGGATATTTGCCTTTATAAGTGTTAAGGTATGATATTTTCATTAGCTGGACTCGTTTTCTACTTTCTTCTAGTGGGGGTCCCCCTGGTCACTAAAGCTTATCATGTATTCATGCTTTCACTTACAGTATGTGCCAATTCTAATGGTGTTATTCGGTATCCATGGCTGTATGTTCATATTTGCAATATGCTGCTTTGCTGGAGCTGCATTCGTTTTGATTTATCTTCCGGAGACAAAGGGAAAACGTCTAGAAACCATATTGGCAGCCATCGAGGAAAGAACTAGTAGATAAAGGACCTTTATTTATAGTATACTAATTTGTATTTAAATTTAAAATAAATGATAAGGATCCCAAGGCTATATAAATGTACATAACTATAAACGAAAGTGAGTTATTTTAATTTTGATAATTTGTTAAAATCGGTTTACAGTCTATCTGTCCGTTCGACTGTCTCTGTGTTTCTCAGAAATGGTTACTCTTATTGATACCGAATTCGGTGAAAATGTGGGCACTATGCATGCAATGAGTAACACCGTTCTACAGGGATTGTAGGGGGGGGGGGAATCCCATAGATGGAGATGAGGAATGTTAATTTTTTTTTACCGAATGTAGAAATGTGGGGAAAGGAAAGGTCTCGACTAGTAGTCGAGATATTAGTTTTGACATTGGTTGCAAAGGAGAAGAGTGCGGAGATCCGTTATGGGTCATTTATTTTAAGGATCAATTCTCAAAAACTACCCACCCTAAATATCTGAAATCGAAAATCATGCTGGTCTGTGTGCATAGTATCTAGACCTCAAAATACACCCAATTTAACTGGATCAACGATGCTATCCACATTCAAATCGTTACGTACTGTTTGCGTTAAGGATCCTTCATTTCAACTTAGTCAAGAATTTGAAGTTTTATCGTAGCCAAAAAAGGAGAGGTTTCCAATTTGCTTTACATATTACTGTATCTGCCTAGCTGCCTATCATTTTCAAAAATAATTGAAATGGTTGTTAGGATTTAATACTTCTTTTTCCAAAAGGCGCCCAATGTGGGGTGCTGTGTGATAGCTACTTTGAGTTAGGGATAGTTATCCGGATTGAGCAAAACTCTTCCAAAATCTGAAAAATTGGCGAAGTTTGACGCCGCAGGTCTGCCAACACTTAAGTACAAGTCAACAGGTCTTTGTTTCCCAAGCTCGGCAATGTGCGACAGTTCTTTGGATAATTGGACGCTTTTCGCACCAGGCGTCACACATCAATCGTGATGTTCAGGTTTCCGAGTTTACCGGCTTTGCGTTCCACTGAGCAATTGTTTTTTTTGCACAATCGGAAATATATTCTTAATACCGCACTCCTGTAGTGTATCGTTATGGTCCTGAATGAAGTTTTCTAACACGTTTCGAGGCCCAGATCCCTTGTGCCTGGAATGTCAAAACAGAAACCAGCAGTACTAATAGGTATCTTTCATTTGATACAACACATGACAATATTTGGTGAAATAATTTTCAAACGCTCCACTTGCATGTTCGGAAACTTCCCCCTCCTCAAGTTTTACGTAAAGCGGTGTAAGTTAGGGCCCTTCAGTACAATTGTTTCTAAAAAAAGTGCATATGGCAGATAGGCAGTAAACCGATTTTGATAAAGTTTTGATTTACACAAAACCCTTATGCTCCCAACAGTTCATCCAGCTGGTAATTCCCAAAGTAGTGACCCGGAGTTTCAAAGGAGAATTGCTGCGCTCAAAGTAAGTATGAATGCGGCGACAACGAGAATGCCGAAAACGTTTCAGCCCTGCAGGCATGAGTACGACTGCAACTGCGGTAAACTGCGTACCAAGCACCGAAATTTGGTTTAGAATAGTGGAGGCAAACTTTATAGGGTATAACCAATAAGACTGTATATAGGCGGCACAAATTCACCGAGAAAGCGGCACAGAATGTCAGTTTGTGGTTAATGTATTGGTGTTTGGGTATGTCGATAGCGTTTAGATGGTTTTTTTGTGCGTGTTTCCCTGTCTTGTGTGACAGCTATGCATGTCACCTGCCCGTAAGCACGTGGGCGCACATGAATGCACTGCTCACATACATAGCGCGAACACCAGATCAGACTGTCTCGGTTGAAAATGCACAATAATTCTTCTCCCCATAAAATTTCGAAGAATGCGTTGCATATAGCGCGACATAGTTAGAGAGTCGGTCGCAGGTAGTTCACACAACCGCTTACGCAAATGATTAATAAAATGGTCGTGCGCAAGCTAGGAGGAAACAAGTCGGGAAACCGGAAGCTCGACGCTTCAGGTACGAAAGGTTTTGTGTATTTCTTAGTACGTAGCACGTAATATATGCATATGTCCACTTTCGGGTGATATTGACATTGATAGTCTTCAATTTTCAAAGAAGCAACAACTTCGACGTATTATAAATTTGTTAGTAATAGTATGATTTCCATCAAACTTGGTATGATCATGCTCTACATTATAGCCTACATCACTGCAGAATTTTGTGCCGCTAGGATAAATTTCCAGCCATTTAAAAAAAATTATAGTAATATACTATTATTAACTTTCTTTGAAAAGATATCAGTATGAAAGATATTTCGGAGCCAAGGCACCATATAGTGGCAGCCTCCTGATTTTTTTCAGATTTTTCGGTTTGGTAGTTTCTGAGAATGGCCCCCTTAAAGAAATGATAACTTTCAATCCCCTGCACTCCCCACGTTTCCAAGAAATGTCAAAACTAAGACCGGCTTCGAAAAGTACTAATTGAGACTTTTAATTTGATACCCCACATGACTATATTTGATGAAAAATAATTTTACACCCCCCTTTTGCATGTATGGGGACCCCCCTTAAATTCAACGTAAAAGGATGTAACTCACTGTATGTGTGAGCGTTCACAGTTCCCACCTTTTTACCAAATTTGGTGTCAATCGCTATAACCGTCTCCGAGAAAAATGAGTGTGACGGACAGACAGACAGACAGACAGACGGTAAACCGATTTTAATAATGTTTTGTGTTTACACAAAACCTTAAAAACGAAAGCATTTCCATGGGCGACAAGAAACCCTCCCAGTTTTTTCGATGCCTGTAGTGTCTTGACGGTACTACAGTTCCAGAGCTGCTGATGCGAAGTCTATGGTGAAAGCGCCCATAATCTGTTCTTCAATCGATTATGGAGACGATAGATAGTCGGCCATTACAAATTACAACTGACGTAGCTGATAAGGTCTTCGCCACACTTCCGTCAATTATCGCAGAAACAACATCAAAGGTAACAATACTCTCGCCTTCAGAGTTAAAGTGGACATTTCTGCATCCATACTTGGAGCAGGTTTTTTAGTACTTATGGATCTTTAGCACCGTTGTCTTCGAGATTCAACAACTCACCTTACATACCAAGAAGTCTCTTCTTTACAATTCTGACCATCAAGATATTTACTGGAGGAGCCGTTTAATTTGATCAAATAATGCATTCTGTAGTGTGCAATTACCTTTAATTTCACCGCATATTGCATATTATTGAATGCATTCGGGCGAATTAATCTTGACAGAGGTGAATGATCTGCCGCATCCGTCAACGCAACTGCGTGTGTTGCTGGCAACATGAACTCCAGGCATATCAAATCCAGTTTTAGCTGAACTGGCTAATCGAGAGACGGCTGATGGGTAGGGGAGAGCAAAGGAACAACGGGGGACGTGAGTTTTTCGCAACGGTTTCGTATCGAAAGGGAGGATTGCTTTTGGTTTTCCCCGATTTTCCTTTTTCAATCAAGGAGAATTTATCTAAAGAGATTGTAGCTCGGAGGACTTTTCCGCAGTCAATTCTTTCGTGCAGTTTTCTCTGAATTTCGGTTGATTTTATAGCCTGAAAACGTACAAAGTTAGCAATCGAGCTTGGTGAAAGTACAAAATTTTGTCTTTGTCGAGTGGAAAATTTGAATGGGAAAAACGCCATTTACAGTGCTGAGTTTCTTTTCTGTCTCAGTTTCGCCTAAAATTGTGTGACATTGAGGGTATGCGGGGCTGATTCACCCTTGAGAGGTTTGGGCTTCTATGCCTACAGCGATGACGTTTTAGTTGCTTCATCTTCACGTGAAGAGCACGCCGACCATTGAAATGGTTGAAATAATGTGGTGAATCCAAGCCAATGCGTTTTTGCCAATTAAAGTTAAAGCAATTAGTCAGTCATACCCTCAATCAGCCAACTTGAAGTAGCTCTGAGCATTCTTTGGTATGCTAAATTTTTACAGAAGATTTACGCTAAGAGCAGCAGCAAAGGCACCACCCAACCAGGTTCTTCACGGCGAAATTGAAGGAAATTGATCAACCAACTGGACCAGTGAGTCTACATCGAAAATCTGACGCACTTTTAGCAATTTTCAACGATGCATAAATCAATCATCTTCGGATCAATGCTTCAATAACGGATTAATTGGCAGCCATTGGCTTTCTTTTCAACGAAGCTCGGTCCAGCGGAACATAAATACGGAGCATACGACTGTGTACTATTGACTCTGTTCTTAGCGACGAAGCACTTTCATTATATGATTATATGGTTGATCGGTTAGCTAGTTAGTCTAGATTACATCGGCGAGCTCACCACCGATATCCAGCATGCATCCGGTCGCAACAATGTTGTCGGGGTTGCATTATCGCGCATTGAGGAAATCCAATAAATTATTGGTTACGCAAAGCTTCCAGCTGACGCACGGAAACAAGGGGGTTCGACTGAAGCAATTCCAAGTTTCGGGGGCCAACTGTAAGCGGTGGGGTGTTTTATCTACTAGTATAGATATTACACCCATTTTCAAATCCGAGAAACCGTTTTCAAAAGCTTACTTCACCTACCCCACCCAGGAATAAACGCTACCGTTAAGCTGGTAACAGAGAAATATTTGGCCATCTGTTAAAACCGATTGCCGAAAATAAAGGCGTGGTTGCAATAATTGTCAGTGATCAAAAGTGACTCGCCATGTATCTGCACCAGTCGGGATATTTGCGCCGCTATAACCAAGATTTGAGCATGCTCAGTTGGATCTAAGCTTTATGTCTTATTGTGAAGGGAAACGCTACTGCTTGACCACCAATCCCAGATCAAGACGTCGTCGCAGTTGTCAGAGCGTTGCTTGGTCTATGGATCTCCGGATTCGGCATACCACCTAGGATCATAAAATTAGGACATGTTTGTTCTAAAGAAGCTTCTTATGATAATAGAATAACATAGAATATTTTACCTCTTGGGAGAATTGAAGGGCTGTACCCCTCACTGGAAGGCAATGACCATGGAGTTTCCTCTTTCTAAAGGTGGAAACTGTGAACCGGTCTCCAAGTATGCAAACGGGGGGTGTACATTTTTTCCACCAAATATAGTCGTGTCCAATGCTATACTTAGTTCTGACATTTAATGCCTAAAGAGGAAGGGCGGAAGTTAAAAAGTGGTCATTTTTTCACGGACCCATTCTCAGAACCTCGCAAAATCTGAAAAAAATCATGGTACTACCAAGTTTGGTGGAAATCGTCCCTTTATTTAATCATCATCATCAACGGCGCAACAACCGATATCCGGTCTAGGCCTGCCTTAATAAGGAACTTCAGACATCCCGGTTTTGCGCCGAGGTCCACCAATTGGATATCCTTAAAAGCTGTCTGGCGTCCTGACCTACGCCATCGCTCCACCTTAGGCAGGGTCTGCCTCGTCATCTTTTTTTACCACAGATATTGCCCTTT
Source organism: Hermetia illucens (assembly GCF_905115235.1). Classification (NCBI taxonomy): domain Eukaryota; kingdom Metazoa; phylum Arthropoda; class Insecta; order Diptera; family Stratiomyidae; genus Hermetia; species Hermetia illucens. Next base: position 119,669,851 of record NC_051852.1, read on the forward strand.
TAGACTTTCCCGGTGGGATCATCCTCATCCATACGGATTAAGTGACCCGCCTGCCGTAACCTATTGAGCCGGATTTTATCCACAACCGGACGGTCATGGTATCGCTCATAGATTTCGTCATTGTATAGGCTACGGAATCGTCCATCCTCATGTAGGAGGCCAAAAATTCTTCTCTCGAACGCGGCCAAGAGTTCGCAATTTTTCTTACTAAGAACCCAAGTTTCCCAGGAATACATGAGGACTGGCAAGATCGTAGTCTTGTACAGTAAGAGCTTTGACCCTATGGTGAGACGTTTCGAGCGGAACAGTAGAACAGTTTTTGTAAGTTGAAATGATGTCGATATCGTCAGCATAGGCCAGTAGTTGGGTGGACTTGAAGAGGATCGTTCCTCTTGCATTTACCTCAGCATCACGGATCACTTTCTCGAGGGCCGGGTTAAAGACAACGCATGATAGGGCATCCCCTTGTCGTAGACCGTTGTTGATGTCGAATGGTCTTGAAAGTGATCCTGCTGCTTTTATCAAGCCTCGCACATTGATCAGGGTCAGCCTAGTCAGTCGGGATGCCGATTTCTCTCAGGGCCGTGTACAGTTTTACCCTGGCTATGCTATTATAGGCGGCTTTAAAGTCGACGAATAGATGGTGCAACTGTTGTCCATATTCCAACAGTTTTGCAAATTTGTAATAGCTCAACGTTGCCGCTTCAGTGTAAATTCTAATACTTTGAATGTCAGCATCACGTTAAAGTAAATATTTTGACATAATACATGTATATATATCATGTGTTAGGCACAAATGGAACAAAAGTCCACTCAAATATTTTTATATAAGAAATACAAAAAACCATTCATACCTGAAGCGCCCAGCTTCCGGTTTTCCGAATCGTTTAACGTTTTGTGTGAAACAAAGCTTTATTAAAATCGATTCCATATCTCTCTGGCTGTCCATCTGTCCGTTTGCCCGTCTGTGTGTCTGCCTGTCTGTCCGTTCGTCTGGCTGGAGCTATCGCTACGAAATTTGGTAAGAATATGAGATCTGGGAACTACAGTGCAAGAAGTTGCACCATTCTGTGGTTGGTTTAAGGAGGGCTCCCCATTTATGTGATAGGGGGGAGCAATTTTTTTTCACAGAATATGGTGATGTGGGGTATCCAATGAAATGGCCTATATACAAAATCTAGCCCTCAAAATGTATCCCCTTATGATCTCTACTATACTACTACTATATTTTATAAATTTAATTGAAATTTCCTCTTAAGTTCATTCCATAGTTGCAACATTTGGCTTGTCTATAAGTGATAGTAGTAGACCTAATTCTGAAAGGCAATCAAACTATTATCAACAAAGTTGTAGAAGGTTAAATTTTAGTATTTGATGGGAATTTATTGCCTTCTAAGCCGTATATGACGTCATCATGTAAAGTGAACTCAAATGAATAGCAGAGTTGGAGTTTGAAGGCATATCGAGGACTATTTTGAATTTTTAGTGAGATCCCGACCAACAACTAGCACAGCCACGTCATCAGCATAAAGTTGGGCGTGTATTGGCAGATTTTACAGAAGCGGCGATAGCACACCTCCTTGGGAGCAACCTTTCGTTGGTTCAGTTGCAAGGTAGCGATTAACATCCACCTCAGCACACAGCAATTTCTGCGTTAGCATACCGTAGCGTAGATCCACTAATTAAAGTATTATCAACACCGTGCTCTGTGGCGGAATTACAGAGCGTTTGGATGGGGGCAGAATCAAAGGCCCCTTCAATGTCCACGAATATCCCCATCCGTACTCGCTTTTCAGAGTTCCGTCCTCTATCTTTGAAAGATAGAGGGAAGAGCAGATTCACAGGACTTTCCGCCTTGTTAAGTATATTGATTTCCATTTAGCGGGTGCGACCTTAGCGTCTTCTTTCGAATGAGACGCTTAGCTAGTCACTAAAATGATGTTAAGCTAATTAGTCTGAAGTCCTTTGGACTAGAATAGTCTTCTTCCAAGGCTTAGGTATGAAGACTACCTTTATCTTCTACCAAGAGATAGCCAAGTAGGACAGGGCAAGGCATCCTCGGAAAATATTTCCTAAAAGTTGCTCTACGTGCTTTATACGCTAATTTAGCATCGCTGAATAGATGCCATCCATGACAGGTACTTTGAAGTGTTCAAAGTATAGTATAGCAACTCCCGTTTTTTCATTGATAACAACCGTTCTCACAGTGTCCCACTTTCGTGTTGGAAGTTTTCTTGAAACCGCCAATTCTATCTCTCCCACTTCTGCCACCTATTCTCCCGGATGGTTTACTTCCAAGAGGGTCTGTGCAGATTCAAGTCTGGAGATCGGGAAAATTCCATTTGGTTTGCTAGGCGAGTCCAACTTCGCCGGTTTTTCCCTTTTAAGGACTAAGCACAACTTGGAAGTTTCCTTTTCTCCTTCCGGCTCCTCATGGTATGCACTAAAAGAGTCTCGCTCCGAACGTTATACGAGCCCCTTATATTCACGCTGTCAATTCCTGAAGTTTAACCAGTCTCTCCATGCTTACAGGTTTTACAAGCACACTTCAGAAGTTATCTGGTTGATTTTCTGGGTCTGCAGTTCTCGGTTTCACCACCACCATACCGGTTACTTTCTATAACCAAGGTACTTGCACTTTGTTGCCAAGAAGTTCATTGAACTGTGTCCAATCCGTTTTTCTAGGATTCTTTCTTTGTAAGTATTATAGATTGTTCGCCTGCAATAGTCAGACTAAATACTAAGTGTCGCTAATTCGATAGCGAGACTTTATTAGCACCCGCAAGTTTCTAATCAACTGCAACAACTTTGTGGTACAGATTGTTATGTCAATTATCATACTTCACTTCTTCTTGGTCCCACGAACGTAGGAACGCATCCCACGTTCGCGGTTATCAGACCAGCTAAAGTGATAAAATCAAACAGCTTCTCCCCTCCGGTATTGCATTTGCAACTACCCCAACAGGTATGTTGAGCGTTCAGATCATAACCAACATAACAATTCAAGGCCACTCGATTCTGAACTGTACCAGATCCCTTAGTTGCTTCGTCGGCGGAGGACGCAAAGAATCGTAGTGTAAGTAAGTAGAGGCAACTATGACGCTCCTCCTTTTACCAATGACCTAATATTGTAAGTTGACTGCAAAAATGCCCTGAGAGCAGAATTGCCTCATCATGGTTGCCTCCAATAATTTTAACATCAGGACGCGATACCACAGATTTTGTGAAAGCCAGAAATATATAAGGCTAGTCCTGAAAGTTTGGTAACCTTGCTGTCAGTAGATAGAAAGAGCGTTCTTAATGCTGTAGTTTAATTTAATGTGATTGCAGTATAGTGTGAAATCCACTGCTAACTGAAGAGTGTGCTGCATACAGTGTGGATCTCACCAGGGTTGCAAGCTTGACCTCACCTTCCGCCGAAAGATTGCTTTTATGAGTCTGATTGCCACACTTGGTGGTGTAGTAACGCCCATTTCTTCATTCACAAGAAATTTGGCGTTCTTCCGCAGTGCCTTCCGTGATCGTTGGCTGGGAGCCTTCTCAGGTTTACGGCGTCGGGGCTGCATGGATCTGTTTCCACATACCGGTATTAGACCAGTTGCGTCCACAGCTTCTCTTTCTTCCGTTTTTTTGGGTAGAGGCGGAAGAGAAGGTTCTGATAGGCAAGTCTGCAGTCGCCTTACCTTTGCAGTTTCATTTTCTGAAAGAATTAGGCAACAGTGTCACCGACAAGCCAGCCGGTAGTCAGGTTGCCATTCCTTTCACTAAGGGAGTTGCTGCAGTCGTAGATACAGGGCGCAGGACAAGGTGATTTTCGAGCGGGAGCTGTTGTCGCATACTCGCTGGTAATGTAGGTAGACGAGCTTTTGAAGGCTCGCCGGATATATAAACTCAGTCCTAACTTTAAGGAGTAGTTTCAAATCATATTACCTTGTTGCAACCATAAATAGTGTCTGCTCTGCTTCAGATTGGACTATTTTCCAAGTTATCCTGGGGGTGGTGACATTCCAGAAGGTCTGGATCATGTGATAACATCACAACAACTTTCCGAGAATTACAATCAAAACAAGGAACCTGTAGTTGTAGTTTTTCCTCATTTACGAATTATAGTGCCGGATCATAACTTTTTCTTACATCGCTAACCTATAAATTTATGACGCAAAAGATGCTTTTTCAAGTATCTAGTCTGGTGTTACCCTTCCAGATTTTTTTCAAATAGAGTCCACGCTCTTACGTACCTAATCGACGAATATCAGAACTGATAGATAACCAATTTAAAATTCATTCAGATAAGAATAAAAAATCGGACATAATGCATTGTGTCGTAATCTCTGGTTATTCGAGTATGTATCCGAGATTGTTTCTAACGCATATCTGCGTTGATGTGGAACATTACACACAGCAGGCTTTTTCGGTGTGATCTCAAATATTTAATTAATTTTGAATAGATAAAATGCAGTGAATTCCAAATCTGAAGCTTTACCATAACACGGGGGAGGGTATATATGGGTCAAATTCATGGCCAAGACTAGTGAGTTTTGTCTGGTAATTCGATCCGAATATTAGGAGGAAGTGTGAAGTGGTGAATTTTTCAAGTTGATTGCTCCCTTAGAGTTTATATGAAACACAGTAACTTTGATTTTTCAAATATTAGTGGGTGTTAAAAATCGGGCGAAAAAATGCCAAAGAGCGGATCGAAATATCAACAATATGCAACGCTTTGTGGTGAGTGTATAAAACACGCGTAAATTTGGAAGTAAAGTTAGAGTTCTAGTGTTGTTAGCTAGCTTCCAAGGTTTTTGACATTAATATTGCATAATCCACGTGGTCTTTGGTAAACATTCCCATTCAAATTTCTGTCTGGGAATCTTCTAATTAAATAACAAATATTAACGATGAGCGCTAAGCTAAAATGCGGCGTACTGTTTGTAACCACCGGCGAGAGGAAAATTTCCAATTTATAGTGTTATTTGAGATTTAGATTTCTTAAATTATAGATTTTTTCCCGCTTCCGTTTAAGTTGTTCTAGCGTTTTTGGGAAAATTGCGCCATATTTCACGTCGCAAGTTTCAATGCCAAATTGATACATATGGCGCTCTCGACGTGTTAAGCAACGTTTTAATTGAACTTACACAAATAGAATGAGGTTTATTTTTCATTGTATTTAATACAAAATTGACACACGTTCTATTCGGAAAGTGCTAAACCTGATGGCGTGAAGGTGAGGGATAACTTGGCGTTGACATAAGCATTAAGTTTAAGAGAGCTCACCATCCATGTTAAAAGTGGCTTAATCAATTTTTCCCTCCAAATGGGCGGTGTGTGTTTTCCAAAGCAAGTTCTACCTTGGATATTGTTAAAGAGACGTATGGGCTTTAAAGTAGTCTGGAGTGGACAAATTTCAAAATGAGCGCAATTTCAGCCTCCGCTTAAAGTGACACAGGATTCAATCTTAAAAGATACCACCAAAAAATATCGTTGTTGCTCCTTTATAAAATCTAGACCACGGAATCTATTCTATTCCTATGTTTCCAAACAAAATTTTCAAACAAAGTTAATAAGTATTTGGGAATACTTCGCATGTTTTCAAACATCTTGTCTGTCTAATTTTGCAAATAAAGATAGCTTTTTTAAGGTTTTGTTTGCAACACAAAACCTTATTAAAATCAGTTCAATGGCTGTCTGTCTGTCTGTCTTTTTTTTTTTGAGGAGGTGGAAATCTTCAAAAAACTCTGGCCTGGGCACGCTAGAGTGTGGGATTTTTACCCACTAAAACCACCCCCAACTCCATCCTACCTCGTGGAACCACATTTAGGTATTATATCACTGGGCGGAGTTAGCTTACTTTAGCTAGGTCTCCTTCCGTCTTCCGGCGGGGTTCGTAACCGCGCTTTCCTCACTTCCTCTGCTTTTCGCAGTTTCTCCTGGATCATTGCGATCATGGAATTGATCGCATCTCAGTCTTCCTGGCAAGCTACCATTCTCCGGACAAAATTTTCCGGTGATAGTACTTCACCTAGAGTCAAATTTGTGCTTTCGTTCGATTTCCCCGCTCCCAAAGACGCTGTTAAATGTTATATTATTATGGGGGCAGTTTGATTTACTAATGGCCACGATACCTTACGGGACTATTATCAGCTGCAAATTACTAGACAAACATTCTAGAGCTTGTCCTCATCTATTAAAATTTCTAAAATAAAAACCCACAAAACTCTTCATATTTGTAGAGCTAAATTCTCGATTTGCTTCACACTGCTGTGGATTCTGAACATCCAAAACACTATCAAAAATCATCCTATGCTGAGTTCTCTATCAATTTGGCCTTCTCCAGAGGAAAACGTGCCTGATTCAGCTCGCGTCCATAATAATCTACGCATCAAAGCCTCGTAATCCCCAAAATTTATCGAGTAAAGGCCTGTTATCAGCTCAATAAACGATAGGTTGGGAACGTCATATAGAGGAAAACTCTGTAGCTTCTCCGGAGTACATGCTGGTAGTTTGGAATGTAAGGCTTTCATAAATTAGGACAATTGGAAATTCTCTTCCATTGTTCCTGCGGTCACGCATTTAGGAGATGACACAACTTTTTAACAAATGCAATATCTGAAAAATTTTAATTGCGTCACACATAAAACAATTGGCAAGTGCACAGTAATACAATATCAATTGATAAATCCGAGGTTAGTATTGATAAGGACGGTCGCTGCGAGCGTGATTTGCTTGGACGGTGGCATCTTGATAATTTTCGTGAATCATATTGTTATGTGCGTTGTCGGGATTGTCTTTGAGCTGAGGATAGCCGCGATTAAGGATGGATTCTACATATGCCACCTACCAGATCACGCGGTGGTCACAAGCTCTCTGATAGTTCAATTAAAGACGTTAGTTATTCATCCTCGATGACGAGGAAATTGGGCATATGTATGAAGCGTTGTTGCGCACGACATGAAGTCGTGCCAGACGTGGTGAACTTCTTCCTGTCATAGAAAGAAAAACTGCTCGCTGATGTTACATATCTCTTCAGCGAAATATTTCGCACCAACATGACATCTAGAATTTTTGACAAATGATTTCAAAGAAAGGCCTTAGTAAATTTAAACTTTGGTTGAGTGATAAAAGACAACCATTCCGAATTGCTAGTATGGTATTTCGAAAGGAGAAGGCAGAATATGGTCCTCCCATTAAAATACGAACATGCAAGTCCAAATAGGACCATAGCTGAAATATATCATGAAATAGCTTCGTAAAAGGAGTTGGATTGTCAAGTTAGACAAGTTCGACATAAGACCATAGTAGTGAATTACTTGTACGACACAGCATCGGTTACGTTAAGGAATATTTTCAGATATTCAGTCGCACTCATACAAAACAATCAGTATTTTAAAGATCGTTTAAAAGCCACTTCCATATAGTGTCATAGGAGCAACAAAGCTTTGAATAGATTTGGAAACCGCATCGTTTCCTATAAATGGGCTCTCAGGAATCTATAAAATCTTTGTTAGAATAATGTCGAAAGCAGAAGGTGCACGGTGTATGTTTAAGCTATTTATATATATGTAGCCAGACATTGAAGTTCCATCCTGTACTACACAGAACCGAATTAAAGAAAAGCACATAATAGCACATGTAACGCCGCCAATTAAATGCAGCCTGCAGACGAACTGTACTATACCAAAGATGGGCTATACCATCTATACTCATCATCGTAGGAATGATGCCCATGTAAATTCTGAAACAAATCATTAGCTGGACGCTAATGCAAAATATCCCGTCATATTTTGCCAAACTTGATGATATACATATGTACGTAGATATTGTGACGTACTTGCTTCACGTAGACTCCTATCATTGGATTGCACTAGACAAAAACCCATTCTATAATTTTAATATAAACGTTTATTTTATACTAAATTATACAACCTTACTGAACAATTAATTACAGAACAATTCCTTCAACTGGTACAATTGGATGCATTTATGTCTACTTGAAACTTGACTGACTCCACCTCCAATAATTTTATACCCCACTTTGAGCCTTTGACAAAATCAACTTACTGGCATTAGAGTTATCTGTTAACAATTATCCCAAATATTGGCCTTACTGTTATATAATTTTGGTGCCCTGGCTAATTGTCATCACTACGATTTACATTGACGCTACACATAATTTTCCCAAAGTGATTTTCGTCACAATGCCTATCGCCTAAACTTGTTCGTCCCAAACATCAAGAATCATCGCAATCTACCTGGTGTTCGAATCGTGTCCCATTTCTGCAGGTACTCCAACCTCATTTTCAGCTTCCCTTCTATGATTAGTTTCAGTTAATTCCAATTAGGTCTTAAAGTCTTCTAACTGGTGTCTAATATCTTCATCTTCCCGTCTTTCCATCCATAAATTCCTTCCATAAATTTTGCCTATTTTTCGTCTTGTGGTGCTTCCACTTTCCCTCTTTTGATCTCTTTCATAAATTTTGCTCGTTTTTCGGTTTGACGTCTTTCCCATTTTCCTTATCGTCTTCTAGATACTTCTTGTTGTTTTTCCATTCTTTATATAGCTTGCATTAGAGCTGTCGTTGTAGCTTACTGTTGACGTTTCAACTGCTTTTTCGCGACCTTTGATTAACAGTGTAGGCGCACACTGGAATTCCCGTATTTCAAAAGGGGATGCAAACACTTGACTAAAAAACCATCTTCATATACATCGAGCAGGCGGCCCAAGATCTTGGGCTGCACATTAAGGGAGGCAAAATGAAATGTATAGTGGCCACGTCAGCGCCAAAAACCATCATTATCAAATTAAAGTGAACTCGTACTCGTATAAGCACTTTGACTTTTTATACTAAATTTAGTACCTTCTGAAATTCGTCAGTGCTCTTTCTCGGTTTTTAGTATTTTTTTTTAAAAATAGGCATTATACATTTCAATACTTCAGTACTTCAGTAGCTGAAACCAAAACTGCTCTACTAAATGACAAAATGACCTGACGGTTGAACTGATAACATTTCGCTGCCTGTGGTCATTTCAGAACATATGTCAAGTATAATGGGTAGTAAAGTTTTATAGTCACCTGGTCAGAAGAAACCCGTTAAACTCCGAAAATAACAGAGAAAACAGTCCGCTTTTGTGAAAGAACGTCCTATCAAAATCGTTGACTCTTGGTGTTCAGGGTCTTGTAAGTAAGCCAATAGCATAAAATTTACGATATACATGAAACCCTCAAGCACGACGGCGGGAATCAGTTAAGGCTTCAAAACGAGCAGAGTGATAAGATTGGTATTTATTGACTAGAACATGAAAAAGTAGTATACTCTAATGTGATGTCTTTTAATTTACTACAAAACTCCACCTTAGGGGTAGAACAACTGTTTGTCTCCCAGTAAGACAACAACCCCAAGTACACGTTCTTGGATATTGTATAATGTTCCACGCCACTCTATATGTCTCCCCAATTGGTAAACTTTAACTTGATCTGTAGCATTTGCTCGAGCTCTAGGTCAATACATGGCACATCTCTCCTAAATATGATTTCAGAAAGGTATTCTAGAAAGCTACAAACGAAATTTCCCCCGATGTGATTCAATACTTTTTTAATTCGTTACACGGTTGCCTCATTATTGTAATTTCGTACATAACATTAATATTGGAATTCGAATTTGATATTTTTTTCTCGTTGTGCTAATATTTTTCTTATGCTCATTTTCTTTGCCTTCCTTGTACTATCTGTATTACGTGGGAATAAATGTTTTGGTATTTCAATTGTATCGATTCATACGGGTTTCTATGTGTCCTCGTCAACCTTTCTTCTGAAACAATGTACCAACAATATTGGTAGACAGATTATACTATATACAAGGGCATGGCATTTAATATAATACAATAGTAGGAGAGGTGAAATTCTGTTCTTTTTGCTTGAAAGTACCATTTTGTACCTTTTCGCCACATTTTTTAGTACCATTATTTTTCCCTTAGACGATCAGTATTTCATCAGCCTTGCCTCAGTCTGTCATTCAGACAGGGCAAGTGTGTGACAATGACTGATGGATTGATTAAAATTTAAATTACTAAATAAAATCTATCAGACTGTCTGGATTGATTATAAGTTGATAGTAGTGGAGCTGTCATTGTGGTGTTAATCGAAACATGACTTCTCGAGTGGTTCGGATCTTTAAATACATGCAACAAAAATGGTTTTTTGTTGTCTTGTTTATACTGAACACTTCAGCCCATGAATATTTCGTCAGTCCATTTTTGATGGGTTGACTTATGGCAGACTGATGAAATACTGATCGTGCAAGCTCAACAACATCTTGGTTGTCCTTTTTGGCTTCTTTTAATCATTTGTATGGCAGTATCAATTACTTGAGACTAACAAACATATCTAATTAAGATAGATATGTGTGTTAGTTAATATGTATGCAAGTCGGTAGTCAATTATAATGAGTATCGAATACATATTTGTATATGTATGCGTCATTTTGCTGTATAGGCAATGTTTGTTTGTTTAGGATTTGCACAATATCTATTTTTAATATGTAAATATGTATATCTTGCAGTTTGGAAATATCTGCATGGAGGGATTTATGTGTGCCATTCCGGACGGCGTGGTTGTAAACTGATTCTGCACCGAGTGTTCTTGAGGTGCCCACTCATTGGCCATCTTTGGAAAGTGAATTCCGCTGCATAGAATAGCCAGCAATCGAATTGTCGCGCTTACTTATTGTATGATCTGTCGAAACACAGAAAGAACGCTAACACAAGACAGTCTCAATTTGATCTTGTTGTTGAGATAATTGCATTTACAGATTTTAGACAAGGCAGCGAAATCGGATTTAGCGCTGTTAATGGGCCGGCAACATCGGCAAAACTACGCTTCCCAAAAGGGGATAGGGAGGGTCAAGCTGAGAAGTCAGGTTTTGTTGGTGTTTATTTACAGCGAAAATCTATCTCCATCTCTTTCCAAATCCAAAGCTATTTGGCCAAGGTCCACGGTGAAATCAAACAGATGTCATTAGCTTAGTCGAGGTGTTTATGAAAAGGCGTCATCGTCCAATAAATTTCTCTACGTTTTTCGGACAGGACAGTATGAAAAATGTTATCGATTACAAGGAGAAATAATATCGACTGCAAGATGCAACCTTGGCGGATTCTGCTTTGGACCATTAATTCTTCCGAGATTTTAACTCTGTCCAGCACGTGACATTTTGGGCCATCATATGTCGCTCTGACAATAACTATCAATTTCTCCGCTTATTTGTGACCGGACATTTCATCCAGAGAAAGAGAGATCTCACTGGATGTGGTACGGTTAAGAACTGTGGTGTAGTGTTCGTTCCACCTGCTGCTCTTCATTGTGGATGAGGACTCGACCGTTTGCGATCGTATGCAAATTCTTTCGTGATGCGGTGTACACTTCTGAAATTATTATGCTCAGCGAAATTGTCCGTAAACTTTCTGAAACTTTGCTCGTTATCGGACTTCGGGCCCGTCATCGCCGCCACCACTCGCAGCAGTCAATAGAGCCTCCAAACTTTTTCATTGATCGATCCGTTTCTACGATTGCGCTGTCAGCTAGATCTTATGGTGCCCGTTCCGGACGTGGAAGACGGTTGGCGGTCCAACACTCATCGATATTCTCAGACACGTTACTGAGTGTATTTGCCGTCCGATCAGCAAGATAGCTTTCCTACTATGGAGCGACTACTAGATCATACATGTGGTCGACGTATAATTTCGCAGGGTAGAAACTCTCCAACCTTGCAGGAAGTGGACGATGCAACACGCAAGTTAACATAAGTGACCATCAAATGGTGATCCTTTTGGAGGTCGATGCCATTTCCTCTCTTCGTACCCACCTCCATGAGGCAACTCTTAAATCTACTGCAGGTCACGAAGTATCTGATTGTTTGTGTTGTTATAGCACAAATGATCTTATAGCACGCTCTGCGCTCGAACAATGCGCCCCAATTATCGTTTCAGCCGCCTAGACCGTATTTCCCCATTACATGTCCCTGCAGTCAAAAGTCTGGCGAAAAACTGGCTCCCAGATCGAGAGCGCGCTTTGCGAGAGTGATCAGAAACAACCCGATACCGGTTAACACGTTACCCATAGGGGAAGATAAGTACTCTTTGAGTTCCACCATCTTACTTCGTTTCGGTCCGGAATGTCTAGTTTATATATCGTTGGAATTATCCCTTGAGTTGTTGGAAAATGAACAATCTGAGGACCTTCGCTGCTATCGTCGAGCAACGTACTCAGTTATAGTCTGTTTTCGATATTCGAAGCCTTCAGCTTTAGTTGAGCATAAAAATAAGTGGCAATGAATTCGATTCCGACACATCCATCCATCCATCTAAAATATTCATTTTTTCTTCAATTTGCGCGGTTGGGTTTCCACTAAGCACTATAATTATATTAATAATAATAGTTTGCGCAACAATCCAATCATCTGGGCCTTCAAGTGTAGAAAAGTCAAGATGCTTTTTAAAGCCGGTAACAATACGATCATTGAGAAATCTAAAAAAATTGGAATGTAAATGTAGTATTTATTGAAAACTGCTACCTCTAATATGACTTACAATTTCCCGCTACATTTCAAATCTCCTTCACCTTAAAAGGACACTCTTCCGCGAATCCGGTGAACGTCTCTCTGCGTCGGATTTCTGGGCACAAAAAGTGTGGCCTTATAAGGGACTTTGAAAAATAGTGATGCACCTAACAAATGGATACAGAACCCGCACCATTATTCTTCACACCCAATTTTCATCTACAAATAACTTATCAAAACTATTATAATAACCAGCTTTTCTTGCCGGAAATATTACTTGGAGTTTCTTAGAGCTTACACACCCCAGAATCGCACATCAGCTTTAATAATCTCAAGTTGAATTTGACTAATAATCACAAGCTGGAATTAAATTGGTATTTTATTCTTCTTAAGGCTTTGTTGAAAAGAAAAAGCTTATTAAAATCGATGCACTGTCTGTCTGTCCGTCTGTCATACGCAATTTTCTTAGACATGACTGTGTGAATGTGGGTCGGACCTGTGATCCGCATGGGATGAATAACATTGCTGCACGTGGAACTTAAGGGCGGTTCCCCATATACTTAAAAGGAGAGTGCAACATTTTTTTTCCACCGAATATAGTCATGTGGGGTATCAAATGAAAAGCCTCAATTCGTACTTTCGAATCAGATATTAGTTTTGACATTGGTGGTAAGAAGGAGGAGTGAGTATTTTAAGGACCCCTTCTCAGAAACTACCCAACCGAAAAATCTGAAAAAATATGGTGGTATCTAGGCCTCAAAATAGTCTTCGTTACTATATCTATTCTAATAAAGTTAATAATATCATATAATAGTATATTTTTATATTTTGAAAATTTACTGTGAACTCCCTAGATCCGTAAAATTTTGCGGTGGGATAGGTTTTGATATGAAACAGCAAAGTTTGGTGGAAATCGTACTATTATTAACAAAGTTATAGTAGGTCAAAGTTATTCCATCCGCGTCAAATAACTACTTGCTAAAAGAAGAAATGTCAGTACCACGTCGAATTGAATATCGGGTATATTCAAGGTATTTATACTACAAGATATACATAGTTGGAGACAATGTGTAATCAAATATTTTTACTTAAAGAATCAACAAAACCTTTCATACTTGAAGAGCTGAGCTTCCGGTTTTCGACTTGTTCGCATCCTGCTTTGTTTGGGCAACAGAGATTTTATGTAAACGAGCCAGTCTCCTGCCCATTTCCCGCTTAACAAAAATCAAAACACAACTGTTTGCTTATGATAGGTCAGTCCCACATTGATTATCTAGTTGATCAGCACGATAATTTTATTAATCTATGTATAATGATTAGAAGTTGGGAAAAATAGATTATTGCAAATTATCACACAAAATAATATAATTTTGGGATGTAAGGAACTTTGAACTTGATCATAATATTTTTCCCTAGCTTTTGAGTGAGTCGTTATCTGCATGGACACTATCAAAAAATTTATCGACTGTATCAAACCGAATTTTCTAAATTACCTATAAATGCCGATCGTCAATCTTATCGAAAACCGGTTGCAGTTACGAGTTATTGGTAGCAATACATGCAAAATAGTTTCGCTTGCAAAATCGAAACTGTGCATCCAATTGATTGCATTGTATAGTAATAGCATGACACTAATGTCGTGTGAAAGCAATAGGATGCAGATAAGTGGCTGGATTTTCCAGGCGAAATTCGTACAGTCTGAGTGAATGACGGAGAAATTCTGTAGCTTAGCTTAATAGGAGCGTAATAGCACTCAGGTATCTCTGTTAAAAAAGAGATATTTTATATGCTACTTTCTTCTAGTTGGCAGAACATTTTGATACTATTTGTTTAACTTCCCAAGAACTAAACTAATCGTAAAGTGATGAATATTAGTAAAAATTGATAAGGAAAATTATTTATGTAGCTGTCGTTCTTTGGGATACTTGCTTTTGTTGACTAAGAGAGCTTTGAGTCTGTATTTAATTTATAATGGATCACACACACTGAAGTGAATGTTGAATTTATTAAACACGTTGAATTGGACGTGCAAATAGCAAGAATCGTTTCGGATATGGCGAAATAACTCATTTTTAAATAGATTCTTGACGTTGACAGATTGCTCCAGAGCGATTTTCATTTCAATAATTAATTTTGTTTAGATTTCTTTATTCCTTTCCCGCTTTTTAATGGCAAGGGTCATTGTAGGTAAATTAAATTCCAATACCCGTCCATCGTCTTCTTCTGGGTTATTTTGAATTATATATAGTATTTAATAGCAAGCGATTTGATATTATCTGAAGGACTGCTCGTTGGAGATTCCAACAGCTTTGGAAAAATTTGAAAAATTTATTGAATGAAATCAAACTTGTTGTCCTACTTATCGTACACTACATATTGTTCAATAATTCTGTAATAACCGGTTCTTAGTTAGTAAACACGCACTTCTCATATCGATAAGCGACTTATTTTTGTGTTCGCCCATACCTATGAGTTTTCAAAGGGGACGGTGCTAAAGCTACTAATAATTTTCTTGTTTACTTCTTACCCTACTACGAAAATTTGAAGTGTTATCTTAGATTGTATTTATGATGTAAAATATCAATTCTTTTTCTTCAAAAATTTCCGTCATCTTTAATTGAGCGTGGAATAATCAGTAGTCACTGAGTAGTTATCTACATCGCTGTAGCACCCAAGGTCGACAACTTTTTGTGCGAAAACGTTTGTAAATCGTCCTAATAATCTTATACAATGATCTTATTCTTTTTCGACCATTGAATTTCGTGGGTTTTGCATTAGAAGAATTGTTTATATTGTTTTCTTTTTCGATTTATGTTGAAGGAAAATACACAAACATCTCACGAATAACTTTTTTTGGTTGGCTTTTTAAAGAAATTTGCTCTCCTGCTTTTTAGTGGATATAATAGGCAATTTCAACGTCATATTGTCAATGTGATTTTTGAAGCAAGCGTATTATCTAGGGTCATCCCGAAATAATTTATTTATAATTTACATATCTTGGAATATTGCTGTATTCACCTTTTACTGGGATATCTCAGTCTAGACATTGAATAGAATTGGACTGAGTCCGAACCAAGCAGAACACAAACAGATATATTACAATAATGACATACGGTGGTAACAGCTCTTAGCACATATCGGCAATTAAATGGAAATGGCCTTAAAATTTTGGTAAGATATAATGAGAATGGAGGCGGTCAACTGGTAGTGTAAGTTCCAGAGAAAAAGCCTGGATTGATAGCCACGATGAATCCGATAACAACAACCATGCTACCAAGTCCTACCTCAACCTCCACATGGTGTTCGCAGTTCTTTATTAATCAAATAGCAGATTCAAAAAGATGAAGTCGAGAATCCCTCACCTGAAAACGTTATAAGCTGTACCACTTGGTTTTCCAGGTTGGAGTTTAGTGTGGGACTGACAATTATGCCCGGAATAACTACCTGCTACGAAGCCGCGGAAGAAACCTCGGACTGCATCAGATCGAGGGGACTCGGCAAGGAAAATACAAACGATTTGCTAATTTTTCATCAAACGATACCGCTTCTCAATATTGAAGAAATGTTCTAGAAGGGGGACAGTTTCCTGAAGAATAACGACTATACCATGTATTATAATGGTCATCAAACAAATCACGTTCTCAGAGTAGGTTTTATGTCAGCTAAAAGATAAGTCTGCTGTTATCAGCTTTTAAAACATGAGAGAACGACTATGCACTCTGCGCTACCCCTGCAGAGTCGGAGATTGACGCCTCCTACGATGCAGTGGAACGAATCCTCGAAGCTTGCCTATGATATTAAAATAATACATGGAGATTTTAATAGTCAAGTATTGACAGAACCTGTATTCAGGCTACGTACGTCTGCTCCCATAGCTTCTAAGAAATTTCGCATGACAGGAGAGTTTGAATTATTTAAATAGCATAAACAAAAGTGGGTTTCTTCCGACACGACCAATTTTGGCCAAATTGACCACGTGTTAATTGCAGACCGCCCGTCCCTTGGCCTTGATAAATGCTAAAATATATGGAGGTGTCAATATTGACTCGAAGTTCCGGGCTCGAATAATAATACCACCTCGAATCCAGCATAAAAGAGAGAGACTTACCAGGGTTAGTAGCGGACTTAATATAGAGCCCTACGGTACTCTAAACGAAGGCGAGAAGGAATGGGATGAGCAACCTCTGGAAAAAACTCAGCAGGATCGGGTGGAAAGGTGGGGGACGCAATGTGATAAATGGTGGAATGGAAGCTGAGCAAAGAGAGCTTGGGGAATCTTTAGTGAAATCGGTAAAGATAACAGAAACGCCCTGCCATGAACATGTTTAGCAGTGAAGTTCGTGAAGTCTAGAAGGTTAGAAGTAGTAGATTGGCGTTTCATAAAGCCATGTCCTTTTTTCGCTATGAGGAGACCCAAGTACGGTGATCAACCAGTAGTTGCCATATTGATCGAAGATTTTGAAACAAAATGAGAAAAGCGAGATAGCGCACAGCTAGATTAAGGTCATTGATTTTTGAAATAGGGATAGCGAGAGCCTCTTTCTGAAGGTGAGGAAAGCAGCATTCTTCGAAACTTTTGTTGATAATTAATTATGTATTGTCTACAATTAACTAAGAAGAGGTAAGGAAGTCGATCGGGGCCTATCTGATATTAGGGTCAAGTTTATCAATGAGGAAGTCAACCGAGGCAGTGTAATGAGAGGAATCGTGCTAGACTCACGACACTCTGCACTTATAAGAGAGACAGAGGATGCCGAGGAAGAGGGGATAAACAGGAGTAGAAATGAAGTTAGTGTAGGGAAATAACAGTGGAGCAAGTGAAACTGATGGAAGTGGGAATATCGGATGGGGTTACAGGAATCGCGAATGCATGACTAAAATGGTTTGAAAACATTATGCACTGGAGTTGTCAACAAGTTTCACCTGTCCACCTTTTTATTGTTGATTTTACAGAGAAACACATATTTCTGAAATTAGTAAAGTCTGAACATTGAAGTCGATGGTAAACGACCAAAAGGCCGGCCGAGATAACGGTGGCTTGATACGCCGGATGGGGATTTAAAAGCCTCGAGATTGTATCCAGATCAGGCAACCGATCACGACGAGCGACCCCGCTTGTGAACGGGACAAAGGCTGATGAAAAACAAGAAGGGTAAGGTCAGTCACATTTTTGAAATGCAGATTTTTTTTTCCCTAGTGCGTGTTTCGCGCAAAGGTTTTAAGGAATCTCTTTAATGGGGCGGGGGGGGGGATTAATTTTAAACACTTCAGTTCGTCACGTGTCATTTACCAAGACGTCATGTGCTCTTAAACTGATGAGTGAGATCGTATGGGAAATAAGAAAAAAGGGACGACATTTCTCCGAACCGCTTATGTGTTCCTTTCCCGGATTGGACCTCTTTCTAGACATTTCTGTTAGTAAATTGCGGCTTCTTCTTGAATCATTTGTTAAGATTAGGAAGGTTTTATAGGTCTATTACCAAAGCGAGGTTTTAATTGACCTTGATAAAGGAGGACCACTTCGGTAACAATTCACTGAATAGGCATTTTCGAATAGTGTTAAGTAGTGTACTAGCCTTTGTTGATGGTCACCAACAATGAGAAAGGGTCTTTCACAGCCTTACATGAGGTATCTGGTACTCTTCTCAAATGTTTGATGTCTTTGGTTTATCGCTTATATCCGTGATCTTAAAAGGTCAAATATTAAACATTTCGTTAAGTTCTTAGTTTTGCTAGTTATAGCTCTACAAGACGGATATTTGACAATACATCGTGATAAAGCTAAAGTTAAAACGTGTACCACCAGAGTTTAAGGAAACTGGGCTGTATGAAAAAGACTACATTTTAATACCTACTTCACACTATTTCCCTTTTAGATTAAAGTTCAATTTCATTTATTCGTTGCAGTTAATCTTTTAACGATTTGTTATGGAGCGTTCGTTGGATGGTCGTCAGCAGCCTTCCTACTGTTTCAATCTGAAGATTCGCCATTGGATGGAGGCCCTCTTTCAACGGCTGAAGTATCATGGGTTGGTTCTATATTATGTGTTGGAGGACTTCTTGGTACATTCCTTTTTGGTTGGATGTCAGACAGATTTGGTAGAAAGAAATCCTTGTTGTTTGCTGTTATTCCACAATTGGTAAGAAATTACAAATATTTGAATTTGAATTTAATTTTTTGAATATTAGCTTCTAAGTTTCAGGTCTTTTGTAAGAAGGACATATGCGCGGCTAAAATAAATAGATTCGAAAGTTTGTGCTAATGCACTATCAATTTCGGCACTCATATTCATATTTTCAGTACAGTTCTCGCTAATCGCCAGACCTCTACTTAGAAAGGCCAGCTGTTGTGCTGGTTGTGCATAACATAAATTAGGCCTTAACATCAATGCTGTTACTTCCAAAATGTATCTTTTGTCCGACAAAATGCTTTGAAAATAACGAGTATATTCCGATACGGTATATTAACGTTGTTATCAAGGTGGAAGGCAATTTTATATGGGGATCTACCGAGCATCCAGTACCTTCTAGATGGCCCATAGTCCACTCCCGCTTTTTTGAGCATGCTTGTAATATTGGCTGTCAGAGTAGCCAAGTTTGTCATGTTGCCATGTTGGTGCACAAACCTTCTCTGTTTTGAATTGTTTGTAACGAACAGGGTGGAATATTTTTCAACCCCTTGGTGAGCAGTATGAAGGAGTGGGTACTTTATTGGATTGAGGAACGCTGGATTAAAATTAAGTTCGCAAAAACAATTAATTTGCATTTATGCTTTTAACTGAATTCCGGATAGATATGTCCAGTAGTCGCCCCATTATCTTTTTAAGGGAGACATTTTAATAGTTCATAGCGCCCGCATTTTTTTTTCAGTTTGGCGTTGAGATTTCAGATTGACGAATTCTGAAATCTCAATGATTTTGGGTAGTCTTTTTAGTGGGACCGTATCTTATAGATAAGATGTTTGGACCTGCTGTTCGCACGTAGGGAAATTGAAGACTTTGAAGAATCTTTTTCTCTTAGCGCTGCAACTTTCCTCCTTGTTACAAAATCAATACTAACATGCTCGCCAAAAAATGTATATACATGTATAAATAAGTTAAATTCTTCATACCATTTATTTTCAATGATGATTTTCTTTCTAGTTGAGTTGGCTGTTCATTGTAGTAGGAAACAGTTTCTTCTATCTAATGATCTCACGTATAATGGGAGGTATATGTGCAGGAGCAATTTTCATCTTAGTACCCATCTACGTCCACGAAATAGCTCAGGACCGGTAAGCCAATTCTGCCAAAGCTAGGGTTCAAAAACAATCTCATCTTAAGGTAGATAATATATTCAATTGGTATGCAACTTTTTCAGAATTCGCGGCGCACTTGGTACATTCTTCTCCTTTTCCTGCAACATTGGAATACTCACGGCCTATGTTCTCGGGAACTATATGAGTTACAATACAAGTCCCTACATTTTCATAGGTGTGACCGTACTCTACTTTGTTTTGCTGTTGTTCCTACCTGAGTCTCCTATCTATCTAATGAAGAGACAAAAGGAACAGGTAATTGGTATTTGAGACATAAAGAGCTTAACTTAATTTAAAGGATTTTCTTGTTTTTTCAGAAAGCTGAGCATTCCCTTCGCTATTTCAGGAATATGAGAAAGATTTCACAGCCTCCAGATTTCTTTAAAGACGAAATAGAGAAGCTAAGAAATGATTACATAGACGGGAACACCAAGGGCGAGGAGCCTCCATTAGACTGGAAAGATTTGAGTATGTCTTCATTATTTTTAATACATGTTGTCAACTTAGTTATTTCCAAATGATCCTTTACTTAGAGTTTTAGGTTAATTTAAAGTTTTACGATCCTTGTGCGAACTACAATAGTTTCCCATCTTAAGTTAATTCTTAAAATCTTAAAATGTGTACCCATTCTATCCAGAAGCAAATGCTTGCATTATGAATTCTACCCAGAGTATGGTATGCTCGAAATTGAATTAATTTCGAAATGAACTGAAAGTCAAGGAAGTGAATCGTATCGGGTATAATAAGATTCATTTCTTAAAGTGGTTTTGCTGAAGAGCTGGAAAATTATATATAGCATTTTTATCTCTTGTTAACGATATTCCAAATGAAATTAACAATTCTACAAATCAAATCAACCACCAAATTCACACCTTTGCAAATCAAATTCACAATTTTTCATATCAAATTCACTTTTTTAATTCAAATTAACGATTTTATAAATAAAATTAGCACCTTTCAATTCAAATTTACATGAATAAATTTTTGTCTAAAAGAAAAAACTATGTGTAAAAAGTGGGAATGTAGCACCCTTTCATCCATAGATTTAATTTTAATTTAATTTGATCTTATAAATTTATTTTGTTAATTTTATTTGGAAAATCCTTAATTCAATTTGGGAAAAAGTTAATTTGATGTGAAAAATCGCAAAATTCCTTTGGATAAACCTGAATTTGCTATTATGACAATTTCTACTGATACATACATATGTATATGAACTAACTGAGGACAAAGCTTAGGGTTCAAAAACAATTCGATATTCTTAAATATAAGTAAGTGACAATGCAGTGACTTAGATGATTGGACGTCAGTCGTGCGAATTCGAATCCCCGTTCCGGGCTTGGGTATATATATTTGCATTAATGCTTGTTTTAGTGTATTCTTCTTTCCTCCGATGGACTCACTTCAGTATTTCAGCATTCAGATCCCTTATGACAATTGTCCAGTTTAAAGTCACGCCAACGTTGCCTGCAGCAGTTACATTGATTGTGATAATACTTTTCCTCGTGTGCCCGCTTTCTTAAATATTAAGAATAATTTTATGTGGCTTCTGATTCTTTCTTGCTAGGGGCCTAGGTATATCAGACAGACGGACCCAGATATATCATTCATATTAAAGAATATGAGACCTTCTTCACGTTTTTGTCATCTTCTTCCTAGAATTTAGATTTTGTTTCCAAAAGTTCAATGTTAATCCTCCACCATTTAGCGCAAAATTCAGCAACAACAATACAATGCTAGTGATTCAATGATTATTAACATTGAACGACGATTTGGTAACTCTAGAAAGTAAAAATTTCTAACTGTTGTTGTTGCATTTTCGTAACTTCAGTGACTCTGTACAATCCTGTTAGAATTGAATGTGTAAGTTACATCGTTTTTCCCAGTCACTATTTGACTAAGTGTGCACTACTCGATATTTGCTTATGCTCTTACTCTTCTGCCCCCAACTTCTCCTGCCTTAGTCAGGAACCGCAGACCCCGGTTTTGGGCCGAGGTTCATCAACTCGATATCCCTAAAAGCTGTCTGATGTCCTGACTTACGCCATTGCTCCATCTCAAGCAGAGTCTGCCTGGTCTTCTTTTTCTTCCATAGATATTGCTCTTATAGACTTTACGGGCTGGATCATCCTCATCCATCGCCACCTGTTGAGCCGGATTTTATCTATCGACGATCGTGGTATCGTTCATATAATAGATTTCGTCGTTATGTAAATCGTTATATTAGTAAGACCATCTCCTCACCTAACGCAAGGTACTAGGGAAGGAAATATCGTTTCCTTCTCTTCGGCACCGGGACCAAGGCTTAATAAACTTATAACGTATTTCCATATTATGCTTGATAACAATTTCTGTTGCTGTTAGCAATCCTCTTCTTCTTGGCCGTATCATCGAAGGCGCCTTTCTCGCAATTTTTCCATGATCGATGCAATCTCGTTGTTTTGTTTTATCCAGATTCAGTTAAAGATTGTATTTCATTATCCAATCATTCCAATTTTAGTCTCGGGGATCTGCTTCATTATGAGACGATAAGAGAACATCATGTACAAAACGTAATGTATAGGGCATTGGAGGTCAGATATCCCGTGTGAGCATCCATTGCAAGGATAACATGGAGGGGTGACAGGAGGCGTCCTGCTATACCTGCCATTCTCCGAATTTTACTTTTCGGATCGTGCTAAAACAGTTTAACCCAGCTCACAAGTTCTTCTGGTAATAGGTAATGCCACACACCATACCAGATGACATCATATGGCACACGGTGAACCGCCTTTTCCAGACATAAAAATGCAATGTAGAGAGGGCGATGTTTCTTACAGTGTCTCACCGTGTACTGCGTCAGTAGATCCGGGCTTTTGGGAAAAATCGATTTAGTTCACTGTTATTTGAACGATGTCACGAATACAAGTTGCCAAGAATTAGTTCAAAAATGTGTATAATATTAGACAGCAATCGGATCTGGCGGAAACGGTCGTGTTTAATGCCAATCGGATGGTGTTCAATCTTCTGTAATGACCCGACGGGAGAACTTACTGAGCCATAGTGCTGAGCCCAAGCTTTCGCTTTGCAGAACTCAGCTGCGATGTTGTTGCCTTTCCCGATTTCATTCATTTTATTACTTTCTCCACTTCTGTGACACTGATAAGTGAAATTGATTCAAACGCCAGCAGTGCTTGCAGGACAAAGCTTCCGTTGAAATCCACTGGAGCTTCCAGTTTATCGTAAAGATCCTTATAATCGACCGTATTCGCATCCTCTGTCGACGTTTGTGTGGATGCTGTGATCCTCTACCTCCGTTGATGATGGTGCATCTTGTAAATCACACGCAAAGGAGGCATATGCCACTAAAAAGTCTTGCTCACTTCCGCCGTTTTTGCAGCCAAAGTTACTAAGTCTATAGAGGAAGAATTATCTAGCGGTATTATATGAATTTCGAATTTCATAAATATACGTTGTTGACCTTACCATATATTACGTTCCCCAGCTCACTAGCCAAAGTTCCTTGATGAATACTATAACCCCGTCTTTACAGTACTAAAGTGCTTAAGGATTCATTTGAGCTACCTTCAGCTTTGGTTGTTCGCTTGCTGGTTTTATTGGCAGTAGTCGGAAGAGGTGAATGTCTTTCTAGCCCCTGACTCCAAGCGTCTATAGACTATGGTAATCGATTCATAGCGAAAAGTTTATTGGGTCTAATGCCGTTTGTAACCAATGAGGTTTCTTTCCTTGATCTTGAGCTCCCTGTTTAGGTTTTGAGTTTGTCTATTATTTTTTTCTGGCCTCTCCAACAGATAGAATGGCACTCCCCACAGTGTGCCAAGCGATGTTGTCGTCGCTCGGAATTTAGTCTTGTCTGGGGTTAATTCAGCCTCCGGTTGTGTTGCGTCGCCTGTCAGCGACCTCGGAATTTTAAGGTTCACGCACTTAGTGATCCCTGCGCACACACATTCCATCCACATGGTTCTACATACTTGGGGTTGGGGATTGATTCACTTAACTTCAAGTTTCATTCCCAAGAAGTTTGCTAAGAGACATAAAAAGTACTGGTCGAACCAGCGGAGCTGAGGTCGTTCGACAAGACTTTGCAAAGGGGTAAAATATAGTTTAATCACTAGGTTTCAAGGATTCCGAGATTTCCGAAATTGACATAACCAAAGTGAGATTCAGCTCAACTGACCTTCCCCGGCTGTTGTTGTTTATAATAAATACTCCTTTTCCCGGCCGGACATACGAGCGATTTGGTGACCTGCTAGGCCAACCTATAAGGAGTGGCGCATCACAAGGTGCGTCCTCTGCGATCAATAGATCTGAAATTTACAGCAGTATCGTTCGGGCCGTTTTCCCTTAAGATTTCGAGTGTTGGTAAGCCAAATAATCTGCGCTGAACAGAATTTGCTAGGTAAGTGACGAACTCGATCCAAACGGACCGAACCCCCTAACGAAAGAGTCAACACCGGATAGAGAAGATGATCGACTTTATGCCTCCGTATCTCTTTGTTATCTTCCGTTTGTCTTTTATCTACTGAAGAATTGATATTTTAAATTCTGATTTTCTGATTCCGGCACTGTGAGTAGAGATCGTTGTGTCAAGTTTTTTTTAAAGTTAAATGTGTTGTTAGCCTTGAATTTACCGAGAGGCTTTCATTATACGGAGTCAACAGCATCCGTAGCCGGTCACACGCAGCGTCTGATGAGATTGTCTTTGTCCTACGATTGCAACCGACCAAAAGTATAAAACTTTTTTTGGGCATCGGGTATTCGCTTAAAAGAAGGCGGTCCGTGCACTACGAGGAAAATGTGAGTTGCTCCTCAAAATTAATGCAAGCCGCCATTAAGTAGATGTCAGGACAAAATGAATATGAATTACGAAGTCCAATCAATGATGTTTGCAGGAGAAAAATATCCTTATGCAGGGGTAAACTTTTGCGTCTTGGATTTATACAACCCTATATAATATCAACTTCGCTCATATATTTTCTCAAATCCATTTTCGATTCAATTAGTCTCACTAGGTTTAGAAATTGAGCCCATTGTCAACTCTAATAGCAATCTTTTTATAATAATAATTTAACAAGAAAACAATTTTTACTAAAGCGATATTTCAACAGGTAACCCAGTGGCAAGGCGTGTTATAATAATTGGTGTTTCCCTGATGGCTCTTAACCAATTCTGCGGATGTTTCGCGATCATCAGCTACACAGCAACTCTATTTGAACAATCTGGCTCATCCCTAAGTCCCAACGTTTCAACTATTATTGTGGGAATCCTCCTGCTAGTAGGGGCATATGTTTCTACCGTCCTTGTAGACCGAGCAGGTCGTAGGGTATGTTTGGGACATTTTTTAACCTTCATATCTCATCACCATTGTTACCCCTAGTTGTTACTATCACTATCCGCCGTGGGAACAGGAGTCGGGGAAGCTTGCTTGGGGCTGTATCTCTACTGTAAAATACTCGGATATAATGTTGAAGCTGTAAACTGGCTCCCAATTGTGAGCATCTCGTTTGTTATATTCGTCGCATCCTTGGGGGTATTGACTTTGCCTTTTGTCGTCCTGGCGGAGATAGCGCCACCGAAAATTCGTGGTGTAGCCGTTTCGTTGTGTATGATTACGTTTTGGATATTTGCTTTCTTGAGTATTAAGGTAAGGCACTTTCAGTTATGAAAATTTATCTGGTCCAGCTTTAACATGTTCCTTTTTGCAGTACGTTCCAATCATGATGGTGTTCCTTGGACTGCACAGCTGCATGTTCATATTTGCAGCTTGTTGCTTTGTTGGAGCTGCTTTTATTCTATTTTATGTGCCGGAGACCAAGGGTAAAAGTTTAGAAGCTATACTCGCCTCTTTCGAAGGAAGAGCACCTGAGCTCGTGGAGCTGAAATAGAGTAGAGTTCCTGAATACCCAATTGTACTATATGGAGCTGTGAAGCAACTAGGCGTATAAGGCACTTTCTTTTTGAAAGTATTACCTTATATTTCGTATAAATTATATGGAAATGCGACTGAAGACACTAACAGTCCACTTAAGGGATGAAATATGAAGATATGGGTGTCCCTTTTTAGGATTTTTTTTGTAAAAAGTGATCTTTACAATATATAATAGTTTTCTTATTGATGTTAGCTTAAGGGTTCAGTTTCTTTTGACTGCAAATCTGATGAAGATTTTTTTATTTGCCTATAAATATTAAGAAATTATGGCCCATGATAACTTCTTTGACATTGTAAATAAAAAAATTTAAATCTTATGTTGAATAATAGCTTTATTCAGCGGCAAATTGCTTTGATAAATTTAATGGTTAAATCAAAACCTTGTCGGGCTTGTAATCAATGTCAATGACTATGTACATATCTTAGAAACTATTAAAATTACGTTAATCGATAGAGTAAAATTAATATTACAAAACCGCATTACTTTCGTATTGTGACAAAAACCCAGCTCTCAGCTCTTCCTTTTTAAGGTTTTGTGTAAACACAAAACCTTATTAAAATCGGTTTACTGTCTGTCTGTCTTTTTTTTTTTTTTTTTTTTTTTCCCGATGGAAGGTAGAAAGCTTCAAAAGCTACCGCAGGCTCCTGCCACACGGTTATGTGGGACTCTTACCCACTAAAACCACCTCCTTCTCCTTCCACTCTCCCCGCGGGACTCCCATTTGGTATTACGTCGCGGGGCTGGATCAGAATTTATTCTGCGCTCATGTCAACATTCGTGTTCCTCTCGCGTTCATTCTTTCGGATGACTTCCTCCTGCCTAAGCTTCTTTCCGATGGCTGTAATAACTTTTTCAACTTCGGTCCATATCCCCTTGGCTTTAACCATAAGCTCCATGATATTTTCGGGTGTAAAGTGCTCCCCGGTTGTAGCTTCTAATGTAGCCCTTTGGGTTTCGAATCTGGGGCAGTGAAAAAAGACGTGTTCTGCGTCCTCTGGAATGTTTGCACACTGTGGGCAATATGGCGAATCATCACGCCCAAATCGGTACAGATATGCTCGATAGCCTCCGTGTCCGCTCAAGAATTGAGTTAGGTCGAAACCTACTTCGCCGTGAGGTCGCTCGATCCATTTCCTGATGTCCCATATGATTTTGTGAGTCCAACGGCCTTTTTCTGACTTGTCCCACTTCTCTTGCCATTCCGCGACAGTTTCAGCTCGTGCGAACTGTCGCCGACGGGCCGGAGATTCTCCGGTGAGGTACGTTCGATCGTAAAGTCGTTGTATTTCTTTCGCCAGAATCTCAATCGGGATCATTCCTGCTATCACGCAAGCTGCTTCATTAGAAATTGTTCTGTAAGCGCAACATGTTCGGAGTACACTTATGCGATACGCAGCTCCAATCTTTTTTTTATTTATTATATTTTCCAGTGCATCTGCCCATACTGGGGCTGCATACAGTAGGATCGAGCTGACCACCCTTGAAATAAGGAGTCGACGGCTCGGTCTTGGGCCACCTATATTTGGTAGCATTCTCGCAACCAGCGCTCCGATGTTATATGCCTTGGTTGCTGCACCCTCCACATGCAATCTGAAATTCAACCTCTGGTCAATCATTACACCTAAGTACTTAAGTGCAGGCTTGGAATAAATTGTTTGCGTTCCAACTTTGATCTTCATGGAAGTGCACTTTCTCCGCTTGGTAATAAGTACTACCTCCGTCTTATGCTCTGCGAGCTGTAGACCAGCATTCTCTAACCAGGATTTAATCTCATAGACTGCTTCATTTGCATAGAGCTCGGCTTCCTCGAGAAGGCGTGCAACAACCGTCACACCAATATCGTCCGCGAAACCAATGGATGCCACACCAGTAGGAAGGTCTAGGGTCAGTACCCCGTTATACATAATAATCCATAAGAGTGGCCCTAGGACAGACCCTTGCGGAACTCCGCATGTCGTTTGGTAGGATTTCATTCCTTCATCTGATTCGCAGCACAGAGTCCTATCGATTAGGAAGTCGGCAACAATGCGCACCAGGTACTTCGCCACGCCTAAGTCAAGTGCGGTCTTAGCTGTGTTTGCTACTAGGACAAGTGCATCCGTTGTAGACCTCCCCTTTCGAAAACCGAACTGATTTTCGGAGAGACCGCCATCCTTTTCGGCAATTCGAATTAATCTGTTATAGGTTACTCGTTCGAATAGTTTGCCAGTATTATTTAGAAGGCATATCGGCCTGTAGGACGAAGCTTCACCCAAAGGTTTGTTTGGCTTGGGGACTGTCTGTCTGTCTGTCTGTCTGTCTTTTTTTTTTTTTTTTTTTTTTTTTTTTTTTTTTTGAGGAGGTGGAAATCTTCAAAAGACACTGGTCTGGACACACCAGCGTGTGGGATTTTTACCCACTAAAACCACCCCCGACTCCCTCCCTGCCCCGCGGAACCACCATAAGGTATTACATCACGGGGCGGAGTCAGCTCACTCTAGCTTAATCCCATTTCTTCTATACGCGGCGCACGTGACCGCGCTTTTCTCCTTTCCTCTGCCTTTCGCAATTTATCTTGAATAGATGCGATCATGGAGTTGACCGCATCCCAATTCTTTTGATGTGCTAGCATTTTCGGTACCAGATTTTCTGGTACCAGCACCTCTCCTAGAGTCTCCTCTAGATTCCTCCTTTCTTCCACAAATCTCGGACAGTGGAAGAATACATGCTCTGGGTCCTCTGGGACTCCATTGCAATTTGGACAATCGGGTGAGGTCTCCAATTTAAACCTGTGAAGGTATTGGAGATATCCTCCGTGTCCCGTGAGAAACTGGGTGAGATTATAATTAATCTCACCGTGTCGTCTCTCCAACCACTCCTTGATGGCAGGAATGAGCCTGTGCGTCCACCGGCCCTTTCCCGAGCGTTCCCATCGCTCTTGCCATCTATTTATGGATCTCTCCCTCTCAGCGTTCTTTGTCCGCGATGAGGAAGAGGTTGGCTTTGCATTGTATATATTCGCCATCTCATCTGCCATGATGTCAATCGGCATCATTCCAGAGATGACGAATGCTGCATCATCTGAGACAGTCCTGAAGGCAGAGCATACCCTCAAGGCTGTCCTCCTGTAGACTGAACTCAGTTTGGTAGCATTCCCTGACATCCACAACGCCTCCCTCCAAACTGGGGTCGCATAGAGCATGATCGAGGTCACCACCCTGGCTATAAGCAACCTAGAGGTATGCCGTGGCCCTCCCACATTCGGCATCATCCTCGCCAGGGCCATACTAGCAGTGGATGATTTATCACAAATATACTGTAAGTGTTGCTTATAGCTGAGCTTCCTGTCTATCACCACCCCCAAGTATTTGATGGTCGGCTTGGAAGTGATGATATGATTCCCGATTCTAACACAGGCGTAATTTCTCTTCCGGCGCTTCGTGATGAGGACCGCTTCTGTTTTTTCTTCCGCAAGCGTCAAACCAGAGCTCTCCAACCAGCATTTGACAGCACTGATTGCCTCGCTTGAGTATAACTCAGCATCTTCAAGATGCTTTGCGACGACAACCAGTGCAATGTCGTCAGCGTAACCCACCACTGTGGCTTCCTCCGGAAGGGGAAGATTAAGTACATCGTTATACATGATGTTCCACAGTAGTGGGCCCAATACGGAGCCCTGTGGGACACCGGCGGAAACAACGTACTCCTGCGGTCCGTCATCAGTGTCATACCATAGCCTCCTTTCAGTTAAGTAACTATCGACGATAGCAGCGAGATAGGCGGGAATACCAATCTTCGCTAGGGATTTCCGTATTAGATTCCAATTGGCCGAATTGAATGCATTTTTCACGTCCAGGGTTACTACCACGCAATATTTGCTGGTACTACCCTTTCCGTGAATTGCATCTTCGGCCAAGCCAGTAACCAATTTGATGGCATCAATGGTTGATCTGGCTTTTCGGAACCCATACTGCCGATCTGAAAGGCCGCCTTGGCCCTCAACAACCGGGAGTAATCTATTATAGATAACCCGCTCTAACATTTTCCCTACTGTGTCCAAAAGACATATGGGTCGGTATGACGATGGTTCTGTCTGTCTGTCTGTCTGTCTGTCCGTCTGTCTGTCTGTCTGTCTGTCCGTCACACGCATTTTTCTCGGAGACGGTTGCAGCGATTGACACCAAATTTGGTGGAAAGGTGGGAACTGTGAACGCTCACGCATACAGTGAATTACATCCTTTTACAACGAATTTAAGGGGGGGTCCCCATACATGCAAAAGGGGGGTGTACATTTTTTTTTCATCAAATATAGTCATGTGGGGTATCAAATTAAAGGTCTCGGTTAGTACTTTTCGAAGCTGGTCTTAGTTTTGACATTTGTTGGAAAGGTGGGGAGTGCGGGGGGTTGAAAGTGACCATTCCTTCACGGGGGCCATTCTCAGAAACCACCCAACCGAAAAATCTGAAAAAAATCAAGAGGCTGCCACTGTATGGTGCCTGGGCTCCGAAATACCTTCCACACTGTTATCTGCACAAATAAAGTTAATAATAGTATATTACTATAATTTTCAGTAATTCGCTTCAAAACCCCCCTTAAGTTCATGCTAGGACCACGAAATTTCGCAGCAATAGAGAGTATAACATAGAGCATGATCTTACCAAGTTTGGTGGAAATCGCACTATTACTAACAAAGTTATAATACGTCAAAGTTGTCGCTTCTTTGCAAATTCAAGACTGTGAATGTCAATATCATCCGAAAGTGGATATTCTCACGTAATATATGCATATATTACATGCCATGTACTAAGAAATACACAAAACCTTTCGTACCTGAAGCATCCAGCTTCCGGTTTCCCGACTTGTTGTAAAGTAATAGGCGATCGGTTTGTGATCAGAAAGCAGCTGAAGATGGCTTCAAGCCATATTAATCTGCGTAGAGATGAATCTCTTAGAGAAAAAAACTATATGACTCCAAAGTATCTTTATTGTTTGGCTCCAGGAGCGTATAGTGACTGATCTCATGCATTAGCGGTAATGACTCTATCCTTGCCTATCAAACCAGCTATGACAAAGTACCACCAATGAAACTACTAATCACTTAAAAGCGAGTGGGTTTGCGTTTCACAAATGGCGCATGGTCGAGACAAAGCATACGAACTAGGCGATATGAAGTTCTTAGTTTTTAGATAACGTGAGTTGCTCATTGATCAGCTGGGCGCATTAAAGATGGCTTAATAATAGGTGATTTGGATACTGTCCATTAGATGCCTCTTAGGAGGCTCAAATCATTTTAGATATAAAGGAGTGGATTGCTACTAACTAGAAACGAACTTGACTAGTGTTGGGGGAAGACGCCAAGGTTGGCATTGGGAATTCTTGAAAGAATTGACGTTCATGTCATTTAAAGGAAATTAAAAGTCGAGAATAGGTGGACACGATAAACTTCTCGAGACTCGTAACATAAGCAGCATGTAAACTTTTTTAAGTCACTATTTCTTACGACGCTTGCACTGCACAATGCATTTGCTCTTGCATGCGGTGTCGTTATTTAAAAACGCCTAAAGACGGGACAAATTGTACCAACTGGTCCTCCAGGTTGGGTGTTAGTTAGGGCTAATAACCCTATAGGGAAAACAACTTGTTACGAAGCCACAAGAGGAGCCTCGGACTGGACGGATAATACAACGACGAACCCGGCAACGACAAACGAATAACGATTTGCGCATTTTCTCATGGAACGTGCCATCCCTGTACAGAGATGGAGCTGCCAAGCAGCTAGCCAATACCCTGCCCTAATATAGGGCTGATGTAACAGCGTTACAAGAGATGAGTTGGACAGGAACCGGTTTCCTGGAGAAGTTTCGCTACACCATATATTATAGTGACCATCCAGTCAAGCATGTGCTCGGAGTAGGTTTCTTAGTTAGCCTAAAAATGAAACCTATACTCTGCGCTTACGAGGCAAATTTAGAAATATAAGCCTTATTAACGTTCACGCCCCTACAGAGGAGACTGCAGAGCCGGAGAAGGATACGGAAGGCAGTAGAATGAACCCTGGAAGCCTGTCCCAGATATGATATCAAAATCATACTTGGGGATTTTAACAGCCAAGCGGGGAACGAGCTTGTATTTTGGCGATACATTGGCTCCCATAGCTTACATCAAAATACAAATGATAACGGACTGCGAATTATTCAATTAGTAGTGTCATACGAAATGGTTGTTGGAAGTATCTGGTTTGCGCGGAAATCGGTTCACAAACATACGTGGGCTTCTCCAGATGGGACCAATTTCAACCAAATTGACCATGTGTTGGTTGAACGCCCGTACCTCTCAGCCTTGATGAATGTCAGAACATATAGGGGGGCCAATATAGACTCGGATCACTATCTCGTAGGAATGGTGCTCCGAGCTCGAATAACAACCCATCTGACAATCAGGTGGCATTTAACACTGAAGCCATCCACAACACAGCCCTCCGCGATACCTATAAGATGGAAATGGATGTCGCAGTAACCGCAGTCAACAGTGATCCTGGAGATGAAGCACCAACAAATGATGTTCACAATCACCTGAAGAACGTTATCATAAATACGACCGCAAACATACTAGGCCCCAGCCTCAAAAAGAGCCGGAACGGTTGGTTTGGCGATGAATATAAGCTTGCAACGGAACGGAAGAATGCTCCATACCGTGTAATGTTGCATTCTCAAAGGACGCGGGCACGCGCCGAGACTTATCATGAGCTCCGGCAAGCGGAGAAGTGACTTCACTGACGAAAAAAGGAAGTCTGGGAGAACCAACAGGTCTGTGAACTCGAAAAGTACAAGAGGCAACCGCACCAGGTGCGCATGTTTTACCAACAAGTCAGTAGGATGAAACCTTATACTCGTCGATGTTCATCCTGCCGAGACAAAGAGGGAAACGTGATTTCCGACAGACTGGCCATATTAGAGCGATGGGTTGAGTACTTTGATGAGCTACTGAACAACCAGAACATCGGCGAGTTGGAGGTCCCGCCAACTGAAGACGACGGACAAATACTGCCACCACCAAGTTTAGGAGAAACAGTCCGTGCAATTCATCGGCTAAAAAATCATAAGTCGCCAGGAGCCGATGGAATTACAGTCGAATTGGTTAAATATGGAGGCGACGAATTGCACCAAGTGGTTCATCAACTTGTGCTCAAAGTGTGGGACAGCGAATCAATGCCTGACAACTGGCAACGAGGCATTATCTGTCTTATACATAAAAACGGAAATATTACACAGTGCAGCAAATATAGAGGTATCACGTTGCTGAGTACCATCTGTAAGATATTCTTCTCTGTCTTGCTAGACCGGATAGCCACATATGCTCAGAACATCATTGGCCCATACCAAAGAGGCTTCACTCCAGGCAAATCAGCATCAGATCAGATTTTCTCTCGGCGGCAAGCGATGGAAAAACTTTTTCATCGACTTTAAAGCGACAGCATAGCCAGGGTAAAACTGTACACGGCCATGAGAGATTTCGGTATCCCGACGAAATTGATAAGACTGATTAGGCTGACCCTGTGATACTTTGACAGAAAAGAAGAGCTACAGACACTAAAGGAGTCAATAGCCAGTTAAACCACCGCGCGTAAGGGTTACATCTGCAGTGATTGCAAGGGCAATCTCTAACCAGCAATATTAGAATAGTGCTTTCTAAAGTACCCTGGGTGTATCGGGGGCAGATTTGCGATCTGCAAGGAGGAAGAATGCTGCTAATTTGGAACTCCTCTTGCGAAAAAAAGCTGCGACACTAATCGAAGAGGTAGGTACCTTCTTGAATTTATTCTAATTTATTTAATTTATTCTTAGCAATGATTAGAAAAGTATAACATAGGAACACGGCAACGATCGTGATCACCACTATATAAAATATACTAGACATAACTATATGTCTAATACCACAAAAGCAACCAGACTATACAAAGCTATAGCCAAAGACAGGGCAACATGTATCACCATCTTTATACTGAAAGAGGAGGAGGAGGTCATAGATAATTATATTAGAACCAACGTAACAGCATCCACACACTTACCGTGCAGGACGCTCTGCATCAGATGCCGGATGCATTAAGGAATGCCACAGAAACAAAAGAAATATCAATGTGGACGTTCTTGGACATCGAAAAAGTATTCGATAACACATCGTACACAGAGATACAAGATGCCTTGATCCGCAAGGGAGTGGGAAACATGCTTGCTTTCTGGATTGGTAGATCGTTTGAGATTTGGTAAACAGAAGTACCGACAGGTACAAATTCTGTTCTCATTAAGACCATATTGATGGTTGTTTACAGGGTGACGTACTATCACCGCTTATATGTAGTAGGGAAGTGAATGAATTCCTAGGAGAGCTAAGAAACACTGGAATATAGGTCCAAGGTTACGCTGACGACATTTTTTTTATCTGCACGGGCAAATACGAGGACACCCTATGTGATAGAATCCAAACTGAACTAAGACTTAATAGTACCTGGAACAGGAAGATAGGAAGTGCCTGGTGCAGGAAGACAAATTTAGCCTTAGTCACCATAGTACCATTCCCTAGGAAGCGTAAGCTTGATCACATGAGAGACACTAAGCTACATGGGATGGAGCTGAAACGAGAAACAGAAGTCAAATATTTGTGAATTACATTAGACCAAAATAGAAGTCGGAAAGCTGCAATGGCTCTGACGACTTGTAGGCCCATAGTAAGGAAAAAATGGATGCTACTTTGGGTACACACTGCAATGGAGCGATAATTTTGACATGCGGATCTGGTCACACAATAGGAATTACACAAATTTCCAAAATTGACTTGTGTGAGTATCAATGGAGCAATGAGGACATGGCTAACGCATCCTTGGAGCTCCTTCTGGGATTGACTCCTCCCATCTGCACATACAGATGCAGTTAAGGAGAATGATCTTCAGAATGGCGGAAGTGTCAGTGAGGCGGGGAGCTGCCTAATCGAAGGAAAATTGATATTCTTTCTAGCCGGCACCCCGGATTAATGACACCAAGGGATAACTATGCACTCTGCGTTTGCGAAATATAAGCTCCATTAACGTTTACGCCCCTATAGAGGAGCTTGCAGAGTCGGAAAAAGATACGTTCTCCGGGGCAGTAGAGCGGACCCTCTAAGCCTGTTCCAAGTATTGTATCAAAATTATACTTGGAGACTTTATAGTCAGGTAGGGACAGAGGGCGTATTCAGATGATACATCCGCTCCCTTAGCTTACATAAAAACACCAAAGATAAAGGACTGCCGATAATTCAGTTAGTAGTATCGTACGAAATGGTCGTTAGAAGTACCTGGTTTGGGCGGAAACCAGTCCAAAAACATACATGCGCCTCTTCAGACGGGACCACTTTAAAACAAATTGACCACGTGTTGATTGAACACCGCCACCTATCAGCCGTGATGAATGTCAGGACATGTAAGGATACCAATATAGACTCGGACCACTCTCTCGTTGGGATGAAATATACCACCGGCTCGAATCGTTCTGACAATCAGGTGAGAGTGAATACCGAACCCATTCACAACAAAGATTCTCACAATCACTTGAATAACATTACGATTGATACGGCCACAAAGATACTTTTTCCTAGTGGCTAAAAAAGTCGGAATGATTGGTTCCGCAATGAATGTAAGCTAGCAACGGAACGGAAGAAAGCTGTATACCGGGCAACGTTGTACCAACAGGTCTATGAATTATAATTATATTATTTACCAACAAGTCAGCAGTTTGAAGCATTATATACCTCGATGACCATCCTGCCGAGAGAAAAGGGCAAATCTGTTTTCCAATCATCTGGACTTATTGGAGCGATGAGTTGAGTACTTTGCTCTGTAGCAGGCACGCCCCAACGTAGGCCAGATCATTTCTGCGGAATCGAGTTTATGGCTGTAACATTGAAAAATGAAGGGGACCGTACGAGGAAGCGCGAAATACTGTTTGCTTATGGGAGGATCCGATCCCAAGCGTCTAAAGGATTGTTAGTCTCTCCTTAAACTTGCAGAAGAGGCTCCGGATTATGATGGGAATACCAACTGGCCACTGCCGACTATACTATCACTTGGGGAAGCTGGGGTATCTAAGGACACTGCCTGCAGCTTCTGTGTAAAGTATGACGAACCCTTCATGCAGATTTGTATAATATCGACGGGAGCATACTTTACTCGCTCCTTCAAACCTGGGAACTACTAGAATATAGCTCAGGAATACTATCTAAAGGTCTCGCTTTAAATACACTAAACCTGGATACAAAATAATCGCTACTGTGTTATGCTGAAAAGGCGGCTGCCTATGATCTGATCGGTAGACAGCGAAAGATAAGAAAACTGACTCATTTCTCTTCAGTAAATATAACAAAGGCAGCGGCTTCCGATTGTCATATACTGATGAATTGATAACGCTCCCATCTGGGTTCAGAGTACCGCTAATAAACAAGTTCGAGGACATCGTCGGAGAAAATGCTTTTTTCGGTGGACGGAAAATTTTTCATTAGCAAGAGGCTCACCTTGAATGAACTTAGGCTTCGTGAAGGCGAATACGAACAGCAATAAGCCCAAGAGGTTTACGCACTTTCACTCTCTGCAGTAATGGGAAATTTATGTAACCAACAATTTGCCTACTTAGTCAGCATGTTTTAGTAGACGATGACGCCAAGCTTCGTGACCTCTATGTATGCGTAAAATGGCGCAGAATTTGCGTATCTTTTTTGATTAAAATCTGACACTGACAATGATAATGAATGCGCTATCTACGTTACTGTCCCTTTCGTCTTTTTCCGCTTTTTCTGCAAGCAGTATTCTGATATGATACAGTTTAAAGAACTACCGCCGAGCGAAATTTATTTTCTGAGTAATGCAGATTAGTGGGTCGTCCCAAAGTTAGAAAACTGTTAGGGAGTTTTGGCAATAGTTAAACTCTGCCGGTAAGGACCAAAAGCTACGGCATGAAGACGTGAGAGTGCTCAGCTCAACCTTGAGATTCGTGGCGACCGTGAACCATCTATATCACATCCGCGGCTTGTAGGTCACTAGTTGATAAGTATGGAAGGAGACATTATGTCAATATTGATAACATTTTGGAACATTAGCAAATATTTAGAATAGAAGGAATTATTTGGAATCTTCGTATATCTGCCAAACCATTGCGCAGACGAAATAATTCACTCCGTTTATTAGCCTTGTCAGTACGCGCTGGAACAATTCAATTTACTACAGAACGAAGCTCTGACGAAGTCACGCGAGTAGAGGAGCAAACATTGTAAAAGATGTCTAATTTCACCTTACACTATAATTTCGTTTCTTTATTTAACTCCCGGACAAAAGTGAAATACAAGGGCGGTGCCGTTACCCTCATATATAACTTTAATCTTACAGCCATTCACCTGGCGCGACAGTTTTGTTCTGTTGTCATTATCGCTAAACCGTCAGAGATTAATGTAAATATCTATTGTGTTCTGCATGCACCAGAGACAGAAAAAAATGAAAATTTTCGTTCGAATCACACAGAATTTTTCTGTAATTTATGAAAATCATGAATAGAACGAATACGCATTTGCCTATTCTCAGCTAGAAGATTATAATGAAAACAATTTCAGGAGATCCGTCCACAGAATTTGGCTGAATATTTATAATCTTAGATAAATTACTCATAAATTACCAAGACTTCATCTAAGGTGATACTGACAATAAATAAAAAGCATTTCTTACCTCCAGCGGCAGTGATGTTCATATTGTGATACAAAAGTTTGTGACTGTTATGTAGTGAAGAGTGAACTGGCTCTTGCGCGAAGATTAAGGATAGCCAATTGTCCTTTAGATATTGTATCTGCTAAGTGGATAGAAACGCGGCCAAGTTTCAAAATGGGACGCAACAGCCTGAAATATCAGTTCTACGCAACAATTTGCGGTCAGTTCGGTTCTAGGATATAATCTAAGTATTGTTGTTAACGAATATATTTATCGATCAATAAATTTATTAAAAAAAAATACTAAACTGGTTCCGCGGATATTTCTAAAATAGATACTATAAAGGATGCATTAATATACTTCTTAGTCTCTAAGAGGGTTTTCCTAAAAGTCTCTTTTCTTATCTTTCCTATGGCTGATATTTATTTAGAGTTCATCTGGAAGTTACTCCTGTTTGGATTATTGTGAACCGCTTGTATTTGTGGCATATGTCCGAGCTTGGCTCGTTGCAATAACAAATCGAAATCCTAAATGATACTAATCTACTAGTACTCATTACCTTTGAAATGTGGCTCAGCCCTATGCATTCAGGTCTTTAATTAGGGCCATTGCACTAACCCTTAAAGTAATTAATTAAACGGCCTATAGTCTACGGTATGAGAACATCTTCTAGAGGCAAAACCTTACCAAAGTATCTTCATTTGAGGTCTGAGGTTGCTGACCAGCTGCAGATGAACTACAGTCCTGTCTTCTTTTTTTCCTTACATTGGCAACATATAGCCGAGACTATCACCTCAATTTTTTTCATGTAGTAGTTTATTGGGCAGGGTCTCGTTAAAAGCCCTGTTGAGGTTCTCATGTACTATTTCTTGAGGGATATGAATATCCTGTGGTTTCAATTTGAGTATCTGCTGTATGGGCAAAATCCACGGTCCTCTTTGGACATGGATTGATTTGGAAGCGATAATCAGAGTCCCCCGTCACTGGCACAGTTGTACTGAGTGCAGACTCAGCATTCATACCAGTGGATGCGAGGTCTATCTAAAAATCCTACCGAAAATACGGGATATGGCATCTGAGTAGTACAACTCTACTCCAAGCCTAAACCTACAAGGATCGCTGTTCGCGACATGGGTACAACCACAACTCTCACGAAACTCTTAAAGGAGGTCAACGGCAAATACCCGGACTGAGAACATATCCCCTGGAAATTCTCCCGGAGAATAGAGGGCCATTCCGGTTCCCATTGTACCAGATAACCTCCGGCGAGTGCCACTTTTGATGAGTTCTTTGCAAGCACGGGTCTGATCGCCCTTCTCAAGTACGTATTGATGGCACCCCCCTTCCTTAACTTCTTGAAGGATAATAAAAATGTCGGTCTAGAGGCTCCAGTTTTTTTCGCAAGCAACGAACAATGTCTCGTGAAAAGCCAGTGTTTTCATGTCCTACTTCCATAGGGACAATAAAAAGGTCACATATTTTTTTCACAAAGATTTTCGCTTGCCGGCTGTAGTTGAAACTTCTCTCCTCTGGTGGGTGAATCTTTACAACGTATATCTTCAGAACAGACTTGACAGTTAAGGGTCAAGTATCAAATCCTGTCTCTGGTCCGACCATTATGGAGCCATACGCTTGAGAGTCAGTTTTTTAGCCACCTCATTGCAAACGATGTGTGGTACTCAAGTTTCAACTGCATCTGAGTAGATATTTTATTACTTTCAAATATCATCTGATTACTTCACTTCCCATAACGGAAAGGCTCAGATAAGTAATTTAAGCCATTGTCCAGATTTCATGGAGAGAGATTTTGGAGAATTGAATTTTAGGTTTTAGCCAGTGTCATATTTGAAGCATTGTGCGGGGTTTAAAAGGGCATGTAGCTGTGAAATTCCACAGACGCTTAAATACATCCTTGAACGGGAAAATTCCTCTAAGATGCGGGCGGACCGCTGCCAGTGCATTATTTAAGTCTGAAAAACATTTTCAGTTAGGTATTGAAAAAATAAAATGAAGGCGATTTGTAAGACACCAGCATCAGGTTCAGGTTACTTTTAAATATTTGTCTTTTATTTGTGTTGAATTTTTTTTTTGTTTGAAGTCCTATATTTCCTTCCTTCTCAAGGATTCTTTTGATAGCGCTCAGGATTTTGTGCTCATCTGTTTTTAAGGGTTGAACTGATTTTGCCAATAGAAGAGGATATTCAAATATATTTGTAACGTAAATTAAGTGATTTTTAATAAACTCAAACATTTAAGCAGAAACTGGAAACCTTTTCGCTGTCTGGATTGTTCAGTAAAAAAAGTTGGTATTGTATTTTGCACGACATGAGACAATTTAAAAACTATTCAAATTTAGAATTCAATTAACAAAAACGATAAAGGAGATACTCCATAATTATTCATATCATTATGCGATGCATCTGAGTTAGTCAAGTCAGTCAAGCAGACAATACTATTCCAGAAACCTAAAGAGAAGGCAAAATTGATGTGAAGGTCCGCCCTCAAATACTACAGTTCAACTTAAATATCCCGTCTACACGCACTTGCATGTTTCTATGATAGCAAGTTTTGGGAACGTGGGTAGTCTCTTCAAACACTTTAGTCCTTTCCACGTCATCTACATAAAGGGAAGGAGGTACCGTTCCAAAAAAATCGGAAAGCGCAACCTTTCAGGCTTCATGCGACAAGGCCTGTAATTCGAAGACTTAAAGGCTGCCTTGCGAGACCTAAAGTCTTAAACCCAAAACAAAAGGGTAGTGAAGACAAGACACTCCTCTGCGCTTGGCAGATTTTCCAATTACATCTGAGATTTTACCCTCGCGAAGTGCATATTTCATCCTTAAAAGAGTACTAAACATAGTCGTAAGTGATGCAGGGAGTCCCGAGCCCGCATCTGCTTGATGACGGACCGAAGAATGAAGGTTATCTCGTCGTATGCTGTTAAGGAAGAGTTAGGAAACTTTACTCATTGGAATGTGGTGGGAAATAAGACCTTGGTTCAAATGTCTGTGTTTGAGTTTGAGGTGGAGGAGAATTATAACTTCTGAGCGCTCAGATCGCAGTTGCCTATTATACTTGACTCCCCCATACACTTGCTTCTAGGAAAAAGGCGTGCCATGTAAAGCTTGTAAAAACGAACTCAAGTGCACGTGGAGCCTAGCCGAGAGCAAAATTGAGGGGTTGTGCTCTTTTTCTGATACACTGAATTCAGCAGCCATAAAGGGTCATCTTCCACAAGTTCAATTAGACGGAATCACAGGAAGGTTTCGCCGTGAACATAAAAAATATTTTGCCCCACGGTGGGCGCCATTTAAGCATTCACGTATCCCCCAATTACAAATCATATTTGAAGTGCATCAAATGTCTAAAAAAAGCCTCATTCTCTCTCCGGACAATGGTTTCTAGGTGCTAGAAAACTTCCTATAAATTTTTTTCCAAAAATTGGGTATTCAACTCCCAAAAAACAATGATCGTGAAACCAAAAAGAGGGCCAATTAGTTTGGTCCGCCATCAAGTGGGTGGTGAAATTAGAATTCATTCAATCGATCCTAAAATTTCACTTAGAAATTGCCATTTTAACATTGCCATTTTAAGACGAAGCTGCAAGCCGGAAAGGGGTCTTCCACAGGCTTGCTGTAATATAATCAAACGAACATTGGGCCCCACGTAGGACGCCATTTGTAATAACTTGCGATGGGACGAATGAATTTTGCCGGAGGCCTATCACATGCTACTCATACTCTTGCTGAGAGTTACTTTCCAATTCGCTTCTCTCCTCCTGTTCAAAAATCCTTGAGATGTATGTCAATGACTAGTTAAACGTTCACTTTCACTAAAGTCAAGAGGGTAACAGGGAATTGGTAATCGTCGTTCCATTATTACCAGCCTGTAAGACTACAAATTCCGTAGCCAAATGTCTATGCAAATTCTTGGTAAGAAGTGCCTTAGACTCTGTGAAATATTGGTTACTTCTACCGAAATTCAACTAATTTAACACTCAACTGTCGCTCATTATGTGGCTTTTCTTTTTAACCGGTCTTGTGGATTTGTTGTGTGATTGCATGTTCCTTTCCTATTCCCTTCGTTTTTATGTATTACAAGGATATATTCTGAATCCAATACTATTTTTATCCTTCTTCAAAGTCTTTTTCTCCCTCCTCACTTGGTCTTGCTTATTTTTACGACTGTGGCGCAAAGTTCTTTTCCTTTCCAACTTCATTTTTGAATTCTTCTCTACTCTAATTTCCTACTTTCTTGGCTGAACCTTTTACCATACCTAAGCTTCATCCAAGGCCTCCATATAACTTTCAGGGATAAACTCTCTTACTTCCTTCATAATATGGATGGAAGTGGATTCTTCTTAAACTCTTTATCGGTCTGATGAACTGCTGGGGTCCTATTACCGTCATTTAGCGCTCGCGTACCTGGAGCATGCGTGATACAGATATTTGCAGAGTTCCCCTCGCGGAGCTCGAACTCTATTCCCATCCTCTAATACCGAGGACATATCGCTGTTATAACGAACTATCGTTTAGTCCATTCCGCTCCTCTTCCTAGCTTCCAACGTAGGCTAAATTTTTTATTGTCTTCCCCTTCCAGGGGCAATATTTAACTGGATTCATTACATTATCTTGTTTGAGTAAATAAATTTAAGTGTGTTTTGGAAGAATGATTTTATTCAATCAATTTAAAAGCGGTCTCTATAATTTTATCGGAACCCTGTATGCACGTGTATGCAAATAGAATTTTCTCAAAGAATGCCGAAAATGTGATAAGCAAGTAATCTTTAGTTGGTAGTAAGATGTTAGTTTTATGATGAAGAATGTTATATATGGTTACCAGTGATATCTATGTGGGGCATAGCAACTCAAAAATGTTTACACACCATCGTTGCCACTTCACTGGAATGTGGACCATCCAGGGCTTTCCCAGAAGTCTACACTTTTCCTTTGTTGTGAGGCGACCCATTCGCCAGCCATACTGGGAGAGTGCATTCCATTACATGCAAGCTTCACTTATTGTGGATGACGTGGCAATTCATTGTAACATGCGGATAGGAACTGCCTCTCTAAATAGAAGTGAAATTCCTTTGCCGTCAAAGTGATTAGACCGAGTAAAAGGCGCTGATATGGACAGTCTCTCTGTCGAATATTTCCGTATAGTCTCAGCGCAGTTTCTGCGAAATTGCTACTTTCACCAAATACTGGGAATTCGAAATCTTTCCCAGGGGATGAGTGTTAGATTCCCGAAGAATGGCATCCGTTCTGAATGCGATAGTTGGGGGATATTTACATGGTTCCGATACTAGTGGTAAAGTTACTAACTGAAATCGTCAAATTGCTCCATAGAGAGCAAGCTGGTTTTCGCTCTACATTCTCCTGTATAGACCAAATTAATGCCCTCTGGATCGTTATAGAATTATGTGCTCCAACTGCTGCTCACCGATTTTGAGAAAGCTTTCGACTGTATGAACAGGGTATGAACCTAGAATGCTCTGCGCAGTAGGGTAGATCCAGAGAAACTAACAGTTACAATTAGGCGCCATTTGATGACGCAAATCGTTAAAGGCTTCATCCGAGTGTGATGACCAGGCACACTGAAAACCTCAGTTTTCTTGGTGTTTATTTTAAGTGCCAATTTGCTTGCCTGTTTCTCCAAGTTCAGAGCAATTCGTGCTTCTGATCTGATATAGTACCGACCGACAAGATACGAGCCATTACTACCAATTATTTCGAAATTATATCGCTACCGATGGGGGAAAATTTTTCTTAGGTTTGTTTTTCATTTCCTACATCAGCCAAAATATACATATATGAGAATTTGTGTGATTTCATAAAGGAATGGCGGAACAACAAACAAAAACATCGGTACAACATACACAAGCGACAGAATGTCTCATCGGATATATAAAGGGAATTTCCCTAAGATAAGTATGAGAAGGAATCTCACACGGGTAGTGCTGCCAGGACAATTAAACTGATAGGACTGCCATAAACCCTGAAGAGGAAAGCAGCACCTTTACTTGAAATAGCAGGTGAAAGTACCCGGAAAAGACGGTAATATATCGGCGACGACCCTTATATCGTCAGGAATAGAGAAATCCACCAATTAAAACTAAAGCGAATACAAGTCGGGAGAGCGGAAGGGAGCTTAAAACCCAAAAATTTCGAGACCACAATCAGAGCCCTGACTTGAATGTCACCGAGGCACTGGCTTATACCGAGTGCATGCTCGGCATTCATACCAGTGAC
The DNA here is from genome assembly GCF_905115235.1 of Hermetia illucens. NCBI lineage: Eukaryota > Metazoa > Arthropoda > Insecta > Diptera > Stratiomyidae > Hermetia > Hermetia illucens. The sequence goes on from NC_051852.1 coordinate 119,713,576, forward strand.
TGTAAGGCCTATCCAAAACCTCTACTTAAAAAAAAAGAGTACGGCGCTTCAGTTCTATAGATCAACTCCACAAGGACCTCTGTCCGAGATATGGGCACAACTGAAACCATCATAAAACTTCTAATAGAGGGACAATCGTAAGTAACCGAGGAGAAAAGGTCAGAAAAAAATTAAACAGAAAAAGGAAAGAAAACAGGAGATTACCACAGCATGAAAAACAATGTAATAGAAAATAGGATAATTGCCGCAATTCAAAGTAGTAAAGGAGGAGTAAAGAACCATAAAAGGTAGGAGGAAAGCATACTATATGTAGGGATACAGATTGTTAGCATTAATTTGCCAGTAGACCACTACAGGCAGCAAATATCGAAAAATATGTCACAGATTAACGGTTAAGCAGCATTCACCAGCAATCTAGGCAAGCCTAAAAGGCGCAGGAAATACGAAGAAT